>NC_143528.1:30265780-33023280 GCF_031878675.1 Megascapheus bottae | reverse complement strand
GCTTACTCTCTTTTCCTAAAAACCCAAATAGCGAAGGATCACCTGCCATCTTGTCCTCATTTAAATTTGATTACATCTGACAAGCATTTATATCTAAATCAGGCCATATTCATAGGTAGCAGGGACTAAGATTTCAGCATCCATTTTGGGAAACACAACTCAGTTCATTACATAAGCTAAACCATAAATTCGTATCAATTTCAATCTCTGGGTTGAGTACAGAAGATACTAATGAATACTTCTTCCTACTGGAAACAGTGAACAACCTGGGTTGATGATCTAAATCACCTAAGGAACTTTCAAACATCCCAATTCACAGTAGAGTAATCAAATCAACATATTTGAAGGTGAGACCAATATCAGTGTATCTGAAAACAGATTATTCTAGTGGGTATCTAAGGGCTAGAGCTGCTTTAATAGACATGGAGGATAATTAATGATTAAAAATTCTGCTTTGTTATTGAAATGGTTTTACCAAAACCATCAAAGTAATGACCTGAATGTAAGACCTCAGGCACTGGACAATAGCTAGACAATGACAGGCTTTTCCCTACAGGGGAAAACTAGGCCCAGTTGGCTTCTGGCATTTAGTCTGTCAGCTGTCAGGTCCTGCAAGCTAGAGTGGAAAATATAAGCCAACACACTCAGACTTTCTACAATCTCATAGATCAAGCCTGTCTCCCACAAAGACCGTAGAGAGGTGAAAAAACAAACCATTTCTTTAAAAAAGTTACTGGCACTTCCACTATCCAATGTCCATTTGTTTCTTTGTTTTCTATCTCCAAGAGAAGAAAACATGGTATCCATTGATAAGCTCTAAAGTAGAATCAATTGACTACTCTCATTTCCACAAATGTTGCTAACTCAACATTAAAGTTTTCTAAAATTTATTAGTTTAACGAAATGACTTCCCCTTCTACCTACAGTGGAGCCATCATATGATTTAAAATTTTACTGTATTGTTATTGGAGGGGTAATATACAGAGGGGTTACATTTACATGAGTCAAGTGATGAGTACATTTCCTAGCATCTCTTCCCTCATTCTCTCCCATTCCTCCCTCTCATCTTCACCATGAGTTTCATAGTTCACTTTCATCCGTGTCCAGTGAGCTCTACTGCATACTTTTTCCTTGAGTTCTGTCCTTCCCCTCTCCCTCCCACAGATACATACATGAATATACCGTCAAGAGTACAGAATTATCCAAAAAAGAAAAAAGCAAATTTTAAGCAAAATTTTAAAGCAAATTTTGTTTTCATACGTTACGAGTTCATTTCAGCATGCGTATTATACACTTTAAGCACGTTATTTGGTTTTACTACACTTTAAGATCAAGTCATGTATTATAGTCAAGAGTTCTTTATTCCTCATTTCTCAAGTGTCATATACTAAACCAATAAAGCTTTTTTCTAGCCCCTTCTTAAACCATTGAGCCTACTAGAAAAGACGGAAACAACAACCAAACAAAAAAAATATTTTAGGAGTGTTAAGTACTTTGGAGCCATAGATTAGTAAATATGAGAGTATGATAGGGCCCGGTGAACTATGAAGCCTACTGCTGCTCTGTAATCTGTCCCTCTCTTTATGTACTCTGCAAGAGTGTAATAGTTCACTTTCTTGGCTTTGATAGAATTCCTGACAGAGCAACCAAAAGGGGAGGAATTATTTATCTTGATTCCCAGTTTTGAAGACTCAGTCCTCAGTCTTTGGCTATGTGGTTTCTGGGTCTGGAATGGTCATAGGGCTGTGAAGAAGTGAAGCTGGTCACCACTGGTAACCAGGAAGTAGAGAGAGATTAGGAGGGGGGGGGCGAGAAAATTCCTGTTCTACCTAGATTTCTCCTTTCCTCTCTTTCATCCCATCCAGGTCTCCCCCAACACATAGGAGGGTGCTGCCTAATTTCAGAGCAGGTCTCCCCTGCTTAATTCATATTTTCTGAATATCCTCCACAGATTTACCCAGTCTCCTTTACTAATCTCCTAGGTGAGGCTCAATCCAATGAAGGTCAACTGTCTTAGAAGAGTGAAGCTTCTGTTTCCAGGCTCTTGCTTAGCTAGGTCACCAGTCATGGTTTAAGTTCCCCTACTGATGTCCCTGCATAGAACGTGAATGTTGTAGATAGATAGAGGCCATTTCCATATGTTTGCTTATACCTTCTTTTTATGGACTGGCCAGGGGCAGTAGCCATCAATGTAACAGTAGCATCAAGTTTCTGTCCATTTGTGATTGCCCTGTGACAATCCTACACAGAAGGTCTAGGAGCAGTCCTCTTATTTTCTTCTAATGATTTTAAATAAGCCCTTAACTTATGTTCCATTCCTTTCTGATTGAAATGTCTACAATGTGGCTTTCTTTCACTGAAATGGGGAAGATGAAAAAAGGTGGGCAAAACCCATCTCCGATGATTTGACCTTGGAATGGAGGGATGTCTGAATAATTCCAGGGTTTTGCTCATGAGACTTCTAGGCAGAAAGAGGAAGAATTGTAAAGATTGGAGGATGAAAGTGAGCAATACAGAGAAAAAGAATGTTAGCATATAGTTACGGAAAGATAAATAGAGGCAGGACCACTTGTTTAGCAAGGAAAAAAGATAAGCTGATACCTGAGTAGGAAATAGACCTCAGAAAAGAAATTATGAAAATACACCAGCTTTTTGGCTGCTGCCATAGTTTTTGAGGTACTAATAATGTGAATCATGATGGTATCTTAGAAGTGAATTGATACTGGATAGGTTTTCAAAGATAAGACCAATAAGATTTGTTAATACATTCCACTGCATGGAATACACAAGTATATTCATAAACTGCTTTGATAAATGGTAACTACTTTGTAAAAATACTTAATTATATGTAACTATGTAATTTATATATATTGTATGTATTATCTATATACTTTTATAATACTATATATAATTTATACAATATATAACTTATCCTATATTATGATAATTTATCATATATTATATATCACATAATGCATGCTATTTTATGTTATATAACATATATGTATTGTATATGTATTGTGCAATGCATGATTATAATATATAATACATAATTGGATACATATATAATTTATTGCCCAAAACAAAATGTCTTGAGGATAAATGACAATTGTATTAATATGTATGCTGAGAAAATAAATACAGTCAGGAACTGTCCCAGGCAAACTAAATGTACCAGTTCACCAAGTAGAAAGGAAAGAAAGAATAAGCATACCCAAACATTTTTATCTTGAATTACCGTATGGATAAAGTGAGCCATCTTAAGGGAAAGATCAGAGGGAAAAGCACGGAGAGGTGAGTTAAATCAGCATTAAATTCTTTATCGTTGAATGGGTGGTTAATTCATGGATTTTAATCTGAAGAAATTTTACACCCAGATCTAAAGATAGAAAGCATATTGACAGGACTGTCTTTTTGGATATGTGACTGTACGGTGCACGTGTTCAAAGGATGTCTTTATTTTTGCACATATATATATATATATATAATCTTTAAGTAGTTGCACAAAGAAGTTGCCATTTAAGAAAGCAGTTTATGAATTCAATGCATCTTGGACATTGTCATCAAAAACTATCTTAAAATGTACTTAGAAGTCTATGAAGCTATGTTATGCCATCAAATAATGAAGAAAAACCATGAGATCTAGGGACAAAATACAGAGGACACCATAACCTCACAATTACAACTATCCAACCATCACTATGTAGATGGTGATTAGAGTTGTTTCATTGTGAGTTTAGAACTCAGAAGTAGTCTTTGATATTTTAATGCTCTGAAGCCTAAGCAGACAGTCAATTACCCTTTTTAACAGGCTGGGCAAGAAAAATGGCTAAGAGAATGGGCAGAATGGGCTTTAAGATTAATATCAAAGTAGATATTATTACTGAGGAGTACTGTGCTGGCATAGGTTGGAGGAAGGGAATTACACAGGGGTCAGAATTCTGTCCTCCATCTTCACACATAGCTCATGAGTGAACTGATTTATTATACAAGACAAAGAACATTGATATGCGTGGTAAAATGCCAATTATGCCCAAATTGTTCTGAGAACACAAGTTCTAGTAACCAGGTGTTGAAATCAATCATCAGCTGAATTTCAAATGGGTTCAGTTCAATTAAGTGTAATCCCCCAGATTCAGCGAGTTGAAGGAGTGAACGTCTGCAGAGATGTAGACATTCATTTTCAAGTTCTGACTCACTTCACATACCAACTTGCCAACTAACTGCTGTTTTATCACTCCAGAAGCCTCCACACAGCTCCCCTAGACCCTCCATCTTCTGAACATTAAGTGACTTGCTAACTCCTCTTCAGATGATCTGTGACACGGCAGAGCCCCAATCACCTGTAAGACAATGAGAGACATGGTTTCTGAAAAAAAAAAATAGCTCCTCAAGTACTATGGCTATGAATCCTGTGACCACCAGACAGTGAGCTCCTCCCTATGGCTTTACTATCTAGTAGTTTTTATATTCTGAACAGAAAAACCAGATAGGGGATTCAATAGCTTTTAGTAGGGCTAAAAGAAAGTGATCTGAGAGTTAAATGGAATACATTCCAAATCTCTACCAGCTGTGAGAATTCAGTCATCTATGAAGGCTCTTTTGAATATTTTAATAGCTTGGAAACGCTTCTGTCATTTCAGTGTCATAAACAAGCCATAACAACCATAAAATGGAATGAATGCCATAAAAGAGGAGAGGGGATGAGGACAGTACTTAGAAATATCTCCTCTATTGGGCAGAATTTCCTGTTTACATCTGTTTCTCCTAATTGCTTGGCTGTGATGCTTTGTGTATCAAAGAATGAAAACATCCTTTCAATTCTGAAGGCAGTTTTGCTTCATCCTTCCTAATGTCATTTACACCTAAACAGATTGGAGGGATAAGAGTGAAGGTCAAGATGATTCTTTTTATATTTGCCAGAGCATGAATAGAAATGAAATTTTATTTTTCCTACGTTCATTGCCAGACCCATGACCTATCATGTGCTGACAAATATAGACACCAGAAATATCTGTGCAATCATTTCATTCACTGATAGGGATGACAAATATGTTGGTATATAAACTTTTTTTCCCCAGCAATTGAACATTTCCTTTCTTCTATCTCCTTATAGTAGCTTGTCTATATGTTGTAGCAAGTGACAAGGCAAACTGTTATCCCAACACTTTTCTCTATTCCAGACTTAGCCTCATTGGAAATGGTTTTGCTTTGTGCTTAAACAAATACCTCTGTCTCTGTGAGAACTTGCTTAAGATTTCAACCCAGCCAGTGGTAGTCCTTGTTTTAAGTCCACCTTTCTCTATTAGCCTTAGAAACTGCCAACAGATGGTGAGAGTGCAAACTCGTTCAACCACTATGGAAAGCAGTATGGCAGTTCTTCAAAAGACTAAACATAGAGCTCCCCTATGACCCAGCAATTCCACTACTTGGCATTTACCCAACCGTCCAGAAACAAGGGCATACTAAATCCACTAGCACAACGATGTTCATTGCAGCACTATTTACCATAGCAAAGATATGCAACCAAGTCAGATGTCCCTCAGTTGATGAGTGGATCAACAAGATGTGGTATTTATACACAATAGAATTCTATGCTGCTGTGAGAAAGAACCACATCCCCCCATTTGTAAGGAAATGGAAAGACTTAGAAAAAAATAATATTAAGTGAAGTAAGCCAGACTCAAAGGAACATAGGTTCAATGGTTTCCCTCATTTGTCATAATCAGTAGAAACCTTGGGCTCTCCTAGCAGAGATTTACAATAGAACAAAATCTAGAGACATTAGGCCAAATAGTACGACACTAAATGTAAGGACCTCCAGGATAAGGAAACAAAAGCCATATAATGAATGACTGTGGTCCTTAATGTACTATGATATCACTCATCTCTTTTGCCATCCCTTGGTTATCTCATATTGTTACAATATTTCACCTTGTTATCTGATATATTTTATATGGGCTTAATTGGTTATTTGAAATTGGATAGGGAAGGGGGAAACCAAGATAAGTGGGAGAAGGGTGGGAGGGAAATGGGGACCAAGACATGAGAAAGGGTATCAATGTTTGTGAAGTTATGCACCTTCTATCTGGTGAATATAATGTAACCCTTCTATTAATCACAATAAAAAATTATTTTAAAAGAAAAAAACTGCCAACAGAGTATGTCGTAGGCATAGCCAATTCAGAGCTGGGAAGTTTTCACAGAGAGCACTTAAGCCCTACCTAATTAATGGATGCTTATGTCACTAAGTAGAAGAAGGAAGTTGCAAAGTCTTTTTCTGCCATGTTTAGTCATAACTTAAACTCAAGGGAAGAAATGTAGAAGCAAGGCGATTTAGTTTTACTGTGTTGGTTCTCATTCTCCTCTCTTCACCTCAGGAAAAGTAACTTAATACAAAGTAAAAGAAAAGAGAAAGAGCAGAAACGGCCAGAAAAAACTGTCAGTAGAAACGAACTCAACAGGTTTTATTCAAGAGGAAAGCCTGGGAAAAGAAACCAAGTTTCCTTTAGCCCAGCTAAAGAGCAAATGATGTGACCCCTTATAACTAGAGTCTCTTTAAATATCAGGCAGAAAGAGTGAAGTTAGACGGGGCAGAGAGAAGTGGGGTGCACGAGCAATGTTATTTTGTTATTTTGAGAAGTGTCAAGGTTTCAGTAGCATCTGTGGGCACCAGGCCGTGACGTTGGTCTTAGACTCTCTTCTAAGGCCACCGGGTGAATTTGATCAGGAGGAATAGGAAAGTAGATGATTCCACAGTGTTGGCAACAAGGATAATATGGCTGTCAGTGGGAAAAGGTGATTGCTTCCAGTATACCTCATTTTCCATCACAGAAGCATTAGCTTACCTTTCGAATAGGCTAGCCTGTGCTCATCTGGGCAGCACACATTTGAATGGCCTGGCTGCCATCTAGTCCCTCTGTTTGCTTTTGCATTATGTGAGGATGGCATCTTTATAATACCCACTTGAGTTCTAAAAAAATCAGCCCAGATTGTGTTTCTCTGGAAAGGTTTGACTAGTGTTTCTCTTTAGCAATACAAAATGCGATCTAATGAAACATGAATTGGGAGCTGTGAAATGTTTTATGTGAATGCTTGAATAAGATCCCCGGGAGCGTTGTTCTCCATCCAAAGAGCCAGTAGTATTTCCTTCCCTTTCGAATACTGCACAGTTTGGGTATGACAGGGTGAGTGCTGGCGTCCCAGAGTTCCTGAATACATGGTCAAGATTCATCCCCCTGCTGTTACTTTCCTAGAATACCTGTTGCAATGTAGCAACAACTCATCTGGCATGCTTGTACATACCTGTAATGCCAGCATTTGAGACAGTGATGAGTTTAAGGTCCACCTGGGCTGTGTAACAAGACCCAGTCTCCAAACTAACAAAGAAGCCAACATCAGATAGCTTAAGGCCACCAAAATCAATTATTCCTCCGTTCCACAAGCTAGATATCTGAAATCGAACCTTCCCTGTATGAACGTTCCTGGGATGTAGTTTTCTCTGGCTCTTCTAGCTTCTAGTATTTCCCATTTATCCTAGGCTTACAAATGCATCCCTCCAGTCACATGATCATCATCGCTTGTGTCTTCAACTACTCCTTCCTTTGTGTGTATCAATGCCTATGTTCAGATATCCAGTTTTATTTACAAAGGCAATCACCAGTGGATCCGGATCCTAAAGATCTTAATTTACCTTGATACCTCTAAAAAGGATTTCTTTCCTTCTTTTTTTTTGCCAGTCCTGGGGCTTGAACTCAAGGCCCGGAACTGTCCTTGGACACTTGCTCAAGGCTGAAACTTGAGCCACAGCATCACTTCTGACTTTTTCTGAGTATGTGGTATGGGGGAATCAAACCTAGGTTTTCATGCATGCTAGGCAAGCACTCTATCACTAGGCTACATTCCCTGCCCCATGGATTTATTTCTAAATAAGGTCCCATTCTGCTCTACTGTGGGTCAACTCTCTTTAGACTCACAGAAGAAACAATAATGACAGTAATTTTTCATGGCTCTCGCATTTGAGAATATGGGCAGGTAGATGTGGGTATAATTTAATTAGCCTCACTGAGGAGAGCCAGTGACCAAATGCAGATGCCATGGAAAAGAGGATGACTTCCTGTTGATCTTGAAAATGTTATAAGAAAAGAGTTCCCAGGGCCAGTGATCCTGATTCCCCACCTGCTTGGTGTGACAATGAATTACTTGTGGAATTTCAAAATGTAAATGCAGTTGTTCTCAAACTTCAGTGATAGCAAAATGCTCTAGACAGAGTTCGGAGCTCCAAATCCAGGTCTAAGACAGTAAATCCTTCAAATAACTGCTTCCCAGGAAGCATCCATTCACAGAAAGCCACCAAGTTACTGTAATATTACGCATCACAACTAACAACATTCTATCACAATAATTGTTTTCCATTCCAGCCACCAGCACAGGACTTTCTTATGGCATTTCTAACAGCACTTTCTACACAGAGATATTACTAAACCTATTTAGCAAATTTTCTAGTATTTCCATTCACAGTGTCAGAAGTGGGCACATCAAAATCTCCAATAGACAAATACACTCAGCTGGTAGTTACTTTCTGCGCTGTTGTTGTTGTTAGTTTGTTGGTTTCTTTCTTTCTCCCCTCACCCCCACCCTGCGGAGATGAACATGAGTACTTTGATGTCCCAACACGCCTAAAACAATGTTCTTTCCCAAGCTTAGCCACCAAAGGAGCTGATGTGATAGGAAGCTTAGCACAAAGATATTAACATTTTTAGGCATGTACTAAGTGCACCGACTCATTGGTTGAGATGGAAGTCTCATGAGCTTTTTATCCTGGGCCACCCATGAACCTTCATCCTCTCAATGTGTACCTTCTCAGTAGCTAGGGCTATAGTCAAGAGCCACTGGCACCTGGCTTATTCTTTGCTGTTTTAGCTTTATCTGATGGGAATATGATAGACAGTGTTCTATTATTCATCTTTCCAGATGTGGCACCATGTACATACAATGCTTTTGCATTTTTCATATGATAAATGCCCAAAACACACAGCTGCTAACCCCCAAACACTCTAGAAGTCAGCAGAATTTCAAAGACGAAAGCAAATTATTTTACATAATTAATGCACTCTATTTAATGAGCATGTTTTCTTTCACAGGGATGTAATGAATGATTCTGACAGCGCTGTACATCTACAATGGAAGTGAACAACTAAATGAATGAATAGTGGTCGGTGAAGGGTGGGTTTATCATTTTTAGAGTGACAGTTTACCAACAAGCAAGGGAGAAACTTGTACTAATGAATCAGTGATATATATATATGTATAAATTCATAATCAGTATAACATAGAAACAGATGTTTGCACATTAAATATTCATAGAAACTTGTGCAAACTTGGGCTAGTGTACACAGATATATCTCAATGTTCTGTTAGCTGAGGTTTCCTGGAAGCAATGAGCATATCTAAAAATATCCCTTAAAGGAAAAACTCAACTGATTTGTATATATGTTGACTTAAAAATAACTTCCCATGAGCATGGCACCTTGGTGGCTCATGCCTGAAATTCTAGTTACCCAATAGGTTAAGATCTAAAGATGAGGGTTCAAAGCAAGCCCAGGCAAGAAAGCCTACGGGACTCTTAAACACCAAAGAAGCTGAAAGAGGAGCTGTGGTTCATGTTGTAGAGAGTACCCTAGATTTACTAGAGACAATGTCATGAGGCTGGTAATCCATAGGGTAATAAACTTACTAGTCTCTTTATATGTGGAAATATAGTTCACTACTTTAATCAGATCTTCCTGAAATAATCATTACCACCATAAAGTTTGTCTCAAATTAACTCACCAATAAAATGGCACAGTGTTTCTTGATCTCCACTAACCTATGTATAGAATATATGCTCATAGCTAATATGTATGAATACATGGAATGCTTTAAACTCTTGAAACCCCAACATGCCCACTTTTCCTTTTGATGCTTAAAGATGCTTCCTGATGATGCAGATATACTAAATGCATCATTATTAACTTTCTAAATTTCATAATTCTCTTCAAAACTTGGAAATAAATGACTGATATCCCTCTATTTGGTATATGTACCAAATATTCCCCAGAGCAGAGCCGTTGAAACTTATAGAGATTGTCCTAATGGACTGTATTCCTATTGAATAAAAACATCAGTGACATACCTGTGAGTACACAAATGTTGGTACTGCTAGACAAAACAGACACCAGGAGTAGAAATAGAGCCGAGAAATGTTTATGAGGAATACAACTTGTCTAACGTCATACAAGTCTTAACTTCCTCTTCATTTTATCCAGTAAATCTTCTTTTTGTCCTTTTTTCTTTCTTTGTCTCTCTTTTTAGTAGAGGAAGTGGTAGATGTTTCAGTTTCAACTTCTCAACAAAAAGGAATTCTTCATGTCAATAAAATTGTTTTAAATATAATTATTATAAGCAGTTATGTTTCATTGATTTTATAATGTATTAAGCTTCAGATGATTGCCTGATAACAAACATATGCCACTACTGCTAAATTATACTGACCCTCTGGAAAATCTGAACTAACTTGGAAATCTTTTCATCCCTGACATAAGCTTTGCTACATCCATTTTCCCAGAACGCTTGTAACTAAAAATGGCCAGGAAAGAAAGACTATAAAATTACTTTTTACAGGCTATGGTTTGTCAGGAGTAATATTTTCTGTACAGTTAGAAATAGAAAAATGAAACATATAAATTACTTAAGCCCCTGCTAAGCAATTTTAGTTAGGAGATGTAAGTTCTCTCCTCTTTCAACTGAGTTAACAGAGATTGCTTTTTAAGTCAACATGTGATCAGTCAGTGTCGATGAAAAATACTGGCACCTCAGACTTTATTAAATCTTGATCTCCAGAAATGTCCCAATTGGTTTCCATTCCACAGGAATCTCTTGTGCTACAGGAGCCAAAAGCACCAGAAAGCTGAGAGGTGAGTATGTGTGATGTTTTCATAGGTTGAAGGAACCTGAAGGAGCAAATTGACTCAGACATCCACCAGTCTAATTTCCACTCTGCACAGTTTTAACAATGAAGGAGGAGACACCATCAGCTTGGCACTGCTGGAAAGAGGTACCCAATCTTTGATTCTCACAGCTTCCCCAGAGGGCTTGGTCTTTGTAACCATAGTTCTATTTTTAAAAAAGGGAAAGAGAAACATACATCTTTTCCATCCTTGGTTTTAAAAAAAAATCCCTAATGGAAATCCAAAATAATTATCCCATGTACCTCTTCCAAGTTGGAAAACTCAAAATTAATATTGCTTTTATCTATAACAGGTACTTCTACTTTTGCCTGGACTTGGAGTTTATGACACTGATCTATAAGGTTGGTGGAATTTAATCTCCTTTTCTTCATTAATTATTTGGCAGACATTCTACTCTGGAATCCATTTGTATTCCAATTTAACAGCTGGGAAAACTGAAAGGAGAAGAAGCTAAATGCCTTGTCCCCCCCCCAAAATAATAAATTAACTGCAGTGACAGAATAGACACTGAGTCACATGACCCTTTCTCCCATATTACAGTTCACACTGAAAATTTGGAAGATTCAAAACTGTTTCAGAAGAGAAGTGTTCTGGGAACTGTATCTCAGAAATAAAACCAGTTCGTTTGCATTCATCTTGTCAAAAATGAGCTTAAATCTCATTCAAGTTATATTAAAAGGAAAGACATATTTTTCCTACAGAATATTTAAAGTTACTTAAACATTTTCTTGAGCAGTATAGCAGAACATTCATTTTTTTCTTTAAAATCAATACTACAATCATTAGAGAAGCAAGGAGGCATAGTTACAGTGATAGAATATCACCCTAGTATCTTAAAACTGTGTGCAGACGGGGAAAATGAAGTACAGAAGAGATAAAGCTGGTTCATCTGACATACACCAAGGGATGTGAACCTGTTCTGAGTTTATGCCTGCTATTGAGTGCCTGTAATCTTACATCCTTGCCATGTGATTAGAATCATAAGATCAATGGTGACAACTTATAAATTAAAAGAAAGTTACGGGACCAGGCACATTTTCAAAGAAGAATCAACTATAAGCAAAGTCACTACTCAGCTGAGGTGTTTATATCAACTGAAAAAATTTGAGCACTACTTTAGGCCATTTTCTGTGAGGGCCTGACATGGTTCTCTGGTAGTGTCTTTTATAATTTATGGACAGGCACTCACTGAGGCATAGGACTGCTTTATGTGCAGAGGCAGATGGGGACAGGTCTGAGCAACACTAATTATCACTAGGACAAAGGACAAAGCCAGTTTGATGGAACAATCACTGAGTCATAATGCTAGAGGGAGTTTTGGCAGGCAAGCTTCTTCAGGTCATGTAATACTTCAAGCTTGTGAGCAACAAGATAGAAGCATAAAGTAGAGTCAATCAAGCTACATGAAACAGCATTCTCTCAAGAGATATAGATATCCACAATTTATTATTTTTCACTTAAGTATATGTATGTATGTATATATATATACATATCCACATATGTATGCATCAATGCATGTATGTGCGATCCTTCAATTTTTGAGCCAAAAGTTTTCTTCAGGTCCACATTCATTATCCATCTGTGTTTCTTGCATAAATCACATCCATAATGTATACGTATGATTTCTAGTTTGAGGTTCTGAAAACAGTGATTCATATTTAGTCTGTCAGTAATACTGCTTTTATTTCCATATCCAGTAATACATGATATATATGAGAAATACCAGAATACTAACATAAATATTAAATGTTTGTAGAGATATTGTTCACAAGATTTTCTGGACCATAAAAGCTGTTCTTGAATTTTCTGGTTCAGTAAGTTAAATATCAATAATCTTCTCTGCTATGCTCACTGAAAGCTTTACAACATGACAAAAATTCCACATTGGAGAAGCTTTTAGGTAGCAAATTGTTATAGAAAAATTTCTAGTATTTTATCATCCAGGAAATTCTCTAAGGAAAGAAGAAAGTCAAAGTTTCCAAATGAAAATATATTTCTTCTATGATATGATTTATAAAAGATTGTGAGGGGCCAGGAGTTTGGCCTAGTGGTAGAGTGCTTGTCTAACAGGCACGAAGACTGGGGTTCGATTCCTCGGTACCACGTACCAAAGTACTGGAAGTGGTGCTGAGGCTCAAGTGGTAGAGCTCTAGCCTTGAGAAAGTCCAAGGACAGTGCTCAGGACCTGAGTTCAAGCCCAGAACCGGCAAAAAGAAAAAAAAAGACTATGAATGTCTACTTTCTAAGAGGGCGTGTATTAAACACATTCCAAATATAGTGCTCCAGTTATTCCTTAATTCTTTGAAAGAATCTATGAAATTGCTTTTGTATCTAACAAATTAAAAGAGCACACACATACAATTTCCTGCAAAATGTGTTGTCACTTTAAATGGCCTTTTAAAATACTTGTGTAAGTGAATAAAGTCTGCCAACTTAAGGCCACTATTGAATAGAGACAAAAGCAAAAGATGTATTTTATCATGTTCACATTTTTGTAAACAAAAGTTTCTATCATAGTATTTTAGTAAATCATTGTTTTTTGCAAGGCTCAAAAGGCTTTATTACCAAAAAGCAAGGATAGGAGTCTTTTATCCATCATTACTGAGAAGGAAAAATGATTAAAACCACATGTTCTTCCCACAGCCAGTGGTTAAAGGTAAAGTGAGAATGGAAGGATAGGAAACAGCAATCATTGAGTCCCTGCTGTATTCAAGGTTAACTACAAGCAAAACAGAATTTTTTATGAGAAGCATAATAATGTTTTAGATTCACATAACACAGAAGAAGTAACTGTACAAAATGTTGATAGTCTCTAGGATTGTGTGTGTAGGATACAGAGTACATTAAGACCACTGGAAATGATAAAATAAAGAATAGCTTTTAGCAATATTTTTTACTTTCTATATTCAAAAGGTTACTTTCAGAACATTTTAGCTAAACTTTCTATGATTCATAACATGTTCCTGAGATACAACCATTCTTTTATGTTCATCACATTCTGTGTTCTGGTTTCTATTGTTAAACTCCGAATCCTCCTTCTCATTTGTGTACTCTGAGTCCTTGTCAAGGTCACAACTTGGATCTCTTGAGTTACTTGTTACTTTTCCCCTTGGATGTTTTGAATAGTTTACAAGATCATTTTATTATTATTATTATTATTACTATTATTGTGTTATTGTTGGGGTACTGTATACAGTGGTTATACTTATATTCATCAGGTACTAGGCACATTAGTTCTTGAATATTGATACCCCTTCCCATGTTTTTCTCTCACTTTACCTCCTCCCACTCTCACCCAATCATCTTGTGTTTCCCTTTCTCTTCCCTATTTCAAATGAATAAATAAATAAATGTGTATATAATATATCAGGTACCAAAGTCAGATACAACATGAAATAGACCATAAAGGAGAAAAGAAAAAGAAAATAAATAACTTCACATAGTACATTAAGAATAACAATCACAAAGATAAACCTCTTGTTTTCATGGAGTTCATGGAGTTCTTGTTTCTGGAGTTCATTTTGCTTAGCCTCATCCTATGTACATAGTTTTTAAGCTATTGTGATCCTCTTCTAAGAGAATCGTAGTTGTGTACTAATTATTACAAATAAGGGAAACCATTGAGCCTATGTTTCTTTGGGTCTGCTTACTTCACTTAATATGACGTTTTCCAAGTTGTTCCATTGCCTTACAAATGGAGCAATGTCATTCTTTCTGATGGCAGCATAGAATTCCATTGTGTGTAAGTACCACATCTTGATCCATTCATCTACTGAGAGGTATCAGGGTTAGTTCCATATCTTAGCTATGGTAAATAATGCTGCAGTGAACATGGTTGTGTTAGTAGCTTTAGTATGTCCTTGTTTATGGACATTTGGGTAAATGCCCAGGAGTGGGATTACTGGCCATAGAGGAGCTCTATGTTTAGTCTCTTGAGGAATCGCCATACTGATTTCCAGAGTGTTGGACCAAGTTTACACTCCCGCCAACAGTGTAGTAGCATTCTTTTCCGGCCAAATCCCCACCAGCATCTGTTGTTATTAGATTTCTTGATAATGGCCATTTTAACTCAATCTCATTGAAAATTAGGGAATTGAGTAATGAAAATATAATCTGAATTAAGTAAGTATACAGTGAAGGAGAAAGTCTACTAATTGCTGTCACTCTAGGAGTGAACAGAACCACAATGAAGTTAAAAAGGAGGAGGGAGGCAAGAAAGGGATGGAGAAAATGGGCAAAAAAAGGAAAAAATAAAAATGAAAATAAGAAAACAATTGTAAATTTTTTTAAATTATAATTAGAAAAAAATCCTTCAGTTTATTTGGGAAACCTGTGTCTCCCCTGTGCCTGGGATCCAGTCTCTTGATGGACCCTCTGATTACCTTGTGATGATCAGTTTTCCTTTGCCTTAGTTCGTTTCTCCAATCCGTTTGTTTGAGTGAGCAGAATAAGTTCTGTCTTACAGACAGTATCTTTGTGACTGTCCTCCCATGCTAATTTACTGGTTTTGTGTGTCCTCCAGGTGAAAGTTGGCTGTTTTCTGTAGCTTGAGTGTGAGTGGAATTGTACCCTATCTGGAGTCCATGCTAAGCTTCAGAGACTCTCACTTAGCCTGGAGCCACAATTGGTTTTGCTAGTTCATCTGAGCGTGGCTGAGGTGTTTACCTGGAGAGGAAAGCTGCCCTGGCCTGGGAGGTATTTCTTCCTCCAGGGCAAGGAAACACTCTCTTGGCTGGGCTGACACTGGTCAAATCCCTTTGCCCTTTTGCAAAATGGAGCTACATACAAGGTTTCTCAGGCTCTAGTTATTTACTAGTTGATCTGGTAGGTTTTGGCCAGTAAAGAAGATGAGACTGTTCTCCCCTCGTGGGGGAAGTGCTACCATCCCAGTGCTGTTCTGTGAGGAGTGAGAAGGTCTTTTGTGAGGTACTCGCACTTCTCCCGTTTTCAGACTCATCTGTGATCCGCGTCTGTCTGCATTCTGCTCTTACTTGTGCTGCAGGTAAGTGAAATGCTTAGTGCTCAGACTCTTGCACCTTTGTCTTGGCACTGCTGCTCTCCAGCTGCAACTTCCACCACCACCACCACTGTCGCCACCACCGCTGCCACTGCTGCCACTGTGGGCTCAAAATTGTCTTCTTAAGCAGGCTTCCTGACTTTTTCCTCTCTGGCCAAGATCTTTGTGCTATTATGGCCTACTTGGTATCATTCTTTAGCTTTGAACATTTCGCTAGAATGCTAAAATTGGTATCTTGGTGAGAGCTCAGATAGACTCAACCTGAACCTCCACCATCTTCTTCCAAATCTTACCTGATTGTTCTTAAACATGTACCTTACCTGCCTGCTTCGATCACAACTAGAAAATCTGTGGTTCCTATTGTTCACTGGAATAACAGTATTCCCAATTCCTTACTAGATTCTTTTGCACAGAAGCCAATTTTGTTTTCTGTCATAACACTGCAAAACTCAGTATAAGCATTATAAGCTCCCATATGTTTCTCATTCATGGGATCTGCATGGGGTTGGTTCTAGTGGTTCTGTCCCAGGTTGCACTGAAATGTGATCCATTAGGAGATGATTGAACAAGTAAATCCTGGTTTACCTTGCTCTTCTGGTAAAGAACATTTATAGAATATTTCTTTTCCTATGTGCTACTAAGAACAATGTGTTGCCTATTTCAAAGTAGTTAGAAGAGAGGATTTTGACTCCACTCATCATAAAGAAAGGGGGAAAGTCTAGGTGATAGAATGACTAATTACTCTGTGTTGATCAAATATATCTGAATCAAATAATTACATTGTGCCTTGCAATTATGTACAAATATGTGTCAATCAATCAAAAAGCAAATTCAAAAGCAATAATCCTTTCTAATTACATTGAAAACTGTATCTCAAATGGGCTGTAATTATTTTTCAAAAAACACCTAGTTACCACTTGATGATTTCTAAATTACCCTTGTTACCTTCTTGCCCTAGTTGAAAGGCTAAAAGTAGTCACCGGATCCTCCGTTTGCTGTACATTTACTCAGCATACACTCCTTGCTGTGTCAGCTCCCAAATCTCTGTTGCAGAAGTGCAATTATTTTCTGTGCTTACAGCTGCACAATTTCAGGATCATCTCATCCCTTGCCAAACCATAAAATGAGTCTGCTGAAACAGATTACCTCAAAATCTCAGTGGCTTCACAAGAGCAAAAATTTATTTTGTACTCACAAAATGTTTGAATAAGTATTCTAATTTCATGGATGGCTTACCATCAAATAACAGCGCCACCTCTACAGCTCTAATAGTTTCATATATTGCTTCCAAAGGGTAAAGAACATGCAGGATTGGGAGTCCCAAGGTTTTGTATTGTGCCCTTAGAAGAGAGATACATCCCTTTTATCTGCTCTCCTTTGGCTAGAACTCAATCATTTGGCATTAGGAGAGGTTGAAGGTTAAGAAGGAGGAGGGTTGTGACTGGCTAACAGTCTCTGTCCTAATATAGCTGGTGTCTTTGCTAGCAGGAAAGGTCACCATGTTCATAACAGTTTTTCTTAAACATAAATTTGCACTGCCCCACAACTTTACAACAATGGAAAACCGAACCAAAGTTCTCAGCAAGATGGATGAGGCACTTCATGTGAAGACAGCCCCGCTCTCAGTCACACTGCATTACTCTCCATTCTGAGAACAGAACGATCTGAACTCTCACAATGCTCTGCTGTTACCATCCGTGTCGCTGAACTCCTGTCCATTTATTGATACTTAATCATCTTTAATGCCCAATTCAAGCAGCAGTTTCTCCAGAAGGTGCTTTATGACTGCTTTAGCTCTCATTTTGAAATGACCACTCTTTCTCTTATTCCATTTATCTTACAAATTCTTTTGCCATGACACCCTGTATACTTAGTGCCCACTCCTCTCCATGTCTTCTTCCTTCTACTTAGAAAAAAGCATTGGTGGCACACTTAATATTGCATTAGGTTTGCTACCAGCCAACCCAGCAAGAAGGGTATAAACAGAGAGCTACGGTAAGAGAATCGAAAGAGCCACCAACCTCAATGGCAACAAGTGATGTAAACCAGTGAAAGCACTTGTAATCTATAAGATATTCACAAAGGCTCAGGCTACTTTCTAGATTCTTCTTTAAAATATGTGCATATGTACGTAATAAAATTTAATGGTTCAATGTAACATTTCCACATATGTGTATAATATCTTTTTATCACATTTATCCCCAATTGCTCTTTCTTGTCCCCTTTCCCCTTTTTCCTTTCCCTTCTGTATCCTAAGTCATCCTATTTTGCCGTCATGATGATTTTTTTTTACCCTCCTGTATTCTGCAACATGTGAGTATGATTTCTCTCCTATTTTCCAGCATGAGTCATGATTTCATTTATTATGACTGAGTAAAATTCCATTGCATACATATTTTCTTGGGAAGTCTTAGCATACATTGTTTCAAAGGTTTCGATGTAGATACAATTGCATTTTCTTTATCCATGTATGAAGGCTTATTCCATAGTTTGGGTACTAGAAATACTGGCACAATAAACATGGAGCAGCAATTATAAATGTGGCCACTGAACCTGGTCTTACATGGGCTCTTTTGTTTACATACCCAGTAGCAATATGGCTAGATCATATGGGAATTCTATTTTTTGGGTGTGTGTGTGTGTGTCATGGGGCTTGAACTTCACTTGGGTGCTGTCCCTGAGCTTTTCAACTCGAGGCTCCCATCCCCTACTCTAGAGCCAAGCCCCACTTCCCATTGTCTAGAGGTTAATTGGAGATAAGAGTCTCAGGTCCTTTTGTGCTAGGCTGGCTTTGAACCTTGATCCTCAGATCTCAGCCTCCTGAATAGCTAGGATTACATGCATGAGCTACCACACCCAGCTCTATTTGCATTTTATCTATGGAAAATTCACACTGATTTCTACAGTAGTTGGGTTCATCTATAGTCCCACCAACAGTGTATAAGATTCCTTTTCTCCTCACATGTTTTGCCATTATTTTTTGTTGTTGTTGTTGTTGTTGTTGTTGTTTTTTGCCAGTCCTGGGCTTGAGCTCAGGGCCTGAGCACTGTCCTTGGACTTTCTCAAGGCTAGAGCTCTACCACTTGAGCCTCAGCACCACTTCTGGCTTTTTTCTATGTATGTGGTATCGAGGAATCGAACCCGGGTCTTCATGCATGCTAGGCAAGCACTTTAACCACTAGGCCAAACTCCCAGCCGTTATTTGTTTTTTCAATGACAATCTTTCTAATTGGGGAAGAATTTCAAGGTAGTGTTGATTTGCATTTTTTCTAAGGGCTAAGGATATCAAAAATTGTTTTCTGCATTTATTGCCATGTATAACTTCACTTGAAAAGTATCTGTTCAGTTCCTCTATCCATTTTTTATCCATTGGATTATTTGGGGGTTTTGTGCCATTTAATTATTTGAGTTCTTTATATATTGTAGAGTGCTCTGTTGGCAAAGATTTTTTTCCCATTCTATAGATTTTCTGTTTGCTCTATTGGTTATTTCTTTTGATGAAATCCACTTATCAACTCTGGCTCATTTTCCCTGAGCTATTAGATTTATATTTCCTATTCTTGAAAAGATGGTAGTAGCTGTATAACAATTCTAGCCATTCTCCATCAATTGAACACTTTTCAGTTCATCAGTGAAGATCATTCCTGTAGACATAATGCTAGATATCTTCTAACCTATTGAAAGCTCATCTCCATTAGGTTAGCCTTAGAAATCAGGTCTTTTGGCTATGATTAGGTTAAGACAGAAGTTAAGAGAGAAGAGGAAAGGATTGCTGCCTGTATAAGTGTCTGAAGATAAGTAAGTCCCTACCTTTTGCTTATGAAGGCACAGCAAGGAAAGAAAACATCAAATCTGCCTGTGCTTTGATCTTGGATTTACCCCCTTCAGAATTCAAAATAAATTTCTCTTGAGCAAGAACTGCCAAAATACACTCAAAGTGACTAAGATAAATGACAAACAGCTGGAGTTAATTAAGGGGTAGGCTATCAAACCATCCCAGGATTGTCTTTGATTACAGCCATTTAGATTATTCAAATGTTAACTTACTTTTCCTGGGGTCAGCCAATATATTCGAATTGATTTCTTTAAGCCATTTAGATTATTCAAATGTTAACTTACTTTTCCTGGGGTCAAGCCAATATATTCGAATTGATTTCTTTAAGTCAATAGTCTGATTATAAGAATTCCTCTCAGTGAACAATTATACTGCTAAAATAACCAAGCTGTCATAAAGGATACTGCAAAACATTTAGAGAACAAGCCCAGGATTTGTTTTACCCAGTTCTGAAAGGAAACATTCACCTAGAAAATGGTCACATGGAAATCATCAGGGAAACATCTGCATTGAAAACATGAGATCACTTTTTAGACTTCTTTTCAGTTCCTTATGTTTTGTTCCTGGTTTTGAAAATAAGGTTTGTAAATTTACTTTCCCAACTTGGCATAAAGAAATGCACAAATTGGGGCTTAATATTCTTTCAGTGAATTAATATTTTTTTCAATAGATTCTAAGTTACTATTATTCCCATCAACTGGAACTAGAGATACATAGAGATAGTACACCATTTCTCTGTTAAGCTGTTTCTAATTGTTATAGATTGAAAAAAATCTGTTTCCACTTAGGATATAAAAGGAATGATATGAGTAATCTGGACAAAATTTAAGTATGCTATTTTTCAAGGAGTTGGTTAAAACTAATGGATTCAGGAAACACTCATGGGATGGAATTCTAGAAAGAAGTAGATTTTTCAAATAGAAATAAAGAGACGGAGCCATTTTTATGTCTCTAGTAGTTTCTTCCTTTAAGTCCAGTTTGGACAACAAGGATAACAAGGGGGTAGAAAGCAGTCTTGCCTTTGCTGGCTAGAGAAACTGATTAAATCTGAAAGACTCATAAGTGAAAAAAAATATTTAAACTGAGCATTCTAAACTCCAGCTCAAAGCATCAGGAAACATTATATTCTCTGACCATCTTTATGTTGTACAGTGCTTCATTAATTTTTCTTTGTTGAGATTTGCGCAAAGAAAAATGTAATTTGTGAAAAAAAGAGCAGAATAAAGTTCTCTATACAGGAGCCATAATAGGTAGGATTTGTTTTTAGCTGAGGGAAATATATTGTAATTAATACTTTGAGAGACAAAACAATAGAGGCCTAATACTTATATAAACCCAAACTGGCCAATGTTATACAGAGAAGTATATTTGTAGCCTAAATTTGTTCCTTTCTTGACAAATTAAAAGCCCTTTGCTATGACCCTGAGACACACTATTAGCCCTGTTTGTATTTGATTTATGACCAATGTCTCAACCTTTTCCTGAAGCGCAGGAAGATTAGGCTGTGTTTCTGCTAGGCCTTGTTAGAGGCTGAGTGCCTATGAGGTTCCTTTTCCTAATGTTCTGCATGAAAGCTGGGTATTATTTTCCTTCATCTAGGGCAGCCAAGAATCAAAAGAGATCTTTCCTTTAGAGTTCAACACCAAAGGTAAGTCAGCATAGAATACTTTCTTCGAATTCTGTTCTGGCATCTAGTATTTTGCTATCACTCCAATTCATTTCCTTTTACCCAAACCCATGAGATTTCCATGCATTTTAAGAATCAAGGAAAAACCTCTAACTTACCTCATTTACCTACTGATAGAGAAAAAGATCTAAACTCTTGACAATCACAAGTCATTGATCTGCTAAGATGCATACAAATATATATGATATATATAATTGCAGCAACAAAACTACTTTTTCTTCATTTAAAATCAGTGTCTACCTAAAAAAAGAAAACTAATTTTTATAACTATAGCCATATCACTTTTATAAATAAAAGAAGTCATCTGCATTCAAATAAAAGTATCAACTAACATAATTTAAATAAAATTAACCTCTAAGCATTAAATAATAACCCAAACTGAGGTATTTGAAATATATGTATATATATTTTTAAAAACACCCTTTGGACATTCCATGTGTATCTGGCAATATATTAAATGTATGGACAAACATCACCATCCAGCCCATTGTATAGCATATCAGATGGGCTCAGGCAACCCACACAAAGGAACTAAAATAAATTGCTGCTTTGTATCACTAAATTTGGAGTGGTTTGCTACATAGCAACAAATGGAAATTCTTCGCAAGAATTGAGCTCTTATAAAACATCAAATAAATCAGTTCAATGATCTTGCAAGTTAAAGGTATAGGAAAGGTATAGAAAAGAAGATGAAGCAGTCTTGTGAGAACAAAGGTGTCAAAATATAAATCAAGTTGAGATATTTAGTAACTTTTCAAACATATCTTTGTAATGTTTTATGATGAGGTAGCCCAGCTTTTAACTCAATCCCCTTGCCTCAGCCATGGTTCAAGATGGAATCCCAAAATGGAGTAATGAAGCACACACTTCCATGCTGCCTCCAGCAGCGGAAGAACTTTTCTAAGATCTTAGCTTTGCTTTCATCAATTTGTTTGAACTTGGACACATTGGTGGCCCATTAAAGCACATATCAACATCTATTCTTAATAATGTCATGGAGTGAAGTGAAGGTCACATCATGTATTCTGACTTGTAGAGAAAGGGGAAAAAAATGGGTACTAAAATTGTACTTCCAGGTGTGGCACATTGGCCAGTTCCGATTTTATAAGGAAACAGTCTTTTGTTAAGTAAGTGTAGAGGAAGAAGTACAGTCACTCTGATACATGGCCTATCTCAAGGAAGGCCAGAATGGATGCACACAGACCAAAAACTATACACTTCACCCAAAGCTGTTAAACACTCTGTTCCCAGATCCAAGTGGCCCTCCTGAAAGCAACCTAAGGGATACACACTAATTTAATCATTTTAAACCCTGAAACCATATTATCTGTTGGGAAAATGTAATCAGATAGGGTGAGAGCTCAAAGGAGAAATTTAGAAAAAATATAAAGCATTATATTCTTCATTTACCTCTTTGTGGTTTATTCACAAGATAGAAGTTCAGAGCTGCCAATCTTTTGAGGTTGCTCATTGCTTATTTGTTCCTGTTGAATAACTCTGAAGGCTGAAAATAAAGACATATTTTTGAGAGTATAAAGATTGAGTAAATAGATTCAATCATTGACATCAATGACTGTATAACTTTAGGAAGCATAGTTCTCACATGCAGAGCTTGTGAAACCACATGCACACACACAAACACACCACACACATGACTGACCTCTACTTCCAAGACACTTTGATCTAGAGGGGGTTAAGGATAGAGACTAGCAATCTTCATTTTCACCATTTCAGTATTCCAATCAAAAATGACAAGATGACCTGAATTATCATTCATCACAGGGCCCTTTCCGATACAAGTCCAGAGGCCAAAGGCAAGACATGAAACACGTCTCCTGGGATCTCTTTGAGTATGTCCACAATTGCCTTTCTTCTTCATAGGCACAGTTTCCTTTGGTTCCCAAACTCCATGGCTTCACATTTTGCTACTTAAAAAAATAAAAATAAAAATAACGGTGCGAAGTGGCTCACGTCTGTAATCCTAGCTACTCTGGAGGCTGAGAACTGAGGATTGCAGTTCAAAGCCAGCCTGGGCACTAAAGACCATGAGTCTCTTATCGTCAATTATCTACTAGAAAAATGGAAGTGGCTCTGTGGCTCTGGGGGTAGCGCCCAGGCCCAGAGTTCAAGCCCCACAACCGACCAAAAAATAAATAAATAGCAAAAACATTGGAATGTTGATGTCAGTTCTAAACCAGCAACCTATAAGGTGTTACTTCTAAACATACCCTCCAAATCTCAGGTCCTGCACGAAGTCCCAGGATGCAGAGTGTTTTCCTCTGCACTTCATTCCAGAGAGGGAAATCAGGGAAAAACTTCTTTCATGACATATGAAAATAGCAGGTAGATACTAGGGGTTATTCTATTAATCCTTTCTGCTTTCGACATTCTAATAGAAAGATCTTTATTGGCCAAATTCCAGGTAAGTAATTACATGGCTTTCCAACACTTAGTCATTAAGTCAAACTCCTCTAGAATTTCAAAGTAAGCAAGAAAATCTGATTTCTTAGGAATTCTTTGATGATTTACCAAAAAAACAAAACAACTTCTGTCAGTAACGTGGCATGTGGATTTTCTTATTCACCTGCTTTCTAAGCCACCCATTTCATAAATTCCAAGCACAAATGTGAAGCAGAGGAAGAAAAATAAATAACAATTGGCCCACAGACCGGCAGGAGAATAGGCAAAGTGTGTGATTTGTTCTGGTTTCTCTGAGATGCTAGTAAGAAGATTAAGAAGAGATTGCGGCAATTACTGTGTTCTTTGCCTTTATTTCTGAGGGGTTTTATGGCTACATAATTTGTAATCGATTTAGTTTTTGGTTTTGTTATTGTTTCTGTCTTAGGGCTTGAACTCAGGGCCTGAGTACTATCCCTGAGATTTTTCACTCAAGAATGGTACTCTTAAACTTGAGCCCACAAGCTTCACTCTTGACTTTTTTGTGTGTGGTTCACTGCAGATAAGAGACTCATGGACTTTCCTAACCCGGCTGGCTTCCAACGTTGATCCTCAGATCTCAGCCTCCTGAGCAGCTAGGGGGACAGGTCTGAGTCACCTGAGCATCACACTCACGTGCTTAGTGGGCATCATATCATTTCCTGTTTGGCTACACCCCTGACCTGGCCCCATGAGCTCTTCGCTGTGTGCTCTTATGGTGGTTTCTCAGGGTTGCAGAATCCCTAAGATTTCACTGTATTATTTCACACTTCGGTTTTGTTCTTTAAACTGTCATACATCACGAATTCTGGATTTTTTCTTCTTATTCCTTTGTTGAGTTAGGCACATTTATGTCGCTAAGAAAAGACATTTTATTTGGAAGCAAGTTTCCACATTCACTTAGTTGGCCTTAGTTTAGCCATAAATAGTAGCATACTTGTGACTCTCTGGATCTGGGAACAAGTACAGATATTTTGAATTTTTTCCTCTAAAGAGAGGAGGAGAGGAAAAGACAGAGCATATGCAATTTACTTTCTAGATTGTACTTCCTTTTTCTTTCTTAAATTCTAATGTGAAAATCAATGCCACTCAGAGACAAGTGACATTAAAGGTTAGACCAATGGAAGAAAAAGTCTTCTGACAATTTGATTGACATGTAAGTTTGCACCCAGTGAATTAGGAGACTTAAATAGATTAATTTTTTTAAATTAAAGGCTAGATTTCACTGTTGTATAAAAAGATTGATAAGTGTATAATCACCAAACAGAATATTGTTTTCAGTAGAATGCAGAGGAGATAAAATTTTATCTAGATGTTAGTAGGAAATACTTGACCATGGAGGAAAAAGGACGACATTGATATGAATAGAGAACAATTAATGTTCCTCACAGAATCATTCCTATGGTATTTCTCTCTTCTCAATTGCTCTGTAAATACAAAGAATGGGAGCTTAGTAAAAATCTATATAGCTATAAAATCAAGACAAAATAGTATCATTCCAAATATGGGTCTTGAGTTCACAGCAGTATTAGAATGTATCCTTAAGACCTTTTTTTTAATTTACTTTTATTGTCAAGGTGTTGTACACAGTTACATATGTAAGGTAATGAGTACATTTTCCGACGAACATTGTTACCCCTTCCTCATTTTTCTCCCACTTTCCCTCCTCCTCCCCCTTCCAAGTTGTAAAGTTCACCTCCAACCCATTGCCTTGTGAATATCACTGTTTCAAATCGAATCAGACATCAGGGCCAAGAGTTTGGCCTAGTGATAGAGTGCTTGCCTAGCATGCATGAAGCCCTGGGTTTGATTTCCTGGAACCTACATACACAGAAAAAGCCAGAAGTGATGCTGTGGCTTAAGTGGCAGAGTGCTAGCCTTGAGCAAAAAGTGTTCAAGGACAGTGCCCAGGCCCTGAGTTCAAGCCCCCAGACTAGCCAAAGGAAAAAAAAAAAGGTAGTACAATAATGACTACTTTCTTCATATTCTTCCACCATTTATATTCTTCCAAAAAATATTAGAGAATTGTAATAAGATTAATTTAAAACTCTTAATCATACTTTAAATAGCAAGTAATTAAACTCTCTTCAAAAATATTTCTTAAAATATAAATTGTAAGCTATGGTTTCGAAACCATGTCACTGTAAATAAAATTCTATTTATCGTCATGAGATATTTTTATTCTATTATCACTCTGTCAGTGCTCTAAACATAATGGATATTAATTAATAATAAGTACTATGAACTCATGTGTACTTAATACAAGAACAATGTCACAAAATACAAACGGTCTGCTTCAGTAAAGACCTATCTCGCACATTACTGAATTATTTTTAGTGATGTTTTCAAGAGCATATTAGTTTAACCATCTTATATACCTGTTCTCTAGGTCTCACAAGCAGAGCTGTGTTTATATTATCCAGTATCTCAGAGGAATAAATTAGTTGTTCTGGATGTGAATACTGCAATTCAAACTCAGAATTTATTATCTGAGTTACAAATTCCAAGTTCTGTTCTACTCTTGTGAGAGACTATATTGTAAAATAAATTTAAATCAAAGAACATTGGTATTTGGATACCAAAAAAATTGGACCTGAATCTAAAACTAAGGTTTCAGGGTGAAAATTTCCTTCCTTTCCTTGCATTTCATCCAGAGAAATGGGTAAATTATATGACAGAGACTATTGGCACAACGAATAGTATGATGACTTAAGCATGGAAGTAATTTGTCTTTGCACATTGTTCCTAAAATGATAAGCTGCTAGACAGCTCCTGATCCACAGATGATACATTATTTATGAGCTTAACATCTAAAATGTGGATTCTGTTTTCAAATCAAAGTAATATGAACAAATATTTTAAAACACTCCAAAGAAAGCCATCTTTCCTATTCCTTGATGCCTCCATCCTGGACCTGTAGGAAATCTCTTCTGTTTAAAACCACTGTAGGAAACAACTTCTGTTTAAAATTTTCTGGATGTCAACTCCAAAATCCTGAACCCTCCACTGATTTTTTTTTTAATTCATACATTTTCAACCTTAGAGGTTTATATTCTGACAAGATAAATGGGTTACTTAGAAGATGTTTCAAGTCCCCGTCAAATATGATAATAGTACTGAAAATCTTTTTTTTGCACTGAAAAATCTTTAATTTTATTTTTAATTTTTCTTCCATTGGCCATAGAGCTTTGGCCATGAGTATTTGTGAAAACTAAGGTATTGGTTTCAACTTGTTTCAAGTGTTCTTACCACGAGACACTCAAACTGATATATGAGGAAAGTTTTAAGAGGAAAGAAGAAAACCAAGTCAAGTATTTCTTATGCTATTTCAAAATAGTAAATGTTTGCTTCTGTTTTAGGAAAATTCTAAAAATGTAAACTGTGAGTTATGCACTCGAAGTGAATAGAGAAAACATGTTTACTTACCTAATGCCTTAATACCAAAACCAATACAATTTGTTTTCATCACCCTTAGAGTGAAAACAAAAAGGGCAAAATAACTCAAATCCTTCCCAACTTTTATTCCTTTTAATAGGAAGAAACGACTGTGTTGCTTTTCTTTTTGCATAACCCATCGTTCACAGGGTGTTCACATATGATCTATACTAAGCATATTTTTGTAATCATATCTTTTACAAAGTAGTACAAATTCAACAGAAAAAATGCATGAAATGGTAGGAAAGTATATTTAAGCTATGTAATTCAGGAGATAGATTTTTTTTGATAGGAGAATCTATGATGCTGGAGGAAAAGCTAAGGAGAAATAGAAGAAAGAAAGGGAGAGAGGGGTGACATTTTCATGTCATCACTCACTAACAAGTTGTGATAAAACTTGGGTGGAAAGTTACTATATAAGCAAGTTCCAAGTTTCTAAAAGCAGACTTAATGTTATATAATCTCCTGATTTAACAGTGCACTGCAAATGTGAACACCTTTGCCCAGTTTTGGGGAGAGTATGCTGTCTCCTATAGTGCCATCACAACTGTAGGACTTTATTTGATACATAATCTGTTTAAACACCTACCTGGGTATGGGAGAGAGTGAGTGAAAGAAATGAAAGGGAAGTTGTGAAACTTTATGTACAGTTTTCCAAAAGCAAAGTGAAGAGTGAGGGATTTGATTACTGTTTACTAACTGGTTCCCAGGAAGCAAACTATGAGATAGAGTGCCCATTATAACTTTATGCCATATTCTAGGAATCATCTTGGGATGGGAAGGAACAGAAATGGTATCCCCTTTATCACAAAGGATACTGACTTTCCATACTGGAGTCAGTCTTCAGAGCTTTTCTGAGTTGAAACAAACATCAAAACTTTTTTTTTTTTGGTAAGTCATGGGGCTTGAACTAGGCCTGAGCACTGTCCCTGAGCTCTTCAGCTCAAGGCTACCACCCTACCCTTGAGCCAAGCCCCATTTTCTGTTTTCCAGAGGTTAATTGGAGATAAGTGTCACAGGTCCTTTTGTGCCAGGGCGGGCTGGCTTTGAACCTTGATCCTCAGATCTCAGCCTCCTGAGTAGCTAGGATTACAGGCATGAGCCACTATACCCGGCTAAACATCAACACTTTTGTAACCCACTCCTCAGCTCCTACATCCACATCCAATATAAATTAGCTACAGGTTGCCCCAGGAAAGGGGTAGACAGAGAGGGTAAGTAGCTGTACACTATCAGAAAGCATTCTGCCTAGCAGTGATTGGGCAAACAAGCCAATGCTGTGATGAGAACTGTACATCATTCAATGGATCTACCTTTCAGTCACTCAGCAACTCTGGGGTTCTGATTGACCACTTTGCCTAGGGAGAAGCACAATGGGGCACGATTTGTGTGACCAACTATAGCTAATAAGAATGCAGCTGGTCTCCAGGATAAGCTCCACCATGCCCTCCTTCTCTTACCCATTTTGAGGTTCTGTTCACCTTCTGTGGGTACCACTGCTAGCTAGGTGAATAAGGTTTACCTGGTGATGTCCCTCACCTCCCCAACCACAAGGGCTCTGAGTTCTAGGCCTGTGAGTCACTTCTCAGGTCTACTTACCATGACAATTGGTCCAAGGAGTGCCAAAATGCACCTCAGGGCACAGTTGGGGGTCAAAGAAATGCCTCCTCCTCCTACTGTGTGATGACACTATAGATCTCATAATCCAGGTCAATTTCTACCACCAAGATGCTCAGTGCTCTGCCTACTTATTGGTCCTTTGTCAACAAGGAAGACAAAGGGATCCAAAAGAACCCAGGCTTAATCTTCAACCACTAGGTCTTACTTAAAGTTGGCAATATTTCAGGTAACCATTCTTGAGTCTTTTCCCTTTCTGGAAACTCAGATCTCTAAGACTGCAGCAGCACCATATCTAAGTCGGAACTACCTGCTCATGCAGCCTGTTTGTGCATTTCCTTTCCATTAATATCCAGCCTCAGATGTGCCTCTTCTATCTTCCCATGGACTATTGCTGTACCCTGCATCCTTAGGAGTTAATGATTCAGAAAGAACTCAGCTCATCTGAGAATTTTAGGCCACATGATTATGTTATAGGCCAAAGGTCATCGCTTTCACAGTCATTACAATGCCAGGATTTAAGTAATTTATTTTTACTTTTATAAGGTTGTATAACACTGCTGGAGGAGACATTGATTTTCTCTGGATGCCAGGAGTCTGTCTTAGAATTTTGTCATTGGGAAATGCTATTACCTGCCTCTAATTACATACCATAACAATATGAGATCTATAAGGTGGTAGACCCAAATATCAGTTCCATGGATACAATAGCAGAAAACACTAATTATACGAATGCAGAAAACTTTCCTTCTCTACATCTGTGTCAAAATTGGCAAGCCTCTTGGCAACCTGGCATATGACTCAGAGCGCTTTCCCCAGGTGTGAAGTGTGTCACTTCCAGAAGGCAGACAGACCTGCCACAAGGTGCACGTCACTGTGACAAGAGGTACAAAATGCAACCATTTGTTCTTTATTTTAGAAAGACATCCCAGCCGGTTGATGACTCTGACTCCCGACTTCACATCAGTTGACACCTACGACGCATCCATCTTCTCTGGCAGAGTCCCCACACCAAGAACAGCAGCAGTCGTTAGCTCAGTGTGGATTTCCCCATCCGTGTCCTTTAGTAGAGCTAGATAGGTGCCTCGATGGAAGATAGCAGAGGGAATATCACCCTGCATTCTCAGAGTGTTCGTGGTGCTCATTCTCGCTGTTGGCCCTCTACGTGTGATCGTGCATGAGACGTACTTACTTGCTTGTGTGGGTGGAAGGAAATATGGAAGTAATTTTAGAAACTTAGCATGATCTTTTCAACACTAAAACTAGGACATTTTCAGCCAAGGACTCAATCAACTGTAGGAACATTCTGCTAATTGCAAATACTGTCAATTCCAGTTATACAATTTGAGATTTAAGGAAGTGATAGTTGGAAGACTTGATCCAGAAGCAAAAATAAATAAATAAATAAATAAATAAATCTACTCTGTGCTGTGCTTTGTATGGGTCCCCTTATAAGAAGGAGCCCAATATAAGATTCAGGTCTCTGAATAACAGTGGAATTCAGAAATTTTGACCAGTACTACTTAATGTTACAGTACATGTGTGGGTGTGGGGAGGGGCGCTGCCAAAACTCAGAGCCTGGTACTACTGTCTTTTCCTTTTTTATTTATTTATTTATTTATTTTTATACAACGTGAGCCACAGCTCCACTTTCAGCTTTTTGGTGGTTAGCTAGAAATAAGAGTCTCCTGGATGCTGCATGAACTGGCTTCAAACTACAATCGTCAGATCTCAGCCTCTTGAATAGCTAGCATTATAGGAGTGAGCCAATGGCATCCAGCTTTATAGCATTTCTCTCATATATCAATTTGAGACTAAATGAATGTATTTCCATTTGGGGACAATGGAAGAGACCATTACAATGCTTCTTTCTCATTCATCACTGATCTTTTCTGGCCATTTCGACCCCCTATCCTTGCTGACTACCCCCAGATTTGTAATGAGCTGTTGATTACTCCCATAGTTCTCTGTAGGTTAGGCCTTCCTAATTACCAGATAACATACCATTCATTATTGTAGGATTCTATCCCTACCTTGGATATAATGAAGCCACTTCAATCAGGGCATTTCTTTCCATTATCTCTAAGTTAGAAATGACAGTTCCCACCGAGCTTCTAACGCGTGCTGATTTCCCCTCATTATCCCACTACTTTTCCTGTGGTAAGCAGAATATTTCTTCAGGTCTTTGAGGTTTTCAACTTCATATCATACATCCATTCTGGCATGTGTGCTTCTGTAAGTATGATGGTTCTTTCTGTCTTCCATGATTATTCTTATATTTCTATTTCAAGACAACCTATATCAAATGTCACTTGATTATTTCAGATTCCACAATGATCTCTCTCCTATAGATTTATAAGTTCTCTCCCTGTAACCATTCAACAGCTCTCATTTCATTGTTCTGCTTTATTATTTAATTTTCTTAGGAAGTTAAATCTGTTCTCTAGTCTGTCTAGAATGTAAATAACAGGAAAATTGATATCAATAGATCTTGAATCAGTGCAAGTGGAAAAATACCTGTTCAAGGTAAACATGTGTGCCAATTTCTCAATGATAAAGAAAGCCCTTTTCAATGGAGGATTTATCCTGCCCTAGAATTGGTAGCCATTGACATAGTATAAATTTATATTTAATTCCAACTAAGCTTATTTATACCAACAGGGAGTATTGGCACATTTACTGTGTAAGATAGAAAAATTATTCTTATATCTTTGTTTCATGCAGGGCTTCTTTATGTAAAAAAATAAGGTAATAACTATATTAGATATATAATAGTTAGGGGTGCCACTTGCAGCACATTATCAGTTAACAGCATGCCAATCTATGGTTACAGAATGAATAAATTATGACTTCCAAGCATTGAAGTCATCATACTAAATGATTTTTAATTGAAAAATAGAAGTTGTGTGTATTTATGCATGTTGTAAGTATTTATATATACAGAATGATGCTTACAAATATATGTAGCATGTCTACATACAGATACATTGTGCATATATTATGGATTATAGCTATTATTCCCAATGAATATACTAGTTTAATTATTTTGCCAGTCCCAGGGCTTGAACTCAGGGCTTGGGCACTGTCTTTGGGCTTTCTCAAGGCTAGCACTCTATCCTTGAGCCACAGCACCACTTCCAGCCTTTTCTGTTTATATGGTTCTCCAATTAACCACTAGAAAAAACTGGAAGTAGCACTGTGGCTCAATGGGTAAGGAGGTAGCCTTGAGCTGAAAAGCTCAGGGACAAATACCTAGGCCCAGGGGTAGGGAAGTATCCTTGACTTGAAGCACTCAGGCACAGGACCCAGGCCAAGTGTCCAAGCCCCTCGACCGACAAAAAGAAAAAAAGAAAGAAAACTGTGAATCCAGGGCTTTGTACATGCTAGACAAGCACTCTAATACTAGGCCACACTCCTGGCCAAGATTTAAGTATTTTTTTTTTTTGCCAGTCCTGGGCTTGAGCTCAGGGCTTGAGCACTGTCCTTGGACTTTCTCAAGGCTAGAGCTCTACCACTTGAGCCTCAGCACCACTTCCAGCTTTTTTTTTTTTCCTATGTATGTGGTACCAAGGAATCGAACCCTGGTCTTCGTGCATGCTAGGCAAGCATTTTAACCACTAGGCCAAACTCCCTGGCCAATTTAAGCATTTTTTTAAAACTCTCTTTTCTTTCTAAATTTTTCAAAGTTTGGAACAATTGGGTTGATAGAAATCAACCATCCACAGTTTGGTGCTGCTAATTCTAGTATTTCAGAATAGAATTATAGTTTACAAAGAAAGTTATAGGACCAGAATCTAGAATAATAATTCTCAACAGTAGGAAGTTTTTGCCTTTCAGAGGGCTTTTGGGAATATCAGAGTGGAAGAAGATGTACCGGCATCTAATGAAGAGTGGCTGAGACGCTCTCTACTCAGCAGCTGACTCAGCTGTAGTGCACAGAATGAATCCCATGGTAAAGAATTATCTAGTCTAAACACCAATGCTGATGAGGCCTGGTAAACCCAGTCTAGAACAAAGTGTTTAAAAAATATACAGTGTAGTCATAGCAAACCAAAGCAAGTGCATTCTTCCTTAAGGGGGTTTAACAGCTTCCTTTGAAAAGTAGTTGATTATATGAAGTCACAGATTTATGGAACAACGATTACAAATTTTCACCGGTACATATTTTGTTGTAGGCAAGGTCAGGTACTCTACAAGCAATATGGAATGAAGGCTGCTGCCATTTTCTTACTGTAAGGGCTTCAATAGTTCTATGGTTTTGTTATTATAGCTGAAGATCAAGAGAAATATTTGGAAATTCTTAGCCTTCTCAAGGCTGATTATGTTTTGCGAGGCACTATCACTGCTGCCATTCAGATTTTTTCAGTGTGTTCCCACCGAAGGGTTTGGAGAACCTGTTTGTGCTGTAATTTTCATTGTCATTTCCAGCTTTTTCATGTCTCTGTGCATGCCTCCTTCCACCATAAGAGCTCTTAGGCTGGCTTTATGCTTTCAGTGTGTTTGAAGTACACAAATGTAGAGGGAACATCTGCACTATCCTGTAACCAAAAGTGTTCTCTGATGATAGGACGGCCCTCAGAGGAAGGACCATTAGTCAGCTAGCTAGCAGTCTTTCACTATAGCCTTTCAATGCTTATACATTGTTCTTACAGTAAGAAGTGGCATTTTGCCTGATGGCTGAAAAAGGATGAGTGGAGTCATCTGTGCCCATTACTTTTCATTAGCAGTAAATTTCTTCTATGTTTACATCAATACGATTTCTAAAGAGGAAAACAAAAGGACACACACACACACATACACACACACACACACACACACACAGCATTTTGTATGTGACATGCCATGCTACATAACAAGAATTAATGACTGTAAGAAAACCTTTATGGATTTAAGGAAACCATTTTGCTTTAATTATACATAGGAAATGCTTTACAGAATAGAAAAATAAATCAGATCCTTCTTGAATTTTTTTATCTGATGAAAACTATGTGAGAGTTATAACATGTAAGTATTTTCCCCAGATTGTTTTTCAAACAGGATCTTGCTATGTAGTCCAGATTGGCTTAGAGCTCAGTTTGTGATCTAGGCTGGCTTCAAACTCACAATCCTTATGCTAGGTACCTGTCACCATGCCAGGCATGCATGAACTCTTATTTCTTGCTGAAAGGTAATAATGATATAAAAGGTTGGATTTACTCATAAAACATTTGTGGGTTAGATTATGTGAAACTGATCAGGAAAAATGTTACTGTGAAAAAGTTATGCATTGATTTTATTCTAACACAAATGACTAAACCTCCAGATAAAGAAAAGAGAAAAGAAACTCATTTTCAAAATCTCAAGGCAATTCTAGCTTTTGATTATGCAGTCTGATTAATCCTTAGATTTTGAAGACCACTACAATGAGGAGCAGATACCTTAGCAGCAGAAACTGGGTGTGGTCATGAGTATTAAGAAGTATTAGGAAGTGACCTTAGGAAGATGTTTCTTTGGTACATGTTCCTGTGATGCTGGCTCATATTGCTAAAGAACCTTAAAGCTCTTTAAAATCATATAGATTTTTCTCCCTCAGGTTTCCTGTCACACACCAAATAGCTTAAAATTATCTACAGTGGAAATGGATATTTCAAGTCAACAGACAAACTAAATTATCAAGTACCTTAAGGAACACAAATGTTTGTTTCCAATGTATTCTCATTTAACAAGCTGTAACAAACATTGGTTGAGACTTTTAACAGATAATGAACATCAACATGGCAAAGGATAAAAAATAGAGTTGTCTTTCTTGGGTTCTAGTTATGAGAAAATTTAAGTACATTTAAAAAATATTATGAGGTCATTGATTCGCGAATCATCCTAAAACTATTAAAAAGAAAAGACAGGAATTTAAGCAGTCAGTTCTGGCCTGTAATCAGAGTGAAGGCCATGTATGGAATCAACTATCAGAGTAAACATACACATTTCTATTAGTTTTATGACAGGTCATATGCTAAGATTTCTATGGTTTTTACTATTGCCTTAAGAATAAAGATTAGGGCTGGGAGTTTGGCCTAGTGGTTAAAGTGCTTGTCTAGCATGCATGAAGACCCGGGTTCGATTCCTCGGTACCACATACATAGAAGAAAGCCGGAAGTGGTGCTGAGGCTCAAGTGGTAGAGCTCTAGCCTTGAGAAAGTCCAAGGACAGTGCTCAGGCCCTGAGCTCAAGCCCAGGACTGGCAAAAAAAAAAAAAAAAGAATAAAGATTAATCTCAAAGAGAACAGAGTAATGAATGTAGAATGACTTGTGTCATACGAAGCAAGGCTGACAGACTTTTCCTCTTCCCACATTGGTTCTCAACTCCTTTGTCCATTCTGGGTCATGTTCTCATCACAAACTGATTGCTAAGAGGTATCAAAGGTGCCAGGCATGGTGGCTCATGCCTGTAATCCTAGCTACTCAGGGCGCTGAGATCTGAGGATCAAGGTTCAAAGCCAGCCAGGGTACAAAAGGACAGGAGACTCTTATCTCCAGTTAACCTCTAGAAAAAGTGAAGTAGGGCTTGGCTCAAGGGTAGGGCTGTAGCCTTGAGCTGAAGAGCTCAGGGACAGTGCCCAGGCCTAAGTTCAATCCCCATAACCACCCCCCCCACACACACACACAAGAATTATGAAAGGTAAGTTTGAGGTAAACTTTCTTTTTCTCTGAGAAAATCTTAGCTGTGTCTCAAACCACTGATTATGCATTCTTCTGGTATCTGTAAGTCTATCTCGACAGATAATCAGGAAGTAAACACTCATTAATCTTACTTTTGCTCTAAACTTGAGTATCTATTCTCAACTCACACACACACACACACACACACACACACACGCACACACAATTGCATAGAATTGATTCAAAAATCTCACTTGGAACTTTCCTCCCCATACCTTTTGAAATTATTTATGAGTAAATGTTGCTCGGTCAGTCCCTCAGGTTTAGAATCTAGATAACCTCGGTGAGTTAAATGAGGTTAAAGTCAATTCAAACTAACACCCCAAAACAGAAAACAAAATCCAAACCAAACAAAATCAATTTTCTTTCTAATCCAGATGGGACCACTTTCATTATTTTCCCCAACTCTGTAAACGCTTGCAAACAAACCACTCACTCTTTCCCTGCTTCGTTAATAAGCCATAGATTTAGAAGAAAGACATTATTTTAATAGGTATCAGTTCTCCCAAAAGATTTTTCCTCATGACTCATGGATATAAATATAAGTCTTTATTCTTTCAAGCAGCAGGTTCCACGTTACCTGTTATGCCTGAGGAGGCAGGAGGAGTAAGAAAAGGGTGGACAAGGAATCAGTCTACAAAGATTCTCCGGTGCCATAATTGCAGACAATTTTCTCCCACGCCCTGCTTGGATCTATAGGGGGAAAAGGGTGGGGAGAAACCCAGCTGGAATTCCAATGCGATGTGTCTTCTTTTGGAGTGAGCAGCAAATGATATCCCAACTGCTATTGTAATTAGATTCTAACTAACTGCGGGTCAGGGAGCAGGCAGGTTGTTATTACTACATTTGCGGCTCTTTCCGTTTCCAAAAGAAATGTGGAAGCAGAGGCTCTTCTCCTTTCGATCTACACGACTTGCCACTGTGGATCTTTTGTGGATCTCTTCCCACTTATTTCTCCAGTTCTAAACCAGGAAGCTATTTCTGCCTTCACACATGGGCCAACTGAAGCCGAGAAGTGGTCAACACCACAAGAGCTTTCCACAGACATGAAGTCTCGCTGTATGGTTGTCTCTTCTATTTTAACTTTGTATTGTGATCATCTTGGATGAGTTTGATGCATGTCTGATTTCTATTCTATAATAAACAGGAAACCAAACAGGTAGTACTGTCACACACACACACACACACACACACACACACACACACACACACACACACGATCCATTATCCCACCCTCCCAGTCAATTAATCACTACCCCTAAGGAATGGTGCATGACAGATAATACATATCTCAAAAAATTATTATTAGTTGCAGATCTCCAGTATTTTATTTGCTTGGAGTTTCTAAAGCAGGTCATTTTGTGGTTTAGTTAGTGTAGATTTTATCTCAGTTTAAGCTATAACCTGAATGAAAGTTCAGGAAATGAACCTGGAAAACTATTTGGCAATCATAAATGGCTAGTACGTACATCATGGCATGAGTTATATCTGTCAGGATAACTCAATTGACTTACGTTCAATCAACAATCATCTTAAATTTTTCTTTAATTTTCTGCTCCAAGGTTTTCTTCCAACTATATAACCAACATTTTTTCCAAAGGCACTTGTGCTGATTTGTGAAACATTCACTGCATATACCCAGGTGATGGAGAAACAGAGGCTCTTAGCTCCCAGCCACAGCCGACAACTGACAAGTTTTCCACTAGCCTGTCGTTGCTTCTGCTGCAGCAAGGAAGAAAGCAAGCAATGAAGAAGACCATTTAGTGTGACACTTGCTCTCCCAGCAACATTCTCTAGCCTATTACAGCTTTACAAATTCAGATTTATTTGTCTGTAAGTATTATCAAGACCCACACCTTTCTATCCTAGCGTGGCACTGCACCCAGTGATCCCAAATGAATGCTAGGAGGTAGTTTAAATTAAGACATGTCAAATGTGTTTGTATAATCCACACTTTCTTGTTACAAAAATACTCTCTCTGCTTCTGCATCTTTCCTTCATCCTTTGACATTAGTCCTGTGTCCTTTTACCAAAACTTGCTGAAAAGTGCTTCATCTAACCACTAAGCTATGGATTCCCTTCCGGTTCCTTTACTACATTTTGTCTCTGGGTACATCCTTTTCCCTTTATCAGGAAGCAAGAGACTTTTCTTTGAGAAAATAAAGGGGAGAGGAACATTCTGTGGAACACTTGCACATTCTCTTTGGTAGCTGCAGAAGGAAAGCTGAGTCTTCATGCCATTATTATAGGCATGTTTCACTCTGTAAACCTCAGCGACACAAATGCTAAGAAGGTAGTTCAGGGTGAGTTCAGGCAGGATATACACGCCCCTTGGCTACACATCAGAATTCAAATTCAATATATTCCCCTCCAAAGTCTTCCTCCTTTTTTTCTATGTAGACGGTTGACCGGAGCAAACCCAGTTTCAAAGACATATTTTTCTTTTAATGTTATAGAAGAGTGTAATTCAGAATCTATGTCCTTCTCCTGCCCTTACTTAAAATTGTATATTCAAATTTACATTTGTGGGAAGGCATCCAAATAATGTCTCTAGCCCAGCAAAGATTGACATAAAAATGGACATATTGAAGGTTGATGCCTAATGTCATCCATTATTCTACCTAAAAGTGCTTACCAAGTCAAACTGATAAAATGCCTATGGTAGAAATGTCTCAATATTCTCAAATATTCTGGAAACAAAGTATTATTTGTTCATTACATTACTTCTATGAATCTCTCTTGATATATGTGCATATATATAACTATATCTATCAACCTATCTATTTCTATTATAATGATGGGAAAGAAAAGACTAAAACAGCAAAGTCTGTTCTGTAAGATAGCCTAGACTGCTGGAAGGACAGAAATGAAAACATTGTGTGGTGGGAGAATGGAATAAAATAGAGCTGGATATCATCTAGAATGTTCTGAACAAGCCCGACACATATGAGAAAACCACCACAGCAAACTGAACCTCCTGTTTTAAACAAATATGAGTTACACAGCAAAGAATATTTTTGAAACCACATTGACAGAAAACTTAGTTTCACATTAACATACTAAATTGACTTCAAGATCTCTTGGCCCTCCTTAATCTGCCAAGTGTACAAGAATGTCCTAACCCAGGCTTTGTACCCTCTGTGGGAGGAAAAGAATACCAGTTTACACCCTGGCCCATAAGCGGGGGAGGGCAGCCTCAAGGTAAAGGCCTGTAATATGAGGGTTACTCTGACCAAACAGTTGATTGACAGTGCAAGAGTGCATATCTGCTACCGTTTTAATACTTAAAATGTTTTCAAGGTTCTCTTTTTCATCTTGTTTGGTTCTATTTCTTTCATTTTGAATCCCTTTCATTCCTATATAGGGGAAGGTGTTTACAAGACTGAAACCTTTGCCTTATGGTATCACTAGGGTTGAATGCACAGCCTTGCATTTTTACTCAGCAGGTGATCTGCCACTTAAGTCATCAAAGCTTATTGTGTAAATAGGGTTTTGTGTTTTTAAATTGGTGCCCAGGTCTACCCTGGACTGTGACCTTCCCACCCAGGGTATTTCACAAAGCTGGCACCACAAGAAAGCTTTCAACACACCTCTCTTTTTAGCCACACTAGCTTTCCTTCCAGTTTCTGCCTCCCATGTTGCTCAAATAAAAGCCCCACCATATCCAGCTTAAGTCTTTTAAAAGAACTACATTAACTATAAAAAAAATTGTTCAAATAACTGCTAAAAAACTTTCTTTCCCCACCCAAACACTGCTTTTTTCCATGGCTGGATAAAAGTAAGACATCTTCCAGGGGTCCTGGGAAAGCATGCCTCCTCTGTACAAACATTTGATGAGAATCCTACTGTCTGTGGGAAGGGACACAGGACATTTGATCCTGAGACAAGGGCTACCATCCTACCTTGTGGCAGGCAGAATCATCAGGAAAGATGTGAGGAATTTCCCGAAGAAGCAAGATCAGACTTCATCTTTACTTGCTTTTCAGGAGCAATATATTAAAATGATTATCTGCTTGTAGAAAAGGGCATAAAAGTCTCAACAAAGAGAAGCTGCATGCGGAGGGGAAAGGCACAGGGTTCTAGCTCAGAATCTGGTTTTGTTCCCACACACTGATACTGGAGTGTGGCTGAGTGTACTTCCATTGCTTCTGCAGACAAGAGAAACAATGTCTCTGTAGGAGGCCATCAGGCAAGAAGAATAAATTGGAAGCTCTGAGCAGGGAAACCATCACAGCAGCAGAAGCAGCAAATAAATATCCAATAAGCCATGTGGCATCCTTTGTCACCACAGAAACAGAAGGACCCAAACAAGCAGATACCTAATACAGACCCCTCCTCAATTCAGGAAGTTCATAGTGAACCAGAAACCAGTGAGGGAGACATGGGAAAAGAAAGATGCAAGGGGGTTAGAGCATTTTAGCACTCTTGGGTGTGACAAAGCAGTCTCTTTGATTGTTCTAAAGTATCCATTCTTTTGAATTTAATTTGCTAAGTAGATAGATTATATTGGTGATGAGAAGGCAAAATTAAATACTATTAATCAAGAGCTAAGTGTGTATTTGTGTGTGTGTGTGTGTGTGTGTGTGTGTGTGTTCTGGAGCTTCAGAAGAGTCTGGCATTCAGGCCTTACTGTGCTTTGTCAGTTCCTTTCCAGGAACGTGGGTATAGGGCTCTTGGTCTTCTGACCCTTAGCTTACTTGCTGAAGGACTCCCTCCAAGACTTCAACCTCTCTTCCTTTCAGAGAAACAAAACAAGACCAAAAAACAAAACAAGAACAAAAAAGTAACAGTGCTTTCCTTTTGAGAAGACAATTTTACTCTCATTGTTTTCACTAATCCAAAGAAATCAACTTTCTATTTTATCTCCAAGAACTTTCAAGTCTCCATCAAGCCTAAGGCTCTTTCCTTTTAGTCAGTAAACATTTCCATTAGTTTTCTAGCAAGAGATTAGTCATGTAAAATCTGAAATGATACATTGTATTCTCTGAAAATGCCAACCTTTGAGGCTGTTATCAGCAAATAATTTCCTGAAATCTGTTCTCTGTGATCACAGAAGAACTTAGAGAATGGATAGATGGATGGATAGATGGATAGATGGATGGAGAGTACATGACATAATAGAGATATATCTATATTTTTATATACCTGTATGTACAGATCTATATACATAGGCAGACATACAATATTTTAATCGTTTATTGCATCCTATAATGGCACCAATATTCTATTTTTAACACCTATGATTTTATCCACACAAACTCAAAGATCGAATAAGTTTTACTTAATTGGTATTTTTTTGTTATCTTCTTTTCCACTAAGCAAACAGAAGCAGAGTTGCACGATTTATATTTGACTTTTTAAAATAGCCCTCTCCTCCCCCCTTCCCCCCCTCTCCCTCCCTCCCTCCCTCTTCCCCCTCCAAGAGTATTGGCAGCTGTCAAATCACAGGGTCCCTCTACTGGGTGACTGCTTTCAACATAGACAACTTCATGGCTGCTTCAGTCTGATCCTGTCTCCTTCCCTCTAGATACTTCTTGATGGTCAGAGAGTTCCCTGAAGAGTCCCAAGAATGGTGCTTGCTGTGTCCATCCAGCTTCCTGGAGAACTTAACCTGTTGTTGCAGCAGCTTCTTGGAACAGAAGTGACACACAGTCCTAAGCCTATGTATGGCAAGGCTCTTGGTTTTATACTGCAGTCTGTTCAAAAGGTAAGTGATAAGGAAATTTGACTGAGGAAAAGTAGCCAAAAATATTCAAGAGAAGTGCATTTTTAATCCCAATTAATGGTAGTATATAATTTTTGAAAGGCAAGTCATGAGTTATTTTTACTTGCCTGGGTTGAGGGAAGTTAAAAGAGAAACAATGTCATTAATGTGCTAATAATAAAGCAAGAAAATGTTGCTTCATTGATTCTCACTTGAAATATATTTTCCTTATTTCTAATAAAATTTAGCTTGCTCTCTCGTTGTCTATATGATCGATCATATGCAATAATGTCATGTTCAATTAGAAAACATATTCTTCCCTTTATATTAAAGTAGAGAAAAGTTTGAGGGTCAACCTAGAAAAAAGAAGCCCCAAATGAAATTTAATATAGTTGTTGAGATAACTAATTACCTGCACATAAAATGCTGTCTCAATTCACTTACCTTTCATCTCACCATTGTATTAATAGATGACCAAATTAAAAGGATGTTCCTTCTATTTTTCCATTCTTTCAAGGAAAAAAAATCCCACTTCCTGGATTTATTTCTGTTGTGCCTCAGTGAAGGACACTGATGATGTAAGCACAAATAAAATAATGCTCAAAGTGCCTGTAGTCTAGACAGGAAAAAGTATGAATCACACATAACTATAGCAGTGCTACAGCAGTGGTACAGACCCAGGATAGGCCAAGTGCTTTACACAGGGAGAAGGTCTTTCCAGAGGAGAAGCACACGCACACCTGAATCTTGAAGAATGAATCAATAGTCACCTGGCTTGAACTTCAGTGAGATGTTCAATATGATGAAAGATTAGGAAAACAATAATAATAGAAATCACCCAGATGGATAAAACCTTATCAACAGAAAACTGGTGAACCAAACCCAGCAACACATTAAAGGGATCTTACACCTGAGTCGAGTGAGGTTTATTTTGTCTGTGCAAGGATTATTCAGCACTTGCAAGTTATTCTTTCACATAGAAAAAAACCCACAAAAATCACATAATCTCAAAAGATGATTAAATGTCAATAAGCCAGGATCCTCCATGATTTAATTTTTTTAACTAAAAAGAAAAATAGATACAGAAATAAATATACACCAAAAAATACTACAGGCTATCTGTGAGTAATTCAAAAGGAAGATAAAGATGTCTGCTTTTACCTTTCTTCCTCAGCACACAGCTGAGGTCTTAGAAGAGCTAGCTGGCAAAAGTAAGAAGCTAAGGGCATCCAAATTGGAAAGGAAGAAGTCACATTGTCCATGATAGCAGATGATATGATTTTATAAAATTTACAAAGATAATAGGACATCTAAGAATAATTTTTACTGAAAAAGAAATGATACCTGCAATGAAAATGATAAAACACTGATGAAAGTCAAAAGAAAAAATGATAATAATCCAAATTTAAAGTGGGCAAATCATTTGAATAGATAGCTTAAAAGAAGGCATATAAATGGTTGTATAATGTATACAAAAAGAATGTTCCACACCCCTAATCATCAGGGAACTACCAAACAAAACCATAATTAAGCATCATCTTGCCCCAGTTAGAATGAGGAGTATAAAAAGGATAAAAAGAAATAAATTTCTGTTGGTTGTTTCACTGGCCTGCTGGGATATGAAACCAGTGCTCTTCACTCAACTCACTTGCTTTTCTGCTTCTCCCTGCATTCCAGGAGACAGAAGGACCTGCAAGAAGATCTACTACTCAGACAAATGCTTTCAAGGGAACTACAAGGGCTGGCATGCCATATTTCTCAGAGTTTTCTACAAGAGTACCCAAAACTCACTAGATGTCTGAGTAGAACTGGACTTACACAAAAGCAAGCAAGCAAGCAACCAAGCAAGCAAGGAAGGGAAAAGGAGAAGGGAGGGGGAGGGAGAGAAGCCGGATGTGGGTGGTTCATCCCTGTAATCCTAGCTTCTTCAGGAGGCTGAGATGTGAGGATCATGGTTCAAAGTCAGCTCAGACATGAATAAGACTCATCTCCCATTAAGTCTTATTTCCAATTAGCCACCAGAAAACTGGAAGCCAGCCTTCAGCTGAAGAGCTCAGGGACAGCACCCAACTCAGAGTTCAAGCCCTGTGACCAACTGAAATAAAAAAGAAAAGAAAGAAAGAAAGGAATCTTTTTTGTGATTTAACATATAAGTGTACATAAAGTAGTATTCAATGAATATATGAAGAATTCACAAATCATGCAATCCTGAGCACGAGCTACACTCCTTACAGCCACACAGCTGAGTGCTGCAACTGGAAGTAGGTGGGGTGAGAGCAAAAGGAATTGTTCAGTGGCAGAGTTGTTTGGATAAACACGAGGTCTTGATCATTTGATGAATATGTCAAAACAAAGGACGCGAGTGTGTTTCACGCTGGGTGAGATGGTGCAGTCCTGTCATCCAGGCTCTTTAGAGGATGAGGAAGAATACTCGTTCATTTATAGGCCAGTCTGGACTACAAATGGGACCCAGAAAAATGGCAGGAAGTGGCTGGGGATGTTGCTCAGTGGTAGAGTGCTAGCCTCGCACACACTACAAGGAAAAAAAGGAGGGAGTTCTAACACTGCCCCAGCCCCCCCCCCCCCCCCGCAAATCTATATCTCGAGAGGCTGGAGCTATTATGTCAAGGTATTCGAGATAGCAAGCTGACTGCCTTTACTGGCAAATTCTCGAACTCTGCCACACGCAGGGTAGAAGAGAGAGAGAGGAGATATTTCTGATCTATTGTTTATCATCTTGGGGAAAGAGATGGATCTAATGTCTGGGTCTGAACTGCAGATCAAGCAGAACTCCATCCTCGAGTGGGTGCTGGGAGGAGCTGGCAGCAATGGCCTTCTTCTGTAGATTCTACCACCATCCATGCCACAGCCATGCTACACTGAGCAAGACTGCATTTCCCTGAAGCGGTCTATGTCCTTCCTTGTGCCTTAACACTAATCTGTTGCTTTGATGAAGACTAAAAAGAAAAAGGAGTGGCTGGGAGTTTGGCCTAGTGGTAGAATGCTTGCCTAGCATGCACCAAGACCCGGGCTCCATCACCCTTAGATAATAATACTAGTATATTAAGATAGGTGCTATAAAGATAAAGGTGATAAAGTATTATGAAGATGTATATGAAGATGTACACTAGAAAGATGAAAATGATGAAGTATTATAAAGATGTATCTTATAAAGATGCTATTCTGTACCAATTCTTAAGTATTGCTCACCAGAGATGATTTAGCAAAGAAATGATTGCAAATTTCCTAGAGCCAAGCAGAATATAACTAAATATTGCTGCAATGATGACCATGATTTCGTGTTCTCAAACTTAGCCCTGGAAGTTCCATTTGTTTTCTAAAACAAAGCATATTGTTAGAAAGGTAATGTACAGAGTGGTTATAGGTACACAAGGCAGGTAATAAGCGCATTTCTTTTTTTAACCAAGTCCTTCTCTTGCTCTCTACCAGTAAGTGCCCTGGCTTAAAGGCTGTTGCATCTTTTGAGCCATAGCACAGGTACCACTTCCCAGGTGCTCTCTTTTTCTTGCTCTGTCCTGTATTTGCTGTCTCTACATTCTAATATTTCCACTGAGGTACCCATCCCATTCGTTTGAAATCTTTCCTTCTTTTCTGGTCTGGTTTTGTTTTTTTCTGGACTGTAAGATGCTAAAGTAGATACTTGTGGTTTATTCTTCTCTAGTTCTGGAACAGGGAAAGCCAGTTAACACTTTTTTTTCCCATATATTTTTATTGTAATTAATAGAAGGGTTACATTATATTCACCAGATAGAAGGCGCATTACTTAAAAAACATTGATACTCTTTCTCATGTCTTGGTCCCCATTTCCCTCCCCCCATCCCCACCCCTCATTTTGTTTTCTCCCATTCCCTATCTGATTTCAAATAACCAAATATGCATATATCCAATAGATCAGATAACAAAGTGAAATACTGTAACAATATGAGATAACCAAGGGACGGCAAAAGAGATGAGAGATAACAGTACATTAAGGACAACAATCACTCATTATATGGCTTTTGTTTCTATATCCTGGAGGTCCTTTCATTTAGCATCATACTATATGGCCTTATGTATCTAGGTTTTGTTCTATTGTAAATCTCTGCAACGAGAGCCCAAGGTGTCTACTGATTATAACAAATGAGGGAACAATTGAGCCTATGTTCCTCTGAATCAGTAAACATTTGTTCAAAGAAAAATGAAAATCTTAGGCTTCTGGTTGGCTGACTTGAATCAGAAATGGTAAGTGTGTTAAAGGACTTAGCTGGTATCGTTTCCAGTAAAGGCCCACTTGAAGACAGGATTCCAATATCAAGAAGGTGGCATTGCACATTGAGTTCAGGAATAAACATTCTCAGGATGGCAGTGGTTTCTGAACCCTCAGAGAGAATTAGGAGGAAAGAAATGAATTATACTTTCCATACTCACTTTAGCACAAGAGCAAACATAACCTACTGAATTCCAACCCTCTGCCATGAGGTGAGTGCACTACTATCAAAAGTCTCCTTTTTCTTTCAGTCATCTCTAAGCCTTTCTGACAATCAAAGATGATTATATACCAAGACAAGCAGTACTTTAAGAGACTTTGTAGCTCACTCAACTTGGTCTTTATTCATTCAAGACAAAAAGGTCAAGAACCTATTTGAGGTATATTTTTAAAGCAAAATAGAATTTGTCATTGTGTGCACATAAAATGTCTTATTCTTCTTGGCGCCCCCCCCCTCTCCAGTCATCCATACAAAATAAATGGCATGAACCAGACCCCATTGTCTCATGCCTCTAGCCCTAGTTACTTATGAGGCTGAGAATAGGAGAATCTTGGTACCAGGCCAGTCCAGGTAGAGAACTCTGGGAGACTCTGGGAGAAAGAAATTGGGCATGGTGATACATGCCTACCATTACAGCTAAAGGAAACCAATTATAGATCACGGTTCCTATCTCAAAAATAACCAGTAAAAGAAAGGCTTGGGGATGTGACTCAGAGGTCGAGTGCCTGCTTAGTGAGTGCAATACCTTGAGTTCAAACCCCAGTTCCCAGTTCCACAACACACACACACACACACACACACACACACACACACACACACACAGAGAGAGAGAGAGAGAGAAAGAGAGAGAGAGAGAGAGAGAGACAGAGAGACAGAGAGACAGAGAGACAGAGAGACAGAGAGAGAGAGGAATCACACATCATTTCATTGTTAAATATCTACTGAAACTGTCAGAATTATAGAACAAAACTATGTCTAGACTGATAAACTTAAGAAAAACCTTGTAAAATTCTTTTTTTTCTACACCAATTTTAAAGAAATTAGATCATGGAGATTTTTATATTGTAGAGAAGGAATTACTGTGTATCATAGCATCTAGCTGGAGTGAGGAGGATTAGAAATCAGAGGAAAAACTGTGGAGGAAATCCTTTCATTAGAGGACTCTAACGGCGTCATCTCTGTCATCATTGTAGGTTTCCTAGACAGTATGTGTATACATGTATGTGTGTCTGTGTCTATGCATATGTCTGCGCAAAGCAACTTTTACTGGGCCATGGGTGTAAAAGGCTCCATCTCCAGCCGGACACAGCCATACCAAAATTCACTTGGAAGTTTGAAGTTTCAGTTTTCATTAGATTTAGATTAAGAAAGCAACTGTAACTAGAAGACACTTGGAACCACTAAGAGATGTCAATTACCCATCAGCTGACTGAAGACTCTTGGCTCTGCTGCACGAATAGGACAGAATCAATTTATGCTACTGTTGTGATTTGCCTAGGGGAGAGGCGAGAGGGCTCTTGCCATGTTTTCAAGTATACATTGATGATTCATAATTGTTTAAATTTAGGAGATTTCAAATGATGTAATGATTTAGGATTGTGTAGAGAAATAACTAAATCAAACCAATGAATGCACTTATCATCCAAGAGACTTTTCTGTGATGTGAATATTTGAAATGATTTTTTAAAGAATTTTTGCAATGTACAACCTTGTTAGTTAGCCATATTCAGCAGGCTTTGAAAGAGAACTGAAAAAAGTTCCTCCTGTCTGAGATCCCCCTCTCCATTGGCCATCATTTCCCCCAGTCCCTCGCTTTCTTCCTCGGCAAATTTTATTCAATTTCTCCTTTTGTGAGTTTGAGTAAATTCCAGATAGAAGCAAGCACAAGCAGTTTTGGTCCTTCCATACCTGGCTTTTTCCATTTACATTAGAGAATGAGACCATTCTCAATTCCATCTATGTGGTGGTAAGTAACAGAATTTCCCTCTTTTCTTTTTTTGCCAGTCCTGGTGCTTGAACTCAGGGCCTGAGCACTGTCCTTGGGCTTTCTCAAGGCTAGAGTTCCACCACTTGAGCCACAGTACCACTTCTGGCTTTTTCTGGGTATGTGGTACTGAGGAGTCAAACCTGGGTCTTGTATGCATGCTAGGCAAGCACTCTACCATTAGGCCACGCTCCCAGCCCAAATTTTCCTCTTTTTAAGGATGACTCGTACTCCATGGTGTTTATGCCACATTTTTCTTTCTCCTTTCCTATTATTCCATAAACTTAATGACTAGTGTGACTAGTGCAGAAAGAACATGGGAATAAATATATCAATTCAACATATTGTGATACTGTGTTCATAAAGTCTAGTTAAATATCCAGAGGTGAAATTGTTGCAACACGTAAGTCTTTTACTTACACAGTTACACATAACTGTAATAAGTTACAGTCCTAGTGTACAAGGGTTACTTTTTCTCCATATCCTAACACTTAACTTTTACCCTTTTTGATGGCAGGTGTGAGATATGTCTCAAAGACCCAAATGATCATTGATACTGAACATTTTTTTTTGGTACGGCCATTGGTCATTTGTGTGGCTTCTTTTTGAAAATGTCAGTCTAGGATTGAATTGTGTTTTTTCCTTCCTTTTGTTTTTTTCTCCCTTCCTATTTCTTCCTCCCTCTCTTTCTCCCTCCTTTCCTCCCTGAGTTACTTGAACTTCTTATATAGATTTCAGGTATGCAGCTTGCAAATATTTTCTCCTGATCTGTAGATCACCCCTGCACATTGTTAATTGTTGTGTAGTCTTTTTAGCTTGGGGTAATCAAATCTACTCTTCTATTGGGGTAAAGTTCAAAACTCAGTGCCCCGACAAATGTCTACATTGGAATTTTAATAGAAATTCCATTAAATGTATGCAATTTATAATTAAATCTGCAGATAACATTGAGTACTACAGACATTTTAATAGTATTGATTATAATAATACATGAACATGCAATACTTTCCCATTTCTTTTATTTTTCTTTTTTTTTTCCTATCTGCTGTGGGACTTGAACTCTGGGCCTGGGTGTTGTCCCAAAGCTCTTCAGCTCAACGCTACCACCTTACCCTTTGAGCCACAGAGCCACTTCCGGTTTTCTTGTGGATTAATTGGAGATATGAGTCTCTCGGACTTTAGTGAGCCTCAGACCTCAGCCTCTTGGGTAACTAGGATTACAGGCATAAGCTCCATTTCTTTCTTTTTTTTCAGATTTTTCATCAATATTCTATAATTTTTAGAATATAAAAGTCTTTTACATCTTTAGTTAATTCAACCCTAAGTATTTTATTTATTTCCTCTACAGCTATAGTTAATGAGATTGTTCTCTTGGTTTCCTTTTTGATAATTCAGTGTTATATAGAAATACTATACATATTTGTGTACCATTTTATCCTGCAGTCACAGTTTGCTTGCTATTTTGAAGAGATTTCTAGGGGGTTATGTTTTTTTCTGAATGAAACCAGCTTATAAACAGTGATCATTGAGCTTCTTTTCCTATTTGGATGCCTTTTGCTGGTTGCTTTGACAAGGAATTTCAATTCAATCTGGTCCTGCATGACAACAGTTTGACCAGTGACAGAATGTTCTACATTACTGGTAACATAAATTATATTTTCCAGTGCTATAGCCATCTTAGTTTGTATGAGTGCACTCTGATGTTTACACAATAATGAAATCACTCAATAATGTATTTCTCAGACTGTAATCTTATCCTAAAGTGACACATGACTACACTACATTGAATAAGAATGGCAAGAGTTATCCTTGTCACGTTCCACATCTTAGAGCAGAGGCTTTCAATTTGTCAACATTGAATATAACTACTTAGTTGTGGTTTTCTCATCTATGGCTTTCGTTATATTGAGGTACATTTCTGCTATATCTTATACATAATTGGCACAACTTGTTTTATCATAAAACATGTTGAAATCTTTGTCAAACTGTTTTTTACATGCAATGAAATAATCAAATGGGATTATGTTGGATTAAAATGATCATATTTATTGGCATATGTTGAAACACCATTTGCTGCGTCCTACTTCATCATGTTGAGTGTTGTTATTGTGATGTTCAATTCATTTTTCAGTATGTGTTTGAAAACCCTGGCCTCTAATACTCTTTTCTTTTTTGGTTGGTCATGGGACTTGAACTCAGGGCTCGAGTGTTGTCCCTGAGCTCTTCAGCTTGAGGCTAGCACTCTACTAGTTGAGCCACAGTGCCACTGTCATTCTCTGGCAGTTAATTGGAGATAAGAGTCTCACAGACTTTTGTGCCTGGGCAGGCTTTGAAACTTGACCCACAGATCTCCTGAGTAGCTAGGGTTACAGATGTGAGCCACCAGTGCCCTGCTATAATATTCTCTTTAAAAATTATTTTACTTCATTGTTATTACAGAACCATGTACCAAGAAATTATAATTATATGAGTCAGGTAATGAGTACATTGTCTTTCTTTTCTTTTTGAAATATTCTTGACTGATATAATTTTTGGTTGCTTTGTTTCTATTTTTGTGTTTTTCAAGGCACTTAAAATTCTCTCTTACTTTCTCCAGTGGTGCATTGAAAAGGTGGATCTTAGGAGATTTCTGCATCTAAGGTTGAACCAGCTCAGGAGAGTGTTCATATAGTCAGAATGAGCCTTTCCATGCTCTCTCTGAACTCAGATTCTCCTTAGTCCTGCAGACACTCAGTCTTGCTTCATTGTTACAGGTGTCATGAATTCAGTAAGGAGGACTGGAAACAGAACTTATGGTAGAGTCCCAGAGCTTTTGACTTCGTTCTTCCATTATCTTCCTCATGTCATGAGGGAATCTTGTGGAATCAACCTTTCCTGAACAGATGAACTGAATCATCCCATAGTCAAGTATGTCATCTTATAGAAAGGGAAACAGAAAGCCTAAGTTGAATTTCAAAACTAGATAAAAGTTAATCCCCTTTTCACTTTTGTTTCTTTTTCTTTAACCACTTTTTTTTCTTTCTAGCTTCAGAGAAACTAGCCCTTTTAGATACTTTCAGTTCTATCATATTAAGACTCTGAGTGACTCCAATCTCTGAGATTCCTTTCGGAATAAAGTCCTTTAGGTTTTATTTCATGCTGCAGGCTGTGACTTCAAACTCAGATCCTTCCTCTTTCATCTAGCATAGGGTGAATTATCAAAGAAAATACCTTCCCTACTTTCCAATATTTTTCTACTTCCAGTTTATAAAGCAAAAGGAAGGTAGAAAGGAGAAAGTATATATCTGTTTTAACAAAGGTCCAAATAGTAAAGCTAATTATACAAGCTAAATGACACACTCACAAATATATATATATATATTAATGTGTGCTTATGCACATATATATCACATATTACATAGATGTTTTCTTCTCTGTTTCAGCTCATTTGACTCGTAAAGCAACAGGAGCAGCATGATCTGTGATTGTTAGAATTACTATATATTTTCTTGGAATCTAGCTTTGTTGTTCTTAGTTGCTTCTTTACATCAAATCTTATGTTGGTGCAGGTAAACAGATAAATATACTTTCCATGAAACGACTTTGCACATAACACTACAGTATACATAAATAATTTGTAAAGCTCTGCTGATACATGAAATAAACATGTACTTTGTAGTACCTGTTCAGGGCCACATTTGATGTATTTAGCATTTCACAAAAGTGGATTGTTAATAAAAATTGAACATACCTATTCAATTAAAAACACACTAGAAAGGCCTCCATAAAATTTCAGTTAATATTTGACTGTGATTTGCTATATTTCCTATGTGTGATCTTAATTTGTCCCTAATGTCATTGAACATAACAGAGACATAGATCTTGATATTTTTACTTCTGACATTACTTAGCTGTTTTAAACTTGCAAAAATAGGCATTATATTTAAGGAGACTTAATCATCCTCGGCCCAGAGCTTATTGGTTTATCATGCAAACTTAGAATGGAAGAGCACTAAGAAATGATTTACAATGTAACAGAAATTAAGTATTTTAATTTCTGAATAATATTAAAAATGGGAGAGTGGTCTTTTTGACTTCAATAGTGATCACTTAAGTCTTGTGAAATTCCTAGTGATTTAGTATAATTGACTAGAAATATTTGTGTGTAAGATAAATCCAAGTAGTTATATATCCTCAACTCAACAATCAGTCCAGTGCTTTTTCACACATCAGGAAAATTATAGATTTGAAAACAGAACAAAACCAAACCAAAAAATGCAGCAGTTGCAATTTTTATTAGGCTCAAGACAAATCTTTTGTCGTCCTTCATATGGTTAAAGTTATCCCTCATACTGTAAATGCAGCCATCACTGCTACTCCTTCGTTTTATTTTTATTTTTATTTTTTTTTGCCAGTCCTGGGCTTGAGCTCAGGGCCTGAGCATTGTCCTTGGACTTTCTCAAGGCTAGAGCTCTACCACTTGAGCCTCAGCACCACTTCTGACTTTTTTCTATGTATGTGGTACCGAGGAATCGAACCCGGGTCTTCATGCATGCTAGGCAAGCACTTTAACCACTAGGCCAAACTCCCAGCCCCTACTCCTTCGTTTTAAATCAGGGGTTTGCAGAATCCCTACTGCCATTACCACAGTACTATTACATGTTGGTAAATTCCTCTAAGATGGCTGCTATTGAAGTTAAGAGTTGAGCCACAGGCTCTGGACTGAAGTTCAGTCCAGATACAGAGCTCAACTGGGCCATTTCCTGCTGTTAGGGCTCTGGTAAATTAATTGAAATACTTTCTTGCATGAATGAATGCAGGTAATAATCACTCTTGTATAACTTTCTTAGTAGCAATGAGATGCCATCTATTAAATTAGTACTTAAAATAATAATAATTTTGAGTACTTACCAAATATTGCCTATAATTAGACCCCAAAGAGAAAACTGGAGAAAAACAAGGAAATAATTACAAGCTGAGGTTTTCCACTTTGGACCTACTATTTATGATTATTTTTAAAAATGTAGTTACTGTTCAACCAATTCATATATTCTTTCGTATTGTCTCTAGAAAATACCTTTTTATTGTTATAATTTTGTTGGAGATAGTTTATTTTTTCAGAGAAATTTTTTTTCTTAGCAGAAATAATATCCTAAGACAACCAATACAACTGGATTAATTTTTCATTGTAGCAAAGGAAAATTTCATCCCTCCCAAATGCAATTATCTCCTGAACACATTTCAAGAGTGAAGTAAAATAAAATGTATTTCTTTGGCTGAATTTTGGGCTTGCTAAGGGCAAGAACCTTAGCAAGAACCTTGCTCCTTTACTCTGTGAGTCCAAGCACAATGCAATTTTCTTCCTAGGACACTTTCCCTCTTTCCCTTTTGGGTTTAGATTGTCTTACAGGAATGATTTGACTTCAATTCAAACGAGAGTGACCTCACTTCAGTCTCGGATCTCAGCACAATCTATAAACAAGCTTTTACCTGAGAGACCTACCCTGGCTCAACCATTAAAACGATTGCTTCCCCAAGAGCCATTAGCTCTCTACAATTTGTTCCATTAGGCAGGACCTTGGAGAGGATTAAAATCTTTAATAAACTAAAAGCCCAATGTACAATAGTATTTTCTGGCTATTATTATTATTATTATTAATCTTTCCAAAAGCCTTTTAAAAATATTTTTTCCTAATTCTTCACCATAAAAATTGAAGACCCTATGGGACAGTAGCCTTGAGCTGAAGAGCTCAGGGTCAGTGCCCAGGCCCAGGGGTAGGGTGGTAGGCGTGAAAGGAAGAGCTCAGGGAAAAAAAATTTAAAAACTCATATGTAGAAATTCAACCTCCAGGAGAGGGTGGGGAAAAGGAAATAGAGACAAAAACACTAGAAGGGGTATCAATGTGAGAGAAGTAATTCACCTACTACCTGGTGAATGTAACTGTAACACCTCTATACATTACCCCGACAATTTAAAAAAATTGAAGACCCTAGATGTGCAATGTACATAATCACTGTACAAATATATGCTTAAAAATGGGTACAAACCCCAAATAAGAAACTATCACCTTCTGAGAATCAAGCTCTATCCATGTGGAAGCAATATCACCTCTCGGATTTCGCTTGACACAAAGAAATGGAAGCATTAGAGACAGTCACTGTTTTCCCAATTCTTCATTATGTCACATTACATTATTAGGTGTATTTCAAAGCTTAAGAAACTTGTTTGAATGAGAAAGGATGAGAAAAAATATTTTCCCTGCATGTATTTTTATCTGGCTACTTCAATATTTACGGGGACATTGACATCTTGGGACTTTCTGAGAAGTCCCAGCATCTGAAGTCACTGTTAATTCATCTTTGAGATGTCATATCATTCTTCAATAATTTAATCATCTCTGCTCACATAATGGAAGACTGTGGAACAATAATAAGTGAGGAAGAAAGAGGAGGGATCTGGTAAAGATACCTGCCAAGGAAAATACCTAGAGAATAGTCTATGGCATATTTTTATTTTTCTAGTAGCCATTCACTTAAACATATTAGCCAGTAGTTTATTTGTAACTTTTCTGATACCTCCTAGGTTGCCTGTTGGAATCTATGAGAAGAGTAGAAATAGAGTGCTAGCCTTGAATACAAAAGCTAAGGGACAGCACCTAGGCTCGGAGTTCAAGACTCATGACTGTGAGAAAAGAAAGAGAAAAAAAAAGACTCCAGCCACCTAAAGTTTTGGAATTTTCTTTCTTTCTCTCTCTTTTTTTTTTTTTTGCCATTCATGGGCCTTGAACTCAGAGCCTGAGTGCTGTCCTTGCGCTTTCTCAAGGTTAGAGCTCTACTACTTGAACCACAGCACCACTTCGGCTTTTTCTATGTATGTGGTACCAAGGAATCGAACTTGGATCTTCATGCATGCTAGGCAAGCACTCCATCACTAAGCCAGCCCCTGGAATTTTATTTCTTTCCACTGCTCTACTTTCTCCCAAGTAGAAGTGCTTAATTTCATGATTTAAAAAAAAAGGTGATGGGGGGGAGGGTAATGGGGACCAAGACATGTGAAAGGGTATCAATGTATGTGAATTAATGCACCTTCTATCTGCCTTTTATTAATTACAATAAAAAATTTAAAAAAAGGTGATATATTCTGGCTATATACTATTACTGAAACATTAACAATGATTATATGCTTAGCATGAGGCTAATCATTTCAAGTACTTTCCTATGAGTGAGTGAATATAGTAAAATACAAAAAGAGGAGGCACAGGACAGGCAAGAGTTAATGATGTAAACCCATGGTCCAGGGCCCAAGGAAAGCATGACTCATGTTTCTGTGAATTCTACTGCCATAAGAAGAATGCTCCTCCATGCAGAGTGCAAAGTGACATCATTTTACACAGCAAGGTGTTTTCTCAGAATCACCTCACATGCTGCACAGATTTAGACACCTGTGCCATCCCAGATGAGCTGGAGTTGCGCTTATAAAGATGATCAGAAGTACATGTGGCCAGTGGTACGTGTCTGACTTCCTGATTCTAGATGAGCTCCTTTTTCCTTCATGTGGGTTGAGCATTGAAAAGAAAGAGCTGCAATCCTCACATGACTTCTACCCTGACTTACTAGAAAGGAGTATACAGACATAGCAGTTATTAGTTTTACATGGACTGATGGTAGATTAGGAACTATAGATTTGAAGCTGCCTTTAAGCTTTTTATTTTTATTAGCATTCATTAACTTCCCAAAGTAAGCATTGTTATCATAAATTATAGTATGCTTTGATCCTAATTCCTCTATTACTCCTCTGATCTTGGGTATCAGGAACCTTTTTCTTTTTAGTTTTCTGTTTTTCTTTCTGTCAAGTTAAACTCCATTATGGATTTTTGGAAACCTCAAACTGATAAGCTCTAGCCATTTTATAACACAGATATTTATAACTGTACTCTGAAGACAAGAACTACAATCTCTAGGGATTTATTCATACTCTGAAAAACAGATTAAAAACAAACCAAGCTGCTTGAATTTGCTTTTCTTTTCACAGTCCCTAAAAGTTATATTCTTTTTCACAGGTTAAATCCCAGAAGGAAAAAGAAAAGCACACTAAACCACAAATTCTTTTTCTGGGAGGAGGTTTGACACTGGGACTCAAACACAGTATCTGATTTTTTTCTTACTGTCTGGCATGCTGCTGAGCTATGCCTCTAACCTCCAGCAGTAACTATTTGAAGGCTCTTCAAAAACAAACTCCTTATTTGATAGCAATAGAAAAAAGTATCTTTTAAAAATAGATTCAGGAGCTGGGAGCGTGGCCCAGCCTGCCTAGCATATATGAATCCCTGGGTTTAATTCCTCACTACTACATACACGGAAAAAGCTGGACGTGGTGCTGTGGCTCAAGTGGCAGAGCACTGGCCTTGAGAAACCTCAAGAACAGTGCCCAGACCCTGAGTTCAAGCCCTAGGACTGGCAAGGAAAAAACAAAAACAAAAAACAAACACACAGATTTCAGGATGCAACTACAGCTAGTGTATATTTACTGTTTTCTTTTCCCCCCAAAGTGTCAAGTGAATATTTTCTTCTACACCCAAAGCCAAAAATTTTACCTGATTTTTGAAGAAGTGAGCATATTAACGCAGTGATGAGGAAGGAGGATTATCTGGGAAGAGGAAGATATTCAATGTTAATGGCTGCCAACCCACTTGAAACATTTACATTGAGAGAGCTAGTTACCTCTGGAAAATTAGAAAATAGGTTATCTGCTTTAACTGCCACTCTTCTCAGACCATTTCCAAAGGTAAAGTAAAAAGCATCCACTGATCCTTGCGGTTTTGAGTGTCTGAGGCCGGAGCAATTAGGTAGACTGACAGCAGAAATGTTCAGAGAAGCAAGTTTGGATGGAAAGGTTCTGAATTGTTTTGGGAATGTCATCATGTCAATCTGTTAGCTATCCAAGTAAGGACATCTGGCAGGCGATGGAAGATGGGTGAAGTCTGGAAAAGAGCACTGATAGTCCAAGTTCTTGTTTATGAAGGTTAGTATTCATGGTATAGAACAGAGGTAGTTTTACAGCTTCTGCCAATTCCATCTGATAATCAAGTTTCCATTTTTGCCACTTTCATATACAGAGGAGTACTTTACTTTTTGTGTGTCAGTTTAGGGGGTTTGAACTCAAGGCCTGGGTGTTATGCCTGAGCTTTTTTTTTTTTTGCTCAAGTGTACCATTCTGCCACTCACTTGAGCTTCAGCTCTACTTCTGGCTTTTTGTTGTTAACTGCATAAGAATACCATGGATTTTCCTGCCCAGGCTAGTTTTGAACTACAGTCCCCAGATCTCAGCCTCCTAAATAGCTGAGATTCAGATGTGAGCTACTGGTGCATTGCTTAGACGAAGTTTCACTATCATTTCTAAAAGTTTACTTTTAGAACATTTTTTAGGGGGGAATTTACTGTTCACATCCTGTTTCTATGAATTGACTGACACAGCTGTTATGTATACTGATACTTGTCATGTTTGATTTAAATGATTTAAAATGCAAATAAAAAAGTCAATTCCTTTTAATGATCGTTGACTATGCTAGCAATAGGATTATTTATTCTGGTTTACATTTTTTAAATGTACATAAATGCTACGAGATTGTGCAAATGGCTGCTTGATGTGATTCTATCAATTGTTTGATGTACAATTTTGAAAGCAAAATGAAAAACCTGCATATTTGCCAAGTTGTTATGACAACAAATTTTCTTCAAGCAAAGTGGCTTTTTCTAAAGTAAACAAAATTAATAGGATATTTGTTAAAATGTTATCTCCAACAAATACATTTAGCAAATAAACACATTTGTTAACATGCTTCAATCTATCTTGGAAACCTAACTTACTGCTGAAAATACATTTTAAAAAATGATACCACCACACATGAAGAGATAAATTGTCATCTGTATGTCATTGAAATGAATGTTATTCATGTCTAAAGAAATTAAAAAAAAACCCTACATTTCCTTACTACTTGTATATCAACTTCTGACACAACAACTTTATGTTATTTAAAAAATAAAACTCTAACAAATTATTCTTCTATTTGCCAGCCATGGGGCTTGAAGTCAGGGCCTGCGCACTGTCCTTGGGACTTTCTCGAGGCTAGAGTTCTACCACTTGAGCCTCAACACCACTTCCAGCTTTTTACTATGCACATGGTACCAAGGAATCGAACCCTAGTCTTTGTGCATGATAGGCAAGCACTCTACCACTAGGTCAAACTCCCAGCCCTTCTAACAAATTACTTTAAATAGAAGCAAATGTAAAATACACAGGAACAAAACCTGGAAATGTGAACTACAGATTTATTAGAAACACTGAAACAAATGTAAAAAAAAGTATGTTTATAAAAAGAAAAACTATCAGATTGAATTGTCCTGGAACTATTTTTTTTTTTTTTTGTCAAAGGACTTGAACTTTGGGCCTAGGTGTTATCCCTGAGCTCTTCAGCTCAAGGCTGCCACCCAATCCCCTTAAGCCACAGCCCCATTTCTGGTTTTCTAGTGGTTAACTGGAGATAAGAGTCTCATACACTTTAGTGCCAAGGCTGGCTTTGAACCATGAGCCTCAGATTTCAGCCTCCTTAGTAGCTAGGATTACAGGCGAGAGCCACTGTGCCTGGCTCCTGTAACTATTTTTACAAGTGTTATAAGGCATATGGGTTAAATATGGCTGATAAGTTTCTAATAGGTTTTTTTTTTTTGCACAAGTATCTCTAATATATATATATATATATATTTTTTTTTTGCCAGTCCTGGGCTTGAGCTCAGGGCCTGAGCACTGTCCTTGGACTTTTCTCAAGGCTAGAGCTCTACCACTTGAGCCTCAGCACCACTTCCAGCTTTTTTTTCTATATGTGGTACCGAGGAATTGAACCCGGGTCTTCATGCATGCTAGGCAAGCACTTTAACCACTAGGCCAAACTCCCAGCCCTCTTTAATATAAATTTAAAATGTTTTATTTTCCTTTTGTGGAATCCTGTTATTTTTGACCTCACAAAACTGCTGTGAAGTTGACACCCCAACCCTTTTTTTTTTCATAAACTGACATCTGCAAACTATAATCCTGAGCAACATTTCATAGGTCTTTCTTCCTTTTCTACCTCAACCCAGCATTCCAAGTCCTGTTAACTTCCACTTCCTTAAACTCCTATCCACCACTTGCATTATTTCAACCACGAGTAAGCCCTCACCATCGCCTCGAGAGTGCTGGGATCCTCGTTTCCTAGCCTGCCTCTCTCCCATTCTCCTTCCTCATTCATTCTTCAGGCAAGAGCTATTTCTAGAACATCAATCAAAATCAGTCATTAATCCAGTAGGGAATTATGTGGCTAGGGCTCGCCATCACTTCCATGACAAAATCAGAAGTTGTCATCTGGGTTTCAGTTCTTTCCAGCTTCGGGGTTTGCTTGCCTTCCCGGCTCTCCACACACTTGCTCTCCCTCCCACACATGCCTATCCGTCTCCTGGTATGAGTATTTACCACGCTGCTTGATAGTTCACAGCTTTTCTCAAGTTTATCTCTTATTTTCTGCAATTCAGCCCTAGGATCCTGTTTTCTGTGAATTATTTTCCTACTTTTTCCTCCACTGGAGGCAAATCTGACTTTTCATTCTGGTTCCTACAGGCTAAAACCTGTACAAACATATCCTAGTATGACAACACTTGTTAGATTTGTGCATTTGCTAAGGACTGCATCCTCATCATAAAACAAATCAACAACAAACGTACAACAAATATTCAGACTAAATGAACAGATGAACATTCAGCTTCACTTGAGTGGCTTGTTCACAGAAATATTAACAGCAAATTATATGTACTTCTCAGTTGCTTAAAGATTCATAAATTTTTGCTTGTAATATTTCTTTTCTTTCTGTGTTTTTAGTATCCTCCTCCCACCCCGCCCCGTATTTCACAAGTAAATTTAGTGAATGGCCTCTAGTGGCTTCCTTATCCTAATGCAGAGAAAATCTGGTGGAGGAAACAAGTATCTCTTAGAATATGAAAAATAATATTAGTGTTTTCTTATTCTTAAACTCTCTGGGAACCTTATCGATACATATATCCATAACCCTCTGTTCCTTCTAAAGGTTAGCACTCTATTGTCTTTATGCAGCATGGCTGCAAGCTTACAGGAAGATTAATACAGAAATGAACCCCAAAGAAATGCAATTGATTTATCTTTTATTTTCTGTATCTTAAGGAATGCACTCAATCCCAATTCATCATCCTTAGAGATTGGCAACCCCATTTTTGTTTGTTTTGCATAATAAACTTCTTTTGTCATTCACCAATATGCATCTTCTATTTGGCATTTTGGGCAAGTAGCCAGACCTGACCCTTGAAACCCAGAACGTTGCTCTAGAGCCCAAGAATCTTCTATATCAGCTTCCCAAAATGGCCTCCTAGAACTGGTTTTGAGGGAAGCTTATCAACTCCGATTTGGAAGTCATTGCATTTTACAACAGCAACATGATCTTTTCCTCATAGTAATAAATTTTCCTTTAAAAGTCACATTTTAACAGTGTGAACAAAAATCTATTTTTGGTATACTCTGTGATCTATTAGCTAGTTTCTCAGCAAGATAAGGTTCTCAGAAATGTTTGCAACCAAGAATCTCTGCCAGCTACCCTCTATGACAACACTTCTCAAAGGCCTCCATGCAGCAGTGTGGACCAGGAGAGGTGCTATGAAGACAAATACAGAAAATAATATTAATCTATACATTATATTGAACCATATGAAGATTGCCATCCTGGGCAATTTTATGCAGTTTAAAGTAATACTATTTGAATGCATCCATAAAATTATGCCTTCTCTCTTCTTAAGTACTTCTCTGTCCACAGTCATGCGGAACAGAAATCATCAGAACTCCTACTGACACCAATTATATACCAACAATTATACATAGTCAAAAACCAAACTAATGTTAAAGGAAATGAATCATTTGCTATCAATGACCACACACTAAGGGCGCTTCCATAACTGAGTCTGACAGTGATAAAACACCACACGGCACATAAACAAGTAGATATTTAAGAGCTGGGAGAGGGGCACAAATGATTCTCACATGCGATATAAGCTCTGATGAGTTCAAATAGATAACAGTATCAGGTTCCGCATGCTGTACTCGCTATTGGTAGTGAGAACATTTTAGTCACTTCTATCATCCAAACACTGCAGACCACCATCTCTACTCACTGTATTTTAATTGATTCTATGCTATTACATTTTCTTCTTCTACATTTGTCCTATTTTATTATTATCGGAGGCATGCTCTTGTTTGAAACAATATTTAGCCCATCTAACTAAAAACATTTCACCACATGAACAAAGTCAATCTGTTCTCTTTGGGAGATAGAGTGATATGACCAACTACAGGATATTGAAAAATTCATTCCCATTCCATCAGCCTTGTGCAAGTAGAGAAAGATAGAGGTTTAAATGCTAGAGACTAAATATTTGAGAGGTAAGTACAACAGCACTTCCACAGACTCCTCCAGCACTTTGGGCTTTTTGTTTTAATATAGGCTCTTGCCTCTAGCTTCTTGAGACCAGAGGATGGCCTCAAATCTGCAATCTTCCTGAGTTCTGCCTGACTTTCTGAGTATGCTCCTTAGTCATGGACCTAACTACATTTTTTAATATACTAAACACTCAATACTTCTTTTCATTGCCTATATAATCAAATGCTTTTCCATTTAATACATAGATTTCCACCTCATATGCAGGATACTAAGTAACTGTAAAGGTCTAATTCACTAATAATAACTAAGGTACCTAGCGAGCACATTGCTGTTGCTAATGAGATACTCCTCAACTCCAGCTTCAGCCATAGTATAAAAAATGTTTCTATAGCTTTCTAGAACTTTAGTACATATAATCCATATCTGTGCAAGGTATTTAATTTACATTCACATACATTATTAGAATAGATGAAGTCTTAAGAGTTAACAGAGCAGCTTGAGGGCTGGGAAAGCTCAGTGCTAGAGCACTTTGCCTGGCATGTGGGAAGCCCTAGGTTAGATCCTTGAGTCTAAGTGGTGAATGTATGGTGCTATTTGAAAGTAAGGATCACATGGTACAGTGCAGTTATTTTAAAAAAAGGTATAGTGATTTAAAAAACTTACTGTTAAATTGCAGTACAATCAAAATCAATTTTCAAAACAAAAGATTATAAAAAATAGTTTATTTTAAAGACCCTCAATAAGGCAGGACTTCAACATCTATTTTTTGGTCAGTCATAGGGCTTGAACTCTGGGCCTGGGCGCTGTCTCTGAGCTCTTCAGCTCAAGGATACTGCCCTACCCCTGGAGCCACAGCACCACTTCCCATTTTCTAGTGGTTAATTGGAGATAAGAGTCTCACAGACTTCAGTGCCCTGGTTTTGAACCGTGATCCTCAGATCTCAGCCTCCTGAGTAGTTAGGATTACATGGGAGAGCCACCCAGCCAGCGAGGACTTCAACATCTTATTTCCAGATGATAGCAAAAATGGCCATACCATCAGTGTCCAAAATATATTAATCCATGACAATATGCATTCCATAACCATACTTTATTTATTTCCTAGGGCTAAGGGTAGTGGAAGGCATGATTCAAAGTTTTAATTAAGTATTACATGATTGAGTTCTCCCCTAGGAATGAGATGAAATTTTCATATGAATATATGACAAAGGCTACAAATATATATGTGTATATATATATCAATTTATAACTCATTTAGTATTTTATAGTTTTCAAAAATCTAGCTTCATAATCTCTTTTCCTTAAAAAAAGAATCCTTAACATACAATCTGCAAAGTCCACATTTCCCTGGAAATGCATGCACATATCTAATAGTAAGGTCCAAAATGAGAAGGGATATTACTATCCCCAGGAGAGGTTGGGGGAGGCAGGGGGGGAGGAGGGGCAGGAGGTGGGGGAAGAGAGTATGGTACATTATAGGGATGAGGTGCCATGTTGGGTGTGGCCCAGCCCATGTTGATGGAGGGGGGTGGAGGTGGGGGGAGTGAGAAGTTCTGCATGTCATACACTGGAGGCGGGAAGGGATAGTGGGGCAGGAAAGGATTATCTTGTCTCGGTGCTGGAAATCCTGAGGTCTCCGGAGACACCATATGGTCTGAGGCATAAAATGGCTGCGGTGGAGGTCTGCTGTGGCTGGCTCGAGGATACCGGCCCCTGGGAAAACCTCTGGAGAATTCTCTGTTGTGATACCCCTTTGAATGCTCAGAAGAGCCGTAGGCATTCCAATTCTGATGTACCTCAGAGAAATCTTCACCTTCAAATAGGAAACAAATACTTAAAATTAAGGTTAATATGTCAAAAAAGCGTTACTTGGAATGTCAATGTCTTTTCTTTAATCACTAATAAATGATAGTCCATTTTAAATGAACTGTAAAGTCAAGAGAAAGAAAGCCTACCTACCTAATTTGGATAATCCACCACACATCAGAACAAACAAGCAAAAAACCCAGAACACCATGTTCTTCCTGTGGGGTCCCAATCTCGAGGACATTCTGCCACTTGAGCCACAGCACCAGTTCTGGCCTTTTCTGAGTATGTGGTACCAAGGAATCAAACCCAGGGCTTCTTGCATACTAGGCATGCACTCTACCACTTAAGCTCCACGCCCATTGAGTTGGTTTTAATTTGCTTTGTTGGTTATGGGGCTTGAACTCTAGGCCTGGGCACTGTCCCTGAGGTCTTCAGCTCAGGGCTAACACTCTACCACTTTGAGCCATATAACTACTTCTAATTTTTCTGGTGGTTAACGAGAGATAAGAGTCTCATGGTCTTTCATACCCAGGCTGGCTTTGAACTGTGATCCTCAGATCTCGGCCTTGTAAGTAGTAAGGATTACAGACATGAGCCACTGGCACTTAGCTATAACCTGAAGTTTGTACACAAATGAGAAGAGAACTGCTAAGATGAATTTCTTTCACATTAATTCTTTCTCTGTGAAAAACAGTCAAGAAAATGAAAGACATCACAGGCTAGGAGAAAGTAGTTGCAAAGACATGCTAATGAAAGACTGTTATATTTCTCTACTAACTCTGTCTACTAGTAATTTAGTATAAATAAATCCTTGATAAAACTCTCCAGTACACATGCACTTACACACACACATTCACTCACTTGTATGTGCACACAACCTGATTCAATTAAAAAATGAGCCAAAGACCTCAACAGATATTTCGAAGAGATGGTAAACTGGCACATGAAAATACTGTGTCTTTTACCATTAGGGAAATGTAACCACACCCTTTTTTAAATTCAAAAATCCAAAAGAGTGACAGCATCAAATTAGAGGAATTCTTATCTGTTGATGGCAGGAAAGTAAAATAGTACAACTACTCTGGAAAATACTTTAGCAGTTTCTTTCAAAGCTAAGAAAATTTTTAACAAGTGATACAGTAAACTCACTTCTTGGTATTTATTAAGATGAGTTTAAAAACATTGTATAACTGGCGCAGAGATCTGAGGATCATGGTTCAAAAATCAGCCTGGGCAGGAAAGTTCATGAGACTCTCATCTCCAAGGAACCACCAAAAAGCCAGAGTAGAACTGTGGGTTAAGTGGTAGAGCATCAGCATCAAGCACAAAAGCTCAGGGACCACATCTAAACCCTTAGTTCAAGTCTCAGGACCAATACTTCCTTCCCCTACCCACTCCCTTTTGCACATGGAGTTTTATAAGTTATACATCAGCAAATGGGCACAAGAAAATGGCATTAGACATTAGTCACATGCAAATTAAATCAACAATTTGATTAAAGTACACTCCTAAATTAAATGATGACACCACCAACTGCTGGTGGGAATGCACAGAATCTGAGAATATAAATGCTGTAACCATTCTGAAAAATAGGATAGCAGTTTCTTAAGAAAGTGAGAGTGCAATGTAACTATCTACAACCTAGCAATACACTCTTGAGTATTTGACCAATGATCATTTCCTATCACATAAAATCTTGTGCACAAATATTATTTTATTCCTTATATGGTGGAAATAATAGATACTCTTCCTTAGATGGGTGGCTAAACAGCCTGTGATACACTCTCACAGTGGAACAATACTCTATAAAGGGGTAAACGAATGAAGAGAAGGGAAGGGAATGCAGTCATAAAATTCAATGGATATATAAATCACATGAGGTGAAGGTCACACAGTTTCTCACCTACTACTGCATTCAATTAGATGTGAATCTATAATGATCTCAAAAAGTCTCACTGTATGAAAGGAAAAAGACAAGATGATAAGCATAATGGGAATGCATGCTAAAAAAAAAACACACACGGGGCTGGGAGTTTGGCCTAGTGGTTAAAGTGCTTGCCTAGCATGCATGAAGACCCGGGTTCGATTCTTCGGTACCACATACATAGAAAAAAGCCGGAAGTGGTGCTGAGGCTCAAGTGGTAGAGCTCTAGCCTTGAGAAAGTCCAAGGACAGTGCTCAGGCCCTGAGCTCAAGCCCAGGACTGGCAAAAAAAAAAAAAACAAAAAAAAAACACACACACATGAAGTAGTTTCATCTACTGTATTCTAAAAATGAAGCAAATGAGTTTTTTAAGAAAAAAGTACTGATGGCACAAATGACTGGAACAAAGCTTAACTTTGGTACCTGGGAAGAGAGTGTGACATCTTAAAGCTCATAGACATCCTTATGAGTCTCTGTACCTTCCATCCTACCCTGTCTAATGCCTCCAAAGCTAGATGGGTATTAGAAAATACACAGATAAAAATCCAGCTGTCTTCTCCAGTTGTATGCTGATGATAAAGATGTACATGAAGATAAAAAATGGCTATATAATGCATTCACTCACCTGGCTCCGTAAATTCAGATTTAAGTTTTTTCCGACCTTGAGTCTGAGATTTCTTCCGCTGCTTGGCTTCTTTTTCTTTTTCATCATCGCTGAAATCTAAGGCCTGGCAGACAAAAGGATTCAGATTTATATTTCAGGAATTTGTTAACTCACTAGTTGATGTGATAATAAACTGGCTCTTTACCAGGTAAGCAGGAAAATAAGATTCCCTTTTCAATACTCAGTATTATCAACTGATCTATTAACTGCCTAACTGACTCTTCATTAACACAGGACCATAATCAGTGTTCTCAAGTTTTCTATTTGTCTACTTAATTGCTAAATAGCTTCAGATAGGTAATTAAAATGTCAGCATTTAGCAATCTTAAGCCAAGAGCACTCCTGACTGGAAGTGTAATCTCTAGCCCAGCCTAAAGGCTTATTATGATATGGGCTTATTATGATATCAGCCGACAAAGGAATTCAAAGAGTCATGAAACAATCATGTTTTATACACTTTAGATCCAATAGAAAAATGTGACTTTTCATGGTTTCTTACAAGTAGAATATTTTATTTTTCTCAACACTAGAAAACAGATTTTATACTTCATATAAAAAGATATGGTGATTATTTATAGATAAGAGTCTCACTGGAGCTCAGAATCCTCAGATCTCAGACTCCTGAGTAGCTGGGATTATAAGCATGATCCACAACACTTGGCCTCAGCATCATTTTGTAATAATGAGATTTTTCATGTGCATACAGCCCTAAAGGTTGAGTTCAGGACCCTGTGTTTGCTATGCAGATGCTTCTCAGTGATTTCTTTTTAAACTGATGTTAATTTGTTAAGCTTCTGAAACACAGGTCAATTCTTGCATGATAGATGTTAGAATATATTGAGATCAAACGGAAAATTTTTGTCCTTTAAAATTACTTTGTCAAAAGAGAAAATTAGGGCCGGGAGTTTGGCCTCGTGGTAGAGTGCTTGCCTAGCATGCACAGACCTGATTTCAATTCCTCGGTACCACATACATAGAAAAAAAGCCAGAAGTGGTGCTGAGGCTCAAGTGGTAGAGCTCTAGCCTTGAGAAAGTCCAAGGACAGTGCTCGGGCCCTGAGCTCAAGCCCAGGACTGGCAATAAATAAATAAAAAAAGAGAAAATTATATGGGTATGCCCTTAATACAAGCACCAGTTCTGGAAAAAAAACCGAAAAACAAAAAACAAAAATGAGACAGAGAAAACAAGACAAATAATACAGTGAACAAGCGTTATAATTTAGTGCTGAAAGGGAATGAAGATAAAAACATAAAAAGAGAAAAAGTAAAGAACGACTTGTTGCTGTGGATTACTTCAGGTCAATTGCCCATGGGAGATACCTTTGAGGCAAGGGAAGGGGAATGTTCAGGGAGCAGGAAGGGTATGGGCAGCCATGAAAATACGACCTGAACAAAAGGGAAGATGGCTCTATGAGACAGTGACAGCTTCTTACACAGTAAAATCAGAGAACAGAAAAAGCAATACAGAACACCATGCCTTTCTGAAGAAATAAGTCAACTCAAGAGCAAAAGAAGGAGCTAATTTTAATTAGGAATCATTTATCTGAAGTGATTCTTGGGTGAAATTTTGCTACCATTTCCTAAATTCACAAGAAAATTTACACTTTACTATATGCAAAGTAAACTACATTTTCATTCCTTTATCATGTATTCAACTATGAACCATAGATTTGATCAAATTATATATCATATGAATAAGATATATTTGTACAAGATTTTTTATGTTCTTTAACTTTCCCAGTATTTTTCACAGTACATTTTCCAATTAAGTAAGCCACACCCAAAGGAACATAGGCCCAGTGGTTTCCCTCATCTGTAATAATTAGTACACATCTAGGACTCTCCTAGCAGAGGATTACAATAGCTCAAAACCTATGTTCATAAGGTCTTATAGGATGAGACTAAATGAAGGGATCTCTAGGATATGGAAACAGGAGCTTTATCTTGTATGATTGTTGTTCTTAATATACTATGTTATTTCTCTTCCCTTTTTTTGCCCTTATGGTTAATCTCATGTTGTTACTGTATCTGACTCTGTAACCTGGTATATTACATGTACGTTTATTAGTTTAGTTAAAATAGGGAAGGAAAGGGGGAAAACAAGATGATTGGGAGGGACTGGGGGAGGGAACTGTGTACAAAAACATGAGTAGGGGTATCAATGTGTGAGAAGTAATGCACCTACAACCTGATGAATGTAACTGTAGCCCCACAATAATTTTTTTCCAATTAAATCTTATCTATGATTAATATCAGGAGACTGATCATTCTCGACTACAAAATGCCATCAACAACTACATACTCAAGCCTCTATATATCTCATGAACTAGACTGAACCTAGGAAAAACAAACAGTATATAGCATGCGGGATTTCAGTTTGTAATTAACTTAAACACCAGAAGCATTATAGTATCTGGAAATCACAAGAGCAATTTCAAGTACTCTGTGAAGTTTCACTTTTAAGCAATTAATTCAGTAACAAAGTGCTAGAAATCTAATAAGAGAACATTAAGTGGACACACAGAGTCCTAAGAACAATCACATGTACATATGATACTTAGAAAAGACAGTGTGCATTCTACACTAGGGTCATTACTGGTTAAGTGCCATGACCTCTGGCACTGCTTGAAAACCTAAGATGCTAAAAGTAAAATTTAAAAATACCTCAACCCTACAATATCAAAAGACTTCCTCAGAACTGAGCAGAGACAATCTGCATGACTATTGCCATGGAGAGTTTAACCAAACTCTTATGAAATCATTTACTATTTACATATTACTTTCAAATTCATTCTACCTTGTTAGAGAAACTAGATTTTCAACCTTTTAGGGGGGATACAAATACTGTCTTGACAAGGTGTCTTTGTGGAAAGATAATTATACCGTAAAAACATGGAGATAGACTCTAATACTTTTATATCTCAACCCCCCCCCCAGCATGTATAATAAAATGTCTTCATGTCCCCAAGATCAACTGACCAAACTGAGTAAAGCTTTTTAAACTAATGACCATTCCCACATCAGCTATCAATGTTGCTATGAAGAGGAAATGACAAGGTAGATGGAAATGAGATGAAAGGTATAAAGGGGTGGCCAAGGGTCACATTGATGTAACAATGAAATCCTGCTCTTGTAACTCCTGTAAGTCAATAAGAAAAAGTAAACAGGTACATATAAGATTAAGTCACATCCTATTGCAAAACATCGAGTCATCAGGCTTAGTATTTTTACCTCTGGGGGTGGCTCTTGATCATTCTTCCAAGATGCATCTGATCCCCTATCCCTGGGGAAAAAAAAATGAGACTCATTTGGGTTTTTATAAACTAGCAATACAGAAATCTACACAAAGTTGAAGACACGGGATTTTCCTTTAACAGGACCTAGACACATGTACTAGAATTACACAGACAAGGTGATAAGAAGCTAAGTGTATAGAGGATATGGGTGTTGACATTGTGATTTTTAAAATACCTGAAATGTTTGTGTGACATTCTATTCAACAAGTGTTTATTCGATACCAACTACAGATGAGAAAATGTAAAAACAAATGAAAGGAATTGTAGGCGGCTGCTGTTATCAACTGAGCCATACTTCCAAGCCTGCTTTTTTGATCGTCCTTTTGAAGATTCCGTTTAGGGAACTTCTCTGTTCAGGCTGGCCCTCACCTTGACCCTCCAGATCTCAACCTCCTGAGTAACTAGGATTACAGATGTAATCCACTGGCCTTTAGCTTACTCTTATTATTTAAAATCTAAGTGGGCACATTTTCCTAAAAGCTTTTTGTTTATATTTCAAACTACAATAGTTTAGTTTTTAAAGGGTAATTATATGAAATATACACAATAGCATCTTAATATTCTAAGAAATAAAAGTATTTTGTTTTTAGGCACTAGTTTTAAATGCATTAATATTTTTATGACTTTTATGTATTTAACTCATCTTGTCTGTCAGCAGTTATTTAGGAAAACTGACATTACAAAGCCTGAAGATTTAATTTTGGATAATGTTGCTTCAGCTAATTATGTGGATTCTTAAATGGATTAAATCAGTAAGACAAAATTGTCATCTCTTTCTTTTAAAAACCTTTTTATGCTAAGAAGCAGGGGCTAATATTTTCACGAAGTGTCAAGGCAACTTTCCAAATAAAAGATCCTTCATATTTTCTGCAAAAGCTTACCTACAAAAATACAGAGTCTGAATTTTTCAAGTTTCTAAAATAAAGGGACGGCTAGAACTAAAAGGGATGTGTGTGCTAACTCAGTGTCAGGTATTTCGGGAGTAAGGAATAAGGTCTCCGGCTTCTTGTAGTTTCTTTTCCATTCCTAATAGGGTAATATTTTTTCAGTGGCTTCATTATATCTTTCCAAAGCACCCATTTATTTTTATAGAAAAACTATTCTACTTGAACTCATATAACATTCCAACATTTAAAAATTGAGATATAATATCAATACATTGTAGAAGATGTTAGTAGATAAAAGAACTCTTTTGAGTTCCCTCGAAGACAAGCACCATTTAATCCCAACAATGAGAATTATTCTTTAAAAAATGTAAATGAAGAACTAATGTATCAATCAATACTTACTGTTTAAGTTTTTCTGTGAAGATATACTGGGTGAAGTCTTTCATTGATGGAGCAAAGTACATTGTATCCTTTATTTTAATGCCTTTACTCTCAATATGATCTGAAGAATTAAACCGTAACACATAAAATGGATGTGCAACAGGTCCAAATATCTCAAATATCTAAAATAGGAGCAAAAACGCCTTGTATAAGATAGACAATAATTACCTGAAAAAGTAGCAATATTTTATTTAAAAAACAATAACAGCTGGGCACGATGGCTCACGCCTGTAATCCTAGCTACTCAGGAGGCTGAGATCTGAGCATCAAGGTTCAAAGCCAGCCCCTGGGCACAACGAGACCTGAGACTCATCTCTAATTAACCTCTAGAAAATGGGAAGTGGGGCTTGGCTGAAGGACAGGCCTATAGCCTTAAGCTGCAGAGCTCAGGGACAGCACCCAGGCTGAATTCAAGCCCCATAACCCACAAAAAATAAAAACAAAAAAACCCCATAATTTCTAAAATAAGATAATTTCATTAATATTAGAGGAATAGGTAATTGTTTACACTTGTCATTTTTATTTACTTAATGTATTCATGTTTTGATTATAAACACATCAGTTCACTCCAATTTTCTTTTTTAATTTAAGAAAAAATCTAACAAGTATGTTCCTTGACAAATTCAAATCATTTTGGTGGTACCTACTTGATATCAATTGTGAGCATATTTATTTTTGTTTACTTAAGTTGTGAGGCACAAAGAATTATTACTGGTAAATTTTTTTTTTTTGGTCTGTGGTAGGGCTGGGACCTGGGTGCTGTCTCTGAGCTCCTCAGCTCAAGGCTAGTGCTTTACCACTTTGAGCCACTGCACCACTTCCAGTTTTCTGATGGTTAATTGCCAATAAGAGTCTCACAGACTTTCATGCCTAGTCTGCCTTTGAATCCTATCCTCAGATCTCAGCCTCTTGAGTTGACGGGATTACAGGCTTGAGCCAGTGGTGCCTGGCTAACTGGTAACTTTTGAAAAGTTGCTGTCTACATTTGGAATCTTAATGGAAGCACAAAATCAAGCTTCTTCCTTGAGCACGTATTAGGAAAATTCTGTTGTTTGCACAGAGTTAACAATTCTGTGAAATCAAACCATGGTTGGTTCTAGTTTAGACTGGAACTTTAAGTTATTTATTACTAAGAAACCAAAAAGACTACAGTCTCTAAACCTAATAAATGGCTGAAAGTGTGTTTGGTCTCAGAAATAAGACTCCTCTATAGCCATCTAAATTATCTTTTACCATCACTTTGTGCTTTTCTCACTCCTCGTTAATAAAAATGAAGCAAATATAGGCATGTCGAGTACCCTTGTCAACTGGTTTTCTAAGTGATTATTTTAACCACTGTACAAACTGTATCTCAAGCTTAAGTGTGCATGAAAACTGAGAAGGGAAGTACCACATTGCATCCATACATAAGACTTGCAGAAAGTCATCACATCCTACTAACCAAGACTGCAATATAAAATACAATTTAAAGACTGCTTATCCAGTGACATACAGAGGAGGATAAACTTCATTACTCACCAGAGAGAAATGACTGTTACTGGGAGAAAAGGGGAAAGACAGAAATGTGAATCTGAGGATGGAAATGAGCCTAGATGAGTTCAATTTTGTCCCTTTGTGACAACATTTTTGTGGGTCATGAACCTTGAACTCTGGGCGTGGGCTCTGTCCCTGAAGTCTGGTAGGCTAACACTCTACCAGTTGAATCACAGCGTCATTTCTGGTTTTCTGGTGGTAAATTGGAGATGAGTCTCATCGACTTTTCATGTCCGGCCTGGCTTTGAACTGTGATCCTCAGATCTTAGTCTCCTGAGTAGCTAGGATGACAGGCATGAACCACCACACTTGGCTACTCTGTGTTGTTGTTTTTTTTTTAAATATGATTTTTAGGTTTAAAACGTCACCTTTAGGGGCTGGGGGTATGGCCTAGTGATAGAGTGCTTGTCTAGATACTTTTAGATCCTTGTAAGTGAATTTTAGAAGGAACACAAAATATCACTGAGTGTTATTAATATTAAAGAAGAGAGGAAAAGGGTGCAACTGAAGGTATAACCAATTTAGGTTTTTTATCATCTAAAAGAACATCCACTGTATATTCTGGTTGCCAGTTTCTTTGACAGAGAGATTCTATTGGTTCTCAGCCCATCACTATCTGGAAGAATCACTTCAAAGTGTTTAGATTTATAATCAAATGCAGTTTTTGTTTGTTTTTATTTCAGACAGGGTTTTGCTACAAAGACCAGGCCGCCCACAAAATCCAGAGTAGAGATGAAACTCATTAGCCTCCTGTCTCAGTTTTCCAATTTCTCATTACTTGTCAATTCTTACAAACCTCTCTAAGAAAAACTTAAAAAGTTAGCAGTCATTTTTGCCCCCCCAGCTTACAGCAAACATCAAAGGACATAAACATCTGCTATACTTTTATCTGACCCATTTCAAAGACAAATAGTAGCAGAAATGATCATTATTAGACTTACTTAGGTACAACACATTGAGAGATGTAAACTGAAATATACATCAAGAGATGTAAAAAATTGTCTATTTAGAGATTTTAATTGGTGAAAGGTAAAGTAGTTTGAAATTAAAATTGTCGGTGAGTTACAAGAAAAGGCAGGTATTATGAACATCATAAATAAAAGCCAGCCTTGGGCAGATAAATCCACAGGCCTTTCATTACAGTTCACTATCAAAAAACTAGAAGTGACGGTGTGACCCAAGTGGTAGGACACCAGCCATGAGTGAAAAAAATAAGAGGGAGAGTATTTATAGTCCTTCTATTCTTGATCTCAGGTCTTGGGTTCAAGTCATAACAACAATATTAAAAACAAAATCCCCTTGTTCCTGCTCCCTTTCCTCCCCATTGCTGATGCTACTTTCTTCAAGATACAAAGGAAGTATTTGTTTTTGACAAGGTAAAAAATTGTCTTTTCCTAAGGGAAGCCAATGGACATGGAGAACTACTCACAGCACACTCATCTACTCAACCCCAAATTCCTGGCCTCAAATCTCATCTATCCTTACTCTTCATACAGAACAAATAGGTTATAATACAATACCTCTACATATTAACCAAAAGTACAGACCCAAGCTTAGCACAAAAATATCCAGCCCTCTGTATTTTAGAGGAAAAAAACTATAGCTCTACCCTTTGGACAAGTCTTTTTATTTTAAAAATATCTCTTGCCAACTCTAATCCTGATTTTCTATCTTGATAAACTAGCCCACAAACCAAAATGCATGTGTGTATAAAGTGGAAGAAATGCCTGATTCCCCAAGTTGTGCTAGAGTGACACAACAGGAAAATGACAGAGGTCAATGAAGGTTACTGAGTTAAAGCAGTGATGTAGTTTAAAGCAATAATCTGGCTTAAAATATTGGGGGGGGGGTTTGCTTGATGTTGCTTTTCTAATAACATAATTCTATTTTCTAGAACAAAAAGAATTCAACTCCTGCTCATTTGGGAAAAAAGTATACCCCAGTAAGCTGTTTTTCCAAAGGAAACAGGTGGTTGCTTACTTGTTTTCAAATCATTAAGCATTTACATTTGGGATTCAATTTAAAAATGAATACTTAGGTTGGTATTTTTTATCTCTGAAGGTTTTCTGTTCGGAAAACTGCTTAGGATTGCCTACTTGCTGGGTACAGTGTATGGATTTTCAGAGAAATGCAAGGGCTATTCTACTAGTAAGAGTTATGGGACTGCACCTGCGGTAGTTATGGAAATACATAAATACCCAGTGGGTACTCACAATGACATTTCGCTATCACTGAAATCGCTTCCCAGTTGGAACAGATTCCTCCTCTTAAAGAAGCCAAAGACTCAGAGCCATTGTTCACAGCAAATCAAGAAGGGTTAAGAACTAGACTCTGCAGTTATCCCTGAGCTTTAAGTACCTGAAGGGTAGGGAATTAGGGAATTATGCCTTATATATTAGATAGACCAAAGACCTAGCAAAGTACCTGACAAACACTAAGAAAGAAAATTCACTCCCATGTGTGAATAATGACATGTAGAGCAGAGTAAGCTATACTAAACCAATTTATAAACTAATATGAAAATCTGGAAGAAATCAAGAATGTACTGAAACTTGAGAACATTTGTTTACTAAAATTAGTAAAGTCTTCTTAGGACCAAAAGGGCAAGTTAGGAAAACCAATCAAAAGAGAAACAGAACAACATGTAACCTGAGTTTTTCACTAACCTTTCCTGCTGCTTGTCGGTCACTTTTGAAAATAACAGTCTCCTCATTAACTGGAGGCAGATTACTCAAAGACTCAATTATTACTGAAAAGCAGACAAAAATAAAATCAGATTATTTTAAGGCTTAATCAGAAGATAATTCAAAACTTTAGAAAGAATTTAGGCTTTAACTCCAACATTATTTATAATGAAATTTAAGGTCAGATAGCATCTCAATAATACTTCCCCTTCTGCAAATAAAATTTAGTTATAAAATAGCAGAAGAGATGGAGTACAAATATTTTTGTTTAATATAAAAAGCCATAATTCTGAGAAAAAATTAAAATATAAAGTCTAACAGGATATATTATTTACTCACTCATTAGTCCAACAGTCATTATCTCAAACCATTATCAGCAAAATAGTATAATCATCCAGTCACAAACTCTTAATTTAGAAATAAGTCTTCTCATTCTATAATTCTTTCCTACAGAATATTAATCATTTATTGATACATCAAATGTGTAAATTCTTTTTTGGCAATACTGGGTTTTAAACTCAAGACCTGATGCCAGCTATAGTCAGTCCACTCCTGAGTTACTGTTTCTACTTGACAGACTTCTTCAATTTAGTTTATTAAACTCAAAGGTGGGAGGCACAATAGCAGGCTACCACAAAGACAGGCATACTCAAATTCCTGAGTGAGTGAATGGATGTTATCTCATATTTAAAATGAAGACGTAGGTCCTGCAGAAGTAGGAAAGATATGCTGGAGAAAGGTGCCTTTTGTGACTCCTCACTTCCAGTTGTCTGCGGTTCAGCAGTCCTGACATCTACAGGAACACGGCCATGGGTGGGGCAAGTTTACATAGCCTTGCTTTCAGGAGGTTTAGGAAGGGATAAAGGAGGCAAGAGGAAGCAAGAGGAAGCTCCAGGAGAGTCGGGGGGGGGGGGGGGGGGTGCGGGGGACAGACCTAGAGGGAGCTAGAAAGAGGAAGACATTTTAGGCCACAGAAGGCCTAAAGGTGGAAATGCTATTTATTTTTCTATAAAAATCACTAAGCTTTGTCTTCTGAGAGTCCAGGGCTAATGCGATTCCCTCTTATCAGCAGAGTTCAGATTCCTGAAGGAAAATCCCTGTATCACACATAACACAGAACGTGCATACAAATTTAAGGAGCGGGTAAGACAGCTCTTAGGACATTTTGAGAAGCTAATGAATCACTGGACACAAAAATTCAAGATTTTAATCCTATTTGGGAGGCAGAAAATGGGAGGACTGTGCAGTTCAAGACCAGCACGCATCTTGCAAAAAGTCTGTTAAGATCTCATCTTAATAAAGTTTGGCACGATAGAATGGGCTGTAATCCCAGCTATACAAGAAGTGAAAACTGGAGGGGAGGGAAGGGAAAGAGAAAAGGCTAGGAGAAAACAGTAAATATGGCAGTAAAAACTAAAGTGTTTTTATTCATTCTTTTTAAGGGTCAGACTTTTTTTTCTTATTTTTTCTTATTTTTTCATTGTTGGGGTGATCTATAGAGGGGTTAGAGTTGCATTCATCAGGTACTTAGTTCTTGAACACTGATACCCCCGCCCCATGTTTTTCTTAAAACAGAAGTTTTGATAGAAAAAAAATAAATTCATGGAAGATTCAATTTTATCAATTCAAATGTAATGAGTAAAGTGCTATTATATATGACATACATATTTCAAAGAAAGTTTACTAGTCATCAAGGCCATGACATAATTATTAGTGCATACGAATCTTTGCTAATAAAATTACACACCTAGGGCCGGGAGTTTGGCCTAGTGGTTAAAGTGCTTGCCTAGCATGCATGAAGACCCGGGTTCAATTCCTTGGTACCACATACATAGAAAAAAGCTGGAAGTGGTGCTGAGGCTCAAGTGGTAGAGCTCTAGCCTTGAGAAAGTCCAAGGACAGTGCTCAGGCCCTGAGCTCAAGCCCAGGACTGGCAAAAAAAAAAAAAAAAAAAAAATTACATACCTAACTGTTCAATAACACTTGAAACCAATCCAAGAGGCTTTAATTCAATATCTTCAGGAAGAATGATAGTGAGCTCTTCAACAGAAGGTAGTTCCTATAATTAAAAACAAAAAAATTAATTTTTTGTTAATTTTTCTCCAGCTTCAGTAACCCTAAAAAAAATGACAAATGTGGGGGCCAGGAGTGTGGCCTAGTGGTACAGTGCTTATCTAGCATGCGTAAAGACCTGGGTTCGATTTCTTGGTACCACATACATAGAAAAAAGCCAGAAATGGTGCTGTGACTCAAGTGGTGGAGCTCTAGCCTTGAGAAAGCCCAAGAATAGCACTCAGGCCCTAAGTTCAGTGCCTAGGACTGGCCAAAAAAAAAAAAAAAAAAAAAAGAAAAATGTTTTCCATTTGAAGTGTTATACACATCTTTGAAGATGTATCAATAAGTTCTTAAACATCTCTTTGATATTGCCCTTTCTATGCTCTTTTCATAGACATTACAATATCATTTACTATCTCTAAAATACACACCCTAAATCCAGTTAGACTAATAGAATCAAGTTACCAGTCTGACTTGTGTCCAACCACATCTAAACCAGAGACACCCCCAACCCAAAACAAACAACCACCACTACTACCACCACCACAACAAAAACCCTATTATTAAGAAATTCATTCCATTCAAAGAGAAATCTACTGAGAACTCAGAAATTCCTCTTTGTGTTGCCTTGGTAACTTGGTTAATTAATTTAACAGTAATTAAATAGCACAATACATGTGCATTGGTCTTTCCTGGGGCTGGGCATGGAAGAGTGAATGTTTGGGCTATTCAGGGGAAAAGTAATGAATGTTACCCACCTTTCAGGCAAATATGAAATTCTTGTAAGTAGTCATCTGTAAAAGTAGGAAGGCCTTACTTCATATTTTCTCTTTCTAACTTAAAAATTAAACTCTTTTACACCTACAGATTTTTCTTTTTTGACCCAAATGTAAACTGCATGTCAGTTGCTATGGAAACAAATGCTAAAGTAGAAATGTACTTGAAAAAAAAATCTAAGACTAAAGCTGAAGTTAGCCTTTAGATTAAATAAATACACTGTGTTTGTAACTCTCACTGGATGATATTAACTATGAAGGGAGTTTTGGGGCACATGGCTCAGGGTGGCTCAAGGACGGTGGCTCACACTTGTAATCTAGCTAATCAGAAGGCTGAGATCTGAGGATCAAGGTTCAAAGCAAGCCCAGACACAAAAGGACTTGACACTCTTATCTCCAATTAACCCCTAGAAAACAGGAGGTGGGGCTTGGCTCAAGGTAGGGTGGTAACCTTGAGCTGAAGAGCTCAGAGACTGCGGCTAGGCCAAGTTCAAGCCCCACAACCCACCAAAAAAAAATAAAAAAGGAAGAGGTTTTTTTCTGAAGAAATTTTGAAAGGACCAGGCCCTCAGTGTCTTTTGTTAGGAGTTATTTGGGAGAAAGATTAGCTTTTGAAGGAATATTAGAAAAGAGAGAAAACCTAAATAACATAAAATATACTACACATAGATGAACAGCTAATCACTTTCCCCTATGGGAACTAAGAAAAGTTTAAAAAACAAAAATCATTTAAAGTTAAGAAGTACACATCTAGCCAAGCAATGGTTGCTCTAACTTCAAATCCTAATGACTCGGGTAGAGATACAAGATGGGAGGACTGAAGTCTAGTCTTAAGTGAATCCAGGCTGGTTTGGGCAAAATGCATGTCATTACTTCAGAACTAACTAGATGAACAAAGGGGCTAGAAGTATGGCTCAAGCAGCAGAGGATCTGCCTGGCAAGCATGCAGCCTTTCATTCTTATGCTAGTACCTCCCAGAAGCAAGCTACTTAAGATATACATGAGAAAGAGAGATGGGGCCTGGTATTTGCCTGTGTTGCACTTGAATGGCAAATTCTCCCAGATCTCCCAAACAGTTAGTGCTTCAGGGGTGAGCCAATGTGCCCAGCTGACAGGCTATTTTTATTTTTACTAACGATTACTTAAGAGATACACTAAGGGTCTCAACCAAATAAGTGTAGAGGGAAGTCAGCAACATTCCTATTTATGGTTAAAGCTTTCACAGTGCTGGGAAAAATAACTTTATCTCTCAGAATTATTTTAAGTATATTTAGGGAGAGAACAACCACTTGCCATTTTGACATATTAAGTAACAAATGCCTTTTCTTTCAAGTTCCTGGATTGAAAGTACTGTGTTGTAGTATATCAGACACGGAAAAACCTTCTAAAATATGATTGAGAATACAATGTCAGGGAATTACGCAGAGAAGAGCTTTAATGTTTTAGAGGGATAACGGTACCAGTCTGTCACAAAATACGTATTAAAGAATTTTGATTTTAATTCAAATTTCTGTTTAGTAAATAGACATCCTGGCACATTTATGTTTTCAGCATTCAGATTATTTCACAAACCTTAGCTATTTCTGAGCTCTCTGATATATTTTTCACTTTTCTGGTTCCTTCTGTAATATTATTTGCTCCATTCATAATTGTATCCGCCTATGGAATAGATATTGGCTTCATCTTTACAGACACTGCTAGGAAGTAATTCTACATAAAATCAGCAAAGTGGGAGAATAACTTGAAACCCTTCCTTCCCCACTGCTTAAACTAAAACTGGATCATTCCATGATCTGGGCCAGTATCAGTACTAAGTCTTTCAGCAACTTGTCATTTTTTGTCTTGTTTTGTTTTAATGAAATGCAGTATTTGGGAAACGCTAGTTGCCATATGAACTATATCAATATTTAGGTACTTCACATGGTTTTTTTTAGCCTGTTTTCACGTTTGTTTTAGCAAGTAAACTTTAGAACCATTTGGTCAATTTGGTGCTGTTAGTATTGGCCAGTACTTTTTATAAAATCTTACATAAGCACTAAAGGCTCTTTTAAGCTAAGTGATATGTTACTGGCTATTATAAATTTCTAGTTATTTAATACTTGTATTGCTATTATAAACAGATTCTTTATAGGGTATTTGAACATAAGAAAGTATCATACTAAAATTTTTAATTTCTAGCCAAGTGCACTGGCTCACGCCTGTATTCCTATCTACTCATGCAGCTGAGATCTGAGGATCGCGGTTCAAAGCTATCTCGGGCACTGAAGTCCATGAGACTCATCTCCAATTACTCACTAGAAAACAGGAAGTGGGGCTGTGGCTCCAAGGATAGGTTGGCAGGCTTGAGCTGAAAGAGCTCAGAGACAGTGCCCAGACCCAGAGTTCAAGCCCCGTGACCCACAACAATAATTAAAAATAATTTCCCTATCACAATGTAACCATTTCCAAAAATAAGTCTCACTCCTTTACATATAGCATTAGTACATCATAGAGTTTACTTTTTAAATGATATTGGTTGGTATTTCAGAATCTCGAGTGTTGGGCAATTGTGATGACAGTGGGTGTGGTGTTTGACTAGAATACTTTAAACCCTAAGAATAATTATACCAATGTTCTGTAGGCTGCGAGCTTAAAGTATAGGGTCAGATGAAATCTTGAGGTTCTCTTCTTAATAGAACATGGAAAAGAAAAGAAGATACATAAAACTAGAATATTTGATGTGAAAAAGAAATTGACACACAGAATGAAAGAAAGAGTCTGCCAGGCCCTCTTAAATCTAACAGCAGCTTTGTTTCATCTGTGAACTAATAGAATGAGAAATTTGAAATATGAATGGGGAACCATTTGGATTTCCTATAGAACAAATTCCAAGGATAACACATAAGCAGACACCATTGCCTACTTCCAATTACTACCACTACCATAACTTCCAATTCCAGTCCAGTAACCCTCGGAACCAGTAGCAATGTGTATCCATTTTTCTACAGATTCCAAAAAAGAGTATCAAAGGCATGAAGCTGCCTAGTGATAGTAAAAAAAAAAAAAAAATCTAGGTACAAAAGGGATCTACTGGGATTGAGAGTTTGGCCTAGTGGTATAGTGCTTGTCTAGCATGTACAAAGACCCAGGTTCAATTCCTGGCACCACATACATAAGAAAAAAGCTGGAAGAATATGAAACAAGAGCCATAAAATGTGTGACTGTTCTTAATGTTACTTCTCATCTCTTTCGTTGTCCCTTGGTTATCGCATATTGTTACAGTATCTTACCTTGTTATCTGGTATTTGTTTGAAACAGCATAGGGAAGGGGGGAAAACAAGATGAGGGGAGGGTTGGGGGGAGGGAAATGGGGATAAAAACATGAGAAAGGGTATCAATGTTTGTGAGGTAATGCATCTTCTATCTGGCAAGTATTAATGTGGTGGCTTAAGAGGAGAACCCTAGCCTAGAGAAAACCCAAAGACAGTGCTCAAGCCCCAGGACTGGCAAAAGAGAGAGAGAGAGAGAAAGAGAGAGGGGGGGGGGGAGGGAGGGAGGGGGACAGGGAAAGAGGGAGGGGGAGGGAGAGAGAGGGAGAGAGAGAGAGGGAGGGAGCGGGAAGGAGAGGGAGGGACAGAGAGGGAGAGAGGGAGAGAGAGGAAGAGAGGGAGAGAGAGGAAGAGAGGGAGGGAGGGAGGGAGGGAGGGAGGGGAGGGAGGGAGGGAGGGAGGGAGGGAGGGAGGGAGAGAGGGAGACAGAGGTACAATATCTCTATTCCAAATATTCTGTAGAACAGAAAATGCATAAGCCAGTGCAGTGGCTCACACCTAGCTATTCAGGAGGCTGATATCTGAGGATCAAGGTTCAAAGCCAGCCTAGGCACAAAAACCAATTAATCACTAGAAAATGGGAAGTGGGGTGGCTCTGGGGTAGGGTGGTAGTCTTGAGCTGGAGAGCTCAGGGACAACACCCAGGCCCAGGAGTAGGGTGATAGCCTTGAGCTGAAGAGCTCAGGGACAGTGCCCAGAGTGCAAGCCCCATGACCCACCAAAAAAAAAAAAAAGAATGTAAGAGGTATACAAGTATACAATAAAGGATATGTGCACAAAATACACAAGTGATAAGCAAAGGAAATCAGCCTTGTTCAATTCCTTGTTAGAAGAACTTGACAGAAGTTCATCTTTCAATGTCCACGGTAAAGCCACACATTATACATTTGCTTTGAGAACGGTACACATTTGGGGGACTGAATCAGAAAAAAACAGATCGTATCTTTTTCTTTTACATAGCATACTAAGAGAGGAAGACAAAATCAGTCAGCAAGATTTTATCCAAGAGATGGGCTACCACAAAGATCTTTTGGCAAGCTCAAAGAAGCAGAACTTTAGAAGGTTACAAAGAGACAGGTGTCCAAAAAAGTCAAAAGAAAATCCTTGGATTGCCACATTAGAATGGGCAGTAATCAAGTCTTGGTGTTTGGATGCCAGTGCCACCAGTCTTCTGGTAAGAGATCTAAAATTGGCACCACTGCCAATTCTAGCCCTTCTTTACTAAATCCCCCAGATGTTTTCCTTCCTCACAATATACTACCATTCAGATTCACTTGCTTGTTTTGTTTCCCCTGATTACACAACAGATCTAACAAGAACTAAGGTCTACTCAACCCTGATTATTTATAAGGAAAGATGGCTAGCATGTGGTAGGTATCCATTATACATTTATTAAATGAACTAACCTAGCAAATCAAATCTCAGAAGTCAAATGTTTTATGAGTCAAGGAAAATGAGAAAATGAAATATAATTCAATATAGAGTACACTAGGAATGACAAAAAAATTTAAATTCCAATCTCTTGAAAAAATAAAATAAAAATAAAAAGCAGGCTTCTGACAGGAGCCAAAATCCTAGCTACTGAGGAGACTAAGATCTGAAAGACTGCCAGATCAGCTCAGGACAAAAAGTGTGGCTTGAGTGGTTCAGTGCCAGTCCTGGCTAGCTATGTTCAAACTCCAGCAAAAATGGAAGGGGCAGGCTTCCAAGGGAGTTTTACTGCCCAAGACTGATGCATAGATACCAGTAGCTTGCATCAGCAAACATCATTACAATTATTAGATTAACACTTGGCTACATGATAGCACAGCATCTGTCTCTGCTAAGATAATATCCTCAGTTATACAATCTTCTTTAAAGGAAATAAAAAATGACTTTGCTTTTTATCTGCAAAAGGGGTGTGTACAGGTGTTAGAGAAGTAAAACCAAACACCAAAATTGAGGGGAAAAGGCCAGAACATACATACTTATGGGCATTACTGTTTTGACTCTATATATAGGTTTTGAAGATCTAGAAGAGACACCATGACAAACTGAAAACATTTAATGTAGAAGCTTAGGATATAAAGACCTTCATCACACAATAAGCAAAAGAAAAGAAGTGCATTTAATACAAGTTAAGAAGATAAATGTATGAGCTTGGACTACCCTACTACCATCATGGAAAAATGAGTGGATAGGAATGATTCCTTGTGCTTACAGATTGAATACTAAGACATTTACTTCTATTTGGCTATGTACATTTAAATTTAATTGATTAGAACTAAATACAATGTAAAAATTCAGTCAGCAGTCATGAGCTTGACTGCATTTTTAAATTTTTTGTTTTATTCTTTCTTTTTAAAAAATTTACTTGTTTTTTGTAGTGCTGGGAATGAAACCCAAGGTCTTGTGCAAGCCAGGCTAATGCTCTACTGCTGAACTACATCCTCAGCCTATACCTGACACCTTTAAAATGCTCAGGAGCTCTAGTACTAAGACAACATGGACAAAGCACACTCCTCTCTTGGCAGAATGACGTTCTGGACAATGATTTAATATCAATAGTGCTGCTTTACAAAACACCCCCATATTTAGCAACATCAATCTACTTCCAGCCAAAATTTTAAATTTTGATGGCATATTGTATTACTATGAAATCTTACAGCTTACCTAAATATAGATAGAAAGAGAAGATGTATGATTAATCTGTATTCTCATTACCTTAAAATGCATTTGAAAACTTGTCTTAAGTGTACATTATTCACAACTATAAGTAAATAACATTAGGATTCTAAAGTGATTACTGGTTCAAAAATCAAAGAGTACCAAAAAGGTTTTCTGGACATGTTTATTCAATATTTCTCAAGGTTAACACTGAAGAGTAGGCTAGGATTGCCAAAGAGAAGAACACATGAGAATATAAATTATCAGCCACATCACAGTGTTTCACACACATTCTATAAATCTTCAACGTACTGAAGATATTCAATTATTTATTTCTACCACATTCCACAATTCTACAGCATAATTTTTTGAGAAGCAATACAGAATAAAGACAATTAGATTAGATGTACATCCTTCACCATGACAAAATATACAGTATTTTTCATTATTGTTTAAAAACAAGATAATCAGGTTAAAATGACCAGAATTCAAAACTATTATACATGCTGCTAATTAAAACAGAACACACTCTGGAATCCCAGCAGTCCTGATTCTGTTTCTCCTCATTTGCACGTTCTCACGCATGTCACTTTCTTTATTATCAGCTTCTCATCCACAAGTAAGGAGGAAGCTGAATAAAATAATAATACAAGTTCTAAATAATACAAATGGCTAGCAACACAATCGAAAACATGTTGGAGTTCAGGTCAACATAGCTAATATAGAAATTGTATCTCAACTACAACAAAATTAATTGCTATAATTCTCTAGAAAGACACTGGGGCATTAAAAATACCAAATTTAACAGCACCACTAAAATACTGATAAACAGTTACTGTCTATATTATATGTAAAATTATTATATTCTTATTATCTAAGTAACTATTTGGTTAAGCAAAAAAGTAGCATATACAATTTAAAACTCCATCCTATTAAAATTATAGCCACACCAATCAAAAGATGAGTGTCTAAAACTCCCAGAATGAAATAGGAGTTATGTCAAAAGTGGCCCTCCAAATGGAAGATAAAGGGATCAAACTGGCACCAAAAATTATTCTTTTTGGCTACCTGGTTGGGGAAGACTGAGAAAACTATCTGGCTACTTCTCTCATGTTACCCAAGCAAAGAGGACATGCACTGGCAGCCAGTTACCTGATGCTATTAGGTGAGCCTTCACTTTTCAGATATGGTTGGAAAGCAGGGTCCAATCCCTGGAGTACTGAGAGCCATGAGTGCAATTTTTTACTTTTTCTGGCAAAACATATTAAAAAAAAGAATGGATTAGGTCTGTACACTTTGTGTCAACTATGACCATATTCAATATTGAGCTTCTAATTCATAAATTTCTCCAGGGAGTTAATTTACAAATTTCCATGGAATTCAGCAATTTTTTTAGTTATTATAATTAATATTAATGCCCTCAATAGTTACCCTGCTGTATACATTCTACTTAATAATTAGCCCATTAAATATTTTCCCTATAAAAGCCAATAATTTGAAATGTCTTACATTTTCTGCTTCTAGTTAAGTATGTTTTCATCCTATTTTCCTCTAAAATCACTGTCACAGAAATAAGTTTACAATAATGTCTTCAAAAATCCAAATATAAATCTGATATAAAATTTTAATTTCCATAAAACTTCGATAACAAATCTACTTTTAAGTATACCCTTTATGTTAACAGGAGTCCACTGTATCATCTCTCAGACTGATTTTATATAATACTAACAGAAAAATCACTGTCAACTGACTGTAACACGCCTGTAATTATTTGCCTCATGTTTTTTGAAATGTTAAAAGATGAAGAACATGTTGATTTTAGGGTTGGCAAAAATAGATTGATGGATGGTAAATGAACAAATATTCTTTCCCTGAGTTCTATCATGTAAATGACATTAAAACAATTATAATCACATGACAAAAACCAAGATTTTTTAGGAAAGCTCACATTTTCTTTATCTGTCATCTTTTTCTCAGCTCCCTATTTCAATTTAAGTTCTGATTCCTTCTGTGACCACTATAGTCGAGTACCACTTCTTGCACTCAATCCTACAGCTTTTCACATCACCTACCATATACTACTGACAGTCTATCATCAAAACTGCCAGGTCACTTTCTTTCAGTATAAGCATGCATGTATGCTTACACTCAGTTATCTTACTCTTTAACAGACATTGGTTTTCTTTTTTTTTTTTCCGCTTCCTTCCTTAGCAATCTGGGGCTTCACTTCAGGGCCTGAGCTTCTGCTCAAAGCTAATACTCTACCAGTTGGGCCCAGCACCACTTACAGCCTTTTCTGGTTATGTGGTACATAAGAATCAAACAAAGAGGGCCAGGAGTTTGGCCTAGTGGTTAAAGTGCTTGCCTAGCATGCATGAAGACCCGGGTTCGATTCCTTGGTACCACATACATACAAAAAAGCCAGAAGTGGTGCTGAGGCTCAAGTGGTAGAGCTCTAGCTTTGAGAAAGTCCAAGGACAGCGCTCAGGCCCTGAGCTCAAGCCCAGGACTGGCAAAAAAAAGAAAAAAGAAAAAAAAAAAGAATCAAAGAGCTTCATGTATGCTAGGCAAACACTCTTATCTACAACAAGCCACATTCCCGGCCCTTTATTTTCTTCAGCACTCAGGAAAGCTGTAGGCTGGAAAGCCAGAGGCCCTGCACAAGTGGTAAACAGTCAGCCTAGCAAGTACAAAGCTGAATTCAAATATCTATAATACTAAAACTAGATGGTACTCGTCTACAAATGGATCTATTAGTCTATGCCTGCAATCTTTGCTACTCAGGAGGCTAAGGTCCAGGTCAGCCAGGACATAAAAGTCCATGAGACTCCATCTCCAAAATAACTAACAAAAGCTAGGCTGGATACACGTATCAAGTGGCAGAGAACCAACCAAACAATAGGACAAGTATGCAATATGAAGTTCAAATTTTGGTACCAACACACACACACACACACACACACACACACACACACACACACACACACAGAATATAAAAGAATACTGAATAAAATAGCATTTATTGGAATAATACCTAAAACAGTCATTTGTTTGTACCTTCAAATTTTTTATGTGTTATTGGAAATCAAATCTAGATACATAAGACCATATAGTATGACGCTAAATGGAAGGACCTCCAGGATATAGAAACAAAAGCCATATAATGAATGATTGCTGTCCTTAATGTACTATGTTATCTGTCATCTCTTTTGCTGTCCCTTGGTCATCTCATATTGTTACAGTATTTTACCTTGTTATCCAATACATTGTATACATGCGTATTTGGTTTTTTGAAACTGGATAGGGAAGGTGGGCAAACAAGATGAGGGGCAGGGGTGGGGGAAGAGAAATGGGGACCAAGACATGTGAAGTAATGCACCTTCGATCTGGTGAATATAATGTAACCCTTATATTAATTACAATAAGAAAATATAAGGGAAAAAATAGAAATCAAATCTAGAGCTGGGCGCTGGTGGCTCATGTCTGTAATCCTAGCTATTCAGGTGGCTGAGAGCTGAGGATTGTGGCTCAAAACCAGCCCGGGCACAGAAGTCACAAGGCACAGAAGTCACAGAAGTCGGTGAGACTTATCTCCAATCTCTCTTAACCACCAGAAGACCGAAAGTGGGGAAGTGGCTCAAGTAGTAGAGCTCTAGCCTTGAGCTGAAGAGCTTATGGCCAGTGCCATGGCCTAGAGTTCAGGACTCACAATCAATCCAAAAAACAAACAAACAAACAAACAAAGCATGCCAAGCAAGTACTCTACCACTGAGCTACATCTTTTACTACAATTCACTCGTCTTTCATATGAACTTTATTGGAAATAATTGTGCACAGTGAAATATAAAACTTTTTTTCAAAAAAGTCTGAGTATTAATCAGGCGTGGCAGGTCCCAAACTGTTACACCATATATGGGATTCTGAGATAAATGGAGGGCCATCAGAGGCTGTCCCAGGGGATGGTGGCACAGCCTATAACCCTGTAAAAGGTATTGGTTGGGGGACCATGGTTCAACAGTGGCAAAAACTCAAGACTCTATCTCAAAAATAAAGCAAAAATAGTCAGGGGCACGGTGGCTCACCCCTGTAATCCTAGCTACTCAGGAGGGCTGAGATCTGAAGATCAAGGTTCAAAGCCAACCCAGCACAAAAGGACCTGAGATTCTTATCTCTAATTAATCAATAGAAAATGGGAAGTGGGGCTTGGGCTCAAGGCAGTAACCGTGAGCTGAAGAGCTTAGGGACAATGCCCATGCAGTGTCCAGGCCCCATGACCCACTATATATATATTAAATAAAGCAAAAATGGCTGGGAAGGTATGGCTTAAGTGATACAGCACTTACTAACAAGCACCATAGCCATTAGTTCAAACACCAGAAGCAACAACAAAAATCTGTGTATTGAAGAGCACCAAGTTCTAATGAAAAATGCTCATTTAAAAATGAGGCATTCCGGAGTTAAGTAACAGTAACTGCTTATTCATATTTAGAACAGAAGGCAGTAATTAGAAGAGGCATACATTCAGGACAAAACTTACAAATAGGACTTGGAAACAGTATCCAATAAATATCAATGCAGACCCCAAACCACAATTTACAGGTGCTGTGTACACTCAACCCAACTATCCAGTCCACTTCTTTTATAACACCATATACAAGCAGTCTTTGAATTATGAAAATGAATTTCTCATGAATTGTTCACTCACACTAATTTTTCCTTTGGTCATGCCGATGGTATATTATAATCACTATTAAAGTATTATCCACTTTTATCCCCAAAAGCACTAGTTATAATTTTAAAATTTTACTGTTAGGTATATAGAAAAGAAAGCATTAAGCACTAATAAAACATTCTCTGGTTAATAGTTTAGAATATCATAAGTCCAACAACATGATTGGGAGGGGGTGTGCGGGGGAATGGGGAAAAAACATGAGAAGGGGTATCAATGTATAATGTACCCACTATCTGGCGAATGTAACTGTAATCCCTCTATACATTACAATAAAAAATTTTTAAAAAAGAATCTCATAAGTCCAATGTTCTTATGATTTGAAATTCAATTCTATTTGATTTACTTTAATGAAGAGTTTAGAACATAAACTAGTTCAGAGTAGCTCATGGAAACACTGAATAAATCTAAGTGGCACAGAAAGCTATAAGATATGCTATAGTTATGTGGGGTTACAGCTACTTTTCCAGCCTTACACCAGGACTCATGGTTAAAGGCATTATTATTCTATTGCATTACATTTAAGATATAATTGTGAAGACTCATTCTTCAGTTCATCTATGGTAAACTAATAATTTCTTCTCTCACCACCCCCCTTCCTTGTTTTTCTTTGGTCAGTCATTGGAATTGAACTCTGGGCATGGGCACTGTTCCTGAGCTCTTCAGCTTATGGCTACCATCCTACCCCTTGGGCCACAGCACCATTTCCGGTTTTTTGGTGGTTAATTAGAGATAAGCTTCTCTGGGACTTTAGTGCCAGGGCTGGCTTTGAACCATAATCCTCAGATCTTAGCCTCCTGAGTAGCTAGGATTACAGGTGCAAGCCACCATGCCCAGCTTTCCCTTTTTTTTCTTTTAAATTTATTTTTGAGAAAGCACTCACAAAAGCGCTACTTAGCCCATGTGAGCATGGCTGTGACTTGACACCTCTGCTATTGGGATTACAGGTGTGCAACACTACACTGGACCTAATTTTTAATGGAATTAAAACCAAATCTTGTGATGGTAAGATTTGGTGATTAGCTGATTTAAAATAAAATTTCATGAAAAGGTTAAATTCTCAAGATTTCTCTGAGTTACTTTACCACAGTTCCCCTGTATTCATATGGTTAGTACAGGCTAAGTGACTAATCAGAAGTGCTTAGCAACAGAAATATTTCTGATTTTTTTTGGATTTGAAATATTTGTCTAAACATGAAATTCATTTGCTTCATATACACTTTATACATATAGACTTTAGGTGACTTTATATATTATTTTAAAGAACTTTGTGAATTCAGAAAGGTTTAGATACCAGATTTTCAGAATAGGGGTGTCCAACCAACACAAAGATGCCTGGGAGCTTGTTTATAAACAATAGGAACGATTTAAAGAAACTGATCCCAAGAGGCAACATTACTGCTTGGCAAGCAGAATAAAGGCAAGGAGTAATGAAGCTCAGCAGTCTAGATAGAATAGAAAAGGCCTCAAGATAAAGCACTCTAGAAAAGATGTAAAGCTATGTTCAATTGAGAATGTCCATGTTCAAGGAATAACTAAATGTCTAGCACAAACTGTAAAACTGCCATAAACTGTACGGAGCATTTTAATATGTCTTTTATATATGTCTTTTAGTCAAGACCAAATGGATAGAATGGTTCAAGAATTTTCTTCAGAATTTCACTAGGTAATTAAACTATAGACTGCATAGAAATAGTGGCTTCATGCCAACTAAGACATGCAATCTTTGTTCCAGAAGTCCACATGAAGTATGAAAACTACTGTACAAAACAGCCCATATGTACAGCCAGAGCCAGCTATAGCAAAATGGGACACTTCTCAGGAAGAATGCATGATCACTTACTTAAAAAAAAAAAAAAAAGCTGCAAAAGATGAATCTACAGACAGACACTAAACTATGAAACATCCAAGAAACACATGAAGGAAATAAGCATGGCCAGTCCTAACGCCCATCACTCCCATGACTTCCGAACGCAAAAATTTGCAATAAAGCTTTCTGTTCCATAGAGTAGTCTCAGTTTGCTCTTTACAGCCACAAGCAAAACAGCATAATCACTTCCCATATTCACTGTATAAAGTAAATACCAATCTGCTGCCGCCTGGGCTTCTTTTGGAATCCTAAGCCTCCTTCCCCCTGTGATGGAGACCACACACCAGGCAGGGATTACATGGTACATCTTCAGCCCACCCTCTTCAAAGTACACATATTCACACCTGCTTCCTAGCAGTTGGTCCAGGTCCCTACCATCTCACTGCCTGGGTGCCCTTTCAAGCTTTCACTTTCCTACACGTGCTCTTAAACCCTTCTACACCATTCCCCACTCTAACACCAGTGACTCATGACCTCACAATCTGAACCCACAATACTCTGGTCCAAGGTTGTATACCAGACTCCAGGTAAGCTAGCAAAAAGTCCTCCCCTTGATTTTTATGGCATTCATTAGTGACTCAAACTGCCAGTCCTACCAAAGAACTCAGAGGCCTAAATACCTGCAACCACAACACCCTTGATATTTGGAACAAAACTATTCTTTACCTTGAACTGCAGAAATAAAACTCTGAAGTAATGCTAATATTATTCCAGACCCACAAATCATGGATGGCTGACTTGGAAGGACCAGGGAGACCATCTCTCTCTAGCTGCTTGAGTGGTACATAAAGGATTCGCAAGTTATTTTTGCTTCCTAATCTAATTAAAAAAAAAAAAAAAACCAGCTAATCACAGAACCTAATCTGATATAATTGAGTTTTCCATCTTTCCCCAAAATGTTATAGAAATAGCACAAAAAGGAACAAATCATCTCACTTTTCCAAGTTATAAAGCAAATAAATAGTAAAATGAAATCTTCTTATAGGTCAAATAAACATTCATACATCCCAAAACCACTTGCAATAATTAAATTTATCTCTCCTTTTTTTTTCTTCAGGTCTTTCTAGAATGTAGGATGGAAATCCAAACTGGCCTAGTCTTGTTTACTGCACCTGGCATAGCCCAGGTTACTACAATTTCTTCCACGACAGCTTTCGAAGGAAGATTTTTAAAAATAATTTTTTTAAAAAAAGCACCAATCTAAGTCAACTCCCCAATTAAAAAAAAAAAAAACAAAAAACATGATCAAACACCAGGGTTTAAAACAACCTTACAAATTAGCCAAATCATTTTTTTTTTTAGCAAAAGTAAGAAAGACAAGGCATGGCAAAACATATTGAGTAAGCTGAGGAAATGACACATCAAATTTATGGGCCAAATATAAGCCAAACGTAGTTATCAATACCATAACAGTACATTTTAAAACATGAAAAACTTAACAAATCTGAATACTTACATTAAGAAGCAACTCATCTTTTGTTTTAAGAGGAAAATTCTTATTTTCCTTCTCCACTTGTAAATCTTCTCCATCTGAGAGCACGGGAGGAAGTGATACACAGGAGGAAGAGGAAGATGATGAGGTAGATGAGGAGGAAGAGGAGGAACTAGAACTATCTGAATCTGTTTCACTGTAGAGAAGAGAAAACAATGGTCAAGTATTATAATGATATTAAAAAAGAAGAGGATGAAATATCTAATTTATCACTGCTGGTGGAATTCGAAAACTCACTATGATGTTGGGAACTAGTCTTCCAACTAACATTTTCAAAACATCTAATATAAACTCCACCCACTTATTGCTATCATGTTACATGTCAGACATCTGAGTATAATAAATAAGCATGTGACTGATTACTGAGCAAGGGCAAGTTACCAATGAGGAGACTTTCAGTTCTCAGACATCACAAACTCCTCAAACCTAACCACTCTACTCCGAAAATTTCTTGGGCATTACATAAATTTTCACTGGCTCTACTATTCCAGCTTGTTTTAGGTATGCCTTCAATACTTTATCCCAAATAACCTACCATTGACTTCAATTTTTCCAGTGACTTAAATTTTTCCAGGGACCTGGACTTCTAAAAAAACCACAAGGTAACTATAATCTTAAACCAAACCCTATGTGTCGTTAGCTTATTTCGCACCCAATCTATTCAACCCTTTTCCTGCTACTAAAATCTTTCTACATTCCCACTCATCTCCTCAGTAGGTGTCCATCTGTTCGTAATACGCTTCACACCCTCAAACATAGGGCACACTCAAAAGGATTTGTAGACAATGTTCAGTGAAATTCTGTAACATCAAGTGCTGGAAATATTTTCACAGCACAAGGAAAGAAACAAGGGGGTGGAAAGTTGCATAAAAACCCCGATGCAGATCACAAAAGACTCAACAACTAGTTAACTTTCTGAACGCGGGCTCCCGACTAGAATTTATGAATGAACAAGATAGCTTAGAAACCCCTGCAAACGCGAAATAATCTTTCCACCCACTCCAACAGTAGTTAGGATCTGACACAATGTTCCAAAGTTGTGACAACAGAGCCAAGTTGGGGGGGGGGTGAAAAAAAAAGCCCATTACATCCCAGCTAAAAGTTACAAGTCCATTCGTAGACCTTTTGAGGCCCCCAGACCTAGGAGGGCCGTGAAAACCGATCGTGTGAAGCTTCCCTTCTCCACGCGACGGGTGGTGCACGGCACGAGTGCGGCGCCAGCTCCGCGGCCACACGTGCACCGTCAAGGTGTCCGCGACCTCCTCCGGTCCCGGGCCCCGGCGGGCATCCCGCGCGCGCCCAGGCCCCGGTCCACCCCGCGCGTCCCAGGGGCCCCGGGCCACAGGGTACCCGACCTGTCCGAGTCCGAGTCCGAGTCCGAGTCTGACGTGTCCGGGGGCTGCAGGGCGGGCGCCGGCCGTGCGGGGTCCGGGCCGGGGAGGACGCGCGGGGGCTCCGGCGGCGGCGCGGGGCTCCCCACGGCCTCGGCGCCCGGCGGTGGCGGCGGTGCCCCGGAGGGCGGCCCCTCCACCGCCGGCACCTCCGCGGGGCTCTCCGGCGGCGGCGGCCGAGACCCAGGCTCGGGGGCCGAGTCCGGACACGGGTCCGCGGGACTCGGGTCCTCCACGCCCGGATCCGCCGGGCCCGGGCCGACTCCCAGGCCCGAGCCACTGAAATTTAGAGTTTCCAACTGTGCGGCCGCGGCCTCCACCACCTCCATGGCGCCGCGCCCGGACCCAGCCTGCCTCACGTTCCGGGCGGACGGACGGACAGACAGACGAGCTCCCGGTTCGCCGGACGGTACCGGGACAGCGACGAAGCTCCCGCCTTCCACCGGTAAACACACGCGGGACGGCTGGGACACGCCCCCTCTGCGTCACGCACGGGACTTCCGGGAGAGCGTGTGACGTCATGGCGCGCGCACAGGGGGCGTGGCCCACCCGTAGTAGAGCCTTCATGCCATCCCTTCCACCTTTGGGGGATTAGGCCTGCATTTGAGTAGGAGCAGGTTCTATTTATATTTGTATATGAAGAGATGAAGGGACTTCCCGTAGAGTGCAAGGTTCTGTACAGCAGAATCTTGAGTCAGGAGATCTTGAAAAGTCAAAACTTCCAGATATTTTATTAAAGGGAAATTTAAGTTTGAAATGGGCAGCTCTATAGACAGAAATCACCTTGAGCAATCATCTCCAAAGAGCTTCTCCAAAAGTCTCTCCGAATCAAGACAGCAGTCACGATGGACGGAATGTAGCTGCTTCTGGATATTTTACCCATTAGAGTGCAGATTGGTTCCTGGAAACCATTAGTCTATATTGTAAGGAGGGCAGGCAAAGAATTCTTCATGAGGAAGGGATCAGGATTTTCTGCTTCCTAGTAGATCTTCACATTAGAAATTGGCATTATCATTTAAAGTAATAATAATCTGGTACAACGGAATGAATACGTATAGCTATAAAGAACTATGCTAAGGAATTTTATAAATTATTCAGTGTAGTAGAGCCATCCACAGTAGTAGCCTCTCATAGAAAAGACAAGTGTAAAGCAGTCTTCCTTAAGATTCAAGGCAGAGCCGTTCTCCATTCTAGCCGATGACAAAATCTGAGGATGTTCAATTCCCTTATATGAAATTATATAATATTTGAAAACACCTTTTTTAAAAGAATTTATTAATGTTGATTTTTACATCATATTTTAAATGACAAGTTTAACAAACAAGTGTTCAAGGGGGTGGAGGGAGGAAAATGGGGACAAAAACATGAGATGGGGGCATCAATGTGTGAGAAGTAATGCACCTGCTACCTGACCAGTGTAACTGTAACCCCTATATACATTATCCAGACAATTCAAAAAAAGAAATATATAAAAAGAAAGAAATCTGAAGCATGGAAAAGAGAATACAAGTATAGCATCTCTATAAAATTTAGTAGGACTGTATCATGGAAAAGTTTTATAAGCAGAAATTTATGTTTGAGATATTATGATTATTCATAGTGAGTAGTGATTATTCAGAGCTCAGGATTCACAGCTGAATATACCTGTGTGTAATTCTCCATTCTGCCATTTTTGTTTGTCCTTATTTTCTTATCTGTAAAATGGAGACAAAAAGGCTATCTAGTAAACCAGGCATGGCTTCATATTAGTGCAGAATCAGAACCTGGGAGCTGGAGGCAGCAAGGACCTGAGACAAACCTACACAGTGAGTTACTGGCCAGTTCAGGCATGAGACAGACCCTGTCTCAAATAGTAAAAAATTCCAGCAGTGTGCTGGTGGCTCCGGCCTGTAATCCTAACTATGTGAGAAGCTGAAATCTGAGAATTATAATTTGAAGTCAGCCTAGGATAAGATACTCTTATCTCCAATTAAGCATCTAAAAGCTGGAAGTAGAGCTGTGGCTCAAGTTGCAGAATACTAGTCTTGAGCAAAAAAAGCTCAGGGACAGGGCTTACGCCCTGGGTTCAAGCCACAGGACTGTTAAAAAAATAATAAAATGAAATAAAAAATGTTAAAAAATTATTTAGGTAATGTACCATTGCCTAAGGCATTATAGAAGTGATTTATATGTCATAAAAAATGTTCAGTATGCAAGAAGTTGAAAATGAAACTGCATAATTTATAAATAAAATGCTGTTTTACTGATACTGATCTTCCATAGACACACAGTATAAACCTTAGGAGTGAAGAAATTTTAGTCTGAATGATGCTTTAGGTAGCAAAATGTCTGTTGTATTTTCAAGGATTTAGGTAATGAAAGTTGAACCAGAATTTGAACTAATGAAATAGAATAAAGGAAATTCCACACATCAAATAATACTCAAATTATTCTACAACCTCTGCATCAGGAAACTAAAAGTTGGTATTACCTATCAAAAAAAATGGAAAAGCTAGAAAATTCTGTAAATACATGAATGTGAGTCTGAGAAAAATCTGAAGTCTTTTGAAAAGGCCAAAAACTGATTTTAAAATGATAGACTAGCATTAAATGGAAAAGACTAGAAGCATAAGATCATGGATAGTTCATATATTTCTGTGTAAAATTCAGTAACCATTTACTTAACATTTTCTATGTGCTATGTACTGAGCTATAAACTGTGTGCACAGAAAGGCAAATAAATCTCAGTCCCTGTTCCTAAGACATTAACAATTTAGTGGAAAAACCAAGTTGATTTGTAATGTAATGGAGAAATGCACTACAGTAGAAGCATATTGTATAATAGAGGTATATACAAATGGGAAGAATATACAAATAGAAGAACTAAGTACTCAAAATGTATAGTATATTATTAGAGACATAATAACTACAAAAATGAATGATGGTCAAAACACTCACTGATGCATCTTACAGGGCCCATTCTTAGTAGTATGAGACTCCTGACCCCAGGAATTTCCACCCCAGTGTAGAGATATCTGGAAGACAAGACAACCTCAGTGCAGATGCAACTTTCATGACACTTATACAAAGTTTACCCTGTGAAGACTGCCTCAGACTTTCTTTATGAAAGAAAACACCCTGTTATTGACTCACACCAAATGCTAAAATAAGAAAGACAAAAGGATACTTCAAATCTCAGAAGGGTCACTGAGTAGAGAACTGCCTGACAGGCCACTCAGCTAACTCATGGATTGGATTTGGCCTGGGACACTGATCTGTTCTTGTAAACTCAGAATGAAAGGCTTTAGCCTCCTATGGTGTCTAAAATCCTCGTTGACTCCACCTGAAATAGCCCCTAGGAACGTTGTTTATCTAGGATTCCTCCAAATCACATCCCTGAACAGTAGAAAGCTCCACAGTAAGTGTGCTATCTTAGCCAGTTCTTTAAAGAAAACTGCATATGTGTTCATCTGAGAGAACTGGAGAACTTCACATAAGAAAATAAAGAAAATCATGACATGCCCTGCTTCAAACACTATTTCTAATAGCATTAAACTCCACAGTCCTCCCTGTAGTTTTCTAGACTCCATCTAAACTTCACCTCTCCTCTCATTATCTTCTTCCATCTCCTGTTCTCATGTGCCAATAATATCCTAGTTTTGATCAACCTTGAGCTGAGCAAGTACGCTCTTCACCTGACCGTCCTCTCTGCTCTTCATAGTAGCAGGGTTTATGCATCCATTCCATATGTCTTTTCTCAGATTTAACACTCTAGCCCCCAGCACTGAGGCCTTGCCAGGACACCCCCCAATCTATGAATACCCTACCACTAGAACACTCACTCCCTAAGTTATTTTCCAATACTATGTATTGGAATATATATTTCCAATACATTTTATGAAATTATGCTCATTTGTTTCTTTATCATCTCTGCTTTCTCATTAAATTAAATCCCATGAAGCCAGGAACTTTGTCTAATTCACATCAGCTTCTGCAGTGCCTCAAAACATAATAAATCATAATATATGCTTGTAATGATTTTTTCAAACAAATAAAAACAATGAAATCTTAGGAGAGGGAGTAAGAAGGGTGTTTTACAGATTATGCCTAAGATGATACATGTTTGTCATCCACCTTAATCTAATGAGAGCTAAGAATGGCTAGTGTTGCAGATATAAATATTTTTGTGAGGTGGGGATGATCTCTGGATTTCAGGGTAAGAATAGGCTGTACCTGTGCCTAGCTTTGAAATAGGTCATTCTTTCACAATTGGTACTTTTCCTAAGTGCTTGAATGCCTCAAAATGTCCTGAATTTACCTCCAGTACTTCCAGAGCTTGCCTCCTGTCCACTGCATTATTTCTAATAGCTACTAAACTTAGCCTGAAGACTTTATAGCTTCAGGCTAATTCTGTGAAAAACTGAGAAGCTTACGGGATCACTGTTGAAATTAAAAGACAATTTACCTCGTATTAACTTGTGAGCTACAGGAAATCATGTAAAACAATATATTCTTCAAAATATAAAAACAAACTTCCTGAGATGAAACATTTGATAAAGAGTTTACAAGTTGATCCTTCTCCCTATATTGTAAATATTAAAAAAATAGATAAAAAATAAAAAACTAAAACCTGCTTACTAGGTCTTAAAAGTTATTTCCAGCTGGGTGCCAGTCACTCATGCCTATAATCCCAACTACTCAGAAGACTGAGATCTGAGGATGGTGGTTCGAAGCCAGCCCAGGCAGAAAAGTCCATCAAACTCTTTTTTTGAGATTATTTTTTTCCATATATTTTTTTATTTATTTAAGAGAAAGGTTACATTTTTTTTTTTTTTTGCCAGTCCTGGGCTTGGGCTCAGGGCCTGAGCGCTATCCTTGGACTTTCTCAAGGCTAGAGCTCTACCACTTGAGCCTCAGCACCACTTCCGGCTTTTTTGTATGTATGTGGTACCAAGGAATCGAACCTGGGTCTTCGTGCATGCTAGGCAAGCACTTTAACCATTAGGCCAAACTCCCGGCCCAGAAAGGTTACATTATACTCACCAGATAGAAGGTGCATTTGGTCACAAACATTGATACCCTTTCTCATGTCTTGGTCCCCATTTCCTTCCCCCCACCCCCGTTCATCAAACTCTTACCTCCAATAAACTACTCAGAAAAAGCTAGAAGTGGCACAGCGGCTCAAGTGGTAGACCGATACCCTTGAGCAAAGTAAGCACAACAACAGTACCGGGGCCCTGAGTTCAAACCCCAGAACTGGCTGAATATACATTTCCACTGGTTCTGCTGACTCTTATTTCTCATTTACCACTATAAAGCCCAAAGTGGAGCTAGCTATGAGCTGATAAAGCTAAGGGATATCATCTAGAATCAGAGTCTTGCTTCCCAAGAAATGGGGAACAGTTTTCATTTAGATTCAAGACTGAAGACTATGAAGTTCACACTTCTGGTTGCCAAGTCTCTAATATTTGGCATCTGTAGAAAGTGACTTACCTGCTTTGTAAATTTGGAAAATAAGTGCACATGCTTGGTCCAGAACCTTCTAAATGCTGCATAAATAATGCCTACAGTCAGAGAGAAACTACATACAGAATACAACAAGATACAATACTAAGTGCAGTGATACTATAATGGCAGTTTTCCATCTATCAAGCCATTATTGTAAGTATTAAACAAGCTTCTCTCTACAAAACTTAAAGTAAATATAATTATTATCCTTGTTTTACAGATAAGGAAACTGAGGCTTAATGTGTCTCCCAAGGTTACACAGCTAATAAATGTTTTATATGCTTCTCCAGAGGAACTTAAGAATTGAGAATGCAGAATGTGTCTAAGGCAGCTGAGAAATGAAATTTTATTTCTACTGAATGTTAGATACTTTGAATTTAAATTTAAATTCTTACCTGTGAGCCTGAAGATTTTAACAAATGCATGACTGAATAGACCCCAAAATCCAATTTTACAGCAGCAGCTACAATTTTGGATAATGTCATTTTAAGCCTTAGAAAAAGTAAAAAGGATTGACTTTTCACAGATAAAGATTACGCCCACTTGATAGATTTAATGGGATGGTACAAGAAAATAAATGTGAAGCTGCGTTTTCAATTACCTAGTATGAGTCCTCCATGTTCAAAGCACCAGTAACATTGTCCGAACCCTCAAACTCTCCCACCATCTTCCTGCCAGAACCAAGAACCCCACAAAGCTTGCTGCAAACCCCATTTGTCTGAGAGTAGAAAGTGATTCAAGCAAAGACACGAACTGCTTCAAAGGCACCTATACCAAAGATACGGAGCTAATGGCCATGACTTCTAGCTTAAAATCCTCTACTTGGTAAATTCATCATGATTTTCTACACTTTTGACGATACCTGTTTGGGGCATAATCAACCTGTTTTCTCACAAATGAATGCTGATGTTCGGCTTCGCTATCCTGTGTTCAATCTCATCATCAGTTGAGATGATTTTAATGACAAACCTTATTGGATTCACCTAGGATTCTTTGAGATAAGAATTTCATGGAATTTTCTGCCTGAGTTGACTTGGAACTATAATTTTTTTGTTTTTACCACTCAGTCTCAGAATAACTAGGATTATAAGCAGGAGCTACCACAGCTTGGCTTTCTCTAGTATTTTGGGTATCTTTTTCATCCAAACTTCTTGGTAGTATCGTTTCTACTTCTCTACTAATTTTGAAACTTGGAGGTGCTGGGTTTACTCCTCAAAACTTCCATTCTTTCTGTAATCGGGATCCTACAAACCTATCATTCTTACCTGTGGCTTCAAATATATTTGACTTTATTTTTGTCTGCAACTTCAAGTTCTAAGTTAGAATCATTGAAAGCACTTTTGGTTTTCTGATTTTTCCCCCTTAGTAGTACCATAAGAAGTAGTAACATTTGTTTAGTGTTTGTATTTTACTGACTGGAAATTTCAGTTTCACAGAAATTAAAGTATCAAATAAAGTCTAGTCTAGGGATGGAATACATGCCTGTCCTCTTTTTTATTTTTGTAGAATACTGGGGATCTGAATTATGTAATTAAGAAAATATATCCTTTAACTTGAAATCACAGACAAGCAATCTATTAGCTTGACTGTAATGTAGTCACACGAACCTTTTTCAGGGAATATATAGTACATCTTTTCAATAACTTTTTTTTCTTAACTTTTCTGTTTCCTTACATTTTATCTTTGTGTTTATCTTATTAGAAGTAAATAGTTGGATTTGTTGTTATTATGATTAGATAATATGATAGTCTTTTTTCCTTTGGTGTATATATGTGCTTCAATTGGGGTTTGAACTCAATGCTTTGCGCTCTTCCTTGCTCAAAGCTAATATTCCACCACTTGAGCAACACTTCCAGTCTAGCTTTTGTCTTTTCATTAGAGAAATTCCATCCATCACTTTTACTTCATTAAATAGCTGACAGACAGGTTTGGGAATAAACTTATTGTTCTGATATTTGTTGAGTGTTTTTATAGTTCATTCTCTATATGTCAAGCAATGGCTCCAAATGATTTAAATTATTTTAGGAGCATCCCTTCATTATAAGTACAGGTATTCTCAGAAAGATAGAACCTTAGCAAACATCTTGTGCATAAGGCAGGATGTGTAATAGAAGCATGAGGAAACCAGAATTAGAGAAACAGAGAAGGGCAGCTGTTAAAGGGTCAAGAAAACCTTAAGAAACAGTGATTGACAAATCAACTCTAGTATAAAGGGCTAAATTACAGCTAAGCAAGGACAAAGAACGAACAGTGCACATGAAATTCATTTCTATAGTAGTCAGCTATCCCATAGCCCAGTTTGTGCCGTGCAAACTTTAATTACCACTACATCATAGCTGTAAGTTTTTATCCTCATAGGCAACCAAGTGGAACAGCTACTCAGCTCTGAATAAGAGAGAGAGAGAGAGAGAGAGAGAGAGAGAGAGAGAGAGAGAGAGAGAGAGAGAGAGAGAGAGAGCTGTAATACATGAATGCTTACTAAAAAGTAAGCATGTGGCTTCTTGAAAACAAGTCTCACTGGCCAAGTGGAATGCATGAAAATAATAGTCTTTACATAGTCACTAATGCCCATATTCTGGAGAGTAAGTCATGTCACACAGAGAAGGCCAATGTCAGGAAGGCAGAGGGAATCCTAATCTTAAAGAAGTAAGGGTTGAAAGAATAAATCTTTGTCAATGGTCTCACCAGTCTGAGTACCTAACTAGAGCCCATCACTTCCTGTACTTTCTGTTCATGCAGCAAAATATGTTATCCTTAGGCTTCAGGGCCTCCTTACTTGGATTTTCATGAATAGTTAAATGAAATCTGGAAAGCAGCTGGGTCCTTTCTTTGTAAATTCAGCCTGCAATAGATGACTGTTATATATTTTAGAGCTTGGAAAAAATTATATAAGGTATTTGACTCCTTTATTCCCCCTCTCCTCCTAGAATAGGAAATTCTGTACAGCTCTTCAGATGTGACATTCAATAATTCCAGCTCAGTTCTGTTAAATGGAGGAAGTTGTTCCTGATCTTAGGGTATTTGCAACTATAGACTGAAATTTTACTATTTAAAATTGATCAATGTGATTGATATTAGGACAGCAGGAATTCAGAATGTAAAGATTGGCATGATTATTCATGTCTTTCATTCCTTATGCTGGAGGCTGAAGCAGGAGGGTCCTGAGTTCAAGGCTAGCCTGAACTACAGTAGTGAGACGCTACTTTGAAAATAAAATAACCAAAAAGAGAAATTCAGAATGTAAATACAAGGCTAACACTTTTCCTCATTGTTTTACCTTTTGATTTATGTCCCCTAACATTCTTTAAAAGATTTCTAAAAAAAATAATTGATATCATTATTTAAGGGGTATAGCATTAGAATACACACATGTACACAGTATTGTCACAACTAACTCAGAGTAAGTGGCATGCTATTAATGGTAATATTAGAGAAACAGAACAAATTTACAATAAGAATTTTATTTTAGAGAATAAGATGAAGGCATTTCCACGAATGCATTAATGCAGATGTAATAATGCATTCAATTTTATGTTTGTGAAGCATATAAACAGAAAGCTTTGCAGACAAGAAACCCTTGGGTAAAGATGATTCTGTGAGATATGCATCCAGAAGACCATGAATAAAAGAAAGCACTCCAGTCTTCTGAAGGTACATAGCAAACCAAAAGTCCAAACTGAGATGACAAATCAGCCATAAGACTGAAGCTGCTAACAGTGATGTTTTTTCACTAACACCCAAATAAAAAGGATTTTGTAGAAGATACTTCAAAAGCAATGAAAATAAGAACAAATAGATACTAAAATGGCATTATATATACACATATATTTTTATTGTTATCATGAAGGTGATAAACAGAGGGGTTATATTTACGTAAGTCATGTAATGAGTACACTTCTTTTTTTTTAGACAATGGTAGATTTTTTTGTGTGTGTAACAACAAAACAAATTCAGTGTTGAATGGGTTGACTTTCATCGCATTGTATTCATCAACTGCTTTGTTGAATCGCTACTCCTTTGTACAACTACTTGTGATAAACTTTTAAAAGAAAAAGAACAAGAAATGTTTTAATGGGTTTGGTTGACTCAGAGGGGCAGAACATCACTGATGCTGGAAAATAATTCACTATAAAGGAAGATAACAACTTCCTGCTTAGACAAAATTCAAGGAATTAAATGAACTGATAGAAGAGGTAGATATAAGGGAAATAATAGGAGGGATGGAGGAAAAGGGGGAGGAAAAGATAAAGGGAAAGGGGAAGAAGAGAAGGAATTTTAGGAGGAAGTAGAAATGTAGACTCAGGGCCATTGTTTGTTTAAATGCCATGTCTCAGATTTTTACTTTGTTACTGATATTATTCTGATTTTTTTCTTTCCTTTCAAAAAATTTTCCAAAATTATATCCCGATTTCTTAAGATTTATACAGAAAAAGTTTCCCTGAAGAATAAGCACAGGACAATATGAAGTCTAAGGAGAAATTTAGATTCTCATATGGCCATACAATTTTCCACATCTTGATGTTGTTGTTGGTCTGTGAAACTCAATATTATTCAAATCAAGGTATTTTGCTTTAAGATTACACACGCACACACACACACACACACACACACACACACACTCACTCAATTTATAAAATACTACACAGAAAAAAAATCCTGTTTTCTGTTCTATCCGATTTGGGGGATAAGGTAGTGTTTATGCAATCTCCCTACCACAGGGAAATTTGGGGAAGAAAATTAGTTCATCAATATTCAAATTTTATCTAGCTTAGTTTAGTTCTTCATTTCTTAAAAACACTATTCCACATGCACACTTTCACATGTCCCATAAGGTCAAAACACAGGGATCTATAAAATTCTTACTATTGTCTTCCTTCTTCAAAACTAGTTTTTAAAATTTCTTTCTTTTTATTGTAATTAATAGAAGGGTTATAGTTATATTTGCCAGATTGAAGGTGTATTACTTCACAAATATTGATATCGTTTCTCATGTTTTCGTCCCCATTTCCCTCCCACCCCCTTCTCTCATCTTATTTTTCCCCTTCCCTATCCTATTTCAAATAAAAAAAATAAATGCATATACAATATACCAGATAACAAGGTAAGATACTGTAACAATATGAGAATAACCAAAGGACAGTAAAAGAGATGAGAAATAACATAGTACATTAAGAACAACAATCACACATTATATGGCTCTTGTTTCCATATCCTGGAGGTCCTTTCATTTCCTCATCCTATGTGGCCTTTAGCTTTTATATTAAGCTTTGCACTTTTGTATTTGATATAGCAACACTTTCACTCTCTTCTCCCTCAACTACCCAGTATTACAGACAAACACACACCTTATTACTGTTGTAAGCCGAAATATGGGTCATTCCTCAACTACAGATGGCTTGAAATCTTCATCTTTCACCAAAGTGTTTTTATCGGCCCTCCAGTTCTTCCAGTTCTTTGAGCTCATTACCTGCAATTCTCTACACCATTTTCCTTCCTTCCTTCCTTCCTTCCTTCCTTCCTCCCTCCCTCCCTCCCTCCCTCCCTCCCTCCCTCCCTCCCTCCCTCCCTCCTCTCTCTCTCTCTCTCTCTCTCTCTCTCTCTCTCTCTCTCTCTCTCTCTTTCTTTCTTTCTTTCTTCCTTTTGCCAGTTCTGGGCTTGGGCTCGGGGCCTGAACACTCTCTGGGTTTTCTCAAGGCTAGAGCTCTACCACTTGAGCCACCGCACCCTTTCTAGCTTTTTTCTATGTATGTGGTACCGAAGAATTGAACCTGGGTCTTTGTACATGCTACACAAGCACTCTAACCACTAGGCAAAACTCCTATCCCCTCTCCACCATCTTTGTAGGGAATTTATGTAGCTCCATGACCCAGGCACTCATTACCAGTAACTGCAGCATCACAGAAATTTCTGTAGTATTCACCTCACACTCTGACCTGTTCACTTACCTTCAGAATCCTCTCTCAGTTCAACTACTCCAATAGTCCACTCTGTCCAATTCTTTGATTTCAGCCAAATTCTTTCCAACACCACTTTTTTTCTTCTTTCCTCCATTTTTCCTTTACTTTGGGTCAATTGTCATCATATCATTTCCAAGAAAATACCACAGAAATATTTCATTTCCTATTTTTCATGTGCACACTATAGAAAATAAACCCGATTCTTGAGCATAACTATCATTGTTCTAGTTGCACCTGGTCAGTACAAAAGAAAAGAAATATCTTTATAAAACTTGTGAGTGAACAATTGCAGGTTACAGAAATAACAAAGAAAGCATTACGCTCTTACTCAAAAATGCCCAGAAGTCCTTTTCTGTTTGACCAAAAGTTTTACTGTTCAGTTTTTTTTTAAAAAATAAATAACCCCTTCAGAACTTTTGGTAGCACTGCATCACACCTTTTGGTGCTTACTTCTCTTTGTGTGATATTTTAAAAATACTTTAAGTGATTTAAATATAGCCGAAATGGTGCAATCAGGAAATCAACAAAACTAGCTTTCTCTATATATGTATACATATGTGGGTGTGTACATATATATACGTATACTCATATACACAAATATGTATGGATATATATGTGTATATTTCTATATAAGTTTACATGGAACACATGCTGCTTCTCTTTTATTTTATTTTTGATACCTCTTTCCCAATTTACTCTTGAACCTACTGAAATGAGCTTCCTTTCCCACTAAATTTATTGACATTGATTGTAAAACTTTTCCAAGTTATTAGATGTAATGGATTCTACATTACTCCACTCTTTCCTGGGCTCTCAGCACCGAAAGATGCCATGGACCACACTCTACTTCATGAAATAATGTGTCTCCAGCTTCAAAGACACGATTCTTGTTTTCAAGGGCACAACTTCTGTTTTTCTTTTGGTTATCTGACTTCACAGTCTCAGAATCCTTTGCAGATTTCAGCTGTTCTAACTAGCCTCTAGCATTAGTTTTCAAAGCTTCTCTTTGATGTCATGCACACCCTTTGTAAGTGATATCTAGTATGCCTTTTAAAAAGACTATGGAATCAAGATTAAGTATCCATCAACAATGAATAGATGGATAATGTGCAATGCATATGTGCAATGGAGTGTTATTAAGCCACAAAGAAGAATAAAATTGTGCAATATGCAGGAAAAATGAATGGAACTAGGAATCATGATGTTAAACAAAATAAGGCAGGCTGGACAACACAAATATCACTTGTACTCTCTCATAGTGGGAATCCAGTCCAGAAAAATGTAGGTTGAATAGGATGAATGAAGCAGAATATATGACAATAGGAAGGAAAGAAAGAGAAGGAAAGAGAAAATGAAAGAAACAAAGGTGAGATTAAAGGAAAGGAGAAAAGAAAAGAAAACACCCTGAAAAGCTGGCACAGAAAGACTTCACAAGACAGAACCAGTTGTGCCAAAGAAATTTTAAAATACCATCATTTCTCTCAATGTGGGAAGCTTCTAGAAAAGGAGTGGGACAATTATAAACCCGGAGTTTTTATCACAATAGTTATGTGAAATTACTGTAATATGTTAGAGAATCCAATCATCTGATGAAATGCATATTTTTGTGGCATTATGTATGTATGGAACTTGTGAAGTAGGCTCTGCTGTCCATCAGAATAGTAACTTAAAGGCCAACTCTATTCCTGTCCAAGGAACGAGGAACAAGAGAATCATAGAAATGACTAAAATGTATGTTAAATAAGAATTGAGATCCTCAAAAATCTTCAAATCTGGTTAAATGGAAAAATCTGTCTTACCTCCTATAAAAAAGGTATGCAAATGAAAAATAATAATGTAATATAGAATATGCTTTTTGGTTTTATTTTGTGGATGGTAGTAGAGTTCAGACCCAGGGCCTTACAATATTTCTACCATTTGAGCCACCCCTTACAGACCTTATCACTCTGGGTTATATTTCTGGTAGAATTTCAAATTTTGTTGTATGGAAATAAAGTCATTTAAAGACAAGTCACTTGGCCCTGAGTAGAATATTATTTCAAAGGGTAAAATTATGTTGATTATACAAATATATCATGAACACAACATGTGAAATATTTTACCCACCTCATTAACTAATGGCGGAGACAGGATGATACTTCAAACAACCAGCTTCAAAGAAAAAGTCAGAGCAGAATACATACCAGCAAATAAGGGGCATGGAAAGAAATCTGTAAGTAGATGCAAGCCCATTCCTAAGCAATAGTCAGTTCCAGCTACCTAACGAAACATTGGGAAAGATTCATCGCCTGTCATCTATGGCTCACAACTCAGGAGGCTATAAAATAGCACAAAGGCAATGCAAGAATAGAAACATGAATGTGCATGAGACAAAATCATTTTTTGGTCAATATCAAAGTATTTCACAATTTTCCTCAGAGAAAAACAAGGCATTTTGCCCTAAATGGAGTGTGTGTGTGTGTGTGTGTGTGTGTGTGTGTGTGTGTGTGTGTGTCTTTTGATATTCCTCACAAGTATGTGAGCTACTGCTCTATCTGATAGACTTGATAGTCTACCTGATAGACTGAACCTGAAATGAATGCTCCACTTTCCGTCAAAGCTCTGGCAAGCTCTGTTCCACCTCTTTGATCTTGATGAAGGTCAACCTCAGCACTTGCAGGCATCAGCATGCAAAACCCTGAACAGAGTTCAGCCTTGAGGGACTTCTGAACCAGGGACATGAAAGCCAGTTGTTTGAAGCAGCTAACTCTGTGGTATACTTTCACATGGAGTCTAAAACTAGTGTAAATGCATGTTATAGGATTCTGTTGCTTCAATCCTGAACCGGAGGAGTAACTCTTGGATAGCCCAATAAATCAGATCTACGCACTTGATGCAAAACAAAACAAGAGTAGAGACAAAAGCAAAAATAAGCCAAACTAATACAAACCAAGGCAAATAAAAAATAAAAGGGGCGGGAAGGATCTTGCCCCACAGATTTGTTTTATCAGTATCAGTGAGTTGTTTAGGGGGGTTATTTTGACATGTTCATATACGTGTACAATGTACTTTGATCAGACTCACCCCTGGATCACTCATCCCTCGTCCCTACTCATCTCTCATCCCTACTCAGCCCTGCCCAGGCCAGGATCCATGTTCACACATGTACCACAGAGCATTCTGACATTATTCACTCTCTTTTACTCTCTTCTTTTCCTGTCCAGGCTCCCACTACTACACCCAGATCTTCTGCTTCCCAGTTCTACCAATAAATAAATAAATAAATAAATAAATAAATAAATAAATAAATATTAAACATGTATTTTCACCATCGTATTTTCCACATGCATATATAGTATTTCTCACAAGTACAAATGTGTGTGTGTGTGTGTGTGTGTGTGTGTGTGTGTGTGTGCCATCCCTGGGGCTGAAATCAAGGCCTGGGCACTGTCCCTGAGCTCCTTTTGCTCAAGGCTAGTGTACTTGAGACACAGCACCACTTCTGGATTTTTCTGAGTGGTTTATTGTAGATGGGAGTCTCACAGACTTTCCTGCTTGAACTGGCCTCAAACTTTGGTCTGGAGATCTCAGACTTCTGAGTAGCTAAGATTACAGGCATGTACCACCAACACTCAGCTAAACAGATTTTCTATGGGTGCATATATTCCGAAAGCTTAATACTGGAAAGGCAAAGTGGCCCAGCTTCTTAGGAGTTCTTAGTTTTTGGGAGTATGTGTGGGATGAAGGAAAGAGGGTAGGTGGGTAGGACCGTTGTTGACTCCCAGATTATATAAGGAAAGGGTAGTACGGGGAGTCAAACTGGTTTAGTCAGTCATTACTTGAGGATGAGTGACTTGAGCACGAAGCTAATACTGTCACTGCACCTGGAGAATCAATCACATTCTGGCAGCCATTAGAACAGAATTCATCCATAAGCTCTGGGGTTCTTGAAACTCCAAGTAGCTGCAAGGAAGTAGAATGACCCAGGGCCAACGAGACAGGTACAGGTGGAAGTAAAGATATCAAGTCTTTTTTATATTATGTTTTGATTACCTTTAATAGTTGTGCAAAAGAATTATATTCAGCAAGTGCATCTTGATCGACATCATCATTCTCCCTCATCCCTTCTAACTCAGCCTCTGCCCTCAATGTTCTTAATTTCTTAGGACATGCATTGAATATTATCATGCATTCTCCACCGTCTGTCCTCTCTGCATTCATCTCCCCCTATACCAATTCAAGTCCCCATTTCCTGGCATTTATTTGGTTGGATTAGGGATTTGTTTTTCTAAGTAATTATAAATTCTCTTCTGCAAATACCATATTTTGGCTAGTGTATCTTTGTATACTTCCTGGGTTACCTATTACAAATTTTACAGGCCCAGTGAAATCAATATTTTGAGCAAAAGCATGCTACAGTGTTTGTAATGATTCTGTGTACATGGAATTCAATCCTAAGCAAAACTGTTAGAATTTTCATAGGGAGGGATTACCTCTGGGAAGGAGAGTGGTCATAATTGGGTGGACACCCCAGGAGGCTTCTGAAAACTGATCAAACAGATCATGCAGAATGTTCTCCCTTTGGGAAGATTCATTAAGGTATATTTTATGATTTTTGTTCTTTCCTGTGTGTATAGTTCAATTAAAAAATTACTGAGAAGAGATGCAATTTTCCTTTCCAATGAGTCAAAATTTCAGATTCTATTGCCAAACACTTCTTTATAGTGTTAACACATGGTGAGCCTTTGTAATGTACCAGCCATGCTTCAAAGGACTTTATATAAAATTGGCTCTCTTTTTGTACTGTAATTTGATTTTAGGGTCTTTTTAAATACAGAAATTTGTTCATTTCACATAGTTAAATGTAATATTATATGGAAGAAGACATAATGGGTGTCTAACTTAAAAGCCAGCTCTTTTTCCGAAAAGGACTTCTATAAGCCTGTACCATTTTTGTTGTTGTTGTTGTTTTTAAAAGGCAGACCTGGTGTTTGATCTCAGGGCTTTGCATTTGGTAGACAAGCCAGTTATCAAGCAAGCCGTGCTTCAGTCCTCAGATGTATATTTCTAGTAGAATCTCCCTGTTGCCAGGACAGGCCTCTATGATTCTCCTACCTGCCGACCATGTAGCTGGAATAAAGACCCATATTGCTTTTACAGCTAAATCAACACAGAGTTTATTAAAATGCTTCCAGGAACAAGTAGAGTGTTTCCTCCATATGATAATTAATTTAATAGATTCTATTTTTAGAGATAAGCACAGTTTCTTTGATGTGTATGAAATGCTATTTTCCCTCACATGTAAAACTCATAATTAAAGAACATTTCATAAGTAATATTGAGCTTGCTTTTTCCCCCCATTCATTTATCGTAAGTGATACCACTTCTCAGACCTAAGATGTAAGGGTTTAATTATAAAACGAATCTTACTCCTGAGAAGGATGGAATGCAATATTTCCTTATTAGAATTTTTCTGTTAGCACGAACAGAATTTATTTGCAATTTTCAAACAAGCTTCAAATGAGAACCCATTTTTACTGAAGCCAAAAATTGCAGTAGCCCCTATATCTGTTAGTATCACAAGTAGTTTAAAAGGATGATGTATCGTTTAAAAATTGGTAACTGGTTTCCTCTGAAATTACCCTTGGACTATCAGACACTTGTGTACTATAAAAAAATAGAGATTTCTGAGAAGAATCCGACAATGGATTCTTCAATGTTTGTTTCCTTTAAGTGAAATAAGGATTCTAAATCTTGGCTACATAATGGATGAAGGGGTATTGGGTTTCACTGATGCCATCTTGTATCCAAGGAATACAGAGTCGGGGAAGCTCCACTACCAGGTAATGGGCATGCCTGAATTTCTGGAGGGAGGGATAGGAACTTGGATAATGGGTTACAAGACCTGTCAGTCCTGTGCTTTGAACTCAAAGAGACTCCTGGGACCTTGCCCCATGCCCCTGGCCCTATGCTTTGAATTCAAGACTCCTGTGCCTTGACCCCTGCCCCTGGCCCTACTTAGGCTGGAACCAGCTCAGGTGCCTTTATCCATGCCTCCTGTCTCCTATATCCTAGCTCGACTCAGGTCATCATTCTATCCCACTTCAGCTCTCCCGGGTTTGATCTGGTTCGTTGATACTGTTTTTCGGCTCTTTCTTTCCCCTCCTGCTCTTATGGCTCAGTTTCCTAACAGTGTTAAGTGCATTTGAGGTGCTGTAGGTCTTTGATTCAGGAGTCCACATGTAGATGCTAGCTTTCCAATAAAGACTCCCAATTTGACCTCTTGCAATGTGGCTTCTCTGTTTTTTCCATGACTGAATTCCCATACAATATAAGAACCTTACAAATCATTACAGTATTAATCTTATGCCAAAGAAGGAACACGAATATTTAATGTAAGAATTCTGTCATGAACAGTGTCAAGTTCCATGAATTCAATGTTAATACCACTTAGACATAAGAGATTATTTAAGAACAATGTGGAAATGATGATTTATTTCTATAATGTTTATTACATGAAAATATGAAAATTGTCTCCATAGTAATGAGTCAAGATAGAGAGAGGAGGATTATATTTAATAAATATAGCAAAGGCCAAATTAGAAGTTAAACCCAAGAAGCAAATGCAAAAGAGAAGTCAAACTTAAATGCTAAATACAAAGGCCTAGAAGACATAAAGGGAACTATATTTGCTGTCATCTTTGCTGATAAAACCATGCAACTTTATAGATGGGTAGATAAAATAAGAAGAGGACAGCTTATCTGAGAAAAATAAGCCCTCTGCTCACCTGCTATCAAGTTATCCATAGATATCTCTATATTTCAGAATAAATGAGCAGCATCCAGCTTGGCTACCCAAACCCATTGTCTAATTATAAAGTGTTGTTAGGCAACATGGCAGAGTTACTCCCCGGCTCAGGCAAAATAAAAGCAGCAGATAATAGCTGCCATTTTGAGTGCTTTCATTCCATTTAGTGAATGAGGAACAGGAAATGTTTCTCTCTTTTTTCTATATCTCCCTTCTCATGACCCTGTTATACTAAAATAAATCCTTGCTAAAAGTTTCCCCTTAAGACTCTCCTCACTGTAAGACATTCTGAAATTCTTTTCATATGTGTATCTCAAGGGACTGTGACTTTGTGTGGCAACTGGAGCATTGAGGGAAGCTTTCATCCATTCTCTGGGGTCAGTAGCCCAAGAAGAAACTAAACCATGCATAGAAAAGGTAGATTTTTTTTTAAAGAATGTGGTATATACTGAATTTCATAAAGCATCTCATCTGCTTTCAGATATGACCAGTAGTAGGCTGGTCTTTAAGGGTTTCAAAGATGGCCACATTTTAGTGACAAAAAACAGCTCTCAATGATTAATTCTGGCAAGAAATAAACCTTCCAACAGAAGAAAATTTGAAACAAAATATTAAGCAAATTGAATGGCCTGGGAAGAATTCTGAAAATGTCTAGCTTTTTCCTAGAACAGCAGTTAAATCTAATTTGATGATTGGATTTAAGAAATTTCCATTTTATTTGTTTTCATTGCCAATTTCTTTCAGGGACAAAGATTAGGAATGCCAAAATAACATGCGAAAGAGATTTCTTCTAAGTTCTGGGTTTGGTAGAAATGAAAAATGTTGTGAAGAAAACTATTTTCAAATTGCCAGTCTATATAAGGATGTTTAAGGAGGAGAAAAAAAGAAAAATATTGTTAGAAGAACCGAAAACACAATGAAACATGGCCTTGATTATTAAAACCCTCCTTTCCCTGTGGTTCTATAGTTGCCTGTGTGTTAATTCAAGACTTCAAAAGTGTTTAGCCACTATATTCCACATCAAATAATTCTGAAATACAATATGTAGATAGAATTGGCACACAGAATCCTTTTCCAATTCGGCCTTTGAACTCTTAGTGAATCATTAGCATAACTTAAAAAGCAAGTTCTTTGGGCAAATGTGATAACGTGTATCTCCACCCCAACTATGGGGGACTGAGGAATGAGGATTGCTTAAGTCTGAGAGATGAAGGGTAGCCTAGGAAACATATTAAGATCACATAGATAAATTCCCTTGGAATAGAATATAAGTAAAAGCTCTTTCAAGTAAAAAGGAAAGTAGAGCTGAACATAGTGGCTATAGCTGTACTCTTAGCTACTTGGGATTCACATTAGAGGAATCATGGTTACAGGCTTGCTTGAGGAAAAGTTCAGGAGACCCCTTTCACCAATAAAACACTGGATATAGTAGCTTGTTCCTATAACCTCAGGGAGCATAAATATCAACCTATTTGTAAAATAACAAAAGTAAAAAAAAGCTAATAGAGCAACTGCCTCCAACATATAAGACCTTGAGTTCAAATGTAAGTACGGAAAAGAAAAGATGATAAAAGGAAAGAAAGAAAACAAAGTAAAATGTAGATTTCTTGGTCCCAGTCTTGAACTTTCAAAACCACACAGGAATTTGCTTACTTGGTATTTGTGTGTGTGGCGCTACTTTATTTTAAACATAAAAATCATAGGGCTTTATTTGTATCACTTTTTCACAAACAAAAGAAGAAGAAAAAACCAAAAATCAAAACACCACCACCAACAAAAAAACACTGGTTTGGTTTTCCATGAATTAAAAAATGTCCAAGTTTCACAGTATAAAATATGGCCTACTTTTTATGCAACTGAATTTTCACCAAGTCCCTAAAATCTTTTTTGTTGTTATTGAAGCAAGAATGTCTTGGGGATTATATAGGGTTTCTAGGTTGTGATTTTTCTAAAAGAAGAATGAATTAGTTTGAGACGTGTAACTAATACAATTATAACCCTTGGGAAATTAGACTTTTCTGGAGATAACACTACAGAATAATAACAATTCCTTTGACTGAGCCGTGCATTTTCATTCAGGCAACAAACTACCAAAATAAACAAATAATGAGTATCTTTTGCTAATTACTCCAAACTGTCAAACCACAGAGGATTCAGCAGACAGACATGCAAAGGGTACAAACTTCTTATCGTCTGAGGGCTTTGAAATCTTCATAATAAATGTAGGAGCAGCATGAGGTAGTGAAGATAACGTTCATGACACGTTCATTGATGTTTCTGTTAACCTAAAAATTAGGATATTTAAGGCAACCACAGAGTTGACAAGAACTTTTTTTAAAAACTCTAAAACTGTAATCAAATGAAATTAATAGAAAAGTACTTTATATTGAGATAACTGTAGGAGAATAACAAGAGGGATAAAAAAGAGAGATGGAGGGCAGAAGAAGAGCTGGAGAAGGAAAAGGAGAGGGAAAGAAATGAAGAAGAGGAAGGCAAAAAAGGGAGAAAGTAGAGAAGGGAAAAAGGAAGGGTAAGAAAAGGGGAAAGAGGAAGAAGAGGAGGGAAGGGGAGAGGAGAGAGAAGAGCAGGAAAAGATAGACTGAGGTCAAAGAGAAGGGGGAGAAGGAGAGAAGGAATGGGCAAGGAGAAGCTGATAGGAAGGAGAAGAGGAAAGAGTGGGTAGATGGGAGATAGACAGAGAAGGGGTTGGAAGGGAAAAAGATTAAGGCAGAGTATCTGATTGGTATAGGACAGAATAACCTTGTGGTTAAGCTGAGGGGTTAAAAAATAAATTTCAGATAGCCAGGCTAGCCTACAATTTTGTTTATACCAACCATTCTTGTCTCTTCTTCTTCTTCTTCCTCCTCCTCCTCCTTCTCCTCCTCCTCCTCCTCTTTCTCCTCCTCCTCCTCCTCCAACTCTTCCTTCTCCTCCTCCTTCTCCTCCACCTCTTCCTTCTCCTCCTCCTTCGCCTCCTCTTCTTCTGCTTCTGCTTCTGCTTCTGCTTCTTCTTCTTCTGATTGTTTTGGTGACAGCCCAAAACTTGAACTCCAGGCCTGGGTACTGTCCTGGGCTTTTTTGCTCAAGGCTAGTACTTGAGTTCCAGCTGCAGTTCTGGCTTTTTGAGGGTTAACTGGAGATGAGTCTCCTGGTTTCTCCAGTCCTAATTGTCTTAGAACTACAATCCTCAATTCTCAGCGTCCTTAGTAGCTTGGAATATAGATATGAGCCACCAGCTCCCTAGCTCAATCATTTTAAAGAAACTAATCACAGTCTGACAAATTGCCTAAAGGGAGAAAGATAGGGGAGTGGAGCAGAACAACATAAATCAGTGGTCCAAGACCACATGGGCAGACAACTCATTTGCCATTTGTCTTTCTATTCCCACTGTTCAGTCTCCTGAGTGGCCTCTACTTTCACTTTGTTAAATAAACTCTATTTATTTATAACTACCCGACTTCATCTCTATACCATCACAAGTTGCAAAGGCTGAGGATTTCACCATTTTGCCTGTTTGAATTCCAGCTTTGCATTTCTAAACATATGGGGTCATGGGCAAATGACTCACCTACTCAGGGTCTGAGCTCTATAATTTGTAAAATAGCACCAACCCTCCACTGTCTCTGTCAAAAAGAAGCATTCAGATGTTAAACCACCACCAGTGTTATTAAGTGTATTACAAGTTGGGTAACCTTACCTATATAGAGTAGCTGATATCATACACACTTGAAAAATAATTATTAAATTTAATGAGTTGTGGTGATGAGTGAAAGAACATGTGTTAGAATGTTATGATGGGAGGGCTTTTCATAACAATACTTTTCTATTTTAAATCTAGAGCTACAGACTCTTAATGCTTTCCTCTGGAAGTGAGTCTCTATAAAATTTGAAAGTAAATTTACATTTAAACATTTAGTAAATCTAGACTAGAAGAAAGATAAAATATCTTCTTTTTGATTTGTCTTATCTTAGAGGTTGATTGACTTTTTTGCTGGCGCTGGAGCTTGAACTCAGGGTCTGGGTGCTGTCCACACCAGGCTAGTGCTGTGCTGTTTGAGCAGCAGCTCTACTTTCAGCTTTTGGGTGTTAAATTAGAGAAATGAAAGCCTTCACTGGCTTTGAACAGCAGTCTTCCTGGGTAGCTAAGATTACAGGTGTGAGCTAGCTTGATATGCTTTTTTTCCTTACTCCATAATTATTCATATATTCAAATATATTCATTCTTATCTTTATTCTGAAAACAAATAAATAAAACTTAGAAGCTATGAAAGATAGTAAAATTCAGCTAGGGTATTTACAGTATTTCATAGTTTAGGGCGAGAGTTTAAATTTCACATCCTTCAAAAATCTGTGGCTGACTTTAAAGCATTAAGAAATAGCTAGGTAAATTAATCAGTACTGAATATGTAGACTTGTGATTCAAATGGGTTGTGTTAAAAAAAAACAAGACTGTATCATGAGCCTAACATTTCAATCTACATATTTCTGTAGCTGCCATATTCTGGGATTGAACTATTTCCTCAGCTCAATTCATCCAGAGAAGTTTTGAGCGCGTGTGCGCACACGTGTGTGTGTGTGTGTGTGTGTGTGTGTGTGTACCTTTTTAATCATGCTGAGAACTTTTAGTGCAAATGAGGAGAGAGATGAGTAAATCATATTGCTCTCTGTAGCCTGATTATAGAGCTAGTCTGTGAACTCAGAGGGAGTGAAGGAAAACCAGGCTCTCTGCCATCTGAATCCCATTTCTATTGCATTATAGTAAGCAGCCATTGCATGCCACAGTTTTATGTAATGACGATAGGCTGGATTCAGCAGTGTTAGGGATGAGACTATCAGATACACAACATGATCTGTTTGGCATTAAGAGAAAACCAAGAGAACACTGGCATGACACCTACTCTTCCTTTCCAAGGACATCATCAAGAGATGGTTGGAGAACTCACACCACCCACACTTCCCAGGTGGCCACAGAATAAATGATTCATTATTGGACAGCCTAGCAGACTTTCATGAGGTTTGAAACAAACTGTCCAGGCCTTTTTTTTAGTTTAGTTTAAAAACATCTAGGGGTTCATTCATTGACATTTAAAAAGGATACCGTAGTGGAGTTATGGTTGAAGGAAGAAAGTAACTGTGAGAGTCAAAAAATAAAATATTTTTAAAGGTTCTTTTGTGGATGCTGCTAGGGTTGTTGTTTTTCCCTTGTTCTTGGCGAAGCAAATGTCTTTATTTTGAAGTTTAGAGGGATGTTGTATCCTGGAGTTACATAACATTTTGTATTATTTGCTTGACATATATCTAATTTTAACAGAAACATGACTTGGGGGCATGAATAGGAATTGGCACTTTTTTGGTAAAATTGATATGTTTCAGTGGGTTCACACAGATATTGGGTCTCACTGTGACATTATAAATAAGAAAACTTCTTTCATCAACTCACTTGGCCTAAGATATTTTGTCTTGGTAATGCAAAATGGGCAAATGGATATCAAAGCTGCCCTCACTATTTCAGTATTTTAAAAATAACAGCTTTCTTAAGCTGAAATCTCTTACCAGGCATTCTATGTGGGGCTGCTTTTGATTCAAAATAATTAAGTGAATGAATGAATGGATCCATTTTTTAAAAAGATTGTGGCATAATTACTGGGTAATCAGTGATTGGAACAATGCAGTTAGATAAATGAGTGCCAGTCAAAAAGTTAGAAACTAAAATGTTAATACTAAAAAGTCCAGGGAATGTACCTCAAGCCTAACAAGCATCAACCCTGTGTGTAAACCCCTAGATTTCCAACAAGAAGTAAAATGAGAGACAAATGATGTAAGTTTGAGCCACTTGAATAAGAATAAAAATGTTTCCATTGTGCATATTCAACATACATTTTAATGCACATATTAATGCATTAGCTAAGTTAATTCTCTCCAATCTATGAGACAGTCACTACAACCATTTAAGGATCAGTTGTACCAGTGGGATCTTTTGCTATTTTACGTATTGAAAAACAATGATATACACCCAACTCACCTAACTTAAGCACTGTATTTTGACAGGTGGATCTTTTTAACCTGTCTCCTGTCATGAAGACTGCCATAGTGGTGACTTGCCCTGGGTTTTATGAGTCTAGCGGAGACAATGGGTCGTCCCTTCTGCACTGGAAGCTTCCATCTTGCTGGCAGACCTTGTCTATTGATTCTTTCTTGGGCTACCCTCGATAAAGAACCTTGCTGTATGGAGAGGTTCACATGATGGGGCTCAGAGAGAGATCTTGCTAACAGCTGTCAAGGCGAGGATTCCTTCAGTCTAATCTGTAAGGAGCTAAAACCTCCTAGACAACCACGTGGCCTTGGAAATGGATCCTTGCTCAGTCCAGGATGCACACCCGGCTGACTTCTTGGCTGCAGTCTTGTAAAAAAAAATGCTTTTTAAAGTCCCTGACTGAGAGAAGCCAGTGCAATCAAATCCAGCTCATGGTGAGACCGTCCATAGGTGCAGTCGTTTGCCCAGCTGTAACAAGGCTTCTGAGACAGCCGTGGAAGTGAGGAAAGATAGCCAGCAGCACAATCACCCCAACTTTAACTAAGCCTCCAGCGTCCGGGTGAGGCAGAGTCCTGCTGCAGGTACCAGCTCTGATGGTACATGAGGGCCTTGAGCAGACAGTGGTTGTAGGGGAGGTGCGAAGCCATTTTCATTGACTCTGCCACACTGGTACTTAAGTAAACTCAGCTTGGGACCCACCTGAGGGGAAGACAGAGGACAAGATGCCTCTCAGTGTAACAGTGTCAGCAGTGGTTTCTCCAGTGGGCAGCTGGAGTAGAGGTCCCCTTCTGTCCCTGGAGGGAGCAGGAGTCAACTCCGTGAATCCTGGCCCTGGCCTGGCAGAAGGCAGCTTCATCAGGTAGAGTGGAGATGAGGGTGTTGAACTTGGCCTTCCAGCAGAGGGGAGTAGGTGTTAAGGTTATCTCCTGTGTAGGCCAAGGAAGCTGAGGCATTTACGTTGCATAAAGATGAAAGGGAATAAATAAACTCTGAAATGCCACTGCACACTCAACTTGCCTGTGCAAAATATCTCCTGGGTAAAATCTGTAATTACTTTCTGAAGAAACTTTTCCTGCATATTTTATGTTGCCATAGAGTTTTCAAAATATCAAATGAAACCATGTAAGTTATTCTTGTCTTTTTTTAAGTGTCTTCATTAAGTCCATTCACAGTGACTGCTAATTAATGCCTCTATGGAGGAGAGATAGAGAGAGAGAGAGAGAGAGAGGGAGAGAGAGAGAGAGAGAGAGAGAGAGAGAGAGAGAGAGAGAGAGACAGAGAGAGAGAGACAGAGACAGAGACAGAGAGAGACAGAGAGTGAGAGACAGAGAGAGAGACAGAGAGAGAATGAGAACTAGTGAAGATCACTGCAAGCTAAATAGACATGAAAATATTCTATTAAGTAGTTTCAAACCCACTGAAACTGATGTCTGGATTATGATATTTGTCAAGTTAACGTCTTAAGTCTTTCATCTGTGAAAGATAGTGAAGTAGTTATGCAAATTTATGCATAAAAATAAAACTCCATATGTGCCTAGAGGGAAAGGTTTCTAGCCAAAATGCTAATCATATGACATAATAATATTTAGCATTTCTACAGATATTTCAATTCAAGGAGCTCAGAATGCATTACAAATGCATTACCCTCTGAAAGAGATTGTTAATAAATTTCAAAAGTGAGCCCCATTTTAATTTAACAAAAATGCACATCTAATAATAAAATCTTAGGAGACAAAATGCCAGACAATCACCAAATTAACTTTGTAGAGTTGTAAAAATATCTTTCTGACCCGACTGAATCAAATGTATAATTAAAACTGTATGAAAAGTGCATGTAAACATTTTAGAGCTGGTTTCTATCACATTAGCATTGAGGATTTTACTCTATAGTCTATAGTATTTTTTTCAATATGAATTTTAGGTTATGAGAGCAAAATAAGGAGCTGACCAATTATTTGAACAATGTCCTGTTACTCTACTGAAATACTGGAAGCAATGAATTTATAAAGAGAAAAGATTTGTTCGAGCTTATGGTTCTGGACTTTTCCAGGCCATGATTAGGTAATACTCTGGGCCTTTAGGGAAGGTAGCACACTAGGCTGAGATTGTGTAGTTGAGGAAAACATCTTAGGAGCCAGGAATCTGAGAAGAATTAGAGAGTACTAGGGTGCTAAATCATCTTTCAGAACATGCCCCAGTGATCTAAGAACCACCCACAATATCTTACTTCTTATTGGTTCTACTATCTTCCAGTAGTGCCTCCCTAGAACCTAAACTCTATCTATAATTACAAGGATCAGTAAACCACAGCAGTGACTAGTACAGAAGCTAAAACAAGATGGCTCTAAGGTAGACCAGATGTTAGGTGCTGAAGACCTAATTCTAAAGGTGGTTCCACAAAGAAACCTAGGGAGGAATAATTATCTGCGATTGGCACTGGAAAGGGCAGTTGAGCCAGATTTTGAAGGAAGATAGGATTTCCAAGGTTTGCATTGGAGGAAGTGAAAAGGAAGGCTGGTAACACAGCTTTAAAGATGCCAAGACTGATGGAAGGCATTAGCATACACCACCTCAAAGTATACAGTTTTTGTATCAGAACTATTTCCAGCTGAAGACTGGGATATCTGAAATCTCTTATCTCCTAAAAGCAGAGATTCCTGAGAGAACTCAATTATAATAAATCTCCTCCCAAGGATCAAATCGAATCTTCATAAACAAAACCACAGACAAATTTACCACAACCAGAGGGGCGCTGTTGCGATTGTCAATGTCTCCCATCTCTTCTTGTAAGGACCCATTTGTCTTCTCCAAAAGTCATTCACTTTTCTCTCCCTCCCTCTACCATTCTAAATTACATATACAGACCATAACTTAGGCTTATGAACCAGCCACGTTCAGTACTTTCTTGTGTATTTATTTATCCTGCCTATGTTGAAAGGCATCTGTCAATAACCTCTTCTGTCAACTCCTTTTGTAAAGGCCCAGTTAATAAAACTAAGATGGCTCAAGGCAAAGGAAAAAGAAAAATGTCTGTCTTTGTCAGAACATGGTGATGGTTAGTCTGAAGGGGCAACTTGGTGTAAGACTCAAGAAGGATTTTGTATGTGTGTATGTAAGCAGTATATGTTTTCGGCTATTGAGAAAATACTTTGAGCTTGACAAAATTATGTTTGATGTTTGACTCCAGTGTTATGAACCTGAAATTGAGAGGAATGAACTAGTATGCAAAATGTGGGATAATCAGTTTAAATTTTGATCATAGAATCAGGAATTAAGTCTTGTAGTCTTAGAAATTATTTCTGTAACTTGCATCATTCGTTGTAACACTGAAAATCCCAGGTATAACTTAGTCACTTTGTATGCCAAGTTCTCGCGGTGTATCCCTTGTAGTTTATTGGTGGTATTGGTTGTGGGGCTTGAACTCAGGGCCTGAGTGATTCCCATGAGCCTCTTCGTGCTCAAGGCAAACACTTACCACTTAAACCACAGCATCACTCCTTTTTTGAGTTGGTTTTTAGAGATAAGAGTCTCACAGGAACTTTTCTGCCTGATCTGGCTTTGAACTTAGATCCTCATGTCTCAGCCTCCTGAGTAGCTAGGATTACAGTCGTGAGTCACAGACTCCTAGCCTTATTCCTAATATTTTTAGGACCTAGAGGGATATATATCTCCTAGAGGAAGATCTAGGAAATATGAATACAGACTTCATAAAATAATGCAGAATCAGATCTGTAGGATTGGAAGTCATGTAGAGATTAGAAATTAGGCAAGAATGAGAGCAAATTTCTTTAATGAAGAAAAGTAGCTACAAAAGGCAAGTAAGAAGGCACGATTCTAATAATCAGAAAGAAACTTTGGCACAGGAACCATAAGCCTGAATTAGAGTCACTAAATACGAATGTGTACCCTCCTGTGCTTTATTATTGGGAAAGATGGTGACCAATCATTCCTTGGTTGGATTTTCCTGAGAACATTGTGTACTTTCTCATTTAAGTCTCACAAAATTTTCATGAGGTAGTTAATTTTATATAGATGATGAGTCAACTAAAGGAGAGAAGTTTGAGAAGCCAGTCCTTATCATAGAATCTATGAATGAAATGGCTCTTACCTTTTTTAATCCATCTGAGAGCCCTTCTTTTACATACAGTCCCCTTCCCCTCAGTGTCTCTCTTTTTCCATTTTTTTCTGGCATCTATTATATTTATGCTTTGCTTAGAATAACCTTTTTCTATAGACAAATCACATTTTGATCATGTTCAAATATTAATGTTTATATGTATACATTATGGACAGAAAAATATCAGAATAAAATAAGGAATAGGGATATAGAGAACTGAAAAACTACTAAGAGATTATAAAAACTATTTAAGGGAGACACAAGGAGAAAGTTGAACATTAAAATTCATGGAAGCTCTCCTATGTATTACTATGGGAATTGGTTGTTTTCCAACTTAGAACCAATTCCCTGCTTTTCCTACATTTCCTGAGTCATAAAGTAAAATTGCCAGATACTAGCATTTCCAGGTACTCTGACAACCGATGTGCCCTTATACTGGGTAAAATGCCAAGGCATATCGAGACTTATCAGGAGAAACCACCTTCATGTTTCAGCTCAGTGGTGTGGGAGGTCACCTTTGGCACATAGTTAGCCATGTTGTATGATGTTCAAGTCTGAGGAGAAAAGTCATTGCTTATAAGCAAGATCCAGTGAATTCTTCTGCAGCCATCCAGAGAATTATCCTACTCAAAGGCTCCTTGTAAAGTTGTTCATCCTTGCTTTACTCTCTTTTCATTCCTTAATGATTGTATTAGTTACGGTGAAAGAGCTCTAATGAATATAATTATCCATAGCAAATCTACAGAGTTTACTATTTTATATTTAAGGAAATTAAGGCTGAGTGTCCAAACACATACAACTATTTGTAAATGGTTAAATATGGCCGTAAGTTCATAACTTCACGATGCAAGAATTTATGTTTACCTTTTATACCATGGTGCCATATGAAGACATTTGGAGACAGAGAAGTCGGAAGTGATATAGTGGGTTTTATGGTGCAATTGTGGGCTTTAGAACCTTAATAGGTACTAAGTATCATCAGTATTACACAATCTTTAGTAGTTAAATCTCTAATACTTAACAATAAAATTAGACCAGTGTGCTAGAAATAGTAGTTACAAGTTTCCAGGTAACGATTTCCAGAGGAACATCTCCCAGGCTGCATAAAATTGGGTGAAGGGTAAGACCTGTCCCAGAACAACCCAGTTTTCACCCCGCCTTTAAACCAACCTCAACAATGTCCATGATTTGAACAGTGCTTCCAAGGTCTAAAGTGGTTTTACCTAAATTACCTCTCTTAATAACTGCCTAATCACAGTGAGAAATAATGAGGCACCCAAAGGCTAAATCACTTTGATGTAGGGCAGTCAGTGTTCTCACGGAATTCCTCATGTTCTTTCATTTGACAACAGTTAATTGTAGAGCTGTGGCACAGATGTCCTGTCCAAAGTGGAAAATATTTTCAATTACAACAGTTGATTTGGAAATGTGCTGTTAAAGAAACACTAAAAATAAAGAATGGCACAGAAAAATAAATGAGTGGGAGGGAAAGAAAGATGCCCAAGACTGTAATGAAGTCCTAAAAGCAATATGGAGAAGTAGGCATCAGGGAGCCAGGAGCTCAGAATGTAACTAACTCAAGGTAGTGTAGGGGTGTAGTTAAATTAGTGCCAGACAAACCCAAGTGGCTCTGGAAATACTTTCCTTCCCTCTTCTTTGGGGGAGAAGGGGGAAGAGGATAGTATTAGCTCAGCTATTGTCTAAAGAAGTATTGAGAAGATATCTGTCTTCCCAGTAGGCAAGACTGTTGATTTTGGTAATCAGAGCTTGGTTTCTGGCATGTAAATGTCATTTCTGAAGATCTTTAATTACTTAGATATTAGCTGTTCCTTGAGTCTTTTTAGGTGTCCTGTAAATATATGACATTCTCTGAGTGCTCCCCCTCTTACTCATGAGGGAAGTCCCGGTGCTGTGTTCAGTTTTCTATCTCACCCATTGGCCTAGATAGGCCTTTCTCATTCTATATCTTGTCCACTACGCATACAGCATATATAACCCCTGCTGTGCTAATCAACAAATTGAGGAGATGGTACAGTGTGATGCCTAATCTCTTTCATGCCTTCTGCTTTGGGTGGAAATGGAGAAAAGTTAGATATTTACTCACTTATTATTTATTTTGAGGCCAGTCCTGGGGCTTAAACTCAAGGCCTGAGTGCTTTCCCTGAGCTATTCTTACTCAAGGCTGATGCTTTACCATGTGACCCACAGCTCCAGTTCCAGCTTTTTGGTGGTAAGAAAGTCGCACAGACTTTTTTCCTGCTTGAATTCGTTTGGTACCATGATCCTCAGCTCTCAGCCTCTTCAGTATCTAGAATACAGGCAAGAGCCACCACCCACAGCCTGAAAGGTTTATTTTAATTCAGGCCCCGTCCATCGATGAATACTATTTTAATTCTGGACCCAGAATGCTCTGTCTCACCATGTGCAGAGTGCCATAGATAGGAATATGTGGAAGGGCAGAGTATTCACCTCAGAGTGGACAGGAGGCAGGGAGAGTGAAGAAGGGACAGGTTATAGCCCTCAAAGAAATGCCCTATGTTGTACTTTCTCCATGTAGGCCTTCTGTCCTAATAGTCCACTCAGCTATGAATGTACCAATGAATTCATTCACAAAGTTGTCTTATTTTTTCTCATTTCCAAAGGTTTTAATTTTCTCTTTTCTTGAGATATATAACTCATATACACATCCAAACACTAGGATTAAAATAAATGTAAAATATTGGTGAATATTATTATATCCAGGTCCTTGAAAGCAAATACCTGAATTTTCAAAATTGTCTATTCATATGGAGACACGAAGGAAGATAAATCTGAGAAGAAAATAACCAAATTTACAGTGCCAATGACTACACAGGTGAGCTTGGAAGACGTTAGCATGAAGAGCTAATATACCCATTGTGATTTCAAAAGCTTTATTTAAGAGTGATCTTTTCCTTTGTTCTTTTTCTTTCTTTTTTTTTTTTGCCAGTCCTGGGCCTTGAACTCAGGGCCTGGGCACCTTCCTTGGGCTTTCTCAAGGCTAACTCTCTACCACTTGAGTCACAGCATGACTTTCAGCAGGGCTTCGTGCCTGCTAAGTCAGCACTCTACCATAGGCCAAACTCCCAGGTCTGGAGAGTAGTCTGTAAGGCAAGATGAAAAATTTATATGAATATTATCTCTGGCCATATTTTCTGTCTCTCTACTTTACCAAACACACTGATTGATTACATGAAGTATTTATATTAATTTTTTTTATCTTTTTCTTTTCTTCAAAGAAAGGAAGTTGCCCAGGACGTAGGAATCTTATCTTATAAACTGCAATCCTAGAATAGAAAAAAGAAAACACAATGGTAAATTTGAAGTGTTAATGAGATATTAAAAAAAGAAATAGCTTTACTTGTATAAGGAGTCTAATTGTGGAATTTTGTGAGTTTTTACAAGGTGAGAAAGAGAAAATTACTTCCAATGTTCCCCCGAGCATAAAATGGATCATCACTACATCAGCCACTTACATCCTCATGTTGCCTAGGTTTCCTGGTTTCACAAGCATTTTCATAAAATGATTTTGCTTCATTCTCCAAGAATGCAACATTACATGGCTGAGAAGTATTACAACTCATTCTGTAGGTGCAGCTATTGCAAGTGAGATGTGGAGGTCACCTAGAAAATCAGAGCCACAATACACATATGAATTCTTCTAAGTCCTCTGACTCAAGGACCAGACCTATTCTATCCTGACATTAATTATGTATATTTTCTTTAGTTGACCAATAAAAAGAAGCCCAAAGGCCAGATTAGATTACCAATAACCCCTGTGATTTTGGAAGCATTCCAGAACCGAATGTATGGTCTGTGGGCCTATTGTTCTATTTTCAGATATCTTTGTGTTATTTTTGTAAGTAGCAAAGATTGTTCACATGTTAAATAGAGGTTCCTATATATGCCAGGGTGCGTGTAGCCTCTCCTGCAGCTCATGAGGCATGGTGGGATATTACCTTACCAGACTCATGAAGAAGGCTTCAAGCCTGGGTAGGTGACAGGCCTACCAAGGTCTCAGATGAGCAAATACAAAGGGCTGAAGCCACTCTGATTTTTGAAGGTTATTTGCCAATCTATCTGTGGTAAGCAGAGACCATATCTCATTCCACATTGCATATCTAAGCTGAGTACAGTGCTTGGGGAAAATATGTACTCTGTAAATATTTGTTGAACAAATGAGTAAATGGGTTTAATCATTGTCTGCAGGTCTCCAACACTCATTAAAAAAAAACTATATCGCCTCTCACATCCCATTCAGCAATCATCCATTCAATCTGTCAACAAATATCTATTGAGTACTTTCTACTTCCCGGACCATTTTAGGTGCTGAGCATAAATGAGTGAAGAATACATGGTTGAGTTTAAACTTTTCTGGTGAGATGCAGAAATAAAAGGAAAAAATAAAATATGAGAATGTCATAGATGATAAACGCTAAGGAAAATAATGGAATGGAAGCTGACTATAAGGACTGTTGCCTTACTTTACATAGAATAGCTAAATGATCTTTAATCTGTAGAAACAATCATGATCTCCATTTTTGGTTTTTAGTCATTGAACTGAGTATCCTGAAATACACATTGTTTGCTCTTTTATTGTACAGACTTATCATTGAATGGTGTTATTATTTTAACTTGGTATAAGTGTCATAATGTTTGCCATCTAAGAGCTTTCCATGTTAAGGAATGCTGTCCAATATTGGCAAATGCTTTGTAGAGCCAAAACTGGAGGCGTGAGACAGACTCCTGATGTGAACATGATTTCCAGATGAAAGCACTAGCCCACAATCCCCAAGCAGATCTCCCAAACCAAACCCTCTGCAAAAGACTCAAATGGTTTAAAGGCCTCACAGATCAGGCTTCCAGCATTAGGGATTCAATCAACTCATGTAAATTTGTCTGGCCAAAACATTATTTCCTAGTTCTAACAATCCTTGGGCTTCAAAACAACTGAAGAGGGGGAAAAAAGAGTGAAATGAGCACTTCTAATCAAAGCATAGCGATAATTTCAGTGAATATTTCTCCAACAGCAGCAATCAGACAGTAAGAACCCACTTGTTGAACCACAATGGTTTTGTGAGGCAATTTTGGAAAATTGGTCTTGAAAGGGGAAACCATGTCCTCACAGAAAGACCTATATGAGAAGATTAATATGAATAATTAAGAAAATCATACTTAATTGAATGCAGATTGGAGGGTTTTATATCATTACATTTGCCTAAAACAGAGAGAGGAGAAAACATGGAAAGCTTTTATTCCCCCTTTCATCCATCTTACAATTGATTGAGGTTAGGTAGAGTCAGAGATGTTCGTTTTATTAATGGATTACCATTTTCAACAGTGTGATTTTTAAGTTTAAAAGCTAGCCTTGATTTCTCTTTTTAGAGAGAGGTACAAACTTTATCATACCTCTTCATTATATATTAATGAAATATCTGAAATAGCTGATATGCAGTGTGATAACATAGCTGCTTTACATGGTTGGTAGGTCTTATGAGTTCATACTGAAGGTTGTAGATTTTTTTTAGAGGAGTGTAGCAAAAGTAAGCATCATGGAAAGTGTGTTCATTCGTGCAATCGAGTGAATGTCTTCTAAATCAACAGAGTTCCTTTGGAGTCCAATGTACTGAAGTAGAGAACTTTACATTTAGCTCAGCACAGAAGAGACCAACAGTCCAAGCAAGCAAAGCATAGTATATTTCCCTCCTGGAGTTTTGCTCAGCACCATTTTCTGTGAATGATTTTTTTAGTTGTTCTTATGAAGATGAGGTACAAGCGGAGATTACACTTACATAGGTGAAGCAAAGAGTACATTTCTTTTGGGACTATGTGACCCATTCCATCCTTCTCACCCAGGTTTTCTCTCCTGTTTGTCATCTTTTAAGTCTGATATTGTTCACATATACTGCCTCTTACAAAATTTCTTTACTAATTAAAATCACAGGACCAGGTTACATATATCTCTTCTTTTCTTTCTAGTTCATTTGTCTGTTTATTTAGTGCCAGTCCTAGGGCTTGAACTCAGGGCCTGGGCATTTTGTCCCCCAAGGATAGCACTCTACTACTTAAATCACTACTCCACTTTTGGCTTTTTTTTAATAGTTAATTGGAAATAAGTGTTTCGTGGATTTTCCTGCCTAAGCTGGCTTTGTACTGTGATCCTCAGATCTCAGCCTCCTTAATACCTAGACTTACAGGCACTAGCCCCTGTAATTCATACATTAAAAGGGTTCTTTATGATACAAGAACTTAGAAACATGAGACTTCAGAGATTACATAGACTAACTAGTGCATAGTCTAATTACTACCAGGCCTTTCTCCTCCATAAGATTTAATCTTCATACCCACGCTCTATTTTCCCCTGGTTTTCTTCCAGGCCTGTGATAATAGTTATTTACACTCTGGAGGCCTCCTCAAAGCCCCTGCACTTTAGTTAAGATGCCACCCCAGACACATTAATTGATTTATGGACTATGTATTTACTTAGTGGCAGTCTCATATTGACCTTTAACCACCACAATGCTAGATGTTGTCTGTTGATAGTGCTCGAGTACTTTAAGCTAGACCACATCAAATACTAACCAAGTAACCTCAGAATATCATCTTACTAACTCTATTTGATGTATAATAGACCATGTATAGTTAGTAACAATACAGGACTAATTTCTAGTACATTTCAGGAACGAAAACTTGCATTAAAATCAAGAGCTAATTTTGAATACATTTGACACATGAAGGCTTTCATTAAAATCAAGCCCTTTTCACTAACGCTACATAGCATTTAAGAAACAGTGATTGGCGACATCATATAATTAAATGCCATGATACTGTGCCAAACCCATTACTAAACACAGCTCATTGTTTTTCGAAATTCATCCTTAGGTAAGTATGTGAGGTCAAATTATGAGAGTTCAACAGATATTTGGTCATCTAGTTTCTACTGTGAGAGTTCCTTCCTGAACATAGCATTGGGTAAAACCCACTGGTTAAAAAGAAAAAAAAGAGAAAAAGGAGAAAGAATGTACATCACCTTCTAGTCCATCTTTTTGAGTCTTTCTGTGCCCCCTGACTTTAATCCTCTCAGTCAGTGGCCTCCAAATATATCGAAAAGCTGATCAAATGCACTGCCAACTAGGAAAGTGTGTTTTAGTTGTGTTCAGTTTCCACATAAAGGAGAACTGAAAGGTAGCATTTTTTCCCTCCAATTCCAGCTTCTACCATTGTACACCTGTCTGATTTTACTTGGAGCATTTTAAAAGTCTTCTTCCCTTCCAAATCACAGCATCTTGTTTTTAGAGTAAATATTACAGGGTTCAACACTAGTCATAAGTCAGGGAATCAAAACCCAAGTTTTATCTCATTGCCTCTTCTGTATCTCTGCAATCCTCCCACACTCTTCACATTGCAATCTATGCTCTAAACAAATGAGAAAGAAGGCCCCCGGACCTTTCAAGGCTATTTATACATTTCAAATTACAATTCAAATTGCAGATGTTGAATAGTTTGGTCTATTTTTGTTCAGTGGAATTTCATTTGCTTCTGAAACCATTTCTTTATTATTACTGGGTTTTCGAATTAGGAAGCCAACTATAAAACTCTACTACACCAAATTTCAGTGAATTCTACCATACATTTTCAAAATGCCATAGAAATGAAAAAGAAACCACAGCTTCAGATCTACATGATGATCAAGTACAATGTGTTTTCTAGTGAACAACTAGTTCCATCTCAGGTCATGACAATTATGAATTAAGAATGAAGAATGAAAGGAGTAGCCTGAAGAAGAAGTTGTACTGGCTAAAAATTGAATTTTCCCTAAAACTTCAGCCAAGATGGTGCACAGATTGTTATTAATATATTAGATGACATTTGACTTTGGAATGGAAGACACTGTACTGCTCGTAGCTGTTAAAAGTAAGAAAGTAATTGCTATGCTTCTATGGGTGCTTTGGCAGTGTATTTGGGGTTTTCTGTTTAATAACATTGCCTTAATGCATTTTATTTATATAATCACAGACTTACATATTTTAAATTGTTTTACTTATACACACCACCCACACCTTTTTAACTACATGAGGTGTTATTTAACTGTAACCATTGCCACTTAACAGGAGCAAGACAACTTAATTCTTTTATAATGTATGCTTCCTAAATCACTTTTAATATGTTTTTCTTCTAGATTTTGAGCATTTATGCTTGCAAAGAATCGCTGCAGGTTTTCGTTTTGAAAACTAATCAAGCTAATTCATAAACAGTAAAAATTATTTAGGTGATTGATGGGATTTCGTTATACCAATGGAGTAAAGAAACAGCCTGAAGCCACAGAAGCTGTCAGCTCCCCCAACAGCCTGGGACCTGTTGATTTCAGTGAGGGACCTGGTGGGCACACAGCCACAGCGCAGACAGAAAGGACAGCTGCAGCTGGCAAGTAATGACATTGGGGAAGAGTATCTTCTGAACCTGTGCTCTGCAGGAGAAAGTTGTTGGCCATTGGGCGAAACTTGCCTGCACACAGCAACAATTCTCATCAGCAGAATTATTTCCCTATGAAATCAACAACAACAGCAACCCATCCAACAGGAGCAGAGATCAAATCTATGCAAATTCAATTTTCATTCACTGCCTAGATTAAAAAGTTTCTTTTTGAGAAATACCAATGACGAGGCTTTTGGATTGTCTGTTTTCATTTTTCATTCTTGAATAATTTACAGGAAGGAAATATGATTTCAATCGACTGCCAATTTAGAAGCATTACGTTCTAACATGATCATTTTGTGTTCATGGTTTCCGGCTTTTATCAACTCTGGTCACAACCTCTGAGACTTGGAAAGTTGTGGACAGAGCAGCTAATCACTCTTACCAGTATCATAAGCCAAACTGAAGCAGTTTTATTCTACAAACTAATCTCTAGCATTGCCAACATTAAAAATAATGGCAAAAATATGGCCTCCAAAATAAGATTTCTTAATGCTGACTGCTTCTGTTCTTCATTCTTTCATATTTTTCTATTCCTATTCAAACTTCAAGTTTGTTTCTCCTGCTAGATGGTTTATTTAATTGTCTTAACTCTATCATATTATTTAGAAAAAATTGCTCTAACAAAAGTAGCCCTTGGCTTAAAGATGAATATATAAAACAAAACTTTGTCTGTCTAATGGAATTTTCTAGATGGGCTTATGAAAATGTCACAGTATCAAGTAGGAGAAGAAATGAACTGTACACTTAGAAAAATCTTGGTGAAGAAACAATTATCTTGTCTATAAAGGCAAGAGAAAGAAAGAAAAATAATATCCAAAGAGAAGACACTGCTTCCAAATTCTCTTATCTATTTATAATGCTAATGAAATAATAGGAGCAGCCTGATTATGTGAAAAGCAGCAGTCTTTAACCCTTAGATATGGCACAAACTCAGAAAGACACACACACACACACACACACACACACACACACACACACACACACAGAGAGAGACATGAGTGGGAGGGAGTGAGGGGAGGAAAAGCAGGAGAAAAACATGGGAAGGGGTAGCAACAATGTTCAAGAAGTAATGCCTGTAACCCTTCTGTATATCACCCCAACAATAAAAAATAAAAATAAAAATAAATAAGAGAAGAAAGGGATGAAATAAATGAGTATTGTTGCCATTGATATAGATATGGACTGGTATGAAGATTTTTATTTTAGGATTTTTTTATTCTGCATATTGCCATAAATATTTTTTTCAAATATTTTTATTGTAATTAATAGAAGGGTTACATTATATTCACCAGATAGAAGGTGCATTACTTCAAAACATAGATACCCTTTCTCATGTCTTGGTCCCCATTTCCCTTCCCCTCACCTCCACCCCTCATCTTGTTTTCCCCCCTTCCCTATCCTATTTCAAATAACCAAATAAACATATATACAATTTATCAGATAACAAGGTAAAGTACTGTAACAATATGAGATAACCAAGAGACAGCAAAAGAGATGAGAGATAACATAGTACATTAAGGACAGCAATCACTCATTATATGGCTTTTGTTTCTATATCCTGGAGGTCCTTTTATTCAGCGTCATCCTATATGGCCTTATGTATCTAGGTTTTGTTCTATTGTAAATCTCTGCTAGGAGAGCCCAAGGATTCTACTGATTATGACAAATGAGGGAAACCATTGATCCTATGTTCCTTTGAGTCTGGCTTACTTCACTTAATATGATTTTTTTCTAAGTCTTTCCATTTCCTTACAAATGTGGTGATGTTGTTCTTTCTGACAGCAGCATAGAATTCCATTGTGTATAAATACCACATCTTGTTGATCCACTCATCAACTGAGGGGCATCTAGGTTGGTTCCATATCTTTGCTATGGTAAATAGTGCTGCAACGAACATCTTTGTGCTGGTGGCTTTAGTATACCCTTGTTTCTGGACGGGTGGGTAAATGCCAAGTAGTTATTGCCATGAATACTATAAATGATAGAATTATATTTTTGAGTCAATGGTATCATCTATGGCACTTTATAGTTCAATAGTCTCTACATGATTACAACTTGGTGATTTACCATAATTTTGTGATGTTATTTTACCCCTGACACACTTTTGTTATTCTTTCTTCAAACATCCTTTCTTTTATGGGCTGAGAGCATAAGACTGCCCAAGATAAGCTGGTAAATTCAGGAGTTTTGAGGAACATGTGTGGAAGTAATTGATTTTACTTTAGGAATAGAAGAAAGACAGGGGAAAGAAAGGAACCTTGACCTAATTTCAGAAATGATTGCAGTTTGCCAGCTAAGTAGAAGGGTGAAGAAAGATTTTTCCAGAGAATGAATGTGTACAAAAATGCAGAGGTTTGGTCAGACAACTCTAACCAGACTTTACCGGAGCATAACATTCATTAGGAAGAGTTGCAATTAAAGAAGTCTGAAAATGTAGTTATGAGTTAGGGCAGTTTGTATTTGGAAACTACAGACCGGTTTGTTTCCTGACAAGTAGGTCTCTTTAGTATGTATGAAAATAACCTGGGAAGCATGGGAAAATGTACAGCCCCTAAAATTCTGATTTGCTGAATCTAGAGTGAGGACCTGAAAAACCATTTTTAGCAAAAATTCTGGATAATGTTTTTGCAAGTAGTTACCTTGAGGTATCTCTTAGTGCAGACATAAACAAATGGATCTGTAATGGGATGTGGCTTGTTGCACTTGACATGGTAACTGGAATGTGAAAAGGAATGACACTGCTAAGACTTGATTTCATTTCAATGCAAATTATGTTTTGGTAAAACACCTGGTGTACAATTCAGAACTGGATTCTTGCTATGGCTTTATTGCTAACTATTGGTCAGTATGCATTTCAGAGTAGTTGCCTAACTTACCCAACCATCACTTGCACTTCAAGTAGATAGATCATAAGGGAAAACACGTTCAAATATTTATGGTAGTACAATAACATTTTTCACTATTAAGACCTGTGCAAATGTTCCAAACTGATCAAATCAAAGATAGGAGCACCTTTTATAGAGAATATGAAGTATTAGTAAATGCTAGCAAACACGTAGGTTTTTTAAAAAAATGTTGCTTAAAATTTTCAAATATTATTGAAGACCTTAAGAAAAGAGCATGGTTGCTCAATCTAGTTAAAAGTCAAAGTAAATTTCCCTTATTTGCTCCCTTAATTATGTCCCATTTTAAACTATCCAAGATACTCAGTACAATTATTTATAATTGTTAAATGTTTCAGTAGTTTTCATGTAACAGCCATTAATGATTTAACAATGATCGATGAGTAGGCATAAAAAGAGTATCTTTTCACCTTATCACCAATATTGATTGCCTTTTCCAAAATCACTGTTTTGTTTTACAGATTCCTTGGCAGTCTGTAGAAGAGACATACTCTCCCCCATGCCCTTTCCTGTCTGTCCTTCTTCACAGGATGATTTCTTTTTCATTTCAAATAAAATAATAACACAGAGTCTTCCTTTAATATTCATTTTAAGACCATGATGAAGTAAATGGGGTTTCAAATTTAGAATCAAGTATTTAACATCTCTAGACTTCAGTTTCTTTTTTGTCTTAGTTGTTTGTTCGTTTGTTTGTGTTGCCAGTTCTAAGGTTTGAACTCAGGACCTGGGCCATGTCCCTGAGTTTTTTTGCTCACTCGACCACAGCTTCACTTGCTGCCTTTTTTCATAGTTAATTGGAGATAAGAGTCTCACAGACTCTCCTGTGTGTGCTGGTTTCCAACTGTGATTCTCCTCTCTCAGCCTCTTAAATTGCTAGGCCTTAAAGTTCTGGTGTTCTTAAATAATTTGAAAAGTGGTTTCATTGTTGTTTTGTTTCTTCTGTTTCAAAGCCATAGATTTGAAACCTGGTTAGCTATTCTGCAATGAATCTCTTATTTATTAGAAGAATTAAGGGAAAATGTTATTGGAGTATCTGGGCAAGAGTTTAGAACCCGGTTTTCTCACAGTATTTGTACACTCTGAGTAAAACAAATCATACTTTTCTTCATCACCTCTTCTGTTTTGTTTTGTTTTCCTATACCACTATAATATCACAAGGTCTGGACTAGATAGCCTCTAAAATCGCAGTTTGTAAAATTGAAATAAGAATTGTTGCCCATCCCTTGATTCAAGCCCCAGCAAAGAATCACTTCAGGTCTAAAAGAAAAAAAATGTGCCTTTAATCTCATGTAACACCTCAGGTCCCAACATCACAGGAGAGCTATATCAATCACATTTGGCAGCTTTGCTTATATGGTTTACGGCCAGTATTGGTTTGCTTTAGATAACACACTCTTGTGCTGTGCCACAGTTGCTAAGATACAGTTTTGTAAATAAATGTTATTTTAAATATACATCCTGGTGTGGGGAGAGAAAAACATGGAAAGCAGTTGGCTCAAGATTCAAACTATCATTTCAGATGACCATGGGTTAGATAAATCTTTATGCCTATTTTTTGAGCTTGTGTGAAAAGAATTTTGCTTTTGCACTGCAACTTGGTGAAGTCTAAGATAAATAATGATGAGTTAGTTTTGATCACAGTGATTGGCCAGTTGGAAAGGACATAGACAGTGTCAAGACAGGTCTTTATGAGATTTGTTTTCCTTGACATTGCTTTTACAATAGGATTTATTTTTACAAAAAAAATGGAAAGAAATTAGTGGTTCCTTATTATCTTTCAGTTTTAGAAATACCTCATTTTAGAAATCATTATTGAGAGCTGAAGGGATTCTAACTAGACAGCCTTGTTCCATGGAGCAGTTGGCATGCAGGCTGCTTGACAAATATGGCAGAGTAATTCGTTCCCCAGGTGTGAGGCTCTCCAGAGGGGTCGAAAAGCCTGTTGCTGTCAGAAACCTTCTCTATCAGTACCAGAGACTCCACCATTGACTCCCAATGAGGGCTTGCGGGCAGGGAGCAAGGTGGCTAAGAAGGGTTTCCAGGGCAGTTCAGTTTTTGGCAGTATCTTGCTCGTGATGAGGCACAGTGGAATGGTACACTTTTGGAGTACTGTTCTTCCATGTCACATAGGAAGTGCTAGCCAGTGTGAGAAAACAAGAAATAGACATCAACGTTCAAAAGATTTAAAAAATGAGCCAGGTGCAGGGGTTCATGCCTGTAATCCTAGCCATTCTGGAGGCTGAGATCTGAGGACTGTGGTTCAAAGCCAGCCCAGGCACTAAAGAACCTGAGACTCTTTTCTTCAATTAACTACAAGAAAACTGGAAGTGGATCAAGGGGTAGGGCATTAGTCTTGGGCTGAAGAGATCAGGAAGAGTGCCCAAACCTAGAGTTCAGGCCCCACAATGGACAAAAATCATAAAATAATAATATTTTAGAAATGAAGTTTAAATATGATTTCTATGCAGATATGATACAAATAGCAATAAAATAAATCATATTAGAATTAATATGATTTAAATAATGATAATCAGAATAAATAATGGCATAATAGACTGACTCAAATAAAAAATATTGATGGACAACTTGCTATTAAGGCCTATGTGAGTAGCTCTTCTATTGCAAGAATGTTATCACAAAAGTTTTTAAGTATACCCAAATTGTTCCATCAATAAACATGTGGAGCAGGGAAGTAAATTTTAAGTTTTCAAGATCAGTTCTCATCAGCTTGAACCATTTGCCAAGTGCCAGAGGAATTCCCCTAGACACTCCTGGGCTTTGTAAAGAAAGCCTACCTACTCCATTAGCCTAGTTTATGTTGATTTTATAGCTTGAAACAAAATTCTTAGTAGCCAGCTTCCAATTATCTTGTTTAGCCTAATATACCTCTTTTCTGCATTACCTGAGGATGCCCTGACCTGTCCTGACTTTCATCCTATAAATATGCAACATATGTAATTTAACTTTATATTTATGAATCATAAGCCTTCTGGCATCTGGTAAGCTTCTGGAAGAGTTCACTATTAATTCTAGGTTCTATCAGGTCTTTGTAACAGTAGCTGATTCAGAATAGCCACATCGAAAAAACACCAATTGTTCTTTTATTCCCAAGAGCAGACAGAGATCATGAACTCTGGAGCAATGCAGTCACCTCAGCTTTTTGTCCCCTTCATCTTTCTATTATCATTATCAGTCACTTCCCACAACTTTCTAGTTTTGTATCCTTAAGATTTTATCTTTTCAAACTTTATTTTCCTCATTAGGAAAGTCGAAATCATGCCCCAGTTATTGTGGAGAATACAAGAAGTGAAGATGCAATGTTTGCCACCTAATTAACATGACAAGAAGGATTGCTGTGTTGTGTTCAATATTATTCATTTCTCATTGAACCCTGCTTTTCTTCAGGCATAGAAATCTGGCATAGAAACCTTTCAGCTGTGGACTTTTTCTTCCTTTTACTTTTGCTCCATGTAGGTGTGTATCCAGTTCCCTTTGTTATCACTACCTGGGTTCGATTCTTTGGTATCACACGCATAGAAAAGGCCAGAAATGATGCTTTGGCTCAAGTGGTAGGGCTCTAGCCTTGAAAAAAAAAACCCAAGGACAGTGCTCAGGCCCTGAGATCAAGCCCAGGACTGGCAAAAATATCATGGACATTTGTTGGATATGGTTGGCATTTTCAACAGAGTAATCCAAAATATGTGTTTTATAAGCCTTTTATATAAAGTGTTATATATGCTGTAGGTAGTTTATATAGACTAACAAATTAAACCTGGCCTTAAGGAATTTTTGTTTCATCTCCACTGTTAGAGTGAAAGTAAAAGGGAACTGAAAAGACAGGAAGTGGAATTAAATCCAGTTTTGACTATGGCGGGTGGATTTTCATCTTCAATCTATCACTTTCCAGGAATCCTTAAGGCCAGGTTCAGAGATCATTCAGTTTGGGACCATTTATTCCTTTTACTTTTGGCTCAAAGTAGGGGATGTGTGTCCAGTTCTCTTAGTTATAACTGATTTCCAACAGGGAATGTAACAATAATGTCTCTAATTTATCAGAGTGACTCAGATCTGTTGACACCCTGTAATTTTTTCTTCCCACCATTCTGAAACCAAGATAGTAGAGGTAAGGAAGTCACGGAAAAGGCAAATAATGTCCATGTCAGGTCTCTATTGATACTTGCATGTTCATGATCTCTTAGAACAGAGTTTCACAAATCACAACTCTTTTATCCTTCTCCATAGTATAGAGGTCATGATGTATGTATGTATTTTAATTTATATTTACCTCTATTCTGTACAGAGAGGTAAAAGAACTTAGTGTTATATTTCTATCCTGTTGCTGACAATGATGGAATACCAATTGAAGATGGACATTAATCCTATTGAGAGGAGTGGAGGGATTATGGGTTATCAGAGTCAAATGCTGTTACTTGTGGACCTCATTGTCATTATATCTAGTGGCTCAAAAGTCAAGTGTTTAATGGCAATGAAACTATATGTTCCAGTAACAGGAATTTTCATTGACAATTTTTCTATGTAGCATGCACCATAGGTTAAGCTTACCTTAGGCTTAGTCCACTCTCAGTCCTATGAGCAAGTTACAAAGGAAGAAAAAATATATAAATTGGAGTGACATCTTTTTTTAAATAAACCAGATAAATTCCTCCTTAACCATATTTGGGGATCAAATTTTAGCACAGTCTCCATTTATCTCCAGAGATCTGAACAGTTTTTGACAAAATTGTCCCAAGTTCTTGTTGTTGAGACATAGGTACATGTTTGTTCTTTGAGTCGGCCAGTTATTATTCAAGATTGATTTAGGTCTTTAATATTACATTGGTGTGACACATTACCTAGTTTAATCACTTCGGACAGGATATTTTTCTTAGTTAAGGAACAAGTTCAGTTGTTCTAAGAAGGACTCTACAAAATATGTAAGCATTTAATTTCATTCCCAGATACTAGGGGTAAGGAATTCAAATAGAGCACTGAGGAGAATGGCTTAATTTATTATAAGATATCTAAGGCCTTAGCTGGAAAGATGTGACAATGCGGAGAATGGTGTAACTGCCTACAGACTGCCTGGAGGTAACTCTAAGACAAGTCTGTATTTAAGGAGGAGGTCTTGATGGATTGGCTCATCTGTGGCTACCATGAAAACACTTATATATAGTCCTTCCATTGGCTGGGGTTCCAGTGAGGAAACATCTTGACTCTTCTGAGGAAACAAGTCAGGGGTCACATGACCTCTTCTGGGAAAGCACTGAAAACCACACTGCATTTGCCCTCCTCCCTATTGGCTGAAGAAATCTATATCCTATAGAGGGGACATAGAGTCTACTTTTTAATGTCAAGTTTTAAAACTGAAAGAAGTGTTGCATAAGTAATCATTTTGAAGTCTTAAATTCTGGAGGTTCTCTGTCTTCAACCTACAGCTTCTCTGATCATTGTTATTTTCTAGTCATTACAAAGAAGCAGACCAAAGAAAACTTCTATAAGGAGATAACCATACTTCAAATCTTACAAGCCTCATCAGCTTGAACAAAGGAGGCCGGGAGCATAATGTGAAGCTTGCAAGGGGCAAAGGCATACACATGCCCAGGTAAAAGCTGGGAGATTCTAATACTACAAAGTAGAAAATGGAAGCCAGGAGACAGGACTCTGCCTGACTTCTTTCCTTGCCAGGATTTTACACATTTACTCTTCTCTCTGCTAATCTATACTTCTCTCTTCCTAAAAATGAAACAATCCACAATTTTATCCAATATCTTCATGAAGCACACAAATTATGCACTGATAACTACTTCTGTAATCTTAACTACTCGGGAGGCTGAGATCTAAGGATCTCAGTTCAATACCAGCCTTGAGCAGAATAGACCATGAGACAGTTACTACAAATTAACCACCAAAAAGCCAGAAGTGGAGCTGTGATTCAAATAGTAGAATGCAAGCCTTGAGCAACAAAGCTCAGGGACAGTATCCAGACCCTAAGTTCAAGCCTTAGGATCAGCGCGTGCACGCACACACGCCCCACATACAAATTAAATAATATTCTGTGTTTTGGGGGCTATGCCTTTTCCTCTCTGACAGATGCAAATGAAAACAATACAATAAGCAAATGTGTAGGTTGCAGTGCTCCAGCAAATTCTAAGTATCCCTCCTCTAGCTATTATAGTATAGAGAAATAAATTGTCATCTTTAAAAAAATCCATTAATGTGTGTATGTTTTGATTTGGGTTTTTATGTTTATATGTTTATCTATAAACAGCAGCAACTTAGTTTTTAACCAAACAATGCAACATATATCACAAAATCACTTCATTTCAAAAAATATTTACTGTTAAAAAAGATGGTTTCTTAGAAAACAAGATTAGATATTTTAGTAATTTAGAATTCAATGAAGTAAAGTCGATTTTACTTATTCTCATTAATATTGTTCAATGATCTTAACACATGCTACAATAAAGAGCACAAAGAGAGGAACAGATGGCCTAGGAAAAGAATCAAAGCACATTTGGCTGGCACTGATTGTTAACCAGTGGTACCACTTCTGCTTTTAAATGAGAAAAGTCATCATAGTTTATTTCTGGAAATTTCTCTGCCAATTTAGTATTACCCAAGGATGTTCTGAAACAGAGCTTAGAAGGAGGTCTTATCCTGCTGGCTTACACCTGGCCCCATCACCTGGTAATGTCCCTCTGAGTATTGCATGTGAAATAATTATCTGTGTTTATCTATATACTCTATAGGTCCTATGGGTCCTCTGACTGTATCTAGAGACAATGGACATTGGTGCCATGTGGGAAATGTCCTTTCTCTTTTGAAGATACAAGGACAGCTAAAGAAACAAGGAAATGAGCAGACTGATAGGGTTTACATGTTAGAAAATTCATCCGGAAAGTAAATTGGAATTGATAATTAGGACAATAGTTCTTTCTGTTTGGAAAGAAAGAAAGAAGGAAACAATGAAGACAATCATCCTCTCGTACAATAAACACAATGCTGGATATCACCTTCTATGCAGGGTGAAGGCTGTTGATATGATTAGAGACAATAAAGTTATAACCCTATGAGATGACAGAAGTTCAAAGACAAGACCAGAGGGGAAAATATAATGCATCATGGTGCATTTTATTTCATACAAAAAATCAATCAGTCAAAGGAAGGAAGATTGACTTGAGGTCCCTACTGCAAATGTTTCTGTTTGCTATCTAGTTGGCTCTTTGCTGTGGCCCTGAGGTGAGGCAGAGGAAGACATGGCAGGGGAAGGCTGATCACCTCATGGCAGCTAGGAAGCCGAGAGTGGAAGGGGCCAGGGGACAAGCTGTGAACCTCAGAGCATACTCTTAGTGACTTACTCCATCAAGGCTGTTTCACCTGATATCTGACACTCTCACAAACAATTTCAAATCATTTATGAGTCAATGAGTTTATCCTTGAATCTAATCAGTTTCTCAAGAAAAATCCATGAGACTCTGTCTCCAAAATAACCAGCATAAAGCTAGTCTGGAGGTGTGGCTCAAGTGGTAGAATGCCAATCAAGCAAGAAAGCCAAGCAAGCAAATGAAAAAATCTCAATTCAAACCCTGGTACAGGCAAAAATAATATAGGAAGAGGTCAATGAATAGAAGTTTTTGCTATTCTTCTGATGTGAGACCCAGGAGTGGCTCAAAGAAGGTTATCTAAGTTCCATTCACATCTGTAGCAAATGGACCTAAAGCAGGTACACTCCTGATCTAAGTAAAAATGGAGTTTAAGAGGAGTTTGAAACCATATGTATATACATATGTTCCTTCTAGGGAAATAGTAGACTTTCAGTACTAAGGATAATGACAGTACTTTCAATATATTTTTCAGTGTCTAGTTGTGAGGGAGGAGAGCAGAGTTGAACTGTCTACTATCACTAGAAGCAATCAGCTACGCACCCAGGTTTTCCTAGCAAAGCTAATACAAGTATGGTCTCCCTAAACTAATTTGTGAAGGATAAAAGGAAGAGATCATAAAAGCTGGGATCTGAAACAATACTGATTCCAATGTAGTTAATAAACCTTAATTGCAAAGAAGGGAGGAAAGTAATTGTTCTTAGGGCTTTCTTTCAAACATTAGAATCGGAGCAAACTAGCCTGGGAGCTTCAGCTCACCACATGCAGATGTGAAGGAGAGGCTGTGGATGGAAATCTCAAGTGACATGGAGGAAAGAGAAGTTCAGAAAACAAGAGGAAGAAAAAAATGTCAAATCAGATGCTTCAAATAAAATAAACACAAAGAAATAATACCCTAACCCATACTCATTTTTTCCTATAAACAAAACCCCCAAATTCCCTGTGTATGCATGGTTGTGTTAAAAGAACTGTGAGTCAATTGTGAACAAGCAGTCATACCCCTATCCTTAGATGCTTCTGGACTATAAAAATCACCCAATTCTTTTTCCAAATGCTCTAGATATTTCCGTACATTCTACTACCTAGTCAAGAATTCTTTTCTACAGCTTTGTTTTTGCCTTAGATTGGAGTTTCCTTGAAATACACATTGTTCTAGGCATACTCTCATGTTAATTTTCTACATATATCTATACCATGTATTTGGTAGATTCCAAATGGATTGAAGCTTTAGATAAAAAATTTAAAAAATAATACTAGATCCAAGTAGAGAAATATGGAAAGGCAAAAATACAAGAGGACACTCAGATGTATTTCAGTCTTTATAATGGAACTTCTTATATAATGCATAAAAATGAAATACAACTTTTGGAGAAAGCAGCATGAGAATAACAACAACACAGAAACCTCGCCTTGTAGCATATTTGGCTTCCAGGAAAACCACCTACACTTCTCAATTTGGAAATATATCTTGGGGGCATTTTTTACCAGATGTAATTCATCCTTCTTCATATTCACACATTCACAGCACTTTGCTCTCTTTTTCTACTCTACATTTTAGAGGAAAATGTGTACTTATGAGATAACCCCAATGAGCAAATTTATTTTTGATTTCTCTTTCCAGTGGCAAGACAGAACCAGAGCATTTCTCTCTCCTCTCAGAGAGCTGCGTCTACCTGGGGTTAGTAAGTTTTGGGTAAAGATACCTTGATGAGAGTGGGCAGACTTGGCAACCAGGCTGTTGTGCCCATAGATTGGGTAACATGTCTTAATGGGTTCCAAGCTCTTGAGATATGGTAAAATGGAGAGGACTAAGATCACAGTTTCATCTCTGGTCCATGTACTTATGGTCACCACTGGGCTAATGGTAAGAAGAAGGTCACATGCTGAAACCATGTGTGGGATGTGGAGTTTGTGAGGTGCATGAAAGCAGGACATTTTGTTTATGGCAGGGCTAAGAGTTATGGTTGCAGCTGCCTGTGTCACTAGATAAGGCCCAAGTCAGCTAATTTCAGGGAAGGATCTATGTCACCAGATTTGGGGAGTATCTGTATTGTTCCCAGAGCACCTCCAAAATTATCTGTGGGCTCTCATAAGGATTTTATTCATCAACAAGTGGAGGATTGAAGGATATAAGTTGTTCAGAGAGATATATTCCATGGAATATGCTTTAAAAAACAATAATGAGCTGTTGCCTTGCATTCAGACTCAAATACGTGATCACGGAACAAAGAATCCAAAGTTATTTTAATCTCAGCTGTAGACCGGGTAGCTGATTATTTCAGGTCAAAGAAAGGCAGGCTTGCTATATTGACATCAGCCCTCTTCCAAGGCTGCTGCCATTTGAAACAGAAGAGAAAAATGACAGTTCTGAATAACTGTGCTTACCTACAACAGTTTGGGCATGTATGCAGGACTCAGATATATTATTACAGTTCATTCTTCTGTGTCCAATCTTTCTCAAGTAGTTCTAAACAGAAGATGCTATGCAACATTTACTGGTCCTAAAATGCTTCCTTCTTAAAAGCAGACCTATACCCACAGGAGCACACATTTTATTTTTTTTAATGAATGTGATCATGACATTCTTATTTGGAATACTGTCTTCTACTTAATCGTAATAACCATAGAGAAAGAAGAAAGGAAACATCTTATGCTTCACCATTACTTTTGGCTCTGGTGGCACTGGCATTTGAACTCATGGCATGCTTGATAGGCACTGTCACTTGAGCCAGGTCCCTGGTCCTTAGTTATTATTTTTTTGCCAGTCCTGGGCTTGAGCTCAGGGCCTGAGCACTGTCCTTGGACTTTCTGAAGGCTAGAGCTCTACCACTTGAGCTTCAGCACCATTTCCAGTTTTTTTTTTTATGTATGTGGTACCAAGGAATCGAACCCGGGTCTTCATGCATGCTAGGCAAGCACTTTACCACTAGGCCAAACTCCTGGCCCCTTAGTTATTACTTTTAAACAATTTGTACATGTAGAATGTATAATAATATAGACAATCTTATTCTAAAATTTATATGGAAATGTGTAGGCCTTGACTAGCCAGCCCAATCTTGTAAAGGAAGAATAAATTGGGAGAAACAATTCTATGTTTAAAATGAATATTTACTGGATATCTACAATAATCAATGTAGTATGGTCTTAGAAAGCATACACCTCTATATCAGTAAAAGAGAGTAAGTAGAAAAGAATAGTGAACTCCTAGATTGGCCCATATTACATCCAACATATTTTTTTAAATGTACATACAAATGTATTGGCTGAAAAAGCCTTTGAAAATATAATGCTTGAACAATTGTATCTCCATAAGCAAAACATAATGAAAAACAATGACTAAAAACTCATACTTTAACCAAAATGCACATGAGTTACCAGTTTTGTCTGAGGCAGCCAGGAGAGGTTGTCTGAGTGGTGTAACACAGCACACACACTGAAGAATAGAAACATTTCGGAAATACGCGAGTCACCAGAAAACAGGAATCCTGGGCTCATGCTTAGGAAAATCATGGCAGGTTTTCATTACTGATGCAAATTTCCTTAGTGGAAAATAAACAACTCCTGAAATTGACAAGAAGTAAGTACATTTGTGAATCTGAAGCCTGAAGCATTCCAGGGTTTAGTGTGTGTGTGTGTGTGTGTGTGTGTGTGTGTGTGTGTGTGTGTGTGCTGGCTTGAACTCAGCCCCTGATGCTGCTTTCACTTGGCTTTTTTTTTGTTGTTTTAGTTGGTGCTTTACCATCAGAACCGCACCTTTGGTTCTGACTTTATATTGGTTAATTGTTGCTTTGAACTGCAATACTCATATCTCAACCTCCTAAGGAGCTAGAATTGAAAACATGAGCCATCAGCACTTGGCTGGGATTTCACTTTTTGTTTATAAATGTAATTGACCTAGGTATTACAGAAGTAATATGAGTGTAAGGCTAGAAGGCATGCCCATTAGGAGATCATTTGTGTTAGAAGTCTGAAACAACATTTATTATCCTCTTAATAAGATTAAGTGGATATTAGCTTGAAAGGGTTACTGGATATATTTAACCCAATCACTATGAATGTTTAGCCTTGAGTTCAGAAACTAAATCAGTAAGATTATTTTCCATTGCCTTCTGGAGAGAAAATAATGAGTATAAATGGAATAGATTAAGTCTGTGTTGAATTGGTGTTCTAAGTGTAAACTAATTTGTGTAGAATGTCTTTGTCTGCCCTTTACAGTGGTATTATTTGATCACAGTTCATTTCTCTATAAATTCCTCATAATTCCTACTTGCTTGATTTCTCAGTCATACATGATAGAAATCACCTTCCTGGAAGGGGAACTGAACTGAGCATTCGTGAAGATAAAATGATTATCAGGACATGCTATAACTAGTCCCAACGCAAGAGAAAGATGGTTTCTGACAGGACTTGTTGAGTCTACCGACCTCAGGAACAAGAGTGGTAGGCAGAGTCCTCACCCACCAGCTGGGAGATGAGGAATAGATATTGGCTATAGAGAATAATGTTGGTTCTGTTTTGCTTTAATGATGCTCTATAATAAATAATGATTGCGAGAGCCACTGATCACAGACCTGAGGTGAGGCACAACTCTTGAGGTGGTACATCATGGCTGACATTCAAAATCCTGTAGAAAGGTTGGAGAAGGCAGTAGGCCGCCTGGAGGCAGTATCCCATCCCTCTGACATTCACCGTGGGTATGGAGACAATCCTTCAAAAGGAGCAGCTCCATATGTGCAAGCCTTTGACTCTCTGCTTGCTGGTCCTGCGACAGAGTATTTGAAGATCAGTAAAGAGATCGGAGGAGTTGTGCAGAAGCATGCGGAGATGGTCCACACAGGTCTGAAGTTGGAACACGAGCTCTCCTAATTACAGCTGCTCAGTGCCAGCAGCCAGCCAATAATAAACTTACTGATTTGTTGGCACCCATCTCAGAGCAGATCCAAGAAGTGATAACCTTCTGGGAGAAGAACCGAGGCAGCAAGTTGTTTAATCACCTGTCAGCTGTCAGTGAGAGCATCCAGGCCTTAGGCTGGGTGGCTATGGCTCCTAAACCTCCCCCCTATGTGAAAGAAATGAATGATGCTGCCATGTTTTATACAAACCGAATCCTCAAAGAGTACAAAGATGTGGATAAGAAGCATGTGGACTGGGTCAAAGCTTACTTGAGTATATGGACGGAGCTGCAGGCTTATATGACTGGCCTGGAACAAAACAGGGCCCGGAGCCAAAGAACTGAGTGGATTACTATCTGGACCATCTGTTGGATCAGGTCCCCCTCCCCCTCCACCAGGCCCACCTGCCCTGCCAGTCTCTACCAGTTCAGGCTCTGATGACTCTGCCTCCCGCTCAGCACTGTTTGCACAGATTAATCAGGAGGAGGGCATCACACATGCCCTGAAGCATGTATATGATGATATGAAGACTAACGAGAATCCTGCCCTGAAAGCTCAGAGTCGCCCAGTACACAGTGGTCCTAAGCCATTCTCTGCACCTAAACCCCAAACAAGCCTATCTCCCAAACCAGCCACAAAGAAGAAGCCGGCTCTACTTGAACTGTAGGGCAAAAAATGGAGAGAAGAAAATCAGAATGTTTCCAACCTGGTAATTGATGACACAGAGCTGAAGCAGGTGGTTTACATATACAAATGTGTGAACACCACATTGCAAATCAAAGGCAAGATTAATTCCATTACAGTAGATAACTGTAAGAAACTCGGTCTGGTATTTAATGATGTAGTAGGCATTGTGGAGATAATCAACAGTAGAGATGTCAAAGTTCAGGTAATGGGTAAGTGCCAACCATTTCCATTAACAAAACAGATGGCTGCCATGCTTACCTGACCAAGAATTCTCTGGATTGTGAGAAAGTGCCAAATCTTCTGAGATGAATGTCCTCATTCCTACAGAAGGCGGTGACTTTAATGAGTTCCCAGTCCCTGAGTAGTTCAAGGCCTTATGGAATGGGCAAAGGTTGGTCACCACAGTGACAGAAATCGCTGGATAAGCCAAGAGCCAGTAGGTTCTTTGCCCTTTCCCTTCACACCATGGGATGAATCTGTATCAAGATGGTTCTTTTTTAGATTTCCTCTACCTTTCTGCTCTTAACTACTTCTTTGCCCAGAGAAGCCCAGCTACCTGCCTTCACTGAATATACCTCAGGCTGAGATTTGGGATGGGACAGCAGTTGATCTTCTGCAGGAAGGTACAGCTTCTCCACATCAGCATGGTTGTACTACCAGTCTGGTCTTAAGGGACTGGCACACCTGGACTGTGGTGTTTCAGTTCTGAGCTTTTTAGGGGAAAAGTTATTCTATGAACAAACTATCCTTTGGGAAGAACAGCAGTCCCAGGAATTAACATCAGAATGTGCACACTAGTGAATCTTCTTCTAACAGTGAGCATGGAGGTAACAGAAGCTCGTATGATTTCAGACTAACTTCAAGTTGACAAGTGAGGGGAGGGTTTCCTGGTCCAAAAGCAAACTTGTTTCCTAGCAGCATTCCATCACTCTGCATTCCATCCGGAGTCCACATCAACCATCACATACTAGGTTCTCGGGTCCCAACTGTAGTCACAGTGCCCTGGGTCTTATGTCCTTTCTTTCCTCTGATATCCCTGCCTGCCACCTTCCTACCGAGGTAATTTTTAAGAATAAGAAAAAGGAAGCCGGATGCTGGTGGCTCACACCTGTAATTTTAGCTACTCAGGAGGCTGGGATCTCAGGATCACAGATATTAGTCTGGGCAGGAAAGTCCATGAGACTCTTATCTCCAATAAACTACCCTTAAAAAAGCTGGAAGTGGAACACTTGCTCAAGTGGTAGAATGCAAGCCTTGAACGAAAGAATTCAGGCACAGCACTGTGGCCCTGAATTAAAGCCCCATAAGCAGCAGAAAAAAAAAACACAAAAAAAACCCTGCCATTCCAAGGAATTGCATTCCTCCCTACCTGCAAGGTGCCTGCCATCTATCTGTCCTCATGGCTGTCCACCACACTCAACAGTTCACGGCTTTGGTCCAGGAACCTGACAAGACATAAAACCTCCACTGCAGGCTGGCTTAGGTCTTGATTAAGAATCTTGCACAGCATTGCAAGATTCAAACACTCTTACCAAATATGCAATTTTTTTTTGGTGGGAAGAGAGATTGTCCTGTGACTTTTACCCATTTCCTGAGGCCTGTGGAAATAAACCTTTTTGTACTTAAAGTTATACAGAAAATAGAAAAAAGTTAATACCAAAAACAAAAATAAATAATGATTGTAAAATAGGACAAATCAGAGAAAGACTAGCAAAATTCAAAGTATCTAGAATATCTAGCTAAAACCATTACTCCAACATTCTATAAGAAGTTAATGGCCCCAAATAAACAGTAAATGCTTGACCTTAAAGTCATAACCCATTCACAATAGATTTACAAGAACAAAATATTCTTAAACTGGGCCTTTTGCCCTCTCTTTTTAGAACATGAATTACAGCATTTAACATTGCAAAGAATTCTGTCAACATTAAAAATCATTAAATTTTTTATGGCTGGAAAGTAATGAACTTTTCTAAAAGGGAATAATATTAGGCAAAGTAAAAAATGACCACAGTGAAATTCTAAGTACCTAAATGGTATGAATTATGGCCTGAATTACTGGAAAACACATTTAGCATTTGGTGAAATTCCTGTGAATCACACATTGGAAATAATCAACCAGTCTGGCAGAGCTGTTTAGCTGTTAAAACTGCATATAACAGCAGAAACAAAAACATAATAATAAAACTAAAATAATTGGTCATGTTAATAGGGCATGGAATAATCTGTAATGAGTGTGTATGACATTTACATATTTCTTTCTTTCTCTCCCTCTCTTTCTTTCTCTCTCTTTTCTTTCTTTCTTTCTTTTTTCGTTCTTTGCTCATGGTTGTTGCTCTACCATTAGAGCTACAGTGCCACTTTAGACTTTTCCTAAGTAGCTAATTTGTGATAAGAGTCTCACGGACTTTCCTATCTAGGTTGGCTTGGAAACATGATCCTCAGATCTCAGCCTCCTGAGTAGCTAGGATTATGGATGTCCACTACCTAGTTTATTTCTTTTCTTTTCTTCTCTTTTCTTTCTCTCTTTTATTTTGCCAGTCCTGGGGCTTGAACTCAGGGCCTAGGCACTGTCCTTAGACATTTTGTTTTTTGCTCAAGGCTAGAGCTCTGCCACTTGAGCCACAGTGCCATTTCCAGCTTTCTCTGTATATGTGATAACAAGGAATTGAACACAGGGCTTTGTATATGCCAGGCAAGCACTCAACCGCTAGGCTATGCTCCTGGCCCACCTAGTTAATTTCTTAAGATTGAGTTGTTTTTTAACCTCTTATTTGGAAATGATAATCAATTTATATAAAGTTGCCTTCTAGCAATTTTTTATATCTTATATTTTTATCATATGTCAAAATTAAGACTTGGACATCTGTTTGATATATTTATAATTGGATGTCTTAAGAGTTTGTCTTAACCTTTAGAGAAACAGACTGTTAGTTCCTCATAAATCAGTTGCCTTTCCACCTGTGTTGGGCTGAAATGTCATCTTTGGGTGGCAATTTCAACAAGATAAAGCTGTTCTTGAATAATTGGCTTGGTTCATGCTCTTGTTGCTTTATTTAGAGCTGCTTAAGATATTTTCAGCATTAGATAATTTTAACCTCATTTGCCCAACAGCCAGAAATTTATCCTATTTTTATAAGTAAAGTTGTTGTGAAGAAAAGAAGTATTTGAAAAGCCATTAAAACAACAAATAAAGCCATGAAAACTGGTATGCTGGAATGTGCCTGCTGAAAGTCAGAATAAATGTTTCAAATACTGTACATTGTACAACTGGCATTTTCTTCTTTTCATGTTAGCTGTTCTTTGGTCTTTTCTGCGTCAATACGGTTTTGGGCATTTACTCTGTGTACATCCTGACCACAGAACACATCTTTAAACTTTTCTTATTATTGCTGTTGTTTTTGGACTTCGAAAGAACGGGCAGTGTCTATGTTTTCTCTCACATGCTCAGGTTCCTGACATTGTTTCCCTCCACATCCACACAGTGTGTGTGAAAGGACCATGTGGTAAAATGGTGAGCTCACATTCTTGGAGCCACAATGCCAACTCCAGTGCTACTTGCCATTGTGCTATTTAGCCTTCTCTGAATCTGTGTCTTATCCCTAGAACTGTACGTTCAAAATTCAAGAACTTCATACCAGGTGCCAGTGGCCCACACCTGAATTCCTTTCTACTCAGAAGAATGAGATCTGAGCATCCTGGTTTGAAGCCCGCAGAGGCAGGAATAAACATAAGACTTTTATCTTTACCAAAAATCTGGAGGTGGAGGTGAGGCTCAAGAAGAGCATCAAACTTGAGCAGAAAAGGTAAGGGAAAAATCCCTAACCTGAGTTAAACCTTCAGAAGAGGCACAAAAAAATCAAAGACGCATTTTAAAAATTCACTCTTTCTGTGATTCTTCAGCTCTGCCAGAGTATGGAAATTCAGGTCTGAGCCAGCATTCCCTAGTGTAGGATGGTGAGCAGCAGAAACACAGTTTCATTTCTTTGAATAAAATGTTCTTGATATGCTCCAGGCATCAACTTAGCCTGGACAATGGACCGGTAATCTTTTTGGCTATGACAATCTGGCTTATGATGTTCTGACCTCTGCACACTCTGGGCTTTGCAGCCTTTGCCATGCTGTGAGCCATACCAGGAACTGAATAGCCAGCTATACAGTTGGATTCCAGATTTGCTCATTTGCCAAAAATATACTAAGAAATGATGTGTGGTTCAATAAGAATGTAAGATTCGGACTGAAACCTTGGTTTAAATTCAAAACAACCTTTAACTATCTTGTGTTTATAGATTAGTGAGTCAGAAGGAGGACCGTGGTGGGTGAATTCTGGAGTGGATTACAAGAACAAATATGGAAAGCTGTTCTTTACTGTTCAACCACCTTAAATTGCCTTCTAGAAAGAGATGCTCCTGAAGTCATGGGTGTGATTTCCAGGCAGGCAGGAATTTGAGACCTAATAGTGAATCCTGCTCTTTAAAAAGTGAGAGGTAAGCCTGCAATCTTAGTTACTACTGAACCTGAGATGCAGAGGAGGAAGGCTCAAAATCAGTCTGGGTAGAAATGTTCACAAGATTCCATCTCCAAAATAACTATCAAAAAGCTTTTATCACTTTTATCAAAAGTTAAGTAAATTTGACATCAGGTAAGTACAAACAGTGAGCAAAAATGATCATTAAATCACCAACCGTCAAATTAAGTCAGAACTACTGAGCTGTACACCTCGCTTATCATCCACATAATTTAGGATGGGTAATTCATCAGCTCACAGAGTAATTTTTTACTTCTGTTGCATTGCTGTTGTGGATTGTTTTTTATTTTATTTTATTTGTATTTTGGTCATGCTGTAATTTAAATGGAAAATGAAGACTGGAAATAAACAGTGACAGCATTGGCTGAACTTTCGTCCAGTGGTTTACCAGTATCCTAATTTCATCATCTTTTAATCCATCTGTTCTTATGGTTAAGCCACTCTTGAGGAGACATGCTTAACAAGTAGTTTCTTATTTTGACTTTTATCACTATAGAAAAAGCTATTTCATACTTATCAAAATTTCATAGGTTTGTGAATAAGTTGGGGAAAATGCTTTTCTAAGTAGAAATGAATACTTTTTCATGATATATATCTATCTCTCTATATATAATATTGATGTTTCCCCTCTAGGTTCTTGCTTCAAGTATGAGATTGTCCTCACAGCTCCAGTATTACTCCAGTATTATTTCTTATTAAATGTAAAGTACAAAAGTCTAGGGTAAGAAAATAGCTCATCTTAGGTAATTTCTAGGTCACACTCACAGCTTCCTTCCCTATTTTCAATGTCTCAGTTTCTTCCTTTATGGGAAAAATGGAGGAAATTCATGGTATTTTATGAAATTTTATGAGATTCAAGGCAACAGTATGTTTAAGACACCTATCAGATGTTAAAAATATGAATGTGAGCTATTATTACACAAGACTGAAGAGCCAAATACTATTTTCATTCTAGGAAAGTCATCTTTTTAAAATTTTTTGTTGTGTTGGTGGGACCATAAGCCACTATTCCAAATAAAAAGACCTAAAAGTATATTTTTAATGACATGTAAAAGAGGCACTGTTTTGGGGGAGAATCAGAAGATTTAGGGAGGGATGAGATGGTAAATCTGATAGAAGGACATTATATACATATATGTGCAGGATAACAGAATAACAAAACTATTAATGAAACATAGGGAGAAGGAAGAGGAGTCAAGAGAGAGTACTACATAGATACAAATAGTTTGCTCAAATTATAGATATGTTGTAAATATCACAATGAGAATGCTTTGTATAATTCGTCTATGCTAGTAATAATAAAAGGAAAAAAAGCAAATCCTTTGGTGAAGGGAAAACACTAAAAGTTCTAGAAAGAACATCTCTTTGTTATTTCGTTGTTTTCTATTTCCTTGAACAGTGAGGAATGAAGGACTCCTAAGTGTCAAATGAGATGAGAGGCTGGCTTCCATGTACATTATGATGGTAGCACTATTTTCTGTGTGTTTGTTCATAATGTTCTCATTTAATGTATAAATATATTTTAGTCTTGACATTCTATGCTCCTGGTTTTTATGGCCAAATCTCTTGCCATGAGACCCATAATTTATTTATTTTTACTTAATAAGAATCCATTGGCTTGTACTTTTGTCAGATTCTTCTTGTAAAGACTCATGTGAGAATTAGCCTGTGCTAAGTAACAATCCTTTCCTAAAAGCCCAACCCAACAAAGAAAGGAGCGAGGTTTTGAAGGAAGACGTGCCATCCATGTAAATATTAATAATAGACTCTAAACATAGCAAATGGTGGGAGGATAACTTGTACTAAAATAAACATGCTGATTAGTGAAAATCTCACTGGCCACTTTTTGTCTTCGGGGTCTTCATTGTTATTTCCAACACTGGTACAGCTGTATTGTCATTCTCTGATCTCTAGCGATGAGTGCATGGAAAGTTTTATTTAAAACTAAAAATATAGCTCCGTATTTGCTAACTGGTTCCTAATATATGAAATAAAAAACATACTTGATGATTACTGTAAGCACTATGTTTATGTATGAATAGAAAGCACACATCCATAAATATGTGTAGATAGATGTGTTTGTATATTTATATGTATAGATATATGTATCCATATTTATACATATACATATATGTATGTATATGCACATATTTCACATGTATATATATATTCATATATATGCTCAATTTCAGCAGGAAACCAAACTCATATGATTATATTTTTATTTCCTAATCCCAAATTCTCATTGTACTCAAATTTGATAATGTGGAATATTTCATGAAATTTTCTGACTAATTTCACTTATTAAAGCCCTAGTATTATGACATGCAATACAGAATACTGTATGAAGTGTATCTGAATATCATGATGAATAATTATAGAGAGCACCTAATTAGAAAAATAATATACTCCCCCTACATCCCTATGTGTCTTTCAAAATGTCTCAGCCTTTCACTCTTGCTTGAGGCAATGGTTGTCTTACCTTTATGATAGACATTTCCTTCATAGTTTCTTAACTATGGACACATTCCTAATAATGTAGTTTATTTTGAAGGTTTTAAAAATTATTTATGAGTAGAATCATACAAAATGTATTATGCGTTCTAGATTCATTTATTGAATGGAATCTGAAAAATTTTGGAAGGAAGCCAAGGTTTCATTTTTCACTATAAAATGTACCAGTCTCTGGCTACACCATAATTACTTCTCCATTTTGCTGTCTTTGGACATTTGAATTGTTTCTAGTCTGGTATAATTAGTAGTGAGGCTCCAGATCCTGTTTTACATAGAATGAATTTCAGTCCACGTGAGAAGATTTAATGAGTTCTATTCCTAGGGTTAAAATTGCAGGATGATATGATTTGCATATCTTCAGCTTTATTAGTTAATTTCTAAACTATCTTCTAAAGCGGTTAAATTAATACATATTCCTATTGGCATTGTCTGGAGCTTATGCTATTCTCATTTTATCCTATTTGATGGGTCTACAATGGTATTTTATTATTGTTGCAGTCCATCTTTTTCTGATTATCAGTGATGCTAAAATATCTCTTGCACATTTACCAAAATTTAATTTTTCGCATGAAGTTTGTGCTCAAATATTGTACCTGTTAAAATTTTTTTCTTTTCTTATTTTAGTCAGTCATCACACTTGAACTCGGAACCTAGCCACTGTCCCTGAGAATTTTTGCTCAAGGCTAGTGCTCTACCACTTTGAGCCATAGCTCTACTTCCAGTTTTCTGGTGATTACTTGGATATAAGAATGTCATAGGCCTTCCTTCTTGGGCTGGCTTTGAACTGCAATCCTCTTAAATTTGTGCACTAGTGCTTCATATAATATTTTTTCATATCTGTGACATGCATCTTTATCTTTTAATGATGTCTTTGGTGAATAAGAGTTCTTCAAGGTAGTCAAATTCATTCATTTTTTTTAAATGTGCTTTCTTGAATCTCATTTAAGGAAGAAATCTTTTCCTGATTCCTAAGTCCATGAATATAATGTCATTGTCTTCCAAAAGTAGAATCACATGTTCTATATCTAAGTCAACAACTCTCCTCGACGTGTTGGGTGTCATTTTTTTATGAACTGAGGTAAGTTTAAATTTCATTTCCTTCTATACTTAATTTTCTTCTTTCTTTTCCCTGAATTTTTTTCATATAAGTAACCCCATTGAAAAAAAGAAAACACCTTTCACTCATTTTTCTGTATAATAGACCATTCAATAATAGTATTGATAATAGCAATGATAATAATGACAGCAAATACAGTGCTCATTTGGTATGATCTAATACATTAATTTGAAATGAGTATCTGGGGCCAGAAGTTTGGCCTAGTATTAGAGTGCTTGCCTGGCATGCACGAAGACTGGGGTTCGATTTCTCAGTACCACATACATAGAAAATAGCCGTACATGGCACTATGATGCGAATGTTAGAGCTCTAGCCTTGAGAAGGGACAAGGGCAGTGCTTAGGCCCTGTGTTCATCTCCAGTAATTGCAAAAGAAAAGGAAAGAAATGAGTATCTGATTTGTCCTTTGTTCTATTGACATATTTCTCAGATATGTGTTTTTCTCTCTGTGTACCAATATTACCTTAAAACTGTGAATGAGTTTAAGATGTTTTAAGTAGTTATACTGTGAAAATATATTTAAGGCATTACAGGACAGCAAAACTAACTAGATATACCTTCATTAAGCTTCAACATGATTCATCATTAGGTTTATGATCAGCATTACACATCTTACTTCTTTTCTTTCTTTAATCTTGAATTTTCTGAGCCATAAAACTTAGCTTATTGTCTAATGCAAAGAATCATAGAAAGTATCAAGACAAAGCAAAATATAAGGGAGTAACCTATGAACTGCAAAGCACTATTTTTTAATATATTTTTATTGCAATTAATAGAAGGGTTACATTATATTCACCGGATAGAAGGTGCATTACTTCACATACATTGATACCCTTTCTCATGTCTTGGTCCCCATTTCCCTCCCCCTCACCCCCACCCTTCATCTTATTTCCCCCCTTCCCTATCCAATTTCAAATAACCAAATATGTATTTGTCCAATATATCAGATAGCAAAGTGAAATATTGTAACAATATGAGATAACCAAGGGGCAGCAAAAGAGATGAGAGATAACATAATACATTAAGGACAACAATCACTCATTATATGGCTTTTGTTTTTATATCCTAGAGGTCCTTTCATTTAGCATCATACTGTATGGCCTTATGTAACTGGGTTTCGCTCTATGCAAAACACTATTTAAATAAAAGTTTCTTTGTTTTAATATAAAGAGCTGTTGGGCTAAGTATAGGCTCTAGTAAAAAGAGATAGTGAATTAATGCAAGTAGCAATTTCAGTTCTTAAAAGGTTGAATGACATGGAAAATGGCATTTTAGTCCCCTTCTGAGATTTGCCATCATCTTGTCTGTGTAGCTATTTCTCAGGTTACTTACATGGCATAGGGAGGGACAGGAAATGAGAGATGTTTAGTCCTAATATCAGTACTATTTTGCTGTCCCTTGATACGACTCATTCATTGTCTTTACCAACTAGTTTACTTAGTTATTGTTTGGCAATGAAAGTGTCTTGGTCAATAAATCAGAACGAGTAAAATTAAATGCAATTTGCCATGAATGTGTGTGTAAGGTTACACCTCCCACGCGCACAGTGTGCAGGAGTACAACTCTGTATACATCTCCTCACTAACATAAATGATCTTCATTGGTAGAGACAGTTGCATTTTATTGCTATTGACATAAACAGATGTTGTTCAATAAAGACTGGACTTGAGTTCTTCAATTCATTGTCTGCTACTTCTTCCAGCCAAAGATACTATGTTACTGGGTGCTGGTGGCTTTTTCTTATAATCCTAGCTACTCTAGAGGCTAAAAGGAAAGAAAGGGGGAAAAGAGAATACTGAGTTAAGCTGGTGAGAAGACCAACAGAGTTGGCTAGAAAGGGAACATTGCGTCCAAACTACAGGGAGCTTGAAAAAGTGTAGAGAGTCCTGACACAAATATGAGCTGAGAATTAGAAACCATGTATGTGCCCCAGAATTATAATGTATTGGTAAGATTATTTGCTGTAACGGAGGCAGATGTACAATAGATATAACAGTCTCCAAAGTTCTCTTCTGGAAGGAAAGAAGCTATAAACAAAACAGAAATCATGGAACTTCTTGGTGTTGATGTTGATTTTATTAATGACCATTTTTTAAGGTTAACATTATTAGAATTTTAAAACATTTGTCTCTAGTTAAAATGCATTTGTTTTCTGACAAATTCTCAAGAAAAGTTTACTAGATGATTTTTATGCAAAATGTTTTAAAGCTTTATCTTTTTAAACTTTAAACCTAAATCCATGGACTGTGTAGTTACAGAAATTTAGGTTTAAAGTTTATCTCATGCTGATTGAATATCAGAAAATACTGTAGAAGTAAAAGCATCTGATAAGAATTCTTATGTCAGATATTGCTTTTATTGTATCGTTCTCAGGAGACCATTTTAATCAACAAATGCTTCTCTTCTACATCTCTGGAGAGTTAGGAAATGTAAATGCCAAATCTGCTATGCATATAAGTCTGTGACATTGTCTCAGGGGATATTTAGTGCAAATGCAGCAAATGCACACAAGGCATTATCACAGGGAGAAGGTAAAACATCACATGGAATTCTCTCATTAAATGTGGTCATCTCCTGACTAATTATATGCTGACCAAGCTCAGAAATGCTTAGAAAATGAGGAGGAATTTAGATAGATTAGACTGAGACTTGGCGAGTAACATATGCTTTGTCTTGCATGGATCCAGTGAATCTGGAATTCTGGTTAACTTGCCTGAGTTGCCATTTCCTAATCTTTGAAATAAGGATGAGAAAGGTAACTGTGTAGATGTTTTGTGAAGGTCAAAGGAAGTCATGTACGAAATTTCAGACACATTGTATGTGCTCACATATTGCTTATGTCTTCTTCCCATAGATGTCACTGTGAAAATAAAAGTAGATTTTCATAATTCTAATGCCTCTTATATCAGTTTTCATCCTAGGAATGTATCATTTAAAATTAAAGTGTGAAAGCAAACCCACAGAATGAGAAAATATTTGCAAAGATATGTATATATAATTTAAAAAATACTCTCCAAGTGAAAAGATTTGAATACACATTTTTTCAAAGAAGATACATACACACACACATAGACACACTTCCATACATATGTCCTTTAAACACGAGAATCTATGCTTAATAAAATAGTCATTCTGGAACTACAAATCAGAATTATAATAAAAAACCACTTTACAACCAATGGAATGAGCCTGATCAGTACGACAAACAATGGTGAAGAAATTGGAGCCCTCATAGATTGCTGGTAGGGATTTAAACTGTGCAGCTGCTCTGAGAATTGTCAGGCTGTTTCTTTGTAAGCTAAACACAGAGTTAGCAGGTGGCTGGAAATGTCACTCTTATGTATAGGTACACAAGAAAAAAGAACACACATCTACACAAAACCTTGTACATGAATGTTCACAGCAGCTTTATTCTCAACAGCCTAAAACTCTATATAATCATGTGAATGGATAAACAATATATAAGGTATCTATTTTGCAACTGAAAAGTGGTATGTAATAATTTGGGAATGTTTTGTATAATCATTCTATTTCATTTTTTTAGTTTTTGTTTCATTTCCTTCTTTTCTGTTTCACCTACTAGCATTAAAATTATATTCTAGAGTGATATCCTAAGGATACCTTTGCCACTAGTTTAATAGCACTAGCTAGGCCAGGAACTGAGGCATTCTTCCACTTATGCCTCAGTTTGTGGCTTAGATAAATACTTCAGCATGAGCTTTGATTTCCACTTGTTTGAAGTGGTGATACTATAAGTCAGTCTCCACACGCTGGCACTTTATTTGGCACATATGAAGTTTAAAAGCTCTGGCTACTCTCAATCTATTTAAAATTCATAATGCTATATTAAATTGGGCTTTTACTAAATTAATGATTGGTTTTTTTTGTCTCCATGGTTTGCATACTAGTCATTCTTCCCTGAACTCCAACTCATTTTTGTTGACTACAGGCTATTAGCTCATCAACATCTTTGGGAAAACCAGAGTTTGATACAGAGTTCATTATTCATGTACAAGCCCAGCCTACAGAGCCAAATAAAGATCCTCAAATCCCAGAAGTGGCCATATCAGCATATGAACTCACAAAAAATATCACTTATGCATTTAGACCACTCCCAATTGTAACTTGTGGCTGCAGAACCTAAGTAAATATAGAAAGACAGAATCTCTCAGTAATCCCCAAAGGCAGAAAAATGATAAAGCAGCAAAGAATTCCAGGTGTGAATAAAAAATTATGATGGAATTTTCCAATAGTTGCTGATAGTTGGTTTTTATAATTGCATTTGTCTAAATGTCTAGGCTATGACTGGATTTCATGTCAACATTCATGGAAAAAGTTAGATATTTGTTTAACTTTCAAAGTGGATGGCTCAAGTTTGTAAAATACCTAAAATGCCATTTGGGTTTCACTTGGGACTGACAATAATACAGTAAAAGAGAAATCCCTTTCTTGGTACAGAGGGAACTTAGGAAAGAGATTCCAAGGAAATATCTGCATGTGAATTCAATAGGATCATAAATGTGAAGGGATAAAATTTAGCTATTAGTCATGCATTTGTTTCACAAGTGTATTTTGAAAACCCATGCTCTCTGCACTAGTGGGCAAAGTTCTGGAGGAGACCCTCTGTCTTTTGGAGCTTTTATGCTTTGCAAGGGTGACACCAAGAGCAGTTGTTAGTTACAACCAAGGGTAGAAAATGTTCCATCAGCTAGCAGATCTTGGATGTGGTGGTAACATCACCTGGGTCATAAACAAGAAAAAAAGGCAACGAAGAGAGACATAAACTGAGACTATTCAGAAAAAGTAAAACCAATTTTAATAGCAAACGTGTTTGCCCTTCTAAAATCAATACATTGTTAATATGCGGTATGATACAGTGAAGATTTGCCTTGGTTCTTCCCAGCGTCTTTTCTCCAGATGATGATGATTCTGAGGTTCACTCATGATGACAGGTACATGAAATTAAGGGTATTAACATGACATAAGTACTCCTCACATAGTGTACGTGTCACAAGACTCTACAAGTCACACACAGTTTAGACAATTTAACACAGGCTATATGACATTTTTAGGTATTATTTCTCCTGGCTGGAGTGAACACATTTTTAAACATTGTCCCTTGATGTTCTTTGCTTTGAAAGGTGGACAATGACAGTTTAAAAAATTACTACATAGGCACTGATCTATAGAAAATACATTTTTTTGTTTCTATATATTGTAAGCTGGAGGTGCCTTTTGAAATATATATTCATACCAGAAAGCTTGATGAATACTAAACAGTTTATAAAGGATGAAAAAAGCTATCAATTCAAATGAATATAATTTAACTATTTGCAGCAAAACTAATTTACTTATTAAACTAATTACTTGAAAATGCTTTGGTTGTCAGGTACCATAATGATTGTGAAATTAGGGTAACTGTTTTTCCACTTACTTTTTTCCACTTACTTCTTATGGGTGGCCTAATTCCCTGTGAGAGTCACAGCTGAAAACCATTCTTCATACATTTTTGTCTTAAGTGATACTCAATTAGGAGGAGAAAATTAAGTTCTCTCTTTAACAGATGTTAAAAAAGCAGATCACTCCCCAATGATATCAGGCCGTCATTCAGCTCTACACCTCGAGGGTAGCTTTTACATCCCTCATCCTTGTAACAGACTGAAATGATTTCTGCCATTACCTGAAGATGTTCTGGTGTATTGAGCATCTACTGTAATCAGGATGGACTGGTATCATAAGAGTCTCAGACAACTACTACTTCTGAAATCAGCTCATAGTAACACTTCAAAGAAACTAAATCATAATAAATACAATAGAGAAAGCTTTACGTTATAGATATAACAACACAGTAAAAGCACTTCAGGAAAGTCTGGCCATCTCTACTACCAGAAGATTACACAGCCCATACATTTTGTGTCCACATGTAATCATGACGATTGTAACAAATGCAACAACATGCAAGTCAAGAAAATCCTAGTCTTTTTTTTTTGCAAGTGCTGTTCACATGATTCCGTGGGGAGAGCAGGCCGGGACAGCAACATGGCAGGTTGTGCTTGCTTTTGAACAAGGGGTCCTTTGGGGCCATGTGCCCCAAGCAGTTTCAGATTTTCTCATTGTCATCGCTATTGATTTTTTTAAATGCCACTGGGCTCGCTTGTTTCAAAGAAGTCTTGGAAACATCTGTATGCATGGTGGACATGGCAATGGTCTCGTAGTCATCATCCCGAGACCGGAAATCACAAAAGTTAAAGAAGAACTGCAAGTCTCTCTGGAAGTTTTTGTTCAGAAACCCATAGAAGATGGGGTTGACACAGGTGGATATCATGGCGGTGAGGTGACAGAGCAGGAAGAGCAGGTTGTGGTTGCACGTAGCGATGATCTGATGGTTCCAGTCAAACACAGTGTTGAAGATGGTGAGAGGCAGCCAGCACACCGCGAAGGCCACCACAATCGACAGCAGCAAGACGTTGATCCTTTTGGTTTCGCTGGACCTGTACTTGTTGTCCCTCATCTTGTCCATCATATTATTCCTCTTCTTTAAGCGAATATATATCTAGAAAGGAACAACAACACCAGTAAGTTCAAACCGAGCCACCGGGTCGATGCGGAATTCTGTGGAAAGGGGAAAAAGCAAGGGCAGTGATGGGGTAGGAAGGTTGTCTCACCTTGAAGTAGCATATGAAGATAAAGCAGAGTGGGCCAAAATACTGCAGCACCAAAAGAAGAGTTGTGTACGACAACCGATGAGAGTCTGACGGGAACTTGTCAAAGCACACGTACTTGCCTTTGAACGCGTCTAGGGTCACGTTTTGGAAGGGCTCGTCGGTCAGTACTTGATAGATCAGGAAGGGCAGGGAAGAAGCCACAGCCAGCACCCAGATCGCAGCAATACCTATGTATGCATGTCTGTTATTGGGTCTCCATCCTCGCGGGTTGATGATCAGCTGATGCCTCTCCACGGCGATGAGAACCAGAGAGAAAATGGACACTGTGATTGAAACACACTGCACAAAAGGATTCAATTTGCACATCAATTCCCCAAAGATCCAGTGGTCCATGAGAGTGTAGACAAACGTGAAGGGGAGACACATAATAGCCACCAGCAAGTCTGAGAAGGAAAGGTTCACAATTAGGATATTGGTGACGTTTCTCATCTCCTTCTGTTTCAAGATGATTATGATCAAGGCCAAGTTTCCAGAGACCCCAAGAATAATCACAGCTCCATAAGCAAGAGCCAAGGTAAATATCACAGCCAAGGGCAAGTGACAATCATCGTTTTCAAAAGCTGAAAATGGGGAAATCTTCTCCGACCAATTATAGTGAACGGAGTGATTTTCAACCTGGGAAAATGATGTTGAATTCATTGTGTTGCTTGGGTGGTAATAGATTAGACAAACAGGAGGTTTGTTTCTTCAAAGCAGGTCAAATGTTCAGCATATTTCTATTCCACATATCCGAAGCCATTTACCACCACAATTATTCTGAATTCTTTATTCCCTTGCATTGACCCACCTGTAAAGAGAAAATGACCAATTGTGTTACTAATTTTGAGGGCCATCACAATGCATTCTGACTCATAGAAGAAGTAATGTACCCACTACCTGATGAATGTAACTGTAACCCTTCTATCTCACCGACAATAAAATACTATTATTAAGTAAAAAAAAGGGAACTCTCAATTGAAGACATCACAAGGAGTAAAGAAAATGTAATCACGTGAATACTTTTTTAAATAGCATAAGCAATACAAACATTTAGGTCACAATACAAACATAAGGTCACATTCCAGCCCTTGGCAGACATAGGTGGGAGGAGCACAAGTTTCATGCTACTTTGAGACTGCTACACAATGAGTTCAAGGCTAGCCTTGGATAGATATGAAGCCCTGCCTCCAAAAGCACATCACTCTGGACTGGACCTCAAGCTTTTGCATATCTTTCTCACTTAATGTTGGAGCTCTACCACTTGAGCTCTATCTCCACTTCCAGCTTTGGGCTGGATAACTAGACATAAGAGCCACTCAGATTTTTCTGCCTGGGCTGGCTTTGAATCTTGATCCTCAGATCCTAATCTCCTGAGTAGGTAGGATTAAAAGTATGAGTCACTGGTACTTATTATTTAGACATTTGTTCACTGAGTTTTGACAATCTACTGATATGAAGATTATATATATATATATCATATTGCTCAAAGTCTTATTCACACCATACTATCAACATAATCTTAAACACTGAAAGAATGTAAAGATGTAACAAACCACATAGTGTACAAACTATGGACACGCAAGGGAATGCAACAATACTTAATACATTATTTGTATACTGTAGAAACGGAAAAACAAGTCTAGAAGTTTCTCAAGTCTAGAAGATAACTGCTCACTACACACTGGACTGGTTTTCAAGGCATACACTATTGAGCATAAAAACATTCAAACTGCGATAATCAATGCAGTGAAACATCAAAACATTCTTTTATAAAAGACTGTTGAAAGACTATGGTATTTAATTCAGAAAATATAATGGTAAAAAAGACCTTCTCTAGTTTGGCCTGTATATTATACAGAACTTGGCTTAATTCTACACCTAAATATCCAAGTAAGAAATAGGACCAAATGAAATATGTTTTAATAAATGCCAATAACATTATGGTAACAACTGCTTTCACAAGTAGCAAGTGCTCCATATACTAACTTTATATCCAATACACGCATCCTAACTTTAAGACATTATATATTTTACTAGTATGCCAGAAGCCTTTAAAGGATTTCTAAAGATTTTTCCCATGTAATATCTTCTCTCCTCCCCATAATCTGTATGCATCCAATGCGAGGCTATAGATTTTAGTTGGAATTTTTATTTTTGTGCATATGTGCTGATTAAGCTTGAATTCAGGGCTTTGTGCATGCTAGGAAAGCACTCTAATTTTAAGCTATGCCCCCTTGTCTGTAATTGCACAACATGTGGAAAGGTTGTAATCATAGCATTTTGTAACATAAATATTCTTCTTTTACTAACAAGGCAAAACACAGAGAAGAGTGTTGTACAGATTAAAGCCTCCTTTAAAAAGAAAGAAGGATCTGATTTTTCCTACATTACTAAATAAATATATGAGATGGGATTTCCTGTGCTAATTAGCAGGTTTTTGTGCTGAGCTGAGACACTGAGTTGTCCTTTCTTTTTTCTTTTTTCTTTTTTTTGGCCAATCCTGGGCTTGAGCTCAGGACCTGAGCACTGTCCTTGGATTTTCTCAAGGCTAGAACTCTACCACTTGAGCCACAGCACAACTTCCAGCCTTTGTATCTATGTATGTGGTACTGAAGAACTGAACTCGGGTCTTCATGCATGCTAGGCAAACACTACCACTAGGCCTGAGTTGTCCTTTCTTATGTTACAACAGAAGAGAATTGTGTAGATTTACTTCCATTACAAGGAAAATAAGACATTTAGTGAACAAAAGCGTGCTTGCCTTTTAAGTGATGACTCTAATAAACCTTTCTTTAGTGTGTTTGCTTTCTAGAATATAAGGTGTTTTCTTTCTATTATGAAACTATAATTGGGTCTTATAGAACTGAAGAGTGGAAATAAAGGTCACTATCCCCAATCAAATGAAAGGATTAAAGTTATTAAAGCATGCTAATGTGGATGATTTTAAGGGTGAATATCATTAGAAATAATATTCTATTTCACAACCTGGAGTGACTCTGTAATTCTTTTTTTTTTTTTGCCAGTCCTGGGCTCAGGGTCTGAGCACTGTCCTTGGACTTTCTCAAGGCTAGCACTCTACCACTTGAGCCTCAGCACTATTTCCGGCTTTTTTCTATGTATGTGGTACCGAGGAATCGAACCCGGGTCTTTGTGCATGCTAGGCAAGCACGCTACCACTAAGCCAAACTCCCGGCCCCGACTTTGTAATTCTGATGGAGTAATCATACTTTCTCAAGAAGTCCCTAGAAATAGAATGATCAATTTAATGGTAGGGTGTGAGAACAACCATCTAAGAAATGGGTAACCATTTTTAAGATTTTTTTGAAAGCTCTTATTTCTTTGCAGAATTCAAGAAAATTTAGCATCATATTTCATATTCAGGTTACTATAGAGATGTTAATTGTTACTCATCCGTTTTTCTTCATTACTTAACGTATCCGTGGAACTGTGAGCAGCAAAAATACTTTCTCATGATCTTCTCCAGGCTTCTTGTCATCGCCAGAGAAATGATGACTTAGATATGAAACACATGAGCTGTGGCCTTTTGACATTCCTCACTCTGACACGTAAAGACATCTAAGTCATGTCTTCTTTCCTTTCTTTGTTCTAGGCTAGCTTGCATAATCTGAGTCCATCAAATACAGTTCTGCATCTTCCTCCCTGCCATTCCAAGTAGATGGGTCTTCTGTCAGTCTCACTCCCCCCCCCAATCCAAATTCTGTATGCCCTCAAATCACCATGTGGTGCCTGGAAGCCTTGATTGGCTGGCATTGATTTTAAAGTAGGCATTGTGCATACTTCTACATAAGTTATTTTTCATGGCACTAGGATTTGAACTCAGGGCCTTTTACTTCCTAAGCAGGTGCTCTACTCTTGGAATCATGCCTGCAGCCTTTAACTGTGCATACATCTTAATACTTGGAAAAGATTAACTTGAGTGATGGCATTTACAGAGATGGCAGGGGCATGGCAGAAATAGTAGTTTCCTGAGTTAAACAGGACATTATTTTATTCCATCCTAGTCTTTTTATATGCAAAATGATTGTTAAGTCTAATAGTCATTTTATTAGATTAGATATATTTCCCATAAAAGTAGGAATTGGTTCTGAAGGAACATCTATTCAGCCAACAAATACTTATTTAACACTTCCTTTGTGCCATGCCTGGTTTTAGTGCAGACAGCCGGGACCTTTATACTAAGTTCGGAGTCTTGTGGACAAGGTCAAGAAAAGACAAAGTAGTAAATGATATGGTAGACTACACTGATCCATGCCATGGGAAATAATAGCACAAAGAAGTGAGAAATTGGGACTGAGAATGGTAGTTCTTACTATGTGGTAAGAGAAGGCATTCCCCCAAGTGTGCTGAGGAAGGAAGCCATGCAGACATCTCAGAAAGTGCATCCTACCTGGAAGGCACAACCACAGCGTCCCTAGGGCTGGAGCATACCTGGTGTGCTGAACAGCAATTGGAATAGGACTAATGGGCAGAGATCTATAGGCGATTAAGAAGAAAGGGAATAGATGTTGAACTGGGGAAGAATGAAGAGAAGGGACACAGACTTGCAGACCTGTTCTGATGGGATGGTCTTAACTTCTTTTTTTTTTTTTTGCCAGTCCTGGGCCTTGAACTCAGGGCTTGACCACTGTCCTTGGGCTTTCTCAAGGCTAGAGCTCTACCACTTGAGCCTCAGCACCATTTCTGGCTTTTTCTATGTATATGTGGTACTGAGGAATCGAACCCGGGTCTTCGTGCATGCCAGGCAAGCACTCTACCACTCAGCCAAACTCCCCACCCGGTCTTAACTTCTTAAGCCCAGAAAGGGGGAAGTGCTGAACAGCCTTTGCCAAACCCATGAAGTTCTATGGCTTCTGCTTTAGACTTAACTCCTCTGGGAGCTGCTTTCACCACACTGAGAGGGAGAGAGAAGTAGAGAGAGGCATCAGGATGACAATGCAGTCACCCAGGAGCAAGAAGCCTAGTTGTTCCCAGTGCCGGGAAAACAGTTTTTAAAAATGTATCACCAACTCATTTTGACAACTTTGAGAACCATGCATTCATTTGTTTTAGGGAAGCATACTGAAACATTACTCTGAAAACACGGAAATTATATTTGATTAGCACGCCCAACATGATAGATTTACGAGGCCCAGTGGCTTTCCCACTAACTAGATGTCAATTTACCTATGCAGAATAAAAGGTTAATTTACTCCTACAGAAATGTGTCTAAGCTTGTGCACAGAATTGTCATTATTCTGGTTGGTAAAGCAGTTTTGTGTTGAATAAAAATGTATATTTTTACTTGGCTTTCGTATAATGTCAAGAAAGGATAATTGCCAGAAAAAATAACAGTACTGAGTTGACATATCCTATCTTTGGAAAGGAAACAATCTGACATTTGCTGTTCCAAGATATATTTATAAAATGAATGATACAACCAGGGACACTGAAGCAACTAAAAGCTGTTAAACCTCAGTGTAGCTACCACGTACATTTAGAGACAGAATAGACATTGCATGTATACAATCACCTGCTGGTAAATGATTCCCCATTGCAAAGGAAAGTTACCTTCCCTTTCTTCCCAATTAGAATGTTTAGCTTCTTGCTGTGGATTTTTTTGCCTCTCCAAATTCAAATTGTCTGTTCACTCCTTTCTGATTAGATACAGCCTCCCAAAGTTACTGCTAGCTTATCTAAATGAGTTACATAATTCTCTGTTGTTCTGAAATGGGGGCGGTGGGGGGGGGGTTTAACAGCGGCCTGAAGACACCAGAGGAAGGACTGGAAAAGGAGGGAGCCACGGGGAAGCTGAGGCTGTGGGCAGGAGCGGGGAACTGGGCTTTAGGCAGGAAGAGCTTTTTCTTTTTCTGCAAAAGGAAGCCTGCCCACCGAGTGACAGCTGGCTACTCTTTCTCAGTTTCAATGCCTACAGAAGCAGACAAGCTGAGCCTCTGCATCTCCTGCCTGTGGATGCCATTCCTTATCCCAAGTTGGATTTCTCATAGGGTCGAAGTGTGGATAGTAAAATCTCTGAGATGGATCCCGAAGGCAGGCTTTCTCCAGTCCCTGTACTGAGTTACCAAGATCCCTGTCAGCATGCTTACCTGCCAGCTTTTGCAGACGATGGAACTAGTTCTGGAATTACAGTTCCACACACATGCCTCTCTAGGAGCCCCTGTGTTCGCTCAGGAACAAATTCCATCCGTGAGCATCAGAGACAGGCAAAGCAGGACAATACCCACCCCAGCCCAGGGCGAACAAGCCCACGCCAAAATCCAAAGCCAATTTGCTTTCCTTAGCCTAACACATCCGTCCTTCACCCATTCACATCTCCCCAGGCTAGCCGAGGACCCAGGGGCACATCCAGCCCAGGAGGCCCCCAGGGCCTCCGTCCTGCCTCTCCTAAGCCAGCCTGCTCCACCACGCACCTTCTCCAAGGATGACTGCTGGAGTCCAGTGGTTACAACTCCACAAATCGAGGGCAGGGGTCTGGGGCTCCATCCCAGCTCGGGTGAGTGGCAGGGCAGGTGCACCTGGCGCTAGGGTCGGCGTGCGTATGGAGCCCCGCACACCTGGGCGGCGGGGCCGAAAGGAGAGGGGGTTCTGGAACCCACCGTGCCCAGCGCAGCCAGCCCGGGGACTCCACGCCAACTCCAGCACCGGCCACCGGCCGCCCGCGGGGCCTTCGTGAAAACCCAAGAGAAGAAAACTTGGGTTCCCGAGCCCAAGCCCGGGCCGGGCGCGCGCGGGGTGGCGGGCGCTCCGGGAAGGCGGGAAGTCCCGGAGCACCCCGCCACCTGCCCGCCCAGACAGCGGGGGCGGTGGGGGTCTCCCCACGCCCCGCCCCAGCCACCCCAGGTTTGGGGGAGCACTCACGGCCTTTCTCGTCTCCTCCCCTACCTTCGTCCCACCAACAAGCGACTTCTTCAAAGTCCCCGCCAAGGCATCCACTGGAAACTTCCGTGGTGGGCGGCGCAGCCGTCCGGGCGTCGGCGTCGGGGGGCGCGGGAAGGTGCGGGGAAGCCAGGGGAGAGACGGGCGAGGACGGCGGCGCCTCCCGCTCCGCTCGCCCGCGGAGATCGCTGAAGCTGGGAAGGGACGCCCCCTTAAAGCCGAGCTCCACCTCATCCCGACCACGTGACGGCGCCCCGGGAGGCGCGCCCTCCGCCCCCCGCACCCCTGGCGAGCCCTCGGGGCGCGGGGCCCGCGGCTCCGGGGAGCACCGGGGAGGGCGGAGCCGCTCCACGCTGGGCACTCGCGCGCCCGGGGCGCAGCCGAACACCCCGCTGCCGCCCCGTGCGCCCCGGAGCAGGGGCTTTAAAACAAGAAGAAGAAGAAAAAGGGAAAGTCAAGGCCACAGCCAGCTCCTTTGTTTGCGGGTCAGTGCCATCTTGTGGCCGAAGTCCTGCTGGCTGCATGCTGAGGGCCGAGCCCCCGAGCCCCAGGCCGGGCTGCAGGCCCAGGATGACCCGGGGAGCCTCGGCCTGGGTCGCTGCAGCTTCGCCACTCACGCGTTTTTCTACTTGCTTTTGTGTGGCTGAGATAATTCCTCACCAGCGCCGGAAAGTTATCAACCCCCCCTCCCCACCACCACACACACACACTCTCTCTCTCTCTCTCTCTCTCTCTCTCTCTCTCTCTCTCTCTCTCTCTCTCTCTCTCTCTCTCTCTCTCTCTCTCTCTCTCTCTCTCTCTCACACACACACACACACACACACACACACACACACACACTATTGGCGAATAACAACAGCCTCAAGTCAAGTCTTGCAAAAGCCAAAGAAATATGCCTCAGATATGACAGACAGACAGACAGACAGACAGACAGACAGACAGAGAAAGAGACAGAGAGAAAGACAGAGACAGACAGACAGAGACAGACATACAGACAGACAAAGAGACAGACAGAGACAGAGACAGACAGAGAAAGAGACAGACAGAGACAGGGAGACACAGACAGACAGACAGACAGACAGACAGACAGACAGACAGAGACTGACAGAGAAAGAGACAGAGAGGGAGAGCTTTCAGCTAACCACCTTGTTTGCTCCTTTCAGAAAACAAATGCATTGAGAGTGATTCATTCCAATCACCTAGCTGCTTTTTGTGTTTGCTTGTCATTTTGGAGGGAAGTTTAGGGGGTGTGGAGCCCCCCCTTGAAGGAATATTCCCCTGTTCACTGCTTCATCTTTTACAACAGGGAACTAGGAAGGGAGGACAGAAGGAAAGAAGGAAAAGAGGGAGGGAGGGAAGGTTGGGATGGAAAAAAGGGAAATAACGAAGGAAGTCAAAGGCAGGCCTAGACATAGTTGGGGAATCCGGGTTTAGCACTCACATCTCAGGTATTTTATGTGGTTTCTGTTCTGGAAGCCAGTTACTTAATGAACACATAGTCATATGTAAGCAAGATTTACTGGTGCAGATGTCTGAAAATTTCTTCGAACGAAAAATAGCCTTTTATTTAAGATATGGACACTGCCTTGAAGATGCAGAAATATTCTACTACCCCCCCCACACTCATCTTCTAACTAGAAACAAACTAAAAATTGGAACCATTCTTCTGAGATTTACAATTAAAATTCTTTTTTTCTGATTATTAGCCTGACTAAATGTGAATTGAAGTTCAGTGAGAGTTTCTTCATTCATGTAGATAGTGATGTACACCATTTCTGGCATTTTTTTTCTCTCCAGAAAATGTCTAAAATATTTGTTCTTAGACATGTTTATACATTTGGGAAAAGCCAAAACCACAATACAAACATACTATGAGTTGAGTATGTAATAATAAATGCATGTATGTATTTTAATACCATTCTAATAGATAAAGTAAAATGGTAGACCTAACTTACATCATGCAGGCATGTATTTATTTACACACACATGCACCAAGAAAAGCTATAAGACTCACTTTAAGACTTTTATAGGGTTTCACATTTGTGCTAGGTCTGCTGAGACTAGAGTCCCCCAGTTTCCACACTCTACACATCTGGGATAATAGACAGGCACATTCAGCTTGTTACTGGTTGAGAGTAGCCTTAAATCCTGGTCCTTCGTCTTTTCCTCCTGAGTAGCCAAGATAAAACATGATATGGCTGTCTCCATTCCTTCAAGGAACAATAGCATACACATTTATATTTACTATGACTCCATGCATCTTTTCTGTGTTTCATTTCTTTTCTGTCACATTCTCGTCAGGAGTTTGATCTTGTTTGAGCCTGGAGCAAGAATTACTAATAACACAATTGGACTCTCTACCAAGATTATATAATGATATGTAAACATGGTTTCTATAATAAGAAATATCATTTTGTGGTGAAACTATAACTGGGGCTTGGATACTATGTGTATGTTCCAAGAATCCTAATAGGTACATGAACAAAGTCTGCATTGATATGGCTATTGTGTTTTGCCATCTTATTAACTCAGTTTTATGAAGTATTATTCATGAGGCAAATCTACAGTGCTCCATTTTTAAGATAGAAATCACAAATACTAACTTTTGGGCGTTTATTGGTCTGAAAAGACCATTCTCTATATCAAATACAAAGGCACAAGAAGTTTTGAAATACTTATCAATAGCAAAATTGCTAGAAATATAATTATAGACTGTTATCATATGTAAAGTAGAGAAGCTAGGAATGAAAAAAATACAAATGTAAATACTATAGGTGCTCCTTAGAATGCAGTCTTCTGAGAGGTTTACAATAGGCGAAGTAGATGGAATTCTTCAGGAGATAATACAATGAATTTAAAGGTCATTATGTTGAATTGTAAGAGCATATTATTTTTTACTGTTCTTAATTAGCCATTTGCATACTTTCCTGTGTGGAAAATTAGTTCTGATTTTTTTTTAAAAAAATGCCTTCTCTAAGGAGAGAGAAACATAAAATTCTGAGTATTTCTTTTGAAATTTCATAACAGCTAAACACAAAAACCATGACTAAGATAATGATCTGTTGTTCTCTTGGGCAACAGTCTCAGATACCATTTAAACTATAGAAGATGATCTACTCATCAATGTAAGTAAATCTTAATGTTATAGTTTAAAAAGTGGAACATTTTTATGTCTTACCCAGCCATTAAATCCCATAATTCAGAACTTAGTAGTGGAGAGCTTGCTTAGCATGCACAAGAGTTGAATTCAATCTAAGAAGAAGAACGAAGAGGAGGAGCAGGAGGAGAGGGGGAGAAACATTAACAAATGAAAATTCAAAATTTTCAAAATAAAAATAAATTCTATGATCTGATAATTGTCTAGAAAAAAATACTGTATTCGGTACTGGAACTTACGTCATGTAATGAATTACTGTCCTGCTGAATTTCTGCTTTATTCCTGCCCTGCTGAATTTCTGCTTTTGTAGGTTAAAGTTTCTAAAATGCTACTTGGCCCTGATGCAGATAAACTGTTACAAAGAGTTGGTAGGCACTAAAATTCTATGTAAAAAAAAAAAGAAAGAAGGAAAACAGGTTATACTGAATAGGAGAAACTTCCATTGATTAGGATAGAATTTCCTTCAAGAATTATGTTCTTAGCCTGGCACAGTAGGCATGGTGGCTCAGGCCCGTAATCCTAGCTACTCAGAAAGCTGTGATCTGGGCACAAAAGGACCTGAGACTCTTATCTCCAATTAACTTGTAGAAAATCGGAAGTGGGGCTTGGCTCAGGGGTAGGGCGGTAGCCTTGAGCTGAAGAGCTCAGGAACAGGGCCCAGGCCAAGTTTAAGCCCCATGACCACCACCACACACACAAAAGAATAGTGTTCTTAAAGAATATTGTTGAGTAAATGTGCTTTAAAAGCATAAGGAGGCTAAGATCTGGGGGATCAGATTTCAAAGACACATCAGACAGAAATATCTGTGAGACTCTAACTACAAATAATCATCAAAATGCTGGACTGGTGGAGAGACTCAGATGAGCTCCAGTGATAAGCAAGAACAAGAGGTCCTAAATCCAAGCTCTGCTACTGTTGGGGGTGGATAGGAGAGATGCATAAGACACACACACACACACACACACACACACACACACACACACACACACACACACACAGAGAGAGAAACATAGACAGACAGAAACCCAGAAAGAAGAAAATTCTACCAATAAATCAATATCATATCAATAATTATAAATGCATCTACTTTTGCCAGTTCTGGGGCTTGAACTCAGGACCTGAGCATTGTCCTAGGACTTTCTCAAGGCTAGAGCTCTATCACTTGTGCCATAGCACCACTTCTGGCTTTTTCCATGTATGTGGTACTGAGGAATCAAACCCGGTCTTCATGCACGGTAGGCAAGCACTTGACCACTAGGCTAAATTCCTGGCCCATAAATGAATCTTAATCTACAGCATTAAGATTTTTTATTAAAGAAGTTATTACATTGATTTTTACATCTTATTTCAAATGACGTGTTTAACAAACAAGTATTCAGGAAAGGAATCTCTATATACAATCACTGACTGGCACTTAGATTTTAGAACATACTCAAAATTAGGCTGAGAGTTTGTACGTCATAGATACATATTAGTCTATGCAATAAAACATTATGTGTATAGTGTTATAAGTTTTTATGTCTATGTAGTTGTGTTTATATCTGCAGTACCATGTCCATAGCATTGGATATGCAAATATTGAGTCTTCACTCTTGTACTGTTTGAGCGTTAAGTTTTTTTAAGCCCACTTCTTAGACATAATGAAATAGGACTAAATTGGTCAGTACCACTAAATAGTCAGTATAATCATTTTAACTCAATGGCCTTTTGGAGAGAATTCACTATTATAAACAAGTGACAGTTTAGTTATAAAATGAGTACACAAGTACCTAGACAAACTGTTCAATTATCTCCTTTTTGTAGAAGATGCCAAATATTGCTTGTGGATTGTACTTGATCTGAAATTGGAATGCACTTCAATAAAGTTTCATTGGATTGCATAAGCTACCTATTTGGGACACTTTTAAAACTTGCTAGAATAATATTCTAGAAAACAAAGTTCCTTAAATTATTTAGTAAGTACACAGATATTTTTCTGTGGGATTCATACTGTCATATAACCTTCAGACATTTAGCAAAAGGGTAATTCTGTGTTATAAGATGTAATGTTATGTGATAGTTACATGGGAGAATGAAAGGACCTTTGTGATTGTTACTGTTATCATTTTAATAGTAATTGTGACATTTTGTCTCAGGTGTCCAACATTCATAGAGACAAGGTAAATTGTTGACAAAGATGAATATGAGTCCGACTTTCCATCATCTTTGACAAATGTCTGTAAATTGCCAATATTTCCTGTACCCCTACTGTAATCTCAGGCCTGTTCTTACACACTATCATTGTATATATAGCACTTTACATGTAGCACATCATAGATAGATGGATAGATAGATAGATTGATAGATAACACATCAAGTAGTCAAAATCAGTAGGTTGAAAACTTGATAGCCCACACTATAAAGTTATATAAAACTACATTCTTTCCACTATAGGGGGTGATTCCTTATCAATATCTAAGAATATCATGAATGGGAACAGAGAGGGGTACTATAAAGAATTCCTCCATATCACTCCATTAAGCTTATGTATCCTGTCCTTACTTCTTGTTTTAAGAACTAGCTGTCATTTTCCTTCCCCCGGATACATATAAATCTAGACAAAAATCCAATATCCAACTATGAAATATTATGCAATCTAACTCCTCTGGACTCATGAGATCACTTAGCTACCAATGGTGTAGCAAGTAGGTAAAAATGACTCAATGTCACAGGTATTATATTAATAAACTGTAGACTAGAACTTTAGATAAGCCTTAAGGATTTCCCAGACACTCTTGGACCTGAGTTCTTCTTTTATGAGATATTCTGAAATGTCAGCTCCTTACCCTGTACTCTTACATTCACTGGATTCTTGTTTCTTTTCCATTCGTGTAAAGTCCATCATGGATTTACTCTAGCACTCTCATATTTCTGGTTTTGGCAGTGGATCATTGGAACAGCTGTGTCAACCCCCGGGCTTTGTGAGTCACCCCAGCCTGCTGACTTGGAACAGAGAAGATTCATCGTCACCGTGTTCTTCTGCTGTACTTCCCTGGGTGACCATCTGCAGTCCTAGTCTACTATGTTTTGTTGATGTCAAGTGTTAACTGCAACATCTCCTTACTCACTCATTTACCATATCTTTTGGGCCCAAAACTAAAATACAAACCAAGACAAACTATCTCCTCTGTTCCTAACAGGAACTCTCTTCCCTATGTACATCTTTTCAAGCCACCTTCCTTTTCTTGGATAGTAAGACACATTTGCTCTTCTCGCAGTTATTCTGCACATACCTGAAACTAACTTTGCCCAGGAATTTATGGCTGAAAATTCTGGGCACGATCTAGTCTTCATATTTATCCCTTGTGCATCCTTGGCCTTTTGTGACCATCTTGTTCTCTAAGAGTCTTCGTTTGCCTTTGCCTTTGGTAACTACATTTCAGCTTCTTTCTCATAGGGTCTTTCTCTCAGTCATCTCCCCTAGCATCTTCCATTTTTATGTGTTTATTCTTCTTTCCATAACATATGTAGAGCCAAATAATGGATCTTGTACCCTGTTACTAAATAGGCTAGATAGAAAAATGCTCCTAAATGAAACATTCCAAGTATCTTTTTTCCTACCAGTTTGCTAACATGCTTTTAAAAGTTGAAATGCCTGTGAAAAATGATCAGAGTACAAATATGGTAGCACAAACTTTGGAAAAGCATGGTTATTCAATCACATTAACTTTTGATTCTGGGCTGAGGCTTTGAAGAGTTCTCTAAACATTCTTTTTAAAGACTATTCAAAACAAACCAACATAACAAAAAATAAATAAATCATAGGTTTCCTTTCATTGCAACTTAAATATAGAACAGCTATATTTAGATATAACTAGATTGAAAAGAATAATTCACCATGAAAATTATTTGAAAGAAAATAGCTTTACAAGATACCAATGAACACTGTTTTTTTAAAGGTCTAGATGGCATACCTATGAATTTATATGATTAAATATTATGTCCCTGAAGGAACCCAGGTTCTCCAAATGATATAGAGAGATGAGAGATGACTTGTGGATATGTAAAATATTAACCTCTTTTGCGAAAGAAAGTATCAAATATAATTGTATAGCTATTACTAGTTGCATGAAAGAGGATATACCAGTTATAAGAGCAAACTATCAAGTATTTTGTTTCTGCTTTTTTTTCTCCCTTTTCCTGATTTGTTTCTGCTTTTCCTTTCTTTTTGCTTCTTCATATAGATTAGAGAGAGTATATGTGACTATCAACATTTTCTGATGATACAAAAGCATGGGCACTATTCCTGAGCTCTTCTTCTCCCAGGCTAGCACTTTACCACTTTAAGCCTCAGCTCTATTTCCAGTTTTCTGGTAGTTAATTGGAGAATAGAGTCTCATGGAACCCCATGGGTGTGGTAGTTTCATGCCTACAATCCTAGCTTCTCAGGAGGCTGAGATCTGAGGACCGCAGTTCAAAACCAGCATGGGCACTATAGACCCAGAGGCTCTTATCTCCAATTAACCACTAGAAAACCAAAAGTGGCAGTGTGGCTCCAGGGGAAGGGTGGTATCCTTGAGCTGAAGAGTTCACGGATGGAGCTCAGGCCCAGAGTCCAAACCCCATGATAGAGGAAAAAAAATTAAAAGAGTCTCATAGACTGTCTTGCCTGAGCTGGCTTTGAATTGCGATCCTTGCACCATAGCCTCCTGAGTAGCTAGTTACAGGAAGCCACTGATGCCTGGAAAAAGTACTGCTTTTTTACCGAGGTGTCTTTAATGGGTACATGATAATGAATGGCCTCATAGATATTTCAGAACTATAAAAGGTTCCAGGGTTTGTTATTTAAAATATCCTTTTTCAGGGCCTAGTGATTGGCCTAGTGATTAAAGTGCTTGCCTAGCATGCATGAAGACCCGGATTCGATTCCTTGGTACCACATACATAGAGAAAAGCCGGAAGTGGTGCTGAGGCGCAAGTAGTAGAGCTCTAGCCTTGAGAAAGTCCAAGGACATTGCTCAGGCCCTGAATCAAGCCCAGGACTGGCAAAATAAAATAAAATAAAATATCCTTTTTCAGACTAAGAAAGTAAAGATCAATAAAGTACCTATTTAAAAATATTTATTATTATCTTTAAGTAGTTGTACAGAATGTTTTCACTTCAAAATGTCAGCGTATGAGTATAACACATGTTGATTGAGCCCATCATGCTCCCATCTGGCCTCAAGTTACCTGACTCCACATTCATAGGTGGAATCAAATATTATGACAGCATTTGCCTTTCTTTCTACATTAGTCTGTCCTTCCTCCCCTTGACCTCTCACCCTTGACAAGATAGGTTTCCGTAAAGCCACACTGACAATGTGGGACAAAACCTGACCACAACTCAGGTGTTTGAATTGTCTGTCTATCACGCATGTTTGCATGTGATGTATGATCACATTAATATAAACATATTCACAAATACAGACATATGTGTGTGTAATTTAGTGTGAAAAATTTACTTCCAAAGGAATATTGTTCCATCTGTCTGGAAAACAGTCACTGCTTTATATTTGATGGCTTAATCATTAGGGCATCAAAAGGAGAAATAAAATGTTGCTTAAGGAGCTCAGTGAAGTGTTTACATTTCCCCTCGGGCACTCAAAATTATCATTGAATTGCTCCATAAAATGAAAATATGCTCAGAACTCTGGATTCATTTTGTAAACATCCTTTACACAATCAGTATGTACTAATAAAGAAGTCTTTTCATAAAGATAATGAATGTAGGCAGTGGAGCTGTGGATGGATCCAAGTGATAAAATTACTAGCCTTGATCAAAGGACCTCAGGGACAGCGCTCAGGCCCTGAGTTCAAGACCCATGATGGACCAAAATAATACTTGTAAGTTAGTTATTTATGTTAAGTCTGAAGTGTTTATTTTTATGACAAATTAAATCGACTGTTCCAAAGACATCGATGCAGCAAAGAGTATCACAAACATTTTTGGTGATACAAAAAGTGGTCCTTTTCACATCTTATAAATCTTACGGATTTAAATTTACTGTGCCACATGACAGAAAGGAAGCGTGTCTGCTGTGGTAGATTACTTGCCCGGCCTGCAACAAGTCTGGGTTCAGATACCCATTGCCCTCTAAAAAAGTGAACACAACATTCAGTAATGTTCTTTTCTCTAGTTCACTTACCTTATCACTCATAACTAATATTTCAGCACCATGTATCCTATGAGATTGTATCAAAACCCTTTCGTATTTGTTCTCCACAATCAGCAGCTATTATTGAAATAGAAAAATAACTTTAACCAAAACACCACACATGTTTGTCAAAAAAATAATAGCCCAGCCATGATTGTTTAGGAATTCGTCTTGGGAGTCCCAAGTGGTCTACAAGTTTTACCTCTACCAATAAACCTTTTTTCTTAACCTATAAGGAATCATGAAAACTGGGAAATAGCCAGTTTAATTTTGTAATATGAATAAAAAGCAACTTAATTTCCCAAGGGAGCACTTCAGAATTAGTGAGTAGGAAAACTACAGAATGCACAGATGGACTTTTACCATTATGTTGCCAGAGATGGCATTTTCTCTATGTGACTGCTATGTTATAAAACACAAAGAAAATAACCCTGTTGTGTACCTAGAAGAGTGATAAGATATAATCTTGAATCCTTTCTATTATTTCTTTAACTTAAAAAAATGATTCTTACTAATTTGATCACTGTGTGTCCTTAATACTGTATATAGGAATTTAAAGAAGGAATTTCGCCTCTCCTTTTTGAGGCTTGCATGCTTATGGCTCTCTGGGAAAGGAAAATAGGCGGGTTATCAGACTCTATCTGGGGCTTTTATTTTCAACACTCTAACAATAGCCTTTTCTTCAACCTGGAGTTTCCTCTTGTCAAAAGAAAACAAATTTTAGTAGGCAATAGCATAAGACGTCGATTGATGTTTGAAGATAATCACTGTGGGTTTCATGAGAAGCTGGCTTAAATGTGTATCTGAAGCAGGTGTGCAAATACTGCAAGGGATGGGAGAACGGAATTTGAAAACTTATTTTTAAGTAGTTGTACAAAAGGATATCGATTTAATATGTTCATTTATGAGTATAATGGATCTTGATCAACGTCACCTCAAAGGCAGGAGTGTCTGGGGCCATGTGTGGTTACATTAAGGTACAGTGGCTAAAGTTAAGGAAGTCCAAGTTTAAACACTTGTTTTCTTAAAGTCTTTCTTTATTGATGCCTCCTCCATCTTCTTTTTTTTTCCCCCAGTGTAGACTCCACAGGCCATACTTAAATACCCACTGTGTTTAGCCAGTGGGGAGAGCACACTGTTTCAGAAATAAAGCAAAGAATAACAACTTACATTCAGGAAGCACTTAGGCATTTGTGGGTAATTCCTTAGCTGGTGAAGTGACATTCACACTACGTAGAGCCCTGGAGTATTACATGTAAAATGAGCAGAATAAGCTTACAAGGATCATCTAACCTCTGGAATGACAGCTGACAATGGCTACCCCAGATGTTAGATTTACAAGTTGCAATGTTAAGTCAGCTGTAGCTGCCAGAGTGCCAGGCTGGCCGACAGGATTGTCCTCAAGACACCCTAATTGCCACATGATAGTTCATATAACACACCTCTTGTCATGCCATAGTTCTGCCTTTCCTTCTCCCTTCCCTTCTCTCCCCACCCCTTACTTGCACACCCACTCACATGGCTAAAGTATCTACTAGGTAATGATTAGCTTAAAAGCAGGGGAAACCTAATGCAGATTTGCAAGCATCAGGAGTGGAAATCACGCTGTGTTGAGATCAGAGGCCAGGCAAAATTTTGGTTGGCCTGTTTATTTCCTGTGGAGTTGGTGGCTTGCATATATATATATATATATAATTTCTCTCTTGCCTTGCATATATATAATTATATATAGAGAGATGTGTGTGTGTGTATATATATATATATAATTTCTCTCTGGCCAGCAACAACTCTGTTCACCTGCTCCTCTTCTTTTCTCTTGTTAGGTCGTGTTGAGACCCCTCATTGCCCAGGTCCACACGGATTTCCCACACCCACCCTAGCCCCCGTGTCCGGACACACTCAGTCCTATCTACCCCGCTGCACCTGGACCAAGATGCTGCCCTGTGAAGGCTCGCGGTCGTGTCTGTGCCGCCCTGCTCCCCCAGAACAAAGAGATGGCGGGCCCTGGAGCTGGCACTCGGGACGTCTAGGCTCTCGGAGGGGCGCCGGCACCCACGCAGCCACGCAGGTCACGGGAGCAGGGAGACGGAGATCTCTTTGCCTGGCCAAGTTAACTTGAGCGGGGAGCCAGGCGCCAAGGTGGCGGGCCCCACGGGCGCCCCTCCTCTTCTCCCCAGGTCTTCCCCAGAACAGAGGTAGGAACTGGGGCTCCAGGCCCCGGCCCTTCAGAGACGCTGGGGCACAGCAGGCGCCTAGGAGCGGAGTCTGGAGGGGTCCCCCAGCAGTCACGTGTTCCCCAGGCGCCTCCCGCCCCCCCTCCCCCCCCCGCCGCCCGCCCGCTCGGGTCGCGCTCCCGCGGGTCGCTGTCGCCGCCTGGCGCACAAGCCACCGCGCGCGCGGGGCCGCGTGCACCGCGGGAGCCGAGGCGCTGGCAGTGGCCGGGGTGCCCCGAGGTACAGGCCTCCCTGCTGCCCGGGGCCGGTAGCCAGCCCGCGTGCACCGCCCCATCCCGGAGCCCGCACCCCTGTCCTTGGTCCTGAAGCGCTGCGGGGCTCCCCTGGGGCCGCCCGGCTGGGGATCGGGAGTGGGGGTGGGGGTGGGGCCGGGCAGTTGTCACGCGTGAAGGGAGAGCGGGGAAGGGATCGGGTTGTGTTCTTCTCCGCCCGGCAGGTCCCTCACGTCCCCAACTCACCTGGGAGGAGCCGGCGCCGCGGGACCCCGGGAGCAGGTCTGGGGCGCGCGCAGGTGTCGTCCGCGCGGGGCTCGGGGAGGAGGGGGCGGGCGCGGCCCCCGTCGGGGGGCGAGCCTGGCGCGGCGGGCGAGGCGGGGGCTGCGCGGGGGCTCAGCCCCGCGGGGTGTCACGGGCCGTCCAGCCGCCCTGCTGGCCCAAGGCTGGCGGAGGAGACCCAGGAGGTGGCCGCGCTCCCCAAGCTGGCGCTCGGGGAACGCCAGCCGTGAGCATTGCCACGCGCCGGGACGCCGGGGACGAGAGTCCTCCTCAAGTCGGCAGACCTTTTTATGCTGGAAGAAAGGCTAGAGCAAACACCCCCGCCTCCTCCCCACACCCCCGCCCCAAAAATGCATTTTCCACCGCCCATGGAAACAACTTGAGGTTCTCTTAGTGGCTTTTTTTTTCTTTTTTTCCCAGCCTGAATTCAATTTGAAATTTCAGGTTTCTCCAAGGAAGAGAAACTCCGTGGTTAGAACTCAAAAGGGAGCGTGATTGTTAATGGAACAGAGCTCTATTTATCTGTCCGTTCCCAATTTTTACCAGATCCTAACTGGAAGAACAAATCGTGAGACTCTTCGGGAACATGGACTCTTGCCATGGTTCCAAGATCACAGCAGAATTGATGATATATCGTTGCTATAGAGTTAATTTTATTATTTTGTGTGATAGGCACCTTTTGAGAGAAGGATAGCATGCATTTTCCCAAGACAGGAAATCATCTTAACAAAGAAATTGTAACCAAATGAACAAATCTGTTCTTAGTAGATCCTCCTGTTATTCTTTTTAAAGGACTGTTGACTTTCTCAAGATGTTAAAAAAAATGTATCGAGAAGATTTCATTGTCCAGGAACTGGACATAAGAAAGGGTTCACTTTCTGTATCAGATTTTTTTCTGAAATAATATTTCTCTTTTCCATTGCCAAAACCCTCTCTTTTGGGTTCTATTTCATAATTCCTAGAGTAATGCAAGTTGAAGTAGAGTTCTCATATGACGTGGCCTTCATTACTTACAGAATATGCGTGCCACAGGAAGTGTACAGGGTTCATTATAGCACTTGTTGAAAAACAGAGATTTACATCTTCGTAGGTCTGTTTACTGTTTTGTTTTCTTTTCCAGGAAGAAAAAAGAGAAGTTAAAAGGGTAAGTTTTAGGGGAAAACATCTTTGTGTATTTATCTGTTTACTTGTTTAAATTTACTTTTTGTATTTATTTACTTGCCTAAATTTACTTTGTTTAAATTAGAAAGTAATTCCTCTACTTTAGACTTCCAACTTTCAAAGAGATGACTTAAATCTTATTGAATGTTTTTTCTGTTTATTTTTCACTACAAAAAAAATATTTATGCATTTAAGGCATACGTGCACTTGAACTCAGGATCTAGGTGGTAGCCTTTAACTTTTTTCATTCAAGTCTGGCATTCTATTAGAGTTGAAGCTCTACTTTTGGCTCTTTGGTGGCTAATTAGAGATTAGAGTCTCATGAACTTTACTCCCTAGGTTGGATTTGAACCATGATCTTCAAATCTCAGCCTCTTGTGTAACTAGGATTACAGGTTTGAGCCACTGGCACCTGACAAGGAGATACTTTTAAAGAAACTGAACATCACTGCCACATGTCCTCATGATAATCTCCAGAATTTAGTGATTAGGAGAATTTGTGCCTTGAAATAAAGACTGGCAGAGTGTTTACTTTGTGCAGAGCACTTTACATGCTATGTGTGTTTATGTTTGTCTGGTGAATGGTTTGGATGGGATTAGGTGAAAGATCAAATGAACGAATGAAGGGATGGATGGATATCTGGATGGATGAATGGATGGATGTTACAAGATAGAAGACACAGGAAAAAAAGCAGGATAATCTAGTTAATCTATCAATTGGAATGTAAGTGTTCGTTATACTTATATATTATACATTACAACAGTGCAATGTTTTGTGATCTACTTAACTGAATATCTCATTAGAGTCATAAGAATACCATTCATTCAGCCTCCACTTGGGGGTTTGCAGTAACCACATGACTTTGAATTAATCCCTCATAGAAAGCTTTGAATTAATTCCTGTCCACATTATATTGTATTAGTTATTTTTATGCCATCAAAACAGAGTAGAACACAGCATGTCAGATGGTCAATAACTTATTGAATGAGAGGAGGAAGGAAGAATCAAATAATTTTATTTAGCTATTCACTAATGAATCAAGCTCTCTTTTAAATTAACAACTTATCTACTTTCTTAAAATATTTAAATGTCTTAAGAAAGGAAAAGCATATTATTTTCATTTTTTTCTCACTTTCCAGTGATTAGTTAGAATGGCATTTACTTCATCCAGTAGCTAAGATATCAGTGGTTTTCATTGTTTAATAACTAAAATAGTTTATGCTCGTATATTTAAAATGGAAGAAGCTTAGCAACTCTCCAATCTGACATGTTTCTTTTTCATTTGAATAAAATATGTGATATTGTTTAAATTTTTGCTTCCTGGTGCTTCTATGTTAATTTTATTAAAGAACATATCAAATTAAAAAAGTTAAAAGTAATAAACTGTCAATTTTGTACATATGTTTCTGCACATTGCACTTTGGGGCCAAGTCAAATTTTTTTCTAATCTCAGTCGTGTTCTAAAACATCTATCTAAATATATGTAAACATAGACATATCACATATTTACTCTATTATGAATACTTCTAGGGTGATTCATTTGTTATTTTAAAACTGAGAACACTAAACTGCTTTCAAATGATTACTAACAAAAATTGCCCTGGTATCTATTATGCCTAATGTACCTCCCCATCATGAAACTAATTAAAGCTTTCCTCTTCAATTAGAGTGGAATTGACTACCTTGGAAACAATCTGAATTTTAGACTCAAAACCACATTGTTTCATTGCTACAAACTTGACTACATTTTGCTGAGCAATTTTACTTGGAATGCATTGTCACAGTAGGGAGAGAAAAAGTCAGTTTGAAACTATCTCCAATCACAAAGCTGGGAGGAAAAATGGACTCAAGCTAGTAAATGATCAGTGTAACCGTAATATTCACAAGACAATACATTGGAAATGAACTTTTCAACTTGGGAGGGGAAAAGGTGGAGGGAGAGAAAGTGGGAGAAAAACATGGGAAGGAGCAGCATGGTGATACATGCTTGTGATTCCATCCCTCCAGAGGCTGAGGTAGGAGGATGGAGATCAATTTAGTGAGCTCTAGGCGAGTATTGGCTACATAAGGAGATCATACCCCACAGGAAAAAAATTAAGGAAGGATGGAACGAAGGAAAGAAGGAAGTGAGGGAGGAAGGAAGAGTGGAGGGAAAGGGGGAAGGAAGGGAAAGGAAAGAAAGGAAGGGAAGGCAAGGGAAAGGATCTGCAAGTAAAGGAGGAGAAAAAATAAAATGGGAAGAGAAACAGAGAGGGGAGAAAGAATGGAAAGGAGGAAGACAGGAAGGAAGGGAAGGAGTCAAAGCAATAGTTAAGCAAGAAAACAGCTATAAATAGCCTGTAATATTTGTAACATGTGATCCTGAATAAGATAACTAAAGCCAGGGGGTCATCAGAATCAGGGAATTAGGCAGAATCCCCAATCAAAGCTGCTTTCATTAGAAGCCAACTCACCTAACCATAGGAGTTCCAGGAAAGTGATTGTCTAGTCATAAGGCAAATGAGTCAGAAGGCCATTGCAAGTCACTTTTGTCACCCCTTTTTCTCCAGAAGCAATACTGACATAAATTGCACATTAATGCTATCTGAGACACTCAGATATATCTATCTTTACAGGCATGCAATTAACATTTGGAATTCCATTTCCACAAGATCAGTAATAAAAGCTGAGTTTTTTTGTTTTGTTTTGGGGGAAGTATTTTTTGTTTATTTTTTTTAAAGAAACCTTCAACTTTTCTTGTAGCAGAATGATGACTAGCATCTGATTTCAACCAGAGTCCTGGGCCAGAGGGCCAACTCTGGGGGTTCCCGACATGTCAGGTGCACTCACTCACTAATGAAAGAGAGGAGCAATCGTGGAGAGTGGGAGCAGACATTAGTTCATCCTGAGAAGAGGGGAGCTAAGTGTTTTGGCTCACCTCCATGTGCTGGCAAAGCTTCAGGATCATAGCTCTCTGGCATGAGGGAGAGCTATTCAAAACAAAGCTGTTGCAGTTGGAGCGTCATGGCTGACTGTGACCTTAGTGCTGGTTCCACAAAGGGATTCCCTAGAATTTGCAATCCCCATTATCACCTGACATGCTTCATGGTGCAGCCTTGTCTTTAGAGGCGATTGTCTTCCTTCGGGGCCATTATCTTCCCTGAAAGCCTTGCTGTTGTTTGTAGTAGTTTCAGTCCCCAGCTATCAAGATTAAGGTATAGATTCTGGTGAGTCCCAGAATCCCAGGTGACTGCTAGAGAGAGACTCAGAGCAAAGCAGACAGGTGCACAATCAAGAAAGTGATGTCAGGCTTTATCCTGTGTTTAGTTCAGTTGCAATCCTGAGTGAAGAGTGCTAAGTACCTCCAAGTCTAAGTACTAAGCAGATTCTAAGTACTTGTGATACTGTTTATAACTATATATAAAACTGAAGCTAATTTAATTATGGCAAATCTCCACATGAAAGACTTTTTTGTGTGTAAATTGACTAGACCAGGATTTTAGGTCCTTCATAAAGATGACAGTGTATACCATACATTTAGGCACACATGCCACTTTTTTTTTTTTTGCCAGTCCTGGGCTTGAGCTCAGGGCCTGAGCACTGTCCTTAGACTTTCTCAAGGCTAGAGCTCTACCACTTGAGCCTCAGCACCACTTCCGGCTTTTTTCTATGTATGTGGTACCGAGGAATCGAACCCAGGTCTTTGTGCATGCTAGGCAAGCACTCTACCACTAGGCCAAACTCCCAGACCCACATGCCACTTTTAAAGCTTTAAATGTAACCTTTCACTTAGTGATCTAGACATGAATGTATACTTATTGGTACATAGCAAAAATGCTTTTAATAGCTATGTAATCTCTGTGGAGATATCTATTCATTAGCATTATCTTTTGTTCCCTTGAGTTTTCTGTAGGAAATTATTTTTTCCAGATGTTTACTTTAAAAAAAATTGTTTTTTCCCAGTCCTGGGCTTGAGCTCAGGGCCTGAGCATTGTCCTTGGACTTTCTCAAGGCTAGAGCTCTACCACTTGAATCACAGCACCACTTCGGGCCTTTTTCTGTGTTATGTGGTACTGGGGAATCAGAACCCTGGTCTTCGTGCATGCAAGGCAAACCTTTACCACTAGGCCAACACTCCTTGCGGGTCTTCATTTGGCTTTTACCCTTTCCTCCTCTTACTTCCCACACAAACGTAAAAGCAAAGCTGTAGTCCAAGTGGAGCACGTTCTACAACCGATGATGACCTTCAAGGTCAAGGTCACTGTCCTGGGGCTGCATTTAAAACTACGGTTCCCAGCCGAGCAGAGGCCTTTCTAAATCTTCTTGGATGGATGCAACAAGGGCCCAGGCTCTGAAACCCGGGTGGATTAAGTCGTGGCCCTCCAGTCAGTGGTGTTGCCTTGGTTTTCCCCCCGGGTGGATTAAGTCGTGGCCCTCCAGTCAGTGGTGTTGCCTTGGTTTTCCCCCCAAGCTGACGGGGGGGATGTCCTCATTGATTCCCTGCAGGGTTCTAATATGGATCTCGAGCTGCAGGCGAAGGAGAACACGACCATGGTGACCGAGAACGGCACGGGGGCCACGCGGGATGCAGACTTCCCGGTGTGGGACGACTACCGGAGCGGCAGCGTGGACGACTTCCAGTACTTCCTCATCGGGCTGTACACCTTCGTCAGTCTCCTGGGCTTCCTGGGCAATCTGTTGATTTTAATGGCGGTGGCGAAGAAGCGCAGCCAGAAGACGACGGTGAACTTCCTGATCGGGAACCTGGCGTTCTCGGACATCCTGGTGGTGTTGTTCTGCTCGCCCTTCACGCTGACCTCCGTCCTGCTGGACCAGTGGATCTTCGGCAAGGTCATGTGCCACCTGATGCCTTTCCTCCAGTGCGTGTGCGTGCTGGTGTCCACGCTCATCCTCATCTCCATCGCCGTGGTCAGGTACCACATGATCAAGAGCCCCGCGTCCAACACCCTGACGGCGCACCACGGCTACTTCCTGATCGCCACGGTGTGGACGCTGGGGCTGGCGCTCTGCTCGCCCCTGCCGGTCTTCCACAGCCTGGTGGAGCTGCGCGAGGCGCTGGGCCCCGCGTGGCTGAGCAGCAGGTACCTGTGCGTGGAGGCCTGGCCTTCGGACTCCTACCGGATCGCCTTCACCCTGTCGTTGCTGCTGGTGCAGTACATCCTGCCCCTGGTCTGCCTCACCGTCAGCCACACGGGCGTCTGCAGGAGCGTCAGCTGCGGCCTGGCCCGCAGGGAAGCCAGGCTGGAGGAGAACGAGATGGTCAACTTGGCGCTGCAGCCGGCGGCGGCACCCAAGAGCGGGCCCCCGGCAGCCAGGCCGCCTCCTCCTCCTCCTCCTCCTCCGCCATCATCCGGCAGCCGCCGCTGGGGCTACGACGCCTTCATCCGGAGACACCGCAGGCGCTACAGCAAGAAGACCGCCTGCGTGCTGCCCGCCCCGGCTGGGGCCTCCCGGGGCCGCCCGGGCCCCGCGCGCAGCGGTGGTGGCGGAGGGGGCGGCGGCGGCGGCGCGCTCTCCTCCTCCTCCTCCGGCCAGGTGATGCCTGGGGTCCCTACCTGCTTCGAGGTGAGGCCCGAGGAGAGCGCGGAGGCCCGGGGGGGCCGCGGGAGGCGCGCGGGGGGCCGGATCCACAGGCGATCGCGCAGCGTCTTCTACCGGCTGACCGTGTTGATCCTGGTGTTCGCGGTCAGCTGGATGCCCCTCCACCTGTTCCACGTGGTCACCGACTTCAACGACAACCTCATCTCCAACAGGCACTTCAAGCTGGTGTACTGCGTGTGCCACCTGCTCGGCATGACGTCCTGCTGTCTCAACCCCGTCCTCTATGGCTTCCTGAACAACGGGATCAAGGCCGACCTGAGGGCTCTGCTTCGCTGTCTCCACCTGTCCTGATCCCCACCCGTGGGCACTGAAAACAGACACACAGCAGCAACAACCACACGCATGAAACCCAAGGCTGATACTCACGACGGCGACAGGAGTAGAGCTGGGGCTGACACAGGGGATTTCATTCCTGTGGAGACTCGAGGGTGTGTCCGAATGTAATCCCTTTGTGCATCTGTACGGAGCTATCCATCTCAGCTGTAATTTCATTGAACAACAACAGCAACAAGAAAAGCATTTCATGTTACCTGTCAGTAAAAGAACCATGTCTTTGCTGGAAATAACAGTTAATACATAACCAACTCAATGTTCTTGTCCATACACATAAAAAGAAAAAAATATGGTATTTCTTTTCCCCCTGAAGAACATTTAACTCCTCATTTGAGAAATTTCTTTTAGCTAGCTACCCCCATTGCTATCTGTGTTGAGTTTCTGACAATACAAAAATGGTTAATCTAGCCGGCGGGACAGGGTTCAAGCCTGTAATCCTAGCTACTCAAGTGGCTGAGATCTGAGGATCAAGGTTCAAAGCCAGCCCCGGCACTAAAGGACCTGAGACTCTTATCTCCAATTAACCTCTAGAAAATTGGAAGTGGGGGCTTGGCTCAAGGGTAGGGTGGTAGCCTTGAGCTGAAGAGCTCAGGGACGATGCCCAGGCCGAGTTCAAGTCCTATGACCCACACACAAAAAATGTTCAATATATCCAGGAACTCATAACTAAATGGCAAATGTATGCTTAAATCATATTTATAATTTTATACATCGGTCACGTTTTTGAAAATTCTGTAGAAAAATTATATCTTATATTACTGAGAAGTGGTAAAATTATCAATTTAACTCTACTTCCTAGTAATGCACATTGATTTATCAAGTAAGCTTAACATTTTTTCCCAGATTGTTTTTTTACTGCATTCAACACCACCCAATAAAGACTACTTTCAGATATATCTTCTATGTTCTAAAATATTAAATTTGAATGACATCTGTGTTTCTAATTATTAAATAATTTTAAAGACTAAATATTCACAGACATACAAAGTAATATTTCATGGTATTTCCTTATACTACATCTGCAATATGAAGTTTATATGCTGTCTTGCTAGACATTGTCAATTTCTTTTAAGTATTTGAACATTTCATTTGTTTTTTTGCCAGTCATTTGTTTGGATGCTTGAGTTTTGTTTCTGTTTTTATGCTGCTGCAGGTCAAATCTAGGTTCTTGTGCATGCCAAGCAACTATTCCGCCAGTCAGTTACATCTCCAGCTTTGTTTTGACAACTTTTAAAGTCTTGTAAAAACATACTCTTATTTGAGTATTTGCACATAAGGGTTATATGTATGAGATAATATTGATGTCTTTTTTCAGAACTTATAACTGGTTTAAGCATTTCCCATGTTGATTCCTATTCATACCAAGGAAAAACAATAAAACCAAATAAAATAATTTGTTTTCAAGTAACTAAGAGTTTCAATATTTTACCAATTAGAAGTCCAGTATTGCCTTAGAACTTTGGTTCTGCTCCATTCTCCTTTCCCCCAATGATATCAGCACACACAGGAAGTTGCTGTGATCTCACCTGCGGAAAAAATGTTGTTGGGCATCAGGTGACCTCTGAAGCTTCTGCTGACCTCCAGCCAAGGAGTCACAATCATGGTTGGCTTTCATGGTATATCAGCCTCAGCTTCAGCTGTACAGTGGATGGTCTCTCCCAAAAGTCAAGGCCTGAGACTCAGCCCCAGGGTCCTTCATTGCTTCTCTTTTCCCAACACAGTGCTCTGCTATATCCATGGTGTCACTTTCATGGCTATACACCAGCACTCTTTTTCCCTACTCCTTTCTAGATACAAGGCCCCATCTGCTTTTAAAACATGCGTTCCTCTAGCCTCATTGGTGCTATGTGAAAGTCCTTCTCTCAATGTTTATGTTATATCTCCAAAGATATATTATATTTATATTGTATTTCCAAAGGGGAGAAAACATGTCCACACTTAATCCTTCCTTCCTTCCTTCCTTCCTTCCTTCCTTCCTTCCTTCCTTCCTTCTCTTTCTACCTTTCTTTCTTCCTTCTTTCCTTCTTTCCTTTTTTTATGTCCTAAAGGAATCTACTTATCTCTGCCTTGTAAGAGTGTCCTCAACCAATATTATCCTGTGTCACCACTCTACGTGTGTCCACACTAAAGCTATGGTCAGAACATAGCTTTCTCTCTCTCAATACTTGGATTCAAAACTCATGTCACTCAATGAACAAAAAAAAAATCTGTGCTGAAGAACGAATGGTTATTTTAAAAACACGTTCTACTTGAACACTGAAGTTCAAAGTTTACTGTGAGAGTTCAAAAGGGGGAAAAGACAAGAAGAAAATAAAACTCACTGATGAGGACAAATAACATACAGGGAGACAATCCATCCTATCAGAGTAAGTAACATTAGGAAATATATAACAGCCAAACTTTTACAGTGGTTGATAGATGAGTTTAGTTAAACTTAGTAAATTAACCTGAGGCTCTTAAACTATTGAACTCAATGGAAGTAATTTATATTCCCTAATTAGAGATGACTAAATGATTTTAATAATTGAAAGTTGAGCAGTTTGAATGGGTTGTTGGACTGAAGTCGTTGAGGTTGGGATTAATGGTTTTAGAAAATTAGTAGGAATGAGACTGTCTTCCATGGAGACTTGCTTACTGAGTTAAGCAATTTTTGTTCAGTCAACTTTCCATTGCTCCAGGGCTGATTACATAACTCTGTTTTCATTCTCTCTTGGAGTCTGACACAGTTTCTTGCTCTAATGTAGCCTCCCAAAACCCATGGCTAGAGGAAATAGATGGAGATGAAATTATAAGCAGTCAACCTCATTATTTTAACAATTATTTTAAAATATTTAATTCAGGAAGCAGGTTAAATTGAGTTTTAGAGGCTATTTAAATTATTAACAGTGTTAAGCAACTGAAATGATGAAATAAGGATGACATTTGTAATATGATTATTTTAGGCAAAAGGTATTTATCAAGTATTTCACTGCTGTCATTTGAATATCACCTCTATAACTCATGTGGAAACTCATTTGCCATCATAACAATATTAAGAGGTGGCACCTTGAGAGATCATTGAGTTATCATGAGAGTTTCTTCATGAGACATGGCCATTATCTTGGCAGTGGCTTGGATATTGCCATAACTTCTATGCTGTTTGATGCCCTCTGTCATGTTATGGTGAGATGAGAAGGAACTCACTGGATACTCACACATGGCATCGTGTTTTGGTGTTGCTGTTTGTTTTGTTTTTCAATTGTATTGTCCAATAATGTATAGAGAGATTACAGTTACATTTGTCAGGTAGTGAGTGCATTGCTTCTCACACATTGATACCCCTTCTCATGATTTTGTCCCTGTTTCCCTCCCTCTGCCCCTTCCAAATCATCTTATGGCATCATGTTTTAAAGCCTCTACAACTATAGAAACCAATTTTCTTTTCTTTAAAATTTACTGAGTCTGGCTGGGTATGCTCATCACCTGCTTTGTGATCCCAGCACTCATGAGGCTGAGGCAGGAAGATGGGGAGTTCAAAGCCACCTTGGATTACATAAAATTAATTAAACGGCAATTAATGATGTAATATGCAGATGTGTGTGGCTTCCTAAAGCTGGCCATAACAAAGTACCATAATCTGAGAGACAATAAAATGCAAATATTGATTGTCTCACAGTTGCAGTGCTGGCAGTGCGAAACTGCCATGGGTGGGGGTGGGGAAGGCCTGAAGGGGGCAGGAATCCAGGCTCTGGCTGATCCCAACTGCTCAGACTTGCTGACATTCTTCAATGCTCCTTACAGCTGCTTAACTCCCATGTCTTCCTTACTGTCCCGTGATGCCCCTTCTCCTTTTGTGTTTCTGTGTTTAAAGGTGTCCTTTTTATTTTCCCCTGAAGGACTCCAGTCATATTAGATTTCCTCCCTGCCATCCAGTAGAAAGTCAGCTCAACTTGTCGAATTACATGTTCAATGATCCATTTTCCAAGTAGGATCACATTCTGAGGTACCAGAGGGTTAGAATTTTGATGTACACATTTTGAAGGGGGAGACATAAGACAACCTTAAATTGCACACATATTCCCCCACCCCATCGTTCTGTTTTTCTTTCTCGTGCTGAGCATCAAACATAGGTCTTTACGAATGTGCCAGTCAAGCATTAGTAACAAGAGTGATAAGAGCCTTAGCACCTCAAGATTATAATATAATATATAAGAAATTTAAAAAATAATACTATAATAACAATAATGACGATGAAGTGATGTGGCAGGAGAAAAACAAATTGGGTATAATTTCAAATGGGATAATTCTGTAGTCTTAGCTAAGAGGACGAATTTCATACAAGGACTTGAAAAAAATGTGAGGAAAAAATGAGGAAAATGTGAGTAGCAGGAAAAAGGGCACTCTGGGGAAATTTTTCAGCCTTTAAGTGGAGGACTCATTTTCAGTGTTAAAGGAATAAAGAGGAAACCATTGTAGTAGAAATGCAATAAGCAGAGGTAAAGTGCACAAGGAGTTGAGAGGCAGGCCTTACTCACCTTTGCTGGCATTTGTAAGTACTCTGACTTTCCCTCTTAGTAAAATGGGGAGCAATTTCGATGTTGACCGGAGATGGAACATGACCAATCTTGCAATAAGAGGATGACTGTCGCTATGACAATAGACTATTCCTCCATCTTCCTCTACAGCATTAACAATTGACGATGCTTATGCCAGGAACTCTCTGGGGGTTACAAAACAGTGATATTCTAGTCTACCAATTTTTCCCATACCAGGTAGGTTGATGAAACATTCTGCTCATCTATAATTTGCTCATCGGATCATAGAATTCATTAAGGAAATACAGGATGGCAGCTTGTCAAACTCCAGGCCCTAGACTATTGGACCTAGACAACTTTGAGTACTTCCAATCATTCTGTTGTACTCCCTATGATGTGTTCCTAGGTCAGCCTAATGCTATTCACACAGTCCAGGTCAAATTATGTGCATTCTCTAAAGAGTTAAAGTCAGGACATTTTTTTAGTAGTAGATCTTTTTTTCCCATATATTTTTATTGTAATTAATAGAAGGATTACATGATATTTACCAGATAGATGGTGCATTAATTCCCATACATTGATACCCTTTCACATGTCTTGGTCCCCATTTCCCTCCCCCAATCCCCACCCCTCATCTTGTTTTCCCCTGTTCCCTATCCAATTTCAAATAACCAAATACAAATATATCCGATATATCAGGCAACAAAGTGAGATACTGTAACAATATGAGATAACCAAGGGACAGCAAAAGAGATGAGAGATAACATAGTTTAGTAGTAGATCTTTAGGAAATACACTAGAAAAAATTTTTCCGATGCTATTTTGACTGGAGCCCCCTATTCATCTAAAATTCACCATAAAACTACTACTGAGTAAGTAAAGGATTTCAAAATGTTCCAAGTATAATCTTTTTTTCCTTCCTTCTTGTTTGCTTCCTTCCTTTCTTTCTTCCTTTCTCTTTCTTTTTCTAACTTTCTTTCTCCTCTTTCCTTTCTTTCTCTATTTCCTTCTCTTGCTTTCTTTTCTTTCTTCCTTCCTTCCTCCCTCCCTCCTCCCTCTCCTTCCCTCCTCCCTCTCCCTCTCCATCCCTTTGTCTCTCTCTCTTTCTCTTTCTCTCTCTCTCTCTCTCTCTCTCTCTCTCTCTCTCTCTCTCTCTCTCTCTCTCTCTTTCCTTCAGTCATTCTTTCTTTCTTTCTGTCAGTTATGGGGCCTGAATTCAAGGCCTAGATGCTGTACTTGACTTTTCTGGCTGACTTCAAACCATGATCCTCAGATTTCAGATTTCTGAGTAGCTGGGATTACAGACAAGAGCCACCAGCACTCAGCGACTCTTGTACTTTCAATATGAAAATTCCTGTTGTTAGTATTTTGCTCTAAATGCAGGCCTACGATCCTTGATTGGACTTTGCTGTCCTCCTCTGATCGAAACTGTTGACCCGGTGAACAATATATTTAATTTGCTGCAGAAATATTAATGCATTTGGTTTTGCAACATTACTCTAGATTACAGTGAATGTAATAAATATGAAAATATACAGATAACTATAACTACATATCTAATATAAATTATTATGAGCCAGGATATGATAAGGACACATCTGCATCCATGTTCATTGCCGCACTATTCACAATAGCCAAGTTGTGGAAGCAGCCCAGACACACAATATATGAGTGGATCCAAAAATTTGGCATCTATACAGAGTGGAAGTTTTTTACACAGCCACTAGAAAGAATAAAATGATGGCATTTGCAGGGAAATGGATTGAACTCGAACAAATCATGTTATTTAAGCGAGGTAAGCCAAGATGAGAGAGACAAATGACATATGTTTTCACTGATATGCAGAAATTAGGTCTAAAATACATTGGGATAGGATAAATTATATAAGATTCTAGATACTTGCACACTGTGAGACCAAAAGAAGATACTCTTAGGAGAGAAATACAAAGGTGCAATGCCTAACGCCTCTCATATTTATCCAAAATAGTACACATACTGAAACAAACTCCAAGATATGGAAACAAGAGACCTCTTTTTTTCTCTCTTTTAAAGAAGTTTTCGGGTTTGATGATTCTTTCTTTTTTCTTTACCTTCTGTATGGTAATATGTATGTGGGAGGCTGGAGGGGAAGGTACAGAACTCGAGGGGAAAAGAGTGAAAAAGGGCAGCTCTGGAGCTAAGTGGGCACTGAAGGAAGTGAATGATTCGGTACATTGGTAGAGACAGGAGGGAGGGAGTAGGAGAAAGTGAAGGAACAGGAGACCCTGTCTGAAAGGAAATGTGCTCATTACCTGGTGTATGTAACCCTTCTGCGTATCACCTGTGAAGTAGCAAAATAATAAATTAAAAACTATTTTTCCTGTTTTGGGTAGAGACTTATGAACATACTACAGTAAATATGGATATTCCACATGTTCCTGATGCATGTATTTATGTTAGTCTGTGTTTAAAAGGAGTCACCTGATTATAGCTTCCAGTTATCTCCTATTTAAAAAATTGTATCTTTTTTAGATGCTATCTTGAGTAACATGCTGACAATTTAGCTCTGCATTCCTGGAGACAAAACTTCTAGACTACCAATAGAATTTGTTAGACTTTACAATTCTGGTTGGTGCTGAGTCACTGGATACCCTGCACTTACAATGTAAAATGTGCTTGGCATAAAACTACTTCAAATTTGTAACATTATAACAACTTCTTTTAAAGAAAGCTGAGATATAACAAGACCTTCCTCTAGAGATGTAATGAATATCTTTGCATGCCATTTAAAATAAAATGATCACCCAGGACTGGTGGTTTAAGCCTGTAATTCTAGCTACTCAAGAGACTGAGATCTGAGGGTTGAAGTCTGAACCCAGCCTGGACAGGCAAATCTGTGAGACTCTTATCTCTAAATAACCACAAGAAGATAGAAGTGGAGGTGTAGCTCAAGCCATAGGATACTAGCCTTGAGCAAAAACAGCTCAGGGACAGCATCCAGGACCTAGGATTGGAAAAAAATAAAACAAACAGGAAAAAAAACCCTAAATTAAACTACAGCTTAATTGGTTACTCAATAGATAACTTTGATTGTGGCAATTAAAGAGGAGAAAACAAAGCAAAAAGTAAAAACTAAGTACTAGTCACAGGAAGTTCGCTGTAATTTTGGACTTTGTGCTCATTTCCTCTTAATCTTTGTTTCTATCATTCACTGAGGATACCTACACTCTACTTAGCAATCTGAAATTCTTCCCACCAATCAGCCTGTCAAGTAACCAGAATGTATTAAACAATGCAACCACAAAGATGTTCAGTAACTGTTAGCTGTCAAGGCTAAGCATCTGTAATGTGTCTATTGCACATCTGATTTTTTTTGTTATTGTTTGCTTACTTGTTTGTTTTGGTACTAAGGTTTGAGTTTGTGGCCTTATAAGTGCTAGACAGCAATTTATCTCCATACCTCCAGCACTGTTTTGCTTTTGCTTTGAGATAGAATCTTGCTTTTTGCACAGATTGGCCTGAACTATAATCCTCCTTAAGGTATAATATCTAATAAGTCATTGCCTAATCCAAGTTCAGAGAAATGTCTTGTGAGTTTTCTTCTAAGAGTAATGGGCCTAACATTTTTTGTATAATCCACTTTGAATTAATTTGTAAATATTTTGAGTCAGAGGTTCAGTATCATTATTTTTTATGTGAACAACCAGTGGCTTCAGCAATATTTGTTAACAATATATTTTTCCCCGGGATTATCATAGTCACCTTGTCAAAATGAATAGAACATGAAGTTAAGGGTTTACTTCTGAAGTCTGAATTCTGCTCTCTTGATTCATAGTTCTAACTTTTTATCACTCCCACAAACTCCGAATACTGGAACTTCAAAGAACGTTTGCAAATCAGGAAGTAAAATTTTCCAAGACTGACTTGGGCGTTTGCATTGATATATGTTTCGTTTCTTTTTCTTCCTTCCTTCCTTCTTTCCTTCCTTCCTTCCTTCCTTCCTTCCTTCCTTCCTTCCTTCCTTCCTTCCTTCCTTCCTTCCTTTCTTCCTTTTTCTTTGTTCTGTTTCTGTAACTCCCACTATGTCTAATTTGGGCTCCTCATAAACTAAGTTTGCTTTATTTTTATTTTTAATTTTTGCCTGTCCTGGGCATGGTCCTTAGTCTTTCTCAAGGCTAGTGCTCTACTACTTGAGTCACAGCACCACTTCCAGCTTTCTTTCTAAGTATGTGGTACCAAGGGATCGAACTCTGGCTCTTTGCGCATGCTAGGCAAGCACTCTACCACTAGGCCAAACTCTGGGTCCCCTAAGTTTGTTTTAGGAATTTCTCAATAATTAAATACATAAACATTTCCCCAAGCTGTTTATTCATTTCATTGCTAAATGGTAATATTGTTTAATCTTTATGCTTTTAAGTGTTGTTTGATGTTTATTAATATGCATTTATTGTGATGTGCATTTTGCTGTGTTCTGATTCTTGTGAATTTAAACACTTTGGTGTTTTGAATATGATTAATGAGACTATATTTTGACAATGCTACCTCCATTTTGAGCTTTATCTTGTAACACAAGTTATAACTGAGGCAAGGGGCTGACTGAAAGAAAGCCTTCCTTGACAATGGGTTGAGAGATAGCCACACTGACAGTTACATGCAAATTTGCCTTTAATATTTGACCTCTGGAAACTGAGATGACATAGTTTCGAAGACTTTATATGCTGGTGATTCCAACTGCCATTTGAGACACATTTAGTCACATCTCCTTGTGACTCCATTCTGAAATGGCATGTATCATCGAGAACTGCCCTGACAGAACAATCCTCCTCTGACTTCATCATTAGCATCAAGAGAACCACATGGAAGGGAACCATTTGAATAAATTGTGTTTGGTTCATTATTAACACCCAATGTTTCAATAATTTCCTTTCTCTTATCCTTGCTTTCCCCCCACCCCTCCTCTACTCTTTCTGCTTGTTCTACTTTCCAGTATATTGCAGTAAACCAATTCATTTGTAAACTATCTTTGCCTCGGTTAGTTTACCATTTGAACAAAGGATATTAAAAAAAAACCTTCCCCTTTTAGAGGAAACATAATTCTTGATGTTAAATTGTTACCTGCTACTAGGAAACTGGGCTACTTTGACTCATCATATGTCACAATACTCTAGATAAGTTGAGTGTTGCAGATGCATACCTGTTTCTCTTTTCTGGTAACTGCAAGTAATTATCGTCATCTCTTCCTTCTCAAAATAAGCCTGATTCTTTGGCATATTGACAAGTCAAGAGCAGCAAGCTAAATAACAGACTGTCGTCTTTGGGTTTTACTTTCACTAGGACCTGGAGCCTTTGCTGTCTTCTACAGTTTCCTTAGTGACAGCTGTGTTATCAAACACATAGACTGGCTGGAATTTCCTTCGTGGACCAGAAAGCCTGTGAAATAAAAGAATTCTCCAGACTCAAAAATACCCACTTCAATTGACCTTTTCAGTGTGTTTTCTGCTGTTTTGACTTCAGTTTTCTTTGATGTATTTCCCATCATTCTGTGGATGTGTTCACCAGTATGTTCGTCTGTTTTGATGCTCATATGTAAAAATACATTGCTTTAGTGTGATAGCATTAAATACAGGGAATGGGTAAGCTCATTAACCATGCTAGCTTATTCTGTTCTAAATGTGAGTAAATCACCTATTCTAAGAACCAGATGTTAGTTTTCAATAACACAGAGAAGACAGATGAAAGTGAAATACTGATCCACTAAGTTTTCAGGGTTTTATTTTTATTTAAGCATTTTGTGCTGTGGATTGAATTCAAGACTTTGCATATACTGAGTCTAATAGGGTCTACTAATGAACCGCATCTATAGCTCCTGAATTTTTTTGACAACTTCCTTTCCTCCAATATCAAGTTGTTGTTTACGAAGTGATATTGAATACATTTATATAGTGGAGGTCACTTCTCACTCACATTATTTTAACCCCCACTCCCAGTATAAGGAATTTAGTTTATCTCAGGTATTTTTTTTTTTTTGCTGGTCCTGGGCATGAGCTCAGGGCCTGAACATTGTCCTTGGGCTTTCCTCAAGGCTAATGTTTTACCTTGAGCCACCACACTACTTCTGGCTTTTTCTATGTATGTGGTTCTGAGGAATCGAAGCTGGGCCTTTGTGTATGCTAGGCAGGCACTCTACCACTAGGCCAAACTACAGGCGCCATCTCAGGTAATTTTTATATCCTTCCATGTATTTTCATTATTTCACCAGAAGCACAAAATTCTATTCAAAATAAATTTTAATATTAGCACACATGTTAAAGTATTTTCTTTCTATTATCATCCATAAATAAAAATATAACTAAATATGACTGTGAAATTACAAGAAGTCAATTGTTTTGACCTATAAAAAATGACTCCACTGTAAATTTCAACTATAAGCAAAAGCTCAGATTCAGTTCCATATTGGGGGTTTAGTGGCTTAAGATTATTTCAAGAAGAAGAATTATTTTCTTTTGTATTTTTATTGTTGTGAAATGTTTGCTTTGTGTTTATTTATTACATAAAAATATGAATAGTTGGGCCAGGAGTTTGGCTTACTGATAGAGTGCTTACCTAGCATGCACGAAAGACTTCAGTACCACGTACACGGAAAAACCCAGAAGTGGTGCTGAGAGCTCCAGCCTTGAGAAAGCCCAAGGACAGTGCTCAGGTGGAGTTCAAGCCCCAGGACTGGCAAAAAAAATGCTACTAGATTGTGTTAAATAACATGGAATCATTTAAGGGTAGCCAAGACAAGAGGCAGCCAGGGAGTCTTCTGAGAATATTCTACTAGAGTATCAAGTCCATAAAGCCTGAAATCAGAATCTATAATCATCGTTTCCTCACTCTCTTATTTCAGGAGTTGATGCAGAGTTAGTAGGAAAAGAAAGAAAGGAAAAAAAAGGATTTCAAGACAATTTACTAAAAAGACATATATAGCAAGTTCTCACAAACATATTTTGTGAATTGGAAATATCCATGAAGACATGGTATTCCTCTGTTTGAAGACACTGAATCTTCTGAAGCTGTGTTTTGTTTTCAAATTTCATTGTAAAGGTGATGCACAGAGGGGTTGCAGTTGTATGGCTCATTTCCAACATAGGAAGACACTGGATCTTTAGGCTTAGATTCTGTGACTGAATTCTTCAGTTAATTTCCATGTGTCTGGTTCTCTGTGCATAAATAAGCTTTTTCCCCCGTATTTAGTCGGCTTTATATGTTGCTCTCTTCTGTTCCCTGCTCAATTTCACCCCAGGATCCCAAATACATAATATATATCATCTCTGACTTAATCTTCTGTTTAGCTTTGCTTATATTGCTGTTTTACTTCTTTGTTCCCTGAGACCAAATACAGTTCATGCTTACTTAGGTATATGATATTTTTAGAAATAGTGATGAAAACTATCCACACACAAAAGCACATGTATTGGACTCCTTAGTCTAAAGAGAAGAAGGCCAAATGTTCATTCTAGACCACAAAAGGTTGCTAATGGTAAAGTCCCCATGGAGTGGAAGAAGGATTATCTTTGGAATAGACATTATCATGTTAATTTTAAATCTCTCTGTGTCTGTGTGTGTGGTATTGAAGAACAAACCAGAACTTCATACATACTGGGAAACACTCCACCAAGCTCCCCTATCACATTTTGCTATAATATACTATAATCATTGCCCAGAAATATCTAACAGATAACACGACTTTCTTCTTCATATTCCATGGCATTGTACTAATAATTTGTGGAACTGTGATTGTCTTGTACAACTACTTAATCATAAAATAAATTCCACCAAAGAAATTGTAAGGACAGAAATCTTTTTTAATTTAATTTTATTTATAGAGAGGTTACAGTTACATACATAAGATTGTGAGTACATTTCTTCTCAAATATTGTTACCCTTCCCCACTGAAATTTTACTTTTTTTAAAAATGAAAATAGGTAATACATCACTTGGGTGTTCTTGAAATAAATGACATTTCATAGATAAGAGAACGTTACAAAACTACTTCCTGTACATAGTTTATACCAAATTTACTTGGTATTGTGGGTATCTGTACAAGATGATTATTTTTATTCAAAATAGAATGCCCTCTCTTTCTCTCTAATAAGCAGGTGGTTACAATTTGGAATCAAGTATTTAGGTCAATCTCCCGCATAGACAGGGCAATAAGGCTCCATCCCTCTATGTATTAAATTCAAAGACAGGGATCTAAGCTCCTTTCAGAGAAAGACCCCTGTGTTGTAAAACCTATCCAAAGGATGCTTCTTTTTGAAGACATACACATAAATAAAAGAGAGAGAGAGAGAGAAGGATATATGCTACATGTTTATGAAAACAAATGATCTAGGCATAGGGCACTATCATTTCTTTTAGCCCTAGAGAATTGTTCTTTTTCTTTTTTTCATATATTTTTATTGTAAGTAATAGAAGGGTTACATTATATTCGCCAGATAGAAGGTGCATTACTTTACATACATTGATACCCTTTCTCATGTGAGAATTGGTTTTTTTTTAGCTTTTTCTTTTTTTAGATTTCTTTTACCCTTATAGGTTATACAGCATAATAGTGGTCCTCAGAAAAGGGAAATTTCATTCCTAGGGATTCTTTAATAATGTCTGGATATCTTTTGGACTGATACAAGCAGATGGAGGAAGCTGCAGCAAGCTGCTATGTAAAAGTCGGGGATATTTCTAAACCCTTCTGTAAGGCCTGGGTCATTCCCCTCCATCAAAGAAATATCTAACCCAATATGTCATCATGGCTAAGGATGAGAAGCACTGTACTGTAAAGAGGGCTTCACATTGTGTCATCTAAATTGGGATGATTTTCAGAAAGAAAGAAACCTTCTGTGTTAATAATTAAGCTTGGATTTTATAATATATATAGATTATAGATATAGAACATATTATATATAACATATAAAGATTATATATAATATATAGACTATATAATATAGAGGCCATATTAGACCATGTGTGTACATAGTCTGTACAAGCCCATATTTTATACATAATACATATGTGTGTTAATATCTATATGTCAAACACTATCCCTGGACTATTAGGCTATTGGTAGTCTGTCAGAATGGGCTTCTAAACATTTAACAATTGGCTGTAGTAGGGGTGTGGGGGGCTCTACTTTATAATATGTGAGATTTTTCTAGAGTACATGCTACTGACGTGGTTGGATTAAGTTATCAACACTGGGTTACCAAACATGGAGTTTGAAAGACTTGCATAGTAACATAGCATTACATAGACATCAAAGAGGTAAATGACCTGAAGAACAGGATATCATGAACTGTAGTAAATTGATTAAGAAGTGATGAGTTGTAATAGTTACCATCTTTGTTTTTAATATGGTTTATTTGCTGGTAAATTAATGTTCTTATCAATAAAATAACTGTTAACACTTGGTTTACAGATTTCTCCCAAAATAACAATATTGTTTCATTATGTATGTATGTGTATATATATATATAAACCATTCTCTCCCTCTCTCTCTCTCTATATATAAATACACGCACACATTCACATATATATATATGGACTGGTGTGTATACACCAAAGCTTATTTTATGATATAAATGGGAAACATTCTCACACTAAGCTCAACACCACCCAAATTTGACTCCATTCTCCACCTACCCATTCCTTGAAAAGCATTTCATGAATCTAGTAGTCAGAGCTCAAAATGTATGTTAAGTTGTGCTGACAGGAATGTTGGTCTCCAGATTTTTTGGGGGTACTTGCCTCTGTGGTGTGAAGATGTCAATTGTATTAGATGACTTAGCCTCTGGTATCACAACCTTTAGCTTCTCTTGAGCATGCCATTTGCATTCTAGCTGGTCCAATCAAGAGGTTGCTTTCTGTAGCCATTGCAAGTATAGATGAGCTTGCTCATTTTTACCATGTACCTTAGGCTAAGGCATGAGAAAAATGATGATTAGGTAGGCCTGAATAACATACACAGTTCAATTCAATCCTTGGCTTCCTATGCTAGCATTCTGATAACAATATTGCAGCCTTAACTGCTGTGTTTTCCTATTTTTGAGACACTAATCATAGAAGCACCCAGCCATGGAAGCAGTTGACTTTTTCAATCCTCTAGGGCTTCAAATCATAGGGCCCTCTGTCATTTAAGAATGTAACTTTATGAAACACCCTCTTAATAAAACTATAAACCCTTCCATCTCTCCTGTCATACCAGCTAACTCTAGTCTGAATTTTGTTTATTTTTCTAGGACTTTTCTAAAAACAGCCAGAAAAAGCCAGTAAAATCCAGAATTCTTATTTTTCTTGACCATTTGCCTTATTTCTATAGGTACACAGCCTGTCATTCCAAAGGAAGCAGAAACAATTTAATCAAATAATTTGCCATTACAAACTTTCTCTTTTGAAATGTTTGATTTTAAATTTATCGATTGCTACGAAGAAAATGTCATAGTTGAATTTGGTTACATGTGTAAGACACCAGCTTTTAGTTATTTAAAAGTGGATTTGGCTATCAGTTAAAAAGAAAGTAAGTTCAGAAGATTAAAAAAAAAAGATTGGGCTATCAGTGGCTGTATTTGATGATCTCAGGAACTAATTTCAATCTTTCCTGTCTTTCCATCTGTAGATATGCCATGGCACTTTTATCTCATGATCATGGTCCATAATGGTTAATTTTAGGTGTCACATTGACTTGGCTAAGGAAATTCTAGAAAATAAAAGAGGATGGAAAGCCCCACCCTCAATGTTGATAGTATTGACAGTCTCTATCCAGTTGTCTGGGGACTCAGAGAAAATAAATACAGAAGGATATGATATTTCCTAAAGCTAATTTCTCCTTTGTACATAAATATTCTTGATTTACTGACTTTGGACTCTTAGGATTTTAACCAGCTTCATGTTTCCTGGGTACTCAAGAGTTCTAACTTCCACTGAGTTATACCATTGATTTCCTGGGTTCTGAGTCCTCCAGTCCTTGGCCTGAATCCCACGACCAACATCCCAGAACATCTAGCTGGTGATGGGCTGTCACACAACTTCTCAATTGCTGGAGTTGTGTGATCCTTTCATAATAAATATATACCCTACTGAATCTATCTCTGGAGAAATCTGTACCACTGACGGTGGAGTCAGCTGTGATTTATTGAGCCTTCATGGTGGATGTATAGAATTCTTTGCATTTTGACTTTAGATTTGACCATAGGATTTGTTTTGGCCAATGGAATATTAATAAACCAAGGCTTGAAATGTGCTGGGTGGTGGGACTTACCCTGCTGGCCTTGGTCTTCTTCCTGAGAAGAACCAGCCCCTGAGTGCTGATAATCCCTGGAAGATAAGAGACTAATGAAGCTGAGCTGTGCTTACATCTTAGGCAAAGCACAGAAATCTAAAGGTCAATCCTATATTATCTGAATTGCGAGAAACTTCAAAGCCATGAATGTAAGAAATAAAAGATGATCGAAACCATTAGGTTTTGCGGGGGTTTATTGTGCCACCATTTTTAGCAACGGACTGATCTCATGAGCCAGCATTAGGTCTAATGGCTAGCCTTCTCTGCTATGGAAATCCCTAAAGAAAAACTTTCTCTGCTGCACATTCTTATTGGAAAATAAAATTTTAACTACTAAAGGAGAAGAGAATGCTAGATATTGATGGTGAGGATAATTAATGTCTTTAGAGATAATTTATATTCTTCATTATATTAGATCTGCAACACTGAGCTACAGAGATCTTCATAAGAACAAATACGTTTCTCTTGCTTAGCTTCATGAATTTCTTGTGAGATGCCGGGTATAAAGATACAGTCACCCTTCATACAGCTATGTTATAGGAAATTTTATTGTGTAACTTGAAATATTTAATTCAACAAATTGCATGTCTTATCACGCTGTTGTGATATTTGTGTTCATGATAATAGGAAGGTAGTCATAGCAACTTGGACATACATACAAGTAAAACCATCTCCTGTTAGTTTATTTAGTCAACTGATCTAAATAATTGTTGGCATTGACAATGTTTTGAAAAGGATCTTTTACATTTGCTAGATTACAATAAGAAGAATTTTAAAAAATTAAGGAATCTAAAAGAGAGCTGTAAAAATGGAAGACTGAAATAAAAGTTATTACATATTTTGACTAGGGTTCTTTTTTTTTTCTTTGCCAGTCCTGGGCATGAGCACTGTCCTTGGACTTTCTCAAGGCTAGAGCTCTACCACTTGAGCCTCAGCACCACTTCCGGCTTTTTTTTCATGCATGCTAGGCAAGCACTTTAATCACTAGGCCAAACTCCCAGCCTCTTGACTAGGGTTCTTGACCAAAGCAAGAAACAACAACAACAAAATGTAATCTAGAATAGATTTGCTACAGTGGAGCCCTGTCATGCCTGTAAAGAAGCGTATGCTGTGTTATTTCACATGAGGCTTGGGTTAAGTGTGACAGTCACAGTCCTAGTGATAAGTGGGCTGAGAAGAATGAGTGGAAATTTTAGAATTCAAATGTAGAGTGGGGAAAAGGGAGTCTTTAGTCTGATTCTGACAGCTGGAAAGATGAGGACACTTGATTAGACCATAGAAAGACTGAAACTGCCTAGTGAAGCTTAGTTTTCTTATCCAGGAGTCCTGAAGTATGCCATAAGTCATTTTTTAATTTAGCATAGTATAACTCCATAATTGCTCTTCATTATCTAAGACTGAAGAATTATTATTCATTCTTGTAAATTAGCTGTCCAGATGAATTTTTAGATGATTTATAAAATTAATAAATACTTATTGGGATTCTTACAAATGTAAAAACATTTTTTTCTCTTAGGAAAATGGCATCTTCTGTAAGTCTCTCTCTCTCTCTCTCTCTCTCTCTCTCTCTCTCTCTCTCTCTCTCTCTCTCTCTCCCTCTCTGTCTCCCTCTCTCTCTCTCTCTCTCTCTCTCTCTCTCTCTCTCTCTCTCTCTCTCCCTCTCTGTCTCCCTCTCTCTCTCATTCTCTTTCTCCCCCCAAAGATAAGCATATCACCCCAGTGAGGATGCGGGAAACTCCAAAAGGTCTTATCTGTACATATTTGGCAATTATTTATTTATCTCTTAGCTGATTTTAGTCAGCTGTTGCAAGGAATCTGGCAGAGTCTCCTCTCTCACCTCTGGCATGCCTTAACTACAGATAATTTGTGTGGATTACAATTCTGGGGAAATATGTGATGGCATGTTTTTTGCAGACCCTTTTGGCCTTACCCGCAAGGCCATTCTTTGATGTTGCACAATTAAAATGTATTTTTCTCCAACTTCATATGTCAGTGTAATTCTTGATTTTAAAATTCAAATAATCATTTTGACCCTGGTAGCAGATGTCCATAGACCTTAGCACGACACAGTGATCATTGTTTTGGTTTCTTTTATTGGTAGATTCATTCAGTAAGGTTTGTTGGAAAGACCACAGACTTTGGGCCTATAGATGGATATTTTTTTGCCAGTCATGGGCCTTGAACTCAGGGCTTGGGCTCTGTCCTTGGGTTTTCTCAAGGCTAGAGCTCTACCACTTGAGTCACAGCACCATTTCTGGCTTTTTTTTCTATGTATGTATTACTGAGGAATTGAACCTGGATCTTAGTGCATGCTAGGCAATCACTCTACCACTAGGCCAAAGTCTCGGCCCTAGATGGACATTTTTACCAGTCATTCAAAACAAATGTAGCATGAGCCTCAAGGAAGCAGCACCTTGCATTACAGGAATAAAAACCACATGAATCAGGATAGCACAATGAAGTGGACTTAACCAAATCTAACCTAATATATGACATAAGACCCAATGAAAAATAGATGAAGGCACTAATGATAACAAGATGTGACTGAATGATGTGATATGAGATTTCAAGGTGAGAATGGAGTGGGTGGTGACAATGAATGAAAGATGTGAATAAAACAAAAAAAATTCAAAACTCTCCACGTTTATACATACTTCCCTTTATCCTGTGAATTAATTCCTCAGTGATAAACTAATCAGAAAATGCTTTATGTTTTGGTTTTCAGTTCAGATCTAGAAAAAGTGGTTTCATATTTTGTCATCTAAAAATACCATTTGCACTTTATTACAGGGAAAACAAAAACTTTTTTTTGCCAGTCCTGGGCTTGAGTTCAGGGCCTGAGCACTGTCCTTGGACTTTCTCAAGGCTAGAGCTCTGCCACTGGAGTCTCAGCACCACTTCTGACTTTTTTTTTCTATGTATGTGGTATCCAAGGAATTGAACCCAGGTCTTTGTGCATGCTAGGCAAGCACTCTACCACTAGGCCAAACTCCAGGCCCAGAAAAAAAAAAGCATTTTAAAATTGATCAAGTATAATTAGTACACATCTAGAACTCACCTAGTAGAGGATTACAATAGCTCAAACCCTAGATACATAAGGTTATATAGGATGAGGCCAAATTAATGAACCTCCAGGACATGAAAACAAGAACTTAATTATAAGTGACCATTATTCCTTTTGTATTATGTTTTTCTCTTTTCTCTTGTGTTGCCCTTTGGTTAATCTCATATTGTTACAATATCCCACTTTGTTTCCTGGTATATTATATAGATGTTTACTTGCTTATTTGAAATAGGAGGGGAAAAATGAGAGGAGGGAGTGGAGGCAGAGAAATGGGGACAAAAACATAAGAAGGGATATCAGTGTGTGAGACGTAATGCACCCTCTATCTGAAGAATATAACTATAATCCCTCTATACATGGAAATAAAAAATTATTAAAATAAAAAATAAAATTGATTAAGTATATATTCTTTCCAAATCCAGTAAGACAAAGGACTATTTCGATTATTAATTGAGAAATGGCAAAGCTCCCTTGTTTTCTCCTTTATGACATCTTTAGCTTGCACAGGATTATATTGCTGGGACTCCTGTCAACCTTTCTGCCTCTTATTTCATGATCTGGGATAGTTTGGTTCTATGCTGGACAACTGGGCATACCAATCTCTTACATAGGCTGATTTTGCATCACAATTTTCCAGATCCCAATCTCTTGAGTAGAGATGAGTCTCAGGCATACCAAGCTCATTTAATTTTGAGCCTGATATGTCCTTGTCCAAGATACTATAACTGACTTTATCCACCGATGCCTCTATAGGTGTTTCTACATTCTCTAAGGACTACAGACAGGCAGGTGGCAAATAACATAAAGCCTTTCCAGTGCACTCATTCTCAGCACACCTGTGAAGATAGAAGAGAATGCCTTGGAACAAACATAATTTCCAAGACAGTGTCCAGTTTAGTTTGTACTGGTTCCTACTCATGAGAATGCTATTGTTATGGAATTGAACCCTGTGTATGTCTATACTTAGAGGAGCTATTTCATGCCAATAATGTAAAAATGTTTTGGAAAAAGTGGTGTATCAAACTGTACATTTAGAATTTTTTGCTCGTTTCTTTGATGCTCATACATAAAGAATAGCTTCCTGAAGATCACCTTCTTTTATTTAGTTTATTATTTTTTGTAAGTTTAATTACCTTGTGGGTGCAATGCACAAGAATATGAATACTTTAAGTCCTTATTTCTTGCATGAAAACGTTTTCATTAAAAATAATGGCTGTGTGTTATATATAAGGAATTGTCTTCTCTGTGGTATCTAAGTATGACATGTTTTTTTCCTTTTTTTTTTTTTGCCAATCCTGGGGATTGAACTCAGGGCCTGAGCACTGAGCTTATTTTTACCCCTCAGGGATAGTGCCCTACCACCTGAGCCACACCACTTCCTGCTTTTTTATGTGCGTGGTTCCAAGGAATCAAACCCGTGTCTCTGTGCATGCTAGGCAAGCACTCTAACCACAAGGCCAAACTCCCAGCCCTATATGACATGTTTTTTAATCATGTTTTATGGATTTTTTCCATGGTTTCTTCTTTTTGCAACACTTGAATTCTTGCCAGTCCTGGGGCTTGAATTCAGGCCTGAGAACTGCCCTGGGGCTTTCTCAAATCTAGAGCTCTACCACTTGAGCCACAGCACCACTTCTGGCGTTTTCTGTGTATATGGTACCTAACAATTGAACCTGGATCTTGATGCATGCTAGGCAAGCACTCTACCACTAGGCCAAACTCCCGGCCCTAGCATGTATCATTTTTATATGACACTTTCAATGTAAATATTCTCATAATAATATATAAGGAGTCCATGGAATTTAATTTATTAAGCCTGCCATTCTATGAAATTGTAAATAAAAGGCAGTGTTATACCAATTTGACCATATTGTCTTAACTATATCATCATCAAGACTGGAAGTAAATCCTATAGCACACAAATAACCTGACCTTGAATTGATAAAGTCTCAGCCCAAATGAGCATAAAGCAGTCTCTAATTTCTTCATACACTATCCTACTTCCATGGTGGGAGAATGATTCCAGCTGATTTGTAATAACATAATGACCAATTCTTTCATTATCATGAAATTTGTTTCTAAACTGTTTTTACTGTACTTATTAGATGGACACAATACTTTTGTTTTGATGGTGGAGGATAAATGAGGTGTACATCAATTTGATTTGGAGATCTCTCACCTCCTCACCACACCCAAAAGATATTGTCTTTATTAACTAAAATTGTACATGCCCATCTCTGCCTCAAGCAGTAACAGAGATGAACAGATGAACAAACAGGCAGGCAGACAGACGACAGATAGGTAGGCAGGCAGGCAGACAGACAGGCAGGGATAGATATAGATATAGATATAGATGCAGATAAATATTTATGCATGTATTGAATAGACCTAAGTGGTAAATACAGAGCAAGTCAAATAGGTCCAGCTGATCTACACAACCAAGAACATATACAGAGAAGAATGAGCTACAAGCAACCACACAGATAGGTTTTGAGGAACTTTTGGATGATTTAACATCTAAAATATCTCAAAGTCCCAAGAAAGATACATATATTATGTATATAATAAATTGACATACTAAAAATACTTTTAGGTTCTTCATTTACACATTCACCCATTAGTGAGTTGACAAAATAAATTTTGTCTGTACTGCGCATATACCTTGTACTTAGTCCCTAAATAGTACAAAAATTACACATATCATGAACATTGTATGAGATCTTATGATGTAAAGATTAGTAAAAATACCGTGATTTAAAATATATGCATGTTATATGAAAAGCTATGTCATATTACGTCTGATTAGTTTTAGTAATTCTACAATTGTTATATATGTGTGTGTATATATATATATATCTTTTGCTATAAATGCATAGTAGAAACAAATGCTTAAAAATGATTGGTTTTAAGTACATTTCTTTTCTTTACTTTTTTTTGTAAATGTACAGTGGGATGCGTGTGGTGAAATAAAACCCCAAGCTTTTCACATTCTAAGCAAATGTTTTCCTTAAACTACATACTCAGTCGTTACAAATGTTAATAACTTTTTCCAACTACCACTCATTCTCTGTACTATACTTCTATGAGTACTATTCTGTATGAGGGCTGGCTCATATGTATTTCCAACTCATATCTAGATTTTTATCTATTTATCTGATAGTTACATTTCCTTGCTCCTACTAATAACTTAACTTGGACAATATCTACTTTATGAAATCTAAGTCTGTTAGTTTACTATCGTTTTACAGGAGAGTTTTCCTATGAAAAACTTTCTCTTAATGTTTCATGAAATAAACATCAAATGTCACTTACTCCGAAGTTTTCTCTCTCTTTTATTCATATATTTTTATTGTAATTAATAGAAGGGTTACATGATATTTGCCAGATAGATGGTGCATTAATTCCCATACATTGATTCCCTTTCACATGTCTTAGTCCCCATTTCCCTCCCCCCACCTCCACCCCTCATCTTGTTTTCCCCTGTTCCCTATCCAATTTGAAATAACCAAATACAAATATATCCCATATATCAGGTAACAAAGTGAGATACTGTAACAATGTGAGATAGCCAAGGGACAGAAAAAGAGATGAGAGATAACATAGTATCTTAAGAACAACAATCATTCATTATATGGCTTATGTTTCTATATCCTAGAGATGGTTTCATTCAGCGTCCTACTATATGGCCTTTTGTATCAAGGTTTTGCTCTATTGCAAATCTCTGCTAGTAGAGCCCAAGATTTCTACTGACTATGACAAATGAGGGAAACCATTGAGCCTAAGTTCCTTTGAGTCTGGCTTACTTCACTTAATATGATTTTTTCTAAGTCTTTCCATTTCCTAACAAATGGGGCAATGTCATTCTTTCTGACAGCAGCATAGAATTCCATTGTGTATAAATACCACATCTTGTTGATCCACTCATCAACTGAGGGACATCTAGGTTAGTTCCATATCTTTGCTATGGTAAATAGTGCTGCAATGAACATCATTGTGCTAGTGGATTTAGTATGCCCTTGTTTCTGGATGGTTGGGTAAATGCCAAGTAGTGGAATTGCTGGGTCATAGAGGAGCTCTATGTTTAGTCTTTTGAGGAACTGCCATATTGCTTTCCATAGTGGTTGAACAATTTTACACTACCACCAACAGTGTAGTGATCCCTCCTGGCCACATCCCCTCCAGCATTGATCCTGGCCATTCTAACTGGAGTGAGGTGGAATCTTAAGAGTTGTTTTGATTTGCATTTCTTTTATGGCCAGAGATGTTGAGCATTTCTTCATGTGTCTATAGGCCATTTTTGTTTCTTCTTCAGAGAAGACTCTCTTTAAGTCTTTGACCCATCTTTTTTTTTTTTTTTTTTTTTTTTTTTTTTGCCAGTCCTGGGCTTGAGCTCAGGGCCTGAGCACTGTCCTTGGACTTTCTCAAGGCTAGAGCTCTACCACTTGAGCCTCAGCACCACTTCTGACTTTTTTTTTGTATGTATGTGGTACCAAAGAATCGAACCCGGGTCTTCATGCATGCTAGGCAAGCACTTTAACCACTAGGCCAAACTCGCAGCCCTAAGAGAGCTTTGTTTTGTTTTTTACTAGCGAGGCTTGAATTCTGGGCCTGGGCGCTGTCCCTGAGCTCTTCAGCTCAAGGCTAGTGCTCTACACTTGAGCCACAGCACCACTTCTGGCTTTTTCTGTATATGTGGGACCAAGGAATCGAACCCAGGACTTTGTGTATGCAAGGCAAGCACTTTACCACTAGGCCAAACTCCTGACCCTGGCTCATCTTTTAATGGGATGGTAATAGAAGATACACTAGACCTCCTGGGCACAGGTCGAAACCTTCTTAATAAGGACCAAGAATCACAACAAATCAGAGAAAGGCTGGATAAGTGGGACTGCATTAAACTGCAGAGCTTTTGTATGGCAAAGGACATAGCTAGTAAATTAATTAGGAAGCCTACAGAGTGGGAGAAGATCTTCACCAACCAAACAACGGACAAAGGCCTCATATCTAAAATATATCAACAACTCAAAAAATTGAATCACTCAAAAACTAATCTCTCTTTTTTTAAGGCAAATAAATTCCCAATAAGGGAGTTGAAAGCATGAATCCATAATACTGTATATCTAAGATACTGTATATCTAGATAGTGACTGAAAATTTAGCATTAGCTTAGAAGCTCAATAGGACCTAGAAAGATCAGTTGCTTACCACAAGGACTCTTATTCAGAGTGAGCATCATAGGCTATTTGGAAAGAGAGTATTACTCTATTAGAGTTTTCTTGTATCTTTCATCTCCAATCGTTCTTGTGCTTGCTTTTATTCTTTCTGAAAGTTGTGCTCACTTTAATTCACATTTTTGATCTCACAACCGAAAGGGATTTTTTTTTTCAAGAAAGCAGTTCCGTATCACCCTAGCAACCTGGATGAAGGGAAGTGATGCATCCTCAAACGCAATGAAGGACAGCAACCATCTGGCAGATTTATTAGAGTTAGCCACTTCTCCTAACTGGGCTTGTTGTCCTGGTGAACAATGAGTAATGCCAGGTCTTGGAGGTGTTAGAACTGTTTCCTAAAAGCATTATCTGTGACAGCAAAACTGCAAAATTAAGTAATTCTTCTCAGAAAAGTGTATTAGCAAGCAACCAACAAGTTAGCATGAGGTATCTTTATTGTGTGACCAATATTTAGCAGTGACTGTCAATGTTTCCTACGAATAGATACTGTTATTGGTGGAGAGTTTGTAAAACTACCCTTGGAGCTTGTAAAGAAATTCCAAATAAAACAATTGTATTGTATGCAATTCCTATAGAGGTGCTTCATCTCTTTTTCTCATTATGAAGAGAAACAAGAGCTCAGGCCAGATGGCTTCACACATATATTTACAAAGGCAAAGATGTTCTTCTAGGTATAGATGAATATTTTTCCTTTTGTCTTTCTTCTTTAATATCTTGATGGAGATTGAAACCCCTAGAGTTTACAAACTTTTATCCCAAATGTACCAAAAGCTAGAAAGATTAAACAGTGTTACCCCTTCCCTCATTTTATCCTGCTTTCCCTCATCCCTCCTTCCCTCCTCACCAAGTTGTAAATTTCATTTCCAATATAATGTCTAGTGGTTCTCTCAGTCCCACCATTTCTATGATTTCCAGTCCCTTCCCCAAATCAGATAAACTTCTATACAAGTGTAGCCAAATAAAAAACAGTGACTATGGGGAGTAAACCAGAGGAGTGAAAATGTAAAGACAAAATTAATAACTACAAACAGTATAGGAAAGGAAAGAAGGAAGGAAGGAAGGAAGGAAGGAAGGAAGGAAGGAAGGAAGGAAGGAAGGAAGGAAGGAAGGAAGGAAGGGAAAGGAAAAAACAACTATAAAAAATTCTTGTTTCCAGGTGGGGGTGGGGAGGGAGGGAAATGGGGACCAAGACATGAGAAAGGCTATCAATGTATGTGAATTAATGTACCTTCGATCTGGCAAATATAATATAACCCTTCTATTAATTACAATAAAATATATATGAAAAAATTCTTGTTTCCATATCATGGAGATCATTTTGATTATCACCATTTTATGTGGTTATATGCACATAGTTGTTGGGCTATTTTGAACCTCTGCTAGGATTATGCTAGTTATATTCTAATTATTAAAAATGAGGGAAACCTATGGGGGTGCCTATGTTTTTGTGTGTCTGGTTTACTTCACTTAATACAATCTTTTCCCCTTACAAATGGGGCAATGTTATTCTGATGGAAGCATAGAATTCCATTTAAACAATTATAGAAACATTGTTTATTATTCCTAAATAATTTTTGTTACCCTTGCCTCACAAGAATTTCAGCCTGGACCAGCAGAATGAAAGCAAATAAGCAAAAGAAATCGTAGTTAGAGGAAGGAAGCATTTTGGGCCAGTGACAGCCATGCCAGCTCTCTGGTTACTCTCCCTATAAATCATCTCTGAGTGGCAATTACACAATTTTCTACCACACTAAAGAAAAAAATGTGTTATAGCAGAATCTCCACTGAATTCCAGCAGTAAATCACTTTTGGCCAGAAGCTAAATGGACTCTTAACCACTATCCCATCTAAACAGCTTCATTACTGACAGAATGCTTTAGAAAAAGGGATAAAAAGAGACTCTAAAAACTTGGAGGGTTTTTTTAATAGTAAAATTTCAGTAAGTACTTATGTTCTTGCTTCCAGGATAATTTCATTCTGGTTAGTATGATGTTGCAAGAAAAAAATTCTTTTATAAGGATTACATTGCATAATGAATTTGTGAACAGTAGATATACCCCTATTTTCTGCAGTCCAAGACCCACCAATATATACCCTAATTGTATTAATTTTCTTCCTTGATGATTTTCTATTTTTCTCCATATGTTAATGACACTACTAATTCTAAAAACATATTAAGTGATGATTTAAATGTTGTCTGATAATATTCATGAACTTCTCAAAGGACCATAAATCTGTAAGCCTTTTCTTGAGTATAACTTAGCCATAAATATTTCAAAAACCATAAAGGGATTTTCTATTTCTGATCCAAATATTTTACTCTGAGAAGTTCTTTAGTAGAGAAATTATCAAAAATATGCTTAAAATTAGCTATTGCATCTTCAAAGAGGTCATGTACAAAATTAATATTAATATAATCTACTAATTAGAGTTTTTGGCATTTACCAATTGAACTCAAAATTGATATTCATATAAAGACTTGCACCTCAATGTACCTAGATGTCTGTTAATAAGCAAATGACTAAATATATTGAGGTCATTTGACAATAGAATATTCTTTAGCCTTAACAAAGAAATGAACTATCAAGCTGTGGGAAGACCTGGGGGAAACTGGAATGCATATTTCTATGTGAAAGAAGGTCATCTGCACTCAGGTGCTGTGGCTCAACCCTGTAATCCTAATTATTTGGGAGATGAGGTCATGGAAGATTATAGTTCAAGGCCAACTCAGGCATGAAAGTTCAAGGACTCCATCTCAATGAATGGCTAGGTACAGTAGGACAGACTGTCATCCCAACCTTTGGGGGAAAACACAGTGACTAGATGTTAGGGCCCGTATCTGTCATCTCAGCAACAAGGAAAGCACAACTAAGATTGTAGTCTAGTCTCACCTAGGCACAAAGCAAGATCAAATCTTAAAAGTATCAGTGCAAAAAGGGACCAAATACTGGTAGTTCATGCAGTAGAGTGTCTGCTTAGCAAACAGAAGACCCCAGAACTGTCCATAATAAATGAAAAGAATCTGAGAAAAAGACACTCTGTGATTCTAGTTACACAGTACTTGGAAAGTCAGATCTGTAGGAGAGTAGAAAAATCATAGGTTAGATGGAGTGGGAGGTCCCACTCCATCCGTGCAGGTAGATCCCAGAGCTTGTTTGAGGGACTATTCTGTGAGGTATAGTAATGATGTCTGTATGTCGTTATGCACATCTCAGCACCTTAGAGTGTACAATGCCAAGAGCAAATTGTGACAGCATGTCGGTATAAACTCATGATTATAACCAATGTTCCACTTTGGGCCAACGACAGTGAAAGGAGTGAGAATTGGAAATCACAGTACTTTCCACTCAGTTCTGTTGTATATCTAAAGCTGTCTCAAAAAATATAGTTGAAAGAAAAAATACATATATGTGAGGAATACAGTACAGTATGGAGATTGTGATTTTAAGTTTATTGGAAACAATAATGAGAAAAGGGAAAAGCTTCCCAACACCGAGCCCTGGGTCAGGATGAAAGGAATGAGAATTTTCCTCACAGAGATAGATGCTTTCATAACTGATGGTTATCAAATATTTATTTTTTTAGGAGACTAGATGTGCATCTGCCCTCCATGGATTGTATCTTGCCCATTGCCTCTTCTTTTTTTCCTGTAGTTTTCCATGTGTTTGCCCAGGTTTTAGCTTGGCTTCTGTGATTTCCGTGTACTTTCATTACCTTTGTTCTTTGGTACAAAAGAAATCATAAATACAAACTCCCATTGAGTTCTAAAGACTTGGGACATGTGGCTTCCTGGAATAAATATTGCATTATAAAATCCTCTTCAAGGGCTGGGCGTTTGGCCTAGTGGTAGAGTGCTTGCCTAGCATACATAAAGAGCCAGTTTTGATTCTTCAATACCACATACTGAGAAAAAGCCAGGAGTGGTGCTGTGGCTCAAATGGTAGAGCCCTGTTCTTGAGAAAGCCCAAGGACAGTGCTTAGGCCCTGAAGTCAAGCCCGAGGACTGGCAAAAATAAAATTCTCTTCAAGAGTCTTTCCTGTAGCTACAGCTTTAAGTGCCTACATACCCAGACATATATAGCAAACCAACATTTGAAGACAAAATTACCAATATCATTCTGACAGGAGACTATTTGCTACCCACGGTTGCTGTTTCAAGTAACAAGACAAATTCATTTAACAGGTTACTTTTTATTTTTTTTCCTTGTAGAAAGCATTGACTTCCCAAGATTTCTAGGAATATGTAATTTATTTCTTCTTTGCCTAAGTGAACAAAGGAAATGGAGATTCTGCATTTTAAATTGCTTGAGAAAGGTGACCAAGGATATGATACAAGCTAGGTCAGAGAGGATGGGGATTATACTTTTTGTATTTCTGCTAAGGTACTCCATTGTACAATTGGTCTCTTGGACTAATCAGGGTAATGTACATCTCCATTCTCTCTGGTTGACTCTGCTGACCTGAATAGCTTGTGCAGATATGGTGAGAGAATATTAAAATACAAGAATGATCATGAGCATTGGGTGGGGTAAAAGTTGGTTTAGAAGCCATTGGAAGCCAGCAGAGTAAGCAAATTACCTTGTTTAGCAGCTTGCAAGTTCTAGACAGAAGGAAGAGCTGAAGATGGCTAATATTAAATAATCTATTTAAAAACTTAAAGCCAAGCGGAGAAATAATATATGACTGAAGGGGTACATGGGATCAGAAGAGGATTTTTTTCCCCAGAGGTAATATAAATTACTGAAACTTAGCCTGAGAAGAGAAGGATGATGTACAAGAGTAATCATACAGAAGAAAGTGAAGAGAATTTTTTAAATGTTATTCTTGAGCAGACGAGAGGAAACAAGATCTCTTGTGTAAAGTGGAGAGGCTAGCCTTAGAAATCAACTACAGAAATCACAGCAAGACAGAGAAAATACAGGCAGCTTAAGACTGGCTGCATGTTTTAGGACCCAAAGCAAAATGAAAATGCAGACTCAAAGTCAAAGGAAAGGAAGTCATTCTTTCCTCAGTGGTGATGTTGCTAATGCAAGCAGATGAATAGATTGGTCTGCATTTTCTACCCCAACAGATTCTCTCTCTCTCTCTCTCTCTCTCTCTCTCTCTCTCTCTCTCTCTCTCTCTCTCTCTCTCTCTCTCTCTCTCTCTCTCTCTCTCTCTTCTCTCTCTCTCTCTCTTTGTGTAATCTTTAGAGTGAGAAGACACACACAGAGGGGGAGAGGGAGAGAAAGAGAATTTATTTTAGGGCAAGTACAGGATCTGCAGAGTTCAGGCTGGCCACCTAGAAAGAGCTGGTGCCATAGTTCAATTTAAAGGCTAACTGCTGCACAAACTTCCTCCTGCTTACACGTGATAAGTCCTTTGCTCCCATTACGCCTTCAGTTGATTGGAAGAAGGCAAATTCATAATATGGGAGGAAAATTTGCTTTTTATGTGTGAACCCACCAGAGTATGGTCTCAGGTGCATGCAGAATATTTGAGCATGTCTTGAACCTCAAATCCATCAACTTGTCAAATGAAATTGAATATTTTGGGTGAGATAGACTGTTTTCCTAACCTGCTTCCTCAGATGCGCTTGGGGCTGGGATTCTAGGTGGAACCACAAGCCCCCGTTGGTTGCCTATTGTATGAAGGAGCTGTGGAACTTCCACAGCAGGCTTTACCCTGCCTTGGCCCAAGATGCCAAGGGTCAGGCACTTAACTCTGACTCACCTGGTACCTGCATCCAGCTCTCGTTCCTGGTATAGACAGTAACAATAAATGCAGATTGCTGACTCTGCACACCTTGCACCCCTAAAGGGAGCACAACAAGAGTGGTGGGAGGTATGGTGGTAGAATGGTAGGGGAATTAAACCTGGGTTGCCCATTTGGAGGAGGCAAAGACAGTCTGAGGGGGAAAATTTTGTAAACCAATGTTTCAAACCCTTGAAAGGTGTCCTATTAGACTTATAAAACACAAGCCAGAGATAAAGGTATTAACGTTTCCTATTTTAAGATATTAACTCTTCGAATGTGGATTCCAATGAGATACATCCAGGCTCAACCCATCATGATAACTCTGCCCAGAGAAAGATAGAGTGTAGATTGTTAGAGAAATTGTATAGAATGTTTCTGCTCTGTTTTATTTTCTTAATAAACAAGGTCATCAACTGAGGGAGGAGGAGCTGGTTGGGGTTTTAGGATACAAAAAGATAACAATAAGCTGGGAGCTGGTGAATCACGCCTACAATCCTAGCTACAAAGGAGGCCCAAATTTGAGGATAATGGTTCAAAGCCAGCTCCATCATGGGACTCTTATCTCTAATTAACCACCAGAAAACCAGAAGTGGTGCTTTGACTCAAAGTGTGGAGTGATAGTCTGGAGCTGAGTAGGTCAGGGCAGTGCCCAGGACCAGAGTTCAAGCCCCACTACCAATAAAAATAAAAGGTAACAAGATAACATAAAATCATTTACAAAGGATAGAAGAGAAAGGAAATGGATTAAAGAAATGTACTTGAACTTCTAGCCAACTGAACAACTGAAGGCACTCCTTGAGTTTAAGTCATGTCATTAAATAAAAGACCAATCAATAAGATCGTGTGTTTTTTCTCCCCCCAAATTCAGATACGTAGTTGTAGTCACAGAACATAAACAGATGGATTTAGGTAGGATTGGATTTGTTTTTCAGGCAAATGTGATAAAGCAAAAGGGAACTAAGGAGTTGAATTTCTTTGTTCCATATCTGTTATTTCATTCTTTCAATTAACCACCAAAATGTTATTATATTGATTTACTTTATCGAACATATATTTGTTGAGTTTCTATTAGGCATCAGGCACTTTCTCTATAGCCAAGGCTCACTCAAAAAGAGTGAGTGAAAACAACCTTACACAAAGACAAATGAAAAGGAAATTTTAGGTAGTAAAATCAAAGACTGGGATTGAAAAGAAAATTGCATCACATAGTTACAGAGATTTTTCTGTGATAGCACTCTTAGCAAAGGCAAGAAAGAAAACATACACACACCCCAATAGATAAAGCTCATACAAGCAGATGATAGATAAGACAGTCAGAAGAGCAGCTGAAACACTGCTCTATGCTTAGCATAATCTGTGTGAATGGCACCCCCTAGAGCTACACTCTGCAAACTCTGGAATACCATCCTGATTAAAGGAATTTACTGTTCAAATCTGTGATAAAGACTACACCCTCTGCTGATGCTTTCCTCCAACTGCAAACACATAATTAGGGTTAATGTAGAAATCACTATGGATACGTAATGTTTTGCTTTAGTTGCAATTTACACACATTTTATTCCTCTTTCAACTGGAGAAACTTTATTCTCTGTCAGTTGCTGTTTTCCTCTTCAGTTGCTGAAATATGATGATTTGGAAGTGTTTACCCACCATACCTGCCTGCCCTCTAACATCATGTAGTTTTAGCAGAAAGGTCCCTTAACTTTCTGCAGAAAGTGTCTGTCGTCTACTCTGTCACTGTACAAGGTTCTTGAAGGTCGAGTCACTGCCTGTTCCACTGTCAGCAAGGTTTGTATTCTCTTCACTGTGCACACACACAAAAAAGGCTATTGCTAGGCTGACTGTGTCTGCTCTGAGTGGGGACTGTTGGGTGAGATGTCTTAGCGCTGTCAATTCTTCCTGTGTAACTGCCATGGGGACAATTTTATTCTCCCCTCCATTAGGTTAGCTTGGCTTAAAAAGAAAACAAACCAACACACATTTTTCTGTCTGGGTATGAACTGAAAAGGAACAGAGGGTTAAAAAAAAAGATTACTATATGGTTGTAATTACATCCTTCCATGCATTTTCCTGCCTACTGTTTAACGGCCACTGTGGCTCAGATGGAAAAAGAAATAGATTAGGAATTAGAAATTCTGGGGTTTCATCTAGGTTTCATTCTGTTGTTCATACGTATTAGCAAGCTAGTAACAATGGTTGATTGCTTTTTCTTTCTCTCAAAGGGTGAAAAGAAAGGGGTGACATTGATAAAGATGTATCCTCTTCATAAACTGCTTTGCTGGATGGCAACTCCTTTGTACAAGTGCTTAACAATAATATATTTTTTAAAAAATATGTGATGAAATTGGAAAACTACTGGGGATAAGTGGCTATGTACATCACAATCATCACATCTAGATCTATGGTATCATTACCATTTCTAGCTATGAGACTCCATTTATTTTTTTTAATTTTTTAATTTAATTTTTTGTTTTGTGCCTGTCCTAGGGCACTGTCCTTGGACACTTTTTACTCAAGGCTAGGGCTCTGCCACTTGAGCCACAGCACCATTTCTGGCTTTTTCTGTGTATGTGGTACCAAGGAACCGAACCCAGGTCTTTATGCATTCTAGGCAAGCACTCTACCACTAGGCCAAGCTCCCGGACCCCCCACTTATTTTAAGGTTATAATGAATAACATTCAGGGAAGGATGCAAGTGATATGAGATCACGAGGTGGAGATGGCATTATGGGACATTTACACAAAACACCATCCCATGTCTGCAAAAAGATTTTGTGATGGAAAAGTTATTGACTGTCTAGGACATGGGGTTAAAGATACGCACAGAAATTGATTTTTTGAGCATATGAATCATGAAAAATTGAACTGTCTAATGTACTAATGACTTGAAAGCCTATCAACTGACCAAAGTACATACTTACACATGAAAAAGAACATTACGGCTTGGTAAGGAACTGAGGTCAGTTACCTTGAACACACTCAAGTTGAAGACGTGCCCTTTTTCAGGTTGCTTGTTAGGAGAAGGAAGGTTCTTTAATGTTCTAAAATAAAAACTTCTAATGAAAAATTGCTACTAAGAAGGGAATTCAGAAGACCATAAGAGCACAAGAACTCAAGAGAAACCAATAAGGCATTCATTTTAGAAGTGAAGTAGCCAAACCAAACAAATTTAAAAATTGTCAGGCACTAGTTAGATAATCATCAGAGAATGGTTGCTGAACAAAATGGCAGTAATTCTAGCTCACGCCTGTAATCCTAGCTACTCAGGAGGCTGAGATAAGGATCGTGGTTTAAAGCCAGCCAGGGCACTAAAATCCCTGAGCCTCTTATCCCCAATTAACCACTAGAAAACCAGAAGTGGCACTGTGGTTTACGGGGAAGGATAGCAGCCTTGAGCTGAAGAGATCAGGGACAGCACCCAGACCCAGTGCTCAAACCCCACAACTGACAAAAAAAGGCAGTAATTCTGTCTTCTTGACTTCCATTGTGTCCTTTAGCTTCCCTATTACCCTAACTGTCTCCATGCCATAGACCCAGAATTTGCCTGTATACCAACAGCCAACAGGCTTGCTTTAATACTTGAGTTGCAATCCGAGTCTGTTTACCTACACTGACAACTGTGTTGAACCTGGATTTCAAAAGTTGCTACTCACATTAGGCATCACCTTTCTTGACATCGGTGGTTGAAGCCCAAACATAGCTTCTAATTTCATCCCTAACATCAGTAATGTCTAAAAAGCCATATCATGAGTGATTATTGTCCTTAATGTACTATGTTATCTCTCATCTCTTTTGCTGTCCTTTGGTTATCTCATATTATTACAGTATTTCACCTTGTTATCTGATATATTGTATATATGTGTATTTGGTTATTTGAAACTGGATAGGGAAGGGGAGAAAACAAGATGAAGGGGAGGGAAATGGGGACCAAGACATGAGAAAGGGTATCAATGTTTGTGAAGTAATGCACCTTCTATCCGGTGAATATAATGTAACCCTTCTATTAATTACAATAAAAATATATGAAAAAAAGAAATCAGCTGTCTACATCTTAAATGTCTACACAGAATGCCTCTTTGGCTGTTCACATTTAGTTTTCTCTCCAAGTACATGTCTTCCCTGGAGCCATTCGAAGAATCAGTATAGCAAACATACTAAAGTATTCTAGAAAGGAGATTTTTTTTGTCTAAGATTAGAACTCAGAGGGTTTTTAACAAACAGTATTTGATCTATTATGCATTTGTGATAGACCCCTCTGGATGACCTGAAAGAACAACAGTGACAGCTAAAGGAACTATGCGTTATACCAGAGGATTCATCATGGACAAGAGTTTTGGTTGTGGTGTTGAAACCTGGGAAAGCAATAAATGAAGCTAACTGAATTTGATGTTGAATTTAATGGGGATGCAACAAAAGAGGAATAAAAAATAACTGGTGTGTGTGTGTGTGTGTGTGTGTGTGTGTGTGTGTGTTTGTGTTTTCCTAGTTAGCTGAGGATAAAAGGGGATAAAAACACTGTCATATATTGAGATGGTGATGGATGAAAGTTCAAAAATTCTGCTTTGGACATATAAATATAAAATGTCAATTAGACATTAATTGGGGTATTGGTTTTTTTTAAAGGCAGCCAGTTTTTTAAGTCTGAAATTTGGGGGAGAGGTTAGTACTGGATAAATGTACATCCCATGTCTTTTACAGGCGGCTTATCTGAAGTCATGAGATTGGAGATTAGACAGAAAATAGACCCCACTGGAAAAGGATAGCAATGTCAACATCATGTTCACCAAAGCAGGCAGGATGTAGTAGAATAACAGACAGGATGCAGTAGAATAATAAGAAAATGGAAACGGTCCTCACTGAAGCACCAAGAGGAAATTGAATTTTGAAGACAAGGGGAAACAGCATTTCAAGCAGAAGAAATGGTCAATAAATGCTGTCAGGTGAGAATGAAAATAGAGTGGCAGATAGTCTGGGAATCTATTTCTCTGGATGTGAGTTTTCACTGTGGACATCTCATTTTTTGTACTTAATGAAATTGTTTAGTTACTCAAATACTAATATAAAAGAAAAACCAACACTTTCCCAGTTTCCTAAGGACTCATATAAGAGAAGAATCTTTAAGTATGAACACTAGTTAGTAACCGCAGCAAGAAACAAAAGGTTCACAGGTAGCAACATGAGAAAAGTATTGGCCCTAAGTAAATCCAAAGCTTTATATTGTGGTAAGCAAAACCAATATTCTCCCAAAGACAGCTGTCCTGGTTTCTCAAAGAAATGGATAAATCATCTCTCAGGGAAAAGGAACTTTATAGATGAGATTATGCCAAGGATCTTTAAATAGGTAGATGATTCTGGATGTTCAGGGTAGTGTCAATGTAACCAAAACAAATTAGAGTTGAGGGAGAGGTGCCAAGTTCAAAGAAAGTCATATGATAACAGAATAGAGGGATACAGAACTCCCAAACAAGGAATACTTGCAGTTTATAGACACTGAAGGATATAGGGAAATTACTTCTCCCTTACCATTCTACAAATTCATCTTAGAGCTCTAATACCCTAAACCACATGAGAATAAATTTCTGTTAGGTCAGATCACCAGGCTTATCAAAAATAATTAACAATTATTTATTTAAAGACTTTTTGATAGAAACTTGTATCAGTACAAGTCTTACTACCTAAATGGTACTAAATCTTACTATCAACCAATTCCTGAGACAATCTTAAGGAAATATATTTATTTCATCTTTTATTCTTCTGTGCTGTTAGATTCATTTTTTTTTGCCAGTCCTGGGCTTGAGCTCAGGGCCTGAGCACTGTCCTTGGACTTTCTCAAGGCTAGAGCTCTACCACTTGAGCCTCAGCACCACTTCCGGCTTTTTTGTATGTATGTGGTACCGAGGAATTGAACCCGGGTCTTCATGCATGCTAGGCAAGCACTTTAACCACTAGGCCAAACTCCCGGCCCCTGTTAGATTCATTTTAAGAAAGAATCTACACGTCTCACTTTCTATTAATTTATTAAATACATATGGATGAAACTTGATTCAAGTCATTTCTAGTCACTGCACAAAGCCACTTCTCCTGTTAGTGAATCATGGGCTTTGACCACTGTATTTGAACAAGAAATATATAAATAATTGGTTTGTCTATAATAAATTCATGCCTAGAGAAGGTTTGTAAATTAAAGACCATCAGAGAAATATGTAGTCTCTTCATAGTACATTCATTCCAATAATCTCATAAAGAAATAATAGAGGGGCTCTTGTCAGAATTTTTGGTACAAATTTTCCAAGAAGCATATTTTTCTATTCCTTTCTAATGACAAAGTTTAGGGGTCTTGACATACTGACATCTGTGTAATTTCTCCGATAACAAAATTTGGGCAGTGCCTCCAATTGTAGATAAGTCTTGTTTCATAAGAGTGAGCAAGAAAATAATACTTCATTGGACCAGATTTTCTATTTAGTCCATATCTATTTCAGATGTGTGCATGAAAATTTGAGATTCTCTTTCCTTTTGGCTATTGTAGGGACTTTCAGTGCTTTCTTCTTTTGAAAAACGGTCATGGCTCTTCACAGTTTTTTTTTTTGTGTGTGTGTGTGTGTGTGTGTGTGTGTGTGTGTGTGTGTGCTGTGCTATTTATAATCAGCTTGTCAATTCCTATAAAAAAGGGAAAGGGATTTTTACTGAGATTATTTTATATAAAAATTGGAGAAATGATTTCGGATTACAACGGTGAGTCAATTGATTCTTGTCAACATAAATGCATCTATTTACTGAGACCTTTACTGTCTCTAAAATGCTCTAAAAGGTTTGGGATGGAGTCAATGGGATAGGGGGAAATAAACGAAGAGGGAAAGAATGTGATCAAACATTCAATGTATGACCTACAAAATTAAGACCAGTGAGGGAAGGGGCAGGCAGGAGACGAATGAGTGAGAATGTTGAAAGAAGTGACCTTGTTCAGTATGTATCATGTTCATAAACTGCTTGGCAAATCCTTTAGACAACTACTTAAAGTAAAACATGAAATAAAGTTTAAACAAAATCTGAGAAAAAATAATTTGTTTGTACCGATGCTTTTAAAAGAGTCATAACTGCTCTGGCAGAAAAATATGTAAAACACCAGAAGTGTCGCTGTGGCTAGATGGGTATGGTGGAACCTACTGAGAAAACATAGCTGAGGTTTTTCAAGCTTTGTTGGTTATTCTATAGTCCAAATTGTTTTTCTAAATAAATCAAATAATAGTGTTCTTTTGCATTTAGAAATGGTAACAGTTTTGAGACAAAGTTGATATGTCTACCTGGTGTTATTCATTTCTTCCTAGAAAAAGGATCTACATCAAGAAAACAGAATATAAAGGTTTCTGAATAATTGCAGCAAGGCTTAGCTGGAATTAGGAGCTGGGTAGAGAATAACCACTGTTCAGTGTGTTGTGTTTTGCCTGAATGGGGAGTGATATGTGAAAGGGAATAAAAGTGGTTGTTTAGCAAGTGGCATGTTTTGCCTAATGCAAATCATTAGGATATAAATCCTTTTTTACAAAGCTTCAGCATGTCCATTTCATTAAAGAATGATGCACTGACAACAATCAAAGCTATAACCGTGACTGTCAGAGAACAAGGTACAATCAACAGGGCTTCCTCATTTGGGAATCATAAAATAATTTACTATTTATTATTATTCACTTATTCTCATAGACAGTTCGTCCTTGTTTTCTTCAAACACAAAATGATTCTGATTATTGCCCAGTCACTAGAAGGCTAACTTGTCTTGCTCTTTCTCAAAAGGCCACGTGTGGATGAGATCCTTTGCTGCTATATTCTTCAGTTACCCCCCACACACCCACACCCACTCTGCTTCTATTCTACGGCTTAGGTAGAAGTGGACAAGTCCTCACTCTTCTTTTAGGAGGGCATGTACTATTCCATCAGCTACACCCTGTGTGTCTACCAATCACAAGTTTTCAAAATCCCAGTGCCTTACAGCACTTCTAAGAAACAAATATAATCTTACTATTCTGTCTTTACACATCAAAATTCACCTTTCTCTCTGCCCCCAGTTTTATATGTGAGCATTAACCTTCTTCCAGCACATAGAAGGCTGAAGCAGAAGGTGAATGCTGAACACAGACCTAATGTGTGTTCCTGGCAACGAAATCCATTCTCACCATGTTAATGCTTTAAATTACGCTTTATGAAATAACCCTTCAGTTTTACTTTGTTTTCATTTTTACACATTTATGTCTGATAGCAAAAATGAATCTTAACACTTTGGGTAAAAATGTTTAAAGTGCAGAACAACTCTACTGTTATTTTCTTTTTCAGTACTAAAGACAAAGTTGCATGTTAATTCCACTCATTAATTATTGGAAATTCCTTGCAGGCTTTCAGCTTGAAGTTATTACCATGGCCTTGCATTGTTGTGTAAATCAGAATCTACTTGCCCATGTTGCCTCTTATTCTCTTTAAAAGAATAAGGGAATTGTTTTAGTACCAGCCATCAAATTCATAAATTATATTCTAGTTCTAAAAGTGAAGTTTCTCAACCTTACTTCCAGGAGAGTTGAATTGCACAAGCTCACCATTTTGCCAGCCATTACAAAATGTCTGAACTGCCAAAGAAAACATAGCATAAATGGGTTTTCCAGGTTATTCTTTCAGTTTCTATACATATGATTTGGGTAGGACTCATCTCAAAGTATTCAGTCCATATCCTGTCCTAACTAAATCCCCCCAGGGAGACTCACCCTGCTGGTGCTTCTTAGAATAAGAAAAATAAATATCAAAGAGGAAGTATTCAAATAACACACAAAAAATGGATTTAACTTCTGGCTATCAATGCAGAAGAATTCTAGTAATGATTCTTTATTCTTCAGAAAAGCAGAAAACAGTTTTATTTTTAGGGCTGAGGATAGAATAGATTTTTGAGACCTTTTGTTCCTTTTAACATAGATAGGTTTGCCTCACATATGCCGGCCTCCTGCCTCTGCCTCTTCGAGGCTGGTAATATAGGAGTGAGCCAATATGCCCAGCTCCGATTTTGATTTCTCTAAATATAGTATTATTAAATAAAACTATATTCAGATACAGTGATGCTATAAAGTGATACACATTTGCATTGTACTCTAAATATTTTTCATTGTCCTGACCTCAGTGTCGAACCATTATGCAAAACCTCATAAAAATAGAAAGCCTCTTTTCATTTACATTTATTTTCATTTACCCTTCATAATAACCGAGCGAAAGCAATGTATGTCTTTTATCTAAAGGCATACACAGAATTTTTAGCTTTTGACATTTCCTGAACTCCACCACTAATCACTGTTTTACCGAAACCATTATAAAAATGCATTTGCTTAGTTAGTCCTGAATGTGTGTTTGGATGTACAAAGCCTTGAAAAAGATTACATGCAAAACAATTTAGAATTGTGACTCGGTGGTGGGGGTTGCCTGCTTTGGCTTATTGAGTTTTGTGGCTCACAGCTATAGTTTGAGAGGCCTGGAAATGAATTGTGCCAGATGATAGTTACATAAGAAAATAAACAAGGCCAGCTTCTTCAGAAAATCACTGAATCACCCATGGAAGAAACAGAAGAAATAGCTTCAGCCACCCAGATCCCACTTGCCAAAAAGTAACAGCTAGAAAGACTACAAGACCTTGGGTTCTGAACATTCCCGATGGTACTCATATTCTATACATCAATTATGAAAGTTAGGGAAAGTTTAATATTTAAAAAATATTAAAACACAATACCAAAAGAGAATGTATTTTCTGAAGTGCTGATGTGAGGTCAGACCTGTAAATTCAAATTTTCCTAATCCCTTTTAACAGTTCAGAGAGGAGATAAATTTGATCAGTCATAAAGTAGTGCAAAGAAGTAACTCATTTATGGTCACAGCACAATTCAAGGCTTTTGGTTAATAGGGATTAAGAAACCGATGGAAGCTTCAGCACTCAGAAAGAGTAATTTGTAGAATTGCTTCAGAAGCACTTTCTTTCCCTGAATTTTGGGATTTTACCTGTTCTAAGGGAAATGGATTTCATATTAATTTTTAAGGCTCAAAATAGTTCATCTTTTCCTATAATTAAATGAATTATTGCTAATCAAATCTATAGCTTACACAGTATTTGCTCATGTTAAATAGTAAGAGGATATAAAAAATTCCTTTAAGCTTAAATAGATTGTTTCCTTCTAACTTTTGTCTTCAGAGAATCCAATTCTGCTACCCTTCTATCAAACTTAGACTCCAAGATCTGAAATTATCATGCCTAAATACATTTAGTCATAATTTTACTATTTTTTCTTAGCATTACTTAATTGTTCTGAAGTTTTTTGCTTGAGAAAAAGGAATTTATTTTTTGACAGAAAATTCCTGAGAGATCCATGAAAACGTTAATGGAAAGTTTCAGCATGTAGGTGAGCCCCATCTCAACATCTTTGCTTTGCTCTTCTTTCCTCCAATCCTGGACTATTCTATCACGGCCTTCCCCAACAGTTTCCTGCTTTGAAAGACTCTGGCCAACAAGATCTCCAATTTCCAATAAATCATGACATCACCTCCCAGTGAGGATTGAATTCTTTTCTACTCCTAAATTCATGTTAAAGTCTTAACCCCTAGAGCATCAGAATGTGCATTTCTTAGACATAGAGTTTTTACAGAGGTAAAATATTACAATGAGATTATTAGAGACTGTTTGCTCCAATAAGACCATCGTACTTATCTATGTGAGAGTTGGGGACCAACGGGAACAAGAAAAGTAAGAATTGGGACCTTAGTCCATAACTAATGACCACTACAATTAAAACTATGTCCTTTCCCCTACTTACCTTTAATCACAGGGGAATCAACCCAGGTCACCACAGAACAGTGTGTCACCACAATGTCTCCAAGGATGAATTTACCACTCATCTTCATCCTAAACAAGACAGAGATGTCTTGAAAATACCACATTCATGGTCAATCGGAAATTCCCAGACCCCAGCTTCCTCCAGCAGCACATTCCAAGGCTACCCTCTCCTATTTAGGAGTAGCATTGATTTAGCAGTAGTGCTCCTTTCTTGACCTTTTTCTTTTTCATTTAAACATGTGCCTGGATTCTTCTTTGTCTTCGTTTTGTTTCTATCAACACTATGTCAGAAATGGTCTCCTGTTCAGTATCACATGTAGAAAGATGCACATGAGAAGAAGTTCATCGGGATTGAAAGTGGAGGTAAGTGTGCTATATGAATCTGTAGGTTGAGGAGCTTCCTAGATGGACAGCTTCCAAAGTCTAGGCAGGACACAGAGCAGATGCTTCCTCACAGCTCTCTCAGGAACCAGTCCAACCGACATGGATTTTGGACTACTAATCTCCAGAAGGTTGAGATGGTGCATTTACTTTAGAACTTAGCTTGTGATACAGTATTTGTGCTGCTGTGTGAATTCCAGATTAAAAAACAAACCAACCACCACACATAAGATTTAAATAGTATTCGACTCTGGATAGCATAATGAAGTCTAACATCACTCTGCTCTGTTCAACCTAAGAAACGAAATCTCCCTTTGTCTGGCAGATCCACACCATATAGGCAAATCTGTGAGTGACTGAAATGCTGTCTCTGTTATCTGACCATTTGGACTTGGACTCCAACAGTGAACTGGAGAAGTAAGCGTTAGTTCACCTCTCAGTGGCCACAAATCACAAAAGCATTCAGTTGTGATGGCAATTCAGACATTCCAAAAGCCATCATCTGCTTCTTTGGGATGAGAAAATGATCAAACTGAATAATGTAAAGAAAAAATACTGAAGTTACTAAGAATTTGTCATCTATGAAATAATGAAAAAGGAATGAGCAATTCCTGTTAAATTTCATGTCACATCCCAAATGCAAAAGTTATGGACACTGCATGATGGATGGATCTTTATGTAACAAATTAAAGACATTTAATTCTAAGATCTGGTACTATTTGAGAGTCAGATATCTACTGGGGGAGGGGTCTCTAAACATCTTGCAAAGATACGAAGAGAGAATGCTTTGTTCTCTAGCAGACTCTTCAATTTTGTATGGAAATGATATTCTATTCTGCCTAAGCAATAAATTCAACCTCACCTTGGGGAGAAGATGCTAGTTATATTCATAGTGCTAGCTGGAGTTGCTACTCATTTAGGTTTTCAGAAACTTTGACATTGATATGGATATATTGTATTCATAAACTGCTTTGTTAAATGGCAACTCCTTTGTACAACTACTTAAAGATTATATATGTATATATTCCAGGTTATGTATACTGAATTATATAGAATAGAAAGAAAAGCTTTTAACAAAGATGTTATGCTCAGAATTTTTTTAATAAGAAGAGATATGTACAGATTGCTGGGGATGTTCAAAATTTTCCACAACAGGAAATAAGGCCAGAGAAATAATTGGCAGCCAGATAGCTTCTGACCTTAAATCATATTGTGTATACTGTAATTCATCCTAGAACGAAGGAAAATTATTAAATAATTTAAACTGGAGTGAAAACAAAAGTGTCTTTCCAAATCAGGGATAGTCACTACTATTTTATTCTGGACTTTCTTTGCAATTTGCCTGGATATGCGAAGAAAAAGTTCCATCTACTCTTTGTTGTGAGAAAACTTATGCTTCTCATTTGAGAGATGCATGTGACTAGCATGAAAAGAAAGGTTGTGACTTATCAAAATGCATTGCTTTCTGTTATTTAGACTTGATTTGGTTTCTTCATAGTAGCTGTCCAGACTTATCCCATTTTCTTGCTCGTTTGTTTCCAGCAGGACATATGATATCATGATAATGGAGGAAAGACACTAGAGATTTGCTTTCTACTACTTCTCCAGGTAGGCTGGCTGGTGTTTACTGAAGTAAAAGTATTTCAGTCCTGTTCCTCAGTGTCTACGGTTTATTGCTTTCTTCTGATTCGGCATTAATATTTTATCTCATTTTGGTCAAACATTATTAACAGCAAAGATCTACTGTGAGCCAGGCGCTGGTGCCTCACACCATAATCCAGGCTACTGAGGAAGCTGAGATCTGAGCATCGGAGTTCAAAGCCAGCCTGGGCAGAAAAGTCTCTGTGAGACTCTTATCTCCAATTAACCACTCAAAAACCAAAAGTGGAGTCGTAGCTCAAAGTAGTAGATCACAGGAACAGAGTCTAAGCCCTGAGTTTAAGTCCCACAGCTGCAAGAAAAAAAATCTACAGTAAACATATGTTTGTTTTTGAGTACCATTAAATCACGAATGGCTAGTATTTTATTAAACAATAAAAATAGCACCAGAAGGGTAAGAAGAGGAGAAGCCTAAATCTAAACCCATATTTTGTCAATCTTCAATTCAGCCTAATGGTAGAGTGCTTGCCTGGCCTGCAGGAAGACCCAGGTTCAGTTCCTTGGTACCACATAAACATAGAAAAAGCCAGAAATGGTGCTGTGGCTCAAGTTGTAGAGCTCTAGCCTTGAGAATGCCCAAGGACACATTCAGGCACTGCATTCCATGCACCGAACTTGCAAAAAATAAAAAAAAAATAAATTGAGCCTACTGCAAGGAATAGACAATGTCAGGTTAAAATTAAGAGTACAAAAAGAACATGAATTTTATCCACATGACAAAGGGTGGGAACTCTACAACATATGAACGCAGTTAAAAGAACTAATGGCTGAAACTTTTTCTCTCTCTTTATTGCCAGTATTGGGACCTGAGTACTGTCCTTGGGCTTTCTCCAGGCTAGTTAGCACTTTACCACTTGAGCCACAGCACCACTTCTGGCTTTTTCTGCGTATGTGGTACCAAGGAATCAAACCCAGATAATGTTTCCTCACTCTCTGTCTCTCTCTCTTTCTTACCCCCTCTCTGTCTATATCTCCCTCTTCTCTCTCTCTCTATCTCTTTCCATCCCTATCTTAGAGACTGCCAGAAGAATAAATAAATGAAATGTCTGTGTGGGTATGGTGAGATGACTTTTACAATGCTTTACACTTGAAAACTGAAGAGTTGGTAGTTTCTCACTTCAGAGATTAAAATTAGAGGTAAATCAGAAAGATGTGCAAAAAATATGTATGAAATAAATCTCTCACAAACATGTCTTCAGTGTACATAATATATGTTTCCATTCAAAATGGATGTTTGCATGATTTATGGTCAAATCTTCTGAATCTAAGGTCCTTACACCATTATTTATGTAGGAGAAGGCTTCAGGACATAACTTTCTCAGAAAATTTCTTTCAGCTTCCCCAAGCTCAGTATTTCTGCCCATGAAATGTTAGTAAATTCCTATCACAGGAAGCTTTCAGAATTATTTCAGAATTATACTTCACCATCTGTAATGTGACTAAATGACATTTCCTGATGACACATAAAATTTTCTGATGGCTTTATGACATGAAAGCATATAATTAGGTGTGAGATCAATCAGTATAACTGCCTACCTTCATAGCCTTCTTTGGAACTCTGATTCAGTGTTTTGTATCTGTTGAGCTGCAATTTCTAACACTCACACAAAATAGCTTTTGTTTCCACTTTTGCAGTCTCAATTGGAATAGACCACTAAAGAAAGGATCAAACTTTACTTGGATAGTTCTTCCAAGAATATCACTGTTTTCACGTTAAATAAATAATTTAAAAAACCCTGAGATCTTTGTTTTTTCTTCTTTCACAGTACAGTAATCATATGGTCAGGAAAGTGTTACTCATCCTTTAGCAAAACATAAGCAAATGTCAATTTGATATTTCCTAATTAAGGCATAGAAACCTTAACGAAAATACAAGGTTGATGAACGTGATAAATTGAAATCTGCAGTTTCTAGTCTATTCCATGTGTTCAGTTAAATGGGAAAAATAAAGGAGGAAAACTAAATATTAAACTCATTAGAGTCGAAACTGTATAGGATGCCTGAGAAGACTACACTCATGCTTCTTGATTCTTGACTACTCTTCATCAGATCTTAATGAAGACAGCTTTGGTTTACATGATGATTATATTAAATTAGTAGGATTGAATTCATGTCACTGAATTGATTGGTTATCTGGTAGGTTATCTAGTGGGAAACTTACCTAGGACTTAATTAATTAAGAAGTATTGGGAATAATTGAATCTTATATTACCTATTTAGAATGCTGTTAAATAAAGAGATCTATTAATAAGTTTAAAAAAAGAATCTATCAAGATATCACAGTTTAGAAGGAAAATGCTTTTTCCTTCTATATATGTAGAGATATAGATATAGATCTATCTGCATGCATATCTGTATACATATGTAGACATATTGTTCTTGTCTTAGAGAATGTTGTTTCATTGTTTCTTCCTGGTGTTCTTTCTGACTGTAGCCTCTATTTCTGTATTTGTAACTGGCTCCTGTTGGTTTCTTTGCTTGCATTTTAGATTTTCTGTCATTATTTTTGATCAGTTTGTGAAAAGTTCAGATGATGTTTTGCTTTTGTGCCTTTTGTACTTGGAGTTCAAATTCTTTTAGTGTTATTAAATTTGGAAATATGTTGGTCATTATTTCTTTCACCCCCCCCATGCTTCACTGCTCTTCTTAGGGACTCTAAATGCATATTTCAACTTTCCAATTTTTGCTCAGCTGAGAATTATTTTTTTCTTAGTGATGCTTCTGTTTAGACTCTGGTCTTCACACTTGAATTATACCTTCAAACTTGAGTAAAGGTGTTTTTTTGAAGTTTTTTGTTCATATTTATTTGTGATCGTTTCTGTTTTGATATTTACTTTTGAAATGTGTACTTGTTTTTGTGATCTATTTCATATGCTTTTCCTGCAATTCAATGCAATGTTCATTTAAACATTTTATATTGTCCCTTTTCATACATTCTCTGTCTTTTCTTTTCTTATTTTTTTTTTGCCAGTCATGGGGTTTGAACTTTGGACCTGGGCATTGTCCCTGAGCTGTTCAGCTCAAGGCTACTACCCTACGCCTGAGCCACAGTGCCATATCCTGTTTTCTAGTAGCAAACTGGAGATAAGGGTCTCACAGACTGTACTGGTTTTGAACTGTCATCCTCAGATCTCAGCCTCCTGGATAGCTAGGATTACAAGTGCGAGCCACTGCACCCAGCTTGTCTTTTCTTAATATTTTGAACTTCTAGACTATGGCTATTAAAGCTACATTGAAGTCTTTAATTGTTAATTATAATATTTGTTAGTTTTCTACTCAATAAAGGTAAGTATGTTTCTTCTATGAATGCTTGTCAATATTCAGGTACTGAAAATTGCGGGGCAGGGGCGTGGACTGTGAACATTTTCTATTCCCATAATCATTCTTGACCATTACTTTTGCACACAACAAAATTACCTGAAAATAAAATGATCGTTTGGTTCTTGCTTTTATGAGTTTGGGAGCAGAACCAGAAAATAATCACCTTCTATTTCTACCCTCTCTCTGCACTCTAACTCTCCACTTCGCAAACAAAATCTTTCAGAAGTCTAATCAATGCATCATAGATTACAAGGTTCTAATACTGAGAGGTGGAAACAGACCCTGCTTTCAGTGTTTGAAGCATTGTTTCTTCTACTCCTCTGATGGTTCTTTTCTCAGGTATTTGCCCTCTCCTCTCATGAGTCAGTGCAAAAGTTCACTTCTGAGAACAGAAGGAAATGGGATGCAGAACTCTACAGTTTTGTTCTCTGACAGCTTTCTCCTTGCCTAGACTTCATTTGCAAACTCTATGTCCTTCGATGTTGTTGAATTTTCAGCTTTGTTTCTTGTACTCAGGCCTGCACCTTTTCCCTGGGACTGTAATAGTAACATTTTCCTGCGTAGTGAAATAGACAGACAATGCTATTGGGCTCATCTCATTTATTTCCCAACCCAGAGTCATTATCCTTTCATATACACAGGCCTGAAAGTAATTTTTAAAAACTAATTTATCTAATTTTTAGTCAGTTTAGGTTTCAGGATAAATTCAGACATTAATATGCTCTTAGAAAGTAAAATTTCTGATGTTTTTAAGTCACAATCTTTTAAGTGGCCAGGTGTTTTTAACTATTCCAGGGGGTGGGTTTGTGTCTTGCATTCTCCTTGTCCTGACTGACAGATGTTCTGAATATCACAGTCATATCCCTTTGCTGGGCACAATGGATATGTCTGTTGTCTCAGTACACAACAGGCAGAAGCAAGAGGCCAGCAAGTTGGAGGACAGCCTGGCCTCTAATTCTGCATTGTACAAATTCTGGTTTGTAACTCTGTACTTTGCGAATGTTGTGATGGACATGAATCCTAAAGAACATTTTAAGAGTTAAAACAAAATGTTTTTTTAACCTTAGCTTAGAATTTTATGTCCATTTGAAGAAACACAATAATTCATAGCTAATAATTTGTTTTCAAAACAATACTCTTCATTTGACAGTTGTCATATATATGTATACATATATATGTATATGTATACATATATATGTATATGTATACATATATATGTATATGTATATGTATATATATGTCATATATATGTATATATGTATATATGTATATGTCATATATATGTATGAGTATCTGTCATGAAATAATTGGTGAAGAATTCTAGCTCCCATGCACATCAGAGGACTATGAAAGGGGGGATGGGAGACAATGATGAAATGCTTAATTAAAAAACACCAAGTAGCCTGGTGAGTCTAGTGGCTCATACTGTAATCCTAGCTACTCAGGAGCCTGAGCTCTGAGAATCATGGTTCAAAGCCAGCCTAGGCACTAAAGACTGTGAGACCCATATCTCCAATTAACCACTACAAAATGGGAAGTGGTACTCTGGCTCAAGGGATAGGGTAGCACCCCTGAGCTGAAGAGCTCAGAGACAACACCCAGGTCCAGAGTCCAAACCCCATGACAGATAGAAAAAATTAGCAAGTATTATTATTATTATTATTATTTGCCTTAAAATTTGAGGATTCTTCCCTGAGTTTATGAGGTTGTAAGTATACTAACTCACAGGAAAAATATAACAAATCATTTTAAAGTAGAAGAATTCTAAACCAAAATAAATAACAGTGAAGTTAACTCTCATGTTCATTCAATTCATATGAAGTTCTGACTGCAGTTTTTAAATTTTCCATCAAAAGCTGGGGTTATAGCTCCGCTAGAGTTTTTGCCTACATGCATTAGGTTCTTTGAAAAAATTAGCACAATTGACAGACCCTTAGCAAATCTTACCAAAAAAGAGAGAGCACACCCAAATAAACAAAATCATGGATGAGAATGGCAAAATAATGACAGAAATTACCAAGATCCAGAACATCATAAGATAATACTTTTCAAAACTTTATGTCAACAAATTTGAGAATCTAGAAGAAATGGACATATTTCTAGAAAGTTAATATATTCAAACTAAACCAAGAAGATGTAAACCAACTAAATAGACTCGTTTCAACTAATGAAATAGGAATGGTAATAAGAGATCTCTTATTCAATAAAAGCCCAGGACCTGGTGGATTCACAGTTGAATTCTATAAGGCCTTCAAAGCAGAACTCACACCAATACTCCTAAAACTTTTCAATGAAATTGAAAGTTCTACACCAAACTCATTCTATGAAGCCAGCATAACCCCCATCCCAAAACATACAGGGACTCATGATAGAAAGAGAACTATAGACCCATTTCTTCTCAACAAAATACTGGGTAATTGACTTCAACAACTTCTCAAAAGAAAATATACACCATGATTAAACAGGATTTATCACATGGATGCAAAGCTCATTCAAATATTCAGGTCAATTAATATAATTCATCACATCAACGGGAACGGGTGTACAAGAATCATATGGTTGTCTCAATAGATGTAGAAAAGGCATTTGACAAGATCCAACACCCCTTTATGCTAAAAGTTCTGGAGAAACTACATGGAACATTCTTCAGTATAATAAAGGCTGTGTATGTCAAACCTACAGCTACCATTACACTTAATGGTGAAAAGTTAAAACCATTTCCTCCAAAATCAGAATGAGACAAGGATGCCTGCTCTCTCCAGTCCTCTTTAACATAGTATTAGAATTCCTAGCCAGAATTATAAGGCAAGAAGCAAGCATAAAGGGTATCCAAATAGGGAAAGAGAAAGCAAAACGTTCCCTCTTTCAGAGGACATGATGCTGTATTCAAAGAACCTTATAGACTCCACTCCCAAGTTACTCGAGCTGATTTGAAATTTTGTCAACTCAATCCTCAAAAAAATCAATGACTTTTCTGTATTACAACAATGAGAAGAGCAAGTCTGAAATCAGGAAAGCAAGTCCTTTTACAATAGCCTCAAAAACTACTTAAGAATTAAATTGACCAAGGAAGTAAAAGGACGTTTATGATGAAAACTTTAAAAAGCAGAACCAAGGAAGTGTAAAAACCTCCCATGCTCCTGGGTTGGGAGAATTAACATCGTGAAAATGGCAATCCTGCCAAGGGCTATCTACAAGCTCAGTGAAATACCCATCAATATCCCAATGTCATTCTTCAATGAACTAGAGGAAACAATCAAAAAATTCATATGAAACAATAAAAGACCCTGTATAGTAAAAACAATCCTTAGCAAAAAGAACAGCACTGGAGGAATATGAATACCAAACTCCAGACTCTATTACAGAGTTATAGTAATAAAAATAGCTTGGTACTGGCACAAGAACAGGACTGAGGACCAATGGAATAGAACTGAAGACCACAGACCAATGGCCAACTAATCTTCTGTAATGGAGCTAAAAAAAATAGAATGGAAGAAACACAGCTTTTCAACAAATGGTGCTGTCAAAATTGAATAAACACCTGTAGAAAACTTACAGTGTATCCTTATATGTCCACTGCATGAGAATTGATTTCAAGTGGACACTAAACAAAAGGACCTTCAGGATATAGAAACAAAAGCCATGTAATGAGTGGTTGTTGTCCTTAATGTACTATGCTATCTCTCATCTCCTTTGCTGTCCCTTGGTTATCTCATATTGTTAGAGTATTTCACCTTGTTATCTGATATATTGTATATATGCTTGTTTGATTATTTGAAATCAGATAGGGAGAAAACAAGATGGGGGCGGAGTGAGGGGAGGGAAATGGAGACCAAGACATGAGAAAGGGTATCAACGTTTGTGAAGTAATGCACCTTCTATCTGGTGAATATAATGTAACCCTTCTATTAATTACAATAAAATATATGGAAAAAAGAATTAATTCCAAATGGATCAAAGACCTTGAGATAAAAGTAGATACCCTGAAAACTTTACAGGAAAGAACAGGAGATACACTAAGTCTCCTTGGCACAGGTCAGAACTTTCTTAACAAAGGCCCACCTTCCTTCTTGAGATTCAAGGCACTTTATTTCCTATCAGTTGTGAGTAGTGACTACTGAAGGCTCATAGCTGTCTATCTGCAAGAATGTTCTAACTCATCCAATGCATCGTTTTTCTGAGGATGGCCTATATTACATGATTGGCTAAGGAGGGATACAAAGTCTCTCTTTCTCAACTTGGTACAAAACTGCAGAGGCATCCCTCCCTATGGGAGTTGTTAGGACTTCTATGGGAACTGCTTTGCTTCCTATTTTGTCCCAGTTTTCTTGGAGAGTATTTCCCAAGAAACCTGCTGAGTAAAAATCTTGATCTGGTCTCTAATAAAAAGAAAAAGAGATGCTTTCTGATCTGAAACAGGTTATCTTGTAATAACTGAAATAAATCAAAATAATTTCAGCCTTCAACAGTAGATATCTTTCAACACCAAGAGGTCACAGTTGCAAAAACATGGATTCTAAATCTAAAAAAAAAGCGTTTTAAAACTGGCCAGGTGCTGGTGGCTCATGCCTGTAATACTATCTACTCAGGAGGCTGAGATCTAAGGATTGCAGTTCAAAGCCAGCCCAGGCACAAAAGTTTTGTGAGACATTTATCTCCAATTAACCACCAGAAAACCAGAAGTGATGCTGTGGCTCAAAGTGGTAAAGTGCTAGCCTTGAGCTGAAGAGCTCAGGGACAGTGCCAAAGGCCCAAAGTTCAAGCCCCACAATTGACAAAAAAAAAACCTCTTAGAAAAGTCCTTGTAATCATGTGTTTGTTGACTATTTTGTACGTAAGACACCAAATGTACAAATGATTAAATCAGGCATCATCAAAATTTTAGAACTATAGTTCTTCAAAAGACATAGTTGAGGAAGTGAAAAATAAAAATAAAATAATCTTTCTGAAAGCTAACTATCTATTGGAAACAAAGCGTATTATGATCCATAAAGAACTTTGAAACATTAATAAATAAAGGACTCCTTGAAGAAGACACTGCCCATACTGGAAACTGGTGAGAATCTGGAGGAAGTAGAATTATCATGCACAACATGTGAGAGTATAAAATGGCTCACTCTAGAAAACAATTTGGCTATTTCTTAAAGGTCAAATATACCCCTACCACATAACCAAACCAGTGTATTCTGGGTACTTCTCACTCACATAAGAGAAAAGACAAACACATATCTTTAAACACATGCACTTACCTATTTATAGCATTTCAATTTTTAAGAACTAAAAGCTAGAATTAATTCCAATGTTCTTTCGCAAGTAAATGGTTAAAGAAATGGTTACATAGCCATAAAATTGAATACTACTTAGCAATAACAAACTAATTACTGATTCAACACATCTATCATACATGACAAAAAATTCTAGAATAATGCAAACAAGTTTACGGTGATTGAAAATAGATCCATTTTGACTAATACCCACAGCTGACAGAGAATTGCCACAGGCTGGTGGAGATGAGAATGGTGGCTCACATCTGTAATCCTAGCTTCTCAAGAGACTAAGAACTAAGGATCATGTTTCAAAGCTAGGAAAAGTCAGTGAGAAAAGTCAAGTCTATGACACTATTATCTCCACTCAATGCCCCCAAATCTGGAAATGGAGTCATGGCCCAAGTGGGAGAGCATCAACCTTGAGCCCAAACAATAGCAAAAGTAAAAGGCCCTGAGTTCAAGCTCCAGTACTGGCATGAGTGTGTGAACACACACACACACACACCACCAGAATATTTTGATGGTAATGGATATGGTAATGATGTATTCATGGGCATATATGCATGCCCCCTAAATTATTTATTATACAGTTTAAATATATACAGCTTATTTAGGTCAATTTTACCTCGTTAAAGCTGCATTTAAGTCCCTATTTCACATCATTGTCTACTTCATGAAATACAGAGGGAGTACTAACAAAAACAAATGTAGAAAAATCCTGTAGGTTTGTGCTACCTCCTATATTGCTGGAACTTTGGGGTGAGAGATTCCCCAAATATTACAATTGCAGGAAATAGAACATTTGAGCAGTAGGCCCAAAATAGGTTGAATGATTTACTTTATTAAGAATGATGGAAATTCTTTAGCCTGGAAAAGATAGCCAGCTGGTAAAATAATCTATAAAATGAAAATGTGCCCCTCAGTTTTGTCCCAGTCCTTAGATAAGAGAGTCCTAAAACCACTGGTAGCATAATTTAGTCTTTCACATCAAAGAAACTAGACCCCCCCTAATAAACCTAAGATCCTTCCAAAATGGGGGACAGATGTCATTGAGATCTTGCAGCTGAAAGTGCATACCAGGAACTAATTAGATCAGCCTCTTGAAAAACATATCATATCCGGAATACAACTAGAATAAAGAACCAAAAGGGCTAGAGAAGTTCAGGTGGCAAAGCACCTTTCTGGCAAGCATAAGGCACTTGACTCAAATTAAAAAAAAAAAAAACACAAAGAAGACAGTTCAATGTACTGAAAGCCTTCCAGGTATTCCAAAGACTGCAAATGAATTATATTTTCGCCGAATCATCCATCTATTCATATGACAGAATTTATCTGAGGAAATTCACCTTCAGTAATAACAGCCATAAATATACTTTATCTTTTTGCAACTTCATTACCTTTGCGAAGTTTGCTTTCTTTCCTCTGAACTCAATAAGCTTTTGTTATCACACGGTGCAATTTCCAAGTCATTGACCTTGCTTCATTTTACTATAACAATCTATTGACTGTTTCCCTTTTCCACTGTGCTGTTGGTATCAGAAGTCAAGAATTATACTTCATTTGGGAATAGATAATGTTTGGTTAAATGACTGAATAAGTAACCAGGTGTACTTAACAAAACTGCTAGTCCTGATTTTGAAGACATGAACTATGCAACTTTGTGCACACATACCGTATAATATCTATATGCATTTTTATTAATAAATACATGAACACACTCAAGATAAACAACAACTAGAAAATGTCTGAGTCTTTGCTATCATGTATCACAGGGATTTTTCTTTTCTTCAACATTTGATAAGCAATTTCTATCTATTCACTTGAGTGCGTATTTTTAATTAACTCTCTGGATCCCTAAATAGATCACAAGATTCTAAGCAACTGGAATCTTGTTTCTTCTTTCATTTGTTTGTGTCTTCAAAAGCACTATTTGTATGATTATTATACACAATAGTTTCTTAATAAATGTCAGGACATTTCCAGGTAGAATGGGAATTTACACATGAAACTGATATGCTGAGAAGTACAGCAATTTGAGCTGATGAGCTGAGGGACAATATCCAGGCCTGGAGTTCAAGCTTCATGACTCCCTGCAAAATTAGAATAGAATAATTTTTAATTAGGCTAAAAAAGGCCTAAATCCGCTGTCATTTTCATTTCTTCCATTGGTTCCATTTGTTTTTATGGCTATATTTATCAAAAACAATAATAATAACAAAACACAGTAAGGCTCTTTTGTATGTCTTTAAGCACAAGAATAAATAGTGAAATGCCTTGATCCCTTATCTCTTGCTTATAACTCCAAGGTTATTCAGCAAAATTACAATATTGATGCTGGAGGAAAGGGTTAACATCAAGAGTACATTCGTTTTTACAAAAAGAAAACATGAATGTGAAAACGGTAGAAAATGATCCCTGATATGAATAACATTTTTGAAGTACGGATTTGGTCCCAAGCTGATTCATTTCTATTACCATGGTGATCCAAGGAGAACATGAAATTGGCATGGATTAATGGTTTTGCTTAGGGGTCAATTTTCAAACTAATAGATATCCTATTCAGTCCCTTCCCTTTTTAATATTTACCAGTGGTATACATAAATTTTAAAATATATTGTTTCTGGGTTTTGTTTTTTAAATCACTAGGTAACCTGAACATTTCCAAGACACTGAAACAGAGAAAATTGTTTGCTTCTGACATTTTGGGAAATATTCTCCAAAAGCATCTACTGAATACAAAAAGCATTCTAGCTAAGTGCATTTTTCCCTGACAGTGAAAATCGTGGCAAAGACTGCTAGAGTTTCATTAAAATCCATTGTCCTCTTCTTTCTTGGCACAAAAACCAGGCTATTTCATTGCAGTCAGCTTTGGCTATGTGAGCTAGGTTCTACTCAGTGGATTACAATCAGAGGTCACATGTGCCAGTTCAATTATAACTCACCAATTCTCCCACATATGTCTCTCCATGTTCCTTTTCCCTTCTAGCCGAGGGAATGGCACTGCCCTGGGTGGCCTCAGCTCAAACATGCCAAGAAGCTGTCCGTCTCATCAAGCAGAAATCTTATAAAGAAAAGCCACTTTGCTCACTTTGTACCTGTACTTGGTACAGTTACAGAAGAAGAACAGATCTTCTTGCTCACAAGTCTCTGAATTTAGGGAGTTATTGATGCTTAGCCCTTCTCAACTAGTATTAGCCTCCCATGTGGTAGGGAGATAAAGGGCATATGTTTGTCTACTATCAGCTGAAAGCATGAATTTAAACAAAATCTGGTTAGGAGAAATTGAGTTAGAAAGGACATAAGAGGGAACAGATGATATCTTTAAAACTGACCTGATGTCAGAGGGTAGCATCAGCAATTTAAAAAAATGTTTTAAGATTATTTCCTTTACCTTGAGGTAAAAGCAGACACCCTAAAAACTTTACAAGAAGTAATAGGAGATATACTAGGCCTCCTTGGCACATGTCAAAACTTCCTTAATAAAGACCCAGAAACACAACAAATCAAAGACAGCTTGGACAAATGGGACTGCATTAAATTGCAGAGCTTCTGTATGGCAAAGGACATAGCTAGCAAACTAACTAGAAAGCCTGCAGAGTAGGAGAAGATCTTCACAAACCATACAACAGACAAAGGCCTCATATCTAAAATATATCAACAGCTCAAAAAATTGAATCAATCCAAAACTAACCTCCAAAGAAACAACCATTCCATTAAAAGATGGACCAAAGACTTAGAGAGAGTCTTCTCTGAAGAAGAAACAAAAATGGCCTATAGACACATGAAGAAATGCTCAACATCTCTGGTCATAAAAGAAATGCAAATCAAAACAACTCTAAGATTCCACCTCACTCCAGTTAGAATGGCCAGGATCAAGAAATCTAATAACAACAGATGCTGGAGGGGATGTGGCCAGGAGGGATCACTACTACACTGTTGGTGGGAGTGCAAACTCAACCACTATGGAAAGCAGTATGGCAGTTCCTCAAAAGACTAAACATAGAGCTCCCCTATGACCCAGCAATTCCACTCCTTGGCATTTACCCATCAATCCAGAAACAAGGACACACTAAATCCACTAACACAACAATGTTCATTGCAGCATTACTTACTCTAGAGAAGATATGGAACCAGCCCAGATGTCCCTCAGTTGATGAGTGGATCAACAATCTGTGGTACTTATACACAATGGAATTCTATGTTGCCATCAGAAAGAATGACATCACCCCATTTGTAAGGAAGTGGAAAGTCTTGGAAAAAATAATGCTAAGTGAAGTAAGCCAGACCCAAAGCCCAAAGGAACATAAGCCCAATGGGTTCCCTCATCTGTAATAATTAGTACACGTCCATAACTCTCCTAGCAGAGGATTATAATAGCTCAAACCCTAGATACATAAGACCATATAGGATGAGGCCAAATTAATGGACCTCTAGGACATGGAAACAAGAGCTTAATTATAAGTGACTGTTATTCTTTATGTATTATGTTTTTCTCCCTTCTCTTGTATTGCCCTTTGGTTAATCTCATATTGTTACTGTATCCCACTTTGTTACCTAGTATATTATATAGATGTTCACTGGTTCATTAGACAAAGGAGGGGAAAAATGAGGGGGGAGGGAAATGAAGACAAGATCATAAAAAGGGGTATCACTATGTGAGAAATAATGCACCCTCTATCTGGAGATTATAACTGTAACTCCTCTGTACATTGAAATAAAAAAATATGTAATCCTAAAAAATGATTATTTCCCTTGTTCAGTATAAACAAGTAAAACAATATTCCAAGCATAAGGCATTTAGGAACTCAACTATGAAAGCTCAGATCAACAGTAGTCATATACCTTCCACAGAGTTAGGATTCAATATTTGGAGAATTCTGTATTCTTACCTATATGGGCTGATCAAACTGTGCCAGGTTGTCTAATGTCTGATTAAGTAACATAACTAAACCCTAAGTGGCTTCAGTAACATTATTTTGATTCACTCAAAGTCCCAAATGCGTGTATGTAACATTAGGTAACAATGATTTTAAGATTAGTTTTCATCAAATGTGCAAGTATAAATTTAATTTATCTATTATAATAAGGCTGAGGTGAGCATTAAGAATCTGCATAATGCATCTGAGAAATTGAAACGCATAATTACATCACCTGTCCAAAATCCTAACAAAGTATGTCCAACAACATATTCTGGTCAAGAAACTGGATCTGGACAAGGCTCTGACATCAATGTTTATGCTTTTAATTTTCCACAATATCACCTCAGAGAGCAAAATAGCAGGCACAGTCACTTCTGCAGTTTTTCCCTCTGAGTTTTACAGATACTTCTGTGTACATAGAAGACACTGTGACTTCATATGGCTAAGCCATGAGGGGACTTTCAAATCCTGAACCTTGTAAAATATTTCTCCTAAATCAAAATAAGAACAAAATGACATATTTCACACTGATGGAAATTTTGCCTTAATGTTGCAATAATTAAAACTTTTCACAATGTTAATAGAATAAGCAATATTTCTTGCTATCCTCTACAATAGAAAGCACATCTCATATCAAAACAATTTTTCTTTTTAAAAAATTTATAGTGGGGCCGAGAGTTTGGCCTAGCGGTAAAGTGCTTGCCTAGCATGGTTCGATTCCTCCATACCACATGCATAGAAAAAAGAAGTGGTGCTGAGGCTCAAGTGGTAGAGCACTAGCCTTGAGAAAGTCCAAGGACAGTGCTCAGGCCCTGAGCTCAAGCCCAGGACTGGCAAAAATAAATAAATAAATAAATAAATAAATAAATAAATAAAATAAAAAATTTATTGTAAAGGTGATATACAGAGGAATTGCAGTAAGTCTGGTAACATGGACATTTCCCTTTGAAAAGTGTCAACCTCCACCTCAAAATTGGGAGAGCATATTTCTTTATATAATAGTCATCTCAGGTCGTTAACTCCTACTCTAATCTGACTTGCATAAAAATTCCAAATGCTACCTCAACACCATAGTGAAAGAGATTGGACTTAATAGCTCTCTCTCTCTCTCTCTCTCTCTCTCTCTCTCTCTCTCTCTCTCTCTCTCTCTCTCTCTCTCTCTCTCTCACACACACACACACACACACATACACACACACACACGTTCTTACCAGAAATTGGTTTCCCATCCCGATCTCATTTTTGACTCCAGTGAAATAAACCTTTGCTTCAAATTAAACCTTTGTGTTACCTAGTTTGTAGTATATATAAACCCTTCACCAAAATGACACAAATTTCATTATTTTTTTTTTGCCAGTCATGGGCTTGAGCTCAGGGCCTGAGCACTGTCCTTGGACTTTCTCAAGGTTAGAGCTCTGCCACTTGAGCCTCAGCACCACTTCAGGCTTTTTTCTATGTATGTGGTACCAAAGAATCGAACCCGGTCTTCATGCATGCTAGGCAAGCACTTTAACCACTAGGCCAAACTCCCGGCCCCAAATTTCATTATTTTTATTCATGATTTATTGCTTCTAATTGCCCATAAACTATTGTATGCATGTAACTTTTGTTCAGAAGAAATTTTAAAACTCTAAATTCAGTTATTTAGTTAGTTAACTACAAATTAATGTTGAAAGCTGGTATTCTTTCAACTAGGTAAGAACTATGGTTCCATATTTATCTTTATACTTCCAAAAGGATACAGTGCAATGATCTTAATTTAAGTAGGCCATGACAAATATCTGTTCAATAATGAACCACACATGAATACTCAATTTAACAAATCCCTAACACTAATAGATAATAACAATTCTGGACAAAGAAGATGGAGGTATCCACTAACATACAATTGAATCACACATAGCAGCAGGTCATAGCTGAAATCCATATACATTATGATTTGAAGAATTTTTTATTTCTAATATTAAGATGATGATTAAGTTTCTGTCAAAAGTTTAGCTAATGTAAAATATATGTGATCCTGGAAACTTACATTTAGTAAACATGACATTCTGTACTAATGAGTTTTTCTTGAGTTTGATTTAAAAAGAAATAGTGAAAATTAGAACAATTAAATAAGTGTCAGTGTTTCTCTAGAAGTATGCAGAAGACAGATATCCTGGGTTATTTGACTTGGTGGCATGAATATTAAAATCATTGCTAGAAAAACTGTTCCCCAATGACAAGAAAAGCAATTATTCAGTTATAATAGGCTAATGTTATTCATATCCATTTCTCAATATTCTGATGACATTTTTGTTAGATATTGTAGGTTTTAAATTTGAATAGTAATCTTTTGAGGAATTACCATTACCTTTTCCATTGTAATTACTTTTTGCCGGTCCTGGGCTTGAGCTCAGAACCTGAGCACGGTCCTTGAGCTTTCTCAAGGCTAGAGCTCTACCACTTGAGCCTCAGTACCAGTTCCTGATTTTGCTATGTATGTGGTACCGAGGAATGGAACTCAGGTCTTCATGCATGCTCAGCAAGCATTCTACCACTAGGCCAAACTCCCGGCCCTCCATTGTAATATTTTTATTATGCAGAGAAGTAGCTTAATATAGAATAGATAGATATAGGTGAATTCCTCTACTATCTTCTTACACAAAATGAAGAAATAAAGCTAGAATTGTTTATTGTATTTTTTTAAAACAGACCATATTTTTAAAACAGATCCTGATATTAAGCAGGACGGTAATTGAGTGGTGATGTTTGTCACATATTGGCCTACCAATATGTTAAATCTAGTAAGAACATTGGTAGACAAAACTAGATATTTAGATGAATAGGCTTTGAAAGGCTGGAAACAAAAAAATTAAGGCTGGAACCCATTTACCTATCTTTTATATACACTTAATTTGTTATGCGTAATTAGAGAATATATTTCTTCAAATTTAGGTTTTATCCAAAATACTAATCTTTGTGTGGATACCAAGTGAACTGCTTTAAATAGTACTATAAATGTCCATCTCATTTTTACACAAAAATTATATTTGTAAGGATCCAGGACTCCTCCCCAAATTATAATTTTCTTTTCATTTCTTATATTTAAAAAATGAATAGAGAGGATCACATACATTTTGATAGAGGGAAAATCCTGATTCTGAGTCTGTGTGAAACCCAGTTCCATTGTGGTGCAAACTTTAAATTTAGAAATACCTCAGAAGCAAAAATAAAAGTGTCAGATTTATTGTGTTCTATAATAAACCTGGATTTTCAGGGCTTTCCAAATTATGAACCTGATGAAATAGAGTACATAGTACAAATTCTCTCTACTCAAGACCACTTCTCATCTAAGTTCGTGTGACATGTATATTACACCTGAAAGCTCATTTTACTAGCCACAGCTCTGTGTTCAAGGCAAGAGATTTTCCTGTTTTAGGAATTGGTATATGCCAGCACCTGACATTTGCGATTTACAAGTAGAATATTTCCCCTACTCTGCAGTTTATTGTCAATTAGCAACAATTTCATCATTACAACATGGACTCATAAACAGGTTATAACATCTAAGACTATATTTTATTTTTCTGCAATTTGCACAATTTTGTGGCTGTCCAGCTTGTTAATTTAACAAGTGGCTCATGAGCAATGATAAGTTACCTGGGGAAAGTTTCCTATAAATAACTAAATCTATGTGAAGTTTGTTGGCTATGGTGTCTTATAACAAATACAGTTTATATTCTTAAATTTTATTCATCAACACATCCCCTATCAGAATATTTAACCAATTCTTTGGACATTTTCAAAAAGAATGTACAAATGGAAATGTTTATGAACATGAAATGTGTAGTATGAGAGAACCATTTTATTATCGATCCTAAAATCCCTTAAACTTAAGAATTTTTACATTAATACCTGATATTAGAAAATATGCAGGCTTGGTTGGCTTCAAACAATTATTTTCAGATCTCAGACTTCCTAAGTAGCTGGAATTATAGGCATGAGCTACTGACACCTGGCTGTTTTCTTTACATTTTCTCTATTTTTTATAAAGTTTTATATTGTTGATTTTGTTTCAATTTAAAATAACATTAAAATTGATCTGATAGCATAGGAAAGCAAGAAAAAATTATCCGAAGCATTGATAAGAAAAAATCAAAGGCTTTGGAATTAAAGCCCAATGAATTCCAATAATGACTTGTTTTGACTGTTTTACATATGGGCGAATCTCACTAGTTCCTTCTGTATTTAGGAGAAATAGTAGCTTTCATAAGTGCTCAAGGATTATAGATAGGATATATAAATGATAAATAATTCACATGCTTTTGGGTTTTAGAGCATGCAAAATGTATTAATAGACAGCATTGGTTATTACTACTGGAAGAATCTTACTATGGGAGATTATGGATGTGCAGACTTGTTAGAGTCTACAGTGAAAAATAATGACTATCTTTTGGGAAAGAATTGAAAGCTAACAAAAATAATTATAAAACATCACTGGATAAAGATGGATGGAAACCAGTTTAGCAACAATGGTAACATATTTGTATAAGTTGCATGTTTGTAACTTTTCCAATAAGTTTTCAGATCAATTTTACAAAGAAATTTAGCAAGGGGAAATTAAGCTTTTATGCCATACCTAGCATCGAAATAATAGATGGATAGGACAAGAAGACATATATGGTATTGCCAGTAAATTATTTGCAGAGACATTAGGAGATAATGGAGACATTTTCAAAGTCAACTCTAAAAGGAAAAATGTAACAAATAACCAAAATGATGATGCAGGTAATAGATATGGAAGGAGATTGAAGGAAGAGCAGACAGTGATGGGCCTAGATAATGGATCCAACATGGCAACACAGATGAAGGGAAATCCATGACTGAAACCAAGGCAGCAAGAGGAAGACTGGATATAGAGTAGAGGAGCTGAAGGTAGGAATGGGGAGATGAGTAGAAAATGAATAATGTGGGAAGGTGATGGAACATGCCTTAGGTCAATTTACACTTCAGATTATTCCCTGTTAAACAGGTGGAAGCCAATCTGACTTTGTCATATGTGGAAGAGAATTGTGATGGGAAGATTTCTTGTAAAGAGATTATTGTATAATTCTCAGAAGACTACTTCCACAAAAACAGGTCATGCAAGAAAGCTGAAGAAGCCAGGCCCCAGCGGCTCACACCTATAATCCAAACTACTCAGAAGGCTGAAATTTGAAGATCACAGTTCAAAGCCAGCCCAGACAGAAAAGTCCACAAAAGTCTTATCCCCAATAAACTATTCAGAAAAGTCCAGAAGGTCAAAGAAAAAAAAAGAAAAACTAAAGAGGTACAAAAGGTTTTCAATATGAGACTAGAAGTAGATAGATGTATATGTGAAAAATCTCACTAATTTATACTAGTAAGCATATATTTTTTAAATTCCAATGGTATGACTCAGGATATTTGAAAAATTAAGAAAGAAGCTGCGTAGGGAGAAAACTTTTAGAACTGGGTCCCTGTCACTGGTTTACTTGATTTTCATCCCTCTTTCCCTCCATTAAGCCACATCTCTAAAGGTACAAGAAGCAATATGGAAGTCACTGGTGTCATAGAAAATCACACACAAATAATGATAGCTTTGTATTCTACCATATCTTGTGTATTGTGAACGCATTTCATATTCCACAGAGCACAATCACAAACCAAGATATTTTAGCAGAAACCCCTACAAAATAATTCTGCTTATAACTTTTTCTAAGAAGCATATAGAAGCACTATACTCCAAAAGATGAGGCAATCTGCATAAGATAAGTGTTTGAGAGATACTTTGAACCCATTTGAACTGCAATAAGACTTCGAGGTTAAGGGGTATATTCATTATACTAGATCCTGGAAAAGTTGATGGGAACCAAGAACTCATTTGCTTCATGATGATGACTTCTAGGACCTTGAAAGATATTCTTACATGTGAAAGGGTATCAATACATGTGAATTAATGCACCTTCTATCTGGCAAATTTCATGTAACCCTTTTATTAATTACAATAAAAAAATAAAAGAAAAAAAGAAAGATATTCTTTACTATGCTCAGGCTCATTTTGTTCAGAAAAGAAAATTATCTTCCAGAAGTTTGAGGCATTTCCATTTGGCTGAGATGTGAAGGATTATGGTTCCAAGCCAATCCAGGCAAAGAAGTCTAAGACTCTCTGTCTCCAATTTAACCAGAAAAATGACAAGTTGGGGCTGTGGCATACATAGGAGAGTGCCAACAGCGGGAAAAGGAAGCTGAAGCAACGTGCAAGGCCTTGAGTTCAAGCCATGAAACAAGAAGAAAAAAGAAGTTAAAAGCATTTTATATACTTGTGATTCTCACCTTTTAAAAACCAAAATATTTTAAAGGGTGCCACACATCTGTCATACCAGGACTGACAGGGAAAAACAGAAAGATCACCAGTTCCAAGTCAGTTGGGCTGAATAGTAATACCCTTTCTCAAAGAATAAAAGTCTAAACAAAATCACACCAAAAATAATTACCCAGCAGTCACAAAATAAGTATTACCTGAAAGAAAATCCTCTAGGATATAAATATAAAATAAAAAACAGTGAAGGAATTCACCCCATGAAAATAAATGGCAGTATGCTAAGACGTGTAATTCTGTAAAAGAATAAAGCATAAAGGACTAAAGGATGCAAAACTATTTAGGGGCCCTTACAAAAACTAATCAAGAAAGGATGATGAAGATTGTTGCTCATGAATAGACCTTGTCCTTTAAGTAAGATCACCAAAGGTGTGTATCTTTGAAAGGGGCATAACAGGAGATTCTCCAGGTTGGAAATCAGCTTGAGGAAGATATTGTGAAGTTTCCAGCCTGATGTTAAGTTGTCTGGGCTAACTGGAGCTAAAAGGAGTCCTTGAGCCATAAGGACAAGACTGCAAAGGGAATGGAGAGAGAGGTTCTTCCAAGCACTGCTTATGGGCTGAGTGAAAACACTTCAGGTGTGTACTCAATAGAAACCTAATGGCATCATGGTAACAGATGTTTAGTTCAACTTGAAGCACTTATACTCCTTAGGGATGAAGGACAATACATCTCAAGCAGAAGTACTGGAGCTTGCCTGTGGTGGAATGGCACTCACCCTGTAACCTTCGCTCGGTGGTCTGATGAATTCCCTCACATCTAGCACATTAATCTAGATTTTCATTATATCCTTGGGCTGTCTTTCAGTTAGGTTCTTGAAAAATTGCTTTGCACTTTTACTACTGAGTTCTAATGCTCAGGATATTTTCTTCTCTGAAAAGGTTGTGAAAAATGTGCTCTTTTATGCTTTGTGCACTCCTTAGCAGACACAGTGTTTTATTACTTGTTGAATATGTTAAGATAATGCAAAAACTATCTGTTGCTCATTTGGTGTACAATTCTTTTTTTATGGCAAACTTATATTTATTGAGATACATGCCAGTATTGATGGTTGGTCGATAACTACAGAACATTCCGTTTCTATGAGTAAAAGCAAGTTTTGTGTACCTGTTTTGTATCAGATTAATACAGAGCCATAATTGTCAAGACTTTACTTGAGATGTTCTCTATTTTGTACAATTCTTATGTTCATATAAAGCAAGCCAAAATGCATGTCTTCTTTTAAATTTGTTTATATACTTACATAGTCTGGAAAAATAAATATTAACTTGTTCACATTAGAATTAGTGTTAGTATTTGCATTCTAGTTATTATTATAGTACCAAAATTAGTACTTTATGTTAAGCTTTTTATATAATAAAATGTTTGAAGATTCCAAGAAAAGAAGAACTACTCCAACTTAAAAAATATAATTTTCCCATTACCTATAAAAATTGCTTTGTATAAGAAGATATTATTTACGATATTAGTATGAAGTTGTAGTTGTTACTAGTTTCAATAAAGAAAAGTTTCTCCACCATTTTATTTTTTTTATAATTTTCATATTTTGCTTAATTTTGTTTTTATTGTCATAAGTGTATTTCTTACTATTTAAAATTCAGAAGAGGGGGTGAAGCCAACCGACATTACCTTGTCTATATAGAAGCCACTTACCTTCTGTGATTAAACTCCATAGGAGACTGAGACACATTCTCAGTAAACCTCTGGCTGAAATTTAATTTTATCATCTTCAGAGCATAAAAGAGGATTTCTTTCTAAGTGTGTTACTGGCTAGGGAAGGAAGTATTCTCAGAGTTTCTAAATTAAATCAGACCAAATGTTCCTTCTCTCTCTACACCAGATAAAAAAATTTTAATGCATGGTCTAATTAGTCCAGGAAGGAATTGTCCTAACAGTTATAATGTTGCATTCAATAACCTGAGACTATTCAGAACTTGCCTTATCAAGATTTCTAATATCTTCATTTCCATAAGAGGTACAAGTCTTTAACACAATGTATCATGATAGGGTGGCATTATCCCTTCTAAAAAAAAAAAGGAGTGCTAATTTTTAGACCTGGGTAGCATTTTCCAAAGATTTTACAATTTCTCTGATGTGAAAATTATTCAGTCCTAGCTGAACAAGGATAAAGTGAAAATATTACGGCTAACCCAAAATTTTTACAGCAAATTTCTCACTAGAGAAGACTTCTACAGACATATAAAACGTCCTCAAAGGGGACAGATAAGAGAGGCCATACCAATGACTATGCAAAGAAACTATCGATTTACTGTGCTGAATAAAGAAAAATGGGTAGGATGAGCATGACTGACCAGAGAAAATTATTGAAGGGATAAGACTAAATTCAGGGCTCTGAACTCAATTAATTTCATCATTCACAGCTCATGAAGGCAAAGGCGTGCACCCAGAATCTGAGCACTCTCTTCCCTATGAATTCCCAAAGAAAAATGAAAAATGAACTTGTTATAGGCCAAGTGTTTTTAAAATGTTTGAAATAGCTCTGTAAACAAGGTGAGTAAAATAAAATGGACAACAGTGGTCATTTTGAGAAAAGGGCACTGGTCTTCTGAGTAGAACGAGCTAGGATAAAGACTCTACTTGGCTGTTAGACACATTTCAAATCCTTTGAATTTTGTGCTTTATTTTGCACTCATAAGTAGCTCTTCACATTTATGAGTGCTTCTATCTACACAGAGAAGGGGAGAAAGAGAATATAGTCATAGACATCACAGACCAAGCATTTTATATACATTGTCTCGTTCCTTTTACTCAGTGACACCTTTCAATGTGTTCGCGTGTTTTGAAATAAAAGAAGTTAGGTTGTCAGTCTTCAAATTTTTCGTTTCTTTCCTAATTAAAGATCACTGTGGGAAATGAAATGGAGAAGCTGACCCAGAACAAACTGTTTGTTAATGTGTTAACTGAACCTCTGTATTAAAAATAAGTTCCAAGTGAATAATAGGAGGAGTCAATATTCATCTATAGATATTTTAATAAACACAGAAGCAATAGTTTTATAAGGCATAGAATATGTCACAAAAGATGGTGATGTGTTACTTTGAAAGTTCACATGTCATTAGGACAGAGAATATCGGTCTGACATAGGAAGCAAGACAAGCCAGCCTTGAGATGCTACACTTTATATGTGTTGACTTGGATCTGTCTATCTTCCAAGACCTTTCTTGCTTCCGAGGGTTTTTTTCCACTTTTAAAAACTTATTGCATTAGTCAGGGTTCTGTCACAATGACAGAATACCGGAGTGAGGAGGAAAGGATTATTGCGATCATGAGTTCAGAGATTCTGTCTGAGATCATCTGTTTCCATCACTCTGCCCTTGGGGAAAGGCAGGGTCTCAGGCTGGTGGGCGTCTTTGATGGAGGAGTTCCCTTACCATATGGGAGCCAGGAAACTGAGTGTGAGATGAAAACTTCTGAGACAAAGTATCCTTCAAAGCCATGCCCTCATTGACCAATGGACCGTGGATTAATCATTAACAGAATTGGTTTGATGGAAGGTCTGGTTTTCCAGTCTCTTCTCAATGGCCACCTCAGAACCCTCCTATCCTGAGCTCCAAATAGACATCAAACAGGCCTCTGGAAGACTTCCGATATGATTCGTAGCAATGCATGTTTGAAGGGCACTTCTGCAATGATTTTAAAGAAGAAATGTTGTTACAGAGGCTTATCTCTAACCATTTGTGAAAAAGAGAAAGATATTGGCAGTAGGCAAAGGTGAGACAGACTGAAGGAAACATAACATTAGCTCCAGTGAACTGTCAGCATTCCAGTAATCATAAAGATGCTATTTGTCTCTTCCAATCATTATAAGTATACCCTGTATTAATGCATGACTTGTGAAATCCAAAAGTTGAGTTAGCATAGATATAGCACCCTCATAATTGCTACAGGTAATTAAAATCTTGTTTAAGAGGCTGAAGACTGAGACAGTTAAAAGGACCTTGTCTCTGGAGCCAGAATGATTAGATCTGGAATATCTATTCTATTACATCTTATTTCCAAAACTGGCTAAACTGCTTAACTTCTCTTGGCCCAGTTTTCCTCATCTGAGAAAATGGACCACTATGCATAGTTACCATGGCTGTGGCAAGGATAATGTGAGTTTACATGTCTGAAAGTTTTAGTCACCATACCTGGTATGTAACAAGCTCTTCATTCACTACAAGTACTGTTGGGAGTGCAGTTATTGTTGGCGCTTGCAAGAACAGCAGGAAAGTGCAAAAGGATACACCTTTTACAACAGCAATGAGTGGTACAGTTGGAATCCTAGTCCTGTTCTTACCAAAGCTATAAGCTACCCTGACAGATGACATAGATATTTTTGAATTGAAACTATACTTGATTCTCATTCCGAGTGGCTAGTATATGTCATACAATATATTGCAGTTGCACTGATTGTTTTCCAGTCTTTGCCAAATCAGTGATTCCAGAAGAGAATTATCTTTACTCATCTATGTATTACCAGTGCCAAGAAAAGTATGTTTAAGGAGTGGTTTCTAATAAACATTTGATAAATGAACGTGAAATGAAGCAAAAATATATATCCTGGAGCCTCCAGGAGTGTGTTATCTTGATTTTGATTTACTGTGGCACATTTGGAGTATCTGACATCAAGAACAATAAGTGTTTGCTTTCTTAGGTCACCAAGTCTGGAATACTTTGCTATGAATACAGTAGGAAAGTAAAATGTAATGACTGAAAAGTCAGGATCACCGAAGGGAAATGCCGACAACCAATAATTCCTTTGGTAATACCAATTTCAATAGTAATCTACGTGACATGAGAGAGGAAATGCCACGTTTTCCTAGAGGAACATGGTCTCGGGTAAATGGACTATGACCGAGAACAAATGCTTTGTGTTTCTGGAAACATTTCAGTGCAAAATATTTTTTAAAGATTTTACCACATTCATTTTGGCCTCACACCAAAAATAAAAGAGTAAACGTGTTTTCTGCTTATATTTCATTGCTTTTTTAAAGAAAATCACTTTGTGAACCTCACATTGAGGTTCACAAATGTCTTACACAAATGTCTTCTTTATTCTAAGGTGATGCTTTATAGGAAGTCATTTTATAATCTTGATAGTCATTTGAGTATAATTACAGTAATTTTTTCAGATGGGAAAGTTCCACTGTTTTAATGGTTTTCAGGTTCATAAAGAATTAGAGAATAACATTAAAGGCAGACTATAACCAGAACTATCCTTGCTACCCTTTCTGATTAAACTAAGAAATATACTAATAATTAACATAAACTTTCTAGCATTACTTTGGAATGATGCACTCATTGACATCATAATGTTGATGTACATATTATAAATACCTATATATATATATAGATGGGTTGATAATATTTACATATTGACACAAGTATATTTGCATTTTATTTTACTTTGCATAAAAATATGCTGCTGCTTTTTCATTTGATAGTACAAAATAAAATTACCTATCCCTTTTATAAAACCAGTTTGAGGAAATAACATAATTTTGATAATGGAAAGGTCCTTGTATCGTAAGCTAATGTTGCTCTTTGTGAAAACAGTTCAAAGGCAATCCAATCATTTGTAAACTTCATCTTCATAATGCCAGAGCTATTGTTGCTATTTAATTTATTTGAAATCGCACTGTTCTCATAGCTAGTTCCTGGCAGCCAAAGATTTTTTTTTATTTTTTAGAGACAAAATGCAGAAAGGGAATTGCTCTGTAATGACACAGGTTAACTATGTGTACATAAGCTTTGAAGTCATTTCAACAAAGCATAGGTTTTCCCAGCTTAGTGTTAGAAACCTCTTCCCTATTCAAGATAATTTAATAAATTCCAAGGCCATTATACTTAAATACAAGGTTAACAAATTGTACTCTTGTTTGTTTTAAGTCTAAATGGCAGATTTAGTAGCCCTGAAAAATGCTCAATTAATTAAACTCAGATTTCCTAGTTAACCTTTAGCTGTTGTTGTTTGTTTTCTTTTTTTTTTTTGGCGAAACCTTGGTGTTGATGTTCACTCTGTTCTTCTATGCCTGCAAATGTATTACTCTGTTTTATTAAAATGATGCTAGCAACTACACAATGTATGCAAACAACCACAAGGATTACAACTACAAAGTCTAAAATGATGTCAAGATCTCTCCATACCTTCAATTTTGTAGAGTAGGAAACCAAAATGCATCCAAGTTATTTTTTATGAGTAAAAATAGGACAAGTTAGAAGTTAACAGGGTTTTTTTTTTAAACCCTGTGATCCCACATTCCTTACACACATTGGTTTAGCTTCAGATCAGTTCAGTCCATTTTAAGTGATTCAGGGAAATCAAAGAGCTCAATGTATAAGTAAAGCAAATACATTAAATAGGAAATCAATGGCCTTGGAATTTATTGAATTATCTTGAGCTACAGCACCACTTCTGGCTTTTTTAATGTATGTAGTACCAAGGAATCAAACCCAGGGATTAATGCTTGCTAAGCAAGCACTAGGCCAAACTCCCGGACCCTCCTCCATATTTTTTTTACCCCTGGAAGCTCAGTAAAAGCCACTAGTATCTTGTGTGAAATAAGAGGCCATAGTATCTTGTGTGAAATAAGAGGCCATGGTATCTTGTGTGAAATAAGAGGCCAAAATGGAATTCTAGGGAACATGGCTCCTTGTCTAGCCTCTACCTTGCTGTTGAAAGAGAGTAAAAAAAAATGAACCAATACTTATAATGCTCCTAGAATCTCATAGCTCCATGACCATATTCTGCTTGAGACAAATAGGGTCGATCATATAAAAAAAATCATTATTTTAATTACTTTTTTTTCTGCCAGTCCTGGGTCTTGAACTCAAGGCCTGAGCACTGTCCTTGGACTTTCTCAAGGCAAGAGCTCTACCACTTGAGCCACAGCACCATTTCTGGCTTTTTTCTATGTATATGGTACCGAGGAATCAAACCAGGGTCCTCGTGCATGGTAGGCAAGCACTCTACCACTAGGCTAAACTCACGGCCCCATTATATTAATTTCTTATTATGTCAATTGCTACACGAAGCCTAAGAGTTGCAAATCAACCTTCATTCTCTAGTTTATCATTTAATTCTGTATACAGATCTCTAGATCTCATGATGACTTCTTGTAGTAATAAACATCATCTTCCTTGTCCTCAAAGGTGGCACTGCTAAGCCCCAGTGCATCAATACACAAGTCACGAGTACAACCCTAGAATTTTTGGCCCTTTACTCTTCTGTCCAACACTCTGGCAAGACACAGATTCTTCAACAATACATAGTCCTCATTCATTTCTTGGAATATTCCTTTTACCTGTAAGTGAAACATATCTATCCTGGGGGTATTGCTTCTCTTTCCTTCTTTCTAGGACTATATGATTTCTTCCCGCATTGCTTTTAGAACATTTCCTATTTGCAGTAATATGTATACCCACAACTCAAAGGCCATATGATTTCCCAAATCAAACATAATTCTGATCATGTTTGCTGTATAAGAAAGACAATTAATCTTGAGAACACAATGAAGTATCTTGCTGAGGGCAAGCTGCAAAGGGCATTTTACTGGATGTGTTTGGGTAGGTGGTTCTGGAGAAAATCCAAGTCAGTTTTGCTATTTTATGTATTCCAGAAAGTAGGGTTAATTCTAATACTATATTTCTTAATTTTTACTTAGTAGGTAGTTGGAAGGGAAAGGTGCTAAAGTTCTGGTAAGGACATTGCAGTCACTCATGTCATATACAGAAAATGGTACTTCCCATTTATCATGGTTTGTATAATTTTCATCTCTTTTTCACCACACTCAAACCTAATTAGGAAATACTCTTGCAGGTATTCACAAACCAATCTTGTCTAGTGTGTCTTTTCTCAGAAATTGTTAATTACAGCTTTGCCCTATCCATGCCAAATTAACAACCAGCTGATATATGTCAGATCAGGAGAGCTACTTTTCTTTCTCAGTAGGTCTCCTCATAAAATTGTTTTCTGCCTTAATTGGAATATTTTAACATTTTATAACTAACTGTAATGCTTTCTGTAATTTTTCATTGTACTTTTTAATGAAGTTAAATTTATTTCTATCTTTCTAAGAATTTTTGTCACAAGTAGGTATTAAGCATTATCTGTTTTAAAATTCTAATTAATTAGCTGGTGTCTTTGACTCTGAGGACAAAACCAGACTGGGAAGAAAACTCCAAGAGATCTCAATCTAATTAGCCTGCAATAAAGCTTGACATGAGGCATGAATGGATTGGTAGAGCACCAGTTGTGACCAAAAATATTGTGCAATAGTGCAAGGCACTGAGTTCAAGACCTGGTATCAGCACACAAAGAAATGAACTATGATTGATAGATGAGTAGAAACATATAAGTGTCATAAAAACACAGATGTTTACAATTGCAGCCTTTATCCATATGGGATACATATATGATCTCCAGTGGATATCTGAAATCATGGACAGTACCAGGCCCTATATAGACGACATTTTTCTTAAACACATATATGAATAACAGACTTTCCCCCTTTCAATTAAAAGTTGTCTTTTAAAACTTCACTTCAGAGAATTTGAAATGCCAGCATTACAACTCTTGAACTTTGAGATGACTCTTAAAAGTTAAATGAGAGTTTCTTGAATATGAGCATTGTGAGTCCAAGGTTTGGATGGGTAAGCTGAACATGGAAAAGGCCACTGAGGTAACATACACAGCAGGCTTATGCTGCACACAAAGATAAGTCACATCCCAGGATAATCAGGATGGTACAAGATTTCATCACACTATCATGAAGGACATACAATTCATAAGATTTTTTGAACCACAATTGGCTACAGCCGGACAGGGACTGTCTGAATAAAGGGTGGCTTTGAATCTCTAATTTATTCAATTTCCTAGATTTCTTTGTTGTCAAATCCTTCATCCTCTAAACTATCTTCTACTTTAACAACATAACCAAATTACTCTAAAGCTTATTTAGTAGTTCCTACTCAAATAATAAATTCCAGAGTCTGCGTTAAAAAATGCCTTCAGTTTCCTTTAGCATTCCCTAATGTCCCACTTTCAATTTTTATTCAAATATTCCTAAAGTTTAACAGATATTTAATGGCACTGATCAAATGTCATGCAAGTTTCTGAGTACTATGATTATTCAAGTGACTAAAGTCTTGGCCCTGACCAACCGTAAAGAAGATAAAAAAATAATGCTCCTATCATATATTTCTTTAAAGTTTCTTTGGCCATTGTGCAAAAATGGATGCTTCTTGAAGAATGACAGTGGAATACAATAAAAGTAATCAGACAGTCACTCCAACTGCTATTATTGTTCCCAACGTGGTGTCTTTTGCTGGGGCATGTCATCCATCACAGCCCATCATATCTAACCAATAGGTACTGATTTTACAAATGACTTATTTTTTCCTTATACTAAGAAGTAGAGGACTGAGCCAATTTCTGGATGTATGACACTTTGGCCTGTATACGTTTATCTCAGAATTATGTCAACCTGACTCTATTGTTTTATAATGGACAGGAAGCTAGATGAGCTCAGCATTTCCCAGGACACCTTGATTGGACATGCTGATTGGACTTACAAAGGAAGAAATAGAAATGCTCAAATACACACACACACACACACACACACACACACACACACACACACAGACACGAGAAATGAGGAACTTTCTGAGATGAGTGGTGCAAAGTGCTTTCAATTTTACCTGTTTCAGTACCTAGTTGTGTACTATATATTTTTTATTTGTAAGCTGAATTTAAAAAAAAAGCTTACAAAGATATGATATACTCTATACCAGTTTTAAGCTGACACTTCATTTCCAGGGGAAAATCAAAAGTCCTAATGAATGTGTTGACTTAATGAAACTACAATGACAGAAAGACATGCCAGAAGAAATGAACTGGCTAGGATGGTGGAAGGAGTAAGCAGAACATGGCGATGTGTAATATATTTTCTCTTGAGTTTCTGTTGCCATTGGACAAATGAAGTTGCTGGGCTTAGAAAAACCCTCTTTTATAAAAGCTAGAGGAAATCTGTCAATAGAAACTAAAAAAAAAGAAACTACTCCTAAACTTTAAAAATACCCGAATGACAGTGGCTCACTCTTGTAATCCTAGTTATGCAGGAGGCTGAGATCTGAGGATTATAATTCCAAACCAGCCCAGGTGGGTTATCTATGAGACTCATCTCCAATGGACTACTCAGAAAAAAAGCTATAAATAGTGCTGTGGCTCAAGTAATGAGTGTGTGTGTGTGTGTGTGTGTGTGTGTGTGTGTGTGTGTGTGTGTATACTGGTACACTACTATTTGAACTACATCTCCACTTTCAGCATTTTCTGGTTATTTGGAGATAAATATCTTTCAGACTTACCTGCCCGATCTTACCTGGCATTGAACTGTGTTCTTTAGATCTTAGCCTCCTACTTAGCTAACAACACAGGCATGAACCACAAATTTCTGCTATTTTTAAAAATAATACATTAATGAACATTTCCAAAATGCTACATCCGTATGATAAAAATAAGTCATAGTATTGTGGTTAAGTTCCAGAGAAATGCTAATAATTTATCAGTTTTGACCTACAAAAATGGCAGTTTCATATATTCCAATCTAATATCTCTGTGTGATTTGCACCACGGCTAATGATGTATAGTTCTAACCAAATCTTAAAAAAAGGAAAAAGAAGAAAAAGACCAAAACTTTTTAAAATCTAACGGGGCATCTTCAACATAATACACATATTTCCTATGGGATAGAATGAAAAAATATACAGAGAAACTCTGAAGTAGAGGACAGATTGAGTGGTTATAAAAAAGAACATGATACAGAAAGCTCTTTGTGAACATGAAAGGTCTGGCAACTGGTGTATGATTTAGCTAAATTTTAAAGAACAGAAGTCAACATTAATCATAAAATGCATCTTTCAATTGCTCCCTTAGGGCAAAAAGCTATTCCACGTATATCGATTAATTGCTGCGTAAAAACTTTTCCATTATGATTTCGCAATATATAGTCATGCTGAAAGACACAAGTCCAGAAGAAGAGCAATTCCAAATGGTTGGAAAATATATTATCATCCAGTCTAATTTCATTTTTTAATGAAAAAACAAGTGATGTCAATCTTAGTCTGGTGAATGCTTGGTAAGTGCACTTAAGATCAAAGAGAACAGTGAAAGGCAAGTGAAAGGCAGGAGTGGACTTTCAGGATAAAGATGGTATTATAGAACAAGCTCCATCTTCCATTCAATACCTGAATGGCTGGGAAATAGTTTTCGAAAATACTGGACGTGGCTAACCAAAGAAGGAGTCTTAAAGTTAGATGGGAGGCAGAACTAACTATATTCTATGTTTTATGAGAAAGGGAATGAATTTGCAAAGCCAAAAGGAGTCAAAAGTGAAGATGGTTGATACTATGCACATAAGTAACTTTCTGAGTCATCTCGTTTCTGTAGTTCATAGACAGGTCACCAAATGGACACATCTGCCATCAACTTCATGCACACACAGCCTGTGTGATCAGACAGATTTCTACCCTTGGTTTAATTTTCATCTGAGTCCCTTAAATCATGCAGTTAGTGTTAGTATTTTTAGTAAGCTGAACGTAATGCATATCTGTATCGCCAGTCACCAGGAGGCTGAGGTGGAAGGATTTCTTGAGCCTACAAAGTCTAGTTCCCATTAGGCAGTCATGAGAAAGAAGAGAAGGAAAGGAGGATGGAAAGGGAAAGGGAAAGAAGGAAGACAGGAAGAAGAGAAAGATGAAGGGAAGGAGGGTGATCTTGTCAATATTTAGACATTTATACTACTATAGAAACTTTAGAAACTTTTATCATCACCTTAACCACCTTATTTCATTTTCCCTACTCCAACACAGGTCCTTTTGTTATTTGGTGTCATTTTTTATTTCAGAATAATAATTTCAAACCTTTCTGTCATAGTGCATAACACTGCTTTGGCATCTGGACCCGTGCTGTTCTGTATGTTTATAGAATGTACACTTTCTTTGGGAGGGTGTTAGACATATTTCAGCATGCTCCTCAGGCTGGCCTCCTGTCTCAGCATCCCATAGTCTTCCTTAATTACCATTCCAAGTTCTAAAATTAAAGATGTACACCATGGCACCAGCTAAATGCTACATTATGTCACAAATTTTGTTTATATCTTCATTGCTAATAAAGGTTCACTGAGATCATGGCCACACAAGTTGACTCTTTCCAATTACAATGCCCGCAGCAATGAGACAAAGAAAAGTGTTACACAGATATGATAATAAGAATGATGGGAGACAGACAGAACGTAATTTCCTCTTCAATTCAGATTTAATGTTAGAAAAAAATCGAGCGGAAACGAATGTTCTCTATGCGAATCCATGCTTGAGACCAGCAGTTGCCATCTCTACCAGCTACAAAGGGTCCCAGTTAACTAGACCAATTGTTTAAAAAAAATAACTTACCCTTCACTTATAAATTAAGGTTATGTCAATTTCTTAGTCATTACTTTTAAGGATGTAGCATCTGTTACATTATGAATTTGCTTTTGCCTTTATGATATCATTATTATATCCTATTTCAATATAACTAATGGAATTAGAGGGTTGGAAGTAATCTGAAAGAAATAAATTAATTCTGACTAAAAGAGGCAAATTCTCTACAGCTCAGGTCACCATGCCCTAGACTGACCTAGATTGCAAATAAGAGTACATTTTGACCTGCACCTGCTCTTAAGACTTCTGATAATAGGAGAGCAGCTTTTTATCTAATTTGTAGAAATTATCATCAGAAATAAGATATTGAGCCTGTACAAGGTTTACACAGGAAGATTAATGTTTGTCTCTTAAATGCTCTAGTTATCCAGTAGCCTTGATAATATACCTAAATAAAGTGAGTCTAGATCCAATAAGCACATGGCAGGAATATAAAATATGACTGCCAACAATAAACAAATAAATAATAAAGTTTATCAGTGATAGCAAGGGGGATCTTATACAAAGGAAATCTTGTCATATGTAAAGTAAAATATGTCTCAAGCCAATCTAATCAAGTTGCTTCAAAGAAAACTAATCCACTGAGCTGTCAGAAATAATCATGGAATTTTAACTTCCTCTGCTTTTATATGTAAAGTATAATTTCACAGTATTCTCACAAGTGAATGAGAGTTTCTACCAGGTTCCTTTTTAATGAGAAGGATGATAAATTTTCATAAGCACATTCTCTCATGAAAAATCAAAGCTTGAAGACTTGTAAGAACCAGTAGACCAGGTGAATAAGTTGCTATAATCTTTTTTTTTTCCAGTCCTGGGCCTGGGCTCAGAGCCTGAACACTGTCCTTGGACTTTCTCAAGGCTAGAGCTCTACCACTTGAGCCTTAGCACCACTTCTGGATTTTTTTCTGTGTATGTGGTACCAAGGAATTGAACCCGGGTCTTCGTGCATGCTAGGCAAGCACTCTACCACTAGGCCAAACTCCTGGCCCCTATAATCTTTTGTATTTCTTTTTAGTGTTCTTTATTTTGCTGTCCTGGGATTCTCAACAGCAATCCTGGACAATAATGGTGAGGGGGAAATAGGCTGAATAAAAATGTTTATCATAACAACACTAAATCTACAAAATATCTTGAATTTAGACCATACTCATGGTGGCAAAACAACTTTCCATATGAACGCTTTACTTCTACTGAAACTAAAAGATAAGGAGAAACACAATGATTTACTGCTAGTAATTTGTAGGACTTCCCTTGAGGCTTTGCCTAACCCAGTATTTTCCAATGTTCCCTGGCTTGGCACTAAGATGATATTATAACTTAGCAGTAAGTGATAATATTATAGACAGGCGAGATGTTTGCCCTTCTTTGAAATGTAGAAGAGTGAAAATTATCAAATGAATTCTAGAAAGGATCAGTGATATTCCCAAGCAGATGAATGTCAGGAACAAAATGTAGACCAGAGAATCCAGACGGAGATTCACTTAATGTTCATGCCTGCACACCTTCAGTTTCCCCATATGAAACACTTACATCAGTCTGAAGACTTTGAACCCAACTTGCTGGAATCACTTCAGTGATTTAATCTCATTAGTGTGACTTCCTAAATTACTTTCAAAACACATGGTCTCTTCAAGAGATGAACAGGAATATAATCCTGATGTGATCACTTCACAATGCAATTGAACTTTCATAGAAGTTGTCAAACTCCATAAGATGTGTAATTAAATGACTAAATTAGCCAAAAATTATTAATAAAGATCAAAAGCAGAGGAAACAGAGGACGTGCACTCCTGGATATTAAAAGGTATGACAATGAAACTATGAAACTTGGGAATAAGAACAGTCAAATGGACTAATGACAAGGCACATCTCTCCATGTAGTCATCTGATCCATGAGATGTCGTGTCCCATTTACATACTCAAAAAGTAAGGGTTCTGCTTTCGGGATTTCTTTTCAGTTTAATTGTAGTGATTTAGCTCTAGCCCTGAAAATTTTTTGAGATTTTTTTTGTTGTTGTTCTTGTTGGATGACCTACCTCTCTCTGTTTTATATTTTAGTCCAATTGTCTCCTTACTACAATTTTTGTCAGGGAAACCAATTCACATATACACAAGAGAAACTAAGTAAGATATCTTCTTTATGATTGCTTTATTGAACTATTTGCCGTGTGTTGTTAAATATAATCAAGTTGGTGATTTTGTCTGGTCATGAAAATTATAAAAGGAAAAGAAAGAAATTCACTGTCTTGAATTTTCTCAGGGCAGTGAATGCATTACAAAACCTTGAACTAGTTTTGCTTTTATTTCTTCACAGAATGGCACCATCAGCAGTGTGGTCCATCCTAGGAATTTCCATTGCCTAGACTGTGGAGGGGAGATAAACAGCAGAGGACATTTCAAGGCATTTGCAGTCAACATTCCAGGTGTAGAATGCCACTGACTTACATGAACATTAAACTTGCTTCAAAATCTGGGCTAAGCAAGGCTACAATTAAATTCACATTTTCTTAGTTTGCAAAGAAATGATACACAAGCTAATGATGAAAACTGTGTATTGGATAGGTGACTTATTTCCTATTCTTTTCTTTTTTTGTGGGTCATGGGGCTTAACCTCAGCCTCGATGCTGTCCCTGAGCTCTTCAGCTCAAGACTACCACCCTATCCTTGAGTCATGCCCCACTTCCCGTTTTCTGGAGGTTAATTGGACATAAGAGTCTCAGGTCTTTTTGTGCCCAGACCGGCTTTGAACTTAGATCCTCAGATCTCAGCCTCCTAAGTAGCTAGGATTATAGGCATGCGCCACCACGCCCAGCTTTATCTTAAAATTTTGTAACCCACTTTAACTATTCAAAAATGATTGACATATATATACCCATTTATAGAGAGAGAATATTATAGGAAATTCATAACTTGAATTTTTGAATTAGAAATTATGGTATCAAATAGCTTTGCCTTTAAATATGTCCGACTATAAAAATAAATATGATGATTACATGTAAAGATAAACTGAATACGGAGACTCCAATGTTTTAAGACCAAAGCAAACAGATTTAGAGTTAAGAAATGAGCTGCTTTAACTCATCAAATTATATTTCACAGCTGCTATGATGTGTCTGGCACTGAGTCCAAACACATCCAGCAGTTCGCCAGGTTTCCCACTTCGAGACGGCTCTGTCACCGCCAGCCGATGCACCTGGATGTCGGGCTCCCCGGAGACGGCGGCGCACACGGCTTCCCCAAGGCCGCCTTCTCGGTAGTGGTCCTCCACGGTGATGATGCGGCCACCTGTGGCTTTTGCGTTGTAGATGATGGTGGCAGCGTCCAGAGGTTTAATGGTGAACAGGTCAATGACGCGGACCGAGATGCCTTGTTGAAACAGATCATCCGCAGCTGCCAAGGCTTCGTGAAGCGTCACTCCAGCTCCAATAACGGTGATCTTGTCGTGGGCACCGTGGTAGATGACCTTGGCCTTCCCGACCTCAAAATGTTCGTGTGGGGCATAAATCACCGCAGTTTCCGTCCGGCTGGTCCGAATGAAACACATTCCCTTGGTACTGGCAGCCAGACGCACCGCATGCTCGGTGGAGACAGCATCGCTTGGGTAGAAGATGGTGCAGTTGGGGATGCTTCGGAACATGGCTAGATCCTCCAGCGCCATCTGGTAAGGTCCATCCTCGCCAAAGGACACCCCACAGTGAGAGCCGATCAGGTTGACATTCGAGTCCGAGGTGGCTCCCAGGCGGATCTGATCGAACGCACGGGTGAAGAGGGCGGCCGAGGCGCTGGCGAAGGCGATGGTCCGTCCGCGCGCGGCACAGCCCAGGGCCACGCTCACCATGTTCTGCTCGGCCATGAGGCACTCGACAAAGCGCTCGGGATGTTCCTTCTTGAAAATCTCAGAGAAGGTGGAGTTCTTCGTGTCGCTGTCCAGAACGACAACTCGCTTGTGAGCGTGGCCCAGTTTCGCCAGGGCCACGCCGGAGGCCTTCCCCGTGGCTATCTTCTCACCCAACTTGTAGGCCGGCGGCGAGGCCATCTTGACGTGGTTGACGTGGACCTGCGGCGGGTCTTCCGCGGGGGGCCTCGGGGTGAGCCGGAGGTCTGTTTTGATTCGGCTCTCGATGGCTCTGATCACCGCCTCCGCCTTCTCCTGGGGCACGGGTTTCCCGTGCCAGCCCTCGGCACCCTCAGGGACCTGGAAGGCCCTGGCGATGACGGCGGTGGGTTTGTTCTTCACCTGGGCGGCTTGCCAGAACGCCTGGCACAGCTCCTCCACGTCGTGGCCGTCTACCGAGTAGGTGTTCCAGCCGAAGGCTTCGCTGCGCTGGCGGCAGGCGTGCGCGCGCTGCTCCGGGGAGGCGGCGCCGCTGGGCCCCGCGAGGCCCACGTGGAACACGGCCACCAGGTTGTCCAGATTGTACTGCGCGGCGAAGGCCAGGGCCTCCCACACGGAGCCGGCGGCCGCCTCGCCGTCCCCCAGCAGGCAGAACACGCGGTAGCTGGCCTGGTCCAAGTACTTACCGGCGAAGGCCAGGCCGCACGCCGCGCCCAGCCCGGGCCCCAGCCAGCCCGGGGCCGCGTCCGCGCGCGCCAGCGGCAGCCTCGGCGGCGTGGGGCGGCCCTGCCCGTCGCCGTCGGTTCTCCGCGCCGGGTAGGCCTCCTCGCCTCCGCGGTGACCCGCCTCGGCCCAGGCGGCGGCGATGAGGGGCGCGGCGGGGGCCTGGGAGAGGACGAAGCGGTCGTTGGCCGGGTGCCGGGGCTCGGCGGGTCGGTACCTCATGGTGTGGAAGAAGAGCACCGACACCACGTCCGCCGCGCTGCAGCACGCCGCGGGGGTCCCGGAGCCCCAGGCACACGTGGCCCTGATGGAATGGATCCGCAGGCGGTTGGCCACGTCCCGCAACACCTGCACGGTCTCCGCATCGGGGTTGGGGCCCTTGGCTGTAGCCATGGCGGCGCGCTGTCCGTTGGCTGAGGAGAGAACTTGGAAACGTGGAGGAGGCAGAGCGCATGCGCGGCAGAGTCAGATGACTGCTCCTAAGCTAGGCCGCGGTCAACCAGATGCCCTATCTGCGCATACGCGCTCAGGTCCACGCATGCGTGGTTGTGCTCTGTGCAGCCTTATCCATCCTCTTTGTCACACCTAAATGAATTACATTGCCATATCATTATTTTTATCATTATGACTATGTAGTTGTATAAAGACATTACAACTCCATAAGCCAGGTTATGAGTACAATGCTTCTTAATCCATGTCACCCCTTCTTTTGTGCTCCACCATTCCTTCACTGTCCCTATCCTCAAGTTACATACAGATGTTCATTTTTTAATATAATGTACACTGGATATGACTGCTTTTTTTGTTTTTCATATGTTTTTATTGTAATTAATAGAAGGGTTACATTATATTCACTAGATAGAAGGTGCATTACTTCACAAACATTGATACCCTTTCACATGTCTTGGTCCCCATTTCCCTCCTCCTCATCTTGTTTTCCCTCCTTTCCTATCAGATTTCAAATAACCAAATAAGCATATATACAATATATCAGATAACAAGGTGAAATACTGTAACAATATGAGATAACCAAGGGACAGCAAAAGAGCTCATTAAGGACAACAATCATTCATTATATGGCTTTTGTTTCTATATCCTGGAGGTCCTTTCATTTAGTGTATGACTGCTTTTTTTTTGCTGGCAGGTTAATATTGTTAACGTTCTTAAATCTTACGTGTATAAATCTTACACATATGTTGTATAGGAAGCCACTGGCGAGATCATGCCTTTCATTGATGAAAGACTTGTGTGGTAGACAGTCTCATTAAGTCATTTTTAATCTAACTTATGACCACACTCTCTCAACAGGGACTTTCTCAGAGTAACTAAAATTTCTGAATCTTAGATTAAAAATAATAAAAGCGACTGATTTCCTCACAAGTCTAATAAAATGACTCATTTCCTCACAAGTCTAAGAAAAAAAAACTTTAAAACTACTCGCAGGAGGAATGTCTAATGCTTCACCTTTCTTAGGGAACGCCACTGTCCACTAACTGTCCCCTCCCTAAGCAAAGGCCTCAAGTGTTGCTGCTAGATTTTACTTTTCCCTGATACAACTCTTTTTCTTGGCCCCATTTTGCTGTGTTTCTGTACATCTGCAAGAACTTGATGCATGAATCACTGGCTGCTCAAACACACTCTAATATTTTAATGTGTCTCACTTTACCTTCTAACCATGGCTACTACTAATTTTCAAAACAAAAATAACTCCAGTTGACGAAAGACTTGCTATATAAAAAAGGGAAATGGCAGCATCAACCTTCCCTATGCTGTAATATTAGAACACTTTGGTTCTCAAGCAATAATTCTTAACCTTGATTTCACATTCAAATCAAGACTCCAAAAATGATTGAGTTCCACCCAACACAAGCTGATCTTGAATTTGGGGAACTAGCATTTGAGAAGGTATTTATTTATACTACTCTGTCTATAGTAAGACCTCAAACTTGTTAGGTAAGGGCTCTACTACTTGAGCCATATCTCTTGGTCTTTCTGTTTTTTAGATGGAGCCTCACATTTTTAATAAAGTGCCAGCTTCAAGCTATGATTCTCTTATCTATGCTTCCCACGTAGCTGAGTTTATCAAATACATTTCCATGTCCTGATTGTGGACTCCTTATTATTTACATGTATCCATTAACTTGAACATTAAAGTCAAATCAAGATTAGGGACACATACTTCTCAACAACGGTGTACTTTAAAATTATCTAGGACATTTAGCTAAAAGGTTTCACACCCAATGAAGTAGATCAGAACACAAGCAATTTTAAAAGCTCACTGGACAATTTTAGTGCACAGGATGCAAACAATTTAATAGAAATTTGTGCTAATCTCTATATTTATACTGTCACATTTTATATCTCACAAATATATTTTAAATACTATTTGCCATGCCAACTAGCTTCATCATTACTGTCACAATATAGACAGTAATGATTTTATGGAAAGACCTACTGAAGGAATGATGAAATGACAAGTCCTCGAGCAATTATATTGCATTCACCACTCCCCATGCCCTTTGCAAATTAATGCTTGCCTACCTCTTTAAGAAAATGAAGAGGTAGAAAATGTGAGCATACTAGACTAAGATTGGCAGTAAAGAAGATGGATAGTAGAGGAAAAGAAAACCAAAAACAATCATAGCACAGCTAAGTATGGCACAGTTCTCTGTAATCCCATTACTCAGGAGACAGAAGCAGAAGGAACTTGAGTTAAAGATCAGCTATATATCTTGATTCAAAACCACCCATGAACTGATAGGATAATAATCATAATAAGAACAATAATTATAGCATTGAAATAGCAAACTATAGGGGATGATAGGAAAGTAGTGACTGGAAAACAGCTGAAAAACTCTTGGTCTATATACCTGTAAACACAGTGTATAAAAACAACCTAGGAGTTGGTGTCCACATGAAAAATAGACAAGAATCAAGATGACTTAACAGTCCTTTTCAAGTTTCCAGATTCTTCCATGAAATTAAATTATTATATAACTTTCCTAGTGTATTAAATAGAAAGGTCAAATTTGTTAAGAACAGAATGTGGTCACAGAGATTTAATGCTCTGGATAATGAGTATGAATTTCTCTCAGAATGTATGAAGTATTTGTTCTAATGTTTTTCTGGGATACATATATCCTTATTAATTATTTTCCTTCATTATATTAGTCTTCTGAAATACATTTTAAATGACACAACTGTTAATACTTAAGTATAAAATATGTGCTATTGGATTATGCAGAATTCCTCAATGTGCCTAAAACACAATTAAGTCAAATAAACAAAAGAAATACATGGTACCAAACTGTATTGCCTTATTTTAGAAGTCTATTCCTGAGAAAAGGTCAATGAAATTTTTAAAGGCAGCATGACAAAAACTTAGCTGTCTTAGAGAAGATTGCATCATTCACTTCGAAAGTTCTTTAGGAAACCAAGCCAAATATTTTCACAACTAGGAAAGAATGACTCATTTTTAGAATTTTGGTTTATCCACACAAAGTCGTGAAATACAACAACTACATAATTGTCAGGGCTAATAGAAGAGGATTGCAGGGGCCTGTGGCAAACTGTGGAATACAAGTCTACTGAAGGGAATTCAAAATAAAAAATCTTGTGAACCTTTCATTGGACAAGTAAGCCAAGTCCCCGGTCTTCTTATATTCAGTTGATTCTTAACATCTTGCATCAAATTTGATGAGTCTAGTCGCACACCACAATCTTCTATCTGCAAGTAGCTGGAATTACACCTGTGTACCTCCCTGCCCAGCCTTGAGATGCACATTATAACTCCTGATTTAATGTCTATTTTTAGAAAATGGAACACAAAAATCAAATGTAAAAAAGCAACTTCCCTATCATACCTTTGCTTACATTTTTCACTATAATTTCTCTCATACTTTGCAGAAGCATTCATGGTGGTGCTTTCGATGAAAATAAAACATAGACACAATGGCTATGTGGAGAGAGTGGAATCTAAATAGCAGAAATGGATAAGTGCGATTTCTACTGGGCTATAGCAGAGAAAAGAGAACATGTAATTACCAATTATCAAGGAAGTCTACTTACTTTCTTAAAAATAACCTACATTTTCACTATGTGAGGGAAAGCAATATTAGAGGTTGGGAACACTGAATTGTTATTTATGTGCTGCCTAACCCAGAGTTTTATTAAGAGGGAGCTGTATGGAAGAACTAATGCTGAATTCATCTGATTTTCCAAGGTGTGAATTTGGTTTGCTTAGTAAACAAAGGATGAAGATGACACTGACCTGCATGAAGCTTGTTGAGGAGGGGGTAGTAAAAGAGATTTAGATAAGTAGGCCTATCTTTGTCACTGTAAGAAAGCACCTTTAACTGAAGACAAACACCAAATAGTATTATGCCAGTAATCGGGGTTGGGTTATGTTCCAGTCAAGTCAGATCATATCCAAGAATAACTTCTTGGGTAAGAATAACTTCTATGAAAAATCTTTCTTCCTGCTAAACATGAATTAGTATCAAAAGAACTGTGATATTTTCCTTCGATTCTCCCTTCCACGCCACTGGCACTATAGCCTCTACCACCAGAGGATGTGATGTGAGAACCTGGGAAGCCATATTGTTACTGAAGACAACAGGTGTTAAGCCTATGGTAGAACTGAAGGAGCGAGGGTCTGAATGCTTTATGATATTTATGCATTTACAAATAGCCTTCAGATCAAGACTTCCAGAATATTCACTAAGAAAATATTAAAGTAACCTGTGAACTGATTTCCTATTCTCTACAACTGAAAACATTCCTAACGGTAGCTAGATCATTGAAACGTTCAGAACTCTAATAATGAAGGGGAGAAAAAGCAATAAAGAAGTTCAGAGTAGAAGAGAAAAAGAATAAGAGTATAGTTAGGTAGGTAGTTTCTTTTAAATTGCATTTACTTTATGTTATCTTTATGTAGTCATACAAGGGGGTTTTAATTCAATGTGTCCATTTATGAGTATAATTTTGGTTAGTATCCCTTCAACAATTTTTGGAGAGCTGTATAGAGGCAATTGTCTTCTTGTAAGCATTAGGCCCTCCAATTTTCTATCCAGTTCTGTTTCCTAAGCCTCCATCTCTGCCCTCACATCTGTCTCAGAGAAGCTGGAATGGCTCTGTCAGACACTCCCCCACCCCACACAGTTCCATCTGGAGCTGCCACAGAAGGGAAGCCACAAAGATGCCGTGCTTCCCTTCATTTATTCCTCTTCTCTCTGTGCTTCCTCTTTTCCAGTGTATAGAAATCTTCATCTTGGGTTTTTTAAATTGTTGTTAGTGTGGTCTTCTACATCCAGTTTCTAGTTGTTCCATGAGATAAAAGACTCATTCGAGTTATTTTACAAGAGCTTCAGAATGGCAGTTCTTATGAATTGAAAGTTCATACCTAATACAGGTAAAATCTTAAATTGTTACAAAGTACCAAAAAAATTCCATCATTAGAATTGAAGATGTGATCAAGTAGAGAGTGTTTGCCAGGCAATCACAAGACACTGAGTCCAAACCTCTGCACCATCAAACATTTGGTTGTTACAGCTAGCTAAAATTTCCTAGTTAATATTACATACTGCTCTGTTAAACACAAAGCAATTTGCATTTGAATGGCTTAAAAGGGAACTTTCAAAGGCACATCAAGTTACATCAAATCACAACTACCTTTCTTCTTATAGAGATTATCTCGAGAAGTAACCTTCATTTTGATGACTCACGGTCATCATATAAATATTCTATGGAAGTAACTAGTGAGAACAATGTCCAAGAAAGTCCATTTCTAAACATCGTTGGAATAAATGTATTCTTTTATTACTGTGCTTCAGTATATTTTTCAGATTCCGTGGCTGTGATCGTGAGATGACACGGGAGAAAATGGAAAGTGATTTAAGATTATTTTGCTGTCACATAAATTTTCAGATTTTAGTGAGGCCCTGGCTTATCAGGCAACTCTGTGGCAAGACCCTGTACTTTATTGTTGTCTAGTCATTTGCTCAATTGTATCCCTCAACTGTAAAATTGAAGCAGCAACCATCCCGGCCTGTTGACCTGCACAAGAAAGAACAAAAAAGAATATAAAAGGCCAATTCATTTCTTTCTCAGGAAGTGACTCAGAAAATTCAAACTTCATTTTTCATTTTCCATTAATGAAAACTGCACTCAATATTTGAGACGGGGGGAAACGTAGCAAACTGGCATTGTCTGTGTCAACTTAGAAAGTTATAACATGAAGACAAAAGGAAAACTGGCAGCCACTTCTCAATTTCTACTGGGTGCTGTCTCAAGGGTTAGTATTTTGGCTGTACTGTGTAGACATAAAACTTACTCTACAGTGTTTTCAAATTCAAAAATTTATCTACAATGCAGTGAATAGCAGGCTTTTGAACCAAAGTATATTTGTTATTCTATAGGAATGATGTGTACTTTTTAATTGCATACTTGAGAGATGACAGGCCTTACACAATGCTTTTCAGAGGAATGAAAAGTGATTGTCCCTCTCTAAGAGTTGGAGTTCTAATATGAAACATGAGCTGGACAGATATGATCGTAGCTAATGCCTATGAGCATGACACAGGCAGAGATTCAAGTACTGTCTCAGTTGAGCAGGAAGACATGTGGGAGGAGAATCTCTTGCCTAAGCTTTGTACAAAGGGCAGAACTTTGGTCAAATTAATAATAGAGAAAGTCAGTGAGCAATGTTATGAGTGAGGAAAGACAATTTCTACTCTGAAAAGAAAGGGCCAACTCATGCTGAGAAAGTAAGCAGTTAAGCCAGAAATCAAGGCTTCAAACAGAGCCAAGTGGAATTGTTTTAGTATCTTGTGTGATTCTCTTGCTTTGAGCTTGAGGACAAAGTCCAGTGGAAAGTTCTTTTTCATCTGAATGTCTTGACTATAGGAGTATTTTAGGAAATGTTTTGGATAGTGTTAGGAAAAAACAGGAGGTGATGTAGGGAGAAGTTATAAAGGTAGGGGAGATGAAACAATCAGAATGATGAATCAGTCAGATAATAAAATGACTGACAAGAAATTCATCTTATTAGCTCAGAAAAATGGTGGATAATATTGAGCCTAACTTTAATGTGGATTAATAGATTACTTGAGAAGAAGAAGGAGAAGGAGGAGGAAGAGGAGGAGGAGGAGCAAGAGGAGGAGGAAGAGGAGAAGGAGGAGGAGGAGGAGGAGGAGGAGGAGGAGGAGGAGGAGGTAGAGAAAATAGATGAAGAAGGAACAAGAGGGGGAGGAGGATGAGGAGGAAGAAGAAACTAGAGCCCTGGATGTACTCTGGAGAAATGTACTTAATTTGGTGGGCCTGTGAAGAAGTGCCAAACTGGATGATTTAAAGAGCAGTATTTTAGTGTCACCCAGGTCTGAAGGTGAGAGGTGCAACATCAATGAGTCCATAGAGGCGAACCCTTTTAAGAGCTATGAAGGAAATACACACGCTAGTCTCTGTGATCTGTGAGTAACTGTCATCCTGTCTCCTCTCTGTGCATATCTGTTTGACTTGTCTTTCCTTTTATTGTTGTTTTTAGAGTCTTACTATATAGTCCAGGTTGGCCTTCAATGTGCAATTTCCTGTCTAGGATTATAGGTAAGTTACATAATCTGAGTCACCAAGCATGACTACATCTTCAATTTCTATAGAGATATCACTCATGGAGCAGGGCCACCATAGGGCCTCATTTCACCTTAGGTACTTCCGGAAGGACTTTTTATTGTCAAGGTAATGTATAGAGGGGTTACAGTTACATTTGCCAGGTAGTAGGTGCATTACTTCTCACACATTGATACCCCTTCTCATGTTTTTGTTCCCATTTCTCTCCCCCCCCACCCTCCCAATCATCTTGTTTCCCCCCTTCCCTTTCCTATTTCAAATAAATGAATAAACATATATGCAGGATACCAGGTAACAAAGTCAGATACAGTAACAATGTGAAATTAACCAAAGGGCAAAAAAAGAAGAGAAATAACATAGTACATTAAGAAGAACAATAACACAAAATAAAGCTCTTGTTTCCATATCTTAGAGATTCTTTCATTTAGTCTCATCTTATATGGTCTTATTTATGTACCTAGGTTTTGAGCCATTGTAATCCCCTGCTAGAAGAGCCCTAGATGTGTACTAATTATTACAAATGAGGGAAAACATTGAGCCTGTGTTCCTTTGGGTCTGCCTTACTCCGCTTAATATGATTTTTTCTAAGTCTTTCCCTGTCCTTAAAAATGGGATGATGTCATTCTTTCTGACAGCAGCATAGAATTCCATTGTGTATAAATACCATATCTTGTTGATCCACTCATCAACTGAGGGGCATCTGGGTTGGTTCCATATCTTTGCTATGGTAAATATTGCCGCAATGAACATTGTTGTGCTAATGGGTTTAGTATGTCCTTGTTTCTGGACGGTTGGATAAATGCCAAGTAGTGGAATTGCTGGGTCATAGGGTAGTTCTAGATTTAGTCTTTTGAAGAATCACCATACTGTTTTCCATAGTTGTCAAAAGAGTTTACACATTTCTGGAAGGACTTTATAGTATACATATATAACAGTTCTATAAACCTCCAAATAAGTTCACAGCCTAAGTTACTAGAGGTCAGGATTCCAACGTCCGTTGGGAGGGAGAGATAAAATACTCCCACATATAGCATGCTTGTACATGCATGTATGCATGTGTGTACACACACGAAGTAGCATAACTTCAGTTTTCATATGGAATTTTCTCTGTGTAATCACCTCAGTCCAGTTCTCCTCTCTTCTCCCCTCCCTTCTCTTTCCCTCTCTTCTCTTCCTGGCTCATCTCCTCTCTTCCCTCTCTTCTTTCCCCCTCCCATTTTCTCTCCTTTTCCATATTCCCTTTCTTTCTCTGTTTCTATCTCTCCATCTCTGTCTCTGTCTCACTCTTCACCACTCTTCCTTTCTTTGTGATTTCTGCAACACTATGCCGACATTCTACCACTTGCATCATGCTCCCAACCAATTTTTTTAGTTATTTTTTGGATAAGCTCTTGTATTTTTCCTAAACTCTCCTTGGACCATATCCTTCTACCTATGCAATGCAGGTATCTGGGGTGGCAGATATACACCACAGTACATGGTTTGTTTGTTATGATAGGGTCTCCTTAGCTTTCCCTGTTTGAATCCTAATTTTATCAAGTGAGAGCTTCATCCTATTTTGTTTCAGTTCTCTTCTGTATATGGACAAGAATCTGTGCTTATGTTCATTACAAATTTTATTGTAAGTGGAAATGTAGAGTAAGCTCTGCTTTTTAAACTCATTGTCCATCTAAGTTTACTATGTTTTCCCACACATATACTGATAGATATCTTTTTGTGGTACTGAAGATTGGATTGAGGGACTTGGGTTTTCTAAGCACTTGCTTTGCCACTTGATCCATGTCCCCAGTGCTTCGCTATCAATTTATTAAACAGTAGCAAGTATTTGTAACCTACCTACCTGCAGTAAGAAGGTCCAGGCATTTAGGGGATTAAGCTAGGAAAAAAATATATGACCACTAGATGGCACTATCGTGCAATTTATTTAGAAGAAGCAGAGGCAGAGTTGCAAGTATTGGTAGAGGGTGGAGGAGTCAGTCTCTGACGGCATTTTATATAGTACAAAAATCAGAGTGTAGAGATCACTACTCAGAGAAGAAAAGAGGGAGTCTAGAGAAGAGATTGTATCTGACACTACTCTGTTATGATAGAGTCTGTAGAACATTCCGGAGAGCAACAATGGCTTGGGGTTTCTCATATACCAGCATTTGTCATCTGTGATATCTATGACTACCAGATGCTGAGCACAGATTGAGGGTATGCAAAACAGGCAGGCTTTAATTGGCTAACAAACAACATTTTTAGGGCTTCACTTAAAGCAAATGAATGTGTAAACATTTGGATTTGAACAATCCCAAGTCTGATGGAAAGCATACAGAGGCTGATATACAGGGGCCATGTTTAAACATTTATGTCACAACAACTTCATCCTGAAAGACATCTTTACAGTAGCAGAATGGAGGAGTCATACAAACAGTTCAAAGGAAATTACCACTCTTTTACATGATAGATGACAGAAAGCTAATTTTCTGAAAATAATCCGAGCTCCTAAGGAAAAAATAGAAGAAAATAAAGTAATAAAAGAAAACAGGCTTCACCAAGAATGAGCACTGAAGAGGAAAATAGACCAGAAAAGAATAGATTGATTGGAAGAAAAAATCCAGCAATGAGAAGACAAATAGCCTTCCTCTGTCGAGGAAGGTTTTAGCCATTGCTGGAGTGAAGGTTTTTGTAGGGAAGTTTTGTAGGTTCTGTAGAGTTTAGAATCATTGATGTTTCTCTTGAACTTCACCTTGAAAATGAGTAATGTCATGGTCCCCAGGACTTTAAAACTCTACTAATGAAATTCAGCTAGCCCAGGCTGAAAAGTCCTTGAGACTTCATCTCCAAAATGATTGGCAGGAATTGGGGATAAAGGTATGGCCTAAATGGTAGTGCAAGAAATGCAGCTGAGGCTCAAAGTGATAGAGCACTAGCCTTGAATGAAACTGCTCACGGACAACATCCAGTTTCTGAGTTCAAGCCCTACAACCAACAAAATAAATAAATAAACAAATAAGATATAGTACTTTCTAGGCCCTGAGTTAGAAGCCCAGTACCTCCTCTTTCCCAGAAAACAAGTCATGTAAGAAATTCTCTGCTCCTAGATCAAGAGTCTAATGGCCACACATTTTTGTTTACCATTTAAACAAGTTGACATTCATATCTAACATGTCACCTATATTATGCTTGGAGCTTCTTCCTATAGCTGAATTTTTTGTTTTTCTTTCATATATTTTATTGTAATTAATAGAAGGTTTACATTATATTCACCAGATAGAAGGTGCATTACTTCACATACATTGATACCCTTTCTCATGCCTTGGTCCCCATTTCCCTCCACCCACTTCATCTTGTTTTCCCCCCTTCCCTCTCCTATTTCAAATAACCAAATAAACATATATACAATATATCAGATAGCAAGGTAAAGTACTGTAACAATATGAGATAACCAAGGGACAGCAAAAGAGATGGGAGATAACATAGTATATTAAGGACAACAATCACTCATTATATGGTTTTTGTTTCTATATCCTGGAGGTCCTTTCATTTAGCATCATACTATATGGCTTTATGTATTTAGGTTTTGCTCTATTGCAAATCTCTGCTAGGAGAGCCCAAGGTTTCTACTTATTATGACAAATGAGGGAAACCATTGAGCCTATGTTCCTTTGAGTCTGGCTTACTTCACTTAATGTGATTTTTTCTAAGTCTTTCAATTTCCTTACAAATGGGGTGATGTCGTTCTTTCTGACAGCAGCATAGAATTCCATTGTGTGTAAATATCACATCTTGTTGATCCACTCATCTACTGAGGGGCATCTGGGTTAGTTCCATATCTTTGCTATGGTAAATGGTGCTGCAATGAAGATCATTGTGCTAGTGGATTTAGTATGTCCTTGTTTCTGGACCATTGGGTAAATGCCAAGTAGTGGAATTTCTGGGTCATAGGGGAACTCTATGCTTAGTCTTTCGAGGAACAGCCTATAACTGATTTTCTTATTCAGGTCTCTGCTCACTATCATTTCTAAAAGAGTTTAGAGACCACTATGTATGAAACAGTTTTCCTGACCCCTTCACCAGCTCTATTTCCTTCAGATCTCTTAGATGGTATTTGAAATATTTATTGGCTGTATTATGTGATCCTCTGGAATCTAAGCAAAAGCCAGGATCAAAGACAGTGCTAAAGCACCCAAGACATGGAGCATAAGTGTCAACTCACAATAAATATTTGTTGCATGGAATGCCAATATTCTGTGATTAAAAGAAAATCACAAAGTGGACCAGAAAAGGCTTTTAATTGTGAAGAAAAACTGGATTAGTTTTTTTTTTAATTTTTAGTTTTCAAAAATATCTTTAAGTGGCTGTACAAAGGGGTTTCAATTCAATGTAATGATTTAGGAGTACAACACATCTTTTTGCCCAACCCCACCTATCCCCTCAAGTTCCCTGGTTCTATTTTTACTTCACACATTGAATATTTTTTACACCAATCATTCATCCTACATCTTTCCATTCATCTGCTCTGACTACCCTTTCATTTAATCTTTCTCACTCCTGAAAACACATTTCAGCTTCCTGGTGTCCACTTTGTGAAACTATAATTTAATTGATTCAAGTTACATCATTGCTATCCTCCCTTGTAAATTTGCTTATGTCTCTATATTTATATACATTTTTATGCTTTAGATGTAACTTCTACAGATGAGAAAAAAATATGTGCCCTTGACCACTCTGAGCCTGACGTCCATTACTTTTTTACAGTCATCCATTTCCCTGTAAAGGACATGTTATTCTTCCTGATGGGTAAGTAAAATTGCATTTCCATATGTCTGTGTATGTCCTCTTTTCTTGATCCGCTCCATCTTTTGCAGTGCATTTGGGCTCTTTCTGTAACTTGGCTATGGCCACGATAATAAACCCGGGTGTACGAATGTGTTTCCTGTGCTGACCTGTAATCATGGCCTAGGAGAGGAAGATGGCAGGGCCTTTCACTGTACTAGGACCTGTGCCATGCCCAAGCCTGCCTCATTGAGGGGCTCAGTGGCTGCGAACTAGAAATCCTCCAAAAGCGTTGTTCCAGGAGGTTAGCAGGCTGTGGAGATAAGTGTCCACCCCATCGCACCCCACCCTCCGCCGTACTGCAGCTCCCCAATTCTTCAGGGAACCCAGCAGGAGGAGGGCCGTTCTTAGGCCTAAGGGGAGAAAAATGCACCACGGCCCGGAAAAGACAGAGCGTCCGTTTCCGGGGGGACGATTTGAAGGGACGCACTCGCCACGCCCCTTCCGGTCTGGTCGGCCCGCCCCCCCCCCAACACCACCCCCCGCCCCCCGGCTTCCTCTGCACGCACGTGTATCCCGGAAGGAACGGGACCGCGCCGGATTGCAGCTGCGGCGGTGACGTTTGCGGGCCTTTGGGGTGCGGAGTGCGGCGCTGAGAAGTCACGATGGTGGGTTCTCCCCTGCTTCCGTCCTCGCGGAGGCTCGGGTGGGGCGAGGGCGCGAAGGAGTTAAGCTGGACTGAGGAGGAGCCGGGGCGGGGCCGAGCGCGCATGCGCGCGCCGCCCTCCCCCTCCCTTCCTTCCCCCCTCCCCGTCCCCCTTCCTCCGGGTTTTCTCTTCAAGTTGGGGATGCGGACGTCCACCGACCGCCGCCCCCCCGCCCGAAGACAGTCCTGACTCAGTTTCCCCCTCTGTCCATTCTGCTTTGCCCTTCCCTCCCCCTCCCGCCGACAGTCGGGACTCAGTTTCCCCCTCCTGCTGCCCCACCTCCTGCCCCGCCTTCGCCTCGCAGAGGCTGTCGTGTGGTCTTGGTTTCGGAAACAGAGTCGTTCCCGGATTGCCCGTGTCACCGTGAAGCCCTGGAAGAGGAGAAAGTGGACTGTCCGTGGGTCCGGAACAGGAGCACGTGTTGTGCACATTAGCCGTGGCTGTGCGGGTTTCATTGGAAATGAAACAGGCACAAGACCTTCTAAACCTGGAACCAAGGGCCTCTGGGGCGACGCTTCCCCCAACTCTCGCCAGCAGTCTTTTCTTTTACCTGTAGGCTTGAGATAGGACACTCGAAGCTTCAAGTGCAGCATGTCTTGTCTTGCTTTTGAACTTCCAGAGGCCGTCCGTAGGTTCCTGGTTCTTGACTTCTTCAATTTTCAAAGCCAGTAGCCTAGAATCTCCAGTGAAGATCTGGGCTTCTCTCTCAGGATTTCTCCTACCTCCTTATTCAGAGCCCTTACGCTTTCTGTTAAGTCTACATGGCTGCTTCTAGAGAGCTTCCCCGCCTCAAGGTTTTCAATTGTATCTATAAAGTCCGTTTTGCTGTGTACAATGATAAACTCCTAGAAAATAGGGCAGGAACATATATTAAGGTTGAGGTAGGGCAGTATTTTGCCTACTGCACACACACACACACACACACACACACACACACACACACACACATTGGATTTTTCTCTCAGGTTTGTTGCCTGATGCTCCAGTTCACACACACACACACACTGGATTTTTCTCTCAGGTTTGTTGCCTAATGCTCCAGTTCACTTGAGAGACTCTTACCTGTTCTTAGCTATAGGTTCAGATGTATGTGCACAGGAAAGATATAAAGGTCTTCAATTGCCTCTACATAAGCTGTGCTGTATGTATTCCTGTACCTCCTTCTTTTTCAGTTTTGGAGATCTTCCTCTTTGGTTTGAGTGTGTCCCCCAAAATATCACGTGTGGGAAACTTGATTCCTCTGAGTGGCAGTATTTCGAGAAGCTCAGTAACAGGCATTTGGTCCTGGTGGAAGAATCCACATGAGTGGATCAGTACTGTTATCAGCTCCACAGGAGACCCTTGGGGATAACAGGTTGATTTTGGATTTGCTATCATCCTAAATACCCAATCTCAGGGACTCTGTTACAGTGAGAGAAACGGGAGGGCTGTGGGTATGGCTCCCATGGGAGAGCATTAGCATCTTCCTAGCAAGTGGAAAGCCCTGAGTTTAAAAGCCAGCTCTGCCCAAAGAAAGGAAAGGAAGGGGGAAAAATCAGAACCATAAGGAATTGGGGTGACTTGGTTTTTAAATAGCTTAGGACCCCATTTTGTACTTTAACTGAAATGTAACATCTTTGATGGACACTTAAATTGCTTTTATTTCTTCAGTACTGCCAGGAATGCAGCATGGCTGTACTATATTTTTCTTTTGGCACATATGTCAGTAGAATAAAGGAGAAGATAGACAACTCCTTGATCATAAATGGTATGATTTTCACTGTGATGGGAACTGTCAGTTGCTCTTCAGCAGTGCCAGTTTGTCCCTACCAATTTATGAGAACATTAGTGCACTTTCACAAACACAGTGTTAGTTTTTGTCATTGGCGGTCATAACAGTTCTTTTTTGTTGACACAGCTTGCATTTCTTTTAAATTAGAATATCTCTCTTTTCTAATCTGGTTTTTAATAGATATTTTTATTGGCATATAGTAGTTGTACAAGTGGCCTTTCATTGTGATGTTTCTGTCCATACACACAAAGTTTTTCCCTGTCAATTCATTTAAATTTCCCTGTTATTTAATTCTACTCTAAATCCTGAATACATAGGGGATACTGTATGCCGTACCCACAGAATGTTTAGATAAGTTTTTGGACTATAAATGCCGAAAGATGTCAAAAGCTATCTCTTGTCTTAATGTGCACTTTGAAAACTGTTCATCATTCTGAACCCATGTACTTTTCTAAGGAAAAGTACATTTGAAGTTCTAGGAACAGATTCAGAAATGAAATAATCCTAATCAGAAGTTCATTTATCCAATTGGTAGAGATTTTAGCGTGTGTGTGTGTGTGTGTGTGTGTGTGTGCGCGCGCACGTGCGTGTGTGTGTGTGTGTGTGTGCGTGCGCGAAGACAGCTTCTTTTACAAGTTTTGGGAAGGGTTATCATCCATCTGTTTGGGCAGCCTATCAGACTATTTTTTTTTTTTTTGAGCACCTGAAACAGTGACAGAAAGTTGGTTTTCTCTAGGAGCAACTACTTTAAGTAGAAACAGCTTGTTTGTCAAACTGATTGGAACTGGAGTTTTACTGCTTAGTAGATTAACATCTTACTGTGTTTCAAATTTTTTTCTTTAATGAAGCATTTTTTTTATTGTTGCTCAAAAATAATGAAAATGTCTGAAATATAGTAAATCTTCCTGCCTGTGTTTCCTCCCCTTATGTATTCATATCCTGCCTCAAGGCAACCTTTTCATAAATAAATTATACCGGGAATCATTAAACTACTGCTGAGGCAGAATATTACCTGAGTTTTATAGTACTCTTTTTGTGCTGAGTGTTGGAAGTGCTCTAAAGACCAAAAGCTATGAAGACATTACCACATGTAACAGTTGTAAGTTATTTCTTTTAAGTCTTTAAAAGAAATTTTGTGCTATGTAGCTTCAGTTCTAATTCCCTAACAGCTTCAGATAACTTCTGTTTCTTCTCCCCCTTCCCCTGCCTTGGTATTTTGTGGCTTTTTCTTTCTTCTCAAATCATTTTGAAGTAAAGCAGTTTGCTCTGCCACTTGAGCTATACCTCTAGTTGTTTTTTTGTTTTTTTAATGTTTTTGTTTTTGTTTTGTTTTCTAGTTAGGGTCTGGGCTGGCTTCAGACAGTGAGCCTCCCAAGTAGCTGGGATTACAAGTGTGTGCTACCATGCCTAGCTTATTTTCTGAGTGAGAGCTTTTCTGCCTTTTCCCCCCTGGACTAGCTTCAAGCTGTGATCTATCTCTACATCCTGAGTACCTGAGATGACAAGTGTGAGCCTGAGCCACTATTCCTAGCCAAACCTGATCAATAATTTGGGTAGGATAAGATACTGGAATATGTAGGGGAAAAGATATACTGAGATGTTTAGGAAGAGTGAAGAAATTATGGCCAAATTAAGTAGTACAGGGTTAGGGGAGGAAAACGGGTTCACATTTGTAGATGCTGATTTTCATATGACTTCTATTATTTCCTTTGTTCCTAACTTGTACAGACTATGAGGCCAGCTTTGTTTTGTTTTGTTTATTGGTTCACTGACCAGCCTCAGAATACTTACACTAATATCTTGTGTTCCCTACCCTTGGCCTCCTCAATTATAATGCACATTTCCAGCCCAACTCTCTTGTTTCTGTTCTAAATACCTGCCCTGAAAGTGGAGCTGTTGAAAAGCCAAATTTATTGGGTTTGTCTATACCTTCCTTTTTTGTCTTACACTATTTGAAAATTGCTGTGAATATATCATTGATGTTATAATTATGGGAGCAAATACTACTAGAATTACTGAATAAGTTTAAAAAATTTTGCCTTTTACTCAGTGTAAAGTTTCTGTTTTATCGTATTTCTGTTTTTGTTCTTAAAGCTTATGTTTAAAGAAAATGTTTGTGACTATATTCACTTGATTTGTTGTGTTATATGTATCTATGTTCCTGTGTTTTAGCCTAAAATACTAAAGGGAAAAAGTACAGGACGGGAGAAAAAGGTCATCCATCCCTACAGTAGGAAAGCAGCTCAGATTACGCGGGAGGCCCACAAACAAGAAAGAAAGGAAAAGTGAGTATCTTTTCATCATTTTACTTATAAATAAATTCCTTTATTCATTTATTCCTTGGTTTTCTCTCTCTTCCTTCCCTTAATAAATATTTGTTCAGTATTTTCTTTGTACCAAAAATAAACTGAACACAATCTTAGGGAGCTTATCTAACTGAAACAATTAAATGAATTGGAATAGTAGTTTGTTTCAACAAAGAAGTGTTCAGGAGTCTGAAAAAAAATGTTTCAAAGGTTCCTTACGGTAGGTGAAGTAATGACTGTATAAAAGCTGTTGACTAGCCTTACGTTGTTGTGGATGTTCAACGCATGTTCATACGAGCTGGTGTGGTTATATAGTGATGCTTTGCCAAGACACAAAACCTGCAGCGTTGCCTTTCCAACCTGTTTCCAGATGGTGTGGATGTGGTCACTGCCATGGTGGCACTTTCTGATGATAGCCACTGTCCTGTGCTGTAACTTGATAGTGTTTAGTTATCTTTTTCCTGTGTATCACCTAAGACATTTTATCAATTAGAACTACTGAAGTAGTAGCATTACCAGCCACGGATGGTCTGAGCCATAGGTACACTAGTGTTCTTGGTGGTGCAAAGGTTGTAAAACTTACATACTAACTCTACATTCTGTTCTTAATGTAACATGACAGCATCAGGAGGATAGAGGGAAAAGCAACTTGGTTAGCATTGATTAATTCTGGTTTTGAACCCGCCTACTGACCTTAGTAGTGGCAGTGGCCTACATTCACTATTTTAGGAAGTATAGGTTGAGACTATTCTTTACCAGAAATGCTTGATACCAGAAGTATTTTAGATTCTGGGTTGTTACAGATTTTGGAATATTTGCATATAACATATATTCTATATGCCTATGATGAGAATCAAGCCTAATCACAAAATACATTTGTGCTTCATATATAACCTAATACATGTAGCCTGAACATAATTTTATACAGAGTTTTTAGTGCATCTGTGTTTTGACTGTGACTCATTGCATGAGATTAGGTATGAAATTCTCAAGGATGGTGTGTCAGTACTCAAAAAGTGAGTTAGATCAATCAAGTTAACACTCGTTGTTAATCATCACACCATTCCATGCTTGTTTTACAGTTGTTTTTGTAAGTGTAAATGAGTGACATTTAAATGAATGCTCTTTGGGCAGTGTTTCTTTTTGCTGTTTTGACAGATTTCTAGAACTTGATTTGGAAGTTTTCTAATGTATGTACACTTTCCTTCTAAGAATGAAGAATGAAAAGGCCTTGCGGCTCAACCTTATTGGTAAGTGGGTTTGCTTATTTGAAACCCTGGCTTGAGTAGAGTGCATTTTTGCCCGATATTAATTTTTCTTTTTGCTTTCTTAGTGAAATGTTATTTGTGTTCACCTGTACTGTGAATTGAACACAGGGTCTCTTACTTGCTTTCTTTGGTGGTACAAAGAACTCTTGCTAGGGTTTTTGCTGGGTTTTTTTTTTTTTAAGTTAGAGCTTCTAGGACTTTTCTGCCAAGGCTGAGTTTGGACTATGATACTCTAGATCTCCGTCTAGGTTTATAGACCTAATCTAAAGGTGTCCAGCCAGCTTTGATATTTTGTTCTTATCAGTGAAGCCTTGATTGATTTCTGACAGATTTGTTTAAGTCTACACTGAGTTTTATATTTTTAATGTGAAAGTGATATTGCTTCTGTTTTAAATGATTGAACTGAGAATTACAATGACTATGCTTAAATGATGACTTCTGGGGCTAAACTGTCTTGGTACTTCTTGTTCATAGGTGAAAAACTGCAGTGGTTTCATAATCATCTGGACCCTCAAAAAACAAGATATTCAAAAAAAGATGCTTGTCAATTAATTGAAAGGTAAACACTGGGCATATTATGAGCTAAGGACCAGAAAAGAGCCACTCTAGTCTGTTTTTTAAGATGGTTTGTACAAGAACAGTTGAATTTTGTTAATAGAAAAGTATTATGTTTGTGATCTTTTCTGGGCCCTAGAGAGGTATTAGAATAGGGTCATTAGAATGGCTTCCTAAAAAATTTCATATGGGGGCCAGGAGTTTGGCCTGCCTAGCCTGCATGAAGATCCGGGTTCAATTCCTCGGTACCACATACATAGAAAAAAGCTGGAAGTGGTGCTGAGGCTGAAGTGGTAGAGCTCTAGTGTTGAGAAAGTCCAAGGACAGGGCTCACGCCCTAAGCCTCAAGCCCAGAACTGGCCAAAAACAACAAAAAAAAAACCTTTCATATGCACTGGCTCCTTTCATGTAAGGGTTAGTAAATGTAGGGTAGCTAGCTTGAGGAGCCTCTAGCCCGAGAACATGTTTCAGACCCAGGAGTGGGAGTGAGCCTCAGATGTTTTGTAGTCCGAAATGACAAGTCCCAAGGGATTAGCATGCAAGTGACACTTGGCTAATGAAAGCCCTGGAGGTCAGTCTTGAGAATTTGGACCTTATTCAAGGACATTAGGCACAGTGGGAGATGTCTGCAGCAAGGACTCCAAATGACTCCACATGACTTGGGAAGCTCAAATAAGGTCAAGGAGCAAAACGTACCAAGAAGGGATTTGGCCTTACAAAAAGGCTGTTGAGAGGCCAGTGTAACAGTGCTGGGGCGATATAGTGGATTCTGCCTGGTTATTAGCGTTTGATGAAGAGAAGTGAAACAATTCAGAGAAATGAATTAGGTAGACATTTCATCATGTAATGAGAGTAACAGACAGAGAGGAATCAAATAGGCTGTTTACTTATCTTGCTTCAGCTTCAGCAAGATAAGTAGTGGTTATAAGATGAGTGATTGTTCTGTGTCTTAAAGTGGGGAGGCCAAGAGTGGAGCAGGCTTGGCGTAGGAGCTGGAGACAGAAGCAGGTTACTAACAGGTTTCACGTGTGAGGGGAAGCACTTGGATACATCTGAATGGACACCCAATCGCTGATTGGATAGGAGTGTCCTCAGTTCATCAGATAGTGGGATGTGAATCCAGTTAAGGGGTGAAGAGGTTTGAGGACAGGAGGAGCTCAGGAATGGAGACTCTTAATGGGCAGGTAAAGGCTTGGATTACATTCTACATTGATTACATTGATTTTGCAGCTCACTTCCTTTCCCTACTTTTCAGGTATCTAGGTCGATTCAGTGGTGAGCTGGAGCAGATCGAGTTACATAACAGCATCAAGGACCGGCAGGGCAGGCGGCACTCCTCGCGCGAGACTGTCATCAAGCAGACCATGGAGCGGGAGCGGCAGCAGTACGAAGGTTATGGCTTTGGTACGTTCCTGGTGATTTTCCCCTGTGCAGCTTGCTTCACAGGTTCAGTTTCTTCTCTTCTGTTGATTGATCTTGATCTCCTGTGAATAATTTTTGGGTTGAGTTTTTTTCTGCATTCCTAGCAAAGTTTTCATTTTTATGACAGTGACATCCTATCTTTCTACTGTGTCTGGAGTATTTTCCTTTCCTTCCCAGCATGCACCTATTTTTCTTTTTTTTTTTTCATATATTTTTTATTGTAATTAATAGAAGGGTTACATGATATTCACCAGATAGAAGGTGCATTACTTCACAAACATTGATACCCTTTCTCATGTCTTGGTCCCCATTTCCCTTCCCCTACCTCCGCCCCCGTCTTGTTTTCCCCCCTTTCTTATCCTATTTCAAATAACCAGATAAACATATATACAGTATATCAGATAACAAGGTAAAATTCTGTAACAATATGAGATAACCAAGGGACAGTAAAAGAGATGAGAGATAACATAGTATGTTAAGGACAACAATCATTCATTATATGGCTTTTGTTTCTATATCATGGAGGTCCTTGCATTTAGCATCATGCTATATGGTATTTTTATGAGAGTGACATCTTATCTTTCTATTGTGTCTAGAGTATTTTCCTTTCTTTACCAGCAAGAACCTATTTTTCTTTGTTACAGAATTATTAGCTTATCCCTTTCCAACTGCATCTTAGATTTCTTTAGATACTAAATCTGATTTTTAAAACTCATACTCTACACAGCTACTATTAAAATCATTCTTAGAATCTATAGAAATCCAATTTTATTTATTAGTATTCTAGTATGTCTAATTCTTAAAGAGAGCTATGCTGTTAGCCTATCAGTACTGTCTGAAGAAAATTATTTAATAGGAGAGGGACTTTGCTACTGAGACTTGTAAAGTCACAGATTAGTGGTTCTTCAATAGCTACATGGCCTGCAAGTACAAGTTGATTAGCTTATTAGTTGTCAATATAAAATAATAACTTCTGAGTTTATCTGAAAAGTAAAGATTTTCTGGCTTCTCTTAGGAAAGAGATATCTGATGATTTGGTAGTATAATCAGGAACAGAGTAGCGGCTTTCACTTGTAGATTCGAGTGTGTATTCTAAAGTTCTTTTTTTTTTTCTGCCAGTCGTGGGCTTGAGCTCAGGGCCTGAGCACTGTCCTTGGACTTTCTCAAGGTTAGAGCTCTACCACTTGAGCCTCAGCACCATTTCTGGCTTTTTTCTATGTCTGTGGTACCGAGGAATCGAACCCAGGTCTTTGTGCATGCTAGGCAAGCACTCTACCACTAGGCCAAATTCCCGGCTCCTCTAGAGTTCTTTTATAGGCACTCAAGTTCCGTAGATTTTTCTTGGATAGTGCAATAAAATTTAAGAAAACAACATGGAATATAGGACCCTAAAGGAAGTATTCTGTGAATAATAATGGCAACTTTGAAGCAGATGTTAGTTCCTCTTCATTGCTGACAAGTCAGTTTCTTAATTGAGAAGCAATAAAAAGTAGCTCTAGAACTAGATAGATCCACACTTATATCCTTGTAATCTACTCTGTAACAAAATGCAGGTTATTTAACAAAATATAGGATTTCATTTTTCTAAGTTTATAGATGTCTTAGCACTTTGGAAGCAGAGTCAAGAGTTGTTACTGTAAAGACAACTGGGACTATATAATTTCTTGTTCATGCTAGAATTTATTATTTAATAGCATTTTTGCCTTTTATTTTCTTTTTGTTTGTAGTGCTGGAGATGATTCTGGGGCCATTGTAGATGCTAGGCAAGTGTTTTCTTACTTAAGTTGAGCTATGTCCCCAAAGTCTCTCTCTGTAGCTCATGTTGGCCTGTGACTTGACTGTATTATCTGAGCTAGCCTGAAGTCTCATTCTCCCTTCCTCCAGTAAAGGAATTGATGGATTACAAGCTTGGGTCAACATGTCTTCTGAAACCAAAATGTCTTTTATTTTTTTGTTACAGCAATGCTTTAAAATTGTGTTATGGTGTCATTGTTTATAGTATCTGAAATAGTAGTGAAAAAAGTATAAAATGATGTAATTTGGAAAGAAATTACTAATGGCTGTAAATCATTTTCTTTTCCAGAGATACCAGATATTTTAAATATAAGTAATCTTAAAATTTTTAGGTGAGTATTTTTTATTGTTCCCTGGAAAATGGGTATGAAACACAGAGTGTAAAAACCTTCTTTTTGAGTCAGTACATTAGAGCTGAATGAAAATCAGAGATTTTTCTTAACCTTTCGCATTTATGAGACAAAGTAAAAACTTCCATAGTCATATTGATTTGAAACACCTGATAGTGAAATAATGATGCTCTACCTTTTGTTTTAGAATAGGTGCTTCAGCGTGATACTTTAAAGAAGTATTCCTTCCAATATTCATTTTTAAAAATAAAATAGCAATATTAGACAGATTTGTTATTATTTATTATTTATTTTATATAATTTAGACAGATTTTTTATTAAACATCTTTTGATCTAGTTAGACCCTTGTGATTATAAACCTTATACTTTTAGGAAAACCATACAGTAGGATTTCAGTTTTTTGTTCTTGTTTGTTATTTTTTCCCCAAACATAAATCTCTGTACCCGGGCTTGAACTCAGGACTTCATGGTTTTTCTGCTTGCTTGTTCACAGCCTTCTACCACTTGAACCAGGCCTTTTTAATTGGAGATGGAGTCTCCTAGGCTTCTGTGTTCAGCTGTTAAATATGAACAGCTTTGAATAGGATCCTCCAGATCTCAGTCACTTGAGTAGCAGGAGTGCAGATGCATGCCAGTGGTTGCTGATGCTTGAAAATGCTGTATATGAATCAGTTTAGTCTTAACTAGATCAAATTAAAAGGTCTTATTTTTTTTTTAATGGAAATGAGCAAATCTGGAATCCAGGCATACTCAAATGCAAATGAACTTCTTGTTTCAGAAATCCTTTATGTTCTCCCTTTTCTAAGGAAAGCCAGAAGTGAGAGAAGAGATAGATACTGTCCCTTAGTATCTATTAGAATTCAGTGTTTGAGATGGTTTTTCCATTTCTACTAACATAATTGTCCTGAATTGTCACAGAGAATACTGAATTTGAAAAAGTGGAAGTTTCTCTTACAAGAATAACAGTTGATTAAGATTCAATTACAATGTACCGTTGTGTGTGAAAAGAAAATCTTTTTCTAACTGCTATTTAGGAGTAGGACATAGTTGTTACATTTGAGATGGGGCAATATTTAGGTTAAGGAGAATAAATGAATACTTGCCTGTTTGCTGTGAATGTATGTACAGATTGAGAAGAGGCATCTGGATATGAGAAAGCAAGTATCAGCTGCTTTTGTTTTTGTAATTCTGTTATGTTCAGAGTTTTAGCTCGTCTTTACCTAAGGTTCAACACTCTGTTCTCTTCCTTTTGTCTAGGGAATGGGATTTTGATTTGAAGAAATTGCCAAACATTAAAATGACAAAAGTTTGTGCTGATGATGCAGTTCCAAAGAAACGAAAGAAGAAAACTAATTTACCTGTGGACATAGACTTAGGGGAATTGGAACTTGCAGGTGACTCAAGTGACTCCGATGAAGAAATGACTCCAGTGCCTTTTTGTCTTTCATTGAGTTGAAAATAAATAGTTTGAGGACCTTTAAATTTGTATCCATTAATTGTTAAAAATAAATAACCTCGATGCAAGAATGTGGAATTTATTCTCTCACAGAGTCCCATTTGTCAAAACTGGTGTTAGCATTTTTATTTAAAAATCATAGGTTGCTCTTCATTTGTAATTACTTGCTTTAAAAACAGAAGTTGGATTGGTCTTCTTTTTCCATTACTACAGTGAAATACCTGACACTGCCTGGAAATTCAGAACAGTTTGCTTCCCTCATGGCTTAAGAGAGTATTTCCAAACATCTTTATTGTGTAACATGTGAGTCATAGGGAAATCGCAGGCAATACAGGAAGCCCGGAGTGGATGATCTGTAATCCTAGTTCATCCCACCTCCTAAAATTTCTCTTGTCTTGTCACACTGGAAACCAAGTTCCCAACATTTACACTCTCCCGGGATACATTTAAACCATATGTAAATCAACAGGAACTCTTTAAAAGATGTAAGTATTTTTCTTGTATATGTTTATGACTGCCTAATCTCACATTTTGAGGAATAAATCTATTTTCTAAACTGTTCCTGAAGTGCTTCTTGATTTGTGATGATAGAAAAATTGTGTTTTGGCTGGGAGTTTGCCCTAGTGGTAGAGGGCTTGCCTAGCGTACACGAAGATCTGGGTTCAGTTCCTTAATACCACATACATAGAAAAGCCAGAAGTGGTGCTGTGGCTCAAGTGGCAGAGTGCTAGCCTTGAGGAAAGAAGCCCAAGAACAGCACTCAGGCCCTGAGTTTAAGCCCAAAAACTGGCAAAAAAAAACAATCCCCCCCCCCTCGAAATACCAAAAAGATAAAGTGTGCTTTGTAACCTGAAGCTTCCCTCAAACATTACACATGTATAAAATAGGAGGAAAGCATGATATGGATGACCTGGAATTTTGTTTTTAGAGTGTAATGTATCTTGAGAAGGTAGGATAATGGCAGATGGCTTGCAGCCACTTATATCTGTGGACTGAACAGGTATGAAGACACCAGAAGAAAGTATAGACAGAAGAAACTAGTGGAAATCAAAATTATTTTACTTCAACCCTTTAAAACAAGGAAGGAAAAAAATTTACCCTGTTTGATGGACTCAAGAGCAGGAAAGCCCACCCAGGGCAGTAGAAGAGAAGAGCTTTCTTCTGAATCTTCTCTTTTTTCCCGTTAACAGCATTTGAACGGAAGGCCCTGAGCCTCTCAGTGCCAAGCCATGCCATTTTGCTCTTCCATTGGAAATAGAGTCCCACAGCCTTTTTCTTTCAGGGCTACAATCTAGTTCTCCATGTTACAGCATCCTGAGTAGGTAGGATTACTGACTTGTCAACCTCTGTTCTAAACCAAGGAATAAAATGACCAAGAACTTATATTCATGATTCATTTCAGAGTTCATCTAACTTCAGCAATCATGTTAGAATCTTGACTAATAGTCTAATCAATAATTTGTTTCACTGACATACAGCACCTTTACAAAGTCTTTTCATCTCATCTGGAAGCATTTCTGTTCTTATGCTCTGCACTTCAGAGGCAGAAGGTTGAACAGGTACCTTACTGCTACTTTATAATAATCTCTTAGTTCTCTGAGGTTTTACAGTGCTCTCTTTTTCCTTATTATCACCCAGTACAAATCTCATATAACTTCAGCCTAAGAAACTAGAGTTGTTAAGGACTCAGCCTCTCACAATGACGCATCTTCTCGCCCCTGTCCTGTGGCATCCCTGGCCACCAGGCTGTCTCGCTGTCTTGCATCTTCCTGTAGGAGCCATAAGGAAGGATGGCATCTTGTCCTTTTGTCACCTGTGTAACTTTTTCCATTAAGATCTTTCTTTGCTGGCTGAATTAGTCATTTTTGCTCAACATTTCCCATTTAAGACTTGGTCCCTCTGCCTGCACAGCCATTCAGTGTTTACAGGTTTAACAATAACACTTTTTGTGTGTGTGTTATCCTAGGGTCTGGGGTTAAAGTTATTGTTCTCCAGCTATATCTCTGCCCTCACATCCTTTCTACCCTGGGAAGTCTCCACCCCATGACCTCTGTTAGGATCATGAGTTGAGACTCACTGCCTGTGATGTTTGGTCCAGGAGTGCTTGGTAAGAGAAGGAAGACTATGAGTTTAGATGGCCAATCTGGGCAGAAGTTTGAATTCATACAAACTGTCAGACTAGTGAAAAGGCCTGTAGGCTCATGGGGCCAGGAGATCTGTTTACTCTGATTCAAGATTCAAATTTAGGGCTCTTGCTAAGCAAGAGTAGCTTACACCTATAATTCTTGCTCCTCAGTAGGCTGAAATCTGAGGATTGCAGTTCTAAGTCACTCTGGGGAGAAACATGGATGAGATTCTGATTGCCGATACACCAGCAAAAAGCTGGAACCAAAGACATGGTTCAAGTGGCAGAGCACTAGTCTTGAGCAAAAAGGTTCAGAGACAGTGTCCAGGCTCCTGAGTTCAAGCCCTAGGGGACAGAGAGCTAGAGCAAGAGAGGAGAGAGAGAGAGAGAGAGAGAGAGAGAGAGAGAGAGAGAGAGAGAGAGAGAGAGAGAGAGGGAGGGAGGGAGGGAGGGAGGGAGGGAGGGAGGGAGGGAGGGAGGGAGGGAGGGAGGGAGGGAGGGAGGGAGGGAGGGAGGGGGAGGGAGAGGGAGAGGGAGAGGGAGAGGGAGGGAGGGAGGGAGGGAGGGGGAGGGAGAGGGAGAGGGAGAGGGAGAGGGAGGGAGGGAGGGAGGGAGGGGGAGGGGGAGGGAGAGGGAGAGGGAGAGGGAGAGGGAGAGGGAGAGGGGAGAGGGGAGAGGGGAGAGGGGAGAGGGGAGAGAGAGAGGAGAGAGAGAGAGGAGAGAGGAGAGAGGAGAGAGGAGAGAGGAGAGGGAGAGAGGAGAGAGGAGAGGGAGAGAGGAGAGGAGAGAGGAGAGAGGAAGAGAGAGAGAGAGAGAGAGAGGAGGGAGGAGAGAGAGAGGAGGGGAAGGGGGAGAGAAAGAGGAGAGGGAAAGAGATTGTGTGTTTGGAAAAGGATTTAAGCAGTGTGTTATCATCGAACTTCTTTTAGAGGAATAGTATTTTCATAAGTTTTTGTTGTTTTTGTGAGGCTTGAACTCATGGTCTGGGCACTATCCCCAAGCTTTTCTATGCAAGGCTAGATATCTACCACTTTGAGCCACAGCTCCAATTCCAGTTTTCTGCTAGTTAATGGGAGATAAGAGTCTCAGGGACTTTCTTGCCTGGGCTGGCTTTGAACCATGATCCTCCTATCTCAGCCTCCTGAGTAGCTAGAGTACAGATGTGGGCCACCAGAGCCCAGCTTCATTAATTTTTATCCATATAGTTATCCACTAATTTTTAATCTCTGAGTACAAGTGACCTGTAATAGTAATAACTATATTAAAATATTATAAAGTTGGGCGCAGTGGCTCACACCTGTAGTCCTAGCTATTCAGGAGGCTGAGATCAGAGGATTGTGGCTTCAAGTCAGCCCGGGCACTGAAGTCTGTGAGCCGCTTACCAATTAACCACCAGAAAACCGGACGTGGCTCAAGGTGAAGGATGGTAGCCTTGAGTTGAAGAGCTCAGGGACCGCACCCAGGACCACAACCGACTCTCTCTCTCTCTCTCTCTCTCTCTCTCTCTCTCTCTCTCTATATATATATATATATATATATATATGTACAAGAAAATCTAATAGGACATACTGTGATAGTTCTTAAACTTAAAAAAATAATTTTTGAAAGTCCCCCTATGTTATTTCTGTGGGAGAATGCTCTACCTATATTACTTCTGTGGGAGAATGCATTGATTTATTCTTCTTGATAAAAGCCAAGGTTTTCCAGTATATATTTACTTTAAAACAATTACACATATGCTCAGGTCCTGCCCCAAATCCCACTCCATTTTTAACACCGTAAGTATTAAAGGGGTTTGATTGTGGTAAGTAAAATACAAACACGCAGAAATTCTAGGATAAAGGCAAAACATATAGAAGCTACAGCAATGATTTGAATCACTTGTTTAATATACAAAGTCTTTTCACAGACAGTTATTTTTTTTTTAGTTTTATCTGAGCATACATTGTTCACAAACAGTAAGTTGGTAACGAAAGAGAATTATGTAAAACTGAAAAAGTACAAATGCCCAATCTCTAAAATTGCACACCATTAAAATAATTAATATTCTTCTTTGTCTTAATGTGATATCCAAATTCAGAATGGGCTGTCTTCAAATGTGGAGGAAACCCTGAAGCCCAAAAACAACAGTACTTCTTGTGAACTGTATTGATAGGTAAAATAGCACCATTGGGCTGATTTAAGGGAAAAAACTTTTCATCTCTCTTAATTAAAGTATAATCCTTACACAATTATTCTATAACAAGTACAATAATAATGATAATAATAAGCTTGATGACTTTTTCTTTGTTCCAAAATATTCATTAGCAAGGCAAGGAAAAGTAACTAGTCCGGCAAATGGAATAATCTTCCCATTTTTCATTATGTTTTCTCTTAATATCATGTTCATGAGCTTTTTGGGGGGAGGGGCACCTGTCCTGGGGCTCAAATGTAGGACCTGAGCACTGTCCCTGAGCTTCTTTGCTCAAGGCTAGGCTAGCACTCTACTACTTGAGCTACAGTTCCATTTCCAGCGTGGAGTGTGTTTAATTGGAGATAAGAGTCTCTTGGCCTTTCCTGTCCAAGCTGACTTTGAACTGTGTTCCTCAGATCTTGGCCACTTGAGTAGCTTGTACTGTAGGTGTGAGCCACTCGACACTGACTAATGAGCTTTTTTTTTTCTTTTTCCAGCCAAAGTATCTGTTTGAAGGGTAATACTCGAGTCTTTTGCAAAATTAGAAATACAACTAATGAGACCGTTTTCCAGGGACTATAATCACATAGAGCGGCGGCTCCTTATAAGTAAGTTTTAATGCTGGTGCGTTTGAAAAAGATGCCTTCAATTTCTGCATTGTTGTATGCAGGCTATTGGGACCACTTATTTACTTTTCATTTTCTTGTGTGCTTAAATTTATTTGCCTTTCTGTTTTACTTTACAAAACTTCAAATATTATTCCTTTTTAGTTGAATCTTTTGTTCAATACCATAAAATTGACCATTTTTAATTAACCAAAGAGCGACCTCAATTTGGTTTTACTAATGGTACAAATGCATGTAACATTTTTCAATTCAGGCGTTTGTTTCAATTTAGCTTTATTCTTTACACTAAGAGATTATTATTCTGTACAGCAATCTTTCTTGTTAAACAGCAAATCAGTTCAACAAAATATATCGTGATCACAAATCCAAATCCTCATTGCATGAAGGGGGCAAGAATGCCACTGCTACATAGAAAGTCAAAAGAAAAGTTAGCAGTAGGTTTTGAATGAATGTAATTATTTTAGATTGCTTGAGCCGTAGACATCATATTTTTGTAAAGAAATTTGTTGCTGTGAAAATTTTAAAAGTAATATCCAGTTTAGAGTTTTGAAGGTCCAAGACAGAATTAAATGTTGGGTTTTAAGCTGTTAGGAAACTGCAGCATCTTCCCATTTGATTATAGCCAAGCCTGTAACGGTCAATTACAACATTTTAGGTGTAGTTTCCAAAGCATAATTTTTATCCTTTATCATTAATATGGCAATAAGTTTGTCTTTATTTTTACTCTAGAATATTTTATTGCATACTAAATGTACCCATGGATAGAGTGGTTTTATTATAGCCAGTCATCTCCTACTGTGAATAAGAGGTGTGCTTTATTTTGCTTAAAAAAGTATTTTAGGGTACTTAAGCTAAATAATGCTTTTTATTCCTGAACAAATAAAACAGGAATCAATATTTTTTGTGTGTGATGGTGACTAGACTTTCTCCCCAGGAATATTTGCCGACAACATATTGGAAAACCATTTGTTTTTCAATTGGCTAAACAACTGTAAAATAAAATCAGCTTTAGTTCCTTGGGGACCATTTTTTTAAAATCACACAAAACCCTATTATTCATGTGTGTGCGGTGTGTGTGTGTGTGTGTGTGTGTGTGTGTGTGTGTGTTTTCTTTGAAATGGAAACTTAAAAGGAAGTTAATACAAAGTTGTAATTTGCTGAAGGAATATCCCCTTACATACTTCTTTGTGATGACTTTTTGGTCCAGTCTAGTTATCTCCACTTGTTTTTTCTTGGTCTATCTATTCCATACCCTGCATATTTTTAGAAACATGAGTTTTAAGCCTTTTCTTTCCTTACTGAATACTTTACATTTATCTCCTGTATATACACATGAATACACATGCACACACACACACACACACACACACACACACACACACACACAGAGTTGATTCCTTCCTTCCTTCCTTCCTTCCTTCCTTCCTTCCTTCCTTCCTTCCTTCTTTCCTTCCTCCCTTTCTTCTTTCCTTCCTTCCTTCCCTCTCTCTCTCCCTCCCTCCCTCCCTCCCTGCCTGCCTCCCTTCCTTTCTCCCTTTCCTACCATTCTTTATGTCTAGGAATGGGCCTTTTTGGAATCAGTGTCAACCTCTGCTAATATTTATATTGTTTCTTCATTAAAAGATAATTCACCCCTTTCCCTTTGTTAATCTGTAAAAAATGCATACACTGGTAATTACAAAGTGCATTGAGGTGATAGCCAGGCTTGTGAAACATAGTACCCATGCTTTGGTTCTTATGGCATCTCTGCCCCTTGCATGACAATAAATATGACAGCCCATAATGTTGTATGTAGAACATTGTTCTTTCAAAAGTTGCTGTGGTAACAATTCTTAATCTAGCTCACATTAGTAACAATCATATTCAAATCTCCTATGACTGTATGAAATACACCATGGTGTCCTAAACAACCTAAAGTTTTACACACCATGGAACCTGCTGAATATTTTTGCTGTTGAACTGAGCCAGGGAAGTAGGGCCTAGATTCTTGGTTATAATTAGTCATCTGTCAAGTTGACATCTGTGGATTAAAAAACATCTTTACACCTTTAAATTAATAATAAAATATTTAATTTTTATTTCCCTACCATAATTGCTGTATCATAGCAAATAAGTTAATTTTACAACAAGCCTAATCTTTCTATACTTTTGGTTGTATTCACCTTTGAGAGAAATGTCAATTTCATTTAGTTCAAACCAGGATACTAGTGCTTTAAAAAAATTATTACCTTTAAATAAAGCTTTTAAGTAAAAGAACAGATTGAGCTGCTATTTTGAAATATTCAACGACTAAATGAAGTAGTGGCTTAGTATTTAATTTTAGAGACGTACTATTCAATTCAGTTAATATAATGTGGATGTGTATTATAAAATACATACTGGATTTTGAAGACTTGGTAAAAAAGTATTAAGTTATTTCAATAACATTTTACACTGACAACATAAAATCATATATATATTGTGTTAAATAAAATTATCAAAATTCACCTATTTTCACTTTTTCTAATGGTGCTACTAGGAAATTGTGTGGATGTGCATGTGTGGGGGGGGGGGTTGTTTATGACAGAGGGGCCCAGGCACTATCCCAGAGTTTTTGCTCAAGGTTAGCATTCTATTACCTGAGCCACAGGTCCACTGCGGTCCTTTTAGTCATTTTTTGGAGAGAAGAGTCACAGGGACTTTCCTGCCTTGGCTGGTTTTGAATCACGATCCTCAAATCTCAGCCTCTTTAGTAGCTAGGATTACAGGCATAAGCTACCCATGTGCTCAACAGCTACTAGGAAATTCAAAATTTACATGTGTCACCTGCATACATAGCTCCTGCCTTATGGACAGCACTGTATTTGAAATACAGGACGAGAAACTGATTTCAACTTGGGCGAGGGTATCAAACAAGGCTAGTGTACCTCCCAATTTCAGTGTAAATCTTTTGTTTGTGATTTAAACATAATTCCAAATGTTTCTATTTTCAAATGTATCTTGCATCCATTTAAAAAACAAACAAACATGCATCTATCAAAATACCAGACATCGCTATACCCATAAACCCAGCTGTCAAAGTCTATCAAACATCTTCCAAGTTTGCTTCCATCATGAAAGGGATAAAGGAGACAATTTCAGGCTTGAGACCAAATATATTTGTTATTTCCAGTTGAGATGGCTAACAATATGAAACCTTAAGAAGAAACACACATTACAACTCAAGTCTGTATTCTTGAACTCTTCTCCTGCTACCCTGAAGAGAGTCAAGTCGAGTCAGTCATTCATCATTGCCTAGAAGCAATCCTTATGCCACTGCTTCTTAATTGTCTTAGCAAATGCTCTCCAGAAAACTTCTCATTTCCACATCTTACTGTTGACCCTGCTTCACAGGATCCTGGTCAGTTGATTAATTTTTTTCCTCCTTTCTTTTTTTTTTCTTTGAGCAAAGTAAGGGGAAAAAATGAGTCAGTAGGAGAAGGGAGAGGATAAAGGAGTGAACAATGCAGTATCCCTTGCAATGTGTGTAGTGGCTGAGGGCTAGAAAGATATCCTTCAGTGAAGAAACTCCCAGCTAGTTCCGTCAAACAGGTATAACTTCAGGGGGCCCTGCTTCTGCAGGTGGCAGTGGATTTGTAGCTGTCTGCATTACAGGCACTGCCACAGCGTCCTTGATGTCTGTGTTCACATTGCAAGAGAAGTTCTTCTCCAGTTTATTGGCAGTATCTGGGCAATTCTGCACAAAGATGACACGGTTGTAGGCCTTCAGCCGGCGCCACAGCTGAACATAGACTTTACACTGTACATACATGAAGACAAGACCTCCTGTGAAACCAATGGCCACTACAACCAGTTTTGTCCAGAATGGCCATTCAAGGACACCTTAGAAATTGGAAGACAAGAAAAAAAAAGAGACAATGTTAACTCCTTTTTTCTTTCCCATTTTTTTTGAAAGAGCATACCTGTCTGCTACATGATGTTGATAATATATTTTTAATAGCTAGTAAAATGTGCAACCAAAATGAGCTGAGTTATTTCAAATAACCTAAAGAGATCATATTAAAATTACAGATGAGGAAACATTCTCATTGGTTAATGCAAACGATCTCATTTCTCCCAGTACCAAATATGTGCTGTGAGAATTGTGGTAGATTGTGGATACCATCTTTGAATTTTATTCCTAATTAGTATTTAAAATACTTTTAAGCAGATGAAGTCATGAGTGCCACATGCATGTCAGAGACACTAAGCAAGAGGGGATTAAGATTTACGATCAGCACATTTTTTCCTATCAGAGAATTTCTTGACTGAAGACATGCAGTTACTCATTTTTATCATAACACTCACAAGCATCCATTACTTGCATGTCTGTATTTTCTCTGAATTTCCATCATTACAAGAAATTGACATTCTGTGACAAAATAAACCAGTTTATGAATCAGTTCACAACAACCGCACACATAAATGTTTACTATATCATGATCCAATGTACACTTGCCAATCTTAGGGTCACCGATGCTTTATGTGAGAGGCTGTCGTGGAAAAGGCTCAGCAGAGGGAACTCTCAAAGGAACTACAGAAATGGAAACAAATTACAAGATGCAAACACACCATGGTTTCAGTTGGAGGTTGTTGTTGTTGTTGTCACAGTGAGCAGAGTTATAAAACTATACTACTTATATGTTTTTACTAGTCATAGTTGCTTTTTTCTTCTGAAAGCAAGCCCTCACCAGGCCCTTTTTCTATCATGTGGAAGCATATTATAGTTCTAAGAGTAATCAGAAGTAATGATGTTTCCTGTCTATTTCTTCTCTCAAGAAGAGCAGGCATTTCTTATAAACCCAGACTCACCAGCAAGGACAATGCTATTCTTGGGGTTTCACATAGCTGAAGTTGCAAGATGTGTCAAAAATTTTTTGGACATGCTAATCCTGTGATAATGCTTACTTTACACTGTGAACAAACAAATGCAATCTGATTAATGATGGTCATTTTGACCATGTTTTTGCCATTTGAAAACAGATCTTTCATTAAGTCTGACTCCTTTGAACCTTAGCACACAAACTTTTGTCTTTGTTTCTTTTAAAAATGCTTTACTTTTCTTTCTTTGAAATATTGGAGGGGGGAATCTCTCTGAATTTACTTGACATGTTCTTTCATTATGTAACTCTGGTTGGTTTACTCAGCCCATCACATCCTTTATCCAGATGTTATTGGGAAGGCAAAGCTTACACTGCGTCTCTGGACTGCATGTAGTGTGGAGAGTCTCTCCTAACAGCACATACAAAAGCCATTTGGGTTCAAACTCATAGATCAAATGCTAGGCAATAATCTGTCTTTTCTCTTACCTTTCATTAAGTGGGTAAGATTTTTTTATTGTTAATGAAGAAAGTAATAAGATTTTATGAGGTTATGAGGTTTTTTTTTAACCTTGTAAAACTCACTAGAAATAAACTGCACTGGATTTCATCTCTAAGACACAGTTGTATGCTTTTATTGAGACTTACCAAATTGCCTTTATACACAGTGTTGTTGTGTTAGTTTCTATGCTGTCTCTTGCAAAGAGGAAAGAATGTACAAAATAACAAAAGACAGAGGTAAACAAGGGAAGGAAAACGTCTAACTTTGTGAGGATGCTTTTGTACAGCCTAAGGAGTCTTTTGTCCTCTCTGTGTTACAAAGCTGTAGCCAACATTGGGAAATGTACAGGCTTTTCTCTACTTTCTAGTTTGGAAGAATTTAGAGAATACAACTTCAGGCAATTCAGTCATCGATTCATTTATGGAACAGCTCACGGAACTGTCTCTGCTGTTGCCTTTGTGCTTGAATGCTTTCTACTGAAGTTTCCATAGGTTAAGAAATAAACTGTACCTTTATCTATTTCCTATGCATTAATGGAAAATGTTGCTTGGAAATTCTTGGACTGGAATTTCGGGGGGCAGATACTTTGCTTATCATTGTTTTGGTAAGAAATAGAAACCTTATCTTTCATGATAAATTTAATTGGCTCATGTTCATTTCAGAACACTAATTTCACAAGGATTGGCAATTGGTTCTCAATTTAGAGTATTAATTTCTTCCAGGCCTCCTTTTTGTAATTACACTTATGTGATTTAGTACTTGGAATTATGCCATCCCAAAGCAAAAACTATGCTAATAGGTTTTCTAGGAAAGGCTCATGATACTCTAGTGCGCTCCTTCACGATGTTGTTGAATGCTTCAGAACTTAGAGTTGGAGAAATCAAAATGCTGCACAACTTCTCAAAAGTACAGTGTTTCCAGAACAGAGAAATCAGTGAATGAGTTATAGGAAAATGTTATTTAATGAACAAGGGACAATACAGCAGAAGAGAAATCAGTTGCTCTTTCTAGATCCTTGGACTCTGACGGAGACAAAAGCCAACAGGAGACACTGAGGTGTCCACGTAAAACTAACTATATATAAAGAATTTAAAACCAAAATTTGTAAATTACTTACCCACATACAAAACACCAGCTGTCTGCAGGTAACATGAGTGGGGCTAGCCCTGCTGCCAGTCCCTGCCAGAAGAAATACCTAGCTCACTTGCAGAACTAAGAGCTACATGAATAGTTGTGGATTTAAATCACTAAGTTTGGGATTTTTTGTTTTTGTTGTTTTGCCACCAACGTCAACTGTTGCAACATTTAAAAATGGAGCTAGGGCTGGGAGGTAGTTCAGTTGCAAAGCAGTTGCTTTAGAAAGTATAACCCCCAAAACCAAACAAGCAAAAGATGGAAAAAAGGGAAAAATAGTATTTATTCAGATTATGGGGTTCTTATTTTGCATCCTTTGAATTAGAAGTTCCTGGCACCTGGAAAGGGTTCTATAAATGGTGATCACCATGATATGAATGATTTGAATGTGACATCGCTCCAGCTACTTGAGCTGTAGAGTAAAACAGAACTTTCCCTGTTGCCTATTGCTCAGCTCTTTCTAATGTCCTTAGGCTTCAGCCTGGGAATTCCACCTTGACTCCAGGAAATAGAAACCTCCAGAGTCTAGGAGGGCTATCTCATTTTCCTGTTTTCTCTTTAAGTGAAAGAACCAAAACATCCCCACTGGGTTTTATAACATAGCTGGAAATGAGTATATTACTTTAAATTCTCGTTTAAAACAAAGCTATGTAAGTTCTCTTCCAACTTTAGAATTCCACTATGTTTTGCTGACTCAGCGCACGTGACTGGAGGTACCCGGAATGCACTGAAAGCCATTTCAACTCTACAAACAGAAGACAGCCTGACTCACCAAATGTGGGGACAGTACACCTTTATATAAAGTACTTCACTGTTCCATTGGAATGCTTTGGGCTCAGTACTTAAGTTATACAGAGTTATAAACTGTGCCCGCAGAAGGAAATGTGTGTATGTAAGATGGTTCCGCTCCTTCTTCCCTGGTTGCGTCTCTCTAGTTGAATAAATTAAAGAATACCAGCCATTTCACCTATCATTTTCTTAATTCGCTTCATTGGTAATATTCTTTGGGGATAAACACATATGATACAGTTGTATGATTTATCTGAATGCGTTTCAATTCACCTGAAACAAAATCGAATTCTGGCATATACAGCATACAAAGAACCAATTGAAGACACAAAATCTGACATTTGTAGTTTCCCAAACATAGAAATTATGTTCACAAGAGGTCATTATATTCAAGCCAGTAAGTAACCAAGACAGAATTAGGGTCCTGGCCTTCTGACACCTACCCAGAGACAGTGTATTATTTTTGGTTTTCTGTGAATGTTCTTATTTACTGATTCATCAGCAGCTGGCAAATCTTTTCAAGATGTTGCTAATGCTAAAAACTCTCTGAATAACTCTGGGATAACTTTACTATCTGCCCCTTCCATCTCTTAATATAGGTTGGGCTTCCTAACTTCAAATGCTCTAAAATTCAAAACCTATTGAGCACTAACATAGTGTCATAGTGGGAGATTCTACCTCACCAGGCGGATTGTGGCACAGGGCAATTACGTTATTACCTTAGGGATAAGTATAACAGATTCATATGAAACAAATGAACTTCACGTTTTAATTTGATTCCTACTTCCAATATTCACATATGTGAATAGTCATAAATCTGACACAAATCCCAAATTAATGGAGAGGACATACTCAAATTGTAGTATAAATTGTTGTTGCCATTTCTTTCAAATTATTGTCTTGTTTTTACACAAAATACTATACTGAAGTGTTCATTAACACATGCAAAGATAAGGCAGGAAGAACAATTATTACCCAAGTTGGGGAATTCATATCAGGGTTTCAAGTACCATCTATTTTAGTTCTGAGGTAAGTGGGGCTTGCCACAGGGCAAAGAGGAAGCCAGTAAAGGATATATATATATATATATATATGTATATGTATATGTAGAGGGGGGAGGGAGAGGTCTAAGGCATCCAACAAATTTAATCTAAAAGAAAATAGCATTTGAAAGCACATGACGTTTTCTCTCAGCATTGTCATTACAGTTCAAATGATGTTGCCGCTTTATAGTCAACCTTAGGTCTAGTGGAAAAGGACACTTTGTTCCCCTTCATATATTTTTGAAGGTTTTCAAGATGGATTTAAAACCTGTTATCTTGTAAATTATGCAGTGTTCCCCAATAGCTTTAAAAATAAATTCAGAATCAGCATTTCAACACCAGAGAAAGATGAAAATCATAATATAGCATTTAAAAGCCAGCAGCCTCAGAACAGTGTACAATGAGAGGGAAAAGTGGAGTTGAAACGAGCCTGTTAGAAACCAAGTTTTCAAATACAATTTTAGCATCGTTGCTCAGAGAGGTCACCATGGATGTTACATGTGTCCAGCTCTGTAAGCATGGTCTCAGCTTCAGCTCCTTCACAGACATCTTGCTTTCTAATTTAAAAATCTCGAGCTGGGCATAGTGGCTCATGCCTGTAAATCATAGCTACTCAGGAGGTGAGATCTGAGGATCGTGGTTCAAAGCTATTCTGGGCACGAAAGAACATGAGACTCTTAGCTACAATTAACCACCAGAAAACCAGAAGTGGTGCTGTGATTCAAGGGGTAGAGTGGGAACCTGGAGCTGAAGAGCTCAGGGACAAGGCCCATGCCCAGAGGTAGGGTGGCAGCTTTGAGTTGGAGCTCAGGGACAGTGCCCAGGCCCAGAATTCAAGTCCCGTGTCCCCCCCATGTGTACACACATATACATAAAGTCCTTCATCATGACACTAATTTTTTTGTGGTTGGTTCTGGGGCTTGATCTCATATGTGAAGAGGAAATTGAATTTGATTGGATTTGTGGTTTTGTAATTTGCCATCTTTATATTATTGATCATGGGTCGAGAAAATCTAGACAAGAAACGTTTTCAGTTTCTGAGTAAACAAATTAGAGTTTGCACATAGATATTGTCAGTGGGGAAGCAATTAAATAGATTCTAGGGTCTTATGAGTCAGACATATGTAAGATTTGGTAAGTGATTTAAAGGAGGGGAGAATGAGAGAGAGCAAAAGGTAAAGAGAGATGAGGAAGAGAAGGAGAAGAAAGAAGAGGGGTAAAAGGAGGAAGAGGAGGAGAAAGAGGAATAAAGCTGAATATATGTATTTGGCTTTGGATATGATGATATCTTTCCCATGTTTTCAGAGTGAGAAGTAGGAGTGAACTATGAGTTTAGACACATGGCATTCAGGGGTACCTGGAAGACCTTCAAGGAAGACATTCAGGAAGAAAGTAGGTGCATGGGCTGGCTGAGGTGCATTGTGAGCTGGAGGTAACATCACAAAGAAATTACCCTCACAGCCAGCTTCAAAGGCCTCACTGTATGAACCTGTTCTAGTGGGGGAGGAGATTCCCTGCCTCTCCCCAGAACCTGCCCCCACCACTTGCCACCTACTGCTGCATGTGGGAATGGCTGCACATACTGTCTACACCTGCGTGGTAAGAATAACTAGAACAGTGTACAGAAAAATAGAAGAGCTTTGTGTTTCTTGGGTTCTGGTGCTATTTGGGTGGCAATTTAATTTGAGACAATTTAACTGTTTATTGTATAATAAATAATCCCAGCTCCCATGTGACTTAGAAGCACAATGGATAAAATAAATGCAAGAGTGCTTTTCTCTCAGAAGTGACTTTAGAGGTTTGCATGTCCAGGAAACGTGATGCTGCCTCTAGTGGTCAGTAGGAGAATTGCCTGCATCTTCCCTCCATAAATAGAGGCTCCAGAGCCAGGCCAAGTCAGGCTAACCACTGGAAGAAGATGAAGCCATGTCACCTCAAATCAAATGTATGGTTCTCAAACCCAGAGCTTTAAATCAAGCATGTGAGTAAGAGCAGTATCTTGGTCTCCAGCCAACAGGTCTTCCCTGGATTGTTAGGGAAACATTTGAGGACTAAGGTAGCGGACAGTGCATCCATCTAAAAGGAAAAATCTATGGTGCATTTATTTATTCCAGATGTAATATAGCATTTAAAAACAAGCAACCTTGGGAAAAGTGTAGTTTAATATAAATGATGCAGTGTATAAATGAGTTATTACTGAACAAAACCCAACAATGACAAAAGACCCCATCCAATCTTTATACCACTTATGTTTTTTGTTTTTGCTTTTGTTTTATTGTTTGAGCATTTACTCCCAGCAATATTTTTGTTCTTTCAGACAGAATGGTGGGATCTGTAAGCCTGACACCAACTCTCCTTCCCTAAATCACAGAAAATGTGCTCACAGTGTATGGGGAATGTTCCCTTTCTCCGTCTCTCAGCCTCTCTGCTTTCTAAAGCTATCCTAGCCACCACAACTATGGGCAGTTCTGCCACCATCAGGTAAAGACTGGAAGCACAGGATGAAACCACACAGGAGGCAACACATTTTTCTTTTTCTTTTCCTCTCACTTTACCCCATCTTTTCCCTTCTTTAGTTTTCTGTTCTTGGAGAGAAAAGGCATAGACAGTTTTATTAGTATCACAAATGTACAGTGTTACCTTCTTGGGGTGTGAGGGAAGATTTCTTACTGCTTTACCTTATTATTTAGGCTACATATCTCAGAACTGATATCTTCAGAAGCAAATACAAAATTAGTCTGTAGCCATTTTTCTTCTTGTTTTGCTTGTGTCTTTATTTGTGTGTGTGAGGGGAAGAGGAGGGAGGGAGAGTCTTGCCATGTAACCCAGTCTAGCCTCAAACTCACGATCCTCTTGCCCTCAGCTCCTAAATGCTGGCACTCCATGTGTGCCCAGTCTACCTGACTCTTTGCTTCAATTTTAACTGATTTATCCATTTTAACAGAAGAATATTTTCAAATTTGATGCTACTGTTCATGATTAAACTGGGCATGACTGTAACTCTAACCCAGTCTGCTAATCTACTTTACAAAATCTTACTGTAGTACTAGAAAAGCATAGTTTATTCTCTGGGAGAAGGTTATCTTTTCGTATATTGAAGGAAACAACGAGGGAGCGAAAGAAAGAAGACTTGGAAGCGTCTCACGTGTTGTACCTATTGGTCTTTTATGACCAGCAGAGACTGGTCCTCCCCATCCTCAAGACCCTCAAAACCCTGAAGGGTAAACATCACCAATGTGCTTCTCCACGGGAAGGTTCCCATAGACTTTATGTACTGCCCATCTTCACCTGGGGCCCCATGGAGTCAATGCTTTGGAGTAAAAGTTAATCTAGGACCTAGCCAGGAAAGGCCCACTGAGACTGTTGGGCTTTTGTTTCCAGTATCCCACCTAGAAACCTCAATGGAGACCCAGCTGCGCTGTGCAGTGCTCGCTAGCTGCTAGGTGAGGAAACCAGGAGAAGGACAGGAGGACATGCTCTCACCGTTGTCATTACCCTGCTTGATCTCCTCCGCTGTCCGGTCTATCAGCACGTACAGAGACCAGACCACGCAAGTAATAGCGATGATGTGAAACGTGACGGAGCAGAATATTTTCCTCCTCTCGCTGGTGGTCATGTGTAGTTTCTCCCACTGCAGTTAGAAAGAAAGCACACAAAACCCGGCTCATCACTATAATATTTCCCAGGCACTTAGCCTCCCAGACATGCATAGACACTCATGGAAAGAAAATAGTACAATTTGGGGGTCATTTTGCGTGACACAGTAATAGTCAAAGAAGACTTTGGCTGGTGTGTTAGGAAGTCATTGTAGATTGTTAAGTAGAAGTTAGAGTTGACAAAAGAGGTACCAAAGTATTTCTTTTTGATTCTCCAGATGAAGTAAAGCAAGGCATCTCTGTTTTCCCACTCGATGTGTCATTCAATAACACGAGTGGGATAGGTGTAAGACGGTATAAGAGTTGGAGAACATTTCCTGCATGTTCTTTCCCATCATTTCTTCATGGTGAAAAGTTATAAATAGGTAACACTGTCTCCTTGGGATATTATATAACCAGACACAGTCTTGCATACTCTTTGTTTTCAAGTGGAAATTTCTTATTAGCAAAGGGCTTTCATTGTGACTTATCCATCTATGCATATAATGAGTTCTGCTCAAATCCACCCCTCCCATGACTCTGTCTTACACTCTTTCCTCCCTTCTAAACTATGTTAATGGTTTCATTACTCTGTTTCATGTATGAATAAAGTACTTTGGGATTATTTTATATGTAGAGTTCATGTATGAGTTTTTCATAACCGATGATTCTTTATACAATTCTGTCGTGCTGATGCGAGGTCTTTACAGCTTCCCAAGACCTCCCTGCTCCTCTACACCAGCAACACAGTGCACAGTGCAGTGTGTGGAAGAGCCACACCATCTGTGTCATGATGGTCAGAGTTGGGATCTGTCACCAGCTTTGGATGGAAATGGGATCATTCAGTGGTTTGGGGCTCCTGTTCCTCATTTCATGGGAAAGAGATTATAGTAGGGTCATGACAGGAAGTCTGGGCATGAGAATGGCTACCTTCAGGGCTAGGCTAATCCTGCTAGGATTCACGCTGTGTTCAGACATGGACTGCTTTTCTCTAATCCTCTTGGTAGAGGATAGCATTGAAATTATTTCCACCACAGAAATGGCAAAAGATACCTCTGCAGACATCAGCATGTTCCATCCAGGAATGAGAATGGTCATTTATGTTCTTCCTGTCATGCTTTCTTCCCAGCTACAGAGAAGTCACAATTGTCAGAAAGACTCTCAGAAATCATCTCGCAGTCTCAAGGAAAAGACTTGCGAGCTGAAGGAGCACAGTCTTGGCTAGCGATGGTCGGTTCTGAGCATCATGTTGTGAGGAAGGAAAACAAAGCTCTGTCTCCTGGAGCTCTCGGCTACTTTTTAATCAAATGGAATTTTCCAACAATAAGAATCAAGTGATGTTCCATACCCTTCCTCTTCAGTCTGAGGGTCAACAGAGTACAATTTAACTTTTAAGAGAGCAGAATCCTTAAAACCTGATCTGATTTTTTTTCTTGGTGAAAGGAGGAGACAGGGTCTACTTAAACCCAGCTGACCTTGAAATCAGATCTTTGGCTCAGGAATTATAGACATGTGGGTGGACCAGATTTGAGGGTCTGCAGAACACCCTAAATGGTCTAGAATTATCCCAAAGTTTTATTTGTAAATAGTATCCCCTACTGGCTCCTTCTTGACCTCAGAGATTATCTTACAGAGATCTATGAGAACAAACTAACAATTCATCTTTCTTCCTCTGTTTCCATCCAATCACAGTTTCCACATTATTTCAACGATAGCAATGAAAACCGTTCAAGGAGTGTCTATGGAATAAATAGACAATTACCTGGAAAATTCACATCACATTTGATCCCTATACCCATCTTCTTAAACAATGCCTGTCCTGTGTCCCCACATGACCTGACAGATGACATTACTAGTGTTAGCCCTATGGATGTAGCAAAGCCAGAAGAGATTTGAGTCCTTTGGGTTCTCAGAGCAGTTTCAGTGCCAGCATCACCCAGGCACTTGGCTCTTCCAGCAAGGCTTTTCAGAAAACACAAACCAGTGGCTTGGAACTGATGAAGCAGAGCTCCCACCGTTAAGGCCACCAGCGGGGTCAGAAGACTACCGACTTCCCTGCTCCTGTGATCCCTGAACAGCCAAATATTCAGTCAGGAAGTCCCTCAGGGGGAAAGAAGCATATAGAGCTCTCCAAGAGGTGGAAAGGCGCACTAATGGCAAACAGAGAGTAGCTTCCTTTCCCTGCCCCAAGGGGGTTAGAAGCAGGCAAGCAAGCTTGGCAGGCCACCACTGTTCAAAAAACTATCTTACCCCCTCTTCCTGCCCTTTCATGTTTCTTCATGCTTTGAGAATCAAGCCTAGCAGCAAAGGTTGGCAAATCAGTTTCACAGAATGCTGGCACCTCCTGTCAAGCCACATTTGGACCTTGGTTTAGGCTTTATATTTTCTGGGTCTTTGTTCCCTGTTTTGTTTGTTTCTTGTTGAAACCTTGAAACAATGGAATGAATCCAATAGAACCCTGATTTATTCAGAAATCTACAAGGAATTTGTTTTTCTGCGAAAAGACTTGTGAATTGCAGTAGAAATGAATGCAAACATTGTCTCTGCGAAATTTCCCAGCATTTATCCTGTCCTGGGATACAAATTTGAAAATGTTGCCTAATTAAATATACTTAATTTTTTGTATGTGTGAAGAAACAAGGCTGCTTATTTGCACAACATGAACACACAAGGCAATGACTACTTTTGGCTAAACCGTTTCAGCACAAAGCTCAATTCTGTTTCTGTTTTCCAAGTCATGGGATTCAGAATCATCAGAGAATTTGTGAACAGATACAACCAGAAGCCACCACAAGGTGGCGCAAAGTCCCAACAGCAGCCATCCTGAGGCCATCTAAGGAATTGCTTCCAGGAGTCCCCTGCCAGTCACCCGTGAGCTCCCAGCTTCTTGGGTCACTAGGTCAGCACAAATGCAAACCCACATTTTAACTGTCTAATTTTTTTCTGATCCACCTTGTCATATTATTGAAGGGGTGTGTCGGGTATAAATACAACAAGACCTAGAATAACATGTTTATGATTTATTGCATTGCCTTCATTGCTGAAAGTTGTCAGTATGACCTTCACAGGTTCTGGGACTTGCTGTCTTGGAGAAGTCTCTGGAGAATTCATTTCTAGGAAATAGTAGTTCTCAAAGAGTGTGGAATAGTTTTCCAAGAGTCACCCTGTGAATTTGTTAGAAATCTAATCTTTGGAGATGCCACATCAAAGGTGCCAAAGTTGGAAAGTTCTGGCCACAGGGGCTGAGATGGGTTTTCATAATCCTTCCATTATACCACTGCAATCTAAGGTTGGATGACACCTGGAAGAGCAGGGAAGTGGCCTCTGGGAAGTCTGTACTAGAAGCAGGGTTCGTCACCCTTTGCCATGAAATGGTTACTAGTCCAGAGAGAAGAAGAAATCAACGACCGTGTTGGGCTATTTGCCTGTGATAAAACAGTTCAGATTGGCTGAGAAAAGTCACAAAGCCAGTGAATTGGTTTAAAATTAAATGGTTTTGAGTTAGCACATTAGCCACTAAAATAAACAATTTAATTTTTAATTTTACTCTTCATAGTATTGTTTAGTTCAGATAAAGGCATATTGTAATCTAATTGCAGAAGTTACCATTTCAACACCATTTGAGAATGGAGCCACTAACCTGAATATTTAGGAGGAATAACTTTTAAGATATTAAGAAATTGCCAATGATGGCTGTGCCTTTTAAATAATTTTCCTCCTAACAATGCATTTAAGATCACTTGAAGAGAAATCTGATGATTTTAGACGTTACAAATTTGAAATTCTACAAACTTGATGATAGTTGAGAAACACAAAAGTTGTGATGTAATACAGACAAAGGACACTGGTTAATGTCACAGATTCATTGAGGCTTTTGCTAACAAACACAAATCAGGAACTAAACGTGATGCAATCTGTCCCTTCATGGAACTGAAGATGATGACAAACATGGATTCCCCGGCTAAGAATCAAAACTTTAGATGCTCTGTGAATATTCTGTGAGTGTATTGTAATTTGCTAGAATCTTTTTTTTTTTACTTCTAGCTCTTTTCTACTTTAATACAACAATAATAATTCCTTGACATCTTTTCTACACGTTCCAATCTGAAAGGACAAGTGCATGTGTGTGTGTGTGTGTGTGTGTGTGTGTGTGTGTGTGTGTGTGAATGTGTGGTGTGTTCTCTGAATGAATGCAGCCTCTGTGCTTCTCTTGGTAACAGGAGTAAGAGGAAATAGCCTTTCACTAGCAGAAGTTAGGATGCATAGTCAAAGGAAATTGAAAGTGGAAACAGAGATCAATGCCTCCTATGTCCAGATTCATCTCTTAAGTATTCAGTCTAAATAGAAATATCTGATTGTCGTTCTTGCAATAGTTCATGCACATATTAAGTTAGGATTGGGGGAAGGAGGAATTGATATTCACATTTGGGTAAAGATAATACTGTAGGCAATTGGCAGATTTCTTTTTAAAATGACAAATAAGCTTCTCTGCAAGAAAAGAGGAACTCTTAGGAATGCAAAATCAATCATTGTTTCCTGTCAAGTTTTTATGATAGATGAGATTCCCTAATTGGTAATATCTAGATGCTGAATAAAGTCAGCCACTAGAGGGCATAACGGCTCTATGGTTGAGCCACAGCTCCACTTGGGATTTTGTGTGTGTGTGTGTGTGTGTGTGTGTGTGTGTGTGTGTGTGTGTGTGTGTGTGTGAAATAGAATATTTTGTGGAATGAAAGAAAAAGCAAATAAAGTACATATGGCTATATAGGATAAGACTAAGCAAAATTAAGTCTAGGATATGGAAACAAGAGGTTTATCTTTGTGATTGTTGTTCTTAATATAGTATGTGAAGTTATTTCTTTTTTCTTTTTTTCCCCTTAATGGTTTATCTCATGTTGTTACTGTATCTGACTTTGTTATCTAGTATATTGTATATACATTTATTAGTTTATTTGAAATAGGAAAGGGAAAGGGCGAAACAAAATGATTGGGAGCGGATGGGAGGAGGGAAAGGGAGACAAAAACATGAGAAGTTTAGCAATGTTCCAGAAGTAATCTACACACTGTCTGAGAAATGCAACTGTAACCCCCCTGTACATCACCCTAACAATAAAATACAATTAAAGAATCTACTTTTTAAAATAATTTTTAATGTTTTGTGCCAGTTCTCGGGCTTGAACTCAGGGTCTGGACACAGTCCCTGGGCTTTTGTGCTCTGCCATTTGAGCCAGAGCTCCACTTTCACATTTTTTTTTTGCAGTTAGTTGGACATAAGAGACACAGGACTTCTTTGCCCTGCTGGCTTAGCACCATGATTCTCAGATCTCAGCCTCCAAAGAGTAGCTAGGATTACAAGTGTGTGCCTGACAGAATCTATACACTTAATATGCACTGCAAGTGATTGTTATCTATGCTGAAGACTGTCAAATACTTTCCTAAGAAAGGGGTTAGGGAAATATTTTAAAGAGGCACTGTAACACCTAGCACTGTTTCCTAAGAGTGAACACGTGTATCTCCTTCACTCGTTAACCCCCCAAACAAAATCCTGTTTCCGAATGAACTGCTATTATCATGTAGAAAAGAAATGAGCAGATGTACTTAAGAAAAACAATCTTAAAAAAATCTTAACCAATATATGGTTGTCTGTTTTCTCTTGGAGGGGCTAGTGAGAAATATGATTTCATATCCTCTGGAAGATAAGCCAGTAGCTTCTGCACAGACAAATCAGTAGTTCTGTATCCAAGAGAAGATAACTTCATTAGGGGAAAATAACAAAATGAATAATTGAATCATAAATCCTAAGGCAGATGATTCTCTCTTCCTTACAAATTGAAGCCTGCGACTATGATACTTGGAACGGACATAACCCATTTCTCACTGTTATTTTTATTGTATACACATTCTTCTGGTCTCTTTACTGGGGACCCATTATATACAGGCCTCCTTCCTGGGCAGTGTTCCTCTCTATCTGCGAGGATCACTGTAGCCTCACCATCTGGAAGGAAGTTTCCCATGCAACAAGCAGAATCATAGAGAATGAAAATATTAGGACAGAAAGATTCTTACTTTTTAATCGCTGGTGATTGAACCCAGGGGTATAGACAGGCTAGCTAAGTGCTTTGCTCCTGAGTTTCATCTGAAGCCTGAAAGACCTTTGAAATGACTCATTAGAAATGTCTTATTTTTCTAGTGGAGGTCCAGGAATCCAATCTAAGGTGCTCAGGGTAGTGCAACAAATTATTAGTTGGCTGTTTTAATTGAAGAACTAATTATTAAAGTGTCAGACACTGTTCTAGGTGTTAAGAAAGAAGATAGTTAAGATTTCTGTTTCCATGAAATTTATATTAAGGTTGAAATTGTGAAATATTGTATGGTTCATTCAGAGACTGTATAATGCTCATTAGTAAGAGACGGTAGGCTTAGATTTTGATCACATTCCTAATCATACTGTGTGTTTGTGTGTGTGTGTGTGTGTGTGTGTGTGTGTGTGTGTCTAGAAATATCTTTCTAGAATATTCCTTTGGATAGTAGCACACAAAATTAGTTTCAGTTTAGAACACTGAGTTGTCTGTACCAACCTCAACCTCAATTCTATTGTCAGCCCATTGTTACTATTGATTTTCCTTCTTGCATCATCTTATTCCTCCCTAGTTTAAGAGCAATGTGATATCTGAATATTGTGTATAATGTGATTGGGCTGAATTCTTTCTTTTACTGTCAGAGTCTCTAAGTTATAAAACTATTTGAAGTAAATCTGATACAGGTAGACACTACTTCATCTTAAATGACAGCTAGTAAAACATTAACCTAAGTATTGACTTAAGATTTAAATGTAACAATACTTTGAAACAAGTAGTGTTTTAGTTCCATAACTAAAATTAGTTTTGAGGATTTTGATACCAAATGTGAATAACTGGCTAAATATATTATACTGGAACATAATTTTGGTATTTATATTCCCATTTTTTAACCTTTATTTATAAAGAATGTCTTTTGTGTAGAGATGAGATGCTTTTGGTGCTTTCTAACAGGATATGAATTCTTTAAATGGTATGCAGAATATTGTGTGTTTTTTAACTTTTTCTGGTGAAAGCCTGTGGATGTTCACTGGATTCTCAGAGATCTGAGATCCTTTCCATTACTTTGCACTGTTCCTTTACCAACTAATTTAGTGTCAGATCATTTGCAATCCAGATCAAAAGTCTGCACTTGATACTGTTCCTTTAGGAACTAATTTAGTGACATAGACATTTGCAAAATGACGAAACCTTGGCCCAGGGAAGGGTTAGAGACATATAATCTCACAGGCTGGAAATGCGACTGAGGTTCAGAGACTGTATGCCTCGAAAACAAAGAATGGCACTGCAGCTGCCACTGGCTGTGTTTTCTCATTTATACCACTTTGGCTGCAGAGCACTTGCTGCCATTCCTGCTCTGTGGCAGAAAATGTAAAATTCACACTCATCTTTACATAAGAATATTTAGCTTTGCTTCACTATCGATATAAGAAGGGACACTCCCATTCCATCCTGCCATACTCAAATTTATTTTTTTTCTTTTGTCCAGTTTGGGAGAAGGCAGTTTGGACCAATATAATTTTGGGGGTGTGGGGAGGCTCAGGAGGAACACATTGTAATTCTGAGGAAACCAGAGTGATTTATCTGGGCCTTTGGGATTTTTTTTTTATTTTCTTGTAACATTCCTTTAAATCTGCAGGTTCTTTGTGTGAAATTCCTGGAGACGCAGGTGATAATTACTCATTTTCTAGAACATATTTTGTTTCCATTCCTAAAGTTTAAAGGTGAGAAGTAATTTTGTGTGGAAATTTTATTCCAAAGTCTGTATTTAATAGTCTGTTATTTCTCTTTCCCCTCTTTCTGATAATATAATTAAATTGGAGGGGCTTTGCCTCTTTACTTATACCTTTCATTCTCAGATGTTTAGTAGCAGGACTTATCATTTATGAATCCTGATAAACAACTGCAGATTCAGTAGTCAATTTCTTCATCACCACTGTATTCCAGCAAGGAGGTAGAAATGAAATGCTACAATATCTAATATTATTCTTATAATTTACTAATATTAAAACAAAGTGGCAAAGTTTGTCAAGCTGAAAAAAGGCCAGGAATCTTTAGTGTTTTTCTTTCAGCCTCATCTTTCTACTGAAGGTCATGCAAACCTTCTGATTTATGAGCTCATTGTATGGCAAAGTAGTAAAGAAGAGAAGAGGACTTCCCTGATGTGAGAAGACATGGAATTGTGCCAAAGAGGGATTGGTCAGAGCAACCACAGAAGAGGAAATATGAGCTTGAGGTGGAAGGATACAAGCTACAGAAGAAAATCTGTGGTCGTCAGATGAAGTGGAGGTGTAACAGGCTCACAGGCAGGGAGAATACATGATATTATCCCTAGAATTTTTTTTTTTGCCAGTCCTGGGCATGATCTCGGGACTTGAGCACTGTCCTTGGACTTTCTCAAGCTAGAGCTCTACCACTTGAGCCTCAGCACCACTTTCGGCTTTTTTCTATGTATGTGGTACTGAGGAATCAAACCTGAGTCTTCGTGCATGCTAGGCAAGCACTCTATCACTAGGGCCGAACTCCCGGCCCTAGAATTTTTAAGGCAATTTGTTCAAAGAAAATTCTTGGGGTGTAAAGCCAAGACCATAAAGGACACAAATGTAAGCTGGTCTCTCCTGGAGAAAACAATGGGAAGAGAACACTTGAGGGGCATGGAATAGAGGAAGTGAGAGAGGTAGGGAAGAGCTGGGGAGACAGCAAAAGCTCTGGTTTTAGCCAGGGATTTCTCTTCTGCTAACTGGCAAACACTGGTGAGAGGATCTGAAGATGAAGCCTTTGTGTTTGGATTTACATCCACAGTAAAAGGGCAGAGTAGACAGAAACGGACTATACACTTCAGATCCTTCAAGAACCCAGATGAGGGATGAGGACCATGGTTGTGAATGGAACTAAGTGGAAGCAAATCTTCAATCAGTAAGGGGAGAAAGCTTTGAGGTTGTCAGAGCTTTGCAAGGGCTGTTCATGGAGGTATGAGGATGAGCTAGAGAGTGATTGGGTACCATGTGGTGCAGGAGCTGAAAAGGGACATGGATCCCGACAGAGTATTATTAAGTATGACTACAGCTTGGGAGAAGGGTGACATTGACTCACATGGGTCAACTTCCTTGGGTCAAGTTTCTGCCCTGAGACTAAGTTTAACTCATTTCACTTCCTTTCTTCTTTTCTCAGAGAACAAAAGGTCCCAGGACAACCCGAAGAAATTGTTCCGCAAACCTATTGATCCTCTATCTCTTCACTGATTTATTTTTATTCATTTATTGATAGTTTCTTTGTAAAAGTTTTTTTAACTTGTCTGTCTGTGTAGATCCTTTTCTTTCAAAATGAAAATATGTCCCTGTGACTCACGTATTGTACAGTAAGTCTTTGCTTTCATTAATTGTCTCTTCATTGTAGAAAATTCAAAAAATATGGAAAAATTAAATAGATAAAATCATTCATAATCTCATTTACAATGTATGTCTTCTGTCTTGCTTAGTTTGCAAGTACACGCCCATCTATTGGCATAAAAACATTCTGACCATTTTGGAACTGAATTTTAATTCTTGTCTTGTGAGACACTGGTAGAATGAAATGGGGAGATGTAGAGTGGCTGAAGACCAGGATAAAAAAATGTCAATTCCCTTGAACCAAGCAGAGGAGAGAGCAGCGAGAGAAGAGCATGAAAAGAAGTCTGAATGATGTCCATAGGATCAGCCAGCATAGTCTCTTCACTCAAAGAGAACTTGCAAAACAGGCCTAAAAATGGGCCACTTTGAATGACAGCATTAAAGAAAAGTCACCCAGGGACTGAGTCACATCACAAAGACAGTCCTTTTTTTTCTTTCTTTAAGAACTACTGATTATTCACATTGTTTCCCATGCTGCCTGCCATTCCTTGCACCAGTGGTGCTTGGGAATAGAAACTCACCCTTTGGCCAGCAGGTAAGAATGTCACCTTTTATGTCACCATGCCTCCCTCAGTAGCTATCTGTATAACCAGCATGGTCAATTCCATTCCCAGTGCCCCAAGGTGTTTGTGCATACAGGAAGAAATTCAAACATGGTTATCAAGAAGAGTAGTACTGGGAAAATCTGCTCTGTAATTAGTAAGAAGAAAGAAGGCAGAGTTGAATAAATGTGAGCCACTCAATCCCTGTTTTCTCCTTAGATTAGTTGTTGCTTAGAAAAACTTTATTGAGATATAATTGCCTCATATCCTGCACATATTTGAAGCATAAAAGTTTATGAAATTTTTACGAGCTTACATTAATCATACAAAGTGGTTTCATTGTGAAACTTGCCTGTGGTCATCTTTCTGGTAAAGCCAGCTATTTTCAAGGTCTGAGTTATGCTTCCTTTGAGCATGTAAATGTAAATTTCTGTGTCTGCAGTGTCCTCAAGTCTTTCAATCTCAGTGGGAAGCATGTACTCACCAATCATACCCAGTCCCAACAAACAGCTGCCAAGAGAAGTATGGTATAACTCACCCAGGTATGGCTTCCTCCACCTCCTGCCCATTCTGACCATTGAAGCAGTAGACAATAACACTATCAACCATACACAAGAACATCATAAGGCCAGCTATGTCAAACCTGGGAAGATGTAATCCAATTCTTTAACCTCTCTCACCCACATTTTTATGACACTATAATAATAAGAATACAGGTCTGGAAAGCATTCACTGGGTCTATGCACAGGAAAGGCACTAGAATCAGTGCCTTCTGGCTGATGACCTTGGCTATCAACGCAACACCTTTTAGTATACAGTTGTTCCTATAAAGCATAATTTCATTCTACTGAGTTGACAATGAAATCCCAGGAGGAATTTTTCTTTAGGGTCCCAGTGACACGATATTCTGCGTGTTGACTAAAACATTTCTAGTTCTCTACTATAAGTCATTTAATTGATGACATTTCCCTCTTTACTTTGGGTGCTACAGGTTTAGGATGCACATTACTCTTCCCATCTAACTGTGTCCAGGACCCAAGCACTCCTCTGCCTATGTTTGCTGTAGGGCTTTGCATTTACCACAAGCTTTCTCACCAATCGCCTAAGGGTTTAGTATAGATTTCTGTAATTGGGTTTAAATGCTTTTGAGCATTGGGAACAAGTGAAGATAATCTCAGAAGGATACAACACGTGTGAGTTGAGAAAGGCACCCTAAAAGCCTTTTTAGTCTTTTAACTGTCTCATGTGTCAAATTCCAATAATGGAAAGAAAATAATGCCAGTTCTTCCAAAGTGGATAGGATAATTTGTACCAGTTTATCTGGAGGGAAAAAAAATCCATTCTTTGGTTTATTGAAAGAAGAGTGGCAGCTGAAAGGAGCTGAGGTATGCTTCATCTGATAAATGTGCAACATGCAAATCCTTTGGGCCATTAAGTCACAGACTGAAACTTCATTTAAAGCCACATATTTGTATTCTGAGGCCTTCGGGAATCTCGAATTGAAGCATGATTCCTCTTTACGCAATCAGCTTCCCAAAAGAAATGTAAAAGGGAGACAATCTTATAAATATTTGAAAAACTAACTGGCAGTTTAGACCCACAGTCTTCGGGGGTTGATTAGGCATAATCTGAAATTACTATCCAGGCTATCTTGAGAAATGTATGGTGGACATTCATTTCTAAAAGAAACAAAAACCATAGCTCTTCACATCTCTGAGAGAATCTTAACCAGATCTATATTTCTTATTACAGGTGAACTAGCAAAAAACTTCCTTCAAACATTTCTTAATGCCTTCCTTTGGAATTTTTCCTTTAAAGCAACCAATCTGCAGCAAGATCTTTGAGAAAATATGTTTATTTTTAATTTTTGGCATCATATTATCTTTAAGTAATTGGACAAAAAGGTTTTAATTCAATCAGTCAGTTTATAATGTATCTTGATCTCTATTGCTCCTTCATCTTTTCAACCCTATCAATGCCCTCAAATTTTGTGACTCCATTTTTACACATGTACATTTATTCTAGTGTCTGGGTGGGGGGGGGCCTAGGGGATGGGAGCAACGAATGGGAGGAGAAGCGATACTTTTGTTTGAATTCAGATGTGATGCTTTGGAATGTGTCTGAAAATTGTAAAGTGATTCCACTTGCATGAAAGGACTCTCAAAACAGGGTTTTCACTCTTAAGAAAAAGGAGAGAAAATAAACAACAGGTGGATAATATTAATCCCAGAAATTACTTTGTCTTTGTAGAGATTTAATTTCAAAAACTACGAGAAAGCAGTTGATTGCAACCAATTTACATAGAAATTAGTCAAAATATGCCAACATTAATATCTCAGCTCCAAAAAAAATGTAACTGCTTAGAATAAACATCCTGGCATCTCCTGGGACCCAAGAGGCATAATCTAAATGCTATGAGATTATTTTAACTTTAATGCTTTAGTATACACTTTATCCCCCAAGTCAAATTCTTTCATGGTAACGATATGATATCTCGTAAAAGAAGTAACAGCTTTTTGCATATAGGAGACATATTTGACCCCGAGTATTATAAGAGATGATTGTGATTTAAGGTTTGCAACAGTGGAAATGGTTTTCCACAGGGAAGAAAACAGTGAAGTTGGTTGCCTTGACAACATGGAACAGTTGCATTAAGGAATCCCTGGCAATGCAGGACCTACTTCTGGTATGTCAAGCTTGCAAGCTATTTACCAAATTAGGTTAGAGGAAAACTGATTCCACAGCAAGCCAGTGTTATCTGACCTATGATATATTAGTTCTCAATTTTTGATCATGAACTTTGTTAGAAAAGAGATGGAAAATATCTCAGTGGGTAAGGCAGTGAGGAGAGCTCAAGTAAAATGTTCGATCTCCCCTCTTCTGAAATACCGTGCCTTAGACCAAACCCAGGAGCTTCCCGCATTTTCTCTGCACAGTGATTAATTCTGTAGGATGGAAAAAAAGAATCCATTTTTGCTTGATTCTGTTGATTTCCTGAGCCTTTTCCACAAAGCTTCTCCCTGGGGACTATCACTGTCCCTATAGGCTTTTCTTAAATAATGAGTATAAACAATGACTTTCACAACAAAGCTAGTTATAAGTGCCATACACACAAAAAACCCTGTTAACATAAGTAACCTCTAGCCCAATTACGCTGGCAGGGCCAAGGAGAGATTTATCTGTGAAGTATGAGGCTTCAAACACAAAGCTTTGTTATTGAAAACCTACATTATTGAATAAGCATGTTTCCATTGCCCAGTTGGTACCTCTCAGTGACATTGTTCACAGTTCATAGTTGTGTTGGTCTGCTTTAATAAAAAGCATCCTAAAGCAATTCTGAATAAGAGTTTGGAATGTCATCTCACAAAATGATATTTCTTTTAAGAAAAAGAAATGGTAGGTAGAACTAGGCTGCTCTTTGACTTAAACTGCAGTATGAATCTAGTTTTCACCACTGTTTCACACTGTGCTTCATCTGATATGATCAGGGACGGACCCTGAATGAAGGAGACACGCTGTGGGCTAGGCTGCCTTTGCTTTAAAAAAATTATTTCCTGATTTTAAGATTGTGGAAATGAATTGGGACCAGAGGGATACATACTAGGGGTGAAGGACTTGCCTCTGTAATAACAAAGCTGAGAAACTCTAGAGCGAACTTCTATAATTCACAGAGTATACATCCAGAGACAATGAGAACTCTGATATGAGCAGGACCAAGGTAACCTAGAAGATTGCACCACTGACCTTGAAGGCAAAAAATGGGGAAAGTTTTTACTCCAAACTACCATTTGATTTCCTTTTCCTGGGCCTTAGGGGCTCTGCCTAAGTAATGGATTTGGCACCTGCACTCCAGGCCAGTGAAACCCATTAGCTTCATGTCTGAGGGATCAGCCCTTCCATACCTGTGCAGATCTTGAAATGCTGCTGGATAAATAGAAGCATGGCTTAACAGTTCTCTGTCTTAAATGTGAACACAGCATCAACCATGACTCACGGATGATAAGCCAGAAAGAAATACAGACATCTTGTATGGGAAACGTGTGTAAGAATTACCCATAGGTAGCTTCTGATTCCCAGCTGAAGATTAGAATTTCTTCCTCAGGCTAAGAATGCAGAAAATACACACAAACACACACACACACACACACACACACACACACACACACACACACACACACACACCCCTCTAAAGCCATCAAGCGTGCTTAGCTAGAGTCTTTTGACATTAGAAAGTTGACACTCTCATAAATGCAACTACTACAGACACACAGTTATAGGACTAAGGGCAGAGTTACTTAATCTAAGAAAAAACTCAGTGTATGCCAGTGACTTTCTTTGGGAATGGGCTAGTCCTCTGTCCATTGGCTTATTGGGGTCACATGACATGAGAGCCATTTGGGTGACATAGCTGAGTCCACTTTCTGCATTCACATTTAAGAAGAGCTGTACTTTAGAAAAGAAAGAATCTAAATATCTATAATGACCAAAAATACAACATGGACTAAAACCTTTGATTCTGGTCATTTTATACACCTGTATAATTTTGAGCAACATCTTTAATAATCTTTGTGTCTTAGGCATTTCCCCATGCCCAACTTCTTATACAATAAGAAGTTAGAGTCAGTGAGTTCTAATCATTATTTTTTTAAGTGCTCAAGGATTTTGGATTCCTTGGGGCTAAAGGACTAGTTCTGAGGCTGTGACAAGCCAAGACAGAAGAGAGTAAAAAAATGTCTTACTCTCTTCACTAGTCTAATCAGATCATCTTCCTTTTTTCTTAAATCATTCGATTTAACATTGCAATCTATTTTTGCTTTGGGTGCTGGGGGATCAAATCTATGGACTCCAGCCTTCTGTGTAAGCATTCTATCACTCGGACAAGCACAATTTCCTCCACACAAACCTCCAAATCTGGTACATGGTTCCTACAATGATCCTTCCCTTTTACTGATAGAAAAGGAAACTAACTGCCCTGGCTCACATGACTCACATAAAAACTAGCACTACTCTACTAGTGCGGTGTAGCTGTCACTTGGTCACTTGGTTTAGATGAGCTAGCACCCCTACACCAGAATGCCAGGCTCTACTGCTCTTGGTATTACCGGTTTCTTGTCACCATGAGATCAGAATTCCTCATTAATTTCTATGAGTTCTCTGGTTCCTAATGTAAATTGTCTTTGAGGAAGCAACTTTCCATAGCCATTGTCAGTTATTTTTCTCAGCTAACCTGGACAGGGTTATCTTTGTGCCTCTTCCCAGCACTGTCTCCTTATATGCATTCAGAAACCTTTCATCTTAATTTCCCTCCTGTCAGAGAAGAGAGAGGTAGCTATGAAATGGAAGTTGTTTTTTTTCTCTTTTTCAAAACTTCCTCCAGATTTCCCTTGAGTTATCATTCAGTAGCTGGAATTCTATTAACCCTGTTTTGAGTTAACTAGAATGATCCCCTATCCCATTTTTCAAGTCTATTTTAAGATAATGTAACCAATTCGTTTTCAAACTCTCTACCTCCATCCTCATGTCACTAGAACAGAAATTCTCTGAGGTCAGAGAACTGGTGTCTTACTCAGCACTCCAATTTTCATGCTAGGAATAGCAATTGTACCATTGTGGTGGCTCAGTAAATATCCTTAAGAAGCTAAACTACGAGCAGGAAATCATTACTGGACAGTTCTTGTGCCTGTCTCTGTGGCTGTACAGACACACTGGCTGTTATTGTCATCTTATTTGTGACTAAAGTCCAGTGGGAATTTAGTAGTCTCTAAGAAAATAATCCATTTCTCACATACATAAAAGGATATGGCTCTAAAACTTGTTAAATTTGTTTTTAAAGAAAAGTACGTTATCACAGCATCAACTTTTACCCTGAAAGACATTAGTACTATGTTTATAGGAACTCTTGCCTTAAAGAAAATAAAGATCAACTATTTTAGATTCTACTAAACTGACTTACTGAGACCTGAAATGTGCTCTCATTTTCTATCCTGTCTCAAGTAGAGAATGTGATGCTTAGCCCATCCAAGCCTCTTTCTTAGGGTCCAAGACCTTTCATGTATGCCCCAGGGTTACACAATAGAATTGCTGTCAGAAACCTCAGAAAGAATTACATTACCTTGGTCTTTAACTATCAATTAAGAACTTATTAGGAAAGAAGTGTGGGTTGGGCATAGACCTGGCTGCCTTTCACCATCTTTCTTCCTGCTCACCACCCTCCTTTTCCTCCCCTACGTTGGTCTCCTCCTTTGTCTTCTTCTTCCTTCTTGATCTCTTCACTCTTCTTTCTTCCCTGACCTAACATCAAGTCCTTAAGCACTTCCTCTTCCTTTTTTTAATTCAGAAAAAGTACTGGCTTTTCCCACCATGATTTGCTTATAGAGTTGTGAGAACATTTCTTCACCACTCAGCCTCCAGCTTCTCTCCTTGCAGAGCAAAGAGACTGCCCCACACAGTCTAGTGCACCACAGACATTGTCTATTTTTTGTTTTGTTCTTGCCGTTTCAGTGCATATAACACAGAAGCTTCCTTCCTTCTCCTCCTTTCCTCTCTCTCTCCCTCCCCCCTTCCTTCTTCTCTTCTCCCCTCCTCCTTCTTTTGAAGTGAGAGTCTCTCTGTATGTATAGCTCAGGCTGAATTTACAATCGTTAGACTAGTCTCAGTGTCAAATTTGACTCCTATCTCAGTATCTTTAGTCTTTCTTCTTTTTTAAAGTGAGTTCCCTGCTTCTCTTTTCATGACCTTAAAGAATTTTAAGTTGAGAGAAACTTTAGTGCTACATGTGTCCAATCTCTTCCTTTTCAAGATGGCAGTATTGTTGAAAGGCTCAGAGGAATTAAGCACCTGGACAGAATGAGCACCTACTGTTCTGCTAGATGAGAAATTTCCATGGTCAAAGTCATTATTTCTTCTTAGTTAGTCAGTTAATTTCCTTGCATTTCAAATAAAAGGTGACTAAGGCATTTGTTGTCTCCTGACTGTAGGACTCTCTGTGTAATGAGATGGGAGTAGAGTCCATGGAGGTAAGTCTTTGAAATGGAATCATTTGCATGCTCTAGGAAAAACCCTATAACTTGATTCATGTTTACTCTGATGGATTCACCAGTGGAGTAAAAGAGTCACCTCTTTTCTTTCATTCATTGTCTCCCAGTGACAACGGGGAAAGGATCTGATGTGGTCCTGTACCTCATTCCCCACACCTTTTCCATTTTATTTAAAAAATTAAATGGAATTATATTAAAAATTTTAGAGGTAAGGTCTTACTACACATTCCAGCACTTGGGAAGCAGAGGTAGGAGGACAGAAAGTGACAGGTCAACCTGGCTACATTAGTAAGGCTCTCTCTCTTTCCTACAAAAAAAGTTAAGTGAAAATAATATGTGATGCAAGACTTAAAAATTGGAATAATGAATTAAGAAAAATACCCTTTAGGGTATCTATGTGTGAGAAGTAATGTACCTACTATCTGGTGAGTGTAATTATAACCCCTCTATACATTACAATAAAAAATTAAAAAAAGAAAAACAAACCACAAAAAAACAAAGTAAAAAAAATGTGTTTTTATTTGTACTAGTACCAGGCTATTAAAGAAAATGAAATAACATGTTTAAATCATGCTTCTACAAATGTATACACCTAATATGAAAAATATTCTGCCTGTCTATTTTTAAAATGAACATTGATAATTATAAACCTCTTTTCTTTCATCTTTTTTTAATAGAAGTAACCTATGCACGGAAGAGTGTGCAAAGCAGCAAATAAGTACTGCATTGAATGTGTATATCCATGTCTACACTACTGCTTCTCAGTGGAGGACAGAAGGACAATACCATGGAGCACGCCTTCCCTCCCTCCTTTCCTCTCACTTAGAATCACTTCCTTCTCCCCAAAGGCAACCATTATCTTCACATCCAACCTACTAGCTGAATAGGCTTTGGACTTCTTTAGATAATTATGTCATATCTGCTTGTGTCTGACAGCTTTTATTTATAGCTTTATTACTGAAAATACACATTAAGGTGACACTTAAAAAGAAATGTACTAATTGCCTGCCTTATGTAACTGTAACTCCTGTGTACATCACCTTTACACTAAAAAATAAAAAGTTAACTAAAAACAAAACAAAAAAAAACAAAAAGAAAAATACCCTGTAACTGGAAAAGATCCTCTAGTGGAGGAATATTTAAATAGAAAAGCAATTTAAAACTCAATTATGATGTGATACTTAGGGGAAATCTTGATTTCTACCTGTGTGTATGTGTATATGTGTGCATCTGCACATTCTAATTTGATGCTGTTTGCTTTTCTATGGATCATTGGAATATTATTCCCTCACCTCAATCATAATTTATGTGTGAAAAAAAATCAGAATGTATAATATGTAAGGGAAAAAAATCTCCATTTGTGTCCTGATATTTGTTAAAAAAAATGAGTTTTTTTTTTCAAGGATGAAACTCGAAAGTGATTCTAGACTTTGATGGCAAGGCTAATAATGTAAAATTAAGTGTCTATTTTTATAACTATAATACTAATATAAGGTAACATTCTTATTGAGGCCGTAGACATCAAGAATTAGTTTTCAAAGAAAGAAACAGAATCAAACAGTGTGTAATTAGATTAAGAAATATGGAAGTGCTGGAAAAAGGTTGCATTTAATTAATCAGAACTAAAAAAACTATTCAAGGATTATTTATCCAAACCTAGCTTAAATAAATCCTACTTGATATTCCAGTTCTTTTCTGTCCTGGTGATCTCACTTTTGAGTATTGACTTCCAGATTAGTATGGAGAACAAGAGAAAAGGCTATTATTGTGCTATGTGCTTCTAGCTTTTCTGTCTTGTCCTGTTGACATATGTTTATTTAGGGATATCTTACAAAGGAAAATGATCATAAAGGCTTAACTCTGTCCATTTGGAGTTATAGGCTATTCTTCCTTTCTTTCCAATCTTATTGTGGATTGTTTTCTGCTTTTCGAGATTAGAGAATACATTCTGTCCTGCTCATTACTGAACATTACTAAGCAGTACTCATTACAGTAAACTGAGCGAATGAATCAACAGGGCATTGCTGAGTTCCTCTTAGAACAACTACCGAGACATCATTTGCTGGTGGCATGAATTCAAACCCATCCAGAGAGAGGACTGTATTGGTAGATGGGAGTTTCACAACAATAAGCTGTTTGGCTGCCCAGAAAACAATATTTCTATTTTGAATACCACAATATTGATTCCAGATGAATACTTATTTCTTTAAAACTTCTAAAGACTAATTAACTTAGTAGTATTCCAGTTGAAACATGTGATAAATCCCAAGTATCTGTGAAAAAGAAGTCCTGAAATACATGTATTTTGCACCTCCTACATATGTGATACAAGACATCTTGGCATTATCATGCAAACAGTTTTGAATATTAACTTACTTAGAATATCAATTGTCTTCAGAGTAGATATACTTTGAGATACGAAAGCAAAGACAGGAGAAAACACCCTTTGAGAATGATGAGTACAGATAGTTTTACAGGAAGCATGAAGAAAGTTTCACCTGGACTATACTACTGCACAGGTTTCACTTGCTGGCAGGGTTGTATGTCTGTTGGAATGGGACAGCCATCATCTAATCCTCAGAACTGAGCTCCCGTCAAAGGAGAATGCCTGAAGATGTCAGCACTTCATTCTGGGACACTTCCTTATGCAGCTCCCACTTCCTAGAGTCTCACAGAGCACCAAGAAGGGATATCCCACTCCAAATCTTTGAAAACTCTAGGAAGGAGTAAGAATATTCAAGCCCGCTAAAACACTTGACCAAAATCAAAAGAGAATCTTGCCAAATTCTATTGTCACAGTGTTGCGTAGGGCAGAAAAGGAAGAGCTATGTGACACAATGAAACGGTCTATGGGAGGAATGGCCAAGGAGGGTTTGATGTTCTCAGACCACGAAAGAGGAAGAAACAACAATATACAGATAGATAGAAAGGCCTCCAAGCCATCTTTATAAAGGCCAGAGAAAGCAGAGTAAAAATTAAAAAAAAATGTGTTCCCAAGATTGACTGTAATATATAGGCACAAGAGAGGATTGCACGGGTGGTACTCTTTAGAACAATTCACTTAGGATTGGACAAGATAAATGCCAGAAAGCTGCAACAGACTTTGCCAGAAGGAGGGAAATTCAAGATGGGATACATGACCGGAGAGACAGAGAGCAGGCGAATAAGATCATCATATTCAATGTGCATATGTGACAATGGAGCCAATACTTACCGGGGACAGATGGAGTTGGGACAGAATAGGAAGAACACTGATTATGATGTACTCTACTCATAAACTGGCATATTGAACTAAAAGATTTTTGTGCTATTACTTAAAGATAATTTAAAAGTAAGGACAATAAATAAATTACAAAAAAGAAAATGAAAATGTATATTTAGAACTGAGCAAGTGGGAAAAGATCATGGATAAGGAAGGGAAATGTTAGGAAAGAAATTCTTATTGTAGAAACATTTCTTCTGAAAGATTTCCATCAGAAATGGATTCAGTTAAAGTTTCTTTATTTTGTGTGTGGGTATCACAAGTGGATGATTTAAAAAATGTTTTCAATGTATTTTTCCATGTTGCTATTCAAGTTCTAGGTAGAATGGTGCTTTGAATCACCTTTTTTTCTGTTGTTGTTTTTTTCCAAGACAATCTGGAGAATGTTTTTTTGAGTCTCTCCTCTATTTTTTTTAAAGAATCCTTCTCCTTTATACATTCCTGCAGGCTTCTTGAAAGATCTGAACTGGAGATCTTGAATTTGCCAATAGGAATAAATAGGGACTCTAGAAATACAACTTGAGATTGTCAAAGAATTTCAAAATTAAGGTGCCAGTACTAGAAGCACCTTTATCATTGTCATTATCAACCATCATCATCACCATCAGAATTTTTATTTTAGACAAAGGCTCATTATTTGGCTCAGGCTAGTCTTGAACTCAAGGTCTTTCTGCCTCATTTTCTGGGGTGTTGAGACTATAAATGTATACCATCACAAATAACAAAATTAAAATATGATGCTTTGTCAGCTATGAAGTAGCACCTGGCTTCACTCACTGAGAACAATTTTTGAATCCAGAGTTTTGGGGTGCATTGTATTATGCTTGATATGGTCTCTCATTTCTGTTCTGTAAAATGGACTTGTTAAGCTCTCATAAGATAGACAGTGGACTGTGACCAAAAATATGGGGAGCTAAATATTATGTAACATACAGTTGTCAAGAATTTATACATGGAAAAGTGTATAAAGATATATCATAGGGGAAAGAAGAAGTGATTAAGTTAGGGTTATTTTCTATGCTTATAAATTTGGCTTTATTTTAACACCTAATTTCTCTTGTTCAGGAAGATTCAAAACTCGCAAGGATTCAAAATTCTCATTCAACTTTACAGCTTAGAATTTGGCCAGCTTATGCTTCCTAACCCATACTATAGACTTTTCCAAGTTTCACTCCGTCATCACTGTACTTTATTTATTTGAGACTTGTTGATTTTCTGGGTTTGAACAATCACCTCTGGCCCTGGAAAACCCAGCAAGTTCATCGGACTTTTACTGAATGTCATTAAAGGGGTTAAGCTACTGACTGAAAGATGATGAAAATGCGTTTTCCTTGAATAAAATCTTGATTTTATTTTACCCTTAAAGATTTTCTTCTGGAAACCTTGATGAATTTGCTAATTCTAGTTCTTGGTATAGTAACATCAATTAGTGCAGTATGATTTTACTAATATCTTTAAAGACTATTAAGCCCCAAGTTTCTTCAGACTATGAAGATTTGTCCCTTTCTACTTACAAAGTCATTTCATTTAAACAAAATCTCCATTGGGTAATGGCAGAAATTCAGATTCATTAGTTAAATTAATTGTTTCATGGGCTTTGTCTTTAGAATGTTATAAACTAATGGAATTACTGAGCAGAGAGCAATTAATCGGATATACTTCAAATATATTCCAATCAAATGCTATACCTGGCATTTTTTATTACCACTTAAAACCTACCAAAAGAAAACTGTTGATGAATCCCAGTGCCATCAAAACAAACCATCTAGAACAACTGAAAACTATGAAACCTGTGTCTGGATAGCTCATATTACCACACATAATCTGAACTCATTCCAGATCCTTCTTCTACAGTATCATTCCAGTGATCCATAATTTACAAACTGAGAATCTGCAAAACTTCTTCTTCCTCGGTTGTAAAGTACCATAAGTTCTAGAATATGGAATAGAATGCATGCTCCTATGTTTAGGATGACAGGAATTGGACATGAGATCCATCTTTCAGGCCACAGAGATACAAAGTCAGGTGAGTAGAGACGGCCGAGGACTCAGAATCAGAAAATGAGTGAGAAGAGATGAGAGGAACTTGAAAGTAAATTCTATGTTGAAGGGCTCAGCTACGTTTTTGCTTCATTTGTTGTTGGCATACAGGGCATATGAATCCAGTAGGGCTAGAGACTGTGATTTCTAAGCAAATTTTGACATGTGTAATTTGCTTGAAATATTCATACACTGAAATGTTGGAAACTAATCTTCAAGTTGTAAGGCCTGTGGCTCAGATGAAACACATCTGTGGGATGCTGAGACATTGCCTCTAGGTTGGATTCTAACACTTCCTGAATGGACAAAAGTGTTATTAAAAATAAAGGATGTTGAGATGTGGTCCTTCATCAATATTTATGATCAAAGAAAGATTTGGTATTTTTTAAAAAAAACTAGAATATCTCATTAATCAACAGTCAGTAGGCACCCATTAGATGACAGCAACATATTCATTATCATGAATATTTTAAAAGATTGATGTAATTGCTTCCTTTCTATTTGGTTTATAAATAGGTCAGTTGAGAAGAAATTCCTGGTGGAGTTGTAAATTATTGGTAATGGAATATTAAGACAAGGTTCAAGTTGTATTTAAAAGATAGCTCCTCAAAAGCTACAGATAGAACAGATTTACTTTCAGTTCCCGTCCCAGAATCATATTTAGTTTATCCATTAAAAATGGTAGCAAAGAAAGGTAATATAAAATGAGTCTGATTATGTTGTCAACCCAGATTTTAGCCCTCAAGTTGAAATGCTAGGTTTGACAAAGTTGAAATAAAAGCTTTGGTTAGAAAGATGGTGGGAGAAACCCAAAGAAACACAGATGCAATAAAACAACTTGTAATTCCCTGAGGGAACACAAAACACCACTTAGCATCTCTAGACAACACAGGGCATCTGCTTAGTGGATCAAGAAAGAACAAAGAATAAACATTCATTTCTATTTCTGGAATCGATTGCTTTGGGTCTTAGAGGAACAGAGTGTCACCTTTTGGCATTCAGGCCATTCTATGTTAAAAAGAAAAAAAAGATAACTCACACTTCAAAGGTACTCTGTGCATAATTTTTGACATCTACAAACCACTTGCAGATTTTTATATCCACAGAAGCTGGGAATATTGTTCTCCCTCTCCATAATTTTTGGAATTAATGAAGAATTACAGTGGTCAGCCACCAGCCCACTAGAACACTGGTATTTACTTTATATCCTGCTTATTCTGAAACCCATCATATTTATCTTCCAGCAATGTTCTCCCTATCCACATTAGCTTGCATTCAATTTAAAAGAAAAAGCAGCTCTGGGCTGATTCATTATTTAAATTGCAGTTTCCATACTCTCCTTTGGAGATTGAGGCATCCATATATATCTAAGTCTGCAGACAGACAAAAAGCTGAATAAGTTACATGCTAAAATCAGAGGCCAGCTCTCAAGTGTGAATTATATAAACCTCAATGTCCTTACTTATATCCTCTATAACTAATCCTGTGACTGAGATGCTAACTTTAAACTTGACTCAGAAACTTACAGCCATACTTTAGAAAAAAAATTGAATAAAGAATTTGAAGGTAAGCTTTGTGGATTAAAAATATACTTATGTCTCTCCTACAGTTCAATACACACTAGGAAAATATTTTTCTTAAACATCAAACCAATCTTCAAATAAAATTAAAAGTAAAAGGAGCCTACACCTCATCTAAGAAAATCATTCAAAATTTAGCTTATCAACCTGTAAGTAAATACATTGGGGCCTATGCAAGTATACACAAAATGTGGAAGATTCATGGGCGAGCTCAATAGTGTAATTTCTTAGAAAGGCAAACTCAAAATTCAGCAAAAGTAAACCCCATGAAGCAGGTACCCAAAGAAATTGGGTGGGGCCAAGAGGAAAGGGGTACACTAATGAAGAGAACAAGACAGAGAAGGTGCAGTCCAGAATCCTACTTGTGTCCAACAAAACTAAGAATAGTTAGGGAAGAGGTGCAGAGGGGAGGGATTTGTGAGAATATTGAAAGAGGTGATGATCAAGGTATAGTGTACCCACAAACCTTTTTGTTAAATACCAACTCCTTTGTAGAACCACTTAAAGATAGTAAAAAAATAACAAGAACTCATTTGTTTCTATCATCTAGTACTTGGCTTTCAAGGAATTAGATGAATTGGTACTATTTAATGGAATCTATCATTCTTGGGAATGTACATTATTCTTACAGATCTTAATGTTGGTAACAGGGTCAAGTCAATTGCATCAAATTACAGTTACATTTTCCCTACACACACACACACACACACACACATTTTTCAAAGTGGGGAGACTGATGTGTAAAGCAGAGTTCCTAGGTTATAAAACAGAATAGTAGGATTGCCAGCAAAGACGTGCAATACTTTCACATGGAGCCCAGCAGTTTGTGGTGGCGATGACAGCCTTCGGCCAGTAGAAGAATGTTATTGCAGAAGGGACTGGGTTTTGGATAGCCTGCTGGGCAAGATCTCTGCCTCCCATCCCAGCTCAGCGTGCACTGTACCTTCCGCAGGGGCTTCAGCTTGGTCTCCATGATGAAGTCATACTTGCAGAGCTCACAGCAGCGCGTGTCTGAGCTCTTGATCCACTGGTGGAGGCAGGACTGGTGGACAAAGCGCAGGGTCCCCGTGCAGCGGCAGGGTGTGATAAGGGGACTCTCTTCATCCCCTTCGCAGTGACAGATCCTGGGAGAGGGCACAGCTGTCAGTGTGAGATGTTGCGGAAAACAATGCTCATCAATAGACATGTACCCTGTTGGCTGATACCAGACTCTAGAAACAACAATCAGGACATAGAACACTCAGACATTTCACCCCCACTCCCATGCTATCACCGAAAGTACCATCAATATTAATTTACTTTCACCTCTTAGGGCTAGATTTCAAGGCACTAGACACTGGCTCTTCCAAAACATGCAGTCATTTCATTCTTCCACTGACATGAATTCTAAGAGCAATATGGAGCTAGATTCCCCAGCTTAGTCACTGTGGTTGTTTGATATAAAAGTTATGTGGCTGAACTATTTGAAGGAATTCTGTCTGTGGATAACATTTTATCTTTGAGGTGGTTTTATAGAATTATGGGGTATAGTTTATTAAATTTTATATCTTATTACTACAGAAGAACTCTGAAGATTTTCTACCAGCCAGGTGCCAGTGTTTCACACCTGGAACCCTACTTCCTCGGTAAGCTGAGACCAGAGGATTGTGGACTGAAATCAGATGGGGCAGCCATGTCTGAGAAACTCTTATCTCCAATTAACAAGCAAAGAGCTAAAAGTGGAGCTGTGGTTCAAGTAGTAGAACGCCAGCTTTGAGTGAAAAAGCAGAGTCAGAGCACAAAGTCCTGAGTAGCGTACAAAAAGAAAAAAAAAGTTAATACCCAACATCTCATACTAAAAATAATTGCAGGGCCTGGAGCATAGCCTAGCGGTAGAGAATGCACCTAGCATGCACGAAGCCCTAGGTTCTATTTCTTGGTACCACATATTCAGAAAAACCCGAAGTGACTCTGTGGCTCAAGTGGCATAGCACAAGCCACAGAGCAATAGTGTACATTGTAGAAAGACAGTGCCCAAACCCTGAGTTCAAGGCCCAGGACTAGCAAAAAGAAAGACATAAATAAAAATAGAAATAATTACAAATATTTTCCTAAAAGATGCATCCCTACTATGTCACAAGGTGTACCCAGTATGTCACAATATGCTGTCCATGGTTATCATTGTGGAAAACTCACAAAAATTACTACAGACATGAAATTTCAGCTCAGTACATTCTTGCATTTGAAATGTTAATTACTACCTTCGACAATAAATTCAATGTTCAACTAGTTTCTCAATTATTATGAATTCTCTTTCATAGATTATGATCCGTGAAATCTTTATTGCTCTCATATTCAGATTTTTAAGGATAATTAATTTTCTTATGTGATGATGTAATCCTTTCATAACTTCAGGTAGTGAATTAAAATCTCATCTTTGCAATACTTCTAATGATTTAATCAGCAGTTAGGAGTTGCTAATTGATTTAACTGGAAATATTGAGAGTTGAATGCAACGTTTAAAAAACATTCTGACTGGATTATTTATTTTTGGAGCTGCTGAAATCCATGAATTGTAAAGAACAAGATCAGCTTCTTAAGCTCTTGAACTTCTTAGTTCTTTACTTAGTACTCCTTTCAGGCACTGTCCCTGCGATTCTTTTGCTCAAGGCTAGAACTTTACTACTTGAGCTGCAACACAATTTCTGGCTTTTTCTGTTTAGGTGGTACTGAAGAATTGAATCCAGGACTTCATGTATGCAAGGCAAGCACACTACCACTAAGCCACATTCCCAGCCCCCACTGATTAATTTTTATCAATAAAGTTTTATTGTAACCTAGCATCCCTCATCATTTTATATACTGTTGACATCTATGCTTGCAGTATAGAAACAGAATCAAGTAGTAGCTGTGAGACCATTTAGCTGCAAAGTCCAAAGTACTGATTATTTCTTTAAGTATTGATTATGTCATTATGATTCCTTTTCAGAAAATGTTTGCAAGCCCCTACCTGAAAATGTATTTGGTGATGACAGTGCATGAATATTATTATGAATATTGTGTTCTAATTATGAACATTATAATTATGAACATATTATAATTATGACTATTATTGATAATATTGAAAACATATTTACAAATAAATCCAACATCTGCCAGTAACAAAAACTGAAAAGATAATATAGAGAAGCAATATAATCATAATATGAATGAAAGTCCCTCTCAGCCTTGCATTAAACCTGCTATTTCTCTGGACAAAATTCCTCACTTGGAAAAGAACTTTATGAGGTAACGCCATCTGAGAATTTTTTCCTAGAGGCCAGAGGATTCTGATACTCTGATGTTTTATGGAAATGGTAAAAGTAATTTATTTATAAGTAGCTTTAAACAAAAACTGAGCTGATTATTGAGTTCAAACTAAACTGACCAGCTTGCTGAGTACAATCCAACTTTCTGGGTCTCAAAATGTCCTTTTAAGAAATGATCCTATAAAATGCTGACATGAAAGAACAAACAGTACTACCACTTTCCTCATAAAAATTAAAGTTATTTCCAACAGGGAAAAAAATCAACATTTGGTTCATTTTCATTGCCATTTTTCTTCATCCATTCATTTCTTTATTCATTCATTTGTACACTGGGATGGGGGCTTGAAGTCAAGGTCTGGGTGTCGTCCCTGAGCAATTTTGCTCAAGGCTAATACTCTACTATATCTTGACTACAATCTAATCAACATATGCTGTGATTTAAGAAAATGGTAACTCATCCATGCAACCCCAGCTACTCCTGAGTCTGAGTTTGGAGAATCATGGTTTGGAAGCATAGGAAAAGGTTTGTACTATATCTAAGAATAAATAAAAAGAACTAGAGGGTGTGGTTCAAGAGCTGTAGCCCTTACACACCCCAAAGTAAGAAAAGTAGACTTCATTTTGATATTGAAATAACTCTTCTGGCTCTCCGTTGCTTCCCTTGCTACTCTTCGCTTTGGTAGAATGAATGTTTTTAAAACACAGATTTGTAAACATTTGTCAAAAATCAAATATCAATCTATTCACTTCCTTCATCGCTATTTTCTTAATTCTTGTTTAAGAAATTCTTGCAAAGAAATGCAGACAGAGATAGATTGGTTGTGAAGGGTGAGAAAGAACCTGGAGGAGGCAGGGCCATGGCTTGCCAGCTACTTCCATCACTGAGGTCGTGAGAACATGACGATCATGGTGACTCAGGAGGAGACAAGGGACTCTGAGCCCACCTGGTCCCTTCTCTTGGCCAGCTCTTAGTAAGGCTATTTCGCACTTCCCTCTTACCATTCCTTCCATACCCTTCTCTAGCGGGATAATCTCCACGTACACTAATGACATAGTTCATGAGGGTGTTAGTCACTCAGAACTAGTCAACATGCTTCAGAGCTTGGCAATCATTCCTAGCTGGAACTCAATTCATTAAGGCAAAATGCTCTTGGAGTATGTGAGGAAAGACCCAAATATTGAAGGTTATTAAGCAAAAGTGAAAAATTAGTGGTCAAATAAATGAATGAAGATATATAATCTATTCTGTCTCTATATCTGTCTTTTCATAAAAAAGAATAGTGGTAGACAGATAGCATATTACTAAAGAAATCATCATCATCATCGTCATCATTATTATTATAATTGAGGACTTCAACTCATGGGTACTGCCTCTGAGCTTTTTTGATCTAGGCTAGCACTTTATGACTTCAACCAGAGCCTCAGAAGTTTTTCTGCCTGGCTTCAAACTGTGATCCTCAGATCTCAGTCTCCTGAGTAGCCGGAATTACAGGCATGAGTCACCACTGCCCAGCCAGAAAGTTCTGTTAATATTTATTCAATTTAGTTTTGGGCATGAAAACCATGAACTTGTTTAAAAATAGATGTGAAATTGCTAGAATCTAATAGTTCACACTACATGTTCAGCAAATGCTGTTAAAGGAAGATCATTGTGAGATCAAGAGATTATGGAAGAAGACACACAGTAGAGGAATATCTTTAGAAAATTGGAAATACATTTTAGATATGAGGCCTTTGTCCATTGTATGGTTGGTGAAGATCTTCTCACATGCTGTGGGTTTCCTAATTAATTTACTAGCTATGTCCTTTGCCGTACAAAAGCTCACAGCACAAAAAATTGAATCACTCCAAAACTAATCTCCAAAGTAACAACCATCCCATTAAAAGATGGGCCAAAGACTTAAAGAGAGTCTTTTCTGAAGAAGAAACAAAAATGGCCTATAGACACATGAAGAAATGCTCAACATCTCTGGTCATAAAAGAAATGCAAATCAAAACAATGCTAAGATTCCACCTCACTCCAGTTAGAATGGCCAGGATCAAGAAAACTAATAACAACAGATGCTGGAGTGGATGTGGCCAGGAGGGATCACTACTACACTGTTGGTGGGAGTGCAAACTCGTTCAACCACTATGGAAAGCAGTGTGGCAGTGCCTCAAAAGGCTAAACATAGAACTCCCCTTTGACCCAGCAATTCCACTACTTGGCATTTACCCAATCATCCAGAAAACAAGGACATACTAAATCCACTAGCACAACAATGTTCATTGCAGCACTATTCACCATAGCAAAGATATGGAACCAACCTAGATGTCCCTCAGTTGATGAGTGGATCAACAAGTTGTGGTATTTGTACACAATGGAATTCTATGCTGCTGTCAGAAAGAATGACATTGCCCCATTTGTTAGGAAATGGAAAGACTTAGAAAAAATCATATTAAGTGAAGTAAGCCAGACTCAAAGGAACTTAGGCTCAATGTTTTCCCTCATTCGTCATAATCAGTAGAAACCTTGGGCTCTCCTAGCAGAGATTTGCAATAGAGCAAAACCTTGATACATAAGGACATATAGTATGACGCTAAATGAAAGGACCTCTAGAATATAGAAATAAAAGCCATATAATGAATGATTGTTGTCCTTAATGTACTATCTTATCTCTCATTTGCTATCCCTTGGCTATCTCATATTGTTACAGTATCTCACTTTGTTACCTGATATATCGGATATATTTGTATTTGGTTATTTGAAATTGGTTAGGGAAGGGGGGAAAACAAGATGAGGGGTGGGGGTGGGAGGAGGGAAATGGGGACCAAAACATGTGAAAGGGTATCAATCTATATGAATAAATGCATCTTCTATCTGGCAAATATCATGTGTCCCTTCTATTAATTACAATAAAAATATGTGAAAAAAGAAAATTGGAAGTATACATATACATATTGACATATTTTCTCTAAGAGCAATAAGTCAATGGAAAAATGATAGTGATGAGAACATGGGAAAGGCAGAGAAATACAGGAGGTATAGGATGAACTATCAAGTATGATATGGATGAAATAAATGCATGCTAAAGTAGAGGGAAGGAGGCATAGGGTTAAAGTATTACGGAGACTGTAAATAGTTAGAAAAAGGCACTTGGAGAATGTGTGAAAAAGTCAAAAAGCATGAATATAAAAACTGGAGCAGCCGTGAGGTTCCAGTTGAGATTAGACAGCATGAATGTACAGGAAACACTGCTGCCATTGTGATGTGGTAGTGGGAAGTCACTCTACTGTGCATTCTAACCATCCCAATTACTAGGTGAGAAGCAGGAAAGACCCGGAAGAAGGGTTCTGATACACAAGAGAATACAGCCTGGAGACACTGAGCCTGGGCCCTAGACTCTATGCAAGCAAAGCATGTGAAACCATCTCGTGGTTAGTGTTCTGAGCAGAGGGTGAACCTGAGACAAGTGCTTGAGACATACTGATGGTAAAAGTGACAGGAAGTAGGGAGATGACTGTACAGAGAAGTCACTCTTATTTCTCAGGAGTGTGTTCATATCTTTTTTATTCTAATCCTTATCCACTCCCCCTTCTCCCCCATTGTGACAGGAACAAACATTCTATAGAACTTTTAGGAAGAGGTCAGATCCTGACTCACTCTCTGCTCTTTATCCTGGTAAACTAGAAAAAATTCTCAGTGTATTCCTTTCTAAAATTAGATTAGAAATACCTCTGAGGATGTCACGACCATTTAAAGAGATGAAAGGGTATAGCACCTGGCCCATGGCAGATGATCAAGTATTTCTTTAGTTAATTTAATTATTTGAAGCACATACAGCTTGAACTGACTGTTAATTCTATTACGGCTAGTTATGGTGTCGTGGGATTACTATGTTTACTACTAATTCAGCTGATTTACATTGCTGGCCTAATGGTTTGCAGTAATTGGTTTGTGAGATCCTATGTTCCTAAACTCCAGGTCAAAGTTCTGACTCTGTACAGATGAGGCAGCTATTGAGACATTCGAAACTCCTGGAAGCCCACACCTCACAGAATGCTAGATGAAGCAGCACTTTGGGGGCTTGTAGAGGGCAAATCTGAAACTGAATTCAGTGTCTTCTAAGGATAGGTGGCCTAGATGACTTTTAAGAGTCGTTTTTCTTAGATCCAAAATCTGTGGCCATGAGATGAGTCACATTAGATATCTTAGAGAATATCACAAAGGTTACGCTATCCAAACAAAACAATCACTGTTACTATAAAATGATCAACAAAATAAGAGTGTAAACGCAAAGTACTATATGCTTTTATTTAAGCCACTTAATTTCTGTGCTTATACTTTATCATTCTGTCAAGATTCACCTCAAAGGGCTATGATGAAAGAACTAGCAATATTTCCTTACTATGAAGATTATTCTTCTATTATACCCACATTATATTTAAAGTCAAGGTAAGGACCTCTTTTTGTTCTTCATTTTTCCAAATACCTTTGCCTTGCTGACTAAGTCCTTCTGAAAGCGTCTTCATTTGGGATACAAGTGACACGATTCAATTAAATTTAAGATTTATATAAATTTTCAACTCACATTATTAATGAAAGATCAGCTACCTATTCCTTCTTTGCCATGCTCACTTCTTGAGATATCTTTGCTCTGAAAGCCTAGACCAGCCAGGTTGAGTCTTTATTCTTCATAAATTATTTCATCTAGGAGATATTCTTATATCTTTATTGTCCTGAGCTGAATACATTCATGTTTATTAATTGTGGGGAAGAATTTTTATGTGATTTGCATTGATATTAAGATTAATGTAAGTGGTAAGAGTAAAAGATGACTAACCACTGAACTCTACTGGACTGGATTTTCTTGGACACATGTACAGAGCATGGAGCATAATTTAGAAATTCTCAGCTGTTATCACCAATGACCAGTGTTTTATCTATGTGTTGGAAATCTCACTTAGAGTGAAAGTGGCACACACACACACACACACACACACACACACGCACATACACTTTAATTTGTTTTTGAGGAACTAAACTGAGGTGTGCCAGTTTTATCCTCTATCTGAGCCATAGAGGAAGTCAAACAAAGTGATTTGCAGTTTTATAAAAAGGGAAGTGCCTCTTAATAAACAGAGAAGGAGATGGACAGTAGTTAATCTCATTTTTGCTAACAGCTGCCTCCAGCCTTCTTACTCACATGGATTCAACATACACTTCTGGAATAAAAGCCAAAACATTCCCTTCATAAAGATGAAAATAACTATTCTAAGATAACATTAAGCATGAGAGTTAAGATACCTTGAAAATGTGAAATACAACTAAAATTATGACATTATAAGAGTACATTATCTTATAGAAAATAAATACAATTTTTGCAATCCTAAATTTGGTTTCTTGGTGTTGAGAAGTGAGAATTTTCTCACTTCTACAGATGAATGACAGCTCTTCATACATAAGTGATTGTTTAAGAACTGTGTTTCATTTTCTCAAGGGAATACTTTCAGGTGCAAAGAAGCTTCTGCATAGCATGACTCCCCGAGTGTAATTTCCTACCCTAATTTGTCACCACTGACTTGGTCAGACTCTCAGACCATCTGCACAGAGCTGTGGGGAATGAACAACAAAGACAATGACATAGCCATGTTCTTGGCTCCCAACTCTACTCCTGGAGCAAATCCAAAACCTCAACTCATCAGCAGCTTTTTCTTCCCACCAGATATCCCACAGATGAAATGCAATGCAGAAGATAATGATCACCTTGCTGTGCCAACAATGGAAGCAGAGGAGGCCAAGATTCATTTGCACTCACAGACACTGAGTTCTGCAAGGGATCGGACAGATTCCATTGCCATTGCTTCTCTTGAGTCTTTCATCTTCTCTGAAGATGGTTTGACACCATTGGTATTAGGAGTTTAAACCTGATTGGACTGAAAAATTTTCAGATTGCTCTATTGTCATTCAACCTGATAATCCATTCTCATAGTGGGTTAAACCTCCTTGAGAAATTCCTTCCTTCCTTCCTTCCTTCCTTCCTTCCTTCCTTCCTTCCTTCGTTCCTTCCTTCCTTCCTTCCTTCGTTCCTTCCTTCCTTCCTTCCTTCGTTCCTTCCTTCCTTCCTTCGTTCGTTCCTTCCTTCCTTCCTTCGTTCGTTCGTTCCTTCCTTCCTTCCTTCCTTCCTTCCTTCCTTTCTCTTGCCCTCCCTCTCTACCCTCCCTCCCTCCCTCCCTCCCTCCCTCCCTCCCTTCCTCCCTCTATTTCTGCCTGCTTGCCTGTCTTTCTCCTTTTCTTTTAGAGACAAAGGTTCTCATTAGTCCTAGTTGATCTGGACATTTTGATCTTTCTGCCTGAGTCTCTAGTGCCAGTATTTGAGGGGGGCTCCACTACACCCAGCTTATGGGGCACATCAGATCCCACTTGTACTCAGTCTCCTGTGTTAGCATAGGAAGCAACACCTGGTGTTACTTTTCAGCTTAGCAACACCTGTGCAAGTCTTCCAAGGACAGATCAAAAGCTGTGTTGTATCTTTTTGGACATTTTTCCATTAAGCGGAACTATACTGTGTTGTTAAGCACAGAGCACCAGCTTTTTTTTGTCTTCTTTATTAATATGGCTTTGTTCATGCTGGAGAAGCGCTATAACATGAAGGCACATCTGGGGCTATGTTAGGCTTCTCCAGTATTCTCCACATTCCCAGATCCCAGATCCTAAGTTATAAGCAAATGGATAATTAATATTAAGAATTATTCCAAGGTCAAGATTTTCTCTACCTTTTCATTTATTGTAAGCATCTCTTTGTGTGTTTGTTAATAAGACTGAAAAATTAAGTAGAGATATTTCTAAGTGGATAATCTCATAACTAGAATATGATTTTATTATGTGAATGCAGTGAGATGAACAGGGAAAACAAAAGGACAGATAATACAAACTCATTTGGATTTTCTATGCAGACATAATGAAAAAAATATGATTAGTTACAGAATAAAGCTTTTGTACATCAATAACAATAGAGCTCTTAGATAAATCACCCAATTGCAAGTTTTTAGTCTATCTTTTTTTCTGCATGTGAAAGGAGGTCTTAATTCACACTGATTTTGTGATTCTTCTCTCTTTGTTATTACTAGGTGTCCAAAAGCAACTAAGCTCATCTTCAACCATGACTTCTTTTCAATTTCGTCCATGCATTAATCTCACCTGCCAAGCACTACATCAAAGGAAGTCTCACACTGCCGTGGATAATTGTCAAAGCAAGCATTTTATTTATAGATAGCTGAGAATGCTTTTGCTTAGACATTTTCCTCCACAGGTTAATACTTTGACACCAGCAAGTGAGTGTGTTAGCAAAATGTTGGTGTCTTAAAGCAGTTCTGAACACTGAGTGATGATTGCACTCTTTGTTCATTCATTTTCTCTATAAATAACTTGTTGACTATATGATATCTACAGATTTTACAAAGATGCTGTGATAAATACAAAGATTCTCAAATTTCAATGTCTGACATTTAGGGAAATTATACTCTGACAGTCTATGCTGAACAGTTACACGTGTCATTCCAATGCAAGTTGGAGTGGATGGGGTCCATATCAGATGTTTTTATATGTGAGCATAAGAAAGGTTTTATAAGATTGTGAGTGGGACAAAGGAAAGGAGCTGAAACCTAGTGGAAGAGGTGATTTAGGAATTGAAGAATAGTTTTAACAAATGGTGATGGATGTTGGTAGGATACTCTGAGGCACCAGAGGATCACTCTCAGTGAAATCACAGAAGTAGGAGTGGTCAGCTTACTCATCATCAATATATGGCCAAGATAAAAAGAAACTTTGGGTTAAAAGTATAGTGAGACAAAGCCAAAAATTAAGGTAAGATGATACAATCTTTGCAATGCCTTTACTTGGTTTCAACATCTACCCACACAAACACAGGGACACAAGAGCTTTAAATGTCAGGGGGAATATTGAAGAATTCCAGTAAGTATCATATCTTTAAGATGGCCTTTGGTAAATATTTCTCCAAAGAACTCATGCAAACACGTATGTTGGGGGGGAGCAGGGGTTGCTCAACATGAGTCACCAGAAAAGTGCATATCCAAACCACAGTTCTATATTTCCTCAGAACTATTGGAATGGCTTTTTACCAAAAAGAGACAACAAGTCCTCCTGAAGGTGGAAAGAACTGGAAGCATTAGAGGCTGTTAGGAATGTGAAAAGGTGCAAGAGATGTTGAAAACCGAATTCCCTGTAGTCTTAATTCTGAGTCACTATCTAAAATATTTGGAAGTAGAACAGATATTTGAATTCCCATGTTCATTGTACAATTCCTCACAATAGTCAAGATGAAGGAAGGACCGTGTGTACTTGCAAATTAAGAAAATGAAGAATGCATGTATAGTGGATTAGCATTCAACCTTAAGGAGAAAACTTGCAGAGTGTTGATGGCTCACGTCTGTAATCCCAGCTGCTCAGGCAGCTGAGATCTGAGGACTGAAGTTTAAAGTCAGCCTAAGCAAGCAAGTCCATGAGGCTCTTATCTCCAATTAATCACCAGCAAACTGGAAGTGGGGCTGTGGATCAAGTGATAGAATGCCAGTCTTGCACAAAAGCTCAGGGAAAGTGTGTCCAGGCCTGAGTTTGAGCCCCAAAATAATAAAAAAAGAAAATAGAAATCTTTCACAACAGAGTTAATATACTTTTAGATAAATCTTGAGGAACTAATGCTAAGATAAATAAACCAATATCATAAGGAAAAATATTATGCTACGTCCCTTACATGATGCATAGTTGAAGATACATAGAATCAGAGAATACACTAGGATCTTCAAAGGGCTGGGTGGTAGGAGATAAGTGCTTTCTGGTTGGTATAACTTTCAGTCATACAAAATTATTCAGTTCTAGAGATCTGTTGTACAGTAGTGCAACCCTAGTTAACAATAAATACAATAAGTTATACTTAAACCTCATTAAGAGGATAGTCTTCATGTTTTGTTATTATGGAAATAAGTAAATATATAAAGTCTTTGCCTAGGAAAAGAAGGACATATTAGTGAAGGAAGACTAGATACAAAAAGAACATATTGTAAGAGTCAAGGTCAATGATAGAGTGAGCAAAGCTCTTGTAACAATGTGACAAGGGGGCCAGGAGTTTGGCCTAATGGTAGAGTGCTTGCCTAACAATGTGAGAAGGGGGAAAATAAAGAGAAATGTGTGAAAGTCAAGTCTGTAGAATGGAGGCATTTCCCTGGCAAAGGAGGGGGGAGAGCTGTGGCAGAATGGGACTCAAGCTGACTTTGGTTTTAATTAAAGCTCCCTGGGACAGATGTTCAAGATTAGTCTATGTTCAGGGCCTCTGAGCATTGTCTGTCTCCACAGTTAACACCTGAAAACCTGAGTTCTCATGATTTAATTCTTTTTTTATTAAATAATTTTTTATTGTGATTAATAGAAGGGTTACATTATATTCACCAGATAGAAGGTGCATAACTTCACAAACATTGATACCCTTTCTCATGACATGGTCCCCATTTCCCTCCCACCCTCCTCCCACTTACCTTGATTTCCCCCTTCCCTATCCAATTTCAAATAACCAATTAAGCACATCTAAAATATATCAGATAACAAGGTGAATAATTATAACAAGATGAAATAACCAAGGGCTCATGATTTAATTCTCAACTTAGTTACAGTATATGAAGACAGATATTCTGAAAAACAGAAGAGGCTACAGACTTTCTTAGAGATGTTATTGGGTTGGATTTGGTGGGCATGTAAACTTGAAGAATCACTGTGGAAAGCAGATTGGAGCTTTCTCAAAAAAAAACCCTAAAGCTAGAAATAGATATAAAACTAAACATAAATTTGTGATACCTGTCTTGGGCATTTATCTGGAAGATTATAGAACAGGTAAAGTTACCTGTACAACCACATTCAGTGCTGCATTATAGCTTATTTATAGAAACAGCCTAGATAGCCTTCAATCAATGGGGAAATGGCTGGGGGGAGTGTATTTGTATCTACCTGTCTATCTATTTGATTTTACAAATAAATAATATAATATTATCAGGAAAAATAATATAATATTATTTGCAAGGGATATCTATCAGCTTACATTTTTTTCTGTCATTTTCTGTTTCCATAAATATACAGGGGATATAAAGGTAATATATAAAATATTAGTGAAATGAATTTATGTGAGACAAATAGGGTGGCTTGTGTTTTATCACTTTTTACTCAGGGAGGAGAAATTTCATATTGCTAAAGTGATATAAGATCATTAAAGGAAGTTACCTACTTCAATGCATGTTGTTCTACACCAAGAAGGAGACAAACCATTTAAATACTTTTGTACAGTTCCTGGGACTTGAACTTGGGGTCCTAGGTCCTGAGCTTCTTTTGCTAAAGGCTAGTGCTCTATCACTTGAGCCACAGGGCTACTTTTGGCTTTTCTGGTAGTTTATTAGATAAGAGTTTCATGGAATTTCCTGTTTGGGCTGGCTTCAAACCTTGATCCTTAGATCTCAGCCTTCTGGGCTAGGATTATAGGTGTGAGACACCAGTGTCCGGCTTAAATAAATATCTAATATTTTATTGTGTTTTGCCCTTTGGTATGATTGCATAGGTATTAAATGTAGAAATTATTAAGGGATAAAACGTTTACCAGTATAGTTTTATGATAATAAATCCTTAGTTTGTTACAGTGTTCATTGTATTTCCAAAAACTGTAGTAAACTGCTTAGCCAAATTAGCAGGTAATTACTCAATCCATTTGGTTTTAGTCATATAGAATAATTTACCAGTTAAGGTAATCAGTATTATTGATGACACTGACACTCTATTCCTAGAAGGATTATATCTCTCAAACTGGAAAAAGCGAGGGGGGGAAACCCTACTAAGAATAATGCATGTTTTTAAAATATATAATTCTACAATAATTTTGAGTTATTTTTCATGAGTTCTATGTGTACATCATCACTGTTTTGTTCATTCAAAATAAAAACTACTGAGATAAATGCTCATAGATTGCATAATAACCACAAACATATTACAATGTGGTATTATGAATGCATTGCTTCTTGGGAAAAGAGCCTTATTGCGTAAAATAAAGAAGCATGCTGTGTATCAGAGTTTTTATGGAAGACTTCAACGAAGAAAATTAGTTCTAAAACACTGTATCCTGCTAGGAAGATGTCTGGAATGCATTCATATGCAATGGACATCTCATTTATCCCATTTTATGTTTGCCTAAGTGATGAGCAGGCCATTTAACCAGAGTCAGAAGGTATCTGATTATGTTGAATAATCTGCCAAGCACTTTGTCCCTGGCATGTTACCAGCCATGTTCCTATCTATATTCCCTACCAACACAGTTGTCATTTAAATGGCCAGGACAAAGGTTGTATTAATTTCTACAAGACTCAACAAATCAAACACCAAAGCACACAGAAAAAGTAAACTTGTGAGCTGTGTCTAGTGTCTGTTGCCTCTTAGAAATAAGAACATCCAGCTGAGAGTTTGACCTAGCAGTGGAGTGCTTGCCTAGCATGCACGAAGACCTAGGCTCTATTCCTTGGTACCATAGATAGAAAAAGCCAGAAGTGGTGCTGAAGTTCAAGTGGGAGATTGCTAGCTTTGAGGAAGAAGTCCAAGCACAGTGCTCAGGCCCTAAGTTCAAGCCCCAGGACCATCAAAAAAAAAAAAAAAAGAAGAACGTCCTGTTTTCATCACTTAGGGTAACATCTCATGTGAACATTAAGTGCTTGACAGCTCATCCATTAGCCATAGGATGCATTTTGACAACAAAACATCAATCTCAGTTTTCTATCAAAATGCAACTAGAAAGACTAATAGAAACAAGCAACAAAAGTGGGACAAAAGCCATCACTCTGTGATTATAAAGCTAGAGTCCACAGGTAGGTAATAAAAGGAAGTAGTCTAATAGGACATTCTCACCATTAGAAACTCAGAAAGAAAAACATAAAAGGTGTTCCAGTAAAAAAAAATACATCCAAGAAAGTGACAGGTGCTAACATAGGCTAGTGTTCTGTAGGTCTTCGATGAGCAGACAGCAAGGCAATTGCCATGGTGAGCGGACGTACAGCTTCCCAGTGGCTGACAATGGAATGAGTGCATTGGGAAATCACTTACTGAAATGCTCGTTGACTCTAAAGAATCTTATCGATACTTCATGTTCTCCTCCACTTTCATGTTGCCAATTTATAAGAGCCAAGCTGGTAAATAATGTAGATATTCTACAATGCCACCACACATTTGAGGTCATGTTTAACGGCCCCCTCTTTGTCTGTGGCTGATGCAATCCAGTGGAGGTAAGTTATATTTCTTACTGTCTATGACCTTCTTAGGTATACTTAGGAACTTGCACAAGCTTTCAACAATGCTTATGTACCTTCCTACATTTACCATTGCTAGACTTAGCAAAAATATGCAAGATATGCAACTTCCTTACTCTCAGAGGTTTGCCTAACAATTTAAAAATCTATAAATCTGAATGTACCGATATCAATCATTTTCTCTTTCACTCTTACTGCAAAGTAAGACATTGCTATTTCCTAGACGTGACTAATTCTTCCACCTAGTATTCCATATTTTTCTACCTTTTTTGGTGGAGACAATAAAGCCATCCTTCTATTTTATGTATCTTCAAATGTTCTCTCTGAGCTTATGGATCATCTAAATTAAATGCAAAACAAAAGGGAAGCTCTGCAGTTCATCTGTCTCTCCATGTATGAAACTTCTTATTGAACTAATGCTATTTTACAGGGGTTACCATTCCTTCATCATCTTAGTTAAAAGGTTTTTTCCCCCCATAGGAGAACATAACAATTATCACTAGAATACTTGTGAACCTCTGTACTTCATCCAATGACAAAAAAGTCTCTTTGGAACTTTAAACTTTTATTCATGCCACTTCCTGGAAATTTGTCTCAGAATATTTTCTGTGGGCCACTATATCCAAAACTGAAGTTATCTTTCCTGCTTAGTTATTTCTCTCTAGCAGAGTTTTCTTTCAATAGTTAAGGTAGGTACTATACTCAACCTAATTTTTAACTGTTTTTTTTATTGTTGTTGTAATGTATAAAGGGGTTACACTTACATTTGTCAGGTAGTAGGTGCATTACTTCTCACACCTTGATATACCTTGTCATGTTTTTGTCCCCATTTTCGACCTAATATTTTAAATTAAAAACTTGAGAGCAAAAAAGACCCATGTGTATAAATGATCATCAAGTCTTGCTTTACTTGATTTCAAGATATTTAAAAAATCCCCATCTATCTCTTTATTTTTCCTCCATTTCTACTCTGCTCTTTCCTGTGATACAGCTTTGGCTCTCTAATTGGTTGTGACTTGGCTTTCGATGTCATCCTACCAATATGATTTTCTGACAACAGCCTGCATGACTGTCTAAAACCCCAAACCAAGACCCACTGCTTTACTTAAAGACTGCAGGAATGTTTCTATTGCCAGTGAAAGTCCAAACTTGTAACTATGGCTGGTGAGAGGCTCTATGAATTATGTATGAAATTCAGATTTCACTGGATGTTGACTCCTGCAGCAACCTGCTTGCCTGTGAGGTCATCAAAAAGAAAGGCTTACACCTTAATTATAAACATGTAGAAATATGCATATACAGATACACACAAAGAATTTAACTAATGTATTATATATGTAGGAAAGGGTCCAATGGCTTAACTCCTATGTTAAAAAATGAATACCAAGCGATTGATACCAGGCAACTTGAGAGAATGGGTAGGGTTTAGGAGAGAACAAAAATATTTCTTAATAAAAATGAGAGCATATGTGATATATAAAACCTACGACATAATATTAGAGAATACTCTTAAATTGTTCATCGGGTCAAGTTTGAGCTAAAATAGTACCAGGAATTATCACTTATCTTTGGGCTCTGCCTCTTTAAAAAAATGCCACTTTTAGGGCTTGAACTCAGGGCCTGGCCATTGTCTTTGAGCTTTTATTCTCAAGGCTAGCATTCTACCAATGGACCTACAGCTCTAATTCTGATTTTTAGTAGTTAATAGGAGCTAACAGTCTCATGGACTTTCCTCTCCTTTCATTCATTGATTATAAAAGCCATTTAAAAAGTTATATTTGAGCTATGCAAGAGAATATTGTAGGCTATTGTTCTGGATATAAAACAAAGCAAGTAAGAAGCAGTTCAGTTTTTACCTATCTTCAAAGAATAACACTGCAGGGAAAAGAGAACGAAACTAGAGAATAACTGCAAAGAAGATATGTGACAGACTGATTATGAATTATATAGGAATTCTAAGAAGGAAAAGAGCGCAGTGGATCACAACGGCCCAGAAAAGCTTCAGACAATAGGACAAAATTGAGAATACTGAAACACGGCTGAGCCTGGGCATCTGGAGGGGAAAAGAAAAACATTTAGGAGGAAGAAGAGTTGTAAGTAATGGCAGGATAGTTGAATACTACTGTTCTCTACCCCCATACCAGCTTATAATTCTTTTTATACTTCCTCTAAAATAATGTAATGATACAGTGTGTTTAACCTAGTCTATCCAAATTAGCATTATTTTAACCTCTTATGTATATAAAATTATGAATGGTAAATTTTACATCTGGAGTATTAAAGTTTTTGAAATTGAGTGTGGATTTTCACTTCTTCTGATACAGGTATTGCTCTTTTGACTGTCAGATGTCCTTTCTCCAATTTACAAGACTTTGAAAGGGTTGCTGATAGCTGTGATTGAAATACATGCTTCTTATGCAAGGACTTCACCCAAACTTGATGCCCTGACCCTTGGTGAATGAATGATTGGCACACAGCTGACTGTGACCTGGGGCAGGCTAATTATATCCCTTCCCTGGCATTTTATGGGTAAGCACTTGAAGAGTTTAGGCCACTGTCAGTAAATGTAAACCTGCAGTGACCTCTGCTAACACTACATCCTCCCTCTTCTACAGAGGAAACAGGTCTGCAGTCAGAGAAAATGGCAAAAGCAGGAGAGCTGAACAGAGAGGAGAGAGAGAATAAAAATCATTGAATCATGTTGTTGGATGTTTTTTAGAGTCTGAAACCATCTGGCTTCATCATTCCAGTAGTTAAAAGTCCACTTCTTGCTTAAGCTTCATTGAGTTGGTTTTGTCCATTTTAGCCTCATAGAGAAATCTGCCTAAAACAGGTAGAAAGTGAATAAGGTGGATATGGGCAGAGATAGGAAGTGTAGAGAAGAACCAGAACTGGACAACAGGCATGAGAAAATAGGCAGAGACCAGAAGCAATTTCTAGAAAGTGACACCACAGGACTTTATTAGAGATGGAACACATTCAGCATAGGAGGAACAAGAATTGAAATCTGAGATATCAGGAAATTTATGGATTCCAAGGTGGAAAAAATTTATGGATTCCAAGATGGGTTGAGGAAGTGGTTTTGAATGGAAGCAACCTGCCCAACCCTTCTGGCTGAGTTCCTGGAAAACACTTGGTCCGCTCATGGCTTTAGTTGTAGCACACACACTGCCCTGGCATAACCCAATGAAGTTATCTTAGTTCTGCTCCTGTCAGCATTCCAGGGAACATGACAGAAAACTATGAGCATTTAGTTTCCCAAACTCAATCTTTTAGTTCTTCCTTCTCTTTTATCTTCCCACTTCAAAGGAGGAGAATTTATAATATAAAACTGTATTTTTCAAGAGGTGGTCCCTGCCCTAGATGAATTAGATCATTAAGAACATTTAAGAAATACACATTTCATTGCTCCAGCCACTGAATCAGCAGGTTAGAAGTGACTGGGACTCTCCATGTTCACAAGTCCTGAAGTCAACGTTGATAATCATTAGAACTAGAACCTGAGCAAATGAGGAGTCCAGCATTCAGAGCTAATATTTCACCTAATAATTATCAACCTTTATGAAAAATTAATTTTCCTTCCATTTAGTCATTTGAAAACCATGTGTTGAGCATGTTCTGTATGTTGTATTTTACTTCAGATGTTTTGGATATGTTAGAGATCAAGTCGGACACCATTAATCACTAAAAGCAATGAAAATTTAGGCTACTATGTGCCAGACATGGTTGTCCAAATCAGTAATTCCAGCTACTCAGGAGGCAGACAGCTGGAGGACTGAGGATTGAGGCCAGCCTGAGCAAAAAGGTAGCAAGAACCTAAGACATCCAACAAGCTGGTGTCATAGAATATACTTGTTATCCCAGCCAGTACACAATCTGTTAACTCAGATGTAAGTAAATAGGCAGGTTGTGGTCTAAACTGGTATAGGAAAATATATAAAACTCAACCTAAAAACACAGAAACACCTAAAACAATGTGTCTCAAATGTACATTGGTTAGGTAGAGAGCATGAGTCTCTGAGTTCAAACCTCTGTACCACGAAAATAATAATTATAACACAGATGCCAGTGGATTATATCTATGATCCTAGCTACTCAGAAGGCTGAGATCTGAGTATCACAGTTTAAAGCCAGCCTTGACAGAAAAGTCCACAAGACTCTTAATCTTCAATTAGCTATCAATATCCACCCCCCAAAAAAAAACCCAAAGAAACAAAAAAGCAGATGTGAAGCTATGGCGCAAGCAGAGTACTAGCCTTGAGCCAAGAAAGCTCAGGAACAGTGCCCAGACCCTAAGTTCAAGTTCTAGGATCCCTACGCACACATGAGTAAAGTTTTCTATGGAAGTAAATCCCAAAAGAAATGACATTTAAATCAAGAAATGATAGGAATCAGTGTTAGGAGGTCAAAAGAGCCATGTTATGACAATATGGGTCATGTGAGAAGGAAGAGTAGGCACAGACCAGCATGAACAAGTCACAGCTAGTGGTGGGCAGGAGAGCTGGAGAGGGCAGATTTGATGGAGATCCTCTACCTGCAGAATTAAAACCTTGTAACAATTGTACACCTGCCATTGAGTGCAAAGTAGAGGCTACTGAGAAATTTCAGTGAGGTCCTGACATGGTCTGATTCATGAGTTTTTAAAGGTAGACATTACATAAAAAAGAAGACTTTCCCTTGGCACACAGGTAGAGATAGAATAGCATGGTGATTTCAATCCCAAATTACATGTTACTATTAGAGTTTTCTCAGAAGAAAGCAGTGAGGAGGGTATGAAAGCAGATATGGTGTCCGTGTGGGGACTAAATGCCCAGAACAGAAAAGGAGGAAGGACCCAGGAGCTTCTTCCACTTTGTGGTTGTGGCAAAGGCTGGGCCAGTCTATGCATGTCTGAAGCAGTAGGGATGCAAGTTCAAGCTGCTTCTCCCATAGTCAGCTTCCCTCCCCCCCTCCCACAATGCCCTCGACCCCATTTTCATTGCCTATAAAACTGCTGGCTTTTCTACTTCATAGGATCCCTTGTAAAGATCTAACTCAATTTCCAATCATTGTTGTCACCTCTCTGAGGAGGTTGACTAAATTTCTATTCTTCCTGGCCATAAGAAGAACTTCCAAGTTTAATGTCTACTTCTCAAGGTTAGTGCAATCATGAAAGTACAAATTATCCCACATATGTGACTGACTAGTGTTGTACTGTGTATAGTTCACGAATGATGGGTCTGGTTACTGTCCTGGATTTCAATAACATGTCACATGTCGTCTGTGGGTATATGACACTGGAAAGCCATTGGGATCCAATAACGTGCTTATAGGTGAACTCATCACGTCTTTCTCAAGTCCATTGACCTTTGATCTCTCTTGCATCTGTCCACAACTCATCATTTCCTGTCTTTCCAGAGCAAAGGTTTTGGAGTCATCTGATTCCCTTGTCTGATGCTCTTACCACATCTACCATTAAGGTTGCTGCTCTTCATTGGGTGGGATGGAATAATATCATTTGTTCTTTCCCTCCATAACCTTTTGTCATGGCATCTTAGCCAATTCACAGTAGAGTATGCCTACCCAAACTCGTGCTATGTCTAGGATGCTTTGTCAGCAGTCAGCACCAATCTCAGAGACCTGGGTAGCTATGCGCTATGCTACACAAAAGGATTTCTTCTTCTTCCTCTTCTTCTTCTTCCTCCTACTCCTCCTTCTCCTCCTCCTTTTCCTCCTCCTCCTCTTCCTCCTCCTCCTCCTTCTGCTCTTCTTCCTCGTCCTCCTCCGTCTTCTCCTTCTCCTTTTTCTTCTTCTTCTCCTTTTCCTTATTCCTACCTCTCTGATACTAGGGGCTATTACTAGGGGCCTTATTTCTTTGCTATGCATACTTGAGCTATATATCTAACCCTTTTGTTGTAGGTTATTTATTTAGATCCTTTGTCTAAGTAGGCTGTAAACTGTAATCTTCCTACTGTGTCCCTTACCCCCAGGTATCTGGATTATAGATTGTCCCTATGACACATGCTTTATTTGTTCATATGTGGGTCTTGAACATTTTTTCCAGGCTGGTCTCAAACTGTTACCTTTTTTTTTGCCCATCCTGGGCTTGAACTCAGGGCCTGGGCACTGTTCTTGGACTTTCTCAAGGCTAGAGCTCTCCCACTTGAGCCTCAGCATCACTTCCAGCTTTTTTCTTTGTATGCAGTACCGAGGAATCGAACCCGGGTCTTTGTGCATGCTAGGAAGCACTCAACAACTAGGCCAGACTCCCGGCTCTCAAACTGACCTTTCTGATCTCTGCATTACAAGTAGCTGAGATTTACAGACATGAGCCATTCCAGTGCCTAGATTCGGAGTTGCTTCTAGTTACAGAAGGCCCCAGTGCTCAAAGAAGTAATCATGAATATTCTTTCCCCTTCCTCCTGCTTTCTACCTTCAGCTTTTAAAGCAAAAGCTTGAAATTATGCAGTTCATTGAGCCCACTAGACAATAAAGAACAGAATTAAATAACTTGGAAGACACTACATTTTTTTCCAAAATGCCTTTAAAGTTGGTTGCTATTAGATGAGTCTTCCAACCAGCTACACAAATCCACTATATATTCTTAATTGCAATGTGAGTCACAACCACATTTGCCTAATAAAGTATTTTTGTCTGACTTAAGTGTCTGAAACATGGCCCACACATTTAATTCAATCTGAGTTTGACTTTTCAACTCTAGTCACTCGTCTTGTTAAGGGTTTCTGAGCCATTTTAATTTGAGTCAATTTTCTTTTTTCAAATTCCTGAACAATTTATCTTCTTAACATCACCTTCCTGTGGTCTTTAACTCCTCTCTTTTCAAAAGTGCCATGAGTTTCCCCACTTAGAAATCAGGCCACTTAACATGAAAACCTCAACATTTTATGTTCAGTATCTAGCATACTAAAACTGTCCGTTGCACTTTTTAGTTGGGGTGTTTTGACACTGATTCACAGAAGGAAACAGTACCACTAGGCTCATTATATTAATTGTAGAAATGTAAGTGAAATAATATGTATACAGATGGTTCTACAGTACAGTACTTTTGCAGAAGGTGAATATTGGAAGCATTATTTTCTTCTCCTATTACCATTTCATTTAAAGGTAGCTCCTTTTGTCTCTCTTATGTTGCAAGGAGAAATAACAACAGGTTTGGAGTTCTCTGTATAGACCAGAAATATTATTTGGCCTATCCCCTAACTTTACAGAAAAGCCACATATAACTCATACTCAAAATGGTATGTAAGCAACCATCAGTAATACACAAATGAGTATGGTGTCACTTTACTTTTTAAATAATCTTTAAATCCCCTGGCATGTTTCATTTGGCCCAGTCCACTCCTCCATCCTCATCTTCATGGTCCAGCCCCTTCACTCACCACATCCTGATCAGAACAGCAGGTTTTCAGTTCCCTGCACTGCCAAGCTCCTCCTCTTTCCCTGACTTCCTGCTTACAGCATCCTCCACTTGCATGCTCTGATTCTGTCCTTGCTAAATTCCTGTTGTCTTTTTCTTTGTACCAGTCCTGGGCCTTGAACTCAGGGCCTGGTCACTGTACTTGGGCTTTCTCAAGGCTAGAACTTTACCACTTGAGCCACAGCACCATTTCTAGCTTGTTTCTTTATGCATGTGGTACCGAGGGTCTTCATGCATGCTAGGCAAGCACTCTACCACTAGGCTAAACTCCCGGCCCCTCCTGTAGTCTTTTGATCCTATGGCTGTTTTGCAGTTTCTGTTAAGAACTTCCTGATTGCCCAGAATGAAGCTAAGCCTTCTTGATGAAAAATCATGACTATACATGTATAATAATTGTAAAATAAGTTGTTTTATATCTGTATCATGCTACCCTTTAGATTAGAAGCTCTATCATGTCATAAACAACACAAATATTATAATGTCTAAAACAAAGCCTGATGCACAGTTATTGCCTAGATGAATCCATGAATTAGCATGTTAAAATGACTTTCTTATAACACTTTCAGAGAATCAATTATTCACAATCAGACCTTTCTTCCACCTGTTCCCACACTGAATGGACCAGGACCACATTCTGTGGGACATGTGGTCCATATAAAACAGGCATACATGTTTTATAAAGTCACTTCACATTTTATAACCACACACCGAAGCCATCCAGCATCCTGCCAAAAAAAAAAAAAACAACAAATTCTACAGGATCCAAACAACTCACACGACAGGCTTGACTATGAAAGTTTTGAAATTTGTGTCGCTTAAAATTTCCCCATTTTTTTTGTTTACTGACCTAGAGAGTCCCACAAATTGGCTTTTAAAACACACACACACACACACACACACACACACACACACACACACACACACACACACACACACAACACTGTTACTTTGAAAACATATGCTACAGGGTTAACAATATAAGAACACAGTTGCATAGCAACCAAGCATCTACAAGTTAAAATCGGTCATGATGTGACTGTCTTTCCCAAGAGGCCCAATCACCACTGCTGTGTCCATAACCTGTGTCCATGTCCTTTCAGCCTGGGGTTACCCTGCTGAGTCAGGCAGTGGGGGGACAAATTAGAAACAACAGCAGAGGCAGTTTCTCTGATGCATAACAATCTGGTCTCGGTGAATCCTAGCCTTTTCAAAATATATGTTAAAACCCAGTTCATCAGATTTGCTTTCAACAATGAGGGGTCCACACATTCACATTTCTATTTCCTCCCCATAAAATGGCATGAGACACTTGATCAAACCCCTGGATTTTATTTTCTTTCTCTCATCTTTTTTTTCTCTTGTTAGCATTTTTTTAAAAATCCAGTCAGACAAATGACAGCCTGCCTACACATTATCTTCCAAGATCGGGTCACCATCCGCCACCTCACTCACAGCAGGTTTGGATGACATCAGTCTTTCTCTACCACAGTTACTGACCTGCACACTTTCAAATTATCGGCCCCTCCCTGATGGACACTGAGAGGCTTCTGAACAGGACTATTCGCCTGGAACCCCGTGTCCTCTGCAAATGCACCACCTTCTGTAACCGTCAGCATGTCAGTGCTGGAATCCATTTCTGAAAATCTGCTGCTGGTTTTTTCACTGTGCCTAAGCATATGCAAGAGTTGATCATCTCCATGGCAGCCTCTGTCTTTGCTTCCTTGATTGCCTCTTGGAGGTCGCTTCACCTCAAAGGACGCTCTGGGCAGTGGAGGGCTGTATTCTTGGTACCTTGTAACTTTTCCCCTGCAGAGCTTTAAAGAGCACCTCTCACATTCCATCAGCTCCTGTGGCTTCGCCCTTTTGGATCTCAGCTCAACAAGTTCAAGTCCATTCGGAGTGGGAGAGCCAGCCAAACTTCTGCTTGATTTAGTATTATTTCTTCTCCTTCGCGACAGTCGGAATTTAACCTGAGCTCTCCTTTTTGCCTGAATCCACTGACTCTCATCTGTGGAAGATGAATCCGAAGAATCTCTATGGACCTCTCTCCACCTGGGACTTGCAATCTGCAGGCGACAGTCATTTCTTCTCTCTGTTTTTTGCTCTTCTACATAATCGAATCTCTCAGAGGCCCTGCACCTCCTCCTAGGCTTCTGTTTTACTGGTTTCTTACCAGATTCCTTCCTAGCTGGGGCCAGCACCATGACAGGGGGGCAGTGCTCAAATGCGTCTTCTGATATGTCATGCAAGGTGGCAGATCTAGACATAGCAGCAGGCAAAGGATGGGAAATGGGAATGGAGTGGAAAGTTGTGGAGAACAGAGAGAGAGAAAGAGAGAGAAGGATGAGAAATGAGAGCATGACCAGAAGTTGGTAAATGAAGATCAACAGAAGAAAATGAATTCAAAGGAAAATAAAATTAAGCCAGTGCAAATTGCTGTGAAAATGTAAAGCAGAAGCAACAGCCACACATTTTCAGAATATAAAAGAAAAATACCAGACATTTGGTCTAAGAAACATTTGAGTAAGATCATTGGCTCAGTCCTTACCTGCAGATGTCCTGTGTGGATGGACAGACGGACAACCTGGACTGGCTCCTGGGGGCTGCCCCTGTTGTTGGACTGCTAGCCTGGAGAAATAAGTTAGATAATTTGGCATCTTGGTTAAGGTAATACATGGTCGATATTTTGCTTTTTTTGCACATATTTAAAAAATTACAACAAGCATGGCTGGCAGTCATGTTGCTCAGAATGCAGCTCACCAAATGTAGGAAGTCAGAAAGCACGTTTGCAAAAGTAAAACTTAATTTGAGGAACTTGGAACAGCTGATAGACTGCGCTACTCTGTTGTTGCTTCATTTGTGAGAGAGGAAGATGATTCCACAAGTTCCTATTCGATTTACTATAATTCTTTTGGGGAAGAGAAAGAACTTAATTTGCCTGGGAAACAAATGATTAACTCTGAAGATCCTATGAAATCAAAAACTAAAATGCTTTGATACAAGCATAAAATTCTTGTGAACAATCAAAGAACTATGAAGTCATTAGATACTACCTTGAGTTAACATCAAGACCCCTTATAATGTTTCTTAAAACACTGAAATGTTTTAAATTCCTAAGTTACTATTATTAGTGAAACTAACAAGAGCTTCCCATTTTAATTTTCTCAACTTTTCATATATTTTTAACCCTGTGACATATTGAGTCTCTAGAGGACAGCCTAAAATATTTCAGACTATTAAACAAAACTGAGTACATTTTGTTACACTCCTACTTTTGAAACAGCATTTTCTTCATTCTATTAGATTTTAATAAGTCAAGTTGGGTTAAATATAGATACTGTTGCTGATGATCAAAAACCAGGATGTACTGATAATTGACCATGGCAGTTCTGTGGCTTTATTTATCATTCTAGGTCCTTAATATTTTTACAAGCAGAAAGCAATAATTTATGATTTTGAGTGGCTATATGCCCATAGTCACTTTAAACCTTTTCAAATATTCAATAAATAAAATAAATGTATGGGTTAAATGTATTTCTTTTTACTCTAGTGTTAAGGACATAGAGAAAATGGAGCAGGTTCTCACGAATAGTGTCTGAGCATAGATGTGGCTCCACCTTCTGCTTTCTGATTCACCAGAAATGTAGGATCTTCTTCATTAATCCGGAGGAAAGCAAGAAAGTTATGGGTCAAGTCTGATTGCATAGGTGAAATATGCAATGTTAAACAAGAGGTTGACTTTTAAGAGTAGATAGATTAACCCCACATTTTAGAATAGCTCTCAAAAGTCCCATGCGAGAGGTAAGAGGATCCTCCTATGCTGATGGTGAGGATACCCAAAGAAGAGAAAAATCATTCCAACTAAAAACATGAGAAAAACAATCAGTGAGAAGGTATAATAGGCTGAAAATCGGTCCCCTGAGTTTGTCTACACCCTGAGCTCTGGATGTTGTAGATAGTTTTTCTTGCCTAGTAAAAAGAACTCTATCTATCTATCTATCTATCTATCTATCTATCTATCTATCTATGATTTTGATATTGCTATGAGTTATTTTGGTAGGTTCAATAAAACCATGAAGAAAATGAAGGAGATGAGTAGAGATCAGATAGAGGAAAGATGCTATTCTTTTGGCTTTGAAAGTAAAGACATAGAGCCCTGTGCTAGATGTTGGGATGAGTTGTTTTCTAGGGCCTCCAGAAAAAAACATAGCCCTACTGTGTCAGCCCAGTGTGATGCATTGTGTAGCTTTTTGATCTCCAATATTGTAAATGATAAAGGCAACCAGTTTGTGATAATCTAACCTACTTGGCCATTGGTAAACAGTATAGGACAGACTTTACCTGAATCTTACAAGGAAAAGAGGAATGCTTTTTAAAAAGTTAAAAAAATAGTCCAAGCAGGAGAATAATGTGCTTAGAGGAAAGAAAAGCACACCCTGCCTGCTTCAATAATCTGATATAGATTCATACATATTTGATTAATATGGTCCTCTTTTTTCTGAACCAACAAATATTGTGTACTTAAAATCTTTTGAAACCAGCCCTGAAAACTCACTTTTCTCAAGTGTTATTTTCATCTCTGAATCTTTTGAACAGAGACATAAGGAAATTTTATACAGTGAAGTATATAGCTGCATGCTATAAAAACCTTGGCCTTTCTGTTCTTGAAGTAGTGAACAATGGGCCCGTAGATTGAACAGCTTACATTCCGCATACATCTGGAGAACTAGTCGGGAGCTGGGCACAGAGTAGAATCTGAGTAAAAGTCATTTGTGAAGTTTGGTACTTATCTTCACAAAACAAATCAACACAGCTTTCTAGAGCACTCAAAGCACTGAGGGCGTGGATATGAGCCACATTCTGGGTATTTAATGGCATGGTCAGCTACCAGGACGATGGTTCCCCATGCTGTGAAATTTGCAAACTCACGTATCTGAAAATCCTTTTGTCTGTACAATGAGAACATGGTTTGTCATCGAATCATTATGCAGCATATTAAGAACATTTGTTTTGGAAGGTGTCTTTTGGTCTGCCATGACACCAAATTAAGTGTTGGGTACCTAGGACTCAAGAGAATAGAAAATAAGCATTGTTACTCATAAAGAATGGCTCATGTACAATGTTAGTTTTACACATTCCGGTTGCTGGTGGGCTACTGTAGCAGATGGGTTCCCTGTGCTCGTGGCCCACATGAGTTCATCAATGTGTTGACTGCTTGCAACCTGAGGGTCTAGGCCTCTCTTCTCCTCTGCTCTAAACCTTACCTAGTTTCCAAAGGCTCTTGCTTGGCTGTCCATTTGGAAGGTACTATCCCTGGGACAACCTTTGAGCTATTGTCAGTGGACACAAAGTAGTTTGCCCATTCTGTAAAAGGGTAAATTTTCAGCAAATTCTGTAGTAACTTCCAGAATTTCCAAACTGGCTTCCACCTGGGATTGAGGCTTATTTTCCCCCCATTTCATTAATAACAAACATCCTTTAGCATTTGCTCTTTCTCTATTGTTTTCTGAGTTTGGGGTTTTTTTTGGGAAGAATAATCTCCTAGAAGAACTACCTGTAACCAATGAAGACAGCATGTAAATTAGGTAGGAAATGTTTTTGATCTATTGTCCCTTATGGTAGAACCCAACTGAGACAAAATGAAACCTAGCTTGTTTCACTTTTGATTCTTGTGCCAGGAAACATGAATTAAAAGTTGATTTTGTAATAGGAGACAAATAAAGATGCTTAGTCTTCTGTTTTGTTGAGGAGTAATAGAAGCGAACAGGCAACTTCCATATACTTTAACCGTGGCAATCTGGTGGTTGGTATTCTGCTAAAGGGAAGAGCAAGAGTAAAGGCAAGTGCTCTGCAGGAGGTCACCCTTAACAGGGGTAAGTGTGATTGAGAGCTGTTTAAGAACACAGATCGCAGAGACAATAAAACATGACCCCCTCAAAAATGTATAGGTGCCACCATCACCACCACTACCACCACCACTACTACCACCACCACCACCACCACCACCATCATCATCATCATCTATCCATCTATCCAAAAAATTCTACCTCAGATCATGAACAGAGGTGAGTTATTCAAAGTGCTATTGAACAATGATTAATCACTTGGAAAAGCATCAAGCTTACTGCTTACATTTAAATTTTAGTTTAATGAAAGACTTAAATGTAATCAAACAAGCCATTCAAGTATTAGAAGAAAAAGAATTGAGTATATTTATAAAATTTTGAAAGGGAACTCCCTTTCCTATCCTAAAAGATAGTTGATGCAGGAAGGGACAGAAACATGATGACTTTAGAGACAAAAACTTCTTGTTCAGAAAAATAATAGAGACACATTCTTTAATATATGAGCTCAAAACTATAAACAATGCATGTGTATAACCTAGTAAGCATCTCATCTCTCTAGTATTCAGAGGTTTCTCACAAATCTAGAGGGTGGAGAAGCATGCACGTGGTACTTTTGGCATTTGGGACTATAAGATATGCAGTTATTTATAAATGCAAGGCTTTGAAAACTGCTTTGGAAATGGGTTTGGAAGTGAATGGCAAGTTCCCCGAGACAACTATCAACCAAGGACATTGTATGAATGCCTGTGCTCAAGTGTAATAGGAAGTGTAAACATATAATCCGTAGACATTCCTCAATTGAAGGAAGGCAGGGACTGGATAAAATCACCAGCTCCCTGCCAGCTCTTCAGGTGGTCAGTCCTTTGCATTTCTTATGAAGTCCTAATGAATGAATCCTGTTGCCATGTCATCTACACTATAATCTTTCTGTTGATTCCTCTGTGTCTGTCTTATTGATTTTTCTTTTTCTCAGTCATTCCTTCTTGCTGGGGAATGTTTCTCAGGCAAGCTACTTGTACAAGCTCATAGGACCCACATTGAGGAAAAACAGTAAAGTCAGACACCGGTGGGTTAAGGTGAGCTAACAAAGTACATATTTAGAGAATGCATGAGTAGAGATTACAGTCACTGAATGTGCTAGTTTAGTCCTGTGTTTGTTTGCATCCATTGCCATTTGTGTGCTCCTGGAATAGGCCTGGAAATGGAGCTAAGTCAGCTCCCAAGGCATATCCTCTCCTTCCTTTGGTTTCATGCAGTTGGTAATTGTTAAGAAATGCAAAAAGTAAACTTAACGCGTCTCACTGCTTCCATTTAAAAGGAAATCTATAGTCTACTCACCTTTGAGATTTATTTTCCTAAGGTTTGAGAGTTATTGTCCTCAATCATTTCCTTTCCCCTTCACAAAATGATTTCAATAGTTCTAGTGACCTAGCAAATTAAGTATAGTTTAAGATTTAAAGGACTTTATGTTCTGGGTTTTCAGTCCATTTCTCTTAATTCCTGAGTCAAACAGTGGTCCATTTATCCAAACACACCCATATTGCACTTCCATGCATTTTGAGAAAGAAACAGCAAGAGCCTACCTTCAGAATTTCCCTCAAAGTCTAGTGAATTTTTCAGCTTTTATACATCTTTTCTCTGAACTCCAAGAGCTCCTTTTGAATTTCCTTACAGTATTAATCTTGCTCTAGCATCTATTTCATCAGCTGTGCCCTTGTCTACCCATTTCCAATGTTCTATACCTAATATTTTTTGCTTTGCTACAAAACAAAGTGAAGAGGCCATGTCTTGCTCATTTTGGAAAACTTCTTGGTATCTTGATGTGTGTAGCAGATCACTAATAAAGAATTGTGGAGTTGAATTGAGCTTGGTAATTGTTGAATGGAGTGGAGCTGAGCACGGTGATAGATGAACAGAGTTGAATTGACCTTGGTAAATCCTGTCCTGATTGCAGTGCAGATAGAGATGGCAATCAATCCCCTTACCATGAACAAAGCAAAGCATTCTAGCCTCCACTGTAGAAGAGGCAATTCTGCCCTTTAAAAAAAAATCAATGAGCCAAGGCTAAGGTCTTATTTTAGTCTTCAGATCCTTTCCTTAGACTCTAGATTTGAGAAGTAATATTAAATGGATGTTCATCTTCTGTTTTCCTTTGAAGATTTGGATTTTTTTTTACCTAGGAGATAATATAATTATAATCTTCAAAGAAGAACACGCTTTTAACAATTTTGAGGCTGGCAGGCTCCATTTAAAAAGAAAACATGGCTAATGAAGATAAAAGTGAATTAAAATCTTTTAAATGCAGAGTTCCATTCAACAGCAATGTATTGTTTTAATTTGCTAGTTGGCGTATTATGAGAACTCGGTAATTTGTTCATCTCTTTAATAGGCACAAGATTGAAATGGGGTTGTGGAGGGAAACGTAACAATTGGCTGGTTGAGGAGAATAATATGTTCTTTGAAAATAACAAATTTTTGGTAATGGATGTTTATTTCAGATGATTACATTGTACAGTGCATTCAAATGGGGAAAACAAACCGGAGGCCAGCTGCACTAATTTTATCAAAGTTATTTATATCAGCAATATAATTAAAGGCAGTAATTTCAAATTAGGTTTTTGGAGAATCCATTTATAGGCAACACAAGGCAACTTGTCTCCGTGGTATCCAGGCCATGATTGTACTCTGGGGGCAATGTTAACCATTGCCAATTGGCCTTGACATTTGGAAAATTAATTCTTGTTTCAGAAGATTCTAAAGCTGTTGTCTCTTGCTGCCCTAACCAGTTTAGATGCTTGCCATTAGAACCACCCCATATATAATGGACAGTATGACAAAGAAGAGGCATGCAAAATCATTTACAAATGGCTATCCTTATTTAGGAGTGTGTTAATAATATCCCTTAAAGTATGATTGTAGAGCTGCAGATGGGAAATGCTGCTAAAAATTCCTTTTGTGAGTATCATGGTGAACAAAGAAGTACTCAGTGAAATATATTGGTTCCACAGAATAGAAATTTGGTGAAAAAAATCATCTGAATAAACATGTTCTGGCTATGAAACTAAGCTATTTATCCACTAAACGAATGTATATTGAGAATGTATTTAATGTAGCCTCTGGGCCAGAGGAAACCTTACAGGTAAGGGTGTCATGGCCTAGCTTCCCTTTGACTCTGCAATCTATGTCCTTCTGAACAGGTCCTTATCTGGTTCCTGTCGAACCAGGAAGAGGGAATTTATCATCTTGTGAAGAAGTCCTATGCAGGTTTAGAGTGTTCTAGTGCCGTCATCCTAACATTATACTGATACTTGACTTCTGTGCTTTTCACCTTAAATTCTCTTTTTACATCATAGAAACACCCAGAATTTTATCAAGACCTGCTTCCTATTATTTCATTGTCCTTTAAGCATTTTGACCTTCGTGTGTCCCCTTTTCTCCTTGTACCTCACATCTGATTGCAATCAGCAAATCTGTGAAGCAAGATTCTTAAAGATTGGCCTTCAAGGCTCTACATAATGGTAAAGCTTATTTGATATGTATTAAGTGAAGGAGTCTGAGAAAAGAGTACAGTTGGTGATAAACGTCATCTAAAATGAAAGGAAATTTGATTTAGAATAGCACCAAAACCAGAATATCGGTAGTAACTCATCAGTGGGACATATCACAGATCAAAGAAATAGACTCACATGAATAAGATCAATGGATCTACTACAAAGTTTAATAAGATCATTTATTATTACCATTTTAAGGACATTGGTCAGAAAAGCAATCCTAATTTGGTTTTAAGTAAGGTTCAGGTCTCTGATACAAAGAATTTTGTGGTCTACAATGTCCTTGGGATATTACAAAACATAATTATTACAACCACAATTCTGGTACTAAGATCAAAGAGAATCTTTACTTCTATGCTATAAACACCAATTTATTCAATGTGATTTAAATAATAAAGATGGCAATGACTTAGGTCTAACAGATCTAAGGTTCATGTTTATAATCATAGCCACTCAGAAGGCTGAGATCTGACACTCGTAGTTCCAAACCAGCCAGAGAAGGAAAGTCCCCATAAAACTTTTGTCTTAACCACTCAAAAAATGGAAGTGGTACTGTAGAATAAGTAGTAGAGTGCTAGTCTTGAGCACAGAGAAGCTCATGCACAAGCCCAAGACCCAGTTCAAGCTCTACAACCAACAAAAAAAGAAAGAAGGAAGAAAGGGAGTAAAGAAAGAAAGAAAGAAAGAAAGAAAGAAAGAAAGAAAGAAAGAAAGAAAGAAAGAGCAAAGGAAAAAATTATTTTTTGTTACATCTTCAGAAAAGAATAATGATATGTGTTTGAAATCTGTTAGTGTATTTAGTTTAAAATATGCTGAGTAGTTCCCTTCCCTCACATCTCCCTTAAAAAAATCACTGCTTTTCTACCAAGTCTTCGTTGTGTTATTTGGCTTGGCAGAAAGTTGTGATACGGGTCAAAGAAAGATTTCTCCACCAAGGCAAGTTTGTAAAGGATATAAATAAGATCTAATAAGAAAGAAGATTAGAGATAGAATGATAGGATGCTGAAAGAAGTTTTAAGAGTTTTGTGGGTAAGACAAAAATGAGCACCTATTGAGGACCTGAGGAAAGAGATAAGGAAGGATATCTTTAGACATCCTTATTATGTGTTCTTTGACCTGGATCCAACTTCTTCTTCACCCCTGCCCCACCCAATTCATAGACCATCCTCACAAATCCCTTCATGACAGAGTTCTCCAGTGCTTACAGAGTCCAGATTGTATTTCTCTTTGTGTTGAAACTTTGTGTTGAGACAGGAATTAAATTAGGAATAAGAAGGTCTGTATTTATTTAGATTGCATAAATGAAAAGCAATTCTTCAGAACAGTAACACATAGGCAGGACCTAAAGCATTCTATCCGGGTTTACTCAGGAATCAACTTTAAAACAGAGAATGTAAGCCATCAGGAAATGTAACAATTATGGCTCAAAAAGGTTATTAATGAAATTACTTCAGAATAACCTTGGACTCTGATTCCTTGAAGACATTAAATGTTACCAGCTAACTCTGGAGCCAGACAAGCTTAGGCAAATGTAAGCAACTCATTTATCCTAAGTAGCCTATCTCAAAGGTCTGTCTAAAAAGATAACCTACCAAACAGCATCAAGGATGCCTACCAAAGTTGTATACATATGTCTGGCCCTGGAAGAGAACAGGTAAAAGTCAGATTTCAGAGTGAAAGATGATTTTAGTCTAGGAAAAACTCAACACATGAACAGTCATCTTTCTTCTTGTTTATATAGAAAAATGTCAGAAACTGCGTGTACTCTCTTTAGCATCTCATCTTCTGTCGTGTCTACCAAGATAACTTGATTGTCAACTTCATGTCTAGGTAACTGTATAAGGTAGGTGCATATAGGGGGTCACTGGCATTTTAAGTCTAAGCAAAATCACATTTAATTTTAGAATAATCAACTTGCAGATATTTATGCTAATATGTTAATAATTGGACCATATATCTGTTAAAGTCATCTTTTTGTTCACTCAATAATTGTATGTGTGTAAAAACATGCTCATTTTTCTATTTCAAAGGCCCAAGGAAGAATAATAGAGACACAGAATGCAAAAAGCAGGCCTCTGTTCCATAGTTCCTTCATGTCTAATTTGTATTTTAATGGTTTTAACATAAAATTTCACCATGTCAACCTGTAAGTACAGTCTCTTTTGTCCCTGAAGTCATTTTTAACATCTGATAAATACAATGCTTTTGGATTAATGTCATGTCATTCTTGCATTTTCATACATGCTAATTTCTAAATTGCATCTGCTATATGGAGTTAAAGAATATTTAATATCTACATCGTTATTTCCTAAAATCTGTCACTTCTCAAGAATAAAATGATCATTTGACTTTGATTGAGAGAGCATAGGGAAATCAAATAGGAACTGTTTGGGGAAGAAAAAGCATTAATGTTGTTATAGTTCCTATAATTTAGTTATTATGATTAATAATAGTATAAGAAGATTAAGAATATAGGGGGAAGAGGGGAAACATCTAAAAGAAATTAACTATTATGATACTCACAAGCTGGCAGGCTTCTGAAGGGAAAAGGGTGCCCTTTTTCTTCTTCCTTTGTTATAATAAACAGCTAATATATCAAGTTATCCCTCGTTTGACCAGGAATGACAAAAACAAGGAAGCTGTTAATTAACTTGTTAAACTCAGGGCATAAAAAATCAGCAATTATATTTAAGTTCACTTCAAGGCAAAGCATGTTTTATGCAAGAGTCATAACAAAAATAGAACTTTGGCTGATGTGATGGCTAATCTTGATCTCACTGTCAATTTGATTAGGACAAGAAAAGTCTAAGATACTAATAAAGTGTCTGTTCAGGTATTTCCAAAGATGATTAACAAATTGGTAAGAATAAGAGTTGGGAGCAAAACCCCTTAGGCTGAAGACCCAGATAGACTAAGAGGGAAAAAAAGAAGAGAATAATTAACCTGGGAATTCACCATATAGGTGATTATGTTTTGCATAATCATATAGGGATTAGCAAGTAGAAATAAGTACCTGTGAACTGAAACAAGGAGTCAAATTGAATCTTTCCTCTTTCAAGTTACTTAGGTCAGATACTTTGTCACAATGATGAAAACACTAATTCTATTGAGAAACAACTCCGATGCATATTTAAGAGCACCAAAGAATCCTGCAAATCAACTTCTTACTCCTAACTCCTTTCTTTTTCCTTTCCTTCTCTTCCTTCTTTTCTCTTCCTTCCCCCCCTCCCCTCTGTCTTTCAGAAATGAAGATTGAACTCACAGCTTTGTACTTGTCGGGCAATTGCTCTTCCACTGAGCTAAATCCTCAACCCCTTTGTTTGCTTTTCATATGCCTTCCTTATTTTTATTAGCGTCATCTTGTCAAGAATGGTGCTAACAACAAATAGGATGAGCAACAAATCTGGTTTATAGCCTTTGTAATTATCTCATAATTAAAAATTATTTTTGAAAGTCAGAACTTCTTTGACTTCATTTTCACTGTGCAAAATTCAACAGGATATGTGAATTGAAGGTCAAGACAAAGTTGATGCCTTGTGTGTCTATCAATAGACACTGTGATTCTAATCTGTGCCAACATGACTTTATTTTCCAAGAGTTATAGTTTCTAGACCAAAGATCTGATTGCTTAGAGCAGATTACAGGAAGTCAGTAGGTATTGTGACCTTATATTTAGATCAAATATTTCATAAATTTAACTGAGCTTAATATATAGGTATTTATAAATAATGTAGCATTTCTTGTGATTGTGCTAATTTTTGCCCTTATCTAGAAGGTAGAGTTGAAAGCAGACTTTAGATTTTTAGTGTTTATCCATATACAGGTGGGGTTGAGATTAAGTAATTTATTTTTTATTAAATAATAAAGGTAATAATGAATTAGTTCTTGTTTGTGAATAAATACTTATTGTATTGAATACAGATTAGAAATACTATATTTGACTTGCTTATAGTTTTGTGCTTTGATGAGTTAGCAATTTTAAGGTAGCTCAATTGTGACACACTTTATGGTCTACAAAGCTGAAAATATTTACTGCCTGGTCCTTTATAGAAACAAAGTTCCTGATCTAAAGAAGTAGTAGAGCATCTGCTCTGCTCAGCATCTGCAAGCACAAAGTCCCTGAGTTCAAACTCAAGAAGTGCCAAAGGGAAAAAAGAGCATATATAGTGTCAAAGGAAAAGTCAAAAGGAATAAAGAACCAAGAATCAACTTAGAAGAAAGAGAAAGACTAAATAAATCACCATCACATTATCCATGAAAACTAGTCATTCGAAGAGGAATAGATGTGGTAGGAAAAAGCAAGAGATAGGATTTCAATACTTGGGTCAGAATAAATGTAAGCATAAAGTACGCAGGGATAGTGATTGAAGCTCTTTTTGTCCTGCCCAGTTGTGCCTTGGAGCACCATTGGATGTATCAGCTTCAGGAAGAAAAGAGAAAGGCACATGAAGTTCACTGCAGCCTATGTTCCCAAAGTAACTGTATTTTGAGCTTTTCTCCAATCACCCTGGTTACAGAAGACAAACAGTATTACTCAAGCTGAAAGCTTAGGGCAAGAGCCAAGGCTTGTTAAGTCATTTTTTTCTAGAATATGCTGCACTTAACTTCATTTTTGGTAAATCATGTACCTGGCTCAGCATATTCCTAAAAATAAGTTTTTCTTTGAGCACAGTGCACTGCATTTCATTGGAAATTCTATTAGGACAAATAGATTCTCCGCTCTGAAAAAGGCTACTAGAGCCCTCACATTGGTTTACACTGTATTAAAAAATGCCCCCATTTTCCTAATTTTTTTGAATTTTACTGTAGTCTGTTTATTTTCTTGGAGCCCCACAAGAATTTCTGATGCTACAATGGAAGAGAAATTTACAAGCAGGGAGTTATAAATGAGAAATACATTGCATAAAAGAGAAGTTTCTTAGAATAAATAAGTGGTGATGGTCCACAAGTTTATTTCCACATCTATCCATCCGAAAGACTGGACTGGTAAATTTTTAAATAGATTCTTCAGGATAAAACAATACCTGCAACATAGAGCATGCCTCTTGCCGATCTCTATGAGTTAAAGATATTGAGTCCAGCATGCAATGGCAACAGAACAGTTTATCATTTATTAGTTTTAACACATGATGATCCAACACACAAAAAGTGCCACACTAGATTTTTCCACTAAATATAAGTCAGAACTCTCTTATAATACTCTCTGGAAACTCTGCTTATTTAGACATTGGTTCTTCTAATGTATGTGCTTTCTTTTCTTTCAAGTACCCGCTGTTAACTCAGCTCAGAATTATGAAATGGAAAATGTAGAAGTAAAGTCACAAGAATTAAATTGTCCATTATTTTCGGTCTCCCTCTATCTCACCCAGGATGTGGGTCATTCCTTTTCCCAGAATACCTATACTACAGTGAATGTCACCCCTTAGTCATTGTTTATGTTATCAAGTTAGCTATCAAGTCATTGCAGAGATATGCTCCAGTGACTCCTACCTTATGAAATATAGCAAGTACTCTACTTTTTTTTTGCCAGTCCTGGGGTTGAGCTCAGGGCCTGAGCACTGTCCTTGGACTTTCTCACGGCCAGAGCTCTACCACTTGAGCCTCAGCACCACTTCTGGCTTTTTTCTATGTATGTGGTATCGAGGAATCGAACCCGGGTCTTCGTGCATGCTAGGCAAGCACTCTACCACTAGGCCAAACTCCCAGCCCTAGCAAGTACTCTACTTTATTATTAGTTTTTTGTGCCAATCTCTTACTGTGTTTTATCTTTGAATTATACTAACCAACCTTGTGTATATATGTATAGCTAGAAACAGACTACAGAAGTATCCCATGGTTCAGGAATCCACCGTGGGTCTTAGAACATATCCTTCACATAGATAAGAGGAGACTGAGTCTTGCAAAACCCTTGGATTCTTGCTATAGCTGTTTCTATGTGATATTCCATTCCCCAACTCAAGCACGCAGAGAGGGGATCAATATGAGGGTGTGCACATAATGAGTAGCTGAGGAAAATAACAAACAAAGAAAATAACTAAATAAGCACAGCCAACTTCCCCGATGAACCATCTTTTTCTCATCTACACTAGATGGGAGCAAGGCCTTAACAGATTGGGATGCCTTTCATAAAGATACACGTGTTAGTCAGATTTCCATTACTATAACAGGTGAATGAGATGATCAACTTAAAAAAAACAAAAAGGTTTATTTCTTGCTTGTGGAGGCTAATGAGCAACCCAAGAACAAGTGGCCAAGCCAGGGTCTCTGTGTTCTTGTCCCCATCCTTTCTCCAACACATTGTGTCCCCAGATTTCTCCATCCTTTAACACAGCCAACACACAAGAGCTCATGGTAATATCTGTCATCTTATATTCAGAAATGGGGAGCCAGTTTAGAAGCCTAATGCTTTGAGTCTAAGATTTAGTGACTTCCATTCTGTACAGTTAATTTCCTCTACAATCTCTTGCTACTAGAATATTCGTTAGAATTTTGAACTGTTAAGAGAGCTAAGTCAAGCCTGCAATGAGCTTGCCAAAAATAGGACAGTTAAAAAAAATCTGACAAAAACATCAAACAGATGACAAATGCAATTAGCTGTGGTGAGTGAATTTGCATGGTCCAAGTAGAGATTGGACACTGAAAATTAAACCAACAAAACAAGTCTCACTACCTTATTTCTCAGAAATAGTAAATCTGATGGAATTTAAAATTCTAAGAGAGCCCAAGAAAGCACTTTGTTCAACAAAAGAATATGGACAATTTAGAGTTTATTGCCATGAACCTATAAGCTTCTGTCTCTACTTGCCTTGACTCATAATAAACATACTCCTACATTTAATTAAATCAGGACTTCAGCATTTATGGGGATCCCATCAAGCTCATGTTTCTCACTAAATGGCCAGATATAGATCTAAGACAGCAAGTTCATTAAATGACTTTTTTGACATATAGAAACTGGGTGGTTTCTCTTATAAATCATCTACACAGTGCAAATCAATCACTAAAATTTTGTTTTAAAACTGGAAACACCTTTTCTCAAATTAAATCTTCTTCTTCTTCCTCCTCCTCCTGTTTCTCTTCTTCATCTTCTTCATCCTCCTCCCATCCTGCTCCTCCTCCACTTTTCTTCTTTTATGAGACAACTTCTTGCTCTATAGACCAGGCTGACCTTGAATTTGTGACCTTCACACGTTAGCCTCCAAACTGCCTGGATTATGGTGTGAAATAGACCTGATTTAAATTTCTCACAGGATGGATGACATTCTTCCTGTCACTTTATCTAGAAAGCACAGTAGAGGCAGGGTTCTAGGACTTGTCATAATATAATGTTAAGGGATCATGAAAATAATATATATGAATGGAGAACGATGAATCTGGAGCACCTTGGCATATGCTGCTATACAAACATAGTCATACAACATAATTTTGTGTTGTTTATGAGAGGAAGGGTCTCGTGACATGAGAGCACCCATATCCGTGAGCGTTAGTGTGCCAGTGTGAAGCACTGTTGCTGATGGTATGTCATGCTCTGATCCTGTTTCTAACAATCTCAGAACATTCCAGAGTTCAGAACAATGCATTTCTCCTGCACAGGAGAATTCCCACACCATGCTTAGTGTCATAATGTCAAGCAGTCCAGATCTCCCAAATTAGCTACATGTAAGCAAATTTCAGTTTTTACAAATTGTTTCAAATGTTTTCTCAATGAGATAATTAAAAACAGAGGCCAGGTTCATACGGAACATCAAAAGACCTAAAATAGCCAAAGCAATTCTAGGCAAAAAGAGCAGTGCAGGTAGTATTACAATATCAGACTTCAAACTCGACTATAGAGCCATAATAACAAAAAAGCATGGTATTGGCACAAAAACAGGCCAGAAGATTAATGGAACAGAATAGAAGATCCAGAAATAAAAACCATATACCTATAGTCAACTTACATTCAACAAAGGAACCAGAGATATACAGTGGAATAAATACAGCCTCTTTAACTATTGGTGCTGGGAAAACTGGCAAGCCACATGAGAAAACTAAGAATTGATCCCAGCCTATTGCTTTGCACAAGCATTAACTCAAAATGGATCAAGGACCTCGATATCAGACCTGAAACCTTGAAACTGCTACATGATAGAGTAGGAGAGACACTGGAACTCAAAGGCACAGGTAAAAACTTCCTGAACAGAATCCCAGGGTCACAACAGATTGGACAGAGACTTAACAAATGGGACTACCTAAAAATAAAAAGTTTCTGCACAGACAAAAGCATAGCTACTAAAGTAGAAAGACAGCCAACCAACTGAGAAAAGATATTTACCAATAATACATCAAACAATGCTTAATAACCAATATCTACATGGAACTCAAGAAACTAATCCCCTCCAAACCCGACAAAAAATCACTAAATGGGCAAAGGAACTAATGAGAGACTTATGAAAAACAAAGGTTAAAATGGCAAAAAGTAAAGAAAAACCATGAGAAAATGCTCATCATCCATGGTCATAAAAGAAATGCAAGTAAAAACAACCCAAAGATACCACCTTACCCCAATTAGAATGGCCAATATTCTTTTTGTTTGGAATGGCCAATATTCTGAACTAAGACAAATGTTGGTGGGCATGTGGAGAAAGAGGGACCGTACTGTACTCCTGGTGGGAATGCAAACTAGTAAAACCACTCTGGAAGGCAGTTTGGAGGTTCCTCAAAAAACTGAAAGTAGACCTTCCATTCAATTCTGCCATACCATTCCAGGGCAACTACCCTGAACACCAAAACCCAAGATATGATAAGGACACCTGCTCAGCCATGTTCATCTCTGCACTATTCACAATAGCCAACCCATGGAAACAACCCAGATGCCCCACTAAAGATGAATGGATACAGAAAATGTGGTACATATCTACAATGGAATTCTACATAGCCACCTGACAAGATAAAATAATGGCTTTTGCTAGGAAGTAGATGAAACTATAGCAAATCATGTTAAATGAGATAAGTCAAGACCAAAGAACAAAAGGTGCATGGTCTCCTTGATATGTGGATATTATATCCACGTATCAAACAAGAGCAGTACAAATAAAACAAGAGTGAAGAAGACTCAATAGTTGGGTACCCCAGGTTATGGACATGGCCTTGGAGATATAAACTACATAGACATAACTATATAGACATAAAAATCTATGATAGGATATATACTCTATAGACATAATATTATATTATATAATTGAGATGCATCTATGACATACAAATCCTCAGCTTACTTTTGATTATGTTCTATCTATGTGCCAGTGATTGCATATAGAGATTCCCTTCTTGAAAACTTGCTCATTAAACATGACATTTGAAATATGATGTAAAAATCAGTGTTAATAACATCTTAAAAAAAAACCCAAAACAGAGCCTAAGAGCTGGAAGTCCGGTCTGGTGGTAGAGTGCTAGCCTTGAGAAAGCTCAGGTATCTAGTGCCTAGGCCCTGAGTTCAAGTCCCAAGGCTGCTTAAAAACAAAAAACATAAAACAAGAAGTTGAAAATAAAATATCACTAGTTTGAGGAGAATTTTGATGGCTTCTTCCTCTTCCAAAAGAGTTAGATGCTCTACATGGTAAAATGATGAAAAGAAAAGCTAGTTCTCTCTCAAAAGAGATCCAACTCAAAATCATTCTCAGACTTGACAGGCAATGAAGGATTGTCTCCTACATGCGCTATGCGAGACTGAAGTTAATTATCATTATGACATTTTTAATGTATGTGATGAAAATTTTCAGAGTTCTTCTGACAGTATCACTAGAGAATTAGGACTCGCCCTCTTCATCATCTATATTTTCTCCTGTCTTTCCTATTTTTTTCCTCCACATAGAACAGCAAAATTCTAAATAGAAAATTGACCCCTGTCATCCTCACTCTGACATGGAAAAAATCTGTGACAAATAACACTTAGACATGTCTGTTTCATTACACACTCATAAAGGACATAGGGTAACTGCAAGTGATCACTTTCACTACTTCATTGGGCCTGCTCTGATAATTTCTCAGAGAGGCAGGGGGTGGGGACTTGGGTGAATAATGAGCTTTTTTTGAATCTTTTCCAGGTCCCTTCAGGCAAATAGTAGTGTTTGTTCTAGCTTGCAAACATGCTCACTGAAATCTCATCTGGTGAGTTACAGGTAGTCTATCTTATTTAATTACTTGTTGAGGATGTTATACACATTGTCATCCTAAATATAGAAAACAAATATTAATAAAAGCCCAAGCCATTGACATTCTTGGCTTATCAGAATACCAGAACTATTTGTTTTTGTGTGTTTTGAAAAATGAACATGTCATTTGTTAGTGTCCTGTGACGTGATAAAGTTTGGCTGCTGTATTTTGCCTCCATGAATGGATTGAGAGCCGAAGATGGTCTTTGCTGTCAAGTTTACATGCAGAGAGCTGTTTGCTCAGAACAGGATGTCCCATTACAGAATGAAATGTTTTTAGAAATTTGGCGTTTGGTCTGTTTTCATAGACTTCAGTTCTGCTTTATACTTCCTGTTTCTAACCACCATAATATGCTCTCATTTTAAAATTGATTTTAAAAACACTCTAAAATTCCCACTTTACAAAAGGTAAATAGAAAGGACACTCAAACCACAAACCTCAGAATGTGTGCTATTCTTTGTCTTCTACCTGGACTTGAAGCTTTTTAGTAAAGGAATCTGTTTGTAGTTATTATTGTTGTTTTCTCTTCTGTCTCTGTACTGTCTTTTGGTCATTTAATATTCATTGAGTGAATTACATGGGGATGGTTTTATGAACAAAAATTTGTTTGAGATATTTATTTATTTATTTATTTATTTATTTATTTATTTATTTATTGCCAGTCTTGGGGCTTAACGCAGGGCCTGAACACTGTCTTTGGGTTTTTCTCCATGCTAGAGCTCTACTACTTGAGCCACAACACCATTTCCATCTTTTTCTATATATGTAGTACCAAGGAATCTAACCCAGGTCTTTGTGCAAGCTAGGCAAGCACTCTACCACTAGGCCAAACTCCCAGCCCTGAGATTATTTTTAAAGAACCAGTTAGATGTAAAATATTTTTAAAACAAAACAAGATAAAAAAAATTGAGTAGTGCGCCTGTCTGCAGACATCTCCACAAGGTGTATGGTTATGTTTCTGAGCTCAGGTTGGAAATTGAAGTGATGTTAACTGCTGAACACAGATCGTGTTGTGGATTTGCCTGAGCCCAGAGGGATAGGAACAAGCCCACAGAGTCAATCCCTAGTTATAGTTCCCATCACTAACTAGACTGACTTTCTCATTCTTGCTGAGGACTATACTGTACACAAGAAAATTACCCTAGAAACGGTTGCAATTAATATTCAACTTCTTGAGCATAGCAGTCATAAAATCTCTTGTTTTGCACAGAATTATATATCTAATTTTTTTATAATCTTCAGTTAAGCCTAGAATTAAAACAGAAGCCTCTCGAATCATATGATATTCGTAAGGAGACTTCTGCCCATCTTTAGAGTATTTTTATATGAATATAAAGCTAAATTATGTCAATCATTAAACAATACAAATGTACAAATGTCATTTTTTCAGGTTGCTCCTGGGTTTTTGTTTGCTTCTTTTTTGTGTGTTATCCCAGAGTTTCATTTCAGAGCTTTGTATTTGCTAGGAAAGAGCTTTACTGCTTCAATCATGCATTTTCCATTAGTTACTTTTCAGAAAAGAATGTGTTTTTACTCTAACCAGCATTAGACGGTGCTCCTTGTAAAATACTAAGAGAAAAAAGTTATCCTATTAATTATGACTGACTCTTCTATCATATTAAAAGAGCTACTCCATGAAATTCAAGTGACCAAAAAAGTGAGATACGATAACCTATAATAGAAGCATAAATGAAGCAATGATTTCTTAGAGAAATCTATAAGCTCCCTGCTACAAAAACATACAAGCTTTCTTTTTTTGTACCTGTCATATCCCCCAGATTTGAAGCATTGAACTTTACTTTTAGAATCTATCATAAATGCCATTCATGAATTGGAGTTGGGATTCATGGAGACTATTGATTCATCAAAGAAACAGCAGGAAAAGATAATAAAAACAAAACTCCCACTCTTTTTAAGAAGGTAAATGAACAGAGACTGCTCAGGACCTTTTCCTTTTCTTCTAAAATGAAATGTGCAACCAACAAAGAAAGAGTAGGAGACAAACAGCAAAGGAGAGTAGGGGTTGACACAAATAGCTACTCAGCACAATTCACCCTCATTCACCATGTGAATCCCCTCAGCTGTCCTCCAATAATCCCTGCTTTCTCTCTCAATATCAAAGCTACTATCAGCACCCAGAAAGCTGGTCTCAGGAACAATTAAGCTAGGAACAAGGAAACACACAATTAAGCTAGGGAACAAGGAAAAACACAAAAGAGGAGGACCCCAAAGTATTCCACTGAGAAATGACATCTAGGGAGACTGAGAGATGTCCTGAGGAACTTCAATGCCTCTAGCTTCCTTCTTCCTGGGCAACTAGATTTTATTCTAACAAGGGAAGTTTCCTCCTCAGGAAGCTTTCCTGCCAAAGCCCAGAAAAAGATGTGACCAGGACCAATGATGGCATCTGGAGGGATATCAATAGCAGTGTGTTGGACAGTTTCTACCTTGGTTTGTACTCCTGGGCTTTATCCATTCTCTAGCGCCCCCAGATGGAAGGAACTCATACTTCCAGGGAAATAGGAACCAACAGGATAAGCACTAGATGGTTGAGCAACTTATTATTATAAAAGAAAATAATATATAAAAAACTGAATCGCAATAATTGGAGAAAGAATTTCAAGTACAACAGGCATATTTTTGTATAAGCTGGTGAGGTAAGATGCTAGCAATATCAAGCTACAAAAAAAATGAGTCCTATAGTAAAAAATCCTAGAAAATACTGCATACTATAATATAAAATATACTATATAAACTAGAAAATACTAAAATGTAATGATTGAAATAGAAAACCATATAAGGTGCAAATATCAAGCTAGAAACACCTGAAGATATGACTGATATACTCTAATTAGTGATCTAAAAGAAAATATTGAAGGACTCTTCCAGATGATGGAGTTAAATAACAGAGATGCAAAAATTCCACACAAAATATAATTGTCCAAATGTAATGGAGGATGAGGACCTTAACTGATGAAAAGCCAATCCATTACCTAACCCATTTAATATAATTTAGGAATGTCAAAGCAGTGATGAAATTCCAAAAGTATTTAATGAGTAACAACAAATCCTCGCCAGAAAAACAATCAGGTTGTCAAACATTTTGATCTGAAACATTTGATGTAAGAATAAAGGTGTACTGGGGCCAGGAGTCTGGCCTAGTGATAGAGTGCTTGCCTAGCATGCACTCTAGTTGGTATCACACACATAGTAAAAGGTGGAAGTGGTGCAGTGACTCAAGTGGTAGAGTGCTAGCCTCGAGAAAGCCCAAGGACAGTGCTCACAGGCCTTGAATTCAAGCCCTAGGACTGGCAAAAAATAAATAAATAAAGGTGTAGTAATGTGAAAGTAGTGGAGAGTTATCAATTGTATTTAGATGAGATAACAAGGAAATCTTAGACATTCTAAGACATAAAAATCAGCCTACTCTTAGATAAGCATCCAAATAACTACAGAAAAAGAGAAAAAACAGAGGGTCTATGAAATAGAAAGAGGGAGGAGATATTTAGAAGCAGAGAAAAAAGAAAAGAAGGGAAAAGAAGAAAGAGAAAGAAGGGAGGAAAAGTAGGAAGAAGAAGAAGGGGAAAGAGAAGAAAATTGCTAGGATCCACTTAATAAACTATTAACTTTATCCTTATGTTCTAAAAAAGAAGTAAGTAAAAGGGGAAATGAAAAACAAAAAAAAGAATGTAGTTTGAAATAAGGTAATAGTTTTATATTAATGATCATATAGATATTGGTAAATTTAAGAAAATTGATGGTTAAAAATAAACACTTTAAGCCTGGCACTGGTAGCTCATGCATGTAATGCATGTAATCCTAGCTACTTGGGAGCCTGGGATAAGAGGATCGAAGCTCAAAACCAGTCCCATATAGAAGTTCTTTCATGAGACTCCTATCTCCAATTAACCACCAGAAAACGGGAAGTTATGCTGTGACTCAATGTAGTAGAGCTGCTATTCTTGAGATGAAGAGCTCAGAGACAGTGCCCAGGTTGAGTTCAAGCCCCAACATCAACAAATAAGAAAATAAAATGTAATAAATGATCAAATACTTTATTCTTCAGCTGAGGTAACTACTGTAAGAGCAGCACAATAGGGCACAATAGGGCCTAGGTTCAAAATTAAAGTTAATTGTATCTATCAAATGAAAATAAACATAAATACATAAAAATAACAAGAAAAATAATTCTGTTCATATAAACTTGAAAACCAAAAGTTATAGTCACTGACACTGGATTTGAAAATAAGAATTAAGACTGGATACAGTAGCGGACGCTTATAATCTCAGCTATTTAGGAGATTGGGTTAGGGAGATCATGAATTCAATGTCAACCTGGATTAGAGAGATTTTATTCTTTAAAATAATATTTTAAAAAAGAGCTAGGTAAAGTGGTAGTGCGGGGCCCAAGATTCAATTTCTAATTTAATAGGATGTTTTCTGCAAGTGGAAATACTAGTGCTGGAACTCGGGGCCTTGAACACTTGATTGGCTTTTGTGCTCACAGTGGTATTCTCTGACACTTGAACAGCATCGCCACTCCTGATGTTTTGCTGAAAAACTGGAGACAAACATCTCTCATCTGTCTGCCTGGTCTGGCTTCAAATCATAATTCTCAGATCTCAGCCCCCTTAGTTTCTATGGATTATATGTATGCACCACCAGCACTCAATCATGTTTCTGTTTTAAAGGAAAATACTAGAAAGAAAACCTGGGACCTGGGATAGCAATTTATAAACTCTTAAGTAGAATTTGGGGCGCGCACACACACATACATACACACATACACACACACACACACACACACACACACGAAGAAACAGTTGTATAGCATTGAAATTCTTCTAGCCTCAGTTTTCTCATGTGTTAAAAAAATTCTGAACAACTTAAAAAATCATATTAAGTGAAGTAAGCCAAACTCAAAGGAATATAGGCTCAATGGTTTCCCTCATTTGTCATAATCAGTAGAAACCTTGGGCTCTCCTAGCAGAGACTTGCAATAGAGCAAAACCTAGATACATAAGGCCATACAGTATGACGCTAAATGAAAGGACCTCTAGGATATAGAAACAAAAGGAATATAATGAGTGATTGTTGTCCTTAATGTACTATGTTATCTCTCATCTCTTTTGCTGGCCCTTGGTTATCTCATATTGTTACAATATTTCACCTTGTTATCTGATATATTTTATATATGCTTAATTGGTTATTTGAAATAGGATAGGGAAGGGGGGAAAACAAGATGAACGGGGTGGAGGGGGGTGGGGGGAAGGGAAATGGGGACCATGACATGAGAAAGGGTATCAATATTTGTTAAGTAATGTAACTTCTATCTGGTGAATGTAATGTAACCCTTCTATTAATTACAATAAAAATATATTAAAAAAGAAAAGAAAAATACAAAAAATTCTGAACAACTTGAAAGGATATATTCTTGAGTTAATTCACCTAAAATATGGAGAATTGATTTACTTAGAATAAATGAGTAACAGCAATGTAGAAGGTAGGTTCTGGTGTCTCCTTCCTCAGTTCAATGGCCCTTGATATCAAATTATTAGTGCAACTACAAGCTAAAACGATAACAGATAGAATTCTTTGGCTCTCTGACCTTCCTTCTTTTTTATAGTAAAAACCGAGTGTTATAGTCAGGTCAGAAAAGTACTTGAACTTCATTTTGATTATTACAACAATGTTATCAGGCCTGCCAGATTAAAACAACTGCCATTTCTCTATTGTTTCCATGCTAGGCAAAGTGAATGGTATACATTATGATTAAATAACAGGAGCTGTTCTGCTTTTTGCATAGAATTAATTTTGGTAGAGCTTCCATTTCATTAGAGGAGCACTTTAAAACAGGTCAAGTGTAACCAAGTCTAAATTGAAAATGCATTATTCTATTTTGGTAGGCTCTTCAAGCTGATACATATTTAAAACAATTTTATAAGGAAGTTCAAATGTCAGGCAGACTCCTTTCAGGAAACAAATGTCTTAAGTCTTCCACTATCTTGGAGCATTTTCTGGGCAGAAAATAAGCTATTTGTGTGAACTATGTGGAATAAAACTGGCAGCTGTACACTGAATATGATTCTCTTTATTGGCTGTGTCTCTTTGGGATTTGTTTTATGTTTCCAGGAATACTCTGTGCTTTCCTACACTTTTCTTCCTGAATATTGAATTCTTAGAATTATGGAAGTTTAATAAAATTTACATTCCAACCCTTTTGTGTACTCACAGATTATCTTTTATTTAAGCAGGCTACTTCATCAGCTAGACAAAGCACAGTAATTTTTAGGTGTTCACTTTGTGGAAAACCCACTGGTAGAGAAATCATTTTCTTTGGTAGTAAGCACATGCCAAGATCTGAATGTTTGATTTACACACCTGTCATAATATTTCAAAAATGAAGCCTAGACTATGGAGGCCCTGATGTATCCAGATCTCAATTTGGGAACCACACAGAAAGAAGTGACGCTGGAGGTATGAGCGGTGCTTTTGAGTCATTGCATGTGGTATGTGCCACTCACAAGACCCCAATCCACTGAACGAGAGAGAGTTGAAATTGCTTCCGGTCTCATCAAAGTGCTTAGAGAGTGTGTCAAATCAGAATTGCTGGACCTAATGTTTAAACTTGTGCCACGAATCCCAATAATTCATTAGCTTTTTCAGGATTAGTTTACAAATATATAAAGAGCCCCCTAATTTGTTCTTTGTCCACATTGAAAAAAAATCTCTGAGCATTTTTGCTGATATACCCATTGTCTTTGCAGCCTAGATTCCCACACTTTGAACCTACTCCCACTTAGGGGAAAAAACAATTTAAACAACACCTCACAATCCCATTTCTGTGTTCTCTTTAGAAATAAATAGTAGGACATGGATCCACACATAGAACTGGAAACAAGGACAGAAATCAAACCTTTATCTCCTCTCTCTTCTACCTTCCAAGCTCAGAATTCTGCAAGTCATGCATTTTCCACCTGTTAAGTAGTAGTTCCAGCTGGGCACTGGAAGTTCAAGGCTGTAATCCTAGGCTACTCGGAAGGCCGAAATCTGAGAACTGTAATGAAAAGCTAGCCTGGGCAGGAACATCCCCAAGACTCTTTATCTCCAATGAATCACCAAAAGAACCAGAAGTGGAGCTGTGGCTCAAGTGGTACAATGCTAGCTTTGAACAATAAAAGGCTTAGGGACAGTGTCTAGGCCTTGAGTTCAAGCCCCAGCCTCAGCACAAAAAGTAGATAAGATAAATGGTAACTCTATTTTACCTTCACTTTTTATTTTACACTCCTACATTTCACTCAGGCCAACTTCCATTGCATTTTAACTAATTGCTCCCTTTTTTTCTAAATAGATTAGCCATAATACTCTTTATATACTACAGTCCTGTTTGGAATCTTTTTAAATGAATCTTTCCCATAATTCTCACAGTAAACTCCTCCTTAAGTTAGTCCAAGGATAGAATGTACTTATCTCACAGTTCCTTTCTTGTTCCTTTCTTGAATGCAACCATTCAGATGATCGATTAGTAAGTCCAGAACATGTTTTTCTGTTCGTCTATAACTTTGCCATTAATTTCTAACTTTTTGTTACTTTTCCCTATAAAACTGGTTGAGTTTGACCCATTCAGAAAGACTTCATAGTTTTGCAGTCTAATTTAGAGCTCTTTTCTTTATGACCCTCTAATATCCTCTTTGTGCCTTATTATAAATTAAGGGTCTTTCTCGGGATGGTGGGAATGACTAGTGCTTATATCTGTGTCAAACTTAATGGTATTTTCTCAGAGGTAATCCTCCCTAAACTCAAGGGAGCTAGACTCATATGATTGGGATTCTGTGCCTATGCTTCCTCCTCACCCGCTCTTTGTAAACAAATTTCAATTACTTTATATTTTATTGTCTAGGTGATGTATAGAGGGGTTATAGCTACATTCGCTAGATAGTAGGTGCATTACTTCTCACACACTGATACTCCTTCTCAGGTTTTTCTTCCCAATTCCCACCTCCCACCCCTCCCAAACATCTTGTTTCCTCTCCCTTCCCTTTCCTATTTCAAATAAACTCATCTGCTCTTTTTGCCATTGCCATTTTGGTGCTGTTCTGGGGTTCCTTGTCACCCTCTCTCTCTGAGTGGAATGCTTCTTACAAAGCTATGTTCAGACTTCTAGACCCCTTTTCTGTATACTTATTCCCTATGACATCATCTTCTTTAGCTAGAACTTCCACTTCTATAGAATAAATTTCAAGCTCTAGTTTCAACTCCAAGATGCTCCATACATTCCTCCAAACTCCTTATCAAAGTTCATCAGTATATACTTACATGATGTAAAGAGTTCCTAAATGATTTGTATCCTGTATGTTTCTGTTGTGTGTGTGCATGCATGCATGCGTGTGTGTGTGTGTGTGTGTGTGTGTGTGTGTGTGTATGTGTTTCTGATCCACACTCAGACACACACATTAGGCTTTCAATAAACATGAGAGGTGGGGCCAAGAATGTGGTCTAATGGTAGAGTGCTTGCCTAGCATGCATGAAGCCCTGGGTTCCACTCCTCGGTAACACATGCACAGAAAAAGCCGGAAGTTGTGCTATGGCTCAAGTGGTAGATAGTAATTCGAGAAGTCTCAGTACAGTGCCTAGGCCCTGAGTTCATGCGCCCCACCCCCAGACTGGCAGAAAAAGCCAAAAACAGCCATGAAATGACTAAATGAAAGTCAACCAGATCACCAACGGTGCCAACTTGCCTCTGAACTGCACCTGAGAAGAGGCACCCGCATTCTGTGTCTTACAGGAGTGTACTGTTTTGACTTTTCTATCCCATAAACCAAAATGACAGATGGAATTCAAAGGTCTTAAATGAGTGCTATCTTTTCCTATTTTATACAAAAATACACGAGGCCTCTTAGTTTGATGTTCACCATTTAGATTTTAGGAACTCCATTGATTATTGTCTATCTCTCATTCTTTAAAAAATTTTAAATAGGAAGCTAACCAAATCTAAGCATAAATGCAGGCTGGAGAGAAAAACTAGTTGGAATAAGATATATTCCCACTTGTAAAAGTGAAGGTTCATTTTTCTGTGTGCTTAAAACAATTGGGCATTCAAAACATTTGGGCATTCCTGCTGGAGCAAAGTAACTTCATTAAAAAAAACCCTGTATGCATTTGTGCTCCACTTATAACAGCAAAGTAACATATTATCCCGAAACTTAGTGGCCTAAAATAACAACAGTTGTTTATAAATCTGCAATCCGGACAGGGCTCAGCAAAAGCAAGTTTTGTCTCCATTTTCTGCCAGCTAAAGAGGATTGAAGGCTTGAGGCAGGAATTACATGGAGGTTCATTCAGTCTCCTGCCTGCCAGCTGGGCTGGAGAGTTGTGAATAGCTGGGAGCCTGCACATCTCTTGTGGTTCCTCTGGCCTCTCCCTCCTTTCCCTCTTGCCTCACCCTGCTCCTTCCTGTCCTCTCTCCCTTCCTTCCTTTCCTCCTTTCCTTCCCCTTTCCCCCATACAAATCCTTCAACTATGTGTTTTCTCCAGCAGGAGCTTGAACCCAACCAGCACACTGAAACTGCACCTCACAGCTCTCAAGGTGAGGGGGAGCCCCAAGAGAAGGAAGCTGCATTACCCTCCATGGCCCAGTCTTGAAGACAAAATAGAGACATTAATGCTCCGTTCAGTTGGTGAAGGGGAAGAAAGACATGGTCTCCTGTTGACAGAAGAGTGCCAATGTGGCACTGAAGGAAAAGCATGGGGGATGGGACATATAATAATTGAGCCTATTAAAGAAGCACTATAGGATTGTGAGATGCTGATTAGAAAGAATGTTGCCCCTGACAAGGAGAATTCCAGTTCGGACAGTCTTCAAAACACCAAACCAAACTAAATTGAATGCTAACTACACAGAAAGAGAGCCAACACCGGTCTCTGTCATCAAGACCTCAGAGAACCTCACCAGTGATTTGTTGTACCAGGCTAGAAATCTCTCCATACTATTTCAATTTCTCTCTCATTTTATTTTACCCTTTTTCTAAATTAAACCAGTATGTTTTATTGCTTTATTTCAAATAGCTATCACAATCACTATTTCCTTTTTCTCATCATCATGACTCAATGATATTCACGTTCTCAAGAACTCATATTTAATTCATTGTGATGCTTCTGATTTTATCTTTTGCTGTTAGATTCTCAAACCTCTTCTCTTTATACCTGCCATTGTATTCCAGTATTTCTATAACATTTTATAAAACTCTCAAATAAACATAAAAGTTGAAAGAATTGTGGAATAAATATCAGGTTATCTAATATGTAAATTTCCAAAATTTCTCCGGTATTATCTCATTCTACATTTATCCATTTTCCTACCCATTGATAAGCCCATCTTATTTCTATGCTTGTAAACATGCTATCTATAAAACACTCTAGATAATTCACAATTCAGCACATTGAATTTTTCCATTTGGCAAAGCAGCAAAAGAAGATTCAACTCATATTAAAAATGCTCTTCACTATAATACATACCCATGTATTAAATAAGTATGTTATTGTAATTCACTATGTGAGCCCAAGATATAATATGATTTATTTATTTTATTTTTGTGAGCCCTGGGGCTTGAACTCAGGATCTGAGCACTGTCCTTGGACTTTTTTTCACAAAGCTAGCACTCTGCCACTTGAGCCACAGCACCACTTCTAGCTTTTCTATGTATTTGGTACCACTAGGCCAAACTCCCAGCCCAAACTGTTTTTTTTTTTTAATTTTTATTTTTTGTGTTTTGGCCATGGGACTTGAACTCTGGGCCTGGGCATTGTCCCTGGGCTCTTCAACGCAAGGCTACGGCCTTATTCCTTGAGCCACAGTTCCACTTCCATAATTATGATTTTTAAATTATAGTTTTAGCCATCTTTTTCTCTTCTTAGAACAGCAAAACAAAGTTCTACCAGAACTTTATAAAATTATAAAATTTCTTTGATAATTCATGAATTAGTGACCTTCAAAGTTATTAGCTTTCAGTTCATATGTTTTCAGAGGGGACATCACAAAAGTTAATTTTTACATATTCCCTGTATTACTTTGAACAAAGCCATCTTAGACTAGTGGAAAAGACATGAGCATGGAAATCAAGAAAAAACCTTAATATAACTACTGGGTTATCTGTCTAGGCCTTTATGATCAATATGAGTTCTCTGAAGCTATATTCTTTTCTCCTAGTACAACACATAGAGAAAAGATCTTTCCTGAATAATCATTTCTTCATGGATTTATCAGTTAAGCAAATCCTCTGATAGATTGAAGGTCTGTAATGAGATCTTAGTTGTACTTTTTTTCTGAAGAAACGAGGACATTGAACTTGAGATGCTTTGAGAGGAAAGACGAAGTTTTCATCGGTTATTGGTAGAGAAGATATTGAATTCATTTTGGACCTGATGACAGTAACAGTAAGAATAATGAATTTATTTTTTTTCCAGTCAGAGGGATTGAGCTCAGATCCAAAGCTTCTTTTTCTCTCTCTCAAGATTAGCATTCTATTACTTGATCCACAGCTCCACTTCTGACTTATTAGGTAGTTAATGGGAAATAAGTGTCTCTTGAACTTTCCTGTCCAGGTGCTGGCTTTGAACTGATATCCTCAGAGCTCAGTCTCCTTATTTGCCAGGAAAATAGACATGGGCCACTAGCACCATGTATAATAATGCATTTTCATAATTTCCCCGTTTCTGTGCATTAGTAGAAAAACAAGGTGGCGAACAATGCATAAGGTTATTGAATTTCAGTTCAAGTCATTCGGTTTATATGTCATAATTTCTTTGTACAGTTTGGTGGTAAATTTCAATGAAATGAGAATCAAATGAGGGAATACATAATGTGTCTCTGCAGTAATTAGTGAGATGGAGATTTGACAATTATCCCGTTAATCTGATCAACAAAGACAGCCAAATTGGGTAAACTATCCACTGCCTCAAAATGGATTTGTTTGTCCTAATCAGTCCAAATTGACTATGCACGTTAATTATATTAACAACACAGCTGCCAACCTCACTGCCTCCTCACTGTTGGGTACATGGAAAGAGCTCAAAAACAGGAGATGGTGAAGGACACAAACAGGTAACCAAAACTAAAGGATAGCAAGTAACTAAGTTAAATGTACCCAGAGAAGAAGAACCAAGAGTAAATTTTAACAACAAAAGGGGAGAAAAGCCAATTGTACAAAAGTTAAAATAAATAATCAAAATCGAATAATCTATAAGATGAAAAGAAAAGCACTAAGATGTGGTATGATCCCATGACATATATCAGCTTTTGTATGCAAAGGAAGGGATTAAGGCAATTTTAAAAACTCATCCAATCTGGTATATTTTATATATGTTTATCTGGTTATTTGAAATAGGATAGGAAAGGGGGGAAAACAAGATGAGGGATGAGGGTGGGGGGAGGGAAATGGGGACCAAGACATGAGAAAGGGTATCAATGTTTGTGAAGTAATACACCTTCAATCTGTAACCCTTCTATTAACTACAATAAAAATATATGAAAAAAAGAAAAACATTTGAAACAAACAAAAAACCCCCTCATCCAACTCTAGCAAACAATGCTTCTTAAGGTTGTGAAATATTTGAACTAAGTATGTCCAAGTTCTTGGCAGATACATTGCTACAGAAAGGAGAAACTAAATGAAACCTGTCATGAGTTTAGACATATGTAGATTTTTTCCCTAAAATAAAATCATAGGTAAAAATATACACAAAATGCAACTACCAAACCATCATGACGATGATGGTTTGAGATTTCAGTTAAGGAAAGTCAGAGACAGTGCCAAGAAACATAATTCATTCCTTTTTCTTTGAAGATTGTCTCCTGTCTCTACCTCCTCAAATCTCAGAAAATGTATTGATGAATAGATTTTAACTTCATATCCCCATTTAATTAGAGATTTATGACACTGATATATAGGAATATCTGCATGCATCTTGAGTAAATCGAGTGAAATCAGTCTTGTTTAAAATAAATCCCTTCTATTGGAAGAGTTACCTTTTGGTTCTTCGTTTCATATGATGAGATTAAAATGTTCTATGCTGAGCCAATTTCCATTCCTGGCACTGTGAATTTGCATGTTAGTCATTTGCCTTCAGAATTTTAATGGAAATCAAATACTGGTCCAACAGTACACCAGTGGCAAGGTTCTAACAAATAGGGCTCTGTCATTTATTCCTGTGGCCTCTTCATGATCACTTAGCTCATTGCAATTGAAAAGATTTTGAAAATGATATGAGGACAAGTAATTTACATTGAAATATACATATGTGGCTAGGGGCTATTGTGCTAGACAGTGATATTCTACAATCAAAACCCGAGCATCTGCAACTAAAAATTCACTTGTATGGGATATTCTTTTCCATCTGTGTTTAAAAAAATTATTTGTTGGACCAGCGCTAGGGTTTGAATTCAGGTTGTGGATGCTGTCCCTGAGCTTTTGTTGCTCAAAGCTGGCACTCTAGCCTTGAGCCACAGATCCAAGATAAGAATGTCATGGATATTTTTTTTTTTACTTGGATAGGCTAAAAACCACAGTCCCCAAATCTCAGCTGCTTGAGTAGCTAGGATTACAGTTGTCAGCCACCAGCAACCAGCTCTTTTTAAAAATTTAGTATTTCTTTTTCATTATTTATGAGTAGATGTACAAAAGGATTTTAATTCAAAATATCAATTTATGAGTACAATGCATTTTGGCCAATGTTACCAGTTCCGTCATTCTCCTCCATCTATCTCTTACCGCAAATCTTTTTCACCTTGATCTGAAGGACTAGGTCTTGGAGAAAGACATTTCCTCATAACCTGTACAATAAGTAACAACTGCTCACAATATTAGGAACATTAAAAAAATAACCACACAAACCATAATAACATAAATTCATCTCACAAGGCTCTAATATATCTTACAGTTAAAAGAGGAAAAATTATAAATAGGGAATAACATTTCACAGAGCTTAAAGCCAAATTAAAATGGACACTTTATCTATGTCAAAAGCCCAAGTTGGCATGACTTATTCTCTGAATTCTTTAGGAGCCTGTGTTTGCTTGGGCATTATGTCAAGAGCTCTGGCAATAGGGTTCTTTAGCTGAGAAGATGGATAACATCATTCTTAAATGCCAACAGTCAGCCGTGCCCATTGTGTTGGGTCCTGAGCCAATTTGCAGCTGCTTGTCTGGATTTGAGCTCCACACAGTGATTCTTTTTGTGTGTGCGTGTGCGTGTGCGTGTGCGTGTGCGTGTGTGTGTGTGTGTGTGTGTGTGTGTGTGTGTGAGGGGCATGGGGCTTGAATTCTGGGCCTGGACATTGTCCCTGAGCTCTACAGCTCAAGACTACCACCCTTCCCTTAAGCCATAGCCTCACTTCCCATTTTCTAGTGATTAACTGGAGAAAAAAAAATCTCATGTTCTTTAGTGCCGTGGCTGGCTTTTGAACCATGATCCTCAGATCTCAGCCTCCTGAGTAGCTGGGATTAAAGGTGTAAGCCATTGAGTCTGGCAAACACAGTGATTCTTAACAACTGACTCTGTTTTCAGCTAATGCTATCTTGGCTCAAGACGTCCCTGGGAGGAAGGAGTGGTAAGGCAATACACGGATGAAGCACTGAAAGGAGGCTATATCCTACTGCCAGGATGTTGGAGGAAATAAGATGCTATTGATCCTAGCTTCTTTGTGGGCCTTCTATTCAGGACTTTAGTAACTTACTTACAAGTGAGGCAAAAAGAGGCCTTTAAAACTGAAAAGTTATTTCCTTCTTTTAGAGGTGAAGTCCTTTCACTGTCAACCCAAATGTTCGCAAAACATCCATTAAACAGAATTTTCAATTCTTCCAATTATCCTCAAGGCTGAACAAAATGGGGATGGTTCTAACTTTTTTAAATAACATAATTTAAGAACTATGAAGCAAATGACAAGAGAGAATGTATCTCACACTCTGTTATACCAACCACTTGTCAGAACACAAGACAGTCTCAGACAGAATCACTCAGGTTAATCAAAACTAGCCGGAATGTGGACAGACTTCTTTACTTGACGGCTACTACTATGGAGAGATGGAAGTGGCCAGATGGGACTCGTAGCTTTGCAAGGACTCACTGTGCTTCACTGTGGGAGTCCCTGCCTTGAATCCAAACTCACACATCCGCAGAGCTCTCAGTGACCACTATGGGGGCACAGATTCCTCTCAGAAATCACAAAATATGCCCACAAGTCTCACTTTACCCTTTGAATTTGGACTGGACTCTTGTTCCTACAAAGGGTCCGCCATGACTTAAGGAAGTTAATAAAAAACACATTGTATCTTATGAGATTTATGCTTCTCCAGGGCTGACTTTTCTAAGACTGATGATGGATAATGGCTGAGTGAATCCAGGAAGCTCTTGCTGGGAGAGGGTATGAATATCCTTATCTCACATCTAATGCCTGATTCTTCTTGCTTTGAAGTATCTTTAGGTGATGTGATGCTTGGAAGACTTTCTTAAAAGAGTAATAATGAAGTTGAGCATGGCAATTCATGTCTGTAATCCCCGAATTTGGGAGGCTAAGGTATGACAATCTTGAGTTTGAGGCCAGCCTGAGCTAGGCACAGATACTCTCTATAGAAATGAATCACTTAATTAAAAATTCGTACACATACATACATACATACATATGTACATACAGAACTAAAAGACACTTCCTCATTAATAAGATGATATTTGGGCAAGAGGAAGGAGAGCCAGACACACTGACATCTGTGCAATAATCATTAAGGAAGTAGTAGCTTAGAGGACAAAACCCAAGTTTGGGGACCAGTAAGAAGTCAGTGTTCCTGGCACTGAGTGACAGATAGGAAGAATGATAAGAATACAGTTGGAGGAAGGGTTCTGGGCTTAAATATGTCTTTTTGGCCACGGTCAGGATTTATGACACAAAAGAATTTTGAACAGTACCAAGCAAGATCCTACTGGCTTGTATTTGAGAAGGATTATTATTTTTTTTTTGGCCATTGAGTGAAAAGTAGACTTATAAAAATATGATTGCTTTTTAGCATGGCAGCATTTAATGTCTGCCTGCTTAGTGAATAATTTTGGTGGTTCAGGCAATAGATAATGGACTCCACCAAATATAACCAGACCAGAGCTCTGTTGAGCTGTATTGCATGTTCTGCCTCTGCTAGAACCAAGCAGCACGCTGTCATGTGCATAACACTACTGATGTGTCATGTGTTACTTTCAACACACAATGGCACAGAAGTCCAAAAGCAGTGCTCATGTACCTGGCATGCAAACCGAGGTACATTACTCAGTGCTGTCCGCAGCCCTGTCACACTGTAGATGGGAGCTGACCAATGGACTGGTAATTGTCAAGCACTAGAGTTACACATTATATTAATGAAATAATAGTGTATAGTCACATCTAGTGAGCAGAAAGGGCTTGTTCTCTGGCGGTTCACCTGGCTTTTGGACAGTTCATCTATAAGTACATTGAGTCAAAGTGTCTAGGAGTCTTCTTCTCTCAAACAACAACAAAAGGAAAATAGCCTTGCTCCTTGGCCTGGGGTGAGGTGATTTTTTATAAGTGAATTTTATGTTCTGGAGTCCCCATGTAGGATCAAGGGGCTTCATTGATTTTATCTATTCAGACTTCTTCTAGAGGATATTTCCATTCCCAATCATCACCTCTGCGCAAATTTCTCATCTTCTCTGGACAGTCTTACCCAAAACACCTTCCTATTGCTCCTACTGCATATTTAATACAGAAGTCTGGAGTAGGCTATGTGGCTATTGGAATTCATGGCCAAAATTAGATGAGACAAGTCTGAGAGTTCTGGATTATATGTAAAATAGTTAGGTGAAACTAGTCAAGGAGTGAATTCAAGAACTTTTCAGCTTTTGTTACTTTCACCCCCATCACCTTTAGTCATGCCATTTTGGTTGCGGGCTCAATCTCGATTGAGGTTCTAAGTTAAATCTTCAAATTAGTTCACCTCATTTCCCTCTAGTCCCTAATTTTACAACCTACCTATCATTCTGGGAAATGATGGAAAATAGCTGAAATATTATTCTGTTAAGGCAGTGGCTTTTTAATTTCCTTACATAAATAGATTCAATATTGTGAGCTGTTTTTTGCTCCCACCAGTTCTGGGGCTGAACTCAGGTCCTGGGTACTTCCCTTGGAGCTTTCTCAAGGCTAGCACTCTACCACTTGAGCCACAACACCGCTTCAGGCTTTTTCTGGGTTTGTGGTACCAAGGAATCGAACCCAGGGCTTCTACCACTAGGCCATGCTCATGGCTCCTGTAGACTGACTTAACATACCAAAAAGACAGTATTATATTTAAAAGAAAATTCTGTTGAACTTTAAGTAAAGGCTTTGGGTCTATATGATAATTTGGGGTTTTTTTTGTCTTGTGAGATACATTAAACAATGCTTCCAATTGGATAGAAAAACCTCTCATCTACCAGAGATGAAAGAAAGGAAAATTCTCTCAATCAAATTGTTTTTTACCCTGAGGAAATTATTTGTGAGCCATATGTGCATTAAAGTAGCAACAACAACTAGTAATATCTAAGCCAATTTTTAAAAGAAAAAAAGCAAAGGATTAATGATTCATGAGTGCTGCTTCGTTTAGACCCACATAGTTGAACAATATCTCAAAAAATCATCTCAAATGTGCATGATTTCTCTGTAGCTCCTGGATCAACTCTAACATATCCAAATCATACCTAATTTCCAAAAAAAAGAAGGAAAAAAAAGGCTTATGGTCTATCTTATATTGACTAAACAAACTAGAAATAAAAACTAATATACAAATGTTGAAAAGCTTTCCAGCAGATCTTTCTGAGTGAGTGGAGGGGTGTTATATCATTTGTTCTACAGATATACTGCTGTGGTTTTCCTAAATTGTATTTATATATGTAGTTTCACACCTGTAACAATATGCACAATACGTGTATATATACACACATTGGTCTTATCTATCTCAACTTTCTCAGTATGAGGAATTAAGGAATACAGAGTTTTCCCCCATCACTCCACTATGATATTGAACAAGATTAAACAAGAATTGATGATTGGAAAGTTTGATTCTTCAGTAGGGAGCTACAAGGTGAGCAGTCTAAGTCTCTGGAGCAGCCTTTGCCATTCCTATTCTGGATGACTTTACAGGACTATTCTGGAGTTTCCTGGTAATGATGATAGCATATAGCAGAGAAACGATACAGGAGATACTAATTACGAGTTATACTAACACTGATCTATGAGGATTCACTATTGTTCACAAATATATATTTAAGGAAACCGGAACATATAGTAGAAAATGAAAAAGGAGCTCTTAGAAGAGTAAACTATACTTGTGATTCATTTTTTTGTGGTTCATTTTTCCCCAAAAAACATAAATAAAGCTAACCACTGTAAACAAGATGCATTTGAGTCTACATCATGATGCTTGATGCAACGAAAGGATTGTCAGTATTGTTTAAAAGGATCTAAGTTGTTACTTATTCGACGTACATCTTCTAGATCAGAAAGATGTCACCACAGTGCTTCCATCTGCAGATGAAGCTCACTCCTATGAGAATAGGCTTGCAGGCATTCATAAGGTTTTGTATGACTTCATATACACTGAAAAAACCTCCTTCTGGTGATGCACGTTATTATCTTTCCCATCTTATAGAGGCAAAGTGATTGTCCCAAAGTCATTGCAAGGACTTGAACTCAGCCTCTCACTCTCCATAGTTTGTCCTCAACCTGGAGGCCATATTGCCTTTCAAATATCTCTGAAGAAACCAATATTTGAAGGGAATTGGAAGCATTCAATACATTAGCTTTCTGTTACTATGGCAAATACGTTAGATCACTTATTTCTATGGAAAAGGGGAGAGTTGGTTTTCATTTTTGGAAGTTGCAAGTCCACGTTAACATTAAGAGCCTGTTACCGATGGGTGCGTGGTTACAATGGTGTTCTTAGTCACAAGATATGGGTGGGTTGGTGGGACAGCGAGTGAAAGACAGCCAGGATAGGGTGGGAAGTTCCCATGATTCTCCTCAAGGGTGTAGCCACTTAAGGACTCTGCTTTTTCCAAATTGCATCTTTTTGGAATCCATGCCACTAACACCTGAGACTTTAGGAGATATTTATGATTCAGCACACAGCCATGGTGAGGTATTGTACAATTCTCTATGGGTCTCTTGCATCCCTATGTCATACAAGCAAACACATTGCCTGCTTTTTGCTCTGGTTTATCTTTTGAGGGATACTTACATTGATAATGCGTTGCAAGACAGAGACACAGTCTCCTCATGGAGAATGGGCAGCCTTGCTTACTATGTTTCATAAGTTTCCTAAACTCTGGGTTCTGCTTCTGTAACCACTGTAGTGTATGTGTGTGTACAGTCCTTCTGGACTAGAAGAAGTGGGCTTGGAAATGGAACCTAGGAAAATGCTGATCATTCCTACTCTTGCTTTGTAATGTGCAAATAAGCCCTTTGTTTCTGAACACAAAGCAAAACAGTAGACAAACTCCCCTGAATTCAGACTCAATGTAGTTTCTGCAAGGCCAAGAATATATTATTATTTTCAAGGTTCTTTATAAGAAAAGTGGTCTAGAATTACGAATACAAAATTAAGGTCAGGGATGTGGAAGAATGCTAAAATAGTGAATGGTCCTGAATAGCAAACTCCATTCCAAGTGACTTCACCTGGGTCCTAATTATGTTCTCAGAAATCAAAATTGCCCTTATTAACAAATAACCCTAAATTACTTTCAGTTCTCAAGTACAGAGCCTACACAACCCACGGTGCCTCAGTTTACAGAACAGGTCCTCATTTTTGTTTTCTAGGCAAGATACTTTCCAGATTTTCTCAAAATCCAGAATCTTTCAGCATGGAAGAGGAGAAATGGCTTTACTAATTTTGCAACATCAAATCATGTGTTTTTACACACTAAAATATGGAATAGTTAACACTGTCCACAAGTTTGTGTGTTGCTGACAGATAACAATTCCAGGTCAAAAATTATAAATCTTTATTGAGCTCATGAAATGTAGAAATCAATAAATGAGAACAGGAATGTATTTCACTTACTTTTGAAATGTTACTCGATCGACTTGCAGATCTCCCTGGGGACTTGTCATTCTGAAAAATAAAATTAGGAACACCGATTAAAAGACAATGTGGCAATCTGTTTATCATTGAGAAGAGAAAGCACAACCTAGGTTAGAGGGCTGAATATTCTCAATCTTCTTTTGACTAAGTTACAAATTGCTTGTACAGAATGACTTTTCTCTTAAATTGTATTTCTCTAATAAGTTCACTTTTGAAAACATGTCAGTTATCCTCTAAGCAGTCATCAAGTTTAGAGTATTTATTTCCAAGAAATGGTATTGCTCCAAAGAAATTGTGCAATTTCTTTGAAAATAAAATACACAAAGAAAATATATAATCCCATTATTTCCGCATTTGTATAAACACATAGAAAATTCTAAAATTCTGCTTCTCAGTGCCAGTAGTCTGACCATGTCAGCTTCATGGGAAATCCCCTTTACTATGTTCTTCCAAAATACACTTGATTGGTCTTTTCTGTGATGCTTTAACATTTTAAAACATTTGCTTTTTAAACTTTAAAATGCCCACTGAGTTGTTTTAAAATTTAAGACTTAAAAAAATGTTTACAGATTTAAATTTAATACTTTTTTCTGCCCTTAGGGGTTAAAGAGTTTCCAGTTTAGAAAAAAATAGGAAAATGGTATTTTTGTAAAGTCATGTAATTTTAAAAGTAGAAAAAGACTGAGAAATTGAACCACTGCCCTGTTAGAGGCCAGCGAGCCTCTGAATCTGGCAAGCCCGGAGTATCTATGCGTGTCAGGCTGGCTCAGAGTCCAACGTCTAGGCATCTGCTTGCTCTTTCTATTCTGCCAATTACACATCACACGTTAGCGGATCATTGACTAGAAAAAACCAAGGTGTACAGTGTTCTACATTCTGCAAGTAGAAAGCGGTCACCGTCCATCTCTTCTGTACAAAAAATGCTGGAAAGATCATTTCTGCATAGAAAAGATGTGTGAAGGATCCGAATCAACATTTTCAGTGACATGTTTACTCAGTGAAAGGATTCTCCCTCCTTTTCCTTTTCCTTGCATTTTGTTCATCTTCTCGACTCCGCCTCAACGTGGACCTGTGGTATGTTTTTGGCAGAGGTCATTTCTGAGAAGTGACTTGCGGTCACAGCATCTGTCACAGCATCTGAGGTGGGCTGAGCTGCCTACTTGAGACAACTGCAGAGACTCAGAGGTGGTAGCATGTGGCCTCAGCAGCTTAGATGCTCTGCACACTCACTGCTACCAAGAGGCCTTGCCATGGCAGCATCCATCTCCTCCAACCACAATGTCATGGTGCAACATTGTTATTACAGACTGAGATGAGTCACAACAATGCAATTAGTTACACCGCACAACGGCCCCCTCCCCACCCAGCAAGAGATGAATGGCTGTGCTACCCACGGACATGTTTCCCTGATTAACTTTCTCTGGTGATGAAGAGAGGCACTTTTCTACTGACATCTCAACTCCTCTTCTAGACTCTGGCTACCAAAATCAATCTATTACTCTTTTCATTGCAGCTCAGAGTTCTGACACATGATTGCATAAAACAGGTAAATAAACTGCATGCAGTAAGAGACTTTGGAAACAGACTTGTCCTCGAGTGTATTTTGTTATGTTTCCTTCATTTGCAGGATACTTGAGTATATGGTTAAGGAATAAGAATGAAGCTACTGCAGGAAGAAGAAGAAGAAAACTAGGAAATGTCCACTAGATTGCTAAATTTTTCAAACTACTTTAAAAGAGATTCCCTTTTCAAATGTGAGGAAGTTCAGCAGCAGGGTTGAGTAAGGTAATTTCCACATTCTTCACCAGCGTTCTACAATCCAATGGACGGGTAGCATCTGCTGAATATTTTAGTGTCTCAAAAGATCTTTTATAGTGAAATCAATTGGCTGTATGTTCTCCTTACTCAAGGTGAGACATTGAAAGAAAGAAACAAACTTAGGTGACGGTTGGTATGTTTTCATTTCAAGGACAAGTTTTCTAAAGATCTGTTTGATCAGTGTGTGAGAGTACAGCCATGTGTTCTCTTGCTGTGCTGCTGTGATGTTCAGGGAGATTGACTTTTCAATTAGTTCATGTTGTGGTGAGCTAGCTCTAATAGAAGTAGATTGTGTGACATTTGTGAACTTGATCTTGAGGAGATAACATCTTGGGGATCCTTGTAAGGATAAAAGGAGTTAGAATTGAAAATCTTTTGTCAATTACAAGGTTGCAATATTTCCATTATTATTGACAAGGAAAGAAAACCATTGATAATTTTCTCATACCTTTCTCAGTGTACCTCTTTTGCAACTCTGCCTCTGAGGTGGGTTAGTTCTGACACATAAAATTTAAGAATGAAAAAGATATTTCATTTTTTCCAGCCAAGGTTATTAAGAAAGTTAGTCTGCCTTTCTTTTGAAGCAAACTGTCGGAAGCCCTTTCCATCTTGGAACACTTCCTCAAGTGTCTGTCCAATTTGCTAGTAATTAATTGGGTAGCTTGTCCCATTGCACGCGCAATGACAAATTCTTCTTTGTAGATTAGTCAATATGGTTGTCATACCTCATTATGATCAATTTAAATACTTTACCTTAGATTAAATGGAAGCTGTTTCAGAATCTAATAATCTTACTGGTACCCAAATTATAATGACCTTGTAGGTCAATAAAAGTTGGAACCAACAAGAAGTTCTTGTCAGGCTTGCATAAAAAGTGTGGGGTCATTAGGTAGATTGTTGGATATTAGAATGTCATTCCCAGCATGTAGAGAGGCCAGTAGTTCACAGAACTATTCTAGTATTTTAGTATTTTCAAGGAATGTCTTCACTTTGGTTTTATACCATCTGTTATTATTAGTTTACTTATTGTGATTATTCATAGTAATTTTTTTGCCAGTCCTGGGCTTGAGCTCAGAGCCTGAGCACTGTCCTTGGACTGTCTCAAGGCTAGAGTTCTAGCTCTTGAGCCTCAGCATCACTTCCAGCTTTTTTCTATGTATGTGGTACTGAGGAATCGAAACCGAGTCTTCGTGTATGCTAGGCAAACACTCTACCACTAGGCCAAACTCCCGTCCCTATTCATAGTCATTTTTTTTATCAACTTTGATTTTAGTAAACATAGTTGGATTTTTGGTACAAGAAATGATAAACAGGTGCCAAATCAGGAAGTCACTATCAAAACTGGATTAAATGTATTTTTAACATTCTACTATAAGGAAAAAGACATTATTGTCTTTAAAATTGAATGATCTACATTGAAGAATATGTAACACAAGTCATGCATTATCTACATATGATTCTCTGTGTATGCATTAATTGTTTAATTGGAAGATCATAGTAAGGGAATGAGAAGCTTTTAGTGTAAGAAAAATGAAATAGTGTTCTGTAAGAAAGCCAGTGTGAGACATTCTCATTGAAATCCTTGGCACGATAGAATGTTCCCCGTTCCTGCTTCAAAGTTAACAGTATTTTAAAGAAGGACAAGATTAGGTAACTTGATGGCCATCTGAAACATTTCAAGTACTATTGTCATTGTTATGATAATTGCAACTTTTACATAAGAGTGTGTGTGTGTATGTGTGTGTGTGTGTGTGTGTGTGTTTCTGTGTGTGTGAACTTGTATAGAGGCTTGAACATGGTGGGGGAAATTCATATTTATATCAATTTTGAATGGTTAGAAAATTGATGTTGTAAATACTGTAGACAACTAGCTATTCATTTGAAAGTATAACAGATCTCTATCACATGCATACATTACCACAGAGTCTTATATGTTCCAACAAACCATTCAAAATGAACCTAAATTTAAAGATCAATTTTAGATTGGCAAACTCTGTAACTAAAGAGGAACCAGAATCTGTGACATCTCTGTATTTAATTATATACTATCCAAAGAAATGTAAAAAAAATTGAAATAAATAAGAAAATAGCTAAGTGAGAAAACTATGGAGCTCATAGGGTGAATAGAGTTTAAGTTTTACAATGTAAGAAAGAGTTATATCTATTCACAACAAGGTGACAGAAAGTAACTCAATATTAAAAAAGTGAGTAAAAGATTGAAACCGAAAGTCACAAAGTAAGACTCAAGCTGTTTATAAACATATGAAAGATGGTTAAAGTCTCAAGAAAAATCTGGAAGATATAAAAGCAACTGAACATTGCTTTCTACATATCATCAGGGAAAATTTAGACGAGCAATCATCTCTGTTGCTGGTGTGATAGGTAGAAAGAATAGTCTCAAAAATTGCTAGTGGGGTCGAGCCTGGTGGCTCACGCCTGTACCCCTAACTACTTAGGAGGTTCAAATCTGAGGCTCAAGGTTCAAATCCAGCCTGGGCACAAAAGGACCTGATATTCTTATCTCCAATTAACCTCTAGAAAATGGGAAGTGGGGCTTGGCTCTATGGTAGGGCTGTAGCCTTGAGCTGAAGAGCTCAGGGACAATTCCCAGACAGAGTTCAAGCCCCATGACCCACCCCCCAAAAAAAATTTCTAATAGTGTGACTTTTTATTTTTCAATATTACTTGAAAGCAATCTGGCAATACATATCGTTAACAACCTTATTTTATGCAGTACTCTCACTCCAGAATCTATGCCAGAGAAATAAGAGCAGAACACAAGGACACATGAGCATAGCTACTTTGTACAACTCTGTTCTTAAAATGGAAAATAAAAATGATAGCAAGAAGAATGTGTTGGTTGTTGACAGAAAGTCCACTGGGATATTGGTGACAACAGCCACTTGAAGAGAAACCTGTAGGAAAAGCTTCTGCCCTGGTCTCTCACATGCCATCTGCATTGTCACAAGACAAAGCTGAGGGCATCCATGTCTGGTTGAATTCCAGGTCCCAAGTCAGCTCCATTGAGGAAATCATTGCAGAAAATGAAGACTTCAGAGGCATGCTGGGGCAAAATCTTCACTAAGCTGACTCCAACAAGGCTGAGAATTTGTACAAAGTGGAGGAGAGGAAATCATCTCTGCTGGGCTCCAGCCAAAGGCTGTCACTGTGATTACAGTGTGTAGAACACTGCCACCTGCTGGACACTGGGATATGAGGCCATCAATAGCTTCCCAACAGTGAGAGAACTTATTTTCTGCCTTAAAAAAAAATTAAAATAATCTAAATCTTACTTCTTAAAATACTGTATCTTTCATTCACTTATTTTTTTCTGGATATTGTTGTATGTTCAATTTGGGTATTCTTGTTCTCCCTTTCTTTTTAGTTCCTTTCCTGCCTTTTCTTTAGTGTCTGAACATGGGTTCCTGTACATTCACCTTTCAATATTTGACCTCAAAAACACATCTTCTCTTTCCCTCTCCATTTACCTCCACATCAGTGCTTTCTTTCCCTCGACAAACTGTATAGTCATGTTTATCCTTTCTTCTCCCTGTACTCCCAAATCAGTGTCCTTTGTTATCTATATGTTCAGAAAGGAACAACATTGCCAGTCACTTTTTGTTGATCTATTAGTTTATTCATCTATTTATCATTCCTTTATTTCCTTTTGTCATTCTTCCTCAGCATATCACTAAGTATCCCTTATCTATGTAATATACCCACTCACTCTCTCATTAACCTTTTCTGCTAACCTCAGTGTCTAGACTGGCTGCCTTTTTGTAACACACACATCTGGTCGTTGTGACTAATTTATCTCCCTTGCCTCCATCTTACCTTTACCCTTATTTTCCTACCTTCTCATAAGGCATCTTCCATGCGCCGGTATTCTTCCCAACATACCAGAGCTAAGGTAAGGACAAATGCATTCTCATAATGGGTCATTTTCTTTAGTGATTTTTCTCTACAATGACCTTTTTTCTGCCTGATTACACTAGCAGTCAGGACTCAGTACCTTGAACAAAATGTCCTAATTACTTACTGAGATAAATCATCCTCCAAAAATAAAAACAAAAAAATTCATCACAACCGTATCATAACCCAGTTGTACTTAAATACTGGCATATACCCAAACCAAGGTTAAAAGTTAAATATTCCAACCCAAACATGTACTTAGATACGTAAGTTTCAACATAGAAGGATTATTGTGCTAAAAAGGAAATACATCTTCCCAAAAGGCAAGTGCTGGAAAGATGAATGAAATTAGAAAAGATAAAGACTTGATTGAAATCAAAGAAGATACAAATAAACTGATGTGTGAGATGAAAGAAAATTCCAACAAACACATGATTAAACTAGTGCATAGAAGACTATGAGAGAGGAATTCAATAAAGACACAGACATTGTGGATAAGCTGCCTTTGTAGGACTACTTAAAGATAAAAGAAAAGAAGAAGAAAAAAGAAAAACCCAATAATGGAAATCAAAAGCTCCACTGAAAGTCTTGCTGGTGGAATAAAACAAAGTGAAAATAAAATATCAGGGATTAAGATAATCTGAAGGGACTATATTATCAGAGAAAGTTAAAGAGAAAATGCAGTCACTATAAGTGGAACACCCCATCAAAAGGCCAAACCAGCTGTTGTCAGAGGCTCATACCTGTCATTCTAGCTACTCAGGAGGCTGAGATCTTAAGATTGTGGTTCAAAGCGAGTGGGACCAAAAAGTCCCTGGGAGACATATACAATGGCACCTGACACATAAATGTAATCATGAGTGAAGCCTTGGTTACAGACCTGTTAGGGCTGTATGTAAATTTTTACAGCTACTTTCTCATAGGTGAGGCACAGAGGAAGAGCTACCTACATTCGTGGGGAACAAAGATGCCTGCTAATGTAACTGCACTTGTACATTCCTAGTGCCTCTAAGTTCTTGACTTAGTTGTGGCTTTTTTTGTTCTTTTAAGAGACTTCTTAGCATTGACTGCTTTCTTTGATTGCCCCAGAAACGAGTTTAGATCTGGTTGTGTAGATGTTGGCTGTGTTAAAGAAGACATGGTTAGGGTTGTGTGGTTATGAGACACCAGTAAATTGGAGGGCTCCATGAATATGCTTCTAAGAAAGTATCAAAAGGGTGAGAGGATACCACCGTCGGTCACCAGACTGAATTGGTGTAATCAACTGAAAAATGCTCAGGATGTGTTTCAAATTGATTTCAAGTCCCTGAGGCAAATATAAATACTTTGAATTAATTGTAGAAACTTCTAACAGAAAATTAAAATCTATGTTTGAGACCATTTACATTCCTTGGTAAAGGAAACCTGGGTACTTCTCGACTTGGAGTCCTACTGTATTCATGGCTCCAATGATAACATACATTTAGCATCAGGGAGCTTTTGCATAATTTATATGAATTTTCCATCAAGTATTATTATCTATTAGGTGATAAGACACAGGAGAGTTCCCATTTGGATGTAAAAAAATCACCTTTAAACTGAAGAGTAGTGTGTTATTAGTCACCTTGGGACAGCCATCAAGACATGCCTTGAACATCCTTTTGTTCCGAGGAAAGGTCTATATTTCTTCTTGAAAATGATGATTACTTTTGGGGGGGGTCGTAATGAGTTTGGACGCAGGGCTTTTGCTTACTAGACAAGCACTCTACCTCTTGAGCCATTCCTTTAAACACAACTGTCTTGCAAACATCAGTTCTCACAGATGCAAAAACAGTGCTTCAAGGTCTGTTCAGATTGAAGATGAGTAAAACTATCTCACTGTCATAAAGACAGAGGTCATAGTTAAAGAGATGGCTTGAAAAACACTCCTTAAACTTTAAAGCCTAAAGTACATTATATACTATAAATAATTTCAAATTTCATGAATATTCCAGGTTCTCAAGTCCGATAAGCAACATATATGCCATTTTTAACTGAAACAACAATTGCTTCTTAAACAGCAGGGGATGGTTGCAATCTCCTTTTTATAAAATTCTTTTGTCTGGCAATTCCTTGCTCAATGGAAGAAAATAGCACTGGGGCATATAAATCAAATACACTCAATGCAATACTTCAGAGTACATAATTTTCTAACATTTTGGCTTATATTTCTTTTCCTTGCTTCTTTATTTTCAGCACTGGGTTAGGATCTGGTACCTTGCAGTCCCATGTGGGGTATTTCTCACTGAACCGTGTCTCCTATCTAGTTTCATTTCTTTAATCTAAAATAAAACATTTATTTGTATGTTATGGTTTGAATATGAAATATATCCCATAGTTTCAAGTGTCTAATAGTTGGTCCCTCGTGTCCCTCTTTGATGAAATTCTGGAAGCAGGAAAGAGGTGATGGCTGAAGGAAGTATGTTCATGAGTAATCTCTGATTCTTGGTCCTCTCCTTAGTCTCATTTCCTATGCATCACAAAGAAAAGAACTTCCTCTATGATACATCCCAATTGCCATGATTTTCTGTTCAAGAACATGAGCCAGGCAACAATGGATGAAGATCTAAAAGCTGAAGCTAAGAGCTGAATTGATCTCCCTGCACAGATCTTAATGTGCAGTTCAGAAAATCAAAATTGCATACTGGACTGAGGACAAGGGGTGGCCAAGCTCATAAAGTTTCAGAGAAAAAGGAGGTCTTTTCTGGACTAAAGGCCATTAGCATTACATTCTGACATAAGTAAATATTTGTCCGTATTTCTAAAAGACTTCATGTACCTTACAGTACACTGAATGGTGAAAAATATTTATCCCATGTTTGGATCCATCCTAGAAAGATTTTGTAGAGGCTCTACTAAATCAGACTCTGTTGTCTTAAAATACAAAGTCAGCTGGTAAGGATTTCATTGTCAAGTTCAATGTCATCATTGTACAAGTTATTATTCACAAATTAAGAAGGCTGATTATCACATATGGGAAAATTTACTGTACTGAAAAGGACATTGTACACTTGACATTTACCTCAGAGAGAATGGAAAAATCACTTGTATGGTAAGGGTGGCAGAAAAGTAATTTCAAAGTACACCATAGTCTTAATAAAAGAACAATAAATGGAAATGTCATGAACTCAAAAATCTCTTCTCAAAAGTTTTCAAGAACAGTATTCAGTATTGAAAAACTAAAATAGTATAAGAGATAATCATGCAAAATTCACCAATGTGACATTCAGAATAAATCCTCAGGAAGAAATATTTTTCTCTTAGAAAAAGTTTTCAATTATATTTAATTGTTTCAAGCTCTTTTATGTGCTAGATTTTAGAAATAATCTTTATTTCATGTTTCTCACCTTAAGAATAAGGTATGTTTTCTTTAAAACATGGCAACAGGTTAGTACGACAGGACTTCACAAAACATTATGTGGTGATAGTCTACTTTTCTCATCGTGTGCCTTTCAGGGAAGACTAATTTTCTTCGATGTGACATTCTTTTTTTTCTGTATTTTTTCCATGTATTTTTAATTGTAATTAGTAGAAGGGTTACATTATATTCACCAGATATAAGGTGCATTACTTCACATACATTGATACCTTTTCTCATGTCTTGGTCCCCATTTCCCTCCCCCCTACCCCCACCTCTCATCTTGTTTTCCCCCCTGCCCTATCTTATTTCAAATAACCAAATATGCACATATCTAATATACAAGATAACCAGGTGAAATACTGTAACAATATGAGATAACCAAGGGACACCAAAAAAGAGACAAGAGATAACACAGTACATTAAGAACAACATCGATGTGACATTCTATTCTTAAGGTCACAAACCTGATTAATGCTTAGAAAAATAGTTGTGACTTACCTCTTCTTTTCATAATCTTTTTGTCATTCACTTATTCATGTGTACATCATCTGACCATAACAGGCAGACTTCATCATTTGAACAGTCATTTAAGATGAGAGACGTATCAATGATTACATACCATGTGAAGGAGCACAAATGATCTGATTCTTGAAAAAGACAAAATACCTGCTTCCATGTCCCATCCCATTGTCATGCTCCCACTAACTGGCTGTGATTCTGCAGAAACCTCCTCCGGGCAGGGTTCCCGTCTTGTTTGCCAGTATACTATTTGGCCTCATTAAAGATCCAGACTCACATCATTCTTTTCGAAATGTAATAGCTGTCAAAGCAAAACCATCGTAACCAACAGAAAATAGGAGGAGATTTTAACCTTTCTGGTAAAATCAGCCTGCCACAGCTTCACTGATGTAAGCAGAAGACATGAGACTGATTGGGTCCGAGACAAAGGTAGGTTATGACTTACCAGAGTCTCATCTGTGGTATACTATGATATTGGTTTTAGAAATTGGGTTCTATAAATTGGGGGGAACCCTGGAGTTTGGAGGAACTCAAATCAGTTATAATTATGTATGCTTACTCTTTAGTGTAGAGTGAGGAATTTTGCCTCTTTTTCAAGACTTTGCATCCTTTAAATGATAACAAAGACTACAGACAGTGTATTGGTAAAATGTGCAGATTTATAAGAAATTCATAGAGAATTGTATTCCCACATGATTCCAGTTTTTGCAACCCATCTCAGTTGTGGCAGATAGTAGAATAAAGAACCGGTCAGTAGAGAGAGAGAGAGAGAGAAAGTCAAAAGCAGGTAGTTCACAAAGATAACCCAGCTTTTAACTCAAGAATGACCAGAGAACACCCAGCAGCAAGCAGAGAAAAGAGTTACAGAGATGTCACCCAGTGAATGAAGAGCCCTTGCCATTTATATGGAACAACACCTATTGGTGTAAACACTTCTCCCCTAGGAATGAGACAGCTGCAAGTTGTCCTGTGAGAGACATTTTCTATCTTCTGTCTCTTTGTGTGTGGGGCTCACTTTCCTACTTAATATCCACACGGATCTGTTACTCATAATGTTCTTTGATTTATATTTTTATGGCTCCATGCTTAGGATTATTGCTTGGTGTGTATGTGTGTGTGTGTGTGTGTGTGTGTGTGTGTGTGTGTGTGTGTGTGTGTGTGTGTGTGTGTGTGTGTGTGTGTGTATAGCAGGATAGGGAAAGAAATCTAATAACTATCAGTCAACAAGTCTATCTAATATGAGAATGGGATATTTGCTTTTGTATTGAGATATTGTTTTAATGTTGCTTTTCATTTGTCCTTTAAGAGCTCAAAATTCTCATTGATGTATTGATTATACAGAGTTCAATAGAGAAAACATGCATTCAAAAGTTTTCGAAGCATATAAACATATTTTAGTTGGTCACTGAAAGCAACTTAGTAGATTTTGCTTAAACTACACAAAACCTCTCCAATGATTGCATCTGTTTTTGCTTCTTGAGAGGTAGGTATGCGATTTGGCCTGGGGATAGAAACTAGCATACACACTCTAAATCTGCCATTGTCTGCAGTGTGGTCTTCAACAGGTTTACATCATGTTTTTATTTATTTTTTTTTTGACAGTCCTGGGGACTGAAGTCAGGGCCTGAGCACTATCTTTGGGCTTTCCTCAAGGCTAGTGCTCTACCACTTGACCACAGCACCACTTTCAGCTTTTCTACGTATGTGGTACTTGGGAATTGAACCTGGGTCTTTGTGCATGCTAGGCAAGCACTCTGTCACTAATCGAAACTCCTGGCCCCTACATCATGTTTTTAAAGTCTTAGTTTCCTCATTAATCAAACTGGAATAATTATCTATATTGTGAAGGTTTCCTGAGGATTACAAAATGTTTGATGGAGGGTGTCAGGGTATATATATTTGAAGAAATGAAAATTCTTTCAAACTTAACTCCCCCTAAAGAATCAGGAAATGTAACATTCAAGAGTCTAGCAACTTTCCCAAGTTCATAAGGCCGGGAATATATCATTTTCCCTCAGATCTCTCACAAGAGATCTGACCTTGCGCAGTAAAGAAATGTGTATGTTTTTGTGTGTATTTCCTCTTCTTTTAAGTTTTTGTACTCTCTAACAAAGCTGTAGGGCATATCCGTCATCCTGGACTGATACATTAATTTCTTGACTTTCACACTAATCATGCAAATTTTTTGAAATTATGATCAAATAAATCTGCAACATAAAATTTATTATTTCAGCTGTTTTTAACTATCAATTTAATTAAGCAATTCAGTGGCACACAGTACTGAGCTGGTAGAATATTTTATCACTTCTATTTCTTTAACCTTATTTTTTTACCTGCTGTCTTTTGTCAGGACTTGTGATATCATGAGAGCACTAACATATGCATTTTAAATTATTATTTTTAAATATAGACACATTGTGAACAAATTTTCTAATCTTGTTTTTATTAGGAGAACATGATCCAAAATGATAAGGGAAAATCCTTTGCATGATATTCTATCAAATTTACCAATTCAGCTGTTTCCCCAAACAGTCTTGTTTCCCCTTACATTTCTTCTCCAGCTTGCTATGAGTGGACATTGATGAACATCAAACATGACAGTCAACTGACCAGTACTAAAAGTGATGCTCATTCCACGGCAGATAGTTTGGGACCTGCCACCTCATATAAGAAAGCCTGGCACAGAGAAGACAATTTCGGGTGCCAATCCACAGCACCATTTGGGGTTTGTCACAGAAATGATGGTAGTTGTTTCCCATGGGAACAGAGAGAAAAAGGCAATGAACAATGGGAAAGAGAATCTGTACTGTCGGCCCATCTACTTGTCCACAGTAAGTTGTCCACAGGTACATAACTTGCTATCCAGCTCATCTACGTGATACTCTATTCTGAAATAATCCTGGTTAAAATGCACATCAAAAGGCGTAAGGAACTTACTGCAATGACTGAGGGTAGGAAGAGGATCTGGAATTACTGTCTTGCCACATGGTCCTGCCTCAAGTTATCTCCCTTCTTTCCAGAAGCCTCATCTATAGGAAAGTACTTGAAGAGGCCATGGGAAATCATAGATGAGCAGAGCCTAAAATGTGCTGTGGCCTAAAGGCTAGAAATGGGCAGTTCTTAAACTCAATAAAACAATCTATTAAAATCATAAATTCCCATCACTGTTATGTCCTGTCAAAGACTCTAAATTTGTAGATAGGAAATAGTATCCAGATATCTGTATTTTTAAGACTTTTTTCCAGGTATTTGTGTCAGGAATTGCTTGGATTGGTTTGAAGATAAAATATATAGCAATGGAAGGACAAAACAAGCTAACATTGTGACTTCAGACTGGTTAGAGTTATGATCTTCAAATGGTTGGGACTATAAAATCGCGATATGAATATTCAAAATACTTCCAGAATTTGCCTATGGAATTTCAAACTTTTAAATCAAGAGTTAATGTAGAAAAGTACATATGCACTACAGCTAAATAACCTCAGAAGTATAGACATACTATAAATGAGCAATTTACTTTGCTCAGTAGTTGTATTAATTACTTTGTGTTGCTATGACCATAAACAACTCAAATTGAGGAAAGACTTGTTTTGGCACAGAGCTTTGGAGGTACATGTGACTGAGCAGGGCAGTTCTCATTTTGGTGGCCAGAGAGGGCAGAGGGAGGCGAGCCAGAAACCCTTCAAAGCAAGCCATGTAGAATCTACTTCCTCCAGCTAATAAGCCCCACTTCACAAAATCCCTATTACTTCCCTAAATAGCACCACTACTGGTGAGCAAGGGTCAAATACATGAGAGTGTGAATAGCATTTCATATGTAAACCATCACAGTCGTGTAAATCGAGTATGTCTCTGGCTTCGAATAAACCATCAAATAATTATGATCGTGTGTAGTATACATAGAAATAATTACTAGATTCATCTCCCACTAGTTCAGAATGAATACCTCAGATATTAAGTTATGGGTTGCTGACACAAGTAGCTATTTTTCTGGGCTTTAGAGAGAAAACAAAAACAAAAACATGTGTGACCCAGGGCAGGGTGAGAGAAATAGAGGGCCCCCTCCCTTTTTCCTGCTGGAACAGATGTACTTGAGCCTTGTTCTGACTTAGACAGGGTAGCTTATGCGCATGCCTCTCAGTCAGGCTCCCTGGGGCAAGCAGTAATACTCCTGAGCATTTTGAGCATTTGAGGCATTGGAACTCTTTTCAACTAATCCAGACTCTAGGTCTTGGGAACCCAAGACAATAATAAAAGATCTCTGAGCTTATTCTCAATTTCTATCAAAGTGGATCAAAAAGACTTCCTCCAGCTAGGAGTAGCCAGTCTGGGCTATAAAAGGACATGGACTTCAAGTCCTGAGATGGAAGATGCAGGATGGTTCCAGTTAATGGAAAATATTTGCCTATTTTATAGCAGACTTGGGCTAGTGTCCCAAGGGAGGTTCTTTTCTAGGAATATTTTGGTCAATGGACTATAGGAAAAACATAGAATCATCACCTTAAATTTGTGTTTTTCTTTTCATTCCCGATAAACCTTGTTATGTAGATCTCATTCATAAATGCTATTGAATAACTAAAATAGCTGGTTTTGCTCTGCTTTGTGGAAGCAGGTAAAGAAGTAATTTCTTGCTTTGTATAGATGCAGACTGAGACTTTCAGCTAGACGATGATGAGTCAGCAGACCATCTCTGCTCTCAGGTTTTTCTAGTCACTGTGTTTCACCCCCTCATTACCCCAGTGACATTTTAGTAGCATCACTTGCACTGTTAATGTAAGCATTCATGCCCTGAGAATTCTTCATGAGAAATTCTCATGCATTCCATTTTCTCCTGGTGAGCAGTTGCACTGTACTAAGAGGTAGGAATAGTTTAGATCAGATAGCTCAGTTTGTAAAACCTCAAGACTAATAAAGTCGAGGTTAGGAGATGGTTCTCTACGGTGATCAAGCAGTGTTTCAGTATATGTGTGAGAGAAATAGCTTTCAAAGACAGGGATTAAAGCTGCATCTTGGCCAATGTCTGCTGTCACAACGCAGCGTGATTGTGAAAAGGGGGATACTGAATTTGCCTGTCAACAGATTCATCAGTTTAAAATGACTTGTTAGTACCCATGGGTGCTTCTGACAGGCCTGGACAAGGAAGAAAGAAACCCAGTGAAAAGGAAAGGAGAAATCAAAGAAAAGGATAGATGGCTTGGTCGTCAGAGTGAAGATAACCTTTGGGCTTCTTCAAGGCCATCAGCGTTGTCCTGGACCTGTTATTACTCTCTATGGACTGGTAAAACATTCCTACTCAGTGTCTAGTGATGTCTCACAAACCAGTTATCCACGTGATAGACAGCTTGAGTTAAGAGAATTGTAAAAGGCGACAGGATTTGAGTAGTTATTTCAAAGAAGAAACATGTAAGCCAAAGATGCAATTATGTACACTGATTATATGCAAAGGTTCGCTTCATTTTAAAAATAAAGAATGTGAAAAGAAACTGTTGTTTGTATCGAGTGTTTAGATGATTAGTGTGCAGATAGGCATGAGACAGCTTCAGCTCTTCTGGGAAGAGGAACCAGGAGGGCTGGGCCCTTTCCTTTCTTTGCTCAGTTTCTCTCTTCTATTTTTAAGAGTGCTTCCTTTGATAAGATTTCAGTGTGACCCTGAGGAGCTCCCAGTCTGATTTCATTACTGACAACTGGTCAGTTAAGCATATAAATATAAATAGGCACTCTAGTAAAGATAGTCTAACACTTCAACACAAAGAACAAAAAGGCATATGAGACCAAGTGGCTTTCTTGTTATGCTCCCCAATTGTGGTTTAATGGTATCTTGAAAAAGTGTTTTTTAAGCTTATCTCTTCTTAATTTGGGGAATATAAAATATGTATTGTGAACACCATTCCTGACTCTGATTTAAAGATAAATATTGGAAAAGGGGGACAGAGGTGTTGAATAAACTTGTCTTCAGAAGGAAGCAGCATAGGAAAGGAATTTTGGACAGTCAGATAACATTGGGTGTTCTCTAGGGGTCCAAACAAGACCTTAAAAAGGGGGCCGGAAGTTTGGCCTAGTGGTTGAGTGCTTGCCTAGCATGCAGGAAAACCTGGGTTCGATTCCTCGGTACCACATACATAGAAAAAAGCCGGAAATGGTGCTGAGGCTCAAGTGGTAGAGCTCTAGCCTTGAGAAAGTCCAAGGACAGTGCTCAGGCCCTGAGCTCAAGCCCAGGATTGGCAAAAAAAAACATCTATAAGGAAGTTCTATAAAAAACATTCCATTTCCCTCACTTCCAGGCCTTCAAAACTGTACCTAAAGCAATGACAAGAAGGATATGCATAAGATGTCTGCATCTAAAGACTGCTGTCCATCCATACTCTATGAGGAGCAACAGAATAAATGTAATGATGAGTTGTTATTGATGTGGCTGATACTAGTAAAGAGAATGCCCAAAGAAACTGGGCAATAATTGTCTGTACATGAGTTGCTTTCCTATTTAAACAGATTTAATCAGAATAATTAAATAAATTCATAATGCAGAAACCCATAATATCATTTAGGCTTTAACAAACACTGTAACAAATAAATACAGTAGATCCTGAAATATGTGCTTTATGCCACACCTTAGACTTTTATTTGTAGGTACTACTGTAGCTTTGATTAAGTGGATAAAATCAATCACCTTAGTTTTAGTGAGAAGTATTTCAAATCTAATTGTTCTATGAAATATCAATCTACATTTGGAAACTGACCTCTATTTCCAAATCAATTTCTATTTTGTGAGCAGGTGGTGGAGCAATTTTCAAAGTGACTGCTGGTAAACCCCTCACAGGGAGCAGTGATTGATTTATTACTGTGTGCATTTTTTATCAAGACAAGAAGACTTTAAGGACTCACTGGAGACTTTTCTCAAAATTTCATTTATATTATCAAACAAAAGTCTTCCCCTTCTTCAGGAGAAATCTTCAGGTAGAGGAGTTGTTTTTTAAATTTTCATATTTTAGGTACAGAGTTAGGATTCAAGTCCATCTATCCCATTCATGAATAATGTACAAAAATGGCATGCAATTCATCATATTGTATTCTCCCAGGTCTCAGTCTAGGCACTGAAATCAGCATGTATTTGGGGGTCAATCTGAATTTGCAGTTTTTTAAGCTCTCTGATCTACAGTTGCTTGTCAGCAAAGTGGAAAGAAATACTGAATTTGTTGGTAGATAGTATGTGAGGGTCAAAAATGGAAAAAGGGGAAAATCACAAGAATAACACATGGAAAATAGAAAGCAATATTTATAGAGCATTTTTACCTTGATTTTGACTTGCATGTGCTACAGTTGAACGGAAAAAGATAAATCAGCATTTTTTGCCTTTTTTCCCTATAGTAAAGCAATATTTATCTTTTATTTTATTTATTTATTTATTTTTGCCAGTCCTGGGCTTGAGCTCAGGGCCTGAGCACTGTCCTTGGACTTTCTCCAGGCTAGAGCACTACCACTTGAGCCTCAGCACCACTTCTGGCTTTTTTCTATGTATGTGGTACCAAGGAATCGAACCCGGGTCTTCGTGCATGCTAGGCAAGCACTTTAACCACTAGGCCAAACTCCCGGCCCCAATATTTATCTTTTAATGTATAGATTTAGCATTTGAGTATGTGGTTTATTCCAGAAAAAACATGAGAAAACTTATTTTTAAAAAATCAAACAAGCAATAAAATTAAGGATACACCTGAGCCTGAAAACCCATAAAACTTAAGATAATTGAGAAATTATGAAAAACAGATTTTAATTTTGTGTTAATTTTGGTTTTTCCTTCCTTCCTTCCTTCCTTCCTTCCTTCCTTCCTTCCTTCCTTCCTTCCTTTTTTTCTTTCTTTGTGGGTCATAGGGCTTGAACTCAGCCTGGGCACTGTCCTTGGACTCTTTAGCTCAAGGCTACTGCCTTATCCTTGGGCCAAGCCCCACTTCTCATTTTCTAGAGGTTAATTGAAGATAAGAGTCTCAGGTCCTTTTGTGAATGTGCTGGTTTTGAACTTTGATCCTCAGATCTCAGCCTCCAGAAAAGCTAGGATTACAGTCATGAGTCACTGAGCTCAGCAAAAGATATGTATTTTTTTTTTGGCAGTCCCTGAACTTGAATTCAGAGTTTGGGCCCTGTCCTTGGACACCTTTGCACAAGGCTAGTGCTCTGCCACTTGAACCACAGTGCCATTTCCAGCTTTTTCTGAGTATGTGGTACTGAGGAATCAAATCTAGGGTTTCCTGCATGCTAGGCAAACACTCTACCACTGGCTATGCTCCTGGCCCTGGTTTTTCTTTTTCTTCCGGCTATAAAAGGCTGGGGCCAGGCACAGTGGCTCACCCCTGTAATCCTAGCTACTCAGGAGGCTGAGATCTGAGGATCAAGGTTCAAAGTCAGCTCGGGTACAAAAAGACCTCTAGAAAATGGATAGTGGGGCTTGGCTCCAGGGTAGGGTGGTAGCCTTTAGCTGTAGAGCTGAGGGACAGTGCCCAGGCCAAGTTCAAGTCCCATGAACCACAAAAAAAAAGCAAAAAAAAAGCTGGATAGTTGACTGAATTCTGAAGGGTTCAAAGCAGAAAAAAAAATAAGATCAATTCAGCAGTACAACATACATGCTTTTTTTTTTTTTAAAAGAAAGATAGAAATCTTAACACCTGGGATGAAACTTTCCATAACAACTTATTCTAAATATTTCTGTCCGCCTTGTTTTTTGAGGAACATGTATTGGGTTACATACTTAACTACATAGTCCTGCAAACATAGAGCAAATTTCTTACTGAGGACACAGGCTGAAGCAGGCACAGACACTGACTGGCTGGAAGCTGGGTGGGTTGATTCCCTAGAGACATGTCTCCAATGGCTTCAGGCAGATCCATTGTAGCTCCTCTTTCTACCTTCTCAAACACTGCAACATCTAATTGAAATTTGCATTTCTAAGTTGTACATTTCCCTTACATGCCATGATTTTAAAACAAAACAAAACTTTTAGGAGCCAGTATTGTAATGAGCAGGATATCCGATGGAAAATACAATTTATTTTCCTCTACGTGTTTTGGAAGTTACTTTGACTTTAAAAAATGGAAACTAGCCAGGAGCTGGTGATTCTTAGGCCTATAACCCTTACCGACCAGGAGACTAAGAGCTGAGGGTCATATTCCAAGGCAGTCTGGGCAGGAATTTCTATCTCCAGGTAATCTCCAAAGAGCAACAAGTAGAGCTATAGCTCAAGTGGTAGAGAGCTAACACTGAGAAAGAATGCTCAGGGATAACCTCAATTCTGGGGTGGGGAGGGGAGTGGGAAGAAGCAAGAAAAAAAGAATATAAAGAACTCAAATTTTTAGAGCTATATAAATGCACAGAAAAATTAAGAGGAAGTAGATTTTGTATATGTCTCTTGTCTTCACTATGCATAGCTTTCCCCATTACCAACATCCTGTATCCTAAGACCATATGTACTCATCCTCTTAATCTTATGTATCATATGGAGTTAAACTTATGATGGGGTGTACGCACCTAGTAAGATAATTTAAAAAGTTTTATGCCAGGAGTGTGGCCTAGTGGTAGAGTGCTGGCCTAACATAGCCCTGGGTTCAATTCCTTACTACCACATTCACAGAAAAAAACAGAAGTGGCACTGTAGCTGAAGTAGTAGGGCAGTAACCTTGATGAAAGTGTCCAAGGACATGCACAGGTCCTGAGTTCAAGCCCCAGGACTGGCAAAATAGTTTCACTATCCTCTTATCCCTCAGTACTATGCCTACTCATTATTCCCTTTCCATGTATCCCTAAAAAATATTGTTGTTGTTTTTTAATCATCTCCATAGTTTTGATTTTAACTAAATGCTGTATAGGTGGTCTCATATCTGAGTCTTTTCAACTTAGCTTCATTCTCTAAGTGATGTATAAGATTTAAGTTCCTTTATTTCTTCTATGACTTGATCACTTATTTTTTTCTATAGCAGATAATACTTCCTCATTTAGATGTAGCATCATTTATATATCCAACTATCTATTGAAAGGAAACTTGGTTTCTCACAAGTTTTAATGACTTTAAGTAAAGCTGTTAGAAATAGCTACATGCAGGATTTTGTGTAGATGTAAGTTTGGATAAATACCAGAAGTTCATTTGCTAGATGGTATGAGAGCTGTGATTTATTTTTTAAGCAGATGCCAAACTATGTTCTGTAATGGCTGTGCATTTTGTATTCTCATCTGCTGTGAGTGCATACATTTGGTACTTACATTCTTGATTTTTCTGCTTTTCTTCTTTCCTTGTATCAGTACCCTGTATTCCTGACTATGATTTTCTTTTGAGTCTTCATCCGCATCATTGAATGTCAACAGTTAAAGCACTGAGATTCCTTATTCAGAGCTTAAAAATGGAATGAAACCATAAATCCAGAGATAAACAGACCATAGAAATTGGTCTTTCACCATGGGAATCGATTCAAGGTTGCATGGACAAGATCAACTTTGTGTCACATTGCCTCTCACTGAGGTGAAAGAAACAAAGTTCAACTGAGTGCTGGTGGCTCATGCCTATAATCCTAGCTACTCAAGAGGCTGAGATCTAAGGATGGCAGTTCAAAGCCAGCCCTGTTAGGAAACCCAGCAAAACTTTTTTCTCCAGTAAACTATGGAAGGAAGAAGGAAGGAGGGAAGGAAGGAAGGAAGGAAAGAAGGAAGGAAGGAAGGAAAAAGCTGGAAGTGATACTTGTGGCTCAAGTGGTAGAGCACTCACCTTAAGCAAAAGAAGCTCAGGGACAGTGCCCTGGACCAGAGTTCAAGCCTCCAGATCAGCAAAAAAGAAAAAAAGAAAAAAAAGCAAGAAACAATGTTCAAAAAACAAAGGAAGGAAGGAAGGAAAGAAGGAAGGAAGGAAGGAAGGAAGAAAGAAAGAGAGAGAGAGAGAAAGAGAGAAGGGAAGAAACATTCTCCCTTAAGTAACTGAATTCATCCCATGCATATTATTAATATTTATCTGGACAAAGTTACTTCATGTGGAGAATTTATTTTACGGTGATCTCAAGCTGTATAACACCAAGATACTGGCAAAAGCAAATACAAATATTCTCTGATGTGATTTGCAATAGAGCAAAATCTTGATACATAAGGACGTATAATGTGAAGCTAATTAAAAGGACCTCCAGGATAGTGAAACAAAAGCCATATAATGAATGATTGTTGTCCTTAATGTACTATGTTGTCTCTCATCTCCTTTGCTGTCCCTTGTTATCTCATATTGGTATAGTATCTCACTTTGTTATCTAATATATTGAATTTATTTGTATTTGGATATTTGAAATTTGATAGGGAAGGGGGGAAAACCAAGACGGATGGGGGGGTGTGGGGGGGGAGGGAAATGGGTACCAAGACATGTGAAAGGGTATCAATGTATGTGAATTAACGCACCTTCTATCTGGCAAATATCATGTAACCCTTTTACTAATTACAATAAAAAATTAAAAAAAATATTCTCTGATGTAACTTATTCTTTGTTCTCAAAATAAACCTCACAGGGTAATAAAAATTCTTAAACTTCATAAGAAAATAACATACTACAGATGAAAGCAACCAAACAAGCTGAGAGATAAACATGACATGCCCACATTTTGAGTTCAGTGATAGTAGAAAATAATCTGTATTCTCAAGGTGTTTATTAAAATTATTGATGGGATCAATGACTCAAGAAAGTGGAAGGAAACTAGAATGGTCAACAAGATTACAAAATGAACCCTATAAAGGAACAAAATTGATATTCTAGAGCTAAAATAGTCTGGAATTATAATGACTGACATTGAGAAAGGGCTAAAATTAACAACGAATTTGATGTTGCCAATAAGTCAATAAACACAGATTATTTTATTTCCATCATAACCTAGAAGCATGTAGAAAAAGGTAAGCAACATAATAAAACACTTAGAGACTCCAGTGTTTAAAACTCAACTTGTATTTAATCAGAATAGAGAAGAAGAGAGTAAAACGTTTTTTTTTGTTTTTTTGGTTTTTTTTTTTTTTACTATTTTGGGTCTTTCATTCCATGAATACCTTCCAGATTTTTTACTGTCTATAATGAATCTTATTGGTATTAGTAATGGTAATGTATTGGAACCGTAGGCCATTGGGGAGAAATTGATATTATTTTACCATTGTGTCAGGTGGCCAGTTTCTGCACCAGCAGGGAAGGCATCGGTGTATGATTGGAGGTCATTGAAAGTAAACAACATGTCCATCAGACTCCAGTGGCATAGAATATATTTAGATCAAGAGCAGGGAGAGAGGGCAGTAGATTCAGACCCTTGCAATCCCAGTTTCCAATGCAAGGATTTCACATGTATCTCCTCTGTAGCCCATGAAAACAGTGTCCTTCAGTGGAAGTGAGAACACCTATGATAGTAGGACTAGCAAAACATAAGATAATGTACTTATTTATGCAGAACAAAATGCATATTCAGAAGTCAGAAGAGGCACACACTACATATATATATGTATGTGCATATTTTATATACATACATATATATGTATATGCAGCAAGCACTCTACTTAAGCCATGCCCCCAATCCTTTTTGATAATTTTGTGCTTTTATTTATTTTATTTTTTGGTTGGGCTCTGTCCCTGAATCTTCAGTTCAAGGCTACTACCCTACCCCCTGAGCCACAGAACCACTTCTGGTTTTCTGGTGGTTAATTGGAGAATAGAGTCAATTGTACTTTAGTGCCTAGATTGGATTTGAACTGTGATCCTCAGATCTTAGCCTTCTGAGTAGCTAGGGTTATAGGCGTGAGTCCCTGTGCCTGGCTTTTATTTTTTTTAGGTAGAATCTTGAATTTTGACTCACTTCTTGAATAGGTGAAATTCCCAAACTGTATCACCATATCCACTTTCAGGAAAAGTATTCTTCCTTAAATAAAGAGATATGCCTAGGAAAATCCATGTTTTTTATACTTTATATTAACATTTTAATGGAATAGTAAGACTTCAATAGAAAATGCAATTAATGTCATGATTGCAGAAATCTCTTGGGGGATATCACCCTTTCTCAAGCAGACATAATCTATATTTTGATATAGATTTAATGCAGTGCCAGCAAACATTCCAACACAAATGAAGAGCAAGTAGAGAAGACAGTCCAACTGATTAAACAATACAGACAGAACCAAAAACCAAAAGAATGACCAAGACCATTTGAAAGAAAGACTTAGGGAGAAGACACTTCTTAATACATAGAAAAATTAAAACTATATGGAATTGGTATACTAATAACTTTTTTCTTTGGAATTAAAAAAGTAGCTTGTAATTATATGGATGCAATCAAAGAGTTTATAAGAGATATAATATTTTAGATTTGTACTTCATGAAGTTAACAACTGACTTTTCTCCAAATGAGGCTGTAATAATTTGTCAGCCATTTGCAAAATAATATTAGACTCTCATCGTATACTGTATTAAAAACTCAAACCAAGTAGATGGAACAGCTAAGTATGAAAAAAATCTACAAAATGATTTACAGTGATGTAAGATAAGCATTTTGTAATGCTGAATAGGAAAGACTGTCTTAACCTTCCCCTTCAGAGGTAAAACATTTAGAGAAAAAAGTCAAACATAGATGATATTATTTTCATAGTTTATGTTGAATAAGATTAAAAACTCACGTGAAAGCAATATGTTGTAGACTGTAGGTGACTAGATCATGAATTCAAATGATGCAAGTTTGGTTTTTGTTTGAGTACCTTTTTGACATGGGGGCTTACATTTTCACTTTTAAGCACTTTTAAATAGCAATATTTAGCACATAACAGGGCAAAAATACAAATCAGACATGAATACAGCATTCACCAAACATGTAACTAATATAGCATTGACACACACACTATATAAGCTACTAATGAAAATTAATGAAAAATGGAGGTGCCTTGTAAAAGATTTGCAAAAATAATCTCAGGAGGTGCCTCAAGAAATGATTATAAATGCTCAGTAAAACTCAGAAGACTTCACAAGAAAATACAAAATATCAGCCAAATAAAAATTAGTGAAACTAGAAAACTCAACAATATCAAAGCCAAGCAAGAATGTATTACAAACACTAATATTCTCCTAGTGCAAATGCAAATTTCTACTACTTTGCAAAACACATTTTCTTTAGCAATAAAGTTAAAAATATGTATACATAATAGCAATAATCTTCCAAACATGGCATGTAGAGTTTTGCTTCTGTGTGCTCTTTTAAATACCTACCCATATATTTATTCCATATACATTTTCTTGCATTACTTAATGGAAAGAAAATAAGATAAAATGATTGCTTTGAATTAGTTACTTTCTCAGATTTCCCCTGGGTAAGTATTCTATGGTTTATTAAAAATAAATTAAATTTAATATTCTAATTATGTAATATTCAAAGAAATGATTTTTCCTTGTGTGGTATTTCTATCTTCTCTGATTTTTTTAATCACCACAGTTCTATTTTCACGGGAGGCTGTCTGCAGGAGAGAAAATGTTGTCATAAATGCCCTGAGAGAAATAGAATGTGGGTAAAGAAGAAGTTTAGAGCAAATCACAGTCTTAGCAGCACATGTTTAAATCCCCTGACTAGATGTCCCACAGACAGCAGCTGCAAGAAATATTTTCATTAGCACCTCGGTGAGTTGTAAGTTAACACTGCTTTCACACTCAGAAGACTAATTGTGACAAAGACAAAGAATGAGCAAGACAATTTTCCCTCACTGTCCTATGGGCTCTCTCATTGGATTAATGTTGTGGCCATCACTCTTCCCGCCAAGAGGATTCTTTTCCTTTTAAATCATCTGAGCCAAGGGAAAAAGAGGGATTTCCCTTCAAATTAAATCTGTGGCTATCGCTGGAAGAAAACAATAAAAATTGGAAGAGAAAACAGCAAATTACTGCATAGTATGAGATTTACTGGACTACCTAGACTCTGTTGAATTTTCAGATGGAATCACATACCAATAAATAAGTTCATAATTATGACCAACCAATATGATGATAATGAAAAGCTGACAGGGTGTGGAGTGCTCATGGACCTGGCGGGAATTTGGGGCTGGTGTTTCTAGGGAAGTTATGTCAGCACTCTTTGCATTATCTATTCCTCCCAACTTGCCAAAGCACAAATCCCAGTATTCCACAACTTAAATTCTATGGCTTTGATTTTAACCCATTCAAGACTTTTCTCTGAGACAGAGCATTTAAAAAAATTCACACTTGTATAGAAGCATTGATTTCCAATAAATCATTTTTAGAAGAATTGAGATCAGATTCAGATATGAGAAAGACAAAATGAGAAGGACCAAATGTACCCCACTGGAAAAGAAGCAAAGGAAACAGTCATAGGAGGAGGATGGAGAGAGGAAAGCAAAAGCACAACAGGAGGAACAAAGATTCAAAGGGTAAGTTTCAATTTGGCTTCTAGTCTCATTTTTCAACCACATATAATTTTTCCATCCTAGAGATATTTTCTTCTGGAGGCCTTTATTTTTCTACACTTGTTTTTCTAAGGGAATAGGGATGACTGTCATCCTAGTTACTCAGCAGGCTGAGATTTGAGGATCCCAGTTCAAAGCCAACTATGGCAGCAAAGTCCTTGAGACTCTTATCTCCAATGAACCACCAGAAAACCAAAAAGTAGAGCTGTGGCTCAAAGAGATGGAATGCTACCCTTGAGTAAGGAAACTCAGGGACAGCTCCCAGGCCCTGAGTCCAAGCCTCATAAATGACCAAAACAATAAAAAATATTATGTTTAGTAGATACCAACATGTTGCATGCTGAGTCCCTGACTATATTGAGAGGTCCTGTTTTTCTCCATTAATTTAATTTCCAAACTTAACGCTAACAGTAGCTTCAACTGAATTGCTCTTTCTGACATTGTTATTTGGGAAGGTAATGCAGAATAAATAAATAAATAAACAGGGAGCCACAGTACGATGACCCAAGTTTCTTCTTTTTAAGCAAAGGACTTAAGAGGTGAAATAATTTGTTCAAATGATACTTGTTCCTTTGACTACTGGGTACCTGCAAAGAAAAATAAAATCACCAAAACTAGACTCACAAGTAATGCCATATAATGTAGCAATGTCATTAGAAGGAAAACAGCTAAGTAGCCCGAACCTCTGACGGGAAAGTAACCAAGCTTAATAATACAGCTTCTAAATGAGAGGTTACCCAGAAAACACCATCTGACCTTGTCTTTCCAGGAGGTGAATTGTTATTTCCAATAATACATCGTCAGTTGAATTCAAATCATCCAGCCCTTACTACTAAATGTATTTATATTGGGCTTCTGATGAACAATACAAAAAATTTTATGCTATTCCATCAGCTGACTTTACTAGGTGCCTGCAGACATCTGTCATCCAAATGCTTTCACTTTAAGTCCATTTGTCAATCATAGTTTTTTTTTTGGTCAGTTGTGGGACTTGAACACTGGACCTGGCATTGTCCCTGAGCTCTTCAGCTCAAGGCTACGACCCTATCCCTTGGCCTGGGCACTGTCTCTGAGCTTTTCAGCTCAAGGCTAGCACTCTATCCCTTGAGCCACAGAGCCACCTCCAGTTTTCTGGTAGTTAATTGGACATAAGAGTCTCATGAACTTTTGTGCCCAAGCTGGCTCTGAACTGCGATCCTCAGATCTCAGCCACCCGAGTAGTTACGTTTATAGGTGTAAGCTACTGGCACCTGGCACTTCTTTTTTTAAACTTCCTATACAAGTGATTGAATCTGGAGCCTTGTGTAGGCTGGTCTACCACTTGAACTACATCCTCAGGCCTTTATGAAAAATTTGTTTCAAAGACAGTTTTACTTACTAGTTTTTTGCCTGGGCTGGCCTTGAACTTGTGATCCACCTGCTTTTTCCTTCAATATAGCTGGAATTACTGACATGTGTCACCACAACCAGCTCTTCTCACTCAAACCAACTCAAATATTACTTCACATCTTAGGATGCTGATCTTACAAAACATTCTCTTAGTTTATATTGTGACCACCAAAACAGGTCAAATGTAAGAGTGGACAATGAGATATTTCCTTTCTCTCAATGCTTAAATCCAAAATCTGGTAAAACTGGTCATAAAATTCAGTTCACTATCTGTAATTCCTATTTCAAAGCTCTGTCAATTGTATCAGTATAGCTCATTTTCTCCCAGTTTTTCTCCTCCTGACATCCCTTTCCCCTAAGTTGTATAGTTCATTTTCAACATAGTATCTGCCTAATTGGTTCAGCCTTTGTCCTACCCTTTCTGTGCTTCCCTTTTCTGTACCCAAATCAGATAAACATATATAAGATAAAGTGTACAGTAACCCAAACCAGTGACAAAAGGGAATAAACCAAAGGAATGAATATAACCACAAACAATATAACAATAATAATAATAACTCCATTTCTTGGAGTTCATTTTGATAAGCATCATTTTTATAATCACATGCACAGAAACATTGAGCCCTAGTGATCCTCTTCTAAGAATTTCCTCCTTTGTTCTCACTGTGTGAATGTTTAGAGTACTGTTTAATCACGTCCACGTGTAATTATTTGTCTTTTACTATCCATTGGATTTACTTGTAGATTTATAGGCACATTCTAATTATTACAAATGAGGCAAACTATGCAGCCTATGTTTCTTTGAAGCTAACTTACTTCACTTTATATGAGTTTTTCCACATCTTCCATTTCCTTATGAATGGGGCAATGTCATTCTTTCTGATGGAAGCATAGAATTCTACTGTGTGTGTATGTATGTACAATATTTTCTTCATTCATTCATCCACTGAAGTGCACGTGGGTTTAATTCCTATCTTAGGTATGCAAATGATTCCTCAAGGAGCACGGTTGTGGTGATGTATTTAGTTTGGCCTGCTTGGTGTTCATTTGGGTAGAAAGGTCCAGGAATGGGGTTGCTGGGTGATAAGGAAGCTGTATGTAGAGGGAAAAAAATGAAAAAAAAATCAGACCATGATTTAGCTATTATATATTATTGGAATTATCAAGTAAAATTTGAATAATATATATTATATTATCATATTCACATGATTAATACAATTTGCTGTTTACATTCCAATTACTGAAGTAAGCAGTTTAAGATTCTGAAATTTCCATTACAGCCAGAAAAAGGCAGAAAAATCTCAAATGAGGCAAAACTACAAAGAAAAAGGAATGGAGATGTTTTCTAGCTATAAATTCTTTTACTACCTATTGACAGACTTGTAGGGCACAGACACAAGGATGCAGAAGAATGGATCCACCTCTCTATTATGTTGAAGCTTTAAGTAGATTTCAAGGATCACATTTCACATGAAGCAGACAATAATTGTTATTGCAGTGCTTAATGGCTGTTTCATAAATCCGAATCTTTGTAAACTCAACATCAGTTTTACAAATCTCATGGTCTGCACACATAAAGAAATACTTTCTGTCTTAGGAGGCATAGCTATGAGGCCTTCAGTCACCATGTATGTTTCTCCCATGTTATATGATAAATCCTTACATTTGAAGAGACTTGACATACTATAAAGCCAGAACAAAACTAGGCCAAGTCTAAATTGTCACTTAGGTCCTAAGCTCACATAATTTTGAAGTTATGATAACAATGCCATTTTGGCAATGGGGGGGACCCCTTACAGAATTCTTGTGGCTCACACCTGTAATCCTAGACACTCAGGAGGCTGAGGTCTGAGCAGTTCAAAGCCAGTCCACGCACTAAAGTCCATCAGCCCCTTTTCTCCAGTTAACCACCAAAAAATTGGAGGTAGTGCTGTGACTCAAAGTGGTAGAGCACTATAGCTTTGAGCTGAAGAGGTCAGGGACAACACCCAGGCCTAGATTCAAGTCCCACTATCGACCAATTAAAAAAGAAACAAAGAAAAGGACAACCAGAGTAACCCAACTCATTGCAACCTTGTTTTCACAGCCAAGGAAACAACAATAATAAATAAATCAAATATTCTGTTGATAAACAAAAGGGACATTTCAGAACTTATTTTACATTTGCCCAACCAAAAAAACCTTTGAATCAGATTGCTATTTTAGCCTGTGGTAAAAAAAAAAAAAGTAGTTATTACAACAGAGATCAAGTCTTGGCATGCAAACAATATGCGAATGCATTTGCATATTGTACTCAGAATTTGCATACTGAACTCACAATAATTGCATTTGAGTTCACTCTATTAAAGCAGTCAAAGTGATATTTTGGAGCAATCATCTCTGCATTGAAATTAATTTCTTAGGTCCCAATTTAATTTTCCTGCTTAGTTCTATTAAAAATGAATCATGGCTGGGCACCAGTAGCTCACACCTGTAATCCTAGCTATTCAGGAGGCTGAGATCTAAGGATCATGGTTCAACACTACCCTGAGCAGGGAAGTCCACCAGACACTCATCTCCAGCTAACCACCAGAAAACTGAAAGTGGTGCTGTGGCTCAAAGTGGTACAGTACTAGCCTTGAACAAAAGAGCTCAACAACAACTCCCAGACCCCACAAGTTCAAGCCCCTACTTCCCCTTTCACCTCCCCCCAAAAAGAATCATGGCATTCTATAGAAAGAGATAATAAAATATGCATCAAGCTAAAGTTATTTACTTACTTTCTTATTTTTGCTATTAATTTTTTAGAATGACTTTATTAAAATATTTCTTAGTTTTAAGAGTTATACAAAGAGTTTTAATTCAATGAGTCAGTTTATACTCGAGTATAATGCATGTGATTAATGTGACCCTTCCATCACTCACTCTCTTGTCTCTCACTCATACCTGTACCCTCAAATTTCCTATTTCTATTTTAATCTACAGTGATGTTTAAATAACTTCAGGGCTAAGATTTCTTTGGCTAGACACGGTGCTGTGGGATAAGAGCCTGAGAAGGTCAAGTTCAAAAGGGGTTGGAACTGATGTTTTGGTCATTCCAGGGAGTTATATTCAGACAGGAAAGTTACACTGGTTTGGAATGAATAAATGCAGTCATTGAAAACTAAGAATGATCAGCCTCTTCAACAAGTGGTGCTGACAGAACAGGCACCTTTGGAAAACTAAAGTTGGATCCTTCTATGTCACCCTGCACCAGGATTAACTCCAAATGGATTAAAGACCTGGAGGTAAAAGCAGATACACTGAAAACTTTACAAGAAGGAATAGGAGATACACTAGGTCTCCTTGGCACAGGTCGAAACTTTCTTAATAAAGACCCAGAAACACAGCAAATCAAAGAAAATTTGGATAAATGGGACTGCATTAAACTGCAGAGTTTCTGTATGGCAAAGGACTAGCAAACTAACTAGAAAGCCCACAGAGTGGAAGAAGATCTTCACTAGCCATACAACAGACAAAAGCCTCAGATCTAAAATATACCTATACCTAAAAAAATTGAATCTCTCCAAAACAAATCTCCAAAGAAACAACCATCCCATTAAAAGATGGGCCAGTGACTTAAAGAGTCTTCTTTGAAGAAGAAATAAGAATGGCCTATAGACACATGAAGAAATGCTGAACATCTCTGGTCATAAAAGAAATGCCAATCAAAACAACTCTAAGATTCCACCTCACTCCAGTTAGAATGGCCATGATCAAGAAATCTAATAACAACAGATGCTGGCAGGGATGTGGCCAGGAGGGATCACTACTACACTGTTAGTGGGAGTGCAAACTTGTTCATCCACTATAGAAATCAGTATAGCAATTCCTCAAAAGCCTAAACATAGAACTCCCCTATGACCCAGCAATTCCACTACTTGGCATTTATCCAATCGTCTAGAAACAAGAACATACTAAAGCCACTAGCACAATGATGTTCATTGCAGCACTATTTACCATAGCAAAGATATGGAACTAACCCAGATGCCCCTCAGTAGATGAGTGGATCATCAGAAAGAACAACACTGCCTCATTTGTAAGAAAATGGAAAGACTTGGAAAAAGATCATATTAAGTGAAGTAAGTCAGACCCAATGGAACATAGGCTCGATGGTGTCCCTCATTTGTCATAATTAGTATAAACCTTGGACTCTCCTAGCAGAGGTTTACAATAGGGCAAAACCTAGATACATAGGCTATATAGGATGAGGCTAAATGAAAGGACCTCCAGAATATGGAAACAAGGGCCATATAATGTGTGATTGTTGTTCTTAATGTACTATGTTATTTCTCATCTCTTTTGTTGTCCCTTGGTTATCTCATATTGTTATAGTATCTTACCTTGTTATCTGGTATATTGTATATATGTTTATCTGTTTATTTGAAATAGGATAGTGAAGGGGGGGAAAACAAGATGAGGGGAGGGGTTAGGGAAAGAGAAATGAGGATAAAAACATGAGAAAGAGTAGCAATGTTTGTGAAGTAATGTGCCTTCTATCTGGAGAATATAATGTAACCCTTCTATTAATTGCAATAAAAATAATAGACAGCAAAAAAAAGAAATCTGAGAAATGAGCATGCTCAGAGGACTTCATGCTGGGAAACAGGAGGGTTAGAGTTAGATTTATTCTTTTGTTCCAACTCAGATGTAGTGAGACCCCCTCCACTATGACCAACTTCAAGAACTGGATTCCTGGATGAGACATTTGTAAGGGAATAAGAGGCTAATATGCTAATTACAACTGGAAATGACTTTTTTTTCTGTTGAGTAAATGTGATCAGGAGCCATGGGATGTCTTTCCCCTCATGACTTGGGGAACCAGAACTATCTCAATTTCCCTCAGTAGATAAATTATTGTGCAGGAAGAACAGAACTATAAAGTGCAATTTCAATTCACTCTGTGAACATTTTATACCCAGGTTAAAGACATGAGATGACTTTATGAGCAAGATGAATAGATGATCGATGCTTTCTACCTTGACATCATAAACCACATACTAAATAATCCAAGCTTGATTCTAACGTCTTAAAATGCCAGCTTTTTATTATCTCACAGCCTAAAGCTTTTCACAAGACAGATGCCTCTTGTGCTTTGTTTTGCTCTTTTTGTCTTTGGTACTGAACTTATGAAAGTGACTCAATACTTGACAACAGAGATATTTTACATGTTATCTTTCACTTATGAAGTTTGGAATGAGCAAGTGAAAGGTTTATAAATATTATGAAACATTTTTCAAAAAATTAGTATCTTAGTAGTAGAGTTACCAGTGATTACTAGTTTAGTTATTTCACTTACCAGTATGGCTTGAAAAAAACCACTAAACCTTAAATATACATTTTATAAGTAGCTTTATCATTTCAAAATAATTTTAAATAATTTTACATCTCATTTATGTCAACTTAAATTTTTTAGAATAAATTATTCATACTGCTTCTCTTTCAAATATTGTAGAATATATAGACTTTACTTGGTATTCTTTGTATCCCCTTAATTTGTTTTATTTAATTGTGGAAAGATGTTTCACTATGATATTCACATGCATATAGAGGGGCTAAATTTACCCCCTCTATAATATGCATTGTAATATTTGATAGTAATGAACCATTAAATGTAATGGCTGGTAAGTTTCTGTTTTCAGAATAGTACTCTTCCATTAATGCCTCACAGCTTATCAAAAGCAATGTAATTTTTTAGAAATGAATAATATATACAAATAGATCATTATATAAGGTAAATAAGTTAATCTCCTTAAAGGTATTGATGATGTACCTTACATGTGTTTAATACTGGTCTACAAGCTTTTTCTTCATTGGGTCAATAAATGATCAAAAACATTTTGAGGTTATTGATATTATGATGTGATCAATCATTTGAAGATACAGTCTGCCACCGGAGCTTCTCCTTTTGTGGAAAGCAAATGATTTTTTGATAATGATTCCAAGCAGCACATCTGTATTCTAGCTAAAAAGTTAATTAAGATCTGATTCCATCTGGCAATCCAGTTGGGGATGTCAATGATTCGATTTCATCTGCTTGAAGTCGAAATGAACTTCACATAATCAAAGATTATAGTTCAGGGAGGCCTATGATATGAGCTATGGCAGTGTGCATGTATTATGAGTTTTCTCTTCTCTTTTCTATTCCTTTGCACAGAATCTGGAAAGACAGAAGTGCAGAATTTAAAAAATGATTATCACAACATGGTCCTATTTCTTTGATGTGAATTTTATCTAACTGCGTATTTAGTTCCTTTTTGTCTCTTCAGTTTCAGTAGAGTTGATAGAGCTGATATAGAGCACAAATTCATCTTTTGGAACTTGATGACATTACATGCTCATTTGGTTATGTGCTTTTTTTTTCTCTTCTGCCAGTCCTGGGGCTTGAACTCAGGGCTTAGCACTGGCCTTGGCAACTTTGCTCAAGGCTAATGCTCTGCCATTTGATCTACAGTGCCACTTCTGGCTTTTTCTGTGTATGTGGTATGGAGGACTCGAACTGAGGGCTTCACACATGCTAGGCAAGCACTCTGCCACTTGGCTATGCTCCTAGCCCTGCTGTGTTTCCAAGGCCCTATTAATGTTCCAAAATAAATCATCAATAACTTGATGCCTTTTAAGATCATTGACTTTACAACGAAGAGAGTGATGCCCTTACCTTATTTGCAGGAGAACAAAAGAAGAATTTCTCATCTTTTGATTGGCAGTGATTTACTGGTTTTCACTATATTGAAAATGGTTTCTAGCTCTAGTTTGATAAACATGATGTAAATTTTCCTCAGGAGTTTGAGAAGTAGAAATAAAGTTGGAAGGTGTTTCCTTGGGGATATTACTACACTGCAGAGCTTGTACAAAAGTCCCCTTTCTTTATGTGAAAAAGCTGAACCAATTAGCAACTCAGAAATTAGCTATGGTCTCATTTTTATGATCTGTCTAACTTTCAAGGTTTATAATTTGACTATCATACTTATAATTTTTCACTTTCCTTGTAATTTTTCTTTAAAATGATAACATTTTCATCAATTAGATATATTTCTGCTAAGCCTGTTATTATGGAGTTATATTCTACTTCTTGAACATTCTTCCCAGTTGTTAACCCAACTCTGAACACCAGATGCCAGTGAAGAAAATGAATAATGGTCGCACAGTTTTGCAGCTAAAAATTTATCTAATGAGAGTTTGTGGACCTCTCATTTATTTTTTGTCTCAACGTATACAATGATAGTACTGGCCAATTCAAGCCAAAGAATTGTTCTGTTTCTTTAATGAGAACTAAGACAATATGACAGGACCTCTCTCCACAGTAACCCTAGAATGTTAACTAGCTAAATGAACTGCAAAATTGAGGTGATTGTCCATGTGATGCCATTGAATGTTGTATATTCTTATACTGTCTCCTCTAAATTTGATTCCCCCAAACAATTCCTTACTTTGTATTATTCATATATTCATTTATAAATTATTTTATTTCAGATTTGTATATATGACTTGTATGATTAACACATGGGCATTTTATGAACACCTTTTATAGAATTCTGTTGTAACAATGAGTAAAAATGGATTGCTAATACAGAGGTTTAACAAAAATGGCAAAAATTAATTATGAATGTGTTACTCTAATTGCAGACAGATACTGTAATTCTCCCTACCCACAAGGCTGAGATCAAAGGATCACAGTTCAAAGCGAGCCCAAGCCTGAGTTAAAAAGTCCATGAGATTCATAGCTTCAATTAAGCACCTAAAAACTGGAAGTGGAGTTGTGGCTCAAAGTGGTAGAATTCTAGCTTTGAGCGCAAAATCTCAGCAACAGTGTCCAGGTTCTGATTTCAAGACTCATGACTAAGAAAAAAAATGAAAATTGCAATTATTATCTGGGATTATCTATAAAATATGTCTTTTCCTTTATGTCTATTTAAGGCCAAAATTGTATTATTATATTTTATTTTCAGAATTGTCTGATTTTTCAATTATTTTTATGTATTCAAAAAGTTTTTTAATTATAATATACATGTGTTGAATATGTTTTAAAGTTAACGTTAATGTAAGTCTGAAGATTTTCATAGTCCAGAAGTTTATTTGTTTGTTTTTCTTTTTTCTTTTTCCTTTTGGTCACTTGGCTTGAACTCTGAACCTGGGTGCCCTTCTCGAGCTCTTCAGCTCAAGGCTAGCACTCTTCCTCTTGGGCCACACAGTGCCACTTCTAGTTTTGTAGTGGTTAACTGGAAATAAGAATTTCCTGGACTTTAGTGCCCAGGCTGACTCTGAACTGTTATCCTCAAATCTCAGCCTGCTGAGTAGCTAGGATTCCAGGCATGAGTCACCAGCACCCAGCTAGTCCTGAAGTTTTGAAAATATCTCTCTCCCTCTGTCTCTCTCACTCTTCCACCCCCTCTCTCTTACTTGATATCATCTAGCTTCTTGTTCATGATTCTATAGCAGCTGAGCCATGCCTTCCATGCGACATTTTGCTGAAGACGGTGTTGTTAGATTTTCCTACCTAGCTGAGTTTGAACCAAACTGTCCAAATCTTTGCCTTCTGAGTAGCTAGGATTATAGGTGTGAATATCAGAGCCCAGCAAGTAGAGCATACAACCCCTAGTATTACTATTTTAACCATGTTGAATATAACAATGTGCTATGACTCAAATTATACAAAGAGTGCATTTATCTTACTTAATAACATGAAAAGTCAAATAATGTTTAAACGTTTGCTTAGCATGAGAAATATTTACACATATGTGTGTTTACATATATATATATATATTTGTATTTTTCTAGAGAGCCTACTATAGGATCACAATCTGACTTTGACATTATATATTAACTATTTAGGATTTTACACTCTAGCTGTGCAGTTTGCTGATGCACATTATGGACATTTTATGAGACGATTACTCTTCTGCTCCTTGTAAAGTAATCATGCATCTTCCTGCTTCAAGTAACAACACTAATTATACTGAAAGGCTCAGAGGATGAAATAAACCACAGAAGTAAAACACAAGTCTATGTTCATGTCATTGGGACTGTAAACATGTTCCCAGAATTCTGAGCATAACTTTAGCATTTATTTTTTATAAATGTAGTAAAAGTGAAACCTTAAATGAGAAGATTTTATAGTTCCTATTTCACTATAAATCAGTCCGGATACAGTTCTTTTCTGGGATCTGCACCACAAATCTTTATGATTCATTCTGTCCTTAATGAAATCTGAGAACAGAAGTCCATGTAGGCCCTAGTTCTTGGGGAAGTCACTGTGGAAGTAATCTATAACCTGTTCTTATTTCTGTGCTTTGTCACATGTCATTCTTCTTCATGGACAAATATATGTTCATTCCTTATTTATTAACACACCCACGAATAGAGATTTGGAGGTCTTAGTAGCTCTAGAATGTTTAGATATAATGAAGTTTAGGATGAAACACCAGGTCTTAGTAATTTGTAAATTGTGAAGGATGAAGAAAAATGAGGGATACAAAACACCTTATTTTCCTGCTTTGATAACAAGTAGATAGTGGTGAATTTTGTAATACAAATAATAGAACGAAGAGTTTTAAGCTGGTAGTGTCGCCTAGTGGTAGAGTGCTTACCTAGCAAACATGAAACCCTAAGTTGGATTCTTGGTACTACAGATACAGAAAAAGCCAGAAGTGGTTCTGTGGCTCAAGTGGTAGAATGCTACTCTTGAGAAGGGTCAAGGACAGTGCCCAGGCCCTGAGTTCAAGCCTCAGGACTGGCAAAAAAATGCAAATATGCCTTTTATCCCATAGAAGCGCCTTGAGACATTTTTAGTAGTTGAAATAGTTTTTTTTTATGACTACACTCATTGATTTTTAATATGGGGGAAAAAAAAGACAGTGCTGTGCACATTCATCTCAATACATTGTAAAAGTTCGCAGGTAGTCGGTTCTTATTCTGAAAAAACTTGTTTTGGTGATGAGAATTATTTACCCTTTGGGATTAGAGAAATTATTGATATATATCCTTATCTGAATATGCTGTGGCCTCAGTCTCAAACTTCCTGGTAGCATCTGTAGTGAGCAGGTAAATGTATCAATAGAAAACCCAAATGGGACTATAAAGGTGACTGCTAGACACAGGTATGTGTTAAACGGAGTGCTATTAGTTTCAGTCTTTTCCTTTTCATTTATTAAATGCTCTGATAGCTTAATCTGGGACTCCATATCATAGTCTGTATGTTGAAGCTGGTTTGTGTATACTCAGGAGATTATTTATTACATTTAGAGTTATGTGATGAGTTGTTTGTTAATTCTAGCCATTTTTACTGATAACTCTCATTTTCAGAATAACTGTTGACTGGAAACTTTTCATTTTTCAAAGTGAGGAAATTCCAATTGGAGTAAAATGAAAATGGAGCTCTAAAGGTCTGTCATATTTCAGGAAAAAAAATTCTTTTCTCTCATCTGTTCTGGATCCTGAATGACAGGCTTAATGACTTTTTCATCTTAATTTATACTGTGATCATCAGTGAATTCTCCCATCATTAGTATGCAACACAATAGGAGTGGAACTTCAAAAATTTCCTGACAAATTATAGAATGATGAAATAGCCTAAACAGGACATGAAAGAATATGTTATTTTTCACTGGAAGTGTGTCACTTATGAATCATCTCAATATTTCCTTTGAGATTTCTGTTTTTGCTTGGTAAAATACACATAGAAAAATATCAATCAAAAAAAGAGAATGTTTATCTTCCTTACCTCTCCCATCTTTACCCTTTAGTTATTTTTCTGAAAGACTGAAAACTTTGCACATAATTTTAAAAGTGCCGTAAATTCAACCACCACCATTCAGTGTTTAAGAGAGAAGAGAAAATAGAATGGACCTCTGTCCCTTCAAATAGCACTCACACTTTAGAAGTTAGACATTATCTGTTGAGAAGTTGGGACATTATCTGTAGATTCGCTGAATCATCACTGATATTTTCTAATCAAGAATCATGTTTGAGAAACAATGGAGAGGAAATATCCCTCCTATATTAATGATGATAAAAATCATTTGCTTATTTCTTCTTAGCAGAAATGGGACTAAGTAGATTTTTAGAAATGCATTTGTTGGCTTTGGGAGACTAAGAAGAAAGACACAAATAAATGCCTTCATTCCTAATGCATATTTCTGATCTATAATACATTAAACTTAAATCTAAGAATTATATTTACATCTATCAAGTTCTGGAAGTACATATGACTTTCCTATATTTCTGTGAGTCGATGGGCAGAGGACATTAGTTGATTTGTGATTCTTATATAACATACCCATGAAAACACTGCCTTGGGTCTTTTAGCTTAGTTCTACCCTAGGTTGACCATCATGTTCCATGGCAAACAGCCTACAAATCCAGTTGCCTAGGCTGTAGATGAAAGCACCAAGCCCACAAACAAAGGCTATTTCTTTACAAGTTAACCTACACCTGTCTTACTATTACCATCCATAGAAAATACAGCACTATACAATTAAATGCCTAGTAATAAGTTTTCCCAGAGACACTTTTTTCCAGAACCCATGGATTATATATATCTTGACAACAACAACAACAAAAAGCTATGTGGGACTACAAGACAATTCTCAATTATGAGTCAATGAAACATGAATACTTTATGCTTTTGTATCTACAATAAAAGCATTGCAACTTTAACCAGATACATTTATTTATGCATTTAGTAAGCTAAATTATTAAGTTAATTCTGATATTATATAGCTTCAATAGATACATGCATTATTTCTGTGGTAGAAGTAATAATTATCATACATCAGGTATTGTGATATATATTTCATTATTTTATTCAATTCCTATAAAACTCTTAAGGGTTTATAGCTTTATGGTTTTTTCAGAAAAGCAAACTGAAATGCAGAAAAAATAAATATCTTACCTAAAGATATATAGCCTGAAAGGTGGGAGGCTCACGCCTGTAATCCTAACTACTCAGGAGGCTGAGATCTGAGGATCATGGTTCAAAGGCAGCCTGGGCAATACAAATACAAAGCCTTGAGACTCTTATTTCCAATTAATCACTAGAAGACGGGAAGTGGGTCTGTGGCTCAAGGGTAGGGAGGTAGCCTTGAGCTGAAGAGCTCAGAAACACTCCCAGGCCAGAGTTCAAGTCCCATGACATGCCCCCCCCAGATTTAAAAAAAAAAGATATATAGTCTGTATGTCTTATAAGGCCTGCCTGATTCTTTTTCTTTCATGTATTTTTTATTGTAATTAATAGAAGGGTTACATGATATTTGCCAGATAGATGGTGCATTAATTCCCATACATTGATACCCTTTCACATGTTTCACATGGTTTCCTTCTTTGACATTTTATTCATCGCCTTAGGGAAGGAAAAATAACCGAGACTAAAGGAATGTCTTTTCTCATAACCCATGAAAATCTGACTAATTTTGGTTCTGCCCAGTTATCATTAGAGAATACACACACATTGTCTTTTCTCCAAGGTTGTGTTTTAGCTTGAGTGACAGAAAAGTTAAAGTTGGACTTTTCCCCCTTTTCTTAAAATCTGCCTCCACCTCTGGATTGACACATTCTATTTTTTTATACCTAAGTTAATATTATGAAAATTTTGGCCACCTCCAACACTTGAAAGCTGCTTCTTTTCTAAAAGGAAAAACATTGTCTTGTAAAATATCATCTCCAAAAGCCCAAATTCTTATTCTAAGGAATAGAAACTTCATGCAGATTATCTTGCAACTGAAACATCAAGCCTTCCTCACTTGCCTTATTTTTTTTTTCTCTCTAGAGTGTCCCATCAGAAACTTAAAATGCAGTCTGGAAACATCCCTTAGTGGTAAAGTTCTTACTTGGCATGAGCAAGGCCCTTGGTTCTAAACCACCAAAAAAGTATAAAAACAACAAACTATATATCTATAGTCTGCTTATTTACCTGTTTGTTTTTCTTAATGCTAGGTAGACACACAGGCATGATCAAAAGCCTGCTTTCATTAACAAATGCATATATATCATACAATTGCAGACACGTTAAAATGCTTGTAAATGTTTGTGTGGCCCAAGCAGTGGTAAAAAAAAATAGCCAGAGGGGTGTGTGTGTGTGTGTGTGTGTGTGCATCCCTGTGTGTTTCAATAGATGAATCAATAGATAATAGAATAAGATTTAAATATCTAAATAAGATTAAAACATCTAAAGCCTTTGTAACTGTCACATGCTTTCAAACTTAAAGACAAATCAGAATTGTCATTACAAAGTGCTTTGGTTTGTGGTGATTAGGACATTATTGATAGAATTTAAATTAGAAGTAGAAGCAGCATTATTCAACTCTGGAGGGGGCAGACACACAAAACAAAAAAAATGCTGCCAAATGGAGATTGTTCAGTCACCTTTAATCAAAAACTCATGAACAAAGATTTGAAATGTTTTATTAAAAGAATATTACGGCAATCTGTGACTTGGTTTTTAGAAAATGCACAGGCAATGATTGTTTTTCAAGATGGAATAGATCTTGAATAGATTTAAAAGTCTACCTGGGTCTTGAACAATGCAGTGCTCATTAGTACTTTATGGAGTATAACCTTTTGCACTTTGTGGTCTGTTTCTGAAAATTCATCTCTCAGTAAAACCAAATTGAGTTTCATTTCTTTAGTTTGAGTTCTGACAAATAGGCAGGCAGCAAAATAAGAACTGTAAGTCAATAATCATTCTACCTACACAATAGAATTAAATTTCCTATTCCTTTCTATTCCTTTTCCTAAAGCCATTAGCTCTTTGATTGACAATAAATCATTACACATTAAATAGCACAATTTCTTACACAGTTACAAAAATGCTGAAAGCATCTAGTGTGAGGATGCTCCTTAAACTACAATGTGACTGGGTATAATTAATATAGTTAATATAATATAGTTAATAGTCCTGTCTTTCCTAGTTAGAAAAAGGCCATTATAGAGAATGCTGTGCTCCTAAAAAAGCAGATGAAATTATTTTAACAAGTAACTTGAGACTATATGCTAATTTATGTTGTAGATGTTAATATGAATAAATAAACTTTTGATATATATATAAATATATATATATGTATATATCTCCAGGATGAGGAAAAGCAGATAGCTAGTAGACAAGCCAAAGTTTTTTATCTCTCAGATTAGAGATGTAAAACACAGACTTGGCCACAGGAATAGCAGCAGGCCCCATAAAACTTAAATGGAATGCCAGGCGCAGTGGCTCACACCTGTAATCCTAGATACTCAGGGGGCTGAGATCTGAGGATCAAGGTTCAAAGCCAGCTGGGGCACAAAAGGACCTGAGACTCTTATCTCCAATTAACCTCTAGAAAATGGAAAGTGGGGCTTGGCTCAAGGGTAGGGTGGTAGCCTTGAGCTGAAGAGCTCAGGGACAGGGCCCAGGCTGAGTTCAAGCCCCATGACCCACAAAAATAAAAAATAAAAAAAATTGAATGGAAGGAAGAAACCTCTCCTGGCTAGTGATGTCATAATTGTTGTTAATGTGATAGTGTAACACATTCCCGCACATGTGTGTGATGAAGATGGAGGAAAAAACCCACCCATACTACATGTTGTAACAAAACATGGCACAAACAATCCTGGCTCATTTAATATTTGCTCATGATTACTCAATTAAGGCCTCGTTACTTTATGTGTTTAGTGGACTATTTCTTTACCGTGTTTACAGTATGCAAAAAAGGTTACCATGAAACAGGATGTTGTTTTATGGTGGCGGCAACCTTACTCAACCGGTGTCTACTAAGCCTGTTGACTCCATGTGAGACTGTGTTGAGTGACTGAACTATTTCACTAAGTTTCAAATAAGTGATGGTCACATGATGAGGAAATTCCCCAACAGCACGTTTCTCAAAATTCATTCTGTCTTGTTAAGTATAGATGGCAAGAATATAACAAGTGCCACAAACTGAATTTTTTTCCAAAGACCTACTATCCATGGTCTAAATATTTAACATGTACTATGTAACCTTCACAAAAAATCCACGAGGTTGGCTCATTTCTTTTTTATGAATGGAGAAAGTAGTATTGGAATAATTTATTAGCAAACATGGTGTGATAATGCTAGACTAAATCTCACATCTATGCCCCTCTAAAATTGGACTTGGCTCCACTCTGTGGCATCAACTCTCTCTCTCTCTCTCTCTCTCTCTCTCTCTCTCTCTCTCTCTCTCTCTCTCTCTCTCTCTCTCTCTTTCTGTCCACACACACACACACACACACACACACACACACACACACATGGTTTTAAACTTAAAATCATGTTTCAGATTTCTACATGGAAAACAATTATTTCTCACAAGAACACAGAAGGTTTATACATGTTACCTGATATACTCAATTCATTAAGTATAAACTTCAGCATAAAATACAAATTCAAAGGCAGTTTCATATTTGTCCATAATGTAGCTGCATGGTTGTCACAATATGTTTTTCCTTACTGAACACCTACACACACACACGTTGAGCGATAAGGATTTAGGCCAACTCTGAGACAAAGTTTCAGCATCAGATCTTGTTTTAATCCTTCTAGAGAGAAAAGAGTGGCATAGAATTTAACAAAGGTATTTGACAGAAACAAAGGATTAAGTGGGAATAAAAAAATGGAAGGGGATTGGAAAGAAACAATACATCAAAGTTCAGAGAAAACATTAAGAAGACGCAGAATAAAACATAACCTTTGTCTTCATCTCTTCTAGCAAATTTACAGTTAGTTGAAAATAGAAGAATGTACTTCAAAAAGGCTGAATATTAACCAGGGTATTACAAATTAAAGAGTAAATTACTGCAAAATTAAAACTTAATTAAGCAAATGAACTTAGAAAGTTGCAGTTCAGAAGTGAAATAATTAAGACTTAAGTTAGATATTTTTCATTAAGCAAGTTTAATCATGCCTTCACCTAAATAATGTTCTATGGATATATAGCATTATTCTTCTGTATATCTTATAGAAAAAAAGTGACTGGATCTTTGATTGTGATAAGCACCTTCAGCTAGTCTTTGCTCAATAAAAACCTAATATGGTTTCCTTGAACTCTAGAGCAACAGACTTCAACCAAGTGATTTTCCCTCAGCTGGAAGCAAAGGTATTAATGGAATCTAATAAAATACTCTGTGAAGCACAAGACAACCTCAAACAAGCAAAAGTCACCCATTCGAAATTTTCAACAGTGCCAAGAACCAGCTTTTGAATAACATAAAACTTGACTGGGGAGTTGTCTTAGATACCTATCACAGAATTCCATTATAAGGCTGGATTTGGGTTGCCACCTCGGCTGGCCTGAAGGACACATGGGAAACTGGGAAAATACAATTGGGGGTAAAGCTGTGAGGGTGATTCCTAAGAAGATTATAGTGTTGGGGGAGATTTAGGGGAGATCTTCCTTGAGTAAGCAGCATAGTTTAGGAGGCCAAATGGGGAAATGTGTACTTGCACTAGGCCCTGATAGAGTAATTGTGCTTTTTGCTGCTACTGTCATGGCTGTCCAGAAACACTAGCCTCCTAATTGCTCCACCATGCAAACACCATGTGTTTGCACAGAGATTTTCCATGGGTCTTCCAAGTCTTTCCCATTGGCCTGGGACTGACTCATTGTCCTTCCTTTCATTTTGAGCCTCAAGTTTCTTTCTCGGAGCTACTACTGTTTTCCCTGGCTCTCTAGCTTTATGATGCCTTAGTTGAGGCATCAGTCTCTCATTGTGTAAGCCAATCTGATCAATTGCCTCTTATGATTATACATGTACAATATATGATGGTACAGTATATTGAGACTTTATCAATATAGGATGTGCAATTCCTATTAGGAGTGGAGGTGATTGTGGCAGCACTAACAGGGCAGCAAGGAAAAGTCAAAAAGGAGGGGGGGCAGCAAGGAAAAGTCAAAGGAAATCATCTAATGGATAAGATCGCTAAAAAGAATTGACTTAGCATGCAATTTTTTTTCTCTATTTCAGTGTAATAACTGATACATTTAGTAGCTTCAAAAACTCATGTATTCCATCTGTTCTACAAGGACAAATGAGTTTCCTAAGCAGGTAAGGGCAAAGCATGAGCAGGGTAGACCAGCTGGCTTATCTGAAGGCTGTAGGGAAATACACTTCCAGTTACATTGTTCATGTTGGTGCAGTTTATTTTCTTCTCATTGCAGATTTCTATTAATTGAAGTATGTCAGCAGAGGGAATTTGGTTACTCAAGACCACAAACATTATTTTTTTCTGTTCTGGGGCATGAACTCAGGGCCTGGGCAATGTCCTTGAGCTTTCTCAAGGCTAGCACTCTACCACATAAGCCACAGCACACTTCTGGCTTTTTTTGTGGATGTGGCACCTAGGAATTGAACCCAGGGCTTCATGCATGCTAAGCAAGCACTCTACCACTAGGCTACACTCTTGGCCAATAATACGCACATTCTTTGTTGGGTGGTTCCTTCCTATCTATCTTCAAGTCTGCATTAAACCCATCTCTGTTTGGATCTCTGACTTTCTGTCAGCAATGGGTCAAAAAAAGTCGTTTATATGACTAGGTTAAGTCATCCAGGTAAACTCTTAAAGTCAACTGTCATACAATGTCCGTCATCTCTGCATGCAAATGAAATCCAGCATATTGAAAACAAAGAGGTGAGAGTAACCAGAAGCATTTTAGAATTCTGTCCATCACACAGATGTTGAACTGCCAAGTCTCTTTGAGAAGGGAAGTCCCCATGGCATCAGAGAAAGGACAGAAGTAGGAGAGCATGCTGGTACATTCATAAGCTTGCCTGTGGAGGAGGTATAAAGACCTCTATTATGTTTGCCTGGCAAATGTTTCATGTGCTACAATCTTCCCAATGGGAAGATTACCGTCTCAAGACTTTAAATATACCAAATGGTTTGGAGCCAGCTGGTGCAGACGATGAAAGAGAGATTTTTAACAGAAAACAAAATGGGAAAAAACTTGTACTAGCCAGTTCTAAGAGCCCAACAAGAATTTGGCTATGCCGCAGGAGTGCAAAGAGAGGTTTTAACTAGGTCATAGTAGTCACAAACTAAGCATAACTGAACATAGATGGAGCGGGAGCAAAGATAAGTTGTTTATTCTCAAACCGCCCAGGAATCTGTTTTCTGAAAAGGAGCCAAGTTTTTACCAGGTTCAAACAAGTACCTTGCCAAAACTATGCTAATATTATTGCTTCTTTTTTTAACCATAAAAAGAATGCATATCCTTGGGCCTTCAGTATTTCATACAAATTACTCAGTTAAGTATTTCAGAGACTTTTAGAAGCCTCAGGAGGATCCAGTTTTATCTTCTTCTACAGAACTCTGAGGCTAGGGCCAAAGTTATCATGCCAAAAGGAAAACTTGCCTGAGAGATTCTTCATAATGGTTTTCAAATGACAGAGAACTCAGGGACAGTTACTTTGTCTTCCCTTCTGCTTTTCCTCATTTGTCATGATTCTCACAGGTGTCGTGGTCTTGAAGGTCCTGCTCCATCCTTCACACGCTCACTATCCTGAATAAGTAGGGTTATAGGCATGAGCCACAGGCACCCAGCTTTAGGCAAATGTTATAAGAGAAGGAAATAGGATACGAATGCATCTGAGTAGAGAAGTGGATAGAAAAGGAGACAATCAGAAATGTGAGATCATTTAGAGGAGCCAGTGATGGCTGATCTGCGATACTTGGCACATGGTCTGCAGTGTTACGTACACCCACAGATGCATGGTCTGCAGTGTTACGTACACCCACAGATGAGCAACATAGACACGGTGAGAGAACGGCATGTGGGGAACTGAGCTGGCAATGGTCCTAATAATTCCCTGGCACTGGTGAATGAAGCTTCAGAGTGTATCTATGGCAAGAAGACGATGACAGGCCATGCAACTGAAATCATATCGGAAGTGAGAGAAAAATGGGAAATTCATAATTTGCTTAGATCCCACTCCCTCTTACTCTTTCTGATGCATGTGTCATTGTCATTAAATTACTGTAAGTACTCATGGATGGTATTATTTAAAATCCAGATCTGCTAGTTTGTTTCTTTTTTTTTTTTCTAGGTCTGGGGCTTAAACTCTGGGCATGAGTGCTATCTGTGAGCTCTTTTGCACAAAGCTAATGCTCTACCGCTTGAATCACAATTCCACTGCCAGCTTTTTCTGTGGTTGATTGGAGATAAGAGTCTCATGGACATTTCCAGCCCAGGCTGTCCTCGACCTATGATCCTCAGATCTCAGCCTCCTGAGTAGCTAGGATTACAAGTGTGAGCCACTGGCATCCAGCCAGATCCACCACTTTTTAGCATCTGCTCTCTATCTTTTAAGTATTTATTACTTAGATAATTGACGTTTAGTAAAGTGTATACCCAAGATTAGGCATCAAAATTCTAGTACTGTTGGTTTTTGCTTTAACCCAAATACTTAGCATATTTTGCCTTTTGGTGATACTGATGTTCCTATTGTTACAATGGAGTATATCCTAACAAACTCATTTTAACCTGAAGATGTAAATTGAAAGTGTACTTAATGAACCTGATCTGCTACACAATATAGTTTAGTATAGACTTTCACATGCTCAAAATGCTTGCATTGGCCTACATTGGGCCATTTCACTTAATTCAAAACCTATTTTAGGGCCGGGAGTTTGGCCTAGTGGTTAAAGTGCTTGCCTAGCATGCATGAAGACCTAGGTTCGATTCCTCGGTACCACATATAGAAAAAAAAAGCTGGAAGTGGTGCTGAGGCTCAAGTGGTAGAGCTCTAACCTTGAGAAAAGTCCAAGGACAGTGCTCAGGCCCTGAGCTCAAGCCCAGGACTGGCAAAAAAACACCAAAACCTATTTTATAATGAAGTATTAGACATGACATTTACACACACATTCACATACACAGGATATTTGGTAGAAATGACAAGATGCAAAAACATAATGCCACACAGACATGGACGAATACATTGGCAGATACCTACAGTCCTTGGTTTTGGGAGTCTGAGACAGGAGGATTGAGAGCTGAAGGCCAACCTGAGCTCTGCAGTAAGACCCTATCTCAAGATCCCACTCTTTGTCCTCCCCAAAATACATTTCTGACTGGAACTGGATGCTTGCTGATGCCCAGACTCCAAAACAAGTACCCCAACACTCATTGCTATCCTAGCTAATGGTTGTGGTTCCGGATTTGAAGGACAGTTCCACCTGAAAGCATAAATTTGAACACCTCAAGCCAACCCATTCCAAAAGCACAGGCTGTCTCCCTGTGCAAAGAGTATATGGAAAACAATGTACAGAGTTATCTGGCTGGGCACAGTAGATCATACCTGTAATCCTAGCTACTCAGGAGGCTGAGATCTGAGGATTGTGGTTCAAAGCCAGCTTGGGCACAAAAGAATGTGAGACGCTTGTCTTCAATTAACCACTAGAAAAGGGGAAGTGGGGCTGTGGCTCACGTTGTAGGGAGATAGTCTAGAGCTGAAGAGCTCAGAAACAGTGAGCAGGCCCAGACTTCAAGCCCCAGGACCCACAGAAAAAATATCTGCTATATATCATTGATCGAGAAAAGGTCTTTCTTGAGCATGGGATTTTTGAATACCTCAAATAGATTGGGTGGAGTTGGAACCAATAGAAGAGAATGATGGAAGGTAACATGGATGATTAAGACGCATGGTACTCACAAACTTATATGCTGAATTGAAAAACACCTACTTAAACAACTACCTAAAGATAATACAAAAGATTTGTATTATAATATAAATATAAAATATAGATATTACATAATATAAAAGATGAGTTGAAATCATATATTTTCTAGTAATGCACCAAAAATGTAGGTAAGTTTGAGACTAGAATCACTAATGCTATTTTTTTCTACCTTTAAGATACAGTGTCTTCCTATTCTTTACCAACTCATGTACTTAATCACCTGGTCTTTTAAATTGAATCCCTTCCCAAAATAAATCATTTAAATTCATATTTAAAAAGAAAAGATATCAACTTTCAATTTATGTGGTCCAAGTCAGAAAGCATTTTATGATTATCTGTGTCCAGGCACTGCCTCCTCAGAAGCTTTGGTCAATAAATCATGTTTAAACTACATGCTAAGGTATGTCCTTTCCAAAGATGAATTGGCCTTTTAGACAGTAACTGCACAGTTAGAATTTATTGAGAGTGTAAACTCTGCTAAAAGATACTTTCTTTGGCAAATCATAGACCATTTCACTCAGTCTGTTTAAAGAGGATTGGCTATATTCATAAATTAATAACATTATAAGGGACATATTTAAATTTGTCTTGGCTGTCTGCATCAAACCATTTTAATGAAACTTGTGGCTTTTGCATATGTGTTGTATTTTTCTTAGGGGTCTCCCTTGAATGTTTATTATTACAAAACCAACACTTCTGTGCAGAAACAAGCACACAGGAAATGACCAATTGATTACTCCCCCAAATAATTTCGTAGCTAAACACCCAGAAATTAAGATCGCTTATTTAACCATATGTTTCTTTGGGATTTATCTGCTTATTGTTTTGATAGGTTTATATTTGCGTTTTGGGAAGATTTGCAGGAGTAGAACAGTAAGAAGCACAAGCAAGACTGTCAAAAACAGTTTGTATCTTTTCTTCACATTGCTCTCCTCTATAGCTTTCACTGCCTTTATGATTTTTATTTAGGCATAAGTTGTGTGTAATAAAACTGAACAATTTAAAGTGTACCATGACTCTGGTAAATACATACAGCTGTATAATTGTTACTACTATAATTCAAATTATTTCCTTCATCAGATAAAGTTCTCTGGGTTCTCTTAGCAGATAAGTCCTTCTTTCCATCATCAAATTAGTGCTAGTGACAATTGGATGGCTTTCTCTTAGTTCAACCTTTCATACAATGTCACATGGTTCACATTGTGAGGTGTGCAGGTTCTCATAGCAGAGTAGTTTTGGATTCAACCACATTCCTACATATTCAGTTATTGTACAGATAAGCCAGCATTTGCTCATCTATTTGTCATTTGATGGATGTTTCTTGGCTATTTCACAATTTGGTTATTGCAAATCAAACTGTTAAAATATTTGGATATATACTTTATGGGTACATATGGTTTTTGTTTCAGTGGATAAATATACCCAGGAGGGAGACTGTTAGATTAGATAGTAAATAAATGTTTAACTAGATAAGGAGCTGAGAAACTGTTGCTTCATACATTCACCAATTTCTGGCATTGTCATCTTTTCAGTTCCAGCCATTCAAGTGGCATGTAAAATTATCTCCCTGGGGATTTGCTTTGTAATGCTCTAATGCATAATGATGTTGAATGAACATTCTTTCGTGTGCTTATTTAACAATTCATATCTGCTTTGGGTAAGTGTTCATATATTGTGCCTATCTACAGGGGCTATTTGTCTTCTCTCATCTTTGAAAAACATTTAGTGAAACAAATAACAACATACATTTGGTTTCAAGAGGTTGATTTTCTGTTTTTCTTTCTTTTTTTGGTGATTTTTGGGGAACAAATTCCTAAAACAGTGATTTTCTTCTTGTTGCTTCCCCTTAGGCCTGCCCCACACTGAGGCAATAAGATTTAATCTTTGACTATAATTTTGACAATTAAGAGTCTTGAATAGGTATAATGAAAGACTCTTTTACTGACCTTTTAAAATACACATTAACTTTTCAAGTTTAAGACTGTTTTGAAGAAGCCCTACAAGTAGATTTTTTTTTCATTTACAATTTCTTTTATGTGCAAACTCACATATGGTAGTGAAAAATACCTTTCTGCAAAATATTGTTCACTTACTGAGAATTTTCCTTGGATTCGCATCTAAATTTTTATAGCTTTGTTCACTCATGCAACTTCTGGATATTAATGATTTTTACAGTAAAAAAAGATCATTAAACTATAAGAAAGAAATCTTCCTAGAAGCAAGAATGAAGGAACTAAATCAACAGACCACCAATTAGTTGCATCAAAATAAATAGAAATAAAAGTTTTGCCCTAGAATCTATCAAGCAGATTTATTTTGTCCTTCTGCATGAGTCCCATTAGGTGGTGGAGGCTGGGATCTGACCATGGCCCACTCAGAAGCCCTTAGAGGTATGTTCTCGCTCATAAAATGAGGAGCTGACACAGAATCCCCAGGAAATGAAGCTGGAACATAATGTTAAAAGATGGAAAGTGTCTTGTGAATCAAGAATAGAGGTGGGTGCAGTGAATTTCTACAGGTCACCTTGTCAAGATTCATCTTTTCCTACCACAGGAGGAATAAAAAAAAGAAAGGCAAAGAGGTTATACAACAAAGGAAAACATTTCCAGGAGAAGGGCAAGAGTCAAAAATGAACAGAAGTGTGTGCAGGTGTATGTGAGTTGTACCTACTTGTGGTCCTCCTGCAGCTAGAAAATTCCCTTCTAAGGGCTGTTATCATTCGTCTAAGAGGACTGCCAGCAGCACCAAGGAAATTCTTTCCAGTTCTTGTTTCTGTGAAACCAGGTATAGTCAGTGCTTTGTTCAGATTCCCACCTGACACAACTTTTCCTCTCAGCTACAGTATGTGATGTTTTACCTTCAGTCACAATCATTATCTGTAACTGGGTTTCTTGTATCAAAGCATAGTTTCTTCAGATACATGTTTGAACATATTTATAGATGTAGATAGAGATATAGTTATAGACATATGCACACATGTATATGTATATATACATACATTTATGCAAATACACACACATATATATGTGTGTGTATGAGTGTATGATGTAGAAAAAGCCATATTACATTGTTACCCAAAGAAACTTATGCTATTGATACTATTATAGGAAGGAAAATAGTTCTTAAGACAATAGCATTGGCTTTGTGACTAGCACTAGAGAAACAGAAATTGGATAGGATGAAGCCCAAGCAGTCTGATTGGGAGATATGACAAACCTTCTGGGAGTTTTCAGGTGGTCAGGGTTTTATCACTTGTAAGAGATAAGAAATGGTCTCAGATAGACTGCCACTACCTAGAAATATGGGGATGAGCAGCTACAGATAAACCGTTCAAACCACAGCATCCTGAGGAAGGTCCTGAAAATGGTATTAGGCAACCAGGCACAGGTTCTCAGGGATAAAGAATAATAAGGTGAGGGCAGGCTGTAGCATCAGGCTAGTGGAACTGGCAAGAAAATAGAGGAACTACTGCTCCTGGCATGTAAGGCTGCAGAGTTTAATGGGTATTAAAGATAGTGCAGTGTCTGTGTGTCATTGGACTGAACTTCACAGCAAATAAACAATGAAAGGAATTTGTAGCAGGGAATAAAAAGTGACAGAACAGAGACACAGGTCAGGAACATAATAATATGAAACAAAATCAGATATAGAAGGAGGAAAAATTACACTGGCTGATCTAATTCAGAGATAAAGGAAGATGGGAAGAATGGATAGCCTAAAATACTCAATTTGATAAATAGCGAAACAGCCAATAGCTATCAATTATCTGACAGACAGATGTCATACACTGTTGTTGTGTAAGATCTATTTTTCAAAACATCACATGAGGTCCAAATTTATCACTCATTTGTAGATAGTAAATCAAAGCTGGGAGCATGGTAAAGTTGAAGACCCATAAATCCAAAAAATAAAAAGACAGAAAATATCTCTATCAGAGTTTTAATACTTAGAAAGTAGAACTAAATCTAGCAAGTATAAGCAGGAAGGTATTTAATGTAGGGTGTCTTTAATATACAAGGATCTTTACAAGTGATGGAGTCCTTGGGCTCAGGCTGAATTTAAAGAAAGCTGATAGACTTGTGAACCACCATCACATCTGGTTGGCTATAAGGGAATTCTCACAATACTGAACAAAAACAACACTAAATATGCCACCAGATCCCACAGCTGTCTCTCTTCCTGTTCGTGCATGTGTGTGTGTGTGTGTGTGTGTATGGTTTGGGGGCTTGAACTCGAAGCCATGAACTCAGAGCTCTTATGTTCAAGGCTAAACATTCTACCACGTTGAGCCACAGTTTCTCTTCTGGTTTATGAGTGGTTAATTGGAGATAAGAGTCTCAGGAGGACTTTTCTTCCTGGGCTGGAATCAACAGATATCAGCCTCCTGAATAACTAGGATTACAGGCAGGAGCTACTGTGCCCAGCTCCCTGTTCCTGAATGAGTCTTAGCTGCCACCTTTCATGGAGAGAGCCATGACACTTCTTAGGGTGGAGCACCAGTGCCTTCCCTGGTGTAAGTTTAAAAGGAGCAGCATGGAGAATTCAGGATATCCCCTTCCATTTTTTTGCTCGGGGTACCTGTTTCCTGTACAGGATGTCTGCCTTTCCTGGATTACTAGGCAGAGAAAATGTCCATATGCTTGAGGGACACAGCGTTTACTGACCTGTGGAACACTTGGGTGTCTGTCAGGCAGCCTGAGGATAATGCTTCCAAGCTGCAGGCTAAAATTACAGAGGTGAATCTCTTTTCTATTTATAACACTAACATTAAGTTGTCTTTGAAAATTCACTTGCTGTATTGCTCTCCATTTCTGGAAAATAATAATCAGAAGACAGTTTTATTTTATAGGAACTGCTGAACCCCAAATCATTGAATTCTTGCGAATGCTTAGCGGACAGAAATGCTAACATGCCATCAATAAATAGGTTCCCCTAACAATTACTTTCCACATAAACCTTTTTTCTTAAACTGCAATTTTAGATTGAAAGCCTATGATTTCCATAAAACATATATTCCATTTTAGATATCTTTGATTTACGTTTCTCCAAGAACTCTCTGCTAAAGTCTAGTCCCACAGGCAAAGATTTCTATTTTCAGACCTCGCAACCTCTTTCTTGTAGAACACTCTTCCTTCTAATCAATATCTTTGTGTGCCAGTCAAGATATTGGCTGCAAAGTACGGAATCCTATCACCAATACGTTGTGACAAAAGAAATGCCAGAGAGATAGTCCTAAATAAAACACCAAGACAGTTTCTCTTAATTACGTAGAGCATGCAGGTATAATGCTTATAGAAAGCCAGAGTCACAGACTTTAGAGCTTAGCATTACTAAAAATTAAATATTCCAACTTAAAGTTAACTACAGCCACAAAGACAAGGTGACATAAATGTAATTAGTTTCCAACTAGGTAAATTTATTATTGAAAATTTCCCCAGTATTCCCTGCTAATGTCTAGCTTGCTTGTCTGTTTCTTTGGCTTACTCTGATTAAAACCTCTAACAAATATTCAAAATCTAAAGTAGTAGACATTTTGTATTATGACACTTAGTTACATCTGTGCTGTCAAGTCTTGGTCTAAAGTAATGTCTCTGTTAATTCCATTTAGCCAGGATCAAAGCAAAATGCTGACACTAGGTATGGTGTTTTTTCTCCAAAAATATTTATCTAATTTATCTAATACACTATGAAAATACATGGAAGAAAAATATGCTGTTCGTGCTAGTGTCTGCTCATTGGAGAATGCAACTATGATAACACTTTTTAATACTTCATTAGAAGAAGGAAGTATATGCATATACATATATATATATATATGTGCAATCCACCAAATGATACAATGCTACCCCTATAATCTACTAAATGATACAAATTTATCCTAAATTTTACAAATGATAAAGAAAGCAATGCCGCTTTGACAGGTTCCCTAGAAATGTTCATACATGATCACCTGTGACATAGTACCAGCTATAGTGGAATGGATTTTAGGAAGAGGTTATTAGAGATTTTTGAGGTGGTGAGAATATTCTAGATAATCTAAATGAGCCCAAAAAATCAAAAAGGTTCTTGTCTAAGAGATATGGTCTTATGCAAGCTTAGAGTGAATGATAATCAGTCTTTTATTTTTAAACATGCAAATATTGTGGGGGTAGAAATAGAAATGTCTTCAAAATCCTCAATAATACCATTCATTATTTTTTACTCTGTGGGGACATAGAATCCTTAAGTACTCAAATTTATAGAAAATTATCTAGATTGCCTTCAGGAAAAAATGTTGAAAAATTCACATATTAGTAAAGTTCAGAATGTATAAGTTCAGTGTTCCAGATGCTGTTATTAAACACGGTTCTTAGTGATGTAACAAAATGGTAAGAATTGCATGTATCGGGTTTGAAAGCAATGTTGTGAAAGCATTTAAGGAGCATCTACTCAGAAAGAAAAATTACACAAAAAGAAGGTTCAATACAAATAAGTAGAATTTCCATTTTTTCAAATATTCTGTTGTTTGTCTTCTCTCTTACTGATTCTTTTATAACACTTGTTTGATAGAGCTGAGGAATGTTGAAAGAGACAGTCATATGATAGATATGTGTGGTAACTATTTGTTCAATGTATAATTTTCAAAATTGAAAACAAGCATACAGCTTAAAAGTACATTTCTCTCATTATTTCAGTCTTTTCACATAGTCTAGATAAACTTTTACCATTGCAATCTATAAAATCAAATGTCCTTGAGCCATAAAAGACATGTGGTAGTAGCTTTTTTCAAAGACTCAATTTATAGGCATAAAATAATTCATCAAAGCTACTTAACTGACAAAAATACCATGACTTCCATGTAATGAAGCTACAAGTGGTTCAGATTTTCATAAGCTCTTAAAAGGCTTAATAGCATCTCTTTAGCAGTACAAAAACCTAAAATAAAAACTACCTTCCTTTTAGTGTAAAATAAGTTTTGTAATATTCAAGAAACTAATAGTTAAAAACATAGTTCTTACAAAGTGGTCCCAGAGATGTGTCATAGCAGTGGGCATATTAATTTTTCTCCTCTCAAATAGTAAGAGCCCAAACTAAACAAAAAGCATTGTGATCTCAGGGACAAAAGAATAGTGAACGTGTTAAGCAGCAGAGGAATGAGACGTAATAGTGTACACACATGGAACTGTAATCTCAGCACTGAGGATGGGTAAAAATTCAGAAATGAAAGGCCCTACTTCTGAAGAAATATGACTAAGAATGAGTACTAAACATCAGGTAAACTTCATTGTCATGAATAATAGAATAATTTTTATTCGTTTACCATATGTTCACTATCACTGAATGTAATTTTGAAAAGTGAGAAAATCACTCACTTGTTGACTTTGGGTTTAGAAACGATTCCAAAAATGAATTTACAGTGAACATTCAAAATCCACAGCACTTTGAGTTCGAAAGGAACAGCAAATACAATTTATAGAGGCCCATATACTATCAAACTCAGGCATTCCAAGGTGTTTTTGAAAGTGTGTCACATCTGAGTTAGACAGACATGAATGGTAAGAAAACAGATGGGTACCTTTCATATTCCATTATTTCATTCATAATGCATGGAGTCTATCATCTACAGTCCATGCACAGCCACACGCCTAGACTATTCCTGAAACCCAAAGCAATATCACAGTGAACTTATTTTAAGGCTTATCATTTCATTTAAAGGGATTAATGTAAAACACTCAAACTATCTTAAGATTTTTTTATCTGTGCGCTGGGTATTATACATATTCATGTCAACTTTTTGGAGTAATGTGTCAATCAAAAATGCTTGGCTGATATCCTGTGGCACCACACCAACTCAAAACCACCTCTGTTTGGCACTAGTGATTATTATAGAACTATAGGGTGAGAGTTTAGGTGCCCTAAAAGAAAGCACCTTTCCTTATTACAGGAGCAATTTTATCTACTCAGGTATCAATTCCTGCCTCCTTTAATCCATGTAACATTCCAATTTCATCTTGAATCTTCCATTCATTTCTAGCCTCTGATTTCATTCTGATATCCTATGAACAAGTTAGGTTTCCAGTCTATTAGCAATTACCTTTCTTTCCACCCAGCTGAATTTCTTCCATCATTCCTGAACTTTGGCTAAGCAAACCTTGCATTCTCCTTTACAGTTCACTAGTTCACAATCACTTCTGCCTGTTGACCTTTGTGTCTATAACTCTAGTAGAAATTGTCTTGTTTTCAAATGTTAATTGCTCCTCAAACTCTTCGGATAAAAACTATTTCTGAGAAATTTTCCTACTGCTTATCAACAGAAGAAAGATATGATACTTAATAATGTCAACACTATTTCTGATAACAAGCTATTTCCTTCTTTTTCACTGATGTTGCATCATTGATTATTTAAAGAATTTTCACTGCTTTTGTTCTTGCAAATATTAATATCTTTAAATTAAAAACATGCCAGTACAACAGAAGCACTTAACTCATAAGGTCTTTTTCTTTAATTTCAGAAAAACTTTCTATAAAAATATAAAGGAAATGATGCTTGATTCTAAATAAATATTTAGAATCCAAATAAAAATTGGATTACTTATTCTTGATTGAATGGCTTACAAGTATAATTCATACTTAGTATTTTGTTCTTCTGAGTGGCATACTCCAAATTATAACTCATACCAATATCTCTTTATGCTCAATAAATATATTCTGCTCTTTATAATCTAATATTTGCAATGCATATTTCAGTCTCTATCTGTAAATTTGTATTAAAGTATAGATATAATTCTTCTATAAGTAAATCCCCATCATGTCTATAGCTAAATTCTAACTACTTAATTGCTATCATCTTCTAAAGCATATCGAATGCAATTACAACATTTGAATAACTATTTTAACTGAAGAGTAAAAACATAATCAGTCATTCCTGATTTAGATGCAATTTTCTGTATGTGGGAATTACAATTAAATGTACAGGACTACAATACTTTAAACAGATATATTGCCATTTCCTTACTGGTCTTTGCAAGGTGGCTGCTAGTTTTAGGGGGTCAGTTAGACCAGGAACCCACGAAGGAAATAACACATGTAGACAATACATGTTTACACACTTGTAATCCTAGCTAGGCAGGAGATACATGTAGAAGGGATGGTCTGAAGCCACCATGAGGGTGTATGTGGGGGAAGCATAAGACTGTATCTGAAAATTAAATGGGGTGGAAGTGTTTGGCTGAAGTGTTAGAGTCCCACCCTCACAATCATGAAGCCCTGAGTATGAACTCCAGTACTAACAAAACAAAAGAAAACAGCAACAATAGAAAGGCCCGTGGAGAAAGTACAGAGTAGTGAAGAATACCTGAAACAAGTATCTTGAAAAATATTTGAGACAGGTGTCTTGGATCCCTCAGCTCTGCCATACGCTGCTCTATTGCTTTGTAAGTTTTGGACATTAGCATGTACAGAGTACTGACATTTCTCCACAATATCGCCTCCACAATGTGATAGATTCCTTTAATGGTTTTTGCAGCATTGTGCACACTGAAGAAAAGAAACATTCAGCACAGTACTGCCTGAGAGCAGATACTTTATAAATTTATCTACATACAAAACATGATTTTCTTTTCAACTGAAAGGCAATAAAATGTTGTTCTTCCCTGAAAAGTAGAAATAGATAGATAAAATATCTCTTTTATCTAGAGATGCTCGTTGCCATGTCAACCTCAAGATTATCTTCTTCATTCTCCACTTACATTGGGTCAGGAATGTTTCTCATGACTAAAACCAGCAAGCAGGAAAGCCTCACGAAGTGGTCATGGCATTGGTAGATTGATAAAATTATCTGATGGGGCCCAGATCCACCCCTAGGCCTGTAATTCTATTGTGCTAGATGGAGAAAAAGATCAAGCCTTCCAGGGAAGAATTTCGCTAGCCACAAAAGTTTTCTCCCTTGGGACTTTTGTCTTTCCTTTCAGGACATTTAATGGCTTTGGAGTTCATTCTGATTTTAATGATGGAATGAAAAAGTGTTTGGTTGGGCTATTAAGTTTAATATATTACTTTGTTTCTTAATACTTATGGAAAGAAATGCATTATTCAAACTATAAATACCGGCCACTCTGAACATGCTGCTTAAGGAAAACCCTTTATACTACATTTTCATAATTAACAGATAAATTTGGTAACATATGAATTGCAAAGTGCTATGATTCAGGATGATGTCAGAGTGTGTGATGTGTATCTAATCCATTTCCAAAACTTTTCACTTTCCTTCTCTCTCTCTCTCTCTCTCTCTCTCTCTCTCTCTCTCTCTCTCTCTCTCTTCTCTCTCTCTCTCTCTCTCTCTCTCTCACTTACCTGTAATTTTCTGTGCTAAGTATTTTACAGGAATGAAGTTGTGTAGTTTGCCTTTTCTTTTTTTTCTTTTCTTTTGCAAATTTATTCTTCACAATATTTACTATAATAATTCTTGGACAACATATACTTTACTTACTATATAATTCCTTTTTTGCCAGTCCTTGGACTTGAACTCAGGGCCTGGGCAATATCCACTTTCTCTAACACTTGAGCTTCAGCACCATTTCTGGCTTTTTCTATGTATGTAATACCAAGGAATTGAACCTGGGTCTTCATGCATGCTAGGCAAGCACTCTACCACTAGGCCATACTCCCAGCTCTATAATCCTTATGGTTTTTGGGTTTTTTTGCTGAATTTTCAAGTTTTTTTTCCTAAGATATTCCTATTTCTTGAAAAAACTTGCTTGATCAATCATATTATATTCAACTCTATCTTTTCATAATAAAAATTCTGCAGGTTTTACAAGGCTCCAAACATTATTGCATGATAAATGTGCCTGACTAAAAAATAGAATACAAACTGAATACATAATAAGGCAGTGACTCTATTAAAAATTTATAACTATATACACAGATACACGTAGTTTTAAAATGCATAACGGGATCTGTGGGGGTTAAGCCGGATCTTAAAGGTTATGGATCTTCCAAATATTCTAAATTTTGCATGCATTTACTTATATTAAAATGTATTTAAAATTTGGGGTTTAAGTATAAAGTATAAAGTATAAGTATAAAGTATAAAGTATTTGTATAAAAAATTCCACATATCGGCCGGGAGTTTGGCCTAGTGGTTAAAGTGCTTGCCTAGCATGCATTAAGACCCAGGTTCAATTCCTCGGTACCACATACATAGAAAAATGCCAGAAGTGGTGCTGAGGCTGCAGTGGTAAAAGCTCTAGCCTTGAGAAAGTCCAAGGACAGTGCTCAGGCCCTGAGCTCAAGCCCAGGACTGGCAAAAAAAAAAAATTCCACATATCATATTATGAGTGCAATTCATTTTTGTCAGTGTTACTCTTCTCAATGTTCTCTACAATCTTTCCCAATCTTATTGTATTTTATTTTTTAAATGTAAACATCAGTATTGATTCTAGTCATGGAGCTGTAAAATAGCTTTTGTTTCTGATTCAGCAGTGACAGCAGATTTGTAACATGAATTAAAAATAATTATGAAATACAATACATAAGCACAGAATATAGAGAAAATAAGAGTTAAATGATAAGACATTTTTTATTAAAGGATTCATTAACATTGATTTTACATCATATTTCAAATGATATATTTAATAAGCAAGTATTCTAGAAGGGAATCTCTACATACAATCATTGGCACTTAGATTTTAGAACATAATTAAAATTAGGCTGAGGGTTTTTATGTCATAGATACATATTATGTAATAAAACATTATATCTACAGAGTCATAGATTTTTTTTTGCCAGTCCTGGGCTTGAGCTCAGGGCCTGAGCACTGTCCTTGGACTTTCTCAAGGCTAGAGCTCTACCACTTGAGCCTCAGCACCACTTCTGGCTTTTTTCTATGTCTGTGGTACCGAGGAATCAAACCCGGGTCTTCATGCATGCTAGGCAAGCACTTTAACCACTAGGCAAAACTCCCGGCCAGAGTCATAGATTTTTATATCTATGTAGTTGTATTTTTATTTCCAGTACCATGTCCATAGCATTGGGTATGCAAATATTGAGTCCTCGCTCTTGTACTGTTTGGATCTAATAGCTGCATATTAAGGATACCATGCGCCTTTTGTTCTTTTGGTCTTGACTGCTAAGACATTTTTAAACTCTACTACTAAAAATTAGAAAAAATTCTGTGTTTGAACATGGCTTTCTAATTGTTTTATTTTTTCTACCAGTCTTGACTGTTCTTTATCTTATTTTCATTTAAATTTTAATTCCACTTTACCAATATTCACAAAAATTCATGGATTAGAATGGAATTATACCAATAAATCAAGTTCATAATAATGTCAGTTTGTTAAACTGATTTTTCCTATTCAATCACATTTACTCTTCTTTCAATGTTATTCATTAAAACTTTATTATTTATTTTATAGATATATATTTTTCTGTTAGATCAACTCCTAGATATTTTATGTATTCAAACTTATTTTTACAGGTACAAAAATGTAATTATATAAAAGGGTACACAATGTCTTGCTTGATTCTTTTTAGCTTATATTGTTCCTTTGATCTATCTTTTACTGTTAGAATTGTGTCAAGGATTTTCTTTTATAACAAGGATATATCCATTATATTAAGGGATTAGGTTACAATTTCAAAGTTATTTAATGCATGTGAATTTGTAATAATCACATTTTTTTAGGAAATTGAAACTTTTTTCTAGAAACTTGAAACTCAGTTGGTAGTAAGATTTATTTCTAGCTGTAAATTTTAGCATAACAACTAGCTTTTCTAATTTTATTACAACCATATAAGTTTGTGTTCTTGTGTCTGAGCAAGGAAAAGCAGAAGTAGAATATATATACTATTTATTTCTACCTATGATCTTTAGACTTTTAGCTATAGCTCTGGAACTAAGCATAACATCATATTTATTTACTTCTTTACAATATGACAATCTTTCTTTTTTACTTGGTAAATATATGTCATTTATAACTATTGTGATATTTTGGGGTTGTCTCATCATTTGGAAGTTAAGCTTAATTTAGATTACTCTTTTGTCCTTCCTAATCTTTTCTTTCCATTATTTTGGTATAGTTGTTATGTTTATTTTTAGAAACTATGTAACACTGACTGGCCTATTTAATAAATTACTTAGTACATCAATGTACTGAATAATAAACAGCACATCTATTTGCATCTCACATCATTTACACTCATTTTGTCTGATATATTAGAGATCTACTTAACTCTTTTTGTTGTTGATTTCTTTTCTTTTGTTTTTTTTTGGTGCCAGTCCTGGGACTTGAACTCAGGACCTGGGCACTGTCCCTGAGTATATGTTGCTCAAAGCTAGCATTCTACTACATGAGCTACAGTTCCACTTATGGCTTCTTGGATAGTTTAGTGAAGATAAGAGTCTCACAGTCTTCCCTGTCTGAGCTGGCCTCATACAGTGATCCTTTGATCTCAGCCTTCTTAGTAGCTAGGATTACAGACCTGATCAATTAAGCATTGTAACTACCATCTTAATTTTAATCTACCTCTCTCTTCTCTATCATATTAATCTTTAATTTATACTGAGATTTAGAGGAACATTCTCTTCTTTCTTGAATACCATGGGAGGATTTAACCAGAGGACAGCAATCTACAGGCCAAGGACACAGCCAGTCCGGGGCCTAAGCTCAGGGCCTGAGCACTGTCATTGGACTTTCTCAAGGCTAGAGCTCTACCACTTGAGCCTCAGCACCACTTCCAGTTTTTTTCTATGTATGTGGTACGGAGGAATCGAACCCTGATCTTCCTGCATGCTAGGCAAGCCCTCTACCACTAGGCCAATTGCAGAAATTTTATTCTGAACAAAGAAGTAAATTTCTGCTCGCTGTGCTACCTGTGATTTGTAAATTTGTTTTGGAAACCCTAATAAGTAGTGTGATAATCAATATTAACTTAAATTTGATTCTCATTTTGAAAGGCTCTTTTGTTTGCTTGTTTGTTTTGTGATTGAGGTCTACAGGAGATCTGGACCACTAACAAGATTTAACCCTTTCCACTCCTGTCCAAACCAGTGTATTCCCAAGTCATTCTCATACTTAGGATACATGATTTAGAGAAAGAGAACGGGGCTTTCCAATCAGAAAGGGAGCAAAAAGTACAAATATTAAGACCACAAAGCAGCAGATGGAATATTTGTGTGTGTGTGTGTGTGTGTGTGTGTGTGTGTGAAAGAGAGAGAGAGAGAGAGAGAGAGAGAGAGAGAGAGAGAGAGAGAGAGAGAGAGAGAGAGAGAATAAGAGGGAGTTTGGCCTAGTGGTAGAATGCTTACCTAGCATGCGTGAAGACCTGAGTTCGATTCCTCAGTACCACATACATAGAAAAAGCCAGAAGTGGTGCTGTGGCTCAAGTGGTAGAGTTCTAGCCTCGAGGAAAAAAAGCCCAAAGACAGTGCTCAGGCTCTGAGGTCAAGCCCCAGGACAGGCAAAAAAATAAATAAATAAATTAACCCACAAAAACCTCTCTTTCATTTGCTACTCATTATTATTATTATTACTATTATTATTATTATTATCACATTCCAGGTATATTTTTCTGATCTCATATCTGTACTAGATAGATCTTACATAAAAATTAATTATGATTAGGAATCATATAAAATTCCTCTCTCAAATGTCTTCTATTAATATCTATGCACAGAAAATTCTGGTGACAATCAAAAATTATACAAAGATAAATGCAGTCTATATTCTATAATAAAATAGATTTCCATTTCACTTCACTTAAGTTAGAAACAACAAAATATTACCAAGTGTAGAGACTTTAAAAAATTATGTCTCATGTGTTCCATTTTAAGCTGACTTTTCGCAAAGTCCTCAGACTCACCACAGAACATCAAGAATCATTACTGGAAGAAATTGAAAACCTTTTAAATGAAAATTCTGTCATAAATGTTCCATCAGGGGAGACTTTGAACAAGATGTTGTCAGCTTCTTTAAACTCCAGGGAGCAGGGCCAGCTCTCACATCAGCCAATAAACAGATAATACCCGAAGAGTTCAAGGTATTTCAGAAATCAATTATTTTCCTCTTAAATCCTGTTGACTATTTCTGTCCTGTGAACTGAGATCCTCCTGTGGCACTAAAACTGCTCCTGTCTGCAAGCAACACCCACAGGACTCTGCAGTGCCCTAGCTCCTTCCATTAGCAATTCCTAAAGAAATTGCAAAGGCATCACTGGACACTTGGGAAGCAGAAGTGGGAGAGAGAGAGAGGGGGGTAGGGAGGGAGGGAGAGAGGGAGGGAGAGAATACTGCTGTGGTGTTTATATAAAGAATTCCTTGCTAAAACAACCCACAAAATCCTATGATTAAACTAAGTGTATAGAATTTTTAAATAATAACTAATTGGGGGGTGGTCAGTAGTGAATGATCTATAGATTTACCATCTTTTGAAATTTCAAAAGATGTTTTAGGAGTCATCCCAAAGTCACTACTAAGGAAGACTAACTAATATGTTGTGCACCACCTCCTAAAATATCGATTTCTCTAGATATTGGTGCATAAGTTTTCCAAAGTTCTCTAAGAAAACTGCTAGGTTCGTTGCTCTGAACACAGCACCGATCAGACATGGAGGTATTGAGTGGAGAGAGGGTCAGGTGGACTCTGAATTCAAGGGAGGGTTAATTTGTTTATGAGTTCATAGCTTCATGAGCTTAGCATAGTGTCTGCATTAAACTGCAGAGCTTTTGTATGGCAAAGGACATAGCTAGTAAATTAATTAGGAAGCCTACAGAGTGGGAGAAGATCTTCAGCAACCAAACAACGGACAAAGGCCTCATATCTAAAATATATCAACAACTCAAAAAATTGAATCACTCCAAAACTAATCTCCAAAGTAACAACCATCCTATTAAAAAATGGGCCAAAGACTTAAAGAGAGTCTTCTCTGAAGAAGAAACAAAAATGGCCTATAGACACATGAAGAAATGCTCAACATCTCTGGTCATAAAAGAAATGCAAATCAAAACAACTCTAAGATTCCACCTCACTCCAGTTAGAATGGCCAGGATCAGGGAAACGAATAATAACAGATGCTGGAGGGGATGTGGCCAGGAGGGATCACTACTACACTGTTGGTGGGAGTGCAAACTCGTTCAACCATTATGGAAAGCAGTGTGGCAGTGCCTCAAAAGGCTAAACATAGAACTCCCCTATGACCCAGCAATTCCACTACTTGGCATTTACCCAACCATCCAGAAACAGGGGCATACTAAATCCACAAGCACAACAATGTTCATTGCAGCACTATTCACCATAGCAAAGATATGGAACCAACCTAGATGTCCCTCAGTTGATGAGTGGATCAACAAGTTGTGGTATTTGTACACAATGGAATTCTATGCTGCTGTCAGAAAGAATGACATTGCCCCATTTGTTAGGAAATGGAAAGACTTAGAAAAAATCATATTAAGTGAAGTAAGCCAGACTCAAAGGAACTTAGGCTCAATGGTTTCCCTCATTCGTCATAATCAGTAGAAACCTTGGGCTCTACTAGCAGAGATCTGCAATAGAGCAAAATCTTGATACATAAGGCCATATAGTATGAAGCTAATTGAAAGTACCTCCAGGATATTGAAACAAAAGCCATATAACGAATGATTGTTGTCCTTAATGTACTATATTGTCTCTCATCTCCTTTGCTGTCCCTTGGTTATCTCATATTGATATAGTATCTCACTTTGTTATCTGATATACTGAATTTATTTGTATTTAGTTATTTGAAATTTGATAGGGAAGGGGGGAAAAACAAAACGGGTGGGGGGTGTGGGGAGGGAGGGAAATGGGTACCAAGACATGTGAAAGGGTATCAATGTATGTGAATTAATGCACCTTCTATCTGGCAAATATCATGTAACCCTTTTACTAATTACAATTAAAAAATGCAAAAAAAGAGAAAGAAATACAAGTTAAGAATAAACAATCCTTTGTCTTGGTTTGGGCTCTGAAAAAAAAAAAAGATTTTTTTTTGCCAGTCCTGGGTTTAAGCTCAGAGCCTGAGCACTGTCCTTGGACTTTCTCAAGGTTAGAGCTCTACCATGTGAACCTCAGCACCACTTCCGGCTTTTTTCTATGTATGTGGTACCGAGGAATTGAACCCAGGTCTTTGTGCATGCTAGGCAAGCACTTTAACCACTAGGCCAAACTCCTGGCCCCAGTGTGAAACAAGATTTAAGGATATCTAACTCTTTCAAGGACTTTAAAATTTCAATGACTAATTAATGAAAATTATATAAAATATCAGAATATTATAAGAAATATTCCAGGAACATGTGCATTTTTCCCTCCGAGGGACAAATAATATGGGAAAGCACCTCTGTGGTTAACATTCTTTAAGAAATCTGGGGAAATGAGTGAAGGAAATGAAAATACAGTATGATATATCTTTTCCTGTTATTTTAATTACCTTTGCTTCCCCATTTTGTGACTGGAAAAAAGTAAATACTATTACAAGTAACCTGTTCTAAGGAAATTGCCATGCTTTTTTATCAAGATAGAGTAGTAAAGATTGTCTCTAAGGGTTGCCAGAAATCACTTATTTCACAACAACCATATTGCATTCATTTCTGCTAAATGAGCAATAAAGCAGTATTTCTAGAAAGAGCGTCTGTAGCTTGAGCAATAACTGCAAAATTAAGATAAAATCAGTGGGCCCAGATGCTTGTAATTACACCTAAACTGTTTTGAAGAAACTAGGGGAAAAAAGGCTGAGTAAAGAGAATAAGAGCCAAGGTTGGTCAGTAGGCAGAAATAATTTCTTATGTAGTCCTATGTGAATACATTGTCAAATCACTATCATGAATTCATCGATCTTCAAAAAAGTATTTGCACCACATCAGATGTGTGAATTGGACCTTAGTGTAAACTTTTTTTTAGATGACACTTTCAGCTAAAATTCTATTTGTAGATATTTCCTTTTCTTAACTGGATTATCTAATGGACATCTTTATACTATAATCAATTATTTCTTATTATTTTAACTTACAATTTTGGTAACATATTCATAAACAACTATGTATTGAATACTTATCTGCATTAGTTTATATATTCTTTTTTTTTGCATTTTTTATTGTAATTAGTAAAAGGGTTACATGATATTTGCCAGATAGAAGGTGCATTAATTCACGTACATTGATACCCTTTCACATGTCTTGGTTTATATATTCTTAAATATTTGGTTTATATATTCTTAAATACTTAAATACTTAAATAACTTAAATTCTTAAATACTTGGTTTATATATTCTTAAATATTTGATTAATTGCACTTATTCCAAGAGCCCTGTTTGGTCAATGCTGGATATGGGGTTAACAGTAGTGAAATTCAATTAATATTTGTAGAATACTTAACATAACCATACATAGTTCCAATGTGTGGCAAATTAAATCACTCATATTAGCCATTGAATTAAAATACAGAGAGGTCAAACATTTTAAAGTTCAAAGACTATAAACGTAAAATCAGTGATAAAAATTTTGTCAGTGGGATTAGCAACTGACACATTAATTAGCATTTAGGCTCTCTAATTTTTCATTTCTTCCCCTCTTTCACTCAATTCTACAAATCAAAGAAATGTAGCCTTTGTAGAATAAAAAGATCATGAAAGTGGAAAACCATAGCTTTGAATTCCAACTCTATTATTTCCAAGGCCTTGGGAGAAGATTTCTCTTTCCATGGCTCAGAAACCAAGGCCATTTGGTTTCATCTCCATCAAGGAGGAAAAGCAGCTCTGTGGCTCCATAGTCACAGAATATTCATCCTTTTGCAAAGCACAGCATAGAACAACTTTTGATCTGTATATTCACCTCTTCCTGTGCCACTGGTTCCAGGCATACGAGGAAGAAAATTGGTGTGATTGTAAGAAGTTAGTGTCAATAACTAAAATAAAAGAAAGCATTACCTTATTCTGATTTTATGCTTTGTTAGGACTTAAACTGACTACTTTTTGAGTATCTTCTTTTGCAAAGCCTACCTAATTCTTGAAGTTCTTAGATACAAACCTTTTGTAATTCCATTGTTACTTTGGGAACTAAAGGGGTGTGTGTGTGTGTGTGTGTGTGTGTGTGTGTGTGTGTGTGTGTGTGTGTGTCTTTATGGAGACAGCTAGTTTTCACTTTTTCTCAGGAGCACCCAGTTTGGGCTTTGGATTATTTGGTTCATTGTTGCAATGGCTCAGTAGTGCAACACAATTGAGGAAATAGAACAGTAATGATTGAAACACCCTCTGTACTATGTTCTATTTCTTTTCTAACCTGTAGTGTTAGGCAAGACAGGGGAGGGGCAGGACATTTTCAATCAATTGGATGCAGAGGTCATAGATATTATTAAGATGTCTTGGAATCTCTGGCCCTTTTCTTCAGAAAGTGGACTTCATATATAAGTATGCATTAAAAAATATCAAGCTGCTAGGTTTGTTGCTCTGAACACAGCACCGATCAGACATGGAGGTACTGAGTGGAGAGTGGGTCAGGTGGACTCTGAATTCAAGGGAGGGTTAATTTGTTTATGAGTTCATAGCTTCATGAGCTTAGCAGAGTGTCTGTTATAGAAAGACAAAATCTTTGTCTCTCAGTTTCTGTCTCTTTCTGTCTCTGTTTCTTTTTCTTTCTCTGTCTCCCCTTTTCCCTCTCGCCCCCCTCTTCTCTCCTTCTCTCTCTTACCTGCCATGGTAAATAGTCTGCACTACATGTTTTTGCCATTACCTTGATGTCTGGCTTTTTCATACTCCTCATACGGACTCAAATCTCAGAAACCATGAACTGAACCAATCCATTCCTCCTTCTAATATATTTGTCCATCTTGGGCATTTCATCCTAGTGAGGCAAAGCTGACTAACCCAGAAGTTAAGCACTAGGGCATAGAAGAGTTAAAGTGATATATGTTTCCAATTTTACAGCAAAACAACTTTCTAAGCAAATACAGGTTATCATCACTTAGAAACTGTTATTGCTGTTTTGAACTAATAACAATGGTCATCAAATTAGTCTTAGGTAATTAACTGAGTTGATGATTTTCTATATTGGACCATCCATTTTATAATTAACACTACTAGACCATGAATGTTTACAAAGCAGTTTGATCAAAAGAGGTAATTAAAACATGACAGAAGAAAATAATCTAGAGGACTCTAATGATAAGGACAATCAAATAACATCAGGCCCACAGGAAAATTCTATTTTGTTTTTCTAGATTTAATAAAACCACAGTCAATGTATTCGGAATCAAAATATTGAAGTAATTTTAAGATTCATCGATAGACATTGAAGAACATTATAACCAGTTTAGAGAAATTGCCATGTGTAGAAATAATTTTTTAAAAACTTGATATAATCTAAATCTTTGTTAAAAGGATAAAAGTCTAGAATCACAATAATTGAAACTGCAAAAATAAAATTAAGCAGAAGTTTCAAGGAATGAAATTATGAAAAGGAACAACCAAAATTAGGTCAAATCAGTGCATAAATCCTACTAAACACTTAACGCTCTCATTCTCTCTCTATATATATGTATCTATATCTATCTATCTATCTATCTATCTATCTATCTATCTATCTATCTATCTATCTATCTGTATGAAGCTCTCTAAAAACACCCTGTCACTCTTTCAATCCAAGTTTCCTAGAAGAACGTGGCCTAGAGCATCATAGTTTTAAACCAGCTCAGAAAGAAAAAGTTTCTCTACAGCCTTGCCTCCAAAGAGCCAAGAAAAATTTTTTCCGAAACAGACAGAGCAAGGCTAGGAAGCACTCAGGAAAATGACGAGGTGATTATGATGAAGAAATGGCCTGAAGTGAGGACAAATTGGAAAGACATCTTAAGTAGAGTTTTTAAAACTGTGTTTGAGGGATGGAGTTTACAATTTGTGCATGTAGGTGAATCATAATTCTTGGCACATACAAAACAAGTTCAGATTTGTCAAATCAGAGAGCACATTAGAAGTCAACAACTTAGAAACTCAGAATGATGTGATTGATTACAAAGTTAGTTTTTCCCCAGGTAATAATATCTCCCTTCCACAATCCATGTGGTTGGCATAAGTATAAAATGAACATGACAGTGTCTTGAAGGAAATTTTTGATTATTTCATCATTGATGTAACTCATTGGGCAAAGCTAAAATTAAAATTCTAAAAGCTTAAACAAATTGAAATTGTTTTATCTGTGTAGCCCAGTTTAAAATTAGACTTTATTATTATTTATTGTTTTGGTTTTTTTGTCTCAGACTGGGTGTTCCTGACTACTTTTGTATGTAAAATGGGGAGGATTACAGTTTGTAGAATGTTATTTCATTGTGAAAGACAATGGATAATATTAGAGCAATTCAGAGATTTCCATGGAAATGAAACGATGGCAGTGAAATAATGTGTTCTAGGTTATTGTGTCCAGGTAATGTCAATCAAACTTTCCAGAAGCTTGGCGAACTGCAATTTAATTATCAAATCCACATCCACAAAGCAACAGGTAGGGCAAATGAAAAGCCTGTCTTCATGTCTCAACAATTCTGGCAAGCAAATACTCAATAGGGAAGGGAAGATATTTTATTTGTTGACTTGTTATGTTAAAAAAAAAAAAACTCCACAGTTGCAACATGCTGTTTTGTACTACGCTTCGTTTCCAAAGAGAAGAGATGGTATGTTCTTCTCTAAGACTAAATTTGAAAAAAATGTACTTATAAATTGGCATCTGAGTTAATTGTAGACTTGACACAGAAATATAAACATTATAAAAAATAATCTTGTTAACTTTGTAAGTTTACTCACGGCAATAGCACTAGCTACTAGAGGCCTGCTCAAACCTGCTAAATATCCTTAAGAGCTGAAAAATTGTACAGACTTATTTCTATTTTTCCAAATAAAATTTGGTAATATGCAGAACTTTGAAGCAGGACACATGTCATTCATGATAGTTTGTCAATCCTTAAGAATTATAAGAATATAAAACTGTCAGACCTCAATCTTTTTATAGCTTTATATTGGCATATTCTGGAAAGCTAAACCTATGTGATTGTTATGGCTGCCCATAAAATATATGTTATATTAATAGGCAATACATTTCATCATAGCAACTATGATAACTAGTATTGTCATTCATAATAAATATATAGGACTTGGTTGATCAAGGTTCCTAACCTTTTTGTCCTTTCAATATCCTGATCAGCACTATAATGAAAAGATCACCCACAAATTGAGAGGATTCACTTTCCAATCTTATATCTAATGAGGTTCTTGTAATTAGAATACATAAAAACTTTAATAATTTAATAATATGATTGCTGAAATCACAGGCACTTGAGGCTACCAGGGGCTGTGGGTGACAAAAATATTAGATGAACATCAAGGAATAAGGCAGATGACTGGCATAGAAGTGCAAGGTATAGCGTGTGGTAAGGAAAATTCATAATGCTGTCCATAACACTGCTGGTATACTGTGAATCTCTAAGAGAATTGATTTTAAGTATGCTTACCACACACCCCAAAGAATGAGATGAACATATATATTAGCTTGATTGAAGTTATAGTTTTAAAATCAACTTATCTATCTAAATTTGAGGTTTACCTTGAGTATATATATATATTTAATTATCTATACTTCTTCTAAAAATTACGTTTAAAATTGTATGCTCTGCATAATATTTTGCATAGCAATGTCAATGCATTATATAAATCAAAAATAGTAAATACATTGCATGAAGACTAGACAACACCTGCTTTCTCCAATGGCATTCGCTAAATTTAGGTATGTACAATACATAAAATGCAGGAAGATCCGTGGCATAGCTGTATTACAGAGAATTTGTATAGTGGTATATTATCCCTCTGTGAAACATTATAAACTTCTTCAACCACAAAGCATACCCAATATCCAAAGTGAGCTCTACTATATACTGTATAAAATAGACTCTATAATATTCAGACTCTAAATGATTATGATGTGCCAGTGTAAACACATGCCACTCCAGTAGGTGGTGTTGACCTTGGGAAGGTTATGCCTGGGGGAGCCCAGTGTCTCCTGCACAGAACTGCCACAAGCCTAAAAGAGCTCAGAAAAGAAATCCTGTTTTTAAAGGCTGTGGGTTAGTACTTTACCCACAGTAGAACTTCTTTCAGTTCTGGAATTAACCCTCCAAATCCTGTAACTGAGTTGAATTTGATTGACAGTAGTGTTACTTCAACAGTGTATGTAGCTTCTTCACCAAGAGTGAATGTCAGCCTAAGAAACCACTTCATTTGTTCATTCACAAGAAGCTACATGTTAGCCATTAAGGTTTTATCATGGGGTTTATCAATTCAGCCACCCCTTCAGGATGGAAACTTCTTCCACTACATTGAAACTACTTCCTTCAACAAAGCTTAGGACGTATCAAAGTCATCTGTGGAGACTGGAATGTACTTTTTTTACAGAGAGCTCTTAATATTGATAGATTGATATTTTCTCTATGAATTTTAAATGTATTTAATGGCATCTGTAATACCATTCCTCTCCAAAAGGAGTTTACCTATTTTTCTGAAAATCATTATTTTCAGTACATAGAGTCTTAACAAATGCATTTCTTAAATAATAACATTTGCAAGTCACAATTACTTCCTAATACATCAACTACACAACATATATGAAACCATTTTAATAAAACTTTAATAAAAATTGTTCTAGTAGAGCAAGATGAAGAAGGTGACCATTGAGTAGTAATTTTGGTTGTTGTTGGGATAACAGTTCCGCTATGTCATCCAGGCTTCCCTTGAACTTGTGAGCCCAGCAATTCTCCTAGCTTAGCCTCTAAAGTAGTTGGGACTATAGACACAAGTTACTATACTCTGCTAAAGGAGTTAATATTTTTGTCTCAACAAGATGGCTTAAAATATGCAGTGCTCTTCTTCATGTTTTGATATTCATTCCAGAGCACAGACAGAATAGCTCTAATAGGATTATAATTGCTAAATTCCTAGAATTTATCAGAATGATAAATTAGCACTGGATTCAACTTAAAGGTATGATGACTAAACCCCCAAAGAGACAATGTGATTGTCCTCTGAATCTTTAAATCCAAGCCTTGCCATCTCTTCCCTATTTGACTGTGAAAGTTCTAGATGGCACCTTCTTCTACTATAAAATTTTCCATCTATATTGAAAATTCATGCCCATTATGATCCAAACATCTCCTCCTTCTTCTGTGACTCAAGTGGACCATTTGGACAACTGACTCCTGTTTCTACATCAGCACTTACTGCTTCTCCACATAACGTAGAGGAGGTGGCTTCCCTTAAAACTCATCAACCAATTTCTTCAAGCTTCAGAATTTTTTCCTGATGTATAGTGACCTCTCAGCCTTTATAGAATTTAAGAGGATTGGAATCTTTCAAGGAATTAAGTTTGGGCTTAAAGGAGGAAATGTTGAGGCTGGTTTGATCTTTGTTCAGACAACTAAACCTTTCTCCCTGTCAGCAGCAAGGCTGTTCTGCCTTTCGGTCATTTGTGGGTTCACTGGAGTAGCACTTTCCATTTCCTTCATTCATATTTCCTTTGCATTTTCAACTTGGCTAAGCCTTTGGTGCAAGAGGCCCAGTTCTCAGCCTTACTTAACCCTTGGGCATAACTTGTTCATTAAGTTTAATCACATCAACTTTGTTCTAAGGTGAGAGATTCTGCCTCTGCCTTTCACTGAAAAACTTAAAAGACCATTGTGGGGTTATTAGTTAACATTGCCATGGCTTCTTAGCAGGAGGAGAGAGACAGAGGAATAACTGGCTGGTGAATCAGTATGAATTCAATCAACATTAATTAATTTAGGTGCTTGATTTTGACAGCCATGTTTGATGGCATCTTGAAACAAGAGTGCCATCCAGGCTCACCCATCACAGATGGCCAGAAGAGATATAATAATAATGAAAAAGAATAAAGCAATGCAAAACAAAGAATTTTGAACTGTGACCAAGAGAGACAAAGTGAATGTGTTAAGTTGCAAAGTTAGTGTTAACTCATTTGTTTCACGGAGGAATTACCATGAAACTTCAATTTGGGGGAAAAAAAAACATGCAGAATCACCGAAGCACCATAAAGCAAAACACAGCAAAATTTCACAGCAAAAATCACACCTGTAGTGTTGATAATGTGATTATGTATATAGTGCCACGACTTTCTACGTATACTCACACGTTGAGGAACAATAGCAATATCAGTAATGTTAAATCCCTTGAGAAGCCCTAGCTTGTCTAAGTTCCAGTGGTGAAATTATTCAGCCCATGAAAACAAGACAACCCGTTTTTTTTTGTAGTTTCCTTTCACTATGAATAATAAAATTTAGGAGTATGACAATGTGTCTGTGCAAGTTGACAAGTAGGTATCTGCAGTGTGAAAGCTATTTCATTTTTATCTTTAAAGAATTACTGGGTTGTTAAATTAAATTTTATTCCTGTAGGCTGCATCAGACACATAGAAACTAGGTGTCTATGTTCACATATCTGTGTTTGAGGTGTCTGTTTCTTAATGTGGAATCACAAAGCTCTCCTCATGGGCTATTTCACCTAATAATTACAGTTGACAATTACCTTTTGTGATATGAAAACAATTTAATGGTCCATCAGCTAAGAGGTGATTTTTGGCTTCTGACCTAAAGAATTCACTTCATATGTTGAATAGATATTTTACTGAATGCTACCGTGCTAATTTAAAGTAAATTTAGCCTATAGAGAACTGATTAAACAACTTTAGCCTTTTCTCAGGAGATATTGTGGATAATTATAGTACCTTGAGCATAATTTGCCAATCATAACATATATAATGATAGAAATATACCAGTGTATCTGAAACCCAGGTCTATATATCTATAATACTTGATGTATATCTAATTAACTAAAATTTTAAATTTCTTGTCTATGAAATGGGGAATATGGTCTCTACCTCAGAGTTCTATTTTGAGAAATATATGTATATGATAAGTATCTAGAAAATATGTGTGCATGTATATGTGTTGTAAAGGATTAGTTAAGATTCTAGAGTAAATTTCTTTATGCTGTATTCATATATACATATATATGTATATTTAAGGAATAAAGATACTCCTAAGTTGTATGATCACTGAGATTTAAATCTTGTTTTGAATATGCTTCATCACTGGAGTTAGAACATGTTCAATCATTCATTTCCTTGGTTGTGTATTTACCCCTAATTGACAGTCACCTCTGCACTTTAACAACACACACACACACACACACACACACACACACACACACACACACTGCAGACTTCACAATTCTTGTCCTTGATAGTGCCATTGATAGTAATAATTGATGATGGGCTTAAGAAGCTTGTGTGTCACAGATAGTAAATCAGTAGAGGAGTTGACTCAGCTTAAGATCCACCCTGGCCTGCCATCTGACTCTCTGTGAACTGTTTACACAAAGACTCTAGATTCCTGTTCTGCCACTGTCCTAACCTTTCTGAATTTTAGTTCTCCTGTTGGATAAGGAGAACATGAATATCTACTCTCAAAGTTACTGTGAAGTTTTAAGATAGGCACCTATATTCTGTGACATCACACAGGCATCAAACGACTAATACACTATCATTGCACATTGAGACAACAGTTTATGTGATTTATGTGTCTCACTATTTGAATCAAAAGGATGTTAGCAGTGGCTCACAACTGTATTCCTAGCTTCTCAGAAGGCTGAGATCTTAGGATCAAGGTTCAAAGCCAGCCTGGACACAAAAGGACCCGAGACTTTTATCTCCAATTAACCTCTAAAAGATGGGAAGTGGGGCTTGGCTCAAGGGTAGAGTGGTAGCCTTGAGCTGAAGAGCTCAGGGAGAGCTCAGAAACAGCACCCAGGCTTGGCTCAAGCTCCATAACCCACAAAAAGGTTATTACATAGATTGAATTCCTTGGTTCTTTTTTGTTTTTGATGGGAACTAGTTATTTCCAGGTATATTTTCATTTTGAGCTAAACTATTTAGACTAGCTTGGGATTGGTCAACGTGTCTCGCCTGTTCCCTTTATGAAATATTCTCACAAATACTCTCACTGTAGAGTAGAAGAAGCCCCTGCCAATAGGATGATCCAGTGAATCTCAAATCCAAGCACACCTTTAGGCTTCTCCTTTATAGGTGCGGCTTGGCTCTATTGTTTTTAGACAATGAAATACTTTACAAAAAAAAAACCCAATGCCTTAAATATCATGTAGATAGTACAGTTAATTACCAAGACTTAAACTTTGTCCTCAGCATATCACAACTCAAACTATATCTAGCTGGGCACCATAATCTGAACTATTCAGGAGACTGAGGTCTGAGGATAATGTTCAAAGCTAGGAAGATAAATCCTAGAGACTCTTTGTTCCAGTTAAGCAGCAAAGAGCCAGAAGTAAAGGTGTGGCTCAACTGAGAGCCCACCTTGAGTGAAAAAGCTAAACAAGAAGGTGAAATCCTGAGTTCAAGCCCTAATTCTGACATTTAACAAAATAAAACTACATCTAAACTAAGTACACAGACATGATATATGTTGGTACAAGTAGCTGTGATCTGATTTGACTTCACTCCTGAGAGGAGATTGCTTCACATTAGAAAAAGATTCGGGTCATTTATTACTCATGTTTTGGCATTGTTTCAGTATCTATACAATTAAAGCTAATATACCAATTTAAACTGCAGGGGAAATGTAATTTTCCCTCATGGTGTGATATTTGAAGTATCATTCTCCTGTCTGCATCCTCCAATTCAATCTGTTTCTATAACAACCATTGGGATATATTCTTTTTTTTTTTCCAGTCCTGGGCTTGGGCTCAGGGCTTGAGCACTGTCCTTGGACTTTCTCAAGGCTAGCACTCTACCACTTGAGCCTCAGCACCACTTCCAGCTTTTTGCTATGTATGTGGTACCGAGGAATCGAACCCGGGTCTTCATGCATGCTAGGCAAGCACTCTACCACTAGGCCAAACTCCCGGTCCCTGGGATATATTCTTAACAATTTTAGTTTCTTAACCAATGTCAAAGCTCTTGGAGGACATTATGTGTGTTATTTAATTTCCTGTGTTTGTTTTGGATAGTTGCTCAAATAAAAATTTGGATTTTAATCGCACTTGCGTTTGGCAGTACTAAGTATAGGCTTTGTAGTAGCAATCAATGAAAACCAATGTGTGATTAAAGAATTTTAAACAAAGTTTAAAAACATAAACTATCTTCTCTGTTTCAATTAGTTTCAATTTTAGTTTTTGTACAAAAATTACAGGTGAGTCTGTTGAAAATAAAAGGTCTGATGAGGAATATATATCAATTTCCTCTTTTTGTTTCTCTTTTCAAGCTATATTTTTGGGAAACATTGGTTCATTACCTACAGAGTGACATATGAATCCCTTATAACAAACCAAAAATAGAATATAGGAATGATTGGAAAGAGAGTGAGAAATATGTCTTTGATAAATATTAAGTAGTAAACGTGATCTCTTTGAAAGGACAATTTTATGTTTTATTGCCTTTAAGCATTGGTAAAAAACCACTTGCCATGGTTTGGGGTGTCCTTATTGAAGTTAGAATCCTATATATTACACAATGTGATTTTTATAATCACAATTTTAGTTCCCAAGAATTTATTTTGGCTATAGAAATCATCTCAGAAGCATTTGATCTTAAAGTTTAGTTCTTCCATATTTTAAGGCAGATGGCATTTCTAATAAGCAGAAAGAATTTAAATACATGAGATATGGCACTTAGTGGGTCTATATAAACAGAAAACAATCGCGCTTTTGCTCAGTTCATGCTCTCTGCTTGAGCTATTGATCCATACCTCATATTCTATTAAATTCCTACGACACCTGGAATATTGAAGATACAGCGGTAAAGAGAACAGACCTTTTTCATATTATATCTGCACATGATGAAAGAAAATATAAAAGAGCATGAATTTGTAGTTACATAATTATTTTCTAATAAAGGAGCATCAATGAAGATTGGCAGTCAGAGTGAATCCATGAAATACAGTTGGGTGCCACAATAAGAGAAAATTTAGTGAAAATAATCAAAATAGATGCACTGTGGCCTGATAAAGGAACTAGCTATGGAAATATCTTCAGTGATGACCATCTGATCTGGATTTTATTAAGACTACATCAGTGTTTGTCATTCTCATCTCTTCAAATGAGAAGTAAACATCTCCAAATCATAAATTTATGAAACTTATTTTGTTTCAGATTATTATGGCTAACATGTGTCTATTAAAGTAATAGATTTGGATCAATTATATGATCATTGATCATAAAGAACCAGAGGCTTGATATTAGGTTTGGCATACAAAAATACAACAGCTCTTTTATATATCAATAATGAAAAGATTGAGAAAGAAATTTGGAAAACAATTCCATTCACAATATCCTCAAAAAATAATAAGATACCTAGGTATTAGGCAAGGAACTGCTACCGTTAAAACTATAAAACCTTAAAGAAATAAATTGAATAAGATGTCAGAATATGGAAAGACCTCCTATTCTCATGAACTGGCAGAATAAATATTGTAAAAATCACCATATTGCCAAAACTCAATCCAGACAGAATGAATGCAATACTCATAAAAATCCATTTTTTACAGAAATATAAAATCCACCGTAGTTTATAAGAAAGCATCTAAACAGCCTGAATTAAAAATAACAGTAACTTGGAAAAAATCATATTAAGTGATATAAGCCAGACCCCAAAAAACATAGGCTCCATGGTTTCTTCATTTGTAACAATTATTATATGTGTAGGGTAGTCCAAGCAAAAAAAAATCACAAAAATGCTATATGGACATGATCATACAAAAGGATGCTAATTAATATGAACGCCAACAAATGGAAACAAAAGTGGTTTTTGGTGTATTTTATTGCCAATATGATCAGTGTTTATTTTTTAATTTTATTGTCAGTATGATGTACAGAAGAGTTATAGTTACATACATAAGTTAGTAAGTATATGCCTTCTCGAACATTGTTGTTTCTAAAGCACTGCATAATGTTCCTTCCTTGTTTCTTTTTCCCCTTAGTTTATTCCCCACCGTCACTGTGTTTGAGTCTATTACCTTGTGCCTTGTACGTATGTTTATCTGATTTGGGAACAGGAAAAAGAATAACAAAATGGTAAAAAAAAAAAAAAAGAGGACAAAGGGTGAATCAATGCAAATGTGATACTCACAAGACACTATGAACTCTACAACCTGCAGTGAGGGAAGCAGGGGTGAAAGGGAATAGACATGAAAACAAGGGAGGGGTAATAACACTCATCAAGAAATGTACTCATGCCAGGTGTGGTGGCTCATGACTGTGATCCCAGCTAGGCAGGAGACTGAGATCTGTGGATTACAGTTCAAAGTCAGCCAGGCACTAAAGTTTGTGAGACTGTCATCTCCAATTAACCATCAAAAAACTGTAAGTGGCTCTGTGGCTCAAGGGGTAGGGCAGTAGTCTTGAGCTGAAGAGCTCAGGGACAGCATCCATGCCCAGAGTTCAAGTCCCACCACTGACAAGAAAAAAAAAGAAATGTACTCATTACTTAAGTAACTGTACCTCACTGTCTCACTCTACATCACGTTTACAACAAAAATAAATGAATTAAAAAAAAAAACAGTACTGGTGTTGTCATACGCAATAGCCAACACTGGACTACAAATTATGTTTCAGAACCCTAGAAACAAAGTCATCATGGTGATAGCCAAAAAGCAGACATGAAGACCAAGTGAACAGAACAGAAAACTCAAAAATCACGTTGCATTCTTGTAGTCATCTGTCAACAAAGGAGCAAATGATTTACAAAAATGGTTATTTACTGCAGGAGAGCCATTTCTTTCTCTCTTTACAAAAACCAGTTTCAAATGGATCAAAAAAGTTAATATAAGACCTGAAATTTAAATCTACCACAGGAGAACGTGATGGGGGGAGAGGATCTTTAAAATTTTAGGAACTGGTGATTATTTCCTGAACACGTCTCTGTTTCAATTACCAAGAAAAGAAGGAAGAGTAATGGTCAAACAGGACAACATGGAATTAAAAAACATTTCTATACAGCAAAACAAATAGTTAAAGGACCAGATGACAACCCACAGAACAGCTAAAAAATCTTTTCCAGCTCTTTGACCGGTTAAAGGATTAATATTCATGATATACAAACAGCTCCAAAAATTAAACCTCAAAGAACAAATAAACCAATCAATTTATGGGCAAACTTATTGATGCACACTTCTTTGAAGAAGAAATAAAAATAATCAATACATGGAGAAATGTTGAACATAGCCAAAGAGAACAGTAATAATCAATACATGGAGAAATGTTGAACATAGCCAAAGAGAACAGTAAACCAAAACCATATTAAGATTTTTGTCTCCGTTCCCTCCTTATCTTCCCAAAGACAGATAAATGAATAAGATAAAAGCAAAGAAAAACAAACACAGAAACAAAGACAAAATCTCTTGTCTCCATTTCCTGGAGCTCATTTTAATATATTTCATATACAGGCAATACACCTTTGTGTTCCACTTCTAAGAATATCCTCCAGGACAAAAGATGAATACATACATTAGTGGTACTCACTAGACACTTTGCAAAAAGTGAACTATACAACTTGTGAGTGGGGACAAGAGGGAAAAATGGACAGACAGTGAGGGAAGGGGTGACATTGTTTAAAAAGAAACGTGCCCTTTATCTGACGTATATAACTGCCACCCCTCTGTACATCACATTTATAGTAACAATTAAAATGCACAAAGCAAAGTAAAAGATTGCATCTCACATTTTTCAGAATGGTTAAAATCAAGGAAACAAATACTGGTCAAGAATCGGGTGTGAAGTAATGCACTTTCTATCTGTTGAATATAATGTAAACCTTCTATTAATTACAATAAAATTATATGAAAAAATGAATCGGGAATAAGGCTTCTCATATACGATGGAGGAGCTGTAAACCACTAAAATCACTATGGAAATCAGTATAAGGGTTCCTAAGAAAAGTGGAACTGTATCTACTTTTTGACCCTGATATCTGTTCTATTTCTCTTGAGCATATACCCAAAAATTGTAACATACACACACACACACACACACACAATACTTACATACCCACGTTTGTTTCAGGGCTGTTTACAATAGCCAAACTATGGAATCAGTCAAATGGTCAATAGTAAATGAATGAATAAATATGATCATATATGCTATACCATAGAGTTATAGCATTCAGCGATAAAGAAAAAAATAAATCTTGTTATTTTGTGGGACAATAGAATTCCATGTGGAGTGGGTTAATTCAAGTGCAAAATGCCAAGTATCATTCTACTTGTTTGTAGAACTAGACAATATACATAAGGAACTATATGGATATATAACATCATACTAACTAGGACACTGTTTTGGGGGAGTGAGAGAGGGGAGAATGAGGGAAAATATGATGCAGGTAAATAATTTCAAATTACAGTGCAAATATGTAGAAGATGACAAACGGCATTTCAACAAAAGGTATTGATCAGTAGGCATTTAAGAGGCAGGGAAAGAGAAAACAGTAGAGTTCTTTCATCTTCAATACAACATATGGACATGAGAAACCCTACACGGATAATCCTTGGCATAATTAATACGAACTAAAAATGAATGACAGAAAAATAAATAGGGTGTGTTGGGGTGGATATCAGTGGAAGCGGGAAATTGAAGAGAGAAAGGATGAGAATTCAAAATAACTATGGGTGAAGTAGTCTTTTTGCCGATATGAGAGTAGAACAAAACCTGTGGAGCTATTTTGGCAAGGAGGAAGGAAGGGGGAGTGAGGGAGAGCAGGATTGATTTAGATCCACCTTACGTGTGTATGAAAATGTCACAGTGCAGTCATCCCTATACAACTAATAGACTGGAAAATAGAATCTGGCTATTTACCATGTTTGGAAAGTTGTTTTTAAAAAATACAGGAGCAGAGAACTAATTGGTTACCAGTAGAGAGGAAGATCAGAAGATTCTGGAGTGTAATGAACAATATGACAGACTTGGAAAACACAGATAAGTAGAGAGACAATGCTGAGGAACTGAACAGAGAACTTCCAACAAAATTCTCACTTGAGGGACGGGAGTTTAGCCTAGTGATAGAGTACTTGCTTATCATGCACAAAGACCCGGATTCGATTCCTTGGTACCACATATATACAAAAAAAAAAGCCAGAAGTGGTGCTGTGGCTCCGGTGGTAGAGTTCTAGCCTTGAGAAAGCCCAAGGACAATGCTCAGGCCCTGAGCTTAAGGCCCAGGACTGACAAAAACAAAAACAAAACAAAACAAAAATTCTCATTTGAATTCAGTGCCTCAGAGGAAACAGAAGACAACTGACAGCCATAATCTAGTGACACCTCTTGGCTGATTGAAGAATTAGTGGGCATAGATGGAGATGAAGATGTCCTTTCTCTACCCATTTTTTAAGACATATCAATTTGAGAAAGACACCAGAGAAGGGAAGGATAATAGAACCAGGAAAGAATGTTTCTAAATATACGGAGTATCAGGAAGCAAACAGATCAGAAACCCAGTAAGATCCCTAAGCGGGGTTACAGTGATGGCATGTCAAGATCACAGAGAGATGGGCCTTAAAATATTGATTTTAAAAGCTGGAGAGCTGCACAATGCAGATAAAGTGGTCACTACTGCCGTGATTTTTTTTTTGATGAGATGCATACATAAATAAAGGCTGTGGACTTTGAGTGAGGCCAGACTAAAGAGGTATCAGTTGTCCACACTGTTACACTGATCATTGCATCTCCAGCAGGTTTGTTTTCTGGATGCTAGTTCTATCACCAGTCCTGGACACACAGAAAGACAACACTTACCACCTTCCTTGGCAGTTTCATTGGGCTATTTGTTTGGGTTTGGGACTGGAGTCAGATATGCCATGACAACTCAAATGCACAGTGACTCAGTTGTCTCCTCCTTTAGGCTGGTGATTAAGATACAAAGCACTTAAGGAGAATTTCACACAGGAGGATGGAACCTGCTGTTTTTATGCCAGGAATCTGAGATTTAGCAGCGCACCGGTGGTTCACGCCTGTAATCCTAGCTATTCCAGGAGGCTGAGATCTGAGGACCACAGTTCAAAGCCAGTCTGGGCACAAAGGTCCATGAGTCTCTTATCTACAATTAACCACCAGAAAACCTGAAGCGGTGTCATGGCTCAAGTGGTAGAGCACTAGCCTCGAGCTGAAGAGCTCAGGGACAGCACTCAAGCCTCAGGACGGAAAAAGAAACAAAAGAAAAGGAACTGAGATTTGAGGGTTGTGTTGCTTTGGATGGAGGCTATCCCCTAACACAATACTAAATATAGCTAATGGATTTAAGTAAGTGACTGAATATCTTTTCTACTAAAAGGGAATCAAATGTCCTGAAGAAAGTAACACAGTATGTGTATAATAGAGAAGCCTGGCCCCAGGAAGAGATGCTTGTGATTCTTTCATTGTGGTCCAACTATCTGTAAGTCAGTTAACTTCTCTGTGCCATTATACACATCTGAAAAAGGATGCTAATGTCAGACTATCAGCAATAAACAGAACTCTATAATTCTGTGGGCTAAGAGTTAAGGGTTCAAATCCACTTTAGTAAAATTATATTTTACTTACTTAAAAATTTTAATTATTGCCTGATAACTTGACAAAATCCAGCTATAGCTCAAATAGTGGGTAACACTGCTTTTGAATAATGAGTTGCTTTTGCTAATGAATTCCATTTTCCAAATCACTGGAAAACAGTGGATATCTGAGAGCTACACATTTAAACTTAATGCTAAAAACAAAAATGTGAAAAATAATATGGTTGATTTTTGTCTTTAAGTTACTTTTGCAATAAATTCATTTACAGTTGGCTGTGAAAATGACAACGTATGAATCCTTGTATTCAGATATTTTTAGCCAACCATACAAAAGGCCCATTTTGATTCTCTCAAATATGTTTTCTTAACTCTGAACGTGTTTTTCCTCCACTGATTTCATTATATATTTGGCTAGAATCTAAGAATTACATTTCTTTCACATGGCTCACATAATGAAGATACAATTCCAAAGTCATAGAAAAAGAGACAGTTGTTTGATTACTCTAAATTCTGTGTCACATTATTCATTCATTGGGATAGTAAGGCATTTTAATTAGTGTCTATTAATTGGACAATCTAGGAGAATAATACACTGTGAACACAAATACTAGAGAAAAGAAAAACAACATTTCCTGGGAAGGCTGTCACCGCCCCCAGGGTTGATGGAAGGCATTGCATGTCCATGAAAGGAACTGAGGGAAGTTTACACTCACCAGCGTGGAGGTCTGCAAGGCATCCACTGCTTCCCCTGAGCTCTCTGGTGTTCGCGTGGCGTTTGGGAATCTGTGAGGGTTTCTGGCTATCGCTTCACACCAGCCCAGCATTTTCTCCTTCCTCTTTCCCCTTTTCAATTCCTGAAATTCTGAAAATAATTTACATTCCCTGAAACATGTCGCTTCGTTTATTTGTGTTTTAGAAAATGCACATACATGAATTTAAATCAACAATGTCATATCCTACTCAGAAAAAAAAAAACATGCTTTAGTTTAATGAGAAAGTTTGCCTAGGAAACTAAGAACATGCTGGCCACCATTAATAATAACCTGCAGATATTGAAACAAGATGATGAAAACATGACACATCTTATCAATGAGGCTAACGTTTGTTTGTTTGGTTGGTTGGTTGTTTGGTTGGTTGGTACAGGTCCTGAGGCTTGAACTCAGATCCCGGCTGCTGTCCCTGAGTTTCTTTTTCTTAAGCCCAGTACTCTACCATATGAACCACAACTCCACTTCTGGCATTGTTAGTAGCTTAATTGGACATAAGAGTCTTACTTTCCTAACCAGGCTGGCTTGGAAACGCGATCCTCAGATTTCAGCCTCCTGAGTACATAAGGATTACAAACAGTGCAAGTGTAGCAGATTTGTTAAGTCAGTTTGTTAAGGAAACGCGCGGGGAAGCATTGTACTATACACCCGTCTTTGGTGTCACTGGACAGAAAGTCAGTTCACTTTACCTTTACACAATCAGCCATTCTTCAAACATCATCATTGACACATGACTATGTCAATGACAAATAACAAATGATGCCTGATGCAATTTTAAAGCTAATTGCTCTACAGAAACAGAAGAGACTGAACACAGATTATTGATTCTGAGCAGGCTCTGTTCACTTCTCTTATAAAGTTCTACCAAGGAAAAAGCCCCAAGATAGCAAATTTAGATATCATATGTACATATGTATTACTGTAAAATCTCCTTTAAAAAAGTAACAATCTTAAAAATCTTTATTAGGTTGTTGCAAATAGAAATACTCTCCCCAACTCTTTGTTTTCTAGAACATTACATTTGGGGGAAATGGTTGGCTCTAAAAAATTCCTATCCACAAGGACTTTTTAACATAATTGAGAAATACTGGGTCCTTTGTAAAGTTTTACAGCCTACTTTTCCACTCCACCACCCTCAGTAATTAGAAATAGTTTATTGCAGGTCTTTAGTTAAATGCATTATACTGTCAATTAAATATCAAAAATAATGTGGAGTAATTATTTTTCACAGCATCCAAAGCAATTAGCAATCTGTTGTTGCTTTATAACATTTCAGGGATTCAAAATAGCATATTTCAGAGCACTAAGAAAAGTAACATAAAGAGAAGCTGCCCTGCAGATTGATGAGTTATTACTCTAGGTGACAAAATACTCAAGTCAAATGGATCTGAACAATGTAAACAGGGAAGGGATAAAAACTTAGATAAAATTAGGTTAAAGATACTTAATGAAATGTGTGCATGTGTGTGTGTGTGTGTGTGTGTGTGTGTGTGTGTGTGTGTGTCTGTGTGTATTGCTAATGGGGTGTGACTTCAGATCCTGAGCATTTGTCCCTTAGTTTTTTCACTCAAGGGTAGTGCTCTACTACTTGAGTCACAGCTTCCCTTCCAGACTTTTGGACGTTAACCGGAAAGAAGAGTCTTCATTGGAATTGCCTTTCCAGGCTGGCTTCAAACTGCAATCCTGATCTCAGCTTCTTGGGTAGTGAGGATTATAGCGAGCCACTAGAACCAGCCCTCATCAGCTTTTACTTGTATTATTTTCAGTGTGCCAGGAGTAATTGAAAATGGATGGTTTTATACAAAAGACAGGAATACCATGATACATAACATCCAAAACATTTCAAGTACAAACAATATTCCACTAAAGCATTAAGTCATTACCATTTATTTAAAAAATTTTCAGCTCTGTGATTTAATATCACTGCAGGATTTACAATAAAATATTGAAATTATATTTGAATAAAAAGCATAGCAAAGTGTCTCGCTGAACTATGACATTCTGGGTGCTCCTTTTAGGGTGTGTTTAGTAAGCCGACCAACTGATTTCCCATTTGATTCTGAAGTCACATGAAATAACATTACCTTTGTTTTTATCAGGCTTAGGATATGTGGTGGCAGTGTTTAGTGTGCCCTGCTTATGAAGCCCACATTCATACTCAAATATTTATGGAGCACTGACTATCCTAGAGGCATTGAAACAGAATGGAAGACCAATAACATGAGAGTTACTTTGATTTCCTTGAATTGGGTTCCATGTATTAATCCACTCTAGAGAATGTTAATGTCTATAGACTTCTGGTCACTCTGCTCTCCAATGTTTTGCTCTGCTCAGAATGACTGCATACTTCTTCCACTTTTAGGATTCCATAAAATGTCAACTGCATTTTCATTCTCTATTGCATGCAACAGTGAAAACTCTAGAATGATTAGCTAGGCTAAGTAAATAAAAAAGTGAAAGAACAAACCTTCATATGAATAATGTGTTAACGAGTATGAGTGTATTAATTATTGTCATGACATCGTGGAAAAACAAAAGAAAATAAATATAATACTCAGCTATGGATAGAAAGTTTATAATTTATCTTGGACCTATTTATAGGAATATTTACAAAGAAATTAAACACGTGAAGTGATAGATTGCACAGAATCACAGTATCTCTTATTATATTAATGAAGAGCACACAAAAATATAGAAAGTACATGATATACATGGTATATCAAACACATGTTATTTACATCAAGGTATTTACATCATAATATAGAAAAAGGAATTTTTCCTAGTGACATGTCTGTATAAAATGCATCACCTGCCTTGGCTAGTACCGTAGAATCAAAGCATTATCTGTGCCCAAATCAGTCTTTATCTGGCTCAAAGTGTTTGGAAATGAAGTGATAAAAGCAGAGAGAGAGGAAAGTAGACTTACACTGTCTCACCTTTAAAATCTTTTTTTTTTCTTTTTTTTTGTCAGTCCTGGGCTTGAGCTCAGGGCCTGAGCACTGTCCTTGGACTTTCTCAAGGCTAGAACTCTACCACTTGAACCTCAGCACCACTTCTGACTTTGTTCTATATATGTGGTACTGAGGAATCAAACCTGGGTCTTCATGCATGCTTTGCAAGCACTCTACCACTAGGACAAACTCCCAGCCCACCTTTGGAATCTTTTATAAAAAAAATTGTTTTGCCAGTCCTGGGGCTTGAATTCAGCCTGGGCACTGTTCTTGGGCTTTCTCAAAGCTAGCATTCTACCACTTGAGCAACTGCACCATTTCCAGCTTTTTCTATGTATACGGTATCAAGAGCTTCAAACCCAGAGCTTCATGCATGCTGGGCAAGCACTCTGCCACTAGTTCATGCTCCTAGTCGCATCTCTTGAATTTTCGTAAGTAATGCACAACTGTTCTCAGCAATCTATTCTTTTCAACTATTGTAAAACAGACATGCCATATTTTGAAGGTTTTGTTTCCCATCATTGATGCTATAGATTTTAGAATTAGTGGGGGCAAGGTCAAAAATGTTGATCCCTGAGATTCTTCAAACAAGCCTTCTCCCTCCATATGTCTAGGAGTCCATATCATGTGCTTAGAGAGGAGAATGTACTGTCAGCCAGACTTGGAGGAAAATTATACGCATCAATAATTAACCCTGAGGCACTTTCAACTGGAAGTATCATTAGTATTGGAATAGGAAAGTGGCCATTAAGCATTCATGTTAATTGCAATCCAGCCATTGAGCTAAGTTAATATGAGATGCAGCAATAAGCAACTTATATAATGAGCACAGGAAATTGGGACTTAACTAAGCTTAATTTTTAATATGCCACTTCAAGCAGACATTTAATTCAATAAATAGGAGAATAGTGCATTCGTGGTGGACTAAATTGACAACAAATTAAAATTAAGAGAGAAAAAATACCCCCAAAAGCAACTGGGTGTATCTTAGGGAGAATAATTAACTTTGAATTTAGGAAATATTTACTGAGCATTTCCTGGATGCCAAAGAATTTCCTGTATGCTTGGAATTATTGATATAGGAGTGGAAGAAATCGACTACTTAGTGTCAAGAAGAGAAATAGAAAAGTGCATCAACTTTTTCCAATATACAATGTATATCAAGAGCTATGATAGCATTACACTGAGCCTTAGGAAACATGAAAGATGATATTGTTAACTTAGCACTGGGTTAAAAGGAAGGTTGCTTTTAGAAGACTCTAAATAAAATTCCAAGGAATTTGAGTGAAAACGAACTGTAACAACCCCAAAGGTAATTCCATTACAAAGTGCATCTCATACCCTAAAAGGATACTCTAAAAGAAAAAGGCACAGGAGCCCACACAACAATCAGGCTTGGTTACAACACACACACTTCCTGGAAAACACTGTGGTTCTGCATGACAATTTGAGGTGATATTTCAATTGGAGTATCTCTGGGTTTTAGCTGCAAAATTGTTTAGCTCATATATCATCCACTGGAAAATCTTGGTCACTGGAAGCATGGCTCAAGGGTAAAGTGGCAGCCCAGCAAACACAAAGTCATGAGTTTAAGCCCCAGTACCTCCAAAATAAAAGGTATTATTTTTTAACTATTGGCAATGTCCACCTACCTTAGGATAATAGTGGGGATTGCTTTCTATAATGAAAGAAACAATAATGAAGCTGAATTTCTCTGAGAAATTGTGTTTCATGGATGTGTTAAGGTTTTTGCATGTTTGTCTAAGTGTGTTCTAAAAGTTACTCTTCGGGACTGGCAATATGGCCAAAGTGATAGCGCATCCATCTGCTTTGTAGCATGAGACACTGAGTTTAATCCTCATTGTTATCATAAAAAAAAAGGAGCAGGCCATGTATCAGTGGCTCACACCTGTGATCCTATCTACTCAGCAGGCTGAGGTCTGATGACTGTGGGTCAAAGCCAGACCATGCAAGGAAGTCTGTAAGACTCTTACCTTTGATTAATCACCAAAAAGCCAGAAGTGGAATCGTGGCTTAAGTAGTAGAGTACTAAGCTTGAGCTAAGGGACAATGCACAAGCCCTGAGTTCAAGTCCACAATTAATACACACAAAAATGAGTTACTCCTTAGATAAGGGTAATGTGATATACATGTCTTTCTCACACCAATTACTTCAGTGAACTCAAATGTGAAGCAATATAAACTTCTTAAAGGTAAGGTAAAAGAATATAGAATGGAGTCCTATGGGATAGATTTTAAGATTTAACATATGTATAGCTGGAACACCAACAGAAGACCCCCCAAAAGATAAGACAACTGAAGAACTATTTATAAGTTACAAGACAGATATACAGTAGCCACTTGCTTACTGACAGCGCTGATATATATATATATATATATCCATATACACCACCATCAATTATCAACTGGAATCTTAAATGAAAAGTCAATTTTACAGCACCAAAATACTTAACAGATCTGCATGAAAATTGTCAAGTTGTTCTAAAACACAAAATCTAAATAGCTGTAGTGAAAGTGTATTCTCATATATGGGAAGATATGATATTGATAACATGTTTATCTCTCCCAACTTGAACAACAGACTCATTGCAGTTCCGATATAAATCCCAGCAAGCTATTGTGTAGGCATTGATAAACTTGTTCACACTTACAAAAGTACAACACCTAGACCACTAATCCTGAATGATAACACAGCTGGAGGACAATAGGCAAAAATGTGAAACACTAAAAATATAAGAAAGACATTCATCTGTAGGTGATGGTAGATAGTCAAGCAGACTCAAAAGTACAATCAACCTCTTCTAAACTGTCAAAAGACTTTAATAAAAGACACAGTATTCTTTTCTCAATATATGTTTTTGAACATCCACATATAAAACAAAATAATAAAAAAATCTGGAATAGTCTTAGACCTTTCACAAATGGATCTCAGACCTAAAGGTAATTGTAAAACTATAAAACTTCTGGAAGAAAAGCGTTCATAAATTGTGTTGTGATAAACAATAAGGTTTTGCTCTAACACTGAAATCATGACTGAAAGAAAAAAACTTAGTAAGTTTGGACTTACTAATATTGTAAACTATTTCATGAAAGACTCTTCATACTATAAGAGGACTAGCCACAGATTAGGAGAAAATACATAAGATATTAAATATGAAAGAAAACAGAGAATACATGCATATAAAATCCAACAACAAAGGGCCAGAAGTGTGGCCTAGCGGTAGAGTGCTTGTCTAGCATGCATGATGCGCTGGGTTTGATTCCTCAGTACCACATACACAGAAGACGCTGGGAGTGGTGCTGTGGCTCAAGTGGTAGAGCTCTAGCCTTCAGAAAGCTCAAGAACATTGCCCAGGCTCTGAGTTCCAGCACCAGGACTGGCCAAAACAACAACAACTATAACAGCAGCAGCAACAACAAGGAAACAAAATACCAGGTTAATAAAGGGGAAGAGGAAAGGATCTAAACAAATAACTCCATAAAGAAGACATCCATATTGAAAATATGTTTAGGATCAGATAGACAACATCGTCTCATCAGAGCAATAGGCATTACCATCAAAAAGACACCACTATGCATCTATTAGAAAAGCTAACTTCCCAGCAATGGATAACACCAGAAGTTGTCAAGTAACAGGAATATAAAGTAACAGGAATGTTTAGCTCATGGAAATACAAGATGATACTGTCCCTTTGAAAGATTATTTGGTATTTTTGTTAACCACGGGATCTAGCTATGTACTTATAAACATTTACTCAACCAATTTCAAAGTTTTTGTCTCATAAAACTCTGTACACAAATATTTGCCACAGCTTTATTCATAATCACTTAAACCTGAAAACAACAAAGATGTCCTTCAAAGGTGAATGCATAAAAAATTGTGGGGCATCCATAGAATTATTTATTATTCATAAATACACAGAGTCCTAAAAGGCTGGGTGAATATTAAGTGCACTAAATGTTATTTTAAGAACAGAAAAGGTTTACTTTCTGCTTGATTCCAATGAGCAGATAGCCTGGAAAAATCCGTGCTATAGTAATAACAAAATGACCCGTGTGGGTAGTGAAGCTATTAGGTACAATATTCTAATTATAAATACCTTGCACTCTGTATTTGTGAAAAATCTATAGAGTTTCATAGCTTAAAGTTTTAACCTTCATGTATGTGAATTAGCTCAACATTTTAAATGCTGAGAATCCTAGCATCAATACACACCATGACAAATACAATCTGAATATTTCACAAATATATATTTCAAATAACACCTCACTGAAGAGGGAGAGGATAAATGTACTGAGCTGAGTTCATTTAGAAATGAATCTGTAAGGCAAGAGGCAAAAGATATGGTACATAAGCAGTGCGCTCTACTTCTTACAATTGTTTGCCATGGTGCTGTGGGTTAATGGTTCTGAAAATGCGAAAATGTAAACTAGAACCCAACAATGAAATAGATGTCTGATAGCAGGAGTCAGGCTTCTCAGTGTTGTAGGTAGAGGTTGCAGTCAGGTTGACTGTGTAAGGAATCAGAGCAGAGGACATTACTGTGAACTCAGTTCTGAGTTCATACAGATACATTCATATAATATATAACATATGGGCCAGCATATATGCATATCATGTCTCGATTTGTCAGCTGACCAGACCTAGAAGCAATCAAACTAGTGGTCATGAATAGACTTACTTCAATACTTTAGTCGTCAACACTCTTCCCTAATAAAAGGAACTCGGGTCTTGGATAATTGCCTGCATCCAAGACTGGGGCAAGAAGACAAGATGAGTCTTGAGACATTGATAGTTCTAAGAAATAAGAAAGCACTAAAAGGTTGAACAAAAGAAGACATATTGGGGATGTGAATAACAAAATGCAGTGGTATCATATAATAACTCCAAATATAAGATAAATATTCATGATTTTATCCTATCATAAAAATAATGACAATAAAACAGAAAGAATACAGAAAATCATTTTGTGCAGAATTACACGTATTTTTGTTAAGGTAACTCTACTACCCTCTAAAGTGTATTACTCCATTGTGGATTGCACATGGAGGTGCACGTACAACCATGAAAGATGGGAAGGTCAAGTAACTTTAAAGTGGACAAAGTCAAATCCTACCTCAGCCAGGTGATCTCTAGAATGTTAAAGTTACATGAAATGTGATTTTGCAAAATCTGCTACTTTAACTTTGATGCTTCTCTCTCCAACACCCATAATCCCCGTCCAATCCTGAGGAAAACACTCAAGACAGGAGAATTCTACAAAAGAGCACACCACACACTCAAGGTCAACAAAGCAAGAAAAGGCTAACAAATTCCAAGCCAGGCTGGCTTTGAACCCTGATCCTCAGATCTTAGCCTCCTGAGTAGCCAATATTCTGAGTATGAGCCACCAGCACCCAGCAGCCTGAACTGAATTGGAACCAGCAAGAGGCTGTCTTCAGTAAGGGATGTTGGACCTAATAGCGTAGGTCTGTGACCCCAACAATGGTGGGAAGCCAAAGTAATAGATTGCTGGGCAGGTGCTGAACTGTTGAGCCACGCCTTTATCCATTCTCATGCAGGTGAAAGTAGGGTTTTGGTTCTACCTCAACATGACCGTCTCCCTCCTTGTGGCTTCCCTTCTTATTCTAACAGCAGATTAAACCGCCATGTTGAGCTGCTTCTGGGCTGCCATGGAGCCAAAGTCCTCTATGTCTCAGTGCCCATGAGGCCCTCACCATGATGTCAGAGGTGGCACATCCTGCCCAGCTATGGGTGAAGAAGAGCTTCACCTCTGCCATCCTGCTGCTATAGACAGGGATTGTAGGCATGAGCCACGGGGGCCTGCATGCATGGATATTCATTTTAAACAAGGTGTGTGTGTGTGTGTGTGTGTGTGTGTGTGTGTGTGTGTGTGTGTGTGTGTGTGTGTGTATGTGTGTGTGTGTGTGTATGTGTGTGTGTGTGTGTGTTAGTCCTGGGGCTTTCTCAAAGCTATAGCTCTACCACTTGAGCCACAGCACCACTTCCAGTTTTTTCTATCTATGTGGTATGGAGGAATCAAACCCCGGTGGTCGTGTATGTTAGGCAAGCACTCTACCACTAGGCCAAACTCCCAGCCTCTTAGACAAGATTTTGGAACACATTTTTAGAATGATAAATGTATTTCAGCAATCTGAAAGTTAACAAATGTGTACGTTTTAATTTACTGAGATGGTATCTTCAAATGTCTTGGAATCAATGAGAATATACTAAAAGAAGAGGCTAATACTAGTAGAAAATGAGTATAAAGTATATGGAAACTCCTTAAGATTATGTTTGTAATTTTGCTGTAAAGCTGAAAGTGTTCTAAAAGTTAAAAAAATTCATAAGCAAAAATATGAAATGTTTGTTTTTTTTGGGTCTGTGGAAGAATGTTGCTTTACTAAATATTCCAAAGAAATGATCAGAGAAATTACATACTTATAAAGGCTAATAACTATCTATTCCAATGTATTTTATCAAAAGCATTTCTTTCAGTTATTTGTTGTGGAAAAAAATTGCACAGAATGTTAGAAAGTTTGAGTAAAAGTAGTTTTCATCTTGGGTATTTTTCATCAAAAATACCCTCAGGAGGCTGGCCAGAAAAGTCCACATTATATGAGAAATCAGATGTGACAAAATTATTTTATTCAAACTTTCTAACACAATCATCACGTTTTGACCGACAATATGCCAGTTTCCACTCCTGTCTATCTTGGAAATGAGGGAATATAATGAAATGGATTGGGAGGGGGGGGGAGGGTAACAAGGACAAAAACATGAGAGGGGGTATCAATGTATGAGAAGTAATGCACCTACCTGAAAAGTGTAACTGTAACCCCTCTACGCATTATCCTGAAAATAAAATTAAACTGAGAAAATGAAAAAGGAAGTTATAGAATTTAATTAAATGCCTCTAAAGAATAAATTTTGGTAAGAGTACAACACATGTATTCTTCTTTAATATTATTTTATTTATTCTGGTCATGGAACTGTGTTTGCAAGAAGGCTTATAAGCGGTGAGTATAAGAATGCCTGAGGTGATGTCTCTGAATAACATAAAGATATCTGAATAAAATATTGCTTTTCACTTTTCCCAGTGTAAAACATTTTTAGATGTTGAAAGATTAGTAAGGATTTGACTTAATAGCAAGTGAATGTTTCAAATAGATTTGTTGAGAAATGCATCAACACATGGATTTAAGTTATGATTATAATAACTTTGTTATTTAAAATAATCTAAATCTCCACCACAGGGATTCAGGGATTTATGTACTGTATCATAAATGTTATTGGGGTATTTGTCTATTTGGCATAAATGTGTCTAATGTATAGTTTTTTGAAAGTTATGCATCTTTATAACAGTTAAGTTTGACTGAACCCTTTCATCAAATCTTTTCATACATTTGATTGTCCGATTTAAGAACTCCATTGCTAGGTTGTATCATTATTTAGCATAAATGTGAAATCTGTATAGTCCTTTGAAAAATGGACAAGACTATAAATACGGATTGTGTAAACTTCTGGATTGATTTTGAGGACTTTTATATAAGCATAGATTTTCTGATATACTTTTTTAATCCTTAAGAATAAAAACTGTCCTGTATAGCTTTCTCTGTGTTTTGTTCATGTTAGGATATTTGTGTGCCTTATTTACTTACCTCTCATATTATTGGTTAAATTTTCTCTTGGATTTCTTATCAATAAAGACATTATTTTTATCTTTTTGACAATATATATCTTCTAAAGTAGGTACATGTTTCTCACTGCGAAGGCCATACACAAAGAGTTAAATGTGTTCTAATGTTTCTAACCTAAACGTACATTGTGATGTAGAAAATATTGTGGGTGTCATTAAGAGCATTTATTAATGTTTAAGCACCAGCTATCAGTGTAGAACCTTTAGGCTAATTTTTAGTCTGATGTTCCAAATATATTTGGAGTTCTCTCAACTACTATTTTTGGGGAAAATTATAAGATGTATATGATCCAGATAACCATACATCTTTTTCTCATATTTCGCCAATAGCCATAGTTCTTTTTACACATAAATTACATGGCACCATTTTTGCAAGCACTCTTATTGATGAATGTGTGTGTTATTTCTTATCATGATTGATTTTAGAAATATCCTTACTTGGTCTTGGTATCCTAAATGGACAGGACCAAGAACAAATTACAGTGTTCAATAATGTCACATAAATACCAATACTAATATCAATGGAGGGAAAAATGGACATTGTCAATGTAAATTATCTTCAATATATTAAAGAAAAGCCAATGATTCTTACCCAGATTTTCTTCTCAGTATGCATGAAAATGTACAAATATGTTATATAATATAGATAAAACTAAATTCATAGACACTTTCTTATGCTATGACAGAAACCATAAGTTACTTTATGTACACACAGAATATTGGAATCGAACTAGTAAATACACTGTAGGAAACCATCCAACAGTTTGACACTAAAATAGGAAAACATAATTTAAAAGCACGGAAACCTATGAGCTTTTGGAGACTTCTAATTTTATCACAAAATAAAAAGGAAGAAAAGGAGATATATACATGGAAATATTCTCACATATATATTCACACACACACACACACACACACACACACACACACACATAAATGTGTATTTTGGAATAGATCTCCTGAAAGCTAAATTTGGGTGAGTTGTAACTTCTAAAACAGCATCTGTGAAAATTCATCTGAAAATAAATTTGACATTTCAAATGTATCTGTTTCACTGTAGAGAAAAAGTCAAACTAGTATTAAAAGAAGAAAAGAAAACTTTGAATTTTGACATAATAAAATACAAAGAGGCTTTGCTGGACTTCACATCTTTCCAAAGATTGCGTGTGTAATGAGAGCAAAGAACTATTCAATCTCAGAGGATTTTTTTTTCTAGAAAAGATGAATGAAGTTATATGAATTAAAAAGCTAAGTCCCATATGATAATGTTTTGTTGCCATATGCCTGAATACAAATTTTTAAGTTGTATTCTATAGGCTATTTACCATATATGAACTACCTTCCTCAAATTTAATTCACATTGTACAGCAAAGTTATGTCTTAGACTTTAAATGTAGCCTAGGAAAGCCAAGTTATTTCAGCCAAAGGATTCAAGATTTGTAGAGAGATAAGGAAATCAGGAGTAGTGTTGTTTGGAGTTGGCATGAATGACTTTAGTAATGCTTACATATCACACTTTATGGCCCCAAGCTTAGTCTAGGTCCATGGTAATATTGGGATTTATGCCAGCTTGACTAGGGCCTCTGAGCAGTCAGATATAAATAGGAAGCTATTTTTTAGGGTGTTTGTTAGAAAGATGCCCCGTGACCTTTGGCCATGGTAAATCCCAGAAACAAGAGTCATCTAGTGGCATCACTCAGAGGACGGGTAGCCTCAAGTTTGCACATTTCAGTAAACTGCAGAAAGAAAGCACTGGTCCAGTAAGACTACTATTTCAGAACAAGTGTAAACATTTTCCTCAATGCTATTCACCTCGTGCTTGCTTTGACCCCAAAACATACTATCAAATTAAAAAAATCACATACTAGAAGTTGTTACTGTTGAAGGTTTCCTTCTATATATTACCCATCAGGTAATCCAAAGGAAGTTAGAAAAGCAGGAAGCTTTTAAGCAGTATACTCACAAGGGACATTATTCTTCCAAGAAGATAACACTATAGCTATTCAATGATATTACGTTAATGACTGTTCTAGAAGAAATTACATAGGATATTTATGAATCCTCTCATGATTCAAGGCAAGTTTATATGTCTTATTTACCTTTCCTGTGGTGACCTATTAAGACTCTGTTGTCATTAATATATTATCCATGACATGATGTGTATCAAATTCTCAAGCTCATATCATGGAGAATACAAGTGGACTGATGCAAAGAATATTGGATGTTAGAGCAGGGAAATACAAGGTCTGAGATATTTCTCTTTGTAAATATTGATCTTATTCTAGGAGTTTGGAACTTACTTCAGTTACAGGGATAAAGGTGTAATATACAACACTTCATGTTGTGTAACCTATAATATGGCTATACAAGACATGATGTTGTTCATGTACAATAATGTGGGGAAACTAATGACTCATAATAGAAATTACTTATTTTTTATTGGTTAGTATACTTGAAGTTTCCACATCACTATTGTCCTTAAGATGTATATGAAACATTTTCCACTTGAAAAGATTTTGTTTTAAAGAAATTCAATTTTCCATTATCCCTGCCTTTGTCCAAAAGCTTTTAGGATATAAACAAAACAGAAGAGAGATAGCACACTTGTGTAGGCATCCATTTTTTGGTGTGGTTTGCTGGCACTGTAAAAACAATGGTTACTTAAAATTAATTTAGTTCTGTGAAACTGAATGTCAGGTATACTTTTTCTCTAATTGCTACCTAATGTTCCACTGAAGCTAATTGAGACAAATTAACAGCAAACAACTTGCTTAGACATTGCCTTTTCTGTTGTAGCTCAGAGAAATAAGAAAAAAACTGGAATCCAAGCAATAAGTGGAAATGAAATCATAACAACCATAGGTGAAAATGCTTTCTTGTCTTTTGTGTTGTATAATTCTCAGTCATAATCATAGAGTGTTGTTGGTACATAGCAATATTGTTTTCCATGTGAACTGACACAATTAAGGTCCTCAGTAAAGGGCACTAATGGTGTTAGTTGGACATAATACCTACTGTGCATTAGTTTAATGCCATCTATCCCAATATCAAAACAGTACTTCATGAGGACTTGCTTCTTCATGGCAAGATGCAGAGATCAGACAGAGAACCAAGAATACAAGTTTTGTCTTCTAAAGAACTTTTTACTAAAAAGATAGTGAAAGGCTGGAATTGATTTGCAGAAATACAAACATTTCAATTTCATGCTTGATTTTTATGTTCATATATACCAGAAAAATAATGCACTTAGGAGATATAATTTATGTTCACATTTGCATTATAAGAAAATTATATGGTATTCTTTTTTATTCCTTTATTATGGAGTTTTACAAAAATCCCCATTGTCTGTTCATATTTGAGACTCGGGATTCATTCAGGATTAATCCAAATCAAGAGCAAGAAAAGTTTGCTTTATATAGCTTATTAAAATTACTATTTTCCTCATCTATAATGTTCAGAATTCAATGAGTTTTGATAGCCAAGGAAGCATGTTTGGTGTTAGAAGTTATTACTAAGTTTAGTGAAAAAAACAGCTTAACATTTTTGAAAAACTTCAGAACAAAATATATGACAAGTAATAGAACAAAATTAACCATCAGAGTTGGATATTTCACTAGACATATCTAGAGATAAATCCCTGAATATGCCAATAAAAGTAAAATCTTACATATGCATCAATACCTTGGCCATTGCTTTGCTCAATGGAAAATAGAGACTTTGCACAGCTGTCTGGCAGCACATTACCCAGAAAGGAACTAAATAGATTTCCTGCCCAAAGGGAGGATGAAGCCAACACTTAGGGATGAAATGCCTAATAATGCTTTATATTTAAATCTTGGTAAGTGGACTCTTAAAAAGTGATAAATCTCTACCTATAACAAAAGACTTTAACATATAACAAACTCCTTAAAGAATTGATCAGAATCTGTAAATCTCCATGAAGAACTATCTGATATGAGAAAATCATACTTACATTTTCTATAATAAATATGTAGGATATGGCTAGTAAATCTTCTTCTTTGATTTCCAAAATGATTATTGTGAAATAATGCAATATATTAAAAAATAAAGTCAAGTATTTATTATTTGCATTTAAGGAGAAGTGGGGGTTTTGTCTTGTTTTATTGTAAATAATCTATACTTTCAAGATAGTCTATGTCAAAATGCTAGTTTGCTTGGGTGGGTATTTGTGGTAACATTTCACAACTGTATTTAGAAATAATAAACAGACTGGGAAAGTAAGACTCACTGGGGATTAGAAATAAAATCATTTTGTTAGGGACGATATCATCAGCTACTGGGCATCTTCTTTCTTTTCAGTAGATTGAAGAAAATTGAAGTGTTGTAAAGTTTTCTTAAGGCTTCCTCTCTAGCTAATTGGTAGCTTATTTTATGGGGGGTAATACTGGGTATCATGATAAAGTGTTCAAAATAAAAAGCATCTTATAAACTTGAGGAAATAATACCAATCATGTATTGTCCCAAACTGAGTCTGTGACTAATTATGAAAATATAGGGCAAGTATAAAGTGATAAGTATGAAGTCAAATTTTCCAGTCTTATGAATTTCACTATAATTAATGTAATGCATAATATGTAATAATATACATATTATATGTATGTGTTATTACATAGCAGGTACATATATGTACGTGTGCATTGTGCATATATGTGTAAATAACATATAATATACATAATTATACATATACATTAATATGTATATATAAAAGTATATGCACATACCTTCATATATTTGGGGCACAAACCATAGAGTGTAAAATGTGCTTTTTTTCCCACAATTCCCATAAAATCTTTCAAGGCCCAAAGAAACAAGAACAAACAATACCCAAATGACAGATCTTGTTAGTGAGCTAGGAAGTCACAGTATTGTATTTCCCCACACTTGAACTTTTATGTCTTAACTTCTCTACACTTGTTGGGTAAAAATAGTAAATCAGCTTTAAAGGTCACTTTAATTATAGACATGTTGAAGCATCTGTGGTACTTGGTGAAATTTCTGAGATTCTTTGGGAAATTTTTACTTCATGTTTGTATATTTCTATAATCTCCTACTTACTGCAATTCTACTTAGTTTGAATATTCATGAAAGTTGAATTTTAGTTTTCCCGTAAGTAATGGCTCTTTCCAGCATCTATTTTTGGTCATACATGCTCAAATAGCTTTGTGACCAAGACCCGTTCAGTCTTGGATTTTTTACTCCAGGAAGTTGTTGTAAAAATATGTTCCAACAATAAAATATCCTAAATGTAAATAATCTTTTACAATTTCTTTCCAAATAACTTTAAATCGGTGCTGATTAAAACTACAACATGAAAATGGAAAGATTTGGGGCCAGGAGTTTGGCCTAGTGGTTAAAGTGCTTGCCTAGCATGCATGAAGCCCCGGGTTCCATTCCTCCGTACCACATACATAGAAAAAAAAAAAGGCCGGAAGTGGTGCTGAGGCTCAAGTGGTAGAGCTCTAGCCTTGAGAAAGTCCAAGGACAGTGCTCAGGCCCTGAGCTCAAGCCCAGGACTGGCAAAAACAAAAAAAGAAAAGAAAATGGAAAGATTTGTAAATAATCATATTAAGTGAATAAACCAGACCCAAAGGAAAATGGGCTCAATTGTCTTTCCCATTTGTAATAATTAGTACAAACTTTGGACTCTCCTAGAAGAGGATTACAATAGCTCAAAACCTAGATACAGAAGTCCATATAGGATGAGGCTAAATTAAAGGATTTCCAGGACATGGAAACAAGAGCTATATAATGTGTGATTGTTGTTTTTAATGCACTATGTTATTTCTCATCTCTTTTGTTGTCCCTTGGCTCTTTTCATATTGTTACAGTTTCTTACCTTGTTATCTGGCATACTGTATATACATTTATTTGCTTATTTGAAATAGGAAAGGGAAGGGGGGAAAACAAGATTAGGGGAAGGGTGGGGGAGGGGAATGGGGACAAAAACATGAGTTTTGTGTGTGAAGTAATGCACCTTCTATCTGGCGAATATAACTGTAACCCCTCTATTAATTACAATAAAAACTACAATATGAAGGAAAATCCCTCCTTAATTGTTTTTCCTGTCATGAGATGCTGTGAAAATACTCATGAATGCCACAGCCTGATTCATTCACTAAAGACAGATTACACATTGCAAATCTTTTTGGATTTTTCTCTGGTTTGGAAAGTAAACTCAGTTTTTTTTCTAATTGCTATTTTATAAATTGTTAAACTCTTCTTGAAAAATATACAAATGAGGTCTGGTTAAATCCAGTGCTCAGCAGGCTATTGGGGGTCATCACTTGCCATAGGAAGGAGTGACTGGCTCAGCTTAGGGGCGTTGAAGAGAGAAAATTAAACGAACCCTTGAAAGCCAAGCAACTGATATTTTCCCTTCCCTTCCCTTCCCTTCCCTTTCCTTCCCTTCCCTTCCCTTCCCTCCCCTCCCCTCCCCCTCCCCTCCCCTCCCCTTCCCTTCCCTTCCCTTCTTCTTTGTCAGTCATGGTGCTTAAACTCTGTCCTTGAGCTCTTCAACTCAAGGCTAGGACTCTACCACTTAAGTTACAGCATCATTTCTGGTTTTCTGGTGTAGCCTAGTGCTACAGTGTTTGCCTAGCATGTACCAAGCCCTGGGTTCAATTTCTCAGTAACACACACACACACACAGAGAAAGCCCGACATGGTACTGTGGCTCAAGTGATAGAGCATTAGCCTTGAGAAAGCCCAAGGACAGTGCTCAGGCCCTTAATTCAAACCCCAGAACTGGCAAAAATAAAATTAAAACAACAAATTTCAGACAGAGACAATGACAGAACTAGAGAACACTACATGATGAAGACATATATGCTGAGTAAAGAAAATACTGTAATTATAATGTAAAAAGTTTACTAGATTTAAATATAATCTGTTTTTAAATAAAGCTATTTTCAGATTAACTCTCCTGATAAACTTGACAGCAAAAATGGACAATATAAAATTTAAGAATAAAGGTTCTTAAGTGGTAGGGCAATTGCCTAGCCAGTATAAGGCTAAGTTCAATTCCCCCATGGCTAAGTTCAATCCATCTTTAGTATATATATATATATATATGTATATATATATATACATATATATATGTGTGTGTGTGTGTGTGTGTGTGTAAAGAAGTCTCACCACTAGTCCAGACTCACTTTTCATAGTCCTCTTCATTTGTCACCGTCTGTTTATAAATTATAGAATGACTATATTGAAAAATGGAATTATCCTCAAGATTGTTTCCTCACATAACACTAGTGTTTTTGTTAAGTTTCCATCCTCTTGGGCTCCTGAAACATAGATGTAGTCATCAATGGATGTTATCTTCTCCACCTTTCCAGTCAGCCACCAGACTGTAGAGACTGACCTCAAAGTCTATCTCAACTTCAGTCTCCATGTCCTGTCTATTTCTGTTTGTCTCCCTGCCTGTCTGTTTCTGTCTCTTTCTTTACTTTAATTCGTGTTCTGCCGTTCTGCTTATGAATATTAAAATAGCTTCCGATCTGTTCCCTGTCCTTTAAGATGCCCTGTGTTGAGGCCTCTAAACAAAAATGCAAAACTGGCAATTTGAAATATTCTTGCAGAACAGGATGGAGGTTAGGGCTAGGATAGCGCTAAATCTGAGTCAATAGTGTTGACTTCAAAGAGGAAAGGGAAAGAGAAAAGGGCTGAACAGAAGCAATCAAGTAACAGCAAATGTTATTTTACCTGTAGTTGTCATTTCTTTCATTAACTTAGTAGTTAACTCAGAAAATTAACAATCAAGACTGCTCTTTTACAATCCTACCTGTAGAAACACATTTTTTCATTACCTCATTAGAAAATTAACAAACTGTATTTCCCCAGTTATTATAAGCAAAAATCTTGGGCAGGCCTTAGCTCTTCTCTGTCAAAGGAGATGACATCTCTCACCCCTTGGCATTCCTATCTAAACCCTCTTGCCTGCCTCCACTCAAAAATCTGAATCTCCAGTTCATTCCTGCTTGAAAGCCATAAATCTTTCTCTAAATCCATTCTCCCATATCTCAGACCTGCCTGTCCCGGGAGCCCCTGACTGCTTTACTGATGGCATTTTTCTTACTGTTCCCCTTACACAGCAGGATATGTCATTATTCAAGGAAATCCAGGGGAGCCAGGAACAAATGGGTCCAAACTTTCACCTCACAAAGAGTGACAGAGTTCTTCATGGCAATGCGATACCAGCTCCTCAGTGCAGAAGAGAGGCCCTTGGAACCCCAGCCCTTCAACAGGATGACCTGAAGGGAGACCACCCTCAAAAACAACACCCAGTGTCAGCAGGAAGTAGCCAGAAAGAAAACCATCAACACTTTTCCCTTGTCTCCCTTCTTGGCAAAACTCTTTATGTATCCAAAAGACCCTATATGAAGGATCTGCCTCTTCCCTCTAGGCCCAATCTTTTTATGTATGTATGGAAAGATGGAATATGAAGGATTGATTCCTGTCTCATTTCCCAAGGTCAAGCAACGTACCAGGTGCATGCTCACGAGCTTATCCTCAGGCAGCCTTGGTCCCCAGGGGATAATGGCCCCCACACCCAAGGTGGAGCATTCCATTGTGGGCTTGGCCAAGAACACCACCCTGGGCCCCTAGGAGACCATAACCCATTTTTTAATTGTTGCTTCCTTGTTAAGCCTGATATAAGCCCAAAATCCAGTCCCTAGCACAACCTCCCATCCCTTGGGAAGGTCTATGGCCCTCGCTGTTCCTTGTCTGAAAGAGAGAAAGAAAGAAAGAAAGAAAGAAAGAAAGAAAGAAAGAAAGAAAGAAAGAAAGAAAGAAAGAAAGAAAGAAAGAGAAAGAAAGAAAGAAAGAAAGAAAGAAAGGGAGAAAGAAAGAAAGGGAGAAAAAAGAGAGGGTAGAACAAAATGCTAAGCTAATGATATTTAATGAGTAGTAGGCCATTAAAAAACAGATTATTTTATGAATACAATATAAATTCTATTAAACCATTTTAATTACTATCAATTACCGGATGCTTTGAGAGGCATATAATAGCCCCACAATATTTAAAAAACTAATGTATATTGTTCATGTTCAGCTCTACAGTGAATGTATTAACAACCATATCATATAAGTGATAATGACAGGCTTATATTACCAGTTCCTCTGATCTGTCATCACTCGTGATCTCCAGATCCATTATTTTCATTATTAAAGAAATATTCTTGATTAAATGTCTAAGTAACACAGGCACCAGTGATTTAATCTCAATATGTTCATCATTAATCTTTTTTTAAAATGTGTGCAGAGTTAGTTCTCTGCTCTCTCTTCAACAGTGTTTCTCCATCCTCACAGTCGACGTAAATTAACTGGAGAGATGCAAAAAAGATTACCGCTGCTATCAATCTTTTCCCTGACATTTTTATTCAATTAGTTTAGACTTGAGTTTGGGCACTATTCGTTTTTCCTAACGAGCAGGCAAGGTTAAGAATCATTGATCTACATTTTTTTTCCTATTGCTTTCTTGGAGTATCATCTAATCCCTATCAGATTTTATCATCAATCAACATTTTCTTTTCTTCATTTTACTTCACCTGCCCTCCTTTTGGCAGAACTCGACTTTGAACTCAGTCCTTTGCCTTGCTTGGTAAAGCAACAGTTCAAGTTAACATGACCAAAATTAAACTTAGCCATTTGCTCCAAAATCTTGCAACTTCCCAGTCATGGATTACTTGCTTACATACAAAAATATATTACATATATAATGCATAACTATAGGACATGTCTTAGTTTTAGTGTTCCACCCCTTGATCTTCCTGTTTCTATTTGGCCTTCAACAGTATACCATGAGTATAGATCTTTAGGTACTTCTGAAAGCATAAGATGGAGAAAGGATTTGGAGGAGGAATGCGTATAGTGTTTAAAACTCAAAAATTGAGGAGAAAAGATAAAATCCTCAAACACTGCAGATGAAAAACAAATGGATATGAAATGTTAGGTGTTTTTAATTTTGCTTTTGTTTTGGTTCCAATTTGTGGTACCTGTGAAGATGCTGAACTAGACACTTGCAGCATGATTAAGGAAATCTTGCTATATTAAATACTTTCATACATTATCCAATTACTAATTTATAAACTAATCAAATTCTATACAATGTACAAATTTCCCAATTCAAAGTATACCAAGTATGCTATAATAACCTTAAAACTTAGATTTTATAAATAGAGAATATTAAGACATAAAACTGAAGTGATTAACAAGATAGACAATAATTTTGAATTATTTTGAAAATTTGTTATTTTAACTATTTAATAAGATTTAAGCAATTTCAAAAAGTAATTTATAAATCTTTACCTTCAAAATGGCAACAAAACATATGAGAAAATGCTCACCATCCATGGTTATAAAGGAAATGCAAATAAAAACAATCCTAAGATACCAACTTAACCCAACCAGAATGGCTAATATTCTGAACTCAGACAACAACAAATTCTAGCAGAGTTGTGGAGAAAGAGGAACCCTACTGCACTGCTGGTGGATTGACAAGTATAACCACTCTGGAAGGCAGTTTGGAGATTCCTAAATAAACTAAAAATAAACCTTCCCTACGATCCAGCCATACCACTTCTGGGCATCTACCCTGAGCATCATAACCCAGGATATGAAAAGGACACCTGCTCAGCCATGTTCATCTCTGCACTATTCACAATAGCCAAGTGATGGAAACAACCCAGATGCCCTACTACAGATGAATGGATACAAAAAATGTGGCATATATATACACAATGGAATTCTACATAGTCAACAGACAAAATAAAATAATGGCATTCGTTGGGAAGTGGATGAAACTAGAGCAAATCCTGTTGAGTAAGGTAAGCAAAGACCAAAGGAACAAAAGGTACATGGTTTCTTTGATATGTGGCTATTAGATCCAAACAGTACAAGAGAGATGACTCAACACTCAGGTACTCAAGGTCATTGACATGAACTTGGAGATATAAATATAATTACATAGACATTAAATCTATGATGGGATCTATGTTCTATAGACCTATTGATATATAGATTGATATATATCTGACATACAAACTCTCAGCTTAATTTTAATTTTGTTCTTAAATTTATGTGCCAGTTATTGCACATAGATATTTCATTCTTCAATACTTGTTTGTTAAACTTGACATTTGAATTATGATGTAAAAATCAGTGCTAATAAAATCTTTTAATAAAAATAACTGTAACAGATATTTATAGCATAAAGTAATTGTAAGTTGTTTTATAAAATGCATTGCAGGTAAATATTTGTATATATATATCTAGATCATGTATGCAAATATAGTTTTGGAGGGGTTTTTTTGCTGGTGTTTTAGTCATCTACACAAATATTTGAGAAAAACCTATCTTAAATTTTACCTCCAGAAAAGAACACTTTTCTTTTGAGCTAAATGAGTTGACTTTCTCTTAGAGTCAGGACAGTCTTGACTTGCCTTGCTCAGACTCTAAGGAGAGTATTTGGACTTGCTCTATGCCCTGGAACAGAGAAGTCACTCATATTTTCCAATTCCTGTGAGGAAATGAAACAAAATGAAATACTAACCATTATTTCCTTCTATTAAGTAAATGATTTTTGTTTCAGATTTCCCCAGCATCTGTAATAGGAGATGGGAATTTGCCTCAGTGTTTCTAAGTACGGTTGAGGATGAGTGATTCCTAATGCCTATCTGCCATCCACAACAGCAAATGTAGGTATCCTGCTCGACTTATCCCTTTGCTGAAGAGAGAAAGCTTGTTTCAATTAAACAAATTCACTCCTTGAAGTCCTAATCTTGCAGAAGAGAAGCAGGAGCAATGAGTAGTATTGTCAGGAATGTCCAAAAATCCCACCTGCAAGCAAAGCCTTTGAATCCTAGGCACCCAGTGGTAGAACAGAAGAAGACACAGAATGTAATTAATAATGATTCCTTTATGGGGCAAATGCAAACAAAAAGGGTGGCCCCCTGAGCTCTGCAGAGAGGTAGGAGGAACTCCATTTTATCAAGTCTAGGGCCTGACTTGAAGAAAACCAGACCTACTAGGTTCAAGGTAAAACAGATTCCACAAGGAAGTTCGTAAGGACAGAAGTTCCAGCCCAAGGAAACCACCCAAGATTGTAAACTGGCTGCTCGTATGATGAAATTTGCCTGGAGTCTATGCCACCCAGGTGCAAACAAATCAAATCAAAACAAAAGAAAAACACCCTTAAACCCACAGTCATTCTTTGGCCAAACTGACAATGAGTAATGATTAACAGAATGTTCTTTTCCTTGGCTAGATGCCTAGGAGAAGGACTTTGTTTCTCCTAGTTGGCTTTAAGAGCCCTTGTCAGTTATCTTCCTTTCCAAGAGAGGGGAAAGGAAAGCTATTTCCTCTCCTACTGGTGCAGTTCCCTTGTCTTCCTGGTCTCTGGGTCGGGCTGGTTCCAGTTTCATCTTAATTGTTTTAAAATGGAAACTCTAGGCAGCAGTGAACACTTAGATCAATGACCATCAGAATACAGTGTTGCAAGAGCTTTGCAGCATATCTTTCCTGTGCACTCTGTGAAGTTCCCCATTGCATTAGCCCTAATAGAAAGTGATATAAGGTCCTCATGCTGATACTTACACCTGTATATCTAGCCACTGCAGAGATAGAGACCAGGAGGCTTAAGGTTTAAGGCAGATGGAAGAGAAGTCCTCAAGACTCCATTTTCAACTAACCAGCAAAAAAAGCTGGACTGGAGACAAGGCTCAAATGATAGAGCATCAACTGAGAGCAAGAAGGCTCAAGGTTCTGAGTTAAAAACCCTGGAAAACACACACACACATACACCCCCCCCCCCACACTGTCCATAGGAAGGAATCATTACTCAGCCTTATCATCTAAATGTTGCATGACAAAAGTTTTCTTGTAATAGAGTAGATGGGGAAGGCTAGCGATACCACATGCTCTCAGCATTTCTCTCACATTTGACTCCAGGTTATTCAAACAGACTTTTCCATAGTTCAGTTAATAAATAAGGCTTTTCACAAAGGTAAGGAGTACACATATTTTTTGAACAGTGTTAACCCCTTCCTCGTTTTCTTCCACTTTTCCTTTCTCTTCCCCCCACCAAAGTGGTCAAGTTCATTTCCAACATACTGCCTACTGAGTATCGCTGCTGCATTGGTTCATTCTCTGTCTCACCATTTCTGTGCTCCCCTTCCACTCCCCAAAATCAGATGAACTTATACACAGGACAAAGGATACAGAAATAAAATATAGGCTTCATAAAGAAGCAATGAAACTAGAAAGCTGAAAGCAGGCGCGCACTTCCTGCTAGTTTTGGAAGACACAGACTACAGTGATTATCGGTGTTAGCAAAGGTGCTGTGGGTGACAAGTAACGTGATCAACATGGTCTTTTAAAGAGAGGTTAAATAAAATAAAATAAAATACTTGGCTTTCAAATTCTGGCATCATTAAATATAATTTGCAACTTGCCTTTTAAATATAATGAAAAATTTAGCATATAGAAAAACGCAATTTTAGTAAGAAATCATAGCAATAGTAATGCATGCTACTTTACATTTATTTTAATGAACAATTCTTACAATGATTTTTTAAGTTTTCTATATTTTAATCTAAGTATATTTAATTACTTTAATCCTTTAAATTATTATTGCTAGCTTTTAAATGACATGAAAACAAAAAAATTATTATTTTGGTAAATGCAAGAAAGCAACTTTTCTTGAATAAATTTATACTACTACCTAAATGCAGATTTTGCTACCTTATTCGGCCAAACATTATTTGCCCATTATCAAGAGAAATAATTATTGCTGTTGTAAGATCTGACCAATAACAACTAAATCAACTTTTCTGTGAATTTCTGATTAAATTATGCCTTTCAAAAACAGAACTTCTTACTTTCTGAACATAATATATGTAAACAAAGTATATTCACATACCATGTACTATCTTGATTTTAAACAACTATTTCAGGTATTCTAGTTACTCCAGGCATCCTTTTACACTCTTCTCAGAGTGTTTGCCATCCTCCACTGACAAAGGAAAGAAGTCTTTTTGAGGGGGGAATGGAGTAGGACTGTGACGAAGTTTGAGGAAATTGTCTGCTTGCCAGCCACATGGACAACCATATTAACAGAAGAAGAGCAGGAAGTGACCCTGCTCCTCCTGAATGAGAACCCTGCCCCTGCTAAGTGCCCACACTGAGACACACAAACTGATCCCAGGTCACCTTAGAAAGTACAGTGAAAAAAACCCCACCCAACAAACCAGGACTTGACATCCACTGTATGCTAATCTCTTGTCTAGCTGTGGATGTGCAGGGGAGGAGCAGCGGCGGTAGAAATGTGAGGTATCAACCTCAAGTCACCCCAACTGCATGCAGACTAAGGAAAGAAGGAGAGAAGGAACAAGCCAAACATCTCCAATTCGGTTGGCATCAAAACAGAAAAGATTAAGGTATAGAATAGAGAGAAGAGATGACATACAGTGTGTAGGGAAACACTATCTGATAACCTATGAACAGTTTTAATAACAGAAACACACCGATGAACTTTCCTTGGGCCTGTAACCCCAATAACAGTCAAAGGCATGTGGGTGGGCTCTTTATTAAATGTGACAGCAGTCTGAACTCCACCTCTTTTAGATATGGCTGTCTAATGCTTCTGACTGTCATCCCATCAAAGGAGCATCGTGAAAATGAAAGATCTTGATTATGAGGTTAGCCAGAGTGAACATTTCTATAAATTAAATAATACATTCCACATCACTTCATGAAGGAAGGTACATAAATAGAGAATTGTGGGTACTGTCTGCAATATCAACGCCTACTTACTGATTTATTTCCATTTCCTGCAGGGTAAGAGACTTGCTTTTCATTTTTGTTTGCAGAAATGCAGTGCTTCTCAGAGTGGAGATGAGAGAGGAAATTTGGGGCTGTCTGCTTTTGAAAGTGCTTAAAAAAAACCTCCACAATTTCAGGAAGCATTTGTCACTGAACTAAACATACAATGTATCTCTGGGACTTTCTGGCTATAAATGAGCCAGAAAATTCATTTAACCTCTTTTTGCCAAGGCAAAGACAACACGGAATGACAATTCTTCACATATGCATTGATTCCTGACCATCTCCTTTGGCATAATAGTGGTGATATGAAAAATCAGCTCCTCTCATGAGGAAATAATAGCAATTCTTTACCACTACAGAGAAATCCCTAATATACTTTAAGTTCAATGAAGAATCAGGGAATGATACAAAAATAAGACAATTAGGAAGATAAATCTTTAAAGGGAAACATCTTTTCTGTTTTTTGTTCCAAAGATGTTTATATATTCATTACATATATGTGACATTCAATAAGCAGATATATATACACACATTGAGATACACACACGTAACTTTTGTAGATTTTATAGAACCTTTACTATGTACTAGGTGTGGTTCTAAGTTCTTTGTAAGTCTCAAGTTATTTCTTCTCTAAAAAAGTCATACAGAATTGATTTTCACTGTCCATTTACACGATGGATGAAAAGAAGCAAAGACAATGAATAAAAGATTGAGAGAAGTGATGCTGGTTAATTTTCTCAAATCTAGGGCTCAGGGTTGCCTCTCTGGGTTTAGTCCTCCCTCAGGCACAGTGGGAGTCACATTTAATATGATTTTTACAAATCAGAAGCCATGCCTTCCCAACCTGGTGACTCCCACTGTTACTCTCTCCTTGTTTCACTCGAATAGATATTCTTGTAACAAAGCTGCCTCATGCATCACACATGAGTGAATCAAGAACACTTGTTAATAATAAATGGAGTTGCTGACTTCATCTGATTTTACGTGTTCCATAATGGACACCCCTGCTCCTTTGGTTTTGTGCCAGAATTAAGGAGTGAAATGCATTCTTGAATTTGTCACATAATACACAGATTGCTTGAAGATTTGAAATTTTTTATTTTTTTCTTCTCTTATCCCCATGTTATCATAGTTATCTAATAGACAATAAAAGATTAGAAGTAGGGGCTGGGAGTTTGACCTACTGGCAGAGTGATTGCCTATCATGCTCAATTCCTCGGTACCATATACATAGAAAAAAAGCCAGAAGTGGTGCTGTGGCTCAAATGGTAGAGCTCTAGCCTTGAGAAAACCCAAGGACAGTGTTCAGGCCCTGAGCCCAAGCCTAGGACTGGATAAATACATACATACATACATACATACATACATACATACATACATACATACATACAATAAATGTATGTCAGAAGTAATAGGTTGAATTTCAGAGCCAGGCAGGCTGGGGCTGAAACTTTGTTTCTAACCTCCATTAGTTGTGTGAATATGGCCAAAAGACAGTGGCATTCACCTCCTTTTCTGGAGAGTTAATTTGGGTGCACAGATACAAAACCTTTCAAACTGTGTCTGGTAAAAACTAAACATGATTTGAGCCAATGTGTGGATGGCAAGAAATGACAGTGCTGTCTTGAGACAGACTTGAAAGAGAATGGAAAGAGAGCAACACAGTTTTTATATATATTTTTATTGTAATTAATAGAAGGGTTACATGATATTCGCCAGATAGAAGGTGCATTACTTCACATACATTGATACCCTTTCTCATGTCTTGATTCCCATTTCCCTCCCCCCCACTCCCACCCCTCATTTTGTTTTCCCCCCTTCCCTATCCAATTTCAAATAACCAAATACAAATATATCCGATATATCAGGTAACAAAGTGAGATACTGTAACAATATGAGATAACCAAGGAACAGCAAAAGAGATGAGAGATAACATAGTACATTGAGGACAACAATCATTCATTATATGGCTTTTGTTTCTATATCCTAGAGGTCCTTTCATTTAGCATCATACTCTATGGCCTTATGTATCAAGGTTTGAGCAACACAGTTTTAAGGACAGCATCATTCTCTACAGAAGGTGCAGGCAGACTGATTTCAGGCAGATGGTGATTTCAATGCCAGAGTTTTCCAGGGAAGATGGGTACACAGCGAAAGGAAATGAACACTGAGAGATATGCAAATCGGGTACCTGCCTCTGGGTCTGGTAGTTATGGTACTGCAGGCATGAAAATAGATGATAGGCAGAGAAGCTGCATGATGGACCCACCACTGAGATCACTGCCAAGCTGTAGTTAGAACAAAATGACCCAAGGGTGCCCAGGGGTGCAGGAAACACAGGCATCTCTGCTGATATTCTCAAGAGAGGCAAAATCCCCCTCCCCCCACACACCCCCTGCACTGGATATGCTCTTTAATTCATTGGTGGCATCATAAGTTATTATTTAGTACAAAGAAGTTTGAATTCCCTAATCTGGTACTGAATGCAAAAGGTATATTGATCCAATGTCATCCCTTCCATCATTTTCTCCCACCCCTGACCTCAAGTTATATAGATCAAGTTTTACTTAATGTACATTGTTGATAAGATGACTGTATTTGCTCACCCTTCCTTTCTCATTTCACGTGACTCCTTCCACCACTGTCCTCCTCTCCTCAGGCATTTTTTTAAAGAAATTTAAATTTTGTCAAACAGTTTGTCAGCTATTTTTAATCTTTTTATTTTAATTAATTTGCTTTAACTGATACAAAATTTAAAAAAAAAACTTCACAAAACTGCACATAACTATAATGTCCTACATAACATTTGGATAGGTCTGTGTTTATGCCTCCTAGTCTTCATATAGTAAACATAGATCAGTTACTTTCCAGCTCATATGATGAATAATTCTAATTTAATCATTTTAATTTAAAGAAGAAAACCTAGAAGAAAAGGTGTTAGCCACAAGATGCAAGCTCGAAAGGCCCCACGAGATGATTTGCACATGCGCATTGCTCTCAGGTTTTGGGTTATCGTTTTTAAAGGTTAACATAAATTTCCCAAGGATATAGATCTACAGGACAGTTTTTTTTAATCCACCAAAATATGTTCCACCAAGGAGTACTTCTGCCTACAGAAATTTATGAACTCTCTCAGCTCACAAAAATGAAAGAAAGCAAAGACCAAAGAAGCTGTCATCATACACAGCAAAGAGAGACTTTCTAACAAAATCCCATAATGCCCTGCCATGTCCCCTAGGAATCTGAGCTTCCCAGACTTGTGTACTTCCAGGAAATAGTGGGATACTGATGACATTTACCACCTAAACACCAATGCGAACAGAGCCAAGTGTGATTTCTGCAATTTGCTGCCCCAAAGCACCACAAAACAGCAAACTGATGTCAACTTTTCTTCCTCCTTCGTAAGGATTTTCCTAGGTATTTCTAGTCCTGGAGGAAATTAATATTTAATAGGTCTTTCTTTAATTGGCAAATAATTTGGCTAAAAGATTGCATCCTGCTTAGTATTCCGCAGTTATCAAATGCCACTGCAGAACATTAACTTGTCTCTTTTTAATGAGACACTAAAAGATATCAGTGGCTTTTAAAAACACAGAATATAGAACAAAACAGAATGCTTAGTAAATTCATGTTTGTGTTACTCCATTTTTTGGTGGCTAAACCTGAATTCTATAGATTTGATAATTTATGAAGAAAGGAAGTTCAGGTAGCTTCACGGCTCTGTCAATACAAGAAGATGTCAGTAGTGTCTATTTGATATCTAGGGCCATCGTGTCATAATATGTCACATGGTAACCCAGGACATGTAAGCCAATGAGTACTCATTTTTATATCAAAGTCACTCCCAACATATTAACCCATGAATAGAGGAATCCATCCCTTGGGACAGAACTTTCTCTTCATGGTTTCACTAAGTCCTACGTCTTTCTATCACATAATGGGGACTATATTTCTACTTGATTTTTTTTTTTTTTTGCCATTCTTGGGACTGAACTCTGAGCACTGACTTTGGGCTTTCCTCAAGATCAGTGCTCTACCACTTGAGCCACAGCACCACTTCTGGCTTTTCTGTGCATGTGGTACTGAGGAATCAAACCCAGAACGTCATGCATGCTAGGTAAGCACTCTATCACTAGGTCAAACTCTTGACTGTCTACTTGAATTCTCAAAGGAAATTCTAATCTATAAGCAACCATGTAAATTGAATTTTAAACAAGCAGAAGTAAAATATTTAAAAGTCAAAGCATCTAAGTTGCTCAACTGGTTCACACGCTAAATACACCAAGCAGAAGGGAAATAAAACATGCATAACCCTAACCAGTTTTTCTACTAGTGTTCAAACCCTTTAAATGCACAATTTAGTATGAAGCTATCCATAGCTTTATGTGCTGCTTTATTCATCTACTTGTGGTTATTTGATGAGTAAAACCTTAGGCAGATCTATGATGTTTAGAACATAGATGCACAGAACTGTTGCGTTGGAAATGAAGAAAGTAAATCCTTCAGGCTCATTACAGTGCACCAAGCAGCTTGCACATGAGTTTGAATGAACTTGAGATGCCACATCCTAAGCACCTCGCTGCTTGAGTTTGGAAGGCACCAATGGTTATGGCTGTTATCATGGAGTCTATGCTCTGTCATAAGCATTATGCATACCAGGAAAATGTAATTCATGGAGATACATTCATAATTAAATGTATTAACTTGTTACAAAAACAGCAAAGGAAAGATGTTTAGAAGGACAATATGTCCCTAAAACATTCTCTGGACTCATCATAGCATGGAAGAGAGAACCATATGGCCACAAAACAAGCCACAAAGCTACCATGTATGCCACAGAGCCACCATGCATACCTACATAGATGCCACATGCTTGCTGTGGAGTCACATATGTGCCACAAATCTCCATGCATGCCATGGCACCACATACATGCTATGGAGTACCAAACTCATCCATGCCTTGGGGTCACAAATTACCACAGAGCCACATAGATGCTACAAAGGCACATGTGTCAATGAGCCACGTATATGCCAAGGACCTCTCCCACGTGCCACGGATCCATATACATGTGATAGAACCACAGAGCCACATCCATACCTGACAGCAGGAACAAACACCATCAAAGGCGTTCTGGCAAACACAGCTCAAAGGCCTTAGAGAGATCAGAAATTGTTGCCTGCTGCAGATTTGGTCACTGCTGAAGACAGACTCAGAATGTTCATGGCACTCCTCAATACATCATACTAATAATATCATTTGGTATTTTAATTAAAATGTTTAACCTACTTCTCTATTTTCTTTGTGTAGTCCCAGAAATAAAGCAGCAGGAGATGATGATTTAGAATAAGAAGGCCACTTAGATACAAAACAAGATAATTTCCTGTTCGTGGAAGGACTGACAGACAGGGAACCAACTCCAGCCATCCTTCAAAACAGCTAATAGAGGAAATAATTGCTTGGCGATTTTCCTTTATATTACTGCAGAATCCTAATTATAACATCTAACACTTTGTCTGCTTACCACTCTAAATCTAAAACAAGGTTTCAATCATTCATAATCATTGATACCTCTCCAATATATGTGGTACAAAGGTGCATAGATTTATAGTAAGCATACATACAATTGCTAGATGAATTAGTGAATGAAGAGTTAAGCCTCATTGCCAGGTTCTACAAGAACAAATAGGACACAGTTAAAACACCTTTCTGAAAGACAGTAAGTATATTTACATGGATATATGCACAGATGCATGCCTAGCTACATATATACATATAATATGTGTGCATAAATTACCTGCCCAACATCTAGAAACTAGATTAAAGTTTGGATCAGTTTAAACCAAGAAAATGTTTCTTTCTGCAATTTAGGATGACTTATAATTCTTTAGCTCCATTATTGCCTTCATCTCCCATTCTCTTTCAAAATGCCAATTAGACCCCCTTTGAATACAATTAAATCATTGTATCTGCTTTCCTGAGATAGCCACACTTCCTGATGGCTGATAAGTACCACAGTATTTAGCTTTTTTGAGGCAACTAGCTAAACCTCAGCATGCCACTCTCACTCCTGGAGCAGTAGCAGAGTTAAATACTTTTCCATATTTGATTGTGCATGTGGTTACCCAAGTAAGTGGAGAGTATGGACAAAACAAGAAAAGACAGACAATATATTTGGGGGCCTCTGCCATTTAGGCTCTGTCCCACAAACTTAACCAAGTTTTACATCTTGTGAAAAAGATCTTATGTTTTGGATCAGGTTTTATACAGAAGGTTGGATCAGTTAACATTTGCCTCTTCTCTTCTGAGTGCACTGAATTGTAGTTATTGCCAGTGGGCAGGCTCCATGAGCGCTTGAGCTATGACATAAGAAATAGGAAATGAACAAAATTCCTTGCCACCCGGGACAACTCTCCACTTTGTCGTGATCGCTCAGCCATGCAGTAAGCACGACTCTAACACTGGACAGTACATGCAGGCAAAGTGGAAATGGAAGCCCAATAAAACTAGTTTGATCGCTTTGTTGTGGGCATCATTCATGGAAACTGAAAGTCATTGTTTTGTGAAATATAAATGATGTCCTGAACCAATCATGAAATGCAATGTGAAAACGGTGCTCCCTAAGTTTTCAAATTATTTTTATTTTCAGATTGTACCTTCTTATCTTCTGTTAAATTTATCTTAAATATAGAGTGTGCTGAGAAAGGAAAAACAATAATTTCCTGTTCTATTGATACCAGAGTTCATTGGTTTGCAGTTGATTATAATAATTAATACTAATAATAAGGATAATGAGACCAGGAACCAAATCAACAGGATTCAGTTGGAATTATTGTTCTTGTTTGACCCCTACAATTCAGGCTAAAAAAAAAGAGACTAAAGCTCTGTACTCAGATCTCTATTTCATTCAAGCTTACTTCTAAAGCAACACTAAGAGTTCTTTTAAACATTTAGAGTGTACTCTAAGATTCCACCTCACTCCAATCAGAATGGCTAGGATCAAGAAATCTAATAACAACAGATGCTGGAAGGGTTGTGGCCAGGAGGGATCACTACTATACTGTTGGTGGGAGTGCAAACTCATTCAACCACTATGGAAAGCAGTGTGGCAGTGCCTCCAAAGACTAAACATAGAGCTCCCCTATGACCCAGCAATTCCACTACTTGGCATTTACCCAATCATCCAGAAACAAGGACATACTAAATCCACTAGCACAACGATGTTCATTGCAGCACTATTTACCATAGCAAAGATATGGAACTAACCCAAATGTCCCTCAGTTGATGAGTGGAAAACAAGATGTGGTATTTATACACAATAGAATTCTATGCTGCTGTCAGAAAGAACATATTGCCCCATTTGTAAGGAAATGGAAAGACTTAGAAAAAATCATATGAAGTGAAGTAATCCAGACTCAAAGGAACATAGGCTCAATGGTTTCCCTCATTTGTTATAATCAGTAGAAACGTTGGGCTCTCCTAGCAGAGATTTACAATAGACAAAACTGAGATACGTAAGGCCATATAGAATGACGCTAAATGAAAGGACCTCCAGGATGTAGAAACAAAAGCCATATAATGAGTGATTGTTGTCCTTAATGTACTATATTATCTCTCATGTCTTGCTGTCCCTTGGTTATCTCATATTGTTACAATACTTCACCTTGTTATCTGATATATTTTATATATGCTTAATTGGGTATTTGAAATAGGATAGGGAAGGGTGGAAATCAAGATGAGCAGGGGGCGGGGGAGGGAAATGGGGACCATGCCATGAGAAAGGGTATCAATATTTGTGAAGTAAGGTACCTTCTATCTGGTGAATATAATGTAACCCTTCTATTAATTACAATAAAAATATATGAAAAAAGAGTTGTCTTAAATACCATCTAAATATTGATGATTTCTAAATGTCCAGACAAACTTGGTATTTCTCCTGACCTCTAGATTTATACTTAAACCCGAATTTTCAGTCACTAGAGGAGATTGGATTCAAACAGAGTCCCAGTCTCAGTCAACACACACACATACACATACACACACACACACACACTCTCTCTCTCTCTCTCTCTCTCTCTCTCTCTCTCTCTCTCTCTCTCTCTCTCTCTCTCTCGTTGGTTTTTCCTTAGTACATAGCAATGGGGTATGTGTGTAAGTAATCTAAGCAATAGTATATTTTTTACATACCAGGGACTTTAGCATTACAGCAATCTCAGCTTGCTTGGAAGCCAGCTTCCCAGTAGAAACACAACCTGGTTATCATTCCCCCCGTCCTTATGCTTACTCAACTTCCAGGAGTCTTCTCTGGTCCTCTTCTCCAGAAATCCATGAGTCCTTTATGCTTTTCTCTTTTGTACATAGTGCCTTCATCAACATTTACTTAGAAAGTCTGTGTGTGTCTGTGTGTGTGTGTGTGTGTGTGTGTGTGTGTGTGTGTGTGTGTGTGTGTTCAACTCAGGAAATCTACTGCTGCTTAGCTTATTGGATCGCAGCTGGAGTGCTGCCACTGAAATATACCTCCAGTTTTGGCATTATGCATTTTAACTGGAAATAAGAATTTCACAGATACATCTGCCTGGACTGGCTTTGAACCTTGATCCTCAGACCACGGCCTTCTAAATAGCTAAGTTTGGAAGTGCTTGGCATCAGTGCATGGTCTGCTTAGAAGATTTTAATGCTGATTTTTATTGCTGTTTATTCTCACCAAGTCATGAACTCCATAGGTTTTGTTCACTGCAAAAGCACGTGCTGAGAATAATTACTGTGAAAGGCTAGTCTTTCACTACATGTTTATTGAATGAATGAATGAATGATGATGACAATTGTATAAAATTTAAAGATTAGAGAAAAACTGGACAACAGTCATTCTTATATTCCTATCCACAATGTTTTTTTCAATATTATCACATAGTGATCCTTGCATTCTCACAATTAATCTTGCTTCTATATTTCTGGTCCAGAAATGAAATATACACATAGTTCATGACCTACAGAAAAGTACCTAGAGACTGTCCTGAAATGGACTACTGGACACTACTTCTAAGAGAGTAAATGATGGAAAGTATTACAGAGCTCTCTTCAATTTCCCACAATGGTAGCAGATCTAAATCTATTCAGTACATATATTTTAATATACTTATTTTAATCTATTGTGTATGAAGACTTAAGCAAGGAAAGCTGCATGGTCCTGTTAAAGAGTCTCATTAAAGAGTTTCATTTTAGATATTCTGTCTTGTTTAGTGAGGAAGACGTCCTGTGCTTAGTATTATGGGAGGTGTAGAAGGAATATAGATATGATCATTTCTTCAGAATTTCGGGAGCAAAGCTAGATACATCATAAATGTATGTAACAGGTAACATGACATAGTAAATGTCAAGACATTGTTTTAACAATTGACATTTAATATTATTAATAGCTCTGAAATGTCACTAATAAATCTGTTCAAGTAATGTTAGATATTTATGGCAGGCCCTGGTTTGACAAACTAGACAGTAGTTTGTCAACATTTGGATAAGTGAGCAACTGTATGCCAAGGTGATGAGAACTTTGCCAATGTTTATTTCAAATCATTAATTATAAACAATTTATACCTTAGGAACATAATAAAATAGTAAAGAAACAACTTGATTTCAAGCACAACTTAGATGATAAATGAATTGGGTGGTCTTTGCAAAGCAAATATTCCTGTTAAAATATTACCTTTGTTTTCTTTCAGTTAATGATTGTACTATTTCATGAGGTATGGAAAATCGTCATATATAAAGGTAAATAAATTGTTTCATACTCAGAGGATTTCAATAGTAGCTCCAAGTAGGACTAGCATGTGTTCCATTCTTGAGGAATCTACAGAAACTCATGGCTGGCTTCATTCAGCTTATTTTATGAATGCAGACATCTTCATTAATATTTGGTTTCCTATCATATACATAATCCTTTCTATTTGCCTGTGATTGTCATTAGATTTACAGTCCCTAAGGATAGAATCAGCCTTCTCTATTTTTGTAGCTCCTCAGAGACCCCAGTGCAGCAGACTTGCTCCACACAGAGAGTTTTAATAAGTTTTCAGCCCTGGGGATATTTTTTTTCAGAGTTAAAATTGTTATAGAAAATCGTAGAGTGACAAATGGATCCTGAAGGCCTGAGCAGTAAAGATTTACAGCAGGACTGGCATTTCTCTTCCCAGCAGAGCAATCTTTGTGTCCTATCTCAGATATTCAGAGTTTTTGCTAAATTTATGGGAACATCTATGGCATCTATAATCTTGCCTCTATGCCGTATACTAAAGCACTCATTTCGGGAACCTCAGAATCAACAATGCAAACGTTCTCTTTGCCTCAAGTGTTTGGCTCCCCTTGTCTTCCTGTCTAAAAGCATTGCTCTTTAAATATCAACGCCAAACTTCAAGTCTTGAGGAAAATAGAATGATACCACATCACTTAAAGGAGAAATTTTGCTATAAAACTGTTGGATGCGTAGGAAAATATTGCCAGTTGGGAGAACAAAGCCCCACTTCTTATTACTTTCTGTATCCCCAAGAATCTCTTCAGAAAAGGACAAGGAAACATGTCTGGGGATGGGTGGTGCAGGTGTCAGATGCCTTGTAAAGTATAGTAGGCAATATTCCACAATGAGCCTTAGTGGGGAAAACATGAAGGCAACTCTGTCCGTCTAATGTCAAGGATAACTTTAGACCCCAGAGAGTCTTGCCAATTTGGCCTGACAGCTGTAATATGCTCCAATTCCCATAAGAGATGCTGATTTCTTATTTAAAATCTGGTTAAATATTAAGAAGACAATGTGCATTCTTTCTAGCAGTTGGATTTCCTAATGAGAAATGGTCTCCCAGAATAGAGTCTAGCTCTAGCTCTTAGAGTACCTTCAGTGCACTAACACTGCAAACACAAAGTGTTCTACTTTTATTGATGGTCAGTTCCTCTTTTCAATGAGAAAACCTTTGAGACACAATACCTTCATAGCATAATTTGTCAATACTTGTTTAAAATCATCTAGAACATCTTTAATGCTGGTCTCTCCTCTCAATAAAGAATTTCAGGAAGGAAAAAGCTGACGGTGCTGTCCTAGAAAACTGGTGACACAGATCAAGATGCACTGTACACATAAACTGCTTTGCTATAAATTGCAAAAACAAATTGAGTGTATTAAGATAAGCAAGGGGAGAGGTGTGTTGGGAGGGGTGGGGGAGACATTGCAAAGGGAAACATTGATCAAAATGCACTATATTCTTAAACTGTTACTGTGAATGACAACTACTTTGTACAATTACCTAAGGATAATAAAAAACATGTTTGTAAAATATCCTTAATTTTCAAATCCCACCCACATTTCTTTTTGTTTTTGTTTTCTCTTTTCTTGCCAGTCCTCGGGCTTGAACTCAGTGCCCGGGTACTATCCTTGGGCTTTCGCAAGGCTAGCACTCTACCATTTGAACTATAGCATCACTTTTGGCTTTTTCTATGTATGTAGTACCAAGGAATCGAACCTAGGGCTTCATGTATGTCAGGCAAGCACTCTATCACTAGGCCATGCTCCTGGCCCAAATCCCACATTCTTTGATAAGGAGAGCATGATTGATTTTCTTGAGAGCTATCAGTAGCTAGTCACAATATGCAGATATATCCACTGTTACTATTGTAAATAAATGCTCTTTCCTTGTGTCCTCACAGCTAGGCTCTCCCCAGCTCTGGGGGCTCCACTCTCACTCCTGGTAATGTCTGGTTCTGTGGATTATAGCAGCCTTCCCTGTTGGCCTCCTCTCTTCCTTTCTGCTGGAAAGCATGAGATCTTCGCCCACCCGCTCACTTTGAATGGTGCCTTTAAGTGCAACTCTCCAAAGACCATTTCGAATGGCCTTCATTTAAAAAAAAAACATATATATATATATATATATACACCAGTTCTTCAAAATAAAACTGAAGACCCAGAAGTCTCAAATGACTTATCCACTCAAACAAATCATGTAATCTTATAAATTTACCTGACATCTTTGAAAAAAAAGTTTCCAACTATTTAATCTTTATGGGGTACTTTCTGCTTATTAAGTCCTTTGTGTATCTTCACTTTCTGTTTAAGAAGTATCTCCTTCTTGAAGTTCTACTTCAGATTTTTCCAAAATTTGTAAGCCATTCTTATCTCAAGATGCCTGGTAAGTATGCATTGGAGGTGGTTTAGTGATTGTGATTTTAAAAGTAATCTGTTTAACTTGTTTAATTAAAAGTAGAAAAGCACAACATTTTGCTTAGAATTGACCACTATATCACACCTTTTAAAAATAAAACTACAAATAATGATGAACAACAAGTTTATACAGAATAACCATTCTATCCTACATAATTGTTTTATTCAAATATCATTCAAAATTGCATTTTATGGTACAATGATATAAATAAATTATATCTCACTAGTATTTTAATGTACTAAAATCTGGCTCATTTTAACAGTGTATAGGTAATTTGAGAGCTTCTGGTTCACACCTGTAACCTAAACTACTCAGAAAGCCAAAATGGTTTCAGGGGTAGCATGTGCAGAAAAGTCCCTGAGACTCTTCTCTCCAGCAAACTACCAAAAAGCCAGAAAGAGAGCTGTAACTCAAATGGTAAAGTGCTAGCCAAATAAATAAATAAATAAATCAGCAAGCAAGCTTAGGCACAAGCCCCAGCTTTGGCACCTGTCGTGTGATTGCTTACACACGTACACACACACACACACACACACACACACACACACACACACACGTGGGTGTGGATAAATCTGAAGGACACAATCTCAGATTATTATATTTTTACTTAATATCTGTCATGCTTATATGGAGCTCCCACTTTTTAATTTCTTGTTCTAAAGTATATGAAAAAGTATAGGAAATCTCTATGGTGTAATCCATTTAGTAATGAGCCTTCACTCCTATGAGATACATTTCTTTCAATCATATAACACCTCAGTGGACATGCAACAAATAAGTGAAAGTGTAATTGACTAACCACCAGAACAGTCAGTTTAACTGGAATCTGCTGTTAATTAACATCAGAGAATTTCACTCCTTTTCTTCAATTCTACCATGGTTAAACCTTAAACTTTGAGACTTCAAGAAACCTTTATGTTGATGAGGAGAGGACTGAATGTTAATAAAATGAGGATCAAGAAGGAAGTGGGTGATAGTCCCACAGAACTCTCAGGCAACAAGCAGGTATGACTAGAGACAAAGGCATAGACAGTGGAAATCCATATTTGCAGACGCAGCCCTTGGCACAGGACAAGTCAGTTTTCCTGTAGCAACTTTCTTTCCTAAAACAGCAAAGATTTATTTAACATTTATATGATTAGTTTCACTCTCTAGGTTTCTGCCTTGGAGGAATTTATAATTTGTTTTCTCAGTATGGTCCCTGTGCATGTGTGTGCCTGTACTTTATAAATCATTTTGAGTCTCCTAATTCTGTTTCTTTTTCCTTGATGTTAACAAATACAAGCAGTTATTCAGTGCATCAGTACATATACTTCAAAATTGTATTTCACATTGCTTTAAAACAACTAAAACTGTCTTGTCTAAGAAAGAAAAAATATTTTTATTATGCTCCAAAATAATCTTTGTTTTTGTTTTATTTGAAAACCATCATTAATAAAACTATTTCTATTTTAAACCAAATTCATTTTTATGTTATTTAATTTTTGTTGCTGGCCCTGGGATTTGAACTCAGGGTCTGGGTTCTGTCTTTGGGCTTTCTCACTCAAGCCTCGTGCTCTAACTCTTGGAGGTAAATCTTACACACTTTACTACCAAGATGGCTTTGAACTGTGATCTTTGGTTCTCAGCTTCCTTAGTAGTTAGAATTGCAGGCATGAGCAACTGGTGAACAGCCAAATATATTTTTAAATGATCAATAAATGTCTTAACACTGAAGCTTTGCTAAATTTATAACTACCCATTAGGGAGGCAATAGTTTCTAATATTTCCTTGGAGAAATGTACATAACTATATTTTAATTTTGCACCAAAATAACACAAAAATTGTTTAATAATCACGTAGCAAACCTACTACAATTTTCAACTCCATTCAACAAATATTTATTGAGTACTCAATATAAACATTCCTCCATATAACTAATGATGTATTTGAGCCATCTTCTCAATCCAGAACAAACTTATCAGGCTTTTTTTTTTTTTTTGCCTGTCCTGGGCTTAAGCTCAGGGCCTGAGCACTGTCCTTGGACTTTGGACTTTCTCAAGGCTAGAGCTCTACCACTTGAGCCTCAGCACCACTTCTGGCTTTTTTCTATGTATGTGGTACTGAGGAATCGAACCCGGGTCTTCATGCATGCTAGGCAAGCACTTTAACCACTAGGCCAAACTCCCGGCCCCCTTATCATGCTCTTTTAATGGTTCTTCTCCAAGTTTGTCAAGCTTAAAGACAAACCTGTGATGTGGAATATGGCCATATCAAAATTGAATTAACTTGAGTCATATATTTCCATGGATATATATCTTAGACTATTTCACAGAAACAAAAGGAAATTAAGACTTAAAGAAAGAACTACTGCAAGCAGTATCAGGTATGGTTCTGCTTTAGTAAATACTTCATCCAAATTCTGGAAGACACAGACAAAGATTCTTTGGGAACATTCCAAGCCAGATTTAGGCAACTTGTGTGGTTGCTCTACCTCTGACGCTTAATTTAAGGTTTAGGAAAGCCTTGATGATTCCGTAACTTTTGTGATCATCATTCAGGTAAAAAGCTTCCTAAATATATAGTTTTTTCTTCACCTGATCTCTAGCTTGGGAAATCAGATAGTAATGCTTGTACTGGCAAAGTAATTCAGCCCCAAAATTCTGTTATTTAATATCTGAGTTACATGGAAATATCCTATACATCTTCCTATAGGTAGAGTCATTTAGTAAGTCAGACCTTGGGGATAGAGAGGATTCTCAATATCTGGCTTAGGTGGAGAGTTCAAATGCACATGTGGAAATTCACTTTTATCCCTAAAACACTATAATGGTAGGCAGGTTATTTTGTACAAAAGGACAAATATATGAATAGCTATGGTTTCATGTTCCCTTCAAATCCAGTGAACTTTCTTGTTGATTGATCACGGCTTTTACTTATCTCCCCCTTCAACCGCAACTCAAAACAAACAAGGGATTTCCTCTTGCCTATGGTATGTGAACTAGGGAAATGAATGACATTTTCAGAGAGAATCTGAAAACTGTCAAAGTTCACCAGTATCTGCCTTAGAGAGGCTAGACAAGGGGAAAAAAGAGTAGAACACAGATAAGGAGATATAGCAGAGAAAATAAAAATTGTAGGCATTTAATTACAAGTCAAATAATATACTTCTTTTATTCTTCAAATTTGACATTTTATAATTTATTTTTGACATCTAAAAAAGTGAATATAATTAAGGTGTAGGACTTGATGAATTTGGGACTAGGTTCATGAAACCATCATTACGACGTGTTCCATTCCCCTCCATCATCTTATTTTGCAGCATGGTATACCAAGGCCGTGTCTTATCTGCAACTAGGCCATGGCATCCAAGACTAGGGGGAGGCAGTTTAACTTCAGATTGACAACTGTCCTCATCCTGTCAACATCCTAAGCAAGAAAGCTGATATTGACAAAGACAGTATAAAGAATACAGTCTTCCTTTATTTTTTAGATATTATGTATCTAGAGCATGTCCTTGAGTTTCAAAATAGAATACACAACCAAATATTCAAATCATCATCATAGTTTCATGGGTGTAATTATGTGCTTTGCACTTTCATGAAGAATCAATAATGTTTTTATGTAGAATATCATGGGCAACTTCTACAAATCCACTATTCATATATTGACATTTATTAGCCTTAATCCTTGTTCTGGGTTCATGTGATATTTTCAGGGCCAGAAAGTATGACATGAACTTCAGGGTCAGAATTGTTGACATCCATAGAAAACTTGCATTTTCCATCATATGATAAGAAATTCAAAGTGATTCATTTCCTTACTTCCTTTACATTTAGAAGCTCAGAATTAAATTTTGTTTTCAGTAATATAAATTTTCTTTTATAAAATTTCCTTTTAATATGTTTACCCTAAATCATTACTTTCAGTTCTTTCTCTTATAGTTTTTTCATCAATGTAGACAATAAGCAAATGGAATCTACTTTGATGAGATAGTGAAATGTTGGTAATGTGTACATATTTATATATTTTTGTTTAAGATGAAGTAATTAGTACATGTAAAAAGAAGTTTAAAAACTAATATTAGGTTACAATATAAAATTCAATAATGTACTGAAGGAAACTATGTAGTTTAGATACCATTGTCCATATTCTCTTTTTTATTTCTTAACAATCATATATAAACAAAGAATCCAAGTCCTAAGAGAACAAAACACTTGCTTCCAGATTAATCAAATACATATTTGCAAAGTTTTAAAAGCAGAACATTCCACAAATCTTCAATTTTTAGATTGAATTTTTAATTAAATGAAATCTTAATTGTCTAAATGGGAACAGAAACTTAAAGAGAGCAAAACAGAATAAATTACAGCTGTAATTTCTTATTTGCTCTGGTCTTCCCCCTCCATTTTGATTTCTTTCTTATATTTAGACTCTAACGACAGCTAAAACACTACAGATTCCAAGAAAACTTGCCTTTTCCATTATTTCATTAAGATTTATCAGTTCAGGTTAATACATAATAAAGGCTTATGTAAGACCTTTTTATTACAAAGCTCACCCATCATGTACCAACACCAGTAGAAGTGAGCACAAGACACCTTGGTTAAGCAGTGAATTTTGAGATACTCAACTCAAGTTGAGATATCTCAACTTGGTAGGCCAGGAAAAACACACTACAATTAGCATGTATGCAAATGTACTATAAGCTGATCCCTGTACTCGGCATGTGTAGAAGATATGCATATGATAGCTGTTTTCATAGGATTCATTCGGAATACAACCAGATGCTACTGGAATGCAGCTTAAACTCAGCCTACTCCCACAAAGTATTTACTCGGGAGCTAATAGGAAGATCTGAAACCATTTCCAGCACACATCAAATTGAAAAATCACTTTGCTATGATAGGAAGCTTCAATCAACAGCATTAATCACGAACTTGTGATATGCAGAATGTTTGTTGCATTTGCTACTTAAAGACATCTTAATGATGACAGACAATGAGGTAAGGAAGGAGAGAGAGAGCATGGTGATTTATTTTTCTAGACCAGAGCTAGAGATTTGCAAGATGGTTAATGCATGCAACACTAACATATTATTTTACAAAAAAATCTAACCATGAAATTCTGAATTAAATAATAAAGCAATAAAATAAATGTACTACATGTAGATGTATCTTGAAGGGTCAGGGTTTTGTGCTACATTTTCAAGGGGGTTAAAATATGTCAGATTACAGGAATCCAGAGATGAACAAAATTCTGTATTTTCAGCCAAGGATTCAAACCAAGTCCTACAATGAAGCCAATGAATTTTATGTGAAACTATGAAGAGAGCATCTAACAGGCCTTGAGCCTGATAAACAAGAACATAAAGTCATTCTGTGTATATTACCACACTAAACATCAAAAGGTGAGTGAGATTGAATCATCTACCAAAGGCTGGATTCTAGCCATGAATATATAATACAGTGATTCTCTAAAATGGCATGGTGAGATTCACAGTGACAAACTGTCTCATCTCAATAGTGTTTTCTAGTTAACAATGGGTCTTTCAGTCATAAACTCAGGAGATTAAAGGTGCACTGTATTCATAAACTGCTTTGGTGAATGGCAACTTTGTACAATGACAATAGAAATACTATAATTATATAAAAAGTCCTAATGATATACTTTTTATTATATAAAAAGTCCTAATGATATACTTTTTATTATGAATAATTTATCACCAATAAGCCTTTATGTAATCTTGGTATTTATATTTCTAGGAATAAAATCAATAAACCTTAAAACTATACATTTTATTTAAATCATTTGAATAAACATACTAAGTAGAGGTATAACTATTTATAGAGGCAATAGAGAACATAAAATCCATGAATCAATAAAGCTTATCTCATTGTGCCATAATATAAAATTAGGAAAAGAAAATCAATAATGAACTTCATTATTCTCTCTCTCTGTCCCTCTCTGTCTCTCTGTCCCTCTTTGTCTCTGTCCTTCTCTGTCTCTGTCTCTGTGTGTGTGTGTGTGTGTGTGTGTGTGTGTGTGTGTGTGTGTCTTTGACATTGTGCTTTTCTCCACTAATACACTTTCTTGTGGAAGATCTAGGTTTAAATTTTATTTTTAATAAGTGTTAATTTGGTATATTGCAGTATAATATCATCCTGTAAACAGCTCATTCTGGATTAAGTTAATTTAATTTAAGCTGCTAAATAATGCAATTACACTGTGTTCAGATAATAGTTACTATAAAAGCTACCAGCATTAATAGAAACAGTAAGTGTCTGAATATGAAATGATAATTAGATCTTCTCACACTCCAGGATTCTGATTGACGAGATTTAACGTTATCATTCCTATGCACCAACACAAGCACTTAAGCTGTGGCAAGCCCATAGGTTGTACCCGACTGTGGTAAATATAAATGACACTTACAATTACATTTAATCCACACTCAGAATTTCTTTAAAAAAAAGGCTATAGGCTATAGTATGTTTTCAAGGGTAAGAGAAATAGTACCATCTCTGTAACTTTCTAATTTCAATTATTTGTTCAAGGAGGATTTATTTTAATGTGGGAAGTTATGCATATAATGTGTCTTAATCAGAGTTACTCCTTTCTGAAACTATCCTCAAGAAGCCTCCTTGTTCATGGACAAGCCAATGTCTGTAATTGTAAAATTTTACTATCTACAAAAACTTTAGCTTTCTAGTGGGGGAGTGACACACGGGGTTTCAAGGTTTAGAATTATCATTATTTTTATTTTTTCTCATTTAATAGCAGGTAGTTTTGTTCATATTTCTAAGTTCAAATATGAATGAGCAGTTATCCAAGACAAGTAATATACCAGGAAAATATTTCTGCAGTTATCATGTTAAACCAGTTGTTAAAATATTAATATGTTAGTGTGCATTGGAAATAAAATTGCTTAACTGTATGTAGCTCATCTAGAGCATTCATTTGTTTCAGCCTGGTTGCAGAAATATCTTACAATTTTCTGATCACAGAAAAACATTTTACATATACGGACCAAACCCTCAGCTTGTGAAGACATGTAGAATCCATTAATTCATATATAAACTAATCCACAAAAATTACTATGAGTAAATTGATTCTATATAATCAAATACATTTTATTTTTGCAAGTGCTAGGGATCAATACCAGAGCTTCAACCATGCCAGACAAGCTCTCTACTGTTAAGCTGCAGCCCCAGCCTGAGAAGTTAGTTTAAAATTAAAGTATTTCATGAATCTTTTCTAGGCCTAGATTGCTAAATATTTGTGGAAGAGCAAACATTTATAATGATAAACAGTACCTTTCGTATTACTTAAACTTGTTTTAGTACAAAAGCAGCTATAGACATTTAAAAAAATAGTATGTTCTGCTAATGTGAAAACAGAAGACTGAGCTTGGCTGAGATGGATTCTCAGTGGCTTTGTCCTTTTCTCAAAGGAATATCTTCTTTTTTGTATATTGAAACATTTCTGCAATGTGTTATGGCTGCTCCTCTAGATTTTACTATTTATCAAGTGAAAACCTCCTGAAAGTTTCTCCTACTTGGGAATCAAGAATAACTTAGGTCCACTTATAAAATGCATGCCCAGGACTTAATATTTACAATACGTTGCCATCCCTTAACAGAAAGTTAAACTCAAAATAATGTAAACAGAGATTCCTGCTAGCAGGGTCATGAAGGATAGTTCATTCAACGTGAGAAACTGTCTCTCGTTTCCATGTGTAGAATTTTTGAGGAATCTGTAGGTTTTCCATCTCTCTTCATCGCTCTATTTAGAAGGCAGTTGGAGCTGGTGTGTAAAGTTTGGCAGAAATGATTGCATCCCTACGGTTGCATGTGATTTCTGTTTTGAATACGAGATGCACACTTTCTGCTCTTCTCTTGGCTCTGTAAAACTATGTTAGTGGGGCAGGCTTTTCTCTCTAGGGGAAGTGCATAGCTGATTCTTGGAAGCCAATATTAATGAGGAGAAAGATACTAGACAGTCAGTGGTGACTGCGGGTCCTACCCAGGTCATTGAACTATCCACTTTCCATCAGTAGTTACAACGGTTTGGACATCCCTTGAGTTATATCAGCTGTCTGGCTACAAAAATAAATAAAAGAATAAACAAACACAGAAGTAATTACATAATTGGTTATGGGCTGAATTATGTTGCTCCAAAACTTTTCCAAAAATTCTGGTAATCAGTTTCATATCATGATGTTAAAATACCTGAAGTAAACCAATTCTAAGGAGGAGATATTCATTTAGGTCTCAGTTTCAGGGCTTTTAGTCCACAGTGATTCCATGGCCCTATTGCCTTGGAACTGTGATCCACACTGCATACACTGCAACATGGTACAACATGGTGAAGTTGCAGAGAGAAAGAGAGGGAGAGGAGAGAGAGAGAGAAAGAGAGGGAGAGGAGAGAGAGAGAGGGAGGGAGAGAGAGAGAGAGAGAGAGAGAGAGAGAGAGAGAGAGAGGGAGGGAGGGAGGGAGGGAGGGAGGGAGGGAGGGAGGGAGGGAGGGAAAGAGAGCAGTCTTACCATCTGTTCCAAGACCATACCCATGATGACTGAACTTTCCACTAAGCCTCAGCTGCTAAAATTTCTACCATCTCCCAAGAGAACCATAGGACAACAACCAAAGAACAGTGTAAGAGGTATGTTGCAACCATAGTCAAGTCCCAATCAGTAAGGCCTTAGAATGTGGCTGGTCTGAAGTTTAAATGAGGTTCTCTGTGTGTGCTCTAATCCAGTAGTAATATCCTTGTAAGAGGAGGAAACTCAGATAAGCCCTGCCCAGAAGAAATATTACATCAACACACAGAGAGAATTTGGTGGGGGAGGGGAGAAGTTCTGATAATTGATCCTGCTAGCATCTGGACTTCAGACTTGTAGTCTTTAGGACAAAAGTAAACTTCTCTTATTGAGGCAGTCCTGTCTGTTGTGCTTTGTTATAGAAATCCTGGCCAACACATACAAGATGTCTCATCAAGTTAGCTATTTAGCATCTCTGAGAAAACAAAGACCCTTAGACTAGCGCTGGTAGATCAGCACTGTGGACATCCTCAGGATTCTTTTTGCAGGTCCAGTCATCACATCTGCATTTAGGCACCAAGATGAAAGAATGGAGATAGCAAGAGTTCCATTCTCACTTGAACATTCAATTTCTAGGTAGACCTAGGTGCTAATGGAGATGTTGGGAAATTTGGTTCTATAAACAAATAATGGTAGTAGTAGTCTGGTGTGTGTGTGTGTGTGTGTGTGTGTGTGTGTGTGTGTGTGTGTGTGTGAGAGACAGAAAGAGACAGAGAGAGAGACACAGAGAGAGAGACACACAGAGAGAGAGACAGAGAGAAAGACAGAGAGAGAGACAGAGAGAGTCAGACAGAGACAGAGAGAGGGAGAGACAGAGAGAGAGACAGAGAGAGAGACAGAGAGAGAGACAGAGAGAGAGACAGAGAGAGAGACAGAGAGAGAGACAGGGAGAGAGAGAGAGAGGTGCCAATCCTGAGGCTTGAAGTCAGAGCCTGGGTACTGTCCCTAAGCTTTCCTGCTCAAGCACTCTACCAATTGAGCCAGAGCTTCACTTCTGGCATTTTGGTGTTTAAAGGTAAGCGTCTCATGGACTTTCTTGCTCTGACTGGCTTTCAAATGAAACCCTCAGACCTGAGCCTCCTGAGTAGCTAGGATTAGGGTCATAAGCCATCAGTGCCTGCCTAGAAAATGTACTCATTATTTCAAGAAACCCATGTGCCTGGGTAAAAGCTTGAGCTTCTCTTAGTTAAAGAGAAGGAGAGAATAGACATTTGCCAAAAAAGAATGGTTCTGAACAAAAGAATGGAAGAAAGAAGTTTTATCTACTTACACTTCCCCTCAGAGCCAGAAATTTCTAGGTATAGGTTGGTCTAAAATATTGTAGGTAGCTCCATGAAATGAAGAATGAAAAGCCTTTTGGAGTTCCTACAAAACAGTGTTAAGTCAGGGAAAAAAATTGCATACAAGAAATAATCTGCACTCCAAGGAAGCTGGCTGTTGAATTAGACTTAGGCTTGATTTATTTAATTGCTCTCGCCATTTTCCTAGTTAGTATCATTTGCTATCTTCTACAGGTTAGGTTGGTGGTACATGTGAATCACTCAGATGCTTAGCATTCATTTTCATCTTGCTTGTTAAAGCCACATAAAGCAGAACAAAACAAAACAATTACATCACCTAGCAGCAGAGAGCAGCATTTTCTAGTGGCCTTAACTTGCTGTGGGAAATCCATGGAAACTGAAAAGAAGCACAGCTTGAACAAAAGAAAATCATTGGCAGTCACTAGGGGTAATTTCACATGAAATAAAGCTACTTGGATAAATATGAAGAACTATGTAAAAGATACCTTCATAGAAAACCAATTCTTCTTTCATTTGAAATGAATCACAGAAAGGCATTTCTAAGATAAATGATGTCAGGATGCAAGTTGAACTTGTATTATGATTGCAATCTGATTGAAGGATATTTGGGGAGATATATTTTCAGATATATAATAGCTGAGAAAATTTTTTTGTGTGTGCTGGTCCTGAGGCTTGAACTTAGGGCCTAGGCACTGTTCCTAAGATCTTTTGCCTCAAGGCTAACCTCTACCACTTGAGCAACAGCTAGACTTGTGGCTTTCTTTTAGTAATTGGAGATCCTTTTCTGCTTCAGGCTTTGTAATCATCAAATCTCAGCCTCCTGAGAAATGAGCTAGCAGTGCCCAGCCTTAAAAACATCTTTGCTTTATGCTTTTTGGTTTTTATAAGTATAAAATTACAGAACAATGGCAACTCTTACTCTCCTCAACTCATCGAAGTTCATCAGAGTACCAAAATCCCTTTATATTTTTGCATTTTATTTGCACCTACATGTATGTTGATGTCTAGGATGAGCTTTGTAGTTTTTGATGGTGATGGAGCACTTGATTAATTTTCTGTGCTCCCAGAGAGGGAATTACTCAAGTTTCAATTTGTAGTGAAATGACATTGTGCTCCCCAGAATATATTATCTTAATTGAGGAAAGCTTCTGTCTTCTATTTTTCCCACAAACAGATCTAAGGATCTTACTGGCTCTGTGGAGTTCTTACATTGCCCGTGGGGAAATGTCAGGAAATTCAGGTGAATCCCTTCTCCCTCTCTCACAATTTGCATCCAAAACCTAGGGTAGTTAAGGCTCTGCTACTGTAATGTGGTAGGCAGGATTACATGTTTCTAATAAAAAAGAAGAGAGCAGAAGAGAGTCCAGGTAGTAGCCTGTGAGATCGTATTTGTTATCAAAAGTGAAGATCTCCTAGCACCAATTCCATCACTTTTTGGACAAGGGTGGTTTTCCTTCGGACATTCATGTCCCCTCTTCTTACTATCATGCAGTGGGCACAAGCCCAGCATATCATAGACGTTAATAAATGCTAAGTGAGTACATACCTAGCTTTTGTACTGCTATGAATTAGATGTTTACTTAATTTGTGTGGCTTATTTTGGCTCAATGTAGATTGACAACTCATTGGTTAGGACTCAGTCATAAAGAACAAGAAAATAAATGCATTGTTTTTTCAAAGGCCGTTTAGTGAAGAAAAATAAGAATATGTCTTTAATTTATGCATATAAATTTATCTCTGAATATGAAATTTATAGAGATGTATAGTAAATCTGTAGCTTGAGCTTCTGAGGAAGGTAGTTGCATTCGCCATGAGTTTTTGTTGGTTATTAAAGGGAGAGAGATTTTGGTGAGGTCATCAAAAACACCAGTTCAAGAGACTGCTTATTTTTTGACCTAAGAATCTGTATTAACTTACAATCGTGAGATAATATGGATTTCTTCTTAAGCTTGTGAGCAAGAATCCAGAGAAATACCAGTGGCTACCAAAGATAGTATGAGCTACAATCGTTTCATTTCAAGAACAAGCATTCAAATATTTTTATTTGATGAAACTCTATTATGAAAATATTGGAGGAAGATGTTAGACCTGACGTGAATTTTTGTCACAACAGTCCTTGCTAAAATTCACAGTAACTATTTTCATTAAGGAAAACATTAACAACAAAAAAGAAATGTGAATATTGATAAATAATTCACCTACCAAAAAAATTTTTGCCAGTCCTAGGGCTTGAACTCCGGGCCTAAGCACTGTCCTTGGGCTTTCTCAGGGTTAGTTCTCTACCACTTGGGCCACAGCACCACTTCTGGCTTTTTCTGTGTATGTGCTACCAAGGAATCGAATCTCAGGCCTCGTACATACTAGGCAAGCACTTTATCACTAGGCCAAACTCCTGGCCCTGTTTTAAGAATTCAAAATAATCAGAAATATTTAACAGTACGCTGGTTCTAACATATTTTGGCACTATTTCTCAAGGAAATTCCCATCTTAGTAGTGTTTTGGAGGAAGTGATGGACAGTTGATATAAAGGCCTATAGGAAAGAATCTGCCCTACTCAGCAATGGAAAGAATACAATGGAGGGGGAAAGGAAATGGGGACCAAGACAAGAGAAAGGGTATCAATGTATGTGAAGTAATGCACCTTCTATCTGGTGAATACAATGTAACTCTTCTATTAATTACAATAAAATATATGAAAAAAATACAATGGAATTTGAATACATCTTACTGGCCCAACTTAGTAGCATGCAATTTGTGCAGTAATTAACTCATTTTGGTTACATTTCTTTGCATTAAAATAAGAGTAGTGAATAATGTGTCATAGGCTTCTTAGTGGGGCTATCAAAAGAATTAACTTAAAATGAGACAATCACAGGGGGGAAAAAAACACCTCACCTTTCAGGATCTAACACAGAGAAAATATTCAAAGGATAGAAGCACTTTGTGGCTCTGATCATTCAGGCAATAGTAGATGGTATGAGATCACATTATACTTTCTCCCTCACCCCTGCCCCGCCCCCGCCAAAAACAACTCATTTCATCAAGCCAGAAACATGGACTAAACATTATTCAGGCATAAAAACCAAGAGGCCATGCATTTGTTCACCTTCTTACAAACATCACTCATGCAAGAACTCTCTCAGTTTGGGTTAGAGATGCCAGAGAAGGTATTGACAACTACTCTTTCCCTACGATTTCTTCTTCAATGGCATGCTCCTTTCTGCTCTCTAAATCCCATCTGTATTTTGGGACTGTCTATATGTGCAGAGTCCTGAAGACCTGGCTTGTCTGTGGAGCTAGCCTCCTGCTCTGTCACTCTGACCCTTCTTTCTTCCTTCAGAGGACACTTCACTCTGTGTTGGCTTTGCAATCACAGTCCAAATTGCCCATAGCCTTGCTATGAGCCTTGCTGTGAGGAAGCACTCACAGAGTTAGATGGGCTAGTGATTAAGAACCATTTTTGTTATGATTTCACATATCCTTTTATTATAGTCAGTTATGGGGCTTGAACTCAGGGCCTGGGCGCTGTCCCTGAGACACTGCATTCAACGGTAATACTCTACCATTTGATCCACAGCACCACTTTTGGTTTTCACTGGGACTTTTCTGCCAGGGTTGGCTTGGAACCTTGACCCTCAGACCTCAGCCCCCTGAGTAGTTGGGATTACAGATGTGAGCCACTGAAGCCTGGCTTATAATTTTGTAGTTTAATTGCAAGTTTTCAAAATAAAGTAAGTGAAATCAGTTATGGATCTTCTTGCCATAATAAGTTTTTTTCTTTCTTTAGGTTCAGAGAAAAGTAGTTAAATATGGTTTATGTTTACATTAAATGTTCCTTATCATTTCAGGGTCAATTTATGGTGAATTCTACGAAGAAAAGGGGAATCAGTTTGGATGTCAGTGTTCATATATATTGATCATTACGAGAACCCTCTTAGAATGACCCTGAATTACAAAAGAGTTAAGAATCTTAATAAGCTCTAGCAATGTAACTTCGGAGTGTGTTAGTAGGGTATTTTTTTTCAGCGTACCACTACCACCTTGGATGTTTCTTTAAGTACAAGAGTGAGGACTCAATATTTGTGTACCCAATGCTAGGGACATGGTATTGGAAATATAAACACAACTACACAGACATAAAAAAAATCTATGACTCTATAGACATAATATTTCATTACGTAGATTAATATGTATCTATGACATATAAACCTCAGACTAATTTTAATTATGTTCTAAAATCTAAGTGCCAGTGATTGTATATAGAGATTCCCTTCTTGAATACTTGTTTGTTACATATGTCATTTGAAATATGATGTAAAAATCAATGTTAATAAATTCTTAATTTAAAAAAATGGTACCATGATAGAGAAAAACATCAATTTATCTGAGTGGTTTAATCCTGAGAAAATCCAGGATTAAAATTTTGGAGGAAAAAAAAAACCTATTATTTCTTTCATTTATGGCTTTCTGGGGTTGGAGGAATTGAACTCAGGACAGCATGCTTTCTGGGTGAGGTAATTACCAATTGAATCAATGTTAGTAGCTATTCCATTGCTTTAGTTTGCTTCCAAGCAGGTCTCATGCTTTTCTCCAGCTAGTCATTTCCCACAATCCTCCTACCTCTGGCTCCTGAGTAGCTGGAACAATATACCACATTGTGTAGAGATGATTCTAAATTAGTGTATTTACAAGTTGAAGAATTTCTTAGAAACCTTAACAAATTAGAAATGCATTGTGTACCTTTGTATCATAAATAAAAGTAAAAAGGAGTACAGGGTTTTCCATTTTAGAGCAATTTTATGTACCAAAAAGAAAATAAGCTTCCTTGAGCCATTATAATACCATTTGTCATACAGACCAGCTCTACTTTACTGAGAAATAGCTGGCAACCAGGTTCTTCATAATACGCAGAGTGTTGAATATATTTAAAGCTCCCATCTGTTATTCACACGTGGCTGTTGTAGTTTGCCAGTCTCAAAACAATTTGTTGACTTAGGTGTTGCATTTTTTTAATTCAGTTGAATTTTAAATCTTTCTTTCTAGCTTATTTCTATGTAACTATCTTAGACAAAGTTGTCATCTGAGTTCACAAGAGGCAATTCATTCTTCTTTAAATGACAGGTATCAGTAAATACTCCCAAATGACACCTTTGTTGTCAGCTTATTATGATGGGCTGCACATACACACACACACACACACACACACACACACACACACACACACACACACACACACGCGCGCGCGCGCTTCAACAAAAATGAATTAGGGCTAAAAATATTTCAACAGTAAAGTGAACTCAGTATAAACAAATAAGTCCTATGAAGACATTTATCAGCTGGGTTCTGGGGGCTCATGCCTGCAATCCTAGGCTGAGATCTGAGGATTCCAGTTCAAAGCCAGCCCGGGCATTAACATCTGTGAGACTCTTATCTCCAATTAACCTCCAGAAAACAGGAAGTGGTGCTGTGACTCAAATGGTAGGGTGGTAGCCTTGAACTGAAGAGCTTAGGGAGAGAGCTGTAGAACCCAGGCCCAGAGTTCAAGCCCCAAGACCGACAAAAAAAGACACTTATCCTAGAAAAGGTGTACTAATAAAGAAAATTTTGTCAAAGAATCAAGGAGATCTCTATGTAGACTAAAATCAGCCATGTGTACCCATCATGGGGTCTGGCAAAAGTCCTACTGAGAGATGACATTAAATAGCCAGTGGTAGTAGTATGTGCCTGAGGAAAAAAGAGCAGAATCATAATCCAAGGCCACAGAAATACAAAAAGCTTTCTGGAAAATAAGGAAATAAAAAAATAGACCAGAATTAGGTTTCATGTGGTAAAGCCACCTACTTAAGAAAAACATAGAAGTGAGTTCAGACCCTAGAACTACCCAAACAGGAAAAAAAGAAGATGTTAATATATTTGAAGATCATGCTAAAGGTGATTCAAATTGATTAAACTCAGTGCGACAATCATGTAATCATTTGAAAATAAATTTTGGAAGATGGGCACTCAAACAGTTTCCTAATTGCTTTCTTGGAATGACAAATCTTTCTCTTCAAATCATCATCCAAATATTGATTCACTATTCCTTTGTGTGCACTGCTGTGAAATCCAATTTCAAAATGAACCATTTAAAAATATTCTAAAGATCTGAGATATGTACATTACACATACATGTATATATATAATCACTGTGTTCCTTTTAATGAATTTCATTTTTCTCTCCATGCTTTTAGCTCTCTATAAAATTTAAACAAGTTAAAATATTTTCTCTATGAAGCTCTGAATGAGAAACATTGAGTAATTCATTTCACATGTTTTGTTAAAAGTTGCCTACAATTTATTCAAGTTGTTTTCCAGATTCTTAGTACAAACTTGTTAGACTGAAGAAAAGTAAGGGAGCAAGACACATCCCACAAGCTGTGTCACCACAGTGAGTGCAGAGTCAATATGCTGGAAGCAAAAGCAAATTTGCTAAATTGCTTCATCTGCTTAAATCTATTTAATTCAAAACTAAACTCTTCAGTGATAGCAATATATGTACATATTAATGTCGAGGGCAAAGTAATTTATTTTAATAAAATTATGTATTATATTAAGTTTTTATGATTATAATGTTAATGTACTGGGATTTTCAAAATTATCATATAGGTAAGGAGTTTAAATTCATCCATAATACAATGTCAACATAAATAGTATCAGTATCTAGGATATTTTCTTCCAGGCTTTTTCAATAGAAAGACAGTGATAGACAGAATAGATAAGTAAATAGATAGACATAGGATATAGAGAGAGAGGAGATAGATAAATGGATATATAATAACTGGACATATAATTGTGTTCTAGGAAATGCAAGTCAAATTATTTAAACAATTTTATACCACTTAGTTTTGTAAGTGCTTTTATCTTTTTAGTAAGTAGTCTTAGATAAGCTGATTTTTAAAAGCAAGATATTTTATCTAAAAATGTATGTCAGTACTGGTTAATCTATTCAACAAGTATTTGTGGAACAACTGCGCCAAAAAAAGAAATTATGCATGATGCATGGAATACTGAAAAATTTGCACATGTCTCAGACATAGCCTTGGAGATGAACTGTCATACTTTTTGAAGCTGCAATGCAAGATGGAAAGCTGTGCTTACCATTTCAGAGGATGAAGAAAGTAACATTCTGTTTTAGAGAGCCATCAAAGATTCCAAGCATTTAAGCTATACTTTCAAGGCTGGTTGGACATTGGACATGTGAATATTAGAATACTAGCTTCACAAGTGAAGGGAAAGCAAAGGCAAAGGAAAAGTGTCAAACATGATTATATGATGCAGGAATAATATCTTAGCAAGTGTCAGGTTAGTGAGTATAAATGACTCATAGAATAAAAAGGAACAAAGGGAAATAATAAAAATAGCATTCTAATCCTCATCCTCAGTATCATCATCACCATCATCATCATTATCATCATCATCATCTTCGAAAACAGCATAATAGTAATAGAAAATGGCATAGCTATGTTAAAGGCAACATCATATAGGGGCATTTTTAGTGATTTGTTTCCATTTTATTTATCTACCACAATTCTTTCTTAGATTTTGTTCAATTAATTAAGTACAGTTACTACTGAGACTTTGTCTCATGAAATTATAAATGCACCTTCATCTAATCATGTCTATGTTTTGGAAAAGTGTTTTTACAAAGCCTCTAGGATAAAACTTACCATGGCATTGAGATGCGGTGACACCTTTTAGAGGGGGACCTGATGGGAAGAAGGAAAATGTTGGCATCACAGCCTCCTCTCTTCATGTTCTTCACTTCCTGGCTGCCATGAGATGAGCAGCCACTTCACAGCACAAGAGCAACTGGGCCATTTGACCAAGAACAGAAATATCCAAAACTATGAGCCAAAATGATCCTTATCTCTCATAATCAGATTATGTTAGATATCTCACTGTGATGATAAAAAGCTGGTTAACAAAAGTTTTGTTCTGCTTCTTCTCTTTATTTGCTCATATTTAAAACTGCTATGAACTAGAGGAAAAAATAATGTAAGCGGTAATATGACTTGTATTTGTACAAATTTTATTTCATTGTATTCTCCTTCATTTTTATGAATAAATTTGTTTTAGATCCAGCTTTAGAATAAAAGTACAAAATAATGAGATAATGGCTTATATTCTTGAACAATCCTCTGCATAATCCTAAATCAGAAAGAGCTTTTGAAGGTCCCAGGTCACAGTTTAGTTTCATTAGACTTGGTCTCCAGTGATTTTGAATTTGGTCTTTATATGTAGGATGCAAATTAAAGACTTTGACACAGACAAGGGTGAAGTTGGCAAAGAACTGAAATTAGGAACATTTGTTTTGCTATTAATCTGATAGTACTTCCAATAAATCTGAGAATACTTCCAGCAAGTTCCACTCAAAAAAAATAAAAAGAAGAGTATTAAGGGAAAGCAAGTAATGTAATATTTTTATTCATACATGAAGCCATTAAAGAGCAAAAGCCCAGATATGCAGTATTTTGAGGGTTTGCAGGAAGATACAAGTTGACTTCACCTAGACATCTGCCTATTCTTTCAATATGTTAAGGAGCAATAGCTCCTTAACAGAATATTCTATGTACTCCCTGGTAGAAATATCTCAAATTAATACTCTGTCTCTAATAAACTGTTAAGAAATATTATTGGGGAATAAAGACAATTCGTCAAGTAGTTAAAAATAGCTCTTTGACTATTATACTGCATAATATACCCAATACACATGAAAGATGCTTAAGAAATAAGTCATATGAGATCTATTCAGAATTTTACTCTTACAACTAATAAGTGACTGTGCTGAATTGAATTTCTTCAGAATAACTGACTATTTTTGGTCACTACAGTTATTTTTTTAATTAGTAATAGCATACTTTTTTCCTCCTAATTAAAGTATGCACAGAAAATTTGCAGCTGGGAAAAATTTCCATTTTAAGTAAGTTGTGAGGGGTGTCCTTGTAAAGAAATAGCAAAATCAATAGCAGTCATTGAAACTAAAATATAATGTAGAATTTTGCATGTCTCCTTCAACTAACAAACATTTGCATGTTTGCAGTGAGAGGAAATGGAACACTTCATGTATATCAATGAAGTCATGCAAAATTTAAGCCATCAAGGTATTTCTTTTATATTCTCAAAGTGAACAGGAGACTTTGGTGTCTGATTTCATGATTCTGAAACTTCATTTTTAATGGTCCTAAGGAGTTCAAAAAATAACTTTTACTGCATTGCATCAAAAGTTTAGGGTGGACTATAGGCAAAATTGAAATAAATCTTATAGAAATTGTCCTCAAAAAATAAAGGATCATCTTAATTCAAGGCCAGCCTGGGCATACATGCAAAAAATTCCAAACCAACAGCTGGTTGTGGTAGGTGATATAGGAGGATGAGACAGAGAAGACTGCATCTTTAGGTCAACTGAGTCATAAAAAGTCTGTAAGAACCTATCTCAGTGGAAGAAACTGGACATGTTGGTGTGTATCAGTCATTCTAGCTAGGACAGGAAGCCTAAAGTAGGTAGATCACAATTCAGATAGGACCTGGACAGGAAATAACACCTTATCTTAAAAATAATCAGTAAATGGTAACTCCTTTGCATAACAACTCAATGATAATATATATACATATCATTTTAAGAATTTTTAAAATTATCAGTACACAAAAAGGGTGCGAGTTTTGATTTCAGGGCTCAAAACTTGCCTAGTAAATGCAAGGTTCTGAGTTTAAACAACAATAATAATAATGCCACCAGGGATCCAGAGAATGGGTGCCAGTATCATAACCCACGCTTATTTCTCCAAATGTCCTGCCCCACCATTGTTTTGAGGTAGCATCTAGGTATAGTGAAGGCTACTTCTTGGTCTCGTGAATGACTCAGAATCCCAACTGAGGCCTTTCTCATGGTAAGAATTAGCCAGAGATCTAATTCATGTCCCATTAAGGTTGTGGGTTTATGAATGCTTGATCCCTCAAATCACCGCTTTCATCCCGATGACATCTTATTAAGTAAGATTTACCCAGTTCCTGTAAATGCCTGCCTATTTCTTGGAAAACTCCACAGTTGTACACGTATCCTTAATACAACATAACTATTATCATTAAACTCCATCTCTACTTGTAAGATTACCTAAGACTGAAAACTCAGGGTGCTCGATTGCCTGCCTTGAGTTTCTCTGGGAAAGGAGTGGGTACTACTGCTTCATAACCATTTCAGCTTTAGCAAAATTTAGTTTGGCTTAAATAAATTTTTTGCTATGTGAAGACTCCTCAGTGGGCCTAACTTCTTTCTTGCTGAGGAAGTGCTGGAGGTGACAAATCAACAAGAAAGAAGTATCTCCCCTGACAATTCATGCCTCTTCAGTGATGTTCACTATTCTTCTGTTATAGTCACAGCCCTGGAGAATGTTTTTCTGTAATCCAAAGAATAAATTTTGAACTAAAATATCATCACTATGACTTTAGAAAGTAATAGCAACAATCAGTGGGTCATAAGGCCTTAATAAATGTATACAAACATATGCATGCTATATATTCACACAATTAAATGCATCATAAAAGATGTGTAGTGGACATGTCTTATTGCTGATGATGTAGGTAGTTGCAGTTTATAACCATCTATCCAGGCTCCACATGTCCTTTGTCATTGGCATATGTAGAATAACCTGAATCTTCATTCCTAAAGAATTTAAATCTATAATATTCCTATATATTGGCTGCCAGTCTGCTAAAAATTTTTTTAAACTAACTTTTGCCATTGTATTTAGGGCATTCCAGATAACCTATATTTGCCAACAAAAACCCCTAGTTTACTTTAGCAGTAGTGATTCAATAATGTAACATAATATACATGCTCTTTCTGGAATAGACATATTCTTTCTTGACAAGAGAATTACAAAGTAGCCAAGAGGCTGCTATAACTCAGTGAAGCCATTGTTGTGTTCTCTGGTGAAAGCACATTTTTCCACAGGAAGTAAAAAATTCAGACTCTAAGTTATGGTAAAGAAATGCAAGGTTTCGACTAGGAGTTAAAATAGTAAGCAATAAAACTGCATCTTTGGCCCTGTAATTTCCAGACCCACAGGTTTTGTGACAGGACAGATGGCATTAATTCAAAACCTCTCTTCCATTTTATAAGACAAATCTCACTTTTTAAAAAGACTATACTCTCTAAACTATACTATAATGAACTTATCACTATGTCATTTCTTGATCCTCGCAGGACCTCTGCTTTATAATGAATATATATGAGCATATGAATAAGACCAGATCATTATTGATTATCAAACCCCTGGTACATGTTTTTGTTTGAAATTGCTATATTGGCCCTGTACAATGGAAAACTAAAGTACTGATACTGTAGTCAGTGGTACTAGTTTGGGCTTGGAATACAAATGTGTGTTTGGGAATACAATCTGGCAATTTAACAATGGCAGATTACTGTCATCTTGGCTGGAAGGTGCCTAATACTGGGACTGGCTTGTCCCTCTTGGGAAAACTGTCCCTTGTGTGCTTTCTGTCAGATTCTGCTTTTCAGTGGATTGGGCATCCAGTTGGGAGGTGGCCTAGTCAACTTTGATGAGGAAAAAAGAACACCATTTTTGATGTCGTGGAGCTGTAAAATATGTCTACATGTCTCCTATCCCTGCCGCCATGGCCACATCTTACATAACATACCTAGAGGGGTGGTTTAAAAAGTTCTTTCTCACTCCTTTAACCCAGATGATTCACCTCAAGTGAGAAGGAAAACCAGGTGACTTGGTTTGTCTAGTGGTTCTGACTGCATTGTGTAAATTAAGCTAATAATGCCTACTGATATGTAGAGACTTCAACTCTCTAGGTGCTCCTAGATAAAGATTACAGAGTGAATGCAATTTGTAATTTCTGAGGTTCAGGACCCTGAATACATACAAATCTCTGGGATGTATTTGCAGATGGTCTGCCTTCTAAATGTTCCTAATTATTTGAGACAGCCCTGCAGACATAATACAGGGTTCTCATCTATCATTCTGGGGACTGGAGTGCATCGAATATAGGAAGCAGGACATAGGATATTACCTTAATGTCTCCAGTTCTTCTCTCCCCTCCTTTCTTTCTTGCCACTTCTCCCTGTCTCTTTTTCTGCCTTCCTTTCTTTTCCTTCCTTCTCTCTTTCTCTCCCTCTCCCTTTCTTCTGTCAGAGTCTTTTGAGTGTTTATATGCTGATTATTCAATAACATTTGATAGTGTGTGTGACTTGATAGTGGATAAAACTTCCGATTTGACTGAGTCAAATTTGGCCATCCAAGACTAGGACTTTTAAAAGGCTGTGGGAAAATGTCTGACTGACATCTACAGAATAGTTCTACATTCATCTGATTTTCAGAAGTATTGGAAGTGTCCACTGCTGTGTATAATCTTTGATCATTCTTTATATTCTATGCTCACTGTTCAAGTGCTTCTATAGTTCTTCCCATTCCTTCTTGTCACCCATCTGTCAATCCTGTCCTATGCTCCTGAACAACAAATAAACTGTTTAGCAACTAATGATGACTTTGATCTCAAGTATCTCTTGTGCCAGATAAAATCAATATACACCACTTCAAGCTTTATATCACTCAAAGCGTTTTCTTAATGATGTCCAGGATCACAATGAGGGCTCAGTTCCATTTCCAGCTGAGGCTTAGGACAGTGTGCAGAGCCCATCAATCTTAAGGCATATCTTCTGAACCACATTTAGACAGAGGGAAAAATTAAATGAAGAAGAAGACAGTGCGGCAGGAGTGTTTGTTGTCACTCTACTGATTGAATTAACAAACTGAATTAGTGCTCTTACAAGATAAACCATGATAAAGTTTGATTCTTTTTTCTTCTCTCCACACCATGTAAGGATACAATGAAAACATAATGCTACCAAGCAAGAAGAAAATCCTCAACAGATAGCTAATCTACTGATACCCACCCAGACTTGGGAATTTAGAAGCCTCAAAAAACTTAAGAAATAAATTAATGGTGCCTAAGGCACTTACCCTGTAGTAATCTCTTATAGAAACTTGAACTTCAACCAGGAATCTGAGCCACCTGTTCATGCAAATTATTTGTGGATTCTGCTTTATTTATTTATATATTCTATTTTTAATCCACTGGTATTGAAATATGTGTGTATTTATTTGTCTCTATAAGTATCTTTATACCCAGGAGAGGAGGAAAACATATATATATATATATATATATATAGCTGCATATGCCAATTAGGCATGTGTTACTCTTCACACACACACACACACACACACACACACACACACACACACACACCTCCCACATCTATATCTTCCACTAATCTTTAATGCATTGTAAGACTTGGGTCAGGTGAAATAGCCCAAGGTTCAAAATAGTACTCTGTTTACAAAGGACACAAACTATACAGTTGTTTACTGAGATTTTTTCGCCCTGCTATGAAAAATTCATAAGTCTCACTTAATAAAAACTGAAAACAAATGAGGAACCTTATGATGAAAAGTGAATTTGCATTGCAAAAAATAACTCAAAGATTAGAAAGAAGCATAGATTATGTATTCAGTCACTGATTATCTCTTAATGCTAGTTGTCTCTATTGAAAAACAAGAGTGATCACCATAGTTTCCTCACAGTGTTGTGTACGAAATTATCTGGCCAAGAGTCAACACTTAATGAATATTTGTTTTCCTAATGGGTTTTATTTATTATGCCAAACATTTATACTAGAAATTTGGAAATACACAGCAGTGTAAGGTATGATGTTTTCCCATCTCGCTGCAGATAAACAGGTGCATTGATTAAATATTAAATGTGCATTGCCTATAAAGGCTAGAAACCTTTTACTTGAGTCTTACTTGACTAGTCCTTGAGAAGAAAAATCAATGTCTTGATTTTATATAAAATAGGAACAAAAACCTATTTCAAAAATTTCTTTGTTGAGCTGCCTGATCTCTACATTGAGAATTAAAGGCAGAAAAGAAAGGCAAATTGAGGAAAAGCTTCATGAGAGAGTTAGAATTGAAACTGGTACTGAATTCATGCAAATAAGGTAAAGAGAAGAAAAACACCTGAGAAACCAGGAAATGAAAAGAAGGCAGGTCAGTGTTGAAACAAGAATAACTCTGTCAGATGTAGAACAGGTTAGAAATCCAGCAAGTATCTTATTAGAAATATGGATGCTCACATACAGTGTAATTGTGATTTTTTTTCCTGTTTTCGAGTCCTGCTCTTGCTAATTGTTGCCTTTTGGGGGATGATGGCCCCCTATTTACTACTGATTCCTCAGATATATTCATCAATTGTTTGGTTTTGTCCCTGATAAAGGGTATTTCTGTTTTGTCCTTCGTGATGAACATAGTAAGCATGTCAGAGAACTGTGATGGTGATTAAGACATTCAACACATGTAAAGTACTTAAACTGCTGCTTAGTACATAGCAGATGCTATAAAAATGTTAAAATATGATTTAAAATTATGATTCAATTTTCAGTGTTAATTCAGTCTCTGAAATATTTCATTTACAAATTTAAGTAAACCTGGCTACTTGTCATGGTTCTTAAGCCAAAGAACTTTTTCAGTGTTTACATTTGATCAGGGCCCAGTAGGCAATACACCTCCTTTCATCTGCAAGGGTGGTTAAACTGCAGCACCTTCTCATTAAAAACGGTTGCATTCAGCTTCATGAACAGTAAAACGGCATGTCAGCATGTTTTATACTGCCTATTTCCAGAGTCACCGTCTGATTTTGTGAGATGTCTGTGAAGCTGTAATGTTCCATACTATCATTTCCGCTGAAGAACGAGCCAATCTCCCACGACCAATTTGGAAGTCATTCTCAAAGTGCAGAAGCATAAAGCAGTGAAGCATAGAAATTAGTCACAGGTTTCAAGTCTTCACTTTACATCCAGAGGCAGAAGGGATTTCCTTTTCTGGAGAGGAAACCAACATTTCTCCATGTATTTATAACTCCTGTTAAGATTCCCAACAAGCCAGTAAGGAGGAGGTCCTGCAAGCGTGTTGAGGTAGCTTCCTGATTTTCGATTACTCATTTTGATGAAACAGAGAATAATAAAAAATTGTGCTTGAGTAGGTACCAGTGTTAAAGTCATGGCTAAAGGTCAGGGTCAATCCAGATGAATATAGTCAAAGTGGTTTATAACCATGCATGAAAAGGAAACAGGGAAACCTGCTGAAATTGGTTTCCGAGGTGGGTAGAGGGGTGAGCGAATAATAGTGGGGTTTAGTTTGAGCAGGAACCACTGGATGAGTGTATATAAATGTCACAATGAAACCTCCCTTGTACAATAAAGACAGCTAATAAGAAATAATCCATTCATAAGAAAAAAGTGAAGAAATAACACGTTACATAGTTAGTGTTTGAAATTATGTTAATAGGCTTCTTCTTTGCATGTGCTTTGGCTTATTTTCCTTTTGCAATAGTTCTGCCATGCAATGTCCTAGTGATGATACAGTGATAAGAAATTGCCAGGAAAATACAACCCTCTAATGATTTTATAAATCGAGATATTTGTTTCTTCTACTTACTCCTCTTCATAAGGACATGACAGGAGAGTTTATTAACTCCCTAGATGTTTTCTAGATAGTTCTGTTTAGTCAAAAATTCTATTAATTACAATAAAAAATATATGAAAAAAATTCTCCCTGAACATGAACTGAAATATTTTAATAAAACCTTGTCCTTCTTACTAATTACTTCAGATTTTACACAAATAACAAATTACTTTTAATATGGAGTTATACTTATTTGGATAAGTAATCTCTTTTGAAGGACAAAATAGATAAAATAGCTCTTCCAGTATTTGGACAGGGGGCTGAATTCAGGGCCTTTCACAGGACTGTTAGGCAGAACTCTTTGCATGATCATTATTACAAAGACAGGTATTTCGAAATAGTCAGAGTAGCTTTTCTAGAATGTCATATTACAATTTCTCTGTAAATAACCTAAGACAACTTTGGTTAACTAAAATAATTACAGCAGCATTAATAAGGAAATTATTGGGATAATTTATAGCTAACAAGATCAAACATAAATTTCATAGAAAAAAACCCTAAGCAAAGGAAGAGCCAGCTCCAGTTACTTAAAGTAGTTGCCATATTGAGGAGTCAGTTTCAATGTTTCTTTCCTAATCTAGTCATTTCTTTTAGAAATTTAATTTTCTAAGGAAAATTGAGTCTCATTGGTTGAGCTCGACTTGGGTATGTATCTCTCATCCACAAGAGAGCAGAGGATAACTCCCTAAAAAAAGAGAGAAAGAGAGAGCTGAGGGCTGAGGACTTGCAAGAGAGCAGTGGTTTTCCCCAGGAAAACTGATGTTCTGTTCATGAAGAAAAAGGAGTTAAATTCCAGACTCACCCCCACCCCATACACACACACACACACACACACACACACACACACACACACACACACACACACACACACACACACACACACAAACCCCATAAAGTGTAATTAAAGAGTGCAGTGGCATTTGCTTTGTGTAAGTGTTTATGTGTATTCAAGAGGATCATTATTTATAGGCTGGTTCTACAGTTTTCAAGGAAATTAAGCTAGCTGCCAACAATTTATAGAAAGCTAGATCTAACAGATCCCCCTTTTTAAAAAATATTTTATTGTTATTAAAGTGATGATCTACAGAAGAGTGACAGTTATTTGAGGCCGATAAGGTGTACAATTCTTTGTGAACCATGTCTGTCCTTCCCTCGCAGATCATGTTCTAATTTGCACCTTGCCTTCAATACAATGTGCTCTCCTAACACTTCAGTCTGATGTGCCCCTTTCCCTCTCAGAGTAGTAGGCGTGGAATTGGATTTCCCTTCAACAGAATACTTACCCAGTTGCAGTGAGTGTAATCAGTCAACAACCCAGGTGCTGTCACTCCCTTTAGGTTCATTTTAACTGTACAAAACACCCACATCTGATATCACTCCTCTTCTAGTGACTGAGGAAGAAAGACAACTAGTAAAGACCTAGCCATGCTGATCAGTTACAATGTGCAAGCTCTCCTCCAGGCTCTGTTAGGTTGGCCAAAGCTATGCTGGATCGACATTAGGTTTCAATTCTTTCCCTTCTCAATCCCACTTTTCCTTTCCCCAAAACTGATATCTATGGAACATCTTGAAGCCCCAAATCTTATTCCACTTGCTCCAGAAAACTCAACTTTTAATACTTCCAAAGCCCTGTCCAAGGGAGACCAAACTTTTAACATAACTTGTTCAAAGTCACATTACTCCCTGGCAGATGTTTAATTAGAACATTTATCTCTTCACTAGAAATCCAGTCATTTCTGTATTTCCACACAACATTGTATCTACAGTGGTCCATAGCAATCTAACTCACTAAAGACTTGCAGGATTAGTTTAAGTCTAGTATGTTTGGGTACTTGTGCTAGAAGGAAGCAGTAAACACCTATATGAAATAAGTATTCATGTCCTGGGAATCTTTAGACGCTAAGCCCATGTGTCTGCTTCATTTTTCCTTCTCCATAAGCAAATTTAGTATTAGCAAAGCCAGTGAGGTACAAGCAAACCATAAAATTATGTATCGTCTTATACATATGAGCAACAACCATAAATGCTGAATTTTACACACTTGAGGTGCTTCCTAAATTTTCAACATCAGTCTGTACTTTCAGTGATCTCAACAAAATAATACCATACTTAAAAAACCTGTCACTTCATAGAAACCTATGTCCTCTAATGTTTCTCTAAAACACAAATTGGACTCCAGCCTCAGTCCCTTCCCCTCTAGGGTTCTTGATTATAAAACATTGGAAGGCTCTAAGTGGAGACATGAGTAGATACAATTAAGAGAAAATTATTGTTGTCCTATTTTGTAATAAATGTAATTCTTTTCTATGTGATATATATTTTCAATCTGTTTGGGCTTCATGAAGATGACTAGAGGAAAGGAAGATATTTTTCAAATGGTAGTAAGAAGGAAATAACCACTCGCAATATTTTTGAAACAATTTGGCTGTTACAAAACAAACAAAAAAAACTGACTACATCTTTCTGAGTTGCTAAATCCAGTCGAGCAATGTTGCAGTTACATTTTTTTCCATCAGTTGCATACTTCATTAGCTCTATAAACTAGATTATAATTAGCAAATCAATATTCTGCATATGAATTTAATTGAAACCACAATTTCTCTAGGAGTTCCAAAATCATTTATTAAGTAATCTTGCCATTTCAAAAGATGAACTAATGCAAAGAAGTGAAAAGGAAAATTCTAGGCTTCTAGGCTTCTCCCTGAAGATTATTAGAATATTCTGATTATCTGCTATTCATAAGTCTAAAATCCACTATTTGTCCTTATTGAACCACCAGGTTCTTTCCTTCCATCCTTCTTTTCTTCCTTTTTCCTTTTTTCTTCTTTTCTTCCTTCTGTCTTTCTTCTTTTCTTCCTTCTGTCTTTCCTCTTTTTCATGCTTGTTTGTTGTTGATTTTGAAATAATGTCTGGATATGTAGCCCAGACTGTTCTCAAAGTCCAGATTCTCCTGCCTCATCCTCCTGAGTGCTTCTCACTGGGTCTCTACTTTTTCCTATACTATCCATACAAAATCTACCATAGCACATCCTGTCTCTCCCTGATTTTCATTGTACATTTCTTATTTTTTATCAGTTCCATATTTCATTTACAGTGTTCAATATACAATGCATAGAATAAGAATAACTTACAAAACAAAAGTTCACAAAATAGGAAAATTACAAATACAAAGATGAACCAATGTTAATCACCAGAGCAGTGGTAGGCAGATGCAGATCAAATACACAATAGCAAGTTGTAGGATAAACAAAATTTGGAAATATGCCCAGCAGGAATAACAAAGTTAATAAAAACCTCACTAGACAAAGTGTGATCAAATGCAGTGGTGATACTCAGTCAACCCCAGGTTGAAAGTAAACTATATAACTTGTGGGAGGGATAACCTGGAAGAGAACTAAGGAAGGAGAAACAATGTCCACAAGAAATGTATTCATTACATAGCTAGCAAGTTCAATAGAAAGTCCAAAGAGTGGGCTTCAGTAGCCATGCAACAGACAAAGGCCTCAGATCTAAAATATATCTACGGGTAAAAAAATTGAATCTTTCCAAAACAAATCTTCAAAGAAACAACCAACCTATTGAAAGATAGGCTAAAGACTTCTCTGAAGAGGAAATAAGAATGACCTATTCACACATGAAGAAATGCTCAGCATCTGTGGCCATAAAAGAAATGCAAATCAAAACAACTTTGAGATTCCACCTTACTCCAGTTACAATGGCCATGATCAAGAAATCTAATAACAACAAGATGCTGGTAGGGATGTGGCCAGGAGGGATCACTATTGCACTGTTGGTGGAATCATAAATTCATTCAACCACTATGGAAAGCAATATGGCAATTCCTCAAAAGAATAAACATACAGCTCCCCTATGACCCAACAATTCCAGTACTTGTCATTTACCCAATCATCCAGAAACAAGGATATAATAAAACCACTAGCACAATGATGTTCATTACAGCACTATTTACCATAGCGAAGATATGGAACCAACCCAGATATTCCTCAGTAGATGATTGGATCAGCAAGATGTCATAGTTATACACAATGGAATTCTAAGCTGCCATCAGAAAGAATGACATCACCCCATTTGCAAAGTAAAGTAAGCCAGACCCAAAGGAACATAGATTCAATGGTTTTCCTTGGACTCTCCTAGCAGAGAATTACAGTAGCTCAAAACCTAGGTACATAAGGTCATCTGGGATGAGTCTAAATGAAAAGGTCTCTAAGAAATGGAAACAAGAGGTTTATCTTGTGTGGTTGTTGTTCTTAGTGTACTATGTTATTTCTCTTCTCCTTTGTTGCCCTTTGGCTAATCTCCTATTGGTACTGTATCGACTTTGTTACCTGGTATATTGTATATACTCTTGTTTGTTTATTTGCAATAGGAAAAGGAAAGGGGGAAAACAAGATGATTGGGAGGGGGCTGGGGGAAGGAAATGGGGACAAAAACATGAGAAGGGGTATCAATGTGTGAGAAGTAAGCACCTATGATCTGGTGAATGTAACTGTAACCACTCTATACATTACCCTGATAATCAAAAGTAAAATAAAAAATTAAATAAAAATGTAAAGAAATAAAAAAGTAATGTACTCATTACCTGGCTTACATCACTGTAAGCCCTCTGTTCATCACTTTTATAATAACAATTTAACATGGCTAATAACTTATGTATTAGTGATATTTTTTGGATTTTTGAATGGATGAAGGAACCAGTATTTTTAATTAAAGAATTTATTAACATTGATTTTTACATCATATTTCAAATGACGTATTTAACAAACAAGTATTCAAGAAGGGAATCTCTATATACAATCACTGGCACTTAGATTTTAGAACATAATTAAAATTACATTGAGGGTTTATATGTCATAGATACATATTAATCTATGTAATAAAACTTTATATCTATAGAATCATAGATTTTTATGTCTATGTAGTTGTGTTTATATTTCCAATGCCATGTCCATAGCACTGGGTACACAAATATTGAGTCCTTGCTCTTGTACTATTTGAATCTAATAGCCACATATTATGGATACCATGCGCCTTTTGTTCCTTTGGTCTTCACTTGTCTCACACAACATGATTCGCTCTAGATTCATCCAGTTCCCTGCAAATGCTATTATTTTATCTTGTCTGTTGGCTATATAGAATTCCATTGCATATATATACCACATTTTTTGTATCCATTCATCTGCAGTAGGGCATCTGCATTGTTTCCATCCCCTGGCTATTGTGAATAGTGCAGAGATGAACATAGCTGAGCAGGTGTCCTTATCATATCCTGGGTTATGATGTTCAGGACAGATGCCCAGGAGAGGTATGGCGGGATGGTAGGGAAGGTCTATTTTCAGTTCTTTAAGGAACTTCCACACTGCTTTCCAGAGTGGCTGAACTAGTTTACAATCCCACCAGCAGTGCAGTAGGGTTCCTTTTTCTCCACAACCCCACCAGCATCTGTCATCGTCTGAGTTCAAAATCTTGGCCATTCTTTCTTGGGGTAATGTGGTACCTTAGGGTTTGTTTTTATTTGCATTTCCTTTATGACCATGGATGATTAACATATGCTTTTCTGCCATTTTAAACTCTGTTTTTGATAAGACTCTTTAGTTCCCTTGCCCATTTAGTGATTGGTTTGTTGGGTTTTGGGGGGATTAGTTTCTTGAGTTCCTTGTAGATACTGGTATTAAGCATTTGTCTGATGTATTATTGGTAAATATCTTTCCCAGTTGGTTAGCTGTCTTTCTACTTTAGTAGCTATGCTTTTATCTGTGCAGAAACTTTTTATTTTTAGGTAGTCCCATTTGTTGAGTCTCTCTCCAATCTGTTGTGACCCTGGGATTCTGTTCAGGAATTTTTTGCTTGTGCCTATGAATTCCAGTGTCTCTCCTACTCTATCATGTAGCAGTTTCACGGTTTCTGGTCTGACACTGAGGTCTTTGATCCATTTTGAGTTGATGCTTATGCATTGCGAAAGGCTAGGGTCAATTTTTAGTTTTCTGCATGTGGCTGTCCAGGTTTGCCAGCACCAATAATTGAATAGGCTGTGTATGTTCCACTGTATATCTTTGGCTCCTCTGTCAAATACAAGTTGACTATAGGTATGTGGTTTTATTTCTGGATCTTCTATTCTGTTCCATTGATCTTCTGGTCTATTTTTGTGCCAATACCATGCTGTTTATGTTATTATGGCTCTATAGTAGAGTTTGAAGTCTAGTATTATAATACCACCTGCTTTGCTCTTTTTGCCTAGAATCGTTTTGGCTCTTCTAGGTCTTTTCTTGTTCCATATGAACCTTTGGATTATATCTTCGATTTCAGTAAAGAATGTCTTTGGGATTTTGATGGGAATTGCATTGAATTTGTATATCAATTTTGGCAGTATGGCCATTTTCACTATCCTGATTCTCCCTACCCATGAGCATGGGATGTCTTTCCATTTCCTAGTGCCCTCTTTAATTTCTTTCATTAGGCTTTTATAGTTTTCATTAAATAATTCCTTTACATGTTTGGTTAATTCCTAAGTATTTTATTCTTTTGGGGGCTATTGCAAATGGGATCATTTTCTTGATTTGGCCTTCTGTTTGTGTATTGTTGGTGTACAAGAAGGCTACTGACTTCTGAAGGTTAATTTTGTATCCTGCCACTTTGCTAAAGTGGTTTATTAATTCTAGGAGTTTGGGAGTGGAGTTTATTGGGTCACTCAGGTAGAGGATCATGTCATCTGCAAATTGGGATAGTTTAATTTCTTCTTTCCCTATGTGGATCCCTTTGATGTCCTTCTTTTGCCTTACTGCTCTGGCTAAGGGTTCCAGCACTGTATTGAAGACAAGTGGAGAGAGTGGGCATCCCTGTCTAGTTCCTGATTTTTAAGGTAAACGGTTCTAGTCTTTCACCATTTAGTATAATACTGGCTGTAAGTTTGTCATATATGGCTTTAATTATTTTAAGGACCGTACCTCTTATTCCTATTTTTTCTAGTGCTTTCAACATGAATGAATGTTGTATTTTGTCAAATGCCTTCTCCACATCCAGAGAAATTATCATATGATTCTTATCCTTAGCTCTATTGACATGATGTATTACATTAATTAATTTGCGAATGTTAAACCAGCCTTGCATCTGTGGGATGAAGCCTACTTGATAGTAGTGTATAATTTTTTAAATTTGTTTCTGGATGCTGTTGGCTAGTGTTTTACTGAGAAGTTTTGTGTCTGTGTTCATTAGAAAGATAGGTCTGTAGTTCTCTTTTTTTTTGTTGGGTCTTTCCCTGGTTTGGGGATGAGTGTAATATTAGCTTCATAGAGATATTTTTGTTAAATAAGTAGATTTTGACTGCTCTTACCACCAAAAAGTTCACTGTATAAGATTATATAGATAGAATCATCTGCTTCATTGTAGCTACCATTTTGCTATCTATACATATGCCCTATATGTATATATTTTGAGGCATATCCTATATACTTCATAAGGAAAGCATTTCTTTATAAAAAGAAAATTAAATAGAGTCTGGCCAGTTCTCTGACTATTCTAAATCAAGTCCATCATGTTTGTGTCTGAACTTCTAATGGAATTAATATATATGAATATGTATTTTATCTTCCCAAATAGATAGATACGATCATGCTTTCATTTATTTTGCGTCCCCAAAGGCTTCAGATTATGCTGAGCACAAATGAACAATCAATGTTGATTAATTTGGTTTCCAACAATCTTGCAAACTTCACATGATTGTGACTATGCTCTCAGTGGTACAGAAGCATCTCAGTAGTTCTCAGCAATTAAAAACAATTCAATTTTTCCATGGTTCATTTTCCCTGAGAAGGATTTGCATTATTTATAAAAATGTCCTTATATATTACTGCAACATTTTATTAAGATGTTAATCATGAAAATCTCTAGGAAACTGTTATCAGCCTCTTTATATTTCCTATAAAATAAATCCAGATATGTATTTAAATTAGAAGTACTTATTTGCAGAATTTATTAAATGGACAGTTTTTACCTTTTATACAAGCTGCTAGGGAATGAATAAACATGGCCTTTTCATCAAATAACGGATAGTTATTTGAATTTTTTACTCAATAAGTAAACAAAGAATGGTATAAATAAGGAAAGAGATGTTAAAATTTTTTGAGAGTTAAGACATTTTAAAAATTAATTGATTTGGAAATATTTTTATGCTTCATACAAAAACTAAGCCACCAACAATGTACCAGATTTTAGGTTTTTTATGTTACTTTTTTCTAGGTATTTAGAATAGAAAGAAGATAAGCAGTGATATAATATATTTAAAAATAGTAATAATGATAGCCTGAAAAAATTGCTCCCACAAAGATATGTGTGTGTGTGTGTGTGTGTGACCACTATGGTAAAAGAAATAGTGAAAATATTGTTTCCTTATATATGTCCAAAAAGAAAAATGATCTTGAATTATCCCAGGGGATTCAATATAATCACAGAGTCCTTATAAGAGGAAAGTATAAGGATCAGGTAGAAAGTGGAAACATGACAGCCTAAGAAAGCAAGAACTACACCTAGAAACCAAGCGAGAGTAAATCAGAAAAGCAAAGGTGTGAGTGAACCACTATGTCACTGCCATTCACAGCTTGCTTCTAATGGCCTGGAAAGTCATGTGAACTTAGGGCTCTAGGGATAGCTTAGTTAGTCTAAGGCATCAATTAAGAAATATGAAAAACATTCCTCTCTACTTGAAAAGCATCCTTGTTATTTCATGGAGCTTAAGGTAAGTTAGAAAGATATTCTTTATAAGCAGGCAGGCAAAAGTCATCAGGCCACTATTTCAAATATGCCACAGACTGCATTACACATGTCCTAGTTACACAAGATTATTTGCTATTTGTGCATCCTCTCTCTTGGTTTCATGACATAATTTAATATTGCAAAAGACAGAGTATTTCCTAAATCTAAAAACAATTATCAGTAGCAGCAAAAGCAAAGATGCTATTGACTCCTTACTTTGTTAGACCCTATACAAATCGCTTCCTTTTCACTGAATAAGCATGAAGGCATATGAAGCTTAGACTGGAGTTTGATCTTCCAAATATACAATCATCCTGTCTGTCTCTGAATCAAAGTTGTTTAAAATTATAGATTGTTTATTGTCTTTTATTCTTCCCCTATCCTAGCTCAAAACAATAATCCAAGGATACCTGACATCGCTGTTGTCTTTCCAAGATTCTTATGTTGAACAGGGATTCCTGAACAAAGGATAATTAAAACGCCTAGAAATTAAACATATAATAAAATACGAGACTGAGACATTAAGAGAAAAATGTAGGTTATGTTTCCCAACAGGCTCATTACACAATGAATAGAGAATCTGCATAAGGTGCATATTTGTACTAATGAAACATTCACCGTTCCATCTATGTAGTATTTAGGATCAAAATTATCAGCTATAATTTGCATATTATTTCGATAGCTGTGGGGCTGTGATCCGCTTTTCCAAGTATAAAAGGCAATGGTCTATGAAAGACACAACCTCCTATCAGCTACCTCCATTGTCATCTATGACCACACACAACCCAGTACAATTTGCTCAGAGCCTAAGGGAAAAATCACCACAGAAAGGAGGCTCCTTTGTGTTTCAAAGTTTTTTTCATTAGGGACTCAGAAGTGCCAGGGGAGCAGCACTGAGCTTAATTTTCATAAATTAACCCAAGACCAGAAAAGAGAGACACAAGATAGTGTGAACTAATACATTTTCCTAGGACTTGAAAGGCTAGAAAAGCAAGGAGGAAGAAATGTGTATGAAGAGGGAAATGAAAGACAATGTTCAGTCTATTGAAAGTTCAACAGTGCTCACCATTCCTCTGTCTTAGCCTCTTAACACATCACTTTGTCCCTCTATACACTGGACATTTTCAAATAACTATCACATTTTCTGCAACATTGTCCCTCATTTGAGACATAACATGCCTGAGATTGATGGAGTAAGTCATTGTGGCTAGGCTGGTACAGTGTACTTAACATCAGACCTGGAAGAATTCCAATTTCTTACAATATAAACTCAACATGTGCGTAAGCCTCAACTGTTTTCATGTGTAAGATGGTACTTATTCCTGTGCCTAAGGTGAGGTTAAAGCAGGATGAAATACTTAAAATACTAAAATAGTGTTTAGTACTTAGACGGAAAATGACTTTTACTTCTTAATGCTTCTACCTTTTGATCTTTCATGCTCTGTTGTTCTCCCCAAGTCAATAAGAACAACAATATCTATAATGCCAGTATTTCTATTTATATATAAAGAATTCCCCTAGTTCTTTTTAAGTAAGTCTCATGGTCTATGCACATTCCTATACTCATTGTCTTAACAGATGTCAGCAAGCCATGGCTTACAGGCCAAACACCAAGTGTATAGTCCAAAAGTTAAAGATGGCTTTTATACTTTCAACAGGTTAAAACATATTTCGTTAAAAAATTAGCAAAATTGAATTAAGTTTGGATGTTCACAAAGTTTAACTGGAACATATTCATGCTTACCTATGAATGTTTGTATTTTACTACAGCTGGTTTTGTGAAGAATGGCAAACTTAGGTAGGCAATTTAGAGACAGTATAACCCAGAATAACCAATTTATATGATGCTTTACAGCAAATTAGTCCTGTCTTCAATTTATATCAATAAAGAATAGCATCTTGAAGGTACTATCTTAGATATTTGTGTTCGCTTCTTTATGGGAAAAAATCACAGTAACCCTAATAATAGTAGGCATATGTCAGACTAGGCATTTTAAGTTTATAGAGAACTAAAGAAGTACAAGGAGAAAGGTCTTTTAAAAGGAAAATCATATATTTATTTTAAAATAACATAAAGTAGCAAGAAGATTGCATTTCTTTTAGAAACCATGTAAGATATTGTCCTACTTCTTAAAATTCTAAAAAATTCAGATCATTATTGTAAAAAATAAAGTATGTTTCAGTTTAGCATAAACCTAAATGTTAGGCTAAAGAACTCAAGATCTAAAGTTCCATATCTAAAATTTTCTTAGAAATGATACACCAAATTTCATTCAGTCATTAAAAATACATAATCAGAAGGAGTGAAACTTAATGAGTGACATTTAAACATGCTTAAAAACAATTCTCCCATTTTTTTCCTTGCATGTGCTTAGGTAAAAATTTAATGCATATTTTAAGAGATCAATTATACATAATGTTCTTTCCTCCTCAGAATTTCAGCATGGCTATGTTGTCCTAGAAGATTATCATCTTTTAAAAACTAACTGTAGCCATGACTTTATTAATGACTATCAAATACTTCACAAAACCGTAATAATCTAATGAACTAGATTACTAAATTACTCCCTTGGTTGCCAGGGCGTATATGTAAATCACCTGGAGTTTGTTATTAATGCAAATATGCATCCAGTCTCCCCCCCCATTAATGCTAATCCACGCTGAACAGCAAGATATATTAGCACTAGTGTCTCACAAAAAGACAAAGAACAGTATGTCCATGCTTTAAAATTAATAATTTTGCTTCTGGCATCTTGTATAAACTCAGTATAAAATTGCTTTTTTTGATGCTTGTCTTGGAGATCGCAATAAACTCTTAAACTGTTTAGAATTTCAAATGTCAGTATTCTATAAAAGAAATACCCCTTGTTTCTGCTTTCAGAAAGCCAATTGTAAATTTTAACAGCATTCTGTGTCCTTCCTTCCGTCTACTTCAAAAAGAAAATGTCTCCCATTTGTAGAACATAAGTGAACACCATCATTTGTAGTTGTTTACATTAGGTTGTGATAATTTAAAAATGTATATTAATGAGAAATGAATTTTTAATTGCGTATGAATGATAGCTTCTGTCCTAATAACTTTTTTAATCATTACTAAATAGTAATTAAAAATAAGTATCGAATAGTTATCTGAGATAAAGAAAAACAGTGTTCTAAATACAAGTCTAGTAAGTTATCAGAAAGATCTAATGATCTTAGGACAAGCCCTGCCATATAACTTCAGGCAAGGAATCACAAGATGCGCTCTGAAGGGGTGACGTTTCTATGGTGTCCATTTCCAATGGCTTCAAGTCTGCACTGTTTAGCAGAACACAGGAGACTCCGAATCTGACAATCCTGGCTACTACATTATTTTACAACTCATTCATCACTCTTCATATCCATTCTGTCTATAATAATACTCAGCGACTCATCTCTGTGTCCTTTAGCCTGGAGTTCACTGGTCTCAATCACCAAACCATTTATAGAAGTCTCACTTATTCCTTCTGAAGACCCTGTCTCATCTTTCCTGTGGGAGTCATTTCCCTTTACATCCTCTTCACAACCTGATTACAATACTTGTGCTTTGTTTACAATAGAACCTCCTAGGAAAAAGAGTATTTTTATCATGTCTGTATTCCAGTGCCAAGAAGAGAATATTTTGATGGACGTTTACTCAATGTCTAGTAAAATGATAATCAAATTAAACAGCTTTCACATTCATATGAATATATCATTATTGTGTGTATAAATATCAAAGAACTCAAAAGTCTTCTGAAAACTACCCTAGACAGGAGACAAAGAGATATGCTAAGAAAATAAAATGTAGGATTCTGGCATAAAAAATGGGGGAAAAGGTGAAATAATAAAGTTATTATTATCCAAAACATGTTCCTTACTTTTGATAAAAAATTAATATGTAAAAATTATAACTATGTAAGATGTTAACACTAGAAGAATCTGAACTGTGGGTGTACCATCAGAACCTTTTGTACTGTCTTCAGAATATTTCTGCAAATCCAAACCCAAAATTACAAAAAAAAAAAACCTTAAAAGACACCCTTCTAAAATGGTAGCTAAATTTCCTACACTCCTTTAGTCATGAAACAAAAACAGAAAAATCTCTCACATATGGTAAGAATTTGAAAATGTGTTGAAGGAATACTGCTGACATGAATAACACAGCACATGACATCTTATTTTGGAAATTCAATCATTAAAGACAAAAGACACTGTTAAACTGACCAATAAAAGAAACCAGCATAAAAAAAACATAAGAGAAAAAAAAAAGAAACCAGCATTACGGAGGGAAAAAAGTTGAACAAATACAGTCAAGGTATTCATTATATAATCTATGGAAAATGAATTATTCAACTCTGGACAAGGGGAAACTGGAGGAAAGTGACATCCAACAAAATTGTGCTCATTCCCTGACATATGAAATAGTAACCCCTCGGTGCAATACACTTATATTCAGAATACTATATATTATGTATATATGTGTTTATGCACATGTAAATGCATGTATGTGTCTATATTTGTTATATATGTAATATTTTGCATGTATTATATTAAAATAGCAATAAATAATATTTGAAAAAAGAAAACAACATGTTTCCAGAATTTCCCAGTTTAAATGAAAGTAAACATTATGATTTTTCAATCCATTGGTAAATTAGTAATAAGAATTTCAAGTGGTTAATTGTTCCTTTAAGCAAATAAAAAGATGTTGCCATGGAGAATATTTTTATAAGCAACAGGATAGGAAACATTATCATTGAAGTAAGTTTAGACAAAATTTTAACAGAAGATACAGAAATAATTTAAGAAAATAATATAATTTATGTGCTAAGATGACCGATAAGTGGTTTGGAAAATAAGTAGATAAAGATTAGTGATGTGGAATAATGACAAATATAGAGTTGTATCTTCATGAAAGGAAAGTTGAATCTCCCCATACTGTGATGGATAAATATTTAGACAAAAGATTCCAAGAGATCACTTCTGCTGTACATTTTCACTTAATTATTCCCACCACACTTGTATTATTGGAAACTCAGAGAATTGTATTAATCTTTCCAATAAATAGAGAAACTGTGTGGTTCTTAATACATGAAAAACTATTTTAATGGTTGAAGACTATTGTAAAGGAAACCATGATTATCTCAATATATTTTCTTTAAATTTATTAACAAAAATTGCCGTTACAGCTGACAAGTTTTTCTGCAAAAACTATGGCAGCTACTTAATTAAGTTGATACTAAATTCTAACTCATTTAATTCTGCCATCATCAAGGCAATATGACACATTTCTTTTCAAAATTTCATGTATATATATTAACCATAATGAGAAACTAATACAAAAAATAGATCAGGTATAATAATGTTTAATTTCATGCAAAAGATGCCAAACAAGTATAAAACCTAGTAACAATAGTATGCTGCCCAGAAAATTACACCACCTAGAATCTAATTTGATGTGGATGCCAGAATGTTCTGCTTTGCCATCAAGAAATTGGCCTTTTAATTCGTTTCCCATTTATTAAAAGATACTCTTTTGTGAGTTTTAGCAGAAAGAAATTTTTTAAAAAAGAGAGGAAAAATAAAAGGTAAAAGGAAGGGAGTGAGAGATAGAGGGCAGGCAGAAGGAAACAATGAAGGAAGGAATAAAGGAAGGAAGGAGAGAGAGAGAGAGAAGGAAGGAATGAAAAGAAAGAAGGATGAAGGAAAAGGAGGGATGAAAGGAGAGACACAGCTTGATGAAGAACATATGCCAGATACAATGATGAGCAATTCTGCATGCACATTCAGAATTTGGTTTCCTTGTTCTACAACTTGCTCTTTTGTCTTCTCTTAAGGAAGAGGATATATTTGTCCATCACTGAATTTCCTAGGCCAAGCATGTCAGTCAGTTTTGATTATTGTCTTTCATACTCAACCATGGTCCATAGATAGATCCACACTACTTCCACAGTACATGGAAAATCTGTCCAGCTCTCCACAGAACCACAACTACTACCCAAGTACAGATCTCTATTGTCAATTTTCCCAGACCTCCCTGCTTAATTCATGCTCTACTGCAGTATATCCTCCACACTAGATTCAGAGAACCTTTTGAGAACTTGAATAACACCCAGTTATCCTAAGGATAAAATATATAAAAGTGCAACAAGCTGTACATCCACAGACAGCCTTAAACACATCTTAACTCCATCTTCTCCCTCACTTGGCTCAGTCATTCTTCTTAGAACATTCAAGAATGATCCCCTGGCAACATGAATTCCATTTTCCTGAAAAATCCTTTATTATTTTTTTCCTTTATTATTTTTTTGGAGAAAAGAAATTTAAAAGTGATTTTTAAAAGTAGTCATAGCTGAGGGTTTGTTTTGCTTTTTTGGTAAAATGAAAAACTTTCATGAATTTCATATAAAGATGTATTGTCTGGCCTCATCCTGTAAGTAACATGGCTTGTATATTCAATACATACTTCTAAGACATTGCATTATTTCCACTCAACAGGTTTTCCAGAGCACTGCATCTCTCTATAGAAGCTTGCACTTCAAAACATCTGGCTCAGAATAAAACTATTATGCTTTTAAAAAGTAGAGATTTAAATGGGATAAAAGTAAAAAAAATAAAACCCTCCACATTAATGAATTTATAAAGTACTACACAAGTTGTAAAATTTACATATACAAATGTAGTAATTGTATGTGAACACTTTGGGGCTGGGTTGTAGCCTAAGGTATTTGTGTACTCTGCCTGCAGTGACGAAGTGAGAGCCAAAGTGCTTCACCAATCTAAGACTATATTTTTGAGAGGTTGCTGATGGGGTAACTCAAAGAAAAATTTCTTTGAATTTTCATTTTCAATAGCACAGACTGGTTACCCCATTGAAATTAAGGGATTAGAGGACTAGAAAACTGATGATTTTCATTTAAAGTACATTTTACTGTTCTCTTTGGTGAATTACATTTTATGGAAGGAGGTGCAGTGAGTCATGGAAAGTTAAAGCTATACACAAGAATACAAGAATACCCTAAGGAATGGGGGCATGACTCAAGTGGTAAGCGTTTGCCAAGCAAAGCATGAGACTCTGAGTTCAAATTGCAAAATGACCAAAAGAATGGGGAGAAAGAAAGAAAAAAAGGAGAGAGAGCACACGAGAGAGAGAGGAAAGAGAGAAAGACACACACACACACACACACACACACACACACACACAGCGAGAGAGAGAGAGAGAGAGAGAGAGAGAGAGAGAGAGAGAGAGAGAGAGAGAAGAGAGAGAGAGAGAGAGGGAGGGAGGGAGGGAGGGAGGGAGGGAGGGAGGGAGGGAGGGAGGGAGGAGAGAGAGAGAGAGAGAGAGAGAGAGAGAGAGAGAGAGAGAGAGAGAGAGAGAGAGAGAGAGAGAGAGATCCAGACATTATCTAGGCCAAACCTAATATTTTCTAGAGATTATTAGTGACTCACAGTTAATAATTGTGGTCCTATAAGAAACCATGCCTCCCGGAACCTACACTTGAGAAACAAAACTGGACCTGTGATTGTGTTGGCCAACTGAATGTGGTAGGACTGATATTCTATCTGTCTCTGGCCTTTCAGAAGACTGGGGGCTTCCATGTCCTCTCTCTTAGAAACCAGACGCATGGTTCAAAAATTCCTACCCAGAAAGAATTCTGCTGGAACTGAAGGCACATGGAGAGGCTCACAGGGAAGAGACACACAGAGTATAGAAAAGTACAAGACAGATGAGCAAGGAACCAGTTCTGAATATCCAACCTGGTCATCAAAGACTGGGGATTCTAACACCAGCAGAAAAATGAGAGGTCATCGTATATGAACTTCCCAGTCAAGCCTAGTAAATGTAGAGCTGTGAGAAATAATCTATCTGCATTTTAGGCCATTAGTCTTCAGGTAGTTTTGTTACTCAGCAGTCAATAGATGGGATGTGTATCTAGGAAAACAGAGCTTAAACAGAACTATATCCTACCTTGTCTAAATTCCACTGCCTGGCCCTTTCCACTGCCTCCTGCAGCTATGATTATTATCACCACTCTATCACTTGTTTTTTTTTTTTTTTAGAAATAATCACTTATTAGCCCTGTGTAGTCTGCTTACTATCTCTAGATGATGAATGAGAAAGCAGAGAATATCTGTAGCTATGTTCAGGACTAGCAGAAGCATGCAACTTACTCAGTTTTTATTTAGCAATCACAGTTATATTTTAAAACTGAGTTTCATTAATGTTACTTACAGCATGGATGTATAATCTGTTATGTTACAATGCTTTGCCCACTTGAAGGGCTTGCTACAACCAGATTTGGGGGTCTCTATCTGAGTTTCTAATTCAAAGGGCCTAAACCATGGCTAATGAACTTTCATTTTAAAGAAATTCCTAAGTGATGATTGATGTCCAGAGTAAATAGACACAAATGAAAATCCTAGGCTATGGTAATGTGTTAAAAAAAACTCCATGTAAATCAGGCCAACTAAATATTTAGCTCTGTTTCTTACCATTGTGATCGCCATTTTCTGTAATCCATTCCATAGGATGGATTTTCAGGTTTGTTTGTCTTTGTCTTCTTAGAGTCATTCTATGCAATGACTGTCACATTTCTGGTTTCCTCCAAATATATAGAATATGCTTTAAAAATTGTATTTTCATTTAGAACTCACAAATGTTTAAATTCTCAGCATTGAGCTTATTCTGGGTTGAGTTTGTACTATTATTATTATTGGATCAACAGAGACCATCACGGAATGGCATGTGTCATTGGAAGTGAATTGATTGCATGTACATTTAAAGTCAATCTTAAAATAGAAATTGTTAATAATTTTACTATGGTTTTATAGGGCAAAGGTCTTATATAATTATTTCCTTGAAGTAAAAAAGAATGGAACATAAATCTTAGATTTTTAAGTAATTCAATAAGCAGAAGTTTCAAGACATTTATTAACGTGTATGTCAATTGGAATCAGGAAACAGGATCACAGGTTTCTGACGTAGCATCTCCACCACACATTTTGCAGAGGACAAGTGGAAAGGTAAGAATTCGTTTCAAACTCTGAATTTGAAAAGTGCTCTCCCCAGTGAGGAAATGTAGATAGGAAATCTAGATATGTCCCTAGAAATCCAGATGTCTTCTAGATATCTCTCTAGAAACCTAGATATCTAGCTGTCTCTCACCTCAGATATCTCTGGGTGCAGGCTTGTCACTGCGGCAGGCATGCACACTTTACACGAAGCCTCCCACGGAATTCTCATTTCTCTACATCCTACAGACGTCAGCCTCAGCCTCTTCACTGACATATCAGGAAGCTGCTCTATGGAGGAAAATCAAACGTCCTAATGCCACTGACACTGAGCAATCCAGAGTATGGACTTCTTAGAATTAGGCTTCACTTATTTCACTTCCCTCTTTCAAGGCAATGAGAGTGAAGTGCTAAAAACATTCCAAATGTTCACATCAAGGTTTCAGGCCTAGCTCTTGTCTTGTCTCCAGGGGTACTGAATATGACATTTTTATTAGAACTATTGGCATATTTGTGTCTAGAATGGCACTGCATTCACTTCTGCTTTGTTAGCCTGCAATGGCTGACACTGCACAGTTTAGCCAAGTTCAATAAGTCATTATCTCTGAATGGACTGATTCTTGCCTTGAAAAACCACAGCTCCTGAATGGAGCTACCAAGAAAGAAGGTTTTGCCACTAAAGCTGAGGAAGTCACACTGACTGCAATATATCCACCTTAAGGCCCTATGCTTGCTATCTAAGAATGTACACATTATTTCTACAAGGAAGGGATATGAGTTCATTTTCTATTCTCACAATACTAAGTGAGATTTATACTAACCAGAAACTGAGAAATGACAGACATGGCAACATTAAAAAAAAAACATAAAAGTTCAGTATAGTTAGCACGTTATTTCTATAAGAAAGGTATGTGAGTTCATTTTCTATTCTCACAATACTAAGTGAGATTTATACTATACCAGAAACTGAGAAATGACAGACATGGCAACATTAAAAAAAACATAAAAGTTCAGTATAGTTAGCACGAGATGCTATGTTATTATCAAGAATTAAAATATATGTAGTGCCTGACAAGTAATATTGAATTTGCCTTAGGGTTGAGATTATTAATATTTCAATGGAAAAATTATATCTAATTATACTAAACTTTTAAATATTACATTAAGAATAAAATATACAATCTTTCTATTTGTTAAATTGGTGTTTCTAGTGTGATTTCATAATGCCTTGTCTTTATAAACATACTTATTTTACATACAAGGAAGATATTATTTCATTTTAATTAGGTTATTTAAATTCCCTACCATTAAGAAAAACAGCTTTAGGGTATAAAGCATTTTTTTCATAGCTATAATCTGTAAACTTTTATCTAATAAATAGGATTAAAACTGAGCATCCAATTTCCCAGAGTTTAAGCCTAATGACCAAAACAATTCTTGTATCAATAAATATGTAATGAACATCTATGGGACAGTTATTGGGCTAGCTGCTCAGCATTCAAAAAGAAATAGGAATCCAATAATGGTCAGAGTGGCAATGGTAAATAGCGGGCAGTATGTAACAGGTGATCAGGACTCAACACTGATTGAAGAGGCAATACATAAATGAACCAAAGCAAATATGCCAGGAACTCCTCTGAACTTTTCATATGTTAAAACACTATAATTTATTAATGTTCCTACTACTTCTTATTGTACAGATAAGGAAATCGAGCCTTAAGGGATAATTTGCCTGGTGTCACAGTAGAGGGACTAAATGATGTTTGTCTAGTTCAGAGTTCCATCAGGACAATGGGAAATATGTAACACAGTCTTCTAAAAACTACTACGTGTGCACAGTCACAATCACATAAGACATGTCCCACACAGTGCTAAGGGGAGAATGATGCTAAGACTATGCAATTAAGCGTAATCTACCAAACGAGTTCCCTTTTCAGTGATGCATTTAGAAAGCAAATGCCAGAGAACAGGAAATGGACATTTCAGATAGAAGGAAAATCTTCCAACACTGTGTAATCGGACAGTAGTAGGTACATCAATAAATCTACAGCAATCAGAAAATGACAGGACGCAAGTGAGACTGGGCAGGAGAAGTGTCCTTGGAAATTATATTAGCTAGGGATACGCACAACATGACAAGAGAATTAAATTCACCACGAAGTCTGTGGGAAGTAATCAAAGTCATTTAGCAGAGGAGTGATGGTGTCCAGTTACTATTCCTTACTAAGTTAACCTGTCTGAAAGTCGGGTTGGTGCTTCCCAGGCTTGAGTCAGGAGCGATGAGCTTGGGGAATGAAGGAGAGAGCAGAGGAGATGATGCAGGATGGATGAAGTAACTGTCTGTACCGAAGCTTCACAATAGTACTTTAAAGATAATTTAAGACTGGCATTTCACATTGGCCATTTGCATAACACGCATAATTTAAAAAAACGTTCAGGAAACAATATTTAGTCTCCAACTGTCAATGCCTTTCCTGTTCTCAGTTTCTCCCCTATTTTCCTCAATTCCTTACCTTTTAATTTCTCAGGTCCTTAGTATTTCCGTTAGTGCAGCACAGAGGAACAGCAAAAGAATTTGATGGTTGCAACACTGATGATTTTCCAGAAAAATGGAATTAGAAATCTAGATGCCTATCTACTCTTATGTATAGTTATCTATATTTCTACCTTGCTCCAGATCTCTCTGTATCTAAAGCAGTGTGGGGGAAGACACATTAGGAAGCTTACATGACAACGGGAACTCAGGACTCAAAAACCTAGAGCATGTTGGGTCTGGACACGTATGTGCTCACAAATTCCTTCCTGCTTGGGATAGTCCGTGCTTTTGTTATTGTTGTATGAATGACTTTCAACAGATTAGTTGAAGCCTGCTCATATTTATGACAGTTGTATCTTCTTCCTGAAAATTCACTGACTTAAGTGGTAATCACATGCAAAAATATCCTCTCAGTTCACACATGAAGTTAAAATCACTGTGGGTACATAGGGATGGGTTTCAGAATAAGGTTTTGATGGCATGTCAATTAAGCATTCATAAGAGTCTGAAATTGTAATGTTTTCAATCATCATAAGGAAAATCATCCTGATGAATGTATTTCCCAGTCATCTGATCAAACTCAGGACTCCATGTATTCATTTCCACAAAAATGCTGTGTGTTTGTAATTTTGTTTGTAGTTTGGAGTAGGGTCTCATTACATGGCCCAGAATGACCTTGAATTTGTGATTTAAAATCCCAACCCAAGTGTTCGAAGAGCAGGTGGAAGCACTCTGCCCACTTCAAGAATGTTTTATTTGCAAAGAGTTTTGTATGTTCCACAAATGCTATTCTCTAACCCTTACCTATCCAGGAAAAAAATTCAAAGCCCTAGTTTTCTGGGAGGCATTTGACTTGAAATTCCTGCTATATAGACAGAGAAACTAAATGAGTCACATAAGAGGCTTGCTAAATCTGAATTTCAGAGCTGTATTTTACTGCTGTAACCAAGATAATACCTACTACCTTGTATTATGAATTTGTTCCATGATTCAGAAAAATCTCCATTATTTTCCATGCATTACAGTTATCAAATAATATTTAGAGTAGTTAATTCATGCACAGAGTATTGAACAAAAACACCATTACAATTCAACAGCATTTGATGAGCTCCCACTCTGTAGGGAACACAAAATAAGAACTCTCTGCTTTTCCTGTAGCTGGAGGATTTCCTTTCCAATACTGTTTGCCTGTCTGACAGGTATGGGATTATAGATGCAGACGGCCATATAGGAATATTCAGCAACCATTTCCTCCCTCATTCAACATCTCTCCTCTTTCATCTTCCCTTCATCCCACACAGCACCAGAAACAATCAGCCTGGAAAAATAAAAGGCAACAAAATAAAGACTGCACTTCCTGGCTCAGGAATTGCTTATCTAAATTAACTGTGTCTAGCAACAGAGCATTAATGAGAAGGGTTAACCTTACTTGGTCCCCTGGCCTGGGTAAAGCAGAAAGGAAAATGGTGCTGTAACAGTGCCTTCTCCATAGGTTTCAGAGGCCCTAGAAACAGCTTGGATTCCAGATGTCACAAAGAACAAGCAGAAGAGCCTTGCAGGTAGCTGTGGTTATGTGGCTGGATTTTTTCCCCCTCTTACAATAGATCTGCAGTGATGTTGGATGGCTAGGTACTCTCTAGAGTGCTCTTCTGGTTTCCTTTACAAGAAAAAAGTAGAAAGACATCCCTAGGAGAGAAATGGAGCTAACACAATGCCAAGGACACATTTGCCTTCTTCAGGTGCACAGCTGGGAAACTCTATTTGCATGTCCTTATTGGGTAAAATCAATATTTCAGAGTACCACTTCAAGTACAGAAAGTGTATGAGCAGCAGCAGAGAAATGTGTAGGTTCCCTATGGCATTTTCTATCAGTTAAGGTGAATGTTTGCTCAAATCAGGATGTTTTTATGAGTCCAGAGAGATATCTGTCCGAGTAGTGGTATATTTCAGGGAGAAAATAGTGCTTTGAGGAATTATTGGTTCTTACCAATGAAGTTGTTATATGGCGGGACAATAGAAATATTTATTTAACATGATTTGTGCTTTTGCAAAAAATTAACTCAGATTTAGTGTAAAATAAAAATGGTGTTCTTTCGACTGTAAGCTTGCCCTTTCATTATTTATCTCCAGTGATAAACGTAGCATATGCTGTAGTCCATCTGGATGGGCAACAGATCAAAATGAATGACACAAAACAGAAACGGATGCTACATGCAATGTGTTCCTGTATTCCAATTTTTAAAAACTCGATGCACTGTTAATTAATATACTATCATTCAACAAAAATTATATAGATTGAAGTAGAAATATGGAATGCCATGGGAAATAATTCTACGTCAACTGGTAAAGTCATTCAGTCTATAACACATGTTCCTTTGAAAGAAGACTAAGAGGAGGAACAAAGTCACAGAATTACCCGACATATGAAAGATGATATTATAAGCACAATTTAGACTCAAACCAACATTTTCTTTTAATAATGTCACTAAAGGGCCACCATTAGAGCAGAGGTAAAGGACAGATTTGACTGAAGACAGCTGATGACAGTAGAGCTCACAGAGCCCTGGGGAAAGAAACAGCTTCCAATGTGAGTCACTAAGACTTACACCATTCTTATGATGTCATGTTAAAGATTCTGTTTGTAAACTCTTCATAGAGTGTTAGGTACTTATAAGGATTTTAAAAGTACTTGTTTAGGGGTCGGTTATTGGGCTGAAAAGTTATGACACATTGTAAACTTCTATTTTTATAGTTTTTAAACATTGTTTATCTGATTACTGGGATGGAGCAGTTGGAGCAAAGAATTTGCAGCTACTGGGCTCTCCCCTGAATCTCAAAGACTCCTGAAGTCAATCAGGCCACATAGGAAATACAATGATTCCTTCATAATAGAGAATTCATACACACAAATGGTAAGTACTCAATAAATGCTAGGTGGATGGATAGATGAATAAATGGATAGATGGATGATGGATAGATAGACAACCCTTTCCAGGGTTTGGAAAAAAATGACTCTAAGTAGAAAGAAAGACAATTAGAGTATAAAGAACAATGTAATAGGAATCAGGAAATCTTGATTCTAATTTTACCATTTTCTCAAGAGCTAGCTATAACATTTCAGAGTATAGAGATTTGTTTTTCCTTTACCTGGAAAAGAAGCATGGTTGCTGAGGCAGAAATCAGAAAAGAAGCTCCTGCTGTAATAGCTCCAAAATAGTAAATAATAAATACTCAGGAAGTAAACTAACTAAGGAAGTAGAGGACCTTTATGATGAAAACTTTAAAAACCTGAAAAAACAAATTAAAATAAAGCTAAGGAAGTGGAAGAACCACCCCTGCTCCTGGATTGGTAGAATTAGCATCATGAAAATGGTAATACTACCAAGGGCTATCTACATATTCAATGTAATACCTGTTAATATCCCAAATGCCATTCTTTAATAAAATAGGCCAGTTGGATTCACAGTTGAATTCTATAAGGACTTCAAAGCAGAGATCACATCAATACTCCTCAAGCTCTTCAATGAAATTGAAAATGAAGGTTCTTTAGCAACCTCATTCTATGAAGCCAGTATAAACCTCATCCCCAAACCAGACAGAGATTCATCAAAGAAAGAGAACTATAGACCTATTTCTTTGATGAACATCGATGCAAAACTTCTCAACAAAATACTGGCCAATCGTCTACAACAACTCATCAAAAAATTATACACTATGATCAAACAGGTTTCATCACAGGGAGACAAAGCTGGTTCAACATATGCAAATCAATTAATATAATTCAACACATCAACAGGAGCAGGGACAAAAATCACATGATTGTCTCAATAGATGCAGAAAAGGCATTTGAGAAGATCCAACACCCCTTTATGTTAAAAGCTCTGGAGAAACTAGGAATCCATGGAACATTCCTCAATATAATAAAGGCTGGGTATGACAAACCCACAACTAGTATTATACTTAATGGCAAAAAGATAAAGCCATTCCTTCTAAAATCAGGAACGAGACAAGGATGCCCACTCTCTCCACTACTCTTTAACATAGAATTCCTAGCCAGTGCAATAAGGCAAGAAGCAAGCATAAAGTGAATCCAAATAGGGAAAGAGGAAGTAAAACTTTCCCTCTTTGCAGATGACATGATCCTGTAGTTAAAGAATCCTATAGACTCTACTCCCAAGCTCCTTGAGCTGATTCAAAACTTTGGAAGGGTAGCAGAGTATAAAATTAACCCTCAAAAATCAACTGCCTTCCTCTATGCCAACATTGAGAGGAATGAGGCAACAATAAGGAAAGCAACTCCGTTTGCAATAGCCTCAAAGAAAATAAAGTACCTATGAATTAGCTTAACTAAGAATGTAAAGGACCTTTTTGATGAAAACTTTAAAACCCTGAAAAAGGAAATTAAAGCATAACTGAGGAAATGGAAAAACCTCCCATGCTGCTGGATTGGAAGAATCAACATCGTGAAAATGACAACCTTGCCAAGGGCTATCTACAAATTCAACGCAATACCCATCAATATCCCAATGGCATTCTTTAAAGAAATAGAAAAGGCAATCCAAAATTTCAAATGGAATAATAAAAGACCCCGTATAGCAAAAACACTTCTTAGCAGAAAGAACAGCGCAGGAGGAATTTTAATTCCAAACTTTAGACTCTATTACACAGCTATAATTATCAAAACAGCTTGGTACTGGCACAAGAACAGGCCTGAAGACCAATGGAATAGAACTGTAGACCCAGATATTAAACCACAGACCTATGGCCACCTAATCTTTGACAAGGGAGCCAAAAAATAGAATGGAAGAAAGACAGCCTCTTCAACAAGTTGTGCTGGCACAACTGGTTAAGCACCTGCAGAAAACTAAAGTTGGATCCTTGTTTGTCCCCCTGCACTAGAATTAACTCCAAATGGATCGAAGACCTGGAGGTAAAAGCCGACACTCTGAAAACTTTACAAGAAGGAATAGGAGATACACTAGACCTCCTTGGCACAGATGAAAACTTTCTTAATAAGGACCAAGAACTGGTTAAGCATCTGCAGAAAACTAAAGTTGGATCCTTCTTTGTCAACTTGCACTAGAATTAACTCCAAATGGATCAAAGACCTGGAGGTAAAAGCTGACACACTGAAAACTTTACAGGAAGGAATAGGAGATACACTAGGCCTCCTTGGCACAGGTCAAAACTTTCTTAATAAGGACCAAGAATCACAACAAATCAGAGAAAGGCTGGATAAGTGGGACTGCATTAAACTGCAGAGCTTTTGCATGGCAAAGGACATAGCTAGTAAATTAATTAGGAAGCCTACAGAGTGGGAGAAAATCTTCACCAACCAAACAACGGACAAAGGCCTCATATCTAAAATATAGCACCAACTCAAAAAATTGAATCACTCCAAAACTAACCTCCAAAGTAACAACCATCCCATTAAAAAATGGGCCAAAGACTTAAAGAGAGTCTTCTATGAAGAAGAAACAAAAATGGCCTATAGACACATGAAGAAATGCTCAACATCTCTGGTCACAAAAGAAATGCAAATCAAAACAACTCTAAGATTCCACCTCACTCCAGTTAGAATGGCCAGGATCAGGAAAACAAATGACAACAGATGCTGGAGGGGATGTGGCCAGGAGGGATCACTACTACACTGTTGGTGGGCGTGCAAACTCGTTCAACCACTATGGAAAGCAGTGTGGCAGTGCCTCAAAAGGCTAAACATAGAACTCCCCTATGACCCAGAAATTCCACTACTTGGCATTTACCCAATCATCCAGAAACAAGGACATACTAAATCCACTAGCACAACAATGTTCATTGCAGCACTATTCACCATAGCAAAGATATGGAACCAACCTAGATGTCCCTCAGTTGATGAGTGGATCAACAAGTTGTGGTATTTGTACACAATGGAATTCTATGCTGCTGTCAGAAAGAATGACATCGTCCCATTTGTTAGGAAATGGAAAGACTTAGAAAAAATCATATTAAGTGAAGTAAGCCAGACTCAAGGGAACTTAGGCTCAATGGTTTCCCTCATTCATCATAATCAGTAGAAACCTTGGGCTCTACTAGCAGAGATCTGCAATAGAGCAAAATCTTGATACATAAGGCCATATAATGTGAAGCTAATTGAAAGGACCTCCAGGATATTGAAACAAAAGCCATATAATGAATGATTGTTGTCCTTAATGTACTATGTTGTCTCTCATCTCCTTTGCTGTCCCTTGGTTATCTCATATTGTTATAGTATCTCACTTTGTTATCTGATATATTGAATTTATTTGTATTTGGATATTTGAAATTTGATAGGGAAGGGGGGAAAACCAAGACAGGTGGGGGGTGTGGGGGGGAGGGAAATGGGTACCAAGACATGTGAAAGGGTATCAATGTATGTGAATTAATGCACCTTCTATCTGGCAAATATCATGTAACCCTTTTACTAATTACAATTAAAAAAAAGGACCAAGAATCACAACAAATCAGAGAAAGGCTGGATAAGTGGGACTGCATTAAACTGCAGAGCTTTTGTATGGCAAAGGACATAGTTAGTAAATTAATTAGGAAGCCTACAGAGTGGGAGAAGATCTTCACCAACCATACAGCAGAAAAAGGCCTCATATCTAAAATACATCAGCAGCTTATAAAATTAACTCATTTCAAAACTAATCTCCAAAGTAACAACCATCCCATTAAAAGATGGGCCAAAGACTTAAAGAGAATCTTCTCTGAAGAAGAAACAAAAATGGCCTATGGACACATGAAGAAATGCTCAACATCTCTGGTCATAAAAGAAATGCAAATCAAAACAACTCTAAGATTCCACCGCACTCCAGTTAAAATGGCCAGGATCAAGAAAACTAATAACAACAGATACTGGAGGGGAGGTGGCCAGGAGGCATCACTACTACACTGTTGGTGGGAGTGCAAACTCATTCAACCATTATGGAAAGCTGTATGGTAGTTCCTCAAAAGACTAAACATAGAGCTCCCCTATGACCCAGCAATTCTACTACTTGGCAATTACCCAATCATCCAGAAACAAAGACATACTAAATCCACCAGCACAACAATGTTGATTGCAGCATTATTTACCATAGCAAAGATATGGAACCAACCTAGATGTCCCTCAGTTGACGAGTGGATCAAGAAGTTGTGGTATTTGTACACAATGGAATTCTATGCTGCTGTCAGAAAGAATGACATTGTCCCATTTGTTAGGAAATGGAAAGACTTAGAAAAGATCATATTAAGTGAAGTAATCCAGACTCAAAGGAACTTAGGCTCAATGGTTTTCCTCATTTGTCATAATCAGTAGAAATCTTGGGCTCTCCTAGCAGAGATTTGCAATAGAGCAAAACCTTGATAGAAAAGGCCATATAGTAGGATGCTAAATGAAAGGATCTCCAGGAATAGAAACAAAAGCCATATAATGAATGATTATTGTTCTTAATGTACTATGTTGTCTCTCATCTCTTTTGCTGTCCCTTGGTTATCTCATATTGTTACAATATCTCACTTTGTTACCTGATATATGGGATATATTTGTATTTGGTTATTTGAAATTGGATAGGGAACGGGGGAAAACAAGATGAGGGGTGGGGGTGGAGGGGAAGAAAATGGGGACCAAGATATGTGAAAGGGTATCAATGTATGGGAATTAATGCACCATCTATCTGGCAAATATCATGTAACCCTTCTATTAATTACAATAAAAATATATGGAAAATGCACATGGAATAATAAAAGATCTTATATAACCAAAACCTTCATTAGCAGAAAGAACAGCAATGCCAGGAATAGCAATGCCAAACGTCATACTATTACAGAGCTATAGTAAAAAAAAAAAAAAAAAAAAGTTTGGTACTGGCACAAGACCAGGCCTGAGGACCAATTGAATAGAACTGATGACCCACAAATCCACCTACAGATCTATGGTCACCTAATCTTCAATTAGGGAGCCAAAAAGTAGGACCGAGAAAGAATCTTTCCAAAATAAATCTTCAAAGAAACAACCAACCTAATGAAACATGGGCTAAAGACTTACAGAGAGACTTCTCTGAAGAGGAAATAAGAATGGCCAATACACACATGAAGAAATGCTTAGCATCTCTGGCCATAAAAGAAATGCAAATCAAAACAACTTTGACATTCCACCTCACTCCATTTAGATTGGTTATTATTAAAAAATCTAATAACAATAGATGCTGGCGGGAATGCAACCAGAAGGTAACACTATTACACTGTTGGTTGGAATGTAAACTCATTCAACCACTCTGGAATATGGTAATTCCTCAAAAGACTAAACTTAGAGCTCCCCTCTGACCCAGCAATCCCACAGCTGGACATTTACCCAAATGTGCAGAAACAAGGACATACTAAACCCACTAGCACAACAATGTTCATTGTAGCACTATTTACCATACTAAAATATGAAACCAACCCCAATGCCCCTTAGTAGATGATTGGATCAAGAAGATGTGGTACTTATTCACAGAAAGAATGACATCACCCCATTTGTAAGGAAATGGAAAGACTTGGAAAAAAATCATATTAAATGAAGTAAGCCAGACCCGAAGGAACCTTCGTTTCCCTCATTTGTAGTAATTAGTACACATCTAGGGCTCTCCTAGCAGAGGATCACAATAGGTCAAAAGCTATGTACATATGATCATATAGAATGAGGCTAAGTGAAATGAACTAGGATATGGAAACAAGAGGTTTATTTTTGTGATTTTTGTGATTATTGTTCTTAATGTGCTTTGTGAAGTTATTTCTTTTCTGTATTTTTTCCCTCATGGTTTAGCTCATGTTGTTATTGTATCAGAGGTTGTTACCTGGTATACTGTGGTTATTTGTTTATTTGAAATATGAAAGGGAAGGGGAAAATAAAATGACTTGGAGGGGGTGGGGGGAGAGAAAGTTGGAGAAAAACATGAGAAGCGATACCTATGTTCAAGAAGAAATGTACCCACTATCTGATGAATGTTACTGTAATCCCTTTATATGGTACCCCAACAATAAAATACAATTAGAAAAAAAGAAGCACAGGTGCATTTAATCAAACTTATCATTAGACTGTGACTTGCAGCATGCTTTTAATTCTATATTAAGTGCTAGGGCACTTAATATTAAATATATTTAACATTAATTAAATATATTAATAGTAAATATATTAATATTTTAATTATTAAATTAAATGATTATTCATATTAGATATATTTAATCTCTTCCAATTCAAATCTACAGATATTTTTAAATTTTATGGCTAAATATATAATCTCAGTGTCCTACAACATATCAACATATGCTCCTGGAACAGATTTTTAAGGAAAAAATATTTCAAGTCCCTTCATTGACTTCAGTTGTCATTTTTTTGAATGTTTTATTTTGACAATGGTGCTCAATGATTTACTAGAGCTAAACATATGATTCAAGTTAAACCCTACACAGTTCAGACTAGGGTAACAATCACATCTCACCAGGTCTGAGAACATTTCTTCACTCCAGGAATGTAGACTGTGGCACTACCATGTGCCAATGTTGCTGTGAACACTATGACTCTAACACGAACAGAGACAAAACACGTCTCTTTCTAGTATTCTGCTTTCAAGGAAGAGTACAAAAAGTAATTCCAAAGAGTGGTCTCTATTCATTGAACAGAATCTCAAAAAGTAGGAGGATGAGGTAAGGTGCTACAGCACAATCTCAGAAAAAACAGTAAAATAATGCAAGTGAGAAATATGGAGAAAGGAATGGTAAGTGAGTGAAAATCTTAACTTTGAATCTCTGGGGGAGAAATGAGCTTCACTGACTAAAGAAAAGCTCATGGGCCATAAAGAATCCACTAATGAGCAGGAGAATGCTTATACAATGTGTAACTAAGTTGTGTTTCAAAGTTTGCTACTACAAGTTTATCACTTGATACTTGCTAGTCTGATTAGTAAAGGTTCCACTAAACCAAAGCCAAGGGAAATGCCTCCATAAGGGCTGGAAATAGTAAAGGAACAATAGAAGAAAAAGCCAGAGGAGAGAGTAGAGCAAACATCTGAAGTTAACAAAATAAAGAAAAAGTCGCGAGTGTTTCCAAATGTGAAGAGTAGAACAGGGCAAAGGTGTAGAAACTAAAACAAACAGAAAGCAATTAGAAAGGTAGGAAACCAGACTGGGCCAAATGCAAAACAGGCTCTTATTCTGAACACTTTAAATAAATATATCTCTATACAAGTTATATCACAGAACTATACTATCGAGTTGTGAGAGCAAGATGAGAATACTCAGTTCCTTAAGATACTATCTACAATTATTGAGATTTCTGAAAACAACATTACATACGGAAGAATTAAACAAATAATGCCTTTTTGTAGTCATTCGAAATTGATTAAAATAGTAAAATATGAATTATCCAAAAGAAAGAACATTTCTTACATTTGCAATTGTTCAGTTGCCTGTTGGGTTTTTATATGCCATATTCACTTATATGACAAGATATATTTGTACTAAAATGTCTCATGTGTATGTTTTAGGAGCTCTGTTAGGTATAAGAATTTTAAGGAGCTCAATTTAGAAGAACTGAAATTAGTCATTATCAGTGTAACTGCAACGATTATAAAGTTCATTTGGCAGCTGAAATTAACCAATCTAGCAATGGCAAAATAATTTCTATATGTAAATGTGGTATTAAACTAGATTGCCATATCCTTTCAAAATATAGTATAGCAAACATAAAATCTGCATTTAACATCTTTGGAGGCTGATCCAGACAAGGCATACAAATTTATCAAGTGTAGATTCAGACTCTAGAACAAAAAGCACCCATTTACGTTTTACAGAAGACCACTGCACCAGTTTTCCATTGATGCACAGCTAATTCTCAAAACAAGTGATTTTAAACAGCATCTACTTAGCTCCTTATTCTGAAGGGTAGATATTAAGCCCTGGATCAGCTCAAATAATCTCTGAGAGGCTTCTTCAGGCATCTTTCCTTCCAGTGGGGCCTGCTGGTCTAAGCCTCACTCACATGTTCTAGTGACCCACAAACCTGGAGTCCAAAGGTAATAGAAATGAGTGGGGTATAGGATTTATCATTGATGTGCTAGTCTGGTTTATCTCCTTTTTAAGATGAGCCAGAGGGGCAAATTGCAATGGTATTTGTCAGGGATCAGCTCTCACCATTGTTCCTACTCTCCCGTTGGGTGAAGAAAGGAGGCCACAGATGTAGGAAGGGCATTATCAAAGGCTGCAAATGGAAGAGATGATATCAAATGTCTGGGGGGGGATTACTACCATGCAATCACTGTGGCTAAATACAGAAACACATGTTAGAAAAAAGCTATATTTCTCATTAGTAAAAATGAAAAAGCACCTATGGCTCAAAGTAACAAGAATTCTAAGATGACAAGAAAGCAAATTTTGTGCTATAAAAGGCAGAGAACACATCTTCTTTGCTTACCGATATCCTTAGTGTTTCCTGTCACAAACAAGTATTTGTTGAATATATGAACAATTTTAAATCACAGGCATTTTTCCACCAAAAGAGCTAGGATACAAAGACACATTTTTTTGCCAGTCCTGGCTTTGAGCTCAAGGCCTGAGCACTGTCACTGGGCTTTCTCAAGGCTAGAGCTCTACCACTTGAGCCATAGCACCACTTTTGGCTTTTTCTATGTGCGTGGTACTTAGGAATTGAACCTGGGTCTTCATGCATGCTAGGCAAGCACTCTACTGCTAGGCCAAACTCCGGCCTCACAAAGACACATTTTTAATAGCTCAGTGGGTTAGGTACAGTAGCTTTCATATGGCTATTCCCAAAAGATTACTTTGGTTTATTGCTTATTAAACATATGTTATTACAGAGTGTATCATAACTTACTGAGCTGCAAGTTTGTGGACTAGACAATGTGGATAATGAAAGTCACCCCCCTTTCTCTGTGACTGTTTTAAATATTTCTCCCATGTTACTCAGCATTACTTGTTTCAGAGGTAGGGTCTCAGTCTATGTCTCTTCTTCATGAACAGTGTGACCCGGTAACCATTCCAACCAATAAGTCTGGTTATTATACTGCTGTATGACTTCTAAGAGTTGATCATAAAAACATGACTCAATATAACCTCAATTTTTAAATCACCATTCTTAAAACCCTTAGCCTCTATCTAAGGCATCTGACAACTTGAGGATTATTGATGTCTATGGCTAAATGGTCAGTTGATCATCTGTTCTTGGGTTCTTCCTAACCCGGGCCAGACAGGTTAGTGAACAAGCAATAAAATGATTTCAAGTGTTGAGATACACTTTAACGGTTGATACTTTACAACTAGGGCTCCAGGTACTCTGGGGTAGTGAAAAACCCACATTACTATGCCCTACCTAAATTTTGAATGGGTAGACTCCATAATAATAGGACTGTGTATTTTAAGCCAGTAAGATTTAGGTTTATTACATGGTAATAGTGATTATATAAGCAACATGGTACCTGGGAATAAAAAGATGCTGTCATAGAAACACAAAACATATGCGTCGGGCTGGGGAAGTGGTGGCAGCTGAAGCTAGAAGGACTTGTGATGAAAACTTTAGTCATTGGATCTCTGACATCCTGACCACCAGTTCCCCAGCCCAATGCATATGCATTGTGTTTCTATGGCAGCATCTTTTTTATCAGTCATGGGGCTTGAACTCTGGGCCTGGGCTCTGTCAGCTCAAGTTAGTGTTCTTCCACATGGGCCACAATGGTACTTCCTTGTCCCTGTATTTCTGAAGAACCATAACTAATACATCATGAAGAGAGAGCAAAAGGTGGAAGGACATCCAAACAGCTGTTGATTAAAAATGTGAACACAGGCCGGGAGTTTAGCCTAGTGGTAGAGTGCTTGCCTAGCATGCACTAAGACCCAGGTTCGATTCCTTGGTACCACAAACATAGAAAAAAAGTCAGAAGTGGTGCTGAGGCTCAAGTGGCCTTGAGAAAGTCCAAGGACAGTGCTCAGGCCCTCATCTCAAGCCCAGGACTGGTAAAAAAATAAAAATGAGAACGCTTAGAAGAAATTGTCAGTGATTGTACTGTTCTTAATGACAAAAAGGTTGGCAACACTTGCTTATGATGTTTAAAATATCTAAGGGGGTGTATGTGAGATTAAAATGGAGAGACAAACTAAGTAAGGAAAAGCTGTCAAACAAAAGCTTGGACTTGGGTTTGAAAAGCAGAACCTCAACTTCATGAAATGCTTCAAAGTAAATATTAATTCAGAGTTGAAATCAAGGGCATGATTATACAAACCCTTGATTAAGGCTTAAACACTTGGAAGTAGTGTCTCTTGCAGAGACAGGAGCCTTCCAAGAATCTTAAAAATATCCCTGGCAGGCATCTTCAGTTAAACAATTCAATTCTGAGAATTTTAAGGGCTTCACATTCAGCATCTTCACAGAAAATCAAAGTACACAAGAATTTATCAGAGAGAGACTTCTGGGTATGTTTTCTGGTAGAACAGATTATAAATTGAGATGCAAAACTGCATAATATATTTAATAAGACTAGTGAGCCTGGATCTCAAGGGACAAAATCAGTCTGAAATGAAAAGATACCATTGGCCTTGCCACCATTTTGAACAAGAAGAATGTCTGAGTTGCCTTCTCATTTAAATACAAGACACACAGAAAACACTAACTTAGGGAAGTAGTTACAATTCAGAGAGCAGAACAGTGTTTGGGGGAAGTAGGCTAGACTCTGTCTAAGAAATTATGACAAGTGCCTTGCTGGCTTCCCGAATTGCTATGAACCACTTACTGTCAGGTATCTGTTTTGTAAGATTATGTATGAACATTACTCGACATGTTTAAAAGTGCAGTCAATGGGTAACTCATCTGCAGATGGAAAAGAACTATAGTAGAATGCTCAAGAAGCTTCATCTAAAACTATAAGTTTAGGTGAAAGCTCCTGGACTTGTAGTTGTTGGAAAAATAAAGTGATACTTCCAAGACCGGAGAGAAGAAAGATATTATCATTTTTCTCCCTGAAAGGCAAAGAGAAACACAGCATTTTCTATAGTAGTTATAAAGCTAGAATCCAAAAATTATTGACACAGTTTCCATCAAGGTGATTTCTGCACACATCTGCTTTGTTTCTGGGCAGATACATATGTGATTACTTTGTCCAGTGTGCTATTGCCTAACTGATGTTGGGTAAATACCATGTTATAGGCAGTGAGACTTCTGATTTGTTCATTGAAAACTCACACTTAAAACTCGAATTCCATAGAAGTACATGTTTCATGCTGTGAGAATGTGACGATGCATAGAGAGGTGATTTTATTCTCCTAATCACCTCTGTCCACGTGTCTAACATCTGAGAGAATGAGATTTTCTGTAATGACTTTCCCAGCCTTTAAGTCCCTCCCAGAATCACAGACTTAATATCACAGTCACTCACAGTGACGTTTTCTGCTGTGAATCACTCAGATTTCTGACCCACACAATATAAAGGCATTATAAACAAGTTACTTAATGCATTAAAATTTGGGGACAAATCATTACCATGACAACTGAAAAACATTTCTTCTAATTCTGACACATAAAGCTCTCTTCCATGCTTCTTAGGCCTCAAATACAATGTCCAGGTTGGATGCCAACACGGGCAGGCACAAGATCCCTTCTCTGTTTATAACAGCCTGACTACACAGAAACCTGAATCAACTGCACTCAGAGCTGCATTTGTTGCTTCTATGAAAAGTTATTTGGGATTCAAAATAAAAGCTATTGCTAGGAGTTGGATGGTCAAATCTTTGCAATATTGCAGTAATAAAGGTCTAAAGTACTTTCTAATTTGAGTAAAATTGAAAAGCAGAATTGTTTTAGAATTCCATCTGCACAAATTTTAGTCACTGCAGAGTCACAAGCATCTACCACTTTCTTAACAAGAGCCTGTTTAGTTTTACAGGGAGGAATAATTACTTTCTGAAGAGAATGTGCCTGTATGTGAAGCCACAGAGCTGGTGCCTCGCTTCAAATGTTTGCTTTCTGAATCCCATACGACCTTGATTTTCATGGTTGAAAACACAGCATGTCCTATGCCTGCCCCATGCTACGTATTTTTCCCTAAGAAATTCCCTTTTATTCATGGGGACAGTATAAGTAAGCATCAATTCTTAAGAATGCTGAAGCTATCCTACTAAAGTTTTCCCCTTTGCTTTTGTCATCCAGATAAGTTCAATGTGATGAATGGGAAAATCCAAGTGAAAAACAGAAAAGTGATACTCAGCTCCCATGAGCACTCTAGATTTTTTTTTCTTCAGTCTCCTTTTGACTCTCTTAAGAGCAAAGTCTTATTACCAGTTCTATTTGACTGTCGGGTTTCTTTGATTATTTAGCAGGGTAACAGAGACAGGCAGATGTCATTTCTCATCCTCATGTGCAGTTTATGAAAGCGACTGTTCAGGGCTGAGGTGAGATTCCTGGGAATGAGCTGGGGGAAAGCAATACCCAGGCCCTTTTCTTCCCCTTTCCTGGGCCTCAAGTTGAAGGATTATAAATCCAGGCGGGCACTGTCCGCATTCCATTTGTGCTGCAAACAGCTGATGTAAATGTTGACCAATCGGCAAGTTCTAACAACCCTGATTGCTAAAACAGTGTCTTTTTTTTTTTTTTTTTTTTTTTTGTCAGTCGTGGGACTTGCACTCTGGGCCTGGGCGCTGCCCCCAAGCTCTTCAGCTCAAGACTACTGCCCCACCTCTTGAACCACAGGGCCACTTCCAGTTTTCTGGTGATTAACTGAAGATAAGAGTTTTGTGGATTTTAGCACCCGGGCTGGCTTTGAACTGCAATCCTCAGATCTCAGCCACTTGAGTAGCTAGGATTACAGACATGAGCCACTGTGACTAGCTAAAACAGTGTCTTTAAACCTCTTCTTCCTGTGTTCCAAGACTTTTCTACATGGAGCTCTTAGCTCAAGGGATGCCATTGATCAAGATGCATAATATTCATAAACTGGCATGTTGCATGGTGATCGTTGGTATTAACTACTTAAAGATAATAAAAAAATGATTTCAAGAAAGAGCTTTGTTCAATCATCTTTCAAACACAATGACCACACGGGCTTTCATTAACTTAGCCATGAATTCATAATCATTTTTTAAAGATTAACAACAGGGAGGCATTCTAGCATCTACCTACTAAGTGGATATCACAATTTTAAATAGCCTCACAAGGGTATGCTAGTAATTGCTAATTTTTTCATTTGATAATCAATATAACTTGCTACTCAGTCTTACTTATTAATGCACTTTCCCACACCATCTGCTTTTAAAAAATGATGTGAATTATGCTAATTTCATTGCCAAAAGCAAATAATACTATGGAAATTTCCTGACTTCCATTATATAAGGAAGTATTTTAACCCTATTAACATACTCAGTGGAATTCATTCTAAGCACATGGGACTCTTAATATTCAGACTCAGGAGAGTCGTTGGGAAATGCTCCTCTAGAGTAATGCAAGAGAGAATTAGCCTTCTACCCCCTGGCATTCTCCCTCCAGGGTCAGATTCACATGTGCTAAAGATGCATTTCATTTGGTTCATACAGAGTAATATTAACCCATATGCTCTGCTTAAGTATGCTCTCAGCAGAGGTTGTTCATAAATGAATGCTTGTGACAACTTTACCCAAATCCAAGCTATTTACACTTCAGAAATCAGTCACAGCACAGGTAACAAAGCAGAAAGTGATTGCAACTGTATTTTGGCATGTTAACATTTAGGGTTCTTTTTTTGTTGTAACGTGAAACACAAAAGGCATAGGCAATGAAGGGTATCTATTGAATTAGTTCATAGGGAAGACATTTGATCTCTCTCTCTCTCTCTCTCTCTCTCTCTCTCTCTCTCTCTCTCTCTCTCTCTCTCTCTCTCTCTCTCTCCAGAGCTCAGGGCTTAATGAGAACCAACTCTAAGAGAATAATTCATTCTACACCACAAGATTTTAGGAGCAAAATAATTTCTCTTTCCCAAAATTTCACTAAAGCCTGGCGTTTGCAATTGATTCTGGTAGACTGATGTGATGTGTCCTTTGTTTCTACAGACTTTGTTCAAAGAATGTGAAAAAAATGATGGTATTTTAATTATAAAGAAATTACGTAGGATTTGAAATTATAATGACCTGAATGCTAATCTTAGCTCAGTTCTGAAATTCAATGTGGCTTTTGTAACTTTTTTCTGCTTTTAAGTACAAAATGAGACTCGACACATCTATCATTTGGTACACTTAAAAATAAAGACAAATATTTAAAAGACTTATTTTTCCAATTCACTGAACTTCACAATTTTTGAATAACAATTTTGCAGCTACCCCTTGAGGAAACAACAATAAACAACAACAAAAAAAACCCATAGGTTAAATGTGAGAGTGACATACTAGGAAAAAAGTAAAAGAAGCTAAGTATACTCTGGGATATAGAACGGAAAATTTAAAGTAGATAATTTTAACATAATCCAAATAATGGCCAAGATAAATTCATGCACAAACAAAAATATTTTTGTTTCCTCTCATTTCTTTGTAAAGCACATTTGTCACAGGAAAGGAAGGCTCATAGCCTTTTCTTTTCTCTTTTGTGACTCCTCGATCTCAGGAATAACCACTGGGTACTGATGGAGAATACAGTAGCTGATATTGCAATACTAGAATCATCCAAAGTATGACTGAAACACTTGTGAGTTTAAGAGACATTTACCTACAAGGCCAAGAGAATTATAATGTATGTCTTAGAGTATGACTGAATATTAAGATTCATGTACAATTTCCAAATTTACAGGAGAAAATTAAGTCACTATCAGAGGGCTAAGAAGTTGAAGAATGAAATTTACTACCCTTGTAAAAGACAGATGTCTTATGGGCCCAAAGCTCTACTATGAATTAATTACAACTTAATAAGTGGTTTAGCATAACTTAAAAAAGAAGAAAAAAGAAAGGAAAGATTAATAGAAGCAAAGCATAATTAGAAAAGAAAAAGGTATTAAGACGCTAATCTGGTTGTCTCTTAACGCTCATTAGAACAAAACAAGTGTGATACCATGTACATCTTTAGAGAAATATCTTTCCACAACATCCTGGTCTTCCCAAGGTGTAGGTAAATTATTTTAGCCAAACCATTTCATTCCATGCTACTAAGGAGATTAATTGGTATTTTCCCTCCCAGAACTCACTGGGGCTTGCACTCATATATTCTGTCACTAATTTAAATATATCTAGATATAAAATAAAGTCAATCTGTGGAATTATACTAAACCCATACCTTTGTCATAGATTTACGTTTATCTAATTCATAACAAATTGAAGTGGCTATGATCATCATTCTGGCTGTCCTATTAAAATCTGCACTGTGCTAATAAAATCTTGTAAATGAAATAGAAGAATGGGTCACTGATTTTTAACTGGAGCTGATGTCTCTGAAAGAAAAAATTATACCCAGTCCAAATAAGTAAATCTTTAGAATCTTATGCCATGCAAAAAATATCACATTATATATTCATCAATAAATTTGAAGTTGTCTTTTACAGCCTAGGATTTCAATAGTAGTTAATAAATACATTTGTATTTTCTTTTGGTTTTTCCACAAATGGCAAAATTAGAGAGGGAAAAAAAACTTATGTCATTAGTAGATTCGTTTTTCAGAGTCTCTGAGTTTCTAGTGAAGTAGAAATTAAATTGGCTTATGTTTAAGTTAGCAACTTCTTAATTGTGAATTCTGATTATCTGCTCAAATATGCACATGGAATCTTTGGCTAAAACAAGCAAAAACAATAAGAAATTAAAAATCAGATATCTCATTTGCTCAACAGATGCTTAACCTCCCGGTAGCAGAAATCACTTAACTTACAGAAAACATTTGCTGTATTCCATAATCCTGATTTCTAACACAGAGGACACATATTTTAATTTAGCTGCCTATATTAAAAGACATTTATTGCTGTTTAGGATTCGCTTATCAAATGAGAGAGACAGATAACAATGGGGAAAAGAGATAACTGATAAAGATGCATAACACTTGTAAACTGCTTTGTTGGATGGGAATTCCTTTTTACAACTACTTAATGATAAAAACAGAATAAAGGTTACACACATATAAAGAAGTTATTAATGGTCTATACAGTTTAATAATTTGTCCAATAGAAACGTTTAACATCCTTTAGAAACAAAGATGTATTTGAAACCTTAAAAGTACTTCTTAGCCCGGCACAGTGGCTCATGCCTGTACTCCAAGCTACTCAGAAGGCTGAGATATGAGGATTACAGTTCAAAGCCAGCCCAGGAACTAAAGTCAGTGAGACTCATCACAAGTTAACCAGTAGAAAACCAGAAATGGTGCTGTGGCTCAAGGGTTATGGCAGTAGCCTTGAGCTGAAGAGCTCAGGGGGAAAAATATATATAATATATATATATATATATATAGGCTTGAAGTTTCCATTCATTTCTCACAGTCAATCTAGTTTTTCTCCTGTAAGAACTCCACTGACTTGCCTTGTGGAAAGTATTGTTACATTTTCTAAGGAAAGTTCCCTACCTATACTACAGAAGTGGAAATCCCCTTTTAAAAAACCGCCAATATACCGTAAACATTGCTTTTGTTTGAACTGAGGATCTCCAGAGAAACAAGTAGCCATCCAGAGTCAGGGAGTCATCCACTTTGACATGACAAATTCAACAGGCCTCTAGACATTCACTGAGGGAGCCGGAAGGAGGACATGCTCAGCAGAGGGTCACAGGGGCTCCCTAGTAATGGGGCTGTGATCATATCAAATGATGTGTGTCAAAACTAACTCCAAGAAGTGCAAACAATACCTTTTTGTTATTTTACTTTGGCTTCAGAGTTTTTTTTTTCCCTTCCTTTATCACTGTTTGTTTCCTGCACGTTTTGTCTTGTATGTAAGTTTATCCATCTTTGGGAAAGTAAGGAGGAGCATAGAAATGGTGGGGCAAGGATGAATAAATACAGCAATGAGACACAATAGACATTATGCTGAAAATGAACTATGCAACTTGTGGGAGCGATTAGAGGGAAAAATTGGGAGAGGACAAGAGTGGGTGACGCTGTTCAAGAAGAAATGTACTCATTAGCTGACTTACGTAACTGTCACCCCTCTGTACAACACCTATAAAATAACAATTTGAAAACAGTCACTGTGGCTCACATTTTCATAGCTCTCCCAGAGTAAACTCTTCCTACGATAATGCAAAAATCTCTTCCCAAAGTCATTTGTGTCCATCATTATTTTTTAATATGTAACTATGATCTGAAACACATGCTCGCTTCTACACAAATAGGTGTATTTTTCATATGAATATGGATTACTTTCCTCAATAAAACGCATTGATTTTCCTTGTTAGGGGAGACTATTGCTTCACAAATTATCTCTACTGATCCCTTACTGACTACAAGTAAGAAATCTCTATCTAGTCCCTTATCTCCTGGTTGTGCTTATTCTGCAAGAAGAAATGTACTACATTGGTCATCCTATCAAAGTGTGTTTGCCTTGAAACAAAAAAATACTTGTTTCCATACAAATACTTGCAAAGTTTGATGACAATGTTTGAAAATATACACTAGTACCACTGTACTATTGCAAAAGCTAAGCAAGAGCATGAGTCCATGAGTTCAATTACTGGCAAGAAAGGAAAGGAAAAGAGAGGAGAGGAAAGGAGAGAGGAGAGGGGAGGGGGGAGGAGAGAGGAGGGGAAGGGGAGGAGAGAGAAGGGATGGGAAGGAGAGGGAAGGGGAAAGGAAGGGAAGGAGAGAGAGAGGGAGGGAGGGAATGAAGAAAAGAAAGATTTTCAAGCCATGTAAGCCATTCCACTTTATCTGATTCATGCTAAGTGGAAATCTGTAGCAGCAGAGATCTGATAGGAAATTCAAAGGAAGTGGTGTTTTCATTTCTTGTCATTCCAGATACCCAACAAATTGATACTTAATAATTAAAAAAAAAACTGGACTCAAAAATCTTATGAAGTTTTCATCAATACATGGTAACTTTGCCCAAAGATTTAAGTTGTAAGTAAGTAATCTCTAATGCTTGCATATCTTGCTCATGGTATTCCATATCTGTTTTCACAGGATTGCTCCATGTCCCCTCTTTCTCTTAACACACACTGATGTATTTAAGACATCGCCAAATCATAGGAAAGATATAGTACAGAATTTCCAACTAATATTGATCTACAGAGTTTCATTACCAAATATATTTCCTTCTCAGAGACTGTTGTGCAAATGTTGAAGCAATTGCTAAAGTAAAAGGCTGTCACATACTAACTTAGGGAGAAAACTCTCCTGAAGTTTTTTGCATACTCCAGCTACATCAAGAATTCATTACTCTTGGATGACATTTTAGAAAACAGGTAAAAGAAAGCAGGAAGGAGCTGTAAATATCTTGTCATTTGTAGATATATGCAAGATTAACCACTTCCTATCAAGCCCACTTGATACTTCAATTGCTGTTTCAAACTTTTGTTTGTTGTTTCTTCTGTCTTGAGCATATATCCCTGAGCAAAAAGATTAACCTAAAGACCTGGAATAGGAAAAGTTCATCACCTACAAAAATAAATACATACGTACATACATACGTAGGTACATATATACATATACATACATACATATACATACATACATACATACATACATACATACATACATACATACATACATGGCTGTAATTCTTTTAAAAAGATACAAGAGGACTACAGATTCAGTTCTGTTTTGAGGGACAGGGTCTCTGCTGGTAGTCTAGGCTAACCTCAAACTCCCTGTCCTTTTGTCACAATCTCTCTAATGTGGGGATGCAAAGTGTACATTGGACTTTTAAATGAGTGCCTGCTTCATTTTTAATTTCTAGAGCCCTCTGAGGGGATCTTAGCAGTACTTACTTTTCACCCAGTGTGCTTTACTCTGTTCAATCCCTTTCTTAAAACCCTTTGAAACACGTGTGCATATCCAAACTTTCATACAACTTAGCATATCAATAACGGGTTAGTTTCACTCCAAAACAATGTCTAAATATAATAAGCTCAATATTATATACTATGTTGTCTCAAACGATGTTTTTAACATAAATAATAAAATATAATGGAACAACATCAAGTAAAAGTCACATACATCCATACACTACCAATAAATGGGTCTGCTGCTTTGTGTAGAAAGTTACTTTCAAACATGTTAGCTTCATGAGCAGTGAGCAGAATGAGTAATCATCAACGATCGCAATGTCTGAAAACGGACAATAGTAACACCCCTGACCAATTCAGGACATCTGGGTTATACCCCATGAGTCAAAGATGCTAACAGTGGCCCCAGAGATTGCTCCAAAAAAGGCTGGCAGTGTTTATCTGTTAAAGGCCAAATGTCCTTACTGATCTGTTTCCATTCTCCATTCAGAAAACAACTTAAGTTTCCTATGTCCCTATTACAAATGATTCTCTCCTAATCTTCTATTAGAAGCTGACAGCTAGAATTCAGCTGCTCTTAAACTTCAACCACATCCTGTTGCTCACAGTAAGAAAAGAGAGAGAGCAAGCAAGGGAGTGAGCGAGCAGGCGAGCAAGCTGTGTTGGCTCCAATCCGTGGTTCTCTAATTTTGTCAAGGCAAATCTCCTCTTACCTCGCCTTCCTTGTTCTTCTCTTTGTTTCTGCCCATTGAACTTCTCCCATTGCTGGCAGTCTCCCGAGCAGGGATTACAGAAATCTGGTGCAGGGGCATATTGGCAGGGCTGCAGGTTGCCAGGCCCTGATTGGACGCCTGATCTCTTCACTCGCCCTCAGCAGCCCACCTGCACAATTGTTCATATCCTTGCTTTGCCAAGCTCAGGTCTAAATAAAAAGGGGGGAAAAATAGTGTTTGAGATAGGGTGCGGCCAGTGCCAGGGTCTTCTGGCTAAAATGTCAAGTCCACTGAAAGGGGAATTGGAAAGGTACATGAGGGCAAAATTATCCAGGGAGTTTTGCATTCTCCAAAGGAGGATTTACTGCAAGTCATAACTGTACTGCTTTGTCACCGAAGCACCCCCTCTCCCCTCAGAGCATTGTGGGAGACAATTCAATTTCTATGGTACCTAATAACTGTCATGGAAACCAAGGAAACCCAGGTCTCACAGGCCCTTATTAGCAACCGCTTCCTTTAATGGCACACACTCCCACAATTGCTGCAGGGCTGACACTTCTGCTTTTGTTTCCCACCCTCGTGCCCCCCCCCACATTCCCTGGGAGCCCACTAAGCACCCAGAGAAGCTGTATCCTGCTGACTAGGTAAATAAGCAGAAGGCTGAAAAGCTAGTGTCCTAGTTAGAGTCAAATCTCTTCCTTGAAAAGCTCCGTAGCAGGCTCTGTCCTTCATGCTTCTAATGTCTGCAATAATCTGCTTAGGTCAGAGGACTGCCTGTAAGTGAAGAGCAGCCACTATGGTGGGAGAGATAGAAGGGAAGGAGAGAGAGAGGGAGGGAGAGAAAGGAAAGGGAAGAGAGAGGAGACAGGAAGAGGAGTTGACAGAGGAGAGAGACTGAGCGGGATTGCACAGCCTATGGAAAGCTAACTGTTGGTTGCATGTCTTGGTAATAGACAACAAAATCAGTAGGCATTAGCAGTGAGCCCTAGATCTCTGCCCTGCTCTCTCAGTGTGTGCCTGTGACTCTGCCTTGCTCTTCCATGAAGGAAATGACTCGGCTAACAGCTTTTCTGTTATCCACAGAATTAAAGAATTTGGAGAAAATGAACAATGAATTACAGGGTCTGCTCTTTATAAACAAAGCCAAGTGACTTTTTAAAATAGTTTAATCTTTCAGAGAAATGAAATCTTTAAAATATACTAACTGTAAAAATCACATTTCTCGGTGATTTCTTCTTCTTTGAGGGCCTTCTGTCTTTACAAAGTTTTCTTCTTTCATTTGATACATTTTCTGGACATTATGAATAGATCAGGTATCCCAATGTCTTTTTGTTGTTGTTTTGTTTTGTTTTTGTTTTTTTTTTGGTCAGTTGTGGGACTTCAACTCTGGCCCAGGACACTGTCCCTGAGCTGTTCAGATCAAGGCTATTGCCCTATCCCTTGAGCCACAGTGCCACTTCCAATTTTCTGGTGGCTAATTGGAGATAAGAGTCTCACAGACTCTTAGTGGCCAGGCTGGCTTTGAACCTTGATCCTCAGATCTCAGCCTCTTGAATAACTAGGATTACAGGCGTGAGGCACCACACCTGCCTTTCCCAATGTCTTTTGTGTTTGTTCAGTCCCCCAAAATAGACAGAGATGGAAACAGATATTTTCATCCCAAGGTGCTGTTTTATAAGTTAGAATTTATCTCTAGTCAAACAGATATTTCCATTTCACAATGATGATGACAGTTCCAATAGGATACTATAATATTTAAGCTTCATGTAGAAAGGAAATTTGGTGAAGGTGGTTATTCTGTTTGTAACAAAACCAAAAGTAAACAGTATAGAGATAGCCCCAAACTCTATTTACTGTAACCTTCTTCTAGGAGTTGCACAAAGGGTTTGTCATTTAATGAATCCATCTTTAATTTCAACAATTTCATCATTTTCCATGTTTTGTCAAGTCCTTCCCCGTTATGCAGCTCTTTTTATCTCAGTCACCTTTCCATGGTTTTCATCTCTACCGTTCATCATGCCAGGCCAAGGAGATTTTAAAAAATGCATAGTTAGTAAACCCAAGTCCCAGTAGTATGGATTCCAATTCAGCAAAGCTTGGTGGGGCATTGAAATAGACACTTTTTAGAATAATCACAGTTGATTCTTCAACTAAGTCTGAGAAGAACTATGTCAGTGAAACAGCCTTAGCACAACAAGCTATAGTTTGTGCAGCTACAACTTCTTGATTTAGAAGAAAAAAAGAGGTCATACCACATTTAACTTGATATTTGTTCATTGTCAGCCTTAGGTTACAAAGTGTATTTGTAGCATTACAGAAGTTTGAGTAAAAGGTCTGAAGGCCAACCCCTTCCGGACAATGCCACTTCCAAAGTTAAGTTGAGAACATGCAAACATTTCTGTAGTTTACAGATCACATCTGTGATCCATAAGTGTGCAGGGGACCTTTCCTGTCTTTAAGAATGGTTGTTAATCCTTCCTTCTAGGATTGTCTTAATTAAGAGAAAGTTGGAAATAGAAGTCTGTAAATCTAATAGTCTGTGACAAATACTAAAACTGTAAATTATAAGCATCCTTAGAAAAGTAATATTGTCAGTGTTCAAACCCATGAAAGATTCCATTAAAAACCAAGACAATTTTTAAGATAAAATGAGACTTCTATACTCTTGCTGAAATATTCATTAAAGAAACTGGAAAGGAGATTTTTAGCTTGAATTAACTCAGTGGCTGTCTTAATCCTGTATTTCATTATGCATGTGAAGTTATCCTTTGTTTACTATGAGATTTTTTTCTAAAAAATAATATTTTTAATTTTAAGTTAATTTGATTTATATGGTTGAGCTGTTTCAATTAGCTTTCCTGTATCCTAAAACAGAATATAAATTGAATTTCCAGAAAAGGATATTTGTGGGTTTTTCTTTAGAACATTTTATATACTAAATGAGAGGAAATGTGCTATATCTCTTTTTTATAATTTTTTATTGTAATTAATAAAAGGGTTACATGATATTTGCCAGATAGAAGGTGCATTAATTCACATACATTGATACCCTTTCACATGTCTTGGTACCCATCACCCTCCCCCCCAGCTATATCTCTTTTTAAAAGCATATTCGAACTAAGCAAACCAATACACATTTGTGAAGTATTGTATTAGGAATTGAGCTCCTAAAATTTTCAAATTGTATCAGTGGGACAACCATGTTTTAACACTATTATCTAAGATAGGGCTGTTTTGGTACCGTGGCATGCATACCACTAACAGCAATGAGTTACACGCATCCACTTCCTCTCCTACAGCAGCATCAAGTGTTCTGATATGTAGGGGCATGAAGGTTCTGGTGTGACTGCTTAGAAAACAAGCCAAGGGCTCAGCAAACTCGGGATGCTGCATTTGTCCTGTGGGAGCACTGCCTATTTCACACAATAATTAGCTTCCAAGAAAGTAACGAAATACAGATGCACTCAGCAACTAAGCTCTAAAAAGCATTAGCTATAGAGGAAAGCCATTCAACTCACTTGTATTGCACACACAGCTAACAATACATGATCCAGAATTCTAAGCTTTTCTTTGCATGTGTGTAGAAACTATGAACTATCATTACTGTTCCCCGGTAGTGTTGATTCTCTACCTGGATAAGGTTAGCTCATCTCAGGGAAAAATGGCCTCTTCTTCATGTTCTCTCTCCATGCAAAACTGCATGTGGCCCTCCCTGGAAATCCTTGACTAGCACCTGTAACCCAGGTAAATGACAGTACCTGAGGGCAGGGGGAGTTCCCCAGACTCTAAGATTACTTCCTCTTCCTCTGACATCACTTCCTCATCTGCTCGGGTCACACACTCCTTCAGAGAATGAAAGGTTCCCCAAACTCTAAGGTCACTTCCTCATGGGATATGGCCATATCTCCTTCTTGCTCTTGCTATACAATCTCTCTCTGCGTCATTAGTTTCCACCCTATACTAGAATTGTCCAACAGTTTGGCTCTCACAAATAAACTCTTTTCTCCCTGTATCATGTGACATTCTCCTTTCAGAAACTCTTACAGATACTATTCCCAATATGTATCTTATTTGTTCAGTGTCCACAACCTAGTTAGAACTGTCTGAATTTGGCATCTGTAATGGATTACTGTGCTACTCAGAGCTCAGTTTTCCTTGAAATAATTTGCTTTGGTCCTTCTTCTTGTCCTTGGTATCCTAGTACACAAAAGAAGATTAAAATAAAATATGCTCTAGTTCACTTTCATAAAATTCATCCCAATTTTGGTCAATTCAATTTAGATCCAAACAGTACAAGAGCGAGGACTCAAATTTGCATTCCCAAAGCTATAGACATGGCATTGGAAATATAAACACAACTACATAGACATAAAAACTTATGACTCTATAGACATAATGTTTTATTACATAGATTATTATGTATCTATGACATACAAACCCTCAGCCTAATTTTGATTATGTTCTAAAATCTAAGTGACAGTTATTGTATATTGAGATTCAACACATCATTTGAAATATGATGTAAAAATCTATGTTAATAAATTCTTTAAAATGTTTTAAAGAGGTTTATAATGAATGTAATTAAGCACAGAGGAAATATAATATTAGGCAAAGACAAGGTATGAAGAATCCAGTATTGCATTAATTGGACAGACTGATAAAGCAATGCAAGAGACATTTATTAAGCATCTTCTGAGTCTTCTGGACTGTACTGGAAATGAAAGGGCAAGAGGTAATGTTTGCAGTCCTGTGTTATAATCTCCACATTCAACTACACATCATTAGAGAGATGTGACCTACACAAGAAAATCAGTTTAAGAAATTCACAATGTAGTATTAATATTGGAAAGATAACATTGAAAACAAATGCAAATGTCAAAGGTTTGAGTACTAAGAAAGCACAATTCTAAATCAGTCAAGAAAGTTGTAAGGCCACACATTAGGCCATGTATGGTCCTTAGAATATGATACTGATAGAAACTTAGAGAAGGAACAACAGCTTAGAAAAAGGGAAAACAGCTATGATGTACAATGTCAAAATTATAGACACATGGATCTATAATGTAGTTAAGAATTTTAAATGATTAGAAAAAATAGAAAAACAGTACTCTGCACTGAGGAAAGGATATTTTAAAATGAATCCTTAGGAATTTTTTGTTAAAAAAGAGAAAAAAAAGGATGGAATGGCTTTTCAATCATTTCCAATAAAGGTGTTGAATGGCTGCTGTCAGAGATTGTTACGGAGAATACAAGACACGTCTTCATTGCACAAGGCCCTGGTACCCAGTAAGGGACAAGAAGAAAGGATCTAGGTGCTACAGCTACATTTACTATGGAAATGCTGAAGCATGTTCTTAAATTGAAGAGGAAGGGAACAACTCAAACTAGCCAAATAAAGAGAGAGAAAAAATATTGATTATCATGGCTTGTTCTGAATTTATTAAGATGTATGCAATGTAACAGAGAATTTATAAAATGTTATGGTTTGAGGTTTTATATTTGTTTTTCAGATACTTAAAATTCAGTTACTTGGTAGTGTCTCTTGCTGTGTCTGTTGTAACTAGAAGGACATCCTTTTAATGTGGAAGATCTTTTGAAACTTTTTTGGGAAAAAAAAGCAAATGAAAGATCAAGTTTTAGCACAAAAGGTGATGTTCTGGGCTAATGTTCAAAATCTTCGCTTGCATTCTCTGGCAAGTATTCATCTAAGTTTTGTCCAGGTCTATGTCTAGATATACTGCAACAGAGTCATGCAATTGATTTCAGTCTTTTGAGGACCTGATAATAAACAGAGCAGCCATTGAAATGGGGGATAATTGCAGCAGACATTAACTTTCACTTGTGCTTATTTTGAATTATACTATGCACATAGCAAAAGAATATCATCATGAACACTATCTTTCTATTAGCATAATGAGACTGATTGCTTTTCTTTTCTAATTTATTATGAAATTTCAAAAAATTAATTCTCTAAAAATTTCTAAAACTTAAATAAGATGAGCAGGTATTAAGAACTAATTAGCTGGCTGACACATGTTATAATGAAATTCCATTTTCTATGTTATCTTCTTGGCAATTAGTGGAAATAACTGATGTAAGTAACGTGGAATTAATGTTTGAAAGTGCAATGTGCCCATGTGCATAGGGAGGTCTCCACTTTCATATCACCAGAAGCGCATAAACCTTGGATCTGACCAGCACAACCTATCTGAGACCTTCAGTGGCTTAAGGAAAGAATCAATAGTTTCCCATCACATAGACATTATCATTCATTTGTATCGGAAAATTAAAGGGTACATTCAATGACATGCTTCCTATATTTAAAGTTCAAGCTAAGAATTGGCCCTGACACTCCTGGTCAAGCAGATGGACACAAGAAAAAGCCAGTGATGTTATCCTGGATACTTAACTAAAATTTAAGCCTGGATATAGGAAAATTTCCCTTATTTTTATTCCCTTAGAGGGATTTCTCTTACTTTGTTAGCCTTGAATAGAAAATAGAATCACAGGATTTTGACATTTTGGAAGGAGATTAGAAAGTACTCTATTGTTTTTGAAAGACAACTGACTAGACTACATCCTTGGAGATAAGGTATTCTGACATAATTAAAGAAGGTGTTTCTACCAGCAGATGACAGAGATCCTGTGTGAACCATCTGCCGGCTCAGATACTTCAGCTCTTTCTCCAAAACTGGCTCAGTTAATGAGTATGAGTATAGGGTAGACGTGTTTTAAATAAGAACTATATGATAAACACAATTGCTTAAGACATTAATTTTCTCTTCATTTATTTATTACTAGTAGGTTTTCTACAAGTCATATCATTTATAACATAATTATTAATCATAAACTTGCTCTTTGGAAACTGCAATTTGCTGTTTTTTTAATGTTTGAGTGTTTCATAATTTGATAATTATTAAGATTAAGAGACATAGTTCCAAAATCTATTTGCATGCCTGCCTGCCTCCTCTCTCTCCCTCTCCCTCTCTCTCTCTCTCTTTCTTCTTTCTTCTTTTTCTTTCTTTCTCTTCTTCTTTCCCTCCCCCTTCTCTTCCCTTCCTTTCCTTTCCCTCCTTCCTTTCAACCTCCCTCCCTCCTTCCCTCCCTTCTCTCCTTCCTTCCTTCCTTCCTTCCTTCCTTCCTTCCTTCCTTCCTTCCTTCCTTCCTTCCTTCCTTCCTTCTTTCCAGCAATTGATTTGAACTCAGAACCTTGCACTTGTTAGGCAGTACTCTACTACTCAAACCATACCCACAGTAGCACTTTTTGCTTCATTTTTCAGATAGGGTTCACTCATTTTACCTAGGCTGGTCTCAGACCACAGTCGTCCTATGTATACCTCCTGTACTTGAAATTACATACGTAAACCACAACATCTACCACGTTTATTAAGATAAATCTTGAGTGTTTGACCTTGTTGACCTGAGACTGCCTCATCTCTTCCTCTGAGTAGCTGAGATTGTATTTGTGAACAAGATGGCCAGCCATGGCGTCTCCTCACACGGTCCTCTGGTGATGAAAAATGTCTAGTTTAAACATGCATGCAATTATTATATTCAGAATAAGTAATTGTTATGACACTGATTTTTCAGCATAAGGAAAATTTTGAGAAGTGTTTTAAGACATGATAGGTCAATATTCAGACAGTTAATCTATTTACTCCTCTTTAACTAAGACATATTTTCCAAATGATTAACACTGAAAGGAGATATATATTTTCTTCTATCAATAAGCTATATATCTAAAGATTCAAAATGATCAACAGACTTAGAAAATTTCAATGAAATTATTATTTCTAGGCACGATTGGCTCAGCTCATATCCATACTTCTTGCTGCTCAAGAGACTGAGATCTGGGGATCACAGTTTGAAGCCAGCCCAGGCCAGAAAATCTGTGAGACTCTAATCGTCGATAAACTACTAAAAAAATTAATAATAAATCCAGAAGTGGGTGCTGTGACTCAAGTGGTAGAGCACTAGCCTTAAACAAAAGAAGCTCAGGGACAGCACCTAAGCCGAGTTCAAGCCCTAGGACTGGCAAAAAAGACTTCAAAAAACTATCATCCAAAGAACCATGCATGGTAATGGACAAAATATAATTTCTGATATCATTGAGCTGATGAACATGTAATTTATTATGACATTATTGGTGCTGAGTTTTTTATAGATACCAATTGATAAAACCAAATCTGATAAAACTTTAAAATACCATCAATGTTTATTTGTAAGTTGATTGTCACCAATTCAGAATGGCCGCACAAGGGCATACTATTTTATTTCACCTAAAATTTTTCTCAGTCAAATGAAATACTAAATAGAAAATGATTAGATTGAAATTGGAATATAACTTGGAGTTGATATCTTCTTTTTGCCAATCCTGGGCCTTGAACTTGGGGCCTGAGCACTGTCCTTGGGCTTTCTCGAGGCTAGAGCTCTACCACTTGAGCCACAGCACCACTTCCAGCATTTTCTTTGTATGTGGTGCAGAGGAATCAAACCCAGGTCTTCATGCATGCTAGGCAAGCACTCTACCACTAGGCCAAACTCCTGGCCCTAGTAGAGTTGGTATCTTTTGATGAGAAGAACCCATTTTTCATTTTCTAACTTTTAAAAATGGAAATTATAATTATTCATTTTTGTTCATGGCTCTTACACTAAAATGAAGTTTTTACCAAATGGGGAATGACATATTAATTTACCAGTGATCAATAACTGAATAGATTTTATAACCTAATTACTTGCTTTAATAAAATCCAAGAGAGAAAAAAATAATATATAACTCCAAATGAACAATTAATATCCTTTTAAATATTAGGTGTGTCAACTTTTGAATATTGCTTAATTTGGGAAATTTTGTAACATAAAGTTTCATGTTTATTCTTTATATATAAAGTTGTGTTCACATAGATATGATAATGTGAAAGTGATATATTGTAGTGAAGTAGGATTTGATATGAATTGACAGACTGTGTTAACTGCATATTATAAATAGGAACAGAAAAAAAATAGGTAATCATAAGGGTGTTTGACCTTATCAAAGAAGAAGTTAAATCACTAACTGGGGACAAAAAAATGTAAAGAATGCACTCACCTAATTATCATCTATTCTTTGTCAATTACACCTATCTTATCTATAATTTAAAGTGATTGGCTCAAATATAAGCACAAATGTACACACATTTTCCTATCTAAAATGCCTAAAGAGAGGAATGAATAATACAGGGTATTTTAATGGGTTAACTTTGAAGAACCAAAGCTATTTTTATTATCATGAGAAAATTTCATAAAGAAAAGACATTTTTAAAAAATGTAAAACTAATAGCATAAAATATTTAAAAATTAGCTGTTGAATATTTTAAAGCAACAATGCAATTAGTTTATGAGAAAAACAAATAAAAAGATGTTTACTCTATTTTATTTTTCAGATAAGGTTTCATTTTATTACCCAGTATGGCTTCTAACTTACAATCCTTCTTCAGCATCAGGAGTGCCTGGATTACAGGTATGTACTCCCATGCCAGTAAGCTGATATGGATTAATGATTTGGTCCCCAAATTTAGTAATCATTTCGATATTTTCTTTTCTTAAGCAGTACGAAAAAGTATTGTATATCTTTTAATTTTCTACAGCAATCAGATTCTGGTGTCCTCAATATATATCACACATGTTTTTATATATACTTATATTTATATATAACTATATATGTCATTATTAATAACAGCTAAGTAACAGAGGGGTAAATTCATCAAAAGTGCACAATATGAATATATGGAGTTATAAATACAGTGAAACAGACCTCATTGCACAATTAGTATATTCAAATTGAAAAATAATTAGAGTACTATAAATATGAATACACATCATAACAGATATACAAATAAAAAGTAGAAATTGAATAAAATAAAAGTGGCCCAATTGAGTTTCCAGTCAAAACTAGTATTTCAGTAATTGAAAGGGAAGATGGAAATAGTTGCTATATCCGTTCTGTGAACCAACCCCACCCACTGTATTTTTATCAAATGCATACAAAATATCTCATAAACTGGCCAATAAAATGCCTCCATTCATTTCAAAGAACTAAGCAAATCAAGAGTGTGTTAACTCATTTCTGTGGACTTAGAAATGAATATCAAGAAAAATCTAGAAAATTCCCAAATAGATGGAACTCCATTCACACATTTCAATACAGCTAACAAGCTAGAGAAGAAATATCAAAGGCAAATAGAAAACAAATAGTGAAATGAATGAAAATGGAAACCAGCATATTAGAATGTTTGAGATGCACTTATGTAAGTGCTCATTAAGAAAAGCCTTCAGTGGTCTGATTTTCTGCATTAAGATGATAAAATAATTCATCTCCTAAAATAAAAAGTGAGAGAGACAGAGAGACAGAGAGAGAAATAGCAACAAAATGGAAGCTATTGGTACTGTTCAATTTCTCTATTGCTTCCCATAGGTTTTCTAGACTAGTCGCTTCCTGGGTGACTCGCCATCCCTCTTTTGATCTTTTACAACTTTGCCTTCTTTAAATTCCTTTTGGTGAAGCCATTTTTCAATGTGCCATCTGTTTTCTGTCACAATCCTAAAACAAAACTTGTATCATGTGAGGGATCCTTGGATGGCTTTGCTCTCTGAGAGCAGATGAATAGATCTCATTGATGGGGAAAAGAGAATGATCTTTGAGGAAGGGAATCACCACTTTCCATTTCTCCCTAAAGTAATGTGAAGGGAACTGTGCTGATGAAGCATGGAGTGCTGGTCACTGGCCCTCGGTGGCTGTGGAAAGCAGAGATGACAAAGGTTATTCGTGATGGGACAAGGCTTGTATTCATCTGGGTTAGTACAGAGAGCCTACACAGGCAGAAACACATGGCTGAAGCAGTCAACCAAAAGCCCTGGTGGAGATCTATAAAATCTTAAAGAAGCTGGAGATGATCTCTTATATCAGATATCATAGGGCGGATGGAGCTGAGGACAAATCCTAAAACCATACTGACTTGCTGTGTGGCTTGGGTAACCTGCCAAATTGCTCTTCAGCTACTTGGTAGAAAGGAGAAGGACTATAAGTTGAGAGAGAAAACAATGGGACAGACATGCTTAGGCAGTATGCAAGTGGTTCCACATGAATTAGAATATACGAATATAGTGAATATACGAATATAAGGAATGAATATAATAGATTTTATGGAGAGCTCAAATCATACACTCTTCTGAAAGACTAGCTCAACAAAACCAACACCAGGAAATAAGTATATGCAAGAGGCAAGCAGGACCAAGGGGAGCGAGGTAGATGAATAAAAGGGAGAAGGCAGTGGGGAAGAGGAAGAATACTGTCAAGAATTCAGTTTAATTACCATGAAATTAAGAAAAACAAGAGAAGGGGTGAGTCAAAAGGTGGTGAGAATGCTGAAGGGGATGACAGTGATCAAGATGCACTGGACTCATAAACTGCTTTGTTATATGGCACCTCCTTGGTACAACTATTCGAAATAATGAATTTTAAAGAAATCAGGATCCCAAGAGTTTCCCTAAAATGAAACTAGCAATGGAAATAGTTCCTCTCTTTTGTCTCTGAGAAGGAGCTTTTCTTGAAAAAGAAATGTGCCAATTATTTCCCTGTGAGCTGATATCTCAAAAATAATATGCTGACTTTACTCATCATCCCTTATCATTTCCTCTTTGTGTGCTAACCGGGGCTTCTACATTTCATACAAGCTTTCTACATGCAGTCAATCATGAAATTATTACCTGAATATGCAAGACCCACCTAATTGAAACAGACATATGTGAGTGCATTGGTCTTTAATTACAGTGTAACAACTTCGTTTGATGAGTATCCAGAACGTTCTTAGGCACTGCATGGGGAGCAGAGAAGCAGAGGGAGACAGTTTTGTGGAGGAGTTAAGATTTATAAGATAGGCTTGATTTGGTTTGGGGATAATACACTGTCAGGCATAAGCCTGTGGGGTGCAGATAGCAGCCACAATGCAATTTTCAGCATGAAGGACTCAGTATACTTTTTCGAGGGATGTTTTCATTGTGAAGGTGCTGGCTGGGTAGAGACGATCAGAACTGTTTAGAAAGCTAGAGCCAGCAGCTCACGCCTGTAATACTGCCTACTTGGGACGCTCAGATCTGAGAATCTAAGTTTAAAGCCAGCTTGGGCTGGAAAGTCCATAAGACTCTAATCTCCAAATAAAAGGCAAAACACCTGACATGGAGCTGCGGCTTAACTACTACAACTCCAGCCTTATGTGAAAAAGCGAGGGTAAAGTGTCCATGCGCTGAGTTCAAGCCCCAGCATAGGTATGTGCATATGAGCACACACACACACACACACACACACACACACACACACACACACACACACACACACACGAGAGAGAGAGAGAGAGAGAGAGAGAGAGAGAGAGAGAGAGAGAGAGAGAGAGAGAGAGAGAGAGAGAGGGAATATGGTAGTAGTAGGTAGCAGAAGAGGTATCATTAGTAAGAAGGGGGAATTTAATGGCATGAGCAAGTGGACTACTCTGTGTCCTACAGGAAGAATCTAGGGACAAATTATTGTTGTTCACACAATGCTCATTCCACACCCTATACTGTCACATTAAAGTGTGACTTACTAGACATTAGCTTTGAAAATGACTAGAAAGTCCTGCACGTGCCAAATACTTTGGGGAGTTAAAATACTTCACATATTGATATAGAATAGTGGAGTCATGGGTCCACATTACTAAGATCTGGCAGGGATACTAGAAATGTCACAGAGTCACTTCTAAAGCCAGAATAACAATTGTAACGTATGTTGATCCTTTAGTAGGACCCTGGGTGCTTACCCCAAGCACCATGCTCAGATCCTACATTCCAATACTTTACTTCATACTTTTATTGTATTTTCTGTTTCCTGCGTGCATAACTATTTCCTTAGATTTCAAAATGACTGCCATTGTTGCATCCATTTTATAGACAGTGAAATTCAGAGAAATGAAATAACTTTATGAAATCATTTAGCTGACCAACAGAACTTTGTACCAAGTGCAGATCCCTCCACATTTGTGCAACTTTACAAAAGTGTTATCGATTCATTTCCACTATATGCACTGGAACACACACAACACCCCATTATAATGGAGATATAAATGAGAAATGCCATTAATCTCCATTTATCTTATATATCTCTCTATATTTTGATATTTTCCTTAATATTTTATCTAATAAAAGACCACATAATTTTTACCTAAATTAGTACTTGAAGACATAGCATTACTATGTTTGATCCAAGTTTTTTCAAATAATTATCTTACTGGAATCAGACAAGTTTAACAATTTACCAAGGATCTAAAGTCTGCTGAATCTCATAATGTATGTAAGTAGAAAACCCAGGGGGTTTACCCTCTTTAATTAGCCACTATCCATGGAAAATTCTACAACAACCTCACAACTTAAATCCACAGCTTCTCTATGTATGAATAATATTTAATCAATGTAAGCTCCCCATAGATTTGGAACAAGACTCATTCAAAGCAAATTTTGAGAAGCAAATTTTTGGGTGAGCTTCTTGCTTTGTGTTATCTTCAAATATGATTGTGTGGTCTACAATCTGGAAGTCGTTTCACTCAAATCAGGATAACTAAAAATGCCTTTCCCTTAAAAAATAAAATGAGTCAGTTTTGCTAGGAGTCCCTGAAAGTTGGCTCGGCACTGGTTAGCTATAGCACAGACCTACTATGTGCATGGCGCCCTAAGCTGCTTCAGCATCATCTCTCTGAAACTTGGAGAGGAAAGGAGTTAGGTGCCTGTGAATTCCATTCACTGTACCGTGAACAGTGTTTTCTCTCTGATTCCAGGGCCTGCTGCCTTCAGAGAGCTACCACGTCATGCTGAGTTAAAGCTCAGTTCTTGCCATCATGATTGAGGAATGGGCAATTTTTCATAACTTTCAGAGAAGCAAAATATCTTCATAAAGAAGGCTTTTAGGTAAATAAGCCACTAAGAAGTACCACACAAATATATATAAAGTATGGACAGGAACAATACTCAAAATGTCTTTAACATAGGCAGTAAAATGCAACATTGTGGGTTTCCTAATTCTAAGTTAAAGGGAATGAAAAGTGAAAGAATTTGGTTGTTGTGGTCCCTGCCTCTAATGCAGAGGCAGGAGAATGGTGAGCTCAAGGCCAGTCTAGGCGACATAGATCTAATTAGTAGAGATTGCTTTTAATTCATTAACAAATAAGAGTTGCTGAGAATGAGTTTATTAGTGATTTGCTAGGCATTTTCCTTTAAAGTTCTAACAGTTTAAGGGTTTTCCTCCCTCAATGATAATCTCTCTTAATTATGATTTTTAAATGATATGACAGGCACTATTGGTTTATTGCCATTTTTCTATTGTTTAGTTGGAGAGTATAAAATATACGGTATATATTTGCTTCATTACTGGGATACTCAAGCAAGTATCTAAAAAGATTTGTCTTCTCTAAACAAATAAGCTACCATTGGAAGTAAATAGGGAAATGGCACATTTAAACTATAAAATTGCTCTCAAATGATTAGGAAAGGTATGAAATGTGCTTCCTGAAGGGATATGAAATGTGGGGGACCAGATTGCTTAATTGATATTAAATTTACATGAATCAAAGTTATACAAGGATAAAAATGTACATCATCTTTTTCACTATATTTTCAGCTATTATTAAAAACTAAAATGCATCCAAGATACTTATATTTATATGCTCATTTCAATAGGTAATACCATTTCAGAAAATTCATGAAACTCACTAGACTAGGTAAATAAATTGGTGAGAAAATGCCCAGTTTCACAACCATCCCATTAAAAGATGGGCCAAAGACTTAAAGAGAGTCTTTTCTGAAGAAGAAATAAGAATGGCCGACTGACTCATGAAGAAATGATCGACATCTCTGGTCATAAATGAAATGCAAATCAAAACAACTCTAAGATTCCACCTCACTCCAGTTAGAATGGCCAGGATCAAGAAAACTAGTAACAACAGATGCTGGAGGGGTTGTGGCCAGGAGGGATCACTACTACACTGTTGGTGGAAGTGCAAACTCCACCAATTGACCCAGCAATTCTACTACTTGGCATTTACCCAACCGTCCAGAAACAAGGGCATACTAAATCCACTACCACAACAATGTTCATTGCAGCACTATTTACCATAGCAAAGATATGGAACCAACCTAGATGTCCCTCAGTTGATGAGTGGATCAACAAGATGTGGTATTTATACACAATGGAATTCTATGCTGCTGTCAGAAAGAACCATATCGTCCCATTTGTAAGGAAATGGAAAGACTTAGAAAAAAATCCTATTAAGTGAAGTAAGCCAGACTCAAAAGAACATAGATGCAATAGTCTCCCTCATTTGTCATAATCAGTAGAAACCTTGGGCTCTCCTAGCAGAGATCTACAATAGAGCAAAACCTAGATAGATAAGGCCATATAGAATGATGCTAAATGAAGGACCTCCAGGATATAGAAACAAAAGCCATATAATGAGTGATTGTTGTCCTTAATGTACTATGTTATCTCTCATCTCTTTTGCTGTTCCTTGGTTATCTCATATTTTTTACAATATTTCTCCTTGTTATATGATATTGGATATATGTGTATTTGGTTACTTGAAATTGTATAGGGAAGGGAGGAAAACAAGGTGAGGGGCAGGGGTGGGGAGAGGGAAATGGGGGCCAATAAAAATATATGGAAAAAATATAGTACACCCCCCAAAAAAGGCTGAAGCTTAAAGGCCTAGTTCTCCATGCAGGTAGTGGAGAACTGACTACTCACTAGTCAGAGGGTAGAAGAGAAGGATTGTTGGGGTTGTTCGGTTTTGTTTTGTTCTTGTTGCTTTTGCTGGTCCAGTGGCTTGAACCCTTGGCTTGGATGTTGTCCCTGAGCTCCTTCTGCTCAAAGCTAGCTTTCTACCGCTTGAGTCCCAGAACCACTTCTGGGTTTTGCTATGATTGACTGAAGATCATAGTCTCATTGGCTTTCTTGCCTGGGTGGCTACAAACCACGATCCTCAGATCTCAGCATCCTGATTAGGTAAGATTACAGGCATGAACCACAGGCTTCCAGTTTAGAAAGAGTATATTTAAAGGGCATGGAAGAGAAAAAGTATCAAGACCCCATTTCATAAACAAACCTAGTGAGCTAAATCACTCAGTATTCTGGAAGCAGCATTAAGGAGATTGCATTTTCAGGTCATCATGGACAAATGTCTTTTTAAGGTCCCATCTGACAAACTAAAACTAAATAAAGGTTGGGGGTGTGGCTCAAATGGTAGAATAATGGCCCAACCACCACAAGACCCTATATTTAATTCCCAGTAATGCAAGAAAGAAAAGATCAAAAATACTAGTGGTGAGAAAATTGAAGGAAGGTATTTATTTACAAACTTAGTGGTGAGAAATTGAGCAAAGAAGATATTTATTCTTTGTAGTTTTGGAGAATAGATATTATCTAATGTCTATAAGCATTCTAAAGCATCAGTAATATCATCTCCAAGTTAAAGATGATATCTCATGGTAGTGTTAGCAATGGAGTTTGTTGTATGCAACTAGATTTGGGGAAATAATTAAAAGTAGAATCAACAAGATTCCAAGATTAGATTAGTCTGAGGAGAAACAGCTAAAACATAAATTCTAAGGTCTGAGGTTTAAGTAACTGGTTGTATGAGGTGATCAATGAGATAGGTAGAATGAATGGGAATTCAAGTAGATTTTGAGTTGCAAATTAGACACCCATGAGCTACTGAATATGCAAGTCTGAAGTTCATCAGAACAGAGCTGGAAATGAAAATGTGGAGTTAATGTCCTAGAGATGATATTAAAGTCATGCCACTAGCTTAGGTCATTAGAAAGTAAAGGTAATTAGAGACAAAGACTAATAAAAACCAATGCCTGATTATAATCATAGCTAATGTTAAACATGTGAGTGTGTTGCATAAGTGCAAAGCAAAAGTGATAAGCAATACATCTAATTGTCTTCCCAACTATTTTGGAGCCCTTTTCAGTACCTATAGATCTTGGTCTACAGTCTTCCATTTGCTTGGTACCATTCAGTGTTCTTGGTACCATTCAGTTTCTTCTTTCCATTCCTCATTCATCAGTCTTCCATTCTTTCTTTCCCAGAAATGCTCAGGCTCTTCTTTAATCCAATATATTTTCAATCCTGCATAAAAACCTCTGGTTTTTAAGAGCTGTTGGCTCAATGTGATTCACTATAGCCTTATCATGTCTAGATTGCCACTGGAAAGGAAATATTTGTGCAAGTTGTAAATTTTCATACATAATTCTACAATTACATAATGAAAAATAAATGAACTAATACAAAAGGCACCACAGTATTTTCTTTAGAAAAACCATTCCCAAGATTCATACCTTCCATGAAATTATAATGCTTAAGAATCACTAGGTTATTTTGCCTCAATGAATACAGTCATATAAAATGTGACTAACAGAATTCTTTTCTTAATGTATCATTATATTAGAAAATGAGCCATAGACATAAAGTCTTTGTTGAGTGAAAGCCACACTTAAAAGAAGATACCTCTTTGATTTTCTCTTCTTTCACAGTATGGACAGTTTATATTTAGTTTGAGAAGTACAGGACAAAGAAACTAGTGGAAGTGAAACAAGCAGTCTATGTTTATTCACCAAAATTCCATCTAGGAGTGGGGCTAGAAAAGAAAGATACTTGTTAGCATGAAAGACTGATGCTCTTTTCACCACAGTGAGACTGACAAGGCTGTAGAGAACTAGGAAATGTGTGTAGCAATTAAAATCTCAGCGGAACAAAAAGAAGATATAAGATAATTTATTTACAGTTTATCAGAAAGTCATACCAAGAGCATGCAAAAATAATCTGTAAGAGATGATGAAGCATTCATGGACTAGAAACAATAGGAATGCCTACCAACCCCTAAGCATAAAGGAAATACAAAGAAAGTTACCAGGTCTCTGTAAAAGTTGTATTTGTGGCAGAAAAGCTGTCTTATAAGGGTTCTACACAATTGGAAAAAATGCAAGGAACAGCAGGAATGACATAAATACCCAGAACATGCTTCTTATCCTATAACCTTTGAAAGTATATTGGTTTTTTCTTAATGATTACTGAAAGCCATAGGAATAGTAGATGGAGCAAGACAGTGCATTAAGTTTAGTCTTCCAGGGACCAACACAGAGTGGATGAAGGCAGACAATGGGTCTGGAGAGAAAAGCAAAGGTGATCGCACAGCGTAGGTCTTTCCAGTTCATAAAGTAGGTTGACTACGTGCCCAGGTTCTGTGACTTCATTCTTAAATCTTTGTCCTTCCCATGCATGCTGGGCACACCAATAATGCCTAAAGTATGTTTTTTCTTGGCTTTCTGTCTTGAGCTACCCACTTCTCATCCATGTCCCTCCATCTCCCCAATCACCAACAGGCGTCTTTGTTGATGTTTTTCATGTACAAATGAGCAGATCCAAAGTCATCTCTTCTAGAAACTTCTCACATGTTCAGGCCACCGTTACCTTTTCTAATCATTCTAGGATGAGAAACCAGATACCTAGTGATAGCCTATATGTTTGTTTGCTTGATGAATTTACTCAAGCCAGGTAACACTAACCCTACCCTCACTGCTTGTTCCTTCTTGTGGACAATTCAATGAAGGGTTTTTCCCTTAAATTCCTTCTGCTGTTGAAGCTAACAATCCCAGAGACTGTTTGCTGTTTCAAGGGTCCCTGCTTATAGAACCTTTAATGGAAAATGTCTCCTGATCTGGTGACTTTACTAATGTATTTCAAGTATTAGCCCAGAATGATCATATATTTAAATGTAAACTCTAAAATTAGAACATTTCCAGAAGCAAAGTAACAAAAGAGCATGTCTTCAGCATCTAAATGGAGGGAAAACAATCATTTGATATTAAAAATGTAATTCCTGGGGTTGGGGATTTAGCTTAGCGGAAGAGCCCTTGCCTGGCAGGTGCAAAGCCCTGAGTGTGGCCCTCAGCTCTAGAAAACAACAACAACAACAACAAAAATTCAGGGCGCAGTGGCTCATGCCTATAATCCTAGTTATTCAGGAGGCTGAGATATGTGGATCAAGGCTCAAAGCCAGCTTGAGCACTAAAGAATGTGAGACTTTTATCTCCATTTAACCTCTAGAAAACAGGAAGTGGGGCTTGGCTTAAGGTTAGGGCAGTTGCCTTGAGCTCAAGAGCCCAGAGACAACCCCCAGGCCAAGTTCATGTTCCATAACCCACAAAAAATAATAATAATAATTCCCAAGCCTAGAAATTCAATAAGTACTATATTTATACTCATACATAATGTATAAATATATACTTTGATATATTTTAAAAACATTTTAATGTTATATAGTTTATATATTTAAATACATATTTCCAAATTATAAATATATTCAATACATATGTCATATGTTATATAAATCTAATATATTATTCATAAAATATATTTTTATGTATTTTATATAGGTATAAATACAATTTCCTTTCTTATAGACTGCTCAGTCAAGGAGAAAATAGGTGCAAATTACTTAGCTGAGAAGGCCTAGTATCCACACTATATGACAAACTGTCAAAACATAAATAGTTTAAAAAATATGCATAAAATTTAAACATACAGAAAAATACATACAGACATCTTTAATAGGTTAAAATGGAAAATAATGCATTCATCTCTATTACCCTGAGGAAACAGAAAATGTTTGTATATTTCTTTTACTCTTTAGATGGCAACACACAGTATTGTTTGTAAGTCCCATGTTGGAAGATGTCTTAAAAAATATCTTCCATAAGAACCACAGGCTCTGGTATAGACCTTGTATGTCTTTGAAGCCCAATTCACATCAGAATCACAACATATATTGACTTTGACATGCCAATAATGATACAGGGAAAGAGATTTGGTTGAAATTGCATTTTCCATGTACCAATAAAAGTACAAGCAACAAAATTAGGTGAAGAGGTGAGAAGTCCTTCAAATCAGTTCTTTCTACGTATGACTCCCACCCAAAATAGAAGGCTCATTCATGTAATCACAGTTAATTATATATATATATATATATATATGTTACACTCTTCCCAGTTCACACACATCGATGACACTTGCTCACTGGAAGTTGCATTACAGAGAGAACTATGAAAAGGAAGAGCTTGCTCTCTGAAGTATGAATTTTCATCTATTATTCACCACATCTCAAGTTAATCTATTTAAAACATTCTCTTCACATCCACATTCCTCAGACATAAAACACTGAAAGCACAGCCATGTGGGTTTTCCACCGTAATACAATGCCACTCAAAAGTTTAAACAAATATTAAACAAGCAATTCAAAAGTTCTTGACATCTAGTTTGAGAAAATGGAAGTGGTCTTTACTGAGAAATATTTTTTGTAAGTGGATTTGTAGTAAGATGGGCACTTTTTGCCTTATGACAATTAATATTTTCAGAACAGCTAAGTACAAGAGGCTAAGAATACATGTGTTCATCTTAGAAAAATAAGTGTCACCTCATGAAGTTTTATGCACATAGGTGTGAATGAGTATGTGTTTACAAAACTCTAGTTAAGTAATTACTTGAAAAAACATTTGTAGAATTGAAAATGTGAAATCTACTTTTCAATTCTTTTAGTTTTTGCTTCCAAATTGAGATAAACTTTTGTTGATGACAAATAAAGTAGATTTCTGACCAGGCACCAGTGGCTCACACCTGTAGTTCTAGCTACGCAGGAGGCTAAGATCCTAGCTTGAAGCCAATCCAAGACTTATCTCCAATTACCCAGCAAAAAGCCAGAAGCGGAAATGTAGCTTAATTGGTATACTGCCAGCCTTGAGTGAAAAAATTAAACAAGAATGTAAGGCCCTTTGACTGTAATAAACTGCAGAGTTTCTGTATGGCAAAGGACATAGCTAGCAAGTTAAATAGAAAACCCATGGAGTGGGAGAAGATCTTCACTAACCATACAACAAAGATCTCATAGCTAAAATATATCTACAGCTAAAAAAAACTGAATCCCTCCAAATCAAATCTTCAAAGAAACAACCATTCCATTAAAAGATGGGCCAAAGACTTAAAGAAAGACTTCTCGGAAGAGGAAATAAGAATGGCCCATAGATGCATGAAGAAATGCTTGGCATCTCTGGCCATAAAAGAAATGCAAATCAAAACAACTCTGAGATTCCACCTCATTCTGGTTAGAATGGCCAGGATCAAGAAATCTAATAACAACAGATGCTGGAAGGGATGTGGCCAGGAGGGATCACTACTACACTGTTGGTGGGAATGTAAATAAACTCAATCAACCACTATGGAAAGCAATATGGCAATTCCTCAAAAGAATAAACATACAGCTCCCCTATGACCCAGCAATTGCACTCCTTGGCATTTACCCAATCATCCAGAAACAAGGACATATTAAAGCCACTAGCACAATGATGTTCATTGCCGTACTATTTACCATAGCAAAGATATGGAACCAACCCAGATGTTCCTCAGTAGATGATTGGATCAAGAAGATGTGATATTTATACACAATGGAATGCTATGCCCTCCATCTGAAGAATGTAACTGTGACCCCTCTATATATTACAAAAAAAGAATGTAATGCCCTTAGATCAAGCCCTAGTACTGGCACTAAATTAATTAATTAATTAACCAATTAATTTCTAGACTAGAAACACGTTTAAGTTATGATCATCATAATGATCTCCTGTTTTACACTAACTATGCAGGACAATGTTTTTTCCCTTCCCTGTTTAATGGTCTAAACCTAATATTTTTGAGCACCAGTACATATATTTATTGTTCCAAAATGATTTTGCTTTGTGCTTTGAGAGCTTCAAGTCTAGAAAACAAGTTTAGGATGTAACACTGATAATTTTCTTTTTTTCTTTTTTCCATACATTTTTATTGTAATTAATATGTTACATTATATTAACCAGATAGAAGGTGCATTACTTCACAAGCATTGATACCCTTTCTCATGAATTTGTCCCCATTTCCCTCCTCACCCCCATCCCTCATCTTGTTTTCCCCCCTTCCCTATCCTGTTTCAAATAACCAAATAAGCATATATACAATATTATCAGATAACAAGGTGAAATACTGTAACAATATGAGATAACCAAGGGACAGCAAAAGAGATGAGAGATAACACAGTACATTAAGGACAACAATCACTCATTATATGGCTTTTGTTTCTATATCCTAGAGGTCCTTTCACTTAGTGTCATACTATATGGCCTTATGTATCTAGGTTTTGTTCTACTGTAAATCTCTGATAGGAGAGCCCAAGGTTTCTACTGATTATGACAAATGAGGGAAACCATTGAACCTATGTTCCTTTGAGTCTGGCTTACTTCACTTAATAGGATTGTTTTCTAAGTCTTTCCATTTCCTTACAAATGGGGCAATGTCGTTTTTTCTGACAGCAGCATACAATTCCACTGTATATAAATACCACATCTTGTTGATCGAATTATCAACTGTGGGGCATCTGTGTTGGTTCCATATCTTTGCTGCAACGAACATCATTGTGCTAACACTGACCATTTTTTAACCTACAAATTAGAAAGTATCTGAAATAAATGGTGCGATGTAATATAAATCTAGTTATTTATGCTAAAAGACTAAAATCATGCGCATGTTTTTGCAAAATATGTGTCCACTACTACCTTTCTTGACGGTGTGCAATTTTATTAGCTTTCGGGCAATAAATTCAATTTTAAGTCTTGTATGTGATGGTAGTGACAAGTTTAATAGGCTTATAATACATAAAATTACCACACATGGTATTCTAAAACTAGCCAGGCCAACTATTAGCTTTCAGTATGCTGCAGACATGGCTAGATATATGTCATTTGAATAAACTATACATTTTGTGCCATCATCTGCATATACAAACAAGATCTTTTTATGTGCCTGGAAGAGGGCTTAGGCCTGGAAGTATAAAGCCTATCTTACCAGAACTACCATACCCTATGAGACTCAGAAATATCTCCTTTCTATGTCTACCATAGTAACAAATCAACTTTTTTCTAATATTTTTTATTGTAATTAATAAAAGGGTTACATGATATTTGCCAGAGTTTGGCCTAGTGGTAGAGTGCTTGCTTAGCATGCACAAAGACCCAGGTTCGATTCCTCGGTACCACATACATAGAAAAAGGCCGGAAATAGTGCTGAGGCTCAAGTGGTAGAGCTTTACCCTTGAGAAAGTCCAAGGACAATGCTCAGGCCCTGAGCTCAAGCCCAGGACTGACAAAAAAAAAAAAAGAAATAAGAGACAAATCGACTTTTTTTATTTTGGCATTTAACCTGTCTATCAGATATCATTGCTTCATGTTGCTTATTTCTTCTCTTAGCCGAAGACTTCTTTGTGGATAGGATTCAAGCTTGCTTCCTTCATTTCTCTTATTACAATTACTCCCATGTGATTTCCTAGGCTTTCTCAATTATTTGTGGAGTGGGTGAAGGTCCATAAGTAGAGAACCAGGTTAGTAAATGCTTCATCAGGTACATCGCGATATCTTAACTAAAGTATCAAAGTAGTTTTCCATTCCATTTTCCCAGTAAGTTAAAACTGTGGTTTTCAATAGCACAAACATCACTTCACAGTTCATTATAAATTTTGAGGTCATATCCCAATATTCTGGACACCGCAGCTATGGAAACCTTGGAGATAGGGCCCAGAATACTCCTTTGGCAAAACTTTCCTAGCGATTTTGCTGATAGGCAAAGGCTTGAGAACCACTGGTTTACGACCACATGGGATGTTTTCCTTAGCTTTTCACTGTGTACCTCTCATGGAACACAAATGTTCTTTTTAAGATTAAGATGGATGTTTTGGAGGAAAAAGAAATGATCCACCTGGACTGAGAAGAAGACACAGTCTCTCCTCCTTAATGCTATAATTCACAGTGTCATAACTATCTCCTCCTCAGAGGAACTAGTACTGTTGAAAAATGCCATCACCAGTACTATTCAACCTATTTCTCTTAATTAGTATTACTTCCTAAGAGAGTAAATATGTTTATGATTGTATTCTTTACTTTTTCCTCAGAAACACTTCAACCTGGCCAGGAGCCAAGAATGAGGTGATTCTGTTCTTCCAGCTCCAGTCTCTTTGGGCTGAACAAGTAGATTCATGTCCTAATTACACTAAATCACTCCCTGAGAGAAATTAAACTCCAGGGAAACAGATGGCAGGTGACTGGAATTAAGCCTGGGACCTCTCCTAGTTTTCTGTCCCTTCCTCCCTCAAATTGGATAATCACATTTTCTTACATGATGTTTTTCTCTTCCAGTCTTCAAATAATTCTCCTGAAATCATCTGGAAATCAAGAGGCTGTAACATCCAGTAATCGTAAAAGAGACACACTTCATATTAACTCAAGAAAATGGGAATTTAAAATATCTCACTCAACCTGATGATCTCCTTTTCTATCCATTTTCCTGAAGTGATATTCTATTTCTCCTTTAAGTTTCATCTCTGTCCAATTACAACATTTAAAATTATGTTTTCATTTGATTGGGGAATATGACATCCAACATAATATCAGGAGCCATTTCATTTAATATTGGACTTCTGTCATCACGATTCCATGTCTTTGAAGTTTTGTTTTATTTGGTTTATTGCCCTAAACTTTCTAAATAAAACAAATCAAAATATATTACCTATTATAAACTTCAGAGGGAATTTTATTTCACATAATTAAGTTGCACAAATGATCTCTGTTCCGTGGTTCAAACGTTAGCACTCTTTCTAACCTTTTTCCATAAAAATATTAGCTGTGGTGTTTTCCTCTTTTCTACTGAGATTTTTTTTTTTACCAGTCTTGGGCTTGGGCTCAGGGCCTGAGCACTGTCCTTGGACTTTCGCAAGGCTAGAGCTCTACCACTTGAGCCTCAGCACCACTTCCGGCTTTTTTCTATGTATGTGGTACCAAGGAATTGAACCCTGGTCTTCATGTATGCTAGGCAAGGACTTTAACCACTAGGCCAAACTCCCGGCCTCTGAGATTTTTTTTAGTGTTTCTTCTCCATGAAACTTTTTAATGTGTAATCTCCTAAAATATCTTGCCCTCTTTCCTTCTCTCTGTCCCAGATTTCAACACTGGTTTTTCACTAAGCTATGCTCGATTTATATAACTCACATCTCATTCACAGAATGCAATTGTTTCCTGAACATAATGTTATTTAGGTTCATTCACATATCGCAGGTCTAATGCATTTGCACCTTTATTAATATTTCTTAACTTGAATTATACTTGCAGAACAAGGATTGCAAGGTATAATTGAGAATAATCCAAAGATTCATTCGGTAGATATTGCATGATTTTAGTAGGAAGGATCTTGGTCCTTGGATTTCCCCTTGTTAAATTAAAAATATTCTTAGGATCAAGTAATACTATGAAATGGTGTTTATACATTGAGTTATTTAGATTGATTATATTAATTAATAATATCTGGAAGAAAGTTCCTGCTGTAAGAAGAAAGACAATTCTCCAACAGGCTTTTGTTTTTCTGGAAATCTTGTGAACAGAGATACCAAGAGCTTTCCCTCTGGCCATTTTGTTCAGGAATATTGTCAGAAAAAAGAACCTTGGATTAGAAAGAGAGCTTCCTTCTGTGATATAAGGAAGATTGTTTGGGGGCTGTCCAGTATAATAAAGATTATGTTTCTCTCTAAACCAAAAGCCTATTACAAGACATTAGGATTAAGCCTGAGCTTCTTTTTCTCTATGACAACCATTGTGTATGCAGATGTCACATGTTCCTTAATGCCCCTTCATCTCTTACTCAGAAAGCTCATGTCCTCAGCCACCATCTATATAGCTGTATAGAAAAGGAGATCATCAGGTTGAGTGAGATAAGCCAAGTTTGAAAAACTTAATGTTGTAAAATTTTAGTCATCTGTGGAATTCAGATCTAAAAGGCATCTATCTGTCTATCTATCCATCCATCTACTTATCTACTTATCTATTTTCATCCATGTATGCATCTATTTATCTCTCATCTACCAACTATCCATTACTAGCATCTATCAACTATTATCACCTACATTTTATTATATATATGCGCACACACATACACACACACATATATATATATATATAATTTCATCGTAACTAATAGATTGTTTGGAAAATAAAGGGGACTGAGGAGAGGAAAAGGGAATAATGGAGGGTAAATAAAGCCAGAGTAAATTTATTATGCATGAAAAATATTTAAGTAATCTCCCTGAAAGCTGTTGAAGAATGGGAGAACAGAAAAGATGGGGAAAGAGAGAACAGTTTGACTTAAATATATGTGTATGTCAGATACCAAGGCAAACCCTTTGGTATAATTAATATACAGTCAAATATAATAAAAGACAGAAAAGTAAAACTTTGCTGTTCTAGATGCCAGAAATAGGTAGAGGACACGGAGGAACTGTAGCTGAATATGATTGATGTACTTTCTTCATTGCATATGAAAAACACAGTATTGAGAATGCAGAAATTGTCCTAAGGGCAAAAGTGATGAGAGAGAATGATGGAGAAGGTGAACTGATCTGGGTGTGTACTTTTGTGGAAGTGAAACTAAGAAATTTCCCCTATTATTCATAGAACTAATATAGGCTTTGTCTTTTAGTTTCTAATTTGAAGATTTCAATTTGAAGATTTCAATTTATTTACCTATTGTCTTATCCTTATCATGCCACAAAATGCATTTTAAAACTTCTAATTTCTTAGAAAGTTTGCTGCTGTTATTTTTCTCCACTGAACATTTCAATCAATATTGAAACGCTCTTGAGGAATTCTTTCTAGAATTAATTGTCAACATCAATTTTTTCCATCTTCTCATTGCTAAATATATTAAATTTCATTATCTTTTCGCTGTCTTTGTAAGAGGTTTCATTCACTTGGACTTCTTATCTAATTTATTCTTATCTAGAAGTGGGGAGCAAAAAATTGTCATTGTCTACTTCTCTTACACAGAAACTTCTAGTCTAGAGAATAATTACAATGTTCATTAAAAGCCAATATTTATTTAAACATTAATTAACAGATAGTAAAAGCCTAATGCATAAAATATTAGTGATTAGTTTAAAAGTACTAACTGCTTTATTCCTCTCTGCTCTCTTGGGGTTCAGGTATTATAATCCATTTTTCAAATATTATTATAGTTGGAATCAGAGAAGTCAATTAATTTCTTAATTTACACAGTCATTAAGGATTACAACTGGTCCTGAACACATAATATCTGATGCTAAATATCATTTTGTAACATCTAGCAGTCATTTCTTAAGACACACTGAAAAAAATACAATTGCCATATGTTCATTTCTTTCCAAAGTCTAGTGTGCAGAAGGCTAGCCAACGTGCAGGAGACAGCAAGAGAGTCACAAGTTTAAGGCCATCCAGAGCTACATAGTAATACCCTGTCTCAAAACATTTTTATTCAAAATATGAACAATATTATTGCTTTTTGAATTTTTCTTTCTTTTAGAAGATACATAGGAATTAAAATGTGTGATTAACAGAAACTTTCAAATCAATTCTTGCTACATAGACTCTGTGCATGTGTATACACCAAGCATCTGTACTTCAGGATCTTGATGAATTATACTTGAGTTTTCCTTTTTCTCTTTTTGTATTTCTTAGACAGGACCATGTTTATACTACAATGAAGTTTAAATACAGCTGTATGTACGTGTTTGACCTAGTCTACTTCCCTGAACTCTGGATTCGTAGTTTTAAAAACTACCCCAAATTTTTTTTTACTGGACGGTTGCCTTATAATAAGCATCCCAAATTCTATGCATCCAAGAAAACTTAAGCCGTCTACATTATTATACCTCCTGTGTCCTCCATCCTCATTCATAGCATTTTCATATCCCAGTAGATGATCATCAATGTTCTGAAATGCCATTTGCTCATTTTGCAGTCTTTTATCAACCCTTAGAGGGGTGGTTTTATTTTTCTTTTAAGGTATACCAAACAGCCACCCTTCCTCTTACAGGTTTCCAATGAAGCAATATGGCCCCTAATACTGCTGAAAAGACTCTCTGGGTTCTCTTATTCAAAACAAGGGGCCATAAGAGAGCTTCATCATCACATCAGGATTGATGGATGTGCCGTGAATCAGGCTCATTTCAGGTCTGCTACATCTGAAAACAGAACTACATGAGCCCCAGTGTTCATGAGCATATTAAATGTTGATTATCATATTAACTTGTGCTCTTGCTCCCTCCCTTTCTCTTCTAATTTTAGACAGCAAATTCAGTAATACTTTTAAGATGAGAGTGGAGGCCTCCCTCCTCACTGAAGGACAATTGGGCACAACACTTCAAAAGAGATTCAGACACTTATCCTCTTAAACCTTCCAACTCGACAAATGTTCATCTTGTATAGAATGAAATGTGGCTCCAAGGTGTAAGGAAGATCATGGAAATCTATGGCTGGAAACAGATTAGCTGCTGCCAAAATATGACACACCTACGTGACACAGGAAAGCAGAGCCACTGATATGCAGGAGCTTAATACATATTTTAAGGAAGTTCAGAAATGCACTTAATATATTTTAATGCCTTTATTATCTTTAAGTAGGTGTACAAAGGAGGTGCCATTTTACAAAGCAATTTATGAAAATATGGGTATATCTTGATCATTGCCACCCCTTTCAACATTCTTTTTTTTAAATTTTTTATTGTAATTAATAAAAGGGTTACATGATATTTGCCAGATAGGAGGTGCATTAATTCACATACATTGATACCCTTTCACATGTCTTGGTACCCATTACCCTCCCCCCCACCCCTCCCTACCCGTCTTAGTTTTCCCCCCTTCCCTATCAAATTTCAAATAACCAAATACAAATAAATTCAATATATCAGATAACAAAGTGAGATACTGTAACAATATGAGATACCCAAGGGACAGAAAAGGAGATGAGAGACAACATAGTACATTAAGGACAACAATCATTCATTATATGGCTCAACATTCTTAACCATCCTTCTCCTCCACCTCCCCCACTACCCTCATTTTCTAGGATAGACATTATATTCTTGATTGCAATCCTCCCTCTTCTCCATTCTGAAGAATGAAGAAGAGTTTGGTATACCAGTATATGTGTGTATATATATATATATATACATATATATATACACACACACCTAGCATATATAGTATGTATGTATATAAATACTATATATACAAGATACATGTGTATGTATCATATACTTCATAGTTTGTGCTTCTGAAAGTACTGTATATTTGTTTTTAGCAAATAAATCAAAATGCTAAATGTGCTTATACTTGGAGGAAGACTGCTTAATGATCTTGCTCATATTTTTCTGTATTTCCTGAATTTGTACTCTCATAATATAGTTCGCGTTTGGCATTTGAAGCATATGGCAAACACTCCAAGTTGCAAAATGCAAGAAAATGCCAATATTTCCCTCCTCACTGTAAGTACCTATCACATACAGAGAGTAGCCACCATACAAGATCACACAATGAGGAAATACCGGAGTTAGCATTGTGATAGGAATGATTTCATAGTCCAGATACTTACTTACCAACTATTCTGTAAGGGGCACAGGAAAAGAAAAAGACCATCATTACCACTATAGAAATCTTTAGTGCTAGCGTAGAGTTTACAGAGAATAAGCCTGACATCTCAAAATAATGGAAACACTTTCAGGTTTATCGTTTACAACACATTTCTGCCCTCTCCCACAATCCTTTCCCAAAATGCAAAAAAAAAAAATTTCATGTGTCTCAATGGAAAAGAATATTGTTCTAGTACTACAAAGATACTACAGATCGTGAAAACATCTATCTATGTTATCCACCTATCTGGTCTTCAATGATAAATAGAATATAAATGATTAACATTTGCTATCTCACTTCTGCTGTCTAAAATCTAATAGCAATATGCCTAAGTATTCTACAAATTCTCTGAGGTAGTTCCACAAATCTTGTGACAGCATTCTGTTTTGTGCTATCTTTTCAAGGATAATTACATAGTCATCCCTAGAAGTTAGTGATTATATTTCTCTCAAATCAGGATAATAAAGATAATGCCTTTCTCCTGAGTATAAAAAAATTCATTTTGCTATCTGTTTGCTGAAAGACTACAAGTTTTCTAACCTGACAGTTCCTTCACTGCAGCAGAAATTTCTGTGTACAGAGCTGGGCTGCACTATATCCTATCTATTAAACTTGAGGAGGGGGGGGTCTGACAACCCTGAACCTCGTCTGCTGCTTTACCACAGATAGTAAAGGTTTTTGTCTCTACCTCCTGGGCAAAGCCAGGAAACCCAGCAGATTCCTTATTATCCTACAGGCTTAAGAAAGCCCTGATTCACGCCAGTCCTTGACAGCAGGATTAGAAATCATAGCTGCCACTCGCAATGGGTTGACAAGCGATTGAGTGGATTTGTGATTATATGAAGACAGAATGTAAGAAGGATCAACTCATTGTAGAAATCTCCTAGAGCAGAGATTTTTTTTAATATTTTTATTGTAATTAATAAAAGTGTTTCATAATATTTGCCAGATAGAAGGTGCATTAATTCACATACATTGATACACTTTCACATGTCTTGGTCCCCATTACCCTCCCCCACCCCCCCATCTTGGTTTTCCCCTCTTCCCTATCCAATTTCAAATAACCAAATACAAATATATCCAATATATCAGATAACAAAGTGAGATACTGTAACAATATGAGATAACCAAGGGACAGCAAAAGAGATGAGATATAACATAGTACATTAAGGACAACAATCATTCATTATATGGCTTTTGTTTCAGTATCCTGGAGGTCCTTTCAATTAGCTTCATACTATATGGCCTTATGTATCAAGGTTTTGCTCTATTGCAAATCTCTGCTAGAAGAGCCCAAGATTTCTACTGATTATGACAAATGAGGGAAACCATTGAGCCTAAGTTCCCTTGAGTCTGGATTACTTCACTTAATATGACCTTTTCTAAGTCTTTCCGTTTCCTAACAAATGGGGTGATGTCATTCTTTCTGACAGCAGCATAGAATTCCATTGTGTACAAATACCACATCTTGTTGATCCACTCATCAACTGAGGGACATCTAGGTTGGTTCCATATCTTTCCTATGGTGAATAATGCTGCAATGAACATTGTTGTGCTAGTGGATTTAGTATGCTCTAGTTTCTGGATGGTTGAGTAAATGCCAAGTAGTGGAATTGCTGGGTCCACTCCCAAGCTCCTTGAGCTGATTCAAAACTTTGGAAGGGTAGCAGGCTATAAAATTAACCCTCAAAAATCAACTGCCTTCCTCTACGCCAACAGTGAGAGGAACGAGGCAACAATCAGGAAAGCAACTCCTTTCACAATAGCCTCAAAGAAAATAAAGTACCTAGGAATTACCTTAACTAAGAATGTAAAGGACCTTTTTGATGAAAACTTTAAAACCCTTAAAAAGGAAATTAAAGCAGAATTAAGGAAATGGAAAAACCTCCCATGCTCCTGGATTGGAAGAATCAACATCGTGAAAATGACAATCTTGCCAAGGCCTATCTACAAATTCAATGCAATACCCATCAATAGCCCAATGTCATTCTTTAAATAAATAGAAGAGGCAACCCAAAATTTCATATGGAATAATAAAAGACCCCATATAGCAAAAACACTTCTTAGCAGAAAGAACAGCGCAGGAGGAATTTCAATACCAAACTTTAGACTCTATTACAGAGTCATAGTAAACAAAACAGCTTGGTACTGGCACAAGAACAGGCCTGAAGACCAATGGAATAGAACTGAAGACCGACCCAGATATTAAACCACCGACCTATGGCCACCTAATCTTTGACAAAGGAGCCAAAAAAAAATAGAATGGAAGAAAGACAGCCTCTTCAACAAGTGGTGCTGGCAGAACTGGTTAAGCACCTGCAGAAAACTAAAGTTGGATCCTTCTTTGTCACCCTGCACTAGAATTAACTCCAAATGGACCAAAGACCTTGAGGTAAAAGCTGACACACTGAAAACTTTACAAGAAGGAATAGGAGATACACTAGGCCTCCTTGGCACAGGTGGAAACTTTCTTAATAAGGACCAAGAATCACAACAAATCAGAGAAAGGCTGGATAAGTGGGACTGCATTAAACTGCAGAGCTTTTGTATGGCAAAGGACATAGCTAGTAAATTAATTAGGAAGCCTACAGAGTGGGAGAAGATCTTCACCAACCATACAGCAGACAAAGGCCTCATATCTAGAGTAGAGATTTTTACATCTCGATGTTTTTGCAAATATTTTAATCAGTGACTGTCTCTTGTAATCTTTTCAACTTTTTTGCTTTATAATCTTTCCAGGGATGAGTATATTGTTCGGTAGTAAAACCATTGAACACTTGCCTTGCAGGAGGATGATCTCAAGTTCAATTTCCAGAGCCTACTCCTTCCCCTTCTTTTTCTTTCTTTCTTTCTCTCTCAAATACACTCTAAATCCTTTCAAAAGTATGTTTGCTTAGAAAATAAAATGTATTTTGTAAAATGCAATCATTTTTAAAAGCTTTTTAAGAAAATTCTTGGCTGGAAAATAATTCTATCCAAATGCACAAGAGAGACAAGATATGCTTCAACAGTTCTTTACAAGCAATCTATGAGAGTTTCTAGTGATTACAGATTAAACTCCATGAAATTATTTGTGTTTGAACATTCTTGCCATTATTTTACACAGGATTTAAGGCAGCAAACTACAGGTCTAGGATGGCTCATTCAGTAATGCCACGATTACACTGAGTCAAAGTCTCTGTGTCTTGTAAGACCCTGTTGGATAAAGCATACCAGTGCACCACGGGCATATGATTGGAAATATTCAAGTAGACTTGATTTCTTCATTTTCTAAACCATGCTCAAGAAATTTGTGTTATGGGCTTGTGTTTAGAATACTTGGATCATATTGACTTTTCTCTTTTTTTGTTGTTTTTAGACTCAGGTAACTTTAACTCTGGGAAGTATATTATCCTAACTATGCCTCGCCATCAGGAACATTTAAAGTACTGCCTCACTGTATTTTTCATATGCCCCTTCCATTAAGCTGAATTGCTTTGTTTCAGTCCATAAAGAAAATGGTCAAACACCTCACCATTCTCCTCAGTTTCTTGTTTTGGCTTACATTCTCAAAGATGAAAATGATATTTAATGCTCTTCCATTCCACTCCTTTATCTAATGATGGAATCCTCTCACATTTTAAACTAGTTGTTATTCCTCTTACCAAACTTTGCTTGAAAAAGTACATGAGTAGCTCACTAGGTCATGGAGAAGGGTATCTTGACATGGAACAGCTTTCATTGTTAGAAAATTATCCCTTTTCGTTATTAGCACACGTGTCATGGGATATGAAACTTACAAGTGACTTTGAGTGTTATCTAATTTAATTCTTCTATTCAATGTGTTCAGGACCACTTAAGTGGGAAGAATGAAAAACATAAATAATCCAGCACATATAAAAAGGTGCAGTGAGTTAATGAAATGACAAAGAAGAAAATAACCCTGAATTATATGATCAGATTTGATTTTGTGGTCGAGTGTCCTTGGAGAGTTTGCCATGCACATCAATGCCAAGCAGACATCGTAAGGAAAAAATAAATGACATAAAATGATAGACGTTATAAAGAAATAGACACTTGCTTTGAACTTTTATTCAACTGAAACATTTCCCATTTTGTCTTAAATTTATTTAGCAGTACTGATTATAGAAGCTCATGTAGTCTTTAGAATAATGGTCCTCTGGGGGATATTACTGGATTAAATTTATAGTCAGTCTGTAGAAAAATGTCCATATCCCTAAGCATATGCCACTGTCCATTCTCCCATTATGAAATTTCTATGAGTTGTCTTAGAACCAAGAGACACTTGATTTCTTGAAGAAATTGGAATGTTTCTTAAAGAAATGTGAGTGTTGACCACTGACTTTTTGTTCAGCTTACTCTACTATGTGCTGATCATATTCGCCGTAAGTTTGAAATACGTCTGTGAAGCTTCCAAGTGTGTAAATATTTGCTGCAGGGGGAAAAAAAGTCCAACTGTATTCCTCAGAAGTGTTTTTCCGTTAGATGGCTTCTTTAGTGTGCTATTACTTAGTGGTAGGCCCATATCCAATCAACTCCTTGCATTCTTCTCCACTACAATGATGCTAAAACTCCCTCAGCTGTGCCTTCCAGAAGTACCTGCCTCTCTTTGTGGTCAGCTCCCTTCAGGCTTCCAGAGCCAACACTGGCCCTCTGTTGCTAAGACAATAGAAAGTGCCTGGGAATGTATGTTCTGAGCTAATAACCTTAAATGATCACTGACAGGTTTGGAGGGACAAATGCTTTGACTGTCTGAGAAGTATGACCCACACAGGTTCAAGATAGTTTCCAAGGCAAAGTTTTAATGAGAACTTTTCAATATGTACCTCACTTCTTGTCCTGTTTTTCTCTATTTTTCTCTCAATGCTTCTCTGGGAAGATTTTCCAATGAGTCACTTTCGGGAGAGAATTCCTATCCGGCTCTATCAGAAATCCAACCTAAAAATGTCAGTCATGTTACCTGTTAACTTGCTCATTTACCAGAAGAACTCATACCCAGGTCTGACATTCCTGATTGTGACCAACTGATCACATAGGATTTTTTGATCAGAAAATGGTTCCACACATGACATTTCAAGATGAGCTCCTTTAGCCCAGTGAGGGTGCCAGTGTCTCATGCCTGTCTAATCCTAGCTAATCAGGAAGCAGAGACCTGAGGATCATGATTCAAAGCTAGGCTGGGTAAGGAAAATCTGTGAGACTCTTATCTCCAATAAAATGCTCAGAAAACTGGAAGTGGTGCTATGGCTCAAAGTGACAGAGTGCTAGCCTTGGGTGAAAAAGTTCAGGGACAGAGCCCAGGCCCTGAGTTCAAGTCCAATAACTGATAAGAGAAATAAAAAAAATTAAAAGATGAACTCTCTTAGGATCTTATCTTTGAATTTGTACTTTATTTTGTAAAATCTTAAGGGACAATACGAGAATGTGGAGCCTTAAGTCATACATGTTCCTAAAGTCTGTCATCTCCTTATCACCTCTCCTGAGGAGAGGCTTCCTCTCAAGCCTCACTTCCAGGAACATTGGCTTGGTGACTGTGGCCACATTTCTGTCAGAAGAGGCTGGAGTGTGAATCCTGGGAGGACTATATAGTACTCAGGGAAGACACAGAAGCATCTGTGAGTTTCTACACTCACCCCAGGGTATATAGCTCTAAATTGCAAATTTAAAAACAGCATGACAAATAAAGAGATTCACTGCTGAAAGGAGACATGCCTATGTCTGCTTTTGGAACAAGAGGCCTCCCCTTATTTTCAAATTTCAGAGGGACTCACAACTAATGTATATGGACCTCGGTCATTTCCTTTTTTATCTTAATCATAACAGCAACGACAGCAGCACATTAAATAGAAGCATTACCTTATCCAAATCACAAAGGCTTTATCAGTTGAGCCAAAGGAAAACCTATACCCAATACAGTCCATATGGCAGACATTGCTGTTAACCCAACTGTCATTTCATCCTTTTTTCTTCATTGAAGATTCATATTTATTCTTTTAAACACACTCTCTTACACAATTCTGTACAGATTTTTCAGGATTCATCATATCTGGATATGGTACAAGGACATTTAAGGTTACATGGGGGTTTTAGGGAATGGAATCTTTAGGATACAACTTTTAGCCACAAAGTAACCATCTTAGCTCACAAACAAGATTATTTTGAGGATCCGAACCACAGGCTCACTGGCAAGTCAGAAAGACAGAAGTCCTAAATGCAGATCCACACTTCCTCTCACTGCCCACAAACTTCAATTTCATCTATGTAGGGAAACAACATAAACTTCCATCTAAATAAGTCATGGTGCTATTTTTCCCCCTCTGAATGTACAGAGAAAATTAACCTTGGTTAACAAAGGCAATCATTTCTCTTAAAGAAAGGCTTAAAAATCATATTCTCTCAAAGCCAAAATCCATTGTTATAGTAAAAGAGTATCTTCAATTTTTATTGTATTTCTTGATTTTAATACGTATTTATCAAAAAGTTAATTATTCCATCTCCTCTGCATCTGTTAAAAATTTGCCACTTCTAAAGGAGTGGGGAAAATATTTTAGGGAGGGATGGCACTATCTCTGAAGCAAATATGCACAAATATAGAAACCAGCGAGTCACATGGATGCCTGTTGAACTACTTTGTTCCCTAAAATTGCAATTTCAGAGCCTTTGCCAAAACCTGCAGGTGTTTCTTCCTAAGCAGGGTAAAAGATTTTCTTTCCAGTTGAAGACTGAGTTGGCACAGAATTTTTTTCTAACCATGTGAAGATATCAGTGGCCTTAACAGCTTGCAAAAAGGGCTCATCAAATAGAATTCATCATTCATGTTTGATGCATGCACATAAAAGCTGGTTGTTCTGAAAGAACAAGAGCAGATTCATTGAGCGTGATGAAGGGAAATAAAAAGTTGCCAACTCCTCCAGGAACCGCTTCAAAATATTAAAAAGAAATATCAGTAATTCTAGAATTACTGTATTGTTACCGAGGCATTGATGCCTTATACTGGCTCAGGCACTAGCTTGACATTTTCAGGGCACATGGCTTTGCCAAGTGCTTTCTGATGATGGACATGTTGGGATCCTTTCTCTTGCTCTTAGCAATGTGATAAGCAACATCTGAAGAATGCTATAGATCAAGTTTTTCTATTGAGATAAATTGTGATAAGGCTCTAACCTTTTTTTCAAGGATTGATTTCTTGAAGGTCTAGAAGCCCATAGTATGCTTTCTTGGATTTAGAAAAGAAATGGAGTTGAAGCACATATTTAAAAAGAAAAAACCTATGGGGAAAATGCACTATGCAACTTATGGGCTGGAATGGGAGGGGAAACGGGGAAAGTGAAGGAAGGGGTATCATTGTCCCAAAATAAATGTACACATTACCTGACTTATGAAATGGTAACCCCTATGTACAATTAAATTAAATATTTCAAAAACAGATAAGAAGGAAAATACAGCAGTTGAGGAGCATGACAGGGCAAGATGTCTGATAATTGTCCTAGCCTTTTCAAGTTGAGATTCTGCATTAAAAATAAATAATAACCTCAACATAATTAATGCATTTTCACAATGGGTAACCAAACATGATATTTTAGCTTTCCTGGAAAGGCATGCCTAGCCATATCAAAGACATTATGGTTTATATTGTACCAATAGGCTGGCATAGCAAAAAAAAATCATACATGTAAGCTTCCTTGGGATATTTCATGAGTTCAAAGTCAAAGTTAAAGTGATGTAAATAATTGCACATGTCAATAATCATGAGAGCACCATCACTTTTGTCTGTTCTTATTAATGGCATCTGTTCTGAACATCCTACAAATAAAATTCTCAAAGTTGTATTATTTGATGAATCACCATATTCTATGTCATGGAGCACTATTTTATTTTATTTTATTTTTCATATATTTTGGGCACTATTTTAAATAATGAATTATTTCAAATAACATTTATTATATTTAAAGTAATAAAAACTAGGTATTAAAGTTTGCCTTAATATTTTTCATAAAGAAGGAAAAATTATGAAAACAAAATATATACTTTTTGATGTGGTCATAGATTTCAAATAGGTAAGTAATATATTTGAGGCTCATCATTTAGCATTGTTATGAACATGAATAAGATGGGTATCCATTTTCTTATTTGTAGAATATTTTGTCTACTTTAATTCAGATATTTCATATCCCAAAATATCTTAGCTATGCTTCTGCATCATGTTCTGCTAATACTCTAGTTTTGCTTAAACATAATAATAACAGAGTTGAAAAATTAAAGTTGTCAATTTTATCTGAAATATCTATATTTTCTCACATTGTTATACTAGATTTACAATTTTTCTAGAAAGCATGAGAATTTAGCTCAGAACTGGCTTTTGAGTTGAAGCTAAAGAAATAGAAATTTAGACAAAACATATGTTACAAGACATATTGGAAAGTTTTGCAGATATCGATCTAATTTAGGAACAGCTTTCTAATGTGTTCTCAAGCTGTAGACATAGAAAATAGTACTTCAAAAAATAAACTTATAGAACAGTATGTTTATTTTACAAAGTACTCTTCATTGTATCTTTATAGTAAGTTATGATGCTTAAAGGAACTATGTAAAAAAATTTTATGACCAATGAAGAAATAGTGCAAAAAATGCCAGAGCAGGTAACTTCATAAGTAGTTGAAAAAAATTAAGTTTTTTTCAGGGTAAAATAAAATCAATCATGACAGTTTTTTGATAATTAAACAGCTTCTTCCTAGGAAAAGTTTCAATATTTCCTATCTCCAACAAGAAATACAATCAGGAAAACTAAGTAGAAGTTGCACAAAACACATTTCCATCAATATAAATAAGAATTCATAATCATAATTAGTGAAAGTTGAATGAATTTTATAAAAACCTCAAGATATTCCTCTTTATTTTCCTATATATTTTCATCCTTCACATTCTGCATTGCATTATAATTTGATAAATATATAAATAACCTATGCCATCGCTTGCAAAAATGTGGAGAAACAGGTTATTTATAGCTAGAAAATGCTCCTGAAAATGTTATCAGCTTATTAATCAGTTCTCTTTGACAATGGTTGTTTGATTACATAGACATTCGTTAAATAACTTATCATTTTACTCTTCATCAATTTGATTTTCAATGGCACACTCAAATTATTGCAATCCACCTGCGTGCCAAATATATTTTGCGTTGAATATATCAGTAAAAAACAAAAGAGACTAATCAAAAGTCATACACATCAGAATCTTTGACTTATTCTTGCTTACCATGTTATCATTACTACATTTTAAAATAAGTTCCTTCAAAGGCTATCCTGTAACCCACCTGTAATCATTGCTGTTCAAAAGGATGAGATCTAAGGATCATGGTTCAAAGTCAGCTCGGGACAAAAGGACATGAGACTCTTATCTCCAATTAACCTCTAGAAATTGGGAACTGGGGCTTGGCTCAGGGGTAGGGTGGTAGCCTTGAACTGAAGATCTCAGGGGCAATGCCCAGGTCCAGAGGTAGGGCAATAACCTTGAGCTGAAGAGCATAGGAACAGCACCCAGGCTGAGATCAAGCTCCAGGACCCCCGCACACACACACAAAAAAGGCTATTCTGTAATTTGTATCAATTAGTATATCAATATGATATGGAGTTTTCCATATTATATATATTCTCCAATCTTCATAATTTCATGTATTACTCCCAATACACTTGGGGAGGAATCTTGGACTCTTTTTATCTTTGAATCTTTGATTCATCACATTTTTCAAACTATGAATAAGTAAATTTGATCTTTCACTACCTTAGAGTGAAATTGTTATTTTTTCCTAGAACTTATATTCCTTTTGACATATTTCTACTGAAATAGTCTAATGGGAAAATATGACTATAAATTTGGAATTAAGTGACTGAATTTGTTACCTGTAAACATTACATCATCAATTCCTACTGCAGTGGCCAGGACGTTTGTTTCCCTCAATTTTAATGAGACTAATTGCCATTCTCATGTACTTAATTTTTTCATACATTTAAGCTGTCATTTCTCAGTCAATCTTCTTAAATTTTCAAACTACATTTTTATCTACAGTATAAGAAGTATAGTCAGAAAACGATGTTGTAGAAAACATTTTTCAAAACACTCAATATAGCTGTTTTTACAAGAATTTTGCAGCATTGACCACTATATATGACACATACATGATATGAACTAGCCTTAAAATCAGTTGTATTCCATGTAATAAATATACAGGAATTTTTTTTTCTAGATTTGAAATTGAACTCATGAACTTCAACGGGACCTTATCTGGAACTTTTCTAAAATATATGTTTATACACTCAAATGGGGATCATTTGAAAACTTTGTTCATGATACAATTACTCAATGTATATTCTTTTTCTTTCTTCATTAAATACTTGAGTTAGAACTGAGCATTTGCACTGCTAGGCAGACATAATACTACTTTTGCACTGTGCCTCCAGGCATTTTACTTCTCTTATTTTTCAGGTAAATTCTCAGAAAAATGCCCAGGTTGACCACAATCCTGCTGCATATATTCCAGTATTGCTAGAATGGCAGGCATAGACCACCACACCCAACATTTCACTGATTGTTCTTAGGTTTTATGAACTTTCTGTCAAGATTTCCCCTCACACTGAAATCCCATTTTCTGCCTCACTCACAAACGAGGCCCTGACACATCTATTCAGTACATCTTCTCAGTTACATGACCGCGTACTCTCACTGGACTCCAATGATTCAGTTCTCACCACTGACACGTCATCACATCTAGCTTGTGCCCCCTGCCACTCAAAGCAATTCAGCCTTAGGTGACAAATGGCACATTCATCTCAATTGAATAGCATGGGATTATTGATTGGAAAGATTGGAAAGGCTGCATAGAGAACTCTGCTGCCATATATTCATATGCAATTAAATACTTGAAAGAAAGACCAGGACTCACAATCTGTCACCATCCGTGCCTCACTGCATCTTCTCAAAACTCAAAACTGTAATCTTTCAATCGGATTTGACATTGATCTTTGAGCTATAAAATAACCATTGTTTTATTTCCCAATTTAACAAGTAATAATAAATAAACCACACTTATTTCTCTTCCAAGTAAAACACATTTTCCTTTGTACATGACAGTGTTGGTTATACAAATAGTAACTAATTAGCATAGTGTTCAAATAATGTTCTAGAAAGTGTTCAAAATTATCTTTCAAATGTAAAAGATGTGGAAAAAGAGAAAGCACAATTCCTCTTTTCCTGTTGAGTTTTTTGATATAGACTGTATTAGAGGGGGCAAAATTTTAAATGGGGTGATAACAATTACCATGAACTGTACGTATAAACTGAAAGGTTGAGTGGTACCTACTTTGTACGACTACTTAAAGACAATAAAATATTTGTAAACTGTATGATTTTCATAGAGAAATCATAAGTCAAAAATGTACATCTTCTGTTTCAAAATAAAAATCAATAATGGGTAAAATATAATAGCTCTCAATACTCAGAAAATATTACCAAGCATCCAGAAGCAAAGACTAGTAATTTAAATTTACCTTCATTTTATTTAGCTTAGAATAATATTCAAAGAGGAAACAATGACAGTTTCCTCAAACAACCAAACTTGTTATAATGAATATTTAAGTTTTGTTCCTTTGTTTGAAATTCTGTGCTGCTCTTCTCTGTATCTCTGAGACATCTCTGTGGTTGTTGCTGACAACACACTGCTTCCTAGTGACAAACTTTGCTTTTAAAATGTGTCCTGCTGTGTGACTCTGGCTCCCACCACAAGTACACACAATAGGAAATAGAAATTCACACTTCCTTCCTCTGGACTGCTGTACTCTTGACTTGAAAGAATAATGTGCCATTGTATCTTTTATGAATATTTTAGGGGAAGCAAGATAGTAGGATTCATATCAACTAGATTATGCCAGCAGCAAAAATATAATGAGGCATTAGTAGACTTAATACTACTGAAGACATGGAACCAATCCAGATGTCCCTCAGTTGATGATTGGATCAACAAGATGTGGTATTTATACACATCCTATGCTGCCATCAGGAAGAACGACATCGCCCCATTTGTAAGGAAATGGAAAGACTTAGAAAAAATCATATTACGTGAAGTAAGCCAGACCCAAAGTAACATAGGCTCAATGGTTTCCCTCATTTGTCATAATTAGTATAAACCTTGGACTCTCCTAGCAGAGGTTTACAATAGCTCAAAACCTAGATGCCTAAGTCTATATAGGATGAGGCAAAATGAAAAGACCTCCAGGATATGGAAACAAGAGCAATATACGCAGCTTTCAGGCTGCTAAGGAAATCTGATTCTCTGAGTAATTCAGTCTCAAGCAGGAAATTCTTCCACAAGAAATCATCTCACTTCCATTTTTTTCTGAAATTAGAGTAATAAATGCCTGTCTCATCTGAATCTGACCAGTCTCTCCCGGGAAGACTCTGACCCATCAAAACCCACACCAGGGTTTGATGCTTTCCGCAGGAATGGATTTGTCCATTTGCTAGGTCTACTGAGCTGTCATGGAGGCCACTGATTTACCTTGCAGCAGGGTCTTCTTTGTCTGCACCTCTTTAAAGGAGTTAGGACTGGAATTGTCAACATTTTGCTACTTTTCTCTGCCAACCTTACTGTTTTGCCACAAACTTCAGCTGCCTTGGGGATCTCTTTGTTTTCCCAAAGAAATTCTTTCCTTTGTTTCTCAAACTATTGGAGTCCAAAGAAGAAAGCCTCTATTCTGCAAATCTCCCCAATGATAAGATTTCTTAACAAATATAAATTTCAAAAACACCATGTCTAATAGTGCTCTATCTTTTGTATGCTTTTCAGCACATTGACCCGTTAGACAAAACTAAAAAAAAAGTAGCACATGTTTTAAAATTATGAAAAGCAGAGAGAGAATCCTTGAAATCTCGAGAGATTATTGTAGGAAATTATTAATTACTTTCAGAGGAAACGAAGCTCTAAAATGTGCTGGGCAAAGATCAAACTTGTTCTTAATGGTAAACTATATATAACTAGGAGAGAATGTCAATGACAAAAATACCTTGATGTGAATAAATACTAAATTAGCAACACTAGAAAGGTTTCTGAATAAAAAGAAAACAGAAATATAATTGTAACAGCAGATATTGTTCACTGATTTTAATACAACCATGGCACTTTCTAAAATAAAGACAAAGAAATATTTGTAAAAGGAGACCTCCCAGATCCAACACTCCTTTATGCTAAATACTCTGGAGAAACTGGGAATCCATGAAACATTCCTCAGTATAATAAAAGCTGTGTATGACAAACCCACAGCTAGTATTATACTTAATGGCAAAAAGATAAAGCCATTCCCTCTAAAATCAGGAACAAGACAAGGATGCCCACTCTCTCCACTCCTCTTTAACATAGTATTAGAATTCCTAGCTTGAGCAATAAGGCAAGAAGCAAGCCTAAAGGGGATCCAAATATGGAAAAGAAAGTGACTCTCCCTCTTTGCAGATGACATGATGCTGTACTTAAAGAACCCTATAGACTATACTCCAAAGCTCCTTGAGCTGATTCAAAACTTTGGAAAGGTAGCAGAGTATAAAATTAACCCTCAAAAATCAACTGCCTTCCTCTATGCCAACAGTGAGAGGAACAAGGCAACAATCAGGAAAGCAACTCCTTTCGCAATAGCCTCAAAGAAAATAAAGTACCTAGGAATTAGCTTAACTAAGAATGTAAAGGACCTTTTTGATGAAAACTTTAAAACCCTGAAAAAGGAAATTAAAGCATAACTGAGGAAATGGAAAAACCTCCCATGCTCCTGGATTGGAAGAATCAACATCGTGAAAATGACAATCTTGCCAAGGGCAAATTCAATGCAATACCCATCAATAGCCCAATGGCATTCTTTAAAGAAATAGAAGAGGCAATCCAAAATTTCATATGGAATAATAAAAGACCCCGTAAAGCAAAAACACTTCTTAGCAGAAAGAACAGCGCAGGAGGAATTTCAATACCAAACTTTAGACTCTATTACAGAGTCATAGTAAACAAAACAGCTTGGTACTGGCACAAGAACAGGCCTGAAGACCAATGGAATAGAACTGAAGACCTAGATATTAAACCACAGACCTCTAGCCACCTAATCTTTGACAAGGGAGCAAAAAAAATAGAATGGAAGAAAGACAGCCTCTTCAACAAGTGGTGCTGGCAGAACTGGTTAAGCACCTGTAGAAAATTAAAGTTGGATCCTTCTTTGTCACCCTGCACTAGAATTAACTCCAAATGGATCAAAGACCTGGAGGTAAAAGCTGACACACTGAAAACTTTACAAGAAGGAATAGGAGATACACTAGGCCTCCTTGGCACAGGTGGAAACTTTCTTAATAAGGACCAAGAATCACAACAAATCAGAGAAAGGCTGGATAAGTGGGACTGCATTAAACTGCAGAGCTTCTGTATGGCAAAGGACATAGTTAGTAAATTAATTAGGAAGCCTACAGAATGGGAGAAGATCTTCACTAACTATACAACAGACAAAGACCTCATATCTAAAATATATCAGAAGCTTATAAAATTAACTCATTTCAAAACTAATCTCCAAATTAACAACAATCCCATTAAAAGATGGGCCAAAGACTTAAAAGGAGTCTTCTCTGAAGAAGAAACAAAAATGGCCTATAGACACATGAAGAAATGCTCTGGTCATAAAAGAAATGCAAATCAAAACAACTCTAAGATTCCACCTCACTCCAGTTAGAATGGCCAGGATCAAAAAGTCTAGTAACAACAGATGCTGGAGGGGATGTAGCCAGGAGGGATCACTACTACACTGTTGGTGGGAATGCAAACTCGTTCAACCATTATGGAAAGCAGTATGGCAGTTCCTCAAAAGAATAAACATAGAGCTCCCCTATGACCCAGCAATGCCACTACTTGGCATTTACCCAATCATCCAGAAACAAAAACATACTAAATCCACCAGCACAACAATGTTCATTGCAGCACTATTTACCATAGCAAAGATATGGAACCAATCCAGATGTCCCTCAGTTGATGAGTGGATCAACAAGATGTGGTATTTGTACACAATGGAATTCTATGCTGCTGTCAGAAAGAATGACATTGCCCCGTTTGTAAGGAAATGGAAAGAGTTAGAAAAAATCATATTAAGTGAAGTAAGCCAGACTCAAAGGAACATAGGCTCAATGGTTTCCCTCATTTGTCATAATCAGTAGGAACCTTGGGCTCTCCTAGCAGAGATTTGCAATAGAGCAAAACTTAGATACATAAGGCCATATAGTATGATGCTAAATGAAAGGACCTCTAGAATATAGAAACAAAATCCATATAATGAGTGATTGTTGTCCTTAATGTACTATGTTATCTCTCATCTCTTTTGCTGTCCCTTGGTTATATCATATTGTTACAGTATTTCACTTTTTTATCTGATATATTGGAAAAATGCATATTTGGTTATTTGAAATTGGATAGGGAAGGGGGGAAAACAAGATGAGGGGTGGGGTGGGAGGAAGGGAAATGGGGATGAAGACATGAGAAAGGGTATCAATGTATGTGAGGTAATGCACCTTCTATCTCATGAATATAGTGTAATCCTTCTATTACTTACAATAAAAAATATATGTAAAAAAGAAAAGAAAAAAGAAAAAGACCTCCCTTCTGCCAAAATTGTAGATAAAAAATATATTATTCCTATTGATCTTTCTTATTTAGACACAACCTGGACAATTACAGTTTTTAGCAGTGATTTGTGGAGACGCAGCTTCATGAAAACCCCATTTTTCCTGTAGATTGCAAGTCACAGTGAAAGCACAAAATACAGTTACTTTCAGGAATACACACATTGCTTATTTCACAAGTTTGACATGCACCAAGAAAGAGAATTCAGAAGCTAAGCAACTCAAGGGCCCCCTAGGGCCTGTCCACATACTCATACTGTGAATGCACCCAGGTGAAAAAGAATAGCACACCATTGGTCATAGATTTGTAACAAAAAACAGGGAAAACATACTTTTCATGTAGCCACATTTCTTAGCTAGGTTTGGGATTGGAGTGGGAAACACAGAGGCATATAGATGCCCAAGTGACATCATTTGTCCTTATAATGTGCTGGAAAATTGGGTCCTTCCAACTGAGAATGAAACACACACACACACACACACACACACACACACACACACACACACACACACACACACACTAGACAAACAGACAGGAGAAAAACCAATTGGTTCCTAAATTTTCACCTACTTATAGGTCTTGTCTTTGCTTCTTGGAACATGCTTTATTTTGTCTCTAGTTCCAACAGAGTGGCATTACTCTTAATAGTCAACTTGACTAAGACATCACCTAAGGACAATGTGCTAATAAAATGCCTCACACCATCTGGCTGACAAATGTACCCAGGCCCACTCTCAGTGCTCTATGTATGTCATCTTATCTACCTTGCCAGCAGAGCCAGGCAACTGATTCCTAAATTAGTGTTTTCTAAATTGTGGAAATAGCCCTAGGAGGCAGCTTTCCCCAAGCCTTCTCCTGTCCATACATGCATGTGTATATTTCCTGCCAAAGTCAGTCTCCCTGTGAAATCTGTTCCTCTCCAGTGAAGCCTATCTTCTCCTTTCACCTTCAGTCATCAACGGTTTCTCTGTTTTTAACAAAGCATGAAATCATGAATTTGTGAAATAAATGACCCTCAAAGACAATGGATATAGTTGATCCCTTCTTAGTCTCACCAGCTTAGATACATCAATTTAACACATGTATCTGTATGTCTCCTTCACCAACAAGTGAAAGCAAGAGAAAACAAAGCCACTCATAAAAGATCTTTGCAGTAATACTTATATATCCACCTCCTTTTATTTATTTTTATCCTTAAGTAATTTTACATAGGATTTCACCATTCAGCAGAGTAGTATGGGAACGCAATGAATCATGATCAAGTCTGCAGCATGATCTAGAAAGTAACTTCACAAAGAAAGAAAAACTAAATGACATAGTAAAAATTTTGTTTATTGAAGAGACGTGCCCATTTCTTAGAGCATAGAAACTAATGCTCTATATGCCTAGCAATTATTTTAAGGCCACTGACAAAGACATCAAGGAACTCGACATCTTATTTTGTTGAAACAAGTGTCAACGAAATATGTGTGCTAAAAGTAGACTGATTCACAAACTGCTTCTTGCTTCCAAACTTGTGAAACAAGCAATATGATTAGGCCTGAAGTTAACCAAATTCTGTGCCTTCATCCTGACTTGCTATGCAAAGGAGAAGCAAGATATTAATTGTATACAGGTCACAAATTGCTACGGCAACTCAACTTGGTCCATGTGGAGTACTTAAACTAGAATCAACATTTGAAACTCGGTCTGCCTGTATCCCTAACTACTCAGAAGGCTGAGATCTGAGGATCACATTTCAATGAAAGCCTGGGCAGACTCTTATCTCCAATTAGCCACCAGAAAACCAGTAGTGGGAGCTGTGCCTCAAGTGGTAGAGCACTATCCTTGAGCTTTTTCAAAAAGCTGAGGGATTCAAGCTCCACAACCAACAAAATTTAAAAAAGAAAAAGTATTTTCCAGTGGTGAGTGAGTGCGTATATACGAGCTCCATTCTATGTTCACTAAATGAACACATGAGATTGGTACCAAAGCCTGATGATAAAAGGGAAATTAGCTAGACCAATCAAATATCTTGTCCTTATGCAGGAATCAGAGTAGATAGGATAGATGGAAAAACTATTCTTCCATTTGGGACACATCTTAAATATATTTTATATAAAATATACTTACTTACATATATACATGTAAATATGTATACATGTAAACATACATACATACATACATGCACACATACACACATACACACATACACACATACACTAAAACTCTGAAGCACTGCAAAGGAAATCAGAGATGATTATAAAGCATTCTGGATTTCATCAGCACTCATAAATGTGCTAATAACCCCCAGACAAACATCATGAATCTTGAGCTAAACAAAGCCATTCCCAGCTTCTAGACCCATCCCATGTACTAGTCTGAAGTTATAGAGAAAGAACATAGGTAACAAGACCTTTACACAACAACTGCACCATAGAATCCTCAGAGACAAAGACAGATTATATTTTATTATCAAAGTAAGCCTTGTGAAGATGTAAAGCTAGTCTTAAAACTGACCTGTGTTCTCTCTGACTACAATGGAATAAAACTAGAAATCAACAGCAAAACAAAATGAACATGGAGGATCGAACAATATAATTGTGAATCATAGAAATAAAGGAAATCAAAAAGATGCTAGCATCTAATGAAATAAAATGCAACTTCCTGAATATTTTGGGTACAAGAAAGACAGTGGTAGAAGAAAAATATACAGTAATAAGTGCCAGCATTTAAAAAAAAAGTAATGTTGAATGAAGAGAGGATTGGGGAAGAATGTATTTATAATATTCAATGCATACCCTATGAAATGAAGAAAGCAAGGTAGGGGTAGGGATGGGAGCAATGGTAGAGAAATATGAAAGGGCTGTTATCCATCCAGATCCACTGTACTCATAAAGCAATTTATTGAATGGTGAGTCCTTTATGCAAACACTTAAAGGTATTGTTTTAAAAAGAGGACTAATCTCAAGTCAGGAGTTTAGCCTAGTGTAAAGTGCTTGCCTAGCATGCTCAAAGACCCGGATTCAACTCCTCTGTACCACAGACATAGAAAAAAGCCAGAAGTGGTGCTGTGGCTCAAGTGATAGAGCTCTAGCCTTCAGAAAGCCTAAGGACAATCCTCAGGCCCTGAGTTGAAGGCCCAGGACTGGCAAAATATTAAAAAGGAGTAATCTCAAATAAATCACCGAATGATGCATCTCAAGCTATTGGCAAAACAAGAATATGCTAATCCCTGAATGATAGAGAATGAGAAACTACTCATAATATGCTCAGCAGGACATTAGCTTATCAATTCATTTGCAAAATTCTCCTTGACATCACAGCTCAGATTGAAGGAGGAATATTATAATGAAAGAGTTTTCTGAATGCTAAAGAATGCATGGTTATCAAGAATTAAACTCTTGGGTACTAACAGGGATGTATAGTATGTATAATTACTATGGATTTTTCAAAAGAAAATGCCAATTGGGATTTTTTTCATTATATGTGTGACAATTCTGCAGCCTAAATTGTAAACATTCTTGATGCACAGAAATCGTTCAACTGATGATTATGCATTCTTCATTAGTTTTTGGAAATAAATAAGATAAAAAGGAAATACTACTGAAGCAAGAAAAAAATTCATGAAAAAAATGATAATTTCTCATTTCTATGAGTCAAAGGAAATTTTACTCTAGGAATAGGATATTTAATTTTATAGGAATTGATTGCTTTTGTTAGTAAGAAAAGCCCCCAAAAAAGAAAAGTCAAATTTTTTAAATTATAGATTTCCTAGATAATGTCCGCCAAAAAAGAATTTTGGTATTCATAATGTTTTTAGAGGCTTAACATAATGCTGATGTTTCTCTTATTTACACATCAAATATGGATTTTCAAGTGTTAGTTTGGATAAGAATAGCAAGAATAGTTTTATTCTCTCTAAAAGTCCATTGTAGAAATAATGATAATAATAATGATAAAAATAATAATAACTAGGGAGATATATTATGGATCTTATCAAGTAAGTACAATTATAAATAAAATACTTCAAATTTTCCTGAAATAAATATCATCTCAAATATGGAATTATTACTTTAATGAGTATATATGCAATAAAGGCATTCAAGAAACTCTCAAGACTATCAGATCTTCTCTGTGATTAATAAGTCAGATAAAAACAGAGAACAATTAAAATTTTTTCAGAGAAAATTTTGTCTGACCATAGTCTAATCCTTTGCCAGTTCTATTTTCAGTCAAGGGTCTCAGCTTAATGCATGTCTTCCTATAATAATTTCCTCACCAAATCTAGCCATAATCCAAAGGCTTTCACAGAAAACCTCTCTCTCTCTCTGTCTCTCTCTCTGTCTCTCTCTCTGTCTCTCTCTCTCTCTCCTCTCTCTCTCTCTCTCTCTCGCTCTCTCTCTCTCTCTCGCTCTCGCTCTCGCTCTCGCTCTCGCTCTCTTTCTCTCTCTCTGGCCTCATCAAGGAGCTGAGTAAACTCTAACTTCATGCCATAGCCTCGTGAAACGTTTTTTAAGCTAGAAGACATAATGAACAACTAACGGATCTGGGTAAAAGGTGAGTCATATTTGCTTTCATTACTTGAACAATTCCACACTTGGCATTACTTTGAAGGATAAGATGATTGACACAGAAATGCTGCAGAAAATTAAATACAGGTGTTAAACTGAGATATGACCTAAAAATGTCTTCAAACATATGAAGATACATTAGAAATAAGATAAAATGTTTTCCTCTAAACCAGAAAAAAAAGAAGTTGTGTTAATTCACATGTCAAAAAAATCAAAATACAGGTAACTAACAACTAACATTGTTAGAAAAGTGCTTATGCATTTTGCCACATAAACTTTGTCTCTAAGGTTTTTGTCTTTGAGGTGTCTCAAGTTTAATTAGTTGTAATTTTTGGTCACTAATGTATATATATATGAGTGTGTGTATATGTATTCACAGAAATATATTAAAATATTTTATGAGAATTCATGCTGAAGAAATATCTTCAAAAGGCATCAGGTTAATAGCAAAGCAGATTATTCTAATATTTTCCAAGTATAAACACAAAGAACTAACAAGCTATAAAATTAAAATACCTAAGAAATTAAATACAACTTAAATGAGTAAAACACATTTCTGTCCTGTAATGTAGTATTAAAAACAGTCTTCATTTAAGCTTGTAGTACTGGGAGTTTTTGAAATACGGACTGAGAAATGAGACAGATTTGGACAATTTGGCAAGACAATTTTCTCTGTACATGAAGGGACTGACACTGTTCCTGTTCACTTCTTTAGTCATTCCACTTCTGTGAAATAATAAAATAATAATAATAATAGCTTATGGTTTCATTAAAAAACAATTTAAACAATAAAGAAGGAGTATAGATCCATTATATTTGGTGCTTAATATTTTTCTTTGGAAATATCATTTCTATTATCTATGTCATATTGTCCAGCTTTATAATAAACACATCTGATGGAGATATTAAAAAAAACTCTCCAGGAGCAAGTGGTTTATACCTATCTGAGGATCAAGGTTTAAAGACATTCTGGGCAGAAAGGTTTGTGAGATTCTTATCTCTGAGTAACCACCAAAAAGCCAAAAGTGGAGACAAAGTTCATTTGTGAGCACAATAGCACAGAGACAGAACCTAGGCAATTTACTTCAAGCTACAAGACCAGCAAAAGTAATTAATTAATTAAAACTTGGGGCCAGGAGTGCTTGCCTAGCATGCACGAAGACCTGGTTCAATTCCTCTGTACCCCATATATATATAAAAAAAAAAGGTTGAAGTGGTACTTGTCTCAAGTAGTAGAGCTCTAGACTTGAGAAAACCCAAGGACAGTGCTCAGGCCCTGAGATCAAGCACAGAACTAGCAAATAAATAAAATAAAACAAATAAATAATCTTATAGTAAGAAAGCACATGATAAAATTTAAGGTAGTGCTGAAAATGAAATTGATGTAAACTCAAATTTAATCCCATGAGATAGAGAGACATCAGTAGTGATTCCAGCATTATTGGGCAAGGAAATACAGCCCCAAGATATCCAAGAAGGAAGAAAACCAATGAGAACGTTCTGTGAGGCTTAGAGCAAACTGCTGGGGAAGTCACAGATGTCATTCAAACACAGTGAATAAAGCACTGAAGCTGTAAGAGCAAAGAGAGATCCTAAAACTAAAGCAAATTATATTGCTTCGGGAACCTGGCTAGATTGAAATGTTAAAAATAAAAAGGAGGTTATAAGCCAAGAAAACCACCTTACTTAAGAATACCAAGACTGACTTTGGCAACAACTACAGGGCACTGACCAGCTGAGGGGGTTCTGCCAGTAATCTATTCTCATGTCAAATTTAAAGGTAATGTGACTATTACCTAAACATACCATGAAGGAGAGGTCCCACGGTACATCTATCTGCTGGTAACTGCATGCTCTCCACAGAATGAGAAATTTTAACATGTTTCATTCACTCTATGTCATTGATCCATCAACATAAAGAACAAGAAATGAAATCTACAGAACATAGGATGGTATCTATGATAAATATGCATTCATTTAGTAATGCTTAAATCCTACCATTAACTTGGCATCAGTCAAAACTTTGTGGGGGGAAATAACAAATATATAGAGAAAAAAGAAGCATCCCAGTGCAAGAAGATCATCATCCAGTTATGTTTTGTTTGGGGGCCAGGAGTGTGGCCTTGTGGTAGTGTGCTCGCCAAGCATAAAGGAAGCCCTGGGTTCAATTCCCTGGAGCCACATACACAGGAAAAGCTGGAAGCAACACTGTGGCTCAAGTGACAGAGTGCTAGCCTTGAGCAAAAACTGTACAAGGACAGTGCCCAGGTTCAAGCCCCAGGTCTGACAAAAAAAGCTGCATCTGTTTATCATGTCATATTTCATAAGTGCTAGTATCTGTAAACCCTTGCAAGACCATTTGTATTAGGGTTCTCCACAAACTCAGTCCCACATGTATAAATAATTGAACCTATAAGAGCAAGAGACACCCAAGACATTTCACTAGATTTTCTGCAAGATGAACTAAGAAAGTCCATTGCATGAGGATCAGAGTAAAAAGGCTTCAGGATGAGGGAAAACAAAACTCCCTGCTCAACACCAGATGCTTGAGAGCACAGAGGCTACTGGTTGTGTATTCATTATTATTACTATTTACTGTTGTAAATCCTACAATCCAGAGGCTGAAGGGCCAGGAATTTTGATGTCCGTGAGTAGGTAGCAGCTAGAACCACTCAGTCACATAGTAGGAGGTTGGTTACACTTGTCTTTTTCCTCTCTTTTTTCCTATGATTTTATCTAAGGGAGGTTGGATATGGCCTTTAGATTTTAGCATATATAGTGTGAATACAACTAAGCCGCAAAGAAAGAAAGCAATACAGGAACTTCAAAACACTTGCTCTTTCCATGGAAAGGGAAACAGCCTCTTCATTTGTATGACAATGGAGCTTAACACAAATGGTAGATAAATGATGTTATTGTTATCTAATATGACAAAAGATGAAAACAGCTGTTGAGAAACTTTTGTCCCTCTGCTCTCAGTGAACTATCCTATCCCCACATTCCTTTAGTTAAACTTCTGATCTGGAGACATATGTTGGCCAGGGAAGAGGGACTCCCTATACTTCAAGTTTTCAGCAGGGCTGTGAGGAGACATTTCAGCACTGCAGGGCTGGACAGCAGCAGCGAGAACTCTGCCTTTCCTAACTTATGCACGATTATGTCCTGGATGTCTGGATTCTAGCCAGAGAAATTTTAGTGTATGAGTAAAGGTTTTGCACCTCAGGCTAATTACCAATTTTTGTTTTTTAATTTATTTTTATTATCAAGATGATTACAGGGGGTTACAGTTCCATTTTCTTTTATTCAATCCAACCACTTCACCTCCCTCAACCTCTGTTACAGCTAGTCTATTATTCATTTAACATTTCTCTATTTGAAATAACTAAGGTGGGTTTGGTCATGATTGATCTATGTTCTGGTTTCAACTTTCCAGGCTTTAGTGAAAACAAGAGAGATGCCTGGCTGGGATAAGAGGCATCCTGAAGGTTCAGAGATTTCTTTCAAAACACTGTCCAGGTCTTTCTGCTGTGCAGAACATGCCTACATGAAGAGCGTGGGTGGTCTAGTTTGTTCAAAAAGGCTGAACTCTGTGGTCAGGTAAAGGAAAAGAAATCATTTGCACTTCTAAGCCTCACACTTGCTGAGGATACACATACGGGTTTCAATGAAACCATATTGGTGAGGGAGGAGAGAGCTGCTTTATAATACTGATACAGGCCAGCTGAATGAAGACTTCCATGGAAGCACAATAAGAGGAGTAGATAACACCACCATTCAAGATACAGAGAACGTGTAATATATATATAAAGTCCCTGGGATTTAACAAGGTTCAGTGGGCACAGAATGAAAGTTGAGGAGTGGATGCCAGTAATCATATTTTCATAACCATTAAAGCTGTAGAAAAAAAGCTGTCTTTCTCACTTTCTTCCTCCCTTTCTTTTTCTCTTTCCTTCTTTCTTTCCTCCTTTCCTTTCTTCCTTTGTGTTTTTCAGAGACAGTCTTTCTGTGCAGCCCATACTAGCCACCCAGCCTTCCTGCTTCAGTCTTCCCAAGTACTGGGATTCTAGCTATACCATGCCAATCCTGTTTATATATATATATATATATATATATACATATATATGTGATTCACAGCTAAGACTGCAAAAATGCAGCATAAAACAGCATGTGTAAGAATCCCCAAGGAGTGGAAATTGTTTTACATGGTGTTGACTTCACAAAGATTGCAGGCATATAAAATTACCTTGAGACTGGGAATGAAATGTGTGGATTCAAAGCAAACATTGAAAAAATCGAGTTCAATACAATTAAGGGCTATTTCCCATTAAGTTGCAACAATAAACAATTATTAAGTTATTTGAATCCTACTAATGAAATATATTTCCAGTTAAAAGGAAAGAGCATCTGATTATCTTGTTCAGAGTCACTTAATATTCAAGAATAATTCTGAGAAACACTTGGGGTTTAATGGAAATATAAGAACATATCTTTAGTATTTATGAATGATACTTGTAACATAACAATAACACCACCAAAAAACTTCAGTAAACAAACCAAAACCATCTCAGTGAAATATATTTCCAAGCAAGGAGCTAATGGCTCACTCCTGCAATCTAGCTTCTCAGGAGGCTGAGATCTGAGGATCACAGTTCAAAGCCAGCTTGGGAAGGAAAGTCTGTGAAACTTATCTCCAATAAATACTCAGAAAAGGCAAGAAGTAGTGCTGTGGCTCAGGTGATAGACTGCTAGCTTGATCCAAAAAAATCCAGGCATAGCACGTAAAGCCCCAGAACCAGCAACAACAAACTCAACTTCCATAGCTACCTATAGCAATCACCAATACCATAACAATCCTGAAGACTTTAACGTAGTAAAATCTTAACCAGAAGCAATATCTGTCACTTGATTCTAAGGAAACAAAATTAAAAAAACAAAAAAAGGTGTCTCAGAGTAAAAATTAAAATCTCAAACTCCAAGATCAGTTGGTTGGATTTTCAGTCATTTGAACAGAGTTCACTGCAATCACTGATTTGGTAACAAGAGAGAGAAAAACTTATATCCAGGACCATTTAGTATGGCATGAAACTATTGTCTGTCTTCATGTTAAAGCAGATAACACTCTGTTCCTGGTCCCTGTTAGACCAAAAACACGAATAGGGAAGCACTTAGAGCGAGAAACTATTTTACTTTCATATATATTTAAAATGCTGATGAGATAAATGTTGAACTAGCATTTTAAAAAGCCATGTAAATAATCCAATTTCCTCCTTTGGGGCTTTAAAAGGCACACATTTTTCCTTTTTTTCAAAGTAGAAAACGTTATTTGCTTTCCAAATTTAGCATTTGAAATATGGCCCATGCTAGAATTTGTATGAAGACACATCAAAGCTCTGTCAAATGCCTGCATTTTCATCCTTGGCACAGCTCTGATTCATGGTCTCCACCACACTGAACACAAAGTTGGAATCCATATTTTCAGCTGCATAAATAAAAGGTCTGAGATTTACAGGCTGTTCAATCCACAAGAGACCCAGGGGATGTCAGTTATGGAAGGGACAGAATATATATAGCAGATTAGAACACATACATCCTTCTTATTCCATAGGAAGATTTTCAGCAATTTTTTAAATGTATTTACTAAGAACAGGTTGACTGTATAAAGCAGTGTAGAAGTTCCTCAAAAGACTAAACATAGAGCTCCCCTATGACCCATCAATCCCACTCCTTGGCATTTTCCCAATCATCCAGAAACAAGGACATACTAAACCTACCAGCACAACCATGCTCATTGCAGTATTATTCACCATAGCTAAAATATGGAACCAACCCAGATGTACCTCATAGATGAATGAATCAAGAAGATGTGGTATTTATACAAAATAGAATTCTATGCTGCCATCAGAAAAAAATAACATTGCCCCATTCATAAGGAAATGGAAAGATTTGGAAAAAATAATATTAAGTGAAGTAAGCCAGACCCAAAGGAACACAGACTCCATGGTTTCCCTCACCTACAATAATTAGTACACATCTAGGATTTTCTTACCAGCGGAACACAATAGTTCAAAAGCTATCTGCATATGGCCATCTAGGAAGAGCCTAAGTGAAATGAACTCCAGGACAGGAAAACAAGAGATTTAGCTTGTGGTTGTTATAATTAATGTACCATGTGAAGTTATATCTTTACTCTTTTTTTTTCTTTTTTTTTCTCTTTTTCCCTTAGAGTTTATCCTCTGTTGCTGCTATATCTGATTTTGGTACCTGGTGCAGATACATTTATTCATTTATTTGAATAAGGGAAGGAAAGGGGAAAAACAAGATGGACCAGTGTAAGAGCAATATTCACAAGACTATATGTTAGACATGTAGTCTACAACATGGGAGGAGTTGGGGGGGGTAAGTGGGAGAAAAACATAGGAAGGGCTAACAATGTTCAAGAAGTAATGTATTCACTATCTCATTAATGGTAATTGTAACCCCTCTATACATCGCTCAAATAATAAAATTAAAAAGAACAGGTTGAAGAGTATATGGGAAATACATTCTGTTCATCTATCTATGATACTTTATCCATTTTCTGTAATTTCATAATTTCTTACTCAAAATGTCTTTCATCTTGATACAAAATCATCTTGAGATTAATCTGTTTCCTATGAAAGTCTCTAGTCATTTTAGAGAAGTATTTTAGAAGCCACTCTAAAAGAGCTAATTACCTGTGGCATATTAAGAAGCAATGGTGCATAAAACCTTTTTCGATATCAAGTTCAGTGCAGGACAAAAGGCAAATTCATTAATATGAGTGTTAAGACAAATGAAACGAAAAGACATGGTTGTTAATTACACTGGAAAAACAAATGAGAGCTTTTCATATGGAAAGAAAATCTTTTAAATATTCAAAAGAATATTCATATTGTTCTATTAAGCTTTAATATATATGTATATATATATAGAGAGAGAAAGAGAGTACTGTGAAAATGGAGATTTGGTAATAAATTCCATTTGGGTATATATTCTATCACAGATACACAAGACATAACTGTTAGTGATTGTGAATAAAAAAGGAAAAAATAAGCATCTTTCTTTTAATCAGTAAAGACCAATGCCCTAGATCATCAGAACAAAGAATGGGTAGACTATCATGCTGGGGTCCGAGGCTTGCTGTCCTGATGGTCTTTATTCTATGCATAAATTTTTAATTGAAGACTTTTGAGTCTTCCTTTAAGCAACTCCTATTTTTATACTTACTCATTTGTGTTTTTATTATATACAGTTTTGTTCTCTCCATGTAGAGGTGTTAAGAGCTTTACTCCAAATAACCTGTGAATCTACTGAAACTAAATTATCTTCATGAAATAGACTTATTACAATAGTTTCTATAAAGTAAAAATCACTCATAGAAATCCAAGTTTCTATTATGTTGGGTGAAATGTATTTTTTCTTCAAGATCTATAAAATCTCTGAAAGGCACACAAAATTTTCAGTTACTTCACTACTCTTCTAAGTAATTAGAGTTCTTTCTGACACAAATTGTCACTTTTGATGATACAATTAATGGCTTCGCAATATATTTGGGAAAAATATGCACTAAGTTTAGGTGAATGACATCACAACTAACTTTCACTACAAAATACCTTTGTTTTTCAACATAGTTGAAGGCTCATAACTGTAGCCATAGCTACCAAAGAGGCTGGGATGTAAGGCTAGCAGTAAAAAACAGGGAAGTCCAAGAGAACCTTATCTCAAAACTCTTATCTCCAATTACCCACTAAAAACTAGAAGTGGACCTGCAGTTCAAAGTGGTAGAGCACTAATTAGCTTTTTAGTCTTGAGTGAAAAAGCTCAGGGACACAATTGCAAAAAAAATAAAAATAAAAAGCAATGTAAAAAGTAGTATATTTAGTTATTTTAGTGCTTTAAAAAAATCTCACAATAAGGGCCAGGTGTTTGGCCTGGTGGTAGAGTGCTTTCCTGGCTTTCACAAAGATCTGGGTTCGATTCTTCAGTACCACATACATAGAAAAAAAGCCAAAAGTAGGACTATGGCTCAAGTGGTAGAGCCATAGAGCCTTGAGAAAACCCAAAGACAGTGCTCAGGCCCTGAACTCAAGCCCAGGACTGTCAAAAAAAAATAGTCTCACAGTAAAGAAATCTACACTAATAAAAGCCTAGATTTATAATATTTGGCTTATAAATTTTGTCTGACTTGGGATAAAAGTGCTTTAGTAGACATCTAAGTCTTATTTTCCATTTATGACCCAATAAATATCTGCAGTATATAATCACCGTGAAATGAAAACCCCTTCACTTTATATCAAGATCTCATCTGGTACATAATAAAATTGCTTCTTTTATTTAGTTGGTATAGTTTACCAACTAAATAAAAAGCCAAAAATGAATGCAAAATAAATGACATGCAAGATATTATCTCAATCTATTGGGTTTGTTGTAAGAACTAATTAAGAACAAAGAGGCTATTTTAGTTCAAGTGTCAGAAAACAGTGTTTACAAAAGAGAAAAATCTATTTATTTTGCATTGTGTTTCTGAAACTATGAAAAATCCACACATCAACTTTGGGCTAATCAGAACAGTCATAATCTGAAAATTCAGAAAATACTCATTGTGGTGTCATTCATAGTCTCCCCTACAATTTCCTGTGCTTGTCTCAATGTCTTATGGAATAAATGAATCTGAGTCTAAACAAATCAAAGTCATGTAGTGCATAGCCCATTGCTGTGAATATAATAACTGACTATAAAATTTAAATATTAGTGAGAGACAAAGTCATCCAGTTTTCTATAGATAGTAATAGTTAATGACTTAAGTATAATTAATTAAGTATAAGAAATAATTATTGGTGGCCCATTTTCAAAGCTAGATATCTGATTCCAGGGTAGAACATTACTATGAACTTACTCAACAACTTGCTACTGGGGTAACTTGTAGTCTTCCAGGCAAGTAAGATGTACTCATAGCCAACTATGAGTAACAAGCATATACTTAAAGAGGGAAAGAAACAGAATACAAAAGCAATGAAACTTAGGGGATGTTCAGAAAGATTGCAAAACCTTCACTTAGCCAATGAGCAACCGAGGAAGGGACTGGCATGCAGGTAACAGATTGTCTCCTGCCCACCAGACATCTGACCATGCAAAATCACCATTAAAATTTCACCTTCACTATACGTTTTGTCTCAGAATCCATTTTTGAGCCTGGACTAGTGAAAGTCTTTCTCACAAGGAGGTCATATGGAACAAAGTCTGCAATACAAGTAAATATATTTGCACACTACAATAGTGAACATTATAATTACAAACATATTTTGCCCAAGCTATATTAGTATTTTAAATATCACTTTCTGTTTGAGCCATCCCACCAAATGATAAAGTCCTTCCAACAATTTATTAAAATATAGCCTGAAAGATACCTGGAAACACTGCTAGTCTAATGAAGAAATGCTTTTACAATGTTTACTGAAATTGAATACTATTGAGGTTAAAACAAACTTTGGAAAAAGTAATTAATTAAGCCTCTCATTAAAAACAAGATTCAGCTCTAATTCCACATGAAAATAATAGGGTTTCTGAAAGAAAAGGTCTTACTTAAAAAAGATAAAATAGATAAACTTACAAACTATGGCAATGTTGTTTATTCACAGCAGAACAACTGGCTCTGTCCTCTCAGAACTCCTCTCCAGTACATTTCCTGAAAATCAAAATATATAAATTTGAACGTCTAAGCATAGAACAATTATAAAGAGATTCTGACTTATACAATGAAAAGGCCACATGCATACATATAAATCACAATTTTCTCTAAATAAATGTTACAGTATGGTACAATGGAGATATTATAAGAGTAATATAGTATTGATTTTTGTGAATTTTAGGCCACATGAAAGAATTTATCCAGATTTCCATATGGTCTCAAAACATCTGCACCCTTCCATGTATTAACAAGGAATCAACCCAAGTCTGATTTTCTATTAAAGGTGTCCAACATTATCTATCTAGTGTAAAAGAGAAAGAGTTGTTACATGCTATCATTTGTGAACTACTGTTTTTGCCTAAAACTCAGAAACAGCCACAATGACAAAGGAATAACAAACACTGAAGAAAAACCAAAGAAAAAAAGGAAGAAAAGAAGGGAGGGAGAGAGGGAGGGAGGGAGGAGGGGCGGAAGGTGGGAGGGAGGGAAGAAGGAAGAAAGAAGAGGGGGAGGAGGGAGTAAAAAGGAAGGAAAGTGAGGAGAGTGGGGAGAAGAGGGGAGGGAAGGGAAGGGAAATAAGACTAGAATATCTGGCTTCCGTTTGAACTAATTATTTCATGAAGATATAGTCTGAGTTGATGATCTGTTCTGAGTAGAATGCTGATGAATATGAAGAAGATGGAGATGGGCTATTTTTCTCTTTATAATAGGGTCAACATAAAGCATTATACCTATGATTACAATGGAAGAATAAATTTGAAGAACTAAACATTAATATTAAAAAAGAGCTGACTTTTACAATATATATGACCATCTGTGATTTGAAACAAGTAGCTCAGTTCCAAAATGATATCAATATTATCTCCTGGGCAACAATAATTTGAACATTTGACCTTTCTAAATAAGCTAACTGCTATAGCATGCTGGCCCTCATCTTTGTACATATATTCATAAAAATAAAAGTTTCATTGATCAGCTCTATATTGTGGCATCTTAATCATTTACATATTTTACTATAATTCACATAATCTGTTTTTATTTGTTGTAAAATAGTTATGGAAGAATTCCTTATTTATGTGAAAAAATGTTTTTGACAGGTGCAGAGACATCTGCCCGTGTTATAACAAAGGCACAGAGAACAATCCTGTGGCAAATGCTTTAGACTTTTTTCATGAGAAGGGTATGAGAAGGGTGAGGGATGGGGGTCACCATTATAGATAATGAGCTTAGTCCTGCCCAAATCAGAGGAAGGAAGTGGTCGCCTGATCTGACTGCTTCAATGACACAGGGCCCGTAATTTCTACTAATCATGAGTATGGCTTTTTAAAAATATTTTCTTTCTCATATTTCAAGATTTTTCTCCAGTAAGATGCAGAGCAGTAGTCAGTTGGTCTCTAGGGAACTCAGGACATTGCCTTGTACATGGTATATTTGTATTTTTCACAGGATATGAATTAAGAACACAAGAACATATCTAATAACCCAAAACAAACATGAACAACATCATACGCATTTAAATATATATGCATATATAATTGCAGTCAGTACAAAAAGCTATGTGAATGCTTGCTACTTTTTCTCATATGTACTTCATCACAGTATCTTTTATTTTTCTTCCTCGGTATTGAAAATAAAGAAAAACTTATCAGAAGACAATTATTAGAACAAATTTACTTGATTATAATAAGTATGAAACAGGAAACAAAACATAGGAAACTTCCTACACAAAAAGAAACTATTTAGAACACTGAAATGATTTTTGAAAGAATGCTGTGAACTGTGTAAAACAGAGAAAAGAGCCATAATTTTCAGCCAGTCTCCACTGACAGGCCATGACATGAAATCACTCTGCTCCTTTATGATAAAGAATACTGACTTCTGAGAAAATTTAACAGAGGAAAAATATCTTAAGAATTCATCGAACCAGTGACATTCCCTTACTACCCCCAAGTGTGGACCTATTTGTAGATACTCAGCAATAAATTTGCTGAAAATTAACTATCTGACAAATGAAAGCTTATCTTCATGAAAGACAGAGCAGAAAGAAACTTTTAGAATATCTTGACTACTTCAAATAAAAAATAGCCCACTGGTTGCTCTAGTTAGAGGATTTTATATCTGTTCAATTTCTCTGAGGATGAAAATACTGAAACAATATGTAAGAATGATCAAAGACTGACTGTAATAAATGGCTAGATGATATTAAATAGATGAGCAAATAATCACATTGCTATGTTTAAAATTAAAATATAATTTGGAAAAATCAATGGCTATATTTATTCACTCATAGACTAAATGACGAGATAGCATGTTGCTGTTGAACGCATAGTCTGGTTTTGGCAAAACAATTCTGGTTTTGGCAAAGAAATGATGCTCCAAAGATAAGCCAAGAAAGTTTGTAAGAGTGATAATGAAAATTTCTTGTGTTTGGCAGAGATCATAGTAAAACTTGATGATACTGTGAAAGAATATTTTAGTGAATAAACACACCAACTGATATCACACATAATTTTAAAAATTGTATTTCAAAACTGAGGGTTTTTTTTTACAGAAAAGTCATTTAGAAAGAAATGCAGCATACTGCCAAAGTTATTTTAGATACAGCTTATGATGCAAGGTTGATATAATTTCAATTAATGATATGGATGATTCCAGCTTTCCAATACTTTTATATCAGCACTGGAAAAAACTGCTTATAACACAATTGTTGAAGTTTCTTACATTTCAGAATCTTGTATTAGAAAACAACATGAGGGTTTGGAAGATACGAGACATGCAAAATAAAATTTAAGTAATAATATGTGCTAATGAGAAACCAACTTATCAGTGGCTGAAAACATTATACTATTCTTTAAAATTTTGCATTGAAATAATATAAACCACTATAATAACCTTTTGCCAAATAGTCTTTGCCAGTCCAAGTGGAAATGTCGGTGAGATTCTTAACTCTAATTAACCACCAAAAAGCTGGGGGAAAAGCTGGAAATGGAGCTGTGGATCAAGTGGTAAAACACCAATTTCTGTGTACAAAAGCTCAAGATCAGTGTTCAGGCCCTGAGTTCAAGCCCCACACACATGCACGCGCATACACACACACACACACACACACACACACACACACACACACACACAGAAAAGTTGAACTCAAGAAACTGTACAGATGATTTTTTTTAATATCTCCTCTTGGAAAAATAGCTGGCATTCAGAAGTTCAAAATATAACTTTAGCAAAACATCAGTCTATCTAGAATTATAGACTGTGGGTAGTTTTACTTTCTGTGGTAAAAGGACTAAGATTTGACACCTCTTTGCTGCTTCAATTGCCACTTGTCATTTGCAGATACAATCTCAAAGTTGTAAATCGATTTTGGAACTTGATTATTGAGTTTTTATAATGGCTTGATATGCTCGCTAAGAAAACATAAAGGACTTCAGATGAACTTCATATTACCATCTATTGTAGCCATGCTGTTATAATTTTAAAGATATTGTTTGAAACCTTCCCATTATTAAAAGTGGAATGAATTATTTAAAAATAAACTAATAGCCAGCCATGGTGGCATGTGCCTATTATCTCAGCTAAGGCAGGAAGCTTAAATAAGATTACAATCCAGCCAGCCACCAGTGGCTCATGCCTGTAATCCTAGCTACTCAGGAGCTTAAGATCTGAGGATCAATGTTTGATGCCAGCCCTGGCAGAAAAGTCCCCATGAGATGCTTATTTCTAAATAACTACTCAAAAATCGGAAGTGGCAATATGACTCAAGTGGTAGAGCAGTAACTTTGAGTACAATGAAACTTAGCAACAGCACACAGGCCTCCTAACTGACAAGAAAAAGATTACAATCAAGTCTGATTGGAATAAAAAGCAAGATTCTATATCAAAAAATATAACCAACCAGAGCAAAAAGAGCTGGAGGCATGGATCAAGTAGTAGAGCACTTAGCTAACAAGTGTGAGTGAGATACTAATTCAAAAACCCCAGTACTACCATATATTTATACATACACATATATATGAATAAATTAACAGAAGGGATGGCACATTAATAGAAAACCAGACAAGGAATGGTGGCCTATAGAGTTTGCAGAGGGCAGGATAAACTGCTAAGCTAAAAATGTGCAATGAGGGTTACAAAAGAGCAAGGAAGTAAGAAGGACAAAAGAAGGAGGAAATTTAAGGGCAGGAAATTAATTCTTTGGCACTGGAACCTTACAGGAAATATAAAGAAGACCAACCAATCAGAAAGCTGACTCGACTCCAAGGACTCCAATCCTCCCTATTTAACCCAAAGCCCATTAGACCTCACAAGAAGGTTGACATGGGCTAACCTGCACATCTATGCCAGTTGTTTCTCTCCCTCTCTCTCTCTCTCTCTCTCTCTCTCTCTCTCTCTCTCTCTCTCTCTCTCTCTCTCTCTCTCTCTCTCTCTCTCTCCATCAAAGACAACAGTCTCAGAAAATCAATCATTGAAAAATCCAATGATAAGCATTTCCACTACTTCTTTAAATTTTCTTTGAATTAATTTTGACTTTACACATCAATTCAACAGAACATATTGACGCAACATAGATATTTTCCACAAGTTTCTTCTCCCAATCCTCCGATGCTGAAGGGTTTTATTAGTTAACATCATTGTTCTAAATAAATCTCTACTTGGATATGTTTTCTAAATTTACACTTAGAGAAAATGTAAAAAGAAGTGAGTTTACATTTGCTTCTCCCCTCTCCCTAACACTGTGAATTGAATCCAGGGCTTCACACAGGCCCTTATATTTAATTTGAGAGGCAAATCCTATACTATTAAATTTCAAAAATGTTTGTCATTTATGGTCCAGATTTGGTAGAAGCATATGCAACAAATTTAAATATCTGAATATGACAAAGGGTTACAAAAACTATTATATTACTATAGTAAATATACTTTAAATTTGAAAAGTAATGGTACATCTAGGAAAAATGTGTGGAGTTAAGAATAAACATGCGTAAGTTCAGCTAAATTTTAGTTTCTTCACAGAAATTATTAATAATAGAATGTTAATGTACTTTTTTCAAGATAATTATACTTGAAAGTGCCTATTAAAATGTGAATGTATATTCAAGGACAAAATAAAGCATTTTAAACTCGGATTCTGAATGGCAGGAGGGAGAGTAGCTTTGGTTTTTATGTTTATTTGTCTTCAAAGAGTAGATTATAAAACAGCAGCTCATTTTTCGTTATTCCCCTCAAGATAGCAAAATGCTAACAAGAACTTTATTTCATTGTTTTGCAGAAACATACTTCAGGCTATAATATCATTATATTTTAATAGTGTATGAAAGCACTTGCAATAATAAAATGACAAATCAGATATCAAAGACTAGACTAGGAAATCCTGAATTAAACAATGCTTGGTCTTTACAAAAATATTTGTTTGCTTGCTATTTGTTGTTTATTGTTTGTTTTGCTGTGTGAGAAGCTTACAGTGTGCCTTGCTTATGGTAGGTGCAGACCCTACCACTAAGCTCCATCCCCCAAGAAAAGGTTTTCTGTGAGTTTCAGGCTGTCTTTACAACATCTTGGGAAATTCACACCCATTCCTAACTTAAGAAACTGAGGTTTCCCACTGTAGAAGTCCAAGCCCAGAGTATAAGTAACATCCTGGAGTGATGGTTTGGTCTTGCTCTTCTTTCCAGAGCATCACCTTTCCCTCAGCACATATTAATCATTTAACTGATACAGTTATGCTTCAGTAAATTCAAAAATAAGTATATTTGAATTTTACTCTTCTCACTAAAAATCTAACTCAGATACACTTTCTAGCAGGGAAGACTTCCTGCTTCCTTCCTTTTTCCTGCCTTTGGGGGCAGGGTTATCTGGCCTTGATTTGTCTGCCAATAAAAGGATAGTGTGTGTGTGTGTGTGTGTGTGTGTGCAATAATCTGACTTCCGGTCCACATTGAGATTTAAATAGAACTGACAAGGTGCTTCGCTATCAAGTATTTGTAACTTTAAATATAAGGGACAGCTCTATCCCACAGAGGAAAATAAGGAGGGTGCTCTCCCCAGCCTCCCCCTTCAAATGACTGAAAATTGCTTTCTTTGGAGTGCTAAGGTAGTTTCCTTTGGAGACATGAATTCAGCTGGAGACACAGAGGTAAAATGCCAGTGGGGTTGCTATGGGATACCGGTTTACAAGAGGGTTTATAATAGTATTTGCCAAGCAAAAAAGTCAAATAAATTATATGCAGGGATGAAATAAGGTTTCTGTTTAATTTTCCATAAACAATAGGAGTTGTACATTCTTCTGAAAAAAATATTCCTCCTGTAGAGCAAATTATATTCAATATTTGGAAACACAATCTCATAATTATAAACCTCATTTGTTTTAAAACTTGGGAGAGCAGTTTGTATAGTGACATCATAAAACTCTTCAAGGAAGCAACTTCTAAGAACTGATTGAAAAAAACGATTTAATATCTGATTTTATTAACAGGAATCTGTAGTTTTCCGCTCTCTACAGTGATTGTAGGTAAACAATGAAAATACTGTTTTTGATTGCCCACAACTTGAAGCTGGAAACAGAATCAAAGGGAGTAACAATCCTTTTTAAATTCTACTGCTGTTTCCCTATTCGCACACTTGTTTCCTGTGCCTGCTACACTCAGTAGCTTGTAACCTAGCCACCATTTTAATCCGTATCACTCCTGAGAAGCCCACAGCAAATTTGTTTGCATTCAAAGGGAATTTCTTACATGAAAGATGTGTTATGAATACATGTGGCATATGTTGGGTATATAAAATGTAAGTGCTTTTATAGCAATGCTTTGACCCTATATCTCCACTGGAAAAACATACTAATTTCTTCCTTTCTTCTTTCTTCACTCCCTCCCTGTCACCCTCACATCCTTCCTACTGCCTTCCTTCTTTTTTCTTTTCACTAGGGTCTCACCAGGATTTATGCTTTACATTTGTTCTCTATGTATTCTAGCCTTATTTAATTTAGAAGAATTTATCCCCAATTTGTAAATGTTCTGGTCAGTACTGGGGTTTGAGCTAAGGATCATGAACTTGCTAGGTAGATGCCTTACTACCTGAGTTAGGACTCCATTCCTCTGACTTTTACATAACACACACACACACACACACACACACACACACACATATTTACAAAATACCTCCTATTCTGAATTTGTCTTTTTTTAATCAAGGGGTATTTATTTTTTCTTCCATTTCTTATATTTTTATAACCTTTTACTAGGTATAGATACATTATTTATATCTGACATGTTAGCAAAATTATACTGTATTGCATTGCATGTGAAGTCAAGAAAGTGGCAGGCACACTGATGACTCACAATTGTAATCCTACCTACTTTGGAGGCTGAGATAGAAGGACCATGGCTTGAGGCCAGACTTTCCTGCCCAGGCCAATCTGTGAGACTCTTCTCTCAAAAGAGCCAAAAGTACAGCTGTGCCTTAAGTGCTAGAAAGCTACCTTAGGCAATACAAGCCCCATGACAATGCCCAGGCCCTGAGTTGAAGTTCTAGGACTGGCACACAAAAAAGTGAGAAAATATCCTTGTTATCCCTGTTATAGTGATAATCACATATAGAAAGATAAAGACAGGCAAATGATAATGATGATGAAAGATAGATAGATAGATAGATAGATAGATAGATAGATAGATAGATTTTATAGGATATTGATAACGTCATAGTCTTCAAAAATAACTAATTTTTATGTGTATTTGTAGAGAATCTTGTTCTCAAGCCATGTTAGCTATTAGTGGTCTTCTCATTGGCCTAAATGAGCAACTTCATTTATTAAGTGATTGAGGCTACAGAAGTCTCAAGGCAATCTAACTCAAGGTCCACTTAATATTGTCTCCTTCCTCTCATCTGACTATCTATCATCTGTCAATCTATCTATCTAGTCTATTATTCACACTTGCTTATTGCTTTCCTTCTTACTTGCTTTCTTTCCCTGTTTCTTTTTTTTTCTTTGTTGGTATCTGAGCACACAACCATGAACTTGCTACCTGAACATCTACCACTTGACTCCTGTCTCCAGCCTTTTTTTCTGCTTATTGTTCTCATAGGGTCTCACACCTAGAACATCCTCAGACTGCAATCCTTCTATCTTTGCCTCCCGTATCATTGAGATTAGAGGGGTGTGCTGCCACTCCAGACATTAGATTTCATTTTCTAAATGGATACAGTGTTAAGATCACACTTTTCACATATAAGTCATTTACTTACTATATTAAAAAATTCTTCAAGGTGTTTTATAACCATAGTATCCCATTAGCAGTAAGTATCCAACTTCTGTTATCCAAGTCATTTCTATCTAATGGATACTTATGATGTTTGTCCTTTGGGGGGGGCATTATAAATGTCTTTATCTTTCAGAAGTCTTTTTAGTTATATGTTGCAATGAAATTTCATGAATGGGCCCAAGGAAACAATTTCTCTATTTACTTCCAAATTGCTTTCCAAACGCATTACCAACACAGAATCCTCAATGATTTTTGCTCTGCCAGAATAATGGTTTCCAAGGCTATCTTAAATTGATGGTTTCTCAAGGGTTATCTTAAAACTCAGGTAATTTTCATTATGCTAGCAGGCATAGTCATTCAAATTTCTGCTTGTTACTAAAAGTGGTACTTATGAATGAGAGTCCTTTTTTTTTCTGAGAGAATATATTCTTAATTGAAGACTGTCTCAGATTTTCCCTGGTCACTCTCTGATGATAAAGACTCTGCTTAGTGACTTTAAGATATTTGGGATGCTGTCATTTTAATGGGGTGTTTATTATTAGTATTTGGTCATTTTAAATCAAGAGAATACTTTCACTTGTATTTATTTATTTATATATTTCACCACCACCACCACCATTGCCCATATAGCCCCAATCTTTCTGGAAATACACATTATAATAGTTGGTTCTTAGGAAGAAAACTGGAGAATTATATTCAGGAGTCAAAACAGAATCATTTTAATCTCTATTTTTTAAACTCTTTGAGCTTATTTTAGCATAAATATATGTTACTAAGTAAGATAATAAGAGACACAAAGTACGAAAGCAAGCATGCTGTCTCTTTGGCTTGGAGATGGTTTGCCTATGCCTCTCCAAAGTTCAGGGGTAGGAGCTTGGTCTTATGTCTGGGGATGTTTGTCCCTTTTGGCAGGGATTAATATAGTTCTCATAGGGTACTGGTCAGATTCTGCAAGAATAGATTGTTAGACCAGGAGCATGGCCTAGTGGTAGAATGCTTGCCTAGCGTGCAGAAAACCTTGGATTATATTACCCTTCCCTAAATCCCTAAGCCAGTCATAGAATTCACCCCTACAAACAACCCAGTGATAGTCCAGAACCTCACAAGTTAATTCAAACTATAATCTCAAACCTGGGATCCTACATATCTCCATTCTCTAGTATTTCGAAGGAGACAGTCTCAATATTAATAGTATAGTCAATAGCAACAAATAGAAAGGGACTTAAGATAATTTCACAGTTGATCATTTTGTTAATAAATACTTCTCTCTTTTGATTGCTTGCTCTCCTATTTAACTGTCTTCCTTCCTTAGAATCTGTTGTACATTGAATCTATGGAAATATTCAGATCTGATCATCTTTCTCAGAAAGCTGAAAACAAGACCCCTGGTCTACTCAAATGGAATCATTCCTTATAAAGACAAAATTCAACAAAATAGCCACTAGGAAGCAGGTATTAGAAAGAGGTCGGAAGGGGGTGTCAAGGGAAGAGTAGTATACAAAAGAAGAGCAGAAGCAATCAAGAATTCAGTCAAAAATTCAAAATATGCCCTACAAAATTAATAAGTGAGGGGCAGAGGGAGGGATGGGTGAGAATGTTGATCAAGAAATATTGTATTCATAAACTGGTTTGTTCAATGGCAACTCCTTTGTACAACTATTCAAAGAAAGTAAAATTTTAAAAATTAAAAAAGACCTGGGTTAGATTCCTCGGTACCATATACACAGAAAAAGCCAAGAAGTGGTGCTAGAGCTCAAGTGGTAGAGTGCTAACCTTGAGAAAGCCCAAGGACAGTGCCCACGCCCTTAGTTCAAGCCCAGGATTGGCCAAAAAAAAGAGAGAGAGATTGTTATTTTTAAAAAGAATAGTTATTTTTTTAAGGTGGCGGGGGGGCGGGAGTTTGGCCTAGTAGTAGAGTGCTTGCCTAGCATGCACGAAGACCAGGGTTCAATTCCTCAGTAGCACATACATAGAAAAAAAGCTGGAAGTGTTGCTGAGGCTCAAGTGGTAGAGCTCTAGCCTTGAGAAAGTCCAAGGACAGTGTTGAGGCCCTGAGCTCAAGGCCAAGAATGGCAAAAAAAAAAAAAAAGTGGGGGAGCAAGCCTGACCCCTTCTTGTCATGTGATCTCTCTGGAATGTGATCCTCCTATTCTGACCCCCATCTCCATGAGGTGAAAGAATGGGATTTTCATGACTTGGCCTCTCAGCCCATAACTGTGAACTAAACATACCTCTTTTTGTTGATCCAAAATCTAGAACCAACAGAAAAAAAGACTATGTAGATTCTGTCAAAGAATCATTCAGAAACATACGAATTTCCTGCCAGTGCAAATGGCTAATGCCTGTAATCCTAGCTACTCAGGAGGCTGAGATCTGAGAATCATAGCTCGAAGTCAAACTGAACAGGAAAGTCCATGAGACACTTATCTCCAATTAACCACTAGAAAACGGAAAGTGGCACTGTGGCTCAAATAGTAGAGCTCAAGAGTTCAGGGACAGCACCCAGTACCAGAGTTCAAGTTTTATTTCTCCAAGCAACCACAATATGAGACATCTGAATTTACATCTATTAACATGTCCAAAGTTGGGGCAGAATAATGGGTTATTTTCAATATGAACTGCACATTTCCTGAGGGCCTTTGAAATACTTTGATTCAGAATGTGCTTTTTGATTTTTAGGTGCCCCTTATTCAAATGAATAACTGAGTCTTCTTGGACATAAACTTTGTGACTCCTTCAGTTCCATATAAATCCAAAAACCTATTTCTGCAAGAGAACCCCTGCAAATATTTAAAGCATGTTTTCTCTTTATTCTTGGTTATTTTGGAACTTACCATCAACGTTTAGTTTTCGGGGTTACTTTTACTTAGGTTGTAACCCATTTGGTTATTCCTAAATCATCCACAGTCTTGGAGTTGGCCTACGAGCTTTTAGAAGTGAGAAGGGAAGAGCAGTGTTGAATTTGAGCTGGTACTGCAGTGGTTAAGAAAGTAGTTATGGTTATCAAAAGAAGACCCAAGTGATTAAAGTAAGCTCTAAGGGAAAAAAATCTCAAATCTCTTTTCACTTTCAAAAGTAAGAGTCAGTTACTTTATATTGCATATAGGAGCTATTGTATACTCACACCATGAAAGTTCTTGGTGGAATAAAAAGCTACTACTGAAGTATGTATTTCCTTGAGTTCAGTCATTGGCAAAGGAAGTAATCTGTGTGATGTGGAGGAGCAAAAGGGTATTGCGGAAGGTGGGTTTGTGATATAGAGCTAACTGTACCTAAAATCTATGTCTTTCCGTACTGTGGAAACAGACTATTGACACAGATTGCTATAGTTAGATCTGTGGGGAAAGATTGTTTTTAACATAACCTCATTAAAATAAAAAAGGCACACACAAAAAAACTAGTGTGCAAACAATTGGCTCATCTCTAGGGAAAAAAAGAAACTGCACTTGGAATTTAAAACATGAAATAAATTACACAAGTCAAAGATATTGCAATTGTGATGCTCTTCAATTCAATTTCACAGCTCTCATATTTCCTTAAATATTATTTTTGGTATTGAAGCTCATTTTATATTAATTCCTTTGCCATAAAAAATTTCTTTGGCTCTGCTACAGATCCAACACAGTGTTTTGCATGTGTTAGGCAAGTCTTTTTCCACTAAGCTATGTCCCAGTTCATTCTGACACATTTTCTTTTTTTTTTTCTATTTATTTTGAATTATAAAGTAAAGTCACCCACAAGACCTACAATTAGATATATTATATCAGAACTTATGTTTCTTAACAACTCTGTATTCACAGGGCTCTGCATTAAGGACTAATGTTAGTGTGTATGAAACGTATGATAATTTTTCTGGATAAAACAGTTTATCCTGTCTTTCTAAATATGCTATATTTTGTTTTAAAATCAAACTCATGAGTATAACTAAAGTTCAATAACATCCCCCTCACTACTGCACACTCAGAGCTTACAATACAATCTGATTATAGCAGTTACAGATGTTTCAACCTACTAGGTAAAAAAAATCATATAAAACATAAAAGGAAATGTGATTAGAGAATGGAAAAATCTAATATACAACTGATAAATAGAAAAAAGTTTATACTGAGTGCAAAGAAGCATCAAACTTACTTGGATTCTGGGACCATTAAATTTTTATTGATACAAGAACTATAAAATTTCCTACAATTGCTAAATAGGCCAGAATTTGAGAGTATGTCACTAAGCAGTTCATGATAACATTAAATTCTTTTTTTTGTGCCATTCCTGGGGCTTGAACTCAGGGTCTGATCACTGTCCTTAGACTCTGCCACTTGAGCCTCAGCACCACTTCTGGCTTTTTCTATGTATGTGGTGCCAAGGAATGGAACCCAGGTCTTTGTGCATGTTAGGCAAGCACTCTACCACTAGGCCAAACTCCCGGCCCATAATACCAAATTCTATGTTATAGAATCATGAAAATGTCATAGGAATGACATGTCTGATACATTTCTAATTTTAAAATTTGTCAGGGCTTCCCTGAAGACTTTTTCATTTCCTAATACACAACCTTGTAACTTACTAGACTGAATAAGTCTAGAATAAGTCAAAAGGAGAACTAGCCTCAGTAAAATAATTATGTTAATATATTTCTATAGTAATATGATAATAGAACATGACAGTCCTATCTTTCATGAAACATCAACAGAGTGATTATTTTTTAATAGCACTAAGAAAAATCCTGTTATCAACCTGCTTTCAAAATATTAATGGAGACTAAGTTTCACAATTTCAATTCTGACACTATTAATTGTGTTCACTGGGTTAATACTGAATAATAATAGCCCTCTCAAAATATTTCAAAAGATGTGTGGCTAAAAAGTACATATATACCTGGTATATTGTGTATATGTTTATTTGTTTATTTGAAATAGGAAAGGGAAGGGGGAAAGCAAGATGACTGGGAGGGGGTGGGGGAAGAAAACAGGTACAAAAACATGAGAAGGGGTGTCAATGTGTGAGAAATAATGCACCTACTACCTGATGAATGTAACTGTAATAACTCTATATATAATCCCAGCAATTTAATAAAAAGCATATACAAAAAGAAACAAATACAATGTCTTTTTATTCCACACTTAGTAGAATAGATCATTAATAACAAAGGGGTAAATTCCAGTTTTGTATTTGATCGCTTGTTCTCTATTTCCAAATCACAGGGGAATTTATGTCTCTGTTATGACTTATATACTAGAACAAAATTCCTTTTTTTTAACCAGTCCTGGGGCTTGAACTTAGGACCTGAGCGTGGGCCCTTGAACTTAGGTACTTGGGCTTTCTCAAGGTTAGAGCTCTAACATTTAAGCCACAGTATCATTTACGGCTTTTTTTCCTACGTATGCAGTACTGAGGAATCAAACCCCTGTCTTCATGCATGCTAGGCAAACACTTTACCACTAGGCCAAACTCGCAGCCCCACCAGAACAAAATTCTTAAAGCCAACAAAACTAAATAAATGCAAATGATCAAAAGTTCATGTTAAGAACTGAGAACAGTAGATTTATTCTGAAGTAAATTCATGTGAACTGCGCACAAAGTAAGGGGTTTGAAAGCATTCTTATCCATGGTGGCTATTCCTAAATTTTATAGGCCTGCCTTTATTTTTTGATCACTTGATTCTTCAGGGGGGGTGTCCTGTAGTAGTGATGACAAAGCTAAGGGAGACAGCTTAGGAACTAATTACCTAACAGCTGCAGATAGCCAGTGAGCTGGAAAGAGGAGAGAGTTGCATGATTGGAAGAAATAACTGAAACAACTCATAGTTTCTTATCATGTAGATTTTCAAAAAATGAATCCCTTACATGATTCTATCATTTCTTTGGTTATTATAAAGTTTATTCTCATAATCCTGCAAAACATCAAACCCTGCAGACTATTAATGTCCACAAAACTGTAAATTCCCCAAGCTTTTGCTAGATATGGCATTTTTAATCAATACAGCAAGTTCCCCCTCTTCGGGAGAACTTAGGAGACATTGATCATTCAGGAGGTACCAGCAATGTGAATAACAGCTCATCTCCCCTGAGTTGGAACCTCACGTGTCAAACAATGCTCTAAAAGTTTCACACAAACTAATTTCAAATAACCTCCTCAAAACACTATTAGGGAAGTCTTATCAATGTTCCTTTGACAGATGAGAAAACCGGAGTGCATAACTGAAGTAATCTACCCAACATGTGGCTATTATTTCTTGTGTATACAATCTGACCAATACTTTATGTCACTGATCACAAGAGCCAAAGAAATTCTTCAGCATGTTTAAGAGTCTGTTACTAGTTTTCTTTACATCAAAAACAAACTAGAGAACCTGATGTGAACATTACCTTTAAGAAAGGACACAAAAGGACATTTGTTTTTCAAAATTAGTGGTATATATTCCTAGCTTAGAATAAAGTGGTATGGAGTACAGATTGATAAGAATATGATCTTGGCCTATATCCCCACAGATATTTTAAATAGTAGATTCAAACCAGGGACTCAGATTCTTAAACAGCCAGTAGCAACACAAGAGTCAAAGTGCTGTGTGGAATGTGTTGAAAAGAAAATATTATTTATAACCCAATAAGTCAGGAAAAAAGGTCATATATTCTGCTTCCAGAAAATTAGCAACAAAACAAAACAAAACAAGAAAAAAGGATACTTTACATTTGTTTCTTTGGTTGGCTGACACACTGGTTATGGGACAAAATTTGTGAAGAAATATCATTTAAATTATAATGAGCTTCACTTGTAGCTGGCTCTATGAAATGTGTCTCTTTAATTCTGGAAACATAACAGGGAAAGATCTTCATAACTGAAGTACAAAAAGAGTTGCCTCCCATTGTTCCTGAAGAAAGCATCACCTGAATGCATCATTGGAGGAAGGCTTTCTTAGTTCTGTATTCACTTGACATGTTCCTACGTTTTGTTCTTTCTCTTATTCTCCTCTCCCTTGCTCTACCTCTCCCTCTTTCTTTTGCCCTTTCTCTCCCCTGCACCGTGTGTGTGTGTGTGTGTGTGTGTGTGTGTGTGTGTGTGTGTGTTCAAAGGCCATATAGTAGGATGCTGAATGAAAGGATCTCTAGGATATAGAACATAAGCCATATAATGAATGATTGTTGTTCTTAAGGTACTATGTTATCTCTCATCTCTTTTGCTGTCCCTTGGTTATCTCATATTGTTACAGTATCTCACTTTGTTACCTGATATATCTGATATATTTGTATTTGGTTATTTAAAATTGGATAGGGAACAGGGGAAAACAAGATGAGGGGTGGGGGTGGGGGGGAGGGAAATGGGGACCAAGACATGTGAAATAGTATCAATGTATGTGAATTAATGCACCTTCTATCTGGCAAATATCATGTAACCCTTCTATTAATTACAATAAAAAAATATATGAAAAAAGTCAACCTTAGGAACAATGTAAACTGAGGTTCCTGAAACTTCAGATCAAATTTTAGGAAAGATGTTTGTGAGTTAAATTTTAAAAACAGTGCCAGATACAATGGTATCCTGAAAGGAGCCAGAAAAGACCTGACCTTTTACCTGTGAGCAGAGGATACTGACATGAGGCTAGTTCACTTGGTTTCGCTTCTGTCCTTGAATGATTCCCAAATGAATCAATACTAAACATTACTTAACTAATGAAAGCAGATAATGGGAACTCTCCAAGGAAACTTCTTACCTCTAGTCTCTGATGGTACAAGCTAGTAATGCTAATCACAAACAGTTACATCAGGCATGAACCCCTTCTGCACAATCAATCATGACTCCATTTTCCTCTTGCTTTTTCAACTCCTGTTTTAGTTTCACTGCTCACAGTTTGCTTTCCTATAGGTTTCAATTCTGTAGAGATCATTAGAGGTCATTGGCATTCCTTCCATTTTGCTTTTACTGAATGCACTGACTAAAACCTACAGCCTCAGGCCAGATGCCAGTGGCTCATGCCTGTAATCCTAGCTACTCAGGAGGCTGAGATCTGAGGATCATGATTCAAAGCCAGCCCAGCATGAAAGTCCTTGAGACTCTTATCTCCAATTAACCACCAGCAAACAGGAAGTGGTGCTGTGGCTCAAGCGGTAGAACACTAGACTTGAGGTGAAGATCTCAGAGACAGCGCCTAGTACCAGAGTTCAAGCCCCATGACTGACCTCCTGCCCCGAGAAAGTGTCACTCTAAGATGCTATTTACTAAGCTGACTCTTATTAAGCATAATCCAATTTCAAGAGAAATTTCTATTCTAGTCACTGACCACATGGTTTGTTAAAATGTTCTTTGTTGAAATAAAACATTTAATTCTGATGTGCAATTCTACATAATTGTAGCAAAAATTGATTTTTTCTACCTGCAACCTATTCAGAGCAATTAACATGAATAAAGAAATGAATACAACCATTATGTCTTGGGTGTGTGTATCTGGGTATATAGGTGAAGCTCTTCATCTACATTTAAAATTTACTGAAATCAAATATTATATCTTCCATATGTACAGTATTGCTTACAAAAGACTCTTTCCAATATTTTTGCATTTGGAATGTAAATCCTTATAGAATTCAATAGAATGTTCATGAAACATCAGAATATAGGGTACATGGCTCCACGAACAGACTAACTTTTTCTTCCTTATGGAATAGCAACTAGGACAAGGACTAGTTCTAAAAAAGCTTTTTACTACATATAAGATTTCCTCAAAAAATAGCTGCTTTTCAGTGTCCTTCTCCATTTTTAACCAGTAGATTTTCTTATTGTAGTTTGTCCTTATTTTTCCAAAGCTGGTTTCCTAGCAACAGTTTCAAGAACTCCTTCAGTAAAATAATAATAGTAATAATAATAATATAATCAAATACAGCAATTTTTAGAAACAAAAGTCATAACGAGTGATATACTGTCTCTCATCTCTTTTGCTGTTCCTTGGTTATCTCATATGGTTACGGTATTTCACCTGGTTTGCTGATATATTGACATATTGTATATATGCATATTTGGTTATTTGAAATAGGATAGGGAAGGGGGAAATAAGATGAGGGGCAGGGGTGGGGGAGGGAAATGGGGACCAAGATATGAGAAAGGGTATCAATGTTTGTGAAGTAATGCACCTTCTATCTGGTGAATATAATATAACCCTTCTATTAATTACAATAAAATATATGAAAAAATAAAAATAAAATAAAATAAAGCCATTTTTAGATTTGTATCAGTAGTAAAAGATCAAGTTTTTGGTCAGAAATACAATGAGTTTATATACTTTTTTAGGACATACTCAACATCAGATTAAATCAACTTTTGGAGTACAGCAGATATTAAATATGTCATATAAAGAAATCTAAGCCACTACTTGGAGGTGTGGGTTATCTTATAAATTACTGGATATTTAATGAATTGATGTGACATGTTAAAACTTCTGACATTTGAACATCATTCATCATGATTTTTATTGCAGTTATAAATGTCATATTTGGTTCTGGCCAACACGAAAAGTAATTTGATTTCCTGATTTATTCATGGAAATTTCTTTGTTATTCAATAGGATAAATTATTTGTGTCCTGGGTTTTTCTATTTAGACACTATAATGTTGCCTCATAAAAATGAGATGGAAGAGTCACTGCCAAACACACACACACACACACACACACACACACACACACACACACACACAAGCAAATAGTTGGTTTTATTTGCATACAATGAGAAAGTGAAATTCTAATGTCAGTTAATTACAGAGACTAATTCTTATTTAACAATCTGTCACAGGGGCCAAGCTTATGCATTTTACTTTTACATTTCATCTGAATAGACACTAATGGATTTCAGAGAATTTATTATGAACTTTATTTTCTAGAAAGTTTCTGACTGCCTCAAGTGTTAAAGAATTTGCAACTGGACAGCGCTGCTTTCAAATCTTCCCTGGGATTCAAGTAGTGTGCAACAAGACACTGTTTGTGAAACCACTGGCTCTCTGACTCCCAACAGCAAGGTATATGTAATAAGGAGAATGGCATGGCTTTCCTCACATGGCGGGGGGGGACATTTCTATAATGGACCAGCAAAGCATAACTGGAAAATAACTTCCAACTGTGACACTCTGCCCTTCTGGTCTTGAACTTGATCTTTTTTAGCTTGGCTCTATTCAGATAATACCATGTCCTCTCAGAGGATAGCACTTAGCCGGGAGTAAATTTATATAACAGATCAGTGTATTGTATAGTTAAATAAGCCAACTAATGCATAACTGTATAACCAGAGCAGTATGACCAATTGCAACAGATATGAAAATAAAGTTATTCTGTTCTAGAAATACATTCATTTTCAGGAAAGTGAGTAGAGGCACACAGTTGTCTCCCAGAAATGTTCACTTATTAGTCCCCTAATCTAGAAATAACTTAGCTCACATAACAGAGGAGACATTAACACAAGAATAAGTCTTCATGGACCAACCTTTCCCCAACTCATCTTGAGGCAAGGGAACAGGGAATCGTAACTGTGATCATGAATGAAGGAAGGTGAGGCATTCAGTGTCTCCTGAGTGATGTCACAGGACATGAGATAGACTTCATCAGCCACTTCTGGCTTTGAAGATAGTATGGAGGTCAGAATCCATGAGATGAAAGTTTTCTTAGAAGCTGGGGAAGGCGAGAAAACCTATTCCTTCCAGAGAGAGGAATATGACGTTAACATTTGATTTTTAGCCGGGAAAGACCAACTTTGACCTCTAAAGTTCACAAAAATGCATGTGCACTGTTTTAACTCAATTTGTCTATAATAATTTGTTCCAAAAGGAATAGAAACAAAGACCTGATGAATAGGAGAAGTAAGACTGTTGGAAGGTAAAAAGCATGACCAAAATTCCTCCATCTGGTTTTTGCTCCCGTCTTCAAATGGGCAGAACAAGAAACTCAAGAAAAATGTCAAATCAAGGAATAGCATCTCCCACTCAACATAAACAGGCAATGGAGCAGTCAGTGGCAAATCTAGAGGAGAGCCTTCCAAGTGCTATACAAATGCAATTGATAAACATCATTAATGAAAAATGTGAAAACACAAGAAAAGAGATAAGGGAGGAAGCCACAGCTAAACAAGAGGAAACCATAAACAAGGTGATATGTGAAAAAGGGGAAGCCATAAAGGAGGCCATAATAAAGGTTTTTCAAAGAAAAATGGACGAATTCATAGAATCCACAAACAAAAAGGTGACTGAACTCCAACAAATGTCCAAAGAGAATAAAGCTGCTGAGCTAACCACTCAAATGGAAATCAAGGAGTTAAAGAAATCCATACATGATCTAAAACAAGAGATGCAAGGCATCAAAAAATGAGCAATTAGAAGCAAGGGAGATGAAGAATAAAGTAGATAGCTTTGATAGCAGGTTAGACAATGCAGAAGAAAGAATTTCCAGGGTTGAAGATAATTTAGTTGTTATAGAAAAAGAACAGAAAATGAGTCAATTCAAATCTAGGAAATATGAGAAAACGCTACAGGAGGTCCAAGATACAATTAGGAAGCCTAATTTAAGGCTAATTGGTATTGAGGAGGGTCTAGAGAAAGAGGTCAATGGTATTGGAAATATACTTCAGGGAATCATCTCAGAGAACTTCTCAAATATCCAGAAGGGCAGGCCCATCCAGATACAAGAAGCTTTTAGAACCCCAAACAGACCTGACCAGAAAAGAACATCCCACTGCCACATTAAAAGGCTTTATTTATCTCAAACATTAAAAAATAGAATAAAATAGTTAGGGATATAACTCAATTTCCAGAGGAGTAACCTAAGATGCACAAGTGTTAAGTTCACCTCATTATCATGAAAAATATATATAGGTTATAGATGTTACATATATGGATAATATATTTTTATGTATGATAAAATATGTTCCATTTAAATCTCCATAATGAAAATTTTATTATATAAATAAAACTATTGCACACTAATTATTCCTGATTATCAGGAAATTATTAAAATAAGTTTCATTCAAAATTATGAATAACATCATTTACTGTAAATCAGTTTCAAAATAATTAAAAGATGCAGTCTAATTGGTATGCAACATTGTTTGACCTTTCACAGATCAGTATTTATAAACAACTGGGACTCTCAAACAGGAAGTCCCCTGATAGACAAAGCTGACATAAAGAATAAGCATGATACAAATAATTAGAATGAAATGAAAACCCTGTCACAGATAAAGACCTATTTCCATTTGTTCATTTAACCTAGGATTTGAAGGTGGCCTGAAACACTGGTTATTTGCAGGCTGAGATCCAGAGGATTGTGATCTGAGGACAGTCATGGTCGAAAAGTCCCTGAGACTACCACTCTAACCTGCAAGGCTGGGACAAATGGGGGAAGAAGATGCAAGTGGGGATACTGATCAAGATTCACTACATTCATGTTTCATTGAACTGACATGTTTCATTAAAAACCCTTTTGCATAACTATTTAAAGTTAATACAAAAATAAGAAAATAGATCTTCTTGAAAAATAAAGCAAATAAATAAAATAACTTGTAAAAAGCTGGGTGACTCAAGTGAGAGAGCACCAGCCAAGAAAACCCAGCAAGAAAACCCAGAAAGAAGCCCCATAAGACAACTGAACAAGTATGAAGCCATAAGTTCAAGCACCAGTGAGGCCAAAGTAATAAGAATAATAGTACTAGAATTGACTACAATTTGAGGTGTTATTTTTAATCTTAAATTAGGCTTTTAAGATAAATACACAAAACAACTCAGGTGAGGCTATGTGTATTTATACATAACATGTACATTCTGCGTTAGCATATTTATGACTTGTCTTTCAAATTTGAAGAATTTGAAAGAATGCTTTCAAAAGTAGTTCCATGAACTATAAACGCCAGAGAAGTGTAATTACTGCAATTCTCTGTTCCATATGGTGTTTTATGCCACTCAAGAACTAAAGCTACATGTGAACTTGGTACACTTCACACATTGTTATATTTGTGAAAATTTGACAAATTAGTTGATACCCTTCAAAACATAGTGTAATACTTCCCGTGTATTTTTGCATGTCTTATGGAATAAACATTCACAACAATGGGCTTCAAAGGTAGCTATTGAAATGTGAAATATGTCTTGTCATTTGTCATTTTAGTTTTTTTAAAAAATGGATTTTTTTCACTCATGCTTTAAAATTTGCTAATGGACGCCTTGTAAAAGCTAAAGTGCAGAATTACATCTTCAAGAAACAGAAAAAGGAGGCCAGGAACTTGGCCTAGTGGTTAAAGTGCTTGCCTAGCAAGCACGAAGACCCGGGTTCGATTCCTTGGTACCACATATATAGAAAAAGCTGGAAGTGGTGCTGAGGCTCAAGTGGTAGAGCTCTAGCCTTGAGAAAGTCCAAGGACAGTGCTCAGGCCCTGAGCTCAAGCCTAGGACTGGCAAAAAAAAAAAAGAAACAGAAAAAGGAAAAAAATTATCCAGCCTTGATTCCTTATCTTATATATGAGGAAACTGGGTTTGGGCTTATGTAATATGTGCGGGTAATCCAATTCACAAAATGAGGGACAGCATGTGAGGAAATTGCTGCATAGCCCAAGCCTGGGACTTTCCGGCTTCAACATGCTCTGCCCCATCTATTGGAAATCTCATACTGATTATTATAAATAATCAGAACAAGCATTTTCTGAGGCAAAAAAATGAGTTTCCATAATTTTACATAATTAACATGAATCATCTTTTCAAGAACATGAAAATTATACCAGTCTTACTAAAGACCTAATGATGTCATTTGATTTTTGTGAATGTTACAGATTTTCATGCAACAAAGTCATTTCTAGCCTCAGTGGATTTGCAATTTCTGTCGAGAGTTTCTTTATGTGAAACCAATCATCCTGTCTATAATCCCTACCTTCTACCTTCCGTCAGGGGTGGTTGAAAGAAATACATATTGGTAATTAATTATAGCTTTTTGAAAAGTATCTGTTTCTGAGAATGAAAAGGCTCAATGGATTATGTCAGTTAGCTTTTGATCACTAAAGGAAAGAAACTTGTTTGGGGGAGGGGACAGCATCACTTGAACCACAAGTCCAGCCTTGTTGTTTTAGTTTGATTTTTAGATTAAGGTCTTGATTTGGCTCAGGCCAGCCTCAAACCCTAATCCTCCTACTTCTGCTTCCCTATGTGATTACAAGCTATGTCACCGGGCCTTGCTTGCTTTTCTGAATAAGATATTACTAACATATTTGTCCAAGCTAACATCAAATTATCACCAGGCAGCATAGCTGAGATGAAAACAGATATTTTATTGCATGTGATTAATTCTATCAGTTCAAGAATTACAGAGCTATGGTGAAAATGACTGAAATCCACTGAGTTTAATTTCTAGAAACAAGCTCCCTAATTGCCATCTCAAGCAAGGACTCAAAATACATCTTTCTTAGATTAAAATGTTTCTATGTATTTATTAATACATATGAGTTGTAAAAATAATGGATTCCATTAAGACATTTTCATACATGTTTAAACGGTAGTTTAATCATGTTACACATACTTCTCATGTCTTCCATTCCTATTGTTTCCTCCTCCTAAATAGCTTACTTTCTACTTTTATCTCATTAAAAACATATAGATTGCCCAGGCATCAGTGGCTCATGCCGGCAATTCTAGCTACTTCTAAGGCTGAGATATGACAATCAGTTTGAAGCCAGCACAGGCAGAAAAGTCCCCATGAGATTCTTGGTGGTACAAAGTAGGGATTTCATTCACCATCCTACAGATGGACGAATTGTGAATTTTTTCCAATTTCATATTTCAGTAGAAATCTCTATTGACATTTCATTTTTATCATGTGACTTCAGAATCCTGTTGTGATAATAAAAATTAGAGACCATTTTACATTTAAAAAGAACACCAAATATCCATTATCAGAAAAGTAAGTGCCATTAAAAACCAAACCTTTGGGTACAAATTCTTGTATGTCCCTTTTGAAAAAAAGAAACTGTGTGAACCAGAGTAAGTACATGTGTTCAATTGCTGATGGGGTCTCTCTTCTCATTACAAATCTCCAACTGACAGTTATGCTTTCATCATGATCAGCTTAAGGCATTGCTTCTCCCTGAGACTTTTAAAAGCTAACCCATGTAAAGAATTTTAAAGATCAGAAAAGCATGTAATAAGATAACAGAAGACAGATCACACAATTAAATGATATGAAATCTGACTCCATAAAAGTAAAATTGACTCTAAGCTCTTTATATAACAGCTATATCTGGCACAAAAAGACAAAAAGATAAGAAGGACACTATAGTGTAAATTCTAGCATGTTTGTCTTACAAGATACACCAAGCCATCATCTGACTGAAGTCAATTACCAAAGTTGGATAAAATTAGCAGAAGTATACTCTTAAAGCTGTCCATGTGATGTCAAAATCATTACCATCACCTCCACCATCAATATCATCTTCAAGATAAAACCAAACTGAAAGCAGAAACCAGGATAGTGAATCACGCATGCTCAAGAGTAGTTGTTAGACCTTACAAATTTGAATTTTTCTCTTTGTAGACTTGTATAGATTAAAAGCTCTGAAATAGCATTTGCTATCACTTCCCAGGTAGAGTACCTGAAAAAACATAAAGCCCCAGGCTACTGTATTACTGTAATTGTGGCTTAAGGCTAAGTTAGATTCACCTCGTTTGACATGAAAAGGAGAATTTACCTCTAGACATACTTCACATAGTTTTTACTCCAGAATGTTTTTATTTGTAGTAGTACTGCACATATAGTTCTTTCTGGGAGCTGGTAAAGAAAAATGGAAACTTTGGAGAAAACCACCATTCATCCCAGAACTCATTCAGAAAACTGCAAAAATGAAATTCCAACAGTAATAAACATTTAGAATATTCAAAATACTAAAAACACAGAGATAATCATAAAAATAATGATGAGCAAATCAGATCTATGAGAAGTTCAGATACAGGAATTAGCAACATATAAAAGAAATATATTTTATATTATAAAAACCTAAAACAAGAAGATAAAACTAAATAAAACCCAGTTACTTTTTCAAAGTATCAACTAGATTTGATGAAAAACAAAATAGCACTTCTTTTGTCCTTAATGTACTATGTTATCTCTCACCTCTTTTGCTGTCCCTTGGTTATCTCATATTGTTACAGTATCTCACATTGTTATCTGATATATTGGATATACTTGTATTTAGTTATTTGAAATTGGATAGGGAAGGGGGGAAAACAAGATGAGGGGTGGGGGTGGGGGGAGGGAAATGGGGACCAAGACATGAGAAAGGGTATCAATGTTTGTGAAGTAATGCACCTTCTATCTGGTGAATATAATGTAACCCTTCTATTAATTACAATAAAAATATATGAAAACAATATAAAATACATTAGAAAAAACTGTATAATAAATTGTCTACTGGAAGAAAATAAAAAGAATATCACACCAATAAAATGGGAGCTCCAAAATAATGATGCAGATTAAATGTTATACAGAAAGTTTCACATATATCAGAATGAGTCATAGTCTGATTGCAATCAATATAAGTAGATTTACAAGGTCTCTCCTCCTTTCCTCTTCCCCTTCCCCTTCCCTTCCCTCTCCTTCCCTTTCCTTCCTTCCCGTTCCCTTCCTTTCCCTTCCCTTCCCTTTCTTTCTCTTCCTTCTCACCATCAAGACAAGTTTAAGAATAACTATACTTCATGCTATAATCAACAGCATAAAGCTATTTGTAATTAACAATAATTTGTAAAATAATGGATTTCTAGCTAATTCATGGGTCTAGCAAAACTTAGAATGTATAACTCAACTGAGTGAATACAATATATTACACAATCTAAGAGGATACAGCTAAGCAGTGATGTGTGCACAAGCAGGGGAAGTGTGTGTGTGTGTGTGTGTGTGTGTGTGTGGTGTGTGTGTGTGTGTGTGTGTGTGTGTGTGTTTTCATGCAAGGACACAGTAGAAACGTGGGTCTACTGCCAGCTAAGAGGAATACAGCCCTCCCCAGGACCAGACCACACTGGTACTCTGATTTGGGGACTCCAACTTGCAAAATTATTAGGACATAAATGGCAATTGTGTAAGATACCTGGTCTGTAGACAGATGCCTGGTAGCACAAGGTGACTAAGATGTCTACAATTTCCAATGTACATGTTAGCAGTGTTTGATGAATGTGGACTACCTATTACCATACAGGATATTTTTTAGTAGAATAAAAAGACAAGGTAAACATGAGATGAAAGACCCTGAAATTTAGGACAATAAAAAAGTGGGTAGAGAGAGGGTGTCAGGTTGACTTGACTTCTGAGTAGCCTGATGACATTAAATTTGGTTTCCTTCATCTTTTGATGTTATCAGTTATGCAGGAATGGTCCTCCCTCTAACTGTCTTCTTTCACTTGTCTCCATTACTGCAGTACACCAACCAGTCAGCGGATTTCCAGAATCATCACTAGGCACATCAGCAGAGGAATAAAATACCATTCCAGATGCATTCTCCCCACCTCCCTGTTTATTTTAATTGTATATGAAGCTACAGAGGCTGGATATGCTTTGCAAATAATGCAGCAACTCATTTTCAAAGATTGTTTTAAAAAATTAATTCATGCGAGAAATACAGACTTGAGAGAGTTAGCTTTTAAGACACCCTCTCTGGAGTTTAGGATAAGAAATTCAAAGGATTGTATGCCTATTAAAAATCAACCTGGGGATAGAATTCTATCAGCCTAATAAGGGTCCTTGCCTTTGAAGTGTTCCTTTTGTCTCTCTCCACGCCTTCTCCTCTGCCACCCTTATTTTATGTGCAAAATGATAAATATACAGGCATGTAGGGTGAGCTTGTTCACTCAATAAAATCCCATCACTGTCCAAATGAAGTGTGAAGCTAGTTAAATACTCTTCATTATTTCTGCACTTATACAATCAAGTTATCCCAAGAAAAATCTTACATCAAAAAATTCATATCTGAGTATTATTTTATAAAGACAGTTCACGTTTTATCAAGAAAACAGCAAGTCTCTCAATTTGCCCTTCATTTTGAAATATGTGCTTTTGGGATAGTAGCCATTTATAAATACCAAAGAGAAAACTGTTATGTGTGTTAAAATACATAGCATAAGTGTGGAAAGAAGAAGCTACCAATACATTTTTTTAAAAAATCATGCTAATCAACTCATCCTAACTAGAACATTTTGCCATTAATGTGCTGGTACCTTCATCATAAATTCTCTAGGCGTTGTCTTTAGACCATGTCTCCTATCTCTTCTGAATAATTGCATGTTTATTTCATAGTTTATTTTTCAAAAACCAATTTAGGCTCCTAAAAGTAAGGTTAGAAAGAAGATGTTTCATTGCCACTCTAGGGCAATTTATTAAGAGCTTTTTATTAAAACAAACTTAGAATACAACTGTAAATGTCTGAAAAAACAGTATATATTTGGGTGATGGCTATATGAGATATTAACTATTTTTACCAAAATAAAAGTTGTTTTAAAAAGAAAAAAATGATGTTACCCAGGACTTCTTGGCATTGAAAGCTGTGTGGCTGGATCATAGTACCATGTGTAATTTGGTTTGAGACCTTCTTTCCTTACCATCTTTGCTTTAGAGGATAGCGAACCCCCTTGGTAACCCACTCATGCATCCGTTTCAGGCAGAAAACACAAGCCAAAACACTCGGTGAATTAAATATCTATCACCTCCACAAAAGATGCACTCACCCTTCATTTAACATCACCAACTCATGTGTCGCTTTCTGACTAGTGTACTTACACCTTAGTGCTCCCTGCATTTCTGGCCTGCTTAATTGGACTCAGGTGTATTTTGATAGCCAAATTTTTAAGCTTTCCTCCCTAAAAGGCAGATGCCCAAAAAAAACACAAGAGTGCTGGAGGGGATGATGGTGATGTGAGCCAGCTCTTTGCATTTTTTTAATCAGATTTTCCTATTTTAATGAAAATGATAAATACATCCAGAAAAAAATTTGAGCAAGCCATTTTAAAAGCCTCATTATGTGGTCACACACAAACACACAGGCATACAAATTTGTACAAGTTTATTTTCTGGTGAGACTTAGCAGAAATCAATTCCTTTTCATGAAAATGTCTTCTGAGGGGCCGGGAGTTTGGCCTCATGGTAGAGTGCTTGCTTAGCATGCACGAAGACCCAGGTTCAACTTCTTTCATATACATAGGAAAGCCAGAAGTGGTGCTGTGGCTCAAGTGGTAGAACACTAGCCTTGAGGAAAAGCCCAAGGACAGTGCTCAGGCCCTGCATTCAAACCCAAGAATTTGCAAGAAGAAGAAGAAAGAAGAAGAAGAAGAAGAAGAAGAAGAAGAAGAAGAAGAAGAAGAAGAAGAAGAAGAAGAAGAAGAAGCAGCAGCAGCAGCAGCAGCAGAAGAGGAGGAGGAGGAGGAGAAAGGGGGAGGGGGAGGGGAGAGGGAGGGGAAGGAGGATAGACAAGAGACTATCTTCTGAGCTAATGATACGTTGGTGGGAGAGGTTTTGATATTTTTCAGTCTATATACTCTTGGGTTCACCAAGGACATTATTACTATTAAGCAGCAAGTGTTTATTGAGCCTGAATCATAAACAGCATTGCATTTAACAACCACTACAATTGTGAAGATGAAAGGAGACAGTGTAAGTGACTGCGTGAGGTACAGAACACGTGTTCAATAAACTTTTATTGCCTAAAGTGTCTTCCCTCAGAGAGTGCCTTGTGCTGGTATTGACCCATCATTCAAGGTCATATCAGCCATTTGAATCTAAATAGGATTTTTCTTAAATATGCATAAAATATGTTTAAAAGGCATCTAAATATGAGCTCCATGGAAGGAAGGAGTTTTCAAAATAAATCCCTTCGGAGGTGAGAGGAAATGTCATCCAGAACACTGGGGAGAAGGCCTTATGCAGTGCTGATTGGCATGAAAAATTGACTCGTGTACCCAGGCACAAATATTCATGGGTAATTATGATGACTTCCTTCTACTTCAATAAAGGTGTCAGAGAAAATCGGATGAAATTAATTTAAAATTACATAACAACTTACTGTTGGTGACTACAGGGACTCCAAATTTGATTTTTTTTAATTTTAAAACATATCCACTTATATAGGAACCAATGTCTGATCATAGTTAAACTACAAGGAAATACATTCTACATATATATTTGTACTTGATAGTATATTGCCTCTTTTAGAAACACTCTTGTTATTTATTTAATACATTCCCTATGAATACTAAAAATCTTGCTAATTCCATGACAATAAACGATACAAAGAGCATGTGAATTTGAGTTTAAGTGTTTTCATCATGGTGATTTGCTTTTGACTTAGAAATATGCCTAAACAATGAAGCCATATTAATAAAAAGATAACAGAAGAATATTATTAAAAGGATGTATTTGTGTACCTCTACTCATTTGCTTTCAAAATGTTTCTCAGAATCCATAAATTATCACAATGATTTTCATACTTTAAACAAAGAACATGAACAAAGTACTTAATTAGAATAAAATGGAAACTTAGAAACTAACCAATATTCTTTCCATGAGTTTTTACTATCTTTAAGTAGTTGTAAAAAGGAGTTGCCCCTTACCAAACCAGTTTATGAATACATCATATCTTGATAAATGTCACCCTTTCAACACTCTCATCTAGCTAAACCCCACCCAGCCCTTCCATTACTCTTTTTAATTATAGGAGAGGCATAGGATTCTTGACTGCACCCCTCTCCCATCTTCTCCTATTCATTCATCTACCCCTTTTCCATTCACTCCACCCCACCAATTTTGAGTACCCAGTTTCTGATGTTTCATTTTGTTCAACTTTAACTTCCATTGGTATTCTAAGGAATTACACTATTTGAGGTCTTCCTTAAATCTACTGTATTTCAGTTAATACATTGTATACACTTGCATGCCACCCAATGTGTTTACTGATAAGTTTATAAGGTAAATCTAGCTTTCACATACAAGGCAATACATGTATCCTTTGTTGCTTTGGGCCTGACTTACTTCACTTAATGTAATTTTTCCAGTGTCTTTCATTTCTTTACAAATTGTACAATATCATTCTTTCTAATGGATGAGCAAAACTCCATTTTGTGTATATATCACATTTTCTTTATTCATTTTTCCACTGATAGGCATCAAAATTCTTAATCTTGAGAATATAATCACTTCATGGACAGTATATAGAGTGTATTTTCTAGCAACTGCTTATATATTTGTTGAATTGGAACAAATGTCAGAAAGATAACATGTTCAGACCTCTAAATTAATTTTCCCTTCATGGAATATTATAAAATTTAAGATCTTGCCTGTGTTTTAGAGAACACTGTAAGCACACTGAGCTTACTAAAAATGCATTCTTTTATTACTAGATTCTTATATAGAATAGACCTTGATAAAATAACAAATAAATTCTCAATAATATACAACAAGCATTTTTTTCATTAAAAGTCAATTTAGTTTCACCAAATCTGAGAATTTATATGTACAACCTTGGCTTTCTATACAACAAACCCTTGGTGACAGACATAGAATGAGAAAGAGAGCTTCAAAGACACCACAGTCATGTGACTCATCCCTAATCACTGCCTACAACTTCTCAGCTCCTCCAGTGAGAGGGAGGGAAGTAAAAACAGAGTTGAACAGTAAATATCCCTAAAGGAATATTGCCCTTCTTATCTTCTTCCTTTTCTTCTTCCCTTCCTTTCTTTCCCTCTCCTCCCTCTTTTTTCCTTCCCACCTTCTTTTTCCCTTCCTTTCCCCCTTCCTTCTTTTCCTTCTTAGACTTATTTCAGAAATATAGTCAGATCATTGAGGAAGCAGAAAGGACTTGAGAGTGGTCCCCAGAAGAGTTCCACTGGGAGGGATGGATGTAGCAGAAAGACTGGTGGAGAAGACTCATCTCATCACTGGTCTGGGAGATGGATTCTTCCAACTGTCTCCTAAGGAGATATGATATATTGGTAGGCAAGAACTTTTGTGAAGCCTGTGGGACTTAATGTTTCTTTAATGGGTTGAAGTTGAATTGAAAGCTGATTTTGAAAATATGCATCCAACAATTTACAGGGGTAAATTATTGCATACATATGCCTTGGTGTCTACATCATCCTTATCTTCAACCCCACAAGCAATATTATTCTCAAAAATAAATTTGGGAAAAAAATGAATTCTGGAAGGAGACAGGGAAGATAGCAGAAGTGTGGGTTGTATCTATCTGAACTCTTGCCAAGAAACCAGTTTTAGCACTCTAGCGACAAGTTCAGGGCTAAAGAGTCATACCAAGTGGGACATAATAATACAGAGATTTCAGCCAGAGAGGAAAAAGTTAGGCAGTCTGCTTAAGAAGTCAGTTATCTTTACTTGTTTGTTTGTTTTCTCTTGTTGTTACTTTTTCCCTTATAGTTTACCCCCTTAATGTAGTATCTGACTTTCACCTGTTGTACCACATATATATATAAATACATATATATACATACATATATATGTATATATTTGTTTATCTGAATCAGGGGAGGGAAGGGATAAAAACAAGATGATGCGACAAGGACCAAGGGTGAGCCAATGTAACAGCCATATTCACAGGACAATATGTTGGAAATGAACTTTGCAACTTGGGAGGGGTGGGAAAAGTGGAAGGAAAACATGGGAAGGAGTAACAATATTCAAGAAGTAAGGTACTCACTACCTCGTTAGTGTAACTGTAATCACTCTGTACATCATCCTGACAATAAAATAAATAAATATAAAAAGAAGTGACACTGATTAAGATGCATTGCATATTGCTGTGTAAAATGGCAACTCCTTTTTATAACTGCTCAAAGATTAATAAAATATTTTTAAAGAATAAAAAATGAATTCTGGTTAATTATTCAGGAAAGAAAAAATGTAGATATGCCTTAGAAAGTTAATAGTAGTTTTCCAATGGCTCATAATTCTAGAAAGAGTAGATTTCCTTTAAAAGAAAAAATGCAGATATTCTGGGTTCATCTAGACAATGGATATAAAAATGAGAAAACCATCTTCTATTTATGATAGTTTTGAACAGCGATGGCAGCAAAACATTCACCTGCATTGTAATTTACCCAGTTGTATTTCACACTGACTGAAGTTAGACTAGTGGCAACCTATTTGAGCACCCATCTTCTCAACTTTAGAGTTGGCACAGTATTAGCAAGCTTTGAGCTTTTCAATTTTGTGCAACTAAGATCCTAAAGGTGGAACACATATGATAGAGTAGACTTACTCTATTGTTGCAATTATGCTGTCCCTCTACTTATGAATGTTTACCAAAGCCAAGAAAATGCAAGCCTTAAAGCATATATATATATATATATATGTATATATATATATATATATTCCTACAATCTGGTTCCATTTCTACATTAGGTACCCATGAGTAATTCTAGTAGTTAGACTTGGGATTTCTAAACTATTGTTTACTTTATTAGGTTTTCCCCAAAAGCAATATAAAGTTTGTAGTTGACATCATTTTATGGTGGTTTTTGAATAAGTTTTATGGAATTTGTATTGATTTTTATGATGGCTCATTTGTGTCAGCTTGGCTATGATACTCAGTTGCTGGTTCAAATATCAGTAGAAGTGCTGAAATGGTGGAATAGGCATTGAAATAAAGACTTGCTGAGGAAAGCAGTCTGCCCTCTATGGTATAGAGTTGAAGATCATAAAGGAGAGAAGGTTCTAAGAAGAGGAAGAAAATTTACTTCCAAATCATGTTTCGTTGCAACAGTACACAGAACATGGACCCCTATCCTACCTGCCAATAGCAGATTCTAGAATAGCCAGCCCCCACGACCACTTTTAAAGAAAAACACCATTCCAAAAAACAAATCGTCCTGTTTTTTCTCTCCTTCTCTCTTTTTCCCTGACTCTCTCCCTCGGTGCTCGCTCCACATACACATCTCTTTCTGTTTCTCTTGCAAACCCTAACTAGTACACTCATTTAACCTTTTCCAAATTACGTTCCCTCAGACTTTAATAACCCAGCAATTTTCCAAAAACTATTCATCCATCTTCCTCAAGCCACTGCCAAAACAAAAATGGCAATCTCCATTTCTCTGGAACACGAGGCTAAAAAAATTAATGTAAATACCAATTTGTTAACACAAAATAAGCTCAAGACCAAGTTTTATAGGCTTAAAAAAATACTGAGTGGTATGAATGCAACCTGGAAGTCTCTCTTCCCTTCTTCTCTCAAGCTTCTTTGGTCACTAAGGCAACCCTGACTAAATGTGGTTACCATGACAACCATGTCAAGAAGTCAGGGAGAAAGACACAATCGTTTCACAGCTGTTCTTCCAAGGCCTGAACCCAGTGCAAAGCCCTGAGCTTGCACAAGTACAGGTGGAACCTGACCCCACATCTGTGCTATCCAGCATTACCTGAGGGTATCTATATAGTCTCTGTTGATATTTTTCTGTTCAAGGAGAAAAAGATATATATATGTATGTATTTATTGAAAGGAAAAAAGACAGCAACCCCCATTTTTATATGACTTCAGGTAATACCAATAGCTTAGCAAAATTAATATTTAACTGCTTTAAATTATTAACTCCCTAAGGGCAATAAAATGTACAAGAATATAGGATCATGATATCAGAGAATTTAATCATATCCAGAATGAATGTAGTCACAATCTGAGAAATTGACATTTCAAGACCAAGCATTGCTGAGAAGAACTGACATCAGGATCCATTTTAAGTTGTTGATTTATTTTGTCACCTAGAGATTTTATGGAAATGTCATGGCTATGTCTACTGGTTAAGACTTTAGGTTTTCAGGCCTTCTATGATTTTTTTTCATTGATGATAGTACTAGGGATTGAATTCATGACTTTCCACTTGCCAAGCAAGCACTCTCATTTGAACTATGCCCTCAGCCATATTTTGTTTTAATTGTTTTTCAGATAGGATCCAGTTTATCCCCAGGGACCAGCCTCAGATCACAACCCCTCTACTCTGTCCTTCCACATAGTTGAGGCCATAGGCATGCATCAAAATCCCTGGCTTGTTGATGGAGATGGGAGTCTTAGTAACTCTTTGCCTATAGTTGCCTTTCAGCCATGACAGTGTTGATCTTTGCCCCCTGAGTAGTTGAGAGTATAGGTATAAGCAATCACACTGAGCTTATAATTCCAAGTAACCAAGCATCAGGTACTTCAGAAAGGGTACTAACTTTCCATAAAGCACCTTAATTGTTCAAATTCATTCTTGAATTGTTTTTACTTTTTTCTTAAAGTCAATTTGATATATATCTGAATATGCCCCTCTATTCTTACCCAGGGATGTGTGTGTGTGTGTGTGTGTGTGTGTGTGTGTGTGTGTGTGTGTGTGTGTGCGCGCGCGCGTATGTGTGTGTGTGTGAAAGAGAGAGACAGACAGAGATGGAGATATAGATGTACTTCAGAAGCACCAACAGAATTAGGCATGTTACTTATCCCCAGGTATCACTAATTTAAGTAAGTGGACTGCCTTAGTACATATACATGAACATATAAGTAACTTTTGACCAAGGTAACTTTCCTAATACTTCATGTGGATCAGTTTCCAGCATAGAGCAGTGAGACTCAGTCCTTTGACAGCACCAGTCCTCATCCTCATCCAATGATTCCATGGGCAGTAAATTCAGACGCATAACTTCACACAAGTGGTGTTCCTTATTGTTCATAAAACTAAGACCTAAAGCCAGAAGTAAACCCTGGACTAAACAATGCGCATTTACAAGGTCCTGAGTCCAACCTACTCAGTACTACACAATAAAAGATAAAATTATTTACTAAAATAACACAATCACTAAAGGTCAAATGTGAATACAGAATCTAAACTCTTTGATTTCTGGTGTATCACAATTGTCATGCCACAAGCATTGCCCTGCTTGTGAATGTCAAAGGAGAAGACTCTACAGAAAAAGAGTTCTGCCTTCAAATGTAAACTAATAGGTTCTTCTCTGTTCTATTGAAAACAGTAGTTCCTGTGATTGAGACCACTGGCTCACTAGATACAAGCTACCTGAGAACAAGATTTAAGGTAGATACATTCAAGAAGAAAAGCAGAAACTCCAAAACTAAGGGGAAACTAAGGGCTATCATTTCATAAGTTGCAGCAAAATATTGTGCCAATGCATATGAAATTTTCTATCCCTCTGTATGTAAGTCTAAGTGGGGTGGAGGAAGAAAAGAGAAGGGGTATAAATATAATCCTAGTATTTAGAAGACAAATTAGCCAATTGGCATGGTGACTTCACTGGTCAGAGAGGGATACCAATTCCATCATTGTTCTCCCAGAGATTACCTGCTGCACTAGAAGAATGTCACAGAGCACTCCCTTAGGAATCTAAGACAAGCCATTGATGAATAGTGGTGATTTCACAATCTTGAACCCATAGGATTTAAAAAATACAATCCCTGAACTCAGTCGCTGTTACAATTCAAAAATAGCCCTATCTCTAAAGTCAAACAACCCCACCATAACATACCATCATCATCTACCTTTTAACTTTACACCGAAGTCCTCATGAGTGTTGGTGGGCATCCTTATCGCCAAAGAGGCAGTCTCTGAAGAAATAACTTCAGGTTTGGAGATAGTTAGAACCTGCCCCGGCCCTGCCTGTGTGAAGCACTCAGCATCCATCAACAAAACCCTGTATTGAGGGATACTTAGAAGAAACATGGCTGAAGGGATACCATTATGACGAAGGAAAAAACTTGGGGCACAGGTCATAGTCCCCAGAAAGGCTGGGTCATGCCACTGCAGGGCAAGTCTACTGATGCCAGTAAGTTTTCCCTCCTTTAATTTAACACTTTTAACTAATGAGGAGGTAACAGACAAATGATTATAATTTGCTATAGAATTCTCATCAGACTAAGGAGCTCAAGCAGTAAAGTGACTCGCTCTTTGCCTCTCAGAATAAATCACAGAGAACTGATGATGCTATTTTGTATATGGAATTTAAATGTCACGATGATTTTAATTAGCATGCCATATTTGGGGAGGGCTAGGTTGTTTTCTCTGTTCAGAGGAAGCTTTATATCTGATAGTGGTGAAATGGTGATGGTTTCTTAAACTCATGAGATGTTTAACCTAAGAGTTGGAGAAATACAGCTTCAGTGAAAATACTAAAGGAGATAATCACATCAAAGGCATAGGGAAGAGACATATTCCAAAAGGAAAACCATCTATTTTACAAATCGGAAAATTGCATCATAGTTTTGTAGATTATTCCTGGTCTGCTGGTGGGTTTTTTTCTTGTTTTCATTGTTGATTTTCTTAAGATCATAGCTTATATCACGACCTCAGCTTACAAAAAGGGAAATTAGAAAACATGGACCATGCTCCCAGCACAGGAGCTTTGGAAAGGACTGATTCTCCTGATATTGTCCAAGAGTCTTCTATCTCTGAGTGGCTTCTCAACTACTGAGTCTGGTGGTACACATTCCCAGGCAACAAAAGGAGCAAGATGAATATGGAAAAAGCCATGGCCTCTTCTTCATAGGATTCAACAAAAGTTACTGTCAAATCACTCAGCACAGGATGCTGCACAGAAAACCTTCATTTCATGTGAGCTTTACTTGCAGGAATTAGCCAGGCACCAGAGGCTCACATCTGCAATCCTAGCTACCCAGGAGCCTGAGGTCTGAGGATTGTGGCTCGAAGCCATCCAGGGCAGTAAAAATCCATGAGACTCTTACCTCCAATAAAGTACTCAAAACAAAACAAAAATACAACCAGCTGTGGCTCAGGAGGTAGCCTTGAGCACAAAAGCTCAGGGACAGTGGCCCAGGCCATGTGTTCTAAGATCAACTCCAAAAGAAAAAAAAAAGGAACAGAAAATATTAAGTTCCACATTTCTCCTACCTTTATATTGTAATTTATTTTGGCATCAATTTCTGGTAGCCATATGTTTATGCAAAAGTATGTGACATTTGGAGATACAAAGGGAAAAGTTGTATCAACCTGTGATTTAGCAAATAAACCACTACTATATAAATGCCAAGTAGTTTCAAAGTTAAAATAAGTCTGGAACCACTGAAAGATACTAGTTTTCAAATTAATGTTTCATATATGACATAAAGTCAACTCTAAAAATTAATTGCCTAGAATTAAAATATACACAGAGAGGCTGTAAAGGGCACTTTTAATAAGCAAACCTTGCACATCCATTCTTTTTCCTAGGCTTTTGTGAAAAATGTCCTTTTATAAAACATCCTTGATAAATCTTCTCCAAAGAGACTTCATTTTCTGTGATAAGGAATTTTGGCTTACACCCAAACAACAAGTCTACGGTCTATAATACAATAAGTTGTGGGAAAAAAAATTTGAGAAGTTTTGCTACATTTAAAAATATTTCATCCTGGCACCAGTGGCTCACACCTATAATCCTAACTACTCAGGAGGCTGAGATCTGAGGATCTTGATTCAAAGCCAACCCAGGCATGAAGGTCTGTGAGACTCTTATCTCCAATTAACCACAGAAAACTAGAAGTGGCACTATGGTTCAAGTAGTAGAGCGCTAATCTTGTGCTCAAGAGTTCAGGGACAGAGCCCAAGCCCAGAGTTCCAACGCCATGACTGACAAAAAGAAAAAAGAATATTTCAATAATTTCCACTGAGAGGGAGTTTAAATATACTGACTGTTTGTAACAAAGAGGGGGGGAAAGAAACCCTCTGCAGTGAATAAGATTCCTGGTATTGGATATTTGATTCTCTTTACCAATGAGCCAATAGGGATTATCATTTCCTGTCCATTTTTCATAGTCCAACACTAGCCTAGACAAAAATGTGAGATTCTATCTGAAAAACAAGTTAAAGCAAAAATGGTTGGGACATGGCTTACGTGGTAGAGTACTTACCACAATAGTGCCAAAACTTCTAAAAACCCATTGTATTTGTATGTGTGTATAGGTGTGTAATTTTCTTTTTCTATACATTCACTGATACGTATCAAAGATAAGTATGCAGGAACTTCTATAGAAAACTAAATTTGACTCTTGGTGACATACTAATAGCTGGATAATATAGAAGTTCTCCTTTTTGTATTTTAACGCACTTCCATTTGACCAAACTTATTTGCATTCCCACTAGCATGTAAAAGGTTTCCTTTTTACCCAGGATCCTGTTCTTTTCTTTTCTCTGATAATAACCATACTGACTGGGGAAAGAAGAAATCTCAATGTCATTTTGCTTTAAATAGTCTTTTCATACAGCCTCATGTGTCTCTTTTGAATACATTTTGTTTTCTGTTGTATATAGATATTGCATTCATACATTATAACATGTACATGTAGAACCATATATGCACATACAGAATGTGTCTATATCAAAACTTCTCTTTATATTTGTCTATTATTCCTTAATTTCTAAAACATTCAGAATCTTAGCAAATGTATCTACTACAGAAAAAAAAAACACAACTGATTTCATGAAGAAGAGACCTTTCACTTGTTTGAAAAGGACTCCATTGCTAGGGCATAGAATATGATTCAGAATTATAAAAATCTTTCAAAATAAAACCTCCTAAATAAAAATCCCATTTCTTGTTATTTATTTCCATAATGGTTTTGATGACAATTAATTTTTGATGACTAGAGATAAATTATGACGTGTGGGAAGGAAAGTTATTACATATGTATATATAATTTATATGATACATATATATACATACATATATGTATACATACCCACAAATCCATTTATATGTATGATATATAGTATATACACACATTCTCACACATTGAACCCAAAGCTTTGTGGATGCATACAAGCAAAATGCCTTACCACTGAGCTATACCTCTAGGCTGTGATTTTATTTTTCACAGTGTAATGAATGCAGTTTAGAACAGGACAATATAATCCTAACATAGGTTATTATTCTTCATAAATAGAAATTCTTTTACATTGCTGCAACTCAATTCATGAACTTGCATTTTTAAAAACTTCTGTTCAGCAAAGGACTCTGCCAGTTTCTTGAAATTATGTTTTTAGTGTCACAATACAAATTCTTCAAATGTAAACCAAGTTAAATCATTTGCCACAAACAGTTTTTTTCTCTTTGGAATAAAGCATGCATAGAACTTACAATAGACAAGACAAGCTGTACCACTAAGACATTGGTCAAGATGCATTGTATTCATTAACAGATCTGTCAAATGACAACTGCTTTGCCCAGCTACTTAAAGATAACAGTTCTAAAAGTAAATAGAGCAAATAAAAGAGTTCAAGGGAAAGGTATACTCTTGTTGGTCACTGAAATTCAGAAAGGTGGAATAGAGAACAAAATTCACAAGTAAACATGCCTAAGCCAGTGAAATTAGTAATCACTAGAAACACTAGTGAGCTCCTCATGAAAGCATTAATACAAGGCTAATGGGATCCCACAGGCTCTCCAGTCACACCCTCAGAGCCACAAATCAACAGGGCTGGATCATTTTTGGAAGATTAGAAAGCATAATCAATACGTTTGACTAACAAGATATAGCAAGTTGTTCATCCAATTAAAGTATTTGATAAAAAGCCTCAAAAATAAAATTCACTCTGGTCAGATCAAAAAACCAGTCATATAGGATTTATATTTGTTTGACAAATACATGCCATGGAAATTAAGCAAGGTAGCAAGATGTACTTGTAAGTGGATAAAAAGAAAGAAAGAAAAGCAAATGGCAAAGAATTATGAAAGAATACTAACTTACAAAGAATTACATTTGTATCTTGAATGTTCCCCAGCAGTTTCTGTGTTGAAGATTTTGTCCCTACTTTAAGGCATTATTGGGAGGTTATAGAAGAAACCTGTATGTGTGGGGAGTAGTGGCAGAAAGTTTGTCATTGGTGGGATACGTCCTTGAAGAGAACATTAACACTCTGTGCTCCCACCCTCCACCTACCTTTCTTCCTCCCTCGCCCCTCCTGCCCTCCCTCCCTCCTTCTCCCCCCACCCTCTGCCAAGACGGGTGATTTCTTCACCACGGGCTCCCTCCCACCAGCAAGTACTGAGTGCCATATGCCCAAAGACAATAGCTCACCTAACCATGAGCCAGAACACATTCTTCCCTAGTATAAATTTCCTCAGGAGTTTTGTCATAGTAACAACTGACTAGTTCAATGTGCATGTTTTATTTTCTTATGTGTTTCTTTTTTAATTAAAAAAACCATATACCTGCGGATTGTATATACTTTTATTTGTTTATTTGAAATAGGGAAGGGAAGGAGGAAAACAAGAAGATTGGGAGGGGTGGGGAAGAGAAAGAGGGACAAAACATGAGGAGGGGTATCAAGGTTCCAGAAGTAATGTACTCATTACCTGACAAATGTAACTGTAACCCTTCAATACATTATCCTGACAATAAAATACAACAAAAAAGAATTCAAATACCATTTTAAGGAGTTGTACTGAGCGATTTCATTTCACCATGTCATTTATGAGCACAACCAATCTTCATCAATGTCGCTCCCTTCACAGTTCCACTCATCTATCCAATCATGTGCTTCTTTTCCTTCTTCGTCCCTCCACCCTCCCTCCCTGCCTCCATCTCTCTTCCTTCTCCCCTTCTTCCTTTTCTCCCTCCATCTTTCTTCATGGCCTCCTTTTCCTCTTTCCTTTCTTTGTTTTCTCCTTCCTAGTGTCCCTCCTTCCCTTTATTCTTCCTCTTTTTCCCATTTTCTAACTTTCTTGCTTCCTTCCTTTCTTTCCTTCATTCTTTTCTTCCTTCCTTCCTTAATTATCTTCTATCTCCTCTCTTCCTGTTCCCTCCCCTTTCTCTCTCTAATGTTTTGCTATATTACCCAGAAGGGTTTTTAACATACTAGCTCAATAAATTCTCCCACCTCAGCTCCACAGCTAGCTGGGACTGTAGGTATGCTGCACTGTGTCCAATGAATTCAAGTTCATTTTGTTTGGGAAGTTTTTATTTTTCCTTTTAGTATCAATCTATAACATAATATACATACTTTTAAAAGTAGATACATATATGCTTATTAAATTGTTTTCAGGATGTGAAGGAAAGCAACAAACAAGCCAATATATACTTTTAGAAAGTAGAAACAAAGAAATTAGAATCATTTCTCTTAACTTCCTATATTTTATACTACCAATAGAGCAGCTGGAATAATCATATGCTTAATTTAAAAGTAAATTCATTAATTTTCAACTAAACCAAAAGGAAACAATTAACTGTGCAATAAGTCCCAATATATTGTTCTAGAGACTGTTGATTTTAAAAATGGATGAATTACAAGTGGATCAAAGACCTGGAGGTAAAATCAGATACACTAAAAACTTTACAAGAAGGAATAGGAGATACACTAGGTCTCCTTGGCACAGGTCAAAACAAAGACATACTAAATCCACTAGCACAACTATGTTCATTGCAGCACTATTTACCATAGCAAAGATATGGAACCAACCCAAATGCCCCTCAGTTGATGAGTGGATCAACAAGATGTGGTATTTATACACAACAGAACTCTATGCTGCTGTCAGAAAGAACGACATCACCCCATTTGTAAGGAAATGGAAAGACTTAGAAAAAAATCATATTAAGTGAAGTAAGCCAGACTCAAAGGAACTTAGGCTCAATGGTTTCCCTCATTTGTCATAATCAGTAGAAACCTTGGGCTCTCCTACAAGAGCTTTACAATAGAGCAAAACTAGATACATAAGGCCATATAGTATGATGCTAAATGAAAGGACCTCCATGATATAGAAACAAAAGCCATATAATTAGTGATTGTTGTCCTTAATGTACTATGTTATTTCTCATCTCTTTTGCTGTCCCTTGGTTATCTCATATGGTTACAGTATTTTACCTTGTTATCTGATATATTGTATATATATATATATATATGTTTATTTGAAATAGGATAGGGAAGGGGGGAAAACAAGATGAGGGGTGGGGGTAGGGAGAGGGAAATGGGGACCAAGACATGAGAAAGGGTATCAATGTTTGTGAAGTAATGCACCTTCTACCTGGTGAATTTAATGTAACCCTTGTATTAATTATAATAAAATATATGAAAAATAAACAAACAAAAGCATGTCATGCAAAAAATGGATGAATTAAAATTCTCCCAAAGCACACTCCTTATTTTTCCTTTGAAAATTTAAGAACACACTGCTATATTCTATTCCTAAGGTAAGCAGAAAATATCTTGGCATGATACATGATATAAATGCCTATTATGTCAAATGACAGAGCCTCCAAATTGAAGTGACCAAGAGATAGATGCCTAAATGCCTCATTTTCTTATCAAAAGCATTTAAGATGGAAGAATGTTACTGATATGGCTTATTGTCTCTCTCTGACATGAATGAGCCCTAAAAATTATTCCTCCCTTATATTTCACATTTTAAAACTTAAAATCTGCTATCTGTTCCATTATTAAATTTTAATAAAATTTAGAACTTCCCAATCAAAACAACGGCTAAAAACAGTATATACTGAAAAACTCCCCATTTTCCCAGTCTCTCACTATATACTTTAGGAAATTGCATTTCTCATTTTTAAGGGCTACAGGCAAAATAATCAAATATGAATGCATAGAGCTCTTTTACTATATAAAATGAGTTACTTTATATATGTGTGAAACATTTTAAAACAATAAAACTTAGAAATATTGTCATTTTAAATCAAAAAGAGACTGGGAATATGGCCTAAATGGTAGACCAACTTCCTTGCACACACATAAATAAGCCAAGAATTCCAGCCCAGTCCTGATACAAAGATCAATCAATCCATAAAAATACTCACATAGCTTCTTCCACATACAGCATTCCCTTGTAATGATGCATTATGATTTATCTAACCATTGTTTAACTGGTTGGTATTTATATTTCTAATGTTTTACTGTTAAAAAGAATAGTAAGATGAATAATTCTGTGTGAATATCATTTTAACTCTGTGATTTGTGTCTCAGTTAAACTCCCAAAGGGAGATTACTAATTCTATTTACAATTTTAGAAATCATTGACAAGTTATTCTTTATACAGACAGTTCAATTATACACTAATATCACAATTCATGCACAAGAAAACTGGACATGGTATCTCCCATTTGTAATCCTTGCTCCTCAGGTTCTTACAGTCAGGAGGACTGTAGTTCAAGGCCAATACAGGCAAAAAGTTCACTAGTTACATCATCTTACCAGAAAAAGCTCAACATGGTGGTACCTACCTATCATCCCGTGGAAAAGTATAAATAGAAAGGTTGCAATCCAGGAAAGACATTGGGATTCTATGTCAAAAAAATAAATAAATAACTAGAGCAAAATGAGGCTGGAGTTTGGCTCATGTAGTAGATCACTTGCTTTGCCAGCCTCATTCACAGCCACTCCCCAAACAGCATAGTTTATCAGCCACAGAACTTTCCCAGTGCTACATACATACCTTCGAATCTAGGAACTGCTTGTTCCAATGCTTTGCTCTTTAGTCCACTGCTATTTCTTGGCACTCTTCCATCTGCATTAAAAGTAGAAAATCTTTTCCCCACTATGTATTTTTTCAATATTTGGCTTTGTTTTATTTGGATTTTTTGCTATGTAGGATCTGATTTTTACAGGGTAAAATCAAAATGAAGCCTCTTGATTTTGAATCAAGTACCCATTTTTTCCCACATAGAAATTTTCTCATTTCAGAATCATTAAGGAAAGCATCCTATGCTTGTTCCCACATTTCTAATTCTCCTATTCTTTTGCATGTACAACTTTCAACAACGGTGTCCAGGTTTGGTGCTGGAAGGGTCTGTGCACAGGCCTGAAGGACACCATGTGGCAAGAGTAACCAATTGACATCATGGAATATCAAATACAGCATAGAAAGAATAAGGTGCCATAAACTTCATGATAGAGTATAGAATTTTATGAGGGCACCAAACAGATATATATATTGAAATTCATGGAAAGGTTAAATCTAAAAAAAAAAAAACAAACCCTTCCCTAGGGCTGAGAGTTTGGCCTACTGGTAGAGTGCTTTCCTAGCATGCACGAAGACCCGGGTTTGATTCCTCAGTACCACATACAGAGGGAAAAAAAGCCAGGAAGTGGTGCTGAGGCTCAAGTGGTAGAGCTCTAGCCTTGAGAAAGCCCAAGGACAGTGCTTAGGCCCTGAGCTCAAGGCCAGGACTGGCAAAAACAAACAAACAAACAAAAAACCTTCCCAAGATAGTGACATCTGAAGAGAGGAAGGAAAAGAATTTCCTGGTCAATGGGTTATTAAAGGTGGGAAACATGGGAGGGAGGCAGAAAAGAAAGGTCTATATTAGGAAGCTCCCCTGTAGCGAGAGGATTATGGTTGTTTGAGTGAGAATCTTGAAAGTTCACTAGGGTGCTTTTTCTGAAAGTAATGGGAAACAAGAAAAATGGGGAGAGCGATCACCATTCAGATGTAATATTACCCAGTACAATTAGTAGGGGCAGAGACTCACTACCATGAAGAATAAGTTGGCCTCTCTTCATTGTTCCCTTAACTACACTTTAATTTTCCATCTATTGTTTCTGTTTCTCTCCATGTCCCATTAGATGCAAAGATAAAAGCTCCACTGAAGAGTACTGGTATGCTTTTACCACATATCACTGATTCCATACTTTCAATAACTGTTTGGTGAATGGATCGCTAGGCCCACTTCCTACATAAAAGGAATAGCAACTGTTTTCACCAAAAGAGTTGTACATCCTTTGTTACATACACACACGGTTATAATCTTCACTCCAAAACAGTGGTTCTCCCCCCAAAATGCTTACACCAATGTCAAATAGTAGCTGCCATTTGGTAAACCTTTCCATAGCAACCAACTGATGTTGATGCAATATCAAATAACAGGTTAGCAATGGCATAATCAGTCACTGATTCTCTTGAAAGTTTAGCCCCACAAGTCACTATATCTGTCTATCTATACATATACATATGTATGTATGCATATACACATGTATGTATATGTATATGCACATATGCACATATATAGTTATATCAGTTGAGTTGGTCATTTAGGACACTCATGAGAAGAAAGGTGAATGAAGGCCTCCTTAGACTTCATTAAATCACCATATCTGAGAGTATCTACAGCTGTTGGCAATGATGAATTGGATATTCATAATACAGTCTTCAGCGTAGAATGGCTCATCCCACTATAACTGCAGGTCAGCCACCAGATCACAAGAGCAAAGCACAGATACTCTACTGGGTACCATGTTGCTCAGCTGGGATGTTCAGTGGATTAAGTGATTCAATTTGAGACTCATAATACTTCCCACTTCTGATGCGCATTAGAATCTTCATCCCATGGTGAAGAGCACCCACATGGGTAAAAGAGGATGCAGAGTGATGCATAGTCATAAGAGTTGTGCAACAAATGAGCTCCTCAAAATGAGCAACATGCTAAAATTTCAATTCACAGGTATTTTTTTTGCCAGTCCTGGGCTTGAGCTCAGGGCCTGAGCATTGTCCTTGGACTTTCTCAAGGCTAGAGCTCTACCACTTGAGCCTCAGCACCACTCTCGCTTTTTTTTGTATGTATGTGGTACCGAGGAATCAAACCCGGGCCTTTGTGCATGCTAGGCAAGCACTCTACCACTAGGCCAAACTCCCAGCCCTTCACAAGCATTTTTAATGATTAAAAATTCTTAAAGATTTAAAAAGGTAAAATTAACAAAGCAACATGAAATTTGATCTACTGGTATTAAACAGTATCAAATTGGACATTCAAAAAAACCATCTTGCGACATTCAAAAGTCTTTAAGAGCCAAGCAGCAGTGGCTCACAACTGTAATCCTAACTCTTCGGGAGGCTAAGATCTGAGGATCATGGTTCAAAGGCAGCCCAGGCAGGACAGTTCTTGAGACTCTTATTCCCAATCGCCAGAAAACCAGTGGTAGATTGCTACCCTTGAGCATAAGAGTTCAGAGACAACATTCAAGTCCTGAGTTCAAACCCCACAACAGACAATAATAATAATGATAAAAACATTAAGGCCAGGGGGCCGGGAGTTTGGCCTAGTGGTTAAAGTGCCTGCCTAGCATGCACGAAGACCCGGGTTCGATTCCTTGGTACCACATACATACAAAAAAGCCGGAAGTGGTGCTGTGGCTCAAATGGTAGAGCTCTAGCCTTGAGAAAGTCCAAGGACAGTGCTCAGGCCCTGAGCTCAAGCCCAGGACTGGCAAAACAAAACAAAACAAAACAAAAAAAACATTAAGGCCAGGTGCAGTGACTCACGCCTGTAATCCTAGCTACTCAGGAGGCTGAGATCTGAGGATCAAAGTTCAAAGGCAGCCCAGGCACTAAAGTCTGAGAGACTCTTATCTCCACTTAATCACTAAAAAACGGGAAGTGGGGCTGTGGCTCAAGGGTAGGGTGGCAGCCTTGAGCTGAAGAGCTCAGGGACAGTGCCCAAGCCCAGAGTTCAAGCCCTGTGACCCACAAAAAGAAAATAAATAGTAAGTTTTTAAGAATTCTAATTAAGTCCCCATAACAGATATTATGAATAAACAAATACCCTGGTTGTCATGAGGTTTGTTTTCTGTTTGGATTTCTTTTATGTGGCATTTACATTCATTCTGACTGAAGTTCTAATACTGAAATTTATCAATAAACATAAGCACACCTAAGGTATTTGATGGAATGGTTATTTTTATTGAATTGAGCACTCATTTAAATGAAGAAATATTACAGTTATTAAATTCAATAACTTCATTAGGGAAATTTCATTCCAAGATTAATCACTTTTAAATTCTTCACCCAGCAAAGATACTTTATCTAGTAAACTACTAACGTGCTGGCTGAACAGATTCCATTACTGTCTCCTGTGTCATCTAGTCTCCAGGACAACATTAAGAGCTTAAAGATGGATTGCTTTAATCAACATATTTAGGCAACCAGACTTTCATGTTATTTTATCTGAAAGAAGAATTATGGACACACATATCTTTGCTGCAAATTCTGTGGGGATTAACCAATGAAATACCTTTTCTTAGTGAAATAAGAACATACCTACTTTATAAAATATGTCACTTTTGGGGGGAAAGTCAACACTTAAATTCCTTCGACATTGGAAGAGGTAGTCTGAGTACTGAGAAAAACAATTGCAGGCCAACAGCTAAATTTTTGCGTAAGTATATGCTTTTATCAAACCTTACAGGTAAATGTTGACTTTATTTAAATTTTTTTGAAATATGCAATAATCCTGATACTGCACAATCAATGAAGGTGAATAATATAATTATTAGTGCCTAAGATCTCCTCAAAGATTTTTTTAAATGTCTTTATTGATTTTGATATTGCTCTCACTTTCAATTAAAAAAAAACAATATGTTACCCCCAAAGAATTTAGGTTATTGTTTAACCATGTGCCATGTACTCCAGTTGTAGGAAAATTGGAGAACACTTTAGCCAACTCCTAAAGTTTTGACACCAACTCGCATTAAACCAGCAACATGCTCTGTGGATCAGTTAGTCTCATGGGACTCTGCTGGGAAGATTATCCTTCCTTTTAGTGGCCTCTTTCCTACCACATTCTCTTTAAGAGGAAAGAATATGACCTGAGGCAAATAGAGAAAGGGATTACTTTTAGTAAAATGCTAAAATTTGCCCATATCTTCTTCAGAGATAAAAATCTAAATCACAAAACAAAATAAAAATCACAGTGCTGAGTTATTTAAGAATTCTTAAGGTTTTAACTAAAATAAGTCTTGGGACAGCTCATTTTTTTTAAGTTCCTATCATTTAATTGGGTATATATTGCCAATTTCTTCATGAGATAATCTCATCTATGTAGATAGGATCTTTAAGATACAAGATTAAATCTCAAGGTTAAATATCAAAAATCGTTGACCTATATTTTCTATGAATGTCAAAAATTGGCTCCATGTTTATAAAGCAATAGATAGGAACTTTTATTAGCAATAATATGAGATGCTACAAGCTTGTGCTCCATGGTAGGTGAAGCAATCACTTTGTTTTGAGTGCAAATGCTTGTGGGTTTCTGATCCTGCCAATACTCTTGGCATCTGCACAAAACTTATGGACACTGGACATATCCAGTTTTGGAATGAACTCCATGAACCTGGCAGCTCTCTACATCTCTTGAGGACAGGACATTACAAGATATGTTCAAGGACAGTGCAAAGCTCCTGTGGGAAGGAAGCAGATTTACTTCTGCAAAGGAACAGATTTCTTTTGGAATTCAAGCCAGTACTCTAATCTGTGTCAGAGTACAGTCCAAAGGGCCTTGTAACTAGGATTAAAGGCAGGAGCCACCAGTGCCTGGCTTCCACTATCCAATTCTTAAAAGTTCCATAATGCTTCCTTACCATCAAACTGGAGAATAAGCTTCTAAAACAACTCATGAATGTCTAGAAAACATACTTACAACATATCTAACCCACTATGATGCTCGCTTTCATATATACCAAGACACTGGATGACTGTGGTGAGAAGTGTTTAAGAGACAGCTCAAACTTCTTTAAACAATTTCAGTCGTTTAAAACTTTTAATATGCAGTAGACAAAATGCATTTCAAGGGTACTGATGAGCACAGTCTATAATTTCCAAAAATGTGCTGTTTCTTGCAAATTACAGGAGGAGCACATCTAAATCATCAACAAAACAAAAGTGTCAGGAACTTGAAGTAGAGACACAAGGTACAAGGTGCAAGCTGCATTATAGTGAGTCATGCACAAAATGGTTTTCCTTCATGAATGAACTATACCTAAGTACTATCTCTTTTTTGTGAAAATACAAAAGCATAAGAAATCTAATTTTTGTTTGAGTTGTGTGGCTTTCTTTCTTTTAGAAATTTCTTCCTAGTGGTGCCAACAGAGAATTAAATCTTAATGCCACAGCACTATTCTCATTTCTAAAATTACTTTCAGACAGATTAGAGACACTGTGGGTGGGAAGTGCCTTCTCTGGGGGCCTAATGCAGGACACCACCGTCTACTTTGTGGAAAGCATCCTTTTGCACATAGCCTGGCATCAGCACATGAAATAAAACACAATTAAAAATTTCAAAACACCCATTTTAATTTTAATTTTTAATTATCTGTTGTCTGTCAAACATCTCACGGTTAATTAACTTTTCACACTCTCAGTCTACTTCTCTTAATTATATGCTGTCACTCTACAATAAAATTTAGCAAAATGGTACTAACTAATATTGAAACATTAGGGCCAAGTTCTATGACACATTTAATGGATTTCTCATAGGAAGGGAGAAAAGTCTGATTACAACCTTTATATCTCAAATGATAAAATCACATTTTTAGTATTTTAACAATTTAAAGTGCTTAATATCTAGCATATCATTTCATATGCCTGAGACCTTCACTCATTCAGAAAGCAAAATTACTTTTGTCATGGTCACTCAAGTTCTTTGAAGATGTGATTCATTCTTTACCAAATTCTTTGTTCCCCACACATCTAGCTAATTATTTCTATGTAACAAGCACTTGTGTTTGTTCAATGAATAAAAATATTTTTCCAACTAGAGTTATAAATGCAAAATCTTAGAATTCCTATGTTATTATAAAGAAAACCATTAAGATTTTAAGATAAAACATGAACTTATATATATGGATATAGATTATGTAGCGGATATATCCATATTTTAATGGGAAATATAATGCTTCAGAAATTACAGATTTTTTTTTTATTCACAGAGTTAGTTTAATCAGTGTATGCAAAGAAAAGGCAGACTGCAGCTGTACCATAATCCGGGAAACTCTTGTGAGGAGCATCTAAGAAGACTCCAGTGTATGAGGCTTCAGATACCACACAGTCATACACTTGGAATGTTGACAATCAACCAAGATAAAAATATAGAGACTCTTGCGCAGAGGAAACGTATTGGTCTAGTAGATTAGCAGTGTGAAAAGAATGAGATCAGAGGATTGAGGATACTAAGATCTGAGGAAGTAACAAGTAACTGGACCTTTGAGAATGAGCACAGATGAGGAACGGCTCTGCATCTCTTATTACTGTCAATCAGAGAACAAATAAGGCACAAGAGCCATTATAACCATGAGGTGGACAAGATGGCCCAGCCACTAAATGCCTTCTGATCTTCGGAAATTACAGATGTTTTTAAGCAAACCTAGAACATTTCATAGAGTTAAACGAAATGAGACCTATGGCTCAAATTTCCAAACTCTTTTGATTTGGGTGATTTTGATGACACTGGGGACAGATGTCATCCACTGCCTGGCTCTGTAACTCTCTGGGAGATTGGAGCTTATGACCTAGGATTCAAACTCTCTTGGCCTCATTCATATGATTTATAAAGCAAGAGCATTTCCGAACAAAATTAGACTTGAAAGACGACCTAGGCAGCAATATAGTCTGACAAGCGGCCAGGCACATTTTACCTTGTTGATCACTTTGGATTTTGCCTTTACTTGGTTTTCCATTAACCTAGCATTACATAAATCTATTTTGTGCTCTTACACTGTGGTTTTATAGGTTTTTATTTTACCCATAGTATAAATTACATGAACTATTAGAGGTCAAATGGTGTCTGATAATAGTAACTAAAGCTAATGACTTCCTAGAATCAATTAAGTCTGCAACAGTATACGAATTAAGAACATCTATTAACATTAAGATTCAACGTGAATATTGGAAAAATGCTACAATTTTCTAGCAATCAATACATTTGTAAATACCGTAACTGGTAAAGGTTGCATTGAGGGTGTCTTCCATTATATCAGAGTTCAATTACTGCTATTTCACTTGTTAAATTCTAATTATTACTAGTTTCACTGTTACTATTTGTCCTGTGAGTGTAGGTTGTATCTCTTTTAACTGATAATGACAGTTACTTCTCCATGCATATTTAATCATAGTTTTTTTCATAAAAATGTGTAGATATACAGCTCTACGGTTTAGATGTCTATTTTCCAGTTTTGGATAAGATTTCAAAGTTTTAGGTACGCTTGGGTTCTAGTAGTTAAAAAAAAATACTACAGAAAAAAATACTATGGATTATAACAATCCTATTCAAATAATTGGCTTATATGTACTTAAAGTGTTGATATGTCCAAATCCTATAACCCACACATAGCAAGAGAATATTTAGATCAGTTAATAATCTTAAAGTGTTTCAAATGTCTCCTTTTCTTCCTGAATATTACATTCCCCATTCCCTTACCATTCCTACAGCCATTACTCAATTCTGGCCCTCAATAGCTTCTTTTATACAGCTTCCACAACAAATTTCTGGCTAGAGTTGAAGGCTTATCCCTCACTTTACCTCCGTAAGTCCAGCATATATACCAACACCAGAAAGAAACCTCTAAAATACAGATAGGAACATCTTTTCCCCCTGTTTCACTTTCAGAGGTGTGACAAAGTGTTCTTAACTTCTGTGACATGGGGAGTGTTCTGTGTCAGGTACCTGTGTGAGCCTTCAGTCTTCACATCATGCCCCAAGCTCTAGTATTGCACGAACACCTCAGGGCACTTCCCCTGGGAGGAGTCAGAATCTCCTACCTTGGGGCCACTGGACTTTTGACCATCCTCACTTACTTTCCTGGAATCCTTTTTGATTAGCATATCTTAGTTGTACAACACAAGGGTTTCCATGCATCCATATAAACAACAGCAATCAAATTCACCCCAACATCCTTTCCAATTGCTCTCCCTCAGGCTCTACCTCCCAACACAATGGGACAATACAAAAGAAAAGGGTGGGAAATTGGGACTGAAATGGAGATGAAGCAAAGGAGTTAGTCGACAGTTGCCAAATCTGTGTGATTATATACTTATTGAATTAAAAAATATGTGAATACATCCAACTACAAGGAAAAAGTATGCATTCCTTAATCTGTTCTATTTATAATCCCAAAGTCAAAGTCATTATATTTTTGTGTAATTTTGTGCATAAAATTTAATTCCGCTAATACTCAGGCCCTATATCATGGTCTTCATACTGTGATTTCACTATCTGCCAATCATGGGAAGCACAGATACTGTCGCTCTCTCTGGTGTAGCCAGGACATGAAGCCTTACTTAACGTAAAAACTCTAGGATTTTTATGTCATTCTTTCAATGCAAAAGATGGTTAAAAAAAGGCTTGATAGATCACCATTTGAAATGTGTGTAAAAGGAGAATAAATATTTAGAAATTCACATGTAACTGATCAAATTAAGAAAACTTTTCACTTACAAAATTTGGGGGAATGAGTGATATTTTCCTTTAGACCTTAAACATGGACCACCACAACAAAATTCACTTTACTTTTACTACTCTAAGACAGCCACACAAAAGAAAACTAATATCAATGTTTCCACTTGGTGTGAGTCACTCTTCTCTTTAAGTACAGAGCCAGTTCTGCAAGGAAAAGGACGTTAACTGTGCCACTCACTGTTCAGTAACAATGACCCGGTTATACTTAGCCGTTCTGTATTAGGAATATGTTATGATTCATAAAATATGCAAGATGCTTGTTTGATTGAGAAGTCACAGTCCTGAAGATGTGGCCTGAGACAGACATCAGAAATGCAGCAATGTCTGACAGGGCTGAGAAAAGGCACTATGTGGGAGCTGAGACATGATTTAGAGCAGAGTACGCTACATATCTTCTCAAGGCAACAAGTTCAAGGACTTGTAAATTTAAAGAGGAACATTTAACGTTATACTTATATCATGTAACTCTTTCTTGCCACTTCAGTATTTGTCTGTACCTCATTTGTCTGTGCCTCATTTCTTTCAAGGTAAAGAGAGTTATCCAAAGGAGTATTCAACAACTTTTTTAACCAAAATGATCCAAGTTTGGTCCATAGTTTCTATGAGAAATTATTTTAGTTTTTCTTTAGTGATTTAGTACATCCCTTTTTTAAGGATTTGAATGTTGCCTAATGGAGTCATGTATAAACATTTTATATTTAAACATGTAAAGTTAGTATCTAGGAAATAATTTTATAATTAGGCATTGATTAAAAATATATGTAACATATGTGAAACATTTATAAAAGCTAGCTACATTCTAGCATTTAGTGAGAAAACCACAGACTGAACCAAGATTTTACTTCAGTATGTTTCACCCACATTTGGCACACCAAAGCAAGGTTTATGTAGGATAAGTTGTCTAAAGACACAAGGAAGAGCCTGGCCTTGACCCTGCTATCTACAGAAAACAAAATATCTTCTCCAAAATCTAAAAATCAGGGGCAGGGAGTTTGGCCTAGTGGTAGAGTGCTTGCCTAGCGGGCACAAAGGCCTGGGTTCGATTCCTCAGTACCACATACATAGAAAAAAGCCAGAAGTGGTGCTGAGGCTCAAGTGGTAGAGCTCTAGCCTTGAAAAAGTCAAAGGACAGTGCTCAGGCCCTGAGCTCAAGCCCAGAACTGACAAAAAAAAATCTAAAAATCAGGTTTAAGCCTCTGAATGAAATATTCTATTCCTCTCTACTCTTTTATTCTTCTTTTCTATTCTACTGTATTTTACATACTCAGAATTATTTTTCTATGGAATAAAAGCACCAGGAAATTACCTTCCTCACTTATTTTTGATCAGAATTGAAAACAGATAAATTTCTACTTCATTACACACAGTCAAGCTAAAGCTTCCATGTCATTTTTCTCTCTTCCTATTGAATGCTCAGACTTGCTCCAAAAAGTACATTCATTAGGGCCTGGAATTTGGCCTAGTGGTAAGAGCACTTGCCTAGCATGCATGAAGACCTGGAAAAAGGCTGGAAATAGTGCTGTGGCTCCAGTGGTAGAGCGCTAGACTTGAGAAAGTCCAAGGACAGTGCTCTGAGTTCAAGACCCAGGACTAGGGGAAAAAAAAGCACATTCATTAAACCAAAATAAACTAGACTGTTTTATTTTCTAAAATTCATATGATTCATTATGTCAGTATTCAAATTAATAAAAGGTAAAAGAATTAAAATCTATTAACTTACTGCAACAGAATCTACATTCATCTTAATTTTCAAATCAAGAATATTTAAGTTAGCCACTTTAATTCACACTTGTAATCCTCCCTGGATCAAGTTTTAAGGACAGCTAAGGAAAGGTAAGAATGATTCAAATCTCAACCAGTAAATTAGACATGGTGGTAAGATGTATGCAATCCTACTATGAGGATGGAATTCATAAGAGAATCATTGTCCCAGGCTAGGCTAGCCTTAGGGGAGGGAAGAGACTCTCTGAAAAATAACCTAAACGTTAAAAAAAAAAAGTTTTAGGGACTTGACTGTAGTGTGTAGTGGTAAACTGGGGGAGGTCATGCTCAAACCCTAGTACTACAGAGAGAGATTGAACCCCTCTATACATTGCCCTGACAATAAAATGTTAAAAGTAAAATAATAAAGAAAGAAAGATAGAAGAGACAAGAGAGACAGAGAAAAAAGTTTTAACTTTCAATGATTATGAAACTATGTGTGAGTTTAAATCCTCATTGTTTTTAAAATAAATGATTAGGAGATCGGTGGAAGATGGCAGTGCTTCAGGGTGGCACATATTGAGCTCCTGCCAAGATTCATGTACTGGCAGTGCAGGAGACAGTCCTCTACCAGAAATTGATCCTAAGTAAGCTTTAGGACCACAGAGAACTCAGGCAGAGAGGAAAAAAAGGAAAAAAAAGGAAGAATACCAGCGCGAAAAGAGAGCATGGAGCTCCGCCACTGAGCAGCCAGGGAGCAAAGGCTCTTCTGAATCAGAGCAGAGAAAGTGCTCCACAGCAGCTCAGACCTGCTGGCTGCAGACAGAGCTGCACAGAGCCTGCGCGAGCCCAGAGCCGACACCCAGCAGTGCATGGACCTGCCAGCTTCAAGGAACCAGAGAATCCAGCAATTTGTAAGTAGCTCCTAGGAGAAGTTTCCACTTCTGCTCCAGAAACAGCATTGGGAGGGAGCCCCTCCCCCACCAACTGAGAGCAGTGCCACCTTGACTGCTGGCAATGACTCAGGCCAAAGCAATTGGAGCCTGAGAGGTGTTGCTGACAGCACCATCTTTCTTACTGGCAAAGAATTTCCCAGAGATCCCTTAGTGGGAAGCCTGGCTGAAGTCCATTCCCCTGCGCCACCCACAGACCTGGTAAACAAAGCCGCCAGCAGATCCTTCAGCTTTGTTTTACCAAACAAGCAATCTCATCCGAAAAACTGCAAAGCTAAATCACAAGAGAAAAAGACTTTGTAAAGTGTTTAGATCCCGAATTTAGTGGAGACACAAGTATCCTAACTTCTCCTCCCACCAAAAAAAAAAACTAAAGAGTACCCTTTTTTAATTTTTTTACCCCATTTCATTGACATTTCTAAATGTTCTTATTTTTCTCTTTGCCATTTAACCTACACCTTTTTTTTTTGTTATGATTCATTCCTTTTTTTTTCTTTTTTTCTCCTCTCTTTTCCCACAATCCTGCTGTCAGTGACAGCTGTGGGTACAGTTTGAATAAAAACGATATCCATATTGATACATTCACCTGCTTTTTAAACTCTGGGTTCTCAATCCTAGTATCTCTTCGGTAAGAACTCATTTGTGTGTGTATGTGTGTGTGTTTTCTGTTTTATTTTGTTGCTGTTTTGTTTCTTCTTTTCTTTCTTAAATGGGTATCATTGAAATCTCCTATATCAACCTCTCTCTTTTCTCTATATATTCTTCTTATTACTCCTCTTATTTTGATAAGTTTTATCTAAGTTCATCTAAACTTTCTACACAAATACTCTACCTGTCTATCACCTTAGGTCAGTTATCCTTACACGATACCCTTTCTTCATTACTATAATATTCTTATACTCCTGTATTATTCTTTTCCTACCTCCCTAGTGTTTCATATTATTTTTCTATCTCTGGTCCTCTGTTCATCCTTCAACTCTTATAATGCATGGATCTACATTTGATGGCTGTTGAGCAATGCTATGTATCTAGGTGTTCAATTATACTCTAGGTCCAGAGGGACTTAAATACAATAGAGATTGGATTGAAGGGCTTATTGTTTTGGTCATAAATTGGTCATCTGTGATTGTATTAGATTTGTATGAAAGTGTACAAAAAGAAAGAGAGAGTGTTATTACCAATCTAAAAGAGCTAATATCTATTGTCAGCCAACTAAAAAGGTCTAGGTTGGTTATATCTGAAAAATTATAATCTTGTTTAGTATTAATCTTGCTCCCATCCTCAAATGGGCAGAACAAGAAATTCAAGAAAAATGTCAGATCAAGGAATAGCATCTCCCACTCAACATAAACAGGCAATGGAGCAGTCAGTGGCAAATCTAGAGGAGAGCCTTCCAAGTGCTTTACAATGCAATTGATAAACATCATTATGAAAAATGTGAAAACATAAAGAGATAAGGGAGGAAGCCACAGCTAAACAAGAGGAAACCATAAACAAGGTGATATGTGAAAAAGGGGAAGCCATAAAGGAGGCCATAATAAAGGTTTTTTCAAAGAAAAATGGATGAATTCATAGAATACACAAACAAAAAGGTGACTGAACTCCAACAAATGTCCAAAGAGAATAAAGCTGCTGAGCTAACTACCCAAATGGAAATCAAGGAGTTAAGAAATCCATACATGATCTAAAACAAGAGATGCAAGGCATCAAAAATGAGCAATTAGAAGCAAGGGAGATGATATTGTTATAGCATCTCACTTTGTTATCTGATATATTGAATTTATTTGTATTTGGTTATTTGAAATTTGATAGGGAAGGGGGGAAAACCAAGACAGGTGAGGGGTGTGTGGGAGAGGGAAATGGGTACCAAGACATGTGAAAGGGTATCAATATAAGTGAATTAATGCACCTTCTATCTGGCAAATATCATGTAACCCTTTTACTAATTACAATAAAAAAAAACTAAAAAAAAAAGCAAGGGAGATGAAGAATAAATTAGATAGTTTTGATAGCAGGTTAGACAATGCAGAAGAGAGAATTTCCAGGGTTGAAGATAATTTAGTTGTTATAGAAAAAGAACAGAAAATGAGTCAATTCAAATCTAGGAAATATGAGAAAACACTACAGGAGGTCCAAGATACAATTAGGAAGCCTAATTTAAGGCTAATTGGTATTGAGGAGGGTGTAGAGAAAGAGGTCAATGGTATTGGAAATATACTTCAGGGAATCATCTCAGAGAACTTCCCAAATATCCAGAAGGGCAGGCCCATCCAGATACAACAAGCTTTTAGAACCCAAAACAGACCTGACCAGAAAAGGACATGCTACCGCCACATTATAATCTGAACTGGATCAATAGAGGCCAAAGATAGGATCCTAAAAGCAGTCAGGTAGAAGAGAACAATCACCTATAAAGGCAAACCAATCAGAATAACCCCAGATTTCTCAGCAGAGACCATGCAAGCAAGAAGAGATTGGAATAATATATACCAAGCCCTGAACTCAAATAACTACGAACCAAGAATACTGTTCCCAGCAAAGCTCTCATTCATAACTGAGGGAACAATAAAAACATTCCATTCCTAGGAAAAGCTTCAACATTATGTTAGAATAAACTCTATCAAGCTAACGGCCCCCATAAACAGGCTGGAGTTGCCATCCTCATATCAGATAAAATAGACTTCAAACTAAAATTAGTGAAAAAAGACAAAGACAGTTACTACATACTACTAAAGGGATCTTTCCTCCAGGAGGACATAAGCATCCGAAATATGTACACACCTAATCCCAGAGCTCTGAAATTCATCAAGGAAAATTTACTTTCACTGAAACCATACATAGATCAAAACACAGTGATTGTTGGTGATTTTAACACACCATTCTCACCTTTGGACAGATCAACAAGGCAAAAACTCAACAGAGAAACCTTAGAATTGAACAACTATACAGACCAACTAGATCTAACAGACATCTGCAGATTATTCCACCCAGCAACAACACAATATACGTTTTTCTCAGCAGCACATGGAACATTTTCCAAAATAGACGACATCTTAGGCCATAAAACAAACCTGGACAGATTCAGAAACACTGAAATTATTCCCTGCACTCTCTCAGACCACAAGGGCATCAAATTGGAACTGAATACACAACTCCACCAATGAAAACCCTGTAACTCATGGAGATTGAACAACACATTGTTGAATCACCAATGGGTCATCAAAGAGATCAGAACAGAAATCCAACAGTTTATAAAATTTAACAAAAAAGGAGCACACAAAATACCAGCTCCTTTGGGAAACGGCAAAGGCAGTATTCAGAGGAAAATTTATAGCTCTGAGTGCCTACAATAACAAATTGGAAAAATCGCAAACCAACTATTCAATGTGTCACCTTAGGCTCCTGGAAAAAGAGCAACAAACCAACCCTAATCCCACTAGAAAGAAGCAAATTATTAAAATCAAAGCAGAATTAAATGAATTGGAATCCAAAAAAAAAAACTATAGAAAGAATCGACAAAACAAGGAGTGGGTTCTTTGAAAGAATTAACAAAATTGAAAAACCCTTACCAAATCTTACAAAAAAAAATAGGGAGCATACTGAAATAAACAAAATCACAGACGAAAATGGTAATATCACAACAGAAATTACCAAGATCCAGAGTATCATGAGGGAATACTTCTCAAACCTTTACGCCAACAAATTTGAGAATCTAGAAGAAATGGACGAATTCCTAGCCAATATTAACACACCCACACTGAACCAAGAATAACTAACTCTACTAAACAGGCCTATTGCAAGCACTGAAATAGAAATGGCAATAAGAGAACTTCCACCTAAGAAAAGCCCAGGGCCAGATGGATTCACAGCTGAATTCTATAAGGTCTTCAAAGCAGAGCTCACACCAATACTCCTCAAGCTCTTCAACGAAATTGAAAATGAAGGTTCTTTACCAAACTCATTCTATGAAGCCAGTATAACCCTCATCCCCAAACCAGACAGAGATTCATCAAAGAAAGAGAACTATAGACCTATTTCTTTGATGAACATCGATACAAAACTTCTCAATAAAATACTGGCCAACCGTCTACAACAACTCATCAAAAAAATTATACACTATGATGAAACAGGATTCATCACAGGGAGGCAAAGCTGGTTCAACATACGCAAATCAATTAATATAATTCAACACATCAACAGGAGCAAGGACAAAAATCACATGATTGTCTCAATAGACGCGGAAAAGGCATTTGAGAAGATCCAACACCCCTTTATGTTAAAAGCTCTGGAGAAACTAGGAATCCATGGAACATTCCTCAATATAATAAAGGCTGGGTATGACAAACCCACAACTAGTATTATACTTAATGGCAAAAAGTAAAGCCATTCCCTCTAAAATCAGGAATGAGACAAGGATGCCCACCCTCTCCACTCCTCTTTAACATAGTTTTAGAATTCCTAGCCAGTGCAATAAGGCAAGAAGCAAGCATAAAGTGAATCCAAATAGGGAAAGAGGAAGTAAAACTTTCCCTCTTTGCAGATGACATGATCCTGTATTTAAAAAATCCTACAGACTCTACTCCCAAGCACCTTGAGCTGATTCAAAACTTTGGAAGGTGAGCAGGGTTTAAAATTAACCCTCAAGAATCAACTGCCTTCCTCTACGCCAACAGTGAGAGGAACGAGGCAACAATCAGGAAAGCAACTCTGAAATACCCTCAAAGAAAATAAAGTACGTAGGAATTAGCTTAACTAAGAATGTAAAGGACCTTTTTGATGAAAACTTTAAAACCCTTAAAAAGGAAATGAAAGCAGAACTGAGGAAATGGAAGAACCTCCCATGACCCTGGATTGGAAGAATCAACATCGTGGAAATGACAATCTTGCCAAGGGTTATTTACAAATTCAACACAATACCCATCAATAGCCCAATGTCATTCTTTAAATAAATAGAAGAGGCAACCCAAAATTTCATATAGAATAATAAAAGACCCCGTATAGCAAAAACACTTCTTAGCAGAAAGAACGGCGCAGGAGGAATTTCAATACCAAACTTTAGACTCTATTACAGAGCTATAATTATCAAAACAGCTTGGTACTGGCACAAGAACAGGCCTGAAGACTAATGGCATGGAACTGAAGACCCAGATATTAAACCACAGACCTATGGCCACCTAATCTTTGACAAGGGAGCCAAAAAAATAGAATTGAAGAAAGATAGCCTCTTCAAGAAGTTGTGCAGAACTGGTTTAAACACATGAAGAAAACTAAAGTTGGATCCTTCTTTGTCACCCTGCACTAGAATTAACTCCAAATGGATCAAAGACCTGGAGGTAAAAGCCGACACTCTGAAAACTTTACAAGAAGGAATAGGAGATACACTAGACCTCCCTGGCACAGGTTGAAACTTTCTTAATAAGGACAAAGAATCATAACAAATCAGAGAAAGGCTGGATAAGTGGGACTGCATTAAACTGCAGAGCTTTTGTATGGCAAAGGACATAGCTAGTAAACTAATTAGGAAGTCTACAGTGGGAGAAGATCTTCACCAACCAAACAACGGACAAGGGCCTCATATCTAAAATATATCAACAACTCAAAAAATTGAATCACTCCAAAACTAATCTCCAAAGTAACAACCATCCCATTAAAAAATGGGCCAAAGACTTAAAGAGAGTCTTCTCTAAAGAAGAAACAAAAATGGCCTATAGACACATGAAGAAATGCTCAACATCTCTGGTCATAAAAGAAATGCAAATCAAACTTTTACCAAAACACACAACTGTTGAAGCATTCACTTCTCTATGAAAGTATGTATATTAGTGTCAGTTTCTTTGTACAGTTGTACCTAGATATTTTTTATGAGTTTTCATGTGCAAGTATCAAGGTTTCGAAGGTTTAGTAAAAAATATTCTGTAGATTACATTCCCAAGAACATAATGCTTACACAAATGTATATTCCATGTTTTAAAGCTCAATTGTATTTTACTTTACATATATACTTCAGTTAACATAGAGCACTTAGAATCTATTTGGTATTTTTGATCTCTCAAAGGAAATAATTAGATTTTTAGGTTTGAAATGGTTGTGTCATAATCATCTCATAATTGACTTTTAATTTTTGGCAATAAAAAGAAATTGGGGTATCTTTGGAACTGTTAAAAAAAAAGAAATGCAAATCAAAACAACTCTAAGATTCCACCTCACTCCAGTTAGAATGGCCAGGATCAAGAAAACTAATAACAGATGCTGGAGGGGATGTGGCCCGGAGGGATCACTACTACACTGTTGGTGGGAGTGCAAACTCGTTCAACCACTATGGAAAGCAGTATGGCAGTTCCTCAAAAGACTAAACATAGAGCTCCCCTATGACCCAGCAATTCCACTACTTGGCATTTACCCAGTCATTCAGAAACAAAGACATACTAAATCCACCAGCACAACAATGTTCATTGCAGCACTATTTACCATAGCAAAGATATGGAACCAACCTAGATGTCCCTCAGTTGATGAGTGGATCAACAAGATGTGGTATTTGTCCACAATGGAATTCTATGCTGCTGTCAGAAAGAATGACATTGCCCCATTTGTTAGGAAATGGAAAGACTTAGAAAAAATCATATTAAGTGAAGTAAGCCAGACTCAAAGGAACATAGGCTCAATGGTTTCCCTCATTTGTCATAATCAGTAGAAACCTTGGGCTCTCCTAGCAGAGCTTTGCAATAGAGCAAAACCTTGATACAAAAGGCCATATAATAGGACGCTAAATGAAAGGATCTGTAGGATATAGAAACATAAGCCATATAATGAATGATTGTTGTTCTTAAGGTACTATGTTATCTCTCATCTCTTTTGCTGTCCCTTGGTTATCTCATATTGTTACCGCATGTCACTTTGTTACCTGATATATGGGATATATTTGTATTTGGTTATTTGAAATTGGATAGGGAATGGGGGAAAACAAGATGAGGGGTGGGAATGGGGGGGAGGGAAATGGGGACCAAGACATATGAAAGGGTATCAATGTATGGGAATTAATGCACCATCTATCTGGCAAATATCATGTAACCCTTCTATTAATTACAATAAAAAATATATGAAAAAATAAAATAAATGATTAGACAAAACTTACTTTATACAAGTAACTAGGATATGCATATATTTAGCTGTGATAAAGTAAATATATTAAATAATTACATATAACTGTTTACACTAACAAAACAAATCAAAAGTAAAAAATACTCTGTAAATTACAATAAAAAATCAAGTTCGACATCACGATTAACACTTGTACTAAAACCAAATGAAAACTAAAATCAATTATTCCTCATATCTTATCAAAACTGTAATAAGTAATCATTAAAATTAAGGCCACCTGTCATTAATAATTTATCATTAAAACTATGATAATTTATCACTAACATAGATACTAAATTTTAAAAATTGGCAATAAATGGAATAGCCCACCTGCAGTATGAAGGCAGTCTTCTAAGCACTTGTTACATTAATTTATTTTAGAAAATTCTCTCTATTTTCTGTGAGGGGGGAGGACAGGGCAAGGAAAGAAGGAAGAAAGAGCCATTCTTTCTTCATTTAACTTCTAGGTGCTAAAGACTGAAGAAGGGCCGAATGCAGGCTCACAAGTGCTCTACCATTCCATCTTCTAGCTCTTTGGATTGCTTGATGTGTGGTGTGCTAGTTCTTCCAGTTGAACTCAAGACCGGCAATGTCTCTGAGCTTTATTTGCTCAAGCTAGCATTTCATCAGTTGAGTTACAGCCCTCACTTCTGGACTTGGGGCTGATTAGTGGTAGACAAGAGTCTCATGGACTTTCCTACCTGAGGTGGCTTTCCACTGTTACCCTCAGATCTCAATATTCTGAGAGTATGAGGCACTGGTGCCCAGCTGCCCATCACTCTAATTTTGTTCTTGAGACAAGATTTGCTAACTTTACCTAAACTGCCCCTGAACTCATGACCCTACTGCTTCCTATCTTTATACCATGTAACTGGTATTATAGGCATCTGATACCTCACCCAGCATAAAAGCCATTCTTAAGAAAATTGAGGAACAGAAATATATGTGGCAAATACATATGTCACTGCAGTTTTATGCTTTCAAATTCATAAGAACAGTACTCCCAATAACATCAGTATAATCCGATCACACTGTTTAAAGTGTTGTAAAGCTCATAGATGATCAGTCAATAGTATGCCAGCAAATTTAACAGCCTTTTTAATGTTCTATTTGGGATTCATTTATTCGATATGCCTTTCTTGGTAGTTTTCTTTGTAACAGGCACTGTAAATGGTTCCAGATAAGAATAAAACAGGCAATATCAAACCAGTTGCCATAAAAGCAAATTTATAAATACAAACTGAAACTGCTTCCATAAAGGAAAAATACATTTTATTAAGAAAACATGAAAACCAAAGAAGACAATTTTGGATGGATATTGGTTTTAAAAGTTTACTGCATGAGGGGATATTTAGTCAGATATTTAGTCAGTGTTTGCCAGGTAAAGCCTTCTGAGTGGCATTCTCTGGGCATGGGACTGTTTTGAGTGTGAACCTCTCATCTCTTTGACTCTTCGAGAAATAACATGGTTAGAATCAATGCACAGAAACTGTGAAGAGTCCTGGAAAGTTGAGCAAGGGCCTGTGCCCGCTAGTTCTTGTCAAGACTGTGGAATTTGACTCACATGCGATGAGAAGGTTATTTGAAAGAGAGTGTCAGGGAAGTATTTCTGTGAGATAGTAACAGAATTAAAAGATCCTGTCTTTCAATCTCCCAGTCTAGATTCTCCCTACTCTCCCCATTCCCCACTGCAAACTGGAAAAGCGTGAGGAGCAAGGAGCAAGAAGGAGTTTTTTTTCCACTGAAGCTGTAGAAATATGTATTTGTATGTTCTGAGTCTTTCCAGGGACCATCTGAAGGCATTCCCCAGAGAGACGTAGTAATTTTTCTGCTTGGGTTTGCCTACATCACAGAAGTCAGCAGGTATCTTCCAAGCCTCTTAAAGCAGGGCCAATGATTAAGAGAGGGAATGCAAATGCCATAAAGTGGCAACTAATTTCTCATGTTTTCTTATTTGATCTGAAATTAACAACACAGAGATGCTTTGGTATGTTCCAGTTCCATGACACAGGCCTCCCGCTTCCCTCCTTTAGAAACTGCATTGTTACAACCCAACACTATGTGGAAAGAGCATGCTGCCATTGGAAGGCATAAACATTAGGTACACTGAATGGTCTTCGGACTGTAAAACATGGAAAATCTTGAGGAAGTAGCTCATTTGTCCAAGTCAAGGATAGAATGTACTTCCTGACCACATGGCTTTCCACCAAATGGCAACTCAGGAATCATTTCCTTCCAACTTACAGCTTTCCCATCTTGAAATACTTTTTTGAGGGGGGTGGCAATACTTGGGTTTGAACAGGGAATCATGTGCTTGCTACTTTCTGGGCTATGCCCTCAAGCCCTTTAGCTTTAGTTTATTTTTCAAATAACATTTCATTTTTGCCCTGGGTCAATCCATGATCTTCCTACCTCTACCTCCCATATAGCTAGGATGAGAGACATGATCATAGCTGACATGTGACTCTTGTTGAGATAAGGGGGTGGAATCTCCAAGAGTGGTCTCGAATGGTGAGCCACCTCATCTCTGCCTCCTGAGGAGTTGGGATTGCAGGTACACCACCATCACACCCATCTGGGTGTCCATCTTTATAAAATCTCAGCAGTGAGAATGAGCAAAAGGCAAGGGAGCTCCTGTAGCTCAAGTGATGAAATCTAATTACTGATCAGGCAAGAACTTAGTGATATTTAGTGCAAGGCATCCTGGACCACAGAGCCTAGCTGTATTCCAAAGACAAAACAAGACAGATTGACCAAAGAACAAAGAGTCTCTGATACAATGAACTTCTATACAATATTGGAAACTCCAACATAAAGGAACTGTCAATAGGGTAGACGGGTTCAGAGGTACCGAAGCAAGACAGACCAAGGAGCTTTTGTGCATGAGGGTGCTTGATCCTCCTCTTTAAGTAAATAGAATGCCATAAATCTATTCCTCACCTACCTAGAAACACACTGTCTTTCACTCTCATACCACTCTTCTTTGGTATAATTTGGCACTTCTCTGATATGGAAACAAATTTCTTAATATTCCTGAGTGGCTTCTGAAAAGAAAAAAAATAGACTTCATGGAAATCATGTGCAAGTGTAATACAGAATTAACAGTGAGAAGAACACCATGCGCAAATTGAATTAAAGCAGCCTCTAAAGCAACATAGAACATATCGACGATCAGGTGTTACCTATATCTAAATTTGGAAAAAAAAGAAAAGAAAAAAAAACATTAACTCTGACATTCTGATGGGTTTTTTTAGATGTGTAAATTAAAGTTAAGTTTAAAATGTGGCAAAATAGTTGACAATCATTAAATATATGTGTATATCACATGTCATGTCTATCATATATACATGTGCATGCATATATATACATATACATATCATATGTATCACACATGTATATGATATATATATATAGTAAAATCCAATCCTTTAACAGGAATATTGAGAGAGACAGGGCTTCATAATGGCACAGAGGGGCTCTTATATTAGAATTTCTGCTGACTGTTTATCTCCTACATAGACAAATTGTTAGATAACACACCGTACTGGAGACTTAGAAAGTCACTGTTTCAGTATTTTCACCTTGTTATCTGATATATTGTACATATGTTTATCTGTTTATTTGAAATAGGATAGAGAAGGGTGGAAATCAAGATGAGGGGCGGGGGTGGGGGAGGGAAATGGGGACCAAGACATGAGAAAGAGTATCAATGTATGTGCACCTTCTATCTGGTGAATATAATGTAACCCTTCTATTAATTACCATAAAAATATAAAAAAATAAATAAGTAAAAAAAGAAAGTTTTAGGAATTGGAGAACTCATAACATGTTGGCAAAAGCAAAGGATATATTAAAAAATACTTGACATAATATCTTAGAACTTTTTCTCAAATCATTGAAACCCTTGGCAGTTGTTAAAAAATAAAAATAAATGTCTTAGGTCAATTATTAGTGATGCCCTAGTTTTCTTACATAGTTTGTCATTTTGGAATCTATCTAAAGCTGAAGTAGAGGTTTTTGAAATAAATTTACAAGTTAATAGTGAGGTCACTGTTGCTGAAAAGCAAAATACACTTCTTATTGTCATGATGGCTTTGAACTTTACTTGATTTTCCATAGTTGTCAAACAAAAACCAGAAATAAGTGGTCTGTGTTTTTCAATGCTTATTAAAATTTGTAAGGATAAAAATAAAACTAAACGTACCTGTAAGAATATCAAAAGTAGCTGGGCATAGTAGCTCACACTTGTAATCCTAGCTACTCAGGAGTCTGAGATCATAGGACCACAGCTCAAAGCCAGTCCAAGCACTAAAAATCTGTGAGACTCTTATCTCCAATTAACTACCAGAAAACCAGAAGTGGCTCTGTGGCTCAAGGGGTAGGGCAGTAGCCTTGACCTGCAGAGCTCAGGGACAGCACCCAGGCCCAGAGTTTAAGTCCCACAACCGACAAAAAAAGAGAGAATATCATAAATGGGTGCTATAACAATGGAAACATGAGAGGAAACTGACCCTCAATCCTACATCATTTGATACAATTTGAAACTGATCATAGACTTAAATGGAAAAGTTCAAAATATACAATGTAGAATATAATTACAAATATGCATACTCAGATTGTGATAAAGGACCTGGATTTAAGAAAACATGAATCCTAGGTATTTTCTGCTCTTTCCTTCCAAAGAAAGTACACTGAACTATATAAACCTATGGCTTTACAAAGGTACATGATTACTATCAGAAATGTTGACTGAATCATATTATGAATCAACAAGACTCCAGCAGTTATAAATAAGACTGAAAGTCAATACAGGCATGAGAAAGAAAAATACATGCATATTTCCTATTATTAAAAATTTCAAAGCAGGCTATGCCCAGTGGCATACTCCTACAATCCAAGCTACTCAACAAGCAGAGATGAAGAGGAAAATATTACCATCTGAACAAGCTGGACATGGTAATATGTCTGTCTGTTATCTCCACTACGTGTACAGGTATGGAAAAGAAATGAGTTCATGAGAAGTTCAGGAAGGACATCAAACTCCACAGTGCTTTTCCTGATGTGACTGTCATTTGCTTATTTGATCGTATCAACAGTTTTGTCAGTCTCTCCTCATCATTTACATTTCAGAGCAATGAAAACCCCATAAATTTTATTTCCCAGTCTGGCTTTCAGGTCCCTTTACAGTTCTACTAAATGAAGATGTAAAAGGAAGCAGAGGTGGAAAGGGCGCCTTGCTCCTCTTTCTCTGGTTTTCAGTGGTATTACCATCAGCTTCTGAGGCCAGATTTGGTGGTCTTCGAAACTTCTGGAAAGTGTTGATGATTTAGAACAGTTTAGAGCCCCACGGTAGAATGGTCCTTGATTTCTAGTTCCAATGCTTTCTTCTTCTGGCACAGTAAAAAGAACTTTTAATACTGATGAACACCCATCCTTCCACCCTTGAAATATTTCTAAAACAAGGGCTCTGCTGGGGTTTGAGATACTTAGAATGGTTTTGATTTGCTTGCTTGAGTAATGATTGATGCACTGTTTTTTTGTTTTGTTTCATTTTTGGTGAGCGAAATATACTGTGTATTTTTTTTTTGCCAATCCTGGTCCTTGAACTCAGGGCCTGAGCACTGTCCTTGGGCTTTCTCAAGGCTAAAGCTCTACCACTTGAGCCACAGCACCATTTCTGGCTTTTTGCTATGTATGTGGTACCGAGGAATCGAACCCAGGTCTTCGTACATGCTAGGCAAGCATTCTACCACTAGGCCAAACTCCCAGCCCTATACTGTGTATTTTTAAATGATAATGTCTCTTCTAGTGCACTGAAGTCATTATGCATTACCGTGATCACGTGAAAGTGTTTGTGGAAAGGAAATACATATGAGGACGGGCCTGGAACACATAAATGTGTTGTGGTTTTTGGGGTTTTTTTTTTTTATAGTTTAGCCATTTCTTCTCACTTGACCTTTACTGAAGAAATCACATTAACTACTAATGTTGGCAGTAGATTCTTTTGTTTAGAAATAAAAAATAGATTTGAGGAGAAACTTTCCAATAGCCAAGAGGTGGAAAAATGATGTGCAATTACAGCTCTTTATTCTAAATGTCTTGGAAAATAACACTGTTAAACATTCTCTTGAATTTGCAAGTCTCATTACTGCTTCATTAAATCTTCCAATTTAAGGTGAAAGGCTATGTGATTCTAATAAGGAAGAAAAAAAGAGGAAAATGGATGCTTTACACAGAATGGCAGCAGACTGAAAAATAATTATATGAAATTTAATTACTTGGAACCCAAGGAATGATCAAATTTACTTAATTTTTCTATTAATAAAACAAAATAAGTTCTTCGATTAGATTAATTACTGGTGAAGAAAAACGTTTAAACTTTCATTATCCTGAGCTTAATGATAGAATACAGAACTTATACTCTAGGTTGTGAGCCACAGGTATCTCATTTCTTAATAAATAAATAAATAAATAATGTCAGCAAGAGCCACAGGAGCACAGCTACTGAAATAAAAGTTTCTAATTTTAAAAAAAAGGTAACATATATACTTTTCTGTCATCTAAAACTATCAGTCACAGTTATAATCCAGTATTTTGACTACTAACTTTAAACATATTATTGCAAATAACAAAATTTGCACATTGTTATTCCATGAAAGTCTTTTATAGTATACCTTAACAATAGCATAAAAAGAAATGTAGCCAAAATGCAATGCAGAATTGTAAAAGAAAATCTATAGAGAAAATATCTTATTAGAGATGACTACATATTAGAGATTACTATAAAATATATTAGAGATTCGAGGCTAATTTTTCAACTACTACATAATCATTAGATTCTACTGTTGAAAGCAATTCAGTTATCCTAGTTTACCTATTATTACTAAATTATACAAAGAAGCAGACTAACCTATACTTTTCAGAACACAAGAAGAATGGATTTTAAATGCTTCCATCATTAAGTGAAAAGATAATTGTTTGAGGAGACATATATTTATCCCAGTTTAAACATTACACAACCATTCATGTATTGAAACATCAAAATATTTTTTATTTTCTATTTTAAAATAAATGTACATCATTAAATAATGAATTAATTCTTTTAAAAAGGAGAAATGTGTTCCTGTGAATCAAGCCTGAAATCCCAGCTACTTAGGAGGCTGAGATCTGAAAATCATGAGTCAAAGCCAGGTAAAGCAGAACAGTCCACAAAATTTCATTTGCAATCAACTAGAAAAATAGCTGAACTGGACATGGGCTCAAGTGATAAAAGACAAGTTATGAGCAAAAAAGACCAAGCAAGAGCTAAATGTCTTAACCAAAACCATCACAAAAAGAAGGAAAAAACTAATATTCCCATTCAGAACACCTCCGCCTTTGTCTCAGAACATTTCTTTTTTACTTATTTACTTTTTATTTATCTTCTAATAAGAATGGAAAAGTAAACACTTTATAAGCACTGATCCTCTGTTTCTTACCTTGTGCTTTCTTCTACTTTAAAAATATCTCTAGGCCCTCTCTTACCTATCCTAACCTATATGGAAAGCATGAAAAATGCATTCTATCTCAGAGACCTACTAGCCTCTCCTTTTGTCCTACAAAAGTCTGAACTAGAGAAAAGTACTTTAAATAAAAGCTCAATGTTATGTCATTTGCAGGGAAATTGATGGAGCTAGAACAAATCATGTTAAGTGAGGTAAGCCAAGCTCAGAGAAACAAATGGCGCACGTTTTCTTTCAAATGTGAAAGCTAGATCTAAAATACACTAGGACATAGTAAGTTATACAAGTCTCTGGGCATTCACACATCATGAGACCAAAGGAGGTTACTCTTAGGAGAGGAACACAAAGGCACAATGAACTTCAGGAAATGAAAATGAGGTGTTTTTCTTTTTCCCTTTGTTGCTGTTTTCATTTTCTTTTCTTTTGGTGTTGCTTGTTTATATGTTTTGAGGAGGGTGAAGGGAGGTAAAGAAATGGAAGGACAAAGGATAATCAAATGCAACAGTGATTTTCAACGGACACTATGTTGAAAATGAAGTATTCAACTTATGGTTTGGGATGGGAGGGAAAAACAGAGAGAGAATGGAGGGAAGGGTTACTTTGTTCAAAAAGTAATGTGCTCTTTACCTGACTTATGTAACAGTAACCTCTCTGTATATAACCTTTATAATAATAAAAACATTTTAAATGCTCAATATTCAATAGATGACTTTATTATCTTTATGTAATTTTACAAAGTGTGTCCATTTGACATGTTAATTTATGAGTTCAGTGCATGTTGATCAGTGTCATCCTATCGCTCGCCCATCTCCTCTAACCCTACCGACCCCACTCATTTAACAGATTCCATTTTCTTTTCTTTTTTATCTTCTTTCCTTTTGAAAATTAGTCTCTTGCAGTACTCATACATAGGAGTTTCCACTTAACAAAGCAGTTTTTAAATACAATATATCTTGATTAATGTCACCCTGTTCAATATTTTCATTCATCCCTCCTCTGCCCACATTCTCCCTCAGTCTAACTAATTTTGTAAGTTACACACTGGATTCGGGCCTCTTCATTCACTCATTCTTTTCCCCTTGATCCCACTCCACCCCTTTTGAGATCCTGCTTTCTGATGTTTTATTTTGCTGAGTTTTGATTTGGAGCTTTCTAAGGAATTTCATTATTTGAGAGCTCCCACAAATCTACTGTATTTCAGTTAGTATTTTATGTACACTTGCATATAACCAATGTATTTACTTATAAGTTTATAAGCTAAATCTGGCTACCACATAAGGGGAAACATGTATACTTTGTCTCTCTGGGCTTGACTTACTTTTTTAACATAATTTTTTTTCTAGATCTTTCATTTTCTTTACAAATGGTACAATATCATTCATTCTAGTGGATGAGTAAAATTCCATTTTCTTAATTCATAGTTATCTCAGTATGTGAATGTTGGTAAAGCCTGAGATATGAACTAAATGTGTTATGTAGATTGTGTTCAGAGGAAGCGGTGCTGTGGCTCAGGGTGTGGAGCAATAACCTTGATCTGAATAGCTCAGGGACAGCACCCAGGCTCAGAGTTCAAGCCCATGACTGACAAAGATAGATAGATGACAGATGATAGATAGATAGATAGATAGATAGATAGATAGATAGATAGATAGTTTTCAGAGTACTTAGAATGCTAGAATAAACACCCACTTAGCATTAAGGCTACAATTTGATATAACTTGTTTTTGTAAGTTAATATGTAGTAATCTTTAGAATGAAGTATGTGAGATTATATACAAACCATTTTCTCAAATATACCAAGCAATACAAAGATACTGGCAAGTAGACGGAAATCATACTTCAGTTAGGATTTGACTTGCATGTGGAATTTCAGGTAGAGCTTTTCCTGGGTGTGAGCATCTTGATTTTCAAAACTTTCTATCATAAATTCCTAATTTCACAACTAAAAAATGCAACAAAATGAACCAAGAGCCCCTTAGCTTTCCATACCATGATGGTTTTCTACCTCGTTACTGGGATTTCCCTGGGATGGGGGAGAGGATATCCCTAACAGATGCCAGGGTTTCTGCTTCACAGTGCCACAGCCCCACAGTCATGAGTCACACAACACAATGCACAACTCACTTTGGACTAGAGGCGATCGTAGGATTACTTGGCCTGCCTGTACCAAAATGCATTCTATTCTGCACTGGAGCAGAGCTTACCAGGCTGTCTTTATAGAGACACTGAAGAAACATTTGCTTAATAAATAGATTATTTCCTCACAAGGTTGTCCTCTTTGGGGGGAAATACTTTGTTTTTTCTTTATTTTTATTGCCAAAGTGATGTACAGAGGGGTTACAGTAACATACATACGATAGTGATACATTTGTTGTTGAACACTGTTACCCCTCTCTTCCACTTTCCCTTCCCCCAACACCCTCAAGTTGTAAAGTTCATTTCCAACATAAATAGTTTTAGGACTCTGTTGTCAGTTTTTCTTTGCCTTTCTCCAGATCAGCCAAGATTCTGTGCCAGGAGAATTTAATTTTGATAGCTGAAACTAAACGTGATGAAGATGGAAGAATGTGGGAAAGTACACAGTGAATGATGGATGCCATAGTTTCTTCTATAACATTCTACAGTGAATGGAGATCAAATTAAAGAATGCTCTTCCCAGCTAGAAAGAGCTTCTACTCATGTTTCATTATTCATGCTCTGATTTTTTTCACTGTTATACTACAGCAGCTGACATTTTAAGAACTGATTTTAAAAGGTGTTCATGAGACTATGAAGCAACTGGAATTCTGTCTTGATATATTACAGGTAAGAATAAAACAGTGCTCAGAGCACATTCAAAAGTATTGGCAGAGCAAGATGCCGCTAGCTCAAGTCTGTCATCCTACCTCCTCGGGAGAATGAAATCAAAAGATCATGGTTCAAAGCCAAGAGACTCTGATCTCCAACTAACCATTTTTTTAAAAGCCAGATATAGAGCTGTGGCTCATGTGGTTGAGTGCTATTCTAAAAAGTACTGGCAGTTTCTTCAAGTTCATCATCAAATTTACTGGGCTCAAGTAATTAATAATCTACTGATTTAATATGTTCCATAAATTTTGTCATAAATTCAATTTTTCCATGTTTTCTGATCCTAAGTAGATTTCAAAGTCATTCTGCCTTGCAGGGAGATAACTAATGGTAATATGCTTAAATATATTAAATCTATTTAAATGCATATATATGTATATATTCGTTAGCTTTTTGTTGGTACTGATTATTTTGAGATAGAGATGTCAGAACAGCAATCCTCCTATCTTTTGCTTTCCATTTACAGCTGCAATGACAGACACATGCCTAAGCTATTTGTTAAGAAGGGAGTCTCTCAACTTTTTGTTTGGACTGGCCTCAAATTACAATCCTCCTAATTTCACACTCCTGGGCAGCTAGAATTCGAGGCAGGAGTAACATACACTTGATAGCTTGATGGTCATATTCTTAGGGCATCGAGAAATGACAATTGAAGGAGTTTTGTAAAATCAAGAACTATAAAACGCTAACTATTGAATAACACACTACAGACAATCCATTTACCCTCACTACTTATGATCTTATACTCTATGACTGCATAGTTACAGGACATCTTACAAGATTTTGAGGCAATAAATGCATTGTGATAGGAAGGAGAGGCAATGTAACTAGTAGAAAATGTGGAAGCAATCTACTGCACGTAGATAATAAGATGTAACATTGAAGACTAGATTTAAGTGATTGAATATTCCTAGAAACACAATCTTGAATGTATGTAATGTAGTATTTTATATAGTAAATTTTCAACAACTGATAAACGATGGTGATGGTAGTGATGATGTAACGTTACATATTCAAGCTTACTTTATAGGTACACATCTCCTCTGAGTGAAAGATTGTGTTTTCTATTTTCTTTGGCCCCATTAGCTTAAAAGATCCCTAAAGTTATTAGAGAATATCTGAGGAATGAATTAAACACATGACTTTCTCTAATTGAATTAAATGAATGTTATAACAAATAGATTTACTCTTGGTTAATTATCATAGTTAACAACCTTTACTTTAAAAGTTCTTTTAGCAGTTAATGGGCATGCAGAATCATTTAATTTGCCATGGAAGTTACTGTGAAATCACAAATCTATCAGGTCTGGGACAACGGAATGTTTTCTTTAGTCTTACTGCACTCATCAGGGACCAAGTCAGTGTACATATATAATATTTTAAAATTTTTAGTCATTAAAATAAGAATGAGAGAAGTCATTGTCTTTTACAATTAAATACCAAACTAAGGAGTACGGTGTGTAAGTTCCTAGCATCTAAAGTTTTATCTCAGTGTGAACAAATGTTTGAAAAACTATTGTCTTTCTTGAAAAGGAAGACATTTTTTAAATGCTCGTGGGAGTAGTATTCCTAATGCCAATTCTAATTAAAAGAAGAAAGGAGAAAGTATGTCATTTATGACAGAAAATTGCAACCTAAGACCATGGTTAAATCAGCAAATAAAGGAAAGTTGATACTTAAATCAGAGCAAAAAAAATTGAAACCATAGAAACGACGAACAATCTAACTGTGGTGACCATCTGTATATGTCAGGCAATTTAAGGTAGAAAATGAGGTTATGAGGAAGCAGCTTTACACTTATGTGAAATGGTCTCTAGCCAGTCACCTGTGGTTCATGCCTGTAATCTTAGCAATTCAGGAGGTGGAGACTTGAGCATCACAGTTCCAAGTCAGCTAGGGAGGGAAAGTCCCTGAGATTCTCACCTCCAAAAAGCTACTACTAAGAAAAAAACATCCAGAAATGGCTCAGGTGAGTACTGGCACTCAAGAGCACTAGCCTTAAATAACAGAAATTCAGGGATAGCAGCCAGGCCCTAAAGTCAAGGCCTAGAAACAAGTCTCTACTATTCTAAACACTCATTAAGTTCTAGCGACCTTAGCCTGTCTGTGTTACCATAACCAAATTCCTCAGAACAGATCATGTAGAAAGAACAACAACAAATTCCCTGTAGGTCTAGATGTTGAGAAATCCAAGGCAAAAGGACAGCTTTTGGTGTGTGGGGAGGTGGCAACGACTTGCAATGAGTCTTCCCACAAGGACAAACGCTGTGCCTCCATGAGAGAACGGGCAGACAGAATAAACTCAAGTTCCAAAATGCTTTTATAAAATGGCTAATCTCATTACTGGGGAAGGTTGAAGCTGCCTCTTCTGATGACTGGGTTTACTTTTAACAATGAATATGATAAAGTACAAAGGATGGCTGTGTTGTTTAACAACTGGTGACAGAATTGTATCTTTGCAGCTTCCTCTGCCTGCTCTGTTTTTGGATCATTCTAGGGCATGTCATAGACAGCATTCTGAAAAGCATGAAACAGAGGCCAATACCAAACATTCATCAACAGCCATACATGTTATCTTTCTCAAATGTGGAATCCTCACCCAGATTTGCCTCCTCCTTAATACGGCCCAGGCTTGATCTCAATTGCATTATTCAACCTGAGCCAGAACAACCCAGTAAGCCAGTCGAGCTGTTTTGAATTGCTAAATTTGACAGTACTTTGTTATGCTGCCGTCAGTAACTAATATATGTTCCTATTGTTATTTGGAGTGAACGATAATGCATTTCTGCTTTCAATGTGCAGTGTGCTAATTTGTAAGGTGATAATGAGTCATTCACTCACACAATACTTTCATAATTTCTAGAACATCAGCATGATTATATTCCTCAACACAGAGCAGGAAGATATATGGAAACAGAATTTCTCCGGAAATTCTCAGAGGTAGCTTAATGTAGTCTAGTATTTTAATGTGGTACAGAACTGTGTAGCCCTTCTCCCTCATCAATTGCTATCCAAGTTCTGTCTGAACTATGGATATTATGGGTGCACTGATGGAAAAAGAAAAGCATAAGAAATATTGCTTTAAGAAAGTAATGACAAGTTTTGAAAAGTACATGTCATTCGTGACATATACTTCCACAGACGTTCCTTCCACAACATTCCCTACATTTATTTTTATTTTTTTTATTGTAATTAATAAAAGGGTTACATGATATTTGCCAGATAGAAGGTGCATTAATTCACATACATTGATACCCTTTCACATGTCTTGGTACCCATTACCATTCCCTACATTTTTTGCAATATGGCTTCCTGTTGCACAATTTCATTGATGGATAAATGATCTGTTTTTAGAGTGTGCTATATTTAGAAAATCCAATTGTTAGATTTTTGAGAAGTCATACTCTTTTCCCCATTGGACATATTTCTGCAATGTGGGTCAACGCAGAGTAAGTAGACTGTTCAAGTTTGAGATGGTTAGTATTTTTGCTGAAGAGCTTGACACATACATTCCTAAGAGAACAAAATTAGCAAGTGTGAAATGAGTGTCGGCATTCGGATATGGAGTGGGCTACTAAGAATTTGGGGCCAAAATTCACATCTTTATTTCAGAAGGTCCTGTCTTTTGCTTCTAACTCTTAGCCCAAATTACACATAAAATACTGAACATTAAGCTCTCCAAAGAATATGCTCCTGCTGCACAGTTTCCTGTGAACCTCTAATTTTATAGGTCATAGCCATAATGTTAAATGAAAGTAACGCATTGTGACAGTAGAGTTCTCTTTTAAGTCTATAACGAACTCTTCTTCCAAGTCCTTAATGACTGATTATGGACAACTTAAGCACTTTACCACTATAATTACAATGAAAAAGACTGGATGACCCCTGAAACATATCATCAATTAATATTCTAGAAACATATAAATGTTTTAGTGTTCTAACTGAACAACGAGGTATTTTAGAATAAAACCACCATATTATTTCATGTACATAGAATCTAACTCTAAGAAAAGAAGGCAACCATCCCTTTGACAAGCTTGATTAACTCACAAAGAACAAAGTCAGCACTCATTTTAGTAAAACCTAATTTTAATCAAGCAGCATCATTTTCATTCATCATCTTTTGGTTCTAATCACAGTCTTTACTTGAATGCTGAACGAAAATGACTGCTAATTTTGAAGGTTAATATGTTCCACTTGTGCCCAGTGCTATAAAAACAGCACACATGCCACACAATACTTGAAAATTATTCTTAGAGTTGGTGTGTAGGTGTTTATATGGCATAGGATAATATGATGTCATATCATCCCAATACGTATGCATGAAGCAATGAAGCAAAAGAGGTGAGAGATTATACTGGCTCATGTAATAGCCAGTGACTTACAATACAATGACAAGGAAATACACAAATATGATCACACAACAAATCACTAACAACCAGTAATCAGCGGTACAAATCCCTGCTTCCTATCCTGAAGGTTTACTTTTAAATCTCAAGGTCGTCCTTACTATAAACACAGCAGCTAATTAATCTATACAATATATGATAACCATGTGTTTACCATGTGCTTTTGTCCTTTGACCCACAGATAATAGGCTCTACGTATTCAATTAAAAACCCACATATTACATAGTATCATCTCTAAAATTCTTTATCATGTATTACATTGGATTACTATTGAGTGTAAAATTATTTTATGAACTTTATCACTTTATCACTGAAGTGAAAATGACTGAATGTTTTTATTATGACAGTATATATAAAATTAATATATAAGATATTACTACATAATGCTATACATAATACTATACATTTTTGTCATTGTATTATATTAATTATTAGTAATATGTGAGACTGTTATTTATCATATTATATAGCAGTATATAGTAATTTATTATATAATACATGTATTATAATATATAATACAATGTTATATAGTATACAATGTTATATGTAACACTGTAATATTTAATGTCATATTAGCATATTTTATTATCTATTATGTTATATATAACATAATACATATATAATACTTATCATTCTCTAATAGATTGAATTGGACTAAGTTTTTCTAGTTATACTTTGCTATCAGAATTAATTTGGCTAACCTCTTAAATCCACAAAAGATCAGGTATCACCACTCATAACTTTAAGTCCAGCTATATAGTATGTACCAGATTTATAAGATATATGCATATAATATATATGTATAATATATATAATGGTGTTAATACTATGACCCTCCCATAGGAGGGCCTTCTTATCTTTCCTACAAAACTTCTCCTTGAACCTCATTTTCACACTTAGGTCTGATTTAGAATCAATCCCAATACCTAAAATGTTTGAAATACCTAAAGAGAAATCCTTCTAGACCATAAACAGAAAAAAGTCAGCAGTAGGCCCACACTCTTCACTCCTGCCTCTGGTGTGGCTCTCATAATATGGTTCTGTTCATTTCTAAAACACTATTCATACTGTTCAGAGGTCTTGATAACTACAAGCTACCTTTTCACTCTTTAAGAATTAATGTCTGATCAATCTGCCCAAAGAATGCCCCACCAAGAGAAGGCAGATATGAATATAAATATAAATATATATTCTCTATGAAGAGCAAATGATTAATACAGTGATTCAATCTCATTAGTCTTTCTCTTTCACTGAATGTATTATTTTCATACACTTATAAAAGTAGTAGTCAATAATAAACACAAATTCTCTAACAGATTGAATTGGACTAAAGTTTTTAAGGGTATACCTTGGTATCAGAACTAACTTGGCTAAACTCTTAAATACACAACAGATTGGATACCGTGGCTCATAACTTTAAGTCCAGCTACTTGGAAGGAAGAAATGGTACCTGAACCATCCCCAAGTTATGTTGACTGAATTCAGTTTCTGGCTTTAGACTCAAGGAATATTGCATTGCTTAAGGTTTCTATTTTCTATTTTCCCACATTTATTGTTCTCTAATATAAGAAGTAATGTGTCCTGCAAAACATATCTTCCTGATATTCCCAAACCCTAAAATTACAGTACAAAGCTTATTTTACTTTATTCTAAGAAATCACAATGAACAACACAAACAAGAACATTGAAGATGGGGCCGGGAGTTTGGCCTAATGGTTAAAGTGCTTGCCTAGCATGCATGAAGACCCGGGTTCGATTCCTTGGTACCACATACATAGAAAAAAGCCAGAAGTGTTGCTGAGGCTCAAGTGGTAGAGCTCTATCTAGCCTTGAGAAAGTCCAAGGACAGTGCTCAGGCCCTGAGCTCAAGCCCAGGACTGGCAAAAATAAAAAAAAAGAACATTGAAGATTTTTTACCACAAATATTAATGATAAATAGCAACAAAAATATTTTATATTGCTGCATACCAAGTCACCCCCAATAAAGACTTGCAACAGCAAAGCTGCATTTTTTATCTCACACTTTCTGAAGGTCAGAAATGTGGAAGGACATGAACTTAGAGCTTCTCAGTCACGGTTTAGTGCATTTACAGTCTCCATCTGACCTCTCTTCAGTTCTGCAATCATTTCCACCTTTTTAATCACAGAAATATTTCACTTAAACTTATCTGGCTTATTAAATGCCTGTGAAATTGATTAATAGATGTACCACTAAATTTTTCAGATGGATCTGCATTATATATTAAGTGCTTGGTCATGGGTCAAATCCTTTGGCTCAAATACTGGTATCTTTGACTATTTCATTACATGACCTCTCTTTCATGGGTCTAAAAGCCTAGTTATAAGACTGTTCTTGTGCATTTTAGTCAATAGTTCCTACAAAAAATACTATTGAGTTCTTAGTTCTGAAGTCTTTTCTCTACTTAATTTTCCTAGCTGCTGATATCAGCATCATTTTAGATTATGTCAATTGGAAAGCTACAGTTGGACCAATAAAGCAAAAAGGCTTAGGAAATATTAAGGAAGTGTTCATAATACTAGCTGAATTTTACAAATTTGTGTGTACTAAATATATCAACCAGATGGAGAAAATACACATTCCATATGCTATTGTCTATACCAGCTCAGATGATAAAAGAGTAGACATTTTTGAAAATACTATTTAAAGATTCATTTAGCAAATCATTTTTAAGGATCGTCATCTGACAGATCCTTAGCAATTGAATAAAACACTATGAAATTTATTCGAGTTTGAGTTGTTTGGAAGGACAGCAAAATATATTTTATTCATTTCAGAAAAGAATCTGTCAGGAAAACTTATCAATTTCCAGGCCCTGGTTAAGAAAAATATGAGTCATATATTTATCCAAACCTTTCAATTTGCAAATGATTTATTAGTGCAGAATAAAACACAAATCTAAGAAATATTTCAAGAGCTGTTGGAATTCTGCTTGAATAGCCTGTTTACATATGAGTGATTTTAAAATGCAATCAATTCTTATTATTTGTGGAAGTTTGTGCTCTACAGTCACTATAAATGCTGAATTAGCAAATACTGAGTAAGTAGGTAAATTCCCATGAGTGTAAGGTCACAGTAATTCCATCAACCAATCAATAACCTGCCTGGTAAGTGTGCGCACGTGTGTGTGTGTGTGTGTGTGTGTGTGTGTGTGTGTTAGTATATTATTGACTCATTACCATTGCATTCACATTGGTCAGGATTACAGCTGGGATGACAGAGCATATGTAACACTCATTTAATGTAAAGCATGGCCCAGCTTTCCTGTGTTTACTATGTACAAATAGAGTATTTCACCCCTCTGTCCATGCCTGCAAATGACCACAAAAATACAAGACATACTTACTTTTGAGGGTACCAAAAGGAAGGTTAGCTCATTAAATCCATAAACACAGTATCAGAATCAATAAAAACGATTAAATGGATTCCATGTCATATTGAGAATACATTTCAATTCATACCTTGCAAATATAAGCAGCATATTTTTGTTCTCTGATCCCCAGAAACTGTTAATTCCTTATATTTATGCTAATAGTTCCTGCAGTGTGGACTTTTTTCTGTTCCACTGGGCCACATCTATCTCTGTCAACTGTGCACCAGTAATGCTACCTTGGCTTGTGGCATTATAGAACTCTCTTCTATCTTCTTCTTCCTTTCTGCTTCCTCATGCTTCCAAATCCAAAGCCCTCCTTCCAACACGTTGCACTTTTTAATTGGACAAAGTTTCCATCCATGCATGTTTCTTAGTCCTTTTTCATTCTGTTTTCAAATCCTTGTATAAATCACTTTTACCCAATGACATAATTGCATTTTTATATCAGTCCAAGTTCTTTCTTAAAATTTAATTAGCTAAAATTAGTTCTGTAAAGGGATTTCTTTGTAATATTCATATACATATAAAGGTGTGTTTTGATCAAAGTGACGCCATCTATATTATTCTTTATGCATCCCTTTTCTTTTCCCTATTTAACATTTTACAGTGGGATCTATCATGCTATTTTCATACATGTATATATAAAAATACATATTGATATATATATAATATTTCTGCTGTATTTGTTCCATCTTCTTTCCTTTTCTAATTTTTCTATTTCCTACTGCTTTCTTGGTCACCTTTTGCAATCACATCATTAAGCAAAACATGTGCAATTGTTTTGAAATCCAGCTATTTCATCCACTGTCCAATTAAATTTTTATTCTTCACTGACACCAGCACTTCATCCCCATAACATGTAATGGCTCATATCCCATCTCAGTTAAGCCTGAAGCCTGACTAGGACTCTGTTTGATACCTTTGACCACTTCATATTTCACGCTACTTTTGCTTCCTTGACATTGCTCTATACTTCACAACAGTCTGTTCTGCTTTCTTCTTTACTCTTATGTATGTACATTTCTAAAGACCAGGAGCATTCAAATATTTTTGGCCATAAAGAATAATAAGAAATTAAATATATATAAACAACTTGCTCTATGGAGGATTATGTAAGCACATAGAAAGATAAAACACCTGATACGAAAATGGACAGAACAGTTCTTTGCCTTGTTAATTATGAAACACTCTGCTACTGCTTTTTTATTCTATTAAATTCTCAATTTAAAAGAAACTCATTGCTACCCAAAAGTTCTTCTTTCTGTTCTATAGACATCCTTCCAAAATCAAGTTCAGTGGTTTTGCTTTGGTTTCAATGCTAGCAATAGATCTAAAAATTGCCAAATCACAACACAAAGCAATTATGAACTTCAAGCATGTTGTTTTCATTAATGCTAACAACGGCAGTTAGTCAGGAAAAGGAAACGAGATTTTTAAAAGTGGTGGTGGTGGTGGTTTCTTTTTGCTTCAGGTTGTTTTTATTATTTATATAATTGTACTGTAAAGGTGATGTGCAGAGGGATTACAATTACATGAGTCAGGAAATTTCTTTTCAGTCTTTGATCTGGAAGGCATGTCTCAGTGTTTATCAAAGAAGTGATTCGCATAGAAGAAAAGTAGCAAACAGAACCAATGTTCAATGACTTTTAATCAGCCAAGAACATGGAAAGCATCGATTTCTCTACTACTCCCCTAACGTCTCCCACTGTGTGGTCCATGCATTATAATAATGACATACTACATCCAGTTCAATTTTTGAATGGAAGATGCAATCCCATGTTTATTATAAAATTTGCACAGAAGTCAAATCTCTCTTAACGCTTTTTTTTGGATAGGTTATGGAGGTTGAACTCTGGGCCTGGGCACTGTCCCTGAGCTCTTCACCCTAAGGCTACGGCCCTATCCCATTCAACCACAGCCCTCTTCCCCTTTTCTAGTGATTAGTTGGAGATAAGATTCTCTTGGTCTTTAGTGGTCTTTACTGCCCAGGCTGGCTGTGAAAGTCACTCCTCAGATCTCAGCCTCCTGAGTAGCTAGGATTACAGGTGTGAGCCACCATGTCCAGCTTGTGTTAACGTCTTTTATTTCCTTGTTAGTTCCTGAAACATTCAGAGAACATAGAAGAACACACAGTTGGGTACACATATTCTTTGTGTGTTGGTAGAAGTCTTGGCAGCTTGAACTCAGAGCCTAGGCACCGTTCTTAATCATTTTTGCTCAAGGTTAATGCTCTACCATTTGAGCCACTGCACCAATTCTGGTTCTTGGGTGGGTAAATAAAGAGAAGAGTCTTTAGAGTTTGGATGAGTAACCTCAAAATGACTAGTTTTTCCTTCATATTGAATTAATCACTAGTAATGTGTTGCTTGAGATTGTGTACTCTTGCCATTCTGTTTTTTTTCTGAGTTATAATAAAAAAACACCAGTGTGGATGATAAAAAAAAGAAATTTCCTTTCATACCGTATCTTCTGTTCCCTCGCTCTCTCCCAGTCCCTCCCTCCTATCTCTACACACAAGTTGAAAAGTTCACTTTCATCACTCACTGCCCTGCTGAACTTTTTCATCCTTTTCCCTCGAGTTCTGTACCTTTCCCTGCATCCTTCTGAAGATATGCACTTGAATACACCATACGTAAGATAAGGATGACAGAATTATGAAAAGTAAGAAAAAAGATCCCTTTTCCATAACTTAGATCTTTATATATATGAATATATATATGTAATTTTATGTAAGTATAAAGAGACACATAGTCATTGCTTCTTTATGTTTCTTTCCTAAGAGTTTCCTCTTTTGGTCTCACTGTGTGTATCTAGAATCCTGTATTATTTGTCAGATCTCACCGAATTTTAGGTCTGACTTCCACAGAGAAAGAATGTGTGTCATTTGTCTCTCTGAGCTTGGCTTACCTTATTTAACATGATTCTATCCATTTCCCCACAAATGGCATATTTCTCTTCGTTCTAATGGCTGTGTAAAATTCCATTGTATATGGATACCACATATTTGGGGACATACCCATCTTTCGTGGGACATTTGGGCTATTTCCATACCTGGGCTGTTTTGGACAGTAGGGCAATGACCTTGGGTGTGCTGGCGTCTTTCTCACCCCTGGCTCATGGGGCTCAGAGCACATACCCATGACTACAGATGCTCTAGGTTTCTTTTTCTGAGGAAACTCCAGACTGCTTTCCAGAGTGGTCAGACCCAGCTTACATTCCCGCCAAATGTGTTAGAATTCCTTTTCCCATCCCCACCAATACTGGCTGATGTTAGAGTTCAGAGGGTTGGCCAGTCTAACCGGGGTGTGATGGAAACTCAGCGTTGTTTTGACTTGCATTTCCTTTATGGCCATGAGAGAGGATGAGCATTTCCTCATGTGTTTCTCAGCCATTCTTACCTCTTCTTCTGAGACGTCTCTCCTTTGCTCCCTTGCTTACTTAGTGATTGGTTTGTTAGCTTTGGGAGAAGTTGGCTTCTTGAGCTCCTTGTATATTTTGTATATTAGGCCTTTGTCTGATGTATTGCTGTTAAAGATTTTCTCCCACTATGTTGGGTATCGTTCCAGTTTAGTCACTGTGTCCTTACACGTTTATAAATATTTTTGGAATGCACAGAATATATTTGACCATATCTGGGTAATTCTGAGGTCTTGATAAAGAAGCTTCTTATATTCAGTTCACCTAGAGTTGGAGCCTCAGGGATTCTAACTATTCACGTATAATATAAATAACTCTTGTATGTGCTTCATGCTCAGGGGGCTGTGATCTGAGAATCAAAGCCAGCCAGAGAAGGAAAATCTATGGGACAATTATCACCAGTTAACCACCAAAAAGCAGGATGTAAGGCTGTGGCTCATATGGTAAAGCATTAGCCTTGAACACAATAGTTCAAGGACAATGCTCAGGCCCTGAGTTCAAGCCCCAGGAAAGCTCAAGAATAAAACAATCCACCAACCAATAAATAAATAAATGAATAGCTCTAGACTATTGGTGTTTTTTAACCTATGTATTGATTCCGGAGTGGTTTTATTATTTTGTTTTTTTTTCTCAGCTCTCTTCACTTTTTTTTTTTTTTTGCCAGTCCTGGGGCTTAAACACAGGGCCTTAGCACTGTCTTTGGGCTTTCTTCAAAGATAGCACTATATCACTTGTGCCACAGCACCACTTCTAGCTTTTCCTGTGTATGTGGTACCGAGGAATGGAACCCAGGGCTTCATGTACGCTAGGCAAGCACTCTCACACTAGGCCAAACTCCTGGCCCTCAGCTTTCTTATGACTTATGTTTTAACTATCATTTTTTACTTCTTCAGCTTATATGCCTAAAGTTACCTTATCATAGTAATTTATTGCCCAGGAGAAATTTAAATTGCCTTTCAAAGGAAAGGGATCAAACAGCATTGGTCATGATCTTTGCTCCAAGAATTTTGGAGTATGTATTTTGGTTTGATAAATACCTGATTTTATTTATTTACTAGTTCTTGGCTGTATGCCTGACATATAATTTATTACTTATTATTATTATTATTATCAAGGTAATGTATAAAGGGGTTAGAGTTACATTCGCCAGATAGTAGGTGCATTACGTCTCACACAGTGATACCCCTTCTTAGGTTTTTGTCCCCATTTCCCTCCCCCCATCCCTTCCCAATCATCTTGTTCCCTCCCTTTATACTTACTTTTTAAAAAATCAGTTTTTCCACAATTTGCCTAGAGTCAATTTTTCTTTTCACTTTGAGACTTTTAGTATTTGGTAACTTCTTTTGTACATGTGCAACTCATAGGAAAATAAAATGCTCCCCTGGAGAGCAGAATCTGGGGTTTGCCATGACTGTAGTTAGGCAGTCCTTACCATCTTTTATTTTCTTCCTGCTGAATTACACAGTGTGCAGACTTGTTTGTCAAGAAGCAGAACATTCTGAGTCATTCAACCTGCTTAGAATACAACTAAGTGTTTTGACAAAATTTGAAAAAGTCATGTACTGAGAGACTTTGATTATCCAAATGCCTTTCAACATTTCCAGTATTAAAACCATGAGTTATGTACACCTTGATGGTTAACATGTACTCCTGAAAGCATGAGTCTTCACAGAATTCTTCAAAGTGCATATGTGCCCTTTTCTTTGTTCGATTTCCTTGGCCTCATCAGCAGTTTCACAGAACTGACTGTTGATTTTATATAAGCGTACTTCAGAAATGCAGTGCGTTTGCTTCCAGTGCACTACAAAAAAAGCAAACATCACAATAACCTGGGAACCAGGAGTTTTTACTTCCCATATCCCATAGCATATACAGGCTATATACTATACTGTATTCTCTTCGTTGTAAGATAGACTGTGCTATTTTTTGTTTAGCCTAAAAAGTAATGAGTATAGCTTATTTGGGAATACTTTGTTGAATTTAAAAATGGTCACAAGCACCTGTCATTAGTGAGTCAGAACCTTTTGTTCTTTTGATGAATACTAATGACTACTGACTGATAGAAAAGTAGTTTCTAAAGGCTGAGCTACTTGTGACCATTTCTTAAAATAAAAAATCTGTAAGATTCATCGCATCAATTTTCTCTTCCTTTCACAAAGTGTTTTCTGTAGCATGCAGTGCTGTTTAACATCAAAGAGAATCTTTTTTTTTTTCCAGTCTTGGGCTTGAGCTCAGGGCCTGGGCACTGTCCTTAGACTTTCTCAAGGCTAGAGCTCTACCACTTGAGCCTCAGCACCACTTCTGGCTTTTTTCTATGTATATGGCACCAAGGAATTGAACCTGGATTTTCGCGCATGCTAGGCAAGTATTCTACCACTAGGCCAAACTCTCTCTCTCTTTAAAAAGAGAATCTTTTTAAAGTCTATGACTACTTTATCAAATTGAGTCTATGACATATTCTAAATCTTTCATGTTCATTTCATGCCCACAGCATCTTCATTAGGAATATGCTTCATTCAAGAGGATATTTTGTTTAATTTTCCTTTGGAGGCAACTGCTCATCTGTTGAAGTTTTAAAGTGCAGTTGCAATAATTTGGTTACATCTTCAAACTTTGCTTTTTATTGTAATGGTTTCTCAATTTTCACATCTTCATTTTTACTCCACTGAAATCTTAGATCCTTCACCATAAAGATAGGACTCAAGTTCTTCCAAACTCCTGTTAATATTGGGAGATTACCTCATGAATCAAAAGTGTTCCTCTAAAAGTTATTTCTATCATGTTTTTAATTGCATGGAGAATAGTGGATCATCTTAGGAAAGTTTCCAAGTTACTCTTCCCAGATCCATCAGAAAAAAAATATCACTATTTATTGCTGGTGTAGCTTATGAAGTATATTTCTTAAATATATGTCGTCTATACTTCACTGAAGCTCCATAATGCTTACTATGTTAGTATGTACAAAAATAACTCAGTATCCATCAGACCTCCTGGGTAATTAGATGCATTAATCAATGATTAGTGATATTTTAATGTAATCCCTTTCCTGAGAAGCAGGTTTCGCCAGTGGGCTTAACATATTCACTAAACGCTGTTGTTAACAGCTGTGTTATGATCTTGGATTTGTCGCTGGCTTGATAGAACACAAGTAAAATAGATTGAGTATAGAATTTGGGAGAATAGTGTTACTTTCAAACTAAATCCACTAACCACTTTAGCCCCTATAAAAAGAGGCAGGTTCTCCTTTAAGTTTGAAGCCAGATACTGACTTCACCACTCAAGCTATAAAGGTCGTAGATGGCATAGTTTTCCAATATTGTGTTTTGTCTACATGAAAAAAATCCACTGTTTAGCATTTGTTCCTCCATCTATAACCAAGGCTGAACTTTCTGGACAACATGCTATGTAGTTTCTACATCAGCACTTTCCATTTGTCGTATAGATAGCTGTTTCCTTTATACATTAATACCTCACCTCTGAGAGCTCCAACTTCCCTTCCATGGCTTCCTTGCCTCTCTTGGCCTTCAAACAACTCAACAGAGTTCAACTGAAGGGAGCCTGAAGAATATGTGGCCAGTCTGACCTCCTATCCAAACCACTAACCCTATCTTTCGATCAGTAATAGGTCTATTTAGTTTTTTTCTCATTTGTGTGCCCACTGGCCGTTACACCTTTAAATTCCTTCACAACCTATTCTTTACATTCACAACAGCATATCTGGTCCAGAAGGCCTAATTGTAGTCCTGTAGTTCTAATTGTATGACATAAGGTTCTCTATGTATCTTCTTCTCATAAGCTTAATCAACTCTAGCTTTTAATTCGAAGGAGAGAGAGAAAATCCTTTATTTCTCTACAAAACTTACAGGCCATTTTTAGGACTGTTAACTGGTCTAATCCCATCATTGATGTATTCCAGGGAACAGAGAAACTTGAGGAGAGAAGAGAAATGGGTGAATTGAGCGGTGAGAACATATACAACGTTTATCAATTAATTCTATCATATTGTCATGATTTGGGGTACCCTATTTAGAAGTACACTAAATAATGACCTTGTGGTAATCACAAAAATGTAATGCACAGATGCAAGTCATCTATTGGAAAAATATGTTAGAAATCATCCTGCCATCAGATTGCAGGATGAAGAATGGGATATCTTTAATTGATTTAAAAAAACCCCAAATTAAATTTTAAAACAAAGAACAAGGATAGAAGTCAATAAAAATAGAAGAGAGCTATTCTGAGATATTCACATGAACTTTGATATCATACGGTTTTTCATTTGTTATTAAGTTTTAGATAATCTCTTAAATTGCATAGTGAAGATTGGATGGTTTCAGTACAGTTTTGATCTGATTGGGTAGACTAGAATAAATTTAGAGGAAAACTGTATCTCTTTTTTTCTTCATATATTTTTATTGTAATTAATAGAAGGGTTACATTATATTCACCAGATAGAAAGTATATTACTTCACAAATATTGATATCCTTTCTCATGTCATGGTCCCCATTTCCCTCCTCCCCTCCCCCTGCTCATCTTGATTTCCCCCCTTCCCTATCCTATTTCAAGTAACCAATTAAGCATAAATAAAGTGTATCAGATAACAAGATGAAATATTGTAACAATATGAGATAACCAAGGGACAGCAAAAGAGATGAGAGATAACAGTACATTAAGGACAACAATCACTTATTATATGAATTTTGGAAAACTGTAACTCTTAAATTTCCCTTTAAAGTTTCATAATTAATCAAATTAACATGGCATACCAGTGTATGTTGTGGTACTTTTAACTATGTTTTAAAAACTTGATTATGGGGGCCAGGAGTTTGGCCTAGTGGTAGAATGCTTGCCTAGCATGCACAAAGACCTGGGTTCAATTCCTCAGTGCCACATAGGTAGAAAAGAGCTGAAAGTGGTGCTGTGGCTCAAGTGCTGGAGCTCTAGCCTTGAGAAAGCCCAAGGACAGTGCTCAGGGCCTGAGCTCAATCCCAGGACTGGCAAAAATAAATAAACAAACAAACAAACTTGCTTATCATTCTAGGGTCATCCAAAGTCAAATAAGTAAATTGAGCAGTTGAACATAAATATGATAAAACTTGATGAACTCTAACAATAATATGATCTGTTGGATAAAAATAGTTCAAGATTTCAAAAGTTATTGGAATCTAAACCAGGCTTGGTGGCTCATGCCTATAATTTTAACTACCCAAGAGGAAGAGAACTGAGGATCATGGTTTAGAGCCAGCAGAAGCACTAAAGTCCATGAGACTCTTATCTCCAGTTAGCCATCAGAAACCCAGAGGTGGTGCTGTGGCCCAAAGAGTAGCGCAGTAGGCTTGAGCTGAAGAGCTCAAGGACAATGCCCAGACCTAGAGTTTAAGCCCCATGATCGACAAAAAAAGAAAATTAGTAGAATCTAGAGAAATAGGAAAAGATATTATAACATTGGCTAAAACAGAGGGGTAATCTAATTTACAAAGAAAATGCCGAAGATTCAATTAAGCCATCCATTATCACTCAGAAGTATGATTTTGTTCCTTTTTTTTGAATTGACCTAATTTGTTATTCCCTATTTGGTTTTGTTATGATTTCAATTGAGAAGAACACAAAACAGACTTGGACATATTTTTGTTACTAAAATTTGGAGACCTACGACAATGATCAAGAGGCATAATGCCATGAACATTTGTCTGCTAGCATAATGCATTAACAGTACGATGATTGTCAGTGTTTGAATGATTAAATGCTTAGTTCATGCCTCACTAGTAAAATTTATTTGAATTTGTCCTTTGTCCAATGTGATAGAGGAAGTCATTCTTTCTATGGCAAAATAGCACATGCAAATTTATTCACCAAACTCAAGCTCACAAAAATTTTCCCTCTATTTGATTAGATGATACACCAAAATATATTTGTAAATATTGTGTGTGTGTGTGTGTGTGTGTGTGTGTAGCATAAGCCATGAGATGAGATTGTGGAGATTTGAGGATGCTTATATATAATGAAATGTGCAGTTACCCTAACAGATTTCTTTCTTGGCACGTCTCCTAGTCTGTCCTGCATATCCTATAGATTGCCAAATTCTAGTCTAAGGCCAAAGGGAAATTCATATTGAAACAATGATCACTTTTAGGCCTTTAGATTGTTGTCTTACAAACCATGTAATGGATGAAGCTTTGCAATCTAGTCACCAGGATAATGGTAAAGTCAAATTACTTCATGTAGTATGGATAAAACAAAACTTTAAAAAAATAATTCAGTGATCATGAAAAATTCCAGACCTCACTTATTGAACCATTTCTTCATTGCTTTATCAATCCTTTCTGCATAACTCTCCATACAGACTTGACAGCATAGCTTAGCTACATGCTAATGAAATCTCAGCAGAGTGAAAATCCCAAGATGAAAGGCTACTTCTCAGAACTGAAAAGACAATGAAGAGGAAACTCAAACTTGGAGAAGATAAACATACAAAATAATTAAATAATTTTATATAAAAAGGACATCAAACCAATGGACTTCATAGAAAATGATTCACTAGGTTCTCTAAGAAATCATTAATTATATTCTTTATTAAGTCACAAAATAGAGTGCTGGAAGAAAAAATTCTCAAATTATTTTCAGAGATAAGATGATTGCTAAACCTAGAAAGGATGTGATTTTTTTAAAATCTGCCTATGTATGGATGTAAAAGAAAACTTGGTGATAAAACCTCTGTCACTTAAATGATACAATTTTTTTCTTTTTTATTGTAATTAATATAAGGGTTATATTATATTATATTGCATTACTTCACAAACATTGATACCCTTTCTCCTGACATGGTCCCCATTTCCTCCCCCCTCCCCAAATGATACAATTTTTATGAGTTTAACTATATAGCTGAATATAGTTTAAATCATTGTATTAGAAAATAGCTCTATATCTTTGGCTTATGAGAAAACTAAGTACATGTTGAATTCTACCATCATCTTGATCAGATGTATACAAAAGAAACAATACTTCTCTAATATTAAAGACTTTTATGTGTAACTATATATTATGTTACATCTTATATTATGATGTATAATATTATATTATATACACATGGAAAAGAAATCAATGAAGTCATCCCAGCAACAAGAGGATACTCTAGAAAACCCAGGAGACCTAGAAGCGCCTTTCCAAACCCCTCATTCCCACATCAGAACCCCATGATCAGTAGCTTCCTTGGCACTGAATCAGCTCAGGGACCTTCCTCAGTTCTGAGGCAGACTTCCTTCATGACACCATGCCTCAAAATCAAAGCCACTGGGAAGTCCCATGCCAGAGAAAAACCCTCACTATCACAAAGAAGAAACAAGTTTTTTGGCTTAAACATTTAGACATATAAGATGTAGCACTGCTGGGAAATGGTGGGGGATAGGGCAAGGAGGTTGAGTCACCATTGATGAGGACACTGGGACCTCAGCCCCCTCCCTGTTTCCTTCTCCCCTCCCCTCTCCCTTCTCTCTGTCTTGTCACCAGGAAATGAGCTGGTTTTCTTTATCATATGACTCTTTCGTGATGATCTGCCACATCACTAGCCTGGAACAATGAGGCCAGGACAACATGAACTGAAATCTCTCAGACGATAAAGCAAAATAAATCACTTCTCTTTTAAGTTATTTTTCTGAGGTATCTTGTCAAAGTGATGGAAAGCGGACTACCACACTTATCCTAAGGCTTGTAGTTTATCTTACTTTTATGTCTTAGAGTTCTTTCCTCTGAATGCAATTGTCAAAATGAGTTTCTGCCATGTGTGAATATCAAAGACACATACTTCAAGGTTTATGTTTTGATCGCTTCATGCCGACATTTTGTAATACATTTCTATTTTGAGTATCAAATTAAAGTACATTTCTCCCTTTGAATTTAAATATATATTCAAAGAATACTTGAATTTATTTTCCATCTGGCTTATGGAGCAGATAACTACTTTTCTTTAGTAGGTTCAGTTTGATTCTTTGAGAAATTATTATTTTTTCAGTGTCAAAGACATTCATTAATGGAGAAAAATAAGAACATTTCAGAATTATAGAGACAAATACTTTTGGCAGCAAAATTTAGTATTTGCCATCATACATTAGATTAGAAAGGCAATTATATGGATATTAAAGATCTATTTGATACTACCTGAATAGACTTACATGTAGTGAATTTGTTTTTTATAAAATAGACAAGCTATTGAGTACTTCTAATAAAAAAGACCATGAATACATAGAAAGGTAAAACTAAGGGGTTTTTTTCCAGTATTATATTTAACAATAAATAGCAAATCTAAAGTGAATTCATTCTAAAGGGCCACTGGGTTTACAGTGGTCAGTTCTTTGAAGATAAGCTAAAGGATTTTCAGTGATAGTCTTTGCAATTTTCATATTTATTTATTATCACTGCCATGAATGACTGCCACAGAGGAAATCTCTGGTCTCAAATATGGCTGCTGGAAAACCATCCTCTTGAGTGCTGACAGTGTAGAGGTATCTGTCGATGATTTTTAATACATCATCAATGACGAAGATCACCAGTATCATTCTAAGAAGATAATTCACCAACCAAATGAACGTTCTTGGCATTAAGAAAAAAAATCTATATTTTATCTTTGCTTCTAAATCTAGGCTGTTGAGCTTCCATATGAGTTGGTTGGTGCTGTAAACATGCACTTATGTGTTAATGCCACAAACCTTTACTATCAGTGCTCACAAAACTCCAGGTATTTTTAACCTTATAAGCCTCTAGAATAATGAGACTACTGGGATCAATTCATTGCTTTGTTTTGAAGTACTCTAAGAGAAAAGGAATGACTATAAGATAAATCTGCCAATAGCATGTCCTGTAAGACTACTTAAATTTTGTGAGGTTTGTGGATCTGTCTTCACTTGAACAAATGGTAAATTAACTCTCTACCCTTTCTTATCTTTCTCCAGTTGACATACTTTCTAGAAATGGTTCCACTTGATGTTCTTAATTACCAAGGGGGCTATAAGGGATCCTGTGAGATGTTTCTCTTGACCAACCAAACATAACTTAAAGCTAAAGTCAGCAAAAGCAGATTGATTCGTTCCTTTACATTGCTTTCCTTCAATCCAGAGATTTACTGCAGTACATACAAATGACTTGGTTATATCACAGATTTAACAACTTTAGTAGACCTATAGAATCTCAGTTGTAACAGTTTGTATGAGGCTAAAAGCATTTATCTAATGTTCAGCATCTGGATTCTGCAAGAATCCCTTACTCTCAGGAGCTAGAAGTAGGAGACACACAGGTGTGTCTTTGTGCCTCTGAACAGTCGAATAATATGGTAGTGATACAAAGTTTTTCATGAGATCACAGAATCATCTTCCTTTAGGAACTACTTTATTTACTAGTTATTTCACATAATTAACAGGTGATGAGTTGAACAGAGCCCATCAAAAGTTCATTTATTTACTTGAAAGTTCCCTCAGTTCTCCTTGAGCCTGATTTGGAAATTACAGAGGTATCTGGCTAAGATGAAACGTTAGAGGGCTCAAATCCACAATGCCACATTCCTCTAAGATGAAGGAAACTGGACAAAGGGACAGGGGCACACATAATGAGAATGCCAGATTCTGCTACCACAAACTGAGGAGCTACCTGAAGCAAAGCAAGGGGCAAGGAAAGAAAGTCTCCTAACACCGCCAATGGACCTCTTGTGAACATCTTGGTGATGGGACCACTAACCTGCAGTAATGTAAGACACTGAATTTCTGTGGTTTACGAATCACCAACTTGTGGTATTTGGTTACAGCAATGCGGGACACTAATGTGCCCCGCACATAAAAGAATAAAGTTCCTTTTTATGGGGGCTGGGTTCTGGTTCTCTTAACCCGGAGCTACCATGACATTCCCAGATGCATGTCTTGATACTTACTCTTTCTTCAACCTCCACTATTCTTCTCCTGACAAGTTATTAATCAGGATTCCATTTAAATGGAACTGACTTAGGGAAGTGTTTTATTAACTGCCTCTCCTACCTAACTGAATTAGGAAAACACATTTAAAATTTCAAAATAATTGGGAATTTCATTGTTTAACTTCTCTCTCCAATGTGTCACTGTAATTTCTGAGGGTGAGAGTAATGAGCATTTTGTATACCGCTGTATGAATCAGAATCATGTCTGAAATATTGCAGAAAAGTTCTCAACAAATCCCAAGTGAATAATGAAGTGAATCAATGGAAGTTACCTGATTGATAGAATACAATGCTAAACGGATTGTGATAGCAATCCTGTATGCCCTGCAGGTCTTTTGTGGAAAGTACACATGTGGTCTTTTCTTGAGCACATGATGTTCAGAAGTCTCTTCATTGTATGGGACATCAGATTATTTTATTAGAAAACCCAAATGGTAATATCTACTTGTCTTGTTATTAAGTATCAAATGAGATGCTGATATGAATTAGTATTAGAAAATACAAGCATTAAAATAATTTTAATATGGTTATTCTATTATTAGATACCAACTATATTTCTCACTTTAAAAAGTACTAGGTATGATGGCCTTAAATATGTTCATTATTTACATATAGTTTTTCTAAAAAGGCAAGTGTCAGCATACAGTATCTATCACTGGCTTGCTCCATCGTAACTGTCCCTCTCAAGACCCACTCACCCTACTTATTCAGATTTCTGTCTCCAGATTCTCAAATTAAATATTTCTTATAGTTCAGAAAAGGATACAGGATTAGCAAATCCCCTTTCGGGTGTCAAGAGAGTCATTGTATATAAAAACAGACAATAGATTTAAAACTAAGGGTTACAGTTTAAATAAAACAGAGAATTTATTTTATCCTGAAGGATTTGTATCCTAGTCTAAGAAAATAGCATGGACAAAATCATGTTTTGGTAGAACCAAGAAAAAGAAATGATAGATTGTTCCTCCACGTGTGTGTGTGTAAGGGGGGAATTTTGATTTTCACATAATTGTGTTCTGTGCTTGATGGGTTTTTGACTGATTCTGTGTTAATTTAGATTTTGTAACCGTACTTTTATGGCAAGTTCTGGACTGTGTTCTTGCATTTTATGTATTCTACCTTATAGAATAAAACATCTTGGATGGGAGGCATCAAGAAATGTATTCCATTTTCTTTGTGATAAATAGTATTGATTTTAGATGTGATAAAATAGGGGAAAGGGAGATGGGAAAAACACATTTGCTAAGAGAGTCAGTAAGTAAATTTCCTATGGTCTCAATTCTGTGTGAAGGGAAAAATATAGCCCCTGCAGAGTTTAAAACCAGAATTTAGCTCTCTAATAGGTTTCATCTCAAACTTATAATAGCTACATGATCCCCAAAAGCTGAGGGTTTAATTCAATATGATCCCAGGATGGTAACAGCCAAAAGTACCTGGTAGAAACAAATAAATCCTCTGTGGGAATACACTCCATCAAATAAACCTCCAGGAAACTCCTTAGATTATCTTTCAAAGATGGTGTGAGGCTCTAAGACAAAACAAGACACACAGACAGACAGACAGACAGACACACACACACACGCACACACACACAACACACACAATGCAACACATTATAACAAAGACAAATGAGAACTAGAAGAAATATGAACAGTAGATTCAAACCCAAAATGACTTTACATATCACGCTTGCTAGATATAGATTATAAAATATGCATATTAAGAGGGTTAACAGTAGAAGGAAAAATGAAAAGCACAAGCAAAGGGGAGGACAATTGTGCTGGATAGTCAACTTCTACCACGGCTACCCTAAGACAAAGAAGGCCTCTGTCCACATACACTGTTCTGAGTCTAATTTGCTAGTGAGCAATAGAAAAGAAGAGTATGATATCTTTTCATGCAGCATGGCAGATTCAGCTCCAGAATGATGGCCTGCAGATTGCCTCATAAACTCCCACTGTCCATTGGATAGGATTTATACACTTCAGAAATCCACATGAAGTCTAGTTTTTTTCCCCTACTTCTGGTCTTTCAGATTGACATGTCTGATACACAACAGGACTCCTGTGATCGTTCCACATTTGAAGTCCTTTTTATTTGCTGTCCTAATGTCTTTATGTCCTAGCTTTTCCAAAAACATCTGAAGCCTCTCATAAATATTGTAATACTAGAATATGTAAAATGGCTTCTGTTTCCTGATCCTGCCTTGAATCACAGGAAAATATGAAAAAAAGAAACACACATGCTGATCTTCTGAAGATAAATATATGAGTGTTTGGATAAGGCTAGTGACTCAATTCTGACCATCATTCACAGAATAACAACAAAACTTGGCAACTCAATAGGAATTGTCCATTACTAGAAGATGTGATTAGAAGGGACTATGCAGACAAGTTCAGAACCTCTGATAACTTGCAGTTGGCTATGATAGTGTACTATGTTATTTACTCTGTGCTTTTGTTACAATTTTTGTATTCATAGGTTTATATTCAAAGGTAATTTTCTTACATTATTACCTAACATGAACATGCATGTGGAAGTAGTAGGACAGAGCTAGTTGGGCAGTACAGTTGTTTTTCTTGCCTCTGAAAGAATTTCTGTAACAATAAAATCACATATTCTTCATGTTTGCTAAAACCATCTCATAGCCTTGCCTAGTCTTTCTGGGCCTTTTTAATTGGAGAAGGGTAATTTTACCTAGTAATTCAATATGGAAAAGCAAGATAAGTAGACTTTCTATTTCTTTTTCAGTCAGTCTGTGCATGTTATGTTGTTAATTCATTGGTTCTTTATACAAAACTTTTCATTTTTTTGCCAGCCCTGGGGCTTGAATTCAGAGCCTGGGCACTGTCTTTGTCTAGGTTAGCACTCTATCACTTGAGCCATAGTACCACTTCTGGCTTTTTCTGTGTATGTGGTACTGGGGAATTGAACCCAAGGCTTTGTGCATGTTAAGCAAGCACTCTACCACTAAGCTATGCTCCAGGCCCCTGTATAAAACTTCTTAAGGTAGCCTCTTCGATGATTCCTTTACTTATGCCCTGGAATCCTATAGTCTATTCTCCTGACCGAAGGTGAGGTATGCATTTAGAACATATAGCAGATTATGTTACTTCTCTTGCTCTAAAATCTCCTAGAGTTTATCATAGCATCTCTCCTCACCTGAGATCCATGGACGGACTGACGGAATCTGCTGAGCTCCCCTGGGGTAGCTACTCTCCCCGTCCTATTGGTGTTCTTCCTACTCCATAAATACTCTAGTACATTCCCCCACATTTAGTCTTTTTTTTGTTTTTACATTTTTCGTTAAACACCAATGAGAGCTTTTGTGACCTTTAGTGGTTCACCTAGCCAAGAAATACAAATGTGAAGGAGGAAAAAAACGCATCGACAATGAAATTGCAACATGGCTCCTCGGTTTTGAAGATATTCTGAAATAATGAAACATCATCAACTAATCCTTACACAATGAATGAATATATGTTCAAAAATATGGTCTAATTATTCAAAAATCAACTAGAAACAGAAAATCTGAGAGAAAAAGATAAGTAAAATATCTAAACAAGAAAGGGAAAAGAATGGCTGAAAAGTGAATGCAGTCAGGAGCATTGGCTCATGCCTGTAATCCAAGCTACTCGGGAGGCTGGGATCTGAGGATCACAATTCAAAGGCAGCCCGGGCACTCAAGTCCTTGAGACTCTTATCTCCAGTTAACCACCTGAAAACTGGAAGTGGTGCTGTGGCTCAAGGGGTAGGGTGGTAGCCTTGAGCTGAAGAGCTCAGGGACAGCGCCCAGGCCCACAGTTCAAGCCTCATGAGCAAAGGGGTTTGGGGGAGAGGGGAGTGAATGCAAATCTATCCAATTGACCACAAGCCAAGCCACACTAAAGCTAGCAGCATAACTTTTCTTCTTTCATTTGGCTTATTCCTGTCTGTTGCTGTTTATGATTTCTGTACCCTTAGTCTTGTAGGTAAGTTTATATGATTTGGGGAGCGGGAGGGGAAGCACACAAAGGATGGCACAAGCAGTGGACCAAAAGGCAAATAAAGGATTTCAGCAGTGAAACCCACCAGGCACTATACAACTTTGTGGAGAGGGATGTTGGGAAGGGAAAACCTGGGAGAGAATGAGGTAGGAGGTGACACTATTCAAAGGGAAATGTACTCATTAGCTGACTCATATAACTGTAACCCCTCGATAAAACATTTTTAAAAAGTGCATGCAAGGAAGCTCAACCTCATCAGTGGTCAGAAAACGTGCTAATTAAAATTGCCTGTAATCCTAACTACTCAAGAGGCTAAAATCCGTGATTTGGAGCAAGCCCCTGGAGGAAAGTCCATGAGATATTTATTTCCAACTGTCAAAAAAAAACAAAAGAAGAGCTAGAGATCAAAATTTTAGAGCACTAGCTCTGAGCACAAGATCTCAGGGATACCACCTAGGTCCTGAGTTCAAGTCCCAGGACTGGTACCAAAATAAACAGATAAATAATAAATGTGTTGAAGTAGTTTCTTCTATCATGATGCTAGTCTACTAGCAGTTAAATTATAGAAAAGGAATGATTGCTAACAAGAATGTGAAATAAGATAAATTGTCATTCATTGCTGGGCATGGTGTAAATTGTTTTAGGCACTTTCTAAGACATTATATTATTTTTTAAGCTATAAATTTAGGTAGATGGTGATTCATCAGTTTTGCTCCCATGAGCACAAGGAGAAATGCATACAGCATAGTAATAGCAAGAAACAAATATGAAGAAAGGAGGGAAAACACCCAATTTTCAGGGAATAAGGAAAAATCATTTCTGCTCTATTTCAACAATGACCCACAGTCATTAAAACACCTCAGCTAAACCTGTAAATATAAATATAGGCGAAATTTTCAAATATACATTAAAAAAGAAACAGCTTCAGGAAAAATTGTTTAATTTGTTGACATAATATGAAACCCAAAATTATGAAAAATAGCGAAGTTGTAAGCTGCAAGAAGTATCAGTGAAAAGTTTAAAAGGGTACCAGTAATTCTGAGTGGTTGAGGGGAATTCAGTCAGGAGGAAAAATTTCAGTGTCATTTTATTTTTTAATCCATGTCATAGTCACATTATCATTTGTTCTAATGCCATTTTTAGAACTGGATCTAAATTACATACTTGTAGGTGTCAAAAATGACACCATAAAAATTTTAAAAATTTAAAATGAAGAAAAATCCTTTTTTTTTGTAGTCATGAACCCAGTGCCTAGTACTTGCTAAACAGCATTCTATGACTTGAGTCACTCTACCAATCCCACAATGAAAAGAAATCTTAAATAATACATAATGGGAGGAGAAAAGTTATAATCCAATTGCATCATAATTTATATGTGGTTATTTTCTTCATTGTAGGTATATGATACAAGTAGTACCTGCATGTAAATACAAAAGTATGAATATTTTAATATAAAATACATATACCAAAATATCAGTGCCTATGCTAATGGAACAAATGTTTTGAGAAGAAAAACTCACTCTATTTCTGCTAAACTGCAATGTATGGTAAGGCCTCACCATGCACAGAAGCATGGATTACAGGCATATTCCCCTACCAGAATTCTTAAGTATGCACAGAGAGAAACTAAAATTTATGACAGAGACTGATTCAAAGAAAATTTTTCCATATTACATTGAAATAGATTATGAATTTACTGAATAGTCAATGTGTGGTATATATAAATAATTACTAACAGATTATTTCACTTAATCCTCAGTAATCTCATAAAACATATCATCATTATTGCCAATGTATTTTTAACATTTCCATGTCAATAATGAGTTCACTGAGCTTTAGAGAAATATTTCCTGAACATCACCAATATAGAACAAGCTAGAATTGAAGTTTGAACCTAGGGCATTATGTGATCAAAGAATGTCTTCAACAAAAATAAGAAATTATAACATAAACAGTAACACACATGCTTAAATATACAAAGCTATATAACATATCAACATAAGGATAGAAAAATCAATAGTATTGTATAGAAAGAATAGCAGTCAACCTAATAAATAAATTATTTGGCATATCATAAAGATGGCATTTTTAAACTAGGTGAAAAAATTAATTATTCAGGAAAAGGTGGTGGTTCAACTGGCTAATGATTTGGATAAAGGAACCAGTTCTGGCTTCTTCTATGCACGTGGTACAGAGAAATCAGACCCAGAGCTTCATCCATACTTGGCAAACACTTTACCACTAGACCAAACTCCCAGCCCAGGATTATTATTTTATTTTTTTGCCAGTCCTGGGCTTGAGCTCAAGGGCTGAACGCTGTCCTTGGACTTTCTCAGGGCCAGAGCTCTACCACTGAGCCTCAGCACCACTTCTTCTATGTATGTGGTGTGGAGGAATCGAACCTGGGTCTTCATGCAAGCTAGGCATCACTCTACCACTAGGCCAAATTCCCAGCCCTGGGATTAAATATTTTTACTAATTCCTTTATTTGAGCATTCCAGTGCCTTTACAAGTACAGGTCAAATGGAAATGCATTTAAATTATTCACATTTCATTTACTGTCCTTACATTTAAAAAAAAGAAAGAAGGAAAAGTAAAGAAAGAGGAGGAAAAAAGAAGAAAAGGAGGAGAAGGAGCAAAAAATAAGAGGAAGAAGAGGAAGAGAAGTAGGAAGAGGAGTCAGAAGAGGAGGAAGAGGAGGAAATAGTTGACTAGTTTGGATGAGTTGATAACAGTAGAAAAATTCTACAGGAAATAGACTGTACATATTACTTTATACAATATTATAGCAAGTAAGTAATTAAGTATTTGAGTATTTAAGGCCTTAATAGATGAAATCGTCTTTAAATTGCTGAAAAGCTATTTTGGATAAGCACTTCAAAATAGTTATAAAAAAGCATTTACAGGTTTGTGATGCAAAATAAGAAAGATAAACTGGTTTCTAAGTTTATGACTAGAATTTCCTCCCACGGATACATACCTTGCATCTAGAATGCATGTTATGTGTCAAAGAATTGCTCTAAAAATCTCCCAAAATAGTCATCTATTACAACCATTTTTCTTCCTGAACAAACACTAGAGTAGTTCAGTATCATATCACTTTGGTATATCTTCTTCAAACACAGCATGGAGAAATTAAATTCAAAGTAACCCATATATATTTAAAGTTGTAACTTATCAAGAGTGAATGTTCTCCAAGTCTTATTAGCAAAAACTCATATGCAGTTACAGTAGCTAATTCTGTTATTCCTTCATGAACTGAGAGCATGATAATAAACAAAATGCCAACCCCTTCAGCAAATGTTCATTTTACAAAAGTAGTTTGACAAGTGTTGAGATTAATATATAAATATTTTATAATAAAAGATTACCTGATTATGCTGAACAATAATACATCTATGATAGAAATGTAAAGAATTCTGAGAGCTTTCAGACAAAGACAATTATAAGACAAATCACTTAGGAATGATTATTTTCATTATATTCAAAAATGAGACTAAAAATTGCAATGCTACTTACTGTTAAAATATTTCATTAGGGCTGAAGATGTAACTCAATTGAAAAGTACTTGCTTTGCATGCACAAAGCGATGGGTTTAATCCTTAGAAAAAGGTATCGATTTTGTATTTTAAATTGAATAGCCTAGTAATTGTCCAATTTTTCACTGTATTATTTTTAGAGAGGCTAAACTGTGGCTACACACTATGTGAAAGAAAAATTAATACTTGTTATTATTGTCTCCTTTTCTCAACAGAACTGTTGATTTCAGAAATTAGTAATATAGATCAGTTTGGACCTTATTTTGCCCTTAGCAATGAAATTACAAGTAAAGCATGCACAAAATAATAATGACAATAATAATAATAATAATAGAAAAGTACAAGTAGGAAGAACAGGAAAATATTCCACAAACAAAAAGAGCCACTCCAACAAAATAACTATAGAACTTTTTTTCAGTATGTAACCAGGGTAATCTAGTTGTGCTCAACAACCTGAAAGATGGAGTAAAATTTTAATAAACTCCTAATTGTGTAGGTATTTTTTTTTTGCCAGTCCTGGGGCTTGAACTCAGGTTCTTGGAACTGTCGTTGGACATTTTTTGCTCAAGACTAGCACTCTGCCACTTAAGCCACAGCACCACTACCAGCTTTTTCTGTGTATATGGTACTGAGGAATCGAACCCAGGGCTTTGTGCATGCTAGGCAAACATTCTACCACTAGGGTATGCTTCCGGCCTGTGTAGATATTTTTTTTTTTACATTTATTTTTTTTATTGTAATTAGTAAAAGGGCTACATGATATTTGCCAGATAGAAGGTGCATTAATTCACACACATTGATACTCTTTCACATGTCTTGGTACCCATTTCCCTCCCCCCCCAACACCCCCCACCCGTCTTGGTTTTCCCCCCTTCCCTATCCAATTTCAAATATCCAAATACAAATAAATTCAATATATCAGATAACAAAGTGAGATACTATACCAATATGAGATAACCAAGGGACAGCAAAGGAGATGAGAGACAACATAGTACATTAAGGACAACAATCATTCATTATATGGCTTCTGTTTCAATATCCTGGAGGTCCTTTCAATTAGCTTCACATTATATGGCCTTATGTATCAAGATTTTGCTCTATTGCAGATCTCTGCTAGTAGAGCCCAAGGTTTCTACTGATTATGACAAATGAGGGAAACCATTGAGCCTAAGTTCCTTTGAGTCTGGCTTACTTCACTTAATATGATTTTTTCTAAGTCTTTCCATTTCCTAACAAATGGGGCAATGTCATTCTTTCTGACAGCAGCATAGAATTCCATTGTGTACAAATACCACAACTTGTTGATCCACTCATCAACTGAGGGACATCTAGGTTGGTTCCATATCTTTGCTATGGTGAATAGTGCTGCAATAAACATTGTTGTGCTAGTGGATTTAGTATGTCCTTGTTTCTGGATGGTTGGGTAAATGCCAAGTAGTGGAATTTCTGGGTCATAGGGGAGTTCTATGTTTAGCCTTTTGAGGCACTGCCACACTGCTTTCCATAGTGGTTGAACGAGTTTGCACTCCCACCAACAGTGTAGTAGTGATCCCTCCTGGCCACATCCCCTCCAGCATCTGTTGTCATTTGTTTTCCTGATCCTGGCCATTCTAACTGGAGTGAGGTGGAATCTTAGAGTTGTTTTGATTTGCATTTCTTTTATGACCAGAGATGTTGAGCATTTCTTCATGTGTCTATAGGCCATTTTTGTTTCTTCTTCAGAGAAGACTCTCTTTAGGTCTTTGGCCCATTTTTTAATGGGATGGTTGTTTCTTTGGAGGTTAGTTTTGGAGTGATTCAATTTTTTGAGCTGTTGATATATTTTAGATATGAGGCCTTTGTCCGTTGTTTGGTTGGTGAAGATCTTCTCCCACTCTGTAGGCTTCCTGATTAGTTTACTAGCTATGTCCTTTGCCATACAAAAGCTCTGCAGTTTAATGCAGTCCCACTTATCCAGCCTTTCTCTGATTTCTTGTGATTCTTGGTCCTTATTAAGAAAGTTTCGACCTGTGCCAAGGAGGCCTAGTGTATCTCCTATTCCTTCCTGTAAAGTTTTCAGTGAGTCAGCTTTTACCTCCAGGACTTTGATCCATTTGGAGTTAATTCTAGTGCAAGGTGACAAAGAAGGATCCAGCTTTAGTTTTCTGCAGGTGCTTAACCAGTTCTGCCAGCACAACTTGTTGAAGAGGCTGTCTTTCTTCCATTCTATTTTTTTGGCTCCCTTGTCAAAGATTAGGTGGCCATAGGTCTGTGGTTTAATATCTGGGTCCTCAGTTCTATTCCATTGGTCTTCAGGCCTGTTCCTGTGCCAGTACCAAGCTGTTTTGAGAATTATAGCTCTGTAATAGAGTCTAAAGTTTGGAATTGAAATTCCTCCGGCGCTGTTCTTTCTGCTAAGAAGTGTTTTTGCTATACGGGGTCTTTTATTGTTCCATATGAAATTTTGGATTGCCTCTTCTATTTCTTTAAAGAATGACATTGGGATATTGATGGGTATTGCATTGAATTTGTAGATAGCTCTTGGCAAGATTGTCATTTTCACAATGTTGATTCTTCCAATCCAGGAGCATGGGAGGTTTTTCCATTTCCTTAGTTCTGCTTTAATTTCCTTTTTTAGGGTTTTAAAGTTTTCATCAAAAAGGTCCTTTACATTCTTAGTTAAGCTAAGGTACTTTATTTTCTTTGAGGCTATTGTGAAAGGAGTTTCTTTCCTGATTATTGCCTCGTTCCTCTCACTGTTGGCGTAAAGGAAGGCAGTTGATTTTTGAGGGTTGATTTTATAGCCTGCTACTCTTCCAAAGCTTTGAATCAGCTCAAGGAGCTTGGGAGTAGAGTCTATAGGATTCTTTAAATACAGAATCATGTCATCTGCAAAGAGGGATAGGTTTATTTCCTCTTTCCCTACTTGGATCCCCTTTATGCTTGCTTCTTGCCTTATTGCACTGGCTAGGAATTCTAATACTATGTTAAAGAGGAGTGGAGAGAGTGTAGATATTTTTAAAGCTTAAACTGGAATGTTCTTCATATGGACACTAAAACAACCTTCATAACATCTAAATTCATAGTAGTCTAGGTATATTCATCATTAGTCTAGTTATATGTCATATCTCATTTGGTATATAAACATTTAAATACTTTGCTGATAAAATAAGAGTGTTTGAGTTTTAGCCTTATGACACAACTACATATTTCTACATATCCAGTCATTTCTATGAAGTTATTACAAACTATCTAAATTAACAAATAATTATTACATCAGGAATAAAACCATAACATAGAACATGGCATCTAAATTTGTTTGACAAACTGATAACCTGATGTGTCACTTAATGACTATTGTCTTCTGCTTTTCCACAGAAAATCACAGTATTAAAAGCAAAAGTTCAGGGCCAGGAGTTTGGCCTCATGGTAGAGTGCTTGCCTTGTATACACAAAGACCCACGTTCGATTCCTCGGTACCACATACATAGAAAAAAGCCAGAAATGGTGCTGAGGCTCAAGTGGTAGAACTCTAGCATTGAGACAGTCCAAGGACAGTGCCCAGGCCCTGAGTTCAAGGCCCAGGATTAGTAGAAAAAAAAACAAAAGGAAAAATTCAAGCAATGGAAGATATAGAATCAAAATAAAGTCATTATGCCTCTTGGATGACTGGTAAATTTGTGTGTGTGTGTGTGGATCATGGGGTTGAACTTGGCCTGGGTGCTGTCCCTGTGTTCTTCAGCTTAAGGCTACCGCCCTACCCCTGGGCCTGGGCATTGTCCCTGAGCTTTTCAGCTCAAGACTACCACCCTACCCTCAAGCCTAGGCCCACTTCCCATTTTCTAGAGCTTAATTGGAAATGAGAGTCTCAGATTCTTTTGTGCCTGGGCTGGCTTTGAACCTTAATCCTCAGATCTCAGTCTCCTGAATAGCTAGGATTACAGGTGTGAGCCACCACACCTGGCTTGACAGGTAATTCTTTTTATCTCAAATACAACTGAAGTTTCAATCTCACTTTCTGTCACTCATACAATTAAGAACTTTTCTTATAGTGCATCAAATTCCTTACTTCATTCTCAATAGATGCATTGAAGAACTGCATGCATTTTTTAAATAATTTAGGTGCCAGTCCTGGGGCTTGGACTCAGGGCTTAAACATTGTTCATAAGTTTTTCTGTTCAAAACTAGTGTTCTATTATTTGAGCCATCCCGCCACTTTTAGATTTTTGATTGTTAGTTGGAGATAAGAGTTTCAGGGACTATTACCGATGGGCTGGCTTTGAACCTTGATCCATAGATCTCAGTTTCTTACGTAACTAGGATTACAGGCATGAGCCACTGATGCCCAGCTCATTCTTAAAATTAACTTTATCTTTTAGATTTGCATGCAAGATTTGTATGTATCTAATAAATACACATAAATCAAAATAATACGGTGATCTGATAAATCATATTCATATTAACAAATATAATCATATGAATAAATTAAGGGTAGTAATCAATTCAAAATAAATAATCACTTTAAAATATCTTTATTAATTGAATTCCTGTTTCAAACTATTTTGAGAGATTCTAAAGCACATAAGTCACCACAGGTAATTATGTTTCCCTTGCCATGCCCACAGACACCAGAATTTATTGTCAACAAACAATACCATTGTACCACTGACCCCATTTCTTATCCTACCCCCAACTTCTTCTCCCCGGTCTCTAGTAACTATGATTCTGCTCTACATATCTATGAGATCAGTGTTTTAGGAGTCCACTTACTAGTGAAATTCTGTGGTGTTTGTCTTTCTACACCCAAATAATTCCCTTAGCCTAACATGCTTTGTGTCCACTCACATGATCTCTGTGGACAAGACTGTGTGGCTGAATTCCACACAGAATTCCATCACGAGCCTAATCATCTTCGTATTCAAAATAGGAAATGGGGCCTAAAAAAATTATGCATAACCTTAGTGTAAACTTGAATTCATCTTGTGGCCTTCTGGATTCCATCTCGTCTCACCAGGCGACGGTGGCCCTTAGGCAATGCTTAAGCTATGAAAAATATCTTTAGTAATCTCTCTCCAGATCCAGGCCAGCCAGCTTCCCTGAAAGGAGGAAACATACCCGCCTAAGAAAAACCCCTGCCCTTTGCCCGCCTAAGAAATCCCACCTTTTGCCTGCCAAACTTGCATACCAATTTAAAACAAAGGGACAGACTGGTTTAAACAACCATTTTGAGACAAACTGTAACCTCACTGGCCCCCTGCATGTGGTCTGGTATGACTGTATAATCTTTTGTGTGTGTTACAAGGCCATTGGTCACCGGCGTGTGACCAGACACAGGTGGATTTGGCCTTTAAAAACCCTATCCAGTGGGCTGGTCGGGTCACAGTATTCAGTATTCAGCTCCCCAGCCTGCATGCTGCGACCCTGGTCAGTGTAGGGACTTCCTCAATAAAGCTGCTCTTCACTCACAACTTGGTTGTGTTGGGCTGTCACTCAGGTGGGCTCGCCAAAAACATACATTATGGGGAAGACTCTCTCTTCTACAAATAGTAGTGGGGAAACTGCAAGTCCCCATGCAGAAAAGCAAAAGCAGACTCCGTCTCTCAGCAAGTTTCAAAAAATGGGTTAAAGACTTCAATGTAAGACCCTCAGAACTCTGAAACTACTTGAAATGACAGGAGACACAGAGAAAATGCTTTAGGACAATAGCCTAGGGGAACAAAAAGAACAACAAAAATTTGGGGGGGATCTGATACCAAATACACAGGCAGTTAAACAAAGTCCGACAAGTAGGATTTTGAGCAAACTGAAACACTTCTGCACAGAAAGGAAAACAATGAGCGAAAGGAGGGGCCAGCCTGCGCAAAGCAGGAGGATGAAATGCAAAGCACATCCAGACAAAGGATCCCTACTCAGACTGCACAAGAAACTCAACTCAGTATCAAGGAAACAAGGAGATGACCATCTGAAAACAGAGCTCACAAAAGGTAGAGATTTATACTGTTGGTAAGAATGTCAATGAATATAATCTTTTTTTTTTTAAAGAAAAGCTAATTTTAAGTAGAGGTCGCCATACACCTTGACTCCATTGAGATGAAAATCCAATATTTATCCCCCCAAAATGAACAGAAACTGCATGAGTTCACATGTTTACCCTATTCATTTAACTCATATGTTTAGAAAACAACTGTTACATAATAAAATGACAGTGCAGAATGCTGGGGAGAAACAAATAATAAGTGCTTTTCATAATAAGCTCTTAGGTGGTCATTTTCTTTGTTCCTTCCTCCTCTCCCAAATGTAAACCCTAAATTCAGTGATTAAATACACTTATAAATACTCGACATAAAATACAACATTTCTTGATTATAATGGGACTCTATCCTAAGGATCCCTTCATACATTCAGCGTACAGAAAGTTAGAGAAATATATTTAGTATACCTAGCTTGCTGAAGATTGAAGGTTTGTATTGTAGATTTTTTTTTCACTCTCATGAGCACAAGCTCACAGGACCTGTAGGTGACTGTGACCCTCCAACATTACAGAAGAGTAGCATAATACATAGTGCTAGTTCATGGCTTTTGGAAATTCAAAATACAAAACATGCAGTGCAGCTCCTCCTGAATGAATTTCACCTCTATACCATTGAAAAATCAAAAGAATTTGTCTAGCCATCATCATAAATATGACACCATCAGTAAAAATGGTAAGAATGGTAACAATAATAACAGAAAGCCTATGTAACTGACTAAGAGAAAGGTGTTATACATTCAGCAAAATATATAAAGAGACGAGGAGGAATTACAGCATACTTTCTTCACCTGTGCACGCATGCAGTTTGCAGACTCCATACTTTGAGATGACGATGGCAAATGAAGAAACGCCATTTAGAAAAACCTCAGGGATTAGAAAGAACTCAGGGGATCAGATTGGAAGGCTGACGCTGGAGCCGTGCCAGGTATACTTCAGGGCTTCTAAAGGCTCATGCATGCAGGCCTGATAGTGAGAAGTGATTCAGAAACTCCTTAAAAATTAGGATTCCACTCTAAATGAGGTAGCATAATACTAGACACTTGAGAAGAGAGAGCTGAAGGACAATAGTTCAAGGCAGGATGTGTAAAGGGGGCTTGATCCCAGTCTGAAAGCAAAATGGAAACAAAGGGCTGAATGTATGGTTCAAGAGGTAGAAAACTTTGCCAGCATGCTCAAGGCTCCAGGTTCAATCCTTCATACTTCTTAATTAATTAATTGCTTCATCAATAACTTAATTTAACCATTTCTAACCTCCCTTAACCTACTGAATCACAATGTCTACAACATGGCCCAATATTCACGCTAAAGGAGTTACCGTTTATTTTTCTGAAATCCAAGTTTAAATAAATATCCTTTATTTTATTTGATAACCCTCCTAGAAGATCACTGAAAGTACCCAATTACAACTTGACTGGAAGCCTAGAGTGTGGACAATCTCCTTCCATGTATTTTAAATATTTTTTATGTTTTTATTGTAATTAATAGAAGGGTTACATTATATTCTCCAGATAGAAGGTGCATTACTTCACATTGATGCCCTTTCTCATATCTTGGTTCCCATTTTCCTCCCCCAACCTCCACCCCTCATCTTGTTTTCCCTCTTCCCTATCCTATTTCAAATAAACAAATAAGCATATATACAATATACCAGATTACAAGGTAAGATACTGTAACAATATGAGAATAACCAAGAGACAACAAAAGAGATGAGAAATAACATAGTACATTAAGAACAACAATCAGACATTATATGTCTCTTGTTTCCATATCCTGGAGGTCTTTTCATTTACTCTCATCCTATATGGCCTTATGTATCTAGGTTTTGCCCTATTGTAATCCTCTGCTATATTTTAAATCATTTTTATATTTTGTTTCATATAAAATGAAGTACGCCTTTGCAGGGACTCGTGGTCTCTTTAAAGAATTCTCAGGCTAGTTTTCAATAAAATGAAATTTCACTCCCACCAGAGTTTCACATGGATTTTTCTTTCACAATGTTATTCTTTAAGGATATTAATACCTTACTTGTAATATTATTATATATAGGCTATATGTTGTTGCTTCTTTAGACAAACAAAACTCTACTAACTGGTAAGAATCACCCTATGAATAATGTCTATACCAAGAAATTCGCTCTTTATTAGCCCCCAAGTTACACCAATGCAAAGACTGAAGCAATACAGCCATTGCTGTAATACAATTAAGTGGTAAAAGATAATTCATTTCTCATGCAGTGAACTCTGTAGAGTAAAACAAAAACATATTTTTAAGGACAATAAGACTTTAAACACAACCCAGAAGTAAAAATATGTTTCAAGTGAATTTTCTTTACAGAGAAAAACATTTCATATAAAATACAACCTAAAAGTGTATATTTCAAGAATTTCCTAATATCTTCCTCCTGACACACACATGTACCAGTCAAATACCTGCTGAGAATTACCACTAAAGGTACATAGTGAGCTTGTGGTCAGCCAGCAAGTATTTGTCAGGTAGCTACTTTGTTCCAGGCTTTGTGCCAAGGATTTTGTTCTCTCCGTAAGCTATCTCCTAGAACTAATTCTTTAGTAACTACAAGAATTTACAGTTCCTAAATCTCCTTTAATAGAAAACCAACTAGCACTAAAAGTCCTGACAACTTTGACATTTTCAATGGAAATCTTAGAAATATTATAATAGTACTGAAATCATTACCTAAGAAAGCAGCAGGCCTTAAATAATGACCGAAAATTAGAAATTTCCTTTATTATTGAAATGGGTATTAACTACAGGAAAATGAGTCAAGTAATCAAAAGTACACAAAGCAGAGTTTTCCACGGGAAGTTAAGTTGAATTTTTTCCCCACTAACCTAAAATTTTGCCAGTTCAATTAGTGCTTCAGCTGAGGTTATACTGATTTTGGCTAAACAAAAGTAAGTTCTTTTATTGGGATCCACTGAAATGACATAGAACACAAATCCCCTTCCAGACTGCTTTCCATAATGTTCTCAAGTACCATCATTGAGTGCTGGATATATATATATATATATATATATATATATATATATATATATTCTTTCCTCCCAAGCAGGAAAGAAACCTAAGCAAGCCATTCTGGAGGACAGTATGGAGGTTCCTCAAAACTAAACAGCAATCCCACTGGGCAACCAATAGAACACAAATAAGGTTAGAGTAAAGCCATCAGTACAACCATGTTCATTGCAGCACTATTAGCCACGGCTGAGATATGGAATCAACCCAGATGTTCTTCATTTGATGAATGGACCAAGAAAATATAGTACATAATATATACAATGGAATGTTACTTGCCTATTGAAAATAATGATATTCTATGATTTCTAGGGAAATGGGAAGACATGGGGAATATTATATTAAGTAAAGTAGGGCAGACCCAGGGAAACAAAGATTGCATGGTTTCCCTTATTTGAGGTAGACAGAATTCTCACATACCCATGCCTACTTTCATGATTCATCCATAGCTATCAATATTACCTGAAATTCTAAAACCTATATTATTCCCCCACAAAGAATTTCTCTTCTAGCAATTTCTCCATGTCTTGAGCAATTTCCACTTCTTAAACTAGTATTTTGCAATTAGTAGGGGAAATAAAATTGCATGAAATTACTGCAAGGAAAGCACTGTTGTATCAAATATATGCAAGGTGATCATGACAGGAGAATGTATTCATTTAGTCTGATTCAGGGCAACAACACAAAGGGTAATAGCACTTAAGCGAGAATTCACAGGATTAGGAAGATCTGCGTAGACAAGGGAAAGCTAAGGAAAAAGCTAAATTATATAGACAACTACATAACAAAATTGCCTGGAATAAGGCCTCTGAAGAGCTATCATTAAAAAAATGACACTGTAAAATAAGATGAAATCAGATCTTAAAACATCATCATGTAATTAAGCATTTAATATATTGAAAATGGGAGACATTTAAGAGCTGAGAAAGAAAAGGCATTTGAGATTGGAAAACCATACAGGCTAAACCATGGCAATGCCTATAGAAGCTAAACAACAGATAGGGAGAAACTTTATGAATTGTAATGAAACTTTGAGTTGTTTCTGTACAATAAATTTAGAAAACATAGTTTTTGGTCTAAGAGCACATGTTTTCCTTCACAGGTAGCAAGGGCACTACTGGAATGAGAAAATAGATTTGGAGAAGCACCAAGAGGAAAATAGCAAATACACTGGGCCAGCTTAGATAAAGAACTTAACATTTTTCTTCAACGTTATCTCTGATAACTCTCAAGATTCAATATGAAGTAAGTAGGATTGTATATATAAAGGCCATCTTTCACCTTGCCTGCACATAATAGGTGTTCAGGAACTCAGCATCCTTCATTCCTGCATGGAATTGTCACCATGATCTGTTTTGAACTACTTTTGTTGAAGGAGTCACATTAACTCGGCAGCTTACCTCATCATGCCTTATTACCATACCATTACATGATTTGCCTTGATCCTATATCACCATCACACACAGACACACACGCACACACACTCGCATGCATTCACCTTTCAGCTCCCAAATGTTAAGTGGAATTTCATGGGAGACAAGGTAATGTGACTTCTATTTTCTTCCTTGCTACTAGGAAAGAAGAAACTTCTAGTTCCTCTGGGCATTGCTGGGATAATCAACACCCTAAGTGACTGATGAATCTGAGTAAAAGCTCCCCTGTCCCTATTCATGGCTGGCATTTAACATCTCAAGCTGATACTCTATTCAATCTCTTCCAAATGGAACTGTGCAAGCTATTTCTTTCTTGAAAGCAATCAAATTATGAATTAATCCCCAAAGATTGGAAGACTGGAAGCCATAAAATAGTACAGAAGCTTGCAATTAGGATCATAAGTAGGAGATTGCACAAAAGATGCCAGAATGGTGTTACATGATTAGCTATAACCAAAGGGGGTAAAACAAGGGTAGATGTCCCTGAAGATAGCCCATGAATACCAGAACAAGTTACAGAGGGAAAAAACACCAACTGTGAAGCCTGTAGCAATGGCTTATTAAATTCTACAGAAGCAAATCAAGCCAATAATGTAAGGCAGATATTACTGACTAGTAAACTACAACTTTTTACATTTATTGCAACTGCATTTGGAAATAAAGAAGTCACATGCGTTCTCTAGTGTGGTTTTTCCCCCCACTTCTTTGTCAATTTTATTCATCTTGAAATGACTTAGAGTCAGAATATAACATTATCAATCAGATCAAACTCAAGATTTTTTAATGATAACTTCCAAAACTGTATACAAACTCTCCAAGTTACTTTCTTTGGACTTCACGGGTTGGGTTTCCCTGATGGAAATATACTGCAGTCCAATGTGCCAAGGCAAGATCCATAGCAAGACACATTGTTTATTGCTACACCCGAAGCACTTTGATCCTGTAACCTCTTAGTGCTTCCTGATAAATGCAAACAACATCATTTGTCCTGAGAATTGGATTCCTTGTTTTTAGATGCTGCCTGTTTATTAAGGTTTATGAGACCCAGACCTGGGTCGATCCATAGGAGACTTTAAGTGTTCTTTTCATTTTGTTTGTGGGAAGAAGAAAGCTAAATGCAGAAAGTAGAAATTCAACTTTTATCCAGTTTTCACAACAGTTGCCTTGGACCTTTTACATAGATTTCTGAGAGTAGACCTAGCCTAAGAAGTTTCTGGCATCATTTGTAAAATCTTAAGTGACAGTTCGAGGATCATAATGGACTCTTTCATTTGCCCATATGAAGCTTAATTTACTCAAGGCAAATTTAGTGTATGCTATATGCCAGATACTATTCTAATCACTGAAAACAATAGGGACCAAGGATGGAATGTTCCTGTGCATAAATGGGTCACACTCTAACTAGAAAGACAGCTGCTAATCAAATAAATGTAAATTACAAAATAGGAGAAGTACTACAAGAGAAAAGCACAGACTATTTTGGAACAGACTCTTGAGTAGTAAATTGAAGTTAAAGAGCATTTAAACTGGGGGGCCGGGAGTTTGGCCTAGTGGTAGAGTGCTTGCCTAGCATGCATGAAGACCCAGGTTCGATTCCTCAGTACCCACATGCATAGAAAAAAGCCGGAAGTGGTGCCTGTAGCTCAAGTGGTAGAGCTCTAGCTTTGAGAAAGTCCAAGGACAGTGCTCAGGCCCTGAGCTCAAGCCCAGGACTGCCCCCCAAAAAAAAAATTTAAAAAAAAAGAGCATTTAGGGGCCGGGAGTTTGGCCTAGTGGTAGAGTGCTTGCCTAGCATGCACGAAGACCCGGGTTCGAATCCTTGGTACCACATACTTAGAAAAAGCCGGAAGTGGTGCTGAGGCTAAATGGTAGAGTTCTAACCTTGAGAAAGTCCAAGGACAGTGGTCAGGCCCTGAGCTTAAGCCCAGGACTGGCAAAAAAAAAAAAAGAAAAAAAAGAGCATTTAAACTGAGATACGATTTTTAACCCTTGGGAATGGAAGACCAAAGTGGCAGTAATTCATTTCAGATATGATACCGGACAACACTAAAAAATGAACAGAGTGTATGATCCTTAAAACACTAAATTTAAAATGGAACACATTTTTACTGCAGATGTCAAGACTTCAGTGTGACCCAATGAAAATAAAGATATTTATTTGACATCTTTATTTTGTATGAACTGCATTTCAAATATTATTCCTCAAAGGCTAGTAAAACTTCTGTATATTTTCCATATGCACCTAGATCACAATGTATGTCTGCTATGAAGAGAAGTTAAGATATTCTTTCCAAAGCCAAAATAGACAAAGAAAAAAATGAAAATACAAATGAGTGCCCTTGTAATATTCAGTGCACATGTAGAGAGCTTATATATTAAAACAATTAGACTCTTGAGTCCATTTATCATCCATCTGAGACCATGCTTTATAAAATAAAATGAGAAAATATTTAGCCTCTTATACAAAAGATATTGATTAAAACTGAGGTACTCAACATGCTATGAATTAACCATCATCAACAGCAATTCACTGAATATTTTAAATGCTGAGAGTGGGTAATATTTAGAAATGTTACATATGATTTCTTCCTGCATTTAGTCATAAGCCATTAGACCAAAAGGAATAAGGAGAATCTTGCCTGAATGAATCATTTCAAAGCCTTGCATGAACACATGAGTAGAAACTAAAGTTGTTCAAGCCTTAGATCTTACTGCTTACCCAACTAGATCCCAAGGCTGAAAACCACAAATGAATTCAAAGTCTTGAGAATAAGAACCTGACCTGCTTTTTTTTATATATAACTCCTTGATAAACAAAGAGTTTCTTAAGTTAGAAAGTAGCTACAATGATTCTGGTTAAAGGATTTGCCTTTGCTGTGATCTTCAGCACAAACAGAAAGAACTAGACAACATCAGAGTTTTAAGACTGTGTAAATCAATGGGTAGGCCAATGGGTGATAGATCAACATATGGTCAAAGCCCTCTTCCCAAACCTATGAAATCTTTGTCCTATTTCACTTCCAATGCCTGAGCTCCTAGGCAAAAGGGAATTTAACACCTGAATTCAACACCTGAATTCATATCATTTTCTTGCCATTCCACAGAATAGACATTCTTGTTACAAATTAGATTGGAAAATACCAGCACATTTTCTGCCTTTTATTATGCTTGCTACTTTTCTCTATTGTCAAATAAGGTAAGCACTAAAGACTCCAGTAAATTCAAAGATTTAGTTTTGCCTTAAATTAGTATTACAGTTAGGAGACAGAATCTACACACACCAAAAATGTAAGTTGTTGGTTTGCACAAAGTAAAATGATAAACTATGATATGGTTGCATATCCTGGTGTTCCTCCTTTCAGGAAGAATTTATGAGTTTAATGTTCAAGCCTTCAAAACTATTGTGCTGTAAATGCTTTCAAGTCATGTGCATTCATTCACACTGTCAGCCCCTTGAGCCTACTAAACATGCCAAATTTTAAGGTTGTCTTAAAGCTGCACTGACTCTTTTATATCTTCCAGATGGGGTAACTGCACATTAGTGACTACAGAGCAAGTGTGAGAAAAGCTGGAGGGACAGGCTTGGAAATTTCACCTTCTTACCTAATGCTCTGAGACCAACCATCTTTCATAGACTGTTAGTTTGATTAGATTCATTTAATTCTTAGGGGGGAAAAATCACAATGATAGTTATGATCTGCACATAGTTCACAGAGGATCTTGAAATGTCATTAAAATTGACATTGAAGGTGAGTGATACCAACAAATACTAACTTCAAATCATACTTGTATTCAATTCAGTACAAACAAAAGAGGAAGTACTTTAATATTGTTTCTGTTCCTTGTTCCAAGGCAAAGGAGTCATTCCATGAGATCTCCTTTCTCTCAGCAGATGAGACGGGAAGCGAGCCCTGTGAACACCTCCCTACTGTGGGTCCAGTAAGGATGACAGATGGAACTCTGCCGATCACTCCCTCACATATGGATGAAGAACACCTGGTACAGCACTCGTGAACAGACAGCTGGGTAAAAGACACTACTGCTGCATTTAGAAAAAGTAGCTGCCGCTGGGCAAGGTAGCTCACGCCTCGAATCCTAGCTACTCAGGAGGCTGACATCTGAAGATCGTGGTTCAAAGCTAGCCAGGACACAAATGGACCTGAGACTCTTATCTCCAATTATACCTCTAGAAAACAGGAAGTGGGGCTTGGCTCAAGGGTAGGGTAGTAGGCAGCCTTGAGCTAAATTGCTCAGGAACAGCGCCCATGCTCAGTTCAAGCCCCATGACTCACAAAAAAAGAAAAGAAAAGAAGAGAAGAGAAGAGAAGAGGAGAGGAGAGGAGAGGAGAGGAGAGGAGAGGAGAGGAGAGGAGAGGAGAGGAGAGGAGAGGAGAGGAGAGGAGAGGAGAGGAGAGGAGAGGAGAGGAAAGGAAAGGAAAGGAAAGGAAAGGAAAGGAAAGGAAAGGAAAGGAAAAGTAGCTGCCATGAACCTAGTAAGCATCTAGCAGCCACTCATGGTACTGAGTCAACCAAATACAAAGATCCAATCAGTTTGGTAAATTTGAGGAATTGCTAGGCTGGCCAGGGACTGATGGTCCTGAGTTACCCTTACTAGGCTCATTTTGAGAAATCAATTATATAGCTCTCTTTCTTTCTTTGGTTTTTATAGCTCTCTTCTGTAGAGTGGTATAACCAAATAATATACAATGAAGGATTTCTTTTTCACAAAAAATCAGTTTCTTTATTATTCAAGGAAACAAACCCCTAAAATGACAATCCTTCCAAATCATCAAACAGGAGGATAATGTATTTTTACAAAGAACATGTACATTGAAGGGAGCATTAAAACAATTCCATCTATGAAGAAAGTTTTATGTTTATCTGAAAATTGAAAACTTGCTTATTGAAATTAATACAGCTACTTAATTTTAGAGCATTTAATAAAAGAGCAACAATATGGTTTCCTTAGAAAACCAGGGACAGATCAAGTAGAATAACTGAGATTATATAAAAATATAGTTTATCCTCTATAGCTTAGAATTTTTCTAATAAACAGGCATGGTAAACACTGACTTTTTTTTCTCCATTTAGCAACTTGTGGGTTCACATTACAAACTGAAAAAGATTTAATTGTGAAAAGCTTAGTATATTAAAATGGTGTGCTCCCTTTTATCTGGCAAATATCATGTAACCCTTTTATTAATTACAATAAAAATATATGAAAAAATGGTATGCTCAAACATCCCACTAAAACATTTGCCTTCAACTGATGACTTGTCTTAAGGAATCTTAAAGAAACCCAGGTACAGCAACATGGAAGCATTTCAAAAGCATTAGAAAAGGGACTCTTGTCTCTAGAGGCAGAAGCTGTTCTCCACCATTAATTCCACTTTGTCTCCAGAGGCAAAGGCTGCTTTTTAACCACTTACTTAGTACTCGAGCAGTTTCTCCTTTTAGTTGACTGAGCTCAATTCTGAACTGCTTACAGATGGATATACAGTAAACCTTGTAAGAATTATCACTCCTAATACCAAGCTTTTCTCTAAGTTCTGGTACTCTGGGGGATAATCCTCAGACAGCTAGAAAAGAAGAAAATAATAACAATAAAGTGTGACTCTCAGTTACATTTTCTTTATTTCTATGAATTAATAGGAAAATAACTAAAATTAACCATTTGGTCCAATTCCAAAAGGGGACATATATGCTTAACCAATGCTTTTCACATTTTAAGAGAAACTACATATTCTTCAAAATTACTATTTGTTGAACAATTGGACCAGGAATTTTTCCACTAACCATCTGGCTAAACTGTTTTAAGTTCTGAAAAGCAATAAGACATTTATAAACTTATCCATGTAGTTCATTACCAGTTGCTATGAAATTGAGAAAAACCGGATTTCAGATACCATCTTGACTCACCTTAATCTTGCTGTGATGTTTTTGGGTAAAGTATTTTTTTCATAATCACATTAGATAGGACTTTTGAGAATTATTCATAATTTCACTTGAATTAAAACTATCTGCAAATAATCACTGATGTAAACTGTTTCATGTGAGACTCACTTAGTAGGATGACTGAGAATTTGGCTGTACAGTGTATGTGTCCAGTAAAAAAAACACTCAACAATCCGGTCACGTAAGTCCTCCATACATGGAAAGGAAAAGTGTGCCTTGCTAGCGAATGTTTTGGACAATGATTCACCCTCTCTTATCTTTGATTTCAGACTGAATTTCCTTTCCATTTTTTCCCTTTAATCTCTGACTTCAAAGAAAATCCATAATGACCAGACATCATTCACTTCTCTCTCCACAAGTCACAATGTCCATTTTTATCTGAGGCACTACCTTCACCAGTGTAGAAGACGGCATTAATTTCTTGCTACTACAGAACTTTCAAGAGCTTTGACAAACTGTCAGTTGAATTTCTAGATATGGTAACTCCAACACAGAAAAACATGGCTCAGGTCAATGAAGAAGTTCTACTGAGTAGATACCATGAGAACTCTTCTCACAATTCATTGTCATGCAATTGTGTTTGACATATTAATGGCAAATGAAGCTCTTCTACGTCATTTTCATTTAACGGACTCACATATTTTGATTAACATCTGTTAATTGAACATATTAACAGAGGTCAGATTATTTTAACACATACCCCAGTCAAATTCAGGCTCTTTTTTTTTCCCCTCCATTCTCACCCTCATAAATGGTTTACTTTCCTCTGATGCCCTAATCCTAGCTACCCAAATTGGAGCAAGAAGTTATCTCTGGAAGTTCCGAACAATCTCATCTTTCTTACAGGGCTTCTTCATGTTGAATAAAAATACAAAAACATGTTAAATGTCCTTCTGTTCACTTCCAGGTAGGTATGTGCTAAAGAAGATATTCTACTCTTGTAAAATACAATATGGAGGCACAGGTTCATCACCACAGGTCCACAAACTTCATAACTACATATTGGAGTGACAAAGTAGCTACAAGCCACCCCAAGACATCACTGAAGATGGATAATGGTGCTGAAGATGGATAATAAATAATGGCGCTGGCACTTGAGGATATTTCGTCTCCATCTGGAAAACTCAGAAGCAAATGGTAAAATGTAGCTCTGTGAAAAGCCATGTGTGGCTTTACAGTGACTCCCAATCCATCTGATGACTCCCCTAAACAAGCTGAATATCAACAGACTAAGCCCTAGATATCTTCTAAACTGAGCCAAAGTTTATATCCACTGAAGGGTCAAAACATTATTTACTTTATATTTCATTTTTCAGAAATGTAAGACCAAAGTTGAGACACAGCAGGCAAGGTAGTGACATGAATATACTCATTAGAGCTCTTGTTTCTTCTTTCTACTCCTTTTCCTCTCTTTCTAAGTAACATTATCACCAGCTTTAATATAGCTCCTAAAGCTAAATGCATCTCTATTCTAAAAGAAAACAAAACTCCTGAATAACTAAATATATCTCCTTCCCCAAATTCTACTCTCCCTGGATTTCCTACTCAGCGAATGAAAATTAAATCCACCAGCACCCACACCAGCACCAGAAGAGTCAGAATAAATGTTCCCCTCTTTCCCCTGCATTCAATCATTTAACAAACTCTTGCAGATTTGTCTCACAAATAATTCATAAATCTATGGCTTTTTCTGTATCCCTATTAATCTCTCCTAGCTCCAATTTTCATTTTCTTCTGCCTGAAAGAAAACAGCCTTCTAGCTTGAGTTGCATCCTTTAATTCATTTCCCACTCAAACGCCGGAGGGAATTCTTCAATAGCTACATCAGAGCTGACACTCTCCTTGCTTCAACCCATCACTGCTCCGAAGATAAAGTTATGCTACAGCTTTTGGACGGTCCTTCATTTGTGCTCATTCAGCATGTTCTATGGAATGTTTTCTCAATCATAACTTGTCCTATGGCATTTTCTGATCTGCATCCAAATGGATAATTTCATTCATCATGACTTACTAGATAGAACATGCACTATACATCTTCACAGTAGTCTCCTCTTACAAGAAAACTCCCAGTAAGTGCCTGAAACTGACATATTATTTCTTACAGGGATCTTGGAAATTTAGGCATGCAATAGTTTCTCTCTCTCTCTCTCTCTCTCTCTCTCTCTCTCTCTCTCTCTCTCTCTCTCTCTCTCTCTCTCTCTCTCTCTCTCTCTCTCTCTCTCCTGATTGTCAGGAGATTTCTAAGTCATACAAAGCTTTAAGAATCTATTAGTTCTTTGATAGCTCAGCAATGTTGTTCTTGCCTTTCTTCATTATCACCTCTATTCACTAATTCACATGTATCAAGTCCCTGTATGTCACACATTTACTACATTTATAATGTGGTGTTTTCTCTTCTTCTACACTAAGTAAAATTATAGCCCTCAAATCCTTTTCTCCTGTTGCAATAAAAAAAAGTCAGAATGCATGTATCTTTTGATTATTCTCACAGAAAACTGCTCTTTCACTAGTGATAATTCCACAACATACAGGAATAATTTTCAAAGCCACTAATCAAGCAAGCATTTAATAAAGTACATGAATAAAAAAGTAAAAGGTTATTCCACAGTTTACTAGAGTATGGTAGAATGGTAAAGGAGATGGAAAAGCTAATTTTATGCACGAAACACCAAGTTTGTCTATGCTCCATAAAACATTTCGGATCCCATTAAAACAAAGTGAACAATGCCAATAAAAGCAGCTCAGGCCAACTTCAGTTTTCTTCTGTGTTGAGTTAATTGAACTTAAAAGAAAAAAATTCCACAGATCCTTAACTTTCAATTACAGTGTCATCTTGCGGAAAGCAAAGAGGCAATGCAAAGCATGCATTACTATCTGGAGACAATAGTTAGCAAACCACTGTCAGAACAAGACCCATACGTGAGAACTTGAGGCCCCAATGAGGCATGTTTATATCAAAGTTTTCTAATTCTGGAAAGCCAAAATCACTCCATGCTGTAGAACTATGTTCTGCACCAGCAGGATCCAGCCAAGGATGTCAGGGTAAGGGTAGGAGATGCTCAATGTATTATTGCTACAATTAGGAAAACGTAAGCCAAACCCAAAGGAAAAAACGTTGCATAATTTCTCTGGTTGGCAGTAGATAGGAGGTGTTTATAAGTAAACACTTTGGGTGGTATGCAAATGGATACAAATGAATTAATTGAAATATAATAGGCTCTATAGAGAGCTCAAATAGTATATATTTTTTAGAAAGATTAGATCTTAGCCCAACCAAATAGCACCAAGAAATGGGTACTTACAAGTGGGATGGAACCAAAGGGAGAGGGTGAAGGGGGAGAAAGCACAGCCAAGAATTCATCGTATTCACCAAAGAACTAAGAAATGAAAGGGAAGGAGTATCCCAAGGGGGTGAGAATGCTGAAGCGGGGAGACACTGGTCAGGATGCATTCAGTTCTAAACTGCTTTGTTAAATGGCTGTAACCTTCTTGTACCACTGCTTAAAATCATTTTAAAATGTTAATAATAAAATAATAATGATTTTTTAAACGAAAATGTATGGAGACAAATGTGTCTAGTATTTAAAGAAATAAGCACTTTGTAAATTATTTAAAACTGGTGGTCGCAGCTGCCCTGGGCCATCTGCTGTCCTCTCTCAGAGCTGAAGGCCTTCAGCGGCCTTACGAAATCCTTCACACCAGATGTGTCACATGTATATTGGAAGGTGCCAGGAGATGTACGTCACCTGAAATCCCTATGGACCATAACTAGGTCATAGCTGATAACAATAACATAGCTGATAAACAATGACAAGGCCTGCATGTTTTGAGAAAGGAGGTGAGCCATTTTACAACACTCAGGAATAATGGATCACACTGGCAAGTCATTCTTTGAAGCACTAAGACACATAGGCTCACTGTAACTGAGTCAGCATTCAGGTCTAGGTCAATCCATTATTTGGGGGAAGGGGGGAAAGGACTCATTAGGGGTTGAGGAACATAGGATTTAGGAAAGGACAGAAAGCAAGGAAAATACAGTGTCATTATTAACATGTTGTCATTTTGAAATAATGTGCCTAAATTATATAAAATAAAGCATAGAAAATAAATTTCAACCCCTGAAATCCCAGCTATATAGGTAGAGGTAGAGTTTCATAGGATTACTGCTTGTAACCAGCCCAGACAAAAAAGTTAGTAAAGACCCCATCTCAATCGGTGATCCAGTTCTTGATAGCCTCTGTCGGTCTACTTATACAGGAGAGGCCAAAGGTAGCCTCACTCCCTGTAATGAGGCAAGGACATGAAAAATAGAATCCTCCTTTCAAATAATAGCACCTGAATGCTGTGCACATATCTGCCCATATCTCATTGGCAGAAGCCTAATCATATCTAAGACTGAGTAAACCTAAAACCCCAGTCATGGTCAGAGAGCACTTTTCCTTAAGAAACACAAACAAAGAAGAGTCAAAAGTGGCAGACAACCAAGTGACTCCCCTAAAGAAAAAAAATCAAACATTAGAATAGTAAAATTCTAGACAAAAGACAAGGGTCTTTTGCAGGTGGGCAGTGACATGGGTGAATAGCTACTGACAGACTAGAGGCTCATGGGAGATAGGGGCTCACACGTGTTTGCCACAGTCCATGCAAATTACATCAAGCATGTTTTGATTTGTTGTTGTTGTTGTTGTTGTTCATTTGAGCATCTGAATGTTGTACTTAATGTACTTCATAATCTCACAACCAACCACAATATACAGTCAATGAAGATCTACAAGTTGGAATTGCTTTCATCTACAATAAAAGATTCCATCCTGATCCATATTCTAAATTTAAATATGCAGTTGTACTTGACAAGAGAGAAATCACGCTATGGTTTTAATTCTAGAGAGTGAAAATTCATGGTTATAAGAGACAGCATAGTATATAGGTAGAAGCACAGACTCAAATTACTTAATATCGCCCTATTCTAGGGTTATTATCTGGAAAAAATGGAAATAATTATGCACACTGTTTCACAAAGTTGTTATAAAGATGAAACCTGTTGAGCCGGATATGAGAGTGTGTGCCTTTAATCCCAACTTACTCAGGAAGTAAAAGAAGGAAAATTGCAAGATCAAGGCCAATCTGAACAGAAGTAACATTGAGATCTTGTCTTAAAATCAACATAAATAAATCTGGGTACATAGTTCTCATGGTAGAATGCATGCTTAGCATGTACAAAGCCCTGAGTTCAATCCCTGACACTACAAATGAAAACAGATTCTAAATCCTCACAGTGAATGTTCAAAACACTCCTACTTCTTTTCAATTTCAGACTTTGGATCACGCACTATCAACTCTTATGCAGAAGATCGTGGGGCCCAAAGTAAAAATCACAGTGTAAGGAAATATTTGAAGTAATGGGGAAGAGAAGTGGAATGCAATTTTGTTTTGTTATAATCAATCTACCATCGATCTCCCCTTGGAAGAGTGAGATACTATGAAACCTTTAGACTGCTACAACCTAATTCTGAAACAGTTAAGTGAAAGTGATTGTGTGTTGTATAGGATACAAAGGTAGAGGTCAGAGAGAAAGAGCATCTTACAAAGGGAGAAAGCATTACAGGACAAAAGAGGCAGCAGGCATTTTTAAGACCATGGTCAATGCAGAAGGAATTACCTGGTTTTGTACAGTGAAAAGCAAGGCAAGTTAGTCTATAAAAGTGCATTTGAATGGTGACTGTGTGAAGTACAGATCCACTGCCAGTGAATTCTTGGCTATTGTTACCCAATACCTCGAAGCAGTATGAGATAATTGCAGTGCAAAGACCCTGCAAATCCTGAATTAGCTTTCCAAGTCACTTAGCACATAAATAAGCACTGTCTACAGAAGAAAACAAAACTCAATACCTAACCATCATCTATAGCTTCTATAATATATACATTTATATGACACATGAATACAAGTATTTCTATTTAAATTCATTATCCCGATTCCAGATCATCAAGACAACTCAATAATACTCGGGTTTTGTTAATATTGTTGCTCAGTTGTGGGACTCGAACTCAGGGCCTGGCACTGTCCATGAGGTTTTTCTCTCAAGTCTAGCGTTCACTTTCAGCCACAGCATCACTTCCAGTTCTCTTGTGGTTAATTGGTGATAAGTCTCACCTGGGCTCTCTTGGAACCCCAGTCCTCAGATCTCAATCTACTACTGGGTAGCTAGAACTACAGGCATGAGCCACCAGCACTCTGCTACTCAATTTATTTTACCTGCTTTGTCATGATAAGGAAAAGAGTTCAAGGATGTCTTTAAGTTTTGTTCTGAGCATCTACACTGTGAGGTTTGACAGCAATCACATGCTCTAGATACCCAGATTGAGCCAACAGAGAAGTAGCATCTCCCGAAGGCTGCCTTCCTCTCACGGATTCCCTTCTGACTTGCTTTCAAGTATTATTAATCCTAGAAAATTAGGAACACCATTACTTAAAAGAATTTTAATAAATCCATGTGTAGTAGAAAGAAACGTGAAAATGTCCCAAGACCAAGGATTTACTTTACTTTTTTGGTCTCCCTAGGGTGAGAATCAAACCTACATAAATAAGTAAACCATAAATTAAAATAGAGATTAAAAGACAATTTAAAAATTAAAAAGAGTGACACTGATTAAGATGTATTCATGAACTGATTTACTTAATGGCAATTCCTCTGTACAAGATACCAACCCCTTAAGTCTACTCCTTTCTGCCACATTTCTACAACCATCATAATTGTTCATACATCCTTGTGTCTAATTGTGAATCATTAAATCCAATTTCCATTTAATGGATATTGACTGTTATCTTCTATTTCAGATGCTGGGTAGATAACAAAAGGACAATCTGTATTACTATATTCATGGTGCTAAGCATTTAACTAACTTTGTCTAGGAATGGTGACCTGCTTTTGTAAACTCGGGACCCAAGTAAAGGCACCTTTTAACAATTGAGAAAGACACTGGAAATGAAACTCCTGATACATTCTGGCAAAACAGAGCCATTAAGGACAGAAAGTAAGATAAGGCACTATTCCAGCTACAGTGCATAAATTAGTTGCAAGGAAATCATGATCAGACTAGCATGAAACTTCTCACCTGCAACACTGGATGCAAGAACTTCATAGAAAAACATCTACATACTATGTAAATTCAAGAACTACTTTCCTGGGCCGGGAGTTTGGCCTACTGGTTAAAGTGCTTGCCTAGCATGCACGAAGACCCGGGTTCGATTCCTCGGTACCACATACATAGAAAAAAGCCGGAAGTGGTGCTGAGGCTCAAGTGGTAGAGCTTTAGCCTTGAGAAAGTCCAAGGACAGTGCTCAGACCCTGAGCTCAAGCCCAGGTCTGGCAAAAAAAAAAAAAAGAACTACTTTCCAATAATCTAGAGAAAGTATCAATCATCTTCAATATTAAAGACGACTGAGGGTAAATAAAGAGGCATGCCCTCTGAATGGAGTAGAACAGAAATAATTAACATGAGAAACTTAGGGAAATAAGCAAGAAAGTAAATAATGGTGATGAGAGGTTTAAGTGATGCATTTAATGCATTTACTAACAACTAAATCCAGGTGGGTAATGGTTCAAGTAATGTCATAAATAATACAGAACAGTAATGCTTTGAATAAGCCAAACTATTATTATACTGACCTCAAAACTACAAGTTGTGGTAGAAGAAATAGAAAGCAAAGTGTGTCAGCCTACAAGGAATAAAAAGAGAAGTAAAAAGAGAAGTAAAGATAGTCTATAGCTCTTTATTCTGTGTGTGTGTGTGTGTGTGTGTGTGTGGTGTGTATCTTTAGAGAGGGAGAGAGAGACAGAGAGAGACGGAGAGCGTGAAGAGGCAGTTAAGGAAGGACAATTTCTTCTGAAGGAAAATAGTTATTTATAAAAGAGATAAAAATATATTAGTCATTTACTGAATTCTGCTATTAAAATATCTGAATTTAAAAAATGCTCACTTAAGAGACTCGTAAAAATCAAAGAAAATTGTGTAATATGAAAAAAGACTGAAACAAGGCAAAAAAATACACTGAATACAAACAAAATGAATGTAGAAATGTCAGCATTATTGTCAGATCCAACAGAACCTGGGATTAAATCACTACACACGTTGGAATTTGATGTCATTACATGTAATTATATCTTATAAAGAGATGTTAAGCCCACAAGCTTGAACATGCCTCGATACACATACTAAATAAATAGAGCAGAACTGGCAGAAATAAAAGGGAAAAGGGATAGTTAATATAGGATAAAATTATAAGTGACAATGACTGAGATTTAGAAGATATCCACTTCAAATATCACAGAAATTAACTTTATTAATTATACCTATATAGAAAATTACATTTCTATGTATCACATATTCCATAGTCATACCAAAAAGAAGATAAAAGAAAAGAAACAGCAAAAATAAATTACATATTTGGCCTCAAAGCAACTTTGTGGGTATTTTATAGGCATCCTATATGTTAGATATTTTTATTGTAGTCTAATAAATGTAGAAACTGTCAAATAATCTTAGCCTATTTCAAATGACTGAATATACTCCAGAAATAACCTCTGGATCAGAGGAAAGCAGCAGTTAAAAATAAAGCATATGAAAATTATGGAAGTTGGTCTTCAGTATCTGCAGGGAACTATTTCTAACACTCACTTGGATACCAAAATCTAAGGATACTCAATTCCCCCCATACAACATGGCTTTGCATTTGCAAATAATCTAGGCTTGTATTTCTTTATACTTGAAGTCATCTCTAGATAATTGTAATATCTAATATAACATCTAATAACTCATTACCATAATAACTCATATAATTAAAATACTTCATGCTTATGAAGCCTAATATAATGCTACAGTAATAGAGTTATACTGTGCTGTCTGGAGGAATAATGGTTTAAAACATTAAAGTCTGAACATGCTCACAACAAACACAAGGTTTTTCATATATTTTCAACTCAACGTTAGTTTAATCTATATGTGTGGACCCTGAAGAGAGAGAGGGGACGAAATGAATTTCCTAAAAGACAACCGAAGGAGATGTAGAAGTTAAGTACACAGCATTTTGAGCCTTTATTAAAAGGCAAGAGAGTGTGAAAAAAAAACTAATTTTAAACAAAGCACTAAAAGAAGAGGAATACAAAATCAATATCAACCAGCAGAAATTATTGAAACAAAAGGGAATAAATAAATTCAAAACTTTTGCAAAAGAACCAATAAGTCAAATTAACCCCTGCTTAAGGAAGAGTTAGATAGGACAGAAAATGGTTCATATTGAGAAAAAAAATCACCACTTCTTTCAAAGAACATTCAATGAGTGATAAGATTATAACTGAAACCCTGGCAATGAATTGTGAATGAACAGAAAATAATATACACCACAATAACATATGATTATCTAAGAAGAGATCTAAAACCTAGGAAGTAGAAAGGTTGGAATACAATGATTACTAATAATAAGATTGAAAAGGTAAATCAAAGATCTAGAAATAGCTAGATGGACTCAGAAAATTTAATATGGACTTAAAAGAGCAATAATTGGCCGTGGTTTGGCCTACTGGTTAAAGTGCTTGCCTAGCATGCATGAAGACCCAGGTTTGATTCCTCGGTACCACATACATAGAAAAAAGCTGGAAGTGGTGCTGAGGCTCAAGTGGTAGAGCTCTAGACCTTGAGAAAGTCAAAAGGACAGTGCTCAGGCCCTGAGCCCAAGCCCAGGACTGGTTAAAAAAAAAAAAGAGTGAATAATTTCATTGCAACATAAAATATCCAACAAGGTAAAAGTACACTGAACAGTTTTGCCTAATTTTAAGAAGACAGCATAACCCGAATGCCAAAGCCTTGTTATTCTTATTTGTTAAAAGCAAATGAAAAGGATGAACTTTACTTAATACCTGATGGCTCAAGAATGGTTTATAGAGAGACTATTAAAAATATGTGCATAAGGGCCGGGAGTTTGGCCTAATGGTAGACTGCTTGCCTAGCATGCACGAAGACCCAGGTTCAATTCCTCGGTACCACATACATACAAAAAAAGCCAGAAGTGGTGCTGAGGCTCAAGTGGTAGAGCTCTAGCCTTGAGAAAGTCCAAGGACAGGGCTCATGCCCTGAACTCAAGCCCAGGACTGGGGAAAAAAAATATGTGCATATGAGTGATTCCATTTCATGAAATCTGATATCAATTATGCTAATCAACAGAGATAAAAATCATAAGCATGACAGTATGATAGGAAAGTGCTTGACATGTTATATGCTTCAAAATAAATTCTAAGTAAAACAGAAGAAAAGGACACTGCTGACATGCAATGACAATTACTTAAAAATCAACAGCTAATATTATTCCAAATATGAAACATTAGAGCAATTCCAATCATAATTGGGAACTGCACAGTGAATCACAGTGTTATTTCATGATGACTTGAAAGATCTAGTAAATATAATTAGAGAAGAAAATAAAATTAACTGTATAAATAATGGAAAAGATTATATGAAACTTTATATGATGAACTGAAAATATGATTGCTTTGAAAACCCAAGAGCCTTTGTTTAAAACTGTCAATGCTTAATACAATAATTTCATAAGTTCAGTCTAAGAGAAGTTAAAGGAAATCAATATTTATTCTCTATTTTAGCCAGAAGTAATTGAAAAGGAAGTGAGAAAAAATATTTGAAATAGCAATAAAATTATAAAATCTTTAGAAATAGATTTAATTTTACAACCAACTCACAAGATCTATAAAAATGAAATAATAAAATGAACTAGAAAGGATTCAAAATATGATGTAATAAAAAGGAGATGAATTTTTTTGCATGAATAAAACCAAAATACAAATCCTCGGGGCCGGGAATTTGGCCTAGTGGTAAGAGTGCTTGCCTAGCATGCATGAAGACCCGGGTTCGATTCCTCGGTACCACATACATAGCAAAAAGCCAAAAGTGGTACTGAGGCTCAAGTGGTAGAGCTCTAGCCTTGAGAAAGTCCAAGGACAGTGCTCAAGCCCTGAGCCCAAGCCCAGGACTGGCAAAAAAAAAAAAAAAAAAATACAGATTCTCAAAATGTGGTATATAAAGTTCATACAATGCTAAATAAAATATCTATAAATTTTCATTGAGTAAAGATGATGCTAAAGTCCATGTGGAAAAAATAAATTTCTAAGTATATCAAAAAACAATATTTGAAGAAAACATGGGAAGACAAAGACATTTGTCATATATTACAAGGTAATTAAACATAGATTACAAAAAAGTAGACAAATAGATCAGTGAAAAAGGAAAAATATATCCTATGTATCTATATGCACTTGTTCATATATATTTACACTGAACTTTGTAAGACAAGTTATAAATCGATTCTGTTTTTTGAAGTAGATATTTTATATAAATAGTAGTCACATCATGGGTCTACATAAATATAAAGTATTAAATCGGTCCCAATTTCACTTCATATAGTAGCTTCAGATGACTTAAAGTACTTATTTTTTAAAAATAAAATTGTGGGCCATTGCGGACCCAGGAGCATAGCCTAGTGGTAGAGTACTCGCCTCGCATGCACGAAGCCCTGGGTTCTGTGTACCACATACACAGAAAAAGCCGGAAGTGGTGCTGTGGCTCAAGTGGCAGAGTGCTAGCCTTGAGCAAAATTTGTCCAAGAACAATGCCTAGGCCCTGAGTTCAAGCACCAGGACTGGCAAGAAAGAAAGAAAGAAAAGAAAAGAGAAAAAACATTAGCCATTGCATGTTCAAATGAGATTATTCACCAAGTTAGGAAACCTCAAATATTTGAAACATGATGAGAATATTTTGCTATATTAAAAATGTATGACGGCCGGGAGTTTGGCCTAGTGGTAAAGTGTTTGCCTAGCATGCACAAAGACCCCGTTCAATTCCTTGGTACCACATACATAGAAAAATCCAAAATTGGTGCTATGGCTCAAGTAGCAGAGTGTTAGCTTTGAGAAAAAAAGCCCAGAGTGCTTAGTGCTTAGCCCAGAGTTCAAGCACCAGGACTGGCAAAAAAAAAAAAAAAAGGCAAAAAAAAAAAGTATGCTATCATTTTCAAACCATACCACACACAAACTAACTGCTACCTTGCAGCTAAGTACAAAATAAAAATAAATGTTTAAATGGCATGTTTCCTCTAAGATTTAAACACATGTTGCATGGAATAGTGACCTCAGTATTAAAGTCATGAATCATTGTGCTACATTTTTAATCTATTCCAGAAGTTTTAATTATAGTAATATTTGAAAACTGTCCTTAGTTTTTTTTCTTTTTTTACTGTCCAGATAATGCATAAATGGATTATTGTTACATTTGTCAGGAAGTAGGTGCATTACTTCTCACACATTGATACCTCTTCTCATGTATTTGTCCTCATTTCCCTTCCCCTCCAATCATCTTGTTTTCCCTTCCCTTTCCTATTTCAAATAAACAAATAAATGGATATACTATATACCATGTAACAAAGTCAGATACAACAACAATACCAGATTAACCATAAGGGCAAAAAGAGAAGAGAAATAACATAGTACATTAAGAACAATCACTCAAGATAAAGCTTTTGTTTCCACATCCTAGAAATCCTTTCATTTAGTCTCATCCTATATGGCCTTATGTATCTAGGTCTTGATCTACTATAATCCTCTGCTACAAGAGTCCAAGGTTTTTACTAATTATTACAAATGAGGGAAACCATTGGGCCTATATTCCTTTGAGTCTGGCTTACTTCACTTAATATGATTTTTTCCATTTCTTACAAATGAGGCGATGTCATTCTTTCTTTAAAAATTTTTAAGATTCATAATTATTTTTTCATCCCAAACTTTTTACCTTTCTTGACTTTGAACTGATCCTTCAAATATCAGCCTACTTAGAAAAAAAATCTTAAAAGTACAAAGTGAATTTCAGTGAAATTGCCTAGAAATTCATCTCCTCTCTGGAGACTTGGGGGAACTCTGGAACCGTTGTGGGGGAGTGTGGTCAGCTCCAGGAGACTTGATTGGAGTGCTTGGAGCCTGCAGGAATTCTATAGGAATAGTACCTGTGCTGTTGTTTATCCTATGTCTCCTTAGTAAAGACACAGGATTATATGTGACCTTCAGGAATTCTGTTGAAAGACAAGAATGAGTACCACCGGCAGATATTCACCTGAGTGCTTCCTTATTTTTTGTTATCTACCTGTCAGAATATGCCTTTTTGTTATCATAACTCCGTTTAGCCCGAAGCTAATTTCAACCTACAGAAGCTGAGGTGACAGGAGATGGCTTTACTTTCACCACCTCTGTCTATTAACCCATCCCTCACCCCACGGTGGCATTAGAGTCTTAATCATTTAATATTAAATATGAGCTATCACTCCATGAGCATTTCTTCATCTATTACCCCTAAATCTGCTGGTTAGAACTTTCAGAGACTCAAGGATGAGAACATCAACTCCAACCAGGATGAAATACAGTATGATACCAGTCTGAGTGTGGTCACAGATGTGAAATGGCTGGATCCTAGGATACACTTCATCGTCTGACCTAAGCATGAATCTCATGGGTATCAGCATATAAAGGGAATTAAATTTTAACAAAAGGCAACAGCTATATTAGAAATAGTATTTCAAAAAATTAAGAGCTAGTTGGTTGCCTAGACAACTACAGTTAATCAAAAGACACACAAGTCCACAGCCAGTGCCCTGCAGGGGAAAGATATGATACCAGAAAATGGAAAAATACCAATGAATTGATATATGGATGAGAAAGTGGGAATGGAGCAAATTGACTACAGGAATCTGTGATATGGAGCTGAGTGGTACCTGGGAAATTCAAAGTGTTATTCATTTACATAAACTAGACTTGGCAGTAAGAAAACTACTGGTTTTCTGACTAATTTTTTAGTCAAACTACAAAGTTTACTAATTCATAGACTGTAGATTCTAGAGACAAACTAAGGACTATTTGCTAATAGTCCAGTCTTATATTTTTTACTTACTTGTTTAAGTTCATAGCGAGCTAATTAAATAGAGGTGATGATAGCACCTAGTTCACTGGCTTGTCATGATCTAACGTGAATATACATGCATAGGGCACAGGGCAAATTCTGCCATATGTAAAGATTAGCAGTAATTATCGCTGTTACCTTGTGTTCAGGCAGACAAGTTACACTGACTGAGGGATCTACTAGATACAAGATGCTACATTAGCATTGCAATAGAAATAGTAAATATAGCTGGTGCTGGTGGCTCATGCCTGTAACCCTAGCTACTCAGAAGGCTTAGAGCTGAGGATCTTGGTTCAAAGCCAGCCCAGGCACAAAAGTCCATGAGACTATTACCTTCAATTAACTACCAGAAAAACTGGAAGTGGCACTGTGGCTCAAGTGGTAGAGTGATAGCCTTGAGCTGAAGAGCTCAGGGACAATGCCCAGGCCCAGAATCAAGACACACAACTGACAAAAAAGAGGGGGGGAAGAAAGACAGACAGACAGACAGACAGACAGACAGAAAGAAAGAAAAAAAAGAAAGGAAGGAAGGAAGGAAGGAAGGAAGGAAGGAAGGGAGAGAGAGAGAAAAAGAAAGATAGATAGATAGATAGATAGATAGATAGATAGATAGATAGATAGATAGATAGAAAAAAATATCCTCAGTTTCAACAACTTCAAGCTAGTTTAATGCAGAGAGGGACAAGGAATCAGTAACTACAAATCATAATGACAAGGCCCTGCAATTTGTATTCACAGGGGTGTGAGAAAACAAAGGGAGAAACACAGCTCAAGGGAAGCAGGTTGCCCACAAAACCCCTCTTCTAGATTTGAGTCACAGAAACTGCAGGAAAAGTGAGCACAAAATCTACACATGTGGTAAGTGGATGCAATATATGAAACAACTGTGAGTTGTTGTGTGTGTGTGTGTATGTGTCTGTGTGTGTGTGTGTGTACAAATACTGCGGCTTAAAATGAGGTCCTGGCTGCTGTCCCTGAGGTTTTGCACTCATGGCTGGCATCTATTACTTGAGAAACAGCAACACTTTTGGGTTTATGGGGGTTAATTGGAAATAAGAGTCTCATGAAATTTCTAGCCTGGGCTGGCCTCAAATCACAGTCCTCAAATTCCAGCCTCCTGAATACCTTGGATTAAAGGCATGCGCCACCCAACTTGAGCTACAGTAGGGACCAAGGGATGGGAACCCACGTAGCATGGTTTGGGTAGCATCAGTAAAATGGGGTATTGTATCCTTGAAAGGCTGAACATGACCTTGAAAGCCTGCCTGCCTTCCCTCCTCTCTTTCCCTCTCCCTCCCACCTTTCTACAGTTCTGGGGTTTGAACTCTGCCCGAGCCTGTCAAGACTAGTACTCTACCACTTAAGCCAAACCTCCATTCATAGCCCTTTTTGTGGTTAACTGGAGATACGAGTCTTATGGACTTTCCAATCCATGGGCTGAATACAAACCAAGATCCTCACATGTCAGCCTCAAGCGTAGATAAGATTACAAGTATGAGCCATCCTCCTGTGCCTGGCAACCTTGAAAAGATTTTACATCAGGAAGTGACCCTCTCACTTCCCCTTGTAATTCAAGTCCAAGATGAGAGGAGGTTGCAGAGATAGGTAGGCCACGTCCTTGGTTAATTCATTTCTCTAGCACTGCCTGTAGGGAGAAGGAAAGAAGGGCAAATAATAGCAGAAGAAACCAGTCTTTAACAACTTGGTTTCTAATTTGATTATAGGAATTTGAGAACTCATGGGGCTCTACAGTGATTTTTCTTTTTCCCAGCTCGTGTAGCTTCCAGCTTTTGCATCTGGAAAGCACACGGCCAGTGTGAAACAGGAACAGGAGCAGATTGCCTGAGGCCTGTCCAGGATGAGTTGTCTGTGAGGCATCCAAGAAAACATGTTTACCATGCAGTTAGGCATCAAGTCTGAGACTCAGGAGAGATGTTTGGGCTGAGATAAAAACCTGTATCCATCCCAATTTAGAATATACAGGACCCTTCACTCTAGAGAGAGGCGGTAAGGGGAGAAGAGCATGGGACTGGGTTATAGATCATGGATTTTTTTAAGGGTCTCCAAATATGTCTAGAAAGAAAAGTCTAAAATTAGATTGAAACCTCAGTGAATATTTTTCTCATGTCTACATAAGGAAAATATTATGCAAACCAATCAGATACGTTCTGAAAGACAATGATGCATTAACATTATAGACAGGTGGTTTGTTTTATTTAACTTATAAAAAGTAAAGAATGATCTTAGACTGATGATTTAAAGTTATTTGCATAGTCCTACAGCTGGGTTGCAAGCACGGGGGGGGGGCGGTGGTTATTAGAACAATTACAAGTGAAAACATTCTGTGTCAGCCTTCATGGACTTCTCCAAGCAGTCAAAAAGCTACAGATAAAATAGAACTGAAGGGCTGGGAGTTTGGCCTAGTGGTAGAGTGCTTGCCTAGCATGCACGAAGACCTGAGTTCGATTCCTCTGTCCCACATACATAGAAAAAAGCCAGAAGTGGTGCTGAGGCTCGAGTGGTAGAGCTCTAGCCTTGAGAAAGTCCAAGGACAGTGCTCAGGCCCTGAGCTCAAGCCCAGGACTGGCAAAAAAAAAAAAAAAATAGAACCGAAGAGCAATGTGTTAGTCAGCTTCCCACCGCTATGACAAGTAACTGAGACTAATTTATAGCAAGGAAAAGGATGAAAAGGTTTATTTGGCTCCATTTAGGGGACTCCAGCCCATGGTTCATTGGCTGCTTTGATGGGGCCTACAGCAAGCCAGCATGCTTCCCATGGCAGCAGAATGTGTCGATGAAAAGTTGTGCATCTCCTGACAAGGGCACAGAAGTAAAAGAGAAGAAACAAGAGGACTTCAATCTCTTCCTGGTCACTAGGGAAACACTCTGCACTCGGACCCACGACCTCCCATCATCACCATCGGTCAGAACTAAACCTTCAAACACCTAGGCTTTTAGAAGATAGTTAACATCCAAACTATAGAGCAGGGTGTAATACTACATTGCTGTAACCTCAGCACTTTCAAGGATAAGCAGGAGGAACCTGAGATCAAGGACAACCTGGACTACATAGTAAGACTCTTCCTTACATGGACAACAGAAGAAACTTAACTATAGTACCTCATGTCTAGTTGAGTCCATGAATCAAGGTCAGAGAAACACTAGGAAACAAATTAAATTTGAATTTACATATTTCCATGGCAACACTTGAATGAAGAAGGCACAATAAATTACAAATATCACTTAAACATTTGTGCCACAGAATAGACTGTGAATTAGGAATCTTTTCTTCTATCAGGATTATTCAAATACTTTACATAGATTAGCAAGGTGAGTATATGTAATGCTTGTATGAATATCCTTTACCAATTCCCACAATGCTCTGCATCTTTACCTCATTATTGGAGAAAGAACTTTCCACTCAAAAGAAAATTCTCTCACTTGATCCCTGGATGAAAAATTTTAAATGCCAGAAGCAAAGAAAATCCTCATTATCATCAGAGACAAACAGATGTGCTTTGGCAAAAGTAAACTACACTTGACCTCTGTGGCAATCTTTTATTTGTGGAAACTGTAACATCTGCTTCTTTCATTATTTAAAAGGCTCTCCTGCCCAATGTGTTTATATATATATATATATATATATATATATATATATATATATATATATATATATATATAGAGAGAGAGAGAGAGAGAGAGAGAGAGAGAGAGAGAGAGAAAGCAGTCCCTGTGCTTCAGGTTTGCATTCAGCACAGAAGGAGGAGATGGGAAGGGAAGGAGGGAGGAAGGGAGTAAATAAGGTAGGAGGAGAATGAGAGCCATTCTGGCTGTTGCACCTGAACTCTGGGTCACCTGGACAGCACAGGCAGCGCAGAACAGGCTCAGAGCCTGCAAAACCTTTACAGGAAAGTGTCCACGAGTGACCTCTGGAGCCTCACTGGGCATCCACACAACTGCTCCACGGAACATGGCTGGGGGAGCCCACGCAGGCCCACGCACCGGCACTCCACTTTCAGCTGCCAAACCAAAGCTCTAGGTTTCCAACTCTGAAAGTTACGAACCGCCTGTTTATTAAGTCTGTCGTTTAGAAAACAAGGCAGGCAGGTGTTTCTTTAGGAATACAAGGGACAGAAGATGTCCCCGGGTGAAGACCCCGGAGTCCACGCATCCCCGGTGCTCCACACAGAGGCAATAGTGTGGGATGGACTGACAGAAGACTGGATCCCCAAAGGCCACAGCCTGCTCACGGCAAGGCTCCTTTGCAATGAGATCTTGTGTCTTTATTTTTTTCCTTCCTTCCTTTGTTTCTTTTCTTCTCCCTTCCTTCCTTTCCTCCTTCCTTCCTTTCCTCCTTCCTTCCTTCCCATCTTGCTTCCTTCCTTCCCCTCTCTCTTCAAATAATTTTATTAGTCCTATTTATACCCCCAAACTAACATTTGTGCTTCTTCTTATTTAAAGCAATAATTTTTAAAAAAAACCAGCATTACTTTAAAAATAAGCTTAGTGATTTCATTAATAAACAAAAGGTTGTATGAATTGCAAAAGTTTTGTTGATAAACAAATTCCTATGCAAGAGAGAAAATGCAAATAGGAATATGTTAAAATGTTCTTTCAACTGCTTTACAAAGCAACATGTTACAAGACTGATTAGGATGAAAGGGAATGAATGCACACCCCTCTGGTTCTGGACTCTTCATTTGTGCCCTGGGATTTGAACATTGTACTTTTGTTTTCTTGCTTTCTCATGTTTGACAGGTGGATAGACATCCATTTTTTTAGGTTTTAACACCCAGCCATTGAAATGCTATAGAAGTGAACTTCTCTTCCTTTTCTTTAAAAATCATGAGTCGTGGGGTCCGAGTTTGGCCTACTGGTAGAGTGCTTGCCTAGCATGCACAAAGACTCAGGTTCGATTCCTCAGTACCACCTACATAGAAAAAAGCTGGATGTGGTGTTGTGACTCAAGTGGTAGGATTCTAGCCTTGAGGAAAAAAATCCAAGGACAGTGCTTGGGCCCTGAACACAAGACCAGGACTAGCAAAAGAAAAACAATTCATGAGTCTTAGCAGGTTTCTTTGTGAATAGTTGAAAAGAATGCTTTGACTGTTCCCATTTTCTTCTCCTTGGTCATATTTACATGTAGTGTTAGGTATATGTATAAGTTAGAAATGTGCGTGTACATCCAGGAGTGATGGCTCACGCCTGTAATCCTAGCCACTCAGGAGGCTGAGATCTGAGGATCAAGGTTCAAAGCCAGCCCGGGCACAAAAGTACCTGAGACTCTTATCTCCAATTAACCTCTAGAAAACAGGAAGTGGGGCTTGGCTCAAAGGTAGAGCAGTAGCTTTGAGCTGAAGAGCTCAGAGACAATGACCAGGTAGAGTTCAAGCCCCATGACCCACAGAAAAAAAAGAAAGAAAGAAAGATATGTGCATGTAAATATAACTTAGAATTCTCAAGACAAATTGTTTTTTACATTCTAGCAAAAATATCTCTGAATTAAGTCTTTGATGTTCTCTGCCTCGGTAGCATCTTTTTGATAATATATTGATAAGCTTATCTGCCCTTTAACTGTGTAAGATTGTAAACAACTACAATATCAGAGGAAACACAATAATGCAGTATCAAAGTCTGTATCATTGCAATTCATTTTAATAACTATGTGGGTAATCAAAGACTGAATAGTCTTGTTCCTTAGAAATATATCCAGATCCCAAACAATGCTTTCAAAGCAGTTATCTTCCTTCTGGTCCTGTCTTCCTTTTGTACCTCTTCTTAGTCTTCTTCTAACTATTCTTTCTCTCAATCTGCCTGTTCCTATAGAGAGTATTACAAATCAAAATGATAAGAATTCCAGTAGAAATTTTTTTAAATATCCCTCAGTCCTGTTCCCTTTATATCAGGGTACTGAAGTTTATGTATCACACCACATTCTTCTACCCTCTGGATCATATGGCATTCCCATTTTTTCTGCAAAAGATACTTTTTAGAAAATCAAATATTTGCTTTTACCTAAAAAAATATTACTAATTTACACATCTTGGTCTAAATTAGTACAGATCATGTTTCTACCAGAATTTGGCTCAGGAAATTGAGTTGTGAGGACCTAGTACTTTGTAATGTAGAAAAGAATAAGATTAAAGCTAGGTATTGGTGGTCCTTAGTCACACTGCATAGCTGAGTGCCACACATATTGTGAGTTCTAGAAACAGTATATATGCAAAGTTAGACTCCTGGGACTAAGATGCAGAAAGGAAGGTCAGTTTTACTGCACTTCCAAATTTACATCACAGCTGGCCTTGAGCACAAGAAGGAAGAGCCTTGACTTCAGCACCTAAAACTTGATGCAATTAGTGCCACACATTAACTGCGTCTTGATTAACTGGGCATCTGTGATGTAGTCTGAATCAGAAATCAGAATCACAAGATTGTAATTCTGGGAAATAGATTCTGTGAGTTGACTGAGAAAGGAATAACTGTTTAAGGCATTTTGTTGTTTGAGAACTGCCTCCGTGAAATATGCTTCTCTTTTTTTGCTACTTCTAAGATGGGATTATGGTGTTGTAGATATTATTTCTACTTAGTACTTTTGCAATTAAATATATAATGAAATCTCTATGAGTGGTATGTAATAGGTTTCATAGCTAGTTGAGATATTCCTGCAGTATAACGTGACATACTAGGAGGTATAAGAATAAGGAAGAAACAAGATCAGTCATAAATCTAGGAGTCGTGAGGTCAGTCAGATTGACTCTGAATAGTTGAGAGAAGGCACACGAACTTGGGCATTTCAGTAAATAATCCACTCTGCACAAAACCCATATGAGACTCTCAGCCCCTTATTATAGTTTTCAGGATCAAGAGTATGTACAGAATCTTAAAAGTTATTTCTAAAGTAGGATCAAGAAGAAGGAAGAAACTTGACATTGCCTCATTCATGGCTGACCAAGAAGGAAGCTTCCCCCAAAGCTAACTAGCAAATGCTAGAGAGGATAATGACTTCTTCAAATGCAAAAGCAACAACAAGAGACTGCAAGGAACACCTCCCAAAATAGGAAATATGAAACCATCAAAGGAACACAATATTTTCTCATTAAGCCACTGCAAAGAAATGAAAAACTATAAATTGTCTGATGAATTCAAAACACTTGTTTTATGGAAACTCAGTAAGTTACAAGAAACAGAGCTAAAACCACTCAATGGTTAAAAAACAATAATAATGAGAAAGAGGTAGTAAACTTAAGCACATACAAGAGAACTGATATAATCCCCTGTATTCTATCTGATTAAAATTAAAGAGAAATTCTAAAGATGACTACTACAAAAAATATTGAATGTCAACAGCACAACTGAACAAACAAAAAGAAAAAGAAGAAATATAAAATTGAAAACAAAAAAACACAAAAAACACTTATATTATTTATTTAGCATTATCATTATCAAGGGAGCATATAATAGTATGTTGGTAGTCTAAAAACATGCAAAGAAATGGGTAAATTTATAGAAATGATAGCTTTATGTTCTTCAAATCTAGGGGAAAGTAAAGGTATCCTCATACTCACCCCATAAAAATTTCTAAAAAAGTTGAGTTTACTAAGTCACATTAGCAATAAAATTTTCAAATAGTCAGGACAAAGGGAAATTTTGGAAAGCAGTATGAAGAAGGCATCTCACCATATGCCAGGGTCTCATGAAATTACCAATGTACTCTCCAGCAGAAAAATATCAATCACAAAGGCAGCATGTTAATATAGTTCAAGTCATGAGAGAGAAAAGCTTAATCAGGTTGGAAGTTGGTGGTGGCTCACACCGCTAATCCTATCTATTTAGGAAGCTGAGATCTGAGGATTGCAGTTTGAAGGCAGCCAGGGCAAGAGAGTCTGTAAGAATTTTATCTCCAATTAGCCAGTGGAGCTGTGACTGAAACCACAGTGGCAAAATGCACGGACAGCACTCAGGAACCTGAGTTCAAGTCCCACAACTGACAAAAAAAAAAATCTTAATCAGGCAAAAACAACTCTTCGGAAGCTCAAAAGGGAGAGAATACCAGCTACTTGGGGAAGGTGAAACCCTTGACTCTCTTTCCACAGATGAGGGCACTGAATTAACACCTACTTGTGAATCAAATTTCTCTGAGAGAAAAACAACAGTGAATCAGTTCCTATGTACCAGGCAGTTCAGGAAACATTCACATTGGATCCAAAATAGTGAAGCACACTCAGGCACAAATTATACCCCCAGCATAGGCATTGTGCCATAAAAAGAAAAGAATTTCCAGCAGCCAACTCCTTCCTATGTGGCAAAGGGTTCTGACCTCAACTATATACATGACTCCAGTTTCTTTAAAGATAGACTCTTAGCCCACCAAGCCTGAGAGTGAATCTTTCTTGAATAAAGGAAAAGGGTAACAGTGAAGATGGGCATGCAAACACATCTTGGGCCTTCATCCTTTGGGAGCAGTGTTAAGGAGAAGTTTAAAGGAATGCATCCCTTTGTTTCTCTCTAGAGAGAGTTTATGACAAAAAAGACTGTGTGCTGCTCAAAAGCAACTTTGCTTCAGCCTAAGAGATATTCACAAAAGTAAAACGAAAGCGAACAAGTGAATAAAAATATCTGTACACTTGGAAGCCAAAAGAAAGCTGCAATAGATATACTTATTTCAGAAAAAAATGGATTTTTGTTCAAAAACTGTAAAAACAACAAAAGAGGGCATCATATAGCCATAAAAGACACATTTCATCAACAGGAGTTTACAACTATAAATCCGTATTTATCTCTCCTGAGCACATTTAAGCAGACCTAGGATCTGATGACTTCTACAAACATTAAATTTTAAAAATGAAAAGTAATCTTTCTCAAATTCTTCAAATTTGAAGAAACTTTCATTTTTTGTATGTGCTAATATTAAGGCTTAAACTCGTGCCCTAAGCACTATCTGTTGGCATTTTTATTCAAGGCTAGTGCTCTGCCACATGAGCTACAGCTCTGCTTCTGGATTTTGGTGATTAATTAGATAGATTTTCATGGACCTTCCTACTCAAGCAGACTTCAAACTGTAATCATCAGATCTCATCCTCATGAGCAGCAAAATAAATAAATGAAACTAGGTTAAACTAAAACATCTCTACATTACAAAAGAATTCAAGAAAATGAAATAGCAATCTATATAATTGGAGAAAATATTTGCAAATATCAACTCTGATAAGATATTAATATGGAAAAAATTAATATATTTGAAACTTGCTTTAAAAATTTGTGATATCTGAAGTAGAAAGAAAATGCAGGCTTTGAAAAATGTTATAAACTGGAGTTTTCTTTGAGAGGAAGAAAAACTAACAGCATGGAAAAAAGTTAACAAATAATTATATTCAAAATGTACTAATGTGCCTGGTGCTGGTGGCTCTTGCCGGGAATCCTAGCGCCTCAAGAGGCTGAGATTTGAGGAACATGGTTTGAAGCCAGCCCAGGCAGGAACGTCCATGAATTAACCACCTGAGAAATGGAAGGGGAGCTGCAGCTCAAAGTGATTGAATGCTATTCTTGAGCAAAAGCGCTCAAGGACAGTGACCAAGCCCTGAATTCAAGACCAACAGCCAATCAAAAATAAATGTACTAATTTCCACTAGATAAAAAAAAACAAAACGCAATTAACTATATCTGTCAAAAAAAAAACAAAACAAACTATATCTGTCGAATTTCACCTCTTTTTCCAATCCATTAACATACTTACAAAAATACAAATAGAAATAGCAAAGAACGTACTTATCCTCAAGGATGAGTAGACACTACAAAGACAGGAAACTTAAAAATAAATTAAGAAAGGTTTTTTTCTGCTTATTTGTTTCTTCAACACATTTTTATAAACAAAAGCATTTTTTCTTGCAATAACTCAGTGTTCACTTTGAGAAAAAAGAATCAAGTAGTTCTCATATGTCATGCATTAGACTAGTTCATAAATCTATCATCAGTAGGCCACAATTTCTAGTTGTATTATATGCTGTTTGTTTTCAACTTACATATGTTACTCTTGTTCTTGCCAACACTAGAGAAATCCTTAGCTTCAGAACTAGATAATGCATTGAAAATACTAGAAGCTCATATGGCAAAAGACATAGCTAGCAAAGAGAAAGCCTACAGAGTGGGAGAAGATCTTCACTAACCATACAACAGACAAAAGCCTCATATCTAAAATATATCAACAGCTCAAAAAATGGAATCATTCCAAAACTAATCTCCAAAGAAACAACCATCCCATTAAAAGATGGGCCAAAGACAAAGAGAGTCTTCTCTGAAGAAGAAATAAGAATGGCCAATTGACACATGAAGAAATGCTTGACATTTCTGGCCATAAAAGAAATGCAAATCAAAACAACTCAGAGATTCTACCTCACTCCAGTTAGAATGGCCAGGATCAAGAAATCTACTAACAACAGATGAAGTCATGCAGCCAGATGAGGGATCACTACTATACTGTTGGTGGGAGTGCAAACTTGTTCAACCACTATGGAAAGCAGTATGGCAGTTCCTCAAAAGACTAAACATATGACCCAGCAATTCCACTAGGCATTTACCCAATCATCCAGAAACAAGGACATACTAAATCCACTAGCACAATGATGTGCATTGAAGCACTATTTACCATAGCAAAGATATGTAACCAACCCAGATGTCCCTCAGTTGATGAGTGGATCAACAAGATGTGGTATTTATACACAATGGAATTCTATGCTGCAGTCAGAAAGAATGACATCGCCCCATTTGTAAGTGAAGTAAGCCAGACTCAAAGGAACATGGGCTCAATGGTTTCCCTCATTTGTCATAATCAGTAGAAACCTTGGGCTCTCCTAACAGAGATTTACAATAGAGCAAAACCTAGACACATAAGGCCATATAGAATGAGGCTAAATGAAAGGGCCTCCAGGATATAGAAAGCCATATAACGAGTGATTGTTGTCCTTAATGTTCAATATTGTCTCTCATCTCTTCTGCTGTCCCTTGGTTATCTCATATTGTGACAGTATTTCACCTGGTTATCTGATATACTGGATATATGCATATTTGGTTATTTGAAATTGGATAGGGAAGGGAGGAAAACAAGATGAGGGGTGGGGGTGAGGGGAGGGAAATGGGGACCAAGACATGTGAAGTAATACACCTTCTATCTGGTGAATATAACGTAACCCTTCTATTACTTACAGTAAAATATATATGGAAAAAAAGAAAATACTAGAAGCTCTTTGATGAGTTTAATAAAAGATCTATTATGAGTATCACAATAATAAAATTGTTCACATTCTTTTGCTGGTGACTGAATAAGTAATAAGATCAGGTATTTATATTTAACACATTTTAACATCCATACAAATTTTAGCCAAGGCTTTGATTGCTACTGAGACAAAATCAGTTATGAGTTAAGAGCTGGGATTGCAAATGTGTGAGTTCAGGACCAGCCAGTCCCTTGGGTATCAGAGCTGAGCTTTAGTTCTCATTAGCTTTGAGCAAATGAGCTTAGCAGATCTAAACAGATAATTCCCTCTATGTCCAGGGATATAGAAAATGAGTCTCTTAGAAGTTGAATTCATATAGTAAAGAGACGAAAGGATATTGGTATAACTAAGCATTCATTTCATAGAAATGTACAGAAATGAAATTTTACTGAATGGATAGAGTTATTGGCATGAAATAAAATAATTCTGCTTTAAGAAGCAAATGTGATTTTATGATTCCCTATAAACCATTATTTCTTTTTTTTATTTCAATGTATAAAGGGATTACAGTTAATTTGGCCTCATCCTATAAGTCCTTATGTATCTAGAAACCATCATTTCTTGAAGAGAAAATAGAGCTGAATTGAATTGATCACATACATTTATTCTGTAAAGAATAATCTTAATGAGTAGACCAAAAAAGGCCCCGGTAATCTAGTCTTTATCTTTCACATTTTGGTATCTACTGTATTGAACCCAGGGAGAAATAATCCTGACAAATATTGTTCGTAGGCCCATATGTATGTGTATATGTATTTAAATAGAAACTTTAAACCATGTGAAATGTTCAGTCTTCAGAGCCAATACTGAAATATTTCAAAGATGGCTCTATTATATTTCACCTGAGAATAATGTGTGGTACTAGAGTATGAATATAATGAATGAATGAATGAATGAATGATCAAGAGTCATAACCATCATAGAAATTTTTGTGGTGTCCCTAGGAATTAGGACTTTTCCTCATTAAATATCTCTTTGAAAATAACCATCCCATTAAATATGGGCTAAAGACTTAAAGAGAGACTCCTTTCAAAGGTGAGCCAGTCCCAAAGGAACATAGGCTCAATGGTTTCCCTCATTTGTAATAATTAGTACACATCTAGAACTCTCCTAGCACAGGATTACAATAGCTCAAAACCTAGGCATAGAATGTCATATAGGATAAGACTAAATGAAAGGATCTCTAGGATATGGAAGCATGAGCTTTATCTTGTATGATTGTTGTTCTTAATGTGCTATGTTATTTCTCTTCTCCTTTTTGTCCTTATGGTTAATCTCATATTGTTGCTGTATCTGACTTTGTTACCTGGAATATTATACATACATTTATTTGTTTATTTGAAATAGGAAAGGGAAGGAGGGAAAACAAGATGATTGGCATGGGGTTGGGGAAGGGAAATGGGGACAAAAACATGAGAAGGGGTATCAGTGTGTGAGAAGTAATGCGCCTACTATCTGGTGAATATAACCGTAACCCCTCTATACTTTATCCTGAAACTAAAAAATAAAATAAAATAAATCTTTTTGAAAAATATAGGAGATGGAAATTTAAAAATAATTTAATCCTAGCCAGGCATGGTGGCCCACTCCTGTAATTTCAGCTACTTAGGAGATGGAAACAGTAGGATAGCAGTTGGGTAAGAGCCTTTTTAATGCAAACCCTTTTTCTTATGTGTGTGTGTGTGTGTGTGTGTGTGTGTGTGTGTGTGTGTGTGTGTGTGTATCTACATGCCAGTCCTAGAGCTTGAATTCAAGGCCTAGATACTACCCCTGAACTGTTTTGCTTAAGGTTAGTGCTCTACCACTTGACCCACAGCTCCACTTCTGGCTTTGGGTGGTTAATAGGAAATAAGAGTCTCTTGGACTTTCCTGTCCAAGCTAGCTTTGAACCACAATCCTCAGAACTCAGACTTCTGAGTAGTTGGCATCATAAAGGTGTGCCACCAGAAACCGATTTAAGATCTTTTTCAAAGGACAAACTAAAACCAAACGTTCTTAGGGCATGGCTCACGTAAAAGCAAGACCCTGAACTCCCCTGTAATAATAATGATAACAAAATAACAATATTCTTAAGAAGAATTTCTTTAGACTGCTTTTTTTACTCATATGCCAGTATTCACATTTCTTTAGTAAGAACTGAATTCACACTGTTCTGATATTCTTAACTGGGACTCCTCTCCCAGCAAGAGTGTTAGGGAGGAGTAGACCTTTGCTTGTTTATGGATGTTTGCTAAGCACACTGGTCTGAGTTAACAACTGTGGATGAATACATAGAATAATAAAGTAAGTACATTGTGAGGAGGAGCTTGAATCAGGACTGAGCTGAATGAAAAGCTGATGTGATGTTTTAGCAAACCTCTTTTCTATCTCTTCTTTTTACTGTTGGGAGATGGCAGATTTTATCTCTATCTCCCTGGCTCAATGACATAAATGGCTGAGATACGGCCTTCAGAGCCCATCAATAAAGAAGGGGGTATGTTCTTTTCTTTGCCAACAGCAAGTATATTGTTTAGGCAAAGGGCTGCATGTTGTCCGCTAGAATCTCACTCTCCCAAGGAGTCTGCTGCTTGCAATTCCTGTGCCATGTTAAATCTCAGGCTCACCTTCTTTCCTTTACTTGTTCTTAGCCATCCCTATTTTCTATTCAATAACCCACTTCCCAAAATGGGCTAATTATTTAGTCTTGGAGATGCACTGTGCTGCCATATTTCTTTTGTAGAATAATCAAAACATATTCTTAATCTTACTAACTAAAAGGAAACATCAGTGGAAGCTCTTAGTAGCTACTTAGTGGAGAGGTAGATAACCATTATTTGTGAGTTCTGTTATCACTGAGAAGTTTGGTGTTTCACATACATCATTTAGAGACAATAGAGTAAACCAGGAATAAGAACAAAGGTATCCAAAGAAACAAAAATGAAAAATACCTATTTTAGGGCTAATTAAAGTAAGTAGAAACTGTTTGTGTTCATGACATTTAATACAATTTATTATAGTTTCATTTTGTCAGTATATAGCATTTGAAAGTCTTCCCCTCATCCAATTATAGCTCTACTGAATTTTCTTTTAAAGAGGGAGAGCAGTTAGAATTAAATAATAATTATAAGTTAAATGAAAAATGAACATTTCTCTTGGTTTAGATGGGGTGGCAATCTTATGTTTCCAAAACTTTCTAAAAGCTAGTAAAAGAGAGAGAGGGAGGGAGGAAGGGAGGGAGGGAGAGAAAGGGGGGGGAGGGAAAGAAAGAATCTAGACATTTTCCAAATAATTGGTTTTGGGTGAATTTTTATTTTCTTTATAGAAGGTCTGTTTTATATAATGAATATAGCATTTTTCTCAGCAGCTTATAATCCATTTAGATTTATTTAACATGGGGTGATAGAGAGAAATAAAAGGTTTACCCTAATATATGAAAAAAAGAAACAAAAAAGAAGTAGGATAATCTTTAATTAATACTTACTCATTTTAAACAAGAGTTTCCCTCCCTACAGTGATATTGAGCTTTGTATCATCCCATCTTTTCATGAGTTTTATGCTTTGTTGGTCTGACCCAGATCATGACATGGCTTGTTGTAAGAAGATGTCTAGTTCCTCAGTTATACATGAAACATTTAACTTCAGAGAATATATTGATTCTCTTTTGAAGAAGGCTGCAGAGTATAACCTCGAGTTCAAGAGCCATGAACTCAAACCTTCATGGGGAGTTTCAATATCATTTTTAGATGGAAAAAAAAACACTCAGAACCCAGAATGACTTAATAATACCATGAATCATTAGAAAACAAAGCACAGGAAACAGAACACATAGTTTGGGGGGGGGGTTGTTTGTTTGTTTTTACTGAAAATAGAGCCTTCTGGTCTTTAGCTATATATGACCATGCCATAAGAATGGACATCCATTCAATTCATTCATACAATTACATTACTCATTAAGACTGCCTCCATACTGCATGTGCTCCTCCACATATGAAAAATACAACCAAAAATTAAGCCAGATAATCTCCCATTACTAATGGTCTTGGTTCTAATGAAAACAAATAGTTCATGACCAATAGAATCTACTCTGACATTTAAGACTCCACAAGCTTTGGTGTACCCAAAGATTTTCCTATCTCTGGGAAACATGGCATTAGTTCTGGACCTTGATCTGCAAAGCTATCAAGACAAGTGTACCCTGCTATTACCAGCACAATTACCTGAGTGTCATGATTCACAATCAGGAGGCTAAGATAGGAGGATTGTCAGTTCAAGCCAACCTAGCCCACATAGCAAAATAAAAAGAACTGAGGTGGAAGGAGGAAGAAGAAAAGAGGGGATAAAGAAAGGGGGGAGAAATCTTCTGAGCACAGTTCCATCAATTTTCAATGCAATAGGAAGCCAGAATGCTATAATGACTAAGGCTTTGTAAAAATGAATGTGAGTATTTCATCATGAGTACTGTACTTGAAGTGACAGTTGATAATAATGTGTGATGGATAAAAACTAAAACAGTTATTTTTACGTTCTCCTCAATATTGACAAAATACAATCTTCAGCTAGGTATGGAGTTTGCACAAAGCAGATTTTTGAGAAATGGTTAAACACACACACACACACACACACACACACACACACACACACACACACACACACAAAACCTCAGAAGATAAAGTAAATGTCCATTTCTAGAAGACATTTCAGGGTTTCCAGGTCTCTCATGGAGCTACAGATTCTCAATGTACAGGCAACAAACAGGTGGCAAAGTAAGGGGGGGTAACAAAGGAAGGAAGGAAGAAGTGCTGATAACAGGCTAGGAATGATGATTTCCTAATGAATAAAACAGGAATTACTCTCCCTACAAAATCATTGCAACTACAATGTTCAGTTCATATTATGCAATGTGAACCCACGACACGAGTCAGAGCAAACCCCATAAAGTTTCCACTGCTAGGCAAGCATACAAACCGAGGCTGAGTGTTGACCTTTAGTGGTTCTATTTAGATGCCTAGAAACTGATAGGAGTCATAATGGGGAGACCAACTGCGAACACAAGTGCAGCCCAGACAGTTGCTTTTGTATCAGAGAAATAATTAGAAGACAAAAGAAAAGGTGTCAGAGTTCTGAGGAAAACTGAGAGAGAAAACAAAACAATAAGAATTTGAAAATGAACCCCATTTGAGCAGGAGAGCTAAAATCTGTATTCAAAAGTAAAACATTTCTTCAAGATGCCAGTGGCTCACGCCTGTAATCCTACTTACCCAGGAGGCTGAGATCTGAAGATCTGGTTCAAAGCCAGCCCAGGCACAGAAGTCCATGAGACTTCTATCTCCAATTAACCACCAGAAAACTGGAAGTAGTCCTATGGCTCAAGTGTAGAGCGGTAGCCTTAAGCTGAAGGGCTCAGGGACAGGACCCAGGCTGAGTTCAAGCCCCATGACCAACAAAAATAAACAAATAAATAAATAAAGCATTTTCAATGTGCATTTTGGTTTGTGGGCATACATAGAATTAAAAGGAAATAAAAGATATTACTCTTGGCAAAATGTAGTTGGTAGACCTGCCTAGCACACTAGTTTGTCGCTTAAAGACAGAAGTTGGTAAGATTATCAAGCTATAAAATGTGTTGGATTCACATAATGTAATTGATCTATTCATGTAATTAATGTCTTACAAATAAACATCATTTCTGAATGGCACAACAGGATCAGGATAGTTTATGAACTGGAAAATTCTGTCCAGTAATATTTTTAAATCATCTCCTAGCTCAGACTGGACACTGAACAAAGAGGCCATTAGAAAAGGTAAAAACATACAAGCAAAGCTGGGAATGTGGCTTAGTGGTAGAGTGCTTGCCTAGCATGCATGAAGCCGTGGGTTCAATTCCTCATAAACAGTAAAACCACATAAACAGAAAAAGCCAGAAGTGGTGCTGTGGCTCAAGTGGTAGAGTGCTAGCCTTGAGCACAGTGCCCAGGCCCTCAGTTCAAGCATGCGATTATAATACATATATATAAACACATATATGTGTATATATATTATATGGAGAACAATAAAAACACACTTTGTTATTGCAGCCCATTAAAGAAAAGATGTTTCTCTTATGACTCTGGGAAACTTAACTTTAAATTACAAACGCGAAGATTCTTGATTCTTTCTAGAGATTCGAAGTAAATAATGCTTGGGCAATTGGCATTATTTCATAGGAGAGCAATTTGGTTTCTTTTCATCCAGCTGTTAGAGAATGTTCAGGAGAGGTGGCCCTTCCTATCCTGCCTGTGAGCACTCTATTAACTCCAGTGGTGTGTGTCAGTGCATGTGTGTGGTGTGCTGAGAGGTGGCACTGTATCGATGAAGCGATGTGTTGAGGGAAGCATTTCATCTCTTCCACTTGCTGCCGGTTTGAGCATTGTCTGATGCATTGAAAAGCTCTGAGCCAGTGCTCAGCAGAATGTCTGTCTGCAGTTGGATTCTCTAATTAAGAAACTATATCTGGCCGGATGCATACCTGTAATCCTAGCGACTCGGGAGGCTGAGATCTGATGATCAAGGTTCAAAGCCAGCCCGGGCACAAAAGCAACTGAGACTCTTATCTCCAATTAAAAGAAAACGGAAAGTGGGGCTTGCCTCAAGGGTAGGGTGGTAGCCTTAGCTGAAGAGCTCAGGGACAACACTCAGGCTGAATTCAAGCCCCATGACCCACAAAAAAAAGAAGAAAGAAAGAAAGAAAGAAAGAAAGAAAGAAAGAAAGGAAGGAAGGAAGGAAGGAAGGAAGGAAGGAAGGAAGGAAGGAAGGAAGGAAGGAAGGAAAAGAACAGAACTATATCTATATCTGCCCCACATCAGGACAAATGCCCCCAAGGCTGCCTCTTGGACAAGAGACACACACTTTCTGAAGTGTATGCTGGGCAATCACACCCCTTGAAGTCCTCCTATCCAGTTACACCTCTGGAGTCATCTCTCCTGTGTGCAAATCAGCAAAGCATGCAGGCCATATTTTTTAAAAATGTGAAGGGGTGGGTAAATTATTTGCAACAGAATGTCCAAACCATAGTTACACTCTGCTATGAAATAATGAGGGACTTTCTAGAGCTGATTTTTTTTTATTTTAATGAGTCCCTTGAAGTAATCATGTCTGCTGTTGTTTTTTTAAAATAGCCCTTATCATTGCTGAAAATATCTACAATTTGAATGCCACGAATAAGTGTTTTTTTTCTGTTTGAATAAGGGTCTGCTAAGATGATAGATGCTCCTTCCCATTGAAATGGTCAGAAAAACCTTTCAGGGGGAGAAAAACAAATCTGGATTTTTAGGATATATCTGGGTGATTGTGAGTCACAGCAAAATCAGAGGGTCACAGACATAGATGTTTTTGACTGTGGAAATAACATTGGTTCAGAGAGCATCATATTTTAGTGACCACGGTGAGTGCAAGCTCCCAGAGACACTGCATGCAATTGGCATTATCAAGCCAGTATTGGCACCTCTTCCAGGAGTATTTGCTTCTGCTCACCTCATTAATTGTCCTGGACAACCATTATCAAGAGTATCATAATTAACATTCTGAGGATCAGTAAAGCAACTATCAGGGGTCCTTAAATAGTCAGTTTCTTGCTGAAATTTAGTGATTGCTTCTGAATTTGGAAAATTCCCTGAAGGTATTCTTTTTTGTGTGAGCTTTTATGGTCATTAAAGTAAGCATCTAAACCACAATATTAATAAAGTACAATCTCTCACAAATAGTCTTCATTTTCCCACATTTTAGTATACTGATGTACTTATTTATTTATGCATTCACATTTGACTTTGTGCATACATTTTTAAATTGTCCATATTCTCTTTGCCAATTTGTGTGTAATCATATTTGTTTTAACCTTCACTTGAGAGGTGTCATCTCATTTTTCTTTTCATTTTGTTTTATCATCTCATGTTTCAGTGTGTGTGTGTGTGTGTGTGTGTGTGTGTGTGCTGGTCCTGGGACTTGGATTCAAGGCCTTGATGCTTTCCCTGAGCAAATTAGCTCCAGGCGAGTTTCTACCATTTGAACTCCACTTCTGGCTTTTCTGGTGCTTAACGTGACATGAGAGTCTCATGGACTTTTCTTTTTTGTATTTTATTGCCAGGATAATGTATAAAGGGGTTACAGTTATATTTGTCAGGTAGTAGGTACATTGCTTCTCATACATTAATACCCCTTTCTCATGGACTTTTCTGTATGGACTTGTTTTGAACCACGATCTCAGCTTCCTCAGTAACTAAGATTATAGTCATGAGGCATCAAATTCTTTTTCAATATCCAATTTTTCTATGATTTTTTCCTTAACCCTTCCTATAACCATTTCCCTTTCATAGAAAATTTATTCACCATTTGACATAGTATGTAGTTTTATCCAGGTTGGCTTTCCTTCATGTTCTTATTTTTTTCTTTACTTTTTTTCTAGCTATATTTCTAATTTCTAATTCTTCAAACTCTATTCTCCCTGGTCCCTTCATTTATTGTTATCCTCAGTATAGAATATAAACAAAAAATATTCAATAAATTAGCGCAGTTAATAAAACCAAGAAAAACTAAAGATTAAAACCACCATATTCAAAACAAGCACAAAGCCAAAAATATATTTCAAAATACATAATTATGAGATTTAAAAGAAAGTAGGTAGAGTTTGGCTTCCAATGTCCTTTAAATAAAACTTACTTCCAAAAGAGCCAACTATTCACAGAATAGTGATTTTTTTTCTTTTATAAATGTGTGACATAAATGCATCTTCAAGAACAGAAATCCCTCAGAAACGCTCCTGTGAGAAATATCCAAACTTATGAGTAAAATGTGAGTTAGAGAAAAAATGATCCTATTTAAAGAGTTTCTTGAGAAAAATGTGGACTGATATATTTTGTTACCTACAACTCCTTTCAAAGGTGAGCCAGACCCAAAGGAATATAGGCTCAATGGTTTCCCTCATTTGTAATAATTAGTACATATCTAGGACTCTCCTAGCAGAGGATTACAATCGCTCAAAACCTAGGTACAGAAGGTCATATAGGATGAGGCTAAATGAAAGGACCTCCAGGATATAGAAACAAACATTTTACCAAGCATTCCAAAAAAAAGAAATTAATCATGCAGGACATTTCTGAGAAAATAGGAAGGAAGGGAAAAGCAAATGTCACAAACTTGCTTTTAAGATAATATAACCTTAAGGAAGGGGTGCTGTGGCTCAAAGTGATAGAGCGCTAGCTTCAAGCTGAGGAGATCAGGGACAGCGCCCAGGCCCAGAGTTCAAGCCCCATGACCAGCAATAAAACAAAACAAAACAAAAGATGATGCAGCCTTAATACCAAAGTTAAGACAATACAATTCAAGAAAGATTCCACATCTAGATCAAGTTGCAACAATCCTAAATAATACTTTCAAAACCAAATTCATCAGCATGTGCATAAAATGACCAAACAGAATTTATATTAAAAAATATAAGAAGACCTTATCATTGGAAACTCATCAATGAATTAGAAGCCAAAAATGGTAAAACTTAAAAATACAGTCACAAGAAAATAAATTGGCTTCCACATTAATAATGTGGAAGTAGTTTCCACCCTAAGTAGGAAACTCTGTGAGACTCTTTTTTCCAATTAATGACCAAAAAGCCAGAAATAGAGCTGTGGCTCAAGTGGCAGAGTATTAATCTTTAATGGAAAAAAGTTAAGCTCAGGTAGAGTACCTAGGCCCTGAGTTGAAGCCCCAGGATTGACACAAAGTAATAAAAATCAGAATCAAAATGTTAAATTGATCATATGAAATATTATAAGACTTTAAAACAAGGAAAAGATTACACTAACTTTTAGCCATGCTGCAGTTGCCCTCTCCCTGTAAATGTATATGTTATGAAGTTTGCTGTAACATACTGATTAGAGATCAACACTCTACACTGCAAGGGACCCCTGACTAGACAGAGGGAGACAGTGAGCTATGCTCCATCAAAGCCTTGACCAATCAGGTCAAGTTACAGGACCAATTGTCCTGTAACTGAGGCATTCACTACCTAGGGAGATCTAGGGCTATACAGTGAGATTTTCTCAGGGGAAAACATGAAGAAAAAGGTATGTCCTTCCCAATAAGTAAATTCTTCATAAATTTTAGTGATCACGATTATTCACATTATATACAGACAGTATGATTATCTACCTATGTAATATGCTCTGAATAAAACTATTAGAAACTATTATTTATTGACGCTGCTGGATAGAAAAATCAACATGTGAAAATCAATATACATCAGCAACAAACAGTTAGTGCTTATATCCTTTTAAATTTCTCATTCACAGCTGCAACAAAAACAATACAGACCAAGAGAATAAATATCAAAACAGCAAAGCAAGAACTGTCTAGGAAAAATTATATATATATATACATATATATAGAGAGAGAGAGCACATAAAAGAACTAGATAGAGTATATGGATAGAAAAAAATCTATTATTAAAATGGAATTTCTCTCAAACAATCTATAGAACCAATAAATCACCAATTCTAACTAGCTGTATGTCAGACCCTTGGTGGAAAGAGATGCCATATTCACTGAGACTAAGCAATGTGACAGGATAAAAAGAGGAAGCTGTTGGCTCTTTTATCAGCTCTCTCACAACCATTACTACCTCCTGGATCTGATGGCAAAGCACAGTGGAAGAAATCATGGTAGAATGGGGAAGGGGTACAGCAAAATTGTGGGCATGAACATATGCATTTACTACCACAACCCTCCTCAGAGACAGAGGATCCAGAGAAACGAATTTCCTTACATTGTCCCTCTAGTCTCCACCACAGGCTTCTGCTGGTGTATTTCCCGTCATCAAATCCAACTAGAAACCACAGGCAAAGACACATAGGAGAGGCGGTTCATATGGAAAATGGGTCTAAAGAAGTAATCAGGAAATAACATATACACAGAACAAATGCTTTGGGGAGTAAGGTTGCAGAGTTTTTTTTTTTTTCTAAAAAGAAGAAGAAGAAGAAGAAGAAGAAGAAGAAGAAGAAGAAGAAGAAGAAGAAGAAGAAGAAGAAGAAGAAGAAGAGGAGGAGAACAGCCAAGCTAGGCAGCAATGATTATGCCTGCAATTCTAGCCACACAGAAGGCTAAGGTCTAAGGATCAAGTTTAAAAAAAAGAAAAAGAAAACATACTTGATGAGTTAAAGTGACGAACTGCTTTAAATGGCAATATGAGGTACTTACAATATTCCTTATTTATCTAAGAATTTACTTCCTACCTCTAAATCTTTTCAATAGCCATTTCATGAGGACAGTCTTGTTAGGCACATTTTGCAGATAAGGAAACCAAATCTTCCAACAGATTTCACACTTTAAGGAATGTCACCTCCCAGGGGAGATTTCCCAATAGGTCACCATGACCAATCCTGAGCTTTTTCCAAATTCCACTTGTCTCCCCTTCTTCAGGTAGTAAGACTAAATCTTCCTGTTTAATTTTGAAAACTGTTTTGCATGACAAAAATATCCCCTAATATAATATGGTAATTCAAGGTTATAATATGGTGATCCAAGGTTAAAATATTTCCCCAAAGGCATAATGGTCACCAGCATCTAAATGATCCATTCACATCTACCAAGCAAAAATGAATACTCCACAAAGCACTGAGGAACTTGTGAGTTCAGAGTCCATCATCTCCAGCAGAGTTAACACTGTGGAAAATCATGGCAGCATGAAGTTATTCTCTCTCATTCTAATGAATATGGTCATGTTAATATGGATGACCAACAGTCTCAAGACTAGATGCACATGCTCTGTCTTACACTCTTGAAAAGCAAACTCTTCAAACAATCTGTTAGGTATGTCACCATAAAGCAAAAGTTTGCAAAACAAAAAAGGGAAAAGATTGCTACCACTTGGTTTACTGCACATAAATTGAACAGAAGACATAAATGAAAGAATGTCATCATACTGAGGAAGACAGAGACAGGCAGGAAGTAGAAGAGGATAATGAGGAATGAAAATGATCAAGGTATATTGCATGCATGCATGCATGCATGCAGTTCTAATGAGCAGGAGGAGGTGTCAGTGTTCAAAAAGAGACATGCACTCATGACCTGACTTACGTAACGGTAACCTTTACAATAAAAAAATGAATCAGTAATAAAAAGTCAAATCTAAAGAAAATATTATAATGAAATATATGATTTTATATAATTAATGTACATTAACTTTAAAAGGGAAGGAAAGAAACAGAATCCACAAACTCCTATCTGGAACAATATTCATGTGTTCTTACATGGCATTGATTCACAATTTGGTCAATTTTTCCCTTTAACTGCCTCAGTTTAGACATAGTGAGGCCTTTAGAGTAATAAATGCCTTGGACAATATCATCTCCTGCTTCTTGAAATTCTGGCTTGGGAAGAAAAATGACCAAGGACTGATTAACAATCTATACCATTCCTGTTCAGCAGTGTCACAGTAGGAACTGATGTGCTCTCATCACTTTCCTGGTCTTCGCTATCAGACCCCTTGGACTGCATTTCAGAGCATTTATTCTAGGTACTTCATGGTGACCCTTCTCATTTTACCTCCTATACAATCTATGTTCTCTCTTTCCATGTGCCTCAACTTGCCTTTTAGGTTAGTGCATCGTGAAATACCACTTATATAGCTATATACATGCATAAAAAAGTATTTCTTAAACCTACCCATAAGCAATCCGTTCAGATTTAACAGAAGTTAACATGTTGAATCTTTGTTGATGATTTTTAATTCAAGTAACAATAATTCACATTTTCATTAGACAAATGATTCATATTTATTTTAAAAACTATAAAATGCAGAATATAAAATGTGTGGCTAGGACTGTAGCTCAGTAGCAGAAAGCTTGCCTACCATCTTCCTTGGCTCCCATCCCCAACCCTGAAAAAAATGAAAAGAATAGAAAAGAGACAAAAACAAAAATATCATGAGTTAAAAATTTGCTGAAATATATAAATAAAGGAAAGGTAAAGTAGAAATAATAACAAAAAATAAATAAATAGGAAAGAACCAATTGGCATAATTGAAAACAGAAAATACAATCATTATAATAATAATTCATGAACACACTTGATAGAATAGTAGACACAGTTCAGAGGTGATTACTAAATTGAAAAAGAGGCTAAAAGGAAATATATAAAGAATTTCAAAAAGCACGAAATTGAGGCCAGGAGTTTGGCCTAGTGGTAGAGTGCTTGCCTAGTATGCACAAAGTCCCAGGATCAAAAGCCAGAAATGATGCTATGGCTCAAGTGGTAGAGCTTCAACCTTGAAAGAGCCTAAGGGCAGGGTCAGGTCCTGAGTTCAAGCCCTAGGATTGTCAAAAAAAAAAGCACAGAAATCAGTAAGAGGCATGACAGGATGATGGGTGTAGTGAAACCACTTAGTAAATGTGAATTGAGATCTCAGAAAGATGATGATGGTAGTACTACACACACAGTGATAATCGTTGAAAATTCACCCTAAAATTCCATCCAATGAAAGGTATTAATCCACACAACTATAAGAAGTCCTGAAATGAGGAAAGATGAATGAAAAAAAACTGCATTAGGTAAAACTGAAGGAAAATAAAAACAGACGAAAAATCTGTCTACCAAAGACAATTGTATAGTCCCTTCAAAATACAAAACAATAAGGCTTACAAGTTCAAGAACTGCCAGAAGTCAAAGAAATAACAAGGTAAATTCTTAAAAAAGAACCAACCAGGGCCAAGAGTTTGGCCTAGTGGTAGAGTGCTTGCCTAGCATGCACGAAGACCCAGGTTCAATTCCTGGGTACCACATACATAGAAAAAAAGCCGGAAGTGGTGCTGAGGTTCAAGTGGTAGAGCTCTAGACTTGAGAAAGCCCAAGGACAGTGCTCAGGCCCTGAGTCCAATCCCCAACTGGCAAACAAAAAAAAAGAAAAAAAGAAAAAAAGGACCAGCCAACCAAATATATGCACACCTTAAAAATTCATTAGACTTCCACATGTATAAAAATATTCTTCAGCCCCACAAGAGAATTATTGCCAGGAAACTGTCAATATAAAGACGTAAAAACTAATTTCATAATTTCATGAGTAAATCATGACAAATGAATTGCTAAGGATGTCATCAATTGACATTATAGATATTTGAATTAGAAATTGCAATCTAAATTGACTGTAGGTCCTTTAAGTAATTGGAAGTTTAAAAGTTCACAAATGTTTAACACATTTTTCCCTACATTTTCAGAAATCACTTCTGCTCATTAATTGATTTCCTATACATTGCACATCGTGCTACTCATCCCCCATCCCAGTTAAAACAGGAAGGCATATATTATGCTCATTGTTTTATATGAACAGAAAGTAATGTTCCTCTATTTGTTCTAATTTCCTGTTTGTTTTAATTTCCTCTATTTGTTTATGTGTTTATGTAGTCTGACAAGTCCTAGTGCTAGAAAGTCAAAACCAGAACACACATTGCCCATGTAGTGTTATTATGAAGCAGAAAATTAATTATTAACGGATGGAATAGCCCATTTAGTTGTAAAAATGTTTGCAATATACAGCAAGGGGATAATGGTGGCTTCTAAAGCATTTGCTTCAAATTTTCTTTAATTTTATTTATAAAACCTCCAGGAACATCTTTTATCCTTTGAGTAAACTATTATCATATTCCTCATATGCTCAAAAATGCTACAATGATTGGCTTTCAGTCTTATTTTGTAATTTCAGAAGGAAAATAAAAACTACGTAATAGAACTTTTTGGTCAAGGATTTACCCACCAATTTCCATACTAAAAAACCTATGCAAAAGTGAAAAACATGTTTTGTGGTCCATATGTACCCTTGAGTGAGAAAAGACCATAAGTCAGCCTCATGGAAAGGCCACAAGACAACCTTCTGAAAGAGTTCAAAATGCAACTTCACCTCCAGAAAGGTGAAGGAAATTTCACAACCTGGAGATACTAAAGTATCTGTTAGATCAACCAACTGGAACAGTGAAAGCAGGAGGGGATCAGTCAGTTAGTGCCCCTCCTACATGTAAGGCTTTCCTGAAAAAAAACAAACAAAAAAAAAACTGGTATATGCTCTTCTCCCTGTGCTCGGAATAGTCCTAGTCCTTCTTAGTCTTAGTCCTAAGAACGACTAGGACTTCATTTTAGTCTTACAATGTAATTTCTGCCTCTTCCTCATTGTTTCCAAGTCAGAGTCTTTGGGTTGCAAAACAACCAATGCACTTGTGAAATATATCAAGGAACCATAAAATAATCTGTAGTCCATAACTCATTTTACTTCATGTCTCTTTTCTTTTCTTCTCTTTTTTTTTAGGTGGGGTAGTGTCATTGGGCCTGGGCGCTATCCCTGAGCTCTTCAGCTCAAGGGTACTGCCCTACCCCTTGAACCACTGCCCCACTTCCATTTTCTAAATGATTAGAGATAAGAGTCTCACATTCTTAGTGTCCTGGCTGGCTTTGAACTGTGATCCTCAGATCTCAGCATCTGAGTAGCTAGGATTAGGCATGAGCCTGGCTACTTCACGTTTCTTTACAAAATAAATACTGTACTTCCTATCAAAGGTATCAAATCTTATTTGCCTTAGTATTTTCTGAGGTCTTTCCTCTTCACTATCTAATTCTTGTATAGTAAAATACTAAAGCACATTTGACTTTCTTGAATGAAAATTTTAAAACAAAATTTAATGTCTTGGATATAAAATATGACTAGATCTTCTTAATCTACATTTTATTTACCATATCAAATTAACAACACTTCCTACTTTATAGGTAATCTTATTTGATATGAACCAAATTTCATGGAGCCTCTCACCTGACATTGCTGAACAACTGGTCTGAATTATACATATTTTTATGTGGAAGCATGTATTTGTGTCAGGTCCATGTTATCACATAAGAACACTGGCAAAATGAAAAATAAATAAATAAAAACCTGTTTGCTGGACCTGGTTTTTGGAAACATTTTTGCTACCACAGTGAGTATGGAAAGCTTTTGTCAATACAAGCAACAGGTTCACTGATAACTTTACTGTAACTATGTCTATGCTTTACTGTACAGAAATGGCAAGAAGGAAGTTAGAACTTTGAACCCATAGATGGAGCTTTTTTGTAACACGAACTCAAGATACAAATAATAAAATAAACATTATTTCTGAATAATGAAATAATACCAGTTGCTAACCCCACATGACTCAAATAAAGACAATCTCTTTGGTCCTATTATAGGTCTCTGAACATATTGTAATGTAATTGTGCACTTATGCATTTGTCAAAGACACGAGAATCTATTCCAAAAACTAGTGTCACACCCGCTGAACACCTTTCTAGTGTCACTACTTATATTTAGAAAAGAAAATAAAAACCTCCCCCTTTATCTCCCCAGAGCCATTCTATACTTCTCCCACATTCTTATCCCAGTAATTTTCACTGCTGTCTCTTGGAAAGCATTCAGACGCTCTGTGACTGGGGATATAAACAATTACCAATCAATGAAATGTATTTTGATCCTCATTTATATATGAAAGCTTCAGTTAGATCACCTATCTTTAAAGACAAAGAAACGTTCCGAAGAAAAATGAGTTTAAAAAAGATTAAATAAGCTTCTGAGTAAATAACTGTCATAATATTTTTTGTCATCTTGTTAGATCCAGGAATACCAAATGTGTGCCAAGAACCTACTTGATATCCAGTAATTATTACACCCTAAAATCATGAATATGGAATCACTGAACGATTATGTTGCAGTGGTGGAAAACTCTAAAAAAAAAATATCTGAACCTAGAATAGCCAATTTTCACGAGTTCCTTTTTCTCAAAGTGGGTTTTCTTTGGGAAGGGAGTGGGGGCATGAAGAATTGACTGGAAACACAAATGTTCCTGTAGATAACCTCACTTTTCATGATTGGAAAATTGGACTCTTCCCAAACATAAGGAATTCATAGATAAAGCAACGTGCGTCTAATGAGCAGGAAGCCAACACGCGTGGGCAGGGATAGGTAGGTGGATACCTGACGGGTAGAGCTCCCAACTCCTTTACCTGGTGATCAAGTCCTGAATCTCCTGGAGCCGGCAAAGCTGTACAAGGGAGAAGATGCCACGCAAGCATGCAAACCTCTCCCTGACTTGCCATGGAAAATGTGGAGCTCTAACTACTGCACATGCTTCTGACTGCATCCACCTGCCAGGTGCGTACACCCCCAAATAGACACATTGGAGAGAGACACAGAGAAAGAGAGAACCAAAGAAAGAAATAAAGGAAAGAAGGAAGGAAGGGAGGGAGGGAGGGAAGGAGGGAAATGAGAGCCATTCTCACTAAGTTTGTTCTCCAGGCACTACTCAGAAATAAAACTTGGGCATCCCTCCACCTTGACCGACCACCACACTTCCTGGAGCCCCCGAAGCTCTCTCCACACCTGAAGGACTGCGACACTCCCCGGGAGCGCAGGACCCCGGTGGGGTTCTCAGGTCCCAGCTCTCAGCAGCCTCGCCTGCCGCGCGAACACAATGGGACCTCTGGCCGTGGCGGGTGGGGTGCCATGAACCAGGATTGTACCCCCACAGTGGCTGGGAGCCTGGCTCCGCTCGGAGCGCATCCACGCAAGACCCTAGACAAAGGCTGCCCTGGATCTTCCGCGGTGCGCTCTTTCCCCGGGCAGTCGGGTGCTGGCCTCCTCGAGCCCACCGGGAGTTGGGGAGCCCGGGGAGCGCGCTCACCCGCGGCTCCGCGCTCTCCGTGGGGCGCGGCTGGACCACTGAGAAGCTGCTCCTCGCACAGACCGCGCGCGCAGCACGCTCGGGGATCCGCCACCCGCCACCGGAGCGCGGGGCGGCTACCGGGGTCTGGTTAGGAAAAGTACCCCCAGGCAGCCCGCCCCTACCCGGCCAACCCCGCCGCCAGAGAGTTGCTCCCAACACCCGCCCGGAACCCCCGCCAGTCGCTGGAGCTCCAGAGCGCACCCGCGGGGCGAAGGCGCCGGCTCCCTGCGCCCCCGGCTTAGCGCTGGCGCCGAGTCCCGCGCTCGCTCCAGAGCAGGCACCAGCCTCCCGGGACGGCGCGGAAGGCAGGGCGCACCGCAGCCGGGCGGGTGGAACGGCGGCGATCGATCACTCACCCGGCGGAGGGTGCAGAGGCTCAGGCGGCAGCCCGGCAGTGCGCGGCCGGCGTCCCGGGGAAGCCGCATCCTCGCATCCTTTGTCAGCCGGTCGAGCGCTCCTCCCCAGTCCTCCCCAGCTTGCCGTGCGCAGCCGGGTGGCCAGGCAGCCCCCGCTCTGGCTCGGCTCCCCAGCCCTCTCCTCTCCGCCGCTCCCCCTCCCCTGCTCCGTCCCCCTCTCGGAGCCCGCACTCACTGGGCTCCCATGATGTCATCGGGTGGAAATCTGCCATGCTCAAAAACTGGAATAATCCAGCGCTCACGCGGGGAACGCCGAGTGGGTGGAGGCGGCGAGCACCAGACCCCGAGAGTTCCCAGACCCTAGCGCGGCCCCATCGCCAGAGTCAGGGACAGGACAAAGGACAGGTCTCCAGAAGGGGTCACTTGGCGGGGTGAGGGTGAGGTGGGCTCAGGTGGAGCTGGGCCTGGACCCAGAGCGCGCTCCCAGGCTCCACACTGACTGCCAAGCTGGAGACAGGAGAAAGTTTCTTGGCTTCCTGTATGGGAGATGGCACTGAAAGAATGGCCTGTCACCTGCGAGTCCCGATCTAGGCCATTCAGAAAGTTCAGGATGATGGGTCAACGTCAGCCTGGGAGATGGCATAAATGATGAAGAAAGGCTGAGACTGTTCGTGGATGCGAGTCTGCAGGGAGACACAGGGAAACTGCCTTGATGTATGTGTGACCCAGACACCAAAAAGGTGCGCTCACAGGCATAAAGCCACCAGCAGAAACTCGCCCTGGGCCTGAAGAGGGCTTTTCCCCCTCTCCTCTCAGCAATACTCCCAGCTGTCTCTCCTGTAGCTTCACCCTAGGCCTGCATCTTCACTCAGCCTTGCCACCCCTCGTGATGTAAGTTTACTGAAATCGATGGTAGAATAATATTTTGCGTTGTTTTTTTTTTTTAATTCGGTTTTGTTTTTCCGTAAAGGGATTTGAATCTTGACCTCATGCTTGCTAGTCTTGCCCACTTCCATTCATTGTTGGGTTGCTACCCTAACACTTCAGTCATGACTCCAGCCTAGCTTTTTGCTGGTTACTTTGAAGATGGAGTCTACCAGAGTTTTGAGTTGTGGCTGACTTCAGACCTCAATCCTCCAGATCTCAGACTCCTGAGTGGCTATAATTACAAGTAATAACCATGTGTGCTTGGCTAGCAATTCAGTGCTGTAGACAAGTATTCACAGTTTTATCAGAAGAGTGGTAACAGACTCAATACTTTCAAAGATACACCAGTATTAATGCACACACACACACAAGTAAGATCCCATCCTATGTAATTTTTGAGCAACTTCCAAACTAAAAATTCCTGCTATTCAGATGCCAGCTCTCAAACATTGGTGCTTTGAGCTGACTGTGCCTCCAGGGTCCTCTTGATTTCTCCAGAATTGCCTTCCACCTATCACCCCTGAGAAACAAAAATTACCCTGGACCACACCAAAGGTTAGGGCTGATTGAGAGACTTCACTGGAAACACTTATTTTCTAACTGTGGGCCATGAGGCTGATTCAACCACCATTAATCTGTGGCATCAAACACCAGGAACGGGTCACATAACGAATTCAGATCCCTTGCTGTATTCAACTCCAAAGAGGGCTCAACAATAATCATAAAAGTAATGCCAATGACAATTTGAAAACCAGACATTGTGTTAGACTTGTTAATGCACTTCAAAATTGTGACACACGGTAAGAATTTTCTCTGGGGAAAAAAATAGTAAGTGAGTACAGGTGACAAAGAAAGATCAGAAAGTGTATTTTAAAAATATATCTTTTAAAAAGTTGTGATGATCATAGTTGGGAACTAATGTAGAAAATCTAAAAGTGGGACCAGGAGTTTGGCCTAGTGGTTAAAGTGCTTGCCTAGCATGCACAAAGACCTGGGTTCGATTCCTCAGTACCACATACATAGAAAAAAGCCGTAAGTGGTCCTGAGGCTCAAGTGGTAGAGCTCTAGCCTTGAGAAAGTCCAAGGACACTGCTCAGGCTCTGAGCTTAAGCCCAAGACTGGCAAAAAAAAAGTGTCAATAGTATTTTTGAATTAAATTATTCTGGACATCACCAGCACAAATAATCATTCTAATTTCTTTACCTTCAATTAAGGTTTTAAAAAAATATATTAAAGGATAGCCATTACTCTTTCTTCCAAAGCACATAAGAATATATAAAACACACAAACTTCTAGGGACACATATTATAAATAATGGAGGCTTTTTAAAAAAAAATGTCAGAGCAAATGGGAAATAGACTAGTTAGAAACTGTGACAAGCAAGAACTGGGAAGGTAACAATGGCAGTCTTTGAGATAAGAAAGTGATCCAATTGCTTGGAAAAAAAGTAATTAGAACGGCTAATGATGCTGTGCTAAGAATATCAGAAGGTCAAGTTGTAAACCTCCCTTTTAGATTGCTTCTTTGATGGTCCATCTATCTTCATTGCCTCTCTTTATCTGCTGTTCTTCAGCATTCTCTTGGCTAATGAACAAGCCTGGGTACAAGAAGGTCACAGGTAGTAGTACCCAGATCAGGGGAGTTCAGTGCTTATAGTGATCAGAAAATACTTCTTCAGCAGTTCATTTTTATCAATCAATGTTCTAAAGGATGAAAGCAATCATATCTTTCACACATAATGCATTCACACATAATACTTTATTTGCTCTGATAGAAAAGTCATCAGCGATGTGATTCTGTAATTCTCTGAGAATTAAAAATAGGGTCCTGTGGTTGTCACTACAACCTTATAATCTTAACAACTTGAACTTACTACCTCTTGACAACAGCCCTTACCCAGAATGTGTTCAACTACCAAGAGTCAAAATATTCCCCATATCCTGTACATGCTTTGTCACTTCTTGGTGATTTGTAAGCTTCAAGATATTTTTATTTAAATGGATGGCTACAAACAGACCAAAATAAAATATTCAATTGTTGTCATTAAAAATGTACAGGCTGAACCAGGAGCATAGCCTAATGGTAGAGTGCTTGCCTAGCATGCATGAAGCCCTGTTCCATTCATCAGTACCACATACACAGAAAAAGCCGGAAGTGGTAATGTGGCAGAGTACTAGCCCTAAGCAAAAAGTGTCCAAGGACAGTGCCCAGGCCCTGAGTTCAAGCCCCAGGGCTGACAAAAAAAAAGATAAAAAAGATAGATAGATAGATAGATAGATAGATAGATAGATAGATAGATAGATAGGTAGATAGGTAGATAGATAGATAGAGACTTTGGAGCCAAGAGTGTGGACTAGTTGTGGAGTGCTTGCATAGCATGCACGAAGCCCTGGGTTCAATTCCTCAGTACCACATACAAAGAAAAAGAAGTAGCACTGTGGCTCAAGTGGCAGAGCACTAGCTTTGAGCAAAAAGTGTCCAAGGACAGTGCCCAAGCCCTGAGTTCAAACCCTGAGACTGGCAAAAAAAAATTATAATCCTAAGTACTCATAGGGCTCAAATTTGAGGATCATGGTTCAAAGACAAAGTCTGTGAAATTCTTATCTCCACAAAACTGTCAGTAAAAAAAGCTGGAAGTGGAGCCATGGTTCAAGTGGTAGAGTGCAAGCTTTGAGCAAAGGAAGCTCAGAGATAGAACCCAAGCCCTCAGTTCAAGGCCCAGGACTTGCACCAAAATAAGTTAAGGTTTTATTATTCTAAGAAAAAAGTAGATCCAAAAGATTTTATCTTACAACCTTACCTTCTGTTCTGATCACATGTAAGAGATGAATATATTAAACCTCAAAACTAAAGATTTAGAGTGGCTATATTAAGTCTGCCTCAATTGTTGATATTATGGTAACTTTTGGGATGGCAAAGAATTCTCTTCAAAAATCAACTGATATTTGGGTAGGAAAAATGTAGATACTATTCCATTTTCCTTTATGGATTTTACCAAATAGAAACTTTATATTCTGGTTTTATTGAAATTAATAAGCAAATTTATGACTAATAAATATGTAAAATAAGTTTTCCTAGACATGAATTTGTCAACTGTGAATAATTAATAAATTAAAACAGATTAATGTTTTGATGTACCTAGCATTATGACTGTTTAATGAGAAACTCAAAACTTAGATGGGTTACAAAAATTATCTAGTCAACTAAATAAGTAGTTAGAAGTCAAATGTAAGATTTAATCTTTCTGAACACATACAACCTGCCCTAATAATAGCATATCAGCAGCTTTCAGATAATTTTTCCTTCAGGTGAAGTAATATAAACTTTCCAAGCAATTTCAAAACTTCTCACTTCTTTTATTTCTATTATCCCTACTAATGAAATGCTACTAAAGTTATTTATAAAAAAAACTTACCTTGAGGCTACTAAACATAGTTTACTTTTTAATGTACTTTTTAAAAGTTTTAGACAAAAAGCAAACACCAGTGATATTGTTCTTAGAAAGATTACTTTAAATGAAATAAAAATTAAAAATAATTATATATCACTATTACTTAAATAAAAAGATTGCCTTAACAAGCATCTTCTCTAGATAAAAAAGTGGATCTATGAAAGTAAAAACTGATCATTTTATATAAAGGCCCCTTATGGTTTTATTAGAGAAAGTGGGATAAAAAATGAAATGTTCAACCAATTTTCTTAAGCAGACATATTTTTCATAGAGTATTTCAAAGTCTCTTACCTTTTTGAGAAATGTTATTAATATATATTATTGACTGATACTTAACAACTCTGTTAACAAGAATTATTTGAATGGATTTACAGAACGATTAAGAGGAACACATAGTACATAATCATTCTTTCAATGTATGTTACTCTCTTATATTGCTTGTTTACCAATTAAACAATGTAAACAAATAGTGGGAATCTTCATACTTGTTCACAGATAGAAACTTCTTTGGTGTAGGGCTGTGTCCTAATTATAAATGTTATTTTAACCTTGCTTTTGGAACACTTGTCTCTTATTAAATATTTTCAGTTATGGGAAAAAAATCTGTCTTTGACTGTAAGCTCATTTTCTTGCTACTCAGCCAATATTTCCAATCATTGGGACTAATATGGCAGAGAAGTAGTCATTTGAGAATTATTTTTGTTTAAAACTTAAAGGAAGGCGGAGGGGATAGTTCTCTTTTGAAACAGGCACTTCACTTGTGGGAAGGAAAAGGCAACTCTATATATAATAATAGCAAATTATAAAAGAATGTATTGAAACAGTTTTTCCCTAAAATAAAAGTTGTTGGAAGGTAAATGTGGACTTATTTTAGCATGTGTCATGCAATCTTTGAGTTTTGATTTTCCTCAAATGCATACTGAATTTAGCAGTAAAAGAAATGTTGGAGTACAGAAACAAAAGCCATATAATGAGTGATTGTTGTCCTTAAGAGATACTATGTTATCTCTCATCCCTTTTGCTGTCCCTTGGTTATCTCATATTGTTACAGTATTTTACCTTGTTATCTGATATACTGTATATATACTTATTTGGTTATTTGAAATGGGATGGGGAGGGGGAGAAAACAAGATGAGGGATAGGGGGGAGGGAAATGGAACCAAGACATGAGAAGGGATGTCAGTGTTTGTGAAGTAATGCACCTCCTATCTGGTGAATGTAATGTAACCCTTCTATTAATTACAATGAAAGTATATAAAAAAGAAAAAAATGCTGAGAAAAGTCCCTAATAGACATTCCTGTTTGTCCAAATGCACTGTAATTCCTAACACACACTGGAGTCATGTAAGAAAAATCTCAAGAGTGCTAGGTCTCCTTCTGGACCTAATTCTCTTAATGATGTGATTTATGGCATAAGTAATTCATTTAACCTAGCCACTTTACATTTTTCACCTAGAAATGGAAGCTAACCACATCTGCCTTCCCTGCCTCTTATTTCAGAGGACTTTACAAGAAAAGAAGATAAAGAAGAAATGTGATATAAAATTCATAAACTAATTCTAACATACCAATGAAATGAAGGCTCCTAAGCTAAATCCTGTAAGTCATACAGGGAACCCACTTATGTGAGCAAATTTTTGGAACCGGGACAAGAGGAAAGACAGGAAGAGCAGATGAGAAAATGGGAGATCTATAAAGGACCTTTGCTATCCCTTGACACAAAAAAGTCGGGGTGGTGAAGGAATGGCCCTCAAAAGGTTTCTAATGCAAGTTTTGCTCTGCAGTATGCCTAGATCAATGTGTCCTAACTTCTGCAATAAATGAAATGCAAAATAACACTGGGATTTCATCTCCAAGAATGGCACCACCAACAGTATGAACAACAGCATACGTGGATAGGGATGTGGAAGCAGATGAACCCTATTATAGTATTGATGGGAACATAAACTACTGCAACCACTACCTATGTCAGTGGTATCCAGAGATACCACTTGTGGACACTTGTCAAAAGGATGTAAGTTAGGATACAGTAAAGATACACACACAGTAAAAACATTTAGAGATTTCATGTCTACAGTATTTACTGTAGCTAAGTTACAGAAACAGCCCAGGTGTCCTAAAGCGGACGAGTAGACTAAGGATGTGATATGATGTGTGTACACAATTGAATTTTACTTAACTATGAGAAAGAAAATTATGATATCATTTTCAGGAAAGTGGACAGACATGAAAGTATTATGTTAAGTCAGAAACAGAAAAGGGGCTCAGGTTTTCCTGTATGTGAAAGTTAGTTCTTAATTACAAACATATATTAAGGACATACAGAGGGTCATGTGTATCAACATACAAACATGTTGACTAAAGTTTGAGGACTGCAATGCTATAAGTCCTTCTAATAAGATCTCACAGTTTAGTTTAATGATTGCTAGCCAGCTGAGCCATATGTTGTCAAGAAGGAGCAAGATCAAGGGGAGTCAAGGCAGATGCGGGGTAGATGTACACTGTTATAATATCTTATACAGCTGGGGGATGAGGAATCCGTTGACTTGAGGAGATGGGTGGTGTTGGCAGACCTGGGAGAGAGCCATGTAAATGGTGGCACTGAGCACTAGACATTGTGCTCGTTGATTGATATGGTCCATGGAAACCCCTTTGTACAAAAAAATAAAAGGGAAATGTACACAGAACGTATAGTGCATTTTGAATAAGATCTTCACTGAGGCCTGGGTTAACACCATGAAAATGAACACAGAAAAATGTCAGTAGTGAAATTTCTGGTTAAACCAAGTGTGATAAAAACAAGTTTAATAAAAGGGCAGGTCATGTTTGCTGCCAAATGAGTTGTTTACACTTTTTCAATGGTTAGCTATTTCTGGTTCTAAATAATTATGGACAAATGGTTGTGGACAATAATAAGGTTACTATGTTTATGCACTTGTCTAAACATTATATATACAATACATATGTTATATAAATATGTTGCACACATATGTTATATACATTTGTATGTATGAGTATATATTATATACACATATGTAATGGACATGCATGTACATATATAAATTTAAACCGCATAATGATATTCTAAAATAAATACACTTACCCTCATTTTGGCCAGAAACTTGATGCACAGAGATGCTAAATAACTTAAATAACTTGCTTCAGTTAGTTTAGGAATACTAAATGTTAAAAATAAAAATAAATTTTTGTTGCAGTGCCTTCCTCTTTTTGCTTAGTAAAATTAGGAGGTGCTTTTGAAATAGGATAGCTTTTAATAATTATTTGGTAAAATCGATTGTGTATATTTTAGAAATAAAGAGACTTGGGCTGGGAGTGTAGCCTAGTGATAGAGTGCTCTTCTAGCATGCGGAAGCCCTGGGTTTGATTACTTGGTACTGCATACTCAGAAAAAGCCAAAAGTGGCACTAAGGCTCAAGTTGTAGAGCACACTAGCCTTGAGCAAAAACATATCCAAAGACAGTGCCCAGGCTCTGAGTTCAAGCCCCAGGACTGGCAGAAGGAAGAGGAGGAGGAGGAAGAAGAAGAAGCTTTCGACATTAGACATTTTGTGGAGGTGAGGCTCAAGTGTGTTTAGGTCACTGTCCCCCTTTTCACTCTCTGTGGGCCTGGCTAGGATGGCTACAGAAATTCTGTACTTAAGGCCACTTACGTACTTAGAAATCAGACATATTTAGCATTTTAGTTAAAAGATGTTTATTTGAAGGACCTTAATGTAAATACTTAAGTAAACTTTATTAGTCCTAATTTTCTCTTTCTTCACACTAAAACATATATTGTGGATCATTTTTCTTTTCAAATCTCTTTTTCAAGGCCACTCTCATCGTTAATTCACATTTAAGTTAACCCTTTTGAAACCTAGAGCCACTAGGCAATACCCATTTTTCTCCTGTCTGCCTGAAATTTATTTTTATTTTTTCTTCAGACTGCATTAGCTGGAAGACCTTTGAACTCAAATAGCATAATTTTCTCTTACATATAGGAATTACTGCACTAAGTATCCAGGCTTAATAAACTAAGGATCTCAGAACAATTTTGCTCTTTCTAATTTGAATCTAATTGCAGAATAGTAATGAAACAAAATTGTATTATACAGATTAACCCTTTTTTAACTCTCATTTTAAAGCCTTTTAAATTTTTGCCTGATTTTCATCTTAAGCTTTTTAATTTCTAATACAACCCAAAGGGCAGATTTTAGGAAGCCTAAGCACATGGCTCACAGCACTGTTAGGCTTTTTGGTTTCTGTCTGTAAGGGAAAGAAAGATAGTCCCTATATGAAACAGACATAAAGGATAAGATGTTGGCTTTATACTATATTAATGATGACCTTATTTAAATCACAGCCAATTTAGTTACATAGCAACTCTGCTGATAAACTTTCTATTTTATAAATGTAAGACATATCCACAAGTTCAGCCATTTACTTGAACCTTAAGTCCTTAGTCTTTTTCTTCCTATATTTTGCAATAAAAATTTAAGTCAATTTTTGCCTCCCAAGTCCTTTTCTCATCTAAAGCAAATCATAGTTTTACACCATGATGAAAGATTCTAAACATTAAAATAGATTATTTTGAACATATTCACATATACACACACACATTTATGCACAAAAGTTTTAGGGCATGCTTAGGTTATAAAAATGAAAATTGGCTGCAATTTCTTTTGGGATTCCAATTTGCCTGATATGAGAGAACCACATGGTCAGTGTTAAACAAACACAAACTATGTTAGTGCTAGATAAACATAGCAAACTATGAGACAAAACATAGAAACAACAAACAGCACTTCTTACCCTTGCCTAGAAAGTGTTTAGACAACTTTATTGGCAAGGCTTATAGTATATGGATTAAATTCTGAACCTCTCCTAGATGGGCTTTTAGTCTTCAAGGCCTATAAAGAAAATCTGGAAAAAAGAGAACATTCTTCCTAAATCAATTTATAGATGTAACAGAAGTTTATGGAAGGGTCTAGCAGCCCTCATCCTAGTGGGTTATTTAACTTATACAAGGCTCTGGATTTGCTTGAAGTTCTTATTTTTAACTCTTTATTTATCCCATTTTTTACATCTAAAACATTTTAATACTTTTTTGAGTCCAACTATGGCTGCAGCAGAGGAGCCAATGTCATGACAAGCTTTAAGATAACTTGTAAGATTGTCATTTGCAGCCTTGATAGAGTGTAAAGCATTTTAACACACAATTAGCATTATTAAACAGTAATCATTTGGAGAAGTCTCAACTCAGTCTGTAGTACAGTTATGAAGATTATCTTTTAACCATGTTATGAAATCAACATAAGGTTCCAGGTCTCCCTGGCTGATTTTTACAGAAGAGATAGCTGTTTGTCCTAGCTGGGTTACCTCTTTCTCTACTCTGCATACCTGATTAATTACATCATTTTTGCACACTACCTGTGAAGTCACTCCCAGCCAAGCTCCCTGTCTGGTAAGTTGACCTGCCTCAATTTCTATGGGAGGCGGGGTGTGTTGAATTTTCAAATCCTAGCTGTGAGCTTCCTCACTCCACAACATTTTAAACTATAGATGTTGGCTGGGTTCTCATTGCTCTTTGTTAGTAGAACTAAAGTCTTCTGCTACATTTTTTTCCAACTTTTTTTATTGTGAATAATAGAAGGGTTACATTGTATTCACCAGATAGAAGGTGCATAACTTCACAAACATTGATACCCTTTTCTTATAACATGGTCCCCATTTCCCTCCCACCCTTCCCCCACTTATCTTGATTCCCCCCTTCCCTATCTAATTTCAAATAACCAATTAAGCACATATAAAATATATCAGATAACATGTTGAAAAATAGTAACAATATGAGATAACCAAGGGATGGCAAAAGCAATAACATAGTACATTAAGGACAACAGTCACTCATTATATGGTTTTTGTTTCCTTATCCCGGAGTTCCTTACATTTAGTGTCGTACTATTTGGCCTAATGTCTCTAGATTTTGTTCTATTGTAAATCTCTGCTAGGTGAGCCCAAGGTTTCTACTGATTATGGCCAATGAGGGAGACTATTGGGCTTATGTTCCTTTGAGTCTGTTTCTGCCACATTTTTGTACTCTTTTTTCATCAGATTCAGTTTCCAGCAACCCTTTGCTCTTTGTTACAAGAGTTTAAAAAGTTTTCAGTCTCACTTTACACTCCTTGTCACAAGGCCCCAAATTTTCAGCAACCTCTTTCTTTTGCATAGAGTTTCCCACACAGGCCCATATTCTGGTGTCTGGAGGGCTTCAAGAGGCTCTACAAACATTATGATTAAATTACATAAAGAACAAACACTGAATGGAATTATCTTCCCCTGGATTTTAGCCACATTTTTTTAAAAATGCACAATCTCCTGCAGAGGTAACCAACAAGATAATGAAGTAACAAAAGCAAGTGAGCTTGCCCAACACAAAAGAAAAACAATGTGACCAAAAAATACAAGTTTAAAAGCTGACAGACAGTTCTTCAAGTGTAGAATATAATGCTTGGGGCACAATGGCTTGCGCCTGTAATCCTAGCTACTCAGGAGGGTGAGATCTGAGTGAGGATTATGGTTCAAAGGCAGCCTGGGCACAATAGGACCTGAGACTCTTATCTCCAATTAACTTCTAGAAAACTGGGAGTGGTGCTTGGCTCAAAGGTAGGGCAGTAGCCTTCAGCTGAAGAGCTCAGGGACAGAGCCCAAGTGGAGTTCAAGCCCCAGGACACACACACAAAAAAAAGTGTAGAGTATAAGATGTTTTTGTTGGTTGGTTGGTTGGGTTTTGTGGTGGTTGTTGGTTTGGGTCAGTGAATAAGTTCTGGACCTTGAACTCAGGACCTGGGTACTGTCCCTAAGTTTTTTCACTCAAGGCTAGCATTCTACCCCTTGAGCCATAGTTTTACTTCCAACTTTTTCAATGGCTAATTAGAAGAATTATGTAGTCTTTTCTTTCTGAGCTAGCTTTGAATTGTGATCCCCAATCTGTCTCTTGAGTAGCTAGGATTACAGATGTGAGCCTGTGGTGCCCAACAAGTAAAAGTTTGTTGTTCATGCTGCAGCTGCTGTTGTTGTTGTTGTTTTCACAACTTGTAATATCTTCTTTAGGAAAAAGAGAAAAGTTATACATTTATGTGAGTTTACATATAATACTTGCTGTTTCTCAAAAGTTTTATCAGTACATGTAAAGCTTTACATGCTCCAAGAACTCTCATGGGTGATTTGATTTCATGTGATCCACCACAGAAGAATAACTAGAGATAACAATGGGGAAAATATTTATCAAAAATTCACCACAAAGGAGTTGATAATATTTGAATGATAATCAGTGCTTTGAAAGTCAGGTTATGGTGTCAATAAAACAACTTTAAACAAATGAAGTGTGGAAAAAAGTTGAAACTGACCAGTATACCACTTGTCAAGACTTTGCTGAGCCTAACAGAATAGTCAGTGTGATAAATCCACACTTGAGGTTCCTGTTGTCACATTAACCAGCTCTCCAAAGTTGGTGCCAAGAAACCTAAGGCCCCAAAGCCATTGATCTTACAGGGGAGTTTCTCTGCAGTTGTCCTCATCCAGTGGGAGGGGAATTTTCACTGTGAAGATATTTTTCCCCCACAGCAAGCTGAGAAATTATTATAGTCCTCTGTAGTCTTGTATGTTGTTCCTTTCTGCAAACAAATTGTGAATAGTGCAGCCTTAAGACAGCACTACCATTGAAATTCCTGGAAACTAAATTAACCCAACTAGAATATAATGTCATTTTTAACCATTTAATATGAATCTTTTGCAACTTATGTTCTTTAAAAAAAATCTGTCTCCAGCTCTTCTTCCTCCTCTTCTGTCTTTTGGAATCCCTGCTCAGTTAAATTGTCGCCACCATCCTTCAAAGCTTGTAACAGGGAAAACAATGGTTTTCTAATTAACATTCTACTAGAATAATCAATTCCTTATAGAAATGCATGATATTTTTTTGTCAGTCATGGGCCTTGAGCTCTGGGCCTGGGCCCTGTCCCTGAGCTCTTCAACTCAACAGTAGGGCTCTACCATTGAGTCACAGCACCACTTCCGGTTATCTGGTGCTAATTGGAGATGAGTCTCATGGACTTTAGTGCCCAGGCTGGCTTTGAACCACGATCCTCAGATCTCAGCCTCCTAAGTAACTAGGATTACAGGCGTGAGCCACCAGTACCCGGCTGCATACTATTTTTGACTACTAGATTTTGATGCATAGATCCCAAAACATGACTCCTGGTATCACTGCATTTCCTAATCAGTCTTCTTTATTCATGGACCCTACAACAGTAGGAGTACAAGTGAAAGTTCTTTTATTCCTACTCCAAAGAAGAAAAATGTCCATGCTATTGTCCTCATATAGATCTCCCTCCCCCAAATCTTGTTATGTCTATTCTGTTTTCTACATCCACTTATTCTATGGTCTTTGTCTTTCTCAGTGTTCTAGAGGGCCAATTTTTTAAATTTTCTTTGCCTATGATTTCTGGTTGGTTTGAGTTTGAAGGCAACAATAAGGTAAGAATAAAGACACTTGGTTTACATTCCTTCCATTTCCTGCATGCTGCACTGAGATTCTGAAAGATGTGACTTCACTCCAAAAACTACCATTTCTTCTCTCATTCCAGCCCTAGACCAGATTTTCATGTGAACTGAAGGTTAATTAGGCTTGAAGGGAGTAATGGCTTTCCAATCTAGCTAATGTTCACCTGTTGTTATTTTTAACCACACTCACGTCTCTGTATTTTCATTACTAAAATATCCTTTCCTAAATCCCAGCAGATTATGGCTTGTTTCCTATCAAAGCAGAATATGCAGTCCTAACCCAACCATTAAAAGAGTTTGTAACTCATGGCATGCCCACAGCATCTCTCCACTCCCTGCCTGCTTCGCAAAACGTCCTCTACCAAGACAGATTCTTCTTTCTCCAATGCTTACCTGCTGGGCCATTTTTCTCATCAAGACTGTAACTCTTTACCTTCTAACTCCAAGTCCTTCCAAATGCTTTTCAAATCCTGACATATCCAAGCATTTTCCATGGAGAAAAAAGTCAAAATCATATATATATATATGTATGTATATATACACACACATATATATATCGCTATTTCTCTTATTTTTTCCATAGCTAATTAGATGCCTGTTTGTTTCAAACACAATTGACTTTATTGGTATATATTTCCCCCAGGCACTGAAGTCTTCTGTACTAAAATAATCTCACTCAGATAATTCTTTCTTGACTCTAATTTTCCAGTTTATTCCCCTATGGATCACCTACATGCACTGAACTTTTATTTAAGAGACAGTGTTCCTGCATCATCAGTTTGGGTAACCTCTGTTTCAGAGACATATCCATTCACATTGAAATATTCTTTACATGGCAAAGTTTCCTTCATCTTTCTAATGGAAATATTCTGTTGAAAATCAGTATACCATTAAGTACTTTGTATGAATTATCTTATTTAATTTTACTATAATTGCTTGTGTAAAGTTGAAGAAATATGGGCAATCATAAAATTTAAAACGAAATCCGACCCAACTTCAAACATGCATCTTAAAAGCTAAACTAATGGAAATTTGTAATATAAGGCTAATCCAGAAAGTCAAACATCATGAACCTCCTGGTGTGATCTCTAACTTTTATTCCCAGGCCATTTTGTGTATAAATCCTCAGGCTCTATTGTCCTGATTGGCTTACTTTCTGTGTCTTCTACTCTATAGCCTTTAAGAATCTAAATTGTATTTTGTTTGTTTTTGTTTTTATTTTGTGGATTTTTTTAATGGATCCTTGTCTCTAAATTCTGACCTTGGATAATTTTTTTAGGCAGCCTCAAAGTGGATGAAATTATTAATGTGCACTATCAGAGTTATCGCTACCAAGACTTAATAGGAGTCTTAAGTATAGAATAATTTCTCATAATTGTTAATACTTTCTAAAAGAAAGACACTATTTTAATATGAAAACAAAGTAATATCTCTCAAGAATTGTCACTGTAATATTTTCTAAAGTGTTCATGTTCCTTAACATACTACATTCTATAGTAACCAAGTATTTATACAATGTGCCTTCTGACCATTTCACTGTGGCAAAAATAAATGTTTTTCCTTGGTTTGTTTAGTTTTTAATTAACCAATAATGATTAAGAAGGCTTGGTTCTGTTAACTTTCATTGATTCAGTCACAAATGTACACAGCTAGTACTTATGCCTTTGTAACCAACATCACCTGTTGTAAATTTGCTGCACAGTACAAAACACTATTTATCTACATGTCCACATTTATAATTCATGTTATTTCTAATTTACTCAATTTACAGTCAACAATATAGTGCAGATGGTAGGTGGAAAGCAGTCAAACCTCTACATTAAAAATGAAACCAACTCATTAGAATAATTAAATATGTAAATAATATCCTCTGACCACAAAGCATTTTGTGAATAAGAATAAGGTTTTTCAGAGGTAGGGGCAAGAGAGGGCAATTGGGGGTGATGAATATAATCAAAGTACATTATATACATGAATAGAAATGCCATAGTCAGTGTTTGCTGAAGTGTAGTTCAGTGGTGGTTGCTTGCCCAAGATGCCCAAGAGCCTGGGTTTAATCCCCAGTACCACAAAAAAAGAAAAACATTTAAATTCTAGCCTAAAAACATCATACTGAAATCCATTATTTTGCATGAATACTCAATGCTAATATAAAAGAAAAAGAATGGGTTTTAGCATGCAAGCAGATAATCACCACCTAGTTAATGTCATAAATAAATACAATAATTATAACTAATGTCTTTGAGGACTGTGAACTGCCAGCCATTATTTTCAATGCTTTATATGCATTAATCCTCCTTATCAAAAAAACAACTTTGTACAATAGGTATTATTTCCCTCAACTTGTTGGTAAGAAAACTAAGGTTTAAAAAGAGAAAGTTTTGGGAAAGTTCATAAAGTGGTATATAGCACCATGAATTGTGGCCATTGAATTGTAACCATTATGGAAGACTGCCTTTTCAAACTTAAAGCTGAATTCATTGTTGTTGGTGATCATTCCTTTCAGAAAATTCAGAATAAAAAGTACTCTGGCTTTTATTCTTGCCTTTATTGAGTTTGGGGACTGATTTGTTTCTACCTTGTGAAAAAAAATACCCAATGAACCATCACAATTAATTACAAACAGGGATTAAATTATCTCAGTTATCTCTCTCTACACTGTCACTATGAAGTAGGTTTGAGTTGTCATGCAGAGATAGTATGCTGTCCTAATTAAAAACACACCTGCAAGAACCAGTTTTGCCTGAGTTTGAAATCTGTCTACACTATTTTCTAGCTGTGTATTTCAATGTCCTCATCTATGAAATGGGGTGTTAGAGTTGATTTTATGGAGGAGGAGGAGATGATTTCATTGCCTGATCTATATGAAGCATGTTGACAGTACCCAGCAAAATAAATGCTAGCTATTCATATTTTCTAACTACAAGATTATTTACCTTGTTGGTAAATGTTCATTAGATAACTTAACATAGAGATTAATAAACAATTATTCCAGCTTGTAGATCAGTGCGCACTGTCTTTTGTTAGCATGAGCTCTGTTTCATGACTTTTGAAGTCCATGTAAGGCAGAAACATGGACATAGGTTAACTAATGGATTTTAAATTTCCAGGAATTTATTACAAATTAATGGAAGTTGCAGGCACTTAATTGCTTAGCCATAAGGAGTATTTGTGTGTGTGTGTGTGTGTGTGTGTGTGTGTGTGTGTGTGTGTGTGTGTGTGTTAACTTTACCCTTATACTCTCTACTTGGGTCCCTAAATGGTCATTTCAGCACCAAGGACAGCACTTTGCACAGCCTGACTTTGAAGCAGAAAGCTACAGGATCTGTTATTTTTTAGAAATTTGAGCAAGGAATTGTGTACGATGCCATTAATATCTTGTACCACAGAAGTGCATGGGTTTTTTTTCTAGTCAAAAGAAGTCAAGATCATTATAGTGTCTAACTGTCAAAGAAAGAAATGACTACAATTTCAGCTACAATTGCATTGTTTCCAACCCCACTTTATTTTATTTATTCTGTAGCACATAAAATGTATTGTACAGGATTGTTTTTGGTCACTTGTGAGGCCTAAACTTAGAGCCTCAGCACTGTCCCTGATCCTCTTTGTGCTCAAAGAGAACACTCAGCCACTTGAGCCAAAGCATCATTTCTGGGTTTTGAGTGGTTAATTAGAGATGAGAGTCTTGTGGAGTTTTCTGCCTGGGCTGGCTTCAAATCACCATCCTCAGATCTCAGCCTCCTGAGTAGCTAGGATTATAGGCATGAACCACTGTGTCCAGCTTCGAAGATGTTTTAACTAATGTGTTCCAAAATTTGTCACAAAATTATACATTCTGACAGTGCTTTTGACCAGTACAAGAATCATTATGATTTTTCTATTTTTCTGTGTTTAAAAATAAGGTAAATTAATTCTGAATTGGTTTTAACAGTTGAATATTTCTCTCCAAGATAAAGGCACTGAGTAAATTCCAAGAACAGGCTTTCTTTGACAAAATTTCTACTTTTGTGCATGTTTTCCACTCTTAAAATGATAAGGCCTTTCAAGGGCCTTTATAGTCTACAAGACTATTTTATTTTAACTTCACACATAGCTATTTTTAAATTGTGAAATAAGGATGCATCTTTCATATTTCTTTTAAGGAGTGCATTTTTAGGATGTAGAGTTCCAAGAAAAATGCTACAAGGACAATAAAATATTAGAGAGGCTGGGTGGTGGAAGGAAAAATGTAGTGGTCCTTTTTGCAGTAACACAAGGATGCACTGCCACTCTTAAAGGAAGCTGAAATCTTCAAAGCAGGCTGCAGTGGTTCACACTTCTAATCCTAGCTACTCAGGGAGGCTGAGATCTCAGGTTTGGGATTCAAAGCCAGCCCAGGCACTAAAGTTGGTGAGACTCTTATCTCCAATTAACCACTAGAAAACCGAAAGTGGGGCTGTGACTAGGGATAGGGCTGTAGCCTTGAGCTGAAGAGCTCAGGGACAGCACCCAGGCCCAGAGTTCAAGCCCCATCACCAAAAACTAAAAATCTTCAGGAGGACCATTAATTGTCATTAATTGTTCCATTAATTACTTAATGGAACAAGGAAGAAACAGAAATTTTCAAGTTTATAGAACTCTTTCCAAAGCCAACATTCCAGCTTCTTCTACAATGATAGATATCGAATTAGATATAGATACAGATACAGATATAGATATAGATACCAGTACAGGAACAGCTACAAGTACAGGTATAGGTACAAGTATAGATTGAAGGACATATTCTGCTCTTGGCCTCTTACTGTTAGGAAGTGAATGGCTTTACTCTTCCAAGATGCTTCTGCCTTGCCCAGACAAGAAAGAAATGGTTTCGGTGAACTGAAACCATTAGCTAGTAAGAAGAAAGAGGAGGAAGAGGAGGAGGAGGAAGAGGAGGAGGAGCAGGAGGAGGATGGGGGGGAGAAAGAAAAATAAAGAGAAGAAAAAGAGATAGAAAAGAAAATCTTTCACCTGTCACATTTTTATGTCAGGTATTTTGTCACAACAATAAAACATCTACTAGCCCAGATTACTTAGGTGAGCTTCTGTGTATTTATTTGTGTGGCTTGTTTTGTGTTTATTTTATTATTGATGATGTTTGCCACAGGATCTCTACATAGAATTCAGATTGGCACCGAACTCCTGATCCTCCTGCCTTGACCTCCTGAGTGCTGTGATTCAATGAACCCACACTAGCTCTGTCTGGTTTTACTTATTTAAGGAACTTCCATGTTGCTTTCATTAATGGCTGCTCTCATTTACATCTTGTTCCCAGGGTACAAGGTTGCCCTTTCTCCACACCCTTGCCATATTTATTCTCTTTAGTCTCTTGATAATAATCAAATGATGTAACATTTCATTGCAGTTTTCATTTTAATTTCCCTAATGGTTAGAGATGTTGAGTATTTTTTTCACTTATCTGTTGGTAAGTTGCCTGTCTTCTCTTGAGAAAGATCTAATCAACTCCTTTGCTCACTTCAGTAGCTACTTGTTTTCTTGTTATTGAGCTGTTTCAGTACCTTAATCTAACTCAAACACATGCTCTGAGCTTTACTTAAGTATTCCTATTCTATGATCCATACAAATGTTTTCAAATAAATCATTACAAAACCTTTGTGGCAATACTAAAAATGTTACCATTAGATTCAAATTTGTCACACTCCAAGGAAAATAAACAGACAAGTTTATATAACATTTGTGGCAGAATTTGTATGTGTAAAAACAAGCACATGTGACTATAGCAAAGCAATTTTAGTAAAAATAAACAAAAATTCTTTCAACAGAATTAAATTAGAAGGAATCAAGAATATAAAGACAAGCTTGTGTTACCTAGCAAACACAAGGACTCAATATCAATCTTTATAAAGTCATTCATACTGGGCCAGGAGTTTGGCTTAGTGGTAGAGTGCATGCCTAGCATGCACGAAGACCCAGGTTCGATTCCTCGGCACCACATACATAGAAAAAAGCCGGAAGTGGTGCTGAGGCTCAAGTGATAGAGCTCTAGCCTTGAGAAAGTCCAAGGACAGTGATCAGGCCTGAGCTCAAGCCCAGGACTAGCGCAAAAAAATAAATAAATAAATAAATAAATAAATAAATAAATAAATAACTTCATACTATATATATTTAAATATATATATATGTTCTTCATATATAAATGATGACACTAGGAATAGCATGGTACAGGCACAAAAACAGGCATTAGACCAAAGGAAGAAAAATGAAGATCTAGAAATAAGTCCACACTGTCACACCCACCTGATTGTTGGCAATGTCTAAAACAAATGCCAAAGAAAAGGCAAACTCTTCAATTAATTATTTTGCCAGTCCTGGGGTTTGAAATCAGGGCTGAAGCACTTTACCATTTGAGCCACAGCGCCACTTCTGGATTTTTCTGTGCATTTGGTACCCAGGAATTGAACTCGGGGCTTCATGCATACTTCGCAAGCACTCTACCCTCTACCACTAGGGCCACCCTCTTGGCCCATTCAATTAATAATGTTGGAAAAACCAGACATCTTCATGTAGGTGACATAAACTACATCTCCACTCTCACTCTGCACAAAAAAAATCAATGCAAATGGATACGAAGTTTAAATGTAAAGCTGGAAACTTGGAAATTACTATGGGAAAACATTTAATGATGTAGGCATAACCAATTACTTTCTAAATAGTACTCTAATTGCTCAGTATAAAAGAGAAGGAATTAACAAATTGAGTTTCATCAAATTAAAAACTTTCTATACTTCAAAGGAAACAATTTCCAGAATCAACAGACAATCCACAGGATAGAAGAGAAAGAGTAATATATGCAGGATGCTTTTGGTAAAAGCACTTTATATGTAAGCTCTAAACATCACAATGTAGTCCTTTGGTAGGATTCATTTATGTTAAATTTTCAAAACCAGAAAGAAACTAAGGCATATCAAGGTTTAATAGCTTAATTCTTGGAGGAATTTTAGTTTTTAACTTGTAAGTTTTACTTGTGAGAGAGTATTTACTCTGTGGTGATAGGTATGAGTAGAAGGAAAAAAATTTTCTTCAAAACTAAATAATATAGGCAGGCTAAATTAAAGGTCAACAAAATGAACACCAAGAAATGGAACTTGATAGGTATGGAGTGAGGGCGAAAGGAAGGCATGAAGAACTAATGAAAAGAAGGAGAAGAGAGCCATCAAATATTCAATACATATCCTACAAAATTTTTAAATGTTGAAAAGATGAAGCTAAGCAAAATGAACTCCAGGATAGGGTGGCAGAGAGTTATCGTGTGGTTGCTGTTTTCAATGTACTATGTGAAGTCATTTCTTTACTCTTTTGGAGGTTTTTTTTATGGGTAATCCCCTGTTGTTTTATCTGGCTTTTGTACCTGGTATATTGTATATACATTTATTTGTTTGTTTGACTCAGGGAAGGGAAGGGGGGAAACAAGATAATGAGACAAAGGACAAAGGGTAAACCAGTATAACAGCAATATTCACAAGACTATGTTGGAAATGAACTTTACAACTTGGTAGGAGGTTGGAGGACGGAAAGTGGTAGAAAAACAAGGAAGGCATAACTATGTTCAAGAAGTAATGTACCTGCTACCTACGAATGTAACTGTAACCCCTCTATACATCATCCTGACAATAAAACAAAATTTTAAAAAATGTTGGAAAGAGTGACATTGATCAAGATGCATCATATTAATAAACTGCTTTGTTGGATGGTAACTCTTTCATAAAACTACTTAAAGATCAAGATATTTTTAAAACCTAAATAAAATACATTATATTTTAAAAGATATTATCATCTATCAATTGGTTTTATATTGCTCAAATACTCAGTAAATCCACAATGTACACTAAAACATTAACTTCTAAAATAATGCACAGAAAATATGCAATGTCTCAAACAGCACCCAAAACAGTTGAATTTACTACCTACAGTTCATCTTCTAACCTAAGCATTCATTCTAAGAGGAAATTAATGATAACTGTTCACTCCCGGCCACTCATGCTTCCAAAAAATATCTGATTATGTGTGCTGTGTGGATGCTTTGTAAAATAAGCTAGTCAATTAAGTCAGATCTAACAGTTTTCTTAGAAGATAGCTACACTGTACTAGCCATCTTTCCATTATGCTAATCAAACGCCTAAGATTATCAACTCATGAGGAAGAAAGCCCTGTAGGGTTTTTTTTTCCCCCTTAGGGTTTTGTACATTTCAGTCTGGGTTGAAGCAGCACCTGCTGATGGGGAGGCTGTTCCCATCAAGAGCAGGAAATGAGGAAGGAAGGGCGGGTCCTACCATTCCTGCCAATCACTGGAAGAACTCCTACTATAAAAACTCTCCTAGTGCACCCACAATCAGCATTTGTTTCTGCAATTTACTCTGTACACATTCAGTGTTTTGATGAAATGAGTCATTTTGTTTACTTCCTTTGGTAGTAAGGATCATTAATCAGCTACAAAATGATATTACTAAAATATCTGAATATTTAGTTAAAGTAGTCCTTATACTAGCAAGATATGTGTCCAATGCCACCAAACTAAGAATTAGACACTCGATGTAGTAAATTCTTAGGGGAAAGTCTGTAGCATGCATAGGAGGGAAGAGGGAAATATTCTAACTCAGCTTTTATTCTTTGGCATGGGATCCCTAAGGATTTTGTCTTTCAGAAGAAATCCTCAAGATCTGAATCCAGTTCATGATGTTGAACAAAGGTTATAACATACACAGTGGATATCGTATCATCAAAATTCTTTCAAGCAACTCCTCCTTCAACACTAGACTTAGTGACAAAGCACAGAAAACTACAGGAGAGCTCTGGCCCGCATTGCAGGATTGGTAAGAGTGGGCTTGATGAGACCTCAGCCCCTAAGAGCAGCAGCACACTGTCAAGCTGTGCAGAATGGGACATCACCCACGGATGACCAGTGGGAGGCCACATCTGCATTCACACCACCACATTGGCCTCCTTGGAACATGCAAAGAATCAGGCCATGCTGAAATCAGAAGTGAAGAGTTATCTGCTCATAGTAGTTCCCCAAGGAATCAAACACAAATTGAATAAGCTTTGACATCTGTACAAATCTCATTGAAGGTACTTGATATTTGAAAGCTGTTTCATAATGAGTGTGTTAATTACCCACTTGATTAAGAAGTGTCTTGTTCTGACACTGCTTTGAGGTTGGCCACCAGGAACAATGCTTATGGAGAAATGTACTTCCAATCTTCATAGAATCCCCACTATTTAGTGACAATTCAGGGGCAGACCCCTCTATTTGTAGGGGGAATTTAATTTTTTTGAAAAAAAGAAAAGAATTTTCAGAGCTTTCTCTACTGATCCTAAAACTTTAAGGACACTGTACCCTCTGTTGCTCAGGGTCTCTGCTCAAGGACCCATATAATTATTTTGTGCTTTCTTTCAGTTTAGCCAAAAAAGAAAAAATCTTCATCATAAATGGATACAAAGACATTCGATTGTCAAAAAATTAGAGCTATGCGTTTTTTCCTGTCTAAAGACATTTGACTCTTTCTTCCAGTTTTACAGTGTGCATTTACTTTTATGTTTAAAATACAAAGTTTAGAGGGCCAGAAGTGTGGCCTAGTGGTAGAGTGCTTGCCTAACATGCACCAAGACCCAGGCTCCTTCCTCGGTATCACATACATAGAAAAAGCCAGAAGTAGTGCTGTGGCTCAAGTGGTAGAGCTCTAGCCTTGAGAAAACCCAAAGATAGTGCTCAGGCCCGGAACCCAAGCCCAGGACTGGCAAAAAAAATTATGAAGTTTTTAATTCTTACCAAATCCATAAACTTCTGCTCTGCTCTTTTTCAAGCCTTGCTTCTGTCTGCTCCACTTATTGCCACTTCTGTTCCATTTATCTATGTCTATCTTTGTCCTTTGTATGGAGGACCAAAATCATTTGGACACTGAACACAAACTTATCAAGAGCAGAAGCAATTGGAACACTGGGTTTTCACTGAGACAGAACTGCTGATCTGAGACAAGATATACTATGTTCTATTTCAGTATCCAGGAAGCCACATCGGACACCTGGCTATCCATTTAGCAGCAAATTTCATTATAATCCAAATAATAATTAAAATACTATATAATTTCCTTCTAAACAACAAGGATTATATGGTCTCTATCCACTGATATTCTTCTCCAAATTTTAAATGAGAAACCAATATAGCCACTTATCCAAACTTAAAGATGATTCTTACTAAGACATCATAGCAATCAGACTTCTTAACGTTATTTGTGATTGCTTGTACATTGGTGATCATGTTAATCAGCCCCAAGATCATGATTGGTCATTGCTTAACCCATTCCATTCACATCTCCATGAACTCAGCTCATGGCCTGAAGATCTACTACATTTTCCTCACAACTCATTCTTCAATTATGCCTTATCTTCTGCCTGTCCAGAATGAATCTCCATGCCCATTATTCACTTACAAGACATTTTCATTGCTTTCTTCATCCTCATATAATGTACCATCTGTACAATACAACCAAACACAGCTGTATCTGCTTAGTTATTATGCCCAAGAGACAATTTCCTTTCTTTTGCCCAGGGACTCTGCTTCTTCAGGTATTCGAATTATAATCTGCTTTGTTGATTTTTCTCTTCACTGGATCTTGCTATCAACATAGAGATTTGCTTCCTCCATCTTGACTAATTTTCTTTAAGACTGCTACCTTATCTTCATAATTCTTAAAAAAATAAAAATCAAACATCTGTTCAAATTCCATGATTCTATTTTCATGCTTACCACTTCTGTCTAGAACTTACTTCAATCAAGATTTTATACCAACCATGCTGTGACAACACCTGTTGTCCAGTTACTTGTCATCCCTATATTTTTTTCTCAACATTTCATTTTTGGTCTTTGAATTTAATTTGAATTTGGGGAACATCAAAACCATGATTATTTCCTTCACAAACTTTCGCATCTAGCTTTTCAGCTTCCAAAATAATTCTTACTATTTCTCTTAATGAGTCATCTCAACTTCCTGTGATGGATGGCTTTGCTTCTTTACTGCCTAGATAGTAAATGCCCTTGGGAGTTTATTCCTATGACCTCCTGAGGTTAACTCACTTCATTCTATCAGCTTTAATTATGATCATCAAGTAAAGGACTTCAAAGTTTGACTTCAGATTCAAACTCTTCTGTGTCCTTCAGAAGACAATATACAAAAAGCTTTGCTTCCATAAGCTTCTCAAATCAACTTATTCCCAACATTTCTGCCTCCAAATTCTTCATCAGTATATTGCAACATCATTTACTTGCATCTTCTTTATATTAAATTCCATGTCAAGTCTATCAACAAATTCATCTTAGTATCACCTATCCTGAGTCATTAGCATTTTCATTCAGCACATGGTCATCAAATCCTGAAAAGTTTCTTGTTTCTACTTGGGTCTTTTCTACACAGAACCACTACAGGGGCCCATTAAGACCTATAAAGCACACAAAATACCACCTCTTTTGGGATGCAGCAAAGGCAATACTCAGAGGAAAATTTATAGCTCTGAGTGTCTACATTAAAAAATTGGAAAAATAGCAAACCAACAATTTAATGGTGTACCCTAAGCTCTTGGAAAAAGAGCAACAAACCAATCCCAATTCCAGTAGAAGGAAGGAAATTATTAAAATCAAAGCAGAATTAAATAATTTGGAGTCCAAAGTATAGAAAGAATCAACAAGGAGTTGATTTTTTGAAAAAATTAACAAAATTGACAGACCCTTAGCAAATCTTACCAAAAAAGAAGAGAACACACCCAAATAAACAAAATCATAGACAAGAATAAAAATATCACAACAGAAATTACCAAGATTCAGAGCATCATAAGGGAATATTTTTCAAACCTTTATGCCAACAAATTTGAGAATCTAGAAGAGATAGATGACTTTCTAGCCAATATTAACATACCCAACTGAGCATGAAACAAACAAACCTATTTCAAATAAACAAACCAATTTCAAGTTCTGAAATAGAAATGGCAATAAGCGACCTCCCATCCAACAAAAGCCCAGGGCCTGATGAATTCACAGCTGAATTCTCTAAGGCCTCCAAAGCAGAGCTCACACCAACACTACTCAAGTTCTTCCATGGAATTGAAAGCAAAGGCTCTTTGCCAAACTCATTCTACGAAGCCACCATAACCCACATCCCAAAACCAGACAGAGACTTATCAAAGAAAGAGGACTATAGACCCATTTCTTTGATGAATATTGATGCAAAACTGCTCAACAAAATACTGGCCAACTGTCTTCAGCAACTCATCAAAAAATATACACTATGATCAAACAGGATTCATCACAGGGAGGCAAAGCTGGTTCAACATACACAAGTCACTCAATATAATTCAACACATCATCAGGAGAGAGGACAAGAATGACATGACTGTCTCAATAGATGCAGAAAAGGCATCTGACAAGATCCAACACCCCTTTATGCTGAAAGCTCTGGAGAAACTAGGAATCCATGGAATATTCGTCAGTGTAATAAAGGCTGTGTATGACAAACCCACAGCTTTCCAAATAAGAAAAGAGGAAGTGAAACTTTCCCTATTTGCAGATGACATGATTGTATTTAAAGAACCCTATAGTCTCCACTCCCAAGTTGCTTCAACTGATTCAAACTTTGACAAGGTAGCAGGGTATAAAATTAACCCTCAAAATCAACCACCATCCTTTATGCCAACAACAAGAGGAGCAAGGCAACAATCAGGAAAGCAACTCCTTTTTTGATCACCTCAAAGAAAATAAATTACTTAGGAATTAACTTAACTAGGAACGTAAAGGAACTTTTTGATGAAAAATTTAAAAACCTGAAAAAGGAAATTAAAGTAGAACTGAAGAAATGGAAAAACCTCCCATGCTACAGGATTGGAAGAATTAACATCATGACAATAGCTATCCTGCCAAAGACTATCTACAAATTCAATGCATTACCCATCAATATTCTAATACCATTCTTTAAGGAAATAGAAGAGGCAATCTAAAATTTTATATGGAATAATAAAAGACCCCGTATAGCAAAACCAATTCTCAGCAGAAGAACAGCACAGGAGAAATTTCAATACCAAACATTAGACTCTATTACAGAGCTACAGTAACCAAACAGCTTAGTTACAGAAGAGATAAAAATCAACCCACAGACTTATGGCCACATAATCTTTGAAAAGAGACACAATAAATAGAATGGAAGAAAGACAGCCTCTTCAACAAGTTCTGCTGACAGAACTGGTTAAGCACCTGGAGAAAACTAAAGTTGGATCCTTCTATGTCACCCTGCACCAGGATTAACTCCAAATGGATCAAGGTAAAAGCAGATACACTTAAAACCTTACAAGAAGGAATAGGAGATACACTAGGTCTCCTTGGCACAGGTTGAAACTTTCTTAATAATGACCCAGAAACACAACAGATTTTTAAAAAAGTTTGGACAAATGCAACTGCATTAAACTGCAGAGCTTCTGTATGGCAAAAGACATAGCTAGCAAATTAAATAGAAAGCCAAGAGAGTGGGAGAAGAGCTTCACCAACCATACAACAGACAAAAGCCTCATATTTAAAATATATCAACACCTCAAAAAAATAAATCTCTCTAGACAAATCTTCAAAGAATCAACCAGCCCATTAAAGATGGACCAAAGACTTAAAGAGAGTCTTCTCTGAAGAAGAAATAAGAATGGCCTATAGACACATGAAGAAATGCTCGATATCTCTGGCCATTAAAAAATGCAAATCAAAACAACTCTAAGATTCCACAGCACTCCAGTTAGAATGGCCAGGATCAAGAAAAATAATAACAACAGATGCTGGAGGGGATGTGGCCAGGAGGGATCACTACTACACTGTTGGTGGGAGTGCAAACTCATGCAACCACTATGGAAAGCAGTATGGCAGTTCCTCAAAAGACTAAACATGGAGCTTCCCCAAAGACCCAGCAATTCCACTACTTGGCATTTACCCAATCATCCAGAAACAAAGACATACTAAATCCACTAGCCCAATGATGTTCATTGCAGCACAATTTACTATAGCAAAGATAGGGAACTAACCCACATGCCCCTCAGTTGATGAGTGGATCAACAAGATGTGGTTTTTATATACAATGGAATTCTGTGCTGCTGTCAGAAAGAATGACATTGCCCCATTTGTAAGGAAATGGAAAGACTTAGAAAAAATCATATTAAGTGAAGTAAGCCAGACCCAAAGGAACATAGGCTCAATGGTTTCCCTCATTTATCATTAGTATAAACCTTGAACTCTCCTAGCAGAGGTTTACAACAGGGCAAAACCTAGATACATAAGGCCATATAGGATGAGGCTAGATGAAATGACCTCCAGGATATAGAAACAAGAGCCATATAATGTGTTATTGTTGTTCTTAATGTACTATGTTATTTCTCATCTCTTTTGTTGTCCCTTGGTTTTTTTAATATTGTTAAAGTAGCTGACCTTGTTATCTGGTATTATTGTATATACGTTTATTTGTTTATTTGAAATAGGAAAGGGAAGGGGGAAACAAAATGAGGGGAGGGAGTTGGTGGAGTGAAATTGGGACAAAAAACATGAGAAGGGTCTCATTTTGTGTGAAGTAATTCACCTACTATCTGGCAAATATAACTGTAACTCTTCTGTTAATTACAATAAAAAGACCTATAATGATGTCATTCCTTACCCTAAATTTACCAAGTTGTATTCTAACTGTACCTGCCTCATTCCTCATAAACAGTACTTAACATCCTCACTCTAATTCATTAATCCAGCCACACTGACACAGAAAATTCTTCTAACTCAGAGCCTTAATCCTGAAGTTTTCTCTTCTCGGGCCTTCTTTCCCTAGATGTCCTTGGTTATATTTAGATTGAACTTCAAATTTCACAATGGACAGATAACTTGAAAATAGTATTTTGTGCTACCTTCTTCTCCCTATTTCATTTTTTCATATAAATGATCACCAACTATCACAGAAACAACTAGCGAATACAAATAACTTTGTTTTTTAAAAATCATCCAGCTAGGATAAGTGGGACTTCATTAAACTGCAGAGCTTTTGTATGGCAAAGGACATAGCTAGTAAATTAATTAGGAAGCCTACAGAGTGGGAAAAGATCTTCACCAACCATACAACAGACAAAGGCCTCCTATCTAAAATATATCAGCAGCTTATAAGATTAACTCATTTCAAAACTAATCTCCAAAGTAACAACCATCCCATTAAAAGATGGGCCAAAGACTTAAAGAGAGTCTTCTTTGAAGAAGAAACAAAAATGGCCTATAGACACATCAAGAAATGCTCAACATCTCTGGTAATAAAAGAAATGCAAATCAAAACAACTCTAAGATTCCACAGCACTCCAGTTAGAATGGCCAGGATCAAGAAAAATAATAACAACAGATGCTGGAGGGGATGTGGCCAGGAGGGATCACTACTACACTGTTGGTGGGAGTGCAAACTCATTCAACCTCTATGGAAAGCACTATGGCAGTTCCTCAAAAGACTAAACATGGAGCTTCCTCCAAGACCCAGAAATTCCACTACTTGGCATTGACCAATCATCCAGAAACAAAGACATATTAAATCCACCAGCACAACAATGTTCATTGCAGCACTATTTACCATAGGAAAGATATGGAACCAACCTAGATATCCCTCAGTTGATGAGTGGATCAACAAGATGTGGTTTTTATATACAATGGAATTCTATGCTGCTGTCAGAAAGAATGACATCACCCCATTTGTTAGGAAATGGAAAGACTTAGAAAAAAATCATATTAAGTGAAGTAAGCCAGACTCAAAGGAACTTAGGCTCAATGGTTTCCCTCATTTGTCATAATAGGCAGAAATCTTGGGCTCTCCTAGCAGAGATTTGCAATAGAGCAAAACTTTGATTTAAAAGGCCATATAGTATGACACTAAATGAAAGGATCTCTAGATTATAGAAACAAAAGCCATATAATGAATGATTGTTGTCCTTAAGGTACTATGTTATCTCATTTGTTGTCGCTTGGTTATCTCATATTGTTACAGTATCTCACTTTGTTACCTGATATATCGGATATATTTGTATTTGGTTATTTCAAATTGGATAGGGAAGGGGGGAAAACAAGATGAGGGGTGGAAGTGGGGGAGAGGGAAATGGAGACCAAGACAGGTGGAAGGGAATCAATGTATGTGAATTAATGCACCTTCTATCTGGCAAATATCATGTAAGCCTTCTATTAATTACAATAAAAAGTATATGAAAAAATCATCCAGCTAGATGCTCATGGCTCACAGCTGTAATCCTAGCTATTCAAGGGGCTGAGATTTGAGGATCACAGTTCAAAGCCATCCCAGGTATGAAAGTCTATGAGACACTCATCTCCATCATCAACCTGAAAACCAGAAGTAGCACTGTGGCTTAAGTGGTAGAGCTCTAGACTTGAGCTGAAAAGCTCAGGGACAGGGCCCAGGACCAGAGTTCAAGCCCCACAGCTGTTCCCCCCTGCACCCACCCCCAAAAAAGTCAGTCTTTCATTCGTAACAGCAAATCAATAAGGAACCACTCAACAGAATAATTATTTTTTTTGCCAATACTGGGGCTTGAACTCAGGGCCTGGGCTCTGTTCTTGGACTTTCTTAAAGCCCAAGGCTTTCTCACTCTACCATTTGAGCCACACTACTACTTCCAGCTTTTTCTGTGTATGTGGTACTAAAGAATCGAACCTAGTGCTTCATGAATGCAAGGCAAGCACTCTAACACTAGGCCAAACTCCTGACCATCAACAGAATAATTCTAAACTCTGGCAGACATAGAACATGTTAAGCATTAACTCAAATGTCTTTTTTTTAAAAGACACTATGAAGGACCGGGAGTTTGGCCTAGTGGTTAAAGTGCTTGCCTAGCATGCATGAATACCCGGGTTCGATTCCCCGGTACCACATACATAGAAAAAAGCCGGAAGTGGTGCTGAGACTCAAGTGGTAGAGCTCTAGTCTTGAGAAAGTCCAAGGACAGTGCTCAGGCCCTGAGCTCAAGCCCAGGACTGGCAAAAAAAAAAAAGACACTATGAAAATGTTCTAAAGTATATTACATAAAATTCAGTGGTGTTATCTGGGGAACTCTGGAAGGTAATGTTAGAAAGAACAAGGATACCGCTTTTGCCTACTATAACATATAACAACTTTCAGATGCTAAATAACCTAATACTTCATGCTAATCATCTCATACTCGGTATTCTCAACCTGACATTCAAAGGCAATCTGCTAGAAAGCCTTGAATTTTATGAATGACTTATAAACAATTTCTATATTTGTGTTTGTATCTCCTGCTTCTTGAGATGAGTGTTACACAGTAGTCAGTGAAGTCAGAGCATGAGTCTTAGTTCTTTCTTCTGTGAAGAAGAATGAGTGAGAAAAAAAATGAGAATACCAAGAAACACTCAAAAATTCATAACTTTTTAAGAACTAATCTTAATTATTGTATGTACCACAGCCAAGCCAGCCTGGATGTGGTACACAAGGGAAATTCTTTCTAGCATCGTCCTTTTATGTGGCATATGGCACAGAGAACACTGCACATATCCTTTGTACTTCCTGTACCTGTCAATTTCTTTAGGAAACACCAGAACCATAGCAAATCATGTCTGAGTATCTGTCTTGCTGTTATAGTGAGATAATAAGCTTTTATCTTTGAATATGAGAATATTACATGCTTACATCTTACATTGTGGCTTTAAAGCATGTGAAACTCATAGCTACTCTCAAATCCAGAGGAAAGTTATATATTTAAGAGATGATTAGATCCGTTGATTGAGCATTCTATCTTCAAGGATGCCCACAATGTAATTTATTAACCTCTCTTCATCTTTTTACATGCATTCTTCTTGGAAGCCGTAAGATCATTTGCCTGGGAGACAACTAGATTTTCTGTTTTGCTTAATCCTCCATTCTACCATAGAAAGCATTCAAATTAAAGCATTAGATATTCATCTTATCTTCCACCTGTTAGATTGGTACTTTGCTTCGTTTGGTATATTTAATGGATTTTTTCATTTTCATCTCTTACACTAAATAAGAGTAAGAAAGAACACACAATAACTCAGATATTTTCTTACAGGAAGGCTGATAAACACGTTGCAGTTTTCTTGGACCTTACTCCCTTGGGTCATGTATGGAAAGGATTCCATGTGAATATTTCTTTAACTTTAGCTAAGTTAGGAAGGAGACAAAGCAGTTTGAAATCTGAGAAGACTTTACCTGTGAACTATCTTCCTCCCAGAACCACATGACACATAGCGATTTTTCTCACTACCCCAACAATGAAAATTATCTAAATCAAGACAATACAGAATTTCAAGCTCTGTGTCTGTACTTTTCATCATTAAGCCGGGCACAGGAGGCTCACGCCTTTAATCCTAGCTACTCAGGAGGCTGAGATCTGAGGATCGCAGTCCTCAGCCAGCCCAGGCACAAAAGTCTGTGAGACTTATCTCCAATTAACTACCAGAAAATCGGAAGGGGTGCTGTGGCTCAAGGGGTAGAGGGCAAGCCTTGAGCTAAGAGCTCAGGGTCAGCGCCCAGGCACAGGGTTCAAGCCCCACAACCAACACACACACACACACACACACACACACACACACACACACACACACACACATTGCTTTATTCTCAGCTACAAATTCTTCTGACCCTTCTTTTTATTTAAAAACAATCAACATATTCATGAGAACTAACATGGTCTCCACATGAGAAAACCTCAGATACCAATACCTTTAAAGCTATGAAAGTTGGAAATTTTCAAGAATTGAAAGAGTGAGAGAAGATAAACGTAGGTGGAAAGAGAGTGGGGAGACCAGATTTTATAGTGATTTTTTTATCATACAGGTTATGTGACTAAACTTCCTGTTATAAACTGGCATTGTTGACTTAGCCTGCAGATTAACTACCAGGAGCTGTGAGATTTATCAGGGTGGAAATTGGCAGAAAATTCAATAATATCACCAACACTTTTAAACTGAGCAATTGAAAGAATTCTTTTCCATGGGAAAAACTAGAAGAATAACAGTGGAAATGACACATTTGAGTTTGTAGAGTAGAAAGATAGATTTCAGTTTGAGATATGTTCATTTTGAAATGTTTATTAGAACTCTTAGTAGAACCTTAGGCCATTTATACAATAATGGGAAATGGTCATATTTAGGTGACTATAAGTAAACATGAAAGCAAGAAATTAAATTTAGTATTTTTCAGCTTCCAGGGTAACATTTTAACCATTAAGGTATGGTACGGTAATAAAAAAAAGTCTGAGTTTAGAAAAAAAAAACTGGGAAGTTAAAATACTGAGTACTAGAACTCCCTCATCTGGAGATCTAAAGGGTAGGAAGAAACCAAAGTCAATGTGAAAAAAAATTGTCAGTGTATAGGGAAAAAACCAGGAGAGTGGTATCCTGGTGAGCAAATTAAGTTAGAATTTTCAGTGTATACATAATGTGAAAATGGAACTAGATAAACTTAAGAGATGGGTGGGGTTTGGGAGAAAATGGAGAAATACAATGAATAAGAAACATTGATCTAGATGCATTGTATTTACCACTGACTAGTTCAATTGAAACTCCTTTGTACAACTACATGAGGATAACTTTTTAAAAATTACTCAATTTTTCAATAAAAGTAAAGTTTCTTCTTGTCAGCTGCTCTGTATATACCAAGCTAAGTGAAACTGATGATGGATTGTCAAATTTTGAAACATAGGAGTTACTGACTTTGACAATTGTCAAATCTAACAAGTGTTGGATTTTCAAGAATTTATTTAATAGCAAGAGAATGACTGATACATGTATGCTGTTTACAAAAAATCCGTTAATTCATTTTACCCTGTCATTGAATCAGAATAGGAAGTTTATTAGCCATTGGATATAAAGTTTATTTGAGGGGCCAGGAGCATAGCCTAGTGATAGAATGATCTCCTAGCATGCACAAAGCCCTGGGTTCAATTCCTTGGTACCACATACTCAGGAAAAGCCAGAAGTGATGCTGTAGCTCAAGTGGCAGAGCACTAGACTTGAGCAAAAAGTGTCCAAGAACAATGCCCAATGCCTGTGTTCAAACCTCGGGACTAAGGGGGGGAAAAACCTTATTTCAAAGAGAAAGTAGACAATCAAGAAAATACCAAAACTAAAAGCAACTACGGTCAGGAGGGATTTTCCTATGCCAGATACTAAAATATATGAAAGAACTTAGACAATTACACAAGAGTATAGCATTAGACCATGAACAAGCTTGCATACCAGTGGAACAGAACTCGAAAATACAAAAATAGAACTAATCCCATATGAAAATTTAATATGAGATAAGGGCTTCAGACTGTCACTGGGAGAAATGTGGACATTCAAATGTGATATTCAAATAACTGGATAGAAAAATAGGACACAAAATTTAATCTGTTTTCTATCTGGATACACTATGATGGATTCTAAGGAGATCAAATATTCAAATTTAAAATAAACTCATTCAAGTATTAGAAGAAAACATGGCCAAATTCTTCTGTAATTTGAAGATGGGAAAACCTTTCATAACTATGTTTAAAATTGAGAGGCAATAACACAGAAATAATTGGGACAAAATAAAAATGGAAGACTTTGAACATATTAAAAACTTTATATCATGAGAGGATAAAAATGAAAAACCATAAAAATTAGAACTTATGCATATTTACAACATTTATTTAGATTCAACATATTTCAAACGCTCTTAAAAACTGAAGCAATAGTCATCAAATGAATGGAAAGGATACAGGAATGGATCTATGAACATTGCTCATAGAAAGAAAACCACAAACTGTCGTTAAACATGTGAAAAGATGCTCGGTTGATCTTAAGTATTAATAAATGAGAAATGGAATTTTAGTACTCTTCTGTTCTATTGTGTCTCTTCTATCAGACTGGGAGAAAAATCTGAAAATGTCATCATTCTTTGCTTGGGAGACCATGGAGAAATACAACACTAAGGATAATAATTAGGGAAAAGCACAGCAAAATGTATATACTTACATTATAATATATAAGGCTACTATATAAATAAGTATAATACATTGTACATGTATATATTTTCATATATATAAATATATTCTATGTCATATGTTATGTTATATATTTTTAATGTATTAGATTCAAATATTGCATTGTTATAATACCATAATTAGCTTCTATCCTGTAATTATACTTACAAAAATATTTTAAAAAAACAGTACCAGGCTGTTTTTATAGCATTTGTAAAGATGAGAAAGGTGAGAGGCTTAAAAATAATTCAAAAGTCTATCAGTGTAGGCCGGGAGTCTTGCCTAGTGGTTAAAGTGCTTGCCTAGCATGCATGAAGACCCGGATTTCATACCTTGGTACCACATATATAGAAAAAGCCGGAAGTGGTGCTGAGGCTCAAGTGATAGAGCACTAGCCTTGAGAAAGTCCAAGAACAGTGCTCAGGCCCTGAGCTCAAGCCCAGGACTGGCAAAAAAAAAAGCTTAAAAAAAAAAAGTCTATCAATGTGATGATTACTTGAACTATCCATGAACATACACACACACACACACATAGAACTAGGTAATGACAAACAAAATAAACTCTCCTGCTGAATTGTAGTTTCTAGGAAATAATGTTAAGGGGAAGCAAAAGTAATGTAAGCAGAATGTAGATATTTGCTTAAGAAAGAAGAAATACATATTTCAATAGGAATAGTCTATGAATACAGTTGTCTCAGGAGAGAATAAAGTACATAGGATAAAAGATTTGTCTAAATATATTTTGTTTCATGTATTTGATGTGGAGCTTGGTAAACATTTATGTCATCTTAAAATAACAAGTGACTATGTACATGGCACAGATTATAAAGTGTATAGTGTGTATGTATGGAAATGATAGGATGAACACCCTTAATATGTACAGAATTCATTTGTAACAGTTTTTTAAACGGTAACTATAAAGCACAATTTCCAGAAATGCAAATTTGTTGAATTATCAACAGAACCACACAGAGAAGACGTCATCCAACTGTATTTTTTTCATATATTTTTATGTAACTAATAGAAGGGTTACATGATATTTGCCAGATAGATGGTACATTAATTCCCATACATTGATACCCTTTTACATGTCTTGGTACCCATTTTGTTCTGCCCTCCCCCACCCCTCATCTTGTTTTCCCCTCTTCCCTATCCAATTTCAAATAACCAAATACAAATATATCCGATATATCAGGTAACAAAGTGAGATACTGTAACAATATGAGATAACCTAGAGACAGCAAAAGAGATACGAGATAACATAGTACCTTAAGAAAAACAATCATTCATTATATGGCTTATGTTTCTATATCCTAGAGATCCTTTCATTTACCGTCCTACTATATGGCCTTTTGTATCAAGGTTTTGCACTATTGCAAATCTCGGCTAGTAGAGCCCAAGGTTTCTACTGATTATGACAAATGAAGGAAACCATTCAGCCTAAGTTCCTTTGAGTCTGGCTTACTTCACTTAATATGATCTTTTCTAAGTCTTTCCATTTCCTAACAAATGGGACGATGTCATTCTTTCTGACAGCAGCATAGAATTCCATTGTGTACAAATACCACAACTTGTTGATCCTCTCATCAACTGAGGGATATCTAGGTTGGTTCCATATCTTTCCTATGGTAAATAGTGCTGCAATGAACATTGTTGTGCTGGTGGATTTAATATGTCTTTGTTTCTGGATGATTGGGTCAATGCCAAGTAGTGGAATTGCTGGGTCTTGGAGGAAGCTCCATGTTTAGTCTTTTGAGGAACTGCCATACTGCTTTCCATAGTGGTTGAATGAGTTTGCACTCCCACCAACAGTGTAGTAGTAGTGATCTCTCCTGGCCACCTCCCCTCCAGTACCTGTTGTTATTAGTTTTCTTGATCCTGGCCATTTTAACTGGAGTGCGGTGGAATCTTAGAGTTGTTTTGATTTGCATTTCTTTTCTGACTAGAGATGTTGCGCATTTCTTGATGTGTCTATAGGCCATTTTTGTTTCTTCTTCAAAGAAGACTCTCTTTAAGTCTTTGGCCCATCTTTTAATGGGATGGTTGTTACTTTGGAGATTAGTTTTGAAATGAGTTAATCTTATAAGCTGCTGATATATTTTAGATAGGAGGCCTTTGTCTGTTGTATGGTTGGTGAAGATCTTCTCCTACTCTGTAGGCTTCCTAATTAATTTACTAGCTATGTCCTTTGCCATACAAAAGCTCTGCAGTTTAATGCAGTCCCACTTATCCAGCCTTTCTCTGATTTCTTGTGATTCTTGGTCCTTATTAAGAAAGTTTCAACCTATGCCAAGGAAGTCTAGTGTATCTCCTATTCCTTCCTGTAAAGTTTTCAGAGTGTCGGCTTTTACCTCCAGGTCTTTGATCCATTTGGAGTTAATTCTAGTACAGGGTGACAAAGAAGGATTCAACCTTAGTTTTCTGCAGGTGCTTAACCAGTTCTGCCACCACCACGTGTTGAAGAGGCTATCTTTCTTCCATTCTATTTTTTTGGCTCCCTTGTCAAAGATTAGGTGGCCATAGGTCTGTGGTTTAATATCTGGGTCCTCAGTTCTATTCCATTGGTCTTCAGGCCTGTTCTTGTGCCAGTACCAAGCTGTTTTGATAATTATAGCTCTGTAATAGAGTCTAAAGTTTGGAATTGAAATTCCTCCGGCGCTGTTCTTTCTGCTAAGAAGTGTTTTTGCTATACGGGGTCTTTTATTATTCCATATAAAATTTTGGATTGCCACTTTTATTTCTTTAAAGAATGACATTGGGATATTGATGGAGATTGCGTTGAACTTGTAGATAGCCCTTGGCAAGATTGTCATTTTCACGATATTGATTCTTCCAATCTAGGATCATGGGAGGTTTTTCCATTTCCTCAGTTCTGCTTTAGTTTCCTTTTTCAGGGTTTTAAAGTTTTCATCAAAAAGGTCCTTTACATTCTTAGTTAAGCTAATTCCTAGGTACTTTATTTTCTTTGAGGCTATTGCGAACGGAGTTGCTTTCCTGATTGTTGACTCATTCCTCTCACTGTTGGCATAGAGGAAGGCAGTTGATTTTTGATGGTTAATTTTGTACCCTGCTACCCTTCGAAAGTTTTGAATCAGCTCAAGGAGCTTGGGAGTAGAGTCTATAGGATTCTTTAAATACAGGATCATGTCATCTGCAAAGAGGGAAAGTTTTACTTCCTCTTTCCCTATTTGGATCCCCTTTATGCTTGCTTCTTGCCTTATTGCACTGGCTAGGAATTCTAGTACTATGTTAAAGAGGAGTGAAGAGAGTGGGCATCCTTGTCTCGTTCCTGATTTTAGAGGGAATGGATTTAGCTTTTCCCCATTAAGTATAATACTAGCTGTGGGTTTGTCATACACAGCCTTTATTATATTGAGGAATGTTCCATGGACTCCTAGTTTCTCCACAGCTTTTAACATAAAGGGATGTTGGATCTTCTCAAATGCATTTTCTGCGTCTATTGAGACAATCATGTGATTTTTGTCCCTGCTCCTGTTGATGTGTTGAATTATATTAATTGATTTGCGTATGTTGAACCAGCTTTGCCTCCCTGTGATGAATCCTGTTTCATCATAGTGTATAATTTTTTTTGATGAATTGTTGTAGACGGTTGGCCAATATTTTGTTGAGAAGTTTTACATCGATGTTCATCAAAGAAATAGGTCTATAGTTCTCTTTCTTTGATGAATCTCTGTCTGGTTTGGGGATGAAGGTTATACTGGCTTCATAGAATGAGTTTGGTAAAGAACCTTCATTTTCAATTTCGTTGAAGAGCTTGAGAAGTATTGGTGTGAGCTCTGCTTTGAAGACCTTACAGAATTCAGCTGTGAATCCATCTGGCCCTGGGCTTTTCTTAGGTGGAAGTTCTCTTATTGCCATTTCTGTTTCAGTGCTTGCAATAGGCCTGTTTAGTAGAGTTAGTTCTTCTTGGTTCAGTGTGGGTGTGTTAATATTAGCTAGGAATTTGTCTATTTCTTCTAGATTCTCAAATTTGTTGGCGTAAAGGTTTGAGAAGTATACCCTCATGATACTCTGGATCGTGGTCATTTCTGTCGTGATATTACCGTTTTCATCTGTGATTTTGTTTATTTTGGTATGCTCCCTTCTTTTTTTGGTAAGATTTGCTAACGGTTTGTCAATTTTGTTAATTCTTTCAGAGAACAAACTCCTTGTTTGTTGATTCTTTCTATAGTTTTTTTGGATTCCAATTCATTTAATTCAGCTTTGATTTTAACAATTTGCTTCCTTCTACTGAGATTAGGGTTAGCTTGTTGCTCTTTTTCCAGGAGCATAAGGTGACACATTAAATTGTTGATTTGTGATTTTTCTAATTTGTTATTGTAGGCACTCAGAGCTATAAATTTTCCTCTGAGTACTGCCTTTGCCGTGTCCCAAAGGAGTTGGTATTTTGTGTGCTCCTTTTTGCTAAATTTCATAAACTGTTGGATTTCTGTTCTGATCTCTTTGATGACCCATTGGTGATTCAACAAGGTGTTGTCCAATCTCCATGAGTTACAGGGTTTTCATTGGTGGAGTTGTGTGCAGTTACAATTTGATGCCCTTGTGGTCTGAGAGAGTGCAGGGAATAATTTCAGTGTTTCTGAATCTGTCCAGGTTTGATTTATGGCCTAAAATATGGTGTATTTTGGAAAATGTTCCATGTGCTGCTGAGAAAAATGTATATTGTGTTGTTTCTGGGTGGAATAATCTGCAGATGTCTGTTAGATCTAGTTGGTCTATACAGTTGTTCAATTCTAAGGTTTCTCTGTTGAGTTTTTGCCTTGTTGATCTGTCCAAACCTGAGAGTGGTGTGTCAAAGTCACCAACAATCACTGTGTTTCGATCTATGTAACATTTCAATGAAAGTAAAGTTTGCTTGATGAATTTCGGAGCCCCAGGATTCGGTGTGTTGATATTTAGGATAGTTATGTCCTCCTGGAGGAAAGATCCCTTTAGTAGTATGTAGTAACCTTCTTTGTCTTTTCTCACTAATTTTAGTTTGAAATCTATTTTATCTGATATGAGGATGGCAACTCCAGCCTGTTTATGGGGGCCGTTAGCTTGATAGAGTTCATTGCAACCTCTCATTTTCAAAAGCTGATTGTTTTTTTGGGTAAGATGTGTCTCTTGAAGACAGCAGAACGATGCATCCTGTTTTTTGATCCAACTAGATAATCTATGGCATTTAATTGGAGAGTTAAAGTCCACTGATATTGAGAGTCAGGATTGAGAAATATTTATTAGTTCCTGCCATTTTTACAAGCTTTCATTAGGGCCTGTGTCTTGATAGTTATTGTGGTACATATATGTTATGAGTTTTAGGTGCCATGTCTTTCTCTGTATTACATTTGTGTTGGTTTTCCATTTGTAGAACATCTTTGAGAATTTTCTGTAGTGTTGGTTTTGTTGCTACATAACGTTGAAGCTTTTCCTTGGAATGCAATGTTTTTATTGTTCCCTCAGTTATGAATGAGAGCTTAGCTGGGTACAGTATTCTTGGCTGGTAGTTATTTGACTTCAGGGCATGTTATATATCATTCCAATCTCTTCTTGCTTGCATGGTCTCTGCTGAGAAATCTGGGGTTATTCTGATTGGTTTGCCTTTATAGGTGATTGTTCTCTTCTACCTGACTGCTTTTAGGATCCTATCTTTGGCCTCTATTGATCCAGTTCAGATTATAATGTGGCGGTGGGATATCCTTTTCTGGTCAGGTCTGTTTGGTGTTCTAAAAGCTTCTTGTATCTGGATGGGCCTGCCCTTCTGGATATTTGGGAAGTTCTCTGAGATGATTCCCTGAAGTATATTTCCAATACCATTGACCTCTTTCTCTAGACCCTCCTCAATACCAATTAGCCTTAAATTAGGCTTCCTAATTGTATCTTGGACCTCCTGAAGCATTCTCTCATATTTTCTAGATTTGAATTGACTCATTTTCTGTTCTTTTTCTATAACAACTAAATTATCTTCAACCCCGGAAATTCTCTCTTCTGCATTGTCTAACCTGCTATCAAAGCTATCTACTTTATTCTTCATCTCCCTTGCTTCTAATTGCTCATTTTTGATGCCTTGCATCTCTTGTTTTAGATCATATATGGATTTCTTTAGCTCCTTGATTTCCATTTGAGTGGTTAGCTCAGCAGCTTTATTCTCTTTGGACATTTGTTGGAGTTCAGTCACCTTTTTGTTTGTGTAGTCTATGAATTCATCCATTTTTCTTTGAAAAAACCTTTATTATGGCCTCCTTTATGGCTTCCCCTTTTTTACATATCACCTTGTTTGTGGTTCCCTGTTGTTTAGCTGTGGCTTCCTCCCTTATCTCTTTCTTCATGTTTTCACATTTTTCATTAATGATGTTTATCAATTGCATTTATATAGCACTTGGAAGGCTCTCCTCTAGATTTGCCACTGACTGCTCCATTGCCTTTTTACGTTGGGTGGGAGATGCTATTCCTTGATTTGACATTTTTCTTGAATTTGTTGTTCTGCCCATTTGAGGATGGGAGCAAGATTAATACTAAACAAGATTATAATTTTTCAGATATAACCAACCTAGACCTTTTTAGTTGGCTGACAATAGCTATTAGCTCTTTTAGATTGGTAATAACACTCTCTCTTTTTGTACACTTACCTACAAATCTAATACAATCACAGATGACCAACTTATGACCAAAACAATAAGTCCCTCAATCCAATCTCTATTGTATTTAAGTCCCTCTGGACCTAGAGTATAATTGAACACCTAGATACACAGCATTGCTCAACAACCATCAAATGTAGATCCATGCATTATAAGAGTTGAAAGAAGAATAGAGGACCAGAGATAGAAAAATAATATGAAAGACGACAAGGGAGGTAGGAAAAGAATAATACAGGAGTGTAAGAATATTATAGTAATGAAGAAAGGATATCATATAAGGATAACTGACCTAAGGTGATAGACAGGTAGAGTATTTGTGTAGAAAGTTTAGATGAACTTAGATAAAACTTATCAAAATAAGAAGAGTAATAAGAAGAATATATAGAGAAAAGAGAGAGGTTGATATAGGAGATTTCAATGATACCAATTTAAGAAAAAAAGAAAAAAAATAGCAACATTATAAAACAGAACACACACACACACACATACACACACAAAACAAAAAAAAGAAAAGAAAAGAAAAGAAAAAAAGGTGGGGGAAGATTCCTCACTGTTCTGAGTTCTTACCCAAGAGATACTAGGGTTGAGAACCCGGAGTTTAAAAAGCAGGTGACTGTATCAATATGGATATCGTTTTTGTTCAAACTGTACCCAGAGGTGTCACTGTGTTTCTAGGAACGACCACAGTGGCAGCAGGATTGTGGGAAAAGAGAAGAGAAAAAAAGGAAAAAAAAGAATGAATCATAACATTAGAAAAAAAAGGTGTAGGTTAAATGGCAAAGAGAAAAATAAGAACATTTAAAAATTCAAATTTAATGGGGTAAAAAAAGATTTAAAAAAGGATATTTTTCAGTTTTTTATTTTTTTTGGTGGGGGGAGAGTTTAGGAAACTTGTGTCTCCACTATATTTGGGATCTAAACACTTCCCAAAGTCTTTTTCTCTTGCGATTTGGCTTTGCGGTTTTTCGGATGAGATTGCTCATTTGGTAAAACAAAGCTGAAAGATCCGCGGGCGTCTTTGTTTACCAGGTCTGCAGGTGGCACAAGAGGATGGACTTCAGCAGCACTGGGCCTGGATTTCTGGCTAAGGGATCTCTGGGAAATCCTTTGCCAGTTAGGTGGTGCTTTCAGCAAGACCTCTCAGGCTCCAATTGCTTTGGCCTGTGTCGTTGCCAGCAGTCAAGATGGTGCTGCTCTCAGCTGGTGGGGGAGGGGCTCCCTCCCAATGCCCTTCCACTAGCAGAAGTGGAAACTTCTCGGAGCTACTCACAAATTGCTGGTTTCTCCGGTTCTGTGAAGCTGGCACGTCCGTGCACGGCCCGTGTTGGCTCTGGGCTTGCGCAGGCTCTGTGTGGCTCTGTCTGCAGCCGGCGGGTCTGCGCTGCCGTGGAGAGCTTTCTCTACTCTGATTCAGAAAGAGCCTTTGTGTCCCGGCCGCTCCGTGGAGGAGCTCCACGCTCTTTTTGTGCTGGTATTCTTCCTTTTTTTCCTCTCTGCCTGAGTACTCTGTGGTCCTAAAGCTTACTTAGGATAAATTTCTGGTAGAGGACTGTCTCCTGCACTGCCAGTACATGAATCTCTCCTGCACTGCCAGTACATGAATCTTGGCAGGAGCTCAGTAGGTGTCACCCTGAACTGTCGCCATCTTCCGCCGAATCCTCTCATCCAACTGTATTTTAAATGGAGTATCTGATATTCCTCCTAAGTGGGTTGTGCCCTGAAGTAAAGTATAATGAACTTTTGGGCAGAAGTGAAAGCAGGTGATCCAATTCCTTTGGGGTTTGGGGAAGTACCCCAGGGGATTGAATGTGGGAGAAGTCAGATGACCTTGTCCCAATCTTGTGGCTAATTGAACCTTTATGTAAATAATCTGATCCTCCTTTCTAAAAGAATAAGCCTTCGTGAAAGGAGCTTAGAATCTGTGAGGAGTGGCTTCCAGAAAACAGTAAATAAGTGACAATAGTTGGAAAGGAGAGTAGACCAATCTAAATGTCCCACTTTGTGTAAGGAAATTTGCAAATTTATTTTAGATGTATCAACTGTTCTGAGTCACAGACTCATTTGTGTAATAACAGAAGAGCTGTCTTCAAATTCCACAATCCTGTGCATTTCCTCTGATTCTCTTAATTACTTGTGTTCTTGAAATAATTTACTTTTGACAAAATCCTCTATACATGTGACTCTGGTTTGACTATTTGATCTAGTATATTAGCTCACTTATAAAAAGAAATTAAACTACCCTCAGTAATGATATTATTGATAGAGAGCTATATTATGAAACTTTTATATATTTGATAGTTTATGTACTTCATGTGAGGTATTTTTGTTTTCCTTTTTTCTGAGTGCTAGTGGTACTGGGGCCTAAATGAACAATCTTTGTTTGCTAAAATATGTAAGATACAATGCAGACCAATCATGATGAAGCCCTTTTTTTCTTTTATCTTTTCTTTTTTGCCAGTCCTGGGGCTTGAACTCAGGGCCTGGACAATGTCCTTGGACTTTCTCGAGACTAGTACTTGATCACTTGGGCCACCACATCACTTTTTCTATGTCTTTGGTAGCGAGGAATCAAACCCAGGTTTTCATGCATGCTACACAAGCACTCTTCCACTAGGCCAAACTCCTAGCCTCCCTTTTTTTTCTTTATTGCTCAGGTTCCCATATCTTCTGACACTGAAATTTTTCCATTATGCTGCCAGGTATTCTTTTGGCACTCTAATTAGGAAGGTCTTCACACATGCTCTATTCTACGTTACACAAAGTATTTTTCTCCCCAAATAGTTTGTCTCATTTCAAGAAGAAACCTATAAGGAATATACTCTCTTTTTTATTAGATCACATTATTTACTATCCCTATGATGTAGCTACTGTCCTTTCCAAGAATTTTCTTTGTTGGAATGACAACTTGGCAGGCACCACCAAAAAGGTCTAGTGCCAGGATCTGACATATGTACTATAAAGAAGTGTGCATAAACACAACTCGGAACCTCCAAATTGTCTGACTAAAAGAAATTTGTAGAGTAAAATCATATATGAAATAAGATCAGTTGATCACTGCTATATAAAAAAGACTCCCCCAAATTTAGTGGTTTAACACAAGAACCACGTGCTTTCTCAGTGGATTTCAGCTAAGTAGTTCCACTATTTGGCACTATTTTCTCCTGGGGTCATTTATATTGGTGAAACTGGATGATATACAATGGCCTTAACTCAGTATTCAGTAATTGACACTGGGTGCTTCCTAGACTACCTTGATTTTCTTCCAATTAATCTTTGTTCCTCTAGGAAGAAAGACAAAATTTCTTCATGTAATAGTAGCATTGTTCCAAGAAATTCAAAGTAGAGCAACAGGATTCTTCATTTTTCCAATGCAAGTCTCAAGGCTACCCAGATTCAAGGATTTTTGAAATACATTCTACCAGTGATGAAAGAGATGTGTAGCTCAATTGACTTCATAATTCATAGGAAACCATTATAAGAAAAACAAGCGATGACTCCTTTAATAAGAACTATTCACCTTTATCCACTGAACTTGATTATGGCTTGTCAGATGCCTTCTCCTCAACTCAACTATGAACACATTCATGGCTAACATCTTACTGTGCAATCATCAGAGTCCTCAGTACTTAACCTGCTATCTATTCATAGGAAGAGTTAGCATAAAAATATTGTATTAGTACCTAGTATTAAGTTTTACTATGATCTAAAGTTTGTTTGAGTCCTTGAGCCAGTTATTTCTCCCTTGCTATGAAAAGTCCACAGATTCAGAGTTTCATTCCTGGTCCACTGCTCTTGGCTGAACGGTGAGGCAGACGATCCTGGCAGAGTTGAGCTGCCCACCTCATGACAGCCATGAAGAAAGGGAAAGAGGGCTGGGAGTTTGGCCTAGTGGTAGAGTGCTTGCCTGGCATGCATGAAGACCCGGGTTCGATTCCTCAGTACCACATACCTAGAAAAAAAGCCAGAAGTGGTGCTGAGGCTCGAGTGGTAGAGCTATAGCCTTGAGAAAGTCCAAGGACAGTGCTCAGGCCCTGAGCTCCAGCCCAGGACTGGCAAAAAAAAAAGGGAAAGAGGAGGGCAGGGAAGGGAATTGTGCCAAGGACAAAGCCCATCCATCATTGGCATGGCCCCAGCAATCTACTTTCCTCAACTAGACTCCAATTCCTCAAGTTTATACCAGCTCTCAATAGCTCATTAAGCTAAGAATTCATCAGTGAACTAATGCATCAATGAGATTAGATGTTTGTTATCCAATTGTTTCCCCAAAGACATCATCTCTGAACACTGCACCCGAGGGACAGTGCCTTCCACACAGGACATTTGGGGCAATACTTCCGGTATAAGCCCGGATGACTTCTCACTTAATAATCACCACAACACTAACAAAAGAGTACTATTATTACCCTCAGTCCAAATATGATAAAACTGACCCTATGCAGAAACCACGTAGCCAAAATTGGAATGAGATTCAAACCCAAATTCAAATTCTCTCAAAGGTGGGATTACAAAGGAAAGTGCTGAGCCTGTGAACTCAGCCCAGGCAGCAGTGAGCCAGTGTATGGAGACTCGACAGATGGTTGCATTTGTTTTCTAACTCCAAACTAGGATATCTATCAGCAAAGTGACATATAAGTGAGAGTCTTCTATCTACTCTTCTGTGAATTTTCCTGAGCTATTAGTTAGATTCTGCAGATGCTGAATATGTCCATCTCAATTCCCATAGACTGATGAGTTATCTCATCAGTCTATGGGAAAAAACAGATTGTTGTTTTTGTTTTGATTAGGTTTCTTAAAAAAAAAAAAAGAAGAAGAAGAAGAGAAGAGAACAAAAGAACGAAAAGAAAAACAGCCTAAGCTTAGTTTACTAGGTAAAAATATTGTAATTATTTGCCTGGGGATATCTCCTTTGGCCAACAACCTGTTTTCAGAGTCCAATTCCCATCAGCTCAGTTGTTGAGATTAATGGTGTAGGAAGAGTTTGAACACTCTGGGTGGCAGAACGGGTGATTTAACAGCAAAGCTGTGCAAATCAATCTACTCCACATCTCCCAGTCATCTTAGAAGTTGACAGAAAGAGAAAGAGGAATAAAAAGCAAAGGGGGAGAAGAGAGAAAATAATACTTATTTCAATATATACCACTATATGTGATTTTTTTGCTCACATTTTGGATTTTTTAAACTTCCTTTTATCACAACATGAATGTGGCTAGTCAAAAATTCTACCATACTATACCCCCTCCTATTTTTTGAAAGTTTTCAAATGACATAAGCAATATGTTTCTGACTCACAAGCCCAGTTCTAAATGAGGTACGAAGCAAGTTTTACCTCTGAGTGAAAGTCCCAAGGGAGAGGGGTAAAACTGGGAGGAAATGTCTTAAAAATAAGATAAAGCCAAACAGCAAAGTTTTTGTTGTGCTGTGACTTTCACTGAACCTATACTGAACTATAATCACTATATATACTGCAACTATATATAAATATAGTATTTATCAGTGAATTGAGATGTTGGAAATACTGAGTATTTCACTACCACATGTCCTAGTAATAGTTTAAAATTGAACATTTAGATTTATTTGTTTATATCCATAGCAAAACATAACTTATTTACCAAGAAAGTACAGAAATAGTGTGCGTTTATTACAATCTTCTGCATTCTGAAGTTTCTTCATGCTGGCCCTATGTCTACTTTCTAATATTTACAGTGTCTACTGATATAGGCTTAAAGAATAAATAAATGTCATTTTTGGCAAGTGATTATAAACATCTTATTCTTCAAATGCATCATCTTTGCAGTCTAGTCCCATATGTTTAATTATTAAGGTGTTACCATCACCTCTATCTGATCAATAGTACTGCTTGTCAAAAAAACCCTGAACTTTACATTTTGCATTACAGATTGCTCTGCTAGTTGCTCCATGTCTTTCAGAACTCCCTGTTTCATTCATGACATATGACATAATGACAGAGAGACACACATGCCGAGCCACACACTGTGCTCCATTAATTTTATTTGTTCACTTTAGTGAAAGTTCCAGCCACTGAATCTAAATAGCTTCTTCTCTTTCTGGGTGAAGAATACAAAATGACAAGTGGACTGTGTTGTGACTGGAAATAATTCCCTGTCATTTTGCCCTCCCTCGCTAAGGCTGCTATACAGTCTAAGAAATAGAGCTCAGAAAGGATGTTTTGTTCCTTCTCCTGCCTGCAGGCTGGACCTTGTGTCCACATAAACAGAGGGAAAAAATGCACTGCTCAAAGCCAATATCTGAGACTCTACTATGTGCGCCAAAAAAATGGATGTATTCAATGGAGGATTGTGAGTATGTGAAATGCAGCGGGACCCCCCAAAATATAATACTTTTAAAACAACTGTAGGTGGATGGACTGGAAAATGGCGCTGAGAAAATAGGGACGCTGCCTAGCTCTCTCCCACAAAAAGAGAGAACCAGGGAATCCCACGAGCCAACTAACTTAAGTAATCCACAACAACAAACTCCAGAAGCAACAGAGAAGGACTCAAACTGGAAAAGAAATCCAGATAAAGCTTCCATCCAACTTTCTCAAAGAATTCAAAACGTGAGGACCCCTCCCCAACCCCTCGCCACCAGCCTCAAGCCGGGAAAAGCGGCGGCGGCAGAGGGCACCAGGCCCGGGCAGCCCCGACCTGCAGAAACCAGCATAGGACCCAGCCAGCGAGTGGCAGAAGCAGACACAGGAACCAGCGCAGACTAGAACAGCGAGCAGAGGAACCCAGACACGGAGCACAAGTGGTGGCTGAGATCCGAGGGGAGCGACTGATTCTCCAACACAATGGAGCACCCACAGCCAAATGCAGAGGAGTAAGTATCTCAGCGGGTAGTCCAGCTGGTAGCCCAGTGTGACCCAAACCCATCGGGAAAGCAGAGCTGGTGCCAAGCTATAGAACCTAACTCAGACCCCTCCACCCCGCCCAAAAAAGAGCTGGAACAGAGAATCACCACCTTGGAAAAATCAGTCAGAATCTACCAGAGAGAGCTCCAGGAACTGGCAGATGCAGCAAAGAAGTCTAATCTTCATATAACAGGGATTGAGGAGGGCGCAGAATTTCAGGACAAAGGAATGCAACCATTATTCACCAAAATCATAGCAGAGAACTTCCCCAACCTCAAAAGAGAAAATATTCACATTATTGAAGGTTCCAGGACTCCAAACAGGCAAGATCCTAGAAGGAACTCATCTAGACATATCATAGTAAAGACACTAGACCCAAATACCAAGGAATTGATCTTAAATGCTGCAGAAACAAAGAAGGAGCTATATTATAATGGGAAGAAAATTCGAATTACAGCAGATCTCTCCACACAAACCCTAAATGCAAGAAAAACTTGGAAAAACATCATTGATGTCCTGAAGACCAACAACTGCCAACCCAGACTGTTATATCCAGCAAAACTAGCATTTACATTTGAGAGAGAAACAAGAATATTTCACTCCAAAGAGAAGCTTTATGAATTCGTGCACACTAAACCAGCGTTACAAAAAATACTAATTAATTGAGAACAAATTGTAGAACATCAAGAACCCCCATCAAGAAGCAAATATATATAATTCACTAAACACAAAAGAGGGAAAAAGAGAGAGAAAGAAACTTAGAAGTAAAAATAAATAACGACAATGGACACTGACCACTTCTCCATAATTTCCCTAAATGTGAACGGGCTGAACAATCCAATCAAAAGACACAGAGCAGCAGACTGGATTAAGAAACACCACCCATCCATATGTTGCCTCTAAGAGACCCACCTCACTGCCAAAGACAGAAACAAATTCCAAGTGAAAGGATGGAAACGAATTTTCCACTCCAATGCACCATGCAAAGAAGCAGGAGTAGCAATCTTAATCTCCGACAAAATTAACTTCTCAGTAAAATCAGTACATAAAGATAGAGATGGCCATTATATATTACAAAAGGGTACAACCCATGCCCATAATATTACAGTTATAAACATTTATTCCCCAACATGGGAGTACCCAAATTCCTTAAGCAAACTCTCTTAGAATTACAGAACAAGATAGACTCAAACACAATCATAGTGGGAGACCTCAATACACCACTCTCAACAAATGACAGGTCAACTCAACAAACATTAAGCAAAGACACCATTGACTTAAACAACACCATAGCCCAGCTGGGCTTAACAGATATACACAGAGTCTTCCACCCAATGGCGAAACTTTTTACATTTTTCTCAGCAGCACATGAAACACACTCCAAAATAGATCATATAATAGTTCATACAGAAAACTTAAGCAGATACAAGAGGTCTGATATAATCCCATGCATTCTATCAGACCACAGTGGAGTCAGACTAATTCTGAACAATGAAGTCAAAGTCAAAAAACATTCAATCACTTGGAAACTGAACAACACAATTCTGAATAACTCCTGGGTAACAGATCAGATCAGAAATGAAATTAAAAATTTCCTTGAATGTAATGACAATCAAGAAACATCACAAAGGAACTAATGGGACACAGCAAAGGCAGTTCTAAGAGGCAAATTTATCGCACTAGGAGCGCATATTAAAAAGACAGAAGAAGAGCATGTAAATAACCTAAAAAAAAAACTGAAACACCTAGAGGAGCAAGAAAAAGTTAATTCTAAAACAACTAGAAGGACAGAAATAACAAAAATAAAATCAGAAATATCAGAGATTGAAATAAGATCTACTATACACAAAATTGATAAATCAAAAAGTTGGTTCTTTGAAAGAGTCAACAAAATAGACAGACCCCTGGCAAGATTAATCAAAAAAAGGAAAGGGGAGACTCAAATAAACAAGATTAGAGGCCCCACGGGAACAATCACAACTGATTCCCAAGAAATTCAGTCCATAATGAATAGGTACTACCAGGGCCTATATTCAAAGAAACAAGAAAATCTAGTAGAAATGGATGATTTCTTAAATAAATATAGGCTACCCACACTGAATAATGATGAGGTAAACAAATTGAACAGACCAACCTCTTACAACGAAATTGCGAAGCAATCAGGGAAATGCCAACCAAAAAGAGCCCAGGTCCAGATGGATTCACTGAGGAATTCTACAAGATGTTTAAAGATGAAATAACACCTATACTCTTGAAACTCTTCCGAGAAATAGAAACAGAAGGAACAAGACCAAACTCATTTTATGAAGCTAATACTACTCTCATCCCCAAACTGGGGAAAGACCCAACAAAAAAAGAAAACTACAGACCTATCTCTCTAATGAACACCGACACAAAACTCCTCAATAAAATATTAGCCAACACTCTCCTAGCAGAGATTTGCAATAGAGCAAAACCTTGATACAAAAGTCCACATAGTAGGACGCTAAATGAAAGGATCTCTAGGATATAGAAACGTAAGTCATATAATGAATGATTGTTGTTCTTAAGGTACTATGTTATCTCTCATCTCTTTTGCTGTCCCTTGGTTATCTCATATTGTTACAGTATCTCACTTTGTTACCTGATATATCGGATATATTTGTATTTGGTTATTTGAAATTGGATAGGGAAGGGGGGGAAACAAGATGAGAGATGGGGGTGAGGGGGAGGGAAATGGGGACCAAGACATGTGAAAGGGTATCAATGTATGGGAATTAATGCACCATCTATCTGGCAAATTTCATGTAACCCTTCTATTAATTACAATAAAAATATATGAAAAAATATTAGCCAACAGAATCCAGAAACAAATTTTAAAAATCATACACTATGATCAAGTAGGCTTCATCCCACGGATGCAAGGCTAGTTTAACATTTGCAAATCAATCAATGTAATACATCTCATCAATAGAACTAAGGATAAGAATCATATGATAATTTCTCTGGATGCAGAGAAGGCATTTGACAAAATACAACATCCATTCATGTTGAAAGCACTAGAAAAAAATAGGAATAAGAGGTACATTCCTCAAAATAGTGAAAGCCATATAAGAAAACCTACAGCCAGTATTATACTAAATGGTGAAAGACTGGAACCATTCACCTTAAAATCAGGAACTAGACAGGGATGCCTACTCTCTCCACTTCTCTTCAATATACTGCTGGAACCCTTAGCCAGAGCAGTAAGACAAGAAAAGGACATCTTAGGGATCCACATAGGGAAAGAAGAAATTAAACTATCCCTATTCGCAGATGACATGATCCTCTACTTGAGTGACCCAACAAACTCCACTCCCAAACTTCTAGAATTAATAAAATACTTTAGCAAAGTGGCAGGATACAAAATTAACCTCCAGAAGTCAGTAGCCTTCTTTTTTTTTTTTACCAGTCCTGGGCTTGAGCTCAGGGCCTGAACACTGTCCTTGGACTTTCTCAAGGCTAGAGCTCTACCACTTGAGCCTCAGCACCACTTCCGGCTTTTTTCTATATGTGGTACCGAGGAATCGAACCTGGGTCTTCATGCATGCTAGGCAAGCACTTTAACCACTAGGCCAAACTCCCGGCCCTCAGTAGCCTTCTTGTACACCAACAATACACAAACAGAAGGCCAAATCAAGAAAATGATCCCATTCCCAATAGCCCCCAAAAGAATAAAATACTTAGGAATATACTTAACCAAAGATGTAAAGAAATTATTTAAGGAAAACTATAAAAGCCTAATGAAAGAAATTAAAGAGGATACTAGGAAATGAAAAGACATCCCATGCTCATGGCTAGGGAGAATCAACATAGTGAAAATGGCTATACTGCCAAAATTGATAAACAAATTCATTGCAATCCCCATCAAAATCCCAAAGACATTCTTTATGGAAATAGAAGATATAATCCAAAGATTCATATGGAACAAGAAAAGACCTAGACTAGCCAAAATAATTCTAGGTAAAAAGAGCAATACTGGTGGTATTCCAATACCAGACTTCAAACTCTACTATAGAACCATAATAACAAAGACTGCTTGGTATTAGCACAAAAACAGACCAGAAGATCAATGGAACAGAATAGAAGACCCAGAAATAGAACCACATACCTATAGGCAACTTATATTTGACAAGGGAGCTAAAGATATACAGTGGAACAAACACTGTCTATTCAATTATTGGTGCTGGCAAAACTGGGTAGCCACATGCAGAAAACTAAAAATTGACCCTAGCCTTTCGCCATGCACAAGCATTAACTCAAAGTGGATCAAAGACCTCAACGTCAGACCAGAAACCGTGAAACTGCTACATGATAAAGTAGGAGAGACACTGGAACTCACAGGCACAGGCAAAAGATTCCTGAACAGAATCCCAGGGTCACAACAGATTGGAGAGAGAATCGATAAATGGGACTACCTAAAAAGTTTCTGTACAGATAAAAACAAAAAAAAAAGCAAAAGTAGAGAGACAGCCAACCAACTGGGAAAAGATATTCACCAACAATACATCTGACAAATGCTTAATATCTAGTATCTACAGGGAACACAAGAAACTAATCCCCCAAAAACCCAATAAACCATTCACTAAATGGGCAAGGGAACTAAATAGAGACCTGTCAGAAGAAGAGATTAAAATGGCAGAAAAACATATGAGAAACTGTTCATCATCTATGGTCATAAAGGAAATGCAAATAAAAAAAACCCTAAGATACCACCTTACCCCAACAAGAATGGCCAAGATTTTGAACTCAATGACAGTTGCTGGCAGGGTTGTGGAGAAAAAGGAACCCTACTGCACTGCTGGTGGGAATGCAGACTAGTTCAGCCACTCTGGAAAGCAGTGTGGAGGTTTCTTAAAGAACTGAAAATAGACCTTCCCTACAATCCCGCCATACCACTTCTGGGCATCTATCCTAAACATCATGATCCAAGATTTTATAAGGACACCTGCTCAGCTATGTTCATCTCTGCACTATTCACAATAGCCATGCGATGGAAACAATCCAGACGCCCTACTGCAGATGAATGGATACAGAAAATGTGGTGTTTATACACAATGGAATTCTACATAGCCAACGGACAAGATAAAATAATGGCATTCACAGGGAAGTGGATGAATCTAGAGCGAATCATGTTGAGTGAGACAAGTCAAGACCTAAGGATCAAAAGGAGCATGGTATCCTTAATAGGTGGCTATTAAATCCAAAGAGTACAAGAGCGAGGACTCAATAACTGCATACCCAAAGCTATGGACATGGTAATGGAAATATAAACATAACTATATAGACATAAAAACCTATGACTCTATAGACATAATGTTTTATTTCATAAATTAATATGTTTCTATGACATACAAACCCTTAGCCTAATTGTGATTAAGTTCTAAATACTAAGTCCCAGTGATTATAAATAGAGATTCCCTCATTGAACACTTGTATGTTAAACTTGTCATTTAAAATATGATGTAAAAATCAATGTTAATAAATTCTTTAAAAAAAACAACTGTAGTACAAAATGAAGATACTTTCTGTTACTACAAAGACCCTATGCCTGGATTTTACTGTTTATGCAATTATAAACATTAGATTCAACCATTTGCAAATATAACTCTTTGACAGTAGAATGCTTATTTACCCAGACACAGAGCAGACAGAACCTTAAGTGGTATGAATTTAAAGGTGGTAAAACTTTTGTGTTCATTGAAACATCTGTGTGTGCTACATAATTATATTTCCTCCATTAATGGGTTAAATTCAAGTCTATATCATGTGTTCAAATCATTGAAGGATCTAAGTTTCTTACCTCTCCATGTCTCTCCATAACTATTACAAAAACAAAATAACTAAGTTCTTAGGGCTCATACCTCTAATCTTCACTACTGAGGAGGTTGAGAATTAGCGAATCACAGTTTGAAGCCAGCCAGGACAGAAAAGTTTTGAGACCCTCTTCTCAAACCAAAGCTGGGACAGTGAAACTCTCCTGTCATCCCAAGCTATGTAGAAGGTAGGACAGAGAAGTCCAGGACACAGGCTTTCATTTCCACACAAGGAAGATGGATGAAGCAATAGCAGAAAGCTCAAAAGTAGGCTAATGGTAGTTCATGCACACACCAGGCAGAAAACAAGACCCTGTCCTTAAAATAAAATAAAATTCAGGGCTGGAGACAAGACTTAGATGTATCTGGAAAGCACAAGACTCTGAGCTTAAATATCAGTGTTGCAAAAAGAATTTAAGAATTGACTAAAATTGCAAGATGCCTTTTTTGACTGTTGTGGTAAGATGACTGTTTACATGAAGCACAAGAAATGCACCTGATCAAAACACTGGGTGTTAACTATAATGCCATTATCAAAAACACTGTGAAAACACTTGGCTGCAATGAGTCTGTATCCCCCACTATTATGAACTGATTGCAGTGGTTAATAGCTTTGACCTGGAACCTCATGTAGATAAAGCACATGAGGAACAGCATTCACCACAGCACTAGAATAACAAATACCCAGTCCTGATCCAGAGTAAATGTTCTCATCTCTTCATTTACCTTTTGTGTTTTCATCCAAGTCCTAACCTTTTTGGCCATACCAATCCAAAGGATTCCTTTTTCCTAGCAGCTCCCCCTCAACACACCCCATTCCACCAGCACAGGTAAAACAACAAAATGATGGCTACCACTGTGCTCTTTGGGCAAGAAGCATTCTGCATATGCATTGGCCATATCCTATGGAATGGGAAGAAAACAAAAACAATGGCAGCCTGGGTTCATACAGCTGACAAGTGACAGGCCCCAGAGTGGGAGCCAAGCCTGGAACTACAGCAGCTGCTTTTGCACCTCCGCTCCCTGGTGGATGCTTCTGAAGCAACGTGTCCCTTTAATCCCCTCTTCTTTTTCTTCTTCAAGAAATAGTTCTGCCTTGAATGTGGCCAAGTGGTAGAGTGCTTGCTTAGCATGCATGAAGACCCAGGTTCAATTTCTCAATCCCACAGACATAGAAAAGCCAGAAGTGGTGCTTCAGTATGGCTCAAGTGGTAGAGCACTACCTTGAGGAGAGCCCAAGGATAGTGGTCAATCCCTGAGGTCATGGCCAAGGACAGGCAAAAGAAAAAGAAAGAAGAAAGAGAGAAAAAGAAAGAAAGAGAGAGAGAGAGAGAGAGAGAGAGAGAGAGAGAGAGAGAGAAGAAAGAAAGAAAGAAAGAAAGAAAGAAAGAAAGAAAGAAAGAAAGAAAGAAAGAAGAAGAAGAATAACAACAACAAAGGGAGGGAGGGAGGGAGAGAGAGAGGAAGAGAGAGAGAGAGAGAGAGAGAGAGAGAGAGAGAGAGAGAGAGAGAGAGAGAGAGAGAGAGAGAGAGAGAGAGAATGTGATTTACTTAGTCACCATTCATGCATTTGCCCTCCAATCCGATTGTGAGTCAAATGAGGGAAAAGACTATGTGCTATAAAGCTCATACTCTTCCCCAAAAGATTGAGAATAGTTCTTACATGTCCTTAGAGGGGAGGGCAGTAACTCTTGAGCAGGGAAGGCAGGGAAAAACGAAATTTATCTTTAAGCTTCATTTGTTTGGGGGAGATACTTCAGCAATACTGGAGTTTAAACTCGGGGCCTTTTACCTGACCACTTTAACCACTGCAGTATTTGTGAAATCCATTTTAAATCAATTGTTTTTATTAGACTGTTTATTTAGGATATTTGTCCCCAGTAGACAGAATTTTCCATTGATAAACATTCACACTCACCTCTGAGCCCTAACACTATTATTATCCTATGCATACAAGAAACTTTTACTAGAAGTTTATTAATTTTATAAGCCCCAAGTGGCAGAAAATGTCATGGTGTTTTTTTCCATATATTTTTATTGTAATTAATAGAAGGGTTACATTATATTCACCAGATAGAAGGTGCATTACTTCACAAACATTGATACCCTTTTTCATGTCATGGTCCCCGTTTCCCTCCCCCCTCCTCCCACTCATCTTGATTTACCCCTTCCTATCCAATTTCAAATAACCAATTAAGTATATATAAAATATATCAGATAACAAGGTGAAATATTGTAACAATATGAGATAACCAAAGGACAGCAAAAGAGATGAGAGATAACATAGTACATTAAGGACAAAAATCACTCATTATATGGCTTTTGTTTCTATATCCTGGATGTCCTTACATTTAGTGTCATACTAGATGGCCTTTGTATCTAGATTTTGTTCTATTGTAAATCTCTTCTAGGAGAGCCCAGTAGAAACTGATTATGTCATGGTGTTTTTTTTTATATTAGGAGAACAGCCTTTCAACGGGGATTCCAGGGACAAGTGGAGAAGATGAACTGTCTTCCCCATTTTGCAAACAAAGTAATGACAATTATTTTCCCTACACCTGCCCCATTCCAGAATATTCTATTATACAAGTCCAGGGATCTATGAGCCACTCTTAACAAGCAACAGACAGATGGCATGCTTAAGAAGGGAGCTTCTTTTTAGGAATTAGAATCAAAATTTTATAGTATAATAAAGCCCAAGACCATATCTTCTTCCTCTATAAAACTTGCAGAAAGAAATCAGAATTTAATTAAACTGCCATTACTTCTGAATTACGTATTCTGTTTTTTACTTGTCTCCAAAGTTCTCCATTATCTTTTAGTTAGCAGGCAAAAATAAGGAAGTATGAACAAAAAGAGAAGAAAAAAGAGAAGCAAGGGAATGAGATAGATTAGAAACTGGAGTAGGGGATGGAGATGAAAAGTTACTATAAGGAAATCTTTGCTATCAGATAAATCTATTTTAAATGGTTTAAAACCAAATTCAGTTTAACCAGAGATATTAGCACCATGGAATCACATTTAAAAAATAAACAAGAAGTTATCTGACACTAGGATGAGTTGGCTCTCTGCCTGTTCCTAATTCCCCAACTGTGTTGCTTAAACTTGTATTCTTAGCTCAGGTACAGCAGTAAAGTCCCATAGATTGGGTGACTTAGAAAAAAGAATTGACTTAGAACTTCAGGGCACTCTTTCTGGTTTCTGTACCGTTCACTGTTATCTCTGTATGGCCTAAGAGAAACAAAGAGAACTCTGGGGTTTCTACTGTGAGGGCACTGTCCCCATTCATCAACTTCCACTCTCATCACCTAATTACTTTCCAAAGGTCTTTCTCTCAAGTTCCATCAAAGCAGATTAAGCTTTCACAGAAGAATTTGTGAGAGATGTACACATCCTTTTTTTTTTTTTTAACCATTTCTGGGCTTCCTTTCTTCATTCCTAAGATGGAGAAGCTAACACTTGCAGCACATCTTAGTGATGAAATGAAAAAATGTTCAGCACAAGTCTGGAAAAAAACTAGCAGTGCCAGTGTCCTTTGCAAGTCAGCTCCAAGATTCATGCAGCATTCTAGCAGTAATGAGCAGAAGTGTGTGCATGGAAAACTCTCGGTGACTTCATGTTAATGAGAAGACATGCATTATCTCCTCATGAAGCAGCTAACAGCTGAGGGCTTTAAGGCAGCAATAGAGATAAGAAGAGCACAGGGTACCTGGTGGAGATGGTACATGCTCTGGCTCTTCCAAAACTGCCACAGGGCTGAGCCCAGTGGCTCACACCTGTAATTCTAGCTACTCGGGAGGCTGAGATCTGTGAGGATTGTGGTTCAAAGTCAGCCCAATCACTAAAGACTGTGAGACTCTTATCTCCAATTAACCGGTAGAAAACTGGAAATGGCTCAAGGGGTAGGGTTGTAACCTTGAGCTGAAGAGCTCAGGGACAGTGCTCGGATCCAGAGTCCAAGCCCATGACCAATTAAAAAAACTCCACAGGAGGCACAGACAAAAGAGGAGTTCACCACCTCATCCTACATGACAAAAATGGCAACTCCACAATTACACTGGCAAAATTACTGGAGCTGCTACTGTGGGATTAGAATGGGCTGGACCAAAGGAAAGTAAAAATCACAGAGGAAGCCAGGTAGAGCCTCTTTGGGGACCTTGTACTCACCCTCACAAGACTCGCCTCCTCCCCTGAAGAAGATAGATCCTCACAGCACTCCAGAACCTGTTCCTCTTGTTCTTGCTCTGAATTGGTCAGAGCACTATGCAACACCCCAAGGAGCTGGGCACCTTGCAGAGAAATATCCTTGTGTTCCTGGCATGTCTGGCTACTAAAGATTGTATTTGCCATTGGATATTGATTTATTCGAGAGTACCAGTTAAACCTAAAGCCTCCAACTCAAAGTAGGTATGAAAAGTACCCATTGTTCCTTGGCAACGGTTAGCTTAGAGGTAATACTTTCCCTTCATTTTCTTGACTTGTCAAGACTTCATCTGCACATTTCCCCTTATTCTATTCTTTTCCTTTTCCTTTCATTTTATCTTTCTGCTTTCCCCCACTCATAAGAAAGACTACACAAGGCTAGGTGTGGTGCCTCACACCTGTAATAACAGATACAAATAGGAGGATTGAGGTTCAAGGCTAGCCTGAACAAAGCACACACACACACACACACACACACACACACACACACACACACACACACACACACACACCAGACTCTATCTGAGCCCACAGTTCAAACATCAGTGTTGTCAAAATAATATAAACAGATATATAAACAGGTTCTAATTCAAAGATGGTTTTTTGCATGAATATTGAGTTTACTTGAGAGAGATGGAGCTGGATACTTTCTAGGTTTTTAAACCTGCATTTTGCTACTGCAGGTGATGAGACACTCACTGTTGTGGCAGTTCTGTAGGAACTCCAGGTTTCTCTTTGATTTCAAGAATGAGCACAGTGGCCTCTGAAAAGATCTGATCATCTCAAACTGCCCTTGTTTGGGGATGAGCTTTCTCCTGGCTTTCAAGAGGGAAGATGGGAGAATGCTCCTACCTCTTAGAGGAGTGGTTTCAGCAGTCATCTTACCTTTCCGTAGGATTATTTTCTTCCTTAGGTTTAAGAACTTAGGTACTTAGTGGGTTAAAGTGGAAGCTACAGAGCAGTGAAGATAAAATTACATTTATTTTTAAAAGCATGGGATAGCCAGCTTAATATTAACTCTCTTTGATTAGTGTATCTAAGATCACTAACATAGATAATGAGTATATAATCAGTTTGACATGTTTTCATAAATAGAGGGTAGGAGATGGAGAGTAATGCAAAAGCCCCCTGCAGGAGATTTCCGTAGTCTGGAATATGAATGGTTCACAGCACAGTCATGAAATGTTGTTCAGTACGAAGACAAGGTCTTGGATTTCATTTGCCAGTTCAAACAGAGTGACCAACTCAGCCAGTGCTAAGACTCAGGCAGAGAGACTAGAGGAGCCCTCATAAGAAATAACCAGTGGAGCTGGGAGTTTGGCCTAATGGTAGAGGGCTGGCCTAGCATGCATGAAGATCCGGGTTCAATTTCTTGGTACCACATACATAGAAGAGCCAGAAGTGGTGCTGTGGCCCAAGTGGTAGAGCTCTGGCCTTGAGGAAGTCCAAGGACAGTGCTCAGGTCCTAAATTCAAGCCCCAGGACTGGCAAAAAGAAAAAAAAGAAAGGAAGGACTAGTGGGATGCTTCATTTTCTTCTGGAATTGCTGGCTCTGTGACCCCACTGTAACCGATCAGGTATTTGTGCCATGTCTAGCTGTTAACAGCCCTCCACTCTAGCATGCGATCCTGTACCCCTGTGATTCCTTTCTCTTAATTCCCACAACCTTGATTCAGTCATCCCCTCCTCACTTAAGATATGTCCTGCCGTACACTATTACAGCATTCAGGGTACCAGGAGGGAACCCTTGATCCATTTAGAATTAAGTTTCTTTACTTCCCTGGACACAGAAAATGTAATCATTGATATTTAAATCTAAGCTTCCCTACACAGCCTCTGCAACTGAAGTCTGAGCACTCCTCAAGGAAAAATCTATCAGCATCATAAATTCATCATTTTAATTTAGGTTGCAAACACTTCCAAAACAGCTAGAGCAAGACCTATTCCAATTTCTCAAATGTTTTTGAAAAAATAACTAAATCATCATTACATGCAAGCATATAATGGAGTAGAAGAAATTAGAAGATTATAATATAACAGCTCAAAGTCAGAGCTAGTGGCATGATTTGTTCATTGAAGCTAGCCATGGCAATACCCCAAAATAGCCTGAATATTTTGAGATAACACTGCATAAAGGTACCATAATCCTGAAGGAAGTTCCATAAGAATTCTTCTAAAAAAATAATTATAACCATTTTCCACAGTACCCAAAACCTTTATATCTCAATAGTAAATCTGTACACTCTTATCTAAAACTCAACTCTCATTATGACTGAAAAATACAGGGACTCAATTCATTATAGTTGAAACTCTAAAGATGTAAATTCAACACTGTACAATAATGGCCAATTCATTGTAGGAAACATTACTCTTGGAATGTAACAGAACTCACTTGTTTACTATTTTAATTAGCATTAATAAAGCAAGGGAACTTCATTGTGATCATTACTAGATATCTGTTACTATCATTAGCAATACTACATTATTATTAATATGATTATGTACATGCTATAAACTTAATTAATATTTCCTATTTCTAATAATTGCTTAACATATCATTGTTATGATTTGATAGTATTAATGATGTCTACTATATTATTCTACAGATATGAGCTCATTAAAGTTTAACCCCCCTATTCTGGAATCATGTTCTTAATGTATTTTGTCAATGCATTTGTTCTTTTTTTGGCACAAATTGTAAGGCTTTGTTTAGGCCCCTATATAATATGAAGGTTAATAAATATAGTAAAACAGTCCAGGAGTAGTGTTCTCCACAGAATGGGGGAAAGGTAATCTAAAATAAAGTAGTGTGGGGTGACACTAAAAGGGAGCTCAGTATCCCCTTCTCCTGGCTTAGGTCAAGAAGGTAGACCTCAGTGGATGTCTGATTCCATGATCCCCACCCCGCAGACATTGCCTCTTTGATGAAGCTCCACACCAACTGCTGCAGGTCAAGACTAGTCCAAGGTCCAAAGACAGTCTGCTGGAAAGTTACAGACTTTCCTGCCTGGGAAGGAACAGATCTTTTTTCCCCCCTTGTTTCATTTGTGTCCTGTTAACTAGTCTGATGAGGTCAGACCAGGTTAAAGAGGGCAATCTGCTTCCCTATAAGTCCATCAATCTAAATTTTAGTTTCATTCAAATATGTCCACATATAAACACCTAGAATAATATTTAACCAAATACCTAAGTACCTTCAAGACTCATATAAGTTGATCTATAAAATTAGTCTTCAGAGCTGGGAGCGTGGCCTAGCTGTAGAGTGCTTGTCTAGCATGCATACACATACACAGAAAAGGCAAAAGGGTGCTGTGGCTCAAGTGGTAAAGCCCTATTCTTGAGAAAGCTCAAGGACAGTGCCCAGGTCCTTAGTTCAAGTCCCAATACTGCATTAAAAAAATAGCCTTCATATGCCATTAACAAACACTTCACAAATAAAACAACTATAGTAGAGTTACAGTAATCAGAAGACAATTATAAGGGGAAATAGTCAAGTATCTGTTTTGCATAGTTTGGGACCATATTTGGTTCTGAAGGAGCCTTGGAGATTTCTGAGGAAGACAGGGCTGAGGATGAAATTATGGCCTGCCACAAAATGAGTACGCTTTCTGAACACATAACCAAACTCGCCTTGGGAAACTTTTATAGATATATAGATTTTTTCAACTGCGAATATTTTTAAATTACACCTTTGCTTTGAGTCTTGACTACTCTTCAACTCCGAAAAGATGTTTTAAATTAGGAAAAGACAGTGCTCATAAAATAATAAATAGTTAGAAGGAATATTTTTATCTCATTTTGGTAGTTGACATGGTCCATCTCCTCTTCGTTCACCTTATCATTATTGCTGCTCTTAAATTGGGAGACTCACATCATAGGACTTTGTTAAAAATCCAGTGGTCAATCAGGTAGCTCATTTGGTAAAGGTTTGTAGAGGGAAAAAAGTGGCTTCCTGCTCCCTATATTCACAGCTATGTCACCAAAGGCACACTAATTAAAATCCCCATTTTTAGTAGTCAGATCACAGAAGTGTTAAGCTAGTGAAGTTCTGATTATTATCTACAGTTGTACTATAAAGGAAAAAAACTATTCAGGCAAAAAATAGAATGCCCTAAATGTGAATAGAAGAATCAAGGGGGAAAGGAAAGTGCATCAATGGTGAACAAAGAAGTAAATTATCAAGAGAGAGGGAAGGAGAGAAAGAAGAGTCAGTCTCCAGAATGTCGGCAAAGGTATTCTCATCATTTGTGTGATACTTTTCTCTGAATACTCCCTGGAGTTAGTCACAATAAAAATAGATTTGATACAAAACTCATACATTTCTAACACCTAACTGATGATTCATTGACATGGTGCCCAAAACAGAAAAAGAAATTGAAAGATAACATGTTTGGAAATGCAGATAGGCAGGGCCAGTCAGTGCTACCACAGCCATGAAAAGTAGCCCCTGTATACTTAGGCTAGATCTAACTATGTTATAGACTACTAATGTATTGCCAAACATCGTATCTTTCCATATTCCTGTTCAGACATCAAATTTTACAAATTTAAAAGTAAATGGGTATGATCCAGGCACCAGAAGCTCACACCTGTAATCCTAGCTACTAAAATGGCTGATATCTGAAGACTTCAGTTCAAAGTCAGCCTGTGGAGGAAAGTCCATGGGACTCTTATCTTCAACGTACCACCGAAAGCTGAAATGGAAATGTGGCTCGAGTAGTAGAACACTAGTCCTGAGAAAAGAAGCTCAAGGGACAGTTCTTGGTACTGAGTTCAAGTCCCAAGGACCAGAACAAAACAAATGATAAATAAATAAAAGTAATTGGATAGAGTATGAAATTTATAGGCAAGAGAATAAATGAGAACAAACTTGAGTCTGTAAATTTCATTGTTTATCATAAAAAGATAGAATAGAAGGGAAACTAAACAAAATAGATAAATAAGAAGAGCTCACTCTCCAGGCTCAGTTTTAACCCTATATTAATTGAATAGCAAGGTATTTCTGGAACTATTCCCATTGGTTGCTTCCATTTCACAGGAAAGTGTGATCTTTCTCATGGCTGGTGACTCTGCAGAGGACTCCTGTCATCCTTGAAAGGTCTTGACAGGGCAAAGCAAAGGAAGCCCACAGGCCTTTAAAGGATGTACAGCACCCACCAGAACAACTAGTTAAGAATGCCCATCTTCTTGAAAGATGAACCAATATCTGGGTACCAATATCTGAGTTCAGATCCATCTTGTAAAATGACATATTCTACGGGGAAGATGGTGGAAAACTTTTCACAGTCTCCTATCAAGAGGGGGAAGCTATATAGCCTTCCTCTTGAATCTAGGAGGGTGCTGCAACTGCATGATCAATAGAGAATGGAAGAGATGACGCTGTGCCATTTTTTTGGAACCAGAGATTAAGCAACGAGTAGCTTCTATTTGTGTCTCTTGAAATATTCACTGTTAGAACCCAGCATCCAACTTGTGGAGAAGTCCATAGTAAGAACCTATGTTGGAAGCAAATTGGGCCCTGCCCAGCAGTCTAGCAGAGCTAGCAACACCAGCTAACTCCCAAATTGGCAACCATATGAAGCACCAAGCCTGAGAATGGATCCCCTAGCCCTAGTCAAGCTGCCCCCAGCAGAGACACAGTATGAAAGACCCAAACAAGATACGTTGAATCGCTATTTTAGAAAGACCAACAGAGGGATGCATAGCTATCAAAAGAAGTTCAAAACTGATGTAGATAAGCATTAACAAACATTGGAAACAGCAAAACTGTAGCATACATCACGTAAAAAGAGTAACAACTGATGAGATCTATCTATATCAAGGTAGATAGATAGATAGATAGATAGATAGATAGATAGATAGATAGATAGATAGATAGATAGATGGATAGATAGATGAGAGAGAGAGAGGGAGAGTCCCATCCTCCAAAAGGCCAAAACAACTTTTTGTCAAAGAAACATAGGAACATATTTTAATTGATACAATATAATATAAAATACTGTATATATGTGTGTTTATAAATATATACATGCGTACATGAATATTTTCACACATGATTATCATCATCCTTTTCAAATTCAAGAAGTGTTTAAAAGCTAAACTCTGAGAGAAAATAATTGTGCTTAAGTTTCTTTCCCTAAAACCTTTGGAGAAAAAAGATGGTAGGAAACTTAGAGGTCAAACTGAAAGTCACTGGCATTCAAACCAGAAGTTATAAATATCCATAAAAAGACAGGCAAACTCCATTGACTTTGACTATTAAATCAAAACATGAGAGTCTCTTTTTAATTTTCAAAAACTCTATTTGATTTAGCCAGAGAATTTAGTACGGCTTCTCTGTGTCTCTGTTTTAATTATTAGAGATATTTGCATGAAAACAGGATCTTTATTTCTAAGAGTTCATCTGTTCCTGCTGTTTACTTTTCACTTGGAGTCATAATCCAGTATAAGCTATGGAGCAGCAGGAAGAGATAGGCACTTGAAACACAAAGATCTTGTTTTTATGCAAATGATTCAAATGATGTTTTTGATGTCAAGCATAAGATTGATGTTATACAAATAAAGTTTTCTGCAATGTATTTTTACTGCACAGTCTAGGATTCTTTTCCAAAGTGTTTGGTATGCAAAGAAAGCATTCAGAAGAAATCATAAACATTTGACTAGCAAATGTCAGGTATTTTACCAAATAAATTCAGTGTAATAGGAACATGACAAGCAAGTCCTATGTCATCTTCCAAAAGGTTCACACCATGTTTAACCAACACTCTTCAAAGCTAAATAACTTCACTGAAAACTTGGAAAACACCTAAACTAGGAACAAGATTTTCTCCTAGAAGTAAAATGAAATCTCTTTTCATCATCTTTTCTAAACATACATTCTGTTTTGTCCCTAAATATTATTCTTCCAAATTCATTAACAGAACAAAATAGGCCTCAGTATTAGTTTTTATTATTCAGTTTTTGTGTGAAAAAATTATAAGAGTAGGGAAAGATGGCAGATTAGAAGTATCCTGCATTCAACTTTGTGAATGAGAACCAATATAACAAAGGAGGGAATTTATTCTAAGGATTTATAAAAGAGGAAGAACATTGGAAATCAGAAAAAGATCAAAAGACAGCCAAAAAGCATAGAGAAACAGTAAAGCAAGAGAGAAGAAAAGGGAGAAATGTTTTGTTTTTAGTTGGGGGATTTTTTTCCAGTCTTTGGGCTTGAACTCAGTGCCTGAGCACTCTCCTTGAGCTTTCTCAAGGCTAGTGCTCTGCCATTTGAGCCACAGTCCCACTTCCAGCCTTTTGTATGTACATAGCAACCAAGGAATTGAATTCTGCAGAAGGGCTCTGCATGCTAGCTGCCAGCAGAGCCAGAACACCACATGTATGAGAACCTTAGACTTGAGTCATCACCCACCTTTCCACAATAATTCTGAATCTTATGCCAAAGTCATAGTCTGCCAGATTGGACTAAAAAATACATCAAACAAGACCCAACCATTTGTTGCCTACAAGAATACTCTTCACTAAGCACTGGTGGCTCACACCAGCTACTCAGGAAACTGAGATCTGAGGATCAAGGGTTGAAGTCAGATTGAGTAAGAAAGTCTGTGAGACTCTTAACTCCAATCATCACAAGAAAGCCAGAAACAAAGCTGTGGCTGAAAGCAATAGAGCACTAGCCTTGAGCAAAACTAAAGCTCAGAAATACCACACAGGCCCCACAACTGATACCTCCCTACCCTCCCCCCCCAAAAAAATGCCTTTTACCCCTTCACTAGCAAAGCAACATAGACATACATATAGAATTAAAGTAAACGGATTGAAAAAGATAACATAGCCAGGCTCATGCCTGTAATCCTAGCTACTCAAGAGGCTGAGATCTGAGGATTCCAGATCAAAGCCAGCCTGTACACTAAAGAACGTGAGACTCTTATTTCCAATTAACCACTAGAAAATGGGGAGTGGGGCTGTGGCTCTAGGGGTAGAGCTGTAGCCTTGAGCTGAAGAGCTCAGGGACAAAGCCCAGGCCCAGTAGTAAGGGAGTAGCCATGAGCTAAATTGTTCAGGGACAGCACCCAGGCCCAGAGTTCAAGACCCAAAACAGACAAAAAAAAAGAAAAGAAAAAGAAAAAGATAGCACAACTGGTTTGAATTCAATCCATTTTGTTAAAAGTGGCATAATTTCATTCTTCTTTATGGCTGGATACTAGATAGACAGATATCTTTCTCCATTCATCAAGGATGGTTGCCTAGTCTGGTTCTATAATTTGGCTATGGTCATTAATACTCTGATAAACATTAGTGTGCAGAAATAATTTAAAGAAATGTACATACGCTAAAGGATTGCTGATACTTTGATTATAATTCCCAATGGCTTAATAAATTATTAAATCATAAAATGTTAATAACTTCCCTTGATTGATATGCAACCTCCCTTGATTCTTCAAAAATCTTGCAAGAAAATCATCTAAGCTGCAATACATTTTTTATAAAAAGTATCTACTTCAAATTAAGAGTCATAGAATTTGGGGGCCAGAAATTTGGTCCAGAGTGCTTGTGTAGCATGCAGAAAGACCCATGTTCAATTCCTCGGTATCACATATATAGAAAAGGCCAGAAATGGTGCTGTGCCTCAAGTGGTATAGCCCTAGAATTGAGAAAGCCCAAGGAGAGTGTGCAGGCCCTTAGTTCAAGCCCCACAACTGGCAAAAAAAAAAAAAAGTCATAGAATTTTTCAAATTCATTTTAGCTACTTTCAAACATTCCCAAGTGACTTTTTTCTTATTCAGTACACTTTATTGAGCAAATGGGATTTACCATGAAAATTGTTCTATTTACTCAAATTTTCTCTGTATTTTTGTTTGATGACAGAATTCTGCTCTCTGTCTAAATAATGTCGTTTAGCCAGTTAATGACATAGCTCAACCCCACCTAAAAGAAATTCAACTGCTGAGTCCAGATCCAATCCCAGACTGAGTCTAAAGAAAATGCTTAGTTTCAGCCATGCATCCCATTCCTTCTGCCGACTCTGATAACTGAAGCTCTTGTGTATTTCTCCAAAGCAGCCCTGCCACACTCCCTGCTGTGTTGATTGTTCCAAATTAGAGATGTGCTGCTTCCCTCGTGGGCATCCTGTTGGAACATATAGATTTTCTATTGAGCTGCTAGGGGTTTGCTTCAGTTTTGCACAGTAGCCAATTTAAGCAGATTGGAACAATATATGCAATCCCTTTGCACTGTCAGCACTGGCTTTGTCTTACCAGGGTGAATCCAACCAGAGAAGAAACAAGCCCCGTCACACAGAGAAAGCATGACCTGCAGAAAGTACAGGCTGGGGAGCCATGCACATCTGGATGTGATGTCTTCTCATCCTATATACACACACACACACACACACACACACACACACACACACACACACACACACACACATAGAGAGAGAGCTATATAGATATATAGATATTCTCATCCAAACACAGTGACCATAACATCTGTCAGGAGAGCAAGAGCTGAAGATCATTCATGAAAAATACTCATCCTATAGTTATCTGGTACATATAAGTATATGGTTACTACTGTTATTGTTATGATGATTGTTGTTGAGTGAGCATTAGTTTAAAATCCATAAATGCTCATCTTTAGCACTGTTGCTCAAAAGCATGTCCTATTGGGCCTTTAGTAATAACCCACATTTGACTATGCTTCCTATACAATGAAAAATAAAATCAACCATAATCATCATGAATTTTAGGAAATTTCATACATTTCTTGCTTCTTTTTTTTCCAATGTCTCCAGTGTCACATCTATGCTTTTCAGGAACTATCAATATTCAAAACATTTCTGCCTGAAGCACATTTTTTAATTTGCTTTTGGATAATCCAACACAATTTAAAATGTGCTTTAATCATTTCTCATTCTAAAACAGCCATTCCTCTCTGATCTTTTTGCTAAGTATTTCAAAAAGAACCTGAGAGATTTATGACTAAGAAAAACTAAGAGAGTACCTAAATAAGATACAAAATGTAAATATCTATATTGAATATATTGGGTATTCCCATCAGAGTCCTAGGGCAAAGACTGAATTTTTATGAAAGGAGAATTAAATCAAAACGTATCTGAAAGCAGATGGCATAGTAAAAAGAAACAGACTTGTAATGGGAGGACCTGCATGGTTTTATTCATTCATTCATTTAAAAAATACTTATGGAAGAGTGGGAGCCAGTGTCTCATGCCTATAATCCTAGCTATTTGTGAGACTGAGATCTGGAGAATTGTGATTTGTGGCCAGCTCATTCAGAAAAAAAATAATTTAATGTCATTAGACATTATCTCCAAAATAATCCTCAGAAAGTAGGCATAAGATAGAGCCCAAGGGCTAGAGCACCAACTGAGCTAGCACAAGGCCCTGAGTTCAAACACCAACACCACACACACACACACACACCCCTTAAAGGGCTAGCTGATATAAATGTTTTGATGAACAGGACTATTTGTTTCCAGTTTCCACGAAGCCTAAACTTATGCATGCTTGGAGCATGCCAAAAGAAAAAGGAAAGCATGATGTACTTTGGGACAATGCCAGGGAGACCAAGATGAGTATATGGAATCAGGGAATTTCTCCTTGATAATATGTCTTCTAGAATGTTCTGAGGGGAGGAACAGGAACAGAGTGTGAGGCTGAAGACACGGTTAGTAATTATTCTGTGGATGATGTCTCATACAGAAGTGACACTATCTCTTTGCAATATGCTAGGAGCCTCTTGTAGTAGAACAAGTGAGGTAAGGAATGGGTAAGAGCTATAAAGATGGAAAAGCTATGTGTAATCTAGAATGAACAGCTCTGTTAACCAGGTATTGATGTTTGGTCAATTAACCTTGGAGAAAGAATGGCAGGTCAAATGTAATGCCAAGGTCAAGATTGGTGAGCTGAGAAGACAAAGTATTCATACTTAGAAACATAGAATAGAAAGTTTGAAGATAAAGATAAAATTGCCTTCAAAATACTCCAAGTTCTCCCATTTCCTTCTGTCTTGGCTGGCTTTAAACCAAGATTCTCAGATCTTAGCCTCCTAAGTAGCTAAGATTACAGGTGTGAGCCACCAATGCCAAACTAAAAAGACATTTTCTCCTAGCAAGTAGGAGGTCATGCATTCAAACCCCAGTACTTCCTTCCCCTCTTCAAAAAAAATAAAGTGTTAAACTATAAATAAAAACTCATCTACAAGCTAAGAAATGTAGAATTATCCATAAAAAAAAGCTTTTGGTTGACTTTACTCTCATTCCTCCTATACATATAATTTATATCTTTCTGTGTCTCCTAATTCTTTTTAGGAGCAAATTGAAAACCTTAGATATTCAACTTTATGAAAAAAATAAATAAGTCAGTTGGGAATTCCTCCCTCCTTTTTTCTTATGGTCCAATTCATTTTTAGTCCTTATTTTCCCAGGAGAACAAAAGTAAGAGAATCTTCCTTCATCTTCAGTTACACTCTCTCCACCGCTGCTCCCAATATTTCTACAATAAGATTTCTTAACAAAGATGAATTAACTCTAGCATTGTTCTCCTTGATGATTTTTCCCTCTCACTATCTGCTTCTTTGCTAAGCCTAGAATATTTTTTGCCAGTCCTAGGCTTGGGCTCAGGGCCTGAGCACTGTCCTTGGACTTTCTCAAAGCTAGAGCTCTACCACTTGGGCCACAGCGCCACTGCCGGCTTTTTCTATGTATGTGGTACTCAGGAATCGAACTCATGTCTTTGTGCATAAGGGGCAAGCATTCTACCACTAGGCCAAACTCCCAGCCCCTGAAATATTTTATTGATCTGAAAGGGAGTGTCTGATTTGTAAAGTACCTGTCAGTATACACAATGAGAACTGGTCATTGAGGTACAGGAAACACCAGCAGTAAGATCAAAAATCCCTCTCTATTTCATCCAGTCTACTCAGCACACAGTCCCTGAAACTCTGCCTTAGTTTTCACACATTCCTGTGCATCACTCTTCTCGGGAATGATCTTGTATCCTTTCTTTTATTAGACAAGAGAGAAAGGAGATAAAATTGTAACAAACAAGAGTCACTAAGTAAAAGCAAAATATGGATTCTTTCTGTGCCAACAGTTTATCTCCAGATAATCATACAAAGGAAAGGATTTCCCTTACAGATTTTGAATTGGACTTTCCACTCATTAATTGTAATAATATATCTCTTTTACTCCATATACTCAAACATCATTTCAGTATGTAATCAGTCAAAAATCACTGGGGTATTCTGCAACTTTTTTCTAAATTCTTTAAATTTCATGTGTATTTTTCACTTTGAGAACATCTCATTTCATTATTATAAAAGTTTTATAATGGTAAATGTTATTAAGTGCTGTAAGGTTCTTCTGTACTGAACATAAAGGAGCAATATGTTTCCATAAAATACAATATAATGATAATATTACATATCCATTCTTCACTTTTTTCTTTTAGAACATTTTTCCTTTTAGGAATATTTTTGGGAATATATTATTGTCAGAAATATCCATATCCTTCATTCCATTCTCTTTCAAAAAAAATATAAGATCTATATGTGAAGATTCTAGGCAAAAGCCAAACTCATTGAGAAGTCTTGTGCCTATAAGTCACATTTTTGTTTTGTGTTGGCATGTGGCCCAGAAAGCTGAAATTTAATATAAAGTAATCTACATACACAACATATGCACATAACCTACCTAACAGATCCAAAGCTAAGGCCTCTAACAAGGAAGATTTTCTTTTAATAAAGGATTATAACAGATAAACATGAAATCAACATGTACCAAAAATTATTAACGTCAACAAGCAACAAGTAATAATGTCATTTAAAACTTTGTGATAATAGAATATGATCTGAAAGAGAATTAAGCTTTTTGTGTATTTGTTTGCTACTCCTGGAGCTTGAACTTAAGGCCTAGGCACAATCCCTGAGCTGTTTTGCTGGCTTATTGGACATAAAGAGTCTCATGGACTTTCCTGTCCAGGCTGGCTTCAAACCGCGATGCTCAGCTCTCAGCACCTGAATTCTAGGATTATAGACAAGAGCCACCAGTACCCTGTCAAAAATTAAGCATTTTACATATAAAAATAAACACAAATTTAGGAATGAATTTGAATAAAGTTCAAAACAAAAATTTATTATCAGAAGCGATTTCTACTCAGGTGGCAAAGGAAGAAGTATTACTGAGTTTAAGTTCAGCTTGGGAAAGTTAGTGAGACCTGGCCACAGAAACAAGAAACACGTCTATTGTTTATAACCTATCCAGTTCATGATGTTCTGTACTAAGAGCGGAAGTGGGAAGGTTCCTAGGAAAAGATAGGCAAGCCAAGAGGAAAATGTACCAAGAATCAAAAAAAATATTAAAATCATCTTTATTAGGAGGAGAAAGAAGGCTGGGTAGAATAACACTATTCAAGATGAACTGTACTCATAAATTGACATCATGAATCAAACCCCCGTGTGCAGCTATTTTAAAACAATAAAACATAAATTTAAGAGAGAAGATAAATAAAAGCCACATCCAAAGCCAATTAATTATCAAGTACCAGCAAACCAAACCATGATGGAAACCACTACACATGTAAACGATCACAATCCTAGATCCCATCACCCTACAGGAATTTTGCAATATCTCTAATTTTATATATAAATATATTTTCTGTATGTGGCTTATTTTCCCCTCAAATTTTTACTTGTAAGATCAAGCAGTGTTATTTCACATAATATTAAAAATTCTTACCTTTACAATAAAATTTAAACTAAACGAAAAATCAGAAGCAGGGCACAGTGGCTCACCTCTGTAATCCTAACTATTCAGGAGGCTGAGATCTGAGAACCAAAGTTCAAAGTCAGCCAAGGAACAAAAGGACCTGAGACTCTTATCTCCAATTAGCCTCTAGAAAACAGGAAGTGGGGCTTGGCTCAAGGGTAGGGCTGTAGCCCTGAGCTGAAGAGCTCAGGGACAATGCCCAAACCCAGGGATAGGGTGGTAGCCTTGAGCTGAAGAGCTCAGGGACAGCACCCAGGCCGAGTTCAGGCCCCATCGCACGCACGCACGCACGCACGCACGCGCGCGCACACACACACACACACACACACCCCAAAAGAAATCTGAGCCAGATACTGGAGGATTATATCTGTAATTCTAACTACTTGGTAGGCTGAGAATGATAACAGTGGTGTCCCAGGCCCGCCTAGGCAAAAAAGGATGTGATATTCCACTTTCTCAAAGGTAAGATGGGACACATTATTGTATCCTATTTCCTATTCTATTTCCCAAAGCAACTAAGGGAAATATGGGGGGGGGTGCATCCAAATATATAAACAAGAATGTTCAAGCTATGTGCATTGTGTGGTATCATTCTATTTATACGTTTTTAAATAAATAGCAGAAGACTTTGTCTTTGAGAAATAGATTGGTGAAGACTTTTCTCAGTAGAAGTATATGTGGTAGCTTGCTGATATTACATCACTAGAAAACACAGAACTGACAAAAACAGGACACTTCAACTCAGGACCTGACTTGAATAAGTCAGGTCATACCTGATCCTCACATCTGCACGTCTCTTTAGTGAAAGAAGGTATTGGGATCATCATTAATGTTGCTCTTGGCATTACAAATCCCACGGTTCCAGTGACTCTTCCATGCAGGTGTGTACTGATTGCCCTGCCACGGGAAGCATACTCTTTTTTCCTCAATCAGGTCCTAAAATGGGGGAGAAGTCCATGCTATGGTATGCTCTCAAAGTACTTATTTACAAAAGCACATGAGGTATCTGAAATTCATGGAGCACAAAAGATGACATGAGACTCCCCCCATCTCCACCCCCACCCCACTTCACCCCTCACCTCACCCCACTGCTTTTACAAGTGACCTTTCTGAAACAACCTCTTCCAATGCATTCACGTGCAAATCATTCTCGACCTTTGCAAAGTGTCAACTCTCAATGAGACTTTTTTTTAAAAAAATCAATTAATAACGACTACAAAGATACTAATCCAGGTAGTTTAAAAGAAAAGGTACTGAGAAACTTCTTTTCTAAAGCAAATAAACAGCCTAATAAATGATAAAGGCCATGTTGACTATAGAACATATATATATATATATATATGCTTTCTATTCTTCTAATGAATCATTCAGTCTGTTGTCATCTGTCATAGAAGTATTCTATAGATCAATTTTAAAAGCAACCTATTATCTCAATTAAATACTTAAGATGGAGAGGACAGCCATTTTTGGTCTTCTCATATTTTTTCTCTGTGATGTGAATACAATTTGGAAATTAAAAAAAAAGGATTTCTCAAAAAAAAAAAAAAAATGGCCAGGTCTAGGTTTGAACTGAGGGCCCAGGCACTGCCTCCTTGTGCTCAGGCCAGAGTTCTACCATTGGAGTCACAGCACTACTTTCAGATTTTTCTGAGTAGTTTATTGGAGATAAAGAGTCTTACTGACTTTTCTGCCCAGGCTGGCTTTAAACTATGATCCTCAGATCTCAGCTTCCTGAGTAGCTAGGATTGCAGGTGTAAAGCACCAGCTACTTTTAAAAGAATTTTTTCTCTAGTTCGCTCTCCTAGAATTCCACACCTCCAGTAGAGGGAAGGACACCGAACCCTCTGAATTCAGAACCTGACACAGACTCACACAGTGGCCAGCAAGAGCTAATTAATTTCACTACTGTCTTAAATTTTCCACAATAAGATGGTTATCTGCCACCACAGCATCCTGTATTCTAGATCATTACTTCTCAAGAGCACAGTGACTTCCCTTTTAAATCTTTGAGCCTGGTTCTTAAAATCAGTAATGGGTGTGAAATGAGTTTTACACAATGCCAACATACTTATGCAGTTCCTTTACAGTATAACTCCTTTAAAAATAGTAATAATTATAAAGAAGGATTTAAAGGAGAGCAGGCCTGTCAGCAACCAGATTACCTATCTGTCATCCTCAGGAAACACAGTATATTCAGACAGCCCCAAATTTAAGAAACTATAGTTCTGCTCCTTGCTTTTCAAATAAATTCCCTATTCATCCTTCTGGTCCTCTCTTTTCTTCCTAATGTCTTTCTTTGCCTCACTAGCATGACCTGTCACAAATGTTTCCAGTCTAAAAGAATGGGGAAAGCCAGACAAGTTGTCTTTCACAGTAGTTTCATTGCATTAAACATTTCCTTATTTACATCATTCCATGATTCAGAGGACTATTGTGGTGTTTTTCATCTACTAATGGTGAGGAACTCTGATATTTAATATAGGAATTTTGAAATGTACTTTTATTTGGAATATAAATAATATTTATGACTTAAAAGGAGTAATATTAAGCTGATAGATAAATTTGAAAGACCTGACAAGCATCTGAGTAGGAACTTTAGATGATTCTATCTGCCCTATTTCCAAAGCAAAGCAATTCATCCAATGATTTTTCATTAAGAGAAACCTTTAATACATAGATATTTCCAAAAGTTTATCACAGCCAATAGTTTAGTGATGTTTCTAAACAATAAATTATTTATATTGACACATTACTTAATATATTAACATAGCCAACTATACCCTATTCTTTTCATGCTAAGAATCTAAACCCCCAAAATGCCCGATTTCCATTAGGCATTTACAATTTCCCAATCTAACCTGAATAGAAGTTGCTAGAAAACATATTGTTACAATATTTCACCTTGCTATCTGATATATTTTATATGTGCTTAATTGGTTATTTGAAATTGGATAGGGAAGGGGGGAAATCAAGATAAGCAGGGGGGGAGGGGGAAATGGGGACCATGTCATGAGAAAGAGTATCAATGTTTGTGAAGTTATGCACCTTTTATCTGGTGAATATAATGTAACCCTTCTATTAATCACAATAAAAATAAATAAAAAAATAAAAAAGAAGTTGCTAAGAAAAAATATCACACTAAGCAAACTGTCAAGGATGTAATTGGTTGTTTTAAACTAATGTTGGTGTTTCGGAAAACAAGTCACTTTTTATTGAGCTTATTTTTTAAGCAAGGACTATGATATTTTTTAAGAAGAAGAAAGAAATTCTAGGAAAAGAATGGACTTTACCAGTGGTCATGCACGGATGTAAACCAAACCTCCCTTCATTTCAGCCTCAAAAATGGGAAGTCAGATCTTCCAAAGTCTTTGAAATTATGAGCTCTATTGGCTCCCAGACCATCAATGTCACTTACAAGTTTCCTCCACATTTGTAGTTTCTAGGTGAACCCAAAACCCAAGGGGCAGATGAGGAATAAGAAGATGTAAGTGAATTGGCAAATCCAACAGAATGAAGTTAAAAGACCTGTGGAGTCGGCTGGCTCCCCAGTCAGAGATCAAGACAATCACTCGGCAGGCCTGATGGGCTGGGTGGCTGATGGATGTCACTGTGTTAACGAGGACCAATCAGCCATTTGGGGAAGAGAACTGAGTACTAGATGACAGTCTGAAATCAAATAGTGTGTTTAATTCAGTCGTTAAGAGCACCACAGCCAATCAGATGGGTTTCCTTTCATTCCCGAAGGTCCATTTTATGTTTCATAGGTACTGTCTGAATTTGAGTTTCATTTCCTTTTATTTCCATTTCTCATCCTCTGATAGAGGCACTAATGAACTATAAAAATAGCCAAGAGGCAGACCAACTAGGGAGGAGAAATAAAGGACATGAATAATCTACAAGCTAAAAGAAAAAAAATTATTCCCAGAAAAAATCAACTCGGTTAGCTTCACCATAAGATGTGAAAAATATCTCTAAAAATACTTTTTTAAAGATGCATTGGAGATTATAAACAATTCAAGTTTCCTACCAGAAATGTTTCAGGCAACTAATTTTGTCTACTCTTCCAAAGGGCAATTTTCCATTTCCTATCCCCAACCCCTTTTTGCCTTTCTACATCATATTATATATCAAGAATATATAAAATTTTATTCACTAGAAAAATAAATGTAAAATATATATGAAAAGATAAATATAAAATATGTAGATAAAGAAAAATACAAACATCTGTAGGAAAGCAGAGGGGAAGAGCGTATAGAATAATATTAACAGAACTTAGGAAATCTTGAACATATTCCAAAGTAACTAGCAGCGTATGGAAAAAGAAACACATGAAGTAGACATGGAGAGGATTCTTCTTTGAAAGATGCAAGACATCAGACCCAAGTGAAAACACATAAAATTCATGTAAAGATTGACTCTAAAACTAATGGGTATGCAAATGGTATCTACCAGTACCTACTTTCACAATCAAATCCTAGGTAGACCAGATGGGTTATAATCATTCGTGTTCTCAGTATAAAAATAAAGATATGGTTAATAGGTTGAAAATTAGCTTTCTATAAGTAATGTAACAAAGAAAAGAGGTTTGGGTTGTCTACTTTACAGAGATGGCCAGCAACGTCCTTGTGAATACCTATTAACCTACTACCAAAAGAAGGGGATTTGACAAATGTTCAGCACTGGGAGGAAAGCCAATAGGTAGCATGTAAATTAGGCAAAGTGCAAGCAAATGATTTTTAGAACCATGTGGCAAACATGACAAAAACTACCACAGAGGTTGGTTTTCAGAAGCAGAGATGGAGAGTCTGGAGGGTCTGGAGTGGTGATGTGACCATTAATTATTCCTGCTTCCCGCAACTTGATTATTAACCATGAATATGCTAAACTTCACTAGGTTTTGTTTTTTTTACTTTTGAAGAGAAACATCTACATTAGCTTGGGACTGTGTAAAGTTTTCTTCACATTTCAAGAATAATTCTATTTACTCATCTCTCAAGCAACAAGTCATGATTTTTAACACTAGAAAGTTACGTAAAATCAGCTCAGTTTTCAGCCGTGAGCACCACTGGATTTACTAAAAGAAACAACAAGGGCCAGGTTTGGCCTAGTGGTAGAGTGCTTGCCTAGCATGCACGAAGACCCAGGTTCGATTCCTCAGTACCACATACATAGAAAAAAGCCAGAAGTGGTGTGGAGGCTCAAATGGTAGAGCTCTAGCCTTGAGAAAACCCAAGGTTGGGTGAGGGTGGGGGGGAGAGAAATAGGGACCAAGACATGAGAAAGGGTATCAATGTTTGTGAATTAATGCACCTTCTATCTGGTGAATATAATGTAACCCTTCTATTAATTACAATAAAAAATATTTAAAAAAAAAAAAGAAAACCCAAGGTCAGTGCTCAGGCCCTGAGCCCAAGCCCAGGACTGACAAAAAAAAAAAAAACAGAATTTTCTGCCCATTTAACCAGTGCCCCATACCCCATATAAAAAAAATTAATCAAAAGCCAGGCACTGGTGGCCTAGGTAATTCTAGCTACTTAAGAAGTTGAGATTTGAGGATCACAGTTTGAAGCCAGCCCAGGCAGGAAAGTCTGTGAGACTCTTATCTCCAGTCAACCATTGAGGAAAAGCTGGTAGAACACTTGAGGCAAGTGGTAGAACACTTGCCTTGAGCAAAAGAAGCTCAAGGGATAGTGCCCAAGCCCTTAGTGCAAACTCCAGAACACAAACACACAAACACACACACAAAAGTTGACCAAGAATTTTCACAAAATAGATTTCATAAAGGATGTATTACTAAGTTTTCTTTGACAAGAAAAATGTGATCAAAAGTCTATAAAATACATCCTTGTCACAATTAGCTACCAAAATGTTTCTGGTTGCACTCAAAATCCCCACCTATTTTGTATACAGAAATCTATGAAAGAAAATTCTGTAAATTGGGACAATTAGGAAAATACTAGTTACAGGCCTTCTAGGATTGTAATTACTGCATTATTACTGGTTTTAATTTCTAATTAAGTTGATTTCATAGTGCCAATTTACAAATTATTATGTTCAGATCTAGCAAAAAGCTGGTTTCATTTGTTACATAATCTGTTCACTAATCACACAGTGCAGTAGTCATACCACTCAACTTGAAATATGAAGTCAATAAAGACTGCATAAAAGACAAATATTAATATTATACTTTTGAATGTTTCAGATGAGTTCAGTGACAACTGTGAGTGCAACTTTAATTAATGCTGGATATCCAGAAAGACAAAATCCAATAAGTGAAGAAAAAATATCTGAGTTTGTCTCTGTAATCTCCTCAGATCTTGTTATCCTCATAATATCATAAAAGGAGTGCATAATAAATCCATTCTCCATTCCAGACAGAATGTAAATATTGAAGTCAATATTGAATATGATTTCTGATAAAAGGTAAATGTTAAGGTAAATCTTTGTAAAATGTCTGGGGACTATTTTACATTGATAGTTTCTTAAGAGATCCATATAATTAAAAAATAAACAAGTAAATAAATAAATGACAGTTTAGGGCAAATTTCAATGAAATCCCCATCATTTGTTTGTTACACCAGTGAAAATATGGTTTAATATTGGAGCTTCAATGGTTTCCAAATTTGAAGAATTTAAGAACTTTAACCTAGGAAAAATGACTGTTCCCAGTGATAAAGGACCATCAAACACCAAAGCAACCACATCCCCTCACTCTGCCCAACTTTCTTCTAAATTCCATTCTCACAGCTAAGTGTTCAAGCACATAATCTTCATTTGGTTCTTTATAGTGTTTGTTTTAGCTCCCTTTCCAGGTTAAGTCTAATTTTAATTTGCTGTGATGAGAATTATGTCAAAGAATTGAGCTGCAAAGGAAACTGGAACTAGCATAGGAGCCAGGTCTGTTATTTGCTAAGCCCTCTGCTGAAACTTTTACAGTCATTCCTTATTTCTATCTACCAACTATTCTGAGAACCCCATAATATTAGTTTATAAGACTAATGTTGCATTCGTTCTATATGGTAGCAAACAAGTGAGCATAAACTTAGTCATTTAAAATAATATGTATTTCTATTGTATTATTATATCTGTGGGTCCAAAGTCTGGGCTCATTGTAGCTGTTGCTCTGCTTCAGGGTCCTAACAGCTGCAATTCAGCCCTAGCTGTGATTGTTGTCTTGATGGAGTTTTAACTAGAGAAAACCCAATTCCAAGTTCACTGAATGGTTGGCAGATTCATTTCTTTCTGGCTACAGAACCAAGGGCTTCCGCTGGACACAGCTGTCATTCCTAAAGGTCACATACAATTCCCTGCCACATGGACTTCAACAATATGACAATTATTCTTGATAGCTTCCTTCTTTGAAACCAGAGAAGAAAAACTTTCTTTATCTATTCATTTGAAAGACTAAGTCTTGCATACACCATGCTATAGGCAGTGTAGTGATATAGTCATCCTTGCCGTAAATTATTGTTCAGAAAAAAGTAACAAGGTCCACTGACACTCAGAAAGAAAGAAGTGTACAAGAAAATGGATGGGGCCACAATGACAAATGTGAGAAAGCTGTGTTCTTACTCCACGTACCATATATATGGGTAAACTGAGTCTCAGAGTGTTCAGCAACCTTTCTAGTCAAGACAAGATTCTTATGTGTCCCCTTGGTAGAGAAAGACAAACTTAATTCACTGTAGTGAATTTATCACAGAATAAAATGGAGCTCTGAGAGACATAGTATCTTCATTTCCTTTGTTGAACTGCCCATTTCCTGTGTCTAAATCATTTCAACATTTTAATAAAGACAAGCAGGAGCTGGGGATATAGTCCATACAAGGCTTTGATTCAATCTCAGCACAGGAAAAAAAGACACTATGGAAAAAAAGGGACAAAAGACACTATGAAAGATACTTATGTTTCAATTCAAGGAAATAAAATTTAAATCATTCTGCTTTACATACTATATGTTTGACACATTTGTTGTTTTATAATTTTTTATGACAAACCTTTCCATTCCAATGGGATGGAGTAATCATTATTATAAATCTATTTAGATACATTAACTATATGAGCTAACATATTTTTATAAATATTGAACACTAATAAGTAGGTTTAGCTCATTGTTTAATGCACTATTATGGCAGTAGATTAAATTGTGACACGTTAAGAGGCTTATGTATTATTTGGAACAAAGTTGCCAGAAGAACAATTATAGAAGTGTTATAGAAAATATTTTCTTCCTTTAAATTTTCCTGACAGTTTACCTAACTTTTCTTACATTAACTGTTTGTTTGTTTGTTTGACAGAGTTTATCCCATCGTGTATAGGCATCCTTACTTGCCAGAATGAAAAAAGGCTGTGGGCTGAAAACATATTTATATCATCTCTGTTTTACAGATTGCATCTATTACAGGGTTGAATTGTACCTGCCATAAAGCTTTGTGGAATTTTCATCATCTGGCTCTAGTACCTTTGCAGATGGAGTCCAGTTAAGACTAGAGGTCTTTAGAAGAGTCAAGGACAGGAAAGGCTCCTAGAAAACAAATGCAGTACCTCATACACTTGCTTGTGCACATGCACACCTAATCCTGGGACTTGAACTCAGAGACTGACCCCTGTCCATGAGTTGCTTTTTTTTTTTTAAATCAGGGCTAACATTCTACCACTTTGACCACCACTCCACTTCTGGCTTTTCTTGGTGGTTAATTGAAGAAGGTCATAGACTTTCCTGCCCAGGCTGGCTTTGAATCAGATATTCAGATCTTAGCCTCTTGAGTAGCTAGGATTACAGGCATGACCCAACTGGCACCACTGACACATCGTTATTTCAATGTCTCCTTTTATTTAAAAAAATTTAATTATACTGTGAACCAATGTTTCCTTACCACTTTTCTTTTTATAACTACTGAAATAAATCTTTAATGACCTGAGCTTTTCTTTGTCTTAAACTTTTTCAAAATCTAATCTAAAATATTCTAGCAATTTTCTCTTGCCTTCTGTGCATCACTGGTTAAAAGATGCAACTATTCTAAAAAGAATTTAGTCACAAACATAATGGCAGGATATCTTGTGAAAATATATCCTGAGTGGTAAAAGAAAAGGCATATATTTTCCTTATCCATTACAAGGTTCCTGCCAGAGACCCCTTACAACAAAAGAGCTCCACTTAAAAAATAATAAAGCAAGTTTATGAAATAATAATTTGCCTGACAAAGGCCCAAAGACCCAAGGGAAATAGTATAATTTTTGTCGGTTATGGGACTTGAACTCTAGGCCTGGGCACTATCCCTGAGCTCTTCAGCAGAAGGCTACCATCCTACCCCTTGAGCCATAGCACCAGTTCTGTTTTTCTGGTGATTAGATGGAGATAAGAGTCTCACAGACTTTTTAGTGCCGGGGCTGGCTTTGAATCGTGATCCTCAGATCTCAGCCTCCTGAGTAGCTAGGATTAAAGTCGTAAGCCACCACGCCTGGCTGGGAAATGGTACTTTTATGGACTCTCATGCAAATGTCTGATTGGAGAACAAAATGATGTGATTTAATGGCAATTAAAAAAAAATCACTGTTATGGGGCCAGGAGTTTGGCCTAGTGGTAGAGTGCTTGCCTAGCATGCACAAAGACTCGGGTTTGATCCCTCAGTACCCCACACATAGAAAAAAGCCGGAAAGTGGTGCTGAGACTCAAGTGGTAGGGCGCTAGCCTTGAGAAGATCCAGGGCTCAGGCCCTGAGCACTGGACTGGAAAAAAAAAAAAAAGAGCTATCTTAAAAAAAAAAATCACCGCTATTTTTATTAGGGGAGACTTTGGCAAATCTTTTATGTTCAGATCGTTCTTGATCTCTTTGTGCCTCCTGTTTTCTCTCCATGAATTGGAGATTGCTGTCTGTCACTTGAGGAACTTCAGAGAGGGGAGACAATGTCAGAGTGATCACCCCAGGTCAGTTCAGAGTAGAAGTAAACAGGTGAATTCACATTTTCTTTTTCCACAGGGGAGAGAAGAGGTGGAAAACTTCAATTGTACCGAAAAAAGACAAGGAAATGGTTAGAAACATCTTCTGGCTCTTTCATTTAAATCACTCAGGCTGCCTAGATGCTATATTTGGGAGCAGTGTTTTCTGTACCCCATTATTTTCTTCAAACACTTTGACTTGCTTGCCAAAGAAAACTAATAGGGTAGTGGCTACTCCTGAGACAATGAGTATTTGTTTCATGAATATACATTAGACCTCGCTGCTCTGCTTCTTTGCCAAATGATAGATTTGCACATTTCCAACACTTTAAATCACAATTTAACTCAAAGTGGGAAGTGCCGGCCACACAACAACTCCACTCCAGAGACAGACACACGTATGCACAGCCTTGACTATATTCGTGCTTGTGCCAAACATAGCTGCTACTTTATGGAGCCTGGATGACCACAGCCACAGCCTCTGAGACTGTAACATGCATCCCAGGTTCCAAGAGGTTGACATGTGGAAAAGAAGCACATGTACAAAAAAAGAAAAGAAAAGTAAGCAGTAGAGGTAGTAGAGTGAGAGCTTCCCTGATGCTACCCTGTAGAAAGGGGAGGGGAGGGAAGTGTTCTACACAGAAAACAAAATAAATCCTAGATTAAATATCAGCCAAGTCTGACATAAAGTAGGTTTGCTTGCTTATTTAAATGTGTTGTGTTTGCTTTCTGAAAACTATAAATGCCCACTGGCAGACCTGAAAACAAAATTTTGAAGCAATTTTATCGGTTTCAACCTAATATAAATTGCAAAAATATTATAGAAAAAAGTAGCGGTCTGGTGAATATAATGTAACCCTTCTATTGATTACAATAAAATTATATAAAAAAAGAAAAGAAAAAAGTAGCAATTAAAGGGACAATACTTGGAAGTGGGAGAAAAAGAAGAGTGCAAGAATGGAACAAAGAAAAGGAGGGAGGAAAGAAAGGAGGTGGGAAGGAAGAAGGAAGGGAAAGAAGACAAGAAGGAAGGAGAATGGGAGGGAGGAAGGGAGAAGAGAGAAGGAAGATGGGAGGGAGGGGGTATGTCCCAAATGACTAGGTTCATTATCTTACAAGTGAGGAGCCCCAGCAATGCAATGATGCAGCTGGCTCAAGGACAGACGACAGGAGATTTGACCCTAGATGACAGCCTGGCTCCAGATTGACCATGTTGGCCCTGTATACACCTTCTCCCTTGATGAGGATGGAGAGATATCAGCAGGATGCTGATATCTAACACAGAGTCTTAGAACAATTCTATCTACATTTAGTGAAATAGTGGTGGCCATTAGTGTGCGACTCTTTACTAGATCACGAGTGATAAGAAAACTCCATCACTTATAGAAACAAAAGCCATATAATGAGCGATTGTTGTCCTTAATGTACTGTTATCTCTCATGTCTTTTGCTGTCCCTTGGTTACCTCATATTGTTACAGTATTTCACCTTGTTATCTGATATATTGGATATATTTGTATTTGGTTATTTGAAATAGGATAGGGAAGAGGGGAAAACAAGATGAAGGGCAGAGGTGGGGGGAGGGAAATGGGGACCAAGACATGAGAAAGGGTATCAATGTTTGTGAACTAATGCACCTTGTAGCTGGTGAACATAATGGAACCCTTCTAATAATTACAATAAATATATGAAAAAAGAAAACTCCATCACTATCCAAAAGATAAAATTCCTTATTATCACAAAAACTGTGGCTCTAATTTTCCAAAAGATGGTCACATAGAGAAATGCTAATGCTCTGATTTCTGTATCTAAAAAATGAATTGAGGGCATCTTTTGCTGTTTTTGCCTTGTAAAGTATGCTCGTTCACCCATTTGCTCCCTCATTCCTTCATTCAATCATCAGTGACTAAAACTGTGCCTTGAGCCAGACTTTAGATCAAGTGGTGAAAGATGGGCTGGAATAAAGAGCCAAGTTGCCTGCATTGTGTGGTTTACAATTTCATCTCATACTACAGTGCAAACAGACTGGAAATTCCACAAAATACTACACCGCCAATGAGTTTATACACTCACCTTTGCAGACATTTGGATGTACAAAAACTAATTCTAATGAAAGTAGAGAAATAAAGTCTCTCAACAAAGCATTAAACAGATGGCTATAATAAGAGCCGTATCTTAGATTTGATCTTATGGCAACTGCAAAGGTATTGAATAACAGCTGCAAGTGATTTGAATGTAATAAAAACTGCTCTTGTTTAAAGATCTTCCATAAAGAGCTACATTACCTTCTCAAATTGGCAATGTAGAAAGTTCTCTGTAGGATTGCATTATTTTCTTGTTGAATTTTTACGAAGAGGCAAGTCCTCACCACCGAAAATGAAAACATATTATCTAGGACCTAGCCACCTTTACAACACTTGTCGGCTGTATTCTTAAGGTCTAACCAACTGAACCTTATAAATTGGATTGTTTCAGTGAGGGAAAATATCTCTGAGGAGTTTTGATAGTTTTGCACCAGTGAGCAAGGACAGGGAAAAAGAAACACCTGGAGCTGAATATGAAAAAAAAATTAGAGTAAAAAGGTCAGCTATTTGATTTTAGGTTTTATGCACTGTGAAAGAAAGAACTTTTAATTTTTCAAAGCTTTGTTAAAGAGGTTGAATATTCAAGTACTTGATTGTAAGAGAGGGGGGGTGCATGTATGATTGCATGTCATCCAAAAGTCTGAATTTCATATTTATTATTTATTTAGTCCAGAATTGAATGCATAGTACATATTTATATGTGAGGTTTCATCATACAGAACAAAATGTATAATCATCAAAGCAGTGTTTAGCATATCCATCACTTCATATGCTTACCTTTCTCTCGTGGTAAGAACACTGAAATCTTGTCCTTATTTTCAAATATTCAACACATTAATCAATACTTAATACAATAGCTAGTCTCACCCTCATGTATAAGACCAGAAGTTATTCCTCCTGCCTAAACAAACCTATGAACTCATTGAGCAATCTTTCCTATCACCCCATCCTCCCTTCTCAGCTTCTGGGAACTACTCCTACCATCACCACCGGTGTGAGATCAGCGAGATCGTGAGTGAGGTCATGCCAAATCTTCCTTACTGTAGCTGTCTTGTTTCACTTTATTAAAAAAATCCTACAGCTCTCTCCTTTGTTGTGAAAAATGACAGGACTTCATTCTTATTATGGCTGAATAGTATCCTATTGGGATACATAGTTTATTCACTCATTGATAGAAACGTAAGTTGATTCCATACCTTGGCTACTGTGAATTGTGCTGCAATGAGCACGGAAATGCAGATGTCTCTTAGTCACACTGAGTTCATTTGCTTTAGCTATATACCCAGGAGTGGGATAGACAATTACATGGTATTTCCAGTCTCAATTCTTTGAGGAATGTGCACAACATTTGTCATTAAATATCATGTTTACATGGACTCCAGAAGAAATAAAGGAAATGGCAGCTGGGTGGGTGGTGGCTCATGCCTGTAATCATAGCTACTCAGGAGGCTGAGATCTGAGGATCAAGGTTCAAAACCAACCCGGGCACAAAAGGACCTGCTCTCCAATTAACCAATAGAAAACAGGAACTGGGGCTTGGTGCAAGAGTAGAGCAGTAGCCTTAAGGTAAAGAGCTCAGGAACAACTCCCAGGCCCAGGGATAGGGTGGTAGCTTTGAGCTGAAGAGCTCAGGGACAGCACCCAGGCCAAGTTCAAGCCCCATGACCCACAAAAAAAGAAGAAGAAGAAGAAGAAGAAGAAGAAGAAGAAGAAGAAGAAGAAGAAGAAGAAGAAGAAGAAGAAGAAGAAGAAGAAAAAGAAAAAGAAAAAGAAATAATAAAGGAAATGTCACACAGTGATACAGAAAGCCAAAGAAGGACTTCAATGGGAACAAGTTGCCAAAGCCTGGGAAGTCAGACAGATCCAACTGCACACACATACACACGCACACACACACACACACACACACACACACACACATCAGATGCATGGAGATGGTCTTTGGTGGGGTCAGGTGGAGAATGGGTAATTTCTAGATACCATTAAAGCTTAACATTTGATGAACTTAAATCTCCATACAGGGTAAATTATCCTTGTCTTTTTTCCCTAAGTTCTGTGGCTAAAAAGACTGGAATTATATGGTTACAAACCTTCTGATTGTAGCCCCAATCTGTATTCCATTTTCTCATAAGCTACTAGAACATTTTTTCACATAATCTATTTCTAGACTAGATCGTCTCATCTCTGAATGTGTACAATTTAGCATTAGTTACCAGAATTTCAGGAAACATTCTCTATGATCTTTGGAATAGAATCAAATGCTTGAATATCTAATAGAGATTTTATTTGTCCTTATGGTATAAGAATTCTTCTTAAGTAACTATGATCTGTGTAGTTGAAAATGGCCTTAAAATTAATGAGGCCTTGGATAGCTCCTGGAAAAAATCCCAGTCTCTCTTGGATAGCTATAGAGGGACATAAAATTTTGTTCACCCATAAAATTATTGTGCATGAATCCAATGGGTTCAGATGTTCTTCTCAATGAAAAACAACAAAATCAAAATTGTTAGAATTATTCAGGATCAATAGAAGTATCAAGAATATAGAAAGGGCCAGGGTTTCTCTTACATCATTTTTCTTTTCATTTCTAGTCACTCTTAGAACTGAAAAAGTCATACATCAAAGACACTTTTTCTTATCTCTCTGATCAGAGCAACAATCAAAATACATCCTCTCTGTGCATGTGGGTATGGATACCTATCGTCTTCATGTATTCCTTTTCATTGTGGATTCTGTTGGCATTTGATTTTCTATTAGTTCTACCTTTTAAATTTGGGTCATAATCTCACTGATCTTAACTTGAAGTTAAGATTGATTTTGCTGCTCTGTGGACCAAAGTCAAATATACCCTGAGGGTCAGGTAAAGCTGTTCTTCATGACTTGTTCAAAAGAATCCTGAAGTAAGACATTCATCTCCCTAGAATGACAATTACAGCCTTGGTAAGTACAGTAAACTCTTCATGGTCCACTGCATCCAATGGCATCCTCTCCAGAATGGTATTTTTTTATAGGCCATCTATTCACTAAATAGCCAGATAGCTGCCAGCAATCATGAGTCAACAGAAGTTCCTGTTTACAGGGAAAAGTTGAGCCAATCGCATCTGGTGTATTCATATTTTAAAATAGTACCACCAAAAAAGGAAAAATTTTAATATGTTGCACTTTTTGTTAGCAGACAGGTGAGGGGAAAGGGACTCTATGATAGTGTTGGTGGAAATGCAAACTACTACAACCACTATAGAAGGCAGTTTGGAGATTTAAAAAAAAAAAACTGAACATAGCACTACCTTGTGATCCAGCAATGCATCCCTTGAGCACTTTTCCAAAAGTTTACAAGTCCAGGATACCAAAAAAGACACTTGCACACCTATGTTCACTCCTACACTACTCACCATAGCCAACTTGTTTAAACAGCCCAGATGCCCTATGAGGGACAAATGGGTCAAAATGTGATATATATCATACAACTATATGATATGTTCCACTATATATAATGGAATTTCACTCTTCAGGGAAATAGGTGGGAAAAATGACATTATGTGAAACAGGTCAGGCTTAGGGGACAAAGGACACATGTTTTCTAGAAGTTACATCTAAGTTATGAACATACATGAGAATATATTCAGGGTCACAAAGTACCATCAGGCACCTCTCCCATGAAATCAGAGGAACAGCACTACTGTTCCAGGCCTGAGATAAGCGACATGATGTCATCTTTGCAGAGAAGTCAGGTAGCAGGGCCAGGAAGTCCATCGAGATATGTTTTCAAATCTTAACTTTTAAAATTCTGCTACTAGGGAAATTCTATAAGGACTTTAGGACAACAGCAAATAATGATTCTCCAAACTGCTCTACCCTTTAGTTTCAACAGTTAAGCAACTGAAGATGTAAATACACTCATCATCTTCTATGAATGCTTTATTTTATCTTTTTCCTCTCTATATCGCATGTGGTTGGTAATTAGAAATTCCAAATGGGAGTCAATTAACCTAATAAAAACCATTTCAGTCCTCCCTTAAAATTTAGAAGCCAAGCTGGGCACAGTGGCTCATGCCTATAATCCTAGCTACTCAGGCAGCCAAGATCTGAGGATCAAGGTTCGAAGCCAGCACTAAAGTCCATGAGAATGCTATCTGCAATTAACCACCAGGAACCCAGAAGTTGCAGTGTGGTTCAAGGAGTAGGGCAGTCGTCTTGAGCTGAAGAGCTCAGGGACCATGCCCAGGCCCAAAGTTCAAATCTCATGACCAACAAAAAAAAAAAATTTAGAAGCCATAGGAGTGAGCACTAAACCACATTTTGCATGTTGAAAGCTTCATAGAAATGACTTCAAATGAGCTGGATGCATCTCCTAGCACACAGAGAGCCCGGACAGTTCATTAGAACAGGTATGTCTAACAATTACTGAAGCCATATTTTTTGAACAGCTTACATGATTCCAAGTCAGTCTCTTTTAGGTAAGTATCCAGTTAGCCACAGGTTCTTTTATCAAGCTGGAAACAGACTTGATTTTTGTATTTTAATAAAAAGGATAAGACAGGACTTAAATTGGAGTTTAATGGCCTGCAAATTCCTACCCTCCACTTACAGCACTGAAGTACCATCTAAGAAAGGACAGATATATTTATAGAAATCAGTTTCTCTCCCTCTCCTCACACAAGTACATGACCAGAGGAAGAGATACCATTCTAAGCAGACTAAAGCATGCTATCTTTTCCATTTAATTGCTACACACATAGAAAAACGGAATGAAAAACAAAACCTTATGGTGACCTTTACAAATCTACCTCAAGTGGTAGGGCTTTGACTCCAGAGAAAGAAGGCTGATTTGCTGTGATTTGAGCAAAAAAGCTCAGGGTGAACACACATGGATGCACCAAAAGGGAAAAGGAAATCACATTTGAGGGACTAAGTACATTAGTACATGCCTGTAATCCCGGCTACTGGGAAGACAATGGCAGGAAGATTGTGAAGCTGGCCCAAGCCCAGACAGCACAAGACTCCATGTGAAAAATAAACTAAAAGCAAAAGGACTAGGGACTGGCTCAAGTAGTAAGAATGCTTGCTTGCCTAGCATGATGCTATTTAATTCCCCAGTACATAAAGGGGAAAGAAGGGAGGAAGGGAGGGAGAGGAAAGGAGGAAGGGAGAGAGGGGGAGGAGGAAGAGGAGGAGGAGGAGGAGGAGGAGGAGGAGGAGGAGGAAGGAAGGAGTTGTTTGGATTTGGGTAGTAAAACCTAGATCTTTGGGCTGGGCACAGTGGTTCACGCCTGTAATCAGGCATGTAACTCAGGAAGCTGAGATCTGAAGATTGCGATTCAAAGCCAGCCTGGGCACAAAAGCTTGTGAAACTCTTATCTCCAATTAATCACCAGAAAAATGAAAGTGGCACTGTGGCTCAAGTGATAGATTGCTAGTCTTGAGCTGAAGAGCTCAGGTACAGTGTCCAGGCCCAGAGTTCAAACCCCATAACTGACAAAAAAAATAAACTAGATTTTTGCTTCTCAGTTTTATGTCATCTCTGGCCAGGCTCACGTAAAGAATTGTGTGGCCATGACTCAAAAGCTGAGGTATACCTGAGGGGGTAACAGCAGGAACTGTCATTATGCCAGACCCACCCCCATCCTTATAGGGACTCTGTGTGGCTCCTTCCATGTTGTCCACATCTGGTACATTGCTATACATATAAATGTAGATATGCTATAATTGACATTGGTTATATGTTTATAACATGTCACATGCAAGGGTGAAAGTCACCAGGAGTTGAACACATACAAGTGTTTATCCAGCCTATTACTTTATTTTTTTGCATTTTTTATTGTAATTAGTAAAAGGGTTACATGATATTTGCCAGATACAAGGTGCATTAATTCACGTATATTGATACCCTTTCACATGTCTTGGTACACGTTTCCCTCCCCCCCACACCCCCCACCCATCTTGGTTTTCCCCTTTCCCTATCAAATTTCAAATAACCAAATACAAATAAATTCAATATATCAGATAACAATGTGAGATACTATAACAATATGAGATAACCAAGGGACAGCAAAGGAGATGAGAGACAACATAGTACATTAAGGACAACAATCATTCGTTATATGCCAGCCTATTACTTTAAAAAATCAATTCATTTCCCTAGAATAATCAGAAAAAGATGTAGTAATATGTATGTTACACTGATGTATTGATCTACTTAAGAATAAGAATATCACAGGGAGAAAACACGTGAAGGGATAACAATGTTCAAGAGGTAATGTACCCACTACCTGACAAATGTAACTATAAACCCTCTGTATATCACCCCAAGAATAATTTTTTTATTAAAGAATTTATTAACACTGATTTTTACATCATATTTCAAATGACATGTTTAACAAACAAGTGTTCAAGAAGGGACTCTCTATATACAATCACTGGCACTTAGTTTTTATAACATAATCAAAATTAGGCTAAGGGTTTATATATCATAGATAATTTATGAAACAAAACATTATGTCTATAGAGTCTTTTGAAAAAGAAGAACTGAGAAAAAGGAATAGAATCATGTATTAAGTAATTTGTCTAAGTACACTGTATAAGCCATAACCCAACTTGAAACTAGGCCTATATAAAGAATCACACAGCTAAGACTCTTACCAGGCTGGAAATCTGAGCTATTTGAAAGGAACTACCCATTTAAGTTGGTCCACATTGTATGGATAACTCTGTCTCACATATGAGACAGTAAAGAGAATGTTACTTCTGTCTCCAAAACAATTTAATCCATCTCTAAGTTAAGGAAGAATTACAGAAGACAAAAGAAAGAAGGAAGAAAAATGACAGAAGGAAGGCAGTGAGGCAGGGAAGAAGGGAAAGAGAGAAAAGAACTACCAAGGAGATTCAGAAACAAAAAGAAACTGGACTTAAATAGGAACAGGGGGAGACGTTAAGAAAGTTTTATGGAACTTATATTGTATATACATTTATTTGTTTATTTGAAATAGGAAAGGGAAGGGGAAAAACAAGATGATTGGGAGGGGATGGGGGAGGGAAATGGGGAAAAAACATGAGAAGGGGTATCAGTGTGTGTGAAGTAACACACCAACTGTCTGGCAAATATAATTGTAACCCCTTTATACATTACAATAAAAATAATTGACATAAACATAAAGTTTTATGGAGCTTAGAGCAGGTCTCCTAGATTTCTGCTATGACTGAGGTAACAACACTAGAAGCTCTTGAAACTATTTTCATACAATACTTGAGATTCTCAGTGAAGAACAAATGTCCTATTTTTAAAACTTTGAGAGAAACTCCAAGTACCTTCTGTCTGCCTCTGCACAGATGTTAGCACTATGAGATCACTCCAAGAATCATGAGACAACATGCTTGACCATGACTGTGATATTTCCATTATGCATGCCACCAGCCACGCCCAAAGTATGGCTTTATACAATGACCTCATACAATGGTATCACAACAGAGGATATTCTAAGAGCTCCAGATGACTCACTGGCATAAGACTGGTTAATAGGCATGGATAAGATGTGCTTTGGGGATTCTCCAATACAGTGAAGATGCTGGAGATGCTGTTAGTACGTGGAGAATCGTGGGAGAATCATAATAGTTGGGGTAAAAAAATAAGTGCAATTTCATTTGTGCTACAAAGCTATTTCTGGGAGAATTCCAAGAGTACCCCTTTCACACAACTAATTCTGGCATCTTGTTTAGCGATTACAGCCATACTAACTCATAGACCAGCTGTTCCAGTGGCTTAGAATATAAGAATTATGAAGGTACCCAAGGAAATTATTTCTGATACAATTAATGCAACAGTTTTTACTTAAATAATTTTAAAAAATGAGACTTTAAAAATATAATACACATTAAAAATCATAACTTATTATCTTAAACAAATGACAAATACCATAGGGCATGCTAACAAGAAAACAGCACCTACTTGATGATGCAAATAATTACCAAGTAATTATCCTAATAACATATTAAGAGAGGAAAGTTAAGAATCAATATATTTAGAAAAATGGGGAAATGTACTCTGAAGGAAAAATTACTTCATAGAAGACTCTATGTTCTAGTCATAAAATACACCTGACTTGTGTCAGACAACAAAGGCCTACTTCTAAATTCAATCAAGACCAAAAGGTTTCCCTTGGATATTAAGATACCCAACAAAAAATAATGAAACTTATGGTGGTACTTCCAGAAGGCTTGTACACCCCATAGTAGTCAACCACTGAGGGATTTGCCCATTAGGGGATAAACTGCTTGCTGCAGCTTCCATGCATACCTCTGCCTTCCAAACACTTGATCTTGTAGAACTACCATAGAAGTCTGGTTTCTGCTACCTTTCGCTCTCTAGGACCATTCATTGAGCTTGGCAGGTGAGTATGTTTCTCTCTAGGATCTCTCAAGGATAACTACCATTTCTGCATGCTTGCTTGCCTTTTTTAACAAAGAGTTCCTGCTTCTACTCAACACTGACTCTAAAAAGACCTTTCCTGTTTCTACTCAACACTGAATCTAGAAAGATCTTCTTCAAGCTGTATCCAAGTTATAAAATCACAAGCATAGTATACCAAGACCCAATATTCTCATAGATTCTGTCACCTGAGTAGAGACTAAAAGCCAAACCAAATAGCTGCAAAAATAGCATGCATACTATGTCAAGCTTTTCCTTTATTCAATTTTAACTATGTTTCTTATTTTTAAGTTGGCAAACTGCCTGGTTTTCCTCAAGCAATTTAGTCAGTTGATGCCTATTTATTTACCCAGTAGCATTATAATTCACAAATCCACCAGCTTTATTGAGGTATAATTGACAAACAAAAATGTATACATTTGAAGTACATAACATGGTATTTTGATACACACATATATTGTGAAGTAATTATCACTAGTATGTGAATTACCATAATTATCATCTCATTTAATTGCAAATGGGTGTGTGTATTGAGAACATTTAAGATTTACTCTTGTGCCTATTTCAGTATATAGCACAATATTATTATTGATAGCCACCATGTGGCTGACTAGATATCCAGAACTCATTCATAATCCAAGCAATGCACCATTTGACCAAGATCCTTCAACCCTACCCCATCCCTCTGCGTTCTGGCAGTCACCTTTCTACGTCTGAGTTTCACTTATTTAGATTCTGTATGTAGATTAGATGATGCCGCACTGTTCTTCTTATATTTGCTTTATTTCACCTAGCAAAGCATCCACGTTTAAGTTGTTGCCTACAGCAGTATATTCTCCTTTTTTTCAGGCTGAGTAATATTTCAAACATATGCTTTCTTCATTTATTCATGGATGGATGCTCAGGTTGTATCTCTGTCTTGATTATGGTGGATAAGTTCCAGAATCATAGCAGTGTAGATGTCTTTCAGTATATTGACTTCATTTTCTTTAGCTAGATACCCAGAAACAGAATTGCTAGATCATAGAATAGCGGTGATTTTATTGTTCTGTTTTTGTTTGGGTTGTTTTTGATTTTTGTTTTTTGGGTTTGGGTTGGGTTTTTTTTTTTTTGTTTTTTTTTTTTGGCTTTTTTTGTTGTTTTGCTGCTCCTGGGGCTTGAGCTCAGGGCCCGCCACTGTCCCTGAGCCTTTTTGTGCTCAAGACTAGCACTCTAACCACTTGCTCCACAGCACCACTTCTGGTGAAGAAGAGAAAGAGTCTCGTGGACTTTCCTGTCTAGGCTGGCTTTGAATTGTAACCCTCAGATCTCAGCTTCCTGAGCAGTTGGGATCACAGGCATGAGCCACTGGCGCCCAGCTTCTATTTTTAATTTTTTGAAGGACCTCCATACTACTGTTCAGAGAAGAGGTATTATATTACACATATCTCTTAACAGGTATTGTAGAATAACATCTCTCCTTTCTGCTTAATTGTTGTGTTCTTCAACTCTAGAATCTCTGGTTCCTTTTATGGTTTCTTCTTCCTTAAACTGTTCAGTTGGACATCATGTTAATTTTTTATCATCTCAATTAGGTATTCATTTTTCTCCTAGCTCGCTGAGCTTCTTTAAACATGATTATCTTGTATCATCACTGATCTCTATCGCTTAGGGTCTATTACTAATACATTGTTGTGTCTCAATGGTGAGTCATATTACCCTGATTATCTGCAATTCCTGTGGCTTTATGTGGATTTTCACATTTGAAGACATAGTTCTTATAGACTGGAGAAGGTCCTCACCCAGGCAGCCTACAAGAGATTGTCTATCAAGTCAACTGAAGGATATATGGGAAAGTTTTCCCTAAAGTCTGTTAACTGACTGACTTTGTTCCTGGGTCAAAGGGCAGACAAACCTAGTACATGGATCCCCAGGGGCAATCCTGTAGCTTCGATCCATATGAGTAGAGCTAGTACTCTGGTCTGTGGAAGCAAGCCTGGGTTCTGACGTGTAGGTATGAATCCTGGTGCATGGGAATCTTGGCCTACAGCCAAGGGGCACTGAGGCAGCCTGATCACAGAGATCACAAGGCCACAGAGATAGAGTTGCTTTGTAGGGATGGGTGTCAGGCCTGGTTCTGATCTAAAGAACTGGATGGTGGGCACACTGGGGGCTAAGCTGATGCTAGAGGAGATGATGAGGCTGAAGATTTAGAGCCGGAGAACCCAGAGACAGACCTGGGTTTTCAAAGGAGCAATCCTCATCTGGAGCCTGGATCTTGAGGAGCCCAACCAAGGCCTGCTTGTGCAAGGACCACTATTCTGAGGACGGATGCTGAGCCCATGGAGTCTGGGATGATGATACAGTGCTTCTACAGCCAGGGGCTATCGTCCTAGCTCAACCCGAGAGTTCACTGAGTTGGGCCTAGTGCTGAGGTCTGAGACAAAGCTGTATGTTTGCTTCTATCTTCTCCATACAGAGAAGCATCGGTCTCCTGGGCTGAGGAAAAGGGGACACTGGTCATGTGAAACTCCCCTTCCTGTGTTACTTCCTGTACCTCTGTATTTCTGTGTTCCCTTCACTTTCTGGATTTTTTTGAGCTCTTACAAAGTTATTTTTGTGAGAATATGATTGTTCCAAATGATGTTTCTGTAAAAGGAGGCACATGAGAGACTTCTATTTAGCTCTTATTAATATCACTCGACATTATAAACTCATAATATTAAATTCAGGTAACCAATAGGATCTGAGAGACACAGCAATTATCATTAGGTTTTTGTTTTTAAGATCCAGGTAGTCAATTCCAATGGCAAATTATGTTATTAGCCAAGATGCACTAGTAAGTGAGAGTCTCAATAACTAGAGAAGTTCTCACAACATTAGCCAATTCCTGAACTAATGAGCTGAGTAATTCATCCCAGTTAGTAGACCTCCCGACTCTAGTGATTTAAACTGATCACTTCCAGCTTTTGGCTTTGACAAATCACTTACATTTACTTTGTTATCTCGGCAACAGTTAGTCTCAGACTCCCTTATAGTGTGTTCAATTAAGAGAATCAGACTACATATTTTTTCCTGTCCTTATAGCTACTTAAACCTTAATGTGTTTTCATATTTTCTCACATAAACTTACAAATACTTGATTATGCAAAAGTTAGCTTATGATATCATCCTCCTGGAAATCCAGCAGGAAGTAGTCTTCCTTAGTGGCATAATTTTTCAGCCACCATACACTATCTGCACAGTCACATGAAATGATCAAGTATAGATTCTCAGTTCTAGAATGTGCACACAGCTAATAATGAGCTAGTCCAAGTCAGACAGGGGTTGCAGTGTGCAGCTAAAACCACTTGGCATGAAAATATCAAGACTACACAAGTGCAGTGCAGTCATTTACAAATAGTTCAATGAGAAAGCAAAGTAAAAGTCTGGCTAAACACTCTAGTGTGGCATGTAGTGATTCTTCAGCTAGAATCACTTCCTGAAATTGGTGGGCCCTATCTATCTGTTACAACAAATCTGTTAGCAGATTTTTCTCTGGAGAGGGAGGGGGAGAGGGAGAGAGACAGAGACAGAGAGCGAGGGAGGGAGGGAGGGAAATTTGAAATGACATTCTAATTGTCAGGTAATGAGTGTGATTTCAAGGAAACATTCAAGCATCATTAGCATTCGCAGAGACTAGTTACTGCCAACTGCTCCTGGGTTTTTATACAATTTTGGTGTCCATGTGCATAATCATCTAAGTACATTCAAATCGCACAGGCATTAGCATTTTTATGAAGACAATTCACTAAAATGACACCAGGTTCTAAGGAAATGTGTAACTTATTCCCTCTCAAACATACTAGCTTTAGTTTTTAAATATATTTATGCATATATATGTAATTACATGTAGTTTAAATAGTAAAAATATCATTATAATTATATATTTATCAGGATAAATACATATGATTTGACAAATGCAAATATTTAAATCATTGCATAGGCTCACTGGTGTCTTCAAGAGAGTTTTATAATGCTGCAAGAGAGAAGAGCATTAATGAAACACAAATGATAGACGGTTGGAATATGGAAGCACTAGACAATCGCAATTGGGAAAAGTAGAGCCAGTCTTGGCCCTACTTCTGCTCACCATTTTGCTAATAAGACTTTTAAACTACTTTATATTGCTATCTGTTAGGTTGTTTTTATTTTTAAATGAAGATGCTGACAGATTGCATACTGTTATTTAGCGCTGCTACTGGAAGCAAGAAGAACCTAATAAAGATTAAAGATGTTTTTCATTTATTTAAAAGTAGCTGGTGCTACCTAAGGCTTCCCAAATCATTTGGAAATCATGTCCTATGGAAATGCACAGGCCTGAAAACCACAGTGGAGTAACTTTATAGAAACACCGACCGCAAATGCTGATGCTATCTATGTGGCATGCTGTAAGTGCGCTGGGCAAGCAAACAGGAAGACTTTGCTTTTGTTCCAGACTTGCACCTCTCTGCTTTCAGATCAATCATTGGTTGATTGCTAAGGTTCCTTTCAACCACAAAATGTTACAGGTGTCTTTGTGTTCATACAACCTCATGGTGGGATTTGAAAACTACAAATCTAGCACCAGACCTGCTCATCTTCTCCATGGCAGAAGGCAGAGACAGCAAACCTGTAATTATACACTCCACTGGTTAGTGACAAGTGTGAAAGTATATGGCCAAGGAGAAGAATGAGTCGATTGTCCCCTAGCTTTTGAAACTTCTCCATTATCTTAATTACTAATTTCTATTGGAACTAATTTCTTTTCTTTTTTTTTAAGTCTGAGACCAGGACTTGAATTCTATATCTGCCACTTTCGCTACTGGCTAATGCTCTACCAACTGAGCCGGCCTCCATCCCCAATGGAATTATTTTCAAAACAACATCACAAGCAGCAGTGCAAAGGAGGTTAAGGAAAGATGTAATTATTAACATATACATTATATGTTATATATTTATTATATATTATACAGAATACATATATAGATTGTATACAATGTATACAATACATATGCATTATAATATATTATATAGCATATAATACATTGGCTAAGAAGCTTGATTGATAAATTTGATTTCTCAGTCCTATAATAAGGAAATCTGTGAATCGTGTGGATGACTTAAATTTCCTGTCTAAGGTGATTAAATAATTCTCAAATAATCTGATCATTATTTTCCATTCTCAAATAATTTTAAAAAGAAGAAAAATAAATTAGGCAGAATTGCTCATTCCTGTAATCCCAGCTATATGAGAAGCAGAGGTAAGAAAATATAAGTCTGAAGCCAGCCCCAGGCAAAAAACAGGAGATCCTCCGTTAAAAGGGCTTGCATTAGGGGCTAGGAGTTTGGCCTAGTGGTAGAGTGCTTGCCTAGCATGCACAAAGACTCGGGTTCAATTCCTTGGTACCACATACATAGAAAAAAACCCAGAAGTGGTGCTGAGGCTCAAGTGGTAGAGCTCTAGCCTTGAGAAAGTCCAAGAACAGTGCTCAGGCCCTGAGCTCAAGCCCAGGACTGGCAAAAAAAGGGGGAGGGAAGGGGACTGCATCAGAAAGTTGGCGCCTTGGCTCAAGGGGTATGGCGATAGCCTTGAGCTAAAGAGCTCAAGGACAGCACCCAGGCCCAGAGTTCAAGTCCCACAACGGACAAAAAAAAAAAGGAGGGCTTATACAATTAGTGGTTGTTGTCCTTAATGTACTATGTTATCTCTCATCGCTTTTGCTGTCCCTTGGTTAATCTCATATTGTTACAGTATTTCACCTGGTTATCTGATATGTTGTATATATGTATATTTGGTTATTTGAAATAGGATAGGGAAGGGGGAAAAACAAGATGGAGGGCAGGAAATGGGGACCAAGACATGAGAAAGTGTTAATGTTTGTGAAGTAATGCACCTTCTATCCGGTAAATATAATGTAACCCTTCTATTAATTACCAAAAAATATGGAAAAAAGGGAGGGCTTGCATCATGGCTCAGGTGGCAGCACTCTTACCTAGCAAGTGAGCCCTGAGTTCAAACTCTAGTACAACTAAGGGGAAGAAAAGCAGGAGAAGGGGAGGAAATAGTGTGAGTGATCTAACGACAAGTTTAATTGGATGTTTGAAAATATACTAAAAATATAGCATATAATTCCTAAATTCTACTCTAGAATTATATTGGATATATAATTCTTTTGGATATAATTCTTGAGTATATAATTACTTCTCTGAGTGTATCACACGATGTTAATCTGTCTGAAATAGTAAATCAATAGATAAGAGGAATTCTCAAGCTTCTTTGCCACTTCAAACTACTGTATCCCACTATACCTGGCAGAACAGGTAGCCATTGCACCATTTCCAGTTTTTGGTGCTTTTCCTGCCATTTCAATTGCCTTCTCTTTTTTTGTTTTGTTGTGTTTTGTTTCACGTTCATGCGTGTGAGTGTGTGTGTGTGTGTGTGTGTGTGTGTGATGCATCTATGCCAATACTGGGTTTGAACTCAGGGCCTGAGTATTGTTATGGAAAGTTATAATGTAAGCCCTGTGGAAATTGAAGAACAATTACCAAATCTATTCAATACAATTCTGTAATGGATAGGATCTCCAATGACCCCAAATACCATTTGTTCCAGGCTTACTTGTAGCCTGCATTGCTCTTGGAAGGCAGAAGAATCTTTGAGAGGTAGAGCACATGGAAAAGGGATGCAGATCATATTGTGACCTCAGCCCCTCCTCCTGTCTCTCTTTCCATCCTGGCTGCCATGAGATGAGGAGTAAGTACCCTCTCCTGTCACATCCTCCCTCCGTGAGGGACTCTGCCTCACCAGGAAGCTAACCCAAGTTCTTTTTTTTTATGATGAAGTTTGGGATGATGACAAAATGGTAATCCAAATTATTGCTGAAATACGTGTGTGTTTCAACTTTTTGTAGTACTGCAGCTTGACCTTGAGGCCTCAGGCTTGGTAAGCAGGTACTCAATCTCTTATGCCATTAACTTCAATCCTTTTTACTGGGTTATTTCTGATCAAGGGCCTCAGCCCCTGCTTTGAGGTATGCTTGGATTGCATTGTGCCTATTTCAGGCTTTCTATGGCAGCTAAGAGGACTGTTGTGTGATACCATACCCAGCTTCTTCCTTTCTTCCCCTCATGGATTCATAACCCCATCCTAGGCTACTCTGAAACCTCCAACTTCCCAGTATCATCCTCCTAGGTCATCAGGATTACAACTATAATATTAAATACTAACATTATAGGCCACTTTCACCCAGCTTAACAGGTTTTTTTTTAAACCAACATGCATTCTTTTTATGAATATTTCCATCATGTCTTTGATTCTTCACATAACATCAGTTTTAATTCTGGTTTTAATCATTTGAGTATTTTAAGGAAGGTTTAATGGCTCGAATTTATAAGCCTGAATGCAGGAACCAAATGATAAATAAAATATTGCCCCCTCACCACAGGCCTGGATCACAGAACCGAGGTACGTGTGAACAAGACACAGGAGACAGCTGGAGCAAGAGCAATTATTCCCACAGTCAGAACCATGTGGGTACTTTGATGCCATGTGAGTTCTCTGTGGCGGTCTGTTTAATCAGCAGATGGCTTTGGAATGTGACCCTCTGAGTTCAGGTGATCATCCAATCCCTTCCTGGGGGAGTAAGAATGACGTTCTGAGCATAGGACTTTTGTCAAAGGAGAGAAGAAAACATGGGGGCCTATTTTTTCCTATAATAGCCAACCATACAATAATTGGTAGCATACACACTGTACACAAAGACCCAACTCAAAATAACTTTGTCACCGGTTTTCAGATGGACTTTTTCCTCTTCCTTTCAAGACTATAAGTAACACTGCCCTCAGAAGGTTTGCAGAAGGCTAACACAGCCCATGATCCCATCCAAGGCACTATTGTTAAGTAAGATTATTATTTCTGCAGATCAGAAACTCTCACTTGGTTATCTCCATCGTGGGTCATTCTGTTCCACCTCCGTATTTTCACAAGCCAACCACCCCTGAAGAAATTCTAAAGCACAGTTCCTTGGAGATGGAGTGGTCCATAAAAAGGTGGGTGCTCAATGAATTCGCTCAGACTCACTGAAAAAGAGTTTCACTACACAAGGCCATCTTACCATCAGCAAAGGAAGAGCCAAGGCGCTGGGCGGTCTATGGAGTGATAAAGTCAAAAGGAATCAAACTATCTTAGCTAAGAATTCAGACACCTGAAAATAGAAATTCCTTTTCAAAAGTATGAATAGAGTCATGGTATCTGTACCAAAACATGCTCATTTGAGTGATCAAACAGGAGTCTGCTGAAGTATTCAGAACATTTGTAAGTGTTCTGAAAGTGTTTCTTGACTTTGTGCCCAGGTGCAACATGGACAGAAAGGGGAGAGTTTGGCTTCTTTGCCGTGCCACATTGTGACAGAATTTTGCTAGCTTAACCCAAACCCCTTCATCTCCTCAAATTTTGTTCCAATCCAAGGATTCTGCTTATTTCAAAGGAAAATTTCATATGCAAGCCAGACTAAAATGGCAGAGGGACAAAGAGGATGAATTTCAAATTGAACCCCCTGAGAATCAAATATTTTCAGCAAGATGAAAGATAATGGATTTTTTTTCCTTTAAGAAGAATGGTATTTCTTTGTTGTTTATTCTCACAAACATAATGCACTATCCCTGTCCCTACAGGGAAGAGTCTTGACTATGTCTCTTTTCTAAATAAGCACACACAGAAAGGTTGTGGTTTCCCTAGCAACAGATGACTTCTTTCTATATTTTTTTCTTTTTTGAAGGAAAAAAAAAAGGCTGGCTTTATAAAGAGGCTTTCATCCTGGGCAATGAAGCATTTTGTGGTCAAATTGTCACCCTGCCCTGGGAAAGTGGAAAAATAGCACCCTCTCCACCTTGCAGATGAGAAAGGCCTTTGGAAGAAACAGCAGCAACAGGAAAGTCAGCCTGCTGTGCTCCCACCGGTGCTCCCTTTACCTTCACAGCAGCCCTGTAAGGATGTTTCTTAAAGGGGGGAAGGCAGAAACACCCCCACAATCCCTGCCTGTGGGCAGCATAAATGACTTGCTCAAACGAGCAGAGCACACAAAACGTGTCAGGAAAGCACTCCTTTGATTAGTTTGATATGTTTTATAAAACCCCACCAGAGCACTCTGAAAAAGAGCCCTCCCAACTGCCCTTCTACTAGCTCAAAATGCGAGGTGCCAGTGGCTCATGACTTTAATCTGACTGTTGGAGAGACTGAAGTCTGAGTATTGTGGTTCAAAGCCATCCCAAGCTAACAAGTCTGAGAAATTCTTATTTCCAATTAACCAGTAACAAAGACAGAAGTGGAGCTATGGCTCAAATGGTAGGCCGTCAATATTTAACATGAGGTGCTTAGTTCAAGCCCCAGTACAGGCATGAACACACACACACACACACACACACACACACACACACACACACACACACACACACACATATAAGCGCTAGCAGGCACAAAGATGATGACGAAGAGAAGGAAGAGGAGGAGGAGGAGAAACAGGAGGAGAAAAAGGAGGAGGAGGAGGAACAGAAAAGGAGGAAAAGGAGAGAAGAAAGAAGAAAAAAGGAAGAAGAGGAGGAGGAAGAGAAAGAAGGAAGAGGAGAAGGAGAAGAAGGAGAAGAGGCCAACAATTCTATTGTGTGCATGTGAAAGGGACAGTGTAGGAAGTCTCTGAGAAAGGAGATACCTCTACTACATTAGGAGCCAGGAAATGAATTTTCAAATGACTTGGAAGAAAACACAAAGCTTTAGGAAAGTATGAAGGCAAGTGATGTCATAGTAGTATTTGTTGAATCTGAACAAAAAAGCCAGTCTCCAGACCCCTTAGAATCTTAGGCAATAAATAGGTGTTGTTGTGAGACACTAAGATGGTTATGCAGCAAAATGTAATCAGTACATGTAATTGGAGAATTAAAATGTAGGCTGGGTGAATCACTCTATTGGAAGAGTGATTTTTGTTTGGCATTCCCAGCTCTTGTGTTTGATTTTTTTTCTGCAAAAAAAGGAAAAAGGAAGAAAAAGAAGAGGAAAAGGAGGAGGAAGAAGAAGAGGAAGCAAGCAGCTGCTGGGGTCAGAGAATGAGTAAGAAGACATCTTCCTTCCATATAGGATAGAAAGACACAGAGAGATCTGTATTCAGTGCTAATATTACTGGAAACACTGAAAAATAAAAAATGTTGACTTTCCTTTAGTCTAAGTAAAAGTGTTCTGTCTCTCACATGGTTTAAACATCTATGCCAAGAGGCTTTCTTGGAGTTAAATATTGCTCTTTTCATATGCCCTTCATATATAAAGGAAGTTAAGAGGTAGTCCTCCTATTACAAATTGTTTCTTAGAGACAGAAGGGATTCAAAGCAGTGAGCTGGGGAACAGACAAGGTCAAGAGATGGAAGGTTTGGGGGAAACCCAGACATTTTTGCTCCATTTTCTGTACTAGCTCGGAGCTGGCACTGGCAACACAAACTCCTTTACCCTTGGTTTTGCTGGTGGAACCATGCCACTATCAACCCAGGCTAAGTATAAACACCATGTGTGCAATTACATTCATAACGTCAATCATATTCATAAAAGAAACAACATGAGACAAAAGAGACGTAGCAGAATAATGCTTTCTTTGTGTCAGAAACAGCAACATCAGTCTTCCATTTGACTCAGGGAGAGAGGTAACAAGTTTTTTTTTAATCTTTTTTTCTTATTGTGATTAATAGAAGGGTTACATTATATTCACCAGATACAAGGTGCATTACTTCCCAAACATTGATAGCCTTTCTTATGACATGGTCCCCATTTCTCTCCCACTCTCCACCCACTCATCTTGATTTCCCCCCTTCCCTATCTAATTTCAAATAACAAATTAAGCACATACAAAATATATCAGATAACAAGGTGAAATATTGTAACAATATGAGATAACCAAGGGACAGCAAAAGAGATGAGAGATAACATAGTACATTAAGGACAACAGTCACTCATTACATGGCTTTTGTTTCCTTATCCTGGAGGTCCTTACATTTAGTGTCGTACTATTTGGCCTTATGTCTCTAGATTTCATTCTATTGTAAATCTCTGCTAGGAGAGCCCAAGATTTCTACTGATTATGACAAATGAGGGAGACTACTGGGCCTATGTTCCTTTGAGTCTGGCTTACTTCATTTAGTATGATTTTTTCCAAGTCTTTCCATTTCCTTACAAATGGGGCAATGCCATTCTTTCTGACAGCAGCATAGAATTCCATTGTGTATAAATACCACATCTTGTTGATCCACTCATCAACTGAGGGACATCTGGGTTGGTTCCATATCTTTGCAGTACAAGTTCTTTTTTAAAGCCAATAATGTTCATGATTTTTAAAAACTAGTTTCAAATTGTCCTAAAATAAATGAGAAATCAGAAAAGTTGCTTGGGAAGAGGAGATTTTTTTAAGCACAAGTGCACAGAGCCATTTATAAATTATGATCTCTTTTTTAAAAAAAGGAAAACTAAGCTTCAAGAAAATTCATAACTAATGAAAAAAGAGGAGAGCCTGGCCTCTGTCAGAACAGGAAACTGCTGACACTTGAACTCTAAGCTTCTGTTGGGAAGTTTCTCTAAGCTTTTAATGCTCAGTACTGAGCATTAGAGGCTGGTAGAGTCATACAACACAAGGAAAATGGAGAAGGAAGGCAAAAATGTAATGTTGCATGCTCATCAATGATTTATTTGGTGGGAGGCCAAATCCACTGGGAACTGCCCCTCTCTCATTCCTTACTAATTGTGATGAACTTCTCCGTGTGAACCAAATGTGAAGAATATCACTCTACCACTACCAAAGGCTTTATGGGTTGCACTTTTAGTTTATAGTGATTTCCCAGCCGTGGTAAAAGAAAAAGAAGGAAGAAAGAAGATAAAGAACAGATTTCTCTTTAAAAGGAAACACATCACTTTTTCCTGGTCAAATTAAAGGAACTGAGCCTTTTCTAGCCACTAAGAAGAATTGTATCTCTAGAAATGCCAAGAAAAGCAATGCGGAAGAAAAAAAAATTCCCAATTTCTTTACTTGGTATATATGTACATAAGTGTACTTTTTCTTTATCGGTTCAATTTGAATGAGGATATTTGACATTTTAGTAGGAAACTTGTCTACATATAGTTGGCTATTTTTCATGATCATTCAAATGTCCTCTATCATTAGAAGGTAGGAATTTGAGGGAGCATGTTTTTGCTTTTCTTTATTTTGGGGGAGGGGAGTTGATGGTCCTGGGCCTTATACTCAGAACCTGAGCACTCTCATGAAGAGACGTCTGCACTCACACATCTACTACAGCACCATTCCCAATAGTCGAGGTACAAAATCTATCTAGGAATCCATCATCAGATGATGAGATAAAGTAACTTATGTACATATAATGCACATTTATTTGTTATACATTACATGTTATAAATCATGTTCTAATATATATTATATAGTACATTGCAATACATTATAATATTTGCTATATGTGAGCTATCATATATCTATTTACAGCAGACTATTCAATCATAGAAACAAGAACAGAATTATTCTGTCACTGGTGGGCACATGAATGGTATTGAAGAAGATATTGCTAAGCCAATTAAGTGAGGTAGAGAAAAACATTGTACATTCTCACAAGTGGAAGAAAGGTGTTGATCTCTTCTCAGTTGAAGAATCAGAGCATAGAATAGATGTTACCACAGAATAAGAAAGTAGGCAGGGGCCGGGAGTTTGGCCTAGTGGTTAAAGTGCTTGCCTAGCATGCACGAAGACCCGGGTTCGATTCCTTGGTACCACATACATAGAAAAAAGCTGGAAGTGGTGCTGAGGCTCAAGTGGCAGAGCTCTAGCCTTGAGAAAGTCCAAGGACAGTGCTCAAGCCCTGAGCTCAAGCCCAGGACTGGCAAAAAAAAAAAAAAAAGTAGGCAGGTGAGGGAAGAGGGAGAACAGTTAATAAATACAGGAGAGCAGTTGAATAGGAATAAGGACTCCTACTGTTCTCTGGCACAGAAGGATGAATATAAATGACAAAAATTAATTAAATATTTCAAACTAGCTAGCAGAAAGGATTTGGAATGTTCACACACACACGATTTTTTAATATTTTTATTATCTTCACGGAAAAAAACCATCAGTGTGTAAGGTGATAGGTACACCAGTTTCACGTTCTGCATGCATGTCAAAATATCACATGGTACCCAATGAACGGATAAAATGTGTAAGTGTTGGTTTAAAAGCGTAACATTTTTAAATGAAAAAGAGTCGGGGGGAGGGGGCAGTACTGTTGTTGGGTGTGTTTGTCAAGCTCCTTCAGTTCCTTTAGTTTAGGTGATGGAGGTCCTGACTCAGGAAATACCACAGGAAGCTGGTCCCAACACTGAGTTAATATGGACCTAGCTGTGGAATCATGGGCTCTGCGCCCATGAGCCCATTAGCCTCTCTGAGCTTAAATATCAATTCCTGACTCATCCTTTATGTCATCATCCATTCTTCCATCTCCGATACCACTGCTTCAGATCAAATCCCCATCATTTCCTTTAAACAGCCCTAGTTTGACTTTGTACATGCTGGAGTTTGGGGGAAGGGATCTTTTGTTTTGTGTACTTTTTTTATGTTTTGGGTTTTTTTAATTGGTCATGGGGCTTGAACTCAGGGACTAGTCACTGCCATTTTTTTTTTTTTTTTGCCCAATGCTAGCACTCTACCACTTTGAACCACAGTTCTTCTTCTGGTTTTCAGGTGGTTAATTGGAGATTACAATCTCATAGACTTTCTTGCCCTGGGTGCCTTCAAACTACAGGCACATAGCTTGACTTTGTAAATGTGTTTTTAACCCTTTTAATTCTCCTTTCCCATAATCAGGGTGCTATTTTAAAATTTAAAAAAACTTCAAAAGAGACCAGTCTGTCCTCATTAAAACTGTTGTGTTTTCTATTGCATTGTTGTTGTTTTTATTCAAGTTCTATATTGCCCAAACTTGACTTGAAGTTTTGGTTTCCCCATATGCTTACTCATAGCTTCCCATTTGCATTGATCTCTACCAGTATTATTAGAAATGAAATAAACTCTGATGATCACTCCCTCACACTCTATAGTTTGTAGCAATGAAATCTACAAACACTCCTGGGTCTCTACTTTTCCTTTTCAGTGATTCCTCTCAGGTTACCTTACATCCACCTACAATGAGGGATGGGGAGAACAGGAGAGGGAGGGAAGAAGAGAGAGGGGAGGAAGGAGAAAGAAAGATGGAGGGAGAAGACACAGGGAGAGAAGATTCTTTTCATCAAAATCAGTTTGAAAAAAAGTATTTTTTGTAATCTACTCTATGACTTCCCTGGCCTTTCTTCAATATCATCACCAAGTTTATTATGTAAAATTCTATTATATAACTTTATTGTATGATTCTCCATTTATTTTGGCTCTTTTCTTTGCATATTTGCCCCTCAGTTGTACTCTAGCCATCTTTCCCTCCCCACTACCTATCACAGAAAGTATGCAATGATGATTTGTTATTTGAAAGAAGCCCAGAGGCTTCTAAGGAAAGGCATCGTTATGCATTGGTTTCCATCCCTAGCGCATGGAAAGGAAGCAGAATGGAATACTAAAACATTTGCCCCAAAGAGGGAGTCAGGACAGCTGAACTCCTTAGCCCTGCTCCTTCTGTGACTAGAAGCTGTCTTTGGGTTTCTCTCTACTTTCTATGCCTTTGTTTCTTCAGCTACAATAGAAAAAACATAGATGAGTTTTATCTAGGCTTGTGCTTGATTGGTTTATGGCTGCTTAAATATTTCTACAATCCCTCAGATATATGAATGGAAAATGAAGGCTGAAATTGTTGGAATACTCACATACATGTGCCATGAAATTCCAGGGGAAATGATAATGAGTAAAAATACATATGCATAGGCATATTTTATTTTGCATAATTTATAATTTTGAATGCACTATCAGATGTATTATTGCCTTTTGATCATCCCAACATTCCCGAATTGTTATTTTCTTTCTATACAAGTCATTTGAGGCTTAGATAAGTTATGGAACTCGATCAACATCACATAGACAATAAGAATGAGATTGCCATTGCTAGTTTTGTTTTAAAAAAAGATTATTTCTAGAGATATCTACTCTAATCACAATATTCAAGCAAGGGTTTAGATTATTCCCTCTAATGAATAATACAGATTTGAATCAAAAAGAACCATAGTTTCATTGTCATAAAGTTCACTAGAATATTTATTTTGTGGGGGTTTTTCTAATCAAAGGAAGGAAGGAAAAAAGGAAGGAAGGAAGGAACAAGATATTTCAAATTACTCAGTAAAGCCTAGCCAATTATACATTTGACTAAAAATTATTTGGGGAGAAATTACCAATGGTATTTTTTTTCCAAAATCTGCTTCATGGCAGCCTGTTCTAAACTTAAATGTCAGACATTTTACTTCTTATGCATACATAAATTTTGTATGACAGAACTCTCCTACATTATTATTCAGTCCATTGGCAACTGCTCTTCTTCCAGGTTGTCAAGTTCATTTATTTTTGGTTATCACAATCTGTTCGTATTTTTCCAATTCATTCTTTTATTAAATGAGAAAAGCTATCAAATAAGTCTATTTAGGAAATGAACAGCTATTCCAAAAAAAAGCATCTGCAATGCTTCATAATACTGTTCTAAAGTATTTTTATGTCCTGCTGTTCACTCAATGTGCTATATTAATTTACTAATTTGAACATAAGATAATACATCATTTTAATCAGTTTTAAAACATGTATTTTCATAATTCAGATATTCTGATTCATTTTGAAGAAGAAATGTCATCTTAGGGAGGAAAAAAGACTAGTCTGTATGAAGTTATGTATCTCTTTCTCTGCAGTACCCACTTTACATTTAGTATGCAGTTTTCTTTTCTTCCCTGGGTTCTATTTTGTGAACTTTTTGCAAGTGTTTTCTGTAGACATTTTAGAGTCCAATACTACATAAAGAAAAAAACCTTCTGTGGAATAAAAATCCTACTATACTTAAAAACCTAGATTTACCAATTACAAGTTCTTAAAGTCTATAGCTCTTTACAGTAAAAAATAAAAATCAATATTCCTAATTTCATAGGATGCTTATGGCAATACTAGAATTTTGTTATTTTTGTCTCTATTTAATGAATAGAAAAACACAATCGAAGAATGTAAATGAATCACAGAGAACGGCTGATGATATGAGAGGAAAATTCTCAGATGTCTAAAAACAGCACAAATTCTTCCTCTGGGTCCAGAAGGAAAAGGCAAAGATAGGAACCATGCAGGCATGTGAAAGGCAAAAAAAAAAGTGCTTCTTACACATTATAGACACTAATCTTTTCTTGAAAATATTTTAATCAAAAGAGAACTTATTCCTTGACTCAGTATCTCCTGAAATGCAGAAATTTATCCTCTTAATGCAAACCAGATCATAAACTTTTTTACTTTTGGCTCTACATTTTACATTTTATTTAAGAAAGACACCCTCTGGCTGAAATCATTATTTTTTCTGATATTACACATTTTTTCACATTTAGGCTTTCAATCTGCCTGAAATAAGTAAATATATGTATATTATGTGATACATACTCAACTGCATTTCATAATGGGCCCCCATAATAGGTACTGAACAGGTCAAGTATCCTCTGTACGTTTATATTAATACCTTCAGAAGTTTTAAGATTTTTTTATATAGATGAATCTTGCTCATAGCAATCAGCTGCATTACTCTAGCCTGGCATTTAAACCCTACAGCAATGTGTCACTTTTTATATTTTTACAAATTCACCACATATGCTAAAATGAATCCTTACCGTTTGTATTTCTTAGATTTTTATGGTTATATTTGGCCTCCATTGGTACATAAGAACTTGTAAATCTGCTTTTCAGTTTCCCATGGGAAAAAATATCAGCAAAAGTCTTTAGAGAATTTAAGTGCAAATGTATTAAATTAAAGATTAATTAGGGCCTGAGGGATATATACATTATTTTTCATTTCCAGCTCTAGACTTTCCTTTTAATATACCACATAATTATCTCTACAAAAGCCTAAAGCCTCATTTGTTAGATTTTACCTAGGTTTCTGTATTTTGTATCCTTTAAAGATTATACTTTCTTAGCATTTTTGCTGTAAAAGTTGAAAGTAACTTTTGTGGATTTACTGTGCAGTGTGTAATCATACTGAACTATCTCAAGTGCTTTTCATGCATCCACTATAGAGTCTCTTGGATTTCCTATGAAAATTCTCATTTTGTCTATAAATCATGAAAGTCTGTACTTACCTTTTATTTAATTATCACATCAGTTTTTACAGTTAAGCTCTGATTAGAAATGAGAATAAAAATATTATTTAATAGTTGTTGGCATAAATAAACTATATTTGGTGTCCATAAATGAGGACATACTGAAGCTACTAGCACAACCATGATAGTTGCAACATTATTTACTATAGCTAAGATATGGAACCAACTCAGATGCCCCTTAGCAGATGAATGGATCAAGAAGATGTAGCATTTATAGATAATGAAACTCTATGCTGTCATCAGAAAGAATGACATCACCCCATTTAGTTTTTTAAAAAGGAAAGACTTGGAAAAAATCCTATTAAGTGAAGTAAGCCAGACCCAAAGAAGCATAAGCTCCATGGTTTCCCTCATCAGCAATAATTAGCATATGTCTAGGATTGTCCTAACAGACAATAGCTCAAAATCTATGTACATATGACCATATAGGATGAGGCTAAGTGAAATGAACTCCAGAATATGGAAAAAAAGAGGTTTATCTTTGTGATTGTTGTTCTTAAGGTACTATGTGAAGTTATTTTTTTTCTATTTTTTCCCCAGTGATGGCTTATCCATGTTGCTACTGTATCTGGTTTTGGTACCTAGTGTATTATATATACATTTATTTGTGTATTTGAATTAGGGAAGGGAAGGGGAAAACAAGATGATTGGAAGAGAGGTGGGAAAATGGGACAAAAACATGAGAAGGGGTATCAAAGAAGTAATGTACCCACTACCTGACAAATGTAACTGTAACTCCTCTATACATAAAATTCTCTATTAAATAAATCATATTCGGCAGCTAAGTAGGGATTTTAGTCTTTACATTTTATACAAATATATGTACATAAATATAAATATGTATTTGTATTTACATATTGAAATCTATTTATATTTCTGTGGGTTTTTATTTTGAGGCAGTATAGGAATGGTTATCACACTCCTCCTTTATTCCATAAAGATAGATTTTTCCTCATGTCTCCGAGTTAATTATATTAACAGATTTTTCTAATTTTGAAATAATTAGCACATTCCTGGTATAAGTCCAACTTGATCAAGATGTTTATTTTATTTTAAACTATTTCAACATGAATACTATAATGTAAATTAAATTACTTGTTTTTGTTTCCTAATAATTGTGAGAAAATGGAATGTGCTTCTTCATAAATATTTTTCCTGCTCTCTTACATCTTTGTTTCATAATCTTATTCTCTTATTAGTTGGGAACCATTCTTCCACTTTAGTTCTCAAAAAAAACCTGAATTTAGTTAAGATTAAGGTCACTGCAAAGGCCTCATATCTAAAATATATCAACAGCTAAAAGAATTGAATCATTCCCAAACTAATCTCCAAAGAAACAACCATCCCAATAAAAGATGGGCCAAAGACTTATAAAGAATCTTCTCTGAAGAAGAAATAAGAATGGCCTATAGACACATGAAGAAAAATGCTCGACATCTCTGGCCATAAAAGAAATGCAAATCAAAACAACTCACTCCAGTTAAAATGACCATAATCAGGAAATCTAATAACAACAGATGCTGGAGGGGATGTGGCCAGGAGGAATCACTACTACACTCTCTGTGGGAGTGTAAACTCATTTAACCACTATGAAAAACAGTATGGCAGTTCCTCAAAAGACTAAACATAGAGCTCCCCTATGATCCAGCAATTCCACTACTTGGTATTTACCCAACTGTCCAGAAACAAGGACATACTAAATCCGCTAGCATAACGATGTTCAATGCAGCACTATTCACCATAGCAAAGATATGGAACCAACCAACCCAGATGTCCCTCAGTTGATGAGTGGATCAACAAGATGTGGTATTTATACACAATGGAATTCTATGCTACTGTCAGAAAAACAACATCGCCCCATTTGTAAGGAAATGGAAAGACTTAAATAAAATCATATTAAGTGAAGTAAGCCAGACTCAAAGGAACATAGGCTCAATGGTTTCCCTCATTTGTCATCATCAGTAGAAACCTTGGACTCTCCTAGCAGAGATTTACAATAAAGCAAAACCTAGATACATATATAGTATGATGCTAAATGAAAGGACCTCCAGGATATAAAAACAAAAGCCATATAATGAGTGATTGTTGTCCCTAATGTACTATGTTATCTCTCATCTCTTTTGCTGTCCCTTGGTTATTTCATATTGTTACAGTATTTCACCTGGTGTTATCTGATATATTGTATATATGCTTATTTGGTTATTTGAAACAGGATAGGGAAGGGGGAAACCAAGATGAGGAGTGGGAGTGGCGGGAGGGAAATGGGGACCAAGACATAAGAAAGGGTATCAATGTATGTGAAGTAATGCACCTTCTATCTGGTGAACATAATGTAACCCTTCTATTAATTACAATAAAAATATATGAAAAAAGAAATAGAATAATGAAAATAAGAGATGGGAATAGCTACAAAAACTTTAAAAAAAAGATTAAGGTCACTGTTCCTTGAATGTCATCTATTAAACATCTAATCTGTCCTGCAGTTGAGGAAAATGGGTTAAAATGTACACTTCTCTTTGTTTCTCCAAGAATGGAGGAACTTAGGAAGCTGGAAGAGAGATAGGCACTGACAATTACAGAACTGAGGAACCTAAGCTCTAAATAGACTGCAGCAAAATGAGTGAAGAAAAACATGTACCACCATCCAAGCCCAAACCCTGTGGAAGTGACGACAAATACATCAAGAAATGGAGAACGTGGCCGGGAGTTTAGCCTAGTGGTAGAGTGCTTGCCTAGCATGCATGAAGACCAGGGTTCGCTTCCTGGGTACCACATACGTAGAAAAAGCTGAAAGTGGTGAAGTGGCTCAGGTGGCAGAGTGCTAACCTTGAGAAAAGCCCAAGGACAGTGCTCAGACCCTGAGTTCAAGCCCCACAACTAGGGGAAAAAAAGAAATGGAGAACTCTGTGTTTACAGCTCTGAAAATAGATGTAACATGGGAAAGTTGCTCAACAAAAGTTCAACTACACGTAAAATACTCTTCAGTGGAAGATTAGAAATTCATTCTTTGAAACAAAAACAAAACAAAAAAGGCAAACAACCATATGAAAAACTTGAGACGTGTCATTGAAAAGTTGTATAGGAGATAGAAGGTAGCCACACGTCTTCTGTATGGTTATCTTTATGGATGCTGGTAGAAGCTGCTTCATGCCTATAAGCCTAGATAATCAGGAGACTGAGAACTAGGGCCTGAGGTTCAAAATGAGATCAGGCAGATAGATGTGAGAGACTCTTAGCTCCAATTATCCAGCAAATAACAAAAGTGGAGGCATGGATCAAATGCTAGAACCCTAGTGTTGAGCTTTTACAAAACCAAGTAAAAACATGAGTCCCTAAATTAGAGTCCCTAGTACCTGCACAAAATTGGAGAAAAAAAAATAGCAAAGATTCTACTCACCAGGGAGGAGGTTAAGAGGTTTATCTGAAGCAATGCCAAATAAAATTTGAACTCTGGACAAATAAGCTTTCATCATAAATATGCCCCATTCTAACAACTGATTCATATTTATGCTATGACTTTTGTTTACTGATCTGAAATTAAAATTTAATTGGGCATGCAACTTACAATATTGGCTAAACCTGGCAAAATTCCTAACAGCTTATGTGGAAACACAGAGAACAAGTGTCCCCCTCAATGGTGTACATAATAAAAGCCCCAGCCAGGTCCCAGCATGTGTCGACACATGGCATGCTGAGCCACAGTCCTGAGGAAGAGCAGGCTCAAAGCCCTCTGGAAGTTACACAGAAGGAGCTTAATTTATTCCATTTCCACCACAGGACCTCAAATGGCTGACTGGGAATAGCTGAGGATTTTTACTTCTTGGTTGTTTTGAGACAGGCTATCCCTTGTAGGCTTGCTTGGCCATGATCTTCTTGCCCCTGTGTCCCAAGTGCTGGAATTGCAGGTGCTTGTCACCATTCCTGGACTCTAAATGGGATTATTTTATATGTCTACTATTGGGGGTGGGAGGACACAGTATTTTTAGGTATGCTCTCAGCAACTAGCCAGTCTCAAAATAATGTTATCCAGAGAGACAAAAGACATACCTTTTCTCCCATACGTGAAAGCTAGATCTCAATTATAAACATACAAGTAAACAAACATATGGATTGGATACAAGTGTATTCAAATGTATTAAAAGTATGGTATTTACAGGAGAAAATTGGTGAAATTCTTCAGGAAAACTAACTCACAGTCCAACAAAATAAATACCAGAAATCTGGCACTTGAAGGGGTTTGTGGGGGGCGTTGGGGGAATAAAAGGAAATGAAGAGAGGAAGGGTGGAGGGAAGAATGCAGTCACCCTATCCAGAGCACAACCTATGAAACTATGAAATTGAAAGGAAGCATTGTGCCGGGAGGTATGAGGGAGAAGAATGAAAGACATGGCATCCTTCAAGATGCACCATACTTATAGATGTGTTGAATGACATTCCCTTTGGATAACAATTTAAAGATAATAAAAGCACATTTTTTGAATTGGCAAGTAAATACAAGTTGATATAAGCCTTCATTGTGCCCAATACTGTAGCACCAGCAGGCAGCACAGAGTCTCCCAGCTGACTCCAAAGAAAGCTGAACAGCCTGCTTATGCCACCAGAAAGGGGTGTGACAATCGTGGAAGACTCTCCATGTCTGCATCGATCGAGGCTCCGCCCCTCAGAGCTTCGTCCCTTCTGACACCCATCCATCCTAACCACCCCTGATGCAAGTGGAGGTTATATTTACACAGTGTTTCGGGTGTTTCTGATAGGCCACCAATCACCCATGTCCATTCAGGCTAGTGTCACCAAACCTTGTGCACATTCTGTTTCCTGGGGACAGTTCCTCCAGGACCAAAGCTATACCTTGGCAGCAAGCCACAGTGGCCAAATGGCTTCTTCGGGGTGTCTATTGCCCCAGTGGATGCAGCAGTTACTGCCTGATGGACATTGGCTGATAGTATTTCACTCAAGTATGGAGAACCCCAGGGAAGGGTCTCAGCTGATGATTAGGGACTCAAGTGTTCACTCACCTCCAACATCCCAACACATTTAAAGTAGAATATTAAATACTAAAGGAGGTGCTTACAATAAAGGTTTGTCATTAAGACCAGCAGTAGCTCAGCAGCATTTAACACTGACCTAACAATGCCAGCATCTATCCTGGTGCCTCCAGGAGTGGTGAGCTGGCCCATGTGCTCAGAGCTCCACATCAGCTAGTCATGTATCCCTCCTCTTCTCTCAGAAGTCAGTAAGTGTGAGTCCATATATTCATCCACAGAACTGGCTCATACTTTGCCATAGACCACATCTCCAAACACCTAGACCCCCTATGCTCTTATTTCTTCACATAGAAATCAAAACAATTTTTTTTACCATAATCTTTTTCTAGAAATCTAAGGAAACCGAAACGAATCTAGAAGAACCTGGAGCCGTGCCATGCTCCTCTGTAACTGTGTTAACCTTTTGTTCTTGATGGACTGCTGCCAAAGCTGCTGCTAATTGCCTTTTCGGGTTGTCCTTTCTTTGTTTCTTTATCGAGAGGAAATTCATATATCCTAAAACTAGCTGTGTTAAAATGAACAATTCAGTGCCATTTAGTGTCATCGCATTGTTGTACAATTACCTCTACTTCTAGCTTTGGGCTACAACCAAATATTGCTTTATTAATTAATTGGGCAATTTTGTTGTTGCAATTGAGCCAGCTTTGACCACTAGAAAAGCTTAGATGACCTCTTTGACAGCCTTCTGTTGACTTCTGATTGACATTTCAGTTTTAATCAATAGTGCTAATGGAAACACAAACATGAAAAATATAATGGTAGCCAAGCAATGGTACATGATAAATTGTTATTCTTTAAGTAACTAAGGCACAGAGGATCACAGTTCAAGGCCAGTCCAGGCAGAAAAGTCTGTGAGACTCAATTTGCTTAAACAACTAACAAAAAACCAAGCCTAGGAGCATAGCTCAAATAGTAGAGGACCAGCAATGCAAGCAACTGAGCAAGCTCCAAGCCCTGGGTTTAAACACAAATGCCCCACAAAAGGGGAGAGGAGGGAGGAACTATCTGAAAAGAAAATTTAATGTTTTGTTGACATTTTTGTATCTGCTTCTGGCCCTTTGCTTTGTCCTTGACTTTGGAGGACTTGATAGAAACAGTGTCACAAAGCAGATACAGTAAGGAAGGATGATTTGATAACAGTAAGACAATCTCTTTGATTGGCTTTCTTTAAATTATTTCAATGAGCAGACCTTAAGGGATTAGTGAAGATAAGAATAAAGTTATTATCCTCTGCTAGGAAAAACCTAGATATATAATAATTATCACAAATGAGGGAAACCCCAGAATCTATGTTTCTTTGGCTCTGGCTTACTTCACTTAATATGATTTTTTTTCTGAGTCTTTCCATTTCCTTGTGAATGGGGCAAAGTCATTCTTTCTTTGCTTTTCTTTTTTGTTGTTGTCATTCTTTCTTTTCTTTTCTTTTTTGTGGTCAGGTAATATATAGAGGGGTTACAGTTACATTTGCCAGATAATAGATGCATTATTTCTCATACATTGCTACGCCTTCTCATGTTTTTGTCCCCATTTTGCTCACAATTTCATTCTTTCTGAGGAAAACATAGAAGGTGGTAACAATGTTCGACAAGAAATGTACTCACTACCTCACCTATGTAAGTGTAAGCCCTCTGACAAAAAAAATAAATTAAAAAAAATAAAAATAAATAAAGAAAATAAAGTTTTTTTCTGAGAAAATAAGAAGCCCAGAGTCTTCAGTCCTGAGGCACCCCCTCAGAACAAAATCAACCAATTAATTAATAAAGCAATGAAGCTTTCATGGGACTGGTTTTTCCATGGGCCAAGTATAGAGCATGGAATTCACTGAAATTGACATGGCCCAACTACTTACTAAGCTGTGTTAGAAAGGCATACCAACAGCTTTATTTGCTCTCAACAACTTTCACTACTGCAAACAAAAGGCAATCCAAACTTATTTCAGAAACCCTTCAAGTTATACCTAATACTGGGTACAACTTTATGCTTGCTGTGTTCATAATACCAGTGCTGTATCTCACAGTATGAAACATGTTTCACATGTAATAGCAGAACCTCCATCTCTCCAGTCTCTCACCGTATCTGTTTACTCACAGTTACCAGCACCAGGACAGGTTCAATATTAAATCACCCCTCCTAGGTGTTAGAAACCAACAGGATTTTCTCAGTGGTATTCTTCCAAAACCATATTGATTATATCATGAAACATTTGAATATATTCTTTGCAAAAAGTAAAACCACAAACAAAAGTCCTACATCTGTCAGTATATTGATATTTTGTTAGTATAGTTCTGGCATTCTCTTGCTGTCTTGTTATTTTATAATAATCAATAACAAAACAATGCGTGATGTAAAGTACGAGTTACAAAGAAGAAAGGCAAAATATTTCTTCCCATATTTGTTACTTAACTGACACATACTTGGGCACTCACATTTTATTGCTAAGTTCTTAAAATATTGTCAGGCGTTGATACACTGTAACTTGTACTCTTCTCCTTTCTGTGCTCCATAATACACTGTTAAATTAGCTCTCTTTAAGTTCTGCCATCAGAATCTCTCCCACTCTCAGTAATCTTGACAATAGGCTAGCTCAGACTTCTACCACTAGTCTTGAATAAATTAATGAATGAATGAATGAATAGTAATATAGTTTATTCCAGCCTATGAAAAAGATTGTACATACTATGCACTCAAAGATTGATAAAATCTCATTGCATAAATGACAATTCAAAATAAAGTTAATAGTGCTACTTATTTGTAGCATATTTAATGACTTTTTTTTCTTTTTCCTGCTATCCCAGGGCTTGAACTTGAGGCTTCTGTGCTCAAAGCTAAATATTCTACCCCTTGAGCTACAGCTCCACTTCCAGCTTCTTGGTGGTCAACTGAAGCTGAGTCTTGTGGCCTTTCCTGTCTGGACTGACTTCAAACTGCAATCCTGAGATCTCAGCCTCCTAAGTAGCTTGGATTACTAATATATGCCACCAGCTACTAGACATGAATTTGCATTTTACTCCATCATAATAATATTTAATGCATTTCACAAATTGTGTGTGTGCATTCATATCTGCACATGTGTTATGACTGCTAGGTACCTATTTCTTGTTTGGAAAAGAGGCTGCCGTTTTCTACTCTACTTGGATTTTCTTTGCCAACTAAGTTCCCAGAGGTTTCTGGCAGTCTGCTATCTGACACTCCTACTATCACCACTCCTTAAACTATGAAACAGTGCAGGTCTCCGACCACGGACACAAACGGGGAAAAGCAAGAGCTCTTTTGATGCCTGATATGATTTATGTAAATACTGCTACCTCTATCTTCTTTACAACACTGTGAAAATTGGGATAAGACCAATACTGAGAAAAAGAGAAATGCAAGACACAGCATGAGAAAATATCACCACTTTTTGCATACTTTAGTTTTAGTCTAGTTTCTGTTTCCAACCTCACACCCTAGGGTAGCAACTTGGAAAAAGTAAATCAGGAAACGATCTGACCTTTACAAAAAATAAATTCATCTTTTAAATTATAGAAGTAAAACATCTACATGAATTTAAAAAAACTCACACTTGACATGAAAAGATAAACTTAGAAGCAATTGGAACATTTCAAGACTTATATTATGGACTTTGACTCATTTTGAAGTTGATTTTTGTTTTGGATTAGACATAGAGAATCTAGTTTCAATCTTCTACGTACGTACGTACGTACGTATGTATGTATGTATGTATGTATATATGCCCACTTTTTCAGTTCTATCTATTGAAGAAGCTATTCCTTCACCAGTGTCTTTTGGGGGGCATTTTTGTTCAAGATAAGCTATCCCTAGCTACTTGAGTATATTTCTGGGTCTTTTCTTCTAATGGAATATGTGTTTTTTCAAGTACCATGATATTTTGTTATATGGCTCTATAGTATGATAGCAAATCACGTGTTGTGCTGCCTAGAAAAAACACTTCATGGCAGTGGCTCTCTGAACTAGACTCCAATAGCTCAGAAAATAATAGAATTGAGAAATGAGATTGTATCAAACAAAAAAATCACTATATCACAAAGGAAACCATTACCAGTGTCAAGAGATGGACTATAGAATATGAGAGAAACTTTACCCACTATTCATCTGACATAACATTGATATCCAGACTATGAGAAAGCTAAACGCCAAAGCAACAAAAATTTGAACTACATGTATGAAAACTAACTGATCTTCTCAAAAGAAAATTTACAAATGACCAATAAATACATGGCAAAGTAATTTTGGCAACCTTAAGCATCAGGCAAATCACAAATCAAAATTATGTTGAGATTCTCTTCTACCCAGTCAGAAGGACTATCACCAAGAAAACAAACTACAAATGAAGGCAAGGATCCAAAGGAAAATTGTAAATTAATACAACTCCTATAGAAGTCAGAAGGCGATTCCTCAAAAAAATTAAATATGATCCACACCAAATATACTTGCTGGATATATAACCAAAGGAATCTAAGTCAGCATACAATAAATCTTTTTATGGGAGCACTATTCAAAATAGTCAACTTATAAAATCAACCTAGACACATCAATGGGTTAAAACAGCATGGTATATGTGCACAACAGATTATTCAACCATAAAGGTAAACAAAACTATTTCATTTCCAGAAAAATGAATGGAACTGGAAATTATCCTAGCAAGTGAAATACCTTAGACTCAGAAAGACAAATATGAACTATTTTCTCTCATGTGTAGAATCTAAATTTTTTTAATGAAGATAGAAATGTAACAAGCTATTTGGAGAGGACTGTAGGATGGGAAGGGTTTCAAGGACTGGTGGAGAATATTGTTGAAGTGTATTATATACATATATGGAAACATCCTATTGAGCTCATTATCTGTATGATTAATACATACTCATCAAAAGTTTAAAATAAAATTTCCCCACCTAAGCTGAGCCACAGCTCAACTTTCCATTATTGAGTATTATATAATGTACACATATATCAAAACATCAGATGGTGCTATATAGATACACACAACTCTACATACCAGTTTAAAATAAAAACTGAAAATTAAAAGACTATAAAGAGAAAACTAAGCACAATATTAACCAACTTAGTATCTATAAAAAAATAAGTTGTTTTTTCCATATTGCTAGGATGCTTCAAAATACATTTTTTGCTTTTTCATATGTAATTACAGAGTATTAATTGATAATTCCCATTTAAATGGCAGATTTGACCATATCTTCATTACATAGCTGTAACTTAGAATTCAAAATAAATAATCGAAACTAATTACTCTGTTATACCTTTAGAAAATATATGTTAAGTATTTAACACATATTGCAGGAATTACTGAAAGAATAATGATAAAGATTGACCCATCTACTTAAACCTTTTTTTTTGGTATGTGTACTAGTCCTGGCGCTTGCACCCAAGGCCTGCATGCAATCCCTGAACTTATTTGCTCAAGGCTGGAACTCTACCACTTGAGCTACTGCTCCATTTTCAGCTTTTTTTTTTTTTTCTGGTTAATTGGAAATAAGAGTCTCATGGACTTCCTGCTCCAGATGGCTTCAAATTGCCATCTTTGTATCTCAGCCTCCTGAGTAGCCAGGATTACAAGTCTAACTCACCAATGCCCAGTTTAAACCTTCTCTTTTCTTATTCTATGTGAGTACAATGTGCAAGGAAGAAGGGCCAGAAAGAAATCCAAATATTTCTAAGGCTTCGGATGGAGCAGTTGATTTTAGAACAAATTTACACTTTTTATATTTTTAATAAGAAGGCTAATTTTTCTAGATTTTTTATTCTATGAGATTTTACATTTGAGACTTTGATTTCTTTAATATGTGCCAAATGGATGCTAAATTACAGAGTCAGCCAATCAATAGTCATTTCACAGTTGGTGGGAATGTAAATTAGTGTAACTACTATGAAAGTCAGTGTGAAATTCATCAAAAAAAAATGCAAAAATAGCAATGCCCTATAATCCAGCACTACCACTTCAGGGCATTCAAAAGATTTCAAGTTGGGATGCAATAACGACATCTGCACACACCTTTTCTTGTCTACATTAGTCAAGTTACATAAACAGCCCTGATGCCTTGCAAATAATATTATGCCATTTGAAGAGAAATGGATGGGCCCGGGGAATCATGTTAATGAAGTAAGTTACGTCAAGGGACACATGTTTTCTCTAGTATGTAAAAGTTAGATCTAAAATATAATCATATATAAAAACATGTACAGGGCCATACATTGCACAAATATGTGATGAAACTGACTAAAGTATGGTATAAGCAGAAGTAAGTTTCAGTGTGTAACTCCTTTGAACAATTAACAGACAGCTTAATAAGATGAACATCAGCAAGTTGAAATGTCTTATCTCATTTGAGGGGAAGACTGCTTCATAAAATACCAGGAAGCACCTGGCTGGGGTGGGTCATGCTACTCAGGAGGCTGAGAGCTGAGTGGTTCAAAGACAGCCCGGGCTGGCTCACTGAAGTTCGTGAGACTCTTATCTCCAATTAACCACCAGAAAATCGGAAGTGGCACTGTGGCTCCAGGGGTAGGGAAGTAGCCTTGAGTAAAATCGCTTAGGGACAGTGCCCAGGCCCTAAGTATAAACCTTAAAACAAACAAAAAAAAAAATTTAACACTTTAAATATAGCCATTTTGTTTCTATTTAAGTATGATTTGTGACACCTGAAAATGTTTTATTTCCCCATTGCTGTTAGTAATATGCTCAATTTTTCCTGTCTCTGCTGTGTGTTACTGGAATTTATCTACTGTTTTACAGCTTAGTCCGAATATAAACCTACACTTTAAGATACACATTTAGGACGTGAATTCTCCCTTTATTAACCTGATCACGCTGCCTCCAATAAGCTGTATCTTATCTTTTTGATATAAAATATATCATTTGAGCAAGTAATATGAGAAAAATATTTGATGGCATAAATTACAAAATCTGGGATCTGTGACCCCTGAGGAAGCATCGTCGAAGACAGCTTTAATATGACTCTATTGGACGTCAAATCAGCAAGACATCAGGAAGTTTAATTTTGTATGATTTCCTTACAAGCTATTCATGGAGTATGACAGACATACTATCTAGATTTAATAAAATATTTGCTAAACAAGGGAAAGAGAAAGAGAATGGGAGATTATAAAAAGACAATCTCTTGCAAAAGAAAGTAAGAAGGTAAATAGTCAACACCACCAAGTGGCCGAATTAAATTCTTTATCGATAAAAGTAGGTTGTTTTCTATAGCAGAATTGCAATAATCAAAGAGAAGAGTTTAAATGTTCCTATTTTACCCAGGATAAGCATCAAGAAAAGAAATACATATATATGTATGTATACATATATATTGAACACTACACTTTTACATAGTGTTTTTCACAAAAACTTTGAAGATTTTACAAGTGATTATTTTTCACAGTTGCTAATTTTTAGAACAGACTGATAACAGGTATTCAACAAGAATGAACTCTTCCTAAAAACTTATTATCAAGCCAGGCGTGGTGGCTCACACCTGTAATCCTAACTACTCAGGAGGCTGAGATCCGAGGATCAAGGTTCAAAGACATTGGGGGCACAAAAGGACCTGAGATTCTTATCTCCAATTAACCTCTAGAAAACAGGAAGTGGGGCTTGGCTCAAGAATAGGGTAGTATCCTTGAGCTGAAGAGGTCAGGGACAATGCCCAGATCCAGGAGTAGGATGGTAGCCTTGAGCTGAAGAGCTCAGGGACAATGCCCAGATCAAAGCCCCACAACCCCCCCCAAAAAAAACTTATTATCATTTATTAGCCATTCTGAGCTAGAAGAAATTATATGATACTTTTAAAAGAAAATTTGTGTTCAAAGATGTGAATCAATGGAATTAGCCTAAGATTTAGAAAATATTTGTAAAAAGCAGCTGAAGATGTTTTTCTTCCTGAGCAGCTATTGCCCCTCTTTGCTAATATCTTGTATAGATATACTCATATAAACAACTAATACCTTTTCCTTGGTCTGATTTCTCTTTTCCTCTCTTATTTTAGGAAAAAATAAAGAGATTACAAAGTCAGCATAGTATGTTTCACCGAGCTCAATTTACATGCTGCAGATTGCTGTTAGGGGGGTGTGATAACCAAACTACATTTAGAAACTAACAAGTAGGGGCCGGGATTTTGACAGAGGGGGGCCGGGAGTTTAGCCTAGTGGTAGAGTGCTTGCCTAGCATGCACGAAGACCCAGGTTCGATTCCTCAGTACCCCATAGACATAGCAAAAAGCCGGAAGTGGTGCTGAGGCTCAAGTGGTAAAGCTCTAGCCTTGAGAAAGTCCAAGGAAAGTGCTCAAGCCCTGAGCCCAAGCCCAGGACTGGCAAAAAAAAAAAAGAAAAGAAACTAACAAGTAGTAATTTAAGATAGAAGCCAATAGTAAACAAACATTGCTATCATATCCAATGATATTAGTATCTGCAATGAGATTAGTATGCTCTGTTTTCTATTGAGTAGCAAACACATTACATCACACACAATTACACTATTGTCATCTGTGTATGCACAATGTGTACGTGTTTATCAAAGGTTGTCATTTTTAGTTACCAATTGAGAACATTTTGAAATCTTAATGAATTGATATTTGCCATATACCATGTCTAAATGTTTCAGAATATGATCAAACTGAGAATGTAATGTAAACAACATTTCCCCTGTGAACAACTTGGATTCCTTTTAATCTCATGGAAGTAGATCCCTACTCTCTAGAGAATGAGTTAACACTTTTCTTATTTAATCAGTCTTTCTTCTTATTTAACCAATAAACTTTAACATAGATACAGAATTAGAATTAACATGCTGTATTTCCTACTTTCAATGATTACATTCACTCGAAAAGACAAAAAAGGCACTGTATCAGAAAGGGGGAGGGGCTGATCAGGAGCTTGCTCCACGTGACTCTGTGAATAAGGAGAGACTGTTCTATGGAGAGAAAATGAGAAAGACCTTGGAGACTCTGGAAAGGAGGAACAGAGCAGCTGACGAACATGGAAAAATAAAAGCAACAAGAGAAAAGAAGGCAAGTCTGAAACTCCCACAGAGCCTGCCACAACTACAGGGTAAGCCAGGTGGCCTGGTAACAAGAGTCACATACTCAGCCTCAGCACCTAGTAACCCAGCTCTTCCAGAAAGGCTTCAAGCAGACTGAGGAGTGCGAGTGTCACAGTCTACCTTGTGGCAAGGTAGAACTGGGGAAGAAAAAGGTAGTTTGTCATCACCATATCTCAGTGTTATAGCTAATGCCAACCTGAGATATCCCAAGCCATCCATGTCTGTCCTTATTCATGAAATGAGTTCCTCAGATATAGTTTTTTAGTCCATTCAGGCAGTCCACGTTAATATAAGGAAATCAACCCATTTTTGTCCAAGATTCATACTGATAAGAGTTTATAAGCAGAGCCAAGGGCCCTTAAGAACATAAAAATAAACTCTTTCTAGAAACTAAACCAATAAAGAATTATTAGTAGAGAAAAAAAAAGGAACTAAGAAGTATCAGAAAGGCAAAGCCATCTTCATACCATAGTCTTTCTTTGAAGAGAAAAGGGAAAGCTATTATGGACCAGGATGTAAATACATGTCTTAATCAAGACTACGTTGAGGAAATCGGAACTTAGAATCACTCGATTGCTATTTTCAGAATAGGAATGTACATTTTTAAGCACAAATCTATGCTGTGATATATTAAATAGTACCATCATAAACATGTGCTATGCCCATGGAACTGAAGCATAAGCACAGAAAGCCACGTTGGAACCTGGGCCCCACCCACGCAGCCCATGTACTAGCTAATTGAATATTAATTCTTTTTTTCCATAACACTAAAGATATAACCTCCTTTTCAAGCCGCTGGGAAATTTAAGTGAACAAATACATGAGATGCTTACAATGATGGTTAAAACATAGATGAAGACCCAGGTCCTGAGCAACTTTATTTGTACATTACCCAGATCCAAGGATATCTGTTCCAGTGGCAGAATTCCTTGCCTGTGCTCCAGGTCTAGTCAAAGTCAAGACTTCTGATTCCTGTATCTCATTATTCCTGCAAGTGGGTTTCCAGATTGCTTCTAGACCTGCTCGGCATTCCACACCCCGCTTACCCAGCCGTCTAATCATAATTGATTTGAGCATATTGAGGGCACTTCCCTCAGTCTGATGTTTTACCAGCAGCCTGCTCTTCATGAGTTTCCTTTTCCTCTAGACTAATTCTGCAGGTTAAGCAGAGTTTCAATTCCCATCCAAAACAATTTGTTTATTTTTCTCAGTGAACACTTAGGCTGCCAAGACTTCAGTAGGCACCTTTTTCTACACTCTGGCCATTGCTGATGACTCTAAAATTTTATTCCCAATCAGTATGAGAAAAAAAATAATCTTTCATGGCAATAGCCACAGATGAAACCAGAAATGGTTAGAATTATGGTCCTATAAACCCAACCACAGAGAGTTCAGAAAGCTAATGAGCTTTCCAACAGTATTTCTCCAAGTGAGTCCTCAGCTTATTAGGAAGTATTGAAGTGGTAATCTTTCTAAGAGCAGTAACTACTTCTGCAGTTAGAAAACAACTAGCTCCTTTTGAGATTGTTATTCATTTATTCCATATTTTTAATTATTTATTTGCCTATGTGCATGTGGTCATACAGAATAATAGTTATCAAAATGAACTCCAGGACATACTAAATCCACTAGCACAACGATGTTCACTGCAGCACTATTTACCATAGCAAAGATATGGAACCAACCAACCCAGATGTCCCTCAGTTGATGAGTGGATCAACAAGATGTGGTATTTACACACAATGGGATTCTATGCTGCTGTCAGAAAGGACGACATCGCCCCATTTGTAAGGAAATGAAAAGACTTAGATAAAATCATATTAAGTGAAATAAGCCAGACTCAAGGAACATAGGCCCAATGGTTTCCCTCATTTGTCATAATCAGTAGAAACTTTGGGCTCTCCTAGCAGAGATTTACAATAGAGCAAAACCTAAATACATAAGGCCATATAGTATGAAACTAAATGAAAGGACTTCCAGGATATAGAAACAAAAACCATATAATGAATGATTGTTGTCCTTAATGTACTGTTATCTCTCATCTCTTTTGCTGTCCCTTGGTTATCTCATATCATTACAGTATTTTATCTTGTTATCTGATATATTGTATATATGTTTATTTGGTTATTTGAAATAGGATAGGGAAGGGGAGAAAACAAGATGAGGGGTGAGGGGGTGGAGCAGGGAAATGGGAACCAAGACATGAGAAAGGGTATCAATGTTTGTGAAGTAATGCACCTTCTATCTGGTGAATATAATATAACCCTTCTATTAATTACAATAAAAAATATGAAAAAAATGAACTCCAGGAAATGGAAACAAGAGGCCTTTTTTAACTATTTTAAGGGTTTAGATAAAATTCATTATTATAAAATAAACATACTGTATTGGTAAGTATTCAGAAGAAAACGTTTTCAGTTTGAGTATGTTAGTGTGCGTGAACATGGCTGTGTTTTCTGATTTTTTTTAATATCCCTTGGATAAGATACCTACAGCTCAATATCTACAGTGGCTTTGATAAATGTGAATTGACATAACTCTTAATAACTTTCAAAATATCTTTCAACTCACTTTGATAAATGAAAAAACCAAATCAGCATCGTTTTCTGATGTTGATTTCACTCTCCAGGGAGGGAAAAATAATCAATATGAATCTCTGTGTCAACCCAGAGTGAATCAAGTCTCTTTAGAATAAAAAGTCACCATAGAGTGGCTTCAGGCTAGCGAGTTATGTTATGATATCAAAATGATGACAGGAGATGATTTAAGCGACATCAGCTTTAGTAAATAATCCATGTAGCGGTGGAAAAACTCCATCTACACCCTCTGAGGGTCGCAGCTGAATTCAACAACAAAACTGACAGGAGAAAGTTTAGCGTCATGACTCAGTTGGTAGGCAACTGAGTAGTGGGTAACAAGTTCGAGTCCCAATCATGGACCTAAAAATAATTTTTTTAAAAGACAGAAAAAAGAGAATTGACAGAAAAAATAGTCCAATGAAGATCTGACTGCTGTGGACAGAGGTTAAAAATAAGAATTGTCCTGATAAGGTCTGCAAAGTATGTATTCAGACTTAACTTCTCATCCTTTGAGACAAGAATGTTGCCTTTCTTTCTAAGCTAAAGCCAGTGTCTCTCACCATGGGGATTTTGTGATTTTCAGGGCAAAGGTCAAAGTCATCTCCCAGTTGCTGTTTTTCAAGTGTCTTTAATTTACATAGTTAATAGGAAGGGTACTCTATTTTTAAATCTTTCATATATATTCACCTATGTATCTCCACATAAGGATTAATATTCCAAAGTTTCCAATTTCCATGACACAGATAAAAATGGTTTTACAGCTGAAGAGCTCAGGAACGGTGCCCAGGCCCAGAGTTCAAGCCCCATGACTCACACACAAAAAAAAATCATTTTACAGTTGCAACACTTGCCTGGCAAGTAGGAATGTACTGGGGAGGTGCCTAAGTGATTAGAAAAGGAAGCCATAGTTACATCCTTCCATTAGATATCTTGCTCTGGCTTCTGGTTTTCATTATCTGGCTCTTCTATTAATCATAGCTTCCCTGTCAATCATCTTTCCCTCAGGCAAGCAGTTAACACAGGAGGACACCCAGAGCTTGTCCCTGATCTGAGGACACAGATAGCTACTAATGTTTAAAGATCTCAATCGCATTGTTGGCACATCCTACTTTGATCCACTAAGCACTCCAGCTTGGTTTATCTTATTACTCCTGTGACCAAGAAGATAGAATAAAATCATTAGTTAACTGGAAGGAAATTCAGCTCCCACAAGAGGAGACTGCTGCCAGAACAGAGGGAAAACAACAGCTGTCTATTAAGAAAAACACCACTGTTTTCAATTTCAACTTCCAACAAGTTACTGCTTGCTCAAATGCCCAGAAGATGTTGTTTACAGTTGCTACATCCACTGTCATTGAAGCTGATTCCTTTTGTACCTGGCCATGGAAAACTGCAATGTCCTATGCCTTGATTTCAGGAAAGCTGACCATGCCCCTCTACCAATGTCTTAAATTGCCTCTAGTAGCTGAATTAAAGGCAGAAAATGACATTCTTGGGCTTCACATTCAATGAGACATCATTTACCTACTTGTTTGATATTGAAATAATGTTGAGAAATAACAGAATTTCTAAGGAAGTCTATATTCTTTGTAATACACCAAATCAATGCCTAGCCCTTAATCTTGACATGATTCTTCTACTTCATTATGGTCAGAAGCACTGGAAATGGACTGCTGAGGGCAGGAAGACTACAAAGAGATGAGATTTTTTTTTCATTTAAAAGTACAATAACTGGACGTACCAGATGTTACACTCCGTGAGACATGGAGATGGGTACAAAGCTGAGATGAAGTTGAGCCTTTTCCATTTTAAAACAATCTTTTTCACTATTACTCCCTATGGTGGTATAATGCTAGTGGACATGGTGAAAATGAAAATATTATGGAGCAAAGGTACGATTCACTGGCCATAGTTTTCTGGTATATAAACTTTCCAACTGAAGGCTGTTGTGCTCATAGCAGAAACGGATTTTGTGAGTATAGCCAATCTCACTTTTAAATTATTCAAATTTCTACTAAGATAACAAATCACAATGTTATTTAAAGGAGTGTAACTCGTTTACTGTTTAGCATAGCAAGTTAAGAGATTAACAGAGATTAACCACATTAATACTTCTAACAATTTTCTAGATGTAATAATGCATTATAGCTCTTTTCAATACTTGGTCAAGAATTCTAAACCTTTCTGTTTAATCCAATTACTTTTTTCAGATATTTTTATTGTAATTAATAGAAAGAAAATAAATTTGAATTACTATAGTCCCAAACCAAAGACTCTCATCAATGCAAGTTTATTTTTTCACTAGCTCAGAAAACAAGTCAGTACTAGGGCTGATACTTCACCAATAGCAGGAATTACAAAGTAACAGCATTATATAGTCGTCACTCTCTGTACCTTATTGCTACTTGTCGGATTTATATCTATTGCAGGGGTCACTGGAACATAACTCCCATGACAGTTGATGACCAAGAGGTTTTTTTTTTGCCAGTCGTGGAGCTTGAACTCAGAGCCTGAGCACTGTCGTTGGACTTTCTCAAGGCTAGAGCTCTACCACTTGAGCCACAGCACCACTTCAGGCTTTTTTCTATGTATATGGTACCGAGGAATCGAACCCAGGCTTTTGTGCATGCTAGGCAGGCACTCTACCACTAGGCCAAACTCCTGGCCCCCAAGAGCTTATTTTTTAAAACTCACAACACAGTGAAGCTGCAACTATGTACCTAAATTCGCTCTCTATATATACATATATATACACATATATAAACAGGAAGTCCATTTTTGCAAAAAAAAAATCAAAGTGGGGCAGGAATTTGGCCTAGTGGTAGAGTGTCTGCCCAGCGTGCACAAAGACTCGGGTTCGATTCCTCAGTACCAGCCAGAAGTGGTGCTGTGGCTCAAGTGGTAGAGCACTAGCCTTGAGGAAAGCCCAAGGACAGTGGTTAGGCCCTGAGTTCAAGCCCTGGCAAAAAAAAAGAAAAAGAAAAACCCACAAACTTACTAACTATATATGTAATTAAACTGGCATCAAGCCAAAAGGGTATATCTTGTCTGAAGCCAAAAAAAAATAGTCCAAAAAAAATCAGAGTGCACACAATTTATCTTTGATGTGATACCAAAAAAACATAACTATAAATAAGTACTGGATCTATTCTACCGCATGTATATAGGTGCCAATCTGATCTGACTTCACTTGGAAAGTGCTATGACTCTTTAAAAAGATAGCTGTTGGTTTTTTTCAGTAATGAATTGGTGGGTTTCGTTCCAGGTTGTTGGATTTAGTGGCTGTAGTCTGAGGCAATGTTGAAGCACTGCAGTGGATAGGCTCTATTTACCCATCACTGGATCTTTCCAGTGTGATCATCCTAGTTTTCACCAACAGTGACTTTGCTTACCAACATAAAATCAGCAAGGACTCCAGCTTGTTCTTTCTAGTTCCCTTCAAATAGCTCATGTTTCCTGAATCAAGAATACAAAGGCAAAGCAGTATGATGGTTCCTCAAAAGACTAACATAGAGCTCCCCTATGACCCAGCAATTCCACTACTTGGCATTTACCCAATCGTCCAGAAACAAGGACATACTAAATCCACTAGCACAACAATGTTCATTGCAGCACTATTTACCATAGCAAAGATATCGAACCAACTCAGATGCCCCTCAGTTGATGAGTGGATCAACAAGATGCGATATTTATACACAATGGAATTCTATGCTGCTGCCAGAAAGAACGACATCACCCCATTTGTAAGGAAATGGAAAGACTTGGAAATCACCCCATTTGTAAGGAAATGGAAAGACTTGGAAAAAATCATATTAAGTGAAGTAAGCCAGATTCAAAGGCACATAGGCTCAATGATTTCCTCATTTGTCGTAATTAGTACAAACCTTGGACTCTCCTAGCAGAGGATTACAATAGCTCAAAAACTAGATACATAAGGCCATATAGGATGAGGCTAAATGAAAGGACCTCCAGGATATGGAAACAAGAGCTATATAATGTGGGATTGTTGTTCTTAATGTACTATGTTACTTTTCATCCCTTTTCTTGTCCCTTGGTTATTCTCATATTGTTACAGTATCTTACCTTGTAATCTGGTATATTGTATAGAAGTTTACTTGTTTATTTGAAATAGGAAAGGGAAGGGGGAAAACAAGATGAGGGGAGAGGGTGGGGTAGAGAAATGGGGACAAAAACATGAGAAGGGGTATCAATATTTGTGAAGTAATGCACCTTCTATCTGGCCAATATAACTGTAACCTCTATTAATTACCATAAATTTTTTTAAAGAATACAAAGGCTGTTATTAGATTAAATCAACCACAGTTCAAAGCTCATGGTGAAAGAAAACTGAGGTTTCCGTATGTATTGAAGAGACCCGATAAAGAAGGAGACATTCTATTTTATCTTCTTTTTTTTTTTTTTTACATTTTCTCCCATCTCAGGGGTACAGCAGAGAGATTGTTTTACTGCAGGTGATATGTGTCAGCATGTGACTTTACTCATCACACCTGCCAACCTTGAGAGGGACTCTTTGTCATTACTTATAACTGCCAATTTACAAGATGGCCCAGTAGGGAATGAAAGAACCAACTGGAACAAATAGAGGGTTTTATTTTATTTTTTTAACCATAGCTGCTGGCTGTCTACTCCGTTTGGCACAAATAGTGAATCTTAAAGAGGAAGAAAGAACCCAAACTTTCCCTTGGGGTCACCCAACTCCACAGGCCTGGGTAGCAGACAGGAGCCTGTGCCCTTGACATGCAGAGCGCACTGCGGGCCAGCTGTGTGGGTTAAAAGCTGGGAGAAAGGCTTGATTTATCATGTAGAGGCTTTTTTCTTATATTAACTAGGGATTTTCCTTGTTATTTTGAGTTCCATTGCAGAGAAGATGGGACCAATTTAGCTGATGAAAAGCCAACACTACAGCAACATGGAACACATACACACATGTACACACACACACACACACACACACACACACACACACACACACACACACACACACACACACACACACCAGCCCAGACGATCAGACTAGACTTACTAAGAGTTGCTGAAATTAAGGAAGAACTTCTGTATGCCTAAAATTTTCTGTTGGGCCATTCATCTTCCTCTGGTCCTTCATGGCGCGCGCGCGCGCGCGCGCGTGTGTGTGTGTGTGTGTGTGTGTAGACGGTTGTGAACAGAGGTTGTTCTGGATACAGTGGAAGGCTCATCTGCTCACCCTCTTCTTACTTTGATTTGACCTTTCAGTTACATTGGCATTTGTTGTTGTTTGGAAACCATGCCTTGGAGAGGGAGCTTGCAGTATAGTGAGCAGGGAGGGCACTGAAGCAAACCAACCCAATTTATAACCATTTCTGTAGCCTATTGACAGGGGAAGGTCATGCTATGGTGTTTTGAATGTCTTTCTGGGACTTCTGGCAGCTCCCTTATGTAGCAGCAAGTTAAAACTCACTTTGGATATGACTTTAAAGCATAATAGGATGACCTGGGCAAAGGGGGCAGGGGGCGGCTTTGAAAAGTGTTCAGGTCTGGCCCTCATCCCCAGGCCTTCAGATTAATTGGGTTAGGATAAGATCCTGTCAACAGAGGCTTTTTTGTTTAACCAACCCCATAGTTATTTCTAGTATGCATCCAGGGCTTAGAACTTCTTTATTTCAATAAAAAGCAAATTGTGTGTGTGTGTGTGTGTGTGTGTGTGTGTGTGTGTGTACATATACAGGAACATGGTATACTCTTGCTCTATGGGGAATGTGTCTACTGCTGTTTAGAAAGAACCCATCAAGCCCTAGTAACGGAGGCTTTGTCATCTGATGAGACTCATCACCATAGCTTCTATGGTTACCAAGCACCTCATCTGTCAGCACCCTATGCAGGTCAGGCTCTTAAATACTCCCTCCTCCTCTGGTCACAGCATGCTACACATGCCATACATGTTAATGGCTGACATGCATGTAGTACTCATACTAGTAAATGACTTTAAAAAGCATAGTATCTGGTTAAATTTCAATCTTGAATAGATTCTGCTGAAGGAATGGTACAAAAATCATTATACTAATGGGCCTCTCGAAAGTATAAATCTTCTCTAATTTGATCCTAAATTCCCTTTTAAATCTGGCATAAGAAATCCGTCTGCATCTAAAATTTGATATTCAATCTTAGAAAGTTCCAGTTTTTTTTAATTGACACAATTTCTTTAATAAAGGAAAGGCTGTCAAAATTACATGATGGAGCCCTAAGGCGAGAGGAAAGATAGCTTCCATCTTGCTGGTAAATACCATTCTCGACAGTGTTTGAGTGAAAAAAGAGACAGGCCAACTGATGATCTCCTGATACTCATCCTTGCCATAGTGGAGGAGAAATGAAGGAAGGGAGAGACAGCTTCCATCCGCTCCAAGGCACCAAGCTTATGGAAAAGACAACTCTACCTAATACCATCCATACGTTGGTTGCATTATGCAGGCTCTGATATGGAGTTTTTATTAAAAAAAATGTTTGACATTCCATGGGGATAGCACTGCACAGGAATTATGACTTAAGTGAGAAAGCAACTTTGTGGGAAGAAAGTAGTTTAGAAGCAATTAGGCCTTTGCCATTCTTTTGTGCTCCAAGTTTCAGGGAGCTGACAAATCAGACACAGTAAATGATTAACTTTGCTGCAAGGTTTATAATATTATGGAAGAATTAGCTATTGGCCATTAACTTGTTATTCTGAAAAAATTGTGATATTGGCCCTTCAGTTTAGTGGCACAAGCTCAAAACTTGATCCAAATAAATAATGATGAGCCAAGGAATATCTTCAGATCTCCTGTAAGTAATAGGATCTGGCTCCTTCATTGGTATATCCAAAATATACTACTACTGATGATGAGATTCATCCCCTTACCAGACATAAAGAATACCAAGAAGAATAATATACGCAGTTGTCCACAAAGTTTCTAGCCTAAACAATTACGCTAGCCAAGTGCTAGAGGCTTGTGCCTGTCACTCAGGAAGCTGAGTGAAGATCTCTAGAACAAGTCAGAGAATGTCCTGTTAACATCACAAGCCAGCCCACTACAACAGAAGGGGAGACAGAACTTTAGAAAGCATAAAAAGTGTGAACAAAGTAGGGGAGGAACAAATATCCATCCATTTCCCTTCAGAATAGTCTAACAGGAGGACGGACCAATGGTAGAGCGATTGTGCTGGGTTAAGACTTTGAAGATTACAAAAAGTAGATGTGCAGAAGAAGTCTTATACAGAGGTTGTGATCCATCTATGATCCCTGGGTGAGCCTCTTCACGGGAAAGGCTGGTGAAGGAAAGGAGAAGAATTGGGAAGATCAGCTAAAATATCTCTACAGTTGAAGTGCAAAATAAAAACCAAACCTATCATCAGCCAAGATGATGGTAACAACAGCTGAAAAATGTTATTACTTTGTATGACATTACTAGAACTAGCTAATGAAAACCAGCCTTCTGCTAGAGTGCACGAGTATGCAAACAATATGCTATCATGCACACAGAGACAAGCACATGCATCAACACCAGTCACTATAAGAATATTTAAGGCTCAGCCCAGCACAATGGCCCATGCTTATAATCCTAGCTACTCAGGAGGCGGAGATCTGGCTATCTCAGTTCAAAGCCAGCCTAGGTGCTAAAGTCCTTGAGACTCTTATCTCCAATTAATCACCAGAAAACCAGAAATGGTGCTTTGGCTCAAGGGGTAGGGTGGTAGCCATGAGCTGAAGAGCTCAGGGATAATACCCAAGCCCAGAGTTCAAGCCTCATGACTCATCAAAAAAAAGAAAATGAAGAAGAAGAATATTTAAGGCTTAATGTCTTAGGAAGTGTCTGACCACAAGTAATCTGGCATTACTCTGAATAAGAGTTCTCCCATCTCTTTATTTTTCTGTGTGCTTTGGCTGGAAACATGAGAAACATTAGTTTTCCATGTTCTTCATTCTTAACCCTATGTTTAGGCTTTCTGCAATTTTTCTGTTAATTTGGTCTTTTTTTTTTTTTGGTCATGGGGCTTGAACTCGGCCTGGGCACTGACCCTGAGCTCTTCAGCTCAAGGCTACTACCCTACTCCTTGGGCCACAGTCCCATTTCCTATTTTCTAGAGATTAATTGGAGATAAGTCTCACAGCTTTGTAATGCCCAGGCTGGCTATGAACCTCAATCCTCAGCTCTCAGCCTCCTGAGCAGCTAGGATTACAGGACTGAGCCACCCGTGCCTGGCTTGGTCTCACTTTTGTTTTTCCAGAGAACATTCAACAGTTTGCTACCTGCACTGTGGGGGCTCTTCATTATGTTCCAACACTGTCTCCTTGTACTGACACTAATGACTTTCTTCAGTAAATAGCCAGAATCTAAATGAGATAAATAGATGTCCTCTGAGGCTCAAAGCACAGAAGCCTCTGGGTATTCCCAAGTACCCTCAATTAGGAAGTGTCATTCCCCAGGCAGTGACAGTAACAAGGACCTAAATCCTAAGAAAGTACAGTCTGGGCACTTGAATTTCAAGTGACTAATTTAGTTGACTCCATTTGCAAGGTTTGACCAGCCGCTGTAGGTGAGAGGATTTGATGGAGAATTACATCACAAATCTCCCCGAGCTGAGTAACCTTGTTAAGCAAGCATGCACCATCTTTTATGCAGTGAGTTATGCTCAGTAAAGCATGGATATTTTCTATTAACCTCCGAGCAACAGATATCTCCATTGCTTTGCCTCTGCTTATTCACCCCACTCAAGCACTTCAGCAGAACACACCACCACGGCCCCATTTCCCACCTACCATAGCCTATGAGCGAGGTGACTGGAGTCCCCAGAGAAGACCGTTCTCTATACCAGTCTCCAGGGTTCTTGAGTCTTAAATGAGATCTTAAAATTCTGATTTCTGTGAAAGATTTCCAAGTGTAGTTTTAAAACACCTGAAGAAACAGATAGAAACTTCCTGCCATCCATGAGATAATAGATAGATAAAATCTCTTTTTAATTTTCTTAATTGTTATTATAGAGGTGATAGCCAGGGGGATTGCATGTGCCAAGTAATAAGTGCATTTCCTTTTGTACAGTGTCATCTGTTCCCTCATTCTCTCCCAGTCCCTCCCTCCCCATCTCCATCCATGAGTTCCATAGTTCACTTTCATCTGAGTCCTGTGGGCTCCACTGCTGCACTTCTTTTTCAAGCTGGATCTAATCAGTGCAGACATATTCCCTAGAAGTGTCAGGTACTGTGTTAAGTGCTGGGTATGCGATGGTAAGTTCATGCCATAGGAAAATGGAGAACATAATTATTTGTGTATGCTGCTCCTGTGACTTGAACTCAGAGCCTAGGTGCTGTCCATGTGCTTTTTCGCTCAAGGTTATTGCTCTACCACTTGAGCCACAGCACCACTTCGGCTTAGTTCTTTTTGGTGATTAACTGGACATAAGAGTCTCACGGACTTTCTTGCCTGGGCTGGCTTTGAATTAAGATCCTCCTATCTCAGTCTCTTGAGTAGCTAGAATTATAAGTGGGAGCCCCTGGCACCCAGCAAGAGTATATCTTCTAGAGAAGGCTCTGACTAGATAGGGATTTATGCCCCACCTTAGACTTCATGATTCCTCAATCTTCATTTCTCTCCTATACAATGTAGTCTGAACAGACGATCTCCATGAGCTTTGTGAGTCACGCATGCTTTCAGTAAGTGCTTCCTGGAGTCTGTATGAATAAAGGGGATGTGCAAGCGATAATGGTTGGCCTTTGTTTCAGGGAGTGGTTTTGTTTTGAGTCCAAATATCACTGTCTTCAGAATGGAGGACGTATATCAGGAACTATAACACAAAATGTCCAAATTACCTCACCAAAGGACTGCTCTCTTTTCGCGGCACAACTCTTATCATTTCTACAACTAACACCTTTTCACCGACCTTCAATTTTTTCGCACATTTTTCTTAGCATCAATTATCAGGACAGAGGGATTGCCCCTTTGACATGTCCTTACAAACGGCCCTTCTGTGGCACTCTCCTCTTGCCCGTTGCTCACTCATCAAACCAGTGTCAGAAAGCTTCACTGTTCAAAGACCTGGAGGTAAAAGCTGACACACTGAAAACTTTACAGGAAAGAATAGGAGATACACTAGGCCTCCTTGGCACAGGTCGAAACTTTCTTAATAAGGACCAAGAATCACAACAAATCAGAGAAAGGCTGGATAAGTGGGACTGCATTAAACTGCGGAGCTTTTATATGGCAAAGGACATAGCTAGTAAATTAATTAGGAAGCCTACAGAGTGGGAGAAGATCTTCACCAACCAAACAACGGACAAAGGCCTCATATCTAAAATATAGCAACAACTCAAAAAATTGAATCACTCCAAAACTAATCTCCAAAGTAACAACCATCCCATTAAAAAATGGGCCAAAGACTTAAAGAGAGTCTTCTCTGAAGAAGAAACAAAAATGGCCTATAGAAACATGAAGAAATGCTCAACATCTCTGGTCATAAAAGAAATGCAAATCAAAACAACTCTAAGATTCCACCTCACTCCAGTTAGAATGGCCAGGATCAGGAAAACGAATAATAACAGATGCTGGAGGGGATGTGGCCAGGAGGGATCACTACTACACTGTTGGTGGGAGTGCAAACTCATTCAACCACTGTGGAAAGCAGTATGGCAGTGCCTCAAAAGGCTAAACATAGAACTCCCCTATGACCCAGCAATTGTACTACTTGGCATTTACCCAACCATCCAGAAACAAGGGCATACTAAATCCACTAGCACAACAATGTTCATTGCAGCATTATTCACCATAGCAAAGATATGGAACCAACCTAGATGTCCCTCAGTTGATGAGTGGATCAACAAGTTGTGGTATTTGTACACAATGGAATTCTATGCTGCTGTCAGAAAGAATGACATCGCCCCATTTGTTAGGAAATGGAAAGACTTAGAAAAAATCATATTAAGTGAAGTAAGCCAGACTCAAAGGAACTTAGGCTCAATGGTTCCCCTCATTCGTCATAATCAGTAGAAACCTTGGGCTCTACTAGCAGAGATCTGCAATAGAGCAAAATCTTGATACATAAGGCCATATAGTATGAAGCTAATTGAAAGGACCTCCAGGATATTAAAACAAAAGCCATATAATGAATGATTGTTGTCCTTAATGTACTATGTTGTCTCTCATCTCCTTTGCTGCCCCTTGGTTATCTCATATTGTTATAGTATCTCACTTTGTTATCTGATATATTGAATTTATTTGTATTTGGTTATTTGAAATTTGATAGGGAAGGGGGGAAAACCAAGATGGGTGGGGGGTGTGGGGGGGGAGGGAAATGGGTACCAAGACATGTGAAAGGGTATCAATGTATGTGAATTAATGCACCTTCTATCTGGAAAATATCATGTAACCCTTTTACTAATTACAATAAAAAAATGGCCTATAGACACATGAAAAAAAAAAGAAAGCTTCACTGTTCTATTTTCACTCGTGTACTTCAAGTGTTTTGACCACATTCATCTTCATTCACCTCTCCATTCACCCTTCTTCCTCCCACTAGTGCCCCCACCCCAGACAGACTTGAACTTTAAATGAAATATAAGAAATAACATTTACCTTAATACTTAACATGCATGTGTAGAAATAAACAATAACAAAATCCTGTCACACACCTTTAATCCGATCTTGGCAGAGTTTAGTTGCCTTCCGTGATATTAGTCTTTCTTGACCAGCATAAGACTTGGCCAGACTCTGACTCTGCCTTGCCAAACAGCAGTAACAGTGTCATTTTTTCCCAGCCCATGCAGGAACACATACTGCCTGGAGTTATTGATGTGCTACTAGAAAGATGGAAAGTTGCTGGGCACCTATAACCCAAGCCACTCAGGAAGCTGAGATCTGATGATCATGATTCAAAGCCAGCATGGGCAGGAAGGTCCATGCAAAGCTTTATCTCCAATAAACTACTCAGAAAAAGCCAGACATGGTACTGCGGCCCAAGCAGCAGAGTGCTAACATTGAATAAAAGAAGCACTCAAACCCCAGAACTGGCATTTAAAGAGAAAAAAAAAAAGAAGCCAGGAATGGTGGATCATGCCTGTAATCCTAGCTACTCAGGAAGCTGAGATCTGAGCATCACAGTTCAAAGCCATCCCGGGCACTAAAGTTCATGAGACTCTTATCTCCAATTAACCACTAGAAAACTGGATGTGGCACTGTGGCTCCAGGGGTAGGGTGGTAGCCTTGAGCTGAAGAGCTCAAGGACAATACCCAGGCTCAGAGTTCAAGCCCCACTGCTGTGGACACAACAGCAACAAGAACAACAAAAAGCAGCAAGCTCATTATATTCCCCAGTAACCAGTCCAATCCATGTAGCAATGTGTTGGGATTTCTCTTAGAACTTCTAACAGCCACATGGTCAGTTACAGAGCGCTATAATTCTTCCTATGATCTAGCCTGTGGGATACATAAGATCAGCAATGATCGTACATGATCAGAACATTCATAAAAATGTCAATATGATCGACTTTTGCAAACACAGTGAGGGATGGAAAGAAACGTTTTTAAGTGTGAAAGTCCTCCTTAGATTCCATTGTTTTAGTTATCTTTGGACAAGCATATTATAGCACATCCCAAAGGCTCAAACACCAAGCAAAGAAAGGGTGGAATAATAAAGCAAGTAGAGGAGCCGGGAGTGTGGCCTAGTGGTAGAGTGCTTGCCTGACATTCACAAAGCCTTGGGTTCTATTCCTCGGTATCACATACACAGAAAAAGCCAGAAGTGGTACTATGGCACAAGTGATAGAGTGCTAGCCTTGAGCAAAAGCCGCTCAGGACAATGCCCAGGACCTGAGTTCAGTCCCCAAGACTGGCAAAAAAAAAAAGTAGAGATTATCAGAGATGCAAATAATCTACCCCTGTTACCCACAGAAGATGTTAGGTGTTGGGTGATTCTAGCTTTACTCATAATCCTTGCATACGAATGTTAAGCATCATATAAGCCACTGCAAGTCTACCTGAGAGGGAATTCACTGGAGGCTGGTCCTATATCATGTATATGATCACAAAACTCCAGCTTACCATAGAGAGAAAAGGGGGAAAAAATGATTTGATCTTGTTGAACATGGGCTCTTCGAGGTATTCTTATTACAGACTTTGAGTTAGCCACATTTGTCAAGAGGGATTTCCATCTTTACACAGATTCAACTTTGTTTTCTGCCTCCCTTGATCTGCTAGATTGTCCTGGAGGCATCAGGCCTATGGGCTCTCCCCCCACAGCCCCTTAGGCTTCTAGACCCAACCGTGTGATTTATCCTGCTTGCTGCTTTTATTGTCTCTTACTGTGAATTTTCCAGTGGCTTTAATTAAGCTCCTTTAGTATTTTGAGCTTCTCAGTATCTGATATAAAGCCTTTCACACATTTCTTTTAAAAACTCAAGTTGGAAAGAGAACAGTTCAGCTATAAAAGACATATGGAATCTGTTTAAACTGCTATATTAAAAAAAAAGGTCAGCCCTTTAAATAGTCAAACAAATGGGGTGATATTTGGGTTAAGTGTCCATGTTTGAAGGGTCCTGAACTTCTGTACTGCAGCAGGTACACTGACCCTGGAGAGGCACCTTTTCTCTCTGTGGCACAGGTAATATTTCAGCAGTGAAAGTCTGCTTTCAAGGTGAGTGATGCTAGGGTTTTTGGAACCAATAGAGTTGTGTATTTCATGGTTGAAATTAAAAAGCTTGCTGAGCATGGTGGTACATGCCTATAATCCTAGCACAAGAGGCTGAGGCAGAAGGATATTAAGTGCCAAGCCACCTGAGAGTCTGCCTCAATAAGAACAAAAATTAAAACCCAAGAGATTTATAGTGATTGTTGGAATCAAGAATACAAGGCAAACTGATCTGCTAGTTGTACATGCCTATAATCCCAGTGGCTTTACTGTTGTTTTGGGTTTTTTGTTTGTTTGTTTTTGCCAGTTCTGGGGCTTGAACTCAGGGCCTGAGCATTGTTCTTGGACTTTCTCAAGGCTAGAGCTCTACCACTTCAGTCACAGCACTACTTCCAGTTTTTTCTATGTGTGTAGCACCGAGGAATCAAACCTGGGTCTAGAGTGCATGCTGGGCAAGCACTCTACCATTAGGCTAAACTCCCAGCCCAATCTCTGCTTTTTATATTGGAAGCAGAAGGCTCAGACATTGCAGACCAATCTAGACTACTGAGCAAGGCTCTGTCTCAAAACAAGTAAAACCTTTGTAATCTTTGAAATGACAGAAACAAAAGGATTTATACACAAAAGTGCCAAAACAGGCTGAAAACATTGAATATGCTATTCTGTGAATCATCACAACATCTCTGGTCCAGTCCAACAAATTTGAAAAGCACACACACACACACACACACTTGTGCATGCAAACACACACATGCAAGACTATGAGAAAATCCAAGGTATACGTACAAAGTAAGATGGCATAAAGACACATGCATATTTTATACTAGGATTCTACTTCCTCCACCCCCACCCCACCCCTGAAATCTCTTAAAAGCCATTTTCTCCTCTAATGCCATACTTGTCCCAGATTCAAAGGCCACCTAGATTATAGTCCCCTGACTCCAGAGCCCATGCCCCACACAGGCACACATGAGGAGTGGGGGCACATAGCTCTCATGGTTCTATATCTGTTCTTGTGCCTAAAGAAATTAGTTCTTCACACCAGTAAATGATTTCCATAAGTGGATGCATGAAGTCACTTGTAGGGGAGATAAAACTTGAAGCAGGGACCAGTGGAAAACATAGCAGTCCCTCAGGCTTCTTGACCTAAGGTGACAATTGACATCAATGGAGAGTATGAAACAGAAAATGCTTTGGAAGTAAAGCAGACACTTTCTTATATATACACTGAATAGGAGTAAGAAGAAAGGAGTCAAGTCAAAGATAATTCAGGTGTGACTGCCCTGAGACAACCAGATCTGGAGGAAAACATGTAAGCCTGCCATATCTATTAGACATATAAACGGCATGTTAAGTAAGTAGGTTCTGGAAAAAGACTTGGCTTGAGATATTTGGGGATTATTGTAATATAGACTATATTTAAAGGCAGAAAAATGGATAACAAGATTGTGTAAATGGAAACACCCAAAGGCTGTTTGAGATTTAAAAGTCAAATAGAAAAGGCAAAGAGAAGACATGAGAAAGGGTATCAATGTATGTGAAGTAATGCACCTTCTATCTGGTGAATATAATGCAACCCTTTTATTAATTACAATAAAAATATATGAAAAAAAAGAAAAGACAAAGAGACAGACAGAGGACAGTGGCTACTGGATAGGAAGAAGCCAAGAAAAAGTGATGTGAACTGGACACTGGAGGCTCCTGCCTGTAATCTTAGCTACTCCGGAGGCTGATATAGGAGGATTGCAGACCACAGATCAAAGTCAGCCCAAGTAGTAAAGGAGACAAACCAGAGCAAGGGAGAAAGTAGGAAGATTACTCCCATGAAGGGTATATCCAGAAGTGAAAATGCAGACCCAAACAGTGACAGATAAACTATCTTTTCTATCAAAGTATGCTGCTTAAAAGTTCTGGCTTTGGCCTGGTGGCTTAGTTCTTGGTCGGGAATGAAGGTGTTGCTCTGGAACAGGGCAGGGCTTTTGAACTGTAAGGTTCTGCCTTAAACCTGTTTCTATTCTAGGTAGAATTAAGAACCTCAGATTGTCCAAGAAATAGCTGAGGGTATGGGTAGAGATTGTTTGGGTACAGTTAATGTTATTTCAAAGTAACCTTAGGTAAATACATTTTATCCCTGTTCAAACTAGCCAATCAGAAGCAGATTGTGAGTCTCAGCTCAACCAATGTGACCAAAGGGGTGGGGCCTGCTGCTTTAGGGGCAAATTCAGAGATTTGGGGTGGGAGGCAGCCTGCCTGCTCTGTGTGCTTGCTTTCCAGACGTTTGGCAAATGCTCACCCCTCAACAGAAGTAAATTTTGCCTTGCAAGACAATAAAGTTTCTATTTGAACAGCTTTTCTAAGAGCAAAATCTTGTAGATTACTCTAAGTAAATTAAAAAAAAAATCTGAGGAGCCAGGAGTTTGGCCTAGTGGTAGAGTGCTTGCCCAGCATGCATGAAGACCCGGGTTCGATTCCTTGGTACCCCACATACATAGCAAAAAGCCGGAAGTGGTGCTGAGGCTCAAGTGGTAAAGTGCTAGCCTTGAGAAAGTCCAAGGACAGTGCTCAAGCCCTGAGCTCAAGCCCAGGACTGGCAAAAAAAAAAAAAAATCTGAGCACTGAACTCCTTTACCTCCATTATTTAGAAACTTAATTAGGCTGTGGCTATCTATTTCCATTTTTAAGAATTAAATCTAGCAGTAAGATGATGTTTTTCCTAATAATAGTTTCTCATACAAAAGCCAAATAATCAACGTTACATTATCTTATGAAACGATTTAGATCAGTAAGCAAATGAAAAGGCCTACAAGTCAATAAATTTAATTATAATTTATTTCCTTCTGTCCAAGTATTCAGAAGGAATAAAAATAGGTGTATACCTCTATAATTCTCTGGGCCTGCATTTTAAAGAATGAAAAATGCTAAATTCATATGACAATCTTTCAAAGAGAAAATCATCTTTTAAATAGTTTCTTACTTTTGAAATTTTCACAAATGTCATAAAATAATTCAGAAGGGAAAAAAATGCCTTTCTCCCTAAATCACCATAAACTCTGATTCTAGTTGATACACCCAGCTCTCGCTTTAAGTCGACACATTCATTACAACTCCTTTTAATAAACCTTAGTGCTCCACAACTAGATTTAATGAGGTGAAGTTATTCTGTCAGACCTTAAAGTGGTATTATAACAGAAAAAAATCCATGCACTTTCTAATTTATGGCCTCCTGGTTAATATTTAAAAGAAAAAAAAAGAAATTGAGTTGGAATGTCTCAAAAGGCTAACACTTAAGCTTCAGCCACCATAGAACTGAGAGAGAGAGAGAGAGAGAGAGAGAGAGAGAGAGAGAGAGAGAGAGGGGGGGGGGGAGAGAGAGGGAGACAGAGGGAGAGAGAGGGAGAGAGAGGGAGAGAGAGGGAGAGAGAGAGATTTACCCTGTTTAGAGGTAATTCAGCTCCAGGCAAAGAAAATGAAAAGCAGTTCTGAAAAGCTTAGCACAGGCTTATGACAAATGGAGATACGTTCACTATTTAACACAAGCTTTCCCTCCCCTTCTTGACAGCCACTGTGTCAGAAGAGACACATTAATTGTAAACCATAAAGAGACACTTCCTGAAGATGGGGGAAATCCTTTGTTGCCCAGCAATTAATCATCTTGGAAGTAGTTTGAGGTGCTGCTCTGTCATGTTTTTCCATATGCATGAATTTGAAAAAGGAAAAAGACGAGGATTTTTGAAAAGTCTTTTCATCATCAAACTGCCTCTTCCTGTCCCTCCTTGCCAGGTCACATAGGGAAAAAAAAATTTAAAAGATGACCAAAGCTACCTCATTTAAAGTACTCAGAAACTTTAAAAGGAACCATCAAACCGGACATGATAACACATGCCTGTTATCTCAGCCACTTGGTTAGGTGGAGATAGGAAGATCACAGTGCACAGCCAGCCTGAGGAAAAGCACGAGGCCCTAAAGCACCTGCGTAGCACAGGTAAAGCCCTAAGTTCTAGTCCCAGTGTCACAGGAAAACAGAAAGGAACAATTAAAGCTTTGACTCAAGCCCATCTTGCTGACTTGGCACAGTGGTCATCATAATATGGCCTTTGAGACAGCTTTCTCCTCAGAAACGACAGAAGTCACCCAGAAGATAGAAGAGCTTAAAATTAGCCCTACCAAGCACTGGATGATAGGGTTAGAAGTCTTTTTTAAAATGAGGGCATACTGGAATTTTAAACTTGGGATTTCAGAAAACAGGTGCCACATCCTCCAAGCCACCCCCTTAACACCATTTTACTTTAGTAATTTTTTCCAGAATTGTGTTGCATTTTACCTCCTCAGGCCACCATCTTCCTATTTATACTTTCTGCATAGCGGCAGTGGCAGATAGATATCAATATATCAGCTTATTGTTTGAGATGAGTGAGGTCTTCACTGGCCTCCAACTAAAATCTCTCCAACCTCTGCCTCCCCAGCAGGTAGGATTACAGGTATGAGCCACCTGCCCAACCTAATAGAAACTCTTGAAAACACCAAAATGGCAGTTTTTTAGTAAGATAGAATAGCAAAATTATGCCTGAAAGGTACTGGTGTTTCAATAAAAGCAGGACTGAATTAGAACTAGAAGTTTATTCTTTATTCATTTCTCTAAATATAAAGTGTTGAGTTGTAAAAAGAAATTCAGGAAATGTATGAAAAAGGCAAATGTCACACTGTCACCACATTTGCAAGGAACAAGTCCTTGCCAATGAATTATGGCCCACTGGGAATGGTACATTTTATGAAAAAAAAAATCTTCCCATAAAAGAATTGAGATTCCTATTGAAGTCCTTTAAAGAGAGGCTAATAATCACATTACCTATTGCATTTGACCTCACTTTTTTGCACAACCAATCACAATGCCTTTTCTCTATTATAAAGGAATATGTTTTTGTTCAAAATGTATAGTTCTTCCACCTCCAGATAAGCCTTCTAAAGGCCATATTCCCCAAGAGTGTTGCAGGCCACCTGACCACTATAAGTCTTCATTGCTCTGCTATCTAGATGGAAAATCAAGTCAAATCGCTTCTACTATGATCTCTCAGTAACACTGTGTTAGAGAAGTGAATTTGGAAATTCATTAAGGAAACAAATAAAACAATTATTCTGTAAAATAATAACAATATATAGTCTGGAATATGTGTACCTCAGGTATGCATACATATGCACCTATACACACGCACACACACATACATACACACATACATACACACACACACACACACACACACGAAGTAGAATTCCAGTTTCTCAGCTATTTAGCTCTTCCGGGTCATAGCCCATATTTTCCCTTACTCACTAGTTCATCCCAGCACTGCTTAATGATATAGTAAAATGCTGACTAAACACCTCATGCCTGGAAACTGGGTAAGATACGGTCAAATGTATGTTGTCTTCTAGGCAATCTGAGGTCCTCTCTTTGATTTTGGCGATTCCATTTTGGGTGGCCTGCCTGATTGTCCTTGCCTCAATGGCAATCTGTGCTTATCAGACTATCTACAGCTGTCATGAATCCTCAGGAGCAGATTTCTAAAGAAATTTAGAAATCTAAAGCCTTTATTCAGAAGGGCTTTGTTGAACTTCATTTGGCCCAAACCCAGACTGGGCTTCTGGGTGAAGGTCTGTAGTTCTGTGGCCATCTCAGCTTTTACTTTACTAATGATTTTCTCCCTTGTTTTAAATAGGAGAGAGGGTTTTACTTGTTTTGTTTCAGAAAACAGACTTCTCTGTTGGAGTTTAAGGTAAAAATCAATCCTAACATTGGACAGAAACAAACACATTAGAAAACTTCTCGAAAAATACTGCTAAATCTATTCCCTAGATGGCTTTATTTTAAAAAGAATATGTCAGGGTCCTTCATCCCCAGTCCCTCTTGAGGAGGGATGGGAAAAACACATCCCAACCAGTCCAAGCCGCGAGAGGAGAGGGCCCACTGTCCTCCCGCACTCAGCCTTGCTTCTCTGGAGCAGGAACAGAAACGCCACGCAGCTTCATCAAGGCAGAAACCTCTCTCTCTCTCTCTCTCTCTCTCTAAAACTCCCCTCCTTATATTGGGTGCGGGAGCCTATCAGCACAACAGGTGGGCAGGATAAAGAGGTCCACTTGTTTACCCCTACTACAGGTCTCAGCAGAAAGTTATTAGAATGGCGTTACTCGGCCCCCAACAAGAATACATCAACTGATTTATAAGGAAGCCTTCTTTTCTTGTTAATTGCCTGCTGTATTAAGTTAAACCACTACCAGAATATTTCTCTCTCTAGGAATTCAACACCAGAATTATAACCAACTAGTAAACTGGAAAATAAATATCTAGAATTGTCTTGAAAGATATTTCTTCTCTCTGCCAATTAAAAATAAAAATTAGCTATGTGGTGATGGTTGATGCCTTTAATCCTCAGGAGGCTAAGAAAAGAGAATCACCTTTCAGAGCCAGCAAAAAAAAAAATCTGTGAGGCTATTAGCTAAAAAAACTAACTAAAAGTTAAGTTGTGACTTGAGTGGAAGAGCAAGAACCTTAAGAAAGAAAGAAAGAAAGAGAGAGGGGGGGGCGGGGAAGGAAGGAAGGAAGGAAAGAAGGAAGAAAGGAAGGAAGGAGAGAAGGAGAGAAGGAGGGAAGGGGGACCCTATATTCAAGCACCAAAGAAATAAATAGATTAAAATCTCTTTAGGAGCCTGTACTTTTCCTTTGTCATTATTCCTGGAAACTTTGAATGATTCTACCACATTCCTAAAGCAGATTTTATTTCACTTTCTGATGACTTATTTAGTGTGGGATCATATTTGTAATCTATGGATTGTAATCCATGTAGTAAAGGAGATGATTTGATTGGGTTGGGGATGAATTTATGGCACACATTCAAATGTAGGATCTTTGGGCTTCCAGCTAAGGGTATGGGATGAGAAAATGGAGGCAGAGTAATATGATTGCATTGAGCTCATAGGCTTTGATGTTATTAAAGCTGTGACTTAACAAGCACCTGATTTGCTCTTTACACAAATTGTCTCCACTCATCACCTGGATCTCTAGTACTCCAATTCACACTTAAGTACAGAAAGGAAGACGGGGAAACATTGGTGGTTCCTTCACTATATCAGCTAATCACACACCCAGCTGTTTTGCTATAAAGCCAAAGCCGCCATATTTCCCTGCCACTCTAAGGAACTATGAGTATTCCCTGTTTATTTTCCTCCTACTCTATCTCATTAGTGGTCCTTCAACTCAAAAACTACAGTATTAGCTGTACGCTAGGCCAGAAACCTTGATTACAAATTCTTTTGAGGTTTTTGGATGTTCTTGTTATTTTTGTTGAGTGGTGATGTTGGGGTTTGAACTCCAAAATGTGTGCTCTACTATAGAAGCCACACTTCGAGCTCTTAGAAATAAGCATTCTTGGGCAGGGGTGGGGGGAGGAAAATGGGGACCAAGACATGAGAAAGAGTATCAATGTATGTGAAGTAATACACCTTCTATCTGGTGAATATAATGTAACCCTTCTATTAATTACAATAAAAAATATATGAAAAAAAGAAATAAAAATTTTTGAGCCCCCTCTTCCAGAAACCAATTTAGAGCTTCATAATGGGGCATCTACATTTAACAAGCAGGTCACTTTGATTGCAATGCAGCTGGTCTGAAGTCTGGCCTCCTCTCCCATTACAACCACAGCTAAGTGAGCCTCATATTAAACCACCACCCCTTCTCCACTAATGAAAGCTGTAGGTTTGGTGGGAAGAGGGCACTGAAGACTGTATGTCATGAATACAAGCAAATCGTCACCCTGAGCTGGGCTTCAACTAGGATTGTACAAGTTAGGTGCTCTACCAGTTGAGCCATGCCACACACCCAGCCCACTTTTTTCTTTCCTTTTTATTTTTTTTTGCTTTTAGTCATTTATCAGATCAACTGTCACATTTTTATCAGCCTAAAACATCTATCCTCCTCCTTACACAGCCTTCTACTTACCACAGATCACAGACATGAACTACCATGCCCAACTTGAGCTCAGGGCCTGAGCACTGTCCTTGGACTTTCTTGAGGCAAGAGCTCTATCACTTGAGCCTTATCACCACTTCTAGCTTTTTTCTATGTATGTGGTACCGAGGAATCGAACCTAGGTCTTCATGCATGTGAGTCAAGCACTCTACCACTAGGCCAAATTCCTGGCCCCATGCCCAACTTTTTAATTGAGATGAAGAGCTTGGTAGCATTTTACATGGGCTAGCTTTGAACCATTAGCTTTCAGATCTCTGCCTCCCAAGTTCCTAGGACTGTAGGCATGAGCCACTGTACTCAACCTAAACCATAGATTTTTTTTTTTAATTGCAGCATTGCCTTTGGAGGGGAGGGGTTGGTTTTGTGAGATGTATTAAAACTTTAATCTTAGCCAGGCATGGTGGCTCACACCTGTAATCCTAGCTACTGAGGATGCTGAGATCTGAGAATCGTGGTTCCAAGCCAGCCTGGGCACTAAAGACCCTGATACTCTTATCTCCAATTAACCACTAGAAAACTGGAAGTGGCACTGTGACTCAAGGGCTAAGGCTAATGCCTTGAGCTGAGGAGCTCAAGGACAACACCCAGTCCCAGGGGTAGGGCAGCAGCCTTGAGCTGAAATTGCTCAGGGACAACACTCAGGCCCAGGGATAGGGTGGTAGGTTGAGCTGAAGAGCTCATGGACAGCACCCAGGCCCAGAGTTCAAGCCCCATGACTGGAAAAAAAAAAGCCTTTAACTTTGATTAAAATCAACATATCTACCTTAATTTATATATGTAAATCAATATATGATTTAAATTGCAGTGTTCAATATCCTTATATTTCTGCCAATTCTTTTATCTTTTTTTTATTCTCTTGCGAAACCTTGGCCCAATCATATTTTGAGTCAGTCAAACTAATAGGAACTTACTTCTGCTGTCCTTTAGTTATTGGGGCAATTAACAGTAATAAGTAGACCTTCAATTCTATACCACATACTATGAGAAGCTGGAAAAATGGGAAGAATGGCAGATCCTATCCAGAAATACCCTCTTAATCTGGTAGGCATAAAGAAACACACACAGTTCATAATAAGAAAAGGGACAGAAATGCCCACACAGTAACCTAATACCTCCTTGTACTAAAAAAAAAAAAAAAAAAAAAAAAAAAAAAAAAAAACATGCCAGGCACCAGAGGCTCACACCTATAATCCTAGCTATTCAAAAAGCTGAGATGTGAGGATTGCAATTCAAAGCCAGTCTAGGGGAAAAAAAAAAAAACAGTCCATAAGTTCTCATCTCCAGTTAACCACCAAAAAGCCAGAAATGGAACATGGTTCAAAGTTCAAGCTCAGGCCCTGAATTCAAATCCAGTACCAGCACCCTCCACCTCCCCCCAAAAAGCAAGAACATGAGCAGCATTTCTTTCCCTAAAAGAATTCAAGGAAATTTGAACAAAACAACCAATACAATGGCCTAAAACCCAGAGCTGGTGGTTCACGCCTGTAATTCTAACTACTCAGGAAACTGAGGTCTGAGGATCACAGTTTGAAGCCAGCCTATGCAGGAAAGCTGGCGAGAATCTAATCTCCAATGAGCCACCAGAAAAACTAGAAGTGTTGCTATGGCTCAAAGTGGTAGAGTGCCACCCTTGAGCAAAATAACTCAGGGATTGCACTCAGGCTCTGAGTCCAAGCCTCATGACCAGTTTAAAAAATTAAAAAAAAAAAAAAACAGCCTAAACAGTTCCTCAAAAGACTAAACATAGAGCTCCCCTATGACCCAGCAATTCCACTACTAGGCATTTACCCAATTGTCCAGAAACAAGGACATACTAAATCCACTAGCACAACAATGTTCAATGCAGCACTATTCACCATAGCAAAGATATGGAACCAAGCCAGATGCCTCTCAGTTGATGCATTTAATGGATCAACAAGATGTGGTATTTGTACACAATGGAATTCTATGCTGCTGTCAGAAAGAATGACATCGCCCCATTTGTTAGGAAATGGAAAGACTTAGAAAAAATCATATTAAGTGAAGTAAGCCAGACCCAAAGGAACATAGGCTCAATGGTTTCCCTAGTTTGTCATAATCAGTAGAAACCTTGGGCTCTCCTAGCAGAGATTTACAATAGAGCAAAACCTAGATATATAGGCCATACAGTGTGACACTAAATGAAAGGACCTCTAGGATATAAAAACAAAAGCCATATAATGAGTGATTGTTATCCTTAATGTACTATGTTATCTCTCATCTCTTTTGCTGTCCCTTGGTTATCTCATATTGTTACAATATTTCACTTTGTTATCTGATATATTGGATAAATGCGTATTTGGTTATTTGGAATTGGATGGGGAAGGGGGGGAAAACAAGATGAGGGGTGGGGGGGGAGGGAAATGGGGACCAAGACATGAGAAAGGCAATCAATGTGTGTGAATTAATGCCACCTTCTATCTGGTGAATATAATGTAACCCTTCTATTAATTACAATAAAAATATATAAAAAAACAAAAAATAAATAAAAAATAAAAAACAGCCTAGAAAGATCAGAAACTTCTCTATAATTTCTACAATACCTTAGCCTTGTTCTCAGCTTTTATCTTGGAAATGAAGCTCAATGGCCAGACATGGTGGTACATGCCTTGAATCCCAGCTCTTCAGAAGGCAGAAATAGAAGCACTGTAGTTTCAGGCCAGCCCATGCAAAAACTTGGTGAGACTGTGTCTCTAAAACAAAGGCAAGCATGATGATACACACCTGTGATCCCAGCTACTCAAGTGGTGGAGGTAAAATGACAGTTGAAGACTTGCCAGGGTAAGAAGCCTAAGACCCTACCTGAAATACAAATTAAAAGCAAAAGGATTGGAAGCTGGCTTCATTGATAGAATGCTAAGCAATCCATAAGGCCCTGAGTTCAATCCCCATTAACACAAGAAGAAAGAAGAAAGGAAAAGAAGCTCCATTCTTGCGATGGCCTAATTTTAATAGCGTCCAATGACATCATTTTCTAGCGAAGATGGGCATTATGGGACATTGGATAATCTTGTAGCCTTCGGCCATGTTAAGTGATTCTACTCTTCTTCTCCTCCTGTCCCATTCTGAAGCCTTGCTCACTCCATACCGCCCAACTTACAATCCCTGCAAGGAGAATCCTATTTATTCTCATGGAGCTATTTATTAGCGAAGCAGGCCCAGCCTCCCTGAAATTCTATGAATAAAATTTTCTCCATCCCAGTTAGGTCAGAAAAGCCATCAGCTGCACCCAATGCCTAAGTATCTAAAGTTTTGAATATAAATCCAAAGATTGCTATTCAATAAATTTTGTTTATACATCCACAGTTCTAATGAAAACAAAGAGCAATGGCAATTGCATGATCAATTACAGTTTGTACTGCCTTGCAAAACTTATTTCTTTCTTAATATATGTCTATGGGATCTCCGGGCACTAAAAATTGATGACATGTTTGTCCTCCCAAAGTCATGCAGTTACTCCAAGAACGGGCCCTTAAAATACTCATAACAGATTAGCATTTTATTGGTTTACTTCACTTACAGATTCATTTTCTGACCCACATAGAAAATCCATCCAAAATTTCAGAGGCACAGCAGTGGGCTAGTTAGAGAAAGTCCACTCCCCACTTTGGAACACAGTAGCAAGCAAGTGTGGAATGTAAAATCTGAAAACGCTGCAAGCTCCATCCATGAAATCCACGCATGCCCAGGATCTCCTTGTATTACTCTGGAGTATCTCTTTGGAGTTTACCATGGTTTTCTTATATATAACAGGAGCTTCATAAACAAAGTATTTCAGTAAATATCGCCACTCATCATTGAACGGCATCTTCTGAATCATCAAAATGTCAAATTTATATTTGAGAAACTACTGACTTGAGGGCATGAGGGATGCTGGGATAGAGAGCAGAATGGTAGACAGGATCACGCTGATCAAGGTACATTGCACTCATCCTCTGACGTTCTGAATGGAAACGCGTTGCATAATTATGGAAAGATGACCAGAATTTTTTTTATTTAAAAAAATTGTGGAGGGGGAGGATGAGAAATGTTGAAAGGGATGACACTGATCAAGATGCAATGGATTCATAAACAGCTTCGTCAGATGGCATCTCCTTTGTGTAAGTACTTAATGTTAAAATTTATTAAACTTTTCATTTGTATTTGGAATTTTCACACCACTTTTTAAACTAATTAAATGTAGAATCCACTTCAAAAAGATAAATTCTAATTCTTAGAAAGTTAATCCCTCAGCTATTTTCAGACACAACATATGGTGACCTTTAAAGCCTTCAGAAAGCTGGCATGGCTCACACCTGTAATCCTAGCTACCCAGGGGGCTGAAGATCAAGGTTCAAAGCCAGCCTGGGCACAAAAGAACCTGAGGCTCTTATCTCCAATTAACTCCTAGAAAACAGGAAGTGAGGTTTGGCTCAAGGGTAGAGCAGTAGCCTTGAGCTGAAGAGCTCAGAGACAACAGCCAGACTCAGGGGTAGGGTGGTATCCTTGAGCTGAAGAGCTCAGAGACAGTGCCCAGGCCGAGTTCAAGCCCCATGACCCACAAAAAAACCTTTAGATAGTGATGGCAATTGATATATAAAATAAAAATAGGCCAGGAGCAAGGCCTACTGGTAGACTGCTTAGCTAGCATTCACAGAGCCCTGGGTTTGATTCCTCAGTACTACATACACAGAAAAGGCCAGAAGTGGTGCTGGAGCTCAAGTGATAGAGTGCTAGCCTTGAGCTGAAGAGCCCAAGGACAGTGCCCAGGCCCTGAGTTCAAGGCTCAGGACTGACCAAAACAATAAATTAATTAATTAAATTAAAATACCAGGGATGAGCACATTGGCAAGCGTCTGTAATCCCAGCTAACTAGAAGGCAAAGATAGGAGGGTTGTGGTCCTCTGCCAGCCTGGCTAAAGCTCAAGACCCTATTTGAAAAACAACTAAATCAAAAGGACTTGGGCACTGGTTCAATGAAAGGCCTTGAATGAAAAGCCCTGTAACCACAAAAAAATAATAATAGAAATAAATAAATACACTTTTGGCACTGCTGCAGGCTTCATGCCGTCATGGTTAACGTTCCCTAAACCCGCCAGTCTTTCTGTAAGAATGTGGCAAGCACCAGCCTCACAAAGTAACACAGTACAAGAAGGGCAAAGATTTCTCTTTATACCCAGGGAAAACATCGTTATGACAGAAAATAGAGTGGCTATGGTTATCAGACTAAGCCAAGTTTCCAGAAAAAAGCTAAGACTACAAAGAAGATTGTACTGAGACTTGAATGTGTTGAACCAGCTATTAAGAGATGCAAACATTCTGAACTGGGAGGAGATAAAAAGAGAAAGGGGCAGGTGATTCAGTTCTAAGTTGCAACTTTTATTATGAAGATAGTACCATCATGATATCTAAGGTCCATCTTTTGTTATGAAGACAATAAAATCTTGAGGTCAAATTCCAAAAAGAAAGAAAATTCAAAAGCACCATTGATAAGCAATGAATGCATATTAATAGGGCACCACCCATCCCTGTTGCCAGGCCTTCTCCATACTTTCTTCTTTCTCTGAATATGTCTTTTGTATACCATAGTATATCCAAAAAAATATTTATCTTATGAAAAAAATCCCTTTCTCCAAGTTATTCTTTATTTGCAAAGTCAAACTGATCTGTTCATTAAGCTTTGAACAGATTTCAGAAAGGCTAATTCCAGATGCTAGTTGCTTGACCAACCAGCAAACACGTCTCATTTTTTTAATGTGTATTTTCTGACATCCCAACAAGCATAGCTGAGTTATAGACTGGCAAGTGTTGATGACAAGCATTGAAAGGTATAATTGACATGACAGGAACTTGACTACAGCCAGCCTGCGTGTGGGCAGGAAGTTAAAATGGATAAGAAGAGAGACCCTTCCATTCATTGTGAATGCTGCATGCAAAAATGAGAGAACACAGGAGACAGGAGAGGTAGAAGGCAAGTCTAGAGGTCTGTAATACCATTTTTAATTTAATTCAAATTATGATGGTCAGCCTTTATAAACAAAATGATAATCATTTAATGGAGTCTCGTATTCAAAAGGCTCTCTCAGTCCTTGAACTCTATGAGATTCTACAGGACTAAAGTAAGTGTCTAGTAGACACTAACACATCTCAGGATAATGAAATTCCTTCCCTATGAGGCAAAGTCCTATTTAGGAAGCTCATACTTATTAAAATGTTCTTACTTTAAGTACTTATAAAATGCCTTGATGAATGGCAACTCTTTGTACACTATTTAAGGGTAATAAAAATATTCAAAAATAAAATTTAAATCCAAAAAACAGATTGAAAGAAAAGTCTCTTCCTCTAGGTCATAAAAATATTCTCTGCCCACCCTCACCCTCTTCATTCATCTAGACTGAGCTAAAAATCTCAGCTCTCTTTACTTTCCATTTCTTTCTCTGTCAGTGTAGTAAAATCTAATTTACAGAACTTTTTCCCTCTCACCAATCATTTATGTTCATAATTTGGAATTGCCTTAAAAATAGAAACATTTAGAAATGCTAATTTTCCAACCAAAGGCAACAGTAAAGTCTTTCACTACTGGGCTTTGATGCTTGCCTTGAGTCTACTTTCCTCACCCACTGTCCCCTCCACCACTCTATCTAATTACAATTACCTTACACCAGCTCCTGCTGGTACCATCTGATGTAGAAATCACACTTCCCACCCCTGCCCCCCTACACCATAACCCAACCTCCTATCAGCCACAAACCTAACTTATTCCGTCTTCTGGACAGACCTTGAGTGTATTTTTTGTTCCTATTCACATTCCTGCACCTTCCTTCAAGACTTCACCTCTTGTCTAAATTCTTCAGTGGCCTCCTCAGTCTCTCTCCACAATCACTCTATATTACATCAAAACACAGGTGCTAAAAGACAAATTCAACCAAGGCTTCCAACTCCTTAAAACTCTGTCTTTTTTTTTTTTATTTAGCAGATTGCCTTTCTTTGTCTTTTTTTTTTTAAGTTAGCAAATTGTCTTTCACAATCTGACTCCTGCTTTGTTTCCTTCTTTATTCGCTCACCAATCTGTTTTGTATTGTGCACATAGAAAAAAATGACAGAGGAAACAGACGCCTGGACATGGAGAGTCTCAAACCTTTCGAATGTAAGACGCACAGATCCATCCTGAACTGTCAGCCTTCCTTCCTTTGTGGGGCCTGCAAAGGGTCCTTGCTTTTTCTGTCTTCTGAAATCTCTTTCCCCAGTCCAGATCTCCTCTATGAAGAGATAACTAAATAACTAAATCTCTCAGAATTGTTCAAGATTCCATAAGGCTTTCCTTGACTACCAATCCCGCCCCCCCCCCCCAGCTCTCCTTGCCACTTTTCTTCCTTTCCTGTCTAGCTTCTTCTACATGCAGCTGCTATTTACATTTTCTCTTCTCCTGGCTATTTGAAAGGATTCATACATGACAATAACATTTCTAGCTCCTTATCTTCACATTTTCTCTATTTCTTCATTTCCTTCTCTCTCCCATAGGACTTACACCCTTGTGGCCCCACAAAAAAAAATGAAAGGCTGGAGGTGTGGCTCACACGGTAGAGCACCTACCCTGAAAGAACAATATCCTGAGTTTAAATTCCAATGCCACACACACACACACACACACACACACACACACACACACACACACACTTACACACACAGATCTCTTAATGTGTCATCAACAAACTCCATGTCCCACATTTTAAAAGATATTTCTACTTTCCACCTTACTGCCTGCACATGGGTGCCTGATCCCCATAAACAGTCCCTGTTGTGTGAAGCATGACACAAAACAAAACAAAAAAAAAAAACATGGTTTTATATTGTATAGATGTTTACTTGTTTATTTGAAATAGGAGGGGAAAAATGAAGGGAGGTGGGGGGAAATGGGGACAAAAACATAAGGAATATTAATGTGTGACAACTAATGCACCCTCTATCTGACAAATATAACTGTAAACCCTATATACATTGAAATAAAACAAATATTTTTTTAAAACCATCATTTTTCTCCTATTACCCCAGATGTTCATGTGGCCACTAAATATGAGCAATTCATAAAGCGTGTGTGTGTGTGTGCTGGACAGCTGACAGCTTCCTATTTCTCTCATAAAATACCTGAGATGAATCAACTTCTAAAAATGGAAGGTATATTTGGGCACAGATATAGTTGCTGGGTCCTTTCTGTGGCAATGCATCATGGTCACAGCGCATTGCTCAGGAAACTGCTCATCTTTTGACAACTACACACCGAAAAGGGGAAGAGAAGAGGCAGTCACCCCATTACCCCCTTCCAGGTCCTGTCACTTATGATTGGAACACTTCCAACTAGGCTACCTCTTAAAGACCCCACCATCCCTCCATCAGCACCACAGGCTGGGGACCAATCCTTGAGCACGTGGTCCTACAGGATAGAATTCAGAAGTCACGTAAGTATCATCATCCTAAGTGATTCAGAAGATCACATATTATACAATTCCACTCAGAGAACTCTATAGGAATCAATACATTATTCCCTCCCTGAGGCTCAAGAGTAGGAAAAATCTGAAACAGTAGCAAGGTGGAGAGGGAGATGGGGAGTGATAGCTCAGGAAGCTGTGATCTGAGGATTGAAGTTCAAAGACAGGCAAGTCTGTGAGAACTTTCCTTTTTCTTTGCCTACTTGAATCTTATTCTTCCTAGCTAGGAGCAGAGGCTCCCACTGGTCACCCTAGTAAACCAGGAGGCTGACATCAGTAATGTCCTTCACAGCCTGAAGTCAGCCAGGCAAAACCAAGTTCACGAAACTCCCTCTCAACCTGGAAAAAGCTGGTGGTACATCCATGTTCACTGCAGCACCATAGCAAAGGGATGGAACCAGCCCAGATGCTCCCCAGTTGATGACTGGATCAACAATGGAATTCTATGCTGCTTTCAGAAAGAACAACATTGCCCCATTTGTAAGGAAATGGAAAGACTTAGAAAAAAATCATATTAAGTGAAGTAAGCCAGACTCAAAGGAACATAGGCTCAATGGTTTCCCTCATTTGTCCTAATCAGTAGAAACCTTGGGCTCTCCTATTAGAGATTTACAATAGAACAAAACCTAGATACATAAGGCCATACAGTGTGACTCTAAATGAAAGGACCTCCAGGATATAGAAACAAAAGCCATATAACGAGTGATTATTCTCCTTAATGTACTATGTTATCTGCCATCTCTTTTGCTGTCCCTTGGTTATCTCATATTGTTACAGTATTTTACCTTGTTATCTGATATATTGTATATATGTGTATTTGGTTATTTGAAGTGGGATAGGGGAGGGAAGAAAACAAGATGAGGGGCAGAGGTGGGGAAAGGGAAATGGGGACCAAGACATGAAAAAGAATATCAATGTATGTGAAGTAATGCACCTTCTATCTGGTGAATATAATGTAACCCTTCTATTAATTACAATAAAAATATATGAAAAAAAAGCTGGTGGTGCACATCTATCATCCCAATTACATGGGAAGTAGAAACAAGAGGACTGTAGTTCAGTCAGTCGCCGTTGTAAGGCACGTCTCAAGTAGATTACCTGCCTAGCAAGCACAGAGCCGAATTCCAGTCCTAGCACTGCCTTCCACACACACACACACACACACACACACACACACACACACACAAATCCTTTTTCAAGTTCAGTCCCCCAGAGAATACTACTAAGTTCCCTAAGGAAGCTAATTTACATTCTACCACATTATAGCACTCTCGTCATTCAAATTTCTGCTTCTGTTATAATTTCCCATCCACCTGAGTTTTGTGAGGACACAAGCCTTGCTTTTGCTTTGGGTGTATTGTTACTGGTTGCACTGTCATCCCCATATTAATAATATATCTAACGGTCTCCGGACCCCTATAGCGATTCTTAATAAATGTTACTTACATGATAATTACTTTCAGGGGGAAAAAAAAATCTCATTAGACTTAGAAAAATTGGACTGCTCTTTTCTGAGCCCTCTCAACCTCCCCACTTCCCCTGGGAGATTTTGGCAAGTCAGGATGGGGTGGCAGAAAACTCCCAGACACAGACTTCCATGGTCAGAGAACTAAACTACTTTCAAACTGGAGCTTTTCTTTAGCCAAATCGAATATGCAAAGGAGGTGAGGAAGGACATTCAGAGATAATGTGGCTAGGAGTGGGAGTACAGAGGAGACGTGAGAGGGTGAGAGGAAGGAAATAATTCACAGTTAAGAGGAAAACTTGGAGGGAGAAAATTCAATGGAAGTTTTGATGAAACGTTGCCCTGCAGTATTTTCCTTATTCCCCTATTAAACTTTCTGGTAACATTGAATTAACTTGGTAAGAAGTGACAGAATTGTACCTGGTTTGGGACACAGCCCAGGAAAAGAACAGTTGCGGAGTTCCATTTCCAGACAGACACGGAAGGGGAGTAAATCAAATGCATTCAAGAATAAGAGTGTGAATCATTCCTTTCCCCTCAGCTCTTCACATAGGTTTAAAATCCCTTTCATTTTCAATGATCGACTGGTGAAGAATTTCAACTAAAGTTGTCTCATTGTTTAAGATGGGTTTTGATTTGTTCCCAATAATCAGATAACATTTCCAAAAAGAAGTTCTATTAACATCACTTATATTTTATTTATATCATGAATTGCCAAAATTCTACACATTTTTAAAATTTTATTAGCAGCCATTAATTGGTGGTACTGGGCCCTGAATAGTCTCATGCTTGTAAAGCAGGAGTTCTACCCCTTGTGCCTTTTTTGGTAATCTTCAAGACAGGGACCCACTTTCTGCCTAGGTCTACCTATATCTACGCTGAGCTCGTCTCACCTGTCCTTCCCCGTGTCATTGAGGGTGACAGGCCAAATGCACTGTTCCTGGCCATTGTCCCTCAGTGGTGGCTGGACTGACAGCCAGGTTTCACCTGTCCCTGCCTGGAATGGCCTCCAGTAGTGATCTCCTGATCTTTGCCTCCCAACTAGCTATGATTATAGGCTTGCACTCTGTTCTCAGCCTTTATTTTTATTCCTAGCCCTCTAGCAAAGATTTACTAGGAATTCTTTGATCTTGGAAATTCTCTAGGTTTATGAAAACATCAAGCAATAGAGTTTATAAATGTACAATGAAGAGGCAACCGATTGATACTGATTCTTGAGAATGTGAACTATTTCAGGAAGAGCATTTCACTATGATGAATGGGCAGGAAAAATCATTATCTGCTCATTTTATACCCAAGCCACTGCATGATTAGATTCATGGATTCTTAATTCCAGAGGCCAGGCTTGAAAGGTAGAAGGACAATACCCTTCCATAGCACTTGTGATGTCTTTTTGTAATTTTTATAAACAGAAATTCTCTTTCTACCAGTTCTGCCTCACACTTTTGTCATGAGTTAAGCTTCTTATCTGAACAGTTCTGAGTCCACTGACAGAGAGGCGGCTTCACTATCAGCATCCCTAGTAGCCCAGGAGATGCCTGTGTTATCAGACAGCTTTCATTTTTCTCCTTCATATCAAATGGATGCCACAGGTCCTCTCCATGCCAATTCATCAATGAAGCTTGATTCGCGTTGAGAGAAAGATCTACAGACTACAAAAGCATTTTTCATCCATTACCCCAACTAATATTCAAAATGCTGCAAATGAAGAAAAGTATGGCTTCCAATTTTTCCCATCATAAAAACAACCAAAGCAGTGAGATATCTCTCCAGACCCTGTAGCTGCAGGACCAGCTACAGGGCGAGAAACTCATTTTCCACTCTTACTGAATCACAGTTGTATATGTTCTTTACAATAAAGATAGTACATTTCTGAAGTCATCGTAAGCTCCACAGCATGGCTTTCAAAATAATAGAAGTATTTTCTTTTGTGTTATGCACATGGAAAAAAAAGAAATTAGAGCAGGGATTTTGGTCTTGGTAACAAAACAGAAGCTTTTTTGCTTATACAGACAGAGTATCAATTTTTCTTAAATCTGTAACTATAGAATGGAATCAAGAAAAAATAACTTGCAAAGTATATCCAATTTTGTAATATATAGCTGTGTAATGGGAACAATGAAAAAACAAGCATAAGACAATTTTAATATAGAAAGATAGAACACCAAGAAAAGACAAATGAGGGAAACCATTGAGCCTATGTTCCTTTGAGTCTGGCTTACTTCACTTAATATGACTTTTTCTAAGTCTTTCCATTTCCTTACAAATGGGACGATATTGTTCTTTCTGATGGCAGCATAGAATTCCATTATGTATGAATATCACATCTTGTTGATCCACTCATCAACTGAGGGGCATTTAGGTTGGTTCCATATCTTCGCTATGGTAAATAGTGCTGCAATGAACATCGTTGTGTCCACCATCTTTTCTATTGGTCCTTTTCTATTAGTCTTTGATGGATAGCTAGGTGGGTTCTATATCTTGGTCACTGTGAATGGTGTTTCAGTGAACAAATGAGCACAGACCACATTGAGTCCACAGACTGATTTCCTTTTGCTTTGAGTTGAATTGCCAGATTATATAGAAAATCTGCATCTAGATTTATTTTCCTAGCTCCACACTTTTCCATCATGATTACACTCATTTGCATTCCCATCATGTATGTGCCCTTTATCTGTATCATCACCAACATTTGTTACTATTTTTGTCCTTTTTATTAATATCCGTTCTTGTTAATGTGAAATGACCTCTCATTTGTTTTGATTAGCACTACCCCGATGATTGAAGATGCTAAGCATTTTTCAAATACTTGGACATTTTGTATACTTTCTTTCTCTTGAAAAATTTGTGCTCAGATCATTTGGTCATTTTTTATTATCTCTAAATAGTTTTACAATGGGGTTTCAGTTCAACAGGTCAATAGATGAGTACAATATATCTTGATCAGACTTGCTCATTGCAATTAAAGTACTTATTTGTTTACTTGTGCCTACCATGGAGTTGAGTTCCTTACATATGCTGTATTGTTACCCCTTGTCAAATGAATAGTTTGCAAACATTTTCTCCTTAGAGTTGGAGGCATGGCAGAGGTAGTATGAGGCAGTAGAAAAACAGCCAATCAATGAAAGCATCAGATACCAAATTCAAGACACAGGCTTAGACAAAAAGTGAAAAAAGAAAACAAGTATTTCCTCCTGAATATTTGTTTGTTTAAACCAGGGTTTTCTAAAACCTACAAAGTGAGGAAAAATATAGTAATGGGTTGAGGAGAATATAGTTTATATCATAGACCTAAAGTCCACACTTGACATATTTCCTAGGCACTAAGAATCCATCTGTATACACCTGTTAAAGTAACTTGACACCAAATGTCCAAAGTCGTTTATTTTCTAACACTTCCCTAAATATGTTTCCTTTTTCTATTCCCTAGACTCTGAAAGGAAGAATACAACTTTCAAAGGATGGCTGTGATTACAGTACATTTCATTTGGCATGTAGTAACTGTTCTTAAAGTACATTTCACTTGATGCATACAAAGAACTGTAATGACTCACCAGTGCCCTCTCGCCTCCAACATCTCTGAGCACATTGACTGACTAACCATTGTAAGAATCATGAACTTCATAAACAGAAGTTAGTGATGTCTTGTTTGAGTTATTTTCTGCATAACCAAGACCAGGACAAGAAGTGATGCCAAATGAGAAGGCATGCTACCCTGTCTCTAGCTAACCAAGCCAGACTCTTCTTATCAACTCCCCCTCACTTCTCTACCACACAGCATCAGAAGCAAACTCACTCTCATGGGGGCCTTTAGTGTGTTGGCAAGGTTGAATTCCTTCAGATGAACATGACGACCTAAGACTTTACCCATCAGACCCATCTTAGTAACTTGATAAGGATCTGGTTTATACAAGGTTGTACCCTGTGTCTAATTGTATTTCTAATAAAATTCCTTTTTATCATCTTTAAATAGTTGCAAAAATGAGTTTCAGTTATCTTTCATAGCTCCCAAAACCAAAAGTAAGTAATTTAAATTCTTGCTGAGCACAGTGGCTCACACCTGTAATCCTAGCTACTCAGGAGGCTGAGATCAGAGGATCATGTTCAAAGCCAGCCTGGGCACTTAAGACTGTGAGACTCTTATCTCCAATTAATCACTAGAAAAGGGGAAGTGGGGCTGTAGCTCAAGGGGTAGGGTGGTAGCCTTGAGCAGAAGAGCTCAGGGACAACACCCAGGCCCAGGGGTAGGATGGTAGCCTTGAGCTGAAGAGCTCAGGAACAGCACCCAGGCCAAGTTCAAGTCCCCTGACCCACAAAAAAAAATTACATTTTTGTCCTTTAAGAAAGCAGAGATGGAGGCCAGGAGTGTGCCCTAGCTTGCCTAGCATGCATAAAACCCTGGGTTCGGTTCCTCAGTACTACATGCTCGGAAAAAGCCAGAAGTGGTTCTGGAGCTCAAGTGGTAGAGTGCTAGTCTTGAGAAAAACCCAAAGACAGTGCCCAGGCCCTGAGTTCAAGCCCCAGGACTGACAAAAGGAAAAAGAAAAAGCAGAGATGTACTCAAATTATTGCTCTCGTAGAGCTTAGTTCAGTTGACTAAGTTTCCAGCTTTTTAGATGGGCCTTCCTAAATGCTGGTTTTTTAACTTTCAACGATATAGAATTGGCCATGATTACAGAACACCGAAAAGACATTTGCTGCCCAAAGAAAGATGGCAGCTTCCCCTTCGTAAATCTGAATTAGCAAAGGAAATCAGTGATGTTCACTGTGGCAAGAAGCAAAGACACCATCAACATCGGGCAAGCACTGGACCGAGAGCTGCTAAAAAAACATGACAGGAAGGGAGTTTACAAAATGAAACCGAATAGTTATAGAAGCATTTCAACCTCTCATTGTCTAAACCTCATGAAATGCAGATTTCAAAACATCCATCAAGAGGACGCAGCTGGCGAGGGGATTACACATCAGACAAAAATGATGAATCTCTGCCTTTGTCTTTGCACAGAATCTCTCTACTATCACTGAAGATGAATTCCCACAGGTATGAGAGAAAAAGAAAGGAAAATGACATCAGCAATTACTAAATGAATAAAATGTGGCGAATAGATTGATCTACAAGAAAAAGGATAGCGCATAGACATAGCGCATAGACATTATTTGAAGTGATAAGAGTTGAGAAATACCCCAGACTCACTAAACACTCCAAGATGCAGATTCAGGAAACCAAAGGAACTCTTTGCTGAAACTTTTTAAAAGTAGAACAACAAATAAGTAAGAAACAGAAGATTTGACAGTGACTAGGGACAAAAAGAATTTGACTGGCATCTGATTTTAAAATACTATAGAAAGTATCTCTCTACTCATAACTTCATAAACAGGAGGACTACTGGCTCAATGTCACTCCTTCCATCACACACACACACACACACACACACACACACGCATGCACGCACGCACCCCACATGCCAGAAGTCTCTCTAATGCAATCCCTTTTCGTGGTTCTTGATTGTTTTTTGAGCTCTTAGACTCCTATTTAGAGAATCATCCTCTATTTTTCAATATTGAAGACCATCTTCTTGTTTTCCACTACTAATTTCAATCCTTCAGTTCTTACATTTAGGTCCCTGATCTATTTTTAGTTTTTTTTTAATTTTTTTTGCCAGTCTTGGGCCTTGAACTCAGGGCCTGAGCACTTTCCTTGAGCTTTCTCAAGGCTAGAGCTCTACCACTTGAACCACAGCACCACTTCTGGCTTTTTTCTACGGATGTGGTACCAAAGAATCGAACCTGAGTCTTCATGCATGCTAGGCAAGCACTCTACCACTAGGCTAAACTCCTGGCCTAGTTTATTTTTTGTAAGACTGAGGACTAAGGTTCTAGTATCCATTTTTTACATGTGAATATCCAGTCTTTCCAGCATCATTTGTTAAAGAGGCTTTTCCTCCAATGTATACTTTTGGTATCTTTTATGAGTTTAAGATAAGTCATAGCTGCCTGGGTATCTTTCAATATCTTCTATTCTATTCCATTGGTCTATGTGTTCATGCCAATACCTTGCTGTTTTTATTACTTTGTCTCTGTAATATAATTTGAAGTCAGATTTTATACCTCCAGGATTGCTCTTTCCAAATGAATGTTAGGTCTCTTCTTTCTACTTTCTTCTTTTTTCTTTCTTCTTCATCTTCACTCTTCTATGAAGAATGCCATTGGAATTTTGATGACTGCATTAGATTTTATACTGCTTTAGTAATCTGGCCATTTTGACAATATTAATTCTGTCAATCTATAAATATGGGAAGTCTTTCCATCTTCTATGTTTTCTATATTTTCTTTGTTGTCTTACAGTTTTCCTTGTATAGGCCTATAATTAATCTTGGGTTAACTTTATGGTAAGGTATTTTTAGTTGCTTTTTTATGAAGTGTGAATGTGATAGACAGAAAAGCTACTGATTTTATATGTTTTCATTGTTATTATTAAGATGATGTGCAGAAGTTACCATTTCATAAGTCAAGTAATAAGTACACTTCTTTTTGAACATGTCACACCTTCTTTTGCTCTTTCCCAGTCGTATGTTGACTTTATTATTATTACTACTTTGCTAAAAGAGTTTATCAGGGGCCAGGAGTTTGGCCTAGTGGTAGAGTGCTTGCCTAGCATGCACAAAGACCCAGGTTCAATTCCTTGGTACCACATACTTAGAAAAAGCTGGACGTGGTGCTGAGGCTCAAGTGGTAGAGCTCTAGCCTTGAGAAAAATCCAAGGACAGTGCTCAGCCCCTGAGCTTAAGCCCAGGACTGGCAAAAAAAAAAAAAGAAAAGAATGTATCAGATCCAAGAGTTTTCTGGAAGAATTATTTGGGTCTTTTAAGTGTGAAATCCTATTATACTCCACATCACACTGTTGGATACTAGTAAATATACATTTAGCTGTATCTGTCTTCATATCTTTAACCAAAAATAAGTTCAGTTGCATGTGGAAAAACATATGTAATCGTGTTTGTAAGAAAATTAGGAAAATAAGCAACTGTAAAATATTTTAACTTATTGATAAGGAAGTCAGAAATGGTATGGAAATTGTGCACGTGATTAAAAACTGTACATCTTGGGGCCTGGAGCACACTGCTTAGCATGCACAAAGCTCTGGGTTTGATTCCCTGGAACCACATACACAGAAAAAGCCAGAAGTGGCACTGTGGCTCAAGTGGCAGGTGCTATCCCTGAGCAAAAATTGTCTAAGGACAGTGCCCAGGCCCTGAGTTCAAGTCCCACACTGACACAAAAAAAAAACTGTAAATCTCAGGGCTGGGAATGTGGCTAAGTGGTAGAGTGTTTGTCTAGCATGCATGAAGCTCTGGGTTCCATTCCTTGTTTACCACATAAACAGAAAAAGGCAGAAGTAGTGCTGTGGCTCAAGTGGTAGACTACTAGCCTTGACAAAAAAATAAAAGCTCAGGGACAATGCCTAGGCCTTGATTTCAAGCCCCAGGACTGGCAAAAAAAAATGGCATAGGCTCAATGATTTCCCTCATTTGTAATAATTAGTATACATCTAAGACTCTCCTAGCAGAGGATTATAATAGCTCAAAACCTAGGTCATAAGGTCATATAGAATGAGACTAAATGAAAGGATCTGTAGGATATGGAAACAAGAGCTTTATCTCATGTGATTGCTGTTCTTAATGTACTGTTATTTCTCTTCTCTTTTTTTGTCCTTATGGTCCTTATCTCATATTGTTACTGTATCTGACTTTGTTACCTGGTATATTGTATATACATTTATTTGTTGATTTGAAATAAAAAAGGGTAGGGGTGGAAAACAAGATGATTGGGAAGGGATGGGGGAGGAAAATGGGGACAAAACTATGAGAAGGGGTATCAATGTGTGAGAAGTAATGCACCTACTACTTGATGAATGTAACTGTAACCGCTCTATACATTATCCCAACAATAAAAAAAAAACTGTACATCTCAACAGGCTCTGAGGAACTGAGGATTAAAATTCAAAGCCAGCCTGGGCATAAAAGTCTGTGAGAGTCTTATTTCCTCTTAATCACCAAAAAGCCACATGTGGAGCTGTGGCTCAGTGGTAGAGCAGCAGGGACAGTGCCCAGGCCTTGAGGTCAAGACCCAAGACTGGTGTACACACACACACACACACACACACACACACACACACACACACACACATAGCTGTACATTTCTTGAAACTGATTCAATCAAAACATCCAATGCTTTTTTATTTAGAAAGGTCATAGTTCCCTCAATAGAACAAATTCAGTTCATTCTCTCACTTTTCATTAATTTAAGCTCACTAATAGGTCATTACTGATGAAATAAATATAATTTATTGTTTTGCAGGGAATAATAAAATATGAAAGTTTGTCTTCAATGGTAATACATTCTATTTAGAATCTCATTGTGCAGTAATAATTTTCAACAGACATTTCCAAGCTTTATTCACCAGGAAACTCAGCTGTGAGAGAAAATGTCATGTTCCCTTTTTCTAAGGCCTCCCTAGTTTGTGTGGTGAATATATTATTCTGTTTTTTTAGCCATTTCAGAATGGTCCAAGAGGCTTTCATTTATCCCAGAAATAAGGAACATCATGACATTTCAGAAGTAGAGTAAGGTGATAATGTCTTGCTGTCTTCTGAAAACCCCTTTTCCTTGCTCATACATTTCCCTGTGTCATTTACTCCAGCATACCTTTAGCCCTAATTGTCATCTATTTTGTTAATTAAGTCCTTATAACGAAAAACAGTAAAACATGGTTATTTCATTTTTTTCTCAAGAGTTTGACTTTGCTCATCTCTGTGGTAGCTGAATTTCTATTGTATGGAAACCAGTGGAGTGCTCATTTAATACTCCCTCTTAGTGTCATCCAGAACTTTTTTTTGCTTGTCCTGGGGCTTGAACTCAAGGCCTGAGCCCTGTCCTTGAGCTTTCTCAGGGTGAGAGATCTACCACTTAATCCACAGCACCAATTCCAGTTTTTTCTGTGTATGTGGTACTGAAGAATCGAATCCAGGTCTTTGTGCATGCTAAGCAAGCACTCTACCACTAGGACAAACTCCCGGTCCCCCAGAACTTCTTAATAAGTTCATACACAATATGACATTTACAAAATATGAAGAATGAAAAGTTCAGCATAGAATGAGTCCAGATTTCTGTGGCATGACAATCCTTGAAAGTAGAATAAATTATTTTATAGACTTAAACTACAAAGAATGGTCTTAGGTTAAAAAAAAAACTCTCTCAATCATTACATTTTTTAAATCACATCCTTATGAAAGGTATACAGTATACAAGGTAATAAAATAATCATTGCTGAGCATACTTTGTTTCCAATCTATATGGAGACAAAGTCTGTAGATTCATTCTGTACATTAGCATTTGTCTGTGTTAATCATGGCAAAGCACCACTGACATTTCCCTAAGTGATAGCCATGACCTTTCTGAAATACCAGGTCTGTGCTCAACACCTTCCATGTCTTCTAGCTCTGAAGGATAGAGTCCACGTTCATTGCTGGTGTTTCTGAGAGTTGATCATTAGGTTGGCCCTCAGAACTTCTCCACTTTCATCTACCCATGTTCCTCTCAAATGCCTGCTTGTCCCTCTGTTCACTCAAGCCATGAAAAACTCTCCCCTCTGCTGCAGATATTCAGGTGCAAATCAGTTGGACTCCATCAAATTGTTTACTTGTGATCTTATCCAAGCACCATCTCCCCTGTCTTCTGTCATCCCCCACCCATTTTTCTTTTCTCAGTGATAATCACATGCAAAGATCTTTTGTATTCTTCTATTAGAATATACCCTGATAGCAACAAAGGCATTGTTTACTTGGATGACATGCTCCCAACTTCTAAAATCATATCTGGCTCCTTTGTAAAATAATGTAAATAATACTGTTTTTTTAAATAAAAATAAAGTAAAAATTATGGTATTTGGCACAAAACAATCACTAAATATTACTTTTAAAAAAAATAATACAAAAGTCCATGCAACACTTGGGTCTCCTTGATTTTAGGTTAATATTTTTTACTTCTAATTTAATGAGGCCAACACTGCTGATATGATAAACATGGAAATTAAAAACAAATGGTTCACCCAGTGTAAACCCATTGTAAATATAACTGCATGCTTGTCCAGGCTACTAGAATAATAAAGAATGGAGAGATGAAAAAAGAGAAAAAAGAATGGAGAGACATAGACACAAAAATCATAACAGAAAATTACCAAATATGTCATTAACTGAATGTTAATATATTTATGTATATACATTTATCTTTAAATATGAACATACATAATAATATAAAACATTAGATATGTGCTACTTGAAGCTTAGTATATCTTTAAAATTGCATGTGTTATTGCATCCACTCCTACGCCTCCCCAAATCAGAAAGCTTATTTTATCCACACTTTCACTGCCAATGCAAAGTAGCCTAGCTATTATGGAAACCAGTATGGAATTGCCTCAAAAAATTAAAAATAGAACTAATATATGATTCATCCATCAGACTTCTGGGTGATAAATCAGCAAGGTGAAGAGACAGCATACTTGTATTTTCATTGCCATATTCATTACAATAACTGTGTTTGTTAACATCATATAACTATAATGAAATACCTGAGGTAATTAACTTACAAAGAGAAAAGGTTTCTGGGGATGTCAGTGATGATTCCATTGGTCCCCTTGCTTTTGGCCCAGGGCAAGGCATTAGCAAATCTTGTTTAGCAGACCAAAAGTGCTAACTCCACTGCTAGAAAGTGAAAAAGGAAAGGAAGTGGAATCCCACAATCTGCTTCTATGGCAAGTCCCCAATAGCCTGTGAAATTCCCACTGGGCCCACCTCTTTAAAGTTTTATCAACTCCCAATAATGCCACTTTGGGGACCAAGCAACAGAGGCCTAACCCCTGGGCCCCTGGGGGAATATCAAGCTCCAAACTATAACAATAACCAAGGTATGGAATCAACCTCACCACCCATCAACAAATGAATGGAGAAACTACTGCCATTGGTGACCCCAAGGAGCTTAAGAACATTATGTTAAGTGCATTGAGTATGAAAGGACAAACATCCCCTGATCTCACTTACAAGCTGAACTCACATAAACAGAATAAAATGATGCCTTGGGACTGGGGTAACTATTAATCAAAGACATACGATTTCAGTTAGATGTGCCGAATACATTTTCAAAATCTATTATACATCATGGTGATTACAACGAGTAAATTCCAGTGGCAACGACTGCTGAAAATTGATGAGAGAGAGAGAGAGAGAGAGAGAGAGAGAGAGAGAGAGAATTATATAAGACAAAGCTCGTATTTGTTAGCTTGATTTAGCTACTCTGTTTTGCTTACATCAAAATATCATGCTTTATATGAATATGCGATTTTTACTTGTTCATATAGCAATAGATATATGGAAGCTTTATGCACGCTTTATTTTATTTTCAAATAATGTGCAAAGGGTTTCCAGTTTAACATACTTATTTATATGGGGAACAAAAGATTTAAACTGGAGTCCAGGAGTTTGGCCTAGTGGTAGAGTGCTTGCCTAGCATGCACGAAGACCCGGGTTCAATTCCTCGGTACCACACAAATAGAAAAAAGCCGGAAGTGGTGCTGAGGCTCAAGTGGTAGAGCTCTAGCCTTGAGAAAGTCCAAGGACAGGGCTCAGGCCCTGAGCTCAAGCCCAGGACTAGCCAAAAAAAAAAAAAAAAAAGGTTTAAACTGGTACCAGAGATTCATATATGATGGCACTCAGTCTTGACGCTCACTATACCTAGATCTTTAATTGTGCCAAATGTTGCTTACTGTGCTAAATACCAGGCTCCATTGTCCTTTTGACTGGTTCTTTCCTGTGACTGTCCAAGGTCTAGCATAACATAGTTATTATATTCATGCTTGGTGTTATGCTTCATTCTCTGGACTCACACTGAAATTACTAAGAGCAGTATCGTTACATCGAGGCACTAAAAAGTGGGTGTGTTAAACAGTTCTTTCCTACAGAATAAGAGGAAGAAATGACTTCCAGTCCTGGGCTTGAGCTCAGGGCCTGAGGACTTTCCTTGGATTTCTTTCAAGGCTAGAACTCTACCACTTGAGCCTCAGCACCACTTCTGGCTTTTTCTAAGTATGTGGTACCAAGGAATTGAACCCAGGTCTTCGTGCATGCTAGGCAAGCACTCTACCATTAGGCCAAACTCCCGGCCCCTGGTTATTCTTTTTATGTAGAATAAACCTGAAAAGGTTTTAGGAAATGGAGGTGAACATGTCTTCTTCTTGGTGACTATACATTAGGTATGGTTTGTTTTTTTAAACATCTTTTCATAGTTACATTTCTTTTTTCATTCCTACTGGTAGCTTTGCTTTTTCTTAATGGTTAAGCTTTGTTGCCTGAGAATTACCTGTTTTCTTAATTCAAGAACTACCTAACAACTTTTCCCTGTTGTCTGTTTAATATTTCATTAACTTCATCATTGCTTTTTTTTTAATTTGGGGGGGACCAGTACTGGGGCCTGAGCTCAAGACCTCACATCCTTCATGATCATTTTGCTCAAGGATTTCTGGCACTCTACCACTTGAGCCTCAGCTCCACTCCCTGTATGATGTGGTTTTGAGCCAGGGTGTCACTATGCAGCCCAGACTGGATTCAAACTCCCCATCTTCCCACCTCAGCCACTTGGGGACTGAGATCTATTGTGGGCAGGTGCCATCACACCCTTTAAGAAGGAGCCCAGGCCCACCATGGCAAGCAGGCCACGTGAAAGGGACAAGGGAAAGTCTGTGGGAAATGGCTACCAGGTTTTCTTTTTTTATTAAAGAATTTATTAACGTTGATTTTTACATCATATTTCAAAGGCTACCAGGTTTTCAACGAATTATATTTCATAAACCTTGTTGCACTCGGACCAGAAAATAGGAGTGCATGTGGTCATTATTGGGTCCAACTATAAAGGTAAAGATGAGAGGGATGGTCCTTATCAAGAGACACTGGAAGTCTAAGCAGCAGGCATGACATGGTTCACACAAAGACCATGGTTGTCCCCTTTCATTAAATTCACAGTGACAAGTGAAGTGGTTTTTAAAGCTTACGATGTCAATCACACAAGTATATGCTAGAGAGGGGATGGCTGTGTGCATTCCTGCAGTAGTTAACCTCAATAAGAAAAACAAAGCTACCACTTACCTTACAAAAAAGAACAACCCTAAAATTGACTTACTCATCAGCTATTATCTTTAAAAAAAAAAAAAAAAAGTAAGTTCAGTCTCAGAATGCAAACCATAAATGAATGCTTTCATTACACATAACACCATTACAACGATGGCAGTAATTTTGAACATTAGAAGAGATTGAGAAGGAAAATTATAATCATTTTCCTTGTCAGTTACATGTAACACTATAGCATTAGAGTTAAAATGAGCAATAACACCCTCAGTTGTTTTTCATCTCTTATTTCCAAGTAAAGGGAGTGCCTAGCACACAGTAGAGGCTAAAAGAGAAGTATCTGGGTGAATGAATACATAATTCATGTAGGGCAATTAAAGATTGTAATCACTGCCAGTAGGGTAGTACATGCCCATAATTCCAGATATGGGAGGCAGAGGCAGTGTGATCACACATCCCAAGCCAGTTTAGTTTAATGGGTTCCAGACTAGCCTGAGCTACATTGCAAAACACTGTCTTCAAAATTAAAATAAAGCCAGGCACTGGTGGCACACACCTATAACCCTAGCTATTCAGGAGGCTGAGATATGAAACCATGCCAGGTAGGAAAGTCTGTGATATTCTTCTCTTCAATTAGCCAACAAATAGCTGGAAGTGGAGGTGTGGCTCAAATAGTAAAACACCAGCCTTGTGTGAAAAGTCAAGGGAGAATGTGAAACCTGAATTCCAGGCCCAGTATTGGTATACATGCACACACACACACACACACACACACACACACACACACACACACACACGCCTAAATTGGAGCAGATGAGAATTGTTACAACGTCTTCCTCTCTTTCTCCCAGTCCTCCCCTGTTTCTCCATCTCTAGCCCTATCTCTCTCTATCTCCTTCTATCTCCCTCTTATCAGAAGCTGCAGTTTCTGCTGAGAAGCTCCCTTACTAAGAACATAACAGCCCTAACACTTAGGCTGACTTTTCTGATTTTTCTGCTTCCTTGCCTGACCCATAGGCTTCCATACCCTCCACTCCTTTTACCTTCACTGTCCCTGCTGCTCATATTTTGTCATTAGTCCAAACACGGTCATTGAAAAGATAATGAATGTCCAGTATGAAATGGAAGCAATATCTAGAGGCCACAACAGAATAAGCAGAAGAGTCCTTTAAAAAGGAGTAGCCATCAAGGTAGGAAAATCCACAGGGTTATGTGTTGTCATGGAAACCAGGCCAGGGGAAGACAGAGAAAGTGGGCCTGGTTTGTCACGGAAAATGCACCAAGGAAATCAACTGTGATATCATCCCTGCAAAACACAGCCTTGTAGTCAGATTTAGGGAGATGAGAACTGTCTTTCATAATAGGACTGGGTTGGTTGAGGAGTGAATGGAGTTGAAAGTCAAGACCACACTTAATTTCTTCCATTTCTAGTATCACCAGACACAGGTGCCTTCTTTAGAAGACCCAACTGGAACAGAGCACTGGAACAGAGCAAGCACTGCCTCCTCTCCCAGAGGACCGCCTAGTCAACATTAGAGCAGGACTAGAGTGACAGCGAGTAAATAGAAAGATCTAGGAAATGAAAAGGGAACTGGAATTAATACCCTATGATTGCTGAAAATGACATTAAGAAGAACATAGATGAGTACTGTTTGCTCATAGGGAAATCAACACCATTGGAAAATAATGATGATTGCCATGCTCTGAAGGGAAACCACGTCAATCAGTGGCCACCCCTTCCCGGCAGAGAAGAGGCCATTATTGAAATTTTGCATTCATTATTACATTATATTACAGATATGAAAGTATTTTCTCCACATGCAGCCTGCTGCCTTGCTGATAATCTAACTATTACATTAGCCCTCCTCTGGATAAATGTGCTATTCATTTGATTACATAAAACAAATATCAATTGAACTGTGGTCATATTGACTTTGTGGGTATGCTCCATAAACCACCGCTGGAAGGAGGTTTTCCATACAGAAATTCTGTGCAGCCAAACAGTCTTCATTCTTGGTTGGTCAAGCACATAATATTTTAATGCTTGCGATGACAGACTTCAGACTCTCCAAGTTAGAAATAAATAAAAACATTCTTTTTTTTTTCAGAGAGAATTACTTTCTGCATCTAACCTAAGTTAGCATCTCACAGAAGACCTCAAGCCATGAAAAGAGAAAAGGAATTCATAGAATACTGTGTTCAGCCAATCCAGTGAAAATATGAATTAATGATAAGCACAGACCTCTCATGATTCTGTAATTCAGAACAATCAGCTGTTTCCCCTCAACTTATTCCTAAAACTGCAGAATAAGGCTTTAAAAAAAAACTCTTCCAATCTTATCTTTTAATTCTCTGAGTATATAATTTATGGGAAATAGCTGAACTCTGGACAATGAATCTGATGCGCAGACATACAAAGTAAACAACTGTAGTCAAAATTTGGCAATCTGTTACAAATACACTGGATTCTTATACGCATGTTTCCATGGCAAGTTAATAGACATGTTGCTACATGCAAGATTTCATTTCAGGTATTTCATTTTTAATTTTTGGTTTTACATTTTAATATATTATTTATTATGTTATCTCATTCTATGCATATTATTTTGGCTAACCTACAGGTAAACTTGAGAGGAGCTGTCAACAGACTTGTATTTTTTTTTATCTTAATTCTTCTTTTTAGTACTGAGATCCTGGGAAAATTGCTTGGCCATTCCAACTTTCATGTGTACAAGAAAAATGTGGATAAGCCAGCACAGTGGCTCACGTCTGTAATTCTAGCTATTCAGGAGGCTGAGATCTGAGGATCAAGGTTCAAAGCCAGCCCAGGCACAAAAGGACCTGAGACTCTTATCTCCAATTAACCTCTAGAAAATGGAAAGTGGGGCTTGGCTCAAGGGTAGGGGGTAGCCTTGAGCTGAAGGGTTCAGGGACAACATCTAGACAGAGTACAAGCCCCATGACCCACAAAAAAAAAAAATGCGGATAAGCCAGGCACTGGTGTCTCATGCCTATAATCCTAGTTACACTGAGATCTGAGGATTGGAGTTCAAAGTCACCCCTGACAAGAAAATCAGTGAGACTTTTATCACCAATTAACCACCAGGAAACCAAAAGTGTTGTTGTGGCTCAAAGTGGTAGAGCACTAGCCTTGAGCTGAAGAGCTGAGGGACCTCACCCAGGCCCAGAGTTCAAGCTCTACAACTGACCAAAAAAAAAAAAATTTAGATAGTGATTTAAGCAAGGTGTCTAGCTAAAGGAAAGAGGCATACTTCCCTATGTGAAATGAAGGACCAGAACAACAGAAAAACAGTAGTTACGAGAGTACAGATGTGGAGGGAGTCCAGACGCAGTTTCAAGAGATACCCAATGCCATTATCAAGAAGTGAACTAGGATCCAGAGGTATGGCTCAGGGATAGAGCATACCCGAATCTAAATTTCTGGCAACAACAGTACGTTATCAACTACAGCTACCATGTTGTATCCAGAAAATCTCCAGAATTTTCATCAGAAGTTGTATTCCTTTTCAAGCTAAATAAATTTTATCCTCTGCACCAAAATCATTCACATGTATAGGAGACACCGAGTTCAACTATTTTAGTGAAGGTTTGGTCTGTGAACACAGATGTGTGTTGGCTGATATGGCTCATAAATAACAGAAATGTGTATAATTACAAAGTGGCTATATATAGCTAAATATAGAAATGTGGGCATAAATTAAGTAACAATTTTCGTAGATAAAAATTACTTTATTTAAAATTGGATGACAATGGCTCATGCCTATAATGCTAGCCACTCAGGAAGTTGAGGTCTGAGGATCATGGTTCAAAGCCAGCTTTGGCAGGAAAGACCATGAGACTCTTTTTTTTTTTTTTTGGTCTGGATAGTGCATAGAGGGGTTATAGTTACAGGTAGTAGGTACATTACTTCTCACATATTGATACCCCTTCTCATGTTTTTGTCCCCATTTCCTTCCCCCACCCCCTCTCAAAGTTAGATACAGTAACTATGAGATTAACTATAAGGGCAAAAAAAGAGAAGAGAAATAACATAGTACATTAAGAACAGCAATCACACATGATATCTCCAAATAGCTATCAAAAATCTGGAAGTAAACCAGGTGCCAGTGGCTCACACCTGTAATCCTAGCTACTCAGAAGGCTGAGATCTGAGGATCATATTCAAAGCCAACCTGGGCATGAAAGTCTATGAGACTGACTCATCGCCAATTAACCACCAGAAAAATATATATAATATACATAATATATTTATCTATAGATGGGAGTTCCTGAAAAATACTGAAGAGCAGAGAGGTCTATATCTTTAGAACAGCAAATGTTATTCATTGAAATGTTGTTCAAAACAAATTTGAACTTTAACTACCATTGGAACAGGGTTACAAACTACAGGCCCGGTGAGCGGGTGGTGAGGGCTCTGCCCATCATAAAAGGGTAGATGGGCCTCTTGCTCTCTCTCACACTTTCCTCCTGCCTTGTGACCCCTTTCACCACATCATGACAGCAGAAGGTCCTTCCTGCCCACATGCTGGCATCTGACACTGGCAGGCACACCTCACCTCCAAATTTGAGCCAATTCAATTCTTGCCAGGTGTGCAGTATTCTGTGACATCAGCCAAAACAAGACCAAAACATCAAGCCAAAGAATCCCTACTTCTACTACTTTAAGAAAATACATTTGGTGTGGGGGGGAGGGAAATGGGTACCAAGACATGTGAAAGGGTATCAATGTACGTGAATTAATGCACCTTCTATCTGGCAAATATCATGTAACCCTTTTACTAATTACAATAAAAAATGCAAAAAAAAAAGAAAATACATTTGATAATCAACAATCACATTCTACTTTAAAGAAGAATTCTTTCTTGTCCACAAAAAGAATAGAATAAATTTGTTATTATTATTATTATTATTATTATTATTATTACATGGTTAGCATTTCTACAGTCAGACATCATCTACGTCTATGGGGGGCATAGGAATATAGTATCTGTACTTGGGTTAAGGAGCCTCGTCACTCTCCTGACACTTAATCCAAGATTTTTGTATCCCGATTTGTTTTATCTTAATGATACATAAAGAAAAATTTAAAATAAGGGAATGAAGTATTCTTTGAGAAGTCAAATGAAAGGGCCTTATACTTCAATATGTGAAACTGTGATACCATCTACAAATATAAAGGAGTGGCTCACACCTACAATCCTAGCTACTCAGGAGGTTGAGGTCTGAGGCTCCTGGTTCAGAGTAATGCAGGACAGGAAAGTCAACGAGACTCTTATGTTCAATAAACTCCTCAGAAAAATCCAGAAGTGGTGGTGTGGTTCAAGGAGTAGAATGTGGGCATTGAGCAAAAAGAAACTCAGGGACAGTACCCAAGTTCGGGTGCTGAACAAACAAACCAACAAACAAAAAGACCACTGTGATAAAGGTAGGATATGAAGGAAAAAAACAGCCTTTAAAGTTGACCTCCTACAAAGTATTGAAAACTATTTTAAGCCAGAGGCAGAGGAATATCTTAAGGAGAAAGAAAATATGAGGAAAATGCAATTTTCTCTGCCAGAATGGACCTACTTTGAATGAAATCATGTTGGTTTCACTGAAATGATGTCGTTTCAGTGAGTTTCATGGCATTGCCTGTAGCCATATTAATTTTCTCAGTGACAAAATATATATATATATATATATTGAAAGTAGAAAATATTAAGTCCAAGGTAATCAATGCTTATTGCAGTCATGTAATGCTTCAAAGGTAATAAGTAAAAATTAGTAAAGTCTAGATGTTTCTCTTCTTTGAAAACTTGTTGATTGCTGAAATTAAACATTCATGAAAAGCAGGTGAAACTAATTTAGAGAATAGAAGCTTTATAAATATCATAAATCCAACCACACAGTCCCAGATGCACAAAAGAAATGACCTCGTTTTCCTCAACATTCATCCTTAGCACAGCCAACCCACTCCTGAGTTCATTGCATGGTCTAGCTTCTCACAACAATGTCCTGGCTCCTCTGGCTTTTCCCCTGTCCCAGAGCCAGTTTATGAAGTGCAGGGTCTGGAATTTACTGGACAGGAAAGACAGAAGCTATGGGTAAACATGAAAATATATGTGTTATATAGCCCTGGTATTGTAAGGCCACTGGGGTAGAGTGCAGAGATTGAGAACAAGGTGTGGGAATCAAATCTGAGTCACACTGGGGCACTGCCTTTTACTCTTAATGTGGCACTAGAAAATTTCCCTCAGTGCTGCTCTCAACCAAAAAAAAAAAAAAAAAAAAGAGGAAATGGATAAATGTGTGCAGCACGGCTTCATTTACTCCCCAACATCATTTATCATTTCAAAACAGAGAATGCACAGTCAATTTTCATCCATTGGTATTGATGATTATAGTTTGATTATGTCGTACAGAGAATAATATATAGCATATATATCCACACACACACATCCATACATGCACAAATACTAGCAGTAAACAGTGATTAAGTAGAAAGCAATTGCCGAGTAAGTATATGATAGTACTAGCTTTTATAAACTGTGCAATTTATGCATATTTGTACAAGCATAGAAAATTATCTAATAATTCCTGTAGGAAACTGTTAAACAGCTCCTGATGCTGAATCCTAGACCACAGGGCCTCCATTTCCTACCTCCATATCTATGTACTACCTGAACTTTATGGAAATATAATTTAAGAGTAACGGTGTTAAAAAAAAAAAAAAAAAAAAAAAAACACAACTGAGGGCCGGGAGTTTGGCCTAGCGGTAGAGAGCTTGCCTAGCATGCACGAAGACCCAGGTGCGATTCCTCAGTACCACATACATAGAAAAAAGCTGGAAGTAGTGCTGTGGCTAAAGTGATAGAGCTCTAGCCTTGAGAAAGTCCAAGGACAGTGCTCAGGCCCTGAGCTCAAGCCCCAGGACTAGCAAAACAACAACAACAACAACAACTGAACAAAGTTTAAAATGCCATCATATAGTATCCATTCTTAGTTGTTTGCTAAGTATCACAAAAAGATGGCATGTGGGCTATAGATGCTTGCATAATCAGGAAGCATAAATCTGGTTTTCTAGTGCACAGCACGGTGACCACAGTAAACAAAAATGCATGGTATTTTTTCAAACACAAAAGAAGTTCTGAATGAACTCGTCACAAGGAAATGATAAGTGTGATGGATATGATAAGTGTGACGGGTTTGAGCATTCCATGTGCACACTGTATCAAAACATCATGATGTGTCCCATCTATCTATCTATCTATCTATCTATATATATATATATATGTGTGTGTGTGTGTATATGTCCATGAAAAATAAACAAATTATAATGGAAATATAAGCATAACTATATAGACATAAAAACCTAAGATTCTGTAGACATGATGTTTTATTTCATAAACTAATATGTTTCTATGACATACAAACCCTTAGCCTAATTTTGATTAAGTTCTAAAAACTAAGTGCCAGTGATTGTATATAGAGATTCACTTGTTTGTTAAACTTGTCATTTGAAATATGATGTAAAAATCAATGTTAATAAATTCTTTAATAAAAAATAATAAACAAATGAATCATAGGAAACTACAGCATGTGTTGTAAGGATGGGAGAAGGTAAAGGGGTAGGGAGGGGAATGGAGAGAAGGGCAGATGAATATATTGATAATAATAATAATAATATATACATGAAATATGGAACTAGAGTACTGGGGAAAAAGAGAAGATAGAAGGGGTGACATAAACATGTCTTGTACTCATAAATTGTTATGTGGAATTGAAACTGCTCTTTCAAAATACTTAAAGATAATTTTTAAATAATTAACAAATAAAAACTTTTTCTGCCAGCCCTGGGCCTTGAACTCAGGGCACTGTCCTTGGGATTTCTCAAGGCTAGAGCTCTACCACTTGAGCCACAGCACCATTTCTGGCTTTTTTTCTATGTATATGGTACCGAGGAATCAAACCTGGGTCTTCATGCATGTTAGGCAAGCACTCTATCACTAGGCCAAACTCCTGGTCCCAAATAAAAACTTTTAAAACCTGGATTCCAATGATACCCACATATGATCCTAGCTACTAAGAAGGCTGAAATCTATAACCATGGTTCAAAGCCAGTCAGGCACATACACACACACACACACAAAAAAAATCCTTGGAGATTCATATTTCCAACTAAGCAGCAACAGCCCACAGTGGAGCTGTGTAGAGGTGGGAATGTGGCTTAGTGGTAGAGTGCTTGCCTAGCATGCAAGAAGCCCTGGGTTCAGTACTGCACAAAGAAAAATGTCTGAAGTATTACTATGGCTCAAGTGGTAGAGTGCTAGCCTTGAGAAAGCTCAAGGACATTGTCCAGGCCCTGAGCTCAAGACCCAGCACTGGCAAAAAAAAAAAAAAGTGGAGTTGTGGCTAGAATGGAAGAGCACTAATCAAATTAGAGGTCCTGAGTTCAAGTCCTAGTTACCAACATACAAAAGAAAATAGTAAATAAAAGTAAAGTAACATTATACTTCAAAAACTACATTTACCCTAAGCCACCACCCTATAGACCATGCTCTGCAGATGCTAACTATATTGTTATTGTTGTTGTCACAAAGTGTCACATTCAGTAGATGTTAGCATTTATCAGTGTCAAATGTTATCATTAACATACAAAGCATCACTCCCGAACAGAAAACCACTTGCACTCCATTGCTGGTGAGATTCAATATCATCTCATTTTTCAAAGTGAACAAAGCAGTTTCTATGTCCTTGATCCTCTATCAGTGAAAAACCCCTTTCATTACTAACTGCTATTCACCAGCCAGGAGTAACGAATAGCCTGCGCCTTCTAGAGCCCAAGGAACATCCCATGATTCAAGACTTCAACACTGATGCTTTTTTAAGTTGTCTGAATGTTTAACACTGATACTTGTTTTTCTTGGTTTGTATTTTTAAAGCACATTGAACATATTCAGTATTGTTCAGAAGACTCCATGGTTTATAACAAGGATTCTAGCAAGGCAAAAAAAAATACACACATGTGCACATAACACATGCACACAGAGACATGTACAGTAAGCGATACTTAGGCATCTAAATTGGCTGACTTCCCAGGAGGTAAAATATACAGAATACTAAGGGAGGTTGGAGAATGGCAAAACCAATGGGCACAAGCCAAAACAACATCTGGTTTGACAGGTGTTATTTCCACACGTAGAGAGGTGTCTGTCACTGAAAAATCAAGGAGAATTTGTGAAAATGATCCTAGTGTGAGAAGAAAAAGCAGAACTAAGAAAGACACGCAGGGCCTTTGTATGAAAATAACTAATTTTGCAAAAGCACCATGACAATCTTCCATTAAATGCAGTAAATACATATTTTTTCTCCATTGACTCTTTCTTCCCTGTGTCCACAATGATGTTTACATTTCTAGAGAAAAATTTAAAATACTTCTTCCCATGTGCCACATATGGAGTCTAATGCTTTAAATTGCCATAAAAAATAGTTTTTTGATATCAAATTGAGTAAAGTATCCTGCTGTCATGAGGATAAGGGCAGGAGGAGAATTATGGAAACATTTTCACATTTATTTCCTTCATACAATCTTACTATAGTTTTAAACTGAACTGTAGAGCTTTAACACATGGAATATGTGTTGTTCTACTTTAAATAAAGGCAGAGCTTAAGACATTTTTTTTAAAAAGAGAAAGAAATTCGATTTTTAAGTCATCACTTTAGCACATTTTTTCCTTCCTTCCTTTCTTCCTCCCTCCCTCCCACTCTTCCTTCCTTTCTTTCAAGACTTGGTTTGGGGGAAAAAAAAGACTTGGTTTTGGATGGTGAATTGCTGAAATCACATCCCCATTATAAACTTTATCTGCAGTGATGCTGGGAAATCAAACTATGACTCCATACATAGGATTTTCATAAACAATAGGAATCTTCATACATGTGCATTTTAATAAGACTATAAATGGCTCAGGTCCAAAGCTAAAGGTCAAAAAAAAATGATGAGAGTGGGCCGGGAGTTTGGCCTAGTGGTAGAATGCTTGCCTAGCTTGCATGACGGTCCATGTTTGATTACTCAGTTCCACATACATAGAAGGTGCTGTGGCTCCAGTGGTAGAGCTCTAACCTTGAGAAATCCCGAGGACAGAGCTCAGGCCCTGAGTTTCAGCCCCGGGACTGAAAAAGAAAAAAAGATGAGAGCTTGGCAGATACCCCTAAACAGGTCAACTAATACCAAATGTTTACATTTGTGTCTATATTAACACGGACTGCTGCAGAGTTCTTCCATGTCTGGGAATTGAATTAAGTCACTTGAGATCCTTATTTTAATGAAGACTGACACTAAAGTATTTCCATAGGAAAAAGTTTTCCTGCTCTGACATTGAAACATCTATCTCATGAGCTCCAAGGAAATGTGCTCAATGATGAAAAACAGTCAGAAATATATAACTGCTAAGTACATCTTTTTCCTGATTAGGTAAGGGTTCAAAATTTGGGAGAGGATGAAAAAACACCTCCCAGAGATCAGATATTTATAAATAAGAGTCTGAACCCATGATTTGACAATCACTTATGTTTGGTAAGAACTTTCATCTTAAATAACTAGAGCCAGAGCTGGCTTACCATCTCAGCTTAAAGACAATGTAAAACATGCAAGAATAGAAAGCATTATCTTGTGTGCTCTTGTTTTATATTTCATCTCAAAATATAAGGCCAAGCTATGTACTTGTGGCTCATGACTGTAATCCTACCTACTCCAGACTGAGATCGGTGGTTTAAAGCCAACCCAAGCAGGGAAGTCCATAAGACTCTTATCTCCAATTAACCAGAAGTGGTGCTGCGGTGGCTATAAGTGAGAGAGAGCTAGCCTTGAGTGAAAGAGCTCAAGAACATCACCCAAGTCCTGAGTCCAAGCTCCATGACCAGCAACAACAATAAAGTAAGGTCACAGGAACACATACAATGAGATAGCATTATTTTTAATGTCCATATCCGGAGGAGGAGACTGACACAAGAGATTAAAGCACCATGTGTAAGGTAATTCTTTTGGTACAATATCAGCATCATGTGCTTCTAAATATATTTTTTTCTTGTGACAAATACCAGATTCATTTTATTTATTCTACTTGCACAAGGGATATTTTCATTCCCATTGAAGGAAATTCTTTCTTTTTTTGCCAGTCTTAAGATTTGAACTCAGGGCCTAGGCATTGTCCTTGGATACTTTTCGCTCAAGGCTAGCATTCTGCCACTTGAGCCACAGTGCCATTTCTGGCTTTTTCTGTGTATGTGGTTCCAGGGAATCAAAACCAGGGCTTCATGCATACTAGGCAAGCATGCTACCACCAGGCCACACTCTCAGCCCTCACTGTAGGAAATTCTATCTAATTCAACAAATATATGTTGATCCCTTACTCTATAACACACCATAGAGGAAACAGATACGAGAAAGGTTTGACAGAGTCTGTGACAGAGAAAAAGGTGAAAAAGGGCTAGCATGGTATCAGAACCCAAGATAGATGGAGGAGCTAGAGCTTGAATCACTGATCTGCAATTTATCAACTCTGTAAGTCTGAGTAGCTCAAATGATAAGGCAACATCCTTTCCATCATTTGGGAAGTGGGGTTGACATATAGGCCCCACATGTGACGTAGGCCTCTCCATCCAATGATTAAGGTAGCAGAGAAAACGCACAATAGCTAAAATTGCTATTCGAAATAATCTAAGAGTGCTACAGTAAGTCAAAGGCAAAGACATTGAGTTCAATTAAGGGAATCAGAAAATGTTTTTGGGTAGGAAGGTGGGTGGGAATTGGAGAAGAAGGGAAAGTGGGAGAAGAATGTGTAACTGTAACCCCACTGTTCTTCACCCTGAAGATAAATTAAATTACAAAGAAAAAGAAAGAAATGTTTGAGAAAAATTCTGCATTTGGAACGAGTCTTTCAAAATGAAAATCTTTCATTTATTCGTTTATTTTGGACAGGAAGTGGGGGAGCACCTGGAGTTTGAACCCACGACCTGAGTCTTGTCCATGAGCTCATTTGCTCAAAGCTAGTGCTTTACCACTGGAACTCCATTTCTATGTGTTGAGGTGATGGGGGGGGGAGGAGGAAGGTGTTAGTTTGACTGATTGGTTTGTTGATGGTGGTTATTGTTGTTTTGGAGGTAGGGGGAGCAGTGTTAGAAATAAGAGTCTCAGGGACCCAAGCCCACCCACCGAGTTTCTGATACAATACTGTGATCCCAAGATTACTATCAGGGCATAATAAGTACACCTTCTGTTTCCTTAAATGACGAAATGTATTTTCAAAAAGCAAGTTTCCCAACACTCGGGAGTCTGAGGAAGAAAGATTACAAGCTTGAATACTGCCTGGACTGTATCATGAGACGCTTTCTCAAAAAGAAAAGAGATTCCCATTAAATTCCACATCAAACTACTGGTCAGGGTGAAAATGACAAATATGAAAATAGAGTAATGAAACCTGTTAAAAATGTTTTCAAAAGAAAACACCAGCTGAACACTGCTAGCTCATGCTCTTAATCCTAGCTACTCAACAGGCTAAGATCCGATGATCATGGCTGGAAGACAACCCACACAGGAAAGTCTTTGAGATAATTATTTAAAATTAACTACCAAAAAGCCGGATGTGGAACGGTGGCTCAGGTGATACAGTGTTAGCCTTGACAAGCAAAACAAACACAGGGACAGCACCCTGCCTGAATTCAAGCCCTAGGACCAGCACACAAAAGAAAAAAAGAGAGAGAGAGGATACAGACAGACAGACAGACAGACAGACAGACGGAAAAGAAGTAAAGAAAAGGGGAAGAGAAAGGAAGGAAGGGAGGGAGAGAGGGAAGGAAGGAAAAGGAAGGGAGGGAAGGAAGGGAAAAAGGATAAGAAAGACTAGTAAGATGAATTTGGGCAAAATCCATTAAATCCAAATGTGAAAATATGACAATGGGACCACTTTGTACAATTAATATATGCTAATAAAAACAATCTGAAAGCTATTAGACAAGGAGCTATGTGGTTTCGTGCGAGCTGCCAAAGCCACCCTGATAGCGAGAAACATACCAGCACATTCTTCCGAGCGTGATTATGGGGGTTAACTGAGACAATCCACACAAATGCTGAGCACAGTGCCTGGCCATAAATAAGCCCTGCTATTTTGACCTGTTATTTTGATTCGATGCTTCTATGCAGCTGAGTAGAACATATGCCACACATAAAATTGTCACTAGAAAGAACCGCAAGCTAACTGATTATCCACTCAAAAGTGAATTACAACGGCTGCAAAAATCTAGGAAAATGTACATCTTCCTCACGCATTAGTATGTTCTTGGGATTGCATGTACTACATCATAAACAATCAAAATACAAGGGGTTCCTCAGAAAAAAATAAGCATGCTTTTTAAGGCAAACATCTCCCTGACCGAAGAGTTTTATAAGACCACCTGCTCCTTCCTATGTTCAAAGAATAGTTGGGTACTACTTTGCTTCTAAAACTTAAATAGTGGGAGTCTGGCTGCTGGCATCCATTTGCACACACACATCTCATCCCTAGAAATCCAGGATGGCTAATCTTCTCTTGCTCTTTGTTGACAAGGGAAATAACCAGGCCCCCGTATGGCTCCTAAGGAGGGGCTGAATCTGGGGTCCAGGCCTGTCAAAGCCTTAGCTGGGGGACTCAGGTTTCCACACCCCGGGTTGGGAAGGTCTCCTCTAACCTTACCTAAAACTGCCAGGTTAACAGAGCTGCCGAGAAACCAAGAAACCAGAGGAGACTAAGGAGCCGTCCAACAAAAGCAGTTCCACTTCACTGGCAGAAACGTTGACTGGGGAGACTGAGAGAGCATCAAGCTCTGTCCCTGCCTCAGAGGACACCTACCCAGAAATGGAAAAAAAATCTTCCTCTTCCACCCTCTAGACCTGGAGAGTTTTGACCTGCCTGGAGAACACCAGATCTCACACCTCGCCCTGAGTGGGGTGCGGGGACTGGAGAAGCTACTGCAGCAGAGTGGATGACGAAGCCAGGTCCTGCCTATGGTTTGTGTGTTTGCAGGGCTTTTTGTTGCTTAGAAAAAAAAAAAAGTGAGGGCCAAGAGTTTGGCCTAGTGGTAGAGCACTTGCCCAGCATGCACCAAGACCCAGGTTCGATTCCTGGGTACCATATACATAGAAAAATGCAGAAGTGGTGCTGTGGATCATGTGGTAGAGCTCTAACCTTGAGGAAAGCCCAAGGACAGAAGCCCCAGGACTAGAAAAAAAAAGTAAATTGTTTAATTTTCCTCCTCCCTCTTCATCTGAATCCCTCTGCATTGCTTTCAATTTTGAATAATTTTAACATGAGGATTGTTATTTTTCTCTCAGATCTAAAATAGCCTCTTAGAAACAGCCTCATTCACTAGCATTGAAATTTGAATCTTTGGTTCTATTTTAAATATTCCTTGAACTAAGATCTTTTTCCCTAACAAAAGCAGTGCTAGTGTTTTATGTTTATTTATTTATTTATTTTTGCCAGTCCCAGGGTTTGAACTCAGAGCCTGGGCACCATCCCTGAACCTCTCTAGGCTCAAGGCTAGTGTTCTACTACTTGAGCCACAGTGCTACTTCCAGCTTTCTCTGTGTGTGTGGTACTGAGGAATCGAGCCCAGAACTTCATACATGCTAGACAAGCACTCTACCACTAGGCCACGCTCTTGGCCCCAGGATTTCAAACTTACATAACAATTAAAAGATAAATGAGAATACTAGGCAGCTGAAAATACCTCTAATTTAGGAATTAGGTATGATGATGATACTATTTAATCATAATAGGGTTTTACTCTACTTTAGCTGGAGATGAAATTATGTACATAAAGCCGTTCCTTCCCTCCACCAGAATCAATGTTATCAAATGCTGGTTTTTCTCACTCTCTATTTTCTTACACAGGTGGGTTTAGCTAAGGCAATGTTTAACACAACTCTCCCTATTTATAGCTAAGAAGTAAGAGAACATATTTAAACAACTTATCCCACGGGTGACATTTTTCTCTTATTCTCGTAAGTCAGCACATTACGTAGAGATCATCAATTGTGGGAAATAAAGCACAGAAATTCCATGTTACTTTTCCCCAGTAGTAATACCTGAAATAATCATAGCATAATACTATACCTAGGAAATTAATATGAACTTCATCAGAGCATAGAATCTGGCCATCTCTACACAATCCTCCTCGTATTTATACCTTCTTTCTGTCTACCCCTACTCTGGCCTTAATCCTGCAGCTATTACTTTGTTCTTTACTTCTATCATTCTAGCACCCCAGAATATTAAACAATGGAATAACATAGAATATGACACTGGAAATTTGGATCTTTTTTTATTATTCCTTAGAATTTCTCATAAATGTAGCCAGTGGCTATGAGCATGAATAGTCTGCTCCCTTTTAGTGTTGAGTAGTAGTCCCTAACATAAGACTTAGATTTTTCTACCTAATAAATGTCTCTTAAGTGTAAATGTAAAACTCATATTTAGAAAATGTCTCTCCCATAAATGGAGATCATGCTTCATTCTTGTAATATCTTTCATGCTGTATATTTTTCCTTCCTTTTCCTCTCTCTCTCTCTCTCTCTCTCTCTCTCTCTCTCTCTCTCTCTCTCTCTCTCTCTCTCTCTCTCTCTGTCTTTCTCTCTCTCTCTCTCTCATTCCATTCTATTGAACTATCCTTTTGCACCAGTGTAGATGTCATTTTTATATACCTAATACAGAAGAAGCAACTTGTGCATGCCCTGTCTTATATTCCAGTCCAGACTCAAAGAGCAGTAGGGAGCAATACTGGTGCCCAGATACCACTAAGAGAGAGGCTCATCTGCTCCCTACCCCAGCTTCTGTCTCCTGTCTCCTTCAAAGCACCCTCAGAAATTAGCTCTTTCATGCTCCATCCTCACATGCAAAGCCAGCATAAATCAATTCTGAGCTCCCCAGTTAGCAGGTCTGTAGAAGGAATATTCTCTTCCATGCATGTATTACAAGGCTGCCAAAGATTTCTAAGAGTTATGCCTAACAAGTCCTCCTAACTACCTACTGTTCCTGTGTTTTTATTTTGCCAAGGAAGATGTGGAACTGGTCATGATCCATAAGCAGTAAGAGTAGAAGGAAAAACCCACACACTTAACCCCAAAGACAAAAACAGCAACAGAAACAACTGGGGTAATACAAATGTTTCCCATGTAATAAACATATATCAAATAGCCAACAAAACGCCCGGCACCCTGCTGAATATTGTAGCTGTGGGCCATTTATACCATAATGACACAGTTCTCAATATTGAGATATAAAGTATTCATTTTGTGCTACTGTTCCATGAATGGGTACATTTTCTGATGGCCTGGGAATCTCTGTCTTTTAAAATAGAGTTCCTTCATCACCTAAAAAACTATATATGGTATAATATATACATTCCAACTGACATAAAAACTTGTTCCAAGAAAGGATGTGAGTGAGAAAAGAAAGCCAAGAGGAATCCTGTTGAGCCTGATTATCACAAAATATACAGAATATAAATATGGGTGTGAGTAAGGAGACATTTTGTTATTTCTTGTGATTGCCTATATCATAATCAATCAAAACAAAAGGGATTTTTCAGAAAAATGTGCAATAAATGCAAATATTTCCCTGACTAAAGAGTTTTATAAGACTACATGTTCCTTCCTATGTTCAAAGGATAGTATGTGCCTTGATAAGCCTCTCACCTCCATCAATCTACTTAATCTACTTTCCCAGTTTTCCAAACCAATCTCAACAAGCTTCATTAATATGTTATCTCTTTTCCTGCTTAGGCTTACCTGGAACCATCTTAGTATGATAGCTACACCTCGATACAGCGATAGGGCTGGTAAAGGAATCTTGTCAACTTTTCTAACTAGGCTGGCCTTGAACCATATAACCTTTTAGTTCTTAGGTTTCCAAGTAGCTAGGTATATAAGCATCCTAGAAAGTATTATTTTTTTCATTGCCAACCTTCTTGCAATTAATAGAGGCCAAGAATCAGAAACAATACCCATCAAAGGCCCAGTATCATTCTTCACAGAAATAGAAATACCATTCCAAAAATGCATACAGAAACATGAAAAAATACTCATAGCAAAAGTAATTCTGAGCAAAAAGAGCAATATGGGAATTATCCCAATATCAGACATCCAATTATCCTACTGAGCCATATTAGCAAAAACAGCATGGCACTGGCACGAAAATAGACTCAAAAATTCAGTGAACAAGAAAAAAACCAGGAATAAAACCGCACAGCAATGACCATCTAATTATTTACAAACATGCAAAATATATGTGCTGGAGAAGAGACTGCCTCCAACAAATGGTTTTGGGAAAGCGCATTATCTACTTACAGAAGACTGAAATTTGGCCCCTATCTCTCACTCTGTACAAAACTTGACTTCACATGGTTCAAGCCATGTGAAGCAAGATTTGAAAATTGGAAAATGACTCCAATTTCCCCCCCCCAAAAAAAACAAGAATTCACAAATGGGATTACATGAGTTAAAAAGCATAGCAAAAGAAACAATTACCAGAACCATGAGACAATCCCTGGAAAGGGAGAAAATTTTCAACTCTTTTCAGAATATATAAGGAACTCAAAAAGTTAAACTAAAAACCTTTTAATTAAGCTCAAAAAATTAAATTAATAAAGTGAATTCAACATACAATTCTCAGAAGAAATAAATGACTACCAGACATACTGAGAAATGTTCAACATCATTAGCAATAAAGAAAATGTAAATCAACACTATATTAAGATCCCATCTCACTCCAGTATGAATGGCCAGCAAGAAAACAAACCACAACAAATACTGAGAAATAGGAGAGAGAGGAAAAGAAACCTTTATGCACTCTAAGTTGGAAGTTATGCTCATGTAACCGTTATGAAAATCAATGTGGAGTCTCCTGAAACAACTAAAAGTACAGGTAACTTACTCCTGTCATACCACTACTGGGCATGTATTGAAGAATGTAAATCAGTATGTAAGAAAAGGTATCTGCATAGTCATGTGGAACTAACCATGATATCCAAAAACAGGTATATACTATAAAATATTACACATAGAAAAAAATGGTCTTGTTCTTTACAAGGAAGAAGACAAAAATATGAAATTTGTAATGATCATGTTGGTTGGCCAAGCTCAGAAAGTCAAATGTGACGTTTTCCCTCATATTTCTATATGAGCTATTTTTAAAGGCATACATATTCATGGACAGGGATGGGATTATTTAGGAGGGGAGCAGGAAAGGAGAGAGGGGAAGAGAAAGATGGATATTAAGTACTAGTGAGAATATACTGCCACTGCATCAGTAGATGGCATAGGAGGTACAGCGCCGCACTGGAGGACCCTACTTAACAAGTACAAGGCCTTGAGTTGCAAAGAAAAAAGAAGACCAAGACTACTATTTATGTGCAGTGCAAACTGAACTGCTGGGGTAGATTTCATAGAAATGGCCAGCCAATTGAGTTCATCCCATTTTGTAATAGGAGGATCAAATTACAACTATATATTGCCATCATGCAGTTTATTTCCTATGGCATTAGTTCACTGAACAACACTAATACTTTCTGAGATTCAGTGGGTGCTTCACTCCATGGCACAGTTCCTCCTCCTTGACAAGTTCTTTGCCTGCCTTGCAAGGTTCGCACAGGGAGCCTTAGAGGTCATTATTATGAAGTCTGTTTTATAAACTTTACAGTAGTTGGCCCAATGTTATAGTAACCAATTACCACAGTCTTGGTGGCTTAAAAACCACCAAGAAATTTATTCTCTCACATACCTGGCCATCAGAAGTTCAAAACCAAGGTGTTGACTGGACCATGGTCGCCACAAAGGCTCTTGGGAACATCTTACTCACCTCTCCCAGCTCCTGGTGACTGCAGGTGCTGCCCGGCCTGTGTGCAGCCACTCTCCTCCCTGTCTTCACCCCCAGGGGTCTCTTTCAAATCTCTCTGCCCTTCCCCTGTGAAAAACATTTATAATGGATTTAGAACCTACTGGAACATCCAAGATGATTCACCCTTGAGATCATTCTTATATTTGAAAACATTTCCAAATCAGTGGATATTCATAAATCTGAGGGATACCCCGCAGAGACATATCTGGGGTTGGAGGGAGTTGCCTCTCCCATCCTCGGCAGGGCTCAATGATTTCCACAAATCCTCACAGAGAAGTAAAGGCCAATTCCAGCTCTCTGCCCTCAGGGTAAATGCTCTTAACCAATGCACTGTTTGTACTTGCTGATTATAAGAAATAGGCAGTGAAAATACTGGCAAGGAAATAAATCAAGAACTCCCTGGGTAATACATCAAGACATCGCAAATATGATACTAGTAAAAACAAAGTCCGACTGAGGAAAAGTGCAGGAAAAGGTGACATTCTCAAAAAAAAACCATATTTGTTCCTTGACTTATAAAATGGTAACCCTACCTTAATAATAACAATCAAATTATATTTTAGGGGAAAATAACTAGGTGGCTGCTGGTGGCTCACACCTGTAATCCTAGCTTTTCAGAAGCCTAACATCTGAGGACAGATAATAATTCATAGCCAACACAGGCAGGAAAGTCCACGAGATGTTTATCTTCAAGTCTTCAAGTAACTAGAAGAAAGCTGTAAGTAGAGCTATGGCTCATGTGGTAGAGCACTAGCCTTTAGCAAAAATGCTAAAGATCAGAGTTCAGAACCTGAGTTTAAGTACCAATACACACACACACACACACACACACACACACACACACACACACAAGTTCAAAACCATCCAATATAATGGCTATCAAAGTGACATTTTATTTAGAAAGTACTGAAATGAGTACATAATCTTCCTTGGTTTCGATGTGTGTGTGTGTGTGTGTGTGTGTGTGTGTGTGTGTGTGTGTACACTAGTACTAGTCATGAACTCAGGGCCTGGGTTCTGTCCCTTCATTTTTTCACTCAAGGTTGACACTCTACCACTACAGCCATGTCTCCAGTTACGGCTTTTGTTGGTTAATTGGAGATAAGAATCTCATATACTTGTCTGTCTGGGTTTTCTTACCACCATGATCCCCATATCCTAGCCTCCTGAATAGCTAGGATTTCAGGCATGAGCCAAAAGCATGTCAGACTGTTTTCATTAGATTGATTGATCACTCAGCAATCATTTAAATACAAGTGGGCAATTCTGACAACTATAGCAATTTATTCATCCCCTTTCAAGTAATGTCTTTACAGTCTGAAATCCTGCAGAGATCCTACTTCAACTGGAAGGGGAGAGTTGGATTGGATTCTGTTGCATGCTTTAGCAGAATCACATCTTGCCAACGAACAAGAAAAAAAACGTTGAAGGGGGAAATCAGTAAAATTTATAAATTTTCTCCTAAAATATCTTGTCTCTTATCTTTGTGGTGGCAAATTAGGTAAGGGAATATATTTTTACACATGTTGAAACAATTTCTCAGAGATTTTTAAGCTGCTCTACCTCTATGGATATTAGAGGATATGTTAAGAAATAAAACAGAAGAGAATAATAGACTTTTGAGGGGGGAGAGGGTTCGGTCATGGGGCTTGAACTCTGGGCCTGGGCGCTGTCCCTGAGCTCTTCAGCTCAGGCTACCCCTGGAGCCACAGCACCACTTCAGGTTTTCTAGTGGTGAATTGGAGATAAGAGTCTCACAGATTTGTGCCCAGGCTGCCTTTGAACTTCAATCCTCAAATCTCAGCCTCCTAAGTAACTAGGATTACAGGCATGAGCCACCACACCCAGTTGAGAATAATAGACTTTTATCTCCATTTTCTAAAAAGGAAAATCATCCTCTGCTAAAAATGCCTCATGATGAAGTATTATCAGCGTCTCTCTTCAATGGTCCAGAACAAAATAAAACACTCAGAGGCTGGGAACACGAAACCCTACCCTGAACACAGACCCTAACCAACCACAACACAATAACCACAAACACTCTCTGAGCACTATTAGAAACAGTAAGAAGTTAGCCACCTTTCTGAGGAATTCACTTGTGCAACAAACAGACACCTTTTAATATTTTTTTAAAAAATCAAATTACTACTTTGGGCATAGACAAGATATTTGTATACAACAGACATTTACTGAACGAAAGAAAGAGAGAGAGAGAGAAAGGGGGGAAAGATGGAGGGAAGCAGGCTATACGATCATATCTTCATTGAAATGCCAAGGTGAAGCTAAGCTAAACACAATTCAAATACAAAGATAGATTTTTTAAATCAAATTGAAAATTATAATCTTCTTTATAAAATTAGAGTTTACAGAATATTTGTTCCCTTGCTTTCATAAATGACCTATTTGCGTTCTTCCCTGTGACAAATCAGGATATTCTTACAAAGAAATAAGTAACCCTTCTGTACAACATCTTAATAATAACAATAAAAAGTTGCTAGTGGGGCCAGGAGTTTGGCCTAGTGATAGAGTGCTTGCCTAGCATGCACAAAGACCCATGTTCGATTCCTTAGTATTACATACATAGAAAAGCCAGGAGTGCTGCTGTGGCTCAAATGGCAGAGCGCTAGCATTGAGGAAAAAGACCAAGGACAGTGCAGGCCTACAATCAAGCCCCAGGACTGGCAAAAAAAAAAAAAAAAGTGCCAATGGCTCACACCTGTAATCCTAGCTACTCAGGAGGCTGAGATCTGAGGACTGTGGTTCAAGGCCAGCTGGGGCAGGAAAGTCCCCATGAGGCTCTTATCTCTAATTAATCACCAGAAAACCAGAAGTGGCACTGTACCTGGAAGTGGTGGAGCACTAGCTTTGAGCAAAAATGCTCGGAGACAGAGCCTATCCCAGGCCTTGAGTTCAAGCCCCATACCCAGCAAAAAAAAACAAAAAACAAAAAAAAACATATATATGTGTGGGGGGGGTATGTGTGGGTAGAATATTCGTATCAGATGGAAATTTTTCAGACCCATTTTTAAGTTGTGTGTGATCAAATCACCTATTTTATTGCCCCATTTGTTAAAAGGAAGAAGAAAAATAAATAAATAAAAGGAAGAAGGAGCTGGGTGCTGGTGGCTCACACTCATAATCCTAGCTACTCAGCAGGCTGAGATCTGAGAAAGATGGTTCAAAGCCAGCCAGTAGGGGAACTTTGGCTCAAAGTGGTAGAATGCTAGCCTTGAGCTAAAGAGCTCAGAGACAGGGCCCAGGCCCAGAGTTCAAAAGTACCAAAAAAGAAAAAATATATGGAAAAAGAAAAAGAACAATGGAAAAACAATAAAAAAAGGAGGAGGAGGAAGAAGAGAAGGAGGAGGCAGAGGAAGAGGTAGAAGTGGAGGAGGAAGAGGAGAAGAAAGCAATCAGTGATAATATTTTTGGCTTTTTATAAGTAGTTGTGGGGTCTCAATTCATGTCTATTCATGAGCACATCCTGACCAGTGTCACCCCTTCCGTCATCCTCTCCCTCCATCTATCCCCACTCTGAGACAGTTTTAAGGTTAAAATAGAAAGTAAGATAGAGAAAGCATAAGCAGGATCTACTTGCCACGTGCATGGCGGTGACAGTGGTAGATGAAGGAAGCTGTGGTGCACAGAAAGTTCAAAGGAGAGGTGCAGACTCGACCTTACCCTCAGCATCCACTAAAACACACTCAGTGGGGAAGATAGGGACTCCTTGTCACATGGAGAGTGCACAGGCAGGAGTGTACAGATGTATGCTCATTTCACTGATTTATCCCAACACTGACATAGTACTTGATACCTAGATGACAGTACATTCTGTAAATTGTTAAAGGTGAATAGAGGAATCAGATAATATTGGTATCAGGATAGCCCTGGCTTCTCTGGATTGCTAAAACTATGCATGCGTGTAGAACGGAAGAAAATACACCATTATTAACTGGCATATGTTCCACCACACACATAAGCCAGCTGTTCCCCAGGAGTGGCAGGGCCATTACAGCAACATTGATACAATTTCGAACCTTTTGTACAATGCAGCCAGGTGGGGCTGGGAAATGCAGTCAATTGGGAAGTGGTCAGGAGGAACTATAGCTCTTTTAGAGTCTCTGGAGCCAAGAGAGCCTTTTCCATGAGCAATGACCAAATGGAGCTATAACCTTTCAGACTACAGATAACCCTGAGCAAAGTTCAAATGAGAAAGTCAAAACTTCCACCTGCATTGCTACTGCGCAATGATTGAATTCCAAGCATGGACAGAGCCCAGAGCCTGTGTCTTCATTTCTACTCATCTGGGACTGAAATATGGATATTCTTGGTAAAGGCTTATGCATGTGCTCCTTGATCTTGGAGCAGAAGATTAATGGCGTGTGTGTGTGTGTGTGTGTGTGTGTGTGTGTGTGTTTTCAATGATTTTCTCTAAAAAGTAAGTCAGAAGTTAAATGGAATTCTTCTCTTCCTCTACAGGTTCTCATTGGAGTCCTTACTGGTGTGTTTCTTTAGCTCTGGTGAGAAGTTGACAGCACTTCCAATTTCAAACTTCTCCAAGATTTTTAAATCTCACCTTTGTTTCAGATAAGTGTTTTATTTGTTTCACACACTGTGGGTAGAGCCGGTCAGATGTGGCTGATTCAGCTAGAGCAGCAGTAGAAGCACACTGCCTGCTCATAGAGACATGACCCACAGGCACGTCTGCCTAGCTTGCTGGCCATGGGCTGTCCACGCTCCCCGCACTCCCCCCAAGGACCAATCAGTACCCGCCTCAAGTGCCTTACATCAACTCCCTGCGAGGTGATTGGCCCGGGAGACTCAGGAGGTTGGGGTGCTGGGGCTATATAACTCCTGATCTGTGCAACAATAAACGAGACGTGCTCATGCTCGTCCTCCGGCCTGAGTTCTGTGTGCACGTCGTTCACACTTACCTCCTGACCGAGATCTAGCCCCACCAGTGGCGCCCAACATGGGGCTTGGGGGTCTTGGCAGACGGATGGTCTAGTGCAAGGTGAGGCCTCCATGGGCAACCTTCCACCCGCAGTGCGGGAGCCTCAATCACGAGCGCTTGTTGCCCTGCTCTGGACAAAGATATCAGAAAAAGAAAGTAGCCCAATATGGGAACTCGAGGATGATCTGTGCCCGTGGATGGACGCCGGGGCTATCTGGGATCCAGACAGCTGGACCCATGTCCTCCAGGCAGCTCGCAAAACGTTCGTGAAGGTGCTGAACTGCCCTCAACTTTCTACCCCACTGTGGTGGCCATCCGAGCCTGCCTGTCGGGGACCGAGGAGGGGAAAACTCCGCAGGCGTTTAACGCCTCGCTACGGGAGGAGCCGGAAAATGCAGAAAATGGCGGAGCTGCTCAAGCACTTCCGCCTTCTTGTGGCGCAGCAAACAATTCCACCAAGATGGCGGAAGATCCACACCTTCCGCCGTCACGTGACTCAGCATGCCACCCGCTGTGCTCACCAAGCCACTTCCGCCGCACGATCAGTCCCAGGACATTTGTCCCATTGCCTCTTAAGGTGGTGTAGGTCAGCCTGGGACTCCCCCACAGGGAACTTTCTATCCTTGGGCGGACATATCCGGTGTTGCCCAAAAGGGAGAAGCTGTTGTTCCCCCTGTAATACAACAGTTGTTTGTGGGCCCCCCAACCACAGATGGCAATGGCATCCAAGCCCATGGACGAGCCTCGGTTCGCATTCCCGGTGAACGTCCACCGGACTGCCGCCCGACCCAATCACTGGTATCCCCATGACCCCAAGGTGCTTGACGAACACCAGGCGGCCATCAGGGAAGCTGGGTTACACTCCCCATACGCTCAGCAAATGCTTGAAACCGTTCGCCTTGACCTTAACTGTCCCCAGGATTGGAAAAGCTTAATGCAAGCAGCCTGTCTTCAGAAGATTTTCTCTTATGGAAAGCTGCTTTTTATGATGAATGTGAACGACAAGGCGCTGCTGCGGGACCTAATGCTAATATGGGAGACCCTGAGTGCTTAAAGGGAGAGGGAGCCTATGCATCCCCTCTGTCCCTTCTAAGGAAGGGGATATACAACGCCCCAGTGAGCCTTTCACTGACTTTATTGCCCGCATTCAGGAGGCGGTGGCCCAGAAAATATCACATGCAGGAGCCGGGGACACGCTGGCTAAGACCCTAATATGGGAGGGAGCCACCCAGGAATGTAGAAAAGTCATTGCACCAGAGCGAAATGAGGAGGTCACTGATTGGATCATGGCCACCAAGGATTTGGGGACCTCAACGCATGCCATGACTGCGCTTGCACAGGCTTTTGCCTCTATGACCACTAACACCCACGCGCCCCCTAGAGGCCCCCGAGCCTGACCCTGTTGGGGATGTGGCGGGGTTGGTCATTTTAAAAAAGATTGCCCCTCACCTCGGGGGCCTCCAAAAAGAAAACAACCCCCGTCCGTATGTCTAAAATGCAAAAAGGGTTTTCACTGGGCCTCACTAGGCCTCAGCCTTTAAACTAGATAAGGGGCAGTCCTCAGCCCCTACCCCAAGAGGACAACAACAGCAACCGTCCCCCCAAGTGCTATGGACTATCCCCATCCAAAATGGAAAAGCTAGAATGGAACTTACGATAAATGGAACAAAATTTAAAGGCATCATTGATATTGGAGCCGACTGTACAGTCCTTAGAAAAGAAGAAGTTGAGGGATTAGGATGGAACATAGTTCCCGGTGGAAAAGCTGCCTCCCTTCAGGTCCAATGGCCTGTGAAGTGGGAAGACTGTGATGGAGCCAGCGGGGCTTTTAAACCTCTTGTCGACCCTGGCTTCCCATGCAATCTTTGGGGACAAGATATTCTAATATGGGCACTGTGCTAACAACAGATGATAGGGCTTTTTATGAGGACATCATAACAGATCGAGCCGTTAATCACACTCAGTACCCCCAATTCTAGCGGCCACTGTTGTACAACCAGAGCCTATCCCACTCCAGTGGGATACCACCAAACCCATTTGGGTCAAGCAGTGGCCTATTTCTCCTGAAAAGCTCCCCCATCTCCAGGCTCTAGTGGAGGAGCAACTAAAAAGATGATACATAGAACCTAGCACCAGCCCCCATAATTCCCCTATTTTTTTTTTTTTTGCCAGTCATGGGCTTTTAGCTCAGGGCCTGAGCCCTGTCCTTGGACTTTCTCAAGGCTAGAGCTTGACCACTTGAGCCTCAGCACCACTTTCAGCTTTCTTTTTTGTCTATGCATGTGGTACCAAGGAATCGAACCCGGGTCTTTGTGCATGCTAGGCAAGCATTCTACCACTAGGCCAAACTCCCGGCCCCAAATCCCCTATTTTTGTCATCCAAAAAAGGGCTCAAGAAAAAATTGAAACTTCTCCAGGACCTACGCTCCATTAATAATCACATGAAAAAGATGGGAACACTCCAACCTGGACTCCTACACCCTTCTGCAATACCCAAAGGCTGGCACGTTGCCATTGTTGATATTAAGGACTGCTTCTTTTCTATCCCCTTGCACCCCAATGATAGGGAATACTTCGCCTTCTCAATATGGGAGCCTAACTGTCAATTACCCACTCAGTTATCAATGGAAAGTTCTCCCTCAGGGTATGAAAAATAGCCCTACACTGTGTCAGATGTATGTTGCCCATGCAATTAGGCCTTTACTTTCTAAACGCTTTTGCATCCACTATATATATAGACAGCATTTTGCTAGCACATAAAGATGTTATTACCATACAAGCCTGCTTAACACTAGTTAAAGAGAACCTTGCAATATTGGGCCTCCATATTGAACCCAAAAAAGTTCAAATAAAAGCGCCTTATGCGAGGGGTGTGGGGGGAGGAGGGAAATGGGTACCAAGACATGTGAAAGGGTATCAATGTATGTGAATTAATGCACCTTCTATCTGGCAAATATCATGTAACGCTTTTACTAATTACAATAAAAAATAAAAAAAGAAACTCCTAAAAAATAAAAAATAAAAAAAAAGCACCTTATGCTTATCTCGGATATCATCTGGATCAAAAAATTACCCCAAATTGGCCAAAATAGCTATTAAGCCTCAATATACCTTAACTGAATTGCAACAGTTATGTGGACATATAAATTGGGTGCACGACTTTATGCATCTCCCTACCCAAAAGCTCCAACCCTTGTTTCAATTACTCGAAGGACCCTCTGATCCAACCTCTCCTCGCATACTTTCCCCTCATGCTAAGCAAGCCCTACAAAAAGTCGCTGACCGATTATGGTCAACCCCTTCAGTGTTTTTAGATACCACTGAAGAAATTACCCTAATTATAATAAATAACAAAGGCCTAATGGCGGCATTGATGCAAACCCATGGTATATTGCAATGGATACACTTAGCCACTTCCCATTTACCAAAAATTAGTACGCCCATTACCATGCTATGCAACTTAGCCATTAAAGGAGCAGAACGATGCTGTCAAACCTATGACCAATTCCCTGACTGTCTTATCTGGCCCATTGGAAAGACAATCTTTGATTTTCTAACATCTGAAGAAGAATTAGCCTTAAAAGTCATCCAATGCTATTTTAACACTGATAATCATATGCCCAAAAAGCCCGTTTTAAAAGTTACTCAAGAACTCCCACTTTCATGGGAGTGCCCTGCCCGTCCCAGAGGGAAACCCATTCTTTGAGCCATTGTTCTTGTTATGGATGCTAGCAAAACTGTTTATGGATTTTATAATGCTGATACTAAAAAATATATGCTTCGACAACACTCCGTCTGTCCAGACTGCTGAATTGTTACCCATATTATTTGCCCTTACATCCTTTCCCACTAAACCTCTTAATATTTTTTTTCTGATAGCTTTTATGCCGTGCAAACTGTCACTATTTTACCGGGGGCACTACTGAGGGACGATGGTCAGGATATAACACGGATAATGTATAAAATTCAGGCTATACTAGACAATCGTGCCCGGCCCTGGTACATTCAACACATTAGATCGCATTCTAATCTCCCCGGACCTCTAGCTGCCGGTAACAAAACTATCGACCAGGCCATTACTCCAGTAATTTTACTTACCAATACATCCATAGACCAAGCTCGCACATTGCATGGTCGCTTCCATTTACCAGCAACTACTATCAAACAGCTACTTTCTGATTTAACACACCAACAATGCAAACACATGGTTCGCTCTTGCTCCTCCTGTGCGCCTCTTTCATCCTTGGGGACATTATAATCTGTGGGAATAAATCCACGAGGACTTAAACCCAATGGCACATAGACATAGCCCAGGTTCCCCAATTAGGCAGACAAAAATATGTCCACATATGCATAGATACATTTTCAGGTTTCACAAGGGCCTTGGCCCTAACTGGTGAAACGACCAGACACACCATCAAAGCATTGTTACACGCCATTGCAATTATGGGAGTTCCTTGGACCCTTAAGATGGACAAGGGCCCTGCTTACCCATCCAAATCGTTCCGTGAATTTTGCACCCTTTGGAACATTACACACCACACAGGTATCCCATATAACCCACAAGGCCAAGCCATTGTCGAACACACTCACAGAGAAATTAAGACCCTCCTTTTAAAAGAAAAGGGGGAAATGGAGGGGCTAGGGCTCAAACACCCCCAAACACAACTAAATTATGTCTTACAGTGAAAATTTTCCTGACATTTGCACCTGCCACACCCGGGTCCTCATGAAAACACCTACTCCAGCCCCCTGGTTAGATGGAAGGACCCTATCACAAGAAGGTGAAAAGACCCTGCTCCCCTAATGGCACAAGGAAGAGGATTTGCTTGTATCTTTCCAGACGCGAGCGACAAACCTATTTAGATTCCAACTCGAGATGTCCGACCAGCCGTCATCGCCCACAAGAGAGATGTGTCGACTACGTCGGACAGCCCGTGGAGGAGAAGACATAGACCCCGAACTAGAGCACATGCCATCACCTGGGGAGCTCTGAAGGGATTGGTAGAACAGGTTCAAGCCATGGCCCCGGACCCAGATCCAGGGCATGGTTTAACTAATTCATCCACACCCCAGGAGAGCAATAGGATTGATCATTGCAATCATCACCTCAGTAGTTTCTGCTACCACCACTGCCATATCGTTGTCTCAGAGTGTGTCCACCATACAGCAGATAAATCAGCTCATCCCTCAGCTGTCATCCATAGAGCTACAGCACCTGCAGGTTGCCAATCATCTTAAAGGAGGCCTTCTCGTGCTCCAACAACAGATTTGCTCCAAGAAAAGATTACATTTCTTAGGCTGCAACAAGGAGGACTATGCAATGCGATGACTACCTCTGTCTGTCACCTTTCCCAATGTCATTGAACTTAGTGACTACATCAAAGGCCCTTGGTCTCTCAATTACTTAAACTTTACTCAGCACTTACTCCATGACATTACTTGCCTAAATCAGACTACCATACACCTTGTTCCCACTGCCACCTTTTTAGAAGATGTACTTAAAAAACTGCAACAATGGTTTTCGCCATCCTCTGTAGTTATCTGGGGAAGCATTGTGCTACTAGGGCTTATTCTTTGGGGAATTATTAAGTGCCTGCACTCTTGGCAGTGACGCCTCCAGCAATGGGTCACCATAATGATGGTCCTTTTAAAGGAAAAGGGGGTATTTGCGATTCGAGCCAGTCAGATCTGGCTGAGTCAGCTAGAGCAGCAGTAGAAGCACACTGCCTGCTCATAGAGACATGACCCACAGGTACGTCTGCCTAGCTTGCTGGCCATGAGCTGTCCATGCTCCCCGCACTCCCCCCAAGGACCAATCAGTACCCGCCTCAAGTGCCTTACATCAACTCCCTGCTAGGTGATTGGCTGGGGAGACTCAGGAGGTTGGGGTACTGGGGCTATATAATTCCTGATCTGCGCAACAATAAACGAGACCTGCTCATGCTCATCCTCCCAGCGGGTGTTCTGTGTGCACGTCGTTCACACTTACCTCCTGTCAGAGATCTAGCCCCACAACACACATCGTGTGTGTATGTGTGAGTGCGTGTAAATTTGAGTGTCTGTGTGTGTCTATGTATGAGTAGGGGGGTCTCTGTGTGTGAATGTGTCTGTCTATGACTACATGTATGTGTGTGTGTGAGTGTGTAATTGGGTTCTGACTGTATGTATAAGTGTGCAAAAATGTGTTTGAGTGTGTATGAGTGTGTGTATTGGGTTTAGGAGCATGTAGACTGAGTATGTAAATTCTCTTCCTGACAGGTGTCTGTCTCATCCATATCTGAGTATATATTTTGACTGTTTCCTAAATCTCACTTTCGTTATTCCCTGATACAGCCATACTACAATCTTAGCAATTCCTCTTAATTTCTATAAAACACAGTCCATGAAAGGAGTGATACAAAAGCTGCTCTATGCTCTACCTTCTTCTCTTCCTTCCTCTCATCCTCCATAACCAAGCCTGCCTTCCCCTCCACGCTCCTTCCAGCCTGACCTCAGCACCTGGATGCTGTCTCTGAGCTATTTTGCTCAAGGCTAGCAGCAATACTAGCACTTGAGCCACAACTCCACTTCTGGTTTTTTTTTTTTTTTCAGTGCTTAACTGAAGGTAAGAGTCTCCTGGTCTTTCCTGTCTGGAATAGCTTTGAACTCACAATCCTCAGATCTCAGCCTGTGAGTAGATAGGATTAAGAGCATGAGCCACCAGTGCCCAGGCAAACCTGTCTTTTAAATAAAGAGAAAACAGCGTGTTTATACACCATCTTTTCTACCTGTACTTATTGGTCTGAGCCAAATTTTCTGTCATAGGATATCTTTATAACTCTAGTGTCAGAGAACAGGATCAATATCAACACAATAGGCAATTCCTGTGTGCTGTGTTCCAGAAGCAAGTGCGAGCTGGTAGGCAGCAAGAGCTAGCAAACTGCTGTGGTAATTCTGGCAGGAACATGGGGTTAAAAAGCCCTTCAACCTCACTGGAAAAATCAAGAGTATCCCTAGTGACAAATACAGGAAACGGCTAATGTGTTGTTTCATATTTAAATAGCTTGATGTCGTGCAATAGAATGGTATTTGCTTCCAAAATGTTAACCTGACATTCAAGTACAGCGCAGATTGTATATTGTGTCACATTTTAGACATTTTTAGGATTATTGATGAGTTGAAGGGATCACCAAAAATAGAATAAGTCAGCCTGCAGAAGAGCTCTTAAGACGGCATTCAAGTGAGAGAACACAAAACTAAGAAAAATTAAAAAGTGGAGCACTTGTGTGCAGACCAGCCTCCAAGGGGGATTTCCAGCAAAGACTCCTTATTGAGTACTTGACATTTCTTACCTTGAAAACTCACCCCCTGAACAGCAAATTTGCTCTCACATATTTTGGAGGGGTTGGTCATAGGGCTTGAACTCTGGGCCTGGGTACTGTCCCTGAGCTCTTCAGCTCAAGGCTAGTGCTCCACCACTTTGAGCCTAGTGTTACTTCTGGGATTCCAGTATTTAATTGTAGATAAGAGTCTCACAGACTTTCCAGCCCAGGCAGGCTTTGAACCATGATCCTCAGAACTTTGCCTCTTGAGTAGCTAGGATTACAAGCATGAGACACCTGTGCCTGGCTTCACACATTTTCTTCTCTGTATTCTCTCCCAATAGATTCTAGTCTGTGGGATATTTTTCTTTTGTGTTGCTTTTCCATCATTCAGATTTTTATCTTGATGAATAGTATCTTTAGTAGTAGAAATACGCTGTGGTAGGAAACCATTCAAAACCAAGAGACAACAAACCACCAAGACCTACTGTGAATATTAGCAGGATGGCACACAGCTGTAATCCCAGCACACTGGAGCCTACGAACGTAGAGGGATCGTGAATTCTAGACCAGTCTGGGCTATTTAGCAAGACCCTGTCAAAAAAGAAAAGTGGAATGGGGTAGCTTTCAGCTGTAGTCCCAGATACTCTGGAGTCAAAGGTAGAAGAAGCACAGACGGAGGCAGGAATATTTAGAGTGATAGCTGAAAAACAAAGTAAAAACCAAAGGACTGGGAGCCCTTGCCTAGGAGGCAAGGTACTGAATACCACTCACTACAAATAGCTGCTCCTTGAAAGCCTCCTGAAATGAATGGAGTTTACCACTGGGGGGCGCTGCTGCTCCTCATTTTTTTGCTTTTTCTCTGCCTGGGGAAGATTTGAAAGTAATGGGTTCAAGCAATCCTCCTCCCTCAGCCTTCTGAGTACTGAGATTCCAGCCTGGAAACACTTCTTCAAGTACCATTATATAAAGGAAAACTATGCAACACTGACTCCTTTGATATATCCAAATTAAATACATTTACAAAATGAAGTCCTCTACCTCTTCAGTTCACCAATTTCCTCATGTATCTATTTCCAGACCAGTTGTTTTAATTATCCTTAGTATCCATTAAAATTTGTATTGCACAGTGAGAGTACTTCTAAAACCCATCTTAAAATTGTAAAGACTAAAGGTCAGCAGAGCCAACAAGAAGCTTTCCTACCCGCTCTGATACACATTCCTTAATGACATGAATTCAGCCTGCATAAGACTTTGCAGATATTTAAATGCAAATTATTTAGAAATGACCTCATGATTCACTTGTCTTTCTGAACAAGAACTGGTTATTAATTTAATTACAAGGATAGCAACAGATATTATGCATTATTCATACTATCTCCAGCTTTATGCAATGGCTAGCATTCAATATCATTTATCAAATAAAATCATAAATGAATGAATATATGGACAATAGGTTATAAAAAATAAAGAAAATGAAATAATTCTCATGTCCCTCTTGTCTGCTCCAGATAAATCTATCAATAGATATCGATAGATAGTTCTGTACATTTATCTCAACTAATTCTACAGAATTAGGTCAAGTTTCTCCATTTTGTGGTGCTTCTGTTTTGAGGTTGTTGTTTTTAATGCATGAAGGTATGGGACCTATTTTACTGAAATTGTTTTTATAGCAAGGACCTCTCCCTGTAACCATGATTCTAATTTGGTAAGATAAGCACTCTACCACTAGGCCAAACTCCCAGCCATCTTTATTTCTTCTTTTTATCCTATATTTTTATTGTCTTTAGTCATAAAGAGGAATTTCAGGGAGGTGTGAGGAGAGGAAAAGTGGGAGAAAAACATGGGAAGAAGTAAAAATGTTCAAGAAGTAATGTACCTACTACCTGATGAATGTAACTGCCACCCTTCTGTACATCACCCCAGCAATAAAATAGAAAAATTTTAATAAAGGAATTTAAATTCATCAGCTTAGAAGTACAATGCAGCCTAATCAATGTTACCCAGGGAGAGCTTTCTATTGAATGTTTCTTTTGGGCCGGGAGTTTGACCTAGTGGTGCTTGCCTAGCATTCACAAAGACCCAGATTTGATTCCTTGGTACCACATACATACAAAAACAAATGCTGGGAGTGGTGCTGTGGCTCAAATGGCAGAGCTCTAGCCTTGAGAAAGCCCAAGAACAGTGCTCAGGCCCTGAGTTCGTACCCCAAGACAGGCAAAAAAGAAAAAGAAAAAAGAAAGGGAATGTATAAATGTTTATTTTAACTTTGTGTGTGTGTGTGTGCGTGCGTGTGCGTGCGTGTGTGTGTGTGTGTGTGTGTGTCCCTGCACCAATCCTGGAGGTTGAATGCTGTCCCTAAGCCTTTGTCCTCAAGGATAGTACTCTACTATTTTGAACTACAACACCATTTCCAGCTTTTTGGTAATTAATTGGAGTTAATAGTTCTTGTTTCTTGTCTCTGAATGGAAAAAAAAAATTCTCATGCATGAGAAGGGGTATCAATGTGTGAGAAGTAATGTACCTACTACCTGGCAAACATAACTGTAACCCCTCTAATACATTATCCCGAAAATAAAAAAATAAATTAAATTTAAAAAGAAAACTACATTATGGTAAAATTTGCAAAAGAGAAAAGTAAAACAAGACTTCTCGTGGATTTTCTCCTGTATGTATGTACATACATACACAGGCCAGTTGTTCGGGCTCGGTACATGTTCCTGTCCAGGAAATAGGTCCAAATCATTGAGTGATGTAAGGAACCGCATTCCGTCTTAATCTTACTTCTCATGCACATGTCAGCTGTTTGCTCAGTGGCAGCTCTTTCTGCTCTGCGTCCTCCTATCCGAGGAACTGTTCGTGGGGCAGCAATCATCTCAAGTGAGATGAGTCCACATGCCAAGAGGAAAAGAGCTGGAAGACTTGCATCAGTGATTCAATGCTCTTAGCTTAGAAATGCCGGAGACCGAACCACACAAGCACACCTTACCCTACGTCCAGAAGGGAAAGAAAACTCAGAGATGTTATCAAAAAGGACGGCCATGTTTAGAAAGTAAATGCTTTCAGATTTCTCTCAAGCACTAAAAATCCTCTATGTACTTTTTTTGTTTTGTTTGATCAGTTGTGGAGCTTGAATTCTGGGCCTGGCACCGTCTCTGAGCTCTTCAGCTCATGGCTAGTGCTCTACCACATGAGCCACAGCGCCACTTCCAGCTTTCTAGTGGTTAATTGGAGATAAGAGTCATGTGGACTTTTGTGCCCAGGCTGGCTTTAACCATGATCTTCAGATCTCAGCCTCCTGAGGAGCTAGGATTACAGGCATGAGCCACCTCGCCCAGCTCTAGATGTACTTCTTAAAGGAACTGATACTTCCATTCAAGCAACTTTATTTTTCTGGTTTGAGTAAAAGCAGCTGCTGTAGAATCTTGTGCCTCCTCAAACACACCTCCTGCATGACAGGCGCCTCTGCTCTCACCCAGGCTGCTGCCTGCCATTCCTACAGCAGCCCTACAAATGGCAGGAAGCTGTTCCTAGAGTTACTTGAGGGACACAGTTGTCTTCAGGTTCTAAGGCTATTGGAGGGAAGAGAATTTCCATAATAGAGAATGGATGGTGTGCGTGTGTGTGTGTGTGTGTGTGTGTGTGTGTGTGCACTCACACGTCACTTCACTGCACTTCCCAAGGAACAAGACAAATTATGCCCTAGGTTGTAAATCCCAAGAATTTCTGAAAGAAGATTTAAATATTGAATACCATATCTCTTCAGAGGAGCCAGCAAAGATTGATGAGGACAAAGGGTGAATGGGACGAAATTTCTAATCTCCTCCTGCTCCCAGCATCCCTGCCTACCGCAGCAAAGAGAGGGGAGAAACCCTCCCTCTCCTCCTGCCTCCACCTTCTGAGCAGGTTCTGTCTCTGACAAAGTAGTTCAAGGACTCTTAGAGGCTGAATAAGAAAATAGGTGAGAAACAATTGAACGTATGAATTCAAAAGAGTAGAGCAAGAAAGCTGGGCACTGGTAATATGCACCTGTAATCCTAGCTCTCAGGAGGCTGAGATCTGAGGATCATAGTTTGAAGCCAGCCTAGGCAAGAAAGTTCATGAGACTCTTATCTCCAATCAACCACCCAGAAAAGGCCGGAAGTGACTGTGGCTGAAAGTGGTAGAGCTCTAACCTTGAGCAAAAATAGCCTAGGGACAATGCCCAGGTCCTTAGTTCAAGCTCCAAGATGAGCAGCAAAAATAAATAAATAAATAAAAAATAACCTAGATGTCCCTCAGTTGATGAGTGGATCAACAAGACGTGGTATTTGTACACAATGGAATTCTATGCTGCTGTCAAAAAGAATGACATCTCCCCATTTGTTAGGAAATGGAAAGACTTAGAAAAAAATCATATTAAGTGAAGTAAGCCAGGCTCAAAGGAACATAGGCTCAATGGTTTCCCTCATTTGTCATAATCAGTAGAAACCTTGGGCTCTACTAGCAGAGATTTGCAATAGAGCAAAACCTTGATACAAAAGGCCATGTAGTAGGACGCTAAATGAAAGGATCTCTAGGATATAGAAACATAAGCCATATAATGAATGATTGTTGTTCTTAAGGTACTATGTTATCTCTCATCTCTTTTGCTGTCCCTTGGTTATCTCATATTGTTACAGTATCTCACTTTGTTACCTGATATATCGGATATATTTGTATTTGGTTATTTGAAATTGGATAGGGAACAGGGGAAAACAAGATGAGGGGTGGGGGGGAGGGAAATGGGGACCAAGACATGTGAAAGGGTATCAATGTATGGGATTTAATGCACCATCTATCTGGCAAATATCATGTAACCCTTCTATTAATTACAATAAAAAATATATGAAAAAGAAGAGCAGAGAGAGCTGCCTAAGAAAGAAAGAAAAAGTTAAGTAGGAGAAATGTTTTCAAGAAAAAAAAATAAGAAAAGTTAAGAGAAAAAGAGGGAGTTAAGGGAGAAGAGAATACTAGGTGATTCCGGATTTGTTTTCTGAGCTTCTGTGTGACAGGGGCAGTGTCAGTCACACATGGAAGGCTTCAACACAAAAGGATATGAAAGAGAACTGGGCAGAAGGTGGGAAAGCAATGTGAGGCATATTCCTCACGTTTATGAATTACATCTCCTTTATTATTTTACAGAGATGGAATATTTTCATTTCTTGGGGTTATTTGGAGATGTTTATTTGAATATGACTCTCTGGAAGGTTTTCCATTTCTTTCTCTAAATACACACATAAGAAATTTATTTGGAAATGCACATATCAACATGCCCTAATATCTTGAAGGAAAAAATGACCGCTGAGTCTTTTGTTTGTAGGAAAAGGGGGCAGGGAGAGGTGGACTGCCAACCCTGGGTAAGGGCATGCCTTCCTCAGACTGAAAACAGCCAGTAGGCTCTGTTGCAGAGCTGGAGATGTCTGTCTCCCTCCTGCTCCTGGATCCTGTGTCTCCTCAGCTTTGTGATAGGAATGCACAGTGAAACATTCATAGAAGACTGAAAGAAGAAGGCTTCCAGCAATTTGCAGCACAAGTAGCTGAATGGCAGCCATCTGCTCTGCTGCGGGGTGGTCAACCCTTCTCCAACAGGTCTGAGCCCTTTCCAAATGTGGCTTGCCTCAATACTTGGGTAGTATTATTTTAAACTATATTTTAACTATATTATTACTTATATTATCATAATATAGCAAGTATATTAGAATATAATATCGATTATGTCACATATAATATATGGCATAATATATTATCTTATAATAATTATAGTATAGATATATTATTAATTATATTAACTATAATTTCCTTATATTTTATGATCCAACATGGGTTCGGTGTAATAGAGATCAATCCAGAACCAGGTCTGGAATGACTGAGGGGTCTCCTTCCTCTCTACTGAGCAAGTGCTTAAGAATGAGCTACAGTCAGCCTGGCACAGTGGCTCCCAGCTGCAGTCCTAACTACTGAGAAGGCTGAGATCCGAAGGTCATAATTCAAAGCCAGCAGAGGCAGAAATGCCTGTGACACTCTTATCTCCAATTAACTACCAAAAAAAAAAAAAAAAAAAAACCTGGAGTAAAGCTGTGGCTCAAGTAGTAGAGTGCTAGCTTTGAGTAAAAAAGCTCAGGGGACAGTGCCCAGGCTCCGTGTTCAAGCCCCAGGATGGGAGAACAAAAAAAAAAAAAACCGGCATTAAAATCAAAACATCTGTTACAGAAGCATAGAGAGGATTTTGTGTAGGAAAGGCAAACCCCAGATGGGATGACAAAAGCTTAATTATCATTCCATGCTACGCCTGGGTGACAGTTCCCAGCACCCCCTGTGCGCATTATCATGGGTATCACAGATTCTCTAGAGAATTCTTGGGGTCTGTCACTCTGCCGCCATCACCCACCTCCACTGCTTTGGAGATGAGATTCGTTTTTCCTGAAGCATGACATTTCCTACCTGTACTATGACCACCAAAAAGAAAAATGGAACTGAGAGACAACTGATCTCTGAGACATCCTCCCTCCTTTGCAATTTCCACAATTGCTTTCAGCAAATTCAAAGATGTTTTAACGTGGGCCCTCTGCCCAGTTTCCCTCATCCCCATCTCTTGAACAACTATTTGCTCTTTTTAGTTCTTTGGGGGAGAGGGGGCAGGGGAGAAGATGAGTAGAGAGCCAGGCCATGTGTCTAAGATTAGAATTTATATTAATTGTTCCCAAGCTTACAAAATCACAAAGAAGTAAAAACGTACAGGTCATGGTCATTTCTGGTAGGAGATCTGACTGCAAATATCTTGAATTCAAATGTCTCCTGCTCCAGGGGTCCCATTTTGTTCACAAGAGTGAAACTCGGGAGGCCAGAAGAGGCAGGAGAAGGTAGGACAGCCAGCAAGAACGAGCCGACTGCGGCATCACTGCGCATGTCCGTATTCACACCTCTCAGAGAAAATGAGATTCTCCGAGCCATCAACCGGCAGTCACAATGGACATGCATCTTATTAATCTCTTAACAAGAGTGGGACAAATATAAATGCAAACCATATTAGCAGGGTTATTGTCTGATCTGCTTTTCCTGAACTTAAAAAGGACAAATCAGCTTACCAGAGGATGTGAGTCTGCCAGCAAACATGAACTGAGTCAAACCTGAGAAGATAGTATCAATTGAAAAATATTTGAATGAGTTTTCAGCAAGACTTATGACGTTACAAACTGAAATCAGGTTACCCTGAACGGTACCAGATGGAACAATAGAAAAACCTATTGCTAAAAGTGTCAAGAACTGAAAAATAATATTAAACAAAGTGGAGCCATGAATAATTCCTATGTTAATATCTTTATCATCCATCGCCAGTTTCAGAGCCCCTGCAAGTCCTCTGCTCTGTAATTCTGACTTTTTTTTTAACTTCCTGAAAGTTCACTATTGTGAAAGTCTCTAAACAGTAGAAATTTGTATGTTGTTTGTCCTTGGAGAAGTTTCTTTAAACTTTGGTGCCATTGATATTTCCAGTTGTTTTTCTACTCCATTTATATATCTGATTTGTTTCTGTTTTATTTTGTTGTTGCTGTTGGATTGGGGGCTTGGGGTTTTTTTGGTAGTTTTTTTTTATTTGTTGGTTTTTGTCAGTTGTAGGGCTTGAATTCAGGGCTTGGGCACTACCCCTGAACTCTTTTGCTCAAGGACAGAGCTCTACCACTATCCTTGAAAGATATAAAAGAAAAACATCCATTTATTAGCAAAGGAAAACTTTTCACAAGAGCACCAGAATTCTCATGGCCAGAAAAGCATGGAATAATATACTTCAAACCTTGAGAAATAAATAACTGCCATCTAAGATGACTACATCCAGCAACATATGCCTTTTAGAATGGAAGGAGGAAACATCTTCCCAGATGAGCACAGACTGAAACAATTCAGAACTACTCAAGCAGTGTATCAGAAGATAATTGAAGGAATCCTACAGGGACACGAGGAAGAAAAATGCCAAAAAAAAAAAAAAGAGCTCAGAAAGGGATAAAATTTCTTAAGATGAATAAAAAAGAATTGGAGGGGAAGGAATCAAATGTTTAACCCAGTAAAGCAGCAAACTCTTAAGATAAATGAGCCAAAAGCAAAGAACAATCAATACTTGAAACAAATAGAAGAAAAGAAAATTACAGGAATATTTCTCAATAATAACTGTACATGTAAATGGTATTGACTATCCAAATTGATACCAATTTGGCTGATTCAAACTAAAAAAAAAAAAGAAAGAAAAAGAAAAAAATATATGTTTTTGCTGCTGCCGTTTGTTGAACCCAGAGCCTCTTGCAATGAATGTCAAGTGATTCACAACTGAGCTACACCTCCAGCCCATTTGGTATTTGTTTTGTTTTTTTCAGACAGGACACCTTTACTAGGTTTGCCTTGAACTCTTGAGTTAGCTAAGCATGGTGGTGGCATGCTCCTTTGACTCTAGAACTTGGGAGGCTAAGGCAGGAGAATTGCAAGTTCAAGGAAAGTCTGGACTACAAAGTAAAGTAACCTACATTGCAAGATCCTGTCTCCAAACAAGAAAAGAGGAAGGAGCAGCAGCAGCTGCAATACACACACCTGCTCCTGTTCAGGCTCATTGACTCTACATAGCCCTCACAGACCTGCAGGAGCTAACAAAGGGCCACCTAATTATGCACACACGTCTCTGCTTTTGTGTCATCTGCTTGAGGATATTTGGTCAAAAAGCAAGGCAGGTAATCCAGTCCAGGATCTGGGCAGCAGAGAACTGCCTAAAGGTATGTCTGATGGATTATGATTCCTGGCCATTTCTGCAGTCCATCACAGCCCTGAAAGCCCTTCCTGAGGTTCAACTGTTAGTGTGTAACCCTAAGACCACAACTCCTGCCTTCCACTGACTGTCTTTCTACCAAGGCAAATACAGAGAGGGAAGAAAGACGCTTAGTAAATCAGATTGTAAAAATCACCTTCATGATTGAAATCTTCTAGTGACTGTGCTTCTGAGGATAGAAGAATCTGGAAAAGTCTCCTGTGTTCACTTCACTTTATACAATGCTAGTCATTTATAGTGCTCAAATCATCAACAGAATAAAATTTTTAAGTCATTTCATGTTTTCCACATCTTTGTGCTCTCTTCCCATCCCCCAGCACCACCATCTGAATTCAGCATGTTGGAGCTCAGGCAGGAATCTTTGGTTTTCTTTGCCAGTGCTCACAACATTCAACTTGATTTTGCATAAGCGATGTCCATTAAATTTTGGTTGGCTAAATAATGACTGACACAAAGAACAGGTGGGAATAGCAAAGTGCTTTCCCCCATGAATATTTATGTGATTATTAGTGCTTATTAGTGCTCCGTCCCTGCGTTGCTCTCATTTCACATTCACAAGAGTTCAACTCCACCTACTGGTTTGAAACAACAAACCCAAGAGGGTCACTGGAGCCTGACTCAGCTGGGGTGACTCCCACTCTGGCACTAAGTAGTTTCTCATCCTTGAGCAGGCTATGAATCACTGGTCACATCTGTAAAGCAAGCATCCCTGAGCCTACCTGAGAAACTCTGGGACAGATTGAACAGGGTCAGTGCAAAGTACACTGCCCACAGCCTGGTTTGTTGCCAATAATCTTTACATAATCCTCATTGCTATTATCAATGTATTGTAAGACAAACAAGATAAGAGGGATTGGCTCATAAACTGAGATTACATGGGAAAATAATAAGGTCTATCTAATGAATGCTAAAATTCTCCCTCTCCCTCTCTCTCTCTCTCTCTCTCTCTCTCTCTCTCTCTCTCTCTCTCTCTCTCTCTCTCTCTCTCTCTCTCTCTCTCTCTCTCTCTCTTTTCAGTTTGCTTTCTAAAGTTCATCTCATTCGCAGCAAAACAGCAGACCTATTTCCGGGTATCCTCTAATGTATTAATTAGTTTGCTCTGGCCTTTCTTCTGTTTCCTGGGGCTCCTCACCTCTGTTCACTGGACAGATAGCAATGACCTTCATTCTCACCATCTAGACACTGCGCAGCTTTCTTCACGCGGCACACACCATCTTCCTGTGTGTATTGTAAAACACCATGGAGATGAAAAATATCAGGCTAATAAAAAATGCACCCTAATTCTTTAGGTTTTTTTTTTTAAGAAAAAAATCATGTCTAAGTAAAGATTAGAGATTTCTATGTTAATGAGTTTTGGGGGAGTGGAGGGAAAATCTTGTTTTCATGCAGATGTATGGAAAAGACGACAAACTCTACACAAAGGGCAAATCTCTTCTTCTTTGATCTGCACTCTTAAATAATGATACGTACACATCAGGAGAATCATCCCCTGAAACAATAAACGGTCCCTAAAGGACTCAAAGACCCCTGAGGAAATGTCTATTAATTTTTTCAGTCTCTGTGTTAGCAATGAAAAAGATCTCAAATTCACTGAATGAAAATAAGATCACTGGACTCAGATGGCAATTGCTAAGCAAAACACCCCATGGGTCTACTTTCTGAAAATACCTTGGCCATTCTCATGAACGGTTATTGTGAAAGATAAATACCAACAATTCAAACACTTTCTAAGCTATTCTGAGGAAAAGCTTTCAAAGAATCTGAATTTCTCTTCAGGGTTATTTGACAATTTGGCTGGAGTGGATTGGAGAAAAAATGTGGGGAAAAAATAAAGCAAAAAGATGTAAAAGTTTAAAAAAATACAGAAAAGAGTGAAGTTACACAGTAACTCTAATAAACTCTTAATCCATGAAAATCCATGATTTTTTTAGAAAAACACAGAAAGAGAAAGAAAATCACTCATTGTATCTTCCTAACACATAAGCAATAGGCATGACAGATTTCAGAGATCCTCCATATAAAATCCTTTAGGGTACGTCAAAATCTATTCTAATCATCTCCTACAACTCCGGCCATAGTCGTTATTTATTTAGATTAATTCCCCAACTTTTATAGGAATAAAGCAGGGAGAGTTAACACAATAGGTCACCATTCTTGTGAATATATTAAATTATCCAAAGAAAACTACACTGAGTAGGGTTTTTTGTTGTTGTCGTTTTGTTTTGTTTTGTGCCAATCCTGGAGCTTGGAGTCAGAGTCTGAGCACTGTCCTTGGGCTTTCTCAAGGCTAGAACTCTACCACTTGAGTCACAGCACCACTTCCTGCTTTTTCTACAGCCAATATCACATCACAAAATACTCAGCAGTTAGGTAACTTCCTCTACAACTCAACATCTACTTATACAAAACAGAATCATTATGTTCTGCTTAGTGTACAGACTCTCTGTTACAATTAAATGCAATAGTAGGGTTGAAAGATGCTAATGTTTCATGAAAATGTAACAAATTAAGGCTGGAGTCCTGGAAGTGGGGTCTGAGAGTCACAAAATCATTGTCCTAACATGAGATGGCAGTTTTAATATAAATAACAGAATACAAAGGCAATGTAAGAAACATCTACTACTGAGGTTTTACTGAAAAGTCGTGTGTATTTTGTATACAAGGACATAAAATAAAGATAAAAATAAGCCCCAGTTGCTGTCATTAAATGAAGATTCCCCAACTTATTTCTAAAGAATTCTGGATACATAATGTCAACCAGACATAGAAAAAGAATGTGGTAGATTTAAAGACCTGGCATGCATACATACCAATGAGACATGAAATGGGGAAAAAGCAAGCTGGAGAACACATTCTTAAACAGATTCCATTCTTTAAATGGATGTTTGTAAAATGCCATCAAAAAGGTCTAGAATGCCCATAATCTTAGCTACTCAAGAGGCAGAAGTCTGAGGATCACTGTTTGGAGCCAGTTTGGACAAGAAAGTCCAGAAGACTTACTTCCAATTAACCAACAGCATGCTAGAAACAGAGTTGTGACTCTTTCCTGTGTGGGCTGGCTTCAAAAAATGATCCTCAGTGCTCAGCCTCCTGAGTAGCCAGGATTACAGGTGTGAGCCACTGGTGACCTACCTAGACAGTATTTCTTAACTAAAGTAGAACAGTCATCATCTATAGCAGAGTATCATATTAGACCCCCCACCTCTGCTCGCTAGAACATAGCATGTTACAACAAGACTTATTGACTGTCTCACATTTTCTGTAGTGTAGAAATCTGGACAAGGGTTTTCTGGGCCCCCTTCATGATCTCTCACAAGGCTGTATCCACAGTGCTTTCCCAGAGCATATGCACTCATCTATAGTCTTGGCTAGAGAGCAATGTGCTCCCACGGTCACTTGGCCAATCACTGACAGCATTCGTTACTGATAGGCTGATAGGTGGAAGTCCTCAGTTCTGCCCAGTTCTTATCTAGAGGAAGCCCTCAGTTCATTTTCTAGACCTTCCCGACATAACTTTTCGCTTTTTTCAAAGTGGGCGAGTCAGTAAAACAATATAATGAATCTATTGTAAGATGCACGTAGCAATATTTCATAATCTAATGGTAAATATAACACCATATCAATTTCACCAGGAACAGCAAGAGACAGTAACCTTGGCCATTATTGGAAAAACTAGATATTTGCTCAAATAATCCCATTTAGGTCTGAATAAAACTCTAAAACTGTATATGAGTGGGTGCTGGTGGCTCATGCCTATAATCCTAGCTACTCAGGAGGCTGACATCTGAGGATCCAGCCTGATCAGGAAAGTCTGTGAGGCTCTCACCTCCAGTTAACCATTAGAAAACCAGAAGTGGAGCTGTGGCTCAAAAGGGTAGAGCAAAATACCTCAGGGACAGTGTCCAGGTCCTGAGTTCAAGTCCCATCACTGACACACACATGCACATGCACACACACACACACACACACACACACGAAACTATGTGTTAGCTTTTCAATTTATAGATGAGGACATTGAGACTCAGGATAATTCTTGACACACCCAAGACAAAGTCTACCATGAGAATCAAAATCTTCTGGGCTTTGTTATAATACTTTTTATTCCACACAACAGCTTCTTCTAAATCCCTGCCTAAGCCCCTCATCCCCAAAGCACCCACTAACAGACAACCCTCTCTCTGAAAGTTCATTGTAATGGTATTTAATCACTAATGGTCTTCTGTCACTACTTCACCTCTTGCTCCTTTGCAAAGCTCTCCCAGGCAAAAACCATGTATTATGTATCTTTAGTCCCCTTTAAATCTGAGGAGCTTCCTATCCACAGAAAGAATAGAGCAAAGTTTGATGACAGGGAGAAAATGAAAAAGAAAGTTAAAAACTACAAGAAAGCATAAATATTCGAAGAAGAAAAATGGTCAGAATGTGCTATTGAGAGTCATATAATATCCTCACAGCATCAAATAAAAATATCCTTGAGTACTTTTTATAGGATAATATGAGGTCAATGAATTAATTGGAGCAAGAGTCATCATTGCCCACCTAGGAAAGTTCAATATGAGCAAATATGAAGACTAAGCTAATTCCCACCTCTCAGTCTCTGGCTCTGGGCTGCTTAGCATTTCCGTTCCTGGGTCATTTGAATAAGTCGTGGCAACTTTATGAGTAGCAAAGATATGTAAATGAGTCATGGCAACTTTATGAGTAGCAAAGATATGTAAATGACAGAGGAACACGTGGACTGTTTAGACCCGTGAAAATCTGCAGGTACAGTTCATGATGAAAAGGTGAATAATTGCAGTATCTTTTTTTTCCTTTTTTCTGCCTTCTTTTGTTTATGCCATACAAAATATAATAGGGCACTACATAAACTCAGAAATAAGACAGGTGCTTGTGCACTGTTCTACAAAACAATAGTTTTGCATCAAGAGTTTTTCCATATTAAAAGACATAGAAAAAATCATATTAAGTGAAGTAAGCCGGACTCAAAGGAACATAGGCTCAATGGTTTCCCTCATTTGTCATAATCAGTAGGAACCTTGGGCTCTCCTAGCAGAGATTTGCAATGGAGCAAAACCTAGATACATAAGGCCATATAGCATGACACTAAATGAAAGGACCTCCAGGATACAGAAACAAATGCCATATAACGAGCGATTGCTGTCCTTAATGTACTATGTTATCTCTCAACTCTTTTGCTGTCCCTTGATTATCTCATATTGTTACAGTATTTTACCTTGTTATCTGATATATTGTACATATGCGTATTTGGTTATTTGAAATCGGATAGGGAAGGGGAGAAAACAAGATAAGGGGTGGGGAAGGGAAATGGGGACCAAGACATGAGAAAGGGTATCAATGTATGTGAAGTAATGCACCTTCTATCTGGTGAATATAATGTAACCCTTCTATTAATTACAATAAAAAATATATGAAAAAAAAAGAAATAAACTTTACAACTTGGAGGGGGAAGGGAGGTTGTTCAAGAGGAGGGAAAGTGGAAGGAAATTGAAGAAGGGGTAACACTATTCCACAAGAAGTATACTCATTACCTTACATATGCAAATGTAACCCCTCTGTACATCACTTTGACAATAAAATTAAATTTAAAAAAAGAAATAGAGGGACAACGAGTGAACAAATGCTGCAGTGGTACTCACTGAACACTATGTTCAAAACGAACCATACAGCTTGTCGTCTGGGACAGGAGAGAACAGCTAGGAGAAAGTGAGGAAAAGAGTGACATTGTCCAAAAAGAAATGTACTCTTGGGGCCGGAGCATGGCCTAGTGGTAGAATGTTTGCCTAGCATACAGGAAGCCCTGGGTTCTATTCCTCAGTACCACATACATAGAAAAGGCCAGAAATGATGCTGTGACTCAAGGGTAGAGTTCTAGTCTTTTTTTTTTTTTTTTTGCCAGTCGTGGGCTTGAGCTCAGGGCCTGAGCACTGTCCTCGGACTTTCTCAAGGCTAGAGCTCTAGTCCTTGAGCCTCAGCACCATTTCTGGCTTTTTTTCTATGTATGTGGTACCGAGGAATCGAACCCAGGTCTTCATGCATGCTAGGCAAGCACTTTAACCACTAGGCCAAACTCCCAGCCCTAGAGTTCTAGTCTTAAAAAAGCCCAAAAACAGTACCCAGGTCCTGAGTACAAGCGCCAGGACTGAAGAAAGAAGAAAGAAAGAAAGAAAGAAAGAAAGAAAGAAAGAAAGAAAGAAAGAAAGAAAGAAAGAAAGAAAGAAAGAAAGAAAGAAAGAAAGAAAGAAAGAGAAAGAAAGAAAGAAAGAGAGAGAGAAAGAAATAAAGAAACAAAGAAAGATACTCTTTGCCTGACTTATGTAACTTAAACCCATTGTACATCACCTTTATAATAACAATAATTTCTTAAAAGAACCCCCCAAAAATAATTTCTCCATATTTTAAACTTGCATCCATGAGAAAATAAGAAGCCAAGTTTTAGGGAAATGAATGGTTTAATTTTTGAGGCACTCTATAATAAAGAAAATATAATTTATAGCTTCCTCAAAATTCAAAACATGCCATACTTCAGTGGGCTCACCTGCTCAGATGGCTGAGATCAGAGGACCGTGGTTTGAACCAAGCTCAGACAGGAAAGTCCATAAGACTCTTATCTCTAATTAACCAGCAAAAAGCTGGAAGTGGAGCTGTGGTTTAAGTGGTAGAATGCTAACCTTGAGTAAAATCACTCAGAGAAGCATCATAACCCAAGATATGATAAGGACACCTGCTCAGCTACGTTCACCTCTGCACTATTCACAATAGCCAAGTGATGGAAACAGCCGAGATGCCCTACTGCAGATGAATTGATACAAAAAATGTGAGATATATAAATCTATAGATAGATAGATAGATAGATAGATAAATATAGATAGACAGATAGATAGATAGATACACAATGGAATTCTACATAGCCAACAGACAAGATAAAATAATAGCATTCATATTAGATCCAAATAGTACAAGAGCAAGGACTCAATATTTGTGTACCCAATGCTATGGACATGGTATTGGAAATATAAACACAACTACATAGACATAAAAATCTATGACGCTATAGACATAATGTTTTATTATATAGATGTATCTATGACATATAAACCCTCAGCCGAATTTTAATTTTGTTCTAAAATCTAAGTGCCAATGATTGTATATAGAGATTCCCTTCTTGAATATTTGTTTGTTAAATACATCATTTGAAATATGATGTAAAAATCAATGTTAATAAATTCTTCAATAAAAAAAAGATTAACAAAGGCAAAAAGAATAGCATTCACTGCAAAGTGGATGAAACTAGAGTGAATCATGTTGAGTGAGATAAGTCAAAACCAAAGGAGCAAAAAACTCATGGTATCCTTAATATGTGGATAATAGATCCAAACAGTAGAAAAGCAATGACTCAATATTTGGGTACCAAAGGTTATAGACATGGTCTTGGAGATATAAACGTAACTACATAGACAAAAAAATCTATGCTGGGATATATACTTTATAGACATGTTTTATTACATAGATTAGTATATATCTATAACATACAAAACCTCAGCTTAATTTTAATTATGTTCTAAAATCTGCCAATGATTGTATATAGATTCCCTTCTTGAATACTTGTTTATTAAATGTGAAATATGATGTAAAAATCAGTGTCAATAAAATCTTTAAAAAAAAAAAAAGTTTCTCAGAGACAATGAATTCAAGCCCCAAAACCAACCAGGAAAAAAAAAATACATGAGCTCTCTGGGAGGAGATGGTAAAAAAAAAAAAAATGAGTTTTCTCTCTCTCCCTCCCCCTCCTCTCAATCTCACTATCCACCATGTTATCAGTGACAAAGAATGTTCTTATTATATGCAGGTACCTCAGCCCAGCCTCTAGAATTGTGAAAATTAAATTTATTTTCTTCATAAATTATTCAGTCTTGGGAATTCTGTTACAGCAGCACAAATAGACTAAGACACCAAGGTAAATTTACCTTTGTTAGCTAAATTTAGCTTACAAAAATTTTGCATTCAAAAGGAATACCCTAGGGAGCAACATCTCAACCTAACAGATGCTCTGATGTTTTGATGATCTCTTAGAATACTGAAATTTATTTTTATCACCAATAATAATAAACATTATGGGACTACATATGTCAGACTTAAAACAAAATCATCCTTACTATACTATCCATAGCATGATAGTTATAAGTAACTCATCAAGACTAAGGAAGATATGTTTTCTAATGAATGTATATTTTGTGTAAGATGCGATTCATATATAATACCTCGACTTTTGAAATACTGACTTAAACAGCAGATGATAGAGAGATACTCTTAATTAAGTAGGAGAAGGAGAATTATGCTCAATGGTCCTCTCTCTTCAGCCCCAGATGTCCTGGCATGGAACTCTAAACTCTCCTATTGTGATTATTATGTTGCCTTCAAAAAGAGTATGAATTCTGCTTAATTTCCCCATGTAATGTTAAGCAATCATTTCTCAACCAGGTAGGAGTGGCTCACACCTATAAGTTTAGCTACTCAGGAAGCTGAGATTAAGATCACAATTCAAAGAGAGCCTGGGCAGGAAAATCTGTGAGAGTCCAATTAACTACCAAAGCCAGAAGTGAAGCTGTGGCTCAAGTCCTAGAGCACTAGCCTCGAGCACAAAGAGGCTCAGCGACAGTGCCCAGGCCCTGGAACCAGCAAAAATATTTAAAATAATAATAAAAGAATTCTCTAGTAATTCTACAACCAAAGAAAATGGAAATAAAAATTCTTAATCATAAGAAATGAGACTCCTCAAAAGAAAGATCACATGCAGGCATATCATTTCTTTGTTGATTCAAACCAAGGTCTCATTACACCGACCAAGCTGGCTTCAACCTGATGATTTTGCTGCTTTGGAATACAGACTGTAGACACGTGTCACCTGTCCCCAGTAAGGCACATCAGCTTTAAAGGACTCAAATCTATAGGCTTGAGAGAGGGTCTGTGACTAAGAATATGTACTCCTCTCAGAGAAGCACTGAGTCGCAAAAGACTCGAAGCTTCCACTAGGCTGGATGACCAGTATGAACCCAGCTCAGCTCATCTACAGTGGTGTGTGAAGGACTCCACAGATAGCCTTCTCCCTCCTCCTCTGTCCTCCTCTGAGAACTACCTGAGACCCCTTCAGGGGACTCACAAAATCAGAGCATTACCTCCATACCTGTGGGGAGGTCTCCATGATAAATGAAGATGATCACCATTAAATAGACATGATATCCATCTTATTCTCAGATGTGACTTTGGTGACCAATCTATGCTAAATATCCCTAGAAACATTTCCCAAGAAGATAACTAAAATGCCCCAGGTCTTGTACTTGTCAGGCACTATGGTAAGCACTTTGACACTTGACATGGAATCCACGGTAATCCTTGTAACTCTGTATGGTAAATGTTTCATTCTAATTTTACAGGTGAAAAATCCAGAAAAAATCTTTCAGAGAAGAGGAAAGCAGACAAGGTTGAGGAGGAAGGGAAGAAGGGAGGGAGGAAAAAGGAAGGAAAAAAAGAAAGAGCCTTTACATACACAATGGAGTGTCAGAAGTAGGTTATAATACATATTGAGAATTATTCTACTGCTTACAAAGCACCCTCGCATACAGTACTTGGTTCAATATAATATCTCACTCAAGGGCCGGGAGTTTGGCCTAGTGGTTAAAGTGCCTGCCTAGCATGCACGAAGACCCGGGTTCGATTCCTTGGTACCACATACATAGAAAAAAGCCGGAAGTGGTGCTGTGGCTCAAGTGGTAGAGCTCTAGCCTTGAGAAAGTCCAAGGACAGTGCTCAAGCCCTGAGCTCAAGCCCAGGACTGGCAAAAAAAAAAAAAAATAATATCTCACTCAAAACAAGTCTTACATGAGCCAGGTATGAGAGCTCATACCTGTAATCTTAGCTACTCCCAAGGCTGAGATCTGAGGATCGTGGTTCAAAGCCAGCCCGGGTACAAAAGGACCTGAGACCCTTATCTCCAATTAACCTCTAGAAAATGGGAAGTGGGGCTTGGCTCAAGGGTAAGGTAGTAGCCTTGAGCTGAAGAGCTCGGGGACAGCGCCCAGGCCAAGTTCAAGGCCCACAACCCACAAAAAAAAAAAAATCTTACCATTCATAAGAAAATTGATGGGTAGAATTCCATCATGTGTATATATAATTCTATTAGACTCTATGAAAAACTCAAATAATTTAGTCTTTTTTTTTTTTTGCCAGTCTTGGGGCTTCAACTCAGGGCCTGGGCAATGTCCTTCAGCTTTCTCCAGGCTTGCGCTCTATTACTTAAGCCACAGCAACACCTCCAGCTTTTTTGTATGTGTATGTGGTACCGGGGAACTGACCCCAGAGCTTTGTGCTTACTAGGCAAACAATCTACCAGTAGGCCACGCTCCCAGCCACTCAAAGAATTTAGTCTTGTAGAAAGACTAGGTCAAAGTCCAAGAAAATGAACACCAGGAAATTGATACATTCAAGAGGGTGGTGGGGCAGAGAGGAGGAGGGTAAATGAATCATGAGAGAAGAAAGGGAAATGCAGTCAGTAGGTCACTGTACAGTCCACAGAACTAAGGAGAGTAAGAGGAGGGGTGGGAAGAAGGTGGATGAGAATGGTGAAGGGGTGGCACTTATCAAGATATACTTCCATAAACTGCTTTGTGATTTGGTATTTAAATTTGGTATTTGGTTATTTACATAAATCATTTTTTTGCCAGTCCTAGAGTTTGAATTCAAGGCCTGAGCATTGTCCTTGGGCTTTCACCTCAAGGATAGCACTCTACCACTTGAGCCACAGCACCACTTCCTGCAGTCTTGGGGCCTCCAAAACTCCAGGAAGCTTTTCTGCAATCTTAGAAATCAGAATTTTCTTAGGTAAATAAGACTGAAGTAGAACAAAACTCCATGAATATTTTTGCCACCAGAATATGGTATCAAGCTGCTGTTTATACTCAGGTGATTGCTGTTTACCAGTAGCTCTCGCCTACAATCCTAGCCACTCAGGAGGCTGAGATCTGAGGATTGCGGTTCAAAGCCAGCCTGGGCACTAAAGACCTTGAGACTTGAGTATCACCATTCAAAGTCCATAAGACTCTTATAGCCAATTAACACCAGAAAACTGGAGGTGGGGCTATGACTCAAAGTGTTAGAGACCTAGCTTTGAGCAAAAGAGCTCGTGTACAAGCACCCAGACACTGAGTTCAAGCCCCATGACTAACAACAAAAAAAAAAAGTCACCCAACCTTCCTTATTCATTTCCTTTGTCATTTCTACACTGTTCCCCGGGATCAAAGAAGAAAATAAGCAATGAGATCCTGAAATACAGCACTAGTATGGAATCATCTCATTGAACTCGGAGGCCTCTTAACTATATGAAGCAATGAGTGAGGAGTGTAACTGAACAGCTCATGGCCAGTGCTTTGGTAAGAGAATGATGATGATGACTGACGATGACGTGAGGATAATATAAATCAGAATGTCAGCAAAGGAAACCACAACATCTCCGCACTTTCCACTAAGTCATGGCCACCATTTCCTTTACAATTTAGCTCAATTGGGCCAGACCTGTGACTTGTAATACATCATCTGCCTAGCGAGCCTAAGGCCCCAAGTTAAAACCTTGGCACTTCTCGGTGCAAATACTATCCTTAGCAAACCCAATCTCCACAGATCACACTGAGTTTACAGACAAAATTTTACAATTTGTGTATGCTATTCTATTCTACCATTTGCACCTGCTACTTCATTTTTTTCTTTTTTTTTAGCAGTTACTGTGTTGTTATTTAAAAGGTGATCTATACAAGGGTTACATTTACATAGGACCAGTAATTAGTACATTTCCTTTCATACAGTGTCATCTGTTCCCTCATTCTCTCCCTCCCATCTCTACCCACAAGCTTTATAGTTCACTTTCATCATTGTCCAGTGCAATGCCACTGCTGTACTTTCTCATCCTTTTTCCTTAGCATCCTACCTCCCACAAATATGCAGGTGAATACACCATATATAAGGTAAAGAACACAGAATCATCAGAAAAATAGAAAACAAAATTTAAAAAAGCTTTTTTTCCATATCTTTGGAGTCCATTTCAGAATGTATATAATTTTATATAAATATGAAGAGGCATCTAGGCATTGCACCTTTGTAATCCTCTCTTAAGAAAATCCTCTTTGGGTCTCACTGTGTGTGAGTATCTAGAATCTTTGTGTAGTTTTTTTCATATTCCTATGTGTTTTATATCTAATTTCTGCATATCAGAGAGAACATGTACTGTTTGTCTCTTTGATCTTGGCTTTCACTTAACATGATCTGTTCTAGCTCCATCCATTTCCCTGGAAATCACTTATTTTATTCTTCTTAATGACTTTGTTAAATTCCATTGTATATAGGTACCTCATTTTTTTTTTGATCCACTCATCTATTGTGGGACATCTGGGTTATTTCTGTATCTTGGCTATTTTGAATAGTGTGGCAGCTAGTTCTTTTTAAAAAAAAATTTCAGGTCTGCATATGCTGGTTCTTTTAATCTCATAGCAAATAGACTGGTGATTAATATTTTAATTCTATCAATTAAACCTGGCTCAGCATCCTATACAGCAGAAGTGTTGCTTCATAATTAAATTCAAGTTCATAAATAGACACATGGAACAGCTATGTGATGTGAGAACAGCAGGCTCAGATGAAAATGCCATAGTACTTTGCCTGTACTCATGAAACATAACATTTATGAGCCATTTAGGAACAATGAACAAAAATGCTAGGTAGAATGCCCAAACTGCACTATCATTAGCTAACCTATGCAACTTAAGGTATTTCAGACCTCTGCAAGTGATTCCCAATGAAGAAGAATTACTTTCCACTTAAAAGACCACTTAAAGCCTTGAAATAAGCAACGCAAAATGTTTCAGAAGGACAAAAACTAGACAGGGCTTATCAGACTGTTCCTGAGCAAGTACAAGGAGAGCCAGGAGAGCAAACTGCCCTGAGAAAATATTGAGAAGAATGATGTAGTTATAACCAACTGGACTGGAGGACACATGATAAATGGAAGCAAGTTTAGTTGAAGTCATCATAGTGAGAGACAGGCAGAAAAAGACAAGGTGAGAGAGAGTAGGCGGGGGGAGCCTAATGGAAACATTGCCCCTTCTTCCTGAAGACCCTGGAGCAGACCATTGAGGGGACAGTCACCCCTCCCGTGGGGTGAAGTGGGCATCAAACCAACTGGAAACCAAACAGCTGAGACCCCACCCTAAGAGATATAAAAGGGAGACCACACACACACACACACACACACACACACACACACACACACACACACTGAAAGACTGAAAGCAAACTACTGATTTCTGGGTTCCTCCTCCCTCTCTTTCCTCTCTCATTCCTCTCTCCCCCTTCTCCTCCCTCCTCCTTGCTCAGGAAGCTGACTGACAGAACTCCCGACAGCTTAAGGAGGCCTCACAGCCAGGAGTCCTTGCTGGGAGATTTGTCCAACCCACTAGTAGCCCATAGGCCATCCACACCCTCCCCGGTGCTTTACTCTCACTTTCAAATAATCTTTGCCCCTGCTCCCATTTCCCTGCCTCATAATTCATTTGAAAAAGAAAAACCCAGGGCTGGGAGTTTGGCCTAGTGGTAGCATGCTTGCCTAGCATGCACGAAGACTGGGGTTCGATTCCTCAGTACCACATACATAAAAAAAAGCCGGAAATGGTGCTGAAGTTCATGTGGTAGAGCTCTAGCCTTGAGAACGTCCAAGGACGGTGCTGAGCTCAAGCCCAAAACTGGCAAAAACAAAAAAGAAAAGAAAAACCCAAGATGGTATCCATAGAAGATGATGCAAATCCTAGTGAATCATTGAATTTTCCTCCATACACCACTACAACGCAAAGTAATCTCCAAGAAAATAGACAACCAAGAAGTTGTTATGAGGCTTCTGATGGCAACTAACATAGTTAATTTGTTTACTTATTTTGGTGGTGCCTGGCATTGAAATTGAACCCTTGCACTTGTGAAAGGGACAAAGTTAGATCACTTAAGCTATGCTGCCAGCCCCTTTCTGCACTTTTGTAGTGGGGGGGGGTCATGGGGCTTGAAATCAGCCTGGGCACTGTCCCTGAGCTCTTCAGCTCAAGGCTACTGCCCTACTCTTGAGCCAAGCCCCACTTCCCATTTTTCTAAGGTTAATTGGAGATAAGAGTCTCAGGTCCTTTTGTGCCAGGGCTGGCTTTGAACCTTGATCCTCATATCTCAACCTCCTGAGTAGCTAGGATTACAGGCTTGAGCCACCACACCCAGCCTTTCTCTACATTTTTGAGTTAAGGTCTCACTTTGTGCACATGCCAGGTTGAGTTGTGATCCATCTACTGGTGCTTTTCCTTGTCAAATGGGATGGTAGAACCAGGTACTAGTATTTCAGGCCTATAACCTTAGCTATTCAGGAGGCTGAGATACGAGGATATCATAGCTTAAAGCCAGCCTGGTCAGGAAAGTTCTTAAGACTCTTAGTTCCAATTTAAAAAGCTAGGAATGGGACTGGTTAGCCTCAAGCTAAACAGTTCAGGGATAGCATCTAAGTCTTGAGTTCAAGCCCCAGAACAAGCACCCAAAAAAAAAGAAAAAAAGTGAAAGCATCTCAAGCAATGTGAAAACTCACTAGTGAAACCAAAGAACTCAAACCATCAATGAATCATGTCTACAAGCGAGGGCCAGGAGTAAGCTGTTGGTTGTAGAACTTGAACTCGGTGCTTGTGCACTGTCCCTGAGCAATTTTGCTCAAGCCTAGTACTCTACCACTTTATGCCACAGAACCACTGCCAGTTTTCTGGTAGTTAATTGGAGATGAGAGTCTCACGACCTGGGCCTGTGGCTCACACCTATAATTCTAGCTACTCAAGAGGCTGATATCTGAGGATCAAGGTTCAAAGCCAGCCCAGGAACAAAAGGACATGAGACTCTTATCTCCAGTTAACCTCTAGAAAATGGGAAGTGGGGCTTGACTCAAGAGTATGGCAGTAGTCTTGAGCTGAAGAGCTCAGCGACAACACCCAGGCCCAGGGGTAGGGTGGTAGCCTTGAGCGGAAGAGCTCAGGGATTGTGCCCAGTTCAAGCCCCATGACCCAGAAAAAAAAAAGTCTTAGGACTTTAGTGCCCAGGCTGACTTTGAACCATGATCCTCAGATCTCAGCCTCCTGAGTAGCTTGGCTTACAGGCGTGAGCCACCACGGCCAGCTAGAAAATTACTTTTTTTCCCAGTCCTGGGCTTAGGCTTAGGGCCAGAGCACTGTCCTTGGGTTTTCTCAATGCTAGAGCTCTACCACTTGAGCCACAGCACGACTTCTGGCTTTTTTCTATGTATGTGGTACCGAGGAATCAAATCCCGGTCTTCGTGCATGCTAGGCAAGCACTCTGTCACTAGACCAAACTCCCAGCCCCAGAAAAATTACATTTTTAAGTACACATTTCACTAGCATAAAATAGATTTCTACTTTGATATAACCACCACTATACTATGTCCATCTCCAGAGTTCTCCATCATCCCCAGCTGAGACTCGGCACCATTACACAGTAACCCCCAATCCCCACCTCCTCACTGTCTCCATGTGTTAGTGCCCTGGGCTTTCCTCTAAGTGCATCATACTTTGTGTGCGCTGTGTCTGGCTCCTTTGGCTTAACATAGTGCTTTCAGGATGACACATGTTTTTAAATATGTAGCCAGAGATCTATGAAAAAAACTAAAATAAAATGAAGAACCACACATTACAGTTGATTCTAGTTAGAATTACTAACAAAAATTTATACAATACAAATCTAAAGCTACAGCTTTGAAAGATATAAAGACATTAAAAGTTTCCTCCAGAAGTTAATCCTCTAATAAAAAGGGCAGAAGCATTAAGAGCTTAAGATCTAGTTTTGCCCATTATGGTGATTCCTCCAGAGCATGTGTCACAGTCTGTCATTTCCTGGAGACCAATCAACATCTTGCAAAGCCTGCAAAAGGCTATGCTAATGCCTGAATACCCAGACTCCACAAAAATATCACAGGAGTTGTGGAAACTTCTATACAAGATCCACCAGAAATGAGAGCATATACTGAGAATCTTCCTTTCATTTTTCCAAAATGGCTCCCTTTCAAGTCTTAAACATCAATTCATTACCTGATTAGCATTCAAATCCAAAGCAAAAATGTAACTTTCTACCATGGGAAGCTCTCACAGGAGAAGCAAACAGGGATAATAAATGTGTTCCTTAAAGGAAGAGAAACTGAAGGGAGAGGAAGGTGTATTGTTATATTCCTCCTATCTCCTGAAATCATTTCACTCTAGACTAGACTGGTTACAAGATGGGTCTTATGGCCCTGTTCTCTGTTAAACGATCCTTTGCAGAGTCACTCTATGAAGAGCTTCAATTGGGTAATTATGCTTTATCAAAATCTCTAATTCACATCTGTAACTATAACCCTCCCTGTACACCACTTCTATAATAACAATAGAATTTTTAAATCTCTAATCTCTAAGGGCAAAGTTCAACATTTGAAGTCTTCACCTCATTCAGTCTCTTTTGAGCTCAACAGCTGGAAATCAACTGCACCATCTCACCTACTTGCAGAAAACCACTTCTTCCATGGGTCAAAAAATTATGTATCACAGGGCCGGGAGTTTAGCCTATTGGTAGAGTGCTTGCCTAGCATGCATGAAGACCCGGGTTCAATTCCTCAGTATCTTATACATAGCAAAAAGCCAGAAATGATGCTGTGGCTCAAGTGGTAGAGCTCTAGCCTTGAGAAGCCCAAGAATAGCACCCAGGCACTAAGTTCAAGGTCCAGGACTGGCAAAAAAAAAAAAAATTATGTATCACAAACTGCACACACACACACACACACACACACACACACACACACACACACATACACACACAGAAGTCTAAGAGGCAGCTGCCTGCCTACAGCCCTGTGACCTCTACAGTGCTCTGGAATTTGTGGAGAAACATCTGTTCACCCCCTCCTTTACTCAAGTTGTTGAAAACTTAGTTTCTAACCTAATAGGATGACTTTTCTTTCCAGCATCTGGAAGAAGTGAAAACCAAAAAAAAAGGGGGGGGAGGGGGGAAGCCTCTCATGTTCAGTGGATCTCCCTTACAGCATGAACTTACATTGTCTGTGCCTAGTTTTTCATTTTAGCAAAATGATAGGCAGCTTTTAATTACTTCCTAGCATTATTAGAAAAAAACAAATCATCAACCAGCACAATGCGTCTTGAAGAAGAAATGCAAAACAAAACTCTCCTGTCCAACATGGCAACTCCACTCACATGCAATAACCAGTTGTCTTCTGGAAATATAGCCGATACTTCTGTAACAGAGAGGGGAACTCCCGTTGCTATTCATTCAAATTTGATACTATCCCAGGACTACATGGCAAGTATATTAAAGGATCCCATCATTATCTGAGCATCTAAAGTTAAAGCTTGAATAAATGAACTTCCATGTCTACTGTTGAAAATCAAAGCCAAGAATAGGACTGAGAGTTTGGCCTAGTGGTAGAGTGCTTGCCTAGCATGCACAAAGACCTAGGTTCAATTCCTTGGTACCACATACACAGAAAAGGCTGAAAGTGATGCTGTGGCTCAAGTGATGGAACACAAGCCTTGGAAAGCTCAAGGACAATGCCCAAGCCCTTAGTTCAAGGCCCTGGACTGGAAAAAAAAAAAACAAAACGCTAAGAATTCCATACCCACAGTGTGAACTAATGACATTTGTAGATTTATTTTTTCTATTGATAGCCACCAACCTTAGTTCTCTAATATGTCTGTATTTATTTTCCCTTTCTTTAAGCAAACATTTTACAGATAACTCTAATTCTGAAATCCCTCCTCATTTTCCTAAATGGCTTGTAATGAAGTAAAAAGTAAAATAGGGGTATATGACATTTGGTTAAATAATAAGTCAATCTGTATTTGATTTTTACTATAAATTGCACTTTGTAATGAAACACACACACACACACACACACACACACACACACACACACACACACACAGTACCACATTCACCAAAAGAAATTCTGGGTGGTTTTATAGCCAACCAAATCAAAATTAAACCTCTATGTTCCCTTTCTCTGATTTGTCTTTCAAGGAGGGTTCAACAGTTCTAAGGGAGTAGACATTAACTTCTGCTTCTGATTGCAGAGTATCGGACATTTATGATCTGTGGATATGCATTCTAGATATTTTTTTTCTAATGCAAAGAGGAATTTCATTGAGCTGAGACTCTAGGTGCTGCTGATAGAGGATGTATCCCATCAGCCTCTTCCCTCCTCCTCTTTCTTCCCCCTCCTCCTCCTCCTCCCTCCCCTTATTGATGTATGACTCTTAACACCTTGCTCCCTCCACCCTCTGTCTTGCACTGTGCTCCTCTGGGAGCTGCCATGTTTGCTAAAGCTGAAATGTCGTGATGATGGATGACAACTAGAGACTCCATTTGGGGCTAGATGCCTGTGATCTGTCATTACAGGCAAATTTGCTCTCACTGGATCTACAAAGAGACAAAGAAGGAAGCTAAAATGGCACCTTGTTTTATATCCTGATGTAACTAAATGACTCTGCACTCCTATTGGAACTGGGGGTGAGACATCTAGAGACCCAGGACAGCTTGTGAGCTATTGAAGTGAAGCAGCTAAAGCCCTCTAAGCCCTTGGGCTCTTTTTGCTTCCCTTTGGATTTTTCAGATGCACAAAAACACCTAAAAACACCTCAGAGCATTTATTTTAAACCCCACTCCACAGCAGTTCTGTTCTTGCTTGAACCCCTAGCACGTTCCTCATCTCCTCATCTCCCCAGACTCGTTCAGAGCTAATACACAGATGATCCTCGGATTCGTTTCTGGTGGTGCTAGTTAGCTTTCCAGCAGGAGGCTTGCAAAAGCCCTCACTCTATCTCCTTTATCTCTAGTGAATATCAAATCACATTTCACCACATAAAAGTGAGAAAGACTGGATCAGCTTTATTAAAGCTGTAAATTTTGTGGGGTTTCTTTAGGGAAAAAAAAAACCTGCCAAAGCCTGTGCCCCCTAAAATCCTCTAAGAGCAAATGAAATTTTGTTTCTTGGTTCCCATTTAGTCTTCCAACCATTCAGACCAAGAGGGCACTTGTCATGGAGCAAGCAGGTGAATTAATTACTCTGGGATCCAAGATAGCCAGACTACATTTCTTCTTAGACAATCTGGACGTATTCTTAGCATTATGCTGTAGTGCAAACCAAACAGAAAACCAAGAACTGCAGGCTAGGAAAGATTATTAAAAAGTATAGCCTCACACAAAAAAAGTATAGCCTCACAAATGCTTAGAGCTGTTTTGAATTGAACCTCACAGTAAAGGGATGGGGACACGGCCCAAGCAGTAGAATGCTCACATGGCATGTGCATAAAGCCCCAGATTCCATACTCAGTACCATAAGAGAAAAACATGACATCAGGAACTGGTGATTCAGACCTATAATCCTAGTTTCTCAGGAGACTAAGATCTGAGGGTAGCAGTTCAAAGCGAGCATGAACAAGAAAGTCCATGAGTCTCTTACCTCCAACTTATCAGCAAACCCTAGAAGAGGAAGAAGGATTCAAGTAGTAAGTGCCAGCCTACAAAGCCCTGAGTTCCAGCCCAGTACCAGAACCAAGGAGGGAAAAAAGAGGAAAAAAAAGATGAAGAGGAGGAGGAGGAAGAAAAGGAAGAGGAGGAGGAGGAGGAGGAGGTAGAGGAGGAGGTGGAGGAGGAGGAGGAGGAAGCGGAGCTCACACAGTAAAATCGAAATGAGTTACAAAGAGAGGCATAGAGTTTGTAAATGGAAGAGGCATGAACCTCAAGAAGTGAGGTACATAGTCTAAGATAAACCAAACAACAGCTGTATTGCAATATTACCTTTGCTCTGCCTCACCCAAGAATTCGTTTCATTTATCCAGTTAGACAATCAATACCTGTTAGTAAATTGAGACCATTTCACAAAATCAGAGCACTACGGTTTGTAAATCTTTAAAATTAGAAACTATAGTTCTGAAGTTTAAATAATCCCAGAAGACAACCATGACTTAAAATTCTCAATTATTACAAAAGAAATAAAGAAAACCCAGCAGAGTGAACATGAAGGATGCTGGGAAGGATGAGGTTGGAGTCATTTTCTTCTTCTTTCCCAGATGTAGTCAGCAATGTTGGGGACAGCACAGTGTCTTAAGAACTTTGTTTCCTCCATACTAGAATTGCTACCTGGGATGAGGTAGGATTTCAATGTGAGTAGAACAATAATTAAGTGTCACTTAGTATATATGCACATGAGTTGTGACTCAAGTGATTGAACACTTTATGCCTTGAGCATAAAGAAGCTCCAGGGCTGGGAGTTTGACCTAGTGGTAGAGTGCTTTCCTATAGCATGCATGAAGACCTGGGTTCGATTCCTCAGTACCACATACATAGAAAAGGCTGGAAGTGGTGCTGTGACTCAAGTGGTAGAGCTCTAGTCTCAAGAAAGTTCAAGGACAATGCTCAGGACCTGACCTCAAGCCCAGGACTGGCAAAAAAAAAAAGGATCTGGGACAGTGCCCAGGCCCTGAGTTCTCATTCCTGGTTGTCTCCTCCAAGCCCAGGACCCCAGGCTCCTCTCCCTCTTGGCTATGTGATCGTTCTTCTTGGAACTGAAATAGAGAAGTGCCATCTTAGAAGTGAGAAATTAAAGAACCCTATGGACTCTACTCTCAAGTTACTTGAGCTGATTCAAAACTTTGGCAAAGTTGCAAGAAATAAAATTAACGCTCAAAAATCAATGGGTTTCCTGTATGCCAAAAATGAGAAGAGTGAGGCAGAAATCAGGATAGCAACTCCTTTTGCAATAGCCTCAAAGAAAATAAAATACTTAAGAATTAACATAACTAAGGACCTTTATGGTAAAACCGTTAAAACCCTGAAAAAAGAAATGAAAGCAGGGCCAGGAGTTTGGCCTAGTGGTTAAAGTGTGGCCTAGCATGCACGAAGACCGGGGTTCGATTCCTCGGTACCACATACCTAGAAAAAAGCCAGAAGTGGTGCTGAGGCTCAAATGGTAGAGCTCTAGCCTTGAGAAAGTCCAAGGACAGTGCTCAGGCCCTGAGCTCCAGCCCAGAACTGGAAAAAAAAAAAAAAAAAAGAAATGAAAGCAGAACTAAGGAACTTGAAAAACCTCCCATCATGAAAATGGCAATCCTACCAAGGGCTATGTACATTGTAATACCCATCAATATCCCAATGTCATTCTTTAATGAAATAAAGGAAGTGATCCAAAAATTCATATGGAATAACAAAAGACCCCAAATAGTGAAAACAATCCTTAGCAGAAAGAATAGAATGAAGGAATATCAATACCAAATCTCAGACCCTATTACAGAGCTATAGTAATCAAGGGCAAACTAAACTTACTAGCACAATGATGTTCATTGCAGCATTATTTACCATAGCTACGATATGGAACCAACCCACATGCCCCTCAGTAGATGATTGGATCAACAAGATCTGGTATTTATACACAATGGAATTCTATGCTGCCATCAGAAAGAACGACATCACCCCATTCGTAAAGAAATGGAAAGACTTGGAAAAATCATGTTTAATGAAGTAAACCAGACCCAAAGGAACATAGGCTCCAAGATTTCCCTCATTTGTAATAATTAGTACACATCTAGGGCTCTCCTAGCAGAAGTGCAAGTGCAGTGGCTCACATCTGTAATCCTAGCTCTCAGGAGGCTGAGAGCTGAGGATCGTGGTTCAAAGCCAGCTCAGGCACTAAAGACCAAGAGGCTCTTATCTCCAATTAACCATTGGAAAACCAGAAATTGCACTGAGGCTCAAGGGATAGGGCAATAGCCTTGAGCTGAAGAGCTCAGGGATGACACCCAAGCCGAGAGTTCAAGCCCCAAGACCAATCTCCCACCCCCCCAAAAAAATCACAATAGCTCAAAAGCAAGAGGTTTATCTTTGTGATTGTTGTTCTTAATGTACTATGTATAGTTATTTGTTTTCTCTTTTTCCCCCTTATGGTTAATCTCATGTGGTTACTGTATCTAACTTTGTTACCTGGTATAATATATTTATATGTTTATTTGAAATAGGGAAGGGGAAAAACCAAGATGATTAAGAGGGGGTGGGGGAGGGATAGGGGGACAAAACATTACTTCTCAACGTTTGAGAAGTAATGTACCCACTACCTGACAAATGTAACTGTAACTCCTCTATGTTACCCCGACAATTAATAAAAAAAAAAAAAGAAGTGAGAAATGAAAGCTCCTCTAATGACCAAGCAGTTAAGGATCAAATCTGTCTTACCCTTATCTCATGTCTCATCTGTGTTACCTGCTTAGCACCTATCTGCTTAGCACACTCTGACCCCTGACAAAGACTGAAGATACCCTGAGCTATCTGGTGACCGTTAGCTCTGAGATTCATTGTTCAGAAGCCCACAGCACATTGCTCTCTGCCACAAGATCCAGTTCCGCTCTTCACATATCATGCTTTTTCTGTGCATGTTCTGGGGCTTGAACTCAGTCCTGGACACTGTCCCTGAGCTTCATTTGCTCAAGGCTAGTGCTCTACCACTTGAGCCACACCTCTCTTTCTGGCTTTCTTGTATGATTAATTGGAAATAAGAATGTCACAGACTTTCCAAAACCATGATCCTCAGATCTCGGCCTTCTGATTTTACCTAGAATTCGGATGTGAGCCAACAACCTGGCTCATAATTACTTCTACATTTCTGTTACATGAGTGGTAATTCATTTACACTAAGATGATAAGAATTGATGCTCCTCCCCAACAACCCCATCCATGCGTATGGATTCAACTCATCTCTTGAGTGGATTAGCAGGAAAACACTAATAGCTGATGTATATTGGGCCACGTTTATATTAGCAACTATGAGCCTAGAAGACATATTATCCACATATAGGATAGAGACTTGTTAACGGAACTATAAAACCTCCTTAAGTTGAAGAATGCAACACATCTTATATGAGGATGAAGGGTAGAATACTTTTACTTAATGATTTTCTTTTAAAAAGAACAAATAAGGGCCTCCCCTGGCCAAGTATGATGGTGTAGATGTGTCAGCTAATACTCAGAAGGTAGAGGCAGGATGATCACGAGTTCAAAGTCACCCTGGGCTATCTAGTGAGTTCAAGGCCAGTTACCTACCTAATACTATCTTGAAAATTTCTGAGTGCAAGTATGACTTAGTTGTAGAGTGCTTGCCTCATGTTCCCATAGTTCAAATTCCAATATGAGAATAATAATTAAGAAATAAATAGCCAGGTATGGGTGGCTCACACTTGTGATCCTGTGATTCTAGCTATTTGGGAGGCTGCGATCTGAGGATCAAGGCTCAAAGCCAGCACATACAGGAAAGTCCCTAAGATTCTTATCTCCAATGAAGCAACAAAAAGCCAGGAGTAGAGCTATGGCTCAAACAGTAAAGTGCGGGCCGGGAGTTTGGCCTAGTGGTAGAGTGCTTGCCTAGCATGGACAAATACCCGGGTTCGATTCCTCAGTATCACATACATAGAAAAAAAGCCAGAAGTGGTGCTGAGGCTCAAGTGGTAGAGTGCTAGCCTTGAGAAAGTCCAAGGACAGTGCTCAGGCCCTGAGCCCAAGCCCAAGACTGGCAAAAAAAAAAAAAATGGGCCGGGAGTTTGGCCTAGTGGTTAAAGTGTTTGCCTGGCGAGCACAAAGACCTGGTTTCGATTCCTCGGTACCACATACGTAGAAAAAAGCCGGAAGTGGTGCTGAAGCTCAAGTGGTAGAGCTCTAGCCTTGAGAAAGTCCAAGGACAGTGCTCAGGCCCTGAGCTCAAACCCAGGACTGCCAAAAAAAAAAAAAAAACAGTAAAGTGCTAGCCTTGAGCAAAATAAGCCCAGGGACCTAGACCCTGAGTTCAAGAGTTCAAGACTAAATAAATAAAAAGTAAAAAACATACATACATATCATTATCTCTGCTTTGGCTCAGGTCCTAATTCTGCTACAAATTTACACTAAGCCTTTGCATTACTTAACCTTCCTATATAAATAATTGGAGCAAAAGAATAAGAAAAATAATCTACCTCTCGAACTGTGGGATTTCAGATGAAAAGGCCTTCCATAAACATGTTATAAGTTTGAGCTATAGTCATCTATTCTGGAGATAACAGATAGCATAGGCTGAATTTGCCCATTTGTCATGAAACTCACTTGAAACTCACTCCATCCAAGTGTTTGTACACTGAATTGTCAGGATCACGTGTTGCCCTGCAGTAGTACTTTAGGGATGACCCCATACCTAACAGTTTCCAGAGCAGACTACTCAAAGGCTGCGAGTTTGTGCAACTAACTTACTAGATTACCTACCACTAGCCCTGCAAAGAGCTGCTGTGATTGTGTTCTGGGAGTTGCGATGGCGCCCTCTGCGGGATGCTCTGTCCACACATCATAGAAGCCTGGATGCCATTATAGAGAGCGCTGTCCACAGCTCTACCTTCCCACATGTGGATTCTGCTGTTCCTTGTCTCACTTAGAAGTACAAAAGTCATCGAATGAAAACCTCTTCCCTTAGCCAACAATGCAATCAGAGGCTGGCTTTTACCATCTACCTAGAGCTTTCTTTGTATTCATCTCTTGATATTCAACGCCAGCATCTGTCATTCCAGCTACTCCAGAGCCTGAGATCTGAGAATCGAGACTCAAAGCCAGCCCAGGCAGAAAAGTCTATGAGACTCTGATCTCTAGTGAACTACTCAGAAAAACCCAAAACATAGCACTGTGTCTGAAAGAGCAGAGTGCTGGCTTTGAGCAAGATACTCAGGTACAGCACCCAGAGTTCAAGGCACAGGACCAGAAAAAAAAAAGCACACATTTATATGTTCTTCTAAATAATAAGAGCAACATTCAGTGTCTGGAGTATATTTTCCAATGTATCTTAAACATGGGTTCTCATTGGTAAACTAGAACTCGTCACATTATTCAAGTCAATTATTAGAACATGTTCATGCGGATGCGGTGGCTCACACCTGTAATCTAGCTACTGAGGGGGCTGAGATCTGAATCAAGGTTCAAAGCCAGCCTGAGCACAAAAGGACCTGAGACTCTTTATCTCCAGTTAATCTCTAGAAAAAATGGGAAGTGGGGCTTGGCTCAAAGGTAGGGCTGTAAGCCTTGAGCTGAAGAGCTCAGGGACAATGCCCAGGCCCAGGAGTAGGGCAATAACCTTAAGCTGAAGAGCTCAAGGACAGCACCTGGCCAAGTTCAAGCCCCATGAGGAAAAAGAAGGAGAAGGAGGAGGAGGAGGAGGAGGAGGAGGAGGAGGAGGAGGAGGAGGAGGAGGAGGAGGAGAAAGAGAAGAAGAAGAAGAAGAAGAAGAAGAAGAAGAAGAAGAAGAAGAAGAAGAAGAAGAAGAAGAAGAGGAGGAGGAGGAAGAGGAGGAAGAGGAGGAAGAAGAGGAAGAAGAGGAAGAAGAAGAAGAAGAAGAAGAAGAAGAAGAAGAAGAAGAAGAAGAAGAAGAAGAAAACATGTTCATGTACCTTGGTGTGGTGGTTCATGCCTGTAATCCTAGCTACTCAGGAGGCTGAGATCTGAAGATTGAGGTTCAAAGCCAGCCTGCCCACTAAAGAACATGAGACTCATCTCCAATTAATCACTAGAAAACCAGAAGTGGGGCTGTGGCTCAAGGGGTAGGGCCGTAGCCTTGAGCCAAAGAGCTCGGGGGCAGTACCCAGGCCCAGAGTTCAAGCCCTATGACTGACAAAAAAAAATAGAAAAAGAAATAAATGACACTCAGGTCCAATCAAAACAAGCATTTTTAATTGTATTTTATTGTTAAGGTGATGTATAGAGAGTATTACAGTTATATTTTTCAGGTAGTAGGTACATTACTTTTAGGAGACTGAGATCTGAGACTTGTGGTTCAAAACCATCAAGAGTTATAATCTCAAGAGACAGGCATTCAATGCCTACCCCTCCATTCCCAGTAAAGCTCAGAATTCAAACCCAATAAATAAATAAATCCATATTAATACAATGCTGCTTTTTGCAATTATTTATTTCTGTGAGTGAAAAATGGTTGTGGGTTTTGCTATAGAAATGTTCATGTGTTTTATAACCCAGTATTCTGTCAGCTCTCCTCAGGGACTGTTCTAGGAATCATTTACTCTATCTAAACCAGAAGATTCTGAACATAAAACACATCTAGATTCAAAAATTTCCACATCTAAATTAACATTTCATTTAATAGAACTGGTCTAAATAACATCAAACATTTTAAATGCTCTGAAGACATTTTAATAATATAATAAAAATATAAAAACATATCAATTAACTTCCTAGAGGGAATGTTTTAATAAAGTAACGGTCTGATGAGATTAAATGTCTTTATTAAGACATTTAAGAAAAGTCTGAAACAGTAATGCTCATAGCTAATGTTTGTTGAGTTCTTATAGACTGCTAGCCACGCTATGGTGTTCTTTTTTTTTTTTTTTTTTTTTTTGCCAGTCCTGGGCTTCGGCTCAGGGCATGAGCACTGTCCCTCGGTTTCTCAAGACCAGAGCTCCACCACTTGAGCCACAGCACCACTTCTGGATTTTTTTCTATGCGTTTGGTAACAAGGAATCGAACTTGGGTCTTTGTGCATGCTAGGCAAGTACTCTACCCTACCACTAGGCCAAACTCATGGCTCCCTATGATGTTCTTATATAAAGAATTTATTAACTCTTTTTTTTTTCTTTTCCAGTCCTGGGGCTTGAACTCAGGGCCTGAGTGCTGTCACTAAGCCTCTTTTTACTCAAGGCTCACACTCTACCACTTGAGCCACAGCACTACTTCCAATTTTTGAGTGATTGTTAGAGATAAGAATCTCATGGGGACTCTTCTGCCCAGGTTGGCTTTGAACTGTGATCTTCATATCTCAGCCTCCTCAGTAGCTAGGATTATTTTTAAAGTAAGAATTAAGTTTTATTGATTTTATTTGGGTTTGTTTGTTGTCCTTCATGGACTTGAACTCTGGGCCTGGGCAGAGCTCTTCAGCTTAAAGCTTCCGCCATCCACAGAATACTCTTTACGGCTTTCTGAGGACTGAATAATGATGCCACCACTGCGAGCTTGAAAGGATTTTTTTTTTTCATCCTAAACACTAGTGTGGCAGGCAATGCCCTAGATTTCACCTCTGCCCATTCTGTACCTTGTGAAACTTTTATGACCTATTGAAGCTCTTCAAAACTGTTTAGCTCATCTCTATCCATGAGTTTTGCATGTGCCCCGAAAAGAACCACGTTACCCTTTCATTGTCCTACCTAGGAAGTCTTGACCTCATCCATGGCTCCTCTGCCCTGTCCAGGTGTCTGCAGGCAGGAAAGATTGCAAACCCCCTGACCCTGCACCTTTCCAGCTCCGAAGATGGCTCCTCGCCCTCTCTCACAGCGCCCCTCACCTGGCCCCAGGTCTGCTGAGGTTGGCCTGCTTCCCACATTAAATCCACCTCCCAGGAAACAGTTTGTGCTCCTGGGACCCAGTACTCTGTGGCAAAACAGCCCAAACTCAGAGACTGAGGGTGATGATGTGTTATCTGCTCCCCGGATCCTGGGACGTGGTTAGTGTGGGGCTAGGATCCTCCAATGGGCTGGAACTCCAAAATGGGTCATTGCAAAGGGCCTTGCAAGAACAGGAGCGTGGCCTAGTGGTAGAGATGAGCTCTAGCCTTGAGAAAGCTCAAGAACAGTGCTCAGACCCTGAGTTCAAGCCACAGGACCCACAAAATAAAGAAATAAAAGCAGTTTTGCCAAAGAGGTGCTACTTAACAAAGCAGTTTATGAATACAATATCCCTGGAGCAGTGTCACCCCCTCCAACATTCTCAAAGAACAGAGCTATTGAAACATTTTCCTACCTTACTTTTTGTCACGTTTTTGGCAACTTGTCAATAATTTCAACACGTTTTATCATGGCATGTTCATACATCTCTCTCTTTTCTCTCCTCCCTCCCTGCCTTCCTTCTCTCTCTTTTCCCTGTTTTCCTCTCTCTTTCTGGCATTTGGGATAAACCCAAGGACACTGTGCATGCCAAATGCTCTTCTAAGCTAAGTCTCCTGAGTAGTAACTTGTACATCTTTTGGAGGGTGTGTTTTGGGGCTTGAACCCATGGCCTGTACATTGTCCCTGCACATTTTTGCTCAAGGCTAGAGCTCTATCATTTGAGCCTCAGCTCCACTTTCAATTTTTGGGGTGCTTAATTAGAGATAAGAATTTCACAGGGGCCCGGAGTTTGGCCTAGTGGTAGAGTGCTTGCCTAGCATGCACGAATATCCGGGTTCAATTCCTCGGTACCACATACATAGAAAAAAGCTGGCAGTGGTGCTGAGGCTCAAGTGGTAGAGCTCTAGCCTTGAGAAAGTCCAAGGACAGGGCTCAGGCCCTGAGCCCAAGCCCAAGACTGGCAAAAAAAAAAAAAAAAAAAAAAAAAAAAAAGAATTTCACAGACTTTCCTGCCCCGGCTGGCTTCAAACCATGATCTTCCAATCTCAGCCTCCTGAGTAGCTAATATTACAGGTGATTTGTATATCTTGAAGAATTTAAACCAACTAATATAAAAATTTACTGTGCGGGAGGGGGGGAACAGGATGAGGGGTGGGGGAGGGGGAAGGTAAATGGGGACCATGACATGTGAAAGGGTATCAATGTGTGGGAATTAAGACACCATTTATCTGGCAAATATCATGTAACCCTTCTATTAATTACAATAAAAATATATTTAAAAAATTTACTGTGTAAAGTAAAAGGTAAAATCTAAGCCTCTAAACATAGAGGGTCCTAAACATAGAGACTCCTATAAGAACAAGAATTTTCTCAATTATTTTGTGTATATTGCTTCATGATTTGTATATATACTCCTGAGGTTTTAAAAAATCTCATACAACTTACCATGCTCAAACTTTTTTAACTTACAAAATGCCAGAGTTCTTTGCATAATAGTACATAGATTATTTTAAATATTTTTTTTTTGTGATGCCAGATTATCCTTGTGATGATGGCACCACCTAGTGGCCCATGCTAACTTACCTTTTATGATCCATTGTACTTTAAAATAACGGGATACATATTTTAATACTGAAAAAGTCAAGCACTGGTGGCTCACACTTGTAATTCTAACTACTCAGGAGGTTGAGATCTGAGAATCACGGTTCAAAGCCACCTCCAATTAACCTCTCCAAAGCCAGAAGTGTCCCTTGTGGCTCAAAGAGCCTAAGTGTCCCTGTGAGCAAATAGCTTAGGGACAGTGCCTAAGCCCTGAGTTCAAGCCCCTGAACTAAAATAGAAATAAATAAATAAATAAATAAATAAGGAGAGGGCTGGCAGACCTACTGTGGGTCTGTCCCACACTCCTTTGCAATCCTACACAACCACAGAGCAAGCGGGACTTTTTCAAGTGAAAAGAACCAGGAGATTCAGGAGACTTAGAGGGATAAGACTTGGTGACATAAGAAAAAGCAAATCAGGTAGCAGGCAGACTGTGGATCACAGTGTCACTGCCATCAGTCATCCAGCTGCTCTCAGATACCCATCAGCCTCGGAGGCTGGAAACAGCCACAGAGAGCAACCTCCGAGTTACAGAAGTACTAGTGGATTAGCTAAGCGCTGGTAGCTCACACCTATAATTCTAGCCACTCAGGAAGCTGAGACCAGGAGGATCAAGGCTCAAAGCCAGCCTAGAGAGAAACGTCTTAAGATTCTATCTCCAATTACCCAGCAAAAAGCCAAGCAGGAGGCATGACTCAAGTGATAGAATGCTAACAGTGAGCAAGAAAGCCTAGCAAGAGCAAGAGGCCCCACAAAGACATAAATAACCAGTAATGTATTATCATGGAAAGCTCAGGCCAAAGCAGGAAACTTCTACGTCGAAATAAGAACATTCCTATCCAGGCTGCCTTGCAGCTGTGATGCTCAGATTTCCATACGACTCCTTTTTTTTTTTTAATTGGTCGGTTGTGGTGCTTGAACTCGAGGCCTGAGCACTGTCCTTGGGCTTTCTCAAGGCTAGAGCTCTACCACTTGAGCTACAGTACCACTTCCAGCTTTTTTCTATGTATGTAGTACCAAAGAATCGAACCTGGGTCTTCCTGCATGCTAGACAAGCACTTTACCACTAGACCAAACTCCCAGCCCCAAAATCCATTCTAAATAGATCAAACACTTCAATGTAACACCAGATACCCTGAAAATATTACAGGAAGAGATGCGGGAAACACTAGAGCTCCTTGGCACAGGTTGAAACCTCAAGTAAAAATCCAGGATCACAAAAAATCAAAACAAAGGCTGATTAAATAGGATTACATCAACTGAAGAATTTCTTTCCTTTTTTTCCCAGTCCCAGGGCTGGAACTCAGGGCCTGAACGCTGCTGACCTTGGGTTTTCTCAAGGCTAGAGCTCTACCACTTGAGTCACAGCACCATTTCCAGCTTTTTCTGTGCATGTGGTATGGTGAAATTGAACACCCCCACCCCACCCCACCCGCAGCCCACACCCCCTCCCCCCACACCCCACACCCACACACCCCCCACACCCCCATACCATCCCCCACATCCTCCTTCCCTCCTCCCATGCATGCTAAGCAAGCACTCTACCACTAGGCCAAACTCCTGGCCAAACTGAAGAGTTTCTGCATGACAAAGGACAGAGCTAGCAAAATAAATAAAAAGCTCACAGAATGGGAGAAGGTCTTTACTAGCTATGTCTCAGACAAAGGTCTCATATCCAAAATATACTCAGAGCTCAAAAAATTGAACCCACAAAAAATAAATCCCAAAGAAACAACAACCTCATTAATAAGTAGGCTAAAGACTTAAAGAGAGGCTTCTCTGAAGAAGAAATAAGAGAGCCCACAGGACACATAAAGAAATGTTCAACATCTCTAGCAATAAAAGAAATACAAATCAAAACAACACTGAGATTCCATCTCGTTCCAGTTAGAATGGCCTTTTTTTTTACTCTGTACATTTTTTTTATTGTAATTAGTAAAAGGGTTACATGATATTTGCCAGATGGAAGGTGCATTAATTCACATACATTGATACCCTTTCACATGTCTTGGTATCCATTTCCCTCCCCCCCCCCACAGCCCCCACCCGTCTTGGTTTTCCCCCCTTCCCTATCAAATTTCAAATATCCAAATACAAATAAATTCAATATATCAGATAACAAAGTGAGATACTATACCAATATGAGATAACCAAGGGACAGCAAAGGAGATGAGAGACAACATAGTACGTTAAGGACAACAATCATTCATTATATGGCTTTTGTTTCAATATCCTGGAGGTCCTTTCAATTAGCTTCACATTATAGAATGGCCATTATTAAGAAAACTAATAATAGCAGATGTTGGCAGAGATGTGAACAAAAGAGAGTGCTACCACTCTGTTGGTGGGAATGTAAATTTGTTCAGTTACTCTGGAAAGTATTAAGGAGGTTTCTCCAAAGAGTAAACATAGAGCTTCCCTATGACCCAGCAATTCCATTGCTGTATATTTATCCAACATAACACAAACAAGGCCACACTAAAGCTATGAGCACAACCATGTTCATTGCAGCATTATTTGCCATAGCTAAAATATGAAATCAACTCAGATGTCACTCAGTGGATCAAGAAAAGGTGGCATATATACATAATGAAATTCTATGCTTCCCTCAGAAAAAAAATGGCATCTCCCCATTTATAGGGAAATAGAAAAACTTGAAAAAAAAACTACATTAAGCAAAGTACACAAAACCCAGTGAAACAAAAGGCTGCATGGGTTTCCCCCTTCGTAAAAATTACAATGTTCCTATAAATCTACAAGTAAATCCAATTTATAAGAAAAGACAAATAATTACACTTGGACATGATTAATCTAACAACACTCTAAGCATTCACACAGTGAGTACAAAGGTGGATATTCTTAGGAGTGGATCACAAGGGCTCAATATCTATACACATATGATAAAATGATGCTTATCAAAATGAACTCCAAGAAATGGAAACAAGAGATTTTTTATTGTACTGTGACCAGTTATTTTCCTCCCTTTGATTTATTCCCTCTTATCACTGTTTTTGATTTCTGAACCCTTTGCCTTGTATATAAGTTTATTTGATTTGGGGAAGGGAAGGGAATGCATAGTAATAGGACAAAGGGAGAGAGCCAATTCAGCAGTTATACTAAGTAGGCACTATGTTGGAAATAAACTATACAACTTGGTAGGTAGAAGATCAGGAGGAGGAAATCTGGGAGAAAATGAAGGAGAGGTGACACTATTCAGAAAAAACAGTCATTACCTGACTTATGGAACTCTAACTCCACTGTACAATAAAACTTTACAATAAACTTTACAATAAAACTTAAATTTTAAAAAAAATCATGACAGGGGCTGGGAGTGTGGCCTAGCAGTAGAGTATTTGCCTAGCATGCACAGAGTCCTAGGTTTCATTCTTCATACCACATTTATAGCCAGAAGTGGTACTGTGGCTCCAGTGGTACAGCACTAGCTTGAGAAAGCTTAAAGACGGTGCCCAGGCCTTGAGTTGAGTTCAAGCCCAAGTAGAAAAATAAACATTTTTTAAGACAAAATGGAACTCCAGGAAATGAAAACAAGAGGTTCTTTGCCAGTTTTGTTCTTTCTTTCTTGTTCTATTTGTTCATTTACATGCCTTTGGGAGTGTAAGGAGAGGCACAGAAATAGGACTTGGGGTGAATAAATGCAGCAGTGGTACTCCCTGGACTCTAAGTTGAAAATGAACTACACAACTTGTGGATGGGGACGAGAGGGGGAAACTGAGAAAGAGTGAGGGAAGGGTGACATTGTCCAAAAAGAAATGTGCTTTACCCAATTGATGTAACTGTCATCCCTCTATACATTATTTTAAAAGGAAAAGGAAAAGCAAGCATTGGCAACTAGATATATAGTCCCAAGGAACATAGGGGTGGGAAAGTTAATTGTTAACCAAACTCTCCTCTATTCAACCTGGCCTTTATCATGAAAGTTAAAGAATGCTACGGAAATTTACCTGTGTTCAAGCACGTCACTCATAGGAGCCACCTGTTGGAGTTGGGTTGTGTGCTCCAGGCTGTATATATTAGTAGTATTTGCAGAAAGGAGTGTCATAGGAAAAGTAAACTCTTGAATCTCACTTATACAGTTTCCTGCTTCCTTCTCAACTATTCACAAGAGACTGATTTTTTTTCCCCATTTCCAGTATAGATTCCTCCCGAAGACAACTCCAGCTAGTTGGTGAAGGAGTGTGGTGAAGGAATGGCAACAGGAAGTAGTTACTTTTTTCTCATGACCTGCCAGAGAGCAGACGAAAATGTTTTTTAACAGAAGCAGATTGTCTGCTCCCGGCCTTAAGACACTGACAACTCTGTTTGAGTCAGGCTTTCGAATTTCTTATACTGGCTGTTCTTGGGGACAGGAATGCTCCCGGTAAGTCTTTATAAAATTTCCAAACTTTCTTTGCCTCGAAACAACTCTCCTATTAGTTCCTATTAACTAAGAATGTAATCTTTCATGGATCCATGTGTGGAATTTTATTTCTTAGTCTTTCATTTGATTATAGAGAGACTTAAGCAAGTTTGATTAAACCACACGACCTCACCAGATTCTCATACTTCTTAGTACTGTTGAAAATACTGTACCATGTTGTAGAGAAAGCAGGAAGTAAGTTTTCAAGAGAAATATTTCTGAGGGACATAGTTAAATAATGACTCCCCTGTTTTCAGTTTAGGATTAAAAGCAGACAATGATTTGCATTTCCCTCTGAATGTTTCTCTTTCTTTTAGAAGTATTTGATCATCAAAATCTGTGGCCATTTTTTTTTTTTAGATTTTTCAGTTTGGAGACATTCAGATAAGGGACATGCTTCAGAAATTCTAACTCAATTAAACTGCTATGATTGATTTGCCGGCTGTGATAATCATAGAAATGTCAGTTGAGCTCACAGGCCTCTCTCTTCTCTGTCAGGACGGAGAGTAGCCAATTAGCAATTCAAGATCAGTCACTGAAATGCAATTTCTTGTCACAAATATATGCAGAAACAAACATAAATGCTGTTTTTCATGACCTGTCTAATCAAGAATCCTTTTATCTGGGTCATTAGTACAAAGAATTTTTGTTTTTAATTTTTTTTTTTATCAATCCTGGAGCTTGAACTCAGGGTCTGGACTCTGACCCTGAGCCTCTCTGTGGCCAAGGCTAGTGCTCTAGCATTTGAGCCACAGCACCATTTCTGGCTTTTTCTGAGTAATTTATTGGAGATGAGGGTCTCCTAGACTTCTCTGTTCAAGCTGGCTTTGAACCACAAACCTCAGATCTCAGCTTTCTGAGTAGCAAAGACAATAGTTATACACCTCTGGTGCCCAGCTTCTATGGTGTATTTTTAAATTATACAGCTCAGTTAAATTCATCTCTAAACAATTAGCAAGGCATATCACTAACAAGACTTCAATATTTGCTTAACATTTTCCTTTTGATAAAATTCATGTCCACTGAAATACACAAAGATTTTATTTTTATGCATTTTGATAATTACTTACACCTATATAGCTCAAATCCCATATCAACATATAGAACACATCCACCTCTCCAGATCTGGAATATTCCTTTATTCTACTACTCTGTCAGTTACTGTCATCTCCGCTTCAAGGAGTAGGTGCCTTTCTCTTTCTTGGTAAAATATACATGCATTCATAATGTTTGTTAAGATTCATTCATGTTGTATGGGTCAGGAAATCATTTCTTTTTGTTTTAGGATTGTCTTTCGTTGTGTGAGCATGTGACAGATTCTTTAGCCCCTCTCTTGTTGAACATTTGAGTTTTGTCCCATTTTGGCTATTATGAAGAAGCCTATTAGATGTACGTGCAAGCTCTTGTCTAAGTATCTAGGAGTGGAATTCCTGGGTCCAATGTCTATGGAAAGTCCAAAGGTCATTCCATACTTTGATATGTATTCCTATTGCCCACAATAAAGCATGTGGGACAGTGAACAGGATTAATAGTTCACTGTATATGATGTGTCTCCTTGCTGAACCCTTTCAACGAACATCAGTGGAGTAGACGTGGAGATCTTGTAGACCATTTTGCAAGAGTGTGATACCTGAAGTCTCAAGCTCCCATTTCTAACACTCAGATCCACCATTAGGTGGCACTCTTTCTCTTTCTGCTGTTTTATTTCTCCCACCCCCCCCCACTCCCACCCCACCCCCATTATAATTATTTTTAAATTGAGGAAATCTTCCTCACAGAATATTGTCAGTAAAAGAATTTTCTGTTTTCTGTGATGCCAGAGCAAAACAAACAGTCCTCATGTGTTCAGAGGGAGCATAAGGCATGTGCAAGGTCATTTCAAACTGATGGACAGCAGATGGACTGTATTCAAGGGCATCCGTCGTGGCAAACTGCCACGGGGCAGTTTGAGAGGAGGAGAAGTATTCTTTCCACTCAACTCACATATGACTCTGGATCTCTGTGCTCTGGTGATCCTTCTCTCTAGTCTTTTTCATTGTATTTTATTTTTAACCTCTGCATTTTACATAGCAACAAGCTTCCAAAATCCTCCCTCAACACAGTCCTAGCACCATTCTTCCCCGCCACCACTACCCCCCTCCCCCCAGTCCTGGGGTTTGAGCTCAGGGTCTGAGCACTGTCCTTGGTCTTTTCTCAAGGCTAGCACTCTACCACTTGAGCCACAGCACCACTTCTGGCTTTTCCGTGTATGGTGTGCTGAGGAATGGAACTTGGGTCTTTGTGCATGCTAGGCAAACACTCTACCACTAGGCCAAACTCCTGGCTTAGCTTCATTCTTCTCTGTCCCTGCTTCTAAAATCTTAAAAGAGAGCTACTAATCTTCCTCTCTGTCTTTTCATTTTTTCCTCTAGTCTATCATATAACTGGAAACCTCAGTTCCCTCATGCAACCAAATCTATCCTTTCTTATCACCTATCAGATAAATCTCCCGACAATCAATTCACATAATAGTTTGTAAAATGTAATGCTATCAGGGTTATGTTGTGGGTTGGTTGGTAGTGCCAGGAAAATGTACTGATTAAAAGTGAGGATTCTTTCGGAGGTGGTGGCTCACACCTATATTTCCACCTACCTGGGAAGTAAAGATCAGGGGATGAGCCTTTAGCTCAGTAGATGGCACTTGCCTATGATCCCAGCTCTAGGTATCTCATGGCTAGGTACAGTGATGCATGCCTGGTGGGGGGGGAGCAGGGAGGGGAATCATAGGAGATAATGGAGGAAGGAGACCCTTCTATATAGCACTGTATAAATGCAATTCCCAAGGAAAACTTACCAAAGACTACTATATTGTAGGCCTGGCAACCTACCTGAGGAATCTTTCCTACAGAAATTTGTATGTAAAGTTATATTTATGAAAATGTTTCCAGGCACTAGTGGCTCATGCTCGTATACAATCCTAGCTACTGGGGAGATTGAGATCTGATCATCACAGTTCTAAGTCAGGGCTGACGTAGTCCATGGGACTCTTACCTCCAGTTACTCGCAGAAAAAGCCAGAAGTGAAGGCATGCCTCACCTGCTAGAGAGCTAGCCTTGAGCAAAAAGAGCTCAGGGAACTGGCTCCAATGATAAAGCTCCACCTCAGTACACAAGCCAAGTAAGCTCAAGACTCTGAGTTCAAATCCTAGTACCACCAAAAAAAAAAAATGAACCAGACACAGTGGCTCACGCCTATTATCCTAGCTACTCAGGAGGCTGAGATCTGAGGATCAAGGTTCAAAGCCAGCCCAGTCACAAAAGAACCTGAGACTCTTATCTCCAATTAACCTCTAGAAAATGGGAAGCGGGGCTTGGCTCAAGGATAGGGCAGTAGCCTTGAGCTGAAGAGCTCAGGGACAGCATCCAGGCTGAGTTCAAGCCCCTCGATCTAAAAAAATTAATAATAATAATTGAGGGCTGGGGGCAAATCTCAAGTGGTAGAACGCTTGCCTAGCAAGTAAGAGGCCCTGAATTTAAATGCCTGTACTGTTAAAAGTACTTTTTTGTATTATTGTGAATAATAAATAAGGCCTGAGATAGAACCCAAATGTGTATCCACTCAGGACAGAGAGCAGAGACACACTCTAGAATGCCAGGCCATCATTAACCAGAAAGCTAGATGAGCAGACACTATGAACAAACAAGTTCCAAGACAAAAATCTAGCCTATTTAGCAGGGATTTATATTTTACAATATCTACTTCAAAATATGTATCATATGCCACATACATATATTTCATGTCCAAAATTCAGTTCTATAGAAACATAAGAAGTTGAAACTCTCTGAGCAAATATCCCCAAAACTATTGTCCAATATTCAAAAAACAGAAAGAAAGAAAGAAAATGAAAAGAAAAAAGAGAGGTTGGGAGTTTGGCCTAGTGGTAAAAACCTGGGTTTGATTCCTTGGTTACCACATACATAGATACAAAACAAGAAGTGGTGCTGAGGCTCAAGTGGTAGAGCTCTAGCCTTGAGAAAGCCCAAGGACAGTGCTCAGGCCCTAAGCTCAAGCCCAGGACTGGCAAAAAAAAAAAAAAAAAAAAAGAAAAAAAAGCCCCCAATTAAAAATTGCAGAAATCTGTATGAAATCATCTGATGTTTGAGGCATTCATTTCCTGGCCCAATGAGAATTCAGGAAAAAAAGCAAACTTAAGCTATCACCTCAAGTCTACTATCTCATCTGGAGAATGTGGTGAAGTCATTTGAAAAACACATTTAAAGGAACCTGAAGCCTCAGGAGAGAGTTCCAATGAATTGCCTCCTTAACCAAGATTGTAGGAAGAGACTTTGAGATGAGTTATTTATAGTGAAGAGAAACCTCTTTTCTGGGTCTTCAGCATTCCCCACCTTTGTTGGAAATGGTTTAAATATTTGGCCTTTGTCTAGTAAACACTGGAAGATAGAGAGAAGTTCCTGCTAACTAGATAAGCCCCAAAAGAGCTACTGTTGCCTCTGTAAATACATGAGCCTTACTTTTTTAGGTCTGAAAGTAGAGGTTTTCGTGCTTGAATTGTCAACACATTGTCTTTATTTGGTTTAGATTGGAGGATTCAGCCAAGAATATTGCTAAAAAGCAATGTAAGAGCCAAGGGAAGCCTTTTTTTTTTTTTTTTTTCCTGTGTGGGTCATGGGTCTTGAACTCTCAGGCCTGGGCACTGTCACTGAGCTCTTTCTGCTCAAGGCTAGTGCTCTACCACTTTGACCCTCAGTGCCACTTCTAGTTTGCTGGTAGTTCATTGAAGATAAGAGTTTCACAGACTTTCCTGCTCAGTCTTGGCTGTGACCCATGATCCTCAGATCTGAGCTGCATGAGTAGCTTGGATTACAAGCTTGCACCACCATCACCCAGATCCAAGATCAGATTTTTTACAGTAAAATTTGCTTTGATTTGATATTTACCACCTGGCTGGTAATGCCAAGGTATCTGCACCCAAGATTTTAGCCTAAGCTTGCATTTACTCAGGGCTAGATAGAGATCAACATTATATGACTGCCTTTTTCAATAAATGAAATCTACCATATCTTTATTCCTAGAGTTTGTTTAAAAAAATGCCAAGGAGCATTAACATAAATTGGATGTGCATTGTATCTTCTCCATTTATATGTATGCCAGCGGTTACAAATCATGAGCCCACACTCCATTCCTGTCAAAAGTCAAAGACATTAATAGAGATACCTTCCTAGGTTTCACAAAGCTACATACTTTTGAGCATTGATGAACAGAATGCCAATGCAATGTTTGTTTTCTCTCTCAGGGGAAGAATTTTCTGGTAGTTCATGGAGCTTCCATTCACCAACCTGGAAACTGCTTTCATTTTACTCGCCTTTGTTATTTTTTCTTTATTTACTCTAGCTTCCATCTACACTAGCCCTGATGAGAAGAATGAAGGTGAGGTAGAGGGAGAGGGGAAGCAAAGGGGACGGGAATGGGAAAAGGGGAAAGAGATGGAGAAAGAGAGATGGAAGGAGGGAAGGAGGAAAGAAAGAAAAAACAGGAGGGAAAAAAGTAAGGATGGATGGAGGGAGGGACAAAGTAGGGAGGACAGAGATGAATTCGGTTCTGTTTCTAGTTGTATGTGAGTATACATTTTGCTTTATTTTGTGGTTGGGTAGGTATCTGTGTGTGGGGGGGGTATCTTTGTGTGTTATCATACATGTATATTTGGTGACATGTGTGTGTCTGTGAGGAAGGGGTTGATTCCACTAAACCAAAAAAGGCAAAAGATAGATTTTTTTAGGTTTTTATCCAAAGCCTAGACATAAAGGGGGGAAAAAAAAACTTACACAGAAAAGTTACTGCCAGTAACAATAAAAACTGTTAACAAGAAAAGTAGATAATTCCAGTGGGTGCACTTGGCACTTCAGAGTCCACCAAATTTCACACAAAATTGATGATAACTAGGGGGCATACCACAATTTTGAGACCAAAAAAATATGCTTGTGTGTATGTATAAAACATGTGCCAAAAAAATTAAATGAATTTGTAGTAAGATTTTTTTATCCCAAAATACAAATTGTAACAGCATTTCCTAACCAGCCCTCTCCCCATTAGTTCTTAGTTACAAAAAGGAAGTTTCTCTATGGATTAGATTATTCTTATTTTATAAATATATGACATTTCCACAACTGAAAAAAAAAAACAAAACCTAACGATGTTCCAGTTTATGCTGGGAATCCCAGGAGCCCATAAAGCCAGCATTCTGCTTCACAGTGTTTAGAAAATACAAATAAAACCAAAAGTAGATGGTCTCTATTTCTCTCACAGCATGTCAGCACAGGGCCTGACATGTGGTACATATTCTTCTCCACCCAGGTCCTCTGCCTTGCTTCTTAGCCATCTTTAAACCATATCTTCCACATTATACACCCATACAGCTGGCCTATCTCCTACTAGCATTCACACATTCCAGTTAGCAAAAAGAAGGAAAATATGGCACATGCTCTTTCTTTTGATATATCTCTGGAATTCATACATCTTATTTTGCTTTGGGGTAGAATTTAGTCCAATTTTGTCAAGTGCTCTGGTGGCTCACAATTAGAATCCTAGCTACTCTGATTTGAGGACTGTGGTTCAAAGGCAGCCTGGGTAGGAAAGACCTCAAGATTTATCTCCAATAAGCTACCAAAAAAAAAAAAGTCAACAGTGGAGGTGTAGCTCAAGTAATAAGAGTGCTAGTCTTAAGCAAAAGAGTGCCTGGGTGTGATCCCTGAGCTTGAGTTCAAGATCCAGGACTAGCAACAACAACGAAAAAAAGGAGAAGTGAGGGTGGAATTTCTTTATTTTTGTTCCTAAAGAAAGGTAACAGCAGCAATATCTAGTTCTGGCAGAACTAGATACTTCAGCTAGGGGGTATTTGGGGATGATGAGATGTTATATCAGGAAGAATTAAAATAGTAAAACACCCACTGACCTTCTGGTTCTTGCCAGAGCCAGACACTACAAAAACACTTTATATTCCCACCCACCAACAAACACCTAGAGAATATGCTGGGTGTGACACTCTGTCATCTCTTTAACAAGCCATGCCCTCCCATAATTCTAAATTTTAATGCTTGGATTAAGAAACTCTGAATCTAAGGATGCATATTTCAGATGTAACAACAGATTGAAAAACCATGTTGCACTGGGCACAATGGCTCACATCTGTAATCCTAGCTTCTCAGGAGGCTGAGATCTGAGGGATCAATGTTCAAAGCCAGCCTGGGCACTAAAGACCAAGAGACTCTTATCTCCAATTAACCTCTAGGAAACAGGAAGTGAGACTGTGACTCAAGGGATAGGGCAGTAGCCTAGAGCTGAAGAGCTGAGGGACAGCACCCAGGCCGAGTTCAAGCCCCACAACCTATATAATAATAATAATAATAATAATAATAATAATAATAATAATAATAATTTTAATGCTGCATGTCTTGGACACTCAGTTCATCAGGAGATAATCTAAAAGTAAGACCTCAGACCCACTAACTCTGCGATTCCTAGTGGATCCCTTTCACCATCTTGTCTGTCTCCTTGAAATCCATCAGCAGGAAGAAGGGAGAGATTGGACCAGACATGAAAATGGAATTTTCCTTTATGTTTTCATGGTCCATTTTTGTTGTTTTCTTTTTTTTTCTCTGTCTTTATTTCTCCTCTATCTGATGTCCATTCCCTAAACTGAAGCTGATCCATTCAGACAGCGCAGTAGGTCACTAACAAAGCCTTCAAAGATAACCTGTGTCTAGGCATGGTGGTTCATGTTGACTCACGCCTGTAATCCTACTTTTTTCAGCAGGCTGAGATCTGAGGATTGAAGTTCAAAGCCAGCCTCGCCAGAAAAGTCCACAAGACCCTTATCTCCAATGAACTACCAAAAAGAAAAAGAAAGAAAGAAAGCCAGAAATGACCCTGTGGCTCAAAGTGGTTGATCACTAACTTTGAACATAAAGCTCAAAGACAGAGAGAGCCCAGACACTGAGTTCAAGCCCAGGGACTGGCACACACACACACACACACACACACACACACACGCACACACACACACACACACACACACACACATACACACAAAGGAAAGAAAAGATAGAAGAGAAAAAAAGAAAGAAAAGGAAAAGAGTTATGTGTTTCAACCTTTCTTTTCTGAAATCCTTCACTCCCAGGTTCCAAGAAATGGCTTCATTGAAAAGAACTACATTTCCTGACATGATGTAGATAAGGCTTGGGTTGCTTTTCTCATGACCTTGGTAAAACCAGAAAACTCCCTTGTTTATCTGATACAGGAATAAAAGGAAAGCCCTTTCCTTTTATGTCTAAAGCTGCTGACATGGACAGACATAGAACTTCCAGCTCCTTGTCTCACAAATGATTTAGCTGACACTAGTTAAAACTGTTTGTCTCCCTGAAACTCACTGGAGATAAATATTTCCCACACAGTGAGCTAAATGACAAATCCCCCAGTTGCCAAGCAATCACCACCTATACCACTTCCTCCCCCCTCTATAGAACCTACAGTAAAATTGGGGCTCAGGCCTATAATACTAGAAACAGGGGAGGCTGAAATTGGAGGATCATTGCTTGAAACCAATCCAGGCAGGAAAGTTATATGAGACTCTTAAATGCAACTGTCCACCAAAAACTGCAAGTGTGGCTCAAATAGTAGAGCATTAGCTTTGAGAGAAAAGGATACAGGATAGCACCCAAGACTTAAGTTCAAGCACCAAGACTGGTGGAAGGAAGGGAAGGAGAGAGAGGGGAGAGAGGAGAGGGAGGGGGAAGAGAGAAATTACTATAGAAGCCCTTAGATTTGAGGCTCTGTCCATATGGCAATAGTCAGAAGAGAATAAATCTGTCTTGTTATTTTGTTTTCCTTTCTTTTTTTCCTTTGTATTTGGCATAGTCTAGTTCCAGTGTCTATTTGATCCTCTCAAATGGGTAGGATGTAAGATAATATAGCTGCTTGGGATAGAAATGTTTCTATCACATAGAGGAAGGAACAACTCTCGCTAGTATCAGGACTCCAGCTCAGAATTCCCATGGAGAAGTCCCACTCAGTGACTCTAGAGCCTTCCTGATGAAAGCCCACTGCAGGATTCCCACCCCAGCTGCCACTGCACACCTACATGCATGCCACTGAATGGAAGCTCCCCCGACCATGCCGGCTTCCCTGGGCTACTCCACCCTCCTACTTTCTGTGCTGTTCTGCTTTTCTTTTGGTGAGACTGACGGCAAACTACCAAACCCCATCCATCTAACTCATTAATGACCTACTAAACCCCATCCATCTAACTCATTAATGACCTACTAAACCCCATCCATCTAACTCATTAGAGACCTACAAACAGCACCAAGCGTACTTGGGAAGAACACCACACTGTCTGCACCTCTCTGTGTCATCTCACATTGGGGTAGAAACCACCTCCGCTCCACCCCTGCCTGCTGAGTGGAACGAAGACTCCCCAGGGCCGTCCAGACACCTTGGTAGCTTCTGCTCACTTGCTAGCCGTGCCTGTCTCCTTGTTGTCTACCTCAATCTTGCTCCTTCTTTCCCGGCAAATTAATTTTCTCTCCACTTCACTCATCCGGTGGAAGTTTTACAGCACATCTTCATCTGTCACTAATATAATGCTCACCTTTACCACGTCCTATCATTTATCTTTGTAAGAATGAAAGTGTAATAGGAAGTAGCACTGTGGCTCAAAATAGTAGAGTACTAGCCTTGAGTGGGAGTCAGGGACAGCGCCCAGGCCCAGCGTTCAAGCCCCATGACTAAGGAAGGAAGGAAGGAAGGAAGGAAGGAAGGAAGGAAGGAAGGAAGGAAGGAAGGAAGGAAAGAAGGAAGGAAGGTCACCAGTCTCACCCTGTGTGGAAAATCTTACAAACCAAAGAGAAAACCAGGTACCAGTGGGTCATGCCTATAAGCCTCTCAGAAGACTGAGAACCGTGGTCTGAAACCAACAAGCAGACAAGTCCATGAGATTCTTATCTCTGATTAACCAGCAAAAAGCTGGAAGTGGGGCTGGGGACGTGACTTAGCAGTAGAGTGCTTGTTTACCATGCATGATGCCCTGGGTTCAATCCCTCAGTACCGCAGAAACAGAAAAAGGCAGAAGTGGCGCTGTGGCTCAAGTGGTAGAATGTTAGCCTCAATCAAAAGAAGCTTAAGGACAGTGTCCAGACCCTGAATTCAAGCCCCAGGGCTGGTCATAAAAAAAAAAAATCCATAGATAGATGGATGATTGGATGGTACATTTCCATCCTTACTATCATCCAAACCATTGTTCTTCTTTATTCCCTTCAGTTATAAAGAATTGTTTCCATTCATCCATTGCCCCTGAGTTTTTCACAGAACCCTGTGAAGAGCTAACTGGGAAACTGTGTGTGTCTTCAGAGGACAGCAGATGCAGGGGCAGCTATTTCCTTCCTCTTGATTAGATTGCCATTCACCTGTGCGCCAGGCCTGGTCTTTGAACACTGTCTGGCCTAATGACCAGAAGGAAGTGATAAAATGTAAGTGACCCATCTGGGAATCAGGATATTCTAGGTGGGTAATGATCCTTCATCAAAGGTGTGTCCACAGCTTCCTGACAAACACAAGGCATCCCACATCTTTATGCCAGACCCTCCCTTCCAGGGAGGCTGTGGGAACCGCAGGTGAACAGCCTATGGGCCTCACCCATGGTACACAGAATCCAGTGGGTAAAAACAATGCCCAAGGCTGGTGAACCACCAACCCAGAGAAGAAAAACTCTTAAAGTACTGGCATGTCCAGTCAGAGAAAAAAAAATACGCTGTTTGTTAAGAATTCATTTAGCTGTTTGGGCTACTGTTGTACAACTCTATCTACACAGCAAAAATCCCTACAGGATTTATGCTAATTAAAATGCTTTTCAGCCAGGCACAGTGGCTCACATCTGTAATCCAGGCTACACAGGAGGCTGAGATCTGAGGATCGGGTTCAAAGCTAGCCCAGGCACTAAAATGTCTGTGAGACTCTTATCTCCAATTAGTCACCACAAAACTGGAAATGGCACTGTGGCTCAAGGGATAGGGTGGTAGCCTTGAGCTGAAGAGCCCAGGGACAGTGTCCAGACCCAGAGTTTAAGTTCCATTACCAACACACACACACACACACGCACACACACACACACACACAAATTTGCTTTTCAACTACTCAGAAGGCTGAGATCTGAGGAGAGCAGTTCCAAGCCAGAGCCTGGGCAGAAAAGCCCATAGAAAAGCCAATTCTACTCTTGTAATGACAGAAGTCATGAAAATGCTTTAAGAGTCCCCCTTCTCATTTGAAAGTTAGGGAAGGCAATAAATTACCCACTATGTCCTTCTGTGGGAATGAAAATATGATCATATAAAAGATGATAATATAATGTTATATATTACTATATTATACACATCTTATTACTATTTTGCTGCTCTTGTTCATATGGTTAGGGTGCATCTGGAATGTGTGATTTGTAAACGGTTTCTTCACTCTATAGGTGAGGAACTAATGAGGAAGCTGTTCACATTTATCCTAGATGTTCTGTTACCTGAACTCCCAAAGAATCCAGTTTGTCCAAGGAAGTCTCACTTCTCGTGATTTTTAAGTATCTCTGTTTTTCTTTCTTCCTTCCTTCCTTCCTTCCTTCCTTCCTTCCTTCCTTCCTTCCTTCCTCCCTCCCTCCCTCCCTTCCTCCCTCCCTCTCTCTCTCTCTCTTCTCTTTCTTTCTTTCTTTCACTTGAACTCAGGGCCTGAGCACTGTCCTTGGGCTTTCTCAAGGTTAGAGCTCTACCACTTGAGCTACAGCACCACTTCTAGCTTTTTCTAGGAATCAAAACTGGGTCTTTGTGCATGCTATGCAAGTACTCAACTACCACTAACACAGATTCCAGGCCCATATCTCTGGTTTTCTAGTGCTATGTTTAGGGGTCTTTTCTGGAGGAAGAGGGAGTAGATTTGGGCATGGTTGGGCATTTTGATTTGTGTGAAGTTGTGTGACCCAAATGTCACTGAAAAAGTGTTTGTTGAGTGATGCTGCTGAAGCTATAGCAGATACCACAGGACTTCGAAAGGACAAAGGCAGTGTCCCCTGTTCTGGGAAGATTTGCTAACTTGTACCCCACCACCACCAAAAAAGAAAACAGAAAATTGTTCAAGGCACACTTACAAATTTCAGAATGTGTGTGGCCATATTCTTAACACAACAGGATGACGACAACACAGCCCCGGGCACGGCGCAGTTAGGACTCTGTGGCCCCCCACACACACACCTGTCTTTTCACAAAGCCCATAAATGCCTCAATGTCACTTCACTAAACAGCTGCTGGACGTGAATTTCCTTGTTGACTTAAGGGTTCACTGCCCAGCGCACAGCCTTAAATATTCATGAGGCAAAATTCCTGTACATTCCAGTGAACACAAAATCTTTCAGAACTGATCTGACAATCTGACCTTTAGAAAATCCTCTATTCCCCTTTCGTAAAATAGCTTAGGACCAGCACTCAAGCCTGAGTTGGCCCTGAGTTCAAGTTCCATGACTGATTAAACAAATAAATAAATGGTATTTTTCAAAAAGCCTTATAGTTCTTTCTACCTGAAAGAGACTCACAGAGAGTCCTTTGGACATTTTACTATTAGGAAAGAACTCACTAAAACAGTGTGATCCTAAATAATATAGATGAGGCCGGGCATGGTAGTTCACACCTATAATCCTAGCCACTCAGGAAGCTGAGATCTGAGGATCGTAGTTCAAAGCCAGCCCAGGCACTAAAAAGTCTGTGAGAGGGGCCGGGAGTTTGGCCTAGTGGTAGAGTGCTTGCCTAGCATGCACAAAGACCTGGGTTCGATTCCTTGGTACCACATACATAGAAAAAGCCAGAAGTGGTGCTGAGGCTCAAGTGGTAGAGCTCTAACCTTGAGAAAGTCCAAGGACAGTGTTCAGGCCCTGAGCTTAAGCCCAGGACTGGCAAAAAAAAAAAAAAAAAAGTCTGTGAGACTCTTATCTCCAGTTAATCACCAGAAAACTGAAAGTGGCCATGTGGCTCAAAGGGTAGGGAAATAGCCTTGAGCTGAAGAGCTCAGGACAATGCCAAGGCCCAGAGTTCAAGTCCCACAACTGACAAATAATAATAATAATAATAATAATAATAATAATAATAATAATAATGTAGATGATGACTGTGTCTATTTCCATTTATCTAGTAATTAGAAGCAGACTTGCAAGTTGGTCAGCCCAGCTATTTCCACAGTGTGGGGGCCACATGACTGGGCCCGCTAGGCTAATGCCTCATTGGCATAGTTTTGTGGGTGCCAAAGGCCCAGGCACCAAGGACTCCTGTTATATTAACTGGAGGAAAGTGGCACAATGTCTGGATTCCAAACTGGTTTATAAAAGTGAGTAGAGGGCTGGGAGTTTAGCCTAGTGGTAGAGTGCTTGCATAACATGCATGAAGACCCAGGTTCGATTCCTCAGTACCACATGTACATAGAAAAAGCCAGAAATAGTGCTGTGGCTCAAGTGGTAGAGCTCTAGCCTTAAGAAAGCCCAAGGACAGTGCTCAGGCCCTGAGCTAAAGGCCTAGGACTGGCAAATAAATAAATAAAAGTGAATAGACAGGAATTGCTGATCAACTTGTAGATTCTTAATTAGCATCCATATTTTTCAGACTACTTATATTTTTGCAGTCTTTCTTGCTCATGGCACCTGACGAGCCCTCTGCCTTTATAAGCCAATTGTGCAGTTACATACACAGAGCCATAAATGGGATTAAGGTCATCTTGTCTAGTTCCCTCACCCAAAGTGCTGAACTTAACTGGAATGAGAGATGGCTTCAGTTGTTTATTTCTGAGGACAAATTTCAAGTTTGTTTTAGATGAAATCAAAATATTCTCTCTGCAACAGCACTCCTGGCACGCCTATTTGAGGGAGGGAAGCAAATCAATAAAATGGAGAATTATTAATCTGTTTATTCATGGGTCACTAGAGGGGAGAATGCAGCTCGTTTTGAGAGCAGGCACCATATCAGTTCATCCATTCAATTTCTAGAAAGCAGCCATAGCATGTGGCCATTAAAAGAGAACTATTTTGCAAATACCTGAGTCTAAGAAAAATAATTTTTCCCTGCTATGTGGGGTCATCCCTGTGAGCTAAACTGCATGCCAGCACTTGGCTAGATACTAGTACCCAGAGGTTTTGTGCACCATGACAGATGTGTATCATTAATTCCTTCATTATATTTCCAATGTGGATAGCCTTTTTTCTTGTCTCAAAGTAGATAAGACCTGGGCCAAATATCCTAAGAGCTTGGTAGAATAAATACCAACATTGGATTCTCTTTAAAAAGCTGCTCTCTCAGGGTACAGTGGCTCATGCCTGTAATCCTAGCTACTCAGGAGGCTGAAATATGAGGATTGCAGCTCAAAGTCAGCCTGGGCACTGAAAAGTCCATGAGACTCTTAATCTGCAATTAATTACCAGAAAAACCGGAAGTGGCACTGTGGCTCAAGGGGTAGGGCGGTAGCTTTTAGCTGAAGAGCTCAGGGATAGTGCCCAGACCCAGTGTTTAAGTCCCAATACAGACAAAAAAAAGAAAAAACTGTTCTCTTAAAATTAGGCAGTAGCTCTACAATGAAGAAAAATAGAGTGAAGACTGATGACTAACACTAATAATTTTTATGTGTATGGTTTATTTCTCATATATTGATTCTCTACATGTCTACAAATTTCTAAGATGTTACCTAGAAAAACTTCAAAAAAAATAGAAAAGCAGTATTCTTTGTGACAGAAAAATGTGTAAAGTCCTTGGGTGATTTTTTGACATTTTCTTTCCGAGGCACTTAATGAACATGTGCTAAGACCCCTGTCTTAGATCCTCAGCAGGAAAAATTAAATTAGTTATCCAAGTTCAGCTCTAATAAGTTAGAAATGACAAGAGTCTGAGAATCATTTTCCCTCTCTGGTGCGCTGCTGCGTAGTCAGTTTCCGTAGTCAGTTTCCCCGCTTACACAGCATTTGTTGAAAAACAAAGTAAGATTGGAAGCCCTAAAAAGTAAACGTTAAAAGAAGAGCAGTCTAGGAAGAAAGTGGGGGTCAGGGGCCCAGCTGGGAAATGGGATGGTCAATGTAGATGTTGTAAGAGCAGGAAGATGTTCTCACCACTCCCAGGGGAGAGGTAAAATATATGGCTAGACAGACAAAAGACATTCCAGACTTGACTCCCCAGACCACCCGCTTTTGTGTTACACACTAAGGCCTGAGATTGCTCATTCTACAACAAATGGCAGTTTAATTTGGAGTTGGTCGGTGTTGCTGCTAGATAACACTGGTTCTTTTTTTTTTTTTTTTTTGTCAGTTGTGGGGCTTGAATTCAGGGGCTGGGTGTGGTCCTTGAACCCTATGGCTCACCCAAGAGCTCTACTACCCTGAGCCACAGTGGTACTTCCAGTTTTCTGGTGGTTGATTAGATATCAGAGTCTTATGGACTTTTGTGCCCGGGCAGTCTCTGAACAGCAGTCCTCAGATCTCAGCCTCCTGAGTAGCTAGGATTACAGGTGTGAGCCTAGATGCCTGGCTGTCACTGGTTCTTAGTGCTGTGTATCCAGATACAGTGTGTGTGGTGTGTGCGTGTGTGTATCTTGAACTCAGAGGCTCATACTCCTACTTGGCTTTTTCTACTCAAGGCTGATGTTTTGCCACTTGACCCACCCACCTCTCAATTTCCAGCTTTGTTGTTGTTTTTGTTGTTGTGGGTCATGGGACTTGAACTCTGGGCCTGGGTGCTACCCCTATACTCTTCAGCTCAAGGCCCTACCCTTGAGCCATACCCACTTCCCATTTTCAAGTGGTTAATTGGAGATAAGAGTTCCTGGACTTTAATACCCAGGGTGGTTTTGCACTGTGATCCTCAGATCTCAACCTCCTGAGTAGCTAGGATTACAGGTGTGTCCCACCAGTGTCCAGCTCAGATACAGTATTTGTGGAGCACAAAAGTCTACCAGATGAGCATAAGAAACTTGAAAGACTGCAAAACAGGTAGCATTAGACACAGCATGATAGATTTATATGAATAGAAATCTAGCTATGACGTCAGTACATTGAAGGATATGATTTGTTGACTCCTGTTTGAGAGAATGAAAGCTGCTCAGGTAAGTAATACCTACCAACAGTTTACAAGAAAAGCTGACTTGGGGTATGAGGGAAAAGGAAACGCTTGCATCTTACTATTGATCCACCTAGGAATCAGAACCAGAATCAACATAGCTGTGACACAGCTGGACTCAATGCACTGATTAGAGAAGTAAAGTACTAAAATTGGCTGTGGGCTGGGAGTGTAGCCTAGCAGTAGAGTGCCTGCCTAGCATGCAAGAAGCCCCGGATTCCTCAGTACCACATACATAGATAAAGCCAGAAGTGGTGCTGTGGCCCACGTAATACAGTGCTAGCTCAAGGACATTGCCCAGGCCCTAAGTTCAAGCTCCAGCACTTGCAAAAAAATAAAAAGTTAGTTAGCTGGAATGAAGCACTAGTGGCTCATGCCTATAATCCTAGCTACCCAGGAGGCTAAGATCTAAGGACCACAGTTCAAAGCCAGCCTGGCCAGGAAAGTGTGTGACTTTTTAGCTGAAAACGGAGCTGTGGCTCAAGTGGTAGAGATCTAGCAGTGGATAGAAAAGCTCAGGTACAGCATCCAGACCCTGAGTTCAAGCCTCAGAATTGGCATACGCGTGCGTGCGCACATGCACGCACGCACACACACACACACACACACACACACACACACACACACACACACACACACACACACACACAGAGTTGTCTGGGGTCTGGAGATGCAGCCCAACAGTAAAAGATACCTCACATGTGCAGCAACCTGGATTTGACACCCCTGATGTGGCAAGAAAAAAACATTCAGTTTGCCAGATTTATGTGAACTAATTTCTGGGTTCTCTATTTTGTTCTCTTGGTCTACACATTGGTTTTTATATGAGTACAAAAAATTGCCTTGTAAAAGGAGAAAAATTTCCCCAGGATAAGAGCAGTTAAAAACCACTCCAAACTGGGTTTTGTTGCTCATTTTTATTGGTGTAGACTTTATTTCTCGGAACATCATCAATTCTGATGCTCCAAGGCCCATCACCAGCTATCTGTAAGCCTTTGTCTCCTACTCTGTAAAATGGAGAAAAACATTTGCCTTCTCGGAGTGAAGATAAAATGAGATGCTGCATTCAGGTGAACCCTAGCCATTCAAAGAATTATATAGACACTAAATATATATTCCCTATAGTCTTGAGGTATCGATTCAGATTTCCATTACACAATGAATGTACTGACATCATCTGTGTGTCTCTTACCAAAAAGCAACCTGTGTTTTGAGCATGATAAGCATTAGACACTTCCTTATAGTGGTAGCTGCAAAGAAATCTTCAGGACAGGTTACTAAAGGTCACAGCTACATATAGTAGTAATCCTCTGAGCAATCTGAGTCCCATTCCAAGCCTCAATTTGCAAACAGTAAAAAAAAAAGCATGCATTATGAGACATAGTGGCTGTTCCTAAAACCCACATAAGCAATCAGGGATTGCCCATTGGAGACGGTTGAGAGTCTAAACACTTTTAGGAAAGTATATATAACTAACCAATATTGAATTTGCATCAAAAATTATAACCTTAAAGAAAAATCAACTTTACAGGTTTGGGGAAAATAATAGGATTTATTTTTACAACACATTTTCCCAGGAACTTAATGTTATTGGAAAGCTGTTTGCCAAGCAATTTACTCCATACACCATTTCCCATCTACCCGCAGCTACAGTCATGGAGGCTAGCCTGAGGTTGCCATGGGTGATAGTTAAACTCCCTCAGCAGACCCAGAATATATGTCACTCAAGTGCTACCTCAAGGCTTAGTATACACTGTAGGTGAAAGAATTCATCAAAGACCTTGTCCCAAGCCGGACACTGGTGGCTCACGCCTATAATCCTAGCTACTCAGGATCATGGTTCAAACCAGCCTGGCAAATCATCTCCAATTAACTACTAAAAAGTAGGAAGTGAAGCTATGGCTCAAGTGATAGAGTGTTAGCTTGAGCAAAAAAGCTCAGGGGCAACTCCCAGGCCCTCAGTTCAAGCTCCAGAACCAGCACATGCGCGCGCAGGCACACACACACACACACACACACACACACACAAACATTTTCTTGTTTATATATACAAGATATTGATATTTGAGGTAACTTGTGATCCATTTTACTATTCCCTAAACAATACTAAAGGGAATATTTGCAGGATAAACTGCAATTTCCAAAGAATAAATGCATTATTTCTCTGTACATTTATTTATTTGTTTTCCTTCTACCTTCCCTCTCTTCTTCCTTCTTGCTTTTCTACTTTCCTTTTCTTTCTTTCTTCCTTCCTTATCATCCTTTTTCCCTTGCTTTCTTTCCTTCCTTCCTTATTTTTTCAGGGGGTTGGTCGTTGGGCTTGAACTCTGGGCCTGGGCGCTGTCCCTGAGCTTTTCAGCTCAAGGCTACCACCCTACCCCATAAGCCACTGTGCCACTTCTGATTTTCTAGTGGTTAATTGGAGATAAGAGTCTCAGGTCCTTTTGTGCAGGGACTGGCTTTGAATCTTGATCCTCAGATCTCAGCCTCCTGAGTAGCAAGGATTACAGTTGTGAGCAACCACTCCCAGCTTCCTTCCTTCAGGTTTTTAATATTCCAAGCTAGACTGGCAAAAAGAAAAAAAAAAGGCAACAAAAGAGAGAGGGAGAAAAGGGTTGGGAGGAAATGGAAAGAGAAAAAGAAAGGAGGCCGAGAGTGTGGCCTATCTAGTGGTAGAGTACTTGCTTAGTGTGCATGAAACCCTGGGTTCAATTCCTCCCTACCACATACACAGTAAAAGCCAGTAATGCTGTGAGCACTAGTCTTCAGAAAGCCCAAGGACAAGGTAAGACAGTAGCCTTGAGCTGAAGAGCTCAGAGACAGTGTCCAGGCCCAGAGTTCAAGCCCCATGACTGACAGAAAAAGAAAAAGTAAAAGTAAACCCAGTGGCCAGGAGTTTGGCCCAGTGGTAGAGTGCTTGCCGAGCATGCATGAAGACCTGGGTTTGATTCCTCGGTAGCACATACATAGAAAAGGCTGGAAGTGGTGCTGTGGCTCAAGTGGTAGAGCTCTAGCCTTGAGAAAGTCCAAGGACAGTGCTCAGGCCCTGAGTTCAAGCCCCAGGACTGGCCAAAAAAATAAAAGTAAGCCCAAGGAGAGTGCCCAGGCCCTGAGTTCACGGCTCAGGACTGGGCAAAAAAATGAGAGGGAAATGAAAGAAAGAAGGGGGAAAATGAATGAATGAATGAATGAATGAGAGGGAGAAAAAGGAAGGAAGGGATGGGGGAGGGGTGGAGGGAGAACAGAGAGAGGGAGAAGGAGAGAGAAAGAGAAAGAGAGAGAGAGAGAGAGAGAGAGAGAGAGAGAGAGAGAGAGAGCGCAGACCCCAGTGGAGCCCATCAGGGCAAGCCCAGCGCTCTCTGTGTTCTTTCTGCCTGACAGTTGAATCTCAAATGTCATGAATTGGATCTCCCTTGACTTGAATAATGGAAAGTCTCCATCTCTTAACCCTGACCTCCAAATCCCTATCTTTTCAGAAAATGTGTTTTATATAAACATGTGGACACCATCATCTGCCTAAGAAAATACGTCTGCTTTTCATCTTTCTTCTATTCTAATCTCGTTAGTGTTTGAAGAAGTCAATCTTTTAGAAGAAAGTCTGGGAGCACAGCCTCACTTTTTGGTGTAGACATACTTGGAAAGCATACTTGGCGAAGTATTTTTATGGAAATGCGTTTCATGCTGCATCTGTTGGGGTCAATTTTGCAGAACCATGCCATCCTCACAATAAATCCTCACTCAGCCCTTGGTGGGGTTCAATACTTTTCTTACTCTCCCCACCAACCATAGCCTTGTGCTGTCAGGAAAAATTTAGGATTGTAGAAATGGTCTTCAGATACAGCTTCAATGCCATGCTTTTATTGGAAAATAATACATGCATTACTAGTGTCTACTGAATAGTGATTCCTATTTGGAAGAATCTAATATTATAAAACACATTTCAGAAAAGTAATAAGTAGCTGAGGGTAAACGCTCTGCCTTTGCCTGCTAGAAGTAATTCTTCTAGAAAGTGGAACTGTGGCTCAAAGTAGTAGAGCACTAGCCTTGAGCTGAGAGATTCAGGGACAGTTCTCAAGCCCTGAGTGTAAGCCCCCCAACCAACAAAACAAAAAGAAGAAGTAATTTTTCTGGTACATAATAATACATAGATGGTATGTGTTTCCACATATCTTACATATATTCTCTGCTTAACAAAGCCATGGAAATGTTAAATTTTGCATTGTATAGAAGGAGAAACAAAGTCATAGAAGTTAATTTCTCAGAAATTATAAATGGAGAAATAGTACAAAACAATAGCTAGTGTCCAATCTTAATATACCGAATTTATTATGTCTCAGATAATAATGCCAATTCTTGATCTATATTCAAGAAACTCATGCTAGGAGAATATCTAAATAGAAAATGTTAAGAATTTATAAACAGGGGCAGGAAGTGTGGCATAATGGTAGAGTGCTTGCCTAGAATGCATGAAGCCCTGGGTTCAATTCCTCTCATACACAGAAAAGCTGGAAGTGTTGCTATGACTCAAATGGTGGAGTGTTAGCCTTGAGAAAACTCAAGGACAGTGCCCAGGCCCTGAGTTCAAACTCCAGAATGGGCAAAAAAAAAAAAAAGGTTTTATAAACAAAAGAAATACTTTACCTGAATCACCCTGAATGACTCTTCATTTAAAAGAACTTTTAAAATGGAGCAGCATTCAAGTATTAAGCCAAATTCTGAAAATTGAGTTATCTGCATATTTTACACATTGCGAAATCCCTATAAAAGTAACCTAATAAATTGTGCCATGTGTGTAATTTGTCTTAAGTAACTTCATATGATGCTTATAAATTCTAACATTGCAAATAAATTGGTACCAGTTTTGACTCTCACTATACCAATAACCAAGGTTTCAGAAAAATAAAAGAGAAAACTTTGAAGTAACTAAAGTCAAGTCTGACATGGAAAATAAGACAAAGTTTCCTATTTTTACTTTATAGAATATATAGAAGTAACTCTTAGTCATCCCTTAGAACATTTAGGATCAATATTTTCCAGTCAAATAATGAATACTTTTCATTAGGACAAAAAACATACTTCTTTAGATTTGCTTATCTTTATATATCTATTTTAATCTATTATTAAAGTAAGTTCAATATACAAACGATACAAACGTATTGGCCTACTTGCAAAAAACATATGATGTTATAATTACTAAATCTGAAAGGGTTATATTATGATACTTTCAGCCATCTTTTTCTTTGGGGTGTGTGTGTGTGTGTGTGTGTGTGTGTGTGTGTGTGTGTATACACACCAGTATTTGGGGCTTGAATTCAGGGTGTTGGGCTCTCACTTAACTTTTTCTACTGAAGCTGGCATTCTACCATTTGAGCTACACCTCTCTTCCCAGCTTTTTGCTAGTTAGAGATAAAAGTCTCACCATGCTGGGCACTGGTGCCTCACTGTAATCCTAGCTACTCAGGAGGCTGAGATCTGAAGAGCATGAGTCAAAACCAGCTCAAGCATGAAAGTCCGTGAGACTCTAACTCCAATTAACCACCAGAAAATACAAGAGTGAAGCTGTAGCTCAATGTGATAGAGCACTAGCCTTGAGCAGAAGAGCTCAGTGACAGTGCCCAAGCCCTGAGTTCAAGCCCCATAATTGACAATTTTTTTAAAGGGTCTCACCAGTATATCTACCTGGACTCATTATGAACTTTCATCTTCAGCTCTGAGTGTTCTGAGTAGCTAGGATTACGGAGGTGAGCCGCCAGCACCCACATAGTCAGCCTTCGTAATTAGTTAGTCTACACTAATTTTCTGTGGCACTGGTTCTCAGACATTTGGCTTGTTGTTTAGTAAGAATAAGTTTCAGATTTGCTAGATGCAAACAGTTCTGGATAGAAGGGGGTCAGAGATGCTGTCAGTGCAATGCAAAGCCCTAGGGTGACCCCTGGCATTGAAAAGAAACAAAGTAAGTGGGGATTGGAAGCACAGCTCATCTGCTAGCAGGCACAAGGTCCTGAGTTCAAACTACAGATCACCACCAAATTTTGTGTGCAGGAGGGTTGTTGGTTTGTTTGCTTTTCTTTTTCTTTTATATTTGTCAATTTTGGGGTTTGAACTCTAGGCCTGGGTGTTGTCCCTGAGCTCTTCAGCTCAAGGCTACCATCCTACCCCTTGAGCCAAAGAACCACTTCTGGTTTTCTGGTGGTTAATTGGAGATTAGAGTCTCACTGACTTTAGTGCCAAGGCTGGCTTTGAACCATGATCTTCAGATCTCAGCCTCCTGAGTAGCTAGCATTGCAGGCATGAGCCACTGCGCCCGGTTAACCACCAAAATTTTTTTTAAAAAAAGTCAAAAAGATATATTTCACATCATGTGAGATTCTTTTGTAGTTTAGATTTATTGTTCAACTAATGCGTAATATAATATATAATAAGTATTTGGGTTTATAGAATATCATGTCTCAATGCATGTACACATGTTTGAGTCAGAATGAACATATTTCTTTAAAGACTTATCATCCATTTACAATGAAAACAATGTTCCCGCTCCCCATCTTTCCTTCCAACACAGTCTGTACTGAAACACAAGCTTTCAAAATCAGGAAGTAGAGACTGAGAATGTGGTCTAGTGGTAGAGTGCTTGCCTAGAGGAAAAAAGAAAAGGGAAAGCACAACCTGGTTATCACGCTTTCACCTCTTCAGGTCCCTAACTCTCAGACCCACTGCAGAGAACTCCCCACCCTGTCTTCAGGGCATGGGTAACATCCTCAAAGACCAACAGCTCTGAGGCCCTCTGGGTTCCCAGAATCTAACACCAGGTCCCTTACAAACTCTTCTGCTGCCTAGTTCTCACATTCGGTTATTCTCTCATCAATTTAAGTGCTCGTATATTTTAGAGATGGTTCCCATGTTGTCTTTAGCCTTTGTGGAGTTGAGCAAAAACATTCCCAAGGCAGAAGTATGTGTTTGATCATCTGCTTTTATTGGTCAGATTTCCTTGCTCCCCTTGCTTGTCATCTTTCCCTTTGTGTAAAACTCTTTCCCAGCAGATAGGAAACACTACATTACCAAATACCCAAGTCCTTCTATAACCCAAAGTTAATTCCTACTTATTTCCAAATGGTTAATAATGCCTTTTCCTCTTCTCTTTTTCCTAATTATTTTTATTATAGAGGAAGAACACCAAATGAAGGGAAAGAAGACAAGAAAAGAGTTTAAAAAGAAGAAAAATTACTCAGAGGAAGATGACAGAATTGAAAAAATTGATGTTCCCAGAGCTACCTAGGCAATTACCACCAAGATTTCCCTGCAAAGAGATAGCAGCAGACATCTGTGGGGATTTACAGCACCGAAGAGAAGGGAAAGAGCAAGAAAGTTCCGAGATGATTCAGTGGTCACTCATGAATGAACTCCATACTGGGAAGAAAGCTTCATAGCGTTCTCACTACTCAGCCGTATATAACAATATTTAGTCTTCCTATAGGAGCACCGTGCCAGCTGAGGTGTGATGGTTGATGGGATGGTACACAGCCAAATGGTAGCAAAAATAAGACAGCAGCTGGGCACAGGTGGTTCACACTTGTAATGCTAGCTACATAGGAAGCTGAAATCTGAGGATGGTAGTTTGAAGCCAGCCTGGGTAGGAAAGTCCAAGAGAATCTTATCTTTAATTAACCGCCAAAAGACCAGAGATGGAGGTGTGGTTCAAACCAATAGAGAGCCAGCATTCAGTGATAAAAGGGTGCTGAGAGCCTGTACCCTTGCCCTGAGTTCAAGCCCCAGTAATAATAATCATCACAAAAATCATCATCATCATTAAGACAGCACAGGGAGAAGGGTCCCAGCTACATGTGTTCCCAGCTGCTAAGAGAAATGACCCATAAGTTCTAACTGCTTTTTTGAAACTTGAGATAAACATAATAATTTATAAACCTTGATTCCCGTGATGAAAAATTATAATCTGGTGTGTTGCCTGATTTACTGCTTCTGCATCTGAAATGCCCATGGAAGCAGGAAAAAAAACTATGCACCTTACAATGCTATGGCATAAATTTTGAATGCCTATATCAAGTAATAGCATGCATATTTAAAACTTGAAGCAGTGTAGTTCACACAGATGCAAATTTTTTTTTTTTTTTTGCCACTCCTGGGCTTGAGCTCAGAGCTTGAGCACTGTCCTTGGACTTTCTCAAGGCTAGAGCTCTACCACTTGAGCCTCAGCACCAGTTCTAGCTTTTTGCTGTGTATGTGGGGTACCAAGGAATCTAACCCGGGTCTTCGTGCGTTCTAGGCAAGCACTCTACCACTAGGCCAAACTCCCAGCTCCCGATCTAAGTCCACATCTTTTTAACCTTTGGTTCTAGTACTATGGACATCCACCAGATATAAGCATTTAGGAGAAAGTGATTGTGTCAAATTTTTTCCTACAAGTTTAATTTCCTGTTATCTTAGAGACAGATGTTAAGCAGGGACAGAAAGCTATGCGTGACAGTGATGCATAGCTGATACAACTTGAACCTCCACAGCTGCTGGCCACTGGGTTCCAGTAGCATGAAGGACACAACTCATCCCTACTCATCCCTCTTCTGTGCTTTTCACTCCAGCAAGACTTCACAAGGATGGCTCCCTAGCATAGATAGATAGGCTGCCAGATGACTGTTCAGCCAATTTAGCCAAGAAGGGACCCAGGTCAGAAAACAAAGTGAAAGGAACTCACTGCCTCGGATAGGACCAACATAGGCTTTAAAGACCAATAGAACTAGCCAGGCACTGGTGGCACTCGTGGCTTACACTTGTACTACTGGCAACTCAGGAGGCTTAGATCTGAGGATCATGGTTCAAAGCCAGCCTGAGCACTAGAGAACGTGAGATTCTTATTCCTAATTAACCTCTAGAAAATAGAAAGTGGGGCCATGGCTCCAGGGGTAGAATGGTAGCTTTGAGCTGAAGAGCTCAGGGACAGCACCCAGACCCAGAGTTCAAGCCCCATGACCCACAAAAAAAAAAAAAAAAAAAAAGCCAGAAATGGTGCAGTGACTCAAATGGTAGAGCTCTAGCCTTGAGAAAATCCAAGAAGAGTGTTTCAAGCCCCAGGACTGGCAAAACTAAAATAAACATTTAATTCAGTGCTTGGGATGTTGCAAAAATAAAGTTGGTGGTGATTACCTGAAATCATTTACACACCCCGACTTTTGCTAGACATACTTTTACTGGCAAATAGAAAAATCTATAATCTGCTGTGAGGTTTAGAATACTTGGCTGCTTACCAGTCACTCCCTTTATCCCTGCTTATCTAGTACTTCAGTACCTAGAAATGAGAAGTTCTGGCCAATTAATTAAGAAGATTGTCAGGATAAATGATAAGGAGACATGTGAAACAGAATCTCTCAGGCACAACCAATCAAACCCATCCTACTTGCTTCCAAAAGCACCACACGCCTAATGGCCATGTTCTACTAAAATCAAGAAAGATTACGCCATTCCAGTCTGCACGTTGATCCATGTGGTAGACGAACTGTCTCAGATAAATAACATATTCTTCCACTTTACCCTCTTCAAGTACAAAATTTCCTTTTCAAAATGTTAATGAACTTCTCTCCATTTACTTTAGATGTTCGATTGTTTCAGGTTTACAGCAAGAATGGAAGTCAACTGAATGAGAAATCTCTGAATCTGGGGGCTGGGAATGTATCTTAGTGGAAGAGTGCTTGCCTAGCATGCATGAAGCTCTGGGTTTCATTCCTCTCTACCACATAAACAAAAAAGGCCAGAGGTACTGTGGTTCAAGTGGCAGAGTGCTGTCCCTGAGAAAGCTCAAGGACAATGTGCAGGCCCTGAGTTTAAGCCCAGAACTGGCAAAGAAAAAAAAGGGGGGGGGGAAGGAGGAGGATAGGGAGGGAGGAAAGGAGGAAGGGAGGAAGGATGGATCTCTCCTGTATCTCTCAAAAACTTTGTGTTGTATACTTCCCAGAGAAGATTCTTATGTTTATTACTCCAGACAGTTTTCCATTTTATGTCATGTTTAAAAGGCCTATAAAGGAGAATTAAAAATTTAAGAGGTGTGATGTATAAAACTGTGTTTCAAACTGACTCCTGGAGCCTGTGCTGGAAGGGGTTGAAGGGTTGCTCTCCGGTCCATACCAGGAGATAAGAGAAAGTTTCCTTGAGGGAAAAATTAGATGGGGTGAGGGTAGAAAAGAGAAAGAAGAGGGAGAGAGATTCAAGAAAGTATAGTATTGCAAATAAGTAAACATTGTATTGTGCTTTACAATAGGTAGAAAACCCACCCACTGTTTGTTATTCTTCCAACTAGCAGTATTTTAACTGATTAAAGACCAAAGTACTTCATATCTCCTCTGATCTGGAGAGGAAGACCAGACAGGTTACTCTTTTCCAAAGAAAATCTTGGTATTCCAGGTATGGTAACTGATAAGCTACACACACACACACACACACACACACACACACACACACACACACACACACACACACACACACACACACACACAGAGTGCTCCTTGTGCTACTTCTGCATTTATCCAGATGAGGCTCACTGGCTAATGACTTGAAAATAGAAGCAATTTCATTTCTGTTGTAGTTGTTGTTGTTTTTGTTTGAGACAAGGTCTTTACTGTAGTCCTGGCTGGCTTAGAACTCACCATTCAAAGCTTCAGACCCAGATGCTGAGCCATAGATATACCCCACCACACTTGGCTGAAAAGCAAATTTTTCTAAGAACAAAACTAACGATCTATTATTTATGCTACCTGAAAACAAAGAATAAATAATTCACAAGTAATTCAAGTAGCCAACTTTATTCAGTGGTTTTGAGTTTGTCTCAAGCTTAGTTTATTGTTTGAAGAGCTAACCAGAGACTAGACCAATTAGCTTAAATTTTAACTTTTTCCTCTTTCAGCTCTGTCCCTTCAGAAAAAAAAAAAGACATATTTGTACAGAGAAAAGACCAGGGGCTGGGAGTTTGGCCTAGTGGTAGAGTGCTTGCCTATCACGCACAAAGAACCAGGTTCGATTCCTTGGTACCACATACGTAGATTCCTTGGTACCACATACATAGAAAAAGCCTGAAGTGGTGCTGTGGCTCAAGTGGCAGAATGCTAGCTTTGAGGAAAAAGCCCAAGGACAGTGCTCAGGCCCTGAGTTCAGTCCTCAGGACTGGCAAAAAAAAAACCAAAAACAAAAAAACAGAAACTTGCAAGAGATATACATGAAAGGACATAAACTGAATTGTCCTCCAATTTCAGAATAGACTAATTCTCTGTCCTTCAACAGCAAAAATGGGTACAAGACTGCCCAGCCTGGATAACACTGATTTGCTGATATGTGGCTATCATTAACCTTCAGGCCACTGATTTTCCTCTCAGAAACAAACTCTTTTGTCAAGCTCTGGTGGCTCACATCTGTAATCCTATATGATTCCAGAGGCTCAGATCTAAGAATGGCAGTTTAAAGCCAACCCATGCAGAAAAGTCTATGAGACTCTTATCTCCAGTAAACCAGCAAAAAGCTAGAAGGGGAGCTTTGGCTTAAAGTGGTAGAGAACTAGCCTTGAGGGGGAAAAGAAATTTTTAAGCCCAGGAATAGTACCTAGGCCCTAAGTTTAAGCCCCAGAACTAGCACACACATGCAAACATATATGCAAACACACACACACACACACACACACACACACACACACACACACACATGCACAAGTATTTTGTGGCTGCTGAACTTGTCATTCAAATAACATAACCTGACAGTTTAGAGTATGTAGAAAACACATTTCCATAAGCTGTAGCTCAAATTAAGTTTCTCCATTCCAAGTTTTCATGAATGCTGTGGGTCTAATAGGGATAATTTACCAATTACATTATGGCTTCATCGCTATATAAGAAAAGAATTCAAAAGGGAGAAGCAAAATCTATAATTCTGAATTGAGTGACCAATTAAACATTTTGTTCTTGGTACCAAAATATATATTCTCTGGCCTAATCATAAAAGGAATTTAAAATTAACTGTCTAAAAAAAAGACAACTGCATTCATCTTAACTTACTATAATATTTTGTTGGATATAAAATAGTCTGAGTTTCTATTTCTGTTTTTTCCTAGCTTTCTTGGAATGAAGCATTTTTTACCCCTTCAATATTAGAGATTAACATATTAACAATTAGGCTTCATGCCACACACCAAAAGAAATCATAATCATTCCTACTTTATGTTTAGTGCTTCCTCCATTACTCACTAAATTATTTTCCTTCATCTTTTCACATATTTTTGAACTACCAAGGATCCTATTTAGAGACTTAATTCATGTACCATTCTTCACTCTCTCATCACCACCCAAACCCAGCTCTACTCACTTGCATCAAGAAAACTGGAAGGGGCCAGGAGTGAGGCCTAGTAGTAGAGTGCTTACCTAGCATGCACCAAGCCTTGGGTTCCATCTTTCGGTATCACATACACAGAAAAAGCCAGAAGTAGAGCTGTGACTCAAGTGTCAGAGCACTAGCCTTGAAGTGCTCAAGGAAAGTGCCCCAGCCTTAAGTTCAAGCCCTAGGACATGAAGAAGAAGAAGAAGAAGGAGGAGGAGGAGGAGGAGGAAGAGGAGGAGGAGGAGGAAAACTGAGAGTCCCCCATTAGTACTGGCTCTCTTCCATCCATTCTCCAACATGTGACCAGAAGGCTCTTTCAGAAATCTGCACAGAGCCCAGGGCGCTGGTAAATCAAGCCTATAATCTTAATCAATCAGGAAGCTGCAATATGAAAGTCAAGATTTTCAAGCCTCCCAAGGGAAAAAGAAAAAGGAAAGACTGTGAAATTTTTATCGCAAAATTAACCACCAAACAGAAGTGGAGTTATGGCCCATTGGTAGGGAAAAAAAACAACCTTGAGCAAAAAAGCTTAGAGACAGGGGCCATGCCTAGTGGTAGATTACTTGCCTAGTATGCCTGAAGCCCTACGTTTGATTCCTCAGCACCACATACAGAAAAAGCCAGAAGTGGTGCTGTGGTTCAAATGGTAGAGCACTAGCCTTGAGAAAGCTTGAGGACAGTGCCCAGGCCCTGAGTTCAAGCCCCAGGACTGGCATCAGAATACAAGACAAAACTCAAGTTCACCGAGAAGGTCCTGCAATGTCTCTGGTCTAGGGGTTTCCACGTACATTCCTGACACCACTCATTTCCTCACCTAATCCTGTTGGCCCTGTTGGTCATCTTAAAGTTCTGTCACTGCCCAGCTATGTGATCTTTCTGCTTACACTCCCATGTGCCTGCTTGGTGGAATCATCTTTGTCTGGTCCTTTTCCAGAGATTATTATTGCCCTGTGTGGGGGGAGGGAGAGTTGTTATTTTTTTGTTTTGTCATGTTTGTAGGGCTTGAATTCAGGGTCCGGGCACTGTCCTTGAGCCTCTTTGTGCACAAGGCTGGTGCTCTACCATATGACCACAATTTCACTTCAGATTTCAGGGGGTTAACTGGGTTTGGTGGGGAGTTTGGCCTAGTGGTAGAGTGCCTAGCTTGCACCAAGACCCGGGTCCCATTCCTTAGTACCACATACATAGAAAAAAGCTGGAAGTGGTGCTGAAGCTCAAGTGGTAGAGCTCTAGCCTTGAGGAAATTCAAAGACAGTGCTCAGGCCCTGAGCTCAAGCCCAGGACTGGCAAAAAGAAAAAAGAAAAAGAAAAATAAATTTCACAGTTTCCTGCCTGGGCTGGCTCTGAAGCACAGTCTTCAGCTCTCCTGCCTCCTGAGTAGCTAGGATTACAGACATGAGCCACCAGTGCCTGGCTCACCCTGTGGTTTTTGTTTTTGTTTTTTAATACATCCCTAATGGATTCTATGTGAATTTGTGGCTGCAAGTTTATCTTGATGGAACCCATGCTTCTGTCCTAGTAGCCAAAATACTGCCTTTTCTTTTTTAACATATTTTGCAAGGAAACGAATTGTATTCTCAACACTCTCAGTTCTGCTTTGGGGGCGGGGGAGGAGCATGAATAAGACTCACTTTGGAAAAAAGAAAAGTTAGTGCTCACATGTAGCATTTTTCTAACTTGTTACTCCTCAACTACTTAATCTCCAGGAAGAACCTGGAGAATGAATGCTAACAAAATAAGAATCGGGCAGGGTATCAGTGACTCACACCTATAATCCTAACTACTCAGGACACTAAGACCTGAGGATCACAGTTCAAAGCTAGCCTAAATAGACAAACTCAAAAGATTCTTATTTCCAATTAACCAGCCGAGAGTCAGAAGTAGAGGCATGCTTCAAGTGGTAGACCTCTAGTCTGCAAGGGAAACGCCAAGCAAATACTCAAGACCTACCTTCAAGTTCCACTACCAGTCACCCTCCTCTGCAACCCCTGCCAGTAACCCCCCCACCAAAAAAAAGCAGGGCTGGAGGCGGGGGAGGGGGATACAGCCATTAGTGTGCTACAATGAAAACCTGTGGATGATGAGAGACCACAAAGGCTTATCTTCACCTGGACTTGTAAACTATGCCTGCCCACCTGACAGCACAAAAAGGAAATGGGCCTCACACTATCTGAGAAACTGGAGTCTGCCATTAACCTGAATCTAGAAAATCAGAGATATTGCAACGCATGAAGATAGCAGCAGAGGAGGAAGGACAGAAGAGTTCTTTTGCTCTTCCACTGAATTTGAAGAATGAGGACCTGAAACTTCTCCCAGAGCAAAGACCTTTGCAGAGGTCCTCTGATGTCTTATCAGTGTTTGCTTGTCTTTGTTAGTTCTCGAGTGGCTGGTGGAGGACGTCCTAAGATCATCCATAGCATTGTTCTAATGTCTCCTAAGCTGGTGGCTAAAGAATCATTTAATGGAGACTGTATAAAGTGTCTACAGAGACCAGACTACATTGACTTGTAAAGTTTAGTGCTTCTAAGTACTGCTTTCAGGTTATCTTAAGGAAATATATCAAATAACAAACTCCATTGTGAAATACTCACATTCGTTTGTTTCACTTGCAGGAACAAAAATAATGATTTATTTTCTTTGACCACAAAATGATAATTGTAATCTGACTAAAACTTTGGAAACTGGGTTTATCTGAACCTAGAAAATGATTCTTTTCTTTTCTTTTTTTTGGGGGGGGGGTCTGAAGGGTTCATGCCCCAGGACTAGAATAATAATAATAATAATAATAATAATAATAATAATAATAATAATGAGAGAAAGAGACAGAGAGAGAACAATCCAGTATACACAATACTAAGCCTTGAATTAACAGCCTGGGCACTATCCCTTGGCTTTTTCACTCAAAAATGGCACTTTACCACTTGACCCACAGCTCCTTTTCTGGCTTTTAGGTAGTTAACTGAAAGTGTCATGGACTTTCCTGCCTGGGTGGCTTCAAACAGAGACCCTCAGATCACAGTCTTTTGAGGAGCTAAAGATTGCAGGCAGGAGCCACTAGTACTTGGCAGAAAAATAAAACTTCTTATGGCATTCGAATACTCCAAATTATAATTCTCACCTTTGGAACTGTTTTCTCAGTCCACTATTGAACAAAAGTTCTTCCTTTATGCCTTTATCCATTTTTGTGCACAGTAGACACAATAGAGGCTCAAAGAATTTAAGCACCATTTTCCATTCTGTTTGTTTTTTTTTTTTTCCGGTCCTGGGCTTGAGCTCAGGGCCTGAGCACTGTCCTTGGACTTTCTCAAGGCTAGAGCTCTACCACTTGAGCCTCAGCACTACTTCCAGCTTTTTTTTTTTTTCTATGTATGTGGTACTGAGGAATTGAACCTGGGTCTTTGTGCATGCTAGGCAAGCACTCTACCACTAGGCCAAACTCCTGGCCCCCCATTCTCTGTTTTTATTTGATTGTTTTATTTGATTGTTAAGTGCTGTTAATTCTTTCTTTGTAAGTAATGTTATAAGAGCAAACAATATAGACTCAGCTGAAAAGCACCAAGGGCATAAACTTTGCAAGCAGCAACCCTAAGCACCAATACTAATCTCAGCCATGTTTTTTATTTGTTTCCTAGACAAGACAGGCAAGCAGAACCGTTGACTTGAAGCTATGTTTTATTTGGGACAGGGGAGTATTATATAATGGATTGCAATGCTCAGTGCCTTTGGGACAGTAACATTGTACATGGCGTGACAGGAAGCAAAAAGCGTAATGGGCCTTTTTAACTAGCATGCACACACCCCAGCTTCGGCCATTGGAGAGTGGTCTTATTGAAGCTGTGATTACTCTGGAATGGTTTCCTGCTTTCTCAGCAGTGCTCTTTTTCCTGAGTTCAAGCTCCAGGATTGGCAAAAAAAAAAAAAAAAATAGACTATGGCTGAGAGGCCAGGAGTATGGCCTAGTGGTAGAGTGCCTGCCTAGCATGCATGAAGCCCTGGGTTCTATTCCTCAGTACCAAAGCCAGCCCGGGCAAAAAGTGCATGAGACTCTTATCTCCAATAAGCCACTCAGAAAAAGCCAAAAGTGGTGCTATGGTTTAAGTGGTAGAACATTAGTCTGGAATACCAAGAAGCTCAGGGACAGGAAGGCCCTGAATCCAAGCTCCAAGACCAGCAAAAGAAGAAAGAAGAAGAAATGTTAATAATACCTGCAATCTATCCTATTGAGAAAACAGATGTAGTCCCTGCTTGATGACATACTAATTACTTCGGTGATCTCTCTAAGTATAGAGAGCCATTGAAAACTCTTCACAAACTGATGATGAAAATCTAGCAATATATTACCAATGATCAGAAACTAGCTCTGTTTGCTTTCTTGGAATAATGTATTTTCATTGTTCTGTTCTTATAAGAGGGAGGAGGAAGGCTTTTGATTGGGTAAGAACTGCCCAGAACTCAATATCCATCTACCTGGAAAGTTTTTAGTTTGTCCTCACCCTGTCAACTCATGGGTCAGTGGTTGGATCAGTGGACCGAATCACTTTCCCACACTATTTACACAAGACATGGATGCTGATAAAATATTATCTCAGTCAGGAAACAGCAGACCTGAGCCCCACGAGTGTTCTCCACATATCCCCTCATGGTGAGAAGCCACCCAGGCTTAGATGCCATCCAGGCTTAGATGCCATCCATGACTGAGTGTTACCAAAGGGGTCATGGGGAAAAGATTGCATGATCAAAAACCAAAGGCAAAGTCTGGAAAGATACAAGAGCAAAAAAAAAGACTTTGGGCACATTCAAGCTTTGTTCAAATAATTTATAACTAGTATTTTAGGTTCACTTTTCTCCTCTCCCTTCGAAAGCAACATTCAATCGAGTTCTAATTTGTATTATTAGTAAATAAATTCACGATTTCCAATTTCTTACCTTGGCCACAGCCCATACTCTACATACTCCATCTCCTCTAACTTTGTTGTTATTAACCAAACAAGTAGAAGCAGAAGCCACAAGTTTTTAAGAGAGTGGTTCTCATTAAAAAAAAAAAAATCCCATTACCTTCAATGTTAAAAAAAGAAGAAGAATGAAGGAGAGACTAGTCAGGCGCCAGTGGCTCACATCTGTAATCCTACCTACTCAGGAAGCTGACCTCAGGATCACGGTGCAAAGCCAGCCTGAGAGATTCTTATCTTTAATTAACCACCACCAAAAAGCTAGAAGTGGAGCTGTGGCCCAAATGGTAGATCACTAGCCTTTAGGGGAAAAGCTAAGAGAGTATCTGAATGCACACACACACACACACACACACACACCTCACTGATTAATGTAGAAATATCAAATTCTTCTTTGGGAGAAGCCAGGTGTACACATGACTACTTTTAAATCTTTGCCCTTTAAAACTTACAACTATTCTTTAGCTTTTTTCTATAAACTAACTCTATAACTATACTCCTATTGTCGCTGTGTGCTTTAGGTTCCAATCAATCCCTGTGATATGCAAATGAGAGCTACGTATATTTTCTATTCTGCCCTCTCTCCACACTTTTCTTTGTAGGCTACCCAGCTAGGCTTATTTCAATGCCTCCATTCTGACTTTTCTTCCTCTTCCTTCTTTTCATCTCTTAAGTGACAACCCTGTCTAAAACTGTCAAATAAATTATCTAAGTTTTTCAAAATAAAGTAGAACCGGGCAGAGTGAATAGCACAAAACCTTTCTGCACGAACTAGCCATATGCTTGTCATTCCATCTCCACGGCTTTTACAATCCCCTCTCTGAGGGCCTGGGTGTTACGGGGTGTGTAGAGATGGGAGGAAACCCAGCCAAGAACACAGGGGATTAGCTTGCTTTCTTCTCTGTTCATCTTTTATTGCCCTTCTGAGGTTTCCTTGCAAGATCTGTTCCATTGTCTATCTCTATGTACCTTTGAGAACTAATCGGGGTTTTACAAGCCTACTTCTTGTCCAGAGAATAAGTAAAAAGAAGTGGGTTTTTGTTTTTGGTTTTGGTTTTTAGGGGTTTTGTAATGCCACAGCAATGGAATTCCAGAATGGGAATGGATTTTAATTAGGACTCAAATTTACATCTCCTTTCAGCTTTGTCTTGATCCATCCACTTCAAGAAGGAAAAAAAAAAAAAACTGAAAGAAGGTATGTCTGTAAAAAATATATTTTGTGTTTTTTACTTAATTTCAATAAACAACTAGTCTAGTAGTTATTTCTACAGCCAAAGGTTTTGAATCCAGCCTTTCTGTAGCACATATGACTCTCGAATAATTAAGTCATGACAGTATTATTGCAAGTCACCACAACTGCTTAAAACAAAAGCCAGAATCAGTGTGGTCCAGCAGGAGAGAAAAAGAATATTCTGGGCAGTGTATGTTGTAGCTCAGTGTTAGCAGTGTTAGGGTGCAAGCTTAGGATCATGAGGCTTTACATTCAACTGGTAGCATCACAAAACGATAATTTAAAATGAAAAAGTCCAGGAGTTTGGCCTAGTGGTAGAGTGCTTGCCTAGAATGTACGTAAGACCTGGGTTCAATTCCTCAGTACCTCATACATACAAAAAGTTGGAAGTGGTGCTGTGGCAGAGCTCTAGCCTTGAGAAAGCCCTAGGACTGTGCTTGGGACCTGAGTTCAAGCCCCAGGACTGGCCAAAAAAAAAAAAAAACAACTGCCAGGTTTGATTGGTTCACATCTGTAATCCTAGGTACTCTGGTGGCTGAGATCTGAAGGTCTTGATTCAAAGCCAGCCCAGGCAATCTGTGAGATTCTTATCTCCAATTAACACCTGAAAAATGGTACTGTGGCTCAAAGTGGTAATTTTATCCTGGAGCAAAAACAGCTCATGGACAGCTCCCAGGCCCTGAGTTCAAGCCCCACAACCAAACAAGCAATCACTCTATCAGTCTATCTGTCTATTTCTCCATCTATCCATCAATCTATAATGTTTCAGCGAGTAAGAGACAGAGTCAGAATTTAAAACTTCAAAGTCCTCTTCCTATCTGAGCTACTAAGTATAAAACATGGTTGACAAATCTGTAACATATTTAGGTATGTTGGTTTAAGAGGAGGATAGCATTTACAGAAAAGTTCATGCTCTAAATCAACATTCCTGTAATCTTTGAACATCAAATGCCACATGGGCTATTTATTTAATAAGAAAAAAATCATGTAAGCTTTTTAAAAATTAACTACATATTTGCCTCTTGACAGTCTGAGAAAGCAAAGATAACTTACCTGTTAGTGAAACTGGTAAGATAAAAAGCGGTAGTTGGCTCTACTCAAAGATCAGCTGCTAATAATTCATTTGTAGCATACAGTGACACATTTATTACAGCAACAAATGCTTCCTGTGATCTGGGACCACAGGTGTAAAAGCTTTGTTTTCTAATCTCAACATTACATTTGTAAAGATTCAGATTAAATGACGCCTCTTGAGAATGGTAAAGGATAAAATAAGCAGATCATGTCAAGATTGCTTGAGAAGCCAGTCACTGCTGGCTCATAGTATAATCCTTCGAGATTGAGAGAAAATCAGTTCCACCAGAAAGTCTAAGAAAAAGCCAGAGTGGAGGCATAGCTCAAGTGGTAGAGCAATAGCCAAGCAACTATGAGGTCCTGAGTCCAAACTCCATTGCCACCAAAAAGAAGTTGCTTGACTTAAGGAGAGATGTCTACATGGTAGATTAAAGGAGCCGGGAAGCTTTTTTCTAAACACTGAAAGAAGCCAGACATCAATGGCTCAGCCTGTATTCAGGAGGCTGGCATATAAGAATCCAGGCTGGAAAAGCTAACCCAGGCAAGAAGTCTGTGAGATTCTTGTTTTGTTTTCTTTTGTTTGGGTTTTTTTTTTGGGGGGGGCGTTGGTTTTGTTTTTTGTTTTCTGGTCCATTGTGGAGCTTGAATTTGGAGCGTGGGCGCTGTCCCTGAGCTCTTAAGCTCAAGGCTAGCATTCTATCACTTTGAGCCACAGTGCCACTTCCATTTTTCTGGGCATTTACTGGCATAAGATTCTCAAGACATTCATGCCCAGGTTGGCTTTGAACCAACCGTGATCATCAGCTCTCAGCCTCCTGAGTAGCTAGGATTCCAGGTGGGAAGCACTAGTGCCCTACCTGAGTGATAGTTATCTCCAAGTCACCAACAAAAGGCTGAAAGTAGAGCTGTGGCTCAAGTAGTAGAGTGCTAGCCTTGAGCACAAAGAGGCTTCAGGAAGGGGCCCGGGCCCTGAGGTCAAGCCCCTCCTCCCCCCCACCCACAAATGTTATTGTTACAAAGGAACTGCATTAATTAAGAAATGCCACAAAATTCAAAACTAGAAACAATGCTAGATATCTCAGGTCCAGAGAAGTGACAAGGCCTGCCTGGTACGTGAGACTCAAAAAGCAAGAGAAGAAAGGATAATGAAGAGTGAAATTGATGATAGCATATTTTATAGAAGTGTTGTCTCAAGGAAACCCCTTTTTGTCTTTTATTTTATTTTATTTTATTTTGCCTTGGGCTTGAACCCAGGGCCTGGGCACTGTCCTTGGACACTTTTTGCTCAAGGCTAAATAAAGCCCTGCCACTTGAGCCAGAGCACACTTCGGGCTTTTTCTGATTATGTCCTACCAAGGAATCGAACCCAGGGCTTCATGCTAGGGGAGGATTCTACCACTAGGCTATGCTCTAGGCCTTTTTTGTTGTTGTTATTATTCTTTCTTACTCTCTCTCTCTCTCTTTCTCTCTCCCTCTCTCTCTCTCTCTCTCTCTTTCAAAGGAAATTCCTTTTATTCTGAATTTAAAGCAAAGCAAATCAACTATTATTAAAGGTAAATCTAATCAACCGGCCCCTGTTTTTATGGGGGTGAAGGGAATGAAGAACAGGGTGTTATTAGACTAACTCATATCATACTAAATTTCTAAGATTTTGTAGTGTCTTATCTAAACTCAAACTGAACTAGGAGTTAACTTATCCCCAGGAATTGAAACTTGACTTAAACGCTTAACTAAAGAGAGTAATTCAAAACTCAAAGCAATTTAAGGGATAGACCCAAAATCAAGACCCACCAAATGTTCCCTCTCTAAAGATAAGATTGAATGGAGAATTTTTAAAATGTGTTTTCAGTGTTGGGGTTGTCTGTGTAAAAGTGAAAGGCAGATTTACTGTTGACAGATTTTTTTTCTTTTGTTGTTATAGTTGTCTCTATTATCATTCAAACTGTGCAAATCAATTCTCTGGCCTAAATTGGGCATTCTGCATTTCAAAAGCCTCAAAAAACTGGAGCAGTTTCAGTGAAAGGAGCAAGACGTCAGTCTTCAGGTGCAAGGTCACTTAAGGAGGTGAGACTCAGAGGCAGGATAAGACCTGGGGACAAAGATTTTTTTTTACTAGAAGTCGTTGTTGATGTTCTCTCAACTTTTCCTTTGAGGATGGAATGGACGGGGGGGGGGGGGGGGGGAGAGCTGTTAGGCATAAATACCTGGGCATCCTGCTTGCTCTGTGTGCTTTGCTTAGCAGACTTTTGGTTATTGATGCACTGCACAATAATCTGCTTACAGAGACGATTCTTCACTTTCGTGTCTATCAGTGGTTCCTGGAGAGGATAGTTAGAGCAAGCCTCTCCTGGATTTTGATTTTTATTTATTTATTTTTGTGGGTCCCTGAGCTCTTCAATTCAAGGCTACCTGCCCTACCCCTGGGCTTAGACAGTATCCTTGAGATGAAGCTCAAGACTACTTCCCTACCCTTGAGCCAAGCCTTCCCATTTTTTTCTAGAGGTTAGATGGAAATAAGAGTCAGGTCCTGTAGTGCCCGGGCTGGCTTTGAACCTTGACCCTTAGCCTCCTGAGTAGCTAGGATTACAGGTGTGAGCCACCGCCAGGCTCTCCTGGATTTTTCTGTCAATCCTCAAATCACTAGGATTACAAGTTTGTGCTACCAGGACCCAACTCAAATAACTTCTTTTGAATAACAATTGACAACATTTTGAAAATCCTTTGTGTCTGATTAACTTTGACTCTGAAAAGGATGTCAACATTCATTCTGTCATTTTGCCATGAACATTAGAAAATGTAATATTTTCTTTTTGTAATGTAATCTAGAAAAAGATGGTACCTCATTATTAAGTTGAAGCTAGTTTCCTTCTAATGAATACCTATATGTATATACTTGTATCTATACATATATTACTTGTATATACATATATGAAAATAGAGTAAAGCTGAAAGTGAAGTTGTATATTTTTAAACTCAACACATCTCCTTAAGTAAAACAAAAAGCATTTCTTGATGATTTCCATTATCAGTCCAGAGCTTCCTTTTCAAAGAACCCTAAGCATTTAAATCCACATAAATTACTTAGATTTTACTATCTAGAGGTAGAGAATGAGAAGCTAGAGTCATACTAACCACAATAAAGAATGCAAAAAAAAAAAGACCCCTATATTACAAAATGTAGTCACATCCCACAGGGAGTCTGTTTTTTACTGCCTCGTTAACAAATTATTTCAATATATGCTGTGGAATGCTTTTATGTCTGTCAGAGGTAAACATTATTTGCAGGCTCTCTCTCTTCTCTCTCTCTCTCTCTCTCTCTCTCTCTCTCTATATATATATATATATATATATATATATCTATATATATATATATATATATATGGGGGGGGCTTGAACTCTGCCTGGGCATTGTCCCTGAGCTCTTCAGCTCAAGATTAGGACTCTACCACTTTGAGCCATAGGTTTTCTGGCAGTTACTTGAAGATAAGAGTTTCTCAGATTTTGCTGCCCTGGCTGGCTTTGAACCACAATCCTCAGATCTCAGCCTCCTGAGTAGCTAGGATTACAGGCATAAGCCACCAGCTTCTAACATATATATATATATATATATATGCATATATAGGGGTTTTTTTGAAAAAAGAAATATGTGTTAAACCATATTGAGGGAAAAGACCAAGAAAAAAAAAAGCCTAGAACAGTTATTTTTTTTATTTAGCTTGAGGCTAGTCACACCAATTTCTATTAAATATATTTTAATGTCTCAAGCAGTGAAAAGGAGAGAGAAATATAGCAAAAGTTAGGAATGAGTAAACTTATTCTTCAGAGATTCAAATAGTAAATTAGATTTAGAAAAATTATTCAGCTTTTTTGTTGTAATGAAAAAGCAGAAGCATACTTAAGAGAATGAGCATGTCTTTACTTTGGAAAAACAAGATTAGAAGGTAGGCACCAATAGCTAAGTCCTGTAATTCTAGCTACTGAGGAAGCTGAGTTCTGAGGATCATGGTTCAAAGTCAGCTTGGGCAGAAAAGTCCCTATACAAGTCCCCCTTCCTGTAATCCTAGCTACTCAAGAAGCCGAGTCACTAAAAAGTCCGTGAAACTCTTATCTCCAATTAATCACTAGAAAATGAGAAGTGGGGGGCCAGGAGTTTGGCCTAGGGGTAGAATGTTTGCTTTGCATGCATGAAGATCCAGATTCGATTCCTCAGTACCACATACATAGAAAAAGCTAGAAGTGGTACTGTAGCTCAAGTGGTAGAGCTCTAGCCTTGAGAAAGCCCAAGGATAGTATTCAGGCCCTGAGTTCAAGCCCCAGGACTGGCAAAAAAAGAAAGAGAGAGAGAAAGAGAGAAGAAAGAAAGAAAGGAAGAAAGAAAGAAAGAAAGAAAGAAAGAAAGAAAGAAAGAAAGAAAGAAAGAAGAAAATGGGAAGTGGGGCTGTGTCTCACATGGTTGGATGGTAGCCTTGAGCTGATGAGCTCAGGGACAACACCCAGGCCTAGAGTTTAAGTCTCACCACAAACAACAACAACAACAACAACAAAAAAAGTCCCTCTTATCTCCAATTAACCACTCAAAAGCTGGTAGTGGTGCTATGGCTCTAATGGTAAAGCAGTAGTCTTGACTAAAAGATCTCAGGAACAGAATGCAGGCTCTGAGTTTAAAGCCCCAAAACTGACAACAAAAACTAGATTCATTTTTAATTTCATATAAAAAATAATTTTCTTGGGCTGGGACTGTAGCTTAATGGTAGAGTGCTTGCCTAGCATTCATGAAGCTCTGGGTTCCATTCCTCACTACCACATAAATAGAAAGTGGTGCTATAGCTCAAGTGGTAGAGGGCTAGCCTTGAGCAAAAGAAGCTCAGGGACAGTACCTGGTTCCTAAGTTCAAGCCCCAGGACTAAGCTTGAACAAAGAAAGAAAAAAATCTTTCTTTGTACATGGATTATACAGAAAAAAGTGTCAGGTTAGATTGGGCCTTTGCTGAATGTGTTTCTTTTTAAATACATTAATTAGCATTTCTCAAGGGTTTTGAAAGGAACATCCTAGCTTATTTCCCAAATAAAAATAGTATCATAAATGACTACCTAAATGACAAATTACAAAGAACAGATAACCATGTATGCCTGAAAGTTAAAGGTAGGATTAAATTCAGGCATGCAAACAATTCACAAGAATCCATTTAAAAAAGAAGAAGAAGAAAAGCTTGTCTACATACTTAAATGAATGCTTGGCAGCAAGATAAATGCCTGTGGATAAAGCCTTGGGAAGAAAATTCATGGCTATGATGGGAGCTGAAATAATATGATATAATAATGAGCACAAATCGCTTCAACTCTCTTGACTTCGATTATTGCATCTGAAACACAAGGCCATTAATATAGTTGTACCCAAACTTCCTTTCAGCTGTGAGCTGTCATCAAGTCTATTGAGTCACAGCATCAAAGAATTGGTATAGTCTATAACTTTAGAATTTATGAGCCTGAACATATAGAACATTATTAAGCCATGTTCATCTTGTTTACTGTTGAATTTCACCCCAGGATTAACCAAATGCCTACAATATGGTAGGAACTTAGTAAAGATGTTGAGTAAATTTTTAAAAAATACAAATCATGTCACTTTCTAAGCCACTATATAAAAAGTTATTAAAATAAGTTAATATATCCATTTAGTAAATATTTCTCAAACAACTGTATGACAGAAAATGACACTGGACAGATTCCAAGAGCAACAAGACAATGTATCTGCCAAGGAATTTCACAGTCTGGTGTTGTATGGGCAGGAAAGAGTGGAAGCACAAGGACAGTTAACAGTTTATTTGCAGATGCTTAATTTTACCTTCAATTCCTGGTATGGCCAGGAAAGCAGATAATACAAGGATTGCTGACTATACCAGAACTACTGATAGTGGGTAAAGAGTAAGTTTTTATCGATCCAAAAACTCTTATGAAAGCATAAAACACCTCAAATAGCAAAAATAATCCTGAGTTCAAAAATAAATAAAATAATACTGAAAGTATCACTTCAAATTATACTACAGAGGTATAGTGATAAAGAAAAGTTGATACACACATTAAAAAAAAAAAATTAACCCAAGCCAGGTTCACGCCTGTAATCCTAGCTACTCATGAGGCTAAGATCTGAGAAATACATGGTTTAAAGCCAGCCCAGGCACTAAAGATCATGAGACTCTTATCTCCAATTAACCACTAGAAAACCGGAAGTGGCACTGTGGCTTAAGGGGTAGGGCAGTTGCCTTGAGCTAAAGGGCTCTGGGACAATGTCCAGGCCCAGGGGTGGGGTGGTAGCCTTGAGCTGAAGATCTCAGGGACAGCACCCAAGCCCAGATTTCAAGCCCCAGGAATGACCAAAAAAAAAAAAAAAATTGACCCCATTGCCAGGAGCTGGTGGCTCACACCTGTAATCATAGCTATTCAGGAGACTGAGACTTGAGGATCAGAGTCAGCCTGGGGAAGAAGAGTATGAGATTCTTATTTCAATTAACCACCAGAAAACTGGACATGGCAATATGCCTTAACATGGTAGAGCACTAGCCTTGAGCAAAAAGAGCTCGAGGACACACTCAAGTCCCAAGTTCAAACCACACAACCAGCAAAAGGAAAAAAAATGGACGAAAACACAGTAAGAATTGAGAATTATATTATAACAAACCTAAAAGTTTCTGCACTGAGCTGAGCTCATTACCTCATGCCTATAATCCTAGCTACTCAGGAGGGTGAGATCTGAGGATCACAGTTCAAAGCCAGCCTGGGCACTAAAGAACCTGAGGCTCTTATCTCCAATTAACCACTAGTAAGCAGGAAGTGAAGCTGTGGCTCAAGGGGTAGGGCTGTAGCCTGGAGCAGATGAGGTCTAGGACATGGGACAGGCCCAGAGTCCAAGCACCATGACTGACAAAAAAAAAAAAAAAAATTCTGCACAGAAAAAAAACAGTTATCAAAACCAAGAGATAATTCATGGTATGAGAGAAAATATTCTGGCTGGCTAATCAATAGATAAAGATTAGTATTCAGAATATAATAGGGTTCAGAAGTGAAACAACAGAATAATATATATAGGCCAATTATTAAATGCAAAAGCAAATTGAACAAGCAGTTCTCAGAAGAAAAATCAGAAATGGCTAATAGATACAGGAAAAATAATGCTCAACATCATTAGCCACAAAGGAAATGTAAATCAAAACTACATTAAGATTCTATGTCAGAATGGACCTCATCAAGAAAACAACACTGTTAAGTGCTTGAGGAAGAAAAAGACCTTCATGCATGATGGGTAGGAATGGAAATTCATGGAACCACTATAGAAATCAATGTGGAAGTTACCTCAAAATTTAAAAAAAGAAAAATAGGCCTACCCTTTGACTCCCACAATATCACTACTGGGCAAATGTCTAACACTGAGTAATAACTCAATGTACAAGAAAGACACCTGCCTTATCCGTGTGTCCTGTAGCTTTTTTCACAGAAGCACGGCATAGAGATGCCCAACAATTGATAAATGGATAAAGAAGATATAGTATGTCTACACCATGGATTATTACTTAACCATAAGAAAAAGTGGTATTATTTCATTTGTAGGAAACTGGATGGAATTGGAGGACATCATGTTGAGTAACATAAACCAAATTTAAAAAGCCAAAAATAGCCAGGTGCCAGTGGTTTACGCCTATAATCCTAACTACTCAGGAGGCTGAGATCTGAGGATCTCAGTTCAAAGCCAGTCCTGGCACGAAGGTCCGTGAGAATCCTATCTCCAACTAACCACTAGAAAACCTGAAGTGGTGCTGTAGCTCAAGGGTACTAATCTTGATCTGAAGAGCTCAGAGACAGCACCCAGGCTCAGAGTTCATGCCCCAGGACCAACAGAAAAAAAAAATTAAAAGCCAAAAATACATGTTCTCAGTCATATGTGGAAGCTAGATCTAAATCACATGTATATTAATGGGTATGCGTGTATGTATATTATATACACATGTACTTAGAATATAATTCTAAGGATGGAACTATTTAGGGGGATTCGGGAAAGGGATGGGAAAAGAAAGAGGGGGAAAGATTCAAAGTACATTGCAACCGGGTATGAAGATAGCAAAAAAGTAGAAGAAATGGGAGGGAGGGAAAGAGGGAGGAGGGAAGGAAGAAAATAAAAGGGAAAATTCTCAAACTAGCAGCTGGGATGTAGTTCACTATGAGCAATCAGGATCCAATTCCCTGCACCCACTATAAAACCTAATGTAAGTAAATAATAACTAAATGACTATCAATCTCATGAATCAAGATGTATTGCAGTGACTGTGTTCTTCATTCTTCATTCCAATAACTTTTCTTGCTAGCCTGTAAGGATCACAACACACATACACATTCACACAGACACACACCATCAAAGTCTTCCTTTTATCCATAGTCACTTCATTTCCCCAACTTTACATTATAGCTGCAGTGAAGAAGAGCAAAACTCCAAGCCAGGTGCTGTGGCCCACACCTGTAATCCTAGCTACTCAGGAGGCTGAAGTCTGAGGATCGAGGTTCAAGGCCAGACCAGGCACTAAAGAACCCGAGACTCTTAGAAACCACTAGAAAAATGGGAAGTGGGGCTGAAGCTCAAGGGATAAGGAGGGGCCCAGAGTTCAAGCCCCATGATCCACAGAAAAAAGAGAAAGGAGAAGAAGAAGGAAGAGGAGGAGGAGGAGGAGGAGGAGGAAGAGAGGAAAACAGGAGTGCAAAACTCCAAATTCTTGCACAGCTGTCATCTCTAGCTATGCCCCTGCCCGTGTCTATTCTAAATATATCCCCAGAAAGCAACTGAAATGAGTCCATCGCTCAACAGAAGACACCTGGAAGCAACTGTCTGAAAGGCTGTTGTGGAAGTTGTTAACCTCATATAAACATAAGTAAACAAACCAAATAACAGCTTGAAATATTTAGTTTAACCCTCCATGACTCTACCGGATGTGTGAGTCATTTGTCTTGTAATTACCTCCCAACTCCTAGGCACAAATTTATCTACTTCAAACATTCCTCGGCAGAGGCAGGCGCCTTCCTTTCAATACATCTTAGTGTGGCTAAAAGAAGAAAAGACAACAGAATATTTCCAGAATGTTTTTGTAACCATGTGTGCAGGTATTTTTTAATTATACATTTTTTCCAACAATTTACCTCCACTCAGTAGAGGACCAGCAGCAGGGAAGAATTTTGTTCTTCAAATCTGAACCACATGATAGAAAATAGAGGTTATAAAAATGTGAACTCCCTCACTAATGTAACTATTGAAATTTAGGGAGGCATTCAAATATTTTAACTTCAACATACTTTAATTCTAAAATATGACTTAGTAGTACAATCTAGCAAGCCAGGCGTGGGAAACACACAGGATAGAAGTGACTGCTTTACTTCCATTTTCCTATGTACCGTGCTCCTTCGTTGTACTTAAGCATCAAACTTTGGGTTCAGTGTAGTGCCCCATGCCTTTAATCTCAGCTAGATAGGAGACATAAGTCAGATAGAGCAAAAACTTGAGACCTTATCCAAAAAATTGCTAAGTGAAAAAGGGCTAAAGGCATGGCTCAAGTGCTTACCTTGCAAGCTTGAGGTCCTGAGTTCAAACCCCAATACAACCACCACAAAAATAATAAATAACATTTTAAAAATTCAGGATGGGGTATGGTAGTGCAATCCCTATAATTCTAACCCTCTAGATAGGCAGAGAGAAAAATAGCTGCTTAAGTTCAAGACCCCTCTCATGAAATATCTATGCGATATAAATAAAATATAAATACAGTATAAATATGTAGTCTGTCACTGATAAAGCCCAGTACTGAGTACTTGGTGTATATTTTCATTAACTGATCTCTCATTTCCTAACAAGCTTTATACTCCTTTACAGGGAGGGACTGTAGAGACACAGTTAACATGATTCAAGATTATCTCATTCATAACTACTATATTACACTGTCTTTATTGAAATAAGAGAGAAAGAATAAAAAGAAATACATAAGCCTGGTCACTCACATCTGTAATCCTAATTACTCAGGAGGCTAAGATCTGAGGACCTCAGTTGGAAGCCAGCCGAAGCAAGAAAGTCTATGAAACTGTTATCTCCAATTAACCACCAGAAAACCAGAAGTAGCACTGTGGCTCAAAGTGGTAGAGTGCTAGCCTTGAGCAAAAAAAAAATCAGGGACAGGCTCAGGCCCTGAGTTCAAGCCCTATGACTGGCCAATAGGGGAGTTGGGGATGGAAGGGAAGAAGGGGGAGGGAGGGAGAGGGGGAGGGGGGAAGGAGGGAGGAGGGGGAAAGAGAGAGAACACATGAGAATATATTATTCAAATTCTTCCCAAATTCCATTCCCTTGTGAAATATGCAGATGAGGTCTCCGATTACATACACTACATGTCCCTGCACAACATGAATGAGGTGTTTTTTGTACCACGTGTACCCACCAGCAGCTCTTGGCTTCATGTGGTGCTGGCCTGGGATCAGCTGCCACAGGTGGTCTGAGAGCTGTGAAGGCTCTCCAGTCCTTCCTTGATCTGATTCCCACTGGAAAATAAGTATCTACCTATCTACCTTCTCCTATTAAAATTGTTATCTTTGGGGCTGGGCGTCTGGCCTAGTGGTAGAGTGCTTGCCTAGCATGCATAAAGACCCGGGTTCGATTCCTCGGTACCATATACATAGAAAAAATAATAATAATAAAAAATAAAAATAAATAAAATTGTTATCTTTGAATGCTTCTCGATGTAGAGGCAAGAGTCAACATATGCAATGTACAGCCAGAGCTGGAAAAAACTGCCTTTTTTTTTTTAAAGAATATTCATATTCATGGGGCATGGAAATCTTCCTGAGCAAAACTAATTTGATGTGATGGCAGAGAAGGAGAAAGAAATCATTGTTGTCTATAAAAGCAAAGTTTCATATCTATTCCTTAGCTTGACCACAATGTTTGAATAACAAGCTATTTTGAGATCAATAGTTAAGGTCCATTTGTTCACGTGGAAAAGTTTTGTAAATAGACAGATGGTTAAATTTATTTAGATTATTCTAAACCATGAAGTATAAATACTTTTAAATGAGTTAAACTGTGTGTGTGTGTGTGTGTGTGTGTGTGTGTGTGTGTGTGTATGCAATTTCCTTAGGTTTTTTTTTTTTTTAACTGAATATTAGCACTCTACTACTTGGGCCATAGCTCAAGTTCTAGGTTTTTTGTTGTTGTTGTTGTTATTGTTTTGGGTTTGTTTGTTTGTTTGTTTGTTTGTTTGCAGCTTTTAAGTGGTTGGAGACAAGAGTCTTACAGACTTTCCTGCCTAGACTGTCTTTGAACCATGATCCTCAGATCTAGGATCTAGCTAGGATTATAAGCATGAGCCATCACCAATGCCAACTGGAAGAATCTTTTAAAAGCGAAGTGATAGATCTAAGTTTGTAAATACAATCCCTCCAAAGACTGGAAGAGTGGTAGAGATAGTATGAAGAAAAACTTCCTGGGCCGGGAGTTTGGCCTAGTGGTTAAAGTGCTTGCCTAGCATGCATGAAGACCCGGGTTCGATTTCTTGGTACCACATACATAGAAAAAAGCCAGAAGTGGTGCTGAGGCTCAAGTGGTAGAGCTCTAGCCTTGAGAAAGTCCAAGGACAGTGCTCAGGCCCTGAGCTCAAGCCCAGGACTGGCAGAAAAAAAAAAAAAAAAAAGAAAAACTTCCTGAAACTTTTACCTCATTCAGGAAGAGAAGCCATGGGAGGGTATGAAAAAAGGAGAAACTTCCACATAAAGGTCTCTACTGTCTCATATCCTTAAGCCACCAACCTTCAAGGGACCATATTTCTCCATTGTCATTTTCTTAAAATCATAGAAATTGTTAAGGCCCCAACTCATATTAACCCAATCTATTCTTTATTGCAAAAGAACCCATCTTGTCTGACAGCAAGACTGACTTGATTTTGCTGAGACTGTTGTGAACTGAAGCAGAACTTACTTATGTTGGGTTTTGACAACATACACCTGGAAAGCCCCGGCCCAGCTGACAGCCACCTACCTTCAAAAAAGCACCGAAGAACACAGCAACACTCCAGGAGCTTTGGGGAACATCAGGATGAGCTAAAACAAAAAACCAAGCGCATCAGCATTACCTTCCATCCACACCTAAAATGCTTAGAAACCCCAATCCCAAATGGAAAGACTTAGAAAAAAATCATATTAAGTGAAGCAAGCCAGACTCAAAGGAACATAGGCTCCATGGTTTCCCTCATTTGTCATAATCAGCAGAAACCTTGGACTCTCCTTGGTTTACAATAGGACAAAACCTAGACACATAAGGCCATATAGGATGAGGCTAAATGAAAGGACCTCCAAGATATAGAAACAACAGCCATATATGTGATTGTTGTTCTCAATGCACTGTTATTTCTCATCTCTTTTGTTGTTCTTTGGTTAGCTCATATTGTTACAGTATCTTACCTTGTTTTCTGATATATTGTATATATGTTTAATTGTTTATTTGAAATAGGATAGAGAAGGGGGTAAAACAAGATGAGGGACAGGGTGGGGGGAGGAAAATGGGGATAAAGACATGAGAAAGGGTAGCAATGTTCGTGAAGTAATGCACCTTCTATCTGGCTTATATAAGGAAACCCTTCTATTCATTACAATACAAATATATTAAAAAAAGAAAAGAAAAGAAACTCCAATCCCAGAGAATAGGAGAGAATGAGGAACAGAACAAAACTTAAAGCACAAAATTTAACCAGGCTAGCACTCTTAGCCTCTAGAAAATGGGAAGTGGGGCTTGGTTCAAGGGTAGGGTGGTAGGTAGCCTTTAGCTGAAGAGCTCAGGGACAGCACCTATGCCATGACTCACAAAAAAAAGAAAAGAAAAATAGGACTGGGAATGTGGCCTAGTGCTATAGTGCTTGCCTAGACTGCATAAAGCCGTGGGTTCATGCAGAAAAGGCCAGAAAGTGGTGCTATGGCTCAAGTGGTAGAGTGCCTTGAGAAAACTCAAGGACAGTGCTCAGGCCCTGAGTTCAAGCCCTAGGACTGGCCAAAGAACGAAAGAGAAAGAAAGAAAGAAAGAAAGAAAGAAAGAAAGAAAGAAAGAAAGAAAGAAAGAAAGAAAGAAAGAAAGAAGGGAGGGAGGGAGGGAGGGAGGGAGGGAGGGAGGGAGGGAGGGAGGAAGGAAGGAAGGAAGGAAGGAAGGAAGGAAGGAAGGAAGGAAGGAAGGAGAAGGGAAGGGAAGGGAAGAGAAGAGAGAGAGAGAAAGAAAGAGAGGGGGGAGGGAGAGAAAGGGAGGGAGGGAGAGAGGGAGGAAAGAAGGAAGGAAGGAAGGAAGGAAGGAAGGAAGGAAGGAAGGAAGGAAGGAAGGAAGGAAGGAAGGAAGGAAGGTGGGAAGGAAGGAAGGAAAAGAAAAATAAGAAAAAAGTAGCGTAGGCAAAGATGTTTGTTGGCTTTTTGTTTTGGTTGTTGTTATTGCTGCTGTGGTTTGTGGTTCTGTGGTTTGAGGCTGGCAGAAGTGCTACTGTTTGAGCCACATCCACAGGCCAACACATTTGGGAGTTTTGGCAGTTTTGCCAACACAATAAAAAATAATAATTAAATTAATCATGGCTAAACTTTAAGGTTTCAAATCAAAATTTGGAAAAAATATGACAGTTGACCTTCTTAATAACTCTTTTGTTGTTTTGTAACTTGAACATGGCTTTTAAATTAAAGTGATCAGTTATTGCCTTATACCAAGGTGTTTGAGTTTCTCAGGATTTACAAAACCCCCTAAAATGGGTATTATTCATCTTATTCATCTAATTTGTAAGCACATAGATTGTACCTTTGTGCATTTATATAAGTAAAAATGTACTGGTCATTAATCCAGAGGTGACTTTTTTGTTGTTGGTGGACAGCTGTTTTCTGAGCTCTGAACACAAAAAGAGAGGAGGAAGTATTTGAACAGCTCCCTCTGTCTGGGATGAGGTGATCCACAGACAGCTTCTCAAGGCACACTGTGCCACCCTGGGCTTTATTGTCTGTTCCCTGTGGATGGTGACAGCATTCTCTCATGGGAAATTAGTTCACAAAGGAAAAAAGAAAAATCCAAACTGCCTTCCAGTGTAAACATTTCCTCCCGAACCTAAATGTTGTTGAGCCGTAAAAATGGTTTGTAGCATGGGTGGTCAGAACACAAAAACACACACAAGGAAGATTGAACTCTGGAAACTATGGTTTCCCCTGACTGGCCAATAAAGGCCTTTAAAAGTCAGCTCTTTAGTGAAGAAATGTCCTTCAAAGAACAAACAAAGATTACTAAAAAATAAACTAGTTCCTCCATGTTATAGAACTTCTTTATATTTTGTCATATTTAGACTTACAAAAGTTAGTATTATTCTCAGATGGATACTGCTTTCAAATAATGAGAGATCGTGCTTTTTTGTTGTTTGTTTTCAAGGAAGAAACTAAGCAGGAGTGGCTCATACCTATTATCCTAGCTACTTAGGAGATTGGAGGACTGTGGTTCAAAGACAGCTTGAGAGGAAAGTCTGTGAGACTTATCTGCAATTAGCCAACAAAAAGACAGAAGTAGAGCTGTGACTCAAATGGTATAACACCAGCCCTAAGCAAAAAAAGCTAAGGGACAGAATCCAAGTCCCAGTAAAGGCAAAAAGAAAAAAAGCAAGGAAGGGAGGGAGGGAGGGAGGGAAAGGAATTCGCTGCTCAGAACTTACATTTGACAAGGATTTTTCTACAAGGAAATAAGTGGTACCCCTGAGACCACTGCCCAGGGGAATTAGGAACAGTCTGTTATAGCTCTGAGTCTGGAAAGCCACCTTCTTTCACAGCCCTCTATGAACTCTCTGCAGATGCAATGAAATGCATGGATTAAATACATTACCTTAAATGCTGCAGAATGGAGCACCTCTCATTCTCTCCTTTTTTTCTTTTTTTCAGTTGTGGGGCTTGAACTCATGGCCTGGGCACTGACCCTGAGCTTTTTTTTTTTTTCTAGGCTAGGCTAGCACTCTACCACTGTGAGCCAAAGCACCACTTCTAGTTTTCTGTGGAGGTAAGAATCTCACAGAGCTTCCTGCCAGGGCTGGCTCTGAACCATGGTCCCCAGATCTCAGGCTCCTAAGTAGTTAGGAATGTGAGCCACTGGCACCTAGCTATCTATCTCTTCCTATTTTCCTGTTGTGCCCCATTTTTTTCCTTTTTCAAATGTGATTTGCTCCCTTTCCCTCCCCTCCACACCCCCCAAACACCTCACTCCACTGCATCTGCAACTGCTTGGTTTCTTCCAGTGAGGGCTGAGGATGAGCTGGAGGATTCATCCTTCAGTTTATCTACAGAGAGACTGGCTGAAATGAGTGATGTAACTCCCATCACAATGCAGCAGAAAATTAAGTAATTGGATCCATATGTGCTGTCTCAATGTGCTTTGGGAGAGAAATTAACTTCAGCCAGGACCTCTGATTTCAGTACAAGAAGGGTATGAAATTAAAATAATGCATCCAATTCACTTCTTGACAAGTTAGCATTCCAGTCTTCCACACATTTTCGCACTTGTGTTATAGACAAATCAGGTGTGTAAAACATAGTAGCTTTGTGAGACACCAATGGCTCATGCCTAGAATCGCAGCTACTTCAGATTCATCTTGACCTTTCCACACAGGATTACCATTGATCCCTATCAGTTCTCTCTTGTCATTCTCACCAGTTTCTATATTTCATCCCTGGTCTCAGTTCTCAAAGGCACTCGACCTTCCTGAGAGCCCTCTCTCTTCTTCCAGTTCCTCAGAGGGGTTCACCTTCTTCTAGTCCCTCAAAGCCATCCCCTCCTTCGCATGCTGATAACCGTGGCCTTCTAACCCTGCAGGCCCCAGATAGGGCCTGACATTTACTCTCTACCTTTGAAATTTCACAGGGTAATACAGTGGATCCACTCCTACTCTCGCACATGTTTTGGCTGAAATGAAGGCCCTCTCCTTAAGTCCTTTCCTTTGGAAAATTCCAACTCTGGACAGATTTTGCCTTAAATGAAACCTTCCTGCTTTCTGCTTTCTTCTTCCTTCTCCCACTCCTCCTCCACCTCCAAGACCTTCTTCACCTCTCTTTTTCCTTCTCCTCCTTTCTTCCCCTTCTTCTTCCTCCTCTCCTCCTCTTCTTCCTGCTCCTCCTCCTTCTCGGCCCCTCTTCCTTCCTCTTCCTCCTCCTTCCTGGCTTTACACTTCTACATTCCATCTGGCTTATTTCACACACTTGGCTTGTCTCTCTAGTCCCCCTAGCTCTGGTTATGTTACTGCTCACCAGGCCTCCTTAAAGAGCAGGGAGGACCCTTCAAGACAAAGACAGGCTGGAATGCAAGCATCCTTCTGCCTTTCCTGCTGTGATCATTGGCCTGTGCCTCTGTGCCTGGCTCAGCATTCTTATAAAGAGCGTCCATGTTGGGTGCCCGGGATTGAAAAAAAGAAAGTTTGCAAAAATCCTTGCCCACTTATCAGGATGAAAGTCAAGAAAACAAGTGGCGAGGTTGAACGACTGAACTATCCTGAGATAAGATTAATTGCACTAGATTCACTGAACAACAACAAGAAAAACAGTAATGATACTCTGTAGAAAATGATAGCCTTGGGCCAGGAGCACGGCCTAGTGGCAGAGTGCTTGCTTGCCTAGCATGCATCAAGCCTTGGGTTTGATGTACCACATACACAGAAAAAGCTGGAAGTGGTGCTGTGGCTCAAGGGTAGACTGCTAGCCTTGAGAAAGTCCAAGGACTTTCTCAGGCCCTGAGACAGGTAGGCAGGCAGGCAGGCAGGCAAACAGGCAGGCAGGCAGGCAGGAAGGAAAGAAGGAAGGAAGGAAGGAAGGAAGGAAGGAAGGAAGGAAGGAAGGAAGGAAGGAAGGAAGGAAGGAAGGAAGGAAGGAAAGGAGGAAAATGATAGTCTTATATCATTATGACCTTTGTCAAGATCATGGAAAGGATGAATCTCCTGAACAGTGAAAAATTCCCCCCACCCCCCAAGGGGCTACGAATGTGGCTCAGTGGTAGAGTGCTTGCCTAGCATGCATGAAGCCCTGGGTTCCATTCCTCAGAAGCACATAAACAGAAAAAGCTGAAAGTGGCGCTGTGGTTCAAGTGATAGAACAGTATACTTGAGCAAAAGAAGCTCAGTCTGTGCCCAGTCCCTGAGTTCAAGCCCAAGGACTGGCAAAAAAATAAAAGAAATTCTGAATTTTCTTTTTCATGCATCAATTAGAATGCAATTTCTCCAATGTATTTGTGTCACAGATGCTTTGGTCATTTATTTTTCTCCCATAAAAATGCAAAAATTAATTCCTGCATATAATAAGTGCTCATTACATGTTAATAAAATGAATTCAAGACCCTTCTAGGTTTTTCAGCCAAAAGTAATCAAAATAAAACTCAAGTTAAAGCTAGGCACGGTTATCCAGCCGGTGGCTCACGCCTGTAATACTAGCTACTCAGCAGGCTGAGATCTGAGGATCAAGATTCAAAGCTAGCCAGGCACAAGAGGACCTGGAGACTCTTATCTCCAATTAACCTCTAGAATATGGGAAGTGGGGCTTGGCTCAAGCTTAGGTCAGTAGCCTAGAATTGAAGAGCTCAGGGATAACGCCCTAGGGTAGGGCGATAGCCTTGAGAAGATCTCAGGGACATGCCAAGCTGAGTTCAAGCCCTGTGACCCACCAAAGGAAAAAACAAAACCAAAAAACCTCAAGTTAGGGGTCATAGGACCTTAGACTATCTCACCCAAATATCTGTCTCACTCCCTCCTCCATTTGTGGTGCCAGGATTGAACTCACAGCCCTATACATGCTAGGCTAGTATCTAAATATTTCTTTAAATGTCTCACTTTTTTTGTTTGTTTGGGTTTTTTTTTTCTTTTGCCAGTTATGGGGCTTGAACTCAGGGCCTAAGCACTGTCCTTGGGCTTTTTTCTCAAGGCTAGTGGTCTACCACTTGAGCCACAGCACCACTTCCAGCTTTTTTCTCTGTATGTGGTACTGAGGAATCAAACCTGGGCCTTCGTGCCTGCTAGGCAAGCACTCTACCACTAGGCCCAGCTCTTGGTCCCTAAATGTCTCACTTTTTTTTCTTTCTTTCTTTCTTTCTTTCTTTCTTTCTTTCTTTCTTTCTTTCTTTCTTTCTTTCTTTCTTTCTTTCTTTCTCTCGTGGGGATCATAGGGCTTGAACTTGATCTGGGCACTGTCCCTGAGCTCTTCAGCTCAAGGCTACCACCCTACCCTTAGGCCAAGTCCCACTTCCCATTTTCTATAGGTTAATTGGAGTCTCAGGTTCTTTTGTGCCTGGGCTGGCTTTGAACCTTGATCCTCAGATCTCAGCCTCCTGAGGAGCTAGGATTATAGGCATGAACCACCACGCCTGGCAATGTCTCACTTTTTTTTTTTTTTGCCAGTCCTGGGCTTGAGCTCAGGGCCTGAGCTCTGTCCTTGGACTTTCTCAAGGCTAGAGCTCTACCACTTGAGCCTCAGTACCACTTCCGGCTTTTTGCTATGTATGTGGTACCGAGGAATCGAACCCGGGTCTTCATGCATGCTAGGCAAGCACTTTAACCACTAGGCCAAAATCCCGGACCCAATGTCTCACTTTTTTAAGCAAAGAATTTGATCAACTAATTTGACCAAAACCAAATGACATAGTGACAGAAGCCAGGACTAAAATTTTAAGTTGCCTGACCCTTAAGGTCATGTTATTTCCATTATATAAAAGTCCTTTCACTTTGGGTCCTGAACAAAATCACCAAGGCCAAGATTTAAATATAAAATTTCTGGTCTCTGTTTAAACACTGAATGACAGACCTTTCAAACACTACATGTCAACAGAGATTATAAATTCCATGAATCTCAAGGTCCTAAATATGCCTTTAAAGAATTCTAGCACAGAGTTTATTAGCAGTTTTATATCATATATAATTTATCCAGTAAACAAAACTTGTTGCTTAGGAGGCATTTGGGTTTATTTGAAACCTGAGACTGTTTTTGATATAAGTACACAAACAAGGTTAAAAGTAGGACAGACTCAAATTCCTCTCTTAAAAAAATTTTTTTTAAATGTGGGGCCGGGAGTTTGGTCTAGTGTTAGAGTGCTTACCTACCATGTATGAAGACTGGGGTTTGATTCCTCGGTACCACATACGTAGAAAAAAGCTGGAAGTGGTGCTGTGGCTCAACTGGTAAAGCTCTAGCCTTGAGAAAACCCAAGGACAGTGCTCAGACCCTGAGTTCAAGGAACAGAACTAGCAAGAAAGGAAGGAAGAAAGAAAGAAAGAAAGAAAGAAAGAAAGAAAGGAAGGAAGGAAGGAAGGAAGGAAGGAAGGAAGAAAGAAAGAAAGAAAGAAAGAAATGTAAGCTGGGCCCTGATGACCAGATACTCAGAAGGCTGAGATCTGAGAACTGCACTTCAAAGCCAAACCCAGCAGAAAACCAGAAGTAGAGCTGTGGCTCAAAGTGGTGGAGCACTACCCTTAAGTGTAGAGCTAAGATACAGAGAGAGCCAGGCCCTGAGTTCAAGCACTATGACCAAAAAAAAATAATAATAAAAACATAAATAGTTGTACAGAGGTGTTCAAATCAATATGTCAATTTTTTTCTTTTTGCCAGTCCTGGGCTTGATCTCAGGACCTGAGCACTGTTCTTGGACTTTCTCAAGGCTAGAGCTCTACCACTTGAGCCTCAGCACCATTTCCAGCTTTTTTTTATGTATGTGGTACCGAGGAGTGAACCCTGGTCTTTGTGCATGCTAGGCAAGCACTCTACCACTAGGCCAAACTCCCGGCCCCAATATGTCCATTTTTAAAAAATCAGTACTAGGGCTTGAACTCTGAACTCTGAACCTGGACACTGTCCTTTAGCTTTTGCATTCAAGGCCAACCTTTTTCCACTCAGGCTTCACTTCCAGCTTTTGTTGATTAGAAAAAAATGTTTCATTGACTTTCTTTCAAACTGTAATCCTCAGATCTCAGCCTCCTGAATAACTACAATTACAGGCACGAGCAACAGGTGAATGACCAGCTTATACACTGCAGCTTTATCCGTGTCACCCCTTCCATCAGTCCTCACCCCAATCATCCCCTTAAATTAGTTCCATTTTCCTATAAACACACTGAGCATTTAGACTGTATTTGTCACCTGTTGCTTTTTAATGGGAAATAGTAGTAAGATCTCTTCTCTTCCATTGAATACATCTCTTATTTCAATTTGTTCCTCATTAGAAAACCATGTAAAGATCACCATTTTCCTGTTAATAACAGGAAAGAGTCTTACTGATGCCATTTGGTTATAGCCTTGGTAATGATCACTCACATATATTACTACCTTCGACAGAGTTGACTATCTGTTACACTCACGACTATGTTGTTTTTTCAGATTTGCCAGAGATAGGAAGGTTAGGAAGATATCCATATTCTCAAAAGTGCATGCCTTTCTTGGAGTTATGGGTTCTTATGAAAATATATGTTTTGGCTTAGATAGTAACTTGATGTGGTATTTATGATCAGTAATATTTTTTCAACTAGCACATGTGCCCAAGAAGACCCTGGGAAAATTTCTAAGTATTATACTAAGTATTTCACCACACCAATATTCTAATTTTATACATTTGATATCTCCAGCATGTCTAATCCACCATTTCCTCTAAGAAGGGAGAATGCCAATTTTGGTCATATACGTTTTTGAAACTAGTCATTTCTTATTTAGGGTGATTTAACTTCTACAAGTATAATTATTAGCTTATTCTTTAGTGCTAATTTGGAGCTCATGAACAACAATAGCAAGGGAGGCTTAAGAGAATTAATGTAGGAAATGAAAACTTTAAAACATTAGATTGGTCTAGACCAAGAAATGATTCAAGAGTCAAAAGAAAAAAAAAAACACATTTAAAAGTTAAGTCTTTTAGTATAGTTCCCTGAAGTGCTAAGAGTTAGAAAGCAAAGCAATGGGGGTACCAAAAAGAAATGAGGCCCCAGGCAGACACCTGAGGTGAGGGTGTTTGAATTGTAAGGGTCAGAATTGACTGGATTAAGCAAATCAAGAATCCAACGGACTCAATGTTAGAAAGATTCATTCTAAATCCCATTCTGTTCCCACCAGGATTGTTATTGTTTCCATCTGTGCACAGGAGTTAATTCCACCAGAGAGACAGACAGACAGACAGACGCACAGAGAGAAAGAGAGAGAGAGAGAGAGAGAGAGAGAGAGAGAGAGAGAGAGAGAGAGAGAGAGAGAGAGAGAGAGAGAGAGAGAGAGGTGTTTCAATCAAAAGTTAAGAGCAAATCCAGACTGCATTAAGGTCTAATTTTTTTTTTTTTTTTTTTTTTGCCAGTCCTGGGCTTGAGCTCAGGGCCTAGCTCAAGGCTAGAGCTCTACCACTTGAGCCTCAGCACCACTTCCGGCTTTTTTTTCTATGTATGTGGTACCGAGGAATCGAACCCGGGTCTTCATGCATGCGAGGCAAGCACTTTAACCACTAGGCCAAACTCCCGGTCCCTAAGGTCTAATTTATTATACTACTATACTTGGAGTGGAATTTCACCAATTCATTACTTCAACAACAACAACAAAAAGAAAGATACTGAAAACATACAATGAAGAAAACAAACATTCCTACTTCCACATAATCTACTTCCTGCGTGCAAATCATGGGGACCATAGTGACACAGGAACACAGATGTTCAGATTTGAAAGGTAACCTATCTTTATTTAAGCTGCATAAATTGTTATCCTGATGCCTTGCTGCTCCTCCTCCTTCTCCTTTTCCTTCCCCTCTCCTCCTCCTCCTCTTCTTCTTTCTTTTAATCTTTTCCACATACTCCTTTATTTTTATCCTGATTCACTTCTGGAGCCATCGTAGCTTTACTTTCTCACCCACACACTCTCAAAATATCTCCTGAATTTTCCAAACTCACTTGACTCCATAGTTGTAGACTCTGGGGAAGACATCAAGAGGAGCAAGGACAAGGCTCTGGGTCCCAGGGGTCTTGGTTTCTGCAGGAGTCCATATGTCCTCGAGAAGCTGTCAGACAGGAGCAGTATATTATGGCCCACAGGGGAGGCATTAAGTCCCGGGGTGGTGAAAAGGCTATGATAACACAGGAAAGTTTCCAGATACCAGAACAGAATTAAAATCTCAGTTATTGACAAGAATCAGGAAATGCGAATACGGAAAACCTAATGCATGTATAAGGAAATGACATTCATTTGATAAAAGTTGATGAGCAAATAAACAGAAAATTTAAGAGTAGGGGCTATGTCTGGTCCCTCCTTATATACCTAGAATGAACTGCCAGGAACACTGTAGGAACATAAAGTACTCAGCAAACATTTGTGAAGCACATCTTTTCCCTGTTTTGTGGGGGAATCCTGGGGATGGAATCCAGGGCCTTGTGCATGCTAGACAAATAATCTTCCCCAGCCCTGTTGAACTAATCTTGAATGACTGAATTAAAACCCTGAAGAACCGATGAGACTCCAGCAAAACTGGGGCACAGTAGAACTTTCCAAAGGAAAGAAACACACAGCAGAAGCAAAAACAAGAAAAGAGAAAAATGGAAGTAAATATAGCTGTTTGCCTAGCAGGCACAGGCAGTGAATTCATCTTCAGTACCATATACACACATACATGTTATTGATGCCAGGTGCCAGTGGCTTATGCCTTTAATCCTAGCAATTTACAAAGCTGAGATCTGAGGAACATGGTTCAAAGCTAGCCCAGGCAGGAAAGTTCAAAGACTAATCTCCAGTTAACTACCAGAAAGCCAAAGCTTAGGGACAGTGCCCATGCCCTGAGTTCAAGCCTCACAACCAGAAAAGAAAGACAAAGAAAGAAAGAAAGAAAGAAAGAAAGAAAGAAAGAAAGAAAGAAAGAAAGAAAGAAAGAAGAGTAGAGCTGTGGCTTAAGTGGTAAAGCACTAGCCTTTAAGCACAAAAGCTTAGGGATAGCATTCTAGGCCCTGCTCAACCCCATAAGACTAGGACACACACACACACACACACACACACACACACACACACACAGTTTAATGACTTCAGTTGAGACATGCCCATTTGTGTAGAGTGGTGAACACTAGATAAGAGATTCAGGGCAAGTCACTTAATTTCATGCTTGTTCAAGAAAATGAATGTTATCTCCATCTGTAAAAGAGAGAAGAAATCGCTAAGATTATAATGTGTAAATAACTTTTTTTTTTTTGCCAGTCGTGGGGCTTGAACACAGGGCCTGAGCACTGTCCTTGGACTTTTTCTCAAGGCTAGAGCTCTACCACTTGAGCCACAATACCACTTCCAGCTTTTTGCAATTTATCTGGTACCGAGGAATCGAAACAGGGTCTTTGTGCATGCTAGGCAAGCACTCTACCACTAGGCCAAACTCCCGGCTTGTAAATAACTTTTTTACTTACCTTGATACACTGTATTCTGCTGTAAAATAAATATATTTAATTAATTATATAGAAAATATGCATAGCTGCAGAATATGTATACATTCAAATACACTGGTTCACGAGGACTGCTATAATGAAGTATTACAAACAAGAGTCATTCATTATATTCTAGGTCAGTAGGAAGAAGTCTAAAATCAAGATGATAGTAGAACTGACTCCTCTGAGGGCTGAGGAGAATCTGTTCCATATCTCCCCCCTAGCTTCTGATGGCTGTTGGCATACTTGGTACTCCTTTCTTGGTTTACAGCAGCATATGCCAACCTGTGGCTCTGCCACCTGAGGGTGTCTCTGTGGGACCCAGTGTCTCCAGTCTCTGTCTCCCCTTCTTTTCTAAGGACGCTGTTCTATTAGACTTAGGAGCCACCCTACTCCAGTGTGCCTTCCATTTTAACTAGTTATTTCTGGGTTGACCCTTTATCCAAGAAAGAGTACTTGAGTTGCAACCCTGAATTCCAGACTGATCACAGGAATTTTGGAGGGACACTATTCAACCTTCAGTCCTGGGGCTTGAACTCAGGGCCTGAGCTCTGTCCTTGGGCTTTTACCTCAAGGCTAGCACTCTGCCACTTGAGCCACAGTACTACTTGTGGCTTTTTCTATGTATGTGGTACCGAGGAATCGAACCCAGGTCTCTGTGCATTCTAGGCAAGCACTCTACCACTAGGCCAAACTCCCAGCCCCAGTTATTCTTATTTTTATCATAGGTTCAATAGGGTAGTTTTTAAATAAGAACCAAAATTTGGACCTTAGAAGGGTTAATGCAATAATGGAGCATGCTGGTCATACAATTTTTATATTATTATTATTATCATTGTCATTATTATTACCTCTTCCAGGCCTACAACTCAGGGCTTGGGTACTTCCCTTAAGCTTTTTTTTTCCCCCTTCAAGGCTAGGGTGCTGCTACTTGAACCACAAACTCCACTTGCAGCTTTTCGTGGTTAATTGGCGATAAGTCACAGGGAGTTTCCTCCCTAGGTTAGCTTCAAACTAACCTCAGACCTCAGCTTTCCCAAAGAGCTAGGATTACAGGCAGAAGACATCAATGCCCAGCCATGATTTTTAACGATGTAAAAATTTCTTTATTCTGTCTATTAGAAACTGCAGGTATAACTGGATTGGGAGAAAATTTTGCAGACATCAAAGCAAGACCTATTTTAAGTACTGAGGAACCAATGTTATATACCAACTACCTGAACCTAAAGAAGCCACATTCAGCACAATTCCTGGTAGTCCTCAAGTTCCATATGCTTTAGATTTAGTAACTTGGTTGTGTACTTGCATGTCACATTACAGCTACACTAACCTTTCCATTCACTTTATAGTAAGTACAGAAACTTTCATTTCTAATAACTATGTATTACAGATAAGGAAGCACTTAAGACAAAAGAGATCTTGGTGTCTGTGTGCAAGGACAGTACTAGACTGCTTTTGTGTCTTCCGAATTCACTGGGAAATGAACTGAACACTACTTTAATTCCTGGTATTCCACCACATATAAATTTATAACTGAACACAGACCTCCAGGGTCTGTGGTGTGCCTAAATTCTCTTTTAAAAAGAATCGGCTGCTTGCAGAGGAACATACTCTCCAGTCCTTTTTTTTTTTTTTAACAATTGCACTTAAGAAAATACAAAGTTTTTACTGATTTATTTCAGAACAAGCTTAAACACCCTCCACTCCGGCCCCCCAGGAATCTTTTAATGGTGCAAACCCCACACAGATTCGGCCATTTAGGGGATTCATGTAAATAGTCACCCTTTGTAGTAGATTTGGTAAAGATCAAGCATTTCGGCACATGTTTGGGAGACTTGAGTTAAGCGCTTGAGAATTCCCTGTGAAAGGACAAAAGAGAGACTTCCTGTCATTTCCCTGGTTTCAGCATGTGGGACCAAGATGGGCAATGCAAGAGTTTAAACAGATGCAAATGGTGAGGGGAGGGGGCCGTGTCAGGACTCGCTTTACATATTTCTCCAGGTCCAGGTTGAATTTAAGTCACTCTCTCTCGGCTTGAATAGTCCATTTCCCCAATATTTGCTTATGGAAATAAAGGGGAGGGGCAGGGAGAGGAGCCGCGGGTGGAGGAGGGGTTTGCAGCCCCGTGGGCGCAGACCACACAGCCCAGCGCCCGGGTAGCCTCGCCTGATGTGATCATTAACCTTTCTGGAGAGAGCGCAGCTGGTTGCTCGCCCAGCTTGCTTGGAATGAGAGCAGCCCCGCACAGACCCGGCGCAAACCCTGTCCCGACCGTCTGCTTTCTCTCCGGAGTTGTGGCCTTCCCGGCTTGTGGCTGGGAGGAAACATGAGATTTCAACACCTTCTTTGTGTATTTTTTGTTTTGATAATGAGTCTCCTCCTTACCACCGGACAGAGACCAGGTAGGACTTTGATGGATCTTGTATCGAACGATTTGTTTTTGTGCTGAGTGTGAGTGTGTTTGTACTGGAAGTCACTGAAGTGAGGGGCGGCTATGAGAAATGGGTACGACTTCACAAGTTTTCTATCTACTTGGGGACAGTATTGTTGGAGTATTTTTAATGGATGTATTTTTAAAACATTGCATATGTGTATATATATTGATATATAACACTGCTATAAGAAAGTGCCTAAGCAATTGTAGCTACATTGTCCTCACAAGTTAAAAGAAATGTTGACTAGAGAGTTAATAAACCTATAGATAATTACGTGAAATGTAAACTCCAAATCAGTTTATTAAAAGCATGTGGCTGACTGGAGCAAAACAATATGTTAGCTGAATCATGAAAGAATCCTATGCTGGGCGCCTGTAATCCTAGTTCCTCCAGAAGCTGAGATCTGAGGATCGGCGCTTGAAGTCAGGTAGAAAAGTCCGGGAGAGTCTTTTGTCTGATAAACACCAAAAAGCTGCAAAAGTTGCTGTGACTCAGGTAGTATAGTGCTCAGTGGAAAAAGTTCAGGAACAGCATCCAGAGCTTGCGTTAAAGCCCCAGGAGAGGGAGATGGGGGAAGTTTATATTTCTAGAGATCTGTAAATCTAAACTATAGATGCCTATAGAACCCAAAATAGGTATGGTCAAGATACAAAACAATTTATGCAACTAGCCTGTTTTTCAAGGATGGTATCAGCTATGATGTATTTAACCAACAGAGACTTAGTAAGCAAAATGATCCTAAGGTGCTTTTACTTCAGAGCCAAGGGCATAAGGTTTCAAGGCCCTGGTAAGTAAAAGAATTCGAAAATGATGCCAGTTGTTCACACCTGTAATCCTAGCTACTACGGAGGCTAAAATCTCAAGACTGCTGTTCAAAGCCAGTTGGGCAAAGTCCATGAGCCTCTTATTTCCATGTAACTATTAAAAGGCCAAAAATGGAGGTGTGGCTCAAAGTGGTAGTGCATTAGTCTTCAGCAGAATGCTCAGGGACAGAGCCCAGGCCCTGAGTTCAAGCTCTAGGACCAGAACAACAACAAAAACAAAAAGATTCTGAAAGTTAAAGATTTCTGCATAAAAAAAAAAACAAAACTCAGACCTAAGTTTCAATAGAAAAGTGGACAGACACACATCCTGATTTGTCATGTTATTCACTGGATAATATAATTTCTTCTGTTAGGTAAACAATGTGGTGCATAACTTATTGCCTTCTAATTCATGGGATGTTTGGTTGCTGTCAGCTTATTTCAAATGATGCCCTCTGATCTTCTCTTTTGCATTTGGAAGGAAAAAGTACAACTACAAATCAGCAATTCCTTCTGTGTTGTTTACAATTGCTACTCACCATTTACATTTTTCCAAAATACAGAAAACCTTGTGCAATAGCCCTGTAAAATGTTTGCAATCAACTTCTTACATAAATAAAAGTACTAATAGTATTTAGGAAGAAATCTTGTAAGCAAAAGCTGTGACAATTAAGATCTAGCTCCTAACATTAACTGTTAGGAATGCATCACATTCATTTTTGTATTTTACCAATGTATGAACAAATAGGAAATGGCCACACCACAATTTAGCTGCAAATATACTCCAATTTTGCTTTGTTATTTTTTGTTCTGATTTATTGTTGTTTTTAAGATTTCTTTTTCTTATCAGGCTGGGAAGGTGACTTAGTAGTAGAGTGCTTGTCTAGTATGCATGTAGCCCTGGGTTTGATTCCTCAGCACCACAAACACAGAAAAAGGCCAGAAGTGGCTCTGTGGCTCAAGTGGTAGAATGCTAACATTGAGCAAAAGAAGCTCAGGGACAGCACCCAGATCCAGACCTGGAGTTCAAGCCCCAAGAGTAGGGGAAAAAAGGTATTTTTATTAGCATGGATTAGCTGTACAAGGGACAGTTTCATTTTGACATTTCCATGCATGCAGTATACCCCAACAAAATCACTCATCCATCTCTCTCCCTTGTCCCCCTAACCCTTCTTTTTTTGTTGTATTTGCCAGTCCTGGGGCTTGAACTCATGGCCAGGGCATTGTCCTTGTGTGTGATACCAAGGAATTGATCCCAGGGCTTCATGCATGCTAGGCAAACACTCTACCACTAGGACACACTCTCTGCCTTCCATAAACCTTCTTAAAAGGATTTCAATAGCTATCACTATTATATACATTTATATAAGGTACTATATAATCATTCTCTAGGTAACACAATAGCCAATTATTTTCCTTTCTTTCTTTTCAGCTAACTTGGTCCTGAGAAGAAAACTGCACAGACACAGCTGCCTTCACAGACGTTGTATACCTCTTCACTCAAGAGTGCCCTTCCCCTGAGGTATATTTCTGGCAGAAGATTCACCCTTTATTGAATTAACTATACTATTTTACAATATGTAAAAATGGCATATGATGATGTAAAGGTTGAGGAGCTGTGTGAGCTTGAGTGGCAGCATGAAATGTCATGGTGTATTGGGAAGAAAGCAAGACAGACAAGGAAGATCCTGATAACCCTGAGGGATAGCTCAGTGGAAATATCATTATTGTGTGTGCTTGAGAACTTTCATAATTAAAATACCAAGCACCAAGAGATTTTTTTTTAAAGTATCTTTAAACACGTGTTTGGGAAAATACTGAAAGCTACAGATGTTAACCAGAACAAGCACATTTCTCATTTAGAGACATTTATGCAATGGTGCCATACAGTACGCCAGTCTCCATATTCTCATGTTTACTATAAAAAATCAGCTTAGTCATAATGGCATGACAGCTCTCCAGCCTCACTAACAACATTGGTCTGCTGATGTAGCTTTCAGGAAAAATTATGGACAGCCACCCATTTTGGTTTTGATAGTCACTAAAGAACCAATGATTTCACATCACCTTCCGTCTTCTATAATACTGCTTCCATCAACTAGCTTTCATCGCTGCCCAAAGTTTGTCACTAAATACTAATAAATAAGTTGATGTCCCGTTATAATTATTTTAACTCCTTTAGTCCATTTAAAAATATATCCTCTGAAGGAAAACACCAGAAATGGCCTGCAGTTGGTTAACACACACTGGCATCTGCTAAATTAGCTTATTCAGTTAGTGTGTAGATGGTGGCTTTTATGGCTGTATTGAATGGGTGGAAAGAATGGTTGCTATGCCTATTGTTTAATACGTGCTTTTCAATCCCAGTGAAAACCTTGTAGTAGGAAATGAAATTAGAGAACAGCAACTTGGTAATAAGCATTTATCACGGGAGGAGACAAAAAGCCAAGTGTTTAAAGCAAATCTCTGGAACAAATTACTCTTTGCTGTAAAAAAAATTATGAAAAGAAAGCTTGGTGGAGAAATCTAGAAAGATACAGTAGAAGATTCCTGAGAAGCTAATTAATCATGATTGAGGCATGCTTTAAAGGGATCTAATATGTTAAAATATCCTTTGGTGTGCGCTGATAATGTTTCCAGCTGAGCTTTTCAATGTCACCTGTTATAAAATAACAGTAAAATCTGGGTTTAAGGGAAATGAAGAAATGGTGGTTTCCCCATCACTCTTTTGTAAATAACAAAGCAGAGCAGAGTGGCATTTCACAACAACAAGAGACTCTGTGTACACAGAACAAGATACCTTTGCAAAATAGAAGCACAAATTTGTGGTCACAATTTAGCTTGGTTTTTTCCAAACGTTCCCTAGTATTAAAAAAAAAAAAAAATCAGGGCTTCAAGTAAACCAGATAGAATAGTGAAATTCAAATTGGCAGAGTTAAGGGAAATTTTGACCTATAAACCAATTTTGTAAAGCAAGGGAAATTTAAATGAAAGGTATATAAGCCAGTTCATAATCACAAACCTTTAGGAAAGTTAACTGATAGCTTTATAGGCCTGCTCAGGTTACAGCATCTGTTTATTTTCTGTGTTTAGGCTAGTTCTGCATCTAGTTACAGTTCTCTGACCAATGTGTAAGTCACCTGGTGGAATCTAGTGATTATTAGACAAACTAATGTAAGATAAACATTTAAGATAATTTCCCAAGGTCTTGCTTGCTCTGACAGTACCAATAACAAGTCCTACCTTCTAATCTGATAACACAATTTTCACTGACCTAAATACTTTTCACACTTTCTATGTCTTGCAACAAAGGTAGCCACTTCTCAGCAAAACCTCCCTTTCATTTCTCTCTACTCTTCTGCATGCTTTAGATAAAATCTGCATGAGGCTCTGTGAATCAGAGTCAAGCCAGACTGAAAGGACAGGTAAGGTAAACAAGTGACTGTCGCTACTTTCTGGATTAACTCTTCAGCATCTTTAGACCATTAGGTCATTTAGACAGAATGTCCTGTTACCCTTCCTTGCTGGGCCTTGGGCGGCTCTGTATGCTCCTCGGTGATCCTCAGCATAGTTGACTGTGATGAAAGAGAAAGGTGATGGCTGCTTACAATGGAGTTTTTTAATGTATTTCTTTTTCTTCTCACAGAAATACTGTGTAATCACCTTTAGCTATAAGTGAATTAAAATGGAAGAGAGGAAGAGAAGGGCTGTCAGAAAATGCTTGCTTCTAAGTTAATGTGAGAGGGTTGAGTGGGGAAGCTCAAGATTCCAGCTGGTGCTGAGAATTGAGGATTGAGGTTGGAAGCCAGCCAGAGAAGGACAGTAGCCCATGACATTCTTCCCTCCAATTAACCACCAAAAAAGCCAGGAGGAGGAGCTCAGTTGATAAGGTGCCAGCCTTGTGTAGAAAAAGCCTAGGGAGGAGCTGGGAATGTGGCTCAGTGGCAGAATGCCTGCCTAGCATGCATGAAGTTCTCCTCAGTACCATATATGCAGAAAAAGCCAGAGGTGGCCCTGTGGCTCAAGAGGTAGAGCGCTAGCCTTGAGCAAAAGAAGCTCAAGGACAATGCCCAGGCTCTGATTTCACAAGCCCCAGAACTAGCAAAAAGAGAAAAAGAAAAAAGAAAAGCCCAAGGGATAGCAAGTAAGCCCTGAGTTCAAGTCCCAGTACTGGCTCAAAAGAAAAAAAAGTGGGGAGAGGGAAGAAAAAAAAAGAAAGAAAGAAGATTCTAGTAACTTTCCTCTTCCAACTGCAATATTTCAATGCTTTTCTTTACAAATATGCACTGGGTAGCTATAAGCCCTATTAATAACACTCTAGTTTTTAAATATGAATTATATATATATACATATACATATGTGGCATCAACAATTTTTTTTGTCGGTCATGGGGCTTTTGTACTCTGAGCCTAGGCACTGTCCTTGAGTTCTTCAGCTCAAAGCTACCACCCTATCGCCCTACCCCTTGAGCCACAGCACCACTTCTGGTTTTTAAGTGGTTAATTGGAGATAAGAGTCTCACAGACTTAGTTCCTGGGCTGGCTTTGAACCTCAATCCTCAGATCTCAGCCTCCTGAGTAGCTAACCACAGAACGTAGTCAAAAGTAAAATTCCCACTGGATTCTGCTGCCCGTTTTCACTTGTCAGAGGTAATGGCTAAGAAAAGATTTGTAGTATATGCAAATCTGTCACCCTTGCCTGTCATTGAAGAGGTCTTTCTTCTTCTTGCTGGTCTTCCTTACTAGGACATCCTGACCCAACCACTGCCCTGCCTCCCAAATCCGTGTGCAGCTGTCTTATCTTGGCCTTTCTCACCCCATTCTCTCTAAATCCAGCGCCGCCACGCATGGCAAGCAAACATCTTAGCCCTAAACTCCTCACAGCAACAGGTCACTTCCTTGTGGAGAAAAACGGCATTATGAAGCCAGGACGGTCGCACAGTGCCCCCTAGTGAGCGACCTGCGTTCTCACAGACTTTTCTTCCGAATCCAGTGACCACTCTTCTGTCCTGATCTTCAGTGACCCAGCCTCTTGTGACTGGGGCAGCTGTAGAAATCCCTCCTTTAGGACCTGAACTGGGTGGCCAATGCCCTACTTGCTCTCCAAGCACCTCAAGCTCCAGCCTGCACTCCCTATGAAGTCCCCACTAAGGCTTCGGCCAGACTTACTCTCCATCCTCAGTTGCTTCTCCTCCAGCATCATGAATGTCATCAAGCAGCTTTCCCTGGTGATTTTTTTTTTTTTTGCAGTTGTTGGGCTTGAACTCAAGGACTAGCTACTGTCCTTAAACTCTTTTGCTCAAGGCTAGCACTCTACCACTTCCAGACACAGCTGTACTTCGAGTTTCTTAACTGGAGGTAAGGCTTTCACGGGCTTTCCTGTCCAGGCTGGCTTTGAACCATGATCCTCAGATCTCAGCCTACTGAATAGCTAGGATTACAGGCGTGAGCCACCAGCACGTGGCACAATTCTACAGTTTTAGTAGTTAACTGGACATGAGTCTCACAGACTTTCCTGTCCAGACTGGCTGTACACCTTGATCCTAGATCTCAGCCTTCTGAACAGTTAGGACTATAGGTGTGAACCCGCCTCCTGCATCTTCTTAGTGTTTAGTTACACTTCACTGCAACTGTCAGGAAGTTAGATGTGAAGGAAGGAAATGCTTCCAGAAATGAAGTAAGGATAGAAAGGCTTCATGCCTTCAGAACGGGCCCAGCCAAACTACCTAGAGAAACCTTGGCCTCAGCAATGCTCCTGTAAAAGATCTTTCAACTGTTGAATAGTATAATTGCATTAAAAGGTTGCTAAAAACTAAATGTGTTTTTTTTTCTTTACCTTGCAAATATAGAGCTCCCCAGCTGACTTGACCGAGTCTGCCACAAGACAGGAGTAAAGAAATGACACCCAACCACCCAAAAAACTTCACTGTGTAACAGTATGATTGCTTAGAAGCTACTGTAAGAAAAGGCATTAAGAGTACCTAGGATGGTTTTTTGATTCACAGGACTGTCTTCTTCCTGAGACAAATTGAGAACCAATTCCATGCTGATTCACCTCTATTTGCCTGCAATTACAATGGTCTCTCATCTTTTCTGGGACTTGTTTTTTTTTTTAATGGACCAAAAAGAAAAATGCTTGTTATTGTCTTAGAACTTTCAAATGGTTAAAAGTTCAAGAATTCCAAATTTTCTATACTGTTACAATTATCCAAATATATTGACTTTGTAGACATTTAAGTGCTAAATTTGAAATTAGTTGCATTGCCTGGTTTTAAAGGATAAAGAGAAATGACTATTTATTTTGAGAGATTAAGGGAGGAAAGTTATGAATTATTTTTGTTTTATGAAAGTATGACTTTTCTACTTTCCAAGTAATAGTTAGTTGAAGTCATCAACAGAGCAGAAATCACTAACTGGGATTTGTCTTACTTTAAAATGGTGCATGTATTGCAATTTTTTAATATTGTAATTAAATTTACACACAAAGGATGTTTGATAAAATGCCTTACATATCATTAGAATAGATATTATCAATGAAATTGTAGAATGTTTTCTTTCTTTTTTTTTGTGGGTTGTGGGGCTTGAACTCTGGGCCTGGGCATTGTCCCTGAGCTCTTCAGCTCAAGGCTACTGCCCTACCCTTGAGCCAAGCCCCACTTCCCCTTTTCTAGAGGTTAATTGGAGATAAGAGTCTCAAGGCCTTTAGTGCCCAGGCTGGCTTTGAACTTTGATCCTCAGATCTCAGCCTCCTGAGTAGCTAGGATTACAGGCATGAGCCACTGTGCCCTGCTGAAATTGTAGAATATTTTATAGATAAATTTTGATTAGTTTCCATAAGTGCCTCTGATAAGAAATATAAGCTATTGTGGATTATATTTATCAAAAACATGTATTCATTTGTATATCTTTTTTTTTTCTTTTTTTTCTTTTTTTTGCCAATCCTGGAACTCAATGCCTGAGCACTGTCCTTGGGCTTTCTCAAGGCTAGAGGCTCTACCACTTGAGCCATAGTACCACTTCTGGCTTTTTGCTATGTATGTGGTACCGAGGAATCGAATTCAGGTCTTCGTGCATGCTAGGCAAGCACTCTACCAATAGGCCAAACTCCCGACCCATCATTTGTACATCTTGCATAAAAAATACTTTATAGAGTTCAGATATTCTCATGCAATATAACACTAACTTTTTTGTTTTGTTTTTTGCCAGTCCCAAGTCTTGAGCTTAGGGCCTGAGCATTGGCCTTGAACTTTTTCAAGGCTAGTGTTATACCACTTCAGCCATAGCACCACTTCTGGCTTTTTCTAGGTATGTGGCACCGAAGACTCTAACTCCTGTCTTTGTGCATGGTAGGTAAGCACTCTACCACTAGGCCAAACTCCCGGCCCCCTAGCCCTAACTTTTTAAAGTACAGATCCTCATATTCACAAAAGAACAGTTAAAATTCAGGCTTGGGAGCTGGGCCAGGTGGCTCACTCCTGTAATACTAGCTACTCAGGAGGCTGAGATCTGAGGGTCAAGGTTCAAAGCCAGCTCAGGCACAAAAGGACCTGAAACTCTTATCTCTATTTAACTTCTAGAAAACGGGAAGTGGGGCTTGGCTCAAGGATAGGGTGGTGGCTTTGAGCTGAAGAGCTCAGGGACAGTGCCCAGACCCAGAGTTCCAGCCACATGACCCACAAAAAAAATAAAATAAAATATAAGGCTTGGGGCCAAGAGTTTGGCATAATGGTAGAGTGTTTGCCTACCATGCACGAAGACCCAGGCTCGATTCCTAGATATACATACAATAGCAAAAAACTGGAAGTGGTGCTGTGGTAGAGCACTAGCCTTGAGCAAAAGTGTCCAAGGACAGTGCTCAGGCTCTGAGTTCAAGCTCCAGGACTGGAAAAAAAGAAATCAGGCTTAGGTGAAGCACCAGTGCCTCGTGCCTGCAATCATTAACTACTCAGGAAACTGAGACTAAGGACTGAGGTTCAGAACCAGTGCAGGCAAAGCATGAGACTTATCTCCAATTAATTGTCAAAAAAATTTTTTTTTCTTTTTTTTTTTTTTAAAGAACAGAAGTAAAGCTTGTAGCTCAAATAACTGAAGCTCAAGGACAGAGCCCACACTCTAAGTTCAAGCCCCACAACAAGCACCAAATATCAAAACTGAAATCAACGAGGGAACAAACAAGTATTTGCTATTGTAATTAATTGGTGCTAGGTTTCTGCTCATAGAACGTCAATAATTGTTTAATAAAATCTGGTATGATTTGAGTGTTGAGTTGTCCTTTATACAAGAAATGCTTAGAGAATGTATTAGAATGTTCATAACACTTACCTTTATTTCCATTGTTTATCCCTTTTGTTCTTTGTTTTGGTTTTTTTTTTTCTTTTTTTTTTTTTGCCAGTCCTGGGCTTGAACTCAGGGCCTGAGCACTGTCCTTGGACTTTCTCAAGGCTAGAGCTCTACCACTTGAGCCTCAACACCACTTCTAGCTTTTTTCTATGTATGTGGTACTGAGGAATTGAACCCAGTTCTTTGTGCATGCTAGGCACTCTACCACTAGGCCAAACTCCCGGCCCCTGTTTATACCTTTTAATTGAAGAATTTAAGACTCGGCCTTTAGATACATTTCTGACGATCTGCTTATTTCAAAATGACTACAACCAGGACAAAGACTCTCTCAAAGTCTACCAAAACTCAAAAACAGTGACACATCTGCAAAAAGTGGCATACTAGAATAAGTCCTGGACAAAACAAAAGTATCCATTTATATGTATATATGTATATAGATGGGTGTGTTAGGGTTTATTTGGGCTTGAACTTTGAGCTTGAGCTCTGTTGCTGAGCTCTTCAGCTTAAGACTATCACTCTACCACTAGAACCACTGTGCCACTTCAGGTTTTCTGGTGATTAATTGGAGAGGAGTCTTTCATGCCCGAGTTGGCTTTGAACCAAGATGCTCAGATCTCAGCCTCCTGGGTAGCTAGGTTTACAAGTGTGAGCCACCAGTGCCCAGCCTTGAGACTCTTAATCTCCAATTAACCTATAGAAAACGGGAAGTGGGGCTTGGCTCAAGGGTAGGGTGGTGGCTTTGAGCTGAAGAGCTCAGGGACAGCACCCAGGCCACAAAAAGAAAGCAAAAACAAAACAAAACAAAACAAAAAAAAAAACAAGAGTTCAAAATTGGCCAGGCACTGGTGGCTCACACTTGTAATCCTAGCTACCCAGGAGGCTAAGATCTGAGGATTATAGCTCAAAACCAACCCAAGTGGGAAAGTTTGTGAGATTCTTTGTTTTTGTTGTTGTTGTTGTTTTGTGGGGAGGGGATCATGGGGCTTGAACTCTTGCCGGGGCAGTGTCCCCAAGCAATTCAGCTCAAGGTTACCACCCTACCCCTGGGCCTGGGTACTGTCCCTAAGCTCTTCAGCTCAAGGCTACCGCCCTACCCCTAGGCCTGGGTACTGTCCCTAAGCTCTTCAGCTCAAGGCTACCACCCTACCCTAGAGCCCCAGCCCCACTTCCCCTTTTCTAGTGATTAATTGGAGATAAGAGTCTCTTGGCTTTCTTTTGCACAGGCTGGCTTTGAACCCAGATCCTCAGATCTCAGTCTCCTGAATAGCTGAGATTATAGGCGTAAGCCACCACACCTGGCAAGTTTGTGAGATTCTTATCTCCAATTAGCCAGAAAAACAAAACAAGTGGAATTGTGGCTCAAAGTAAAGGACGGTACCCAGGCCATGAATTGCTAAGTTTAAGCCTCACAACAAAGCAAAGAAAGTGTGGGAGGGAGGGGGGGAGAGGGAAGAAGGGAGGGGAGTGAGGGAGGGGGAAAGAAAGAGAGAGAGAATGCAATTCAATACCATACCAAGTTCCCATGTCACTCCAGTAAGAATGACAGCCACCAAGGAAATAAAAAACAAAAGCAGCTGGTGAAGACTTAGGTGAAATAAACATATCCTCATAAAACTGTCAGTAAGACTATAAACCAGTGGCTGGGAGTTTGGCCTAGTAGTAGAGTACTTGGCTAGGAAGACCTAGGTTCAATTCCTTGGTACCACATACAGAGAAAAAGCCAGAAGTGGTGCTGTGGCTCAAGTGGTAGAGCTCTAGCCTTAAGATAACCCAGACAGAGCTCAGGCTCTGAGTTCAAGCCCCCCAGGACTGATAAAAAAAAAAAAAAGATAGCAGTTCATCAAAAGATTAAAAGTAGACCTTCAAACCAGTCAGTATTGGGAATATATCCAAGGAGAATAAGCCAATATATCAGAAAGACCTGCACACCTGTGTTTACTGAAGCACTGTTTACACCAGTCAAATGATGGCAGCAGAGAACATGCCCAACAGACAAATAGATAAAAGAAGATGTGACCTTCCCAGGTGCAGTGGCTCACACCTGTAATCCTAGCTACTCAGGTGCTGAGAACTGAGGATTGAGGTTTAAAGCCAGCCCGGGCACTAAAGTCCAAGAGATTATTTCCAATTAACCACTAGTAAACCGGAAATGGTGCTGTGGCTCAAGGGGTAGGGTGGTAGCCTTGAGCTGAAGAGCTCAGGGACAGGGTCCAGGCCCAGTGTTCAAGCCCCACGACTGGGAAAAAGAAAAGGAGGAGAAGAGGAAGAAAAAGAATAGGAGGAGGAGATTACAGAGTTACACAAAGAAATGAAATTGTGCCATTTGCAGGGAAGTAGATGCAACTGGAAGACATTGGTTTGAGTGAGACAAGCTAAGCTCAAAAAATAAAACAGGGCTGGGAATGTGGCTTAGTGGTAGCATGCTTGCCTAGCAGGCATGAATCCCTGGGTTCAATTCCTTACTATGGCATAAACAGAAAAAGCTGGAAGTGGAGCTGTGGCTCAAGTTGTAGAGTATTAGCCTTGAACAAAAGAAATTCAGGGACAGTGCCCAGGTCCTGAGTTCAGTCCCCAGGACTGGTTAAAAAAAAAAAAAAAAAAAAAAAAAAAAAAGGAGCTAGGAGTTTGGCCTAGTGGTAAGAGTGCTAGCCTTATATGCACAACACCCAAGAACAGTGCTCAGGCCCTGAGTTCTAGCTACAGGACTGGCCAAAAAAAAAAAAAGTGTTTTCACTCACATGTGGAAGCTTGATCTAAAAGACATACATTTATGGGCTTGTACATACCTGTACATACCAATTTATATTATTTAGATAATTATATATGGATAAATACAGAACATGAACCAAATGAAGAGACTATGGAGAAGGGACAATTAAAAAGAAAATAGTGATAAATAAATTTTTTTAATAGTCATGATGGTTGAACTCAGGGCCTAGGCACTGTCCTGTCCCTGAGTTCTTTGGCTTAAGACTAATACTCTAAGGGGAGGGGTGGGAGAGGAGTGGGGAGGGAAATGGGGAAAAAACATGAGAAGGGATAGCAATGACTGTTAGATAATGCACCTTCTATCTGGTGAATATAATGTAACCCTTCTATTAATTACAATAAAAAAATATTTTGTCCTAAAAAAAAAACTAATACTCTATTACTTTGAACCACAGCCCCACTTCCTGTTTTTGTTCATTGAAGATGAGTCTCACTAGGACTTCTCTGCCTGAGCTGGCTTTAAACAGTAATCCTCAGATGTCAGCTTCCTGAGCAACTAGAATTACAAGCATGAGCCACCAGCACCATCTCTTTTGCTCAAGGCTAGGGCTCTACCATTTTGAGCCACAGCGCCACTTCCTGAAATACATTTTGAAAGAGGATGACTATAGTAAAAATAGATTGTTTGCAACTATGAAACTAGAACAATGGAACCTGTTGAATAGTTTGGGGAAGAGAAAGTGATGGGGTGAGATGGATTAGAATATATTATATGTAACAATTAAACCACTTGCTGTTTAATTCATAGAAGCTAATTTTTAAAAAGAAAGAAGTGGGCTGGGCATCAGTGGCTCGCGCCTGTAATCCTGGCTACTCAGGTGCAGAGATCTGGGCACAAAGTCCATGAGACTCTTATCTCCAATGAACTTCCAGAAAACTGCCAGAAAACAGCACTGAAAGTGGATGCATGGCTCAAGTGGTAAGAGTGTCAGCCATGAGCAAAAAAAGCCAAGCAAGGGCGGGGAGTTTTGCCTAGTGGTAGAGTGTTTGCCTTGCATGCACGAAGACCCAGGTTCGATTCTTCAGTACCACATACGTAAAAAAAAAAAAAAGCCGGAAGTGGTGCTATGACTCAAATGGTAGAGCTCTAGCCTTGAGAAAGCCCAAAGGACAATGCTCAGGCCCTGAGTTCAAGGCCCAGGACTGACAAAAAAAAAAAAAAGCCAAGCAAGTATAGGAAGTTCTGAGTTCAAGCCCCAATATAGGCAATAGATAGATAGATGAGTGTTGTGAGCATTTAATAGAGTGAAAATATTAGCATGATGAATAAAATAAATGTAATATGAAAATGATATACGATGAAAATATTGTGAAATGCTAAATGCATATATGAAATAGTGAAAATGAGAAGAGTAATTAAATGCAATACAGTAATGAAATGAAACTAAAAAAATATATTCCCAATACAAACTTGTACCTAAAGGCTTATGGACATAGGAGATAAAAATGATGATGTATAGACACAAATGACTGTAACCATAGGAACCGTCAGGAGCATGGTTTACAAAATATAGTATCATAGGAGCCCACCCACCTGGGCAGAATAGATAGAGCAGTAGCTAGAGTAAACAACCAGCATATGTCTGGGCACCACTGACCATGGGCGTAACCAATCCAGACCAAGCAAGGACCAAGGCGTAACCAATTCGAGTCAAGCAGGAAGGAGTTTGGGCCAGAGACGAGCAAACCAAGGGCCAATATAAACAAGGGACCCAGAATGAGGGACAGCACTTTTGCTGATTCCAGGATCTTTGGTCTGCAGGAGCTGCTCTTTGCCGGGAGGACCGAGGAGGCCTGAGATTCGTCACACGGCCCTGGAGGCCACACCACGGCAGGACTTGTGGCTGTCCCTCTCAAGATCGGCAGGCCCTGTTCAACTCTGGAACTAAGAAGAGTTCGGAGAGGTGAGTCCAGCGGGTGTGCTCGATAGGCAGAATAGGATCAGGTAGGTGAGGATTAGAACATAGTAATTGTATGATCCCAGTATAACCTAATAAAGTATTTTTGCATCATATTACCTGCCTATTGGTGAATTCCTTCGCCTGCTCACAACAATGAGAGAAAAAGAGAGAGATGGAGATTTGCTAAAGTAGTAGAGCCTCAGCCCTAAGGGAAAAACGCTGAAGGACAGTACCCAGGCCCTAAATTCAAGCCCCACTACCATTTAAAACAATAAACCAAGTCCCTGAGCTTCGCTTTTGCTCAAGGATAACACTCTGCCACTTGAGCCACAGCACATCTTCTGCTTCTTTCTGTTTCTGTGGTACTGAGGAATTGAACCCGGGCTTCATGCACGGTTAGCAAGCATTCAGACACCAGTCCCCACATTAGTCTAAGAGACTTGCATGCACAGTCACCTCTTTATGTGAATTAGCTTTTTCTTAAGCAAGATGGCCATCTTCTGTTCAATACTATTTTTTTTAATGAGTTTGTATATCAAGCCATCGTTACTCAATAGACAAGGAAAAAAACAAAACCGGACAACAATCACTTTACCCCTTGAGCCACGGCTCGGGCCCCTGGATTTCCTAAAGGTATGGGATGATCAGTTTTGTTTCCAGCTAGGATTACAGGCGGGGGCCACCGGGCTGGAACCACTCTCTGACTACCGCCCTTTCCTGCCTCCCTTTTAGGGCAGCCCGCTGACCTCGGGTTAGCTCTTCCGGGTTAGCAGCCCAGCCGGCGTCCCCTGGGAGCCGCAGACGAGTCTCCGCCTTCAGCCGAGGCCTGGGGGAACCGCACAGGTGGGCCAGGGACCCGCCCTGCTCCCCGCTGAGATGCAAAAACGTCCACCCTGGGGCTATCTACCCCCCCCCAGGCTACGGGAAGCCGGCTTCCGGCAGCGCTGGCGGAGAGGGTGGGGAAAGCCTGGAAACCACCCTGCCGGCTGGCTGGCTGACTTCCATCCTCCCTCTGTCTCCCTCCAGCTCCCGAAGGCATCGCCTCACGTGCTTCCCACTACCGAGGGCCAAGCCGCCGGCGTACGCTCTTCCCCCCGGCCCCGCCCGCTCGGGGTAGACCCACCAATCAGCGCTCGAGTCTGTGGAGAGGAGCCAATCACCGCGAGAGCCTACGGCGGTAACTCGGGAAGGCAAGCGCTTGTCGTAGGGAGATCTCGAGCGTGCGCCGCGCGGCGGTTCGGGCCTCCTCCGGCTGGAGCAGCCTTTCCCTTGGCCTTGGCGCTGGCCTTCCATTGCGGGTAAGCAGTCAGCGCGCCGGTGGTGGCTCAGCCAGGCTGGGAGGGGGGTGATGCTTGTTCCTGGCAGCTGTCTGGGCGTCCACCGAGAGCCGGCCCTCGGCCTTGGCTTGCCGAGGAGGGCCTGTGGAAAGAGCAGGCCCTGGCCAGGCCCTGCGGGGCCGCGAGGCCTGGGGAGCCTTGGCGAGGGGGAGTCCCGGGAGGGCCCGGGGCCAGGAGCCGGGAGATCTGGGACGTTTATAACATTTCTCTGCAGTGCTAGACATGGAACTCAGGACTCCAGGCTTATCCAAGCTGGCCTTTCACATGGGATCTTCTACCGCACCCTCCCCGAGGTCAGTCATTACAGGTGTTGGCTGCCTTTACAATACTTTTCTATTGTACAGGTGGCTCCAGGTCAGGGATTATGACCTGTGCTTTACAGGATTTTTTTTTTCCAATAGAAGCCAGGCACTGGTGGAGGAAGTCTATGAGACTCTTTTTTGTGTGGGGGGGGGGGTCATGTGGCTTGAAATCAGCCTGGGCACTGTCCCTGAGCAATTCAGTTCAAGGCTACCACCCTCCCCTTGAACCAAGCCCCACTTCCGTTTTCTAGAGGTTAATTGGAGATAAGAGTCACAGGTCCTTTTGGGCCTGGGCTGACTTTGAACCTTGATCCTCAGATCTCAGCCTCTTGTAGCTAGGATTACAGGCACGAGCCACTGTGCCAGGCTTAAGTTTTGTGTGACTCTTATCTCCAATAAACTATTCGAAAAGAGGCAAAAGTGACAAGTGTGGTTAAAGTAGAGCACTAGCCTAAGGGAGGAGAAGGGAGGGAATGAAAGAAAGTACTGTGGAGTCTGAAGAAGTACCATGGGTTCAGTATACCAATTAGCATACTGCCAGAGGAGCAGTGCAAGTCCTTGTGGGCTTTTATACTTCCAATTGAGATTATCTCCCATCCCATAGAACTGTTCTGCTGGTACATTTGAATCCAGCCAAATAGAAGACTGATCATAGCTGTGACAGTTAGCATAGAGCCATCTTGCTATTAAGTCTCCCGAGTAAAATTTTGACTGAGGAAAATGATAGCCTGCGCAGTGAGTGCTTTCTCCATGCAGAGCATGGTTACAAGTGAATAGAAGCAAATGTTAAGGGATCATCTGCAGAGAAAGTTGAGACAGAAAGGGCTCTGAATGATAAGAAATGGGAACAAAAACATGAGAAGGGGTAGCAGTGATAAGTAATGCACTTTCCATATGACGAATATATTGTAACCCTTCTATCAATTACAATAAAAGATGCAAAAAAAAAACTTGGTCCTGGCTTATTGAGAGTTACTGACAGGAATTATTTTGATTATTAGTATTTTTTTTTAAGACCATGTCAAGATGTAGTCCTTACTAGCTTCAAAATCATGACCCTCCTACCTCTGCCTCCCAAGTGCTAGCATGGCAAACCACCTGGCTGGCAAGTTTAAATGAGGAAAGATGTAATCTTCCTAATAAGGGAAGGGTTGTAAGAGAATACCTGTAATGAAAGAACTAGCTAGCTCACCACTTTGACAGGTCAGAGCTTTGCCCTCACCATCACCACTACTTTTTTCTTTTATTTTGTCAGTCATGGGGCTTGAACTCTGGATCTGGGCATTATCCCTGAGCTCTTCAGCTCAAGGCCAGTGCTCTACCACATTAAGCCACAAGACTACTTCCTGTTTTCTGGTGGTTTATTGGAGATAAGAGTTTCACAGGCTTTGGTGCCAGGGGTGGCTTTGAACCTTGATTCCCAGATCTGTCTCTTGAGTAGTTAGGATTACAGCTGCGAGCCTCCAGCACCCAGCCTTACCAGTAATCTCAATTGTTCTGGGATTGCAAGGAAGTGCAGGGAGAGGAAGAGAGTACATAGCTGTATGTGGGAAAGGGGAAGTATTGTATTTATGGGTGAGTGGCTTGCTTGGTACATGAACTTTATTTGCTTAAAGTTGGTATGAGTGAGTATTTTAAAAATGGGGGGGGGGGGCGGGAGTTTGGCCTAGTGGTTGAGTGCTTGCCTAGCATGCACAAAGGCCCGGGTTCGATTCCTCGGTACCACATACATACAAAAAAAAAGCCAGAGTGGTGCTGAGGCTCAAGTGGTAGAGCAAGTCCAAGGACAGTGCTCAGGCCCTGAGCTCAAGCCCAGGACTGGCAAAAAAAATAAAAATAAAAATGGGGTAGGGGCAGGAGTTTGGCGTAGTGCTAGAGTACTTGGCTAGCATGCACAAAAACCAGGTATCACATACATTGTGGGGTAAGGGAGCCCGAAGTGGAACTGTGGCTCAAGTGGTAGAGTTCTAGCCTTGAGAAAGCTCAAGGACAATGCTCAGGCCCTGAGTTCAAGCCCCAGGACTGGCAAAAGAAAAAAAATAAGGGGAGAAGGGACAGAAATTTGGCCTAGTGGTAGAGTGCTTCAGTCGGGGTCTGGCAAGAAAAGAAAAGGGCATTTTTCTTGTATGTGTGTGAGAGAGAGAAAGGATGCATATGTGCATGCAGGCTATTGGAGCTTGAATCTACGGCCTTACTCTCTAGCTTAGCTTCTTTACTGAAGGCTGGTGCTTTATTACTTGAGCCACAGCACCATTTCCAGCTTTTTTTCTATGCATGTGGTACAGAGGAATCAAACCCAGGTCTTTGTGCATGCTAGGCAAGCACTCTACCACTAGGCCAAACTCCCAACCCCTACTTTCATCTCCCTCCCCCCCCCCACCCCCCTCTCGTTCTCACATTTGAACTCAGGGGCTGAATAAAAAGTCTCACAGATATTTCCTGCCTGAGTTGACTTTAAACTATTATCCTCAGATCTTAGCCTCCTGAGTAGCTAGGATTACTGACATGAGCCATTGTCATACAGCTTACTGAATTCTTTTCAGAATGTTTTCAATATATTAGGCATCAGACTTCCAAATATCTGTTCTTTGTCCCTAGGAAGAAATCGTTTGCTTGGACCTGAGATTACCTTCTTGACCAAGAAAGCTTCAAAGTTGTCAAAGGGATTTTATTTATTTTTATTTATTGCCAGTCCTGGGGCTTGAACTCAGGGCTTGAGCACTGTCCTTGAGCTTTCTCAAGGCTAGCACTGTACCACTTGAGCCACAGCACCACAGCATCACTTCCAGCTTTTTCTATGTATGTGCTATGGAGGAATTGAACCTAGGTCTTTGTGCATGCTAGGCAAGCACTCTTACCACTAGGCAAAAATCCTGGCCTGAGGATTTTATTTAAACATGTCGAGTTTATGTATATGTTGTACTCTTTGTGCAAATACACATGTGGGCATACATGTACCAGTCCTGGGGTTTGGACACTGTCCTTGAGCTTTTATAGAAGCTCAAAGCTAAACCAGAGTCCTCCAGTGGCCTGGGAAAGGAGGGACCAGCACTCCCTAGAGGAGGAAGTGTTTTGAAACCCCATACTCTATTGTTTGTATAACACAAGTCACAGAAAGCTGTTTTGTTGTTGTTGTTGTTTGTTTGTTTTTTTCTTGCTGGAGGGGAAGGTAAAAAATGATTCAGCATTTGAAGAAAATACTTGAAAACTTGAGGGGGAAAAAAAAAGGCTCCACTTCTGGCTTTCTGGTGGTTAATTGGAGATAAGAGTCTCTGGGCCAGCTTCAAACCGATATTCAGATCTCAGCCTCCTGGGTTGACTATGATTATAGGTGTGAGCCACTGGCACCCAACTACAATGCATTTTTCACGTGGATGCTGGTATCAGGCCAGGAACTCAGTCTCATTCTCTTGCTGGACCTTTCCTACTCGTAGCTGGTACTGTGCCACATTGGCCTGCCTTTTACAGGTCATAAGTATGTATTCACCTTCCTTTTCTTTTCCCACCTGGTACCCAGCCTGACTCCAGCCCTGCTTCTCTTCCTAATTTCCTTTTTTTACACATGTTCTTTAGGGGCTGACATCAGCATGGCAAGCCAGTGAAAATGAAAGCTGAGCCTTCTGGAAGATCTAAAGAGTGTGCATGCTTCTCCAAGACTAGGAGCTCTTAGAAAGCCAGAGGACTGGGCCTGATAGAAAGAAGCATGGCCCAGGACCACACCTGTGCTCCAGACACAATGGAGTTTACAGCAGCTCTGGAAGACCTCCAAGCTGAGGCCAGCTGTCCCATCTGTCTGGGCTACTTCAAAAGCCCAGTGACCATGCCCTGTGGGCATAACTTCTGTCTCCCTTGTATCAGGTTTTCCTGGAAGGGCACACAGAACAGCTTTCCCTGCCCTTCTTGCCAGTTTGAATGTCCAAAAAAGAAATTCTCAACCAATCTCCAGCTGGGTAGCTTGACTGAGGTCGCTAAGTTATTCCCCACTAGGAGAAGCAAGAAGAAAACACCAGAAGGGAAGCTCATGTGTAAGAAACACAAAGAAGCCATGGCCTTTTTCTGTCAGAAGGACCTGGAGGTTTTATGTCACCAGTGCTGCTCCACTAGTCACAAACATCACCGTACTTGGCCCATAGAGAAGGCTGCACGCCTGTATAGGAAACAACTAGCATGTTCCATGGATCGATACAAAGATAAGATAGATCAAGTTAAGAAGGTGCTAGCCATGCAGACAAGAAGACCCCTGGAACTGAAAAGAAAGGTAGAGCAAAGGAAGAAAGATATAAACTTCGAATTTGAACAACTTAGGTTGTTTCTCGAAAACCAGAAGGAGACTCTTCTTAAGCAGTTACAAGAAGAAGAAATAGTTAATTTAGCAAAACTAAATGAAAGCCTTGCCAAAACTTCAGAACATGCCTCCTCTGTGAAAAATGTGTTAAAGGCGGTGGAGAGAAAATGTGTACAGTCAGAAATGGAATTGCTGACAGATCTCAGGAGTATCTATGACAGCCATAAATGCTTGAAGAGTCCAGAAAACTTTTCTTTCACTTTCAAAGACTTTGGAAACTGGCTTCCTCCACAGTATTCAGGCCTCAACCCCCTTGTCAAGTGTTTCCAGGCAGATGTCATTCTAGACCCTGAAACGGCCCACTGTAGACTCCAGATCTCAGAAGATGGGAAAACTGTGCAATATGGACGCAGACAACAATTGCCTCCCCTGCCTAGCAGATTTTATCTTTGCCCAGCTGTTCTGGGCTCTAGGGGTTATAATTCTGGAAGGCAGTACTGGGAGGTAGAGGTGAAAGGCAAGAGTGATTGGATCGTGGGTGTTTGTAAACAGTCTCTTCCCAGGAGGAAGAAGAATCAGAAAGAACAGCTCTTAAAGCAGGAGGGCATATGGGCAATTCGGTGCATGGATGCTGATTATTCTGCCTTGGGGCCTGAAAGAATCTCTCTCCTGCCAAAAGTAACACCCAGTAAGATCGGCGTGTTCCTAGACATTGAGATGGGTGAGATTTCCTTTTACAATCTAGATGATAGATCTCTTCTCCATACTTACAATAATAACCATTTTAATGAAGCACTTCTGCCTTATTTCTACATTGGGACTGACAGTAAACCCCTGAAAATCTGTACAGTAACAGATTCTGAGTGATGAATTATTAGAAGACTTTTTCTTCATGATATTAGGCATGTATGAGCCAGTTCATGTCATCAACAATTGACATGATACCTGTACACCCAGCTGTGCTGTGATTCAAGAGACCTTATTCGATAACTAGCAAAAGGAGAGGAAAAAAATAAGGACTCAGTGACTCAAGTAGCAGCCTCACGTTAGCCTATTTTATAGACAACTAAGGAACTTGTATTACTACAGTTGTTTCCAATAAAATATTGGGTTTGGTTTTATTTTCCTCAATGTTTATGTATTTTTACTTCAGGAAAAAAAAAAATAAAGCCTTGAACTGGATGTTGTTAAGGGGAGCAAGACTGACTCCCATCTTTTTTTTTTTTTTTTCTTTTTGCCAGTTCTGGGGCTTGAACTCAGGGCCTGAGCTCTGTCCTTGGGCTTTTTCCTCAAGGCTAGCACTCTGCCACTTGAGCCACAGCACCACTTCTGGCTTTCTCTACCTATGTGGTACTGAGGAATCGAACCAGGGTCTTCATGCATGCTAGGCAAGCATGCTACCACTAGGCCAAACTCCTGGCCTCTGACTCCTTCATCTTGAACATGCTAAGAGCACCCTGTCCTCTTGGGGACTGTTGAAGGTCAACAATAGTAAAACAGCCCAGCTACCCTTGCCCATCCAGGGATGGGGCAACCTTATCCCCTTCCCCCATGAGAAAGGATATCTGCTTGGTTTGTGGGAGGGACCATCTTTGTGTGGATACCCGCCAAATCTGAGTCTGCACTGTGTCCCTGGCCGACCAGCTCACTATGTACTTCTCCAATAAATTCACCTTTTTGTATGAAACTATCTGCGTTGTGGTCTGGGGTGAGACCTGGAACCCCACCTGGAGGGATGTGTAATATCCTCTCCCCAAACCCCATATCAATGTAATTGCTTCCACCTCTAATCTAGCACTCCAGAGGCTGAAGCAAGACCTTGGGTTCAAGGCAAAGCTGAGCTATAGTGAGACAATCTCAAGTAAAAGGGGAATGGCTCAAGGTGTAAAGCAAATTGTCTAGGAAGCCTAGGGTGCAGAATTCAAATCTCAGTATCACAGAAAACAGAGGCCTGGGGAGAATTACTTCAGAGGTTGGCCACTGCCTGATGCTTAAGCTCTGGGTTTAATCCCTAAAACCAAAAAGGAAATGTGAATCTATAGCTACTTCCTTTAAAAAAATTTTTTCTCTTTTTGGTTGGTTGTGGGGCTTGAACTCTGGACTGGGGCGCTGTCCCTGAGCTCTTCAGCTCAAGGCTACCACCCTACCCTTTGAGTCAGAGTGCCACTTCCAGCTTTCTTTGTCCCTTTTTGTTTTCGGGTGTGTGTGTTAAGAGTCTAGCAGGACTTTGCTAGTTGGGCTGGCTTCCAACCATGATCCTCAGACCTCCACCTCCTGAAATTACAAGTGTGAACCAACAGCACCAGGCTTAGTTCTTTACTTTTAACCAAACTAGTGCCTGGAGGAAAATCATATTAAGTGAAGTAAGCCATACCCAAAGGAACATAGGCTCCATGGTTTCCCTCCTTTGTAATAATTAGTACACATCTAGGGTAGGGTGGTAGTCTTGAGCTAAAGAGCTCAGGGACTGTGCCCAGGCCAAGTTCAACCCCTACCCTTGAACCAAGCCCCACTTCCCATTTTCTAGAGGTTAGAGATGCGAGTCTCAGGTCCTTTTGTGCCCAGGCTGGCTTTGAACCTTGATCCTCAGATCTTAGCTTCCTGAGTAGCTAGGATTAAAGGTGTGAGCCACAGCGCCAAGCTCAAGCATTACAGAGTGTTTTTTGTTTTTTTTTTTAAGCCAGCAGACACTAATGCTATCAGAAATAATTGGGGGTGGGGGAGCATGCTTGCCTAGCATGCACAAAGACCTGGGTTTGATCCCTCAATACCACATACATAGAAAAAAGCTGGAAGTGGTGCTGTGGCTCAAGTAATAGAGCTCTAGGCCCTGAGAAATCCCAGGAGCAATGCTCAAGCCCTGAGTTCAAGCCCCAGGATTGGCAAAATAAAAAGAGAAATAGTTTGGGGCTGAGCTACTTAAGAGGCTAAGATCTGAGGATTGAGGTTCAAAGCCTGCCTGGACACTAATTACCTTTGAGACTCTTATCTCTAATTTATCTGGACAAAGGGAGTAGGGTTGTGGCTCAAGGGGTAAGGCGGTAGCCTTTAGCTGAAGAGCTCTGGGACAGTGCTCAGGCCCATTCAAGCCCCATGACCTCCTCCCTCCCCCCCCCCCCCCAAAAAAAAGAAAGATAGACCAGCAAAAGCTGTTGTACTTGTTTGGGGCAAGGAGATAATGGAGGAGGGGGAGAGATTGATGGAATACATTGTATACCAATGTGGAAATGTCTCAGTGAAATCCTATGTGTATGCTAATAAACTACATCAGAAAACGTGACTCACCCTTTTTTAACCTACATCCCAAGCCACTGTATGCCATTTTAAAAAAACATGGGTGCACAGATATTTTTATTCTTTTTTATTGTGGGATAATGTATAGACAGGTTACAGTAACATTTGCCAGATAGTAGGTGCATTACTTCTTACACAGAATTCAAGTCTCAGTACCAGAGAAAACAAAAGAGGCCTGGGGAGGAACTACTTCAGAGGTTAGCCACTGCCTAGTACTTAAACTCTGGGTTTAATCCCTAAAACAAAAACAAAAAAAATAATCTATAAAGTAGCTACTTTCTAAAAAAAAAAAAAAAAGTATTTCTTTTTTTTTGGATGGTTGTGGGGCTTGAACTCTGGACTGGGGCGCTGTCCCTGAGCTCTTCAGCTCAAGGCTACCACTAGGCAGTGCTCCCCACTCCCATGAGATGAATAATCAGCTCTCCTCCTTTGTCATCAAGTGTCGTGTCAGGCAGTATGGGAGCAGGGAAGTGGGTCTGAGCCTTCATTCCACGTCCTCACCATAGGGCCCAACCGAGGAGGGAAAAAACAAGTTACCCACGAGTCCAGTTTATTCTTCCTCTGAGTCAAAACTGATAGAAAGACTTGATGGGAAATGACATTTGATAGAGAAAAAGGGCACAAGTGCACCTCTAAACTCAGCAGTGCAAGCACAATAAAGGCATGCCCGATTCTTCATATCATAAAAGGAAACCTCTCCAAGCTCATAATCTAGAAAGATACCAACCCTTTCCATCCCTACCCGCATGCTGGGATTGCTGTCCTGGCCAATGCTGCGGCTGTAGAGAAACTGGGAATCGGTCTCAACAGATTCCTCACACACTCCCAAGGAATACTGGCCTGTGCCTTTCATCTCTACTTGCCAAAAAGCCCTTCCACTTTGAAATCTGTCCTGGCCCTGGATAGTGGCACACAAAGGAGATGAACAGTCAGCACCATTTGGTTGTGTCACTAATGCCACAGTCCTCTTGTCATTCGAGACTGTCAGGATATCTGGGTGTGAAGACTTAGGATTGAATGTCAAGTCTACCTGAAATGTGCACATTAATTTTTCTAGGCCAAAATAATGTGGAGGGAAATAGGTAATCTCCTCTAACTCAAAGGAAAGCAGCGGGGGGAAGCGGGCGTTGTTGTATCTCTCCTGAAGGCTCCTCACACCTCTCAGGAAATCGACATCGTCGGCTTGCTGACTCTTCTCTGTCATTTCACTCCCTAGACTCTTGAGCTTGGCAAGGTGGTCTAAAATTTCACTTATGTTGGACCACAGTTTGGCTTCAAATGCCTTCTCTCCTAACGTGAGATAGGCAATGTTCATGTGGTATTGAGTGCTCATGAATTCTTGAAATCTTTCGAACTCTAACTGCAGTTCCTTCCTCCACTTTTGCATCTTTGGAATCAGGCGAAGGTACTTGGAAATCAGCCTCTTGTGTGCCATTTTCATATTTCTCATCTGCTCTTTCAGGGACATCTGGTACTTTTTCAGTTTCTGCTTTTGAGCTGCTGCAGCTTCCTCAATGGGCAGGAGGTGGTGGTGGCGGTGATCGGGAGCGACCCCACACTGGGTGCACAACAGCTTCAGGTCCTCCTCGCAGAACAAGCTCAGGGCCTCCTTGTGCTGCTCACACTGGGCCTCCTTGCTCTGAGTGCCCCCCAGCTGCATGACAATCTCCACCAGCTGGTGGAGCTGCCTGTTGCTCTGGAGGTCATTGGAAAGACAAAACTGGAGGCAGGTGGGACAGGGGAAGGTTTCTTGGAGATCTTCCCAACACTGGAGGATGCAAGAGTAACAGAAGTTGTGTCCGCACTCAGTGGTCACCGGGTCATTCAAGTAGGCCAGGCAAATGGGGCAGGTGGCCTCTGCTTGGAGCTTAGCCAGGGAGGCTGCAGAGGCCATTGTGTCGGAAGGTTCTAGAAATGCAGTCCTCTGGGAACTCAAGTAAGGCTGTGAGGGGCCACACAGCTGTGGCTGCCTCCTTCCTTCAGCTCCAGACACAGCTGTTGAGCGGGACTGCTCCCCAGGCACTCAGATATTAGTGCTCAACCAATTCAGCCTTGACTATGTCCTCATTCACAGGAAGCAGAAAACTTGAATCAATGCAAATGAACAAGCATGAAGCAGTTCCACTGTGAAACTGCTTGATAATCCACTGATCAGGTTTCTATAACAAAAACAAAGAAAAGTACTGTAGAGCAGAGCAAGGAAGAATATATATCAATAAAAATGCAAATCTTGGGCTGGGATGTGCTTGCATAGCATTTACAAAGTCCTGGGTTCGATTCCTTGGTGCCACATACACTGAAAAAGCAGGAAGTCGTGCTGTGCTCAAGTGGTAGAGCTCTAGCCTTGAGCAAAAGTGCTCAAAGATAGTGCCCAGGCACTGAGTTCAAGCTCCAGGACTGGCAACTTAAAAACAAATGGAGCCAGATGCCAGTGGCTCATGCCTGTGATCCTAGCTACTTAACTGAGGATCTCCATTCAAAGCCAACGTGGGCACAAAAGTCCATGAGACTCTTATCTCCAATTAACCACCAGAAAACCAGAAGTGGTGTGCTGGCTGACTGTGGTAGAGCACTAGCCTTGACCTGAAGTGCTCAGGTACAATGCCCAGGCCCAGAGTTCAGGCCCCATGACTGACAAAAAAATGGTTTCTGCACAGCAAAGGACATAGTTACTAAACTAGACAGGCAGCCAGCAGACTGGGAAGAAGATTTTTACCAACAGTCTATCTGGTAAAAGCGTAATACCAAAATATACAAGGAGCTTTATACACTAATCCCTCCCCAAACTACTAAACCAATCACTAAATGGACAGTGGAGCTAAGGAGAGACTTCTCAGAAGAAAGGAAAAACTGATAAAGAAACACATAAGGAAATGCTCATCATCCCTCATTGTCTTAAAGGAAATATAAATCAAACAACTCAGATTCCATCTCACCCCAGTTAGATTGGCCAACATTAAAGAACAAACAACAAAAGTTGGCAGAAAGGAAAGTTGGGGAAAGGAACCCTATCGCAGTGTTGGTAGAAACATAACTAGTATAACCACTCTGGACAGCAGCCTACGGTTCCTCAAAAGACTAAACGTAGGCCGGGAGTTTGGCCTAGTGGTTAAAGTGCTTGCCTAGCATGCACGAGGACCTGGGTTCGATTCCTCGGTACCACATACATAGAAAAAAGCTGGAAGTGGTGCTGAGGCTCAAGTGGTAGAGCTCTAGCCTTGAGAAAGTCCGAGGACAGTGCTCAGACCCTGAGCTCAAGCCCAGGACTGGCAAAAAAAAAAAAAGACTAAACGTAGACCTTCCCTGTGTCCCAGCCACACCATTCCTAGGCATCTACCCTGAGCATAAAAATACTTGCTGCACTGTTCACTATAGTCAAATTTGGGAAACAGCTCAGATGCCTTACGAAAGCTGAGTGCATTCAAAAATTGTGGAATTTTACACAGCATTAGAAAGAATATCATTTGCAAGGAAACAATGGAACTAAACAAATCATGTTAAGTGAGGTAAGCCAAACTCAAGGAGACAAATAGCGCATGTTCTCATACATGGAAATTAGATTTAAAATACTCTGAGGTAGCCAGACACCAGTGGCTTACGCCTATAATCCTAGCTACTCAGGAGGCTGAGATCTGAGGATTGTGGTTCAAAGCCAGCCCGGGGCACTAAAGTCTGTGAGATTCCTATCTCCAATTCGACACTAGAAAACCAGAAGTGGTGCTGTGGCGCAAGTAGTAGAGCACTAGCCTTAAGCTGCAGAGCTCAGGGACAGCACCCAGACCAGTTCAAGCCCCATGACCCACTCCCCCAAGAAAAAACTACACCGGGAAATGATCTATTATACAAGATTCTAGATACTTGCAGATGGTGAGACCAAAAGACACTCTTAGAGACCCAATGACTACAAACTAAAATATGCATAATTACATTTTAAGTAAAAAAAAAATTTTTTTTGCCAGTCCTGGGGCTTGACCTCAGGGTCTGGGCACTGTAGCAGAGCTTCTTTAACTTTAAAGGGTAGCACTCTATCACTTGAGCTACAGTACCAGCTTTTTCTCTTTATGTGATACTGAAGAATCGAACACAGAGCTTCCTTCATGCATGCTAGGCAAGCACTCTACAACTAAGCCGTATTTCCAGCTCAAAAACAGTATTTTTTTTTTTAATAATCAGAGTTGAAGCCTGGAGCAGTGGCTCATGCCTGTAATCCTACATACTCAAGAGGCTGAGATCTAGGGGGCAAGGTTCAAAGTCAGCCCGAGCACAAAAGGACCTGAGACTCTTATCTCCAATAACCTCTAGAAACTGGGAAGTGGGGCTTGACTCAAGGGTAGGGTGGTAGCCTTGAGCTGAAAAGCAGCCAGGCAAATATCAAGCCCCCATGACCCACAAAAAAAGAAAAAAATAATAATCAGACTTGAGTTCAGGTAACATTATCTGCAGTCTTCATCTGGGTTAAGCCCCACCCACCAGGACCCCTTTCTGCTTACCTGGAGCAAGGAGTGCTGAAGCTCTTGCAGAGAAGAATCTCGAATGGCACCTCCAGAGAAGTCTCCATCAGACCTCCGATTGAGTAGTGGGTGATATACAGGAGCAAAGGGATTAAGGCCACACCCACAAGGATGGTGGCTCCTTCCCTAGGTTGGACAGGCAGTGACAGGAAGAGAATGATTGATCAGGGGAAGAATGTCTAGTGTTTGAATCTGACGGGGTGGGTCTCATCCATTTTGCTTAAACCTGAAGGTTAGTCTTGCTTCATCCTTTCATCACTTTAATTCCACCTTTGCCAGGGAGGAAACCAGATGGCTAAGACTGACTTTATCCTAACTTCCCCCTGGGCTGTATAGCTCTGGATCAGTTTAGCTCCCTTTCAAGCCCCCTTTGCAGACAGTGGGTTCCCCCACTGTCTACACTGAACGAAGTGGCAGGCCAGCAGGCACTCACTATTGGCTGTCACTCCTTCACTGTCTTCTGGGAGCCTGCGACGTTGCTACCGCCTTACCCTCCAGCAACTTTTTATTTATTGATTTTGTTGTTGTTGTTGTAATGTATAGAGGGGTTACAGTTACAGTCACCAGGTAGTAGGTGCATTACTTCTCACACATTGACACCCCTTCTCATGTTTTTGTCCCCATTTCCATCTCCCCACCCCCTCCTTCCAGCAAGTTTTTTGTAGTCTTTGGAGTTTTTAACTCAGCCTGGGTGCTGTCTTTGAGCTTCTTTTGCTCAAGGCTAGGGCTCTACCACTTGAGCTAGTTCCGCAGCTGGCATTTTTCATTTTGGGTGGTCTCATGGACATTCCTGCCCAAGCTGACTTCCAACAGAACACCCCAGATTTCAGGCCCCACAGTAACGATTACTAGCATGAGCTTCCAGCGCCAGGTGTGGCCTTAAATATAAAAAAGAAGAAAAAAAGCCAGGCATGGTAGCTCATCTCTATAATTCTAGGGCCCTGTGGTCTAAGAATCTCAACTCAAGCCAGCCTGGGCAGGAAAGTCTGGGAGAGTCCTACCTCTAATTAGCCACCAAAAAGCAGGAAGTAGGGGTGGAGTGCCAGTGTTGAGGGAAAAAAAAAAGCTTAGGGACAGCGACAAGGCCCTAAATTCAATCCCAGATGTGGCATATAGAAGCACACACACGCGCGCACACACAGTCAGCTGGAGCCAGGCATGATGGAATACCGTGTAATCCCAGCACTTGTTTGGCAGTGGTAGAACAATCACAAGTTGGAGGACAATTTTTAATGAGCTCAAGGCTTAATCTGGGCTATACAGTGAAACTCTATCAAAAGAAAGAACAGAAAATGGGGACTGGAAATGCAGCTTAGTGGTAGGGTGCTGGTCTCACATGCATGAAGCCCTGGGTTCCATTCCTCAGTACCACAATCAACAGAAAAAGCCAGAAGTGGTGCTGTGGCTCAAGTGGTAGAGTGCTAGCCTTGAGCAAAAGAAGCTCAGGGACAGTGCCCAGGCCCTAAATTCTAGTCCCAGGAAACACAGGAAAAGAGAGAAAGGGAGGGAGATACAAGGACGGGGAAAGGGAATGGCTGGAAATTTGGCCAAGTGGTAGAATGCCTAGTATGCATGAAGACCAGAGTTCCATTCCTTGGTACCAGATACATAGAAAAAGCCAGAAGTGGTGCTTTTGCTTAAGTGGTAGAGCTCTAGCCTTGAGAAAGACAAAGGACAGTGCTTAGGCCCTGAGTACAAGCCTCAAGACAGGCAAAAAAAAAAAAAAAAAAAAGGTTAGGAAGAAAAGTGAAGCCAGGCATCAGTGGCTGAAAAGTGTGTGAAACTTATCTCTAACTATCAAAAATATGGGAAGTGGAGGTATGGCTCAAGTACAATGCCAGTTTTGAGTGAGAAAGCTAAAGAAAAGCACTCAGGCTCTGAGTTGCAGCCCAAGTGTCAGCATTTAAGAAAAAGAAAAGAGCTGGGCAAACTGGCTCATGCCTGTAATCCTAGCTATTCAGGAGGCTAAGATCTGAGGATAAAGGTTCAAAGCCAGCCCAGGCACAAAAGGATCCGAGACTCTTATCTCCAATTAACCTCTAGAAAATGGGAAGTGGGGCTTGGCTCAAGGATAGGGTGGTAGCCTTGAACTGAAGAGCTCAAGGACAGTGCCCAAGCCAAGTTGAAGCCCCATGACCCAAGTAAAAAAAAAAAAAAGAAGAAAAGAAAAAGCCAGAAGTGGTGCTGTGGCTCAAGTGGTAGAGTGCTAACCTTGAGCAAAAAAGCTCACAGACAGTTCCTAAGCCTGGAGTTCAAGCTCTGGGAAAGGGGAAAAAAAGAAAAAGTGATGTTGTGTACCTCAATGGCACACAACATAGTAGGGTATAGTATGCCCTACTATACTAGCTAACATGTACAAAGAAAGCTCTGGTCTTGATCCCTAGCCCCAGAGGAATGAAAATAACCCAGGCTGGGTTAGAACAAATTCTTCCTAGCAGTTTCCAAATCTGTTCCACAGCTTTTGGCTCAAGGGATTCTACCACAGTGAAAAGTATGGTTGCAGGGGTATGTGACAGAGGCAGACAAGAATCAAAGCTATAGCTCTCTTTATTAGATATATCACTTGTACAAGGCGGCGAGGGGGCGTGTGCTTTGTGACATCTTTACACATTTATGACATATCTCAATCAACCTTAAGCACATTCTTAAGTAATTATCATGGCAGTCTCAAATACACAAAGATATAGGTTTCATTTGTACACAGGAGGATGAATTAGCACAGGAACTCAAACCACTGAGTAAAATAATACATAGGACATCCCCACCCTGCCCTCTGCCTTTTGCTGATGACAGACTTTTCTGCTCAGGCTAGGTTTAAATCACAATCCTCTGGATCTTGGCCTTCAGACTTGCTAGGATTACAGGGGAGTCACCAGTGCCTGCCAAAACTATCCTAAATATTTTGTTTCTGGCCCAGCCCTGGGGCTTAAATTCAGGGCCTAAACACTGTCTCTGAGCTTTTCTGCTCAAGGCTAGCACTCTACTACTTGGGCCATGACCCCATTAATAGCTTTTTAAAAAATTGTATTTGGAAGCCGGGTGCGGTAGCTCATGCCTGTAATCCTAGCTACTCAAGAGGCTGAGGTCTGAGGATCAAGGTTTGGAAAGTTAAAACCTTCATTTATCTATTGAAATAGCAAGTATACAAAAAATACAGATTGGAAGTGGCTCTGTAGCTCAAGGGGTAGGGTGAAAGCCTTGAGCTGAAGAGCTTAGGGACAATGCCCAGGTCCAGAGTTCAAGTCCCACAACCAACAACAACAAAAAATACAGATAATTTTGAAATATTTTTGAAAGGTACAGAAGCAGAAAAACCCTGTGATAAGGTTGTCAGGTGGGAAACAGTATCTAAATAACAATAGAAGCAGCTTTATAAATGACTTTATTTTTTTCTTCTTTTTTCTTTTTTTTTTTTTGCCAGTCCTGGGCTTGAGCTCAGGGCCTGAGCACTGTCCTTGGACTTTCTCAAGGCTAGAGCTCTACCACTTGAGCCTCAGCACCACTTCCGCCTTTTTTCTATGTATGTGGTACCAAGGAATCGAACCCAGGTCTTCGTGCATGCTAGGCAAGCACTTTAACCACTAGGCCAAACTCCCAGCCCCCCCACTTCCCATTTTCTAGAGGTTAATTGGAGATAAGAGTTCCAGGTCCTTTTGTGTCTGGGCTTGCTTTGAACCTTGACCTTCAGATCTCAGCCTCTTGAGTCGCTAGGATTACAGGTGTGAGCCTTGAAGCCTGGCTACCCCTCTCTTTTTTTTTTTTTTTTTTTTTTTTGAGTTGGGTCTCTCTGCTATTCAGGTTAGCCTATTAGCCTATTTTCTCCTGAGTGCTGGGATTATAGATATGGATCACTATTCCCATTCAAAGCAAAGCATTCAATTGGCAGGATTTAGTAATAAGCTGAAGTATTTTAGCATCTAAAGCAGCTGGCATCTAGGCTAGGGATATAGCTTATTGTAGCCAGGACTTACATAACTTCCCTAACTTTGGATTCTAAATTTGACCTGGGAAGCCTCAAAAACATTAAATTAAAAAGTGAGGGTATGTGGTCCAGAGGCTGGCCTGGATCTCCGAGTGCTGGGAGGAACAAATTTTTACCACTACAGCTAGCAACAACCTCGGGTTTTTTTGTGCTTCAAAATGAGGAGATGTAGGCCAGAAGCTGGTTACTCAGAAGGCTGAGATCTGAGGATGGCAGTTCAAAGCTTGCCTGGGCAGGAAAAACCTATGAGACTCATCTCCAATTAACCACCAAAAAGCTGGAAAGGGAACTGTGTGGCTCAAATGGTAGAGCACTAGCCTTGAGCAAAAAAGCTCAGGTACAGTACCCAGGTCCTGAGTTAAAGCCTGAGGACTAGCACCAAAAACAAAAACAAAAACCCAACCTCCCCCCCCAAGAAATTTAAAGGTTCGAGAAATAACTAATAGACTGAAATTCACTGTCTAGACTAGCCCTCACTTGCCTTCCATCATGTAGATATTGGTAAAATTTTTAGAGGTTCAGGTTCTATTCCAGGACAGAAAAAAGGGCAAATGGTACTGGTAAATGAACCACTAAAACTATAGAGAAGAGACTTATCCATCATGTTATAAAAGGAAACCTCACCTAATTCATAGTCCAAAAAGATGCCAACCTTACAGGGTGTGACTCTTGGTATGACCTGGATTTTCCTGGGACCAAATGCTACATAGCTCTCCTCTGCATACATGCCCAGTGCCCAGAAACCCTTGTGCACTGCAGCGTGATTGCTCCAGTTCCTAGGAAGATGGTTTTGGCACACACCCAGGGTCCACCCGACTTTGTTTCCCACCTCTACCTCCCAGTAATGGCGTCCAGAAACAAACTTCTCTAAACTCAGAACAGCAGCACAGAGATGTATCTCTCTTGAGCTGTTCTCTCTTCCTTGGGAATACCACACCATTTTTCTGTCCTCAGAAACCACAAGCTGGGGATGAGCAGTGTGGAGATCAAAAGATACATCCACGTGGAATTTCTTAATAATTGGATCCAAACCAGAGTACTGTGGAGGGAGCACCAAAGCATGTTCCTTTACCCTGAACGAGACAAGTTTAGGACTTTTTCTAGCTTGAAACCTGTCATGGATACTCTTAACATCTGTCAGTAGCTCCAGGTCTGACATTGCTTCTGTGTCCTTGACATCTCTCAGTAGATGGAGTGAAGTGGAGACCTGGCCTGAGAGTGTCACCAGATTTTTCTGCAGCTCTGTTAACATGCTGGACTCATCCTCTCGCATCTGCTTCAGGAGAGCCTCTTGCTGATCCTGGAAAAACAACTTGACTTGATCAAATTCGGAGTTGATCTCATCCATGGAGAGTTCCACCTTGGCTCTTAGATCCTTAGCTCTGGCCTTTTGCAAGAGGATCACCTTTTCAGCACGCTCTGCACTTCTCTGCAGGTTACTAATGAACTCCTCCACCATATTCCGGTGGTAAGGGACAGATTTCTTCACAGAGCAAATGTAGTGTGATTGGTGTTCAGCTGAGAAACTGCACACAGGACATAGCACCTGCGCATCCTTGAAACAGAAGAAGGTCAAGACCTGGTTGTGTTCTTCACATATGGGGAGTTCCTCCAGCCTCTGCTGCCGTCTGCTCCTCCTGACCTGGAGTTGCTTGGCGATGTCAGCCAGATTGCGGAGTTGGGGGTTCCTTTTGAAGTGCATGCGCGCAAAGTGGAATCGGCAGACTGGGCAAGGAAAGTCATCCCTGTCTCCAGTATTGAGATCCTTCCAGCACATATGCAGGCAGGCATAACAGAAGTTGTGTCCACAGTCGATGGTCACTGGGTCCTTGAAGTAGTCCAGACAGATGGGACAGCAGCTTTCCTCCTGCAAACATGCCAGTCCTGACATAACTTCCATGGTGCAGACAGTGATAGGCAAAGCCAGTCAGCGCTGCCGGGGCAACACCTGTCTCCTGGAGCCCAACAGCCAGTGAGAAGTGGCTTTCACTGGCCTGGCAGTCTTTGAACTGTTAGCTCAGAGGACCTGAAGGACTCAAGGCTTGTAGCTATATCACCAAATGAGCATCTTCAAAATGCAGTGATTCACAAATCTCGTGCCTGTGGATAAGGAAAGATCTGTAGTGTCACAACATCCTAGACTCCAAACAACAATATTACAATGGATTCCGAAACCAATCACTAGCAAAGCTATTGGGGAAAAAAAAAAAGTTTAAGATTAGCCCCGCACCCCTAACACATGTCCATAATCCTAGCTATTCAGGAGGCTGAGATCAGATGATCAAGGTTCAAAGCCATTTCAGGAAGGCTCTTATTTCCAGATAATACCCTAAAGCCAGAAGTGGAGTTGTGGCCAAGTTGTAGAGCACCAGCTTTGAACAAAGAAACCTAGGCAGACTGGGTGGCTTTGAACCTGAGTACCTGGTCCCTAGATCTCAGATTTCTAAGTAGCCAGGATTACCCACAGAGCTCAGCTAAAAGTGAGAACTCTTAAACAGCAGAACAGAATCTGTGGCCTTTATGTTTGCAGCTTAACTGTGTATAAATTTAGTAAAATGTTAAGTTGATATTTAAAAAGTTGTTGCTGGGCATGGTGGCTCACGCCTATAATCCTAGCTACTCAGGAGGCTGAGATCCTTTCAAAGCCAGCCTTTCAAAGTCTGTGAAACTCTTACCTCCAGCTGACTACCAGAGAACTGGAAGTGGCACTGTGGCTCAAGTGGTGGAGCCTTAAGCTGAAGAGTTCAGGGACAGTGCCCAGGCCCAGGGTTCAAGCCCCAAGACTGACCCCCCCACCAAAAAAAGGCAGAACGAGGGGCTGGGAGTTTGGCCTAGTGGTAGAGTGCTTGCCTAGCATGCACGGAAAACACAGGTTCAATTTCTTGGTACCACATATATAGAAAAAAAGTGGTGCTGTGACTCAAGTTCAAGCTCCCCGCCCACCCCAGGACTGGCAAAAAAGAAAAAGTTACATCAAGGGGCACTGGTGGCTTACACCCATAATCCTAGCTACTCACGAGTTTGAGATCTGAGGATTACAGTTCAAAGCCAGCCTGGGTAGGAAAGTCGTTGGGACTTTTGTCTTCAAATAACCACCAGAAAGCCAAAGTGGTGCTGTGCCTCAAAGTGGTAGATCACTAGCTTTGAGCTAAAGAGTTCGGGGACAGCACACAAGCCGAGTTCAAGCCCTGGGACCGACAAAAACAACAACAGCAACAAACTGCCAGCACCAACCAGTTAGCTGGAAAACTCCAGCGAATAATAAGTGAAGCCCGGGCTGGCCTCCACGCCGCCCAGATGCGAACTGTTGTGGAGGCGATGAACTTAACTGGACTCACGCCTTCACAGCCATCAACCCTCCGGGCTGCCCCTCCGCTGGTCCTCAGACCGGTCTAGAAGGACCAGTTAACAAGATCCCACCATCTTCGTGACTTCTCTCTTCTTTTTGTTTGGGAACAGGGTCTCGTAATGGGGCGCAGGCTTGGCTCCCGCTCCGGTGCGGGAATGCCGGGACTACAGCCACGCGTCGCCGCGCTGGGCAGGGTCCTGCCTGTCTGTCCTTTGGGGAGTTTATTCCCTCAAGACTCTGGCGGCTGGAAGTCTGAGGTGGGGGTGCTGGCAGGGTTGGGGGGGGTGTCGAGACGCTTCCCTCCGCCCAGACTAGGACGCTGTGTGCGCAGCCTTGGGGGGGGGGGCGCAGTCCGCTGACCCGAGGTCTCTCTGCACCCAAGCCTCGGCTTAATTCTGCCCCACCTCCAGGTCCTCCCCGCAGTCCTCCCGGCTTACCTGGTGCAGGTAGACCAGCGGCCCAGCCCAGGGTGCGGACTGTGCAACGCCTCGACAGTACCGGGGATCTGGGAGCTAGCTGCCTCCCGAGCGCGCGTGTGCCTAGAGTCGCACGAGTCCGGCTGCCGCCGTGATTGACAGGCGCTCCGGCGTGGGCGGAGTCTCTGCTGGCGCATGCCCAGTATGCCTGGGCGCCGGAGGTCGCTATAGAGAAGTCGCAGACCCAGCGCGGTGGCTCGCGCCTGCAGTCCTAGCTACTCAGGAGGCTGAGATCTGAGGATCGCGGCTTAAAGCCAGCTTGGGCACTAACGACCGGGAGACTCTTATCTCCAATTAACCACTAGAAAACCGGAAGTGGCGCTGTAACACGAGGGTAGAGCACTAGTCTGGAGCTGAAGAGCTCAGAGGCAGCACCCAGGCCCAGAGTTCAAGTCCCAAGACCGACAAAGGAAAAAAAAAATGCGTGCGGTATTCGCGTTTTTCTGCATGAATTTGTATATATGTTTCATTTGTTGTTTTTAAATAGTTGCACAAAGGTATTTCAGGGCGACATGTCAGTTGATGAGCATAATGCATCTGGATCTGTGTCCCCCACTCATTGTCTACCCCTTCCCCCCACCAAAGACTAAGACTCCAGTTGGAAATTCTCCCTCCTTAAGCAGGCTCTCTCATTCCTGCTGTTTTTATTTTTATCTTTTTTTTTTAATCCCTATGATTAACTTTTGAGAGTCAAAGTAAGATAAGTCAAACTAATTGCAGATTGGCTGGAAAGGTTCTGTTTCTATGTCTGTCCTTCCCCGTTTGGCCCTGGTCCTGGAATTTGAACTCAGGGGTCTTAAGTGTTGTCCCTAAGCTTTTGTGCTCAAGACTAGGGCACTTCCACTTAAACTACAGCTCCTCATCCAGCTGCTAACTGGTTAATTGGGGATAGGAGTCTCATGGAATTTTCTTCCAAATGACTTTAGAACTAGGGTCCTCAGATCTCGCCCTCAGAGTAGCTGAGCTTGTCCAGCTGTCAAAGGCAATAAAATGGAGAACTCCAATAGGACCAAAGCCCAGATCTAGGTGCTCTGGAGAGAAAGAGTAGAATCCAGAGCCGATATAGTTGAAATGCTAAATGATTGATTAGCTCTTTGAAATGCAAAAAAACAAGTTTGAAATTCCCAGAAAGGGAGAGGTAAGAGTCTTATCCACCCTCTGGGCAGGAGACATCAGGGAGGAGGCTGGGTATTGTAGTCTGGGAGGTGGACTGGCTTATCCACTCATGTAAAGTTGGTTGCACCCAACCAATAGAGACTTACCCAGGTCTCCTTCAGAAGCCACTCTTTGGGTGGATTTTATCAGCTAACTCTGGGGTAAAAAATATAGTCTGCAGGGCCCTTGTAGCTCTCATCCTAGCTATTTAGGAGGTTGATATCTGAAGATCTCCACTGGAAGCCAGCCCTGGCAGAAAAGACCACTAGAGACTCTTATCTCCAATTAACTACTCAAAAACTGAGAGTGGCTCAAAGTGGTAGATGCTACCCTTGAGCAAAAATAACTCTGGGAATAGTGCCCAGGCCCTCAGACGCTCAGATCAAGGCCCACAACCACCAACAATAAAATCTTCCAAAAAAAGCTGAAAGTGGGGCTAGCCTTGAGCAAAAGAATCTCAGGGACAGTGCCCAGGAACCTAATTTGAAGCCCAGGACTGGCAAAAAAGCAAGCAAGCAAGGGGAGGGGGGGAGGAGAGAAAGAAAGAAAGAAAGAAAGAAAGAAAGAAAGAAAGAAAGAAAGAAAGAAAGAAAGAAAGAAAGAAAGAGAAAGAAAGAAAGAAAGAAAGAAAGAAAGAAAGAAAGAAAGAAAGAAAGAAAGAAAGAAAGAAAGACTGGGAGATCTTTACCACTAATACATCTGATAAAGGCCTATCCAAAACATGAAAGGACCTCAAGAAACTAACCCCTCCCTTGAATGGGAAGGTGACTTAGTGGTTAAAGTACTTGCCTAGCATGATGAAGCCCTGGGCGCTGGGTTCTGTTCCTCAGTACCACATAAACAGAAAAAAGCCAGATGTGGTGCTGTGGTAGAGCCCTAGCCTTGAGCAAAGGGAGAGCAGGAACAGTGGCCCAGCCCTAAGGTCAAGTCCCAAGTCTGGGACAAGTGTGTGTGTGTGTGTGTGTGTGTGTTTGATAGGGCTTGAACTCTGGGCCTGAGCGTTTTTTTGTCTCTAATCTCTTCATCTCCAGATTACCACCCTATCCCAGGGCCTCTGCCTCATTTCTGTTTTTCTAGTGATTCATTGGAGATAAGAGTCTCAAGTTCTTTAGTGCCCAGGCTAGCTTGGAATCTCAATCCTCAGATCTCAGCACTTTACCACTTGAGCCACAGCTCCACTTCCAGATTTTTCTTTGTGTGTAGTACTGAAGAATCGAACTCAGGGCTATGCGCATGCTAGGCAAGCACGCTACCACTAAGCCACATTCCCAGCCCTGCTTTTATCTTTTTTCAGTTGAGTGTTCTACTGAGCTACCTGCTTCACCCCCTCCCCAGGACAGAGCATTTGAATTCTGAATTTTGAGTTCCTTCCTTCCTTTCTTCCCCCTTCCTTCCTCCCTCTTTTCTCTCTTTTCTTTCTGCTTGACTCAGGGCCTCCCATCTGGCTGAGCTCAGTGTGTGTGTGTGTGTGTGTGTGTGTGTGTGTGTGTGTGTGTGCACGCGCACACTCTTACTTTGCTGTACACACCTGGAGTGCTACCATTTGAGCCATGCCTTCAGGCTGGCATTTTGTTAATTTTATGTTCTTTTGTTTTTGTTTTGCCAGTCCTGGGGCTTGAACTCGGGCCTGAGCACTGTTTTGAGCTTTCTCAGGGCTAGTGCTCTACCACTTGAGCCACATCACCACTTCCAGCTTTTCTATGTATGTGGTAAGGAGGAATCAAACTTGGGTCTTCGTGCATGTTAGGCAAGCACGCTACCACTAGGCCAAACTCCTGGCCCTATCAGCCTCTTGAGTAGCTGGAATTATAAGTGTCATTGTGGGCATCGGGCCACACAAACTATCGTTTAACAAATATATCACATGCCAGAATTTCACAGCTCAAAGAATGCTTTCCAGAGAAGGCGCCCCTAGGGTGGTACTGAGCAGTCGGTAGCCAACAGTATGTTAAAGCCTTTCAAGGACCAAGATGCGTGGATTATAATGGCTGCAGCCCCAACCCTGGGTATAATAACTGAAGAACAATCAGCAAATGCCAGAGGGCAAGAGCACCATCTTCCAGGCACTGGGATCTTCTCCCAGTAAAGCTGTCCTGACCAGGCAGCCATTGGGTGGATGGTGTCTTTTCCAGGCCCAGAACAGGGTGTGAAACTGCCCTCGGTGACCTGATCCCTCAATGCCCTTCCTTCGTGAGGCATGGGCAGGCCAACTGCCCAGGGCTGGAAAATGATTCTATAAGAAGAACTATGCCAGGGCTGGGAGTTTGGCCCAGTGGTGAGAGTGTTTGCCTAGCATGCATGAAGACCTGGGTTCAACTCCTCGGATACCACATATATAGAAAAAGCCAGAAGTGATGCTGTGGCTAAAGTGTTGGAGCTCTAATCTTTAGAAAGCCCAAGGACAGCACTAAGGCCCCGAGTTCAAGCCCCAGGACTGGCAAAAACAAAACAACAACAACAACAACAAAAAGAAAAAAAACCCACACAAAGAACAAGTTCTGAGTGAGGTCGGGATAAAATTAACCTCAGCCCCTAATTTTGCTAGGCTGAAAAGATGAAAAGAGAGGATTATAACCTTAAAAGGATTCATCAAGATTTACAAAAGCCTCAATATCCTGCTTATGCACAATAAGTGTGACCCAATGAGAACTCGGGCATTTTCTCCAGCCAACCACCTCTCTCCTGGCCTCTAGCCAGGCCACTGCCCCAGTTTGGGTGGGGTTTTAGACCCCCGCCCTCTCACCAGAGCGTATTTGAGCCCTGGCCCAGCACCTAGTCTGTGCAAGGTTGGCTTGGAAATCACTGCTAGGATACCCTGCTCCCCTGCACTCCTGCTCCAGGTAAGCAGAAGGGCGCAACTTCTGCCCAGCAGAAGGTTGCACTAACTATAGCTAAATTAAAAAAAAATTTTTTCTTTTCCTGCCAGTGGTGGGGCTTGAAATTATGGCCTGGGCACTATCCCAGAGCCTCTTCGTGGTCAAGGCTAGCACTGTACCACTTGAGTTGCCACAGCGCCACTTTTTGGTTTTCTGATGGTTGAAGTATCTCATGGACTATCTTGGGTGGAGTAGGGGGGAGGGGGAGATGGAGTCTCAGAGTTGGTTATTTTTGTGTGCATGTGTGTGGGTCATGGGGCTTGAACTTGGCTACTACCTACCCTTAAGTCAAACCCCACTTCCCGTTTTCTAGAGGTTAATTGGAGATAAGAATCTCAGGTCCCCTTAATTCCATTTCCAGACAGCCAGCCTTTTACTGAGGAGAAATTCAAAAATGACAATTTAATGAACTTTCTACTGCCTCATCCTGTCTTCTTACCTATAGCTGAGACACGAGTTTCTATTTTGTGTGCTGAAGTTAAAAAGAGTTTGGGAAATAAAGAACTTTCTCATGTAAAAAAAAAAAAGAAGAAGAAGAATCTCAGGTCCTTCTGTGCCCAGGCTGGCTTTGGATCATGATCCTCAGATCTCAGCCTCCTGAGTAGCTAGGATTACAGACAGGTGTGAGCCACCGGTGCCGGCTTAGAGTTGTTTTGACTTGTATTTCCTTTATGCCATGAGGGATGTGTTTCTTTGCCATTCTTACCTCTTCTGAGGAGTCTCTCCTTATCTCCCTTGCCCATTAGCAACTGGTATATTAGCTTTGGGAGGAGTTAGTTTGTAGGGCTCCTGATATATTTAGGATATTAAGCTTTTGTTAGATATGTTGCTGGTAAAGATCTCCAGTTGGCTGTTTGTGTGTGTGTGTGTGTGTGTGTGTGTGTGTGTGTGTGTGTGTGTGTGTGTGTTGTGGGTCTTGAACTCTGGGCCTGGACACTTCCCTGAGTTCTTCAGCTCAAGGCTATGGCTAAGGCTTGAGCTACAGTTCCACTTCTGGTTTTCTGGCAGTTCCTTGGAGATAAGAGTCTCATGGGCACAAAAGTCCCAGCTGGCTTTGAACCTCGATCCTCCAGATCTTAGCCTCCTAAGTAGCTAGGATTACAGGCCTGAGCCACCAGCTCTCGGCTTGTTGGCTGTCTTTCTAGTTTAGTCACTAGGTCCTTTGCTGTGCAGAAACTTTTTAGTTTGATGTAATCTCGTTTGTCAAGTATCTCTTGAGAAGCTGTTTTATTACTCAAAGCTACTGCTTTCCCACTTGAGCCATAACTAACTGGACAGAGGAATTTCATGGAGCTTCCTGTTCAGCCTAGTTTTGAGCCAAGATCCTTAGATCTCAGCCTCCTGATACACTAGGATTCCAGCTACCAACACCCAAGTGAGTAACAATTTTTCATGAATGCATGTTTTCTTATTCACAGAAACAAGGAGACATTAATTAACCGGTGTCCATTCACTGGGTGGGGACCAGTAAGCCTCATTGACTGCCCTGGAAATGTGTGCTTTTGGAGGCTAGTTTTAGAACCAACCCAGTCACCAACTGCTGTCGCTGAGGGCAGGAGCTTTGGGAGAGAGAACATAAATCAAGGCTATGCTTGGGAGACCCTAAACCCTCACTGTAGAGACCTTCATTCCCAGCCTAATGGATGTTCAAGCAATCTTGGCCAAGTTTCAGATGGAATGCAAGTGTTCTATCTGTCTGGAAGAACTGAGAGACCCAGTCACCATTGACTGTGGACACAACTTCTGCCGTTCTTGCATCCGGCAGACCTGGACACAGATGGAGATGCTTTCCTGCCCAGTCTGTCGTCACCCATGTATGGCGGGTTATTTCTGGAGCAACCACCAGTTGGAAAAGATGATTGAAATCTCCCAGCAGCTCCTGTTGAGTCAAAGCGAGGAGAAGACACTGGAAGAGACACACTCTTGTGAGAAGCACCAGCAGGACCTTCTCCATTTCTGTGAGGAGGACCTGGAGCTGCTCTGTGACCAGTGCATTCAGCACCCTGACCACAAAGGCCATCTTGTGAGGCCGGTCCCAGTGGCCGCCACTGACCACAGGCTAAAGTTCCAAAGTTGCATTGCCTCTCTGAATAGCCAAGTGTCTCATGGTCAGAAGGAACTAGTTGCCCAGTACAAGGAACGGGTGTTCCTGGGAAATAATCTTGAAGAAAAGAGACAGAAATTAACCTTTGAATTTTATTGCTCAAAAACTGTTGTGGCGAAGAAGCAAGAGGCATTCCTGTCCAAGTTACAGAAAGAACAGCAAATGGTTCGGGAGCAGGTAGATAGAATCACCATGGACCTTGAAAGCTACCGGGACTGTGTTGAAGATCTCCTCATAGAGATGGAGAAGAAAAGCAAGATGGCAGAAGTGAAATTACTGACACACATGAAGAAGATGGTGCACAAGTATGAAAGCCTGAAGCCCCCAGACTTCCCTTCAGTCAGGTTTAAGAAAGAAAGTTGTACTATTCCTTTGCCGTTTACAGCGCTGCAGAAGATTAGAAAGAAATTTCAAGTGGAATTCACTCTGGATCCCCAAACAGCACATCCGAATGTATATGTGTCCACAGACAAGAGGAGTGTGAAGTTTGTCCAGAGAGTACCATCCTTGCATCTGTGTCCTATGCAGGTTATGGATTATCCAACCATCCTAGGGGATGCCAGATTCACTTCCGGTCGCCATTACTGGGAAGTTCAAGTGGGGGACAAGGATGCGTGGACCGTAGGGGTTTGTAAAGACTACCTTTGCCAGGACAGAAAGTGGCCAACCTCAGGACTGAACAAATGCTGGGCTATTCAGCTTTTCAATTATAAGTATGTGGCTCGAAATGCTGTTCTTGTCAATCTTGCCCTGACAGAACAGCCCAAAAGGGTTGGCATTTATCTGGATTATGAGTTAGGTGAGGTTTCCTTTTACAATTCAAGTGACAACACTCACATCCACACTTTCATGGATGAGTTTTCCGAAGCATTGAAACCTTTTTTCGGTATTGGGTTTGATTTAAAACCTCTTACTCTCTGTTCAGAAAAAGACTGAATAATTAATATTGTAAAATGTGTAGGAATGTTGTACATCTTGAGCCATAGTTCTACTTTTTTTTTTTTTTTTTACTCCTTTTCTGTTGTTGTTGGTCATGGGGCCTGACCAAGAGCTATTCCTGAACTCTTTTAGCGCTTACTACTTTGAGCCACAGTTTTTGAGTGATTAATGGGAGATAACTCATGAAGCTCAGGCTAGCTTCAAACTGAATTGTGATCCTCAGATCTCCGCTTCCTGAACAGCTAGGGTTACAAGTGTATGCCACTAGCGCTGGGCCCAGTGCTTAATTGGAGTCTCACAAACTTTTCTGCCTCTGCTGGTTTTGAGTTTGAATCCCCATATTCCAACTTGAGTAGGTAAGGTTATACCAAGTACAATATATAACCTGAAACAGAAATTTTGTTTAAAATTTGGAAACTTAGCCAGGCCCGGAGGCTCATGCCTGTAATCCTAAACTACTCAGAAGGCTGAGACCTAAGGATCCAGGTTCAAAGTCAGCTCCCGGGCACAAAAGGACCTGAGACTCTTATCTCCAATTAACCTCTAGAAAACAGGAAGTAGGCTTTGCTCAAGGGTAGGGCAGTAGCCTTGAGCTGAAGAGCTTAGGGACATCGCCCAGTCGGAGTTCAAGTCCCATGACCCACCACCACCCCCCCACAAAAAAATTGGAAACTCAAAATGCTTACTTAGACAAAGGTTAATTTCTTCCCTTTGGTGACTTTATCATGGTTATCTAATACATGTATTTATATATTAACACCTATATTGAATATATGATAATGTACAATACTGATTACATATAACAACTGTCTTATAATATCTATTGCTTAAATAAATATTTTTAACGTACTATGTTTTGAAGACTTTGTATTTTATTACATTCATTTCATCCTTTTTTTTGGGGGGGGGCAGACATGGAGCTTGAACTCATGGTCCAGGCACTCTCCTTGGGCTTTCTCAAGGCTAGGGTTCTACCACTTGAGCCAGAGCACCACTTCTGGTTTTTTTCTATGTATGTGGCACCGAGTAATCTAACCTGGGTCTTCATACATGCTAGGTAAGCACTCCTGGCCCCACCGGCTGACTTGTAACTGTGCCAGCCTGGGGGGGGGGGGTGTATGGGTCTTCAGGTTTGGACACATTTGGGTGCTATCCCTGAGCTTTTTTTTTTACTCAAGGCTAGGGCTCTACCACTATTAGGCCATAGCCACTTCCTGTCTATTTTCTTTTTCTTTTTTTTTATTGTAGGGATAATGTATAGAGGGGTTAAGTTACATTCCTCAGATTCTAATTATTTTCTTAACAGATTTTTCCTGGGATAGGAGACAAGAGGGTTTAACATTGTACATACACATATTTGTCTTTTCTTTTCGGTAGTGGAACTTGAACTTTGGGCCTAGGCACTATCCCTAGCTCTTCAGTTCAAGGCCACTGCCCTACCTCTGGAGCCACAGCACCACTTCCACTTTTCTGGTGAATAACTGGAGATAACAGTCTCACAGGCTGTTTAGTGACTGGACTGGCTTTGAACCATGACCCTCGGATCTCAGCCTCCTGGGTAGCTAGGATCACAGGTGTGAGCCACCACGCCTGGCTATAAACTTTTCTTGTGTCAGTCCTAAGACTTAGAGCCTGGATGCTGGAAGCTATTTTTTTTTTTTTTTGGCCAGTCCTGCGGTTTTAACTCAGGGCCTAAGTATGCTCCTTAACTAGAGTTCTACCACTTGAACCACAGCACCACCTCCAGCTTTTTTTCTTCTTTTTGTTTATTTATTTTTGCCAGTTATGGGACTTGAATTCATGGCCTGAGCACCATCCTTGGGCTTTCTCAAGGCTAGAGCTCTACCACTTGAGCCACAACACCACTTCCAGCTTTTTCTATGTATGTGGTACCAAGGGATTGAACCCGTGTCTTCTAGCATGCTAGGCAAGCACTCTACCTCCAGGCCAAACTCCCGGCCCTGGAAGGTTTTTTGTTTGTTAGTTTTTGAGGGTTATTGGCTTGAACTCAGCCTAGGGACTGTCCCTGAGCTCTGGACCTACCCCTTGGCACTTTCCCTACCCCTAGGCCTGGTCACTGTCCCTGAGCTTTTCAGCTCAAGGCTCCCGCCCTACCCAGGAGCCAAGCCCCACTTCCCATTTTGTAGAGGTTAATTGGAGATAAGAGTCACAGGTTCTTTGAACCTTGATCCTCAGGTCTCAGCCTTCTGAGTAGCTAGGATTACAGGCATGAGCCACTGTGCCTGGTGTTGAGAGCTTTTTCTTTTTCTTTTCTTTTTTTTTTTTTGCTTGAATTTAACTGCTCTATCACTTAAGTAATAGCTTCACTTGGGCTGTTGGGTAATTACTTGGAGATAAAAGTCTCATAGACTTTCCTGACAGGTAATGATCAGATCTGAGACTCCTGCGTAGTTAGGATTACAGGCGAGATCCAGGACACCTGGCTTGACTCACTCTAATTTAAAGACACTTCAGCCTGTTTTCTTTTTTTTTTTTTTTGCCAGTCCTGGGCTTGAGCTCAGGGCCTGAGCACTGTTCTTGGACTTTCTCAAGGCTAGAACTCTACCACTTGAGCCTTAGCACCACTTCTGGCTTTTTTCTATGTATGTGGTACCAAGGAATCGAACCCGGATCTTCATGCATGCTAGGCAAGCACTCTACCACTAGGCCAAACTCCCAGCCCCTTCAGCCTGTTTTCATTGGAACCTTTCAAGAATCTTTTTGCTATAGTTCTAAAATTGCCTTTTTTTTTTTTTTTGTGCTATCCCTTGGGCTTGAATTCTAGGCTTAAGTCCTGTCCCTGAGGTTTTTTTTGATACCACTTGAGCCACAAACTACTGGCTATTTGCAGATTAGTTGGAGATGAAAGTTTCACAGTTTCCTGCCAGGGCTGGCTTTGAACCAGGATTCTCAGATCAGCATCCTGAGTAGTTGGGATTAGAGGTGTGAGCCATGGGTGTCTAGGTTGTTTTTTGTTTGTTTTTTGCCATGCCTAGGCCTTAAACTCAGGGCCTGGGGCTTCCATTTAGGGCCTGTGCTCTATCCCTCAGCCTCTCTGTGCTCCAGGCTAACACTCTATCACTTGAGCCACAGTGTCACTTCTGGCCTTTTCTGTTTATGTGGTACTGAGTATTCAAACCAGGGCTTTTATCTTTGTGGTAGAGTGCTTGCCTAGTATGCATGAAGCTCTGGGTTCCATTCCTCAATACTACATAAACAGAAAAGGCCAGAGTGGAACTGTGGCTCAAGTGGTAGAGGGCTAGCCTTGAACAAAAGCATAGGAACAGGGCCCAGGCCCTGAGTTTAAGCCCAAGCCTGGCCAAAAAGGAAAAAAGAAAAATAAAGTCTTCTGGACTAGGATCCTCAGACTCTAATGTAGCTGAGATTACAAACAATAGTCAGCTGCTTTTTTTTTCCCCCTTTTGGTCTGTCCTAGGGCTTGAACTCCGCCTGGGCGCTGTCCCTGAGCAGTTCAGCTCAAGGTTACCACCCTATGCCTTGAGCCCCAGCTGCCTTTTTTGTCAGTCCTGGGACTTGAACTGTGGGCCCAGGCGCTGTCCCTGAGCTCTTCAGCTCAAGGCTAGCATCCTACCCCTTGAGCCACAGCACCACTTCCGGTTTTCTGGTGGTTAATTGGAGTCAAGAGTCTCAAGGTCTTTAGACCCCGGGCTGGCTTTGAATCTCAATCCTCAGATCTCAGCCTCCTGAGCAGCTAGGATTTGAAGGCGAGAGCCACCTGTCTAAACAGCAGGTTGATGCCATATTCTGGTGGCTTCACGTGTGCTCCACGAGCACTCTACCACTAGGCCACACTCCTGCTTCCAAAGCAATCTCTTGACCTATCTCATTCCTTTATCAGTGCACCAGCAAGTCCCTCAGCTGAAGTCCTGGCACGCTCCACTCTTCAAGGGTGTCTGGGACTGCCTCTCAGTTCCCTCTCTGCGCCTCAGCGCTGTCATGAGGGTGACCCACTGGTGTTCTACAGAGGAAGGACACGGTGAGATCACAGACTCTGACTTGGCAGGGTGACCTTAGTGGTACTGAGGACTTGCCATCTGCCAGGGGAGTCACAGGGGAGGGGCCCCCACACTTAAAAGGAACTGATGAGTTCCTGGGAACAAATTCGGTAGAAGCTAAAGTATTTGGAGGGTAAGGGGAAACACAGGAAAGGTGGAACAAAGGATGAACAAACCTAACAGTGGCGCAGCACTAGTGGAAAATGAACTGTCTGTCCCGTGTGTGGGTGAAAGGGAAAAACTGGGAGAGTGAGGGGTGACCTGGTTTAAAAAGAACTGAGTACAGTTGTATATCATCTCTACAACATTTGGGGGGGCACTGTAAGCCTCAAGCCGTAGTGGTACACAGAAATATTAATGACAGGCTGGGAGCATAGCCTAGAGTGTTCGCCTAGCATGCTTGTAACCCCTGAAGCCCAGGGTTCAATTCCATGATACCATATACACAGAAAAAAGCTGTAAGTGGCGCTGTTGCTCAAGTGGCAAAGTGCTAGCCTTAAGCTGAAAGTGCCCAGGCCCTGAGTTCAAACCCCAAGTCTGGCCAAAAATAAAGAAAGAAAGAAAGGTGAAATACTAATTACCAATACCTTAGTAATTAGCCCAGGGCTGTAAGTCCTGGAGGGCTGGAGTCTAATTTGCATCTCTAAGGAAAGCTAATTATTTTGCTAATTATTTAGCCTCTACCCAGTGGATTAAAAAGCAAAAAAGCAAAAGTGGGCAAGGTGGGTGGCTCACCTATAATCCTAGCTACTCAGGAGGCTGAGATCTGAGGACTGAGGTTTAAAGCCAGCCATAGCACAAAAATGTCCAAGAGACTCTTATCTCCAAGTAAGCACCAGAAAACCGGAAGTAGTGCTGTGGCTCAAGAGGTAGGGTGGTCACCTTGAGCTGAAGAGCTCAGGGACAGTGGCCAGGCCCAGAGTTCAAGATCTAGGTCAGACCAAAAAAAAAAAAAAAAAGCAACTGATTCTGCTTGTAATCTCAGCTACTCTAGAGTCTGAGGATCCTAGTCCAGAAGATTTATTTTTTTTCTTTTTTCTTTATGGCCAGGCCTGGGGCTTAAACTCAGGGCCTGGGCACTGTTCCTATGCTTTAGTTCAAGGCTAGCGCTCTACCCCTTGTCTCCTTTTAGCTACTGAGAACCCGGAAGTGGAGCTGTGGCTTCAATGTAGTACAGGGCTAGCCTTGCACAAGAGCTCAGGACAGAGCCCAGACCCTTGAGTTCAAACCCCATGACCATCCGCCCCTCATCCCTCCCCCCCCCCTCCACACACAAAGACAACCTGGGTCCTTGTGGATCACTCAGAACACTGAGATCTTAGAATCGTGGTTGGAAGCTAGCCTGGGCAAGGAGAGTCTGTGAGACTCTTAGCTCCCGCTAATCAGCAAAAAGCTCAGGTCGTAGAACCCGAGCCTGGAGTGAAAAATGTAAGTGACAGATGCCAGGACCTGAATTCAAGCTCCTGGATCAGCACACACATTTATTTTTTATTTTGTGCTTGTGCTGGAGCACTGTTCCTGAGCTTCATTCGCTCAAGGCTAGCACTCTACCACAGCATCACTGCTAGCTTTTTCTCTGTAAGCGGTACCAAGGAGTGGAACCCAGAGCTTCATGCATGCGCTCTACCACTAAGCCATATTCCCAGCACCCCAAAAGTGGAGCCACAGCCCCACTTCCGGTTTTCTAGTGGTTAAATAGAGATAAGAGTCTCTTCAATGACAGGGCTGGCTTTGAACCGGGATCCCCAGATCTCAGCCTCCTGAGTAGCTAGGATTACAGGCCTGAGCCACCGCCCCAAATTCTTACATTGACACCTAAGTCTTTAGGCTAAGGGTAGTTAAGACTCCACCAGCCAATGAAGATGGAATAAAAGACCCAGGCCTGGAGCGGCTCTCTGTCCCGCCCCGCCCACTGCCCGGAGGCCCCGCCCACCTAGGCTGGGGCCCTCAGCCCAACCCATTTAACCCACAAAGGTGAGTTCAGAGCTTAGAGTGAGGCGTTTTGGCGACGGTGAGCCATCCTGGGCGGCCTGCTCAGGTAAGTGGGGGTGGGCTGGGTAATGTGGGGGCTGCCGTTGGGGTTCCCCCTGCCTCGGGGGTCTAGGCTGAGGGGGAGCGTCGTACCTGTCAAAGGCTATGGCTATCAAACTGGCTGGGGGATTTAAGTCCTGCTCCTCTGGTTGTGGGCTCCTGGATTTTCCAGGTGGTGCAGGTTTGCCGGCCTCCGGGATGTGGAAAGCGAAGGGTGGTTCGTGTTTGGAGGTGGCTGGGGCACTAGTGCAGCCTGTCTGAACTTCTTTTGTCTTTTAAATTATCTTTAAGTAGTTACACAAAGGAGCTGCCTGCCAGCACAGCAATTGATGCATACAATGCCTCCCGATCTTTTCCTTTTTTTTTTTTTTTTTTTGCTGGTGGGGGTGGGGGGGACTCGAGTCTCCAGCCAGAACTTGGCTTTCACCTCTGGCTGAAGCTTCACTTGAGCTTGAATCCTGCTGGTTCGTTGGAGAGAAGAGTCACCAAAGACATCTCTGTTTGAGCTGGCCCCAAACCTCAGCTCCTGAGTAGCTACAATTTACAGGTGTCAGCCACGTGCATCAAGCTATGTTAGCTGTTGAGGATTGGGCTGTGAATGATGAGTCAGCTTACTCCGCTAACACACAGAGGGCCGACGGAGCCCCAGACGCTAGGAGCTACCTCGAGGTGACTCCTATGTCTAGATGACCCCGCTTATGAAAGCATTGAGCTTTGTGTGTGCTTGAACCAGGCTTTTTTTTAAAACTCACTTTTTTTTTTCCCCCTTGGTCAGTCTTGGGGCTTGAACTCTGGGCCTAGGAGCTGTCCCTTAATTCTTCAGTTCAAGGCTAGTGCTTTACTACTTTCAGCCACAGTGCCACTGCCAGTTTTCTGGCTTTATGGACTTTGTGCCCAGGCTGGCTTTGAACTGTGATCTCGACCTCTGAGTAGCTGGGATTACAGGCATGAGCCATGGGTGCCAAGCTGCTCCCTCTTCCTCCCTCCCTTTTTTTTGGGGGGGTGGGGAAGTTCTGGGGCTTGAACTCTGGTCCTGAGTTCTGTTCCTGAGCTTCTTTTGCTCAGGGCTAGCACTCTACCATTTGAGCCACAGCATCGCTTCCAGCTTTTTCTGTGTATTTGGTATTGAAGAATCAAGCCCAGAGCTTTGTGCATTCAAGGCAGGCGCTTTACCACTAAGCCACACTCTGGTCCCCACATCTTCTGCTTTGTGCTAGTTAGTTGCAGATTTGACAGCCCCAGGCTTGTTTCAAACCCCTGTGATTAGATATGATTAGATCTCAGCCTTCTAAGTAGCTAGGACTGTAGGCTGGAGTCTCTGGTGTGGGGCCACATACATTGTTTTTATCTTCTGTAAGTCCTGGGGCTTGAACTCAGCTGCTGTCCCTGAGCTCTTCAGCTCAAGGCTACCACCCTACCCTAGAACCAAGCTCCACTTCCCATTTTCTAGTAGTTAATTGGGGATGAGAATCTTTGAACCTTGATTCTCAGATCTCCTCCTGAGTAGCTAGGATTACAGGTGAGAGCCATCATGGCCAGCCTGGTTTGTTAATATTATTGCTTGCTTTGGAAGTGTTGCCCCAGAAGGAGATTAAATAATAACTAATTCAGACACAGTGGCACAATCCCTAAATAACACTAGGGAGGTGAAGGCAAAGCCAGACTGGAGAGTAATTTTTTTGGTTTTGGTCAGTTATGGGCTTGGACTCTGGGCCTGGTACTGTCCCTGAGCTCTATCATTTTGAGTCACAGTACTGAAATCTGAGGGTTGAAGTTCAAAGCCAGTCTTCACTGAAAAGTCTGTGATAATGTAATCTACAATTCACAATCAAGCCAGAAGTGGCTCAAGTGCAAAGTACCAGCCTTGAGCAAAGAGTAAAGGACCCCCCACCCCACTCCCTGAGTTCTGACCCAGTACTATTAGCAGAGGAAAGAAAATCAATGTTTTCTTTTTTTATTGATCCCTTTATTGTTTTTTCTTCTTTTAACTCTTCTTTCTCTCCCCTTTTTTTTGCAGCATTGGAGAGAAGCTCACTTCTTTGTGCATGCCACGTACTCCTCACCTGCAGCTCTGTGCCACAGTAAGTGAAGTGACTCTTCTGTGAACACACTTGATTTGCCAACCTTGCAATCCATTTAGTCTGCCTTGCCTAAGATGTCTGTGCTGAGGGCCTAGGCAAGGCTAGCACTCTCACTTGAACCACCACAGCGCCATTTCTGGCTTTTACTGTTTATGTGGTACTGAGGAATGGAACCCAAGGTTTCATGCATGTTAGGTAAGCTCTCTACCACCTTTTCAGCCCTTCTGGGGTTTTTTGTTCATTCATTTTCGGCTTTTTGAGAGAGTCTCAGTCATGCAGGCCAGTCAGCTTCTTGAGGGCTGAGATTGCAGTGTTATGCATTCTGGAGATCTACTTAGAAATAGGACTTCATGGTGCATCTATAGAGAAGCAAAAATGCAAAACACAAAGCGAATTTCTTAGATGTGCATTTCCACCCATCAGAAGTCTTTTTTTTTTTTTTTTGGTCGGTTGTGAGGCTTGAACTCTAGGCTTGGGCGCTGTCCCTACAGCTCAAGGCTACAGCCCTACCCCTTGAGCCACAACACCAGTTCTGATTTTCTAGTGGTTAATTGGAGAAAGAGTGCCCTGTCTGGCTTTGAACCGCAATACTCAGATCTCAACCTCCTGAATAGCTAGGATTACACTGCAATAAGCTTTTTAAGCTTATGTTATACGGAGGGGAATTTCTTTCCTTCCTTCCTTCTTTCATTCTTTGCTTTTTGTGTGTGTGTTGGTACTAGGTTCTCACTTGGCTTTTTTGCTCAAGACTGATTCTTTACCATTGGAGCCATACTTCAACTTTAACTAGAGGTAAGACTTTCAGATTTATTTACCTGGGCTGGCTCAAACCACAATCAGGGCATTTCATTATTACATTTCCACATAGGTTTCAATATATTCCAATCAATCTCAGCTCTTCTGTTATTCTCCTCACCTCCTTTTTTCTGTGACATTGGAAGTGCATTTAGGGTCCAGTCACAGGATGTAAAGCGGCCTCGAGCACAAGCTAAAGGAGGTAGCACCTTGGTTCTAAGTTGAAGCCCCAGTTCCAACCCACTGACACACATTTTAGGGACGGCAGGAAATGTGTAAGTGGTGAGATAATGGCCGGTGGGTTTTAACCATGAGCTCTTCTAAGAAAATTTCTCAACCACAGCAAGTGCCAGGCTGGAAGAGCTGCGATCGACTGCTGCTGGCGCACAGACGAGACTCTTCGTGGCAGCTGAAATTGAAGAGTCTGAAGACTTCAGAAAGACTTCTTAGGGTGTCACCATTGTTGGAAACCAGGACTGCGGTGACACCCTGCCTGTCTGAGACAGGGAGATCTGCAGGGCAGAGAGAGAACTGAGAGCCAGACTTGTGAAGTAACCCGTCCAAAGGCAACCTTCACTCTCTGTCCCAATGGCGGTGACAGCAGCCTTGGCCAAATTTCAGGCAGAATCCAAGTGTCCCATCTGTCTGGAAGACCTGAAAGACCCCGTCACCATTGAATGTGGACACAACTTCTGTCGTGCCTGCATCCAGCAGTCCTGGGAGAATCTGCAGGAGATGTTTCCCTGCCCTGTGTGCCGCCACCAGAACGAGGAGGGGCACTACAGAAGCAATGTCCAGTTGGGGAAGATGATCAAAATCGCCCAGCAGCTCCACGGGGGCAGCAGCAAGAGGAAGAGGCTGGAGGAGAACCCCATGTGTGAAAAACACAACCAGGCCTTCACCCTGTTCTGTGAGAAGGATTTGGAGCTGCTGTGTGCTGTGTGCGTGCGACCCCCCAACCACAGTCGCCACAGGGTGAGGCCCATCGCCAAGGCCGCCTCTCATCACCGGGAGAAGCTCTTGGCCTTCATCCAGCCCCTGAAGATGCAGTTGGACCAGGCCCGGAAACTATTACAGACCCAAAACAAAAAGCATCTGGAGCTCAAAGAGATCCTGGAAAACCAGAGGAAGCAATTCGCCTCCGAATGTGAACACCTGAAGCGGTATTTAGAGCAGGAGCAGAAGGCAGCTCTGTCTAGGTTGGAAGAAGAGGAAAAGGATATAGAGCAGGAACTCCAAGCAAACATCAAGGAATTTACAAACCATGGTTCAAAACTCAGAAGTCTGCTGCGCCAGGGGGAAGAGCAGATGATGCTGCCGGAAGTGGAATTTCTAACAAAAGTGAAACATTTCTACAAGGACTTCTACCGTGAGATTAGCCCGTTCATCATTTTACGTCATCTGAGGCCACATGTCTGCACTTTTTCTCCCCAGTATTCTGCCCTGCAAAAGCTTATAAGGAAATTTACGGTGAACATAATTCTAGACCCTGAGACAGCTCATCCGAATTTGGTTGTCTCCAAGGATAAAAAACGTGTGACCTTTTCAAAGAAGAAACAAGAAATTTCTAATTCTCCAAAAAGGTTTAAAGCCAACACTGTGGTTCTAGGGGTTCTGGAGATTGCATCTGGGAGGCATTTCTGGGAGGTTCAAGTAGGGGACAAGGCTGAGTGGGGTATTGGAGTCTGCAAAGCCTCTATCTCCCCAAAAGCTAAGCGGACATCCTGCCCTCAAGGATGCTGGAGATTGCTACTGCAAGATGACGGCTATGAGGCTCCAGGAGCCTTTTCCAAAGCTCTGCCAGATGTGATGGCCAGGTGCATTGGCATTTTCCTGGACTACGAGCTGGGGGAGCTCTCCTTCTATAACATGCCTGAGAAATCTCACCTCTGCACTTTTAGGGAGACTTTCACAGAACCTCTGAAGCCCTATTTCTACATGGGACCTACTTCAGACCCTCTCAGCATCACCACAGCAGCAGGCAGCCCGCACTGACAGCTAGCTCTCCAGATAACTGGGGCTTGAATTCAAAAGCCTGGGTCTCCCCCCACCCCCCCTTTTTTTTTGTTGTTGTTCATGGCTGGTGGGTGCCCTATAACCTGAGCCACAGCTTTTACTTCTGGCTTTTTTTTTTCTATTTGGTGATTAATTGGAGATAAGAGTCTTGGCAACTTCCAACTTTCCTACCCTGGCTGGCTTTGAACTGCAGTCCTCAGATCTCAGCTTCCTGAGTAGCCAAGATTACAGATGGGAGACAATATGGCATGGCTTCCTAAGTGTTATTTTGGTTTCAGTTAACTCAAATTATAAATAATAAAAAAATATATTGTAAATATTTTCCATCTACTTAAGTTTGATCACTTGAAACTTTGGCTACATATTATCAAATGTCTTTATCCTTGTTACCCATTTCTCATTATTAAAATTGTTGCTATGGTGGTTTGTGGAATTTTAACTCTTGGATGTATTTCTGTTCACTTTGAAATGATTTAGATGCTCTTTGAGAAACTGCAGAAATCTAATAATTATTCCAAACCCAGGGTCATCTGCAAGTGTTCCACCACTGAGCCACACTGAAGTCACTGTGGCCTCTATCATGCAAATAACCCGGAGACTAGAGTCTCTCCACGGGGTCATGGGTATGCACCACCTACCTGGCGTCGTGTGTGTGTGTGTGTGTGTGTGTGTGTGTGTGTGTGTGTGTGTGTGTGTGTGTGTGTGTGTGTGTGTGTGTGTGTGTGTGTGTGTGTGTGTGTGTGTGTGTGTGTGTGTGTGTGTGTGTGTGTGTGTGTGTGTGTGTGTGTGTGTGTGTGTGTGTGTGTGTGTGTTTTGGAACTAAGGCTTTAACCCTGAGCTGTCCTTTTAACTTTTTTGCCCAAGGCTGGCGTCGTGTGTGTGTGTGTGTGTGTGTGTGTGTGTGTGTGTGTGTGTTTTGGAACTAAGGCTTTAACCCTGAGCTGTCCTTTTAACTTTTTTGCCCAAGGCTGGCACTCAACCACTTGCCACAGTTCCACTGCTGGCTTTTGGCTGGCTCACTGGAGATGAGTCTCACAGACTTTTCTCACCACGCTGTTTTCCTATGGTGTAAAAACTTTCTTCTGGAATTGAGCTTCTTGAGTGGCCAGGACTACGGGCTTGAGCGATGACCTGAGAACTGTCCCCTCAATTCAGAAGTTAACAAGAGGGAAAACGTGAACACTGGGGGAAGCCTAGGTGGGGTGAGTTTGTCTCCACTGAAGTTGCAATGGAGTCTTGTGGAGTGAGCAGGACAGTACTGGCTCAGAAATGGAAAGGACCCAGCGTGGGCCAGGCATTGTCAAGAGCCCATGGTGGAGGATTCCATGGGGAAGGAGTGACTCACCACCCACTGCTCCAGCTCAGGCTCAGGAGTGCTGGGATTAAAAGCACTACCAGTGGGATTTTTTTCCCCTTGTATTAGTGTACGGATTTGTAGAATAACCAAATTTACTAGTATTTTCCACTCACCTCCCCACGGTTAAACAGGAGCCTTTTCTGTCTGGATTCCAGCATATAGAATCCTCTCTGGTGCGCAGTCAGCTCTCAGCTAAGTGTTAAGTGAAATGTATGCTTATGGAAACTTAAGCCTCTCATGCCACATAGCACTGGTGGCTTCACCAGTGCTGAGAAAGAATCCAGGCTTTCTGAAGAGCTCCGAATAAGAGTTTCTCATGTAACCAACTGAGCACAGTGTGCCTTTAACCCTGGGAACACAGTGTGGTCCGTCATGGAGCTTGAACTCGGGGCCTTGGTGCTGTCCTTGAGCTTTCCAACTTAAGGCTGGCCCTCTACTCACTGAGCCACAATGGCACTTCCGGTTTCCTGGTGGTGAATTGGAGATAAATGTCTCACGGGCTTTTCCATGCCCAGGCTGGCTTTGAGTTGCAATCCTCTGATCTCTTCCTCTTGAGTAGCTAGGAGTACAGGTGTGAGGCCACCAGCACCCAGAAGCTAGGGCCATAACCTTTTGCAGAATTCCTTGGCAGTAAGGTTACAGATTAGGGTTTTGGGTTTTTTTTTTTTGCCAGTCCTAGGACTTGAACTCAGGACCTGAGTACTGTCTGAGCTTTTTTTTTTTTGGAGGGGTGGTCATGGGGCTGGATCTCTGCCTGGGTGCTGTCCTTGAGCTCTTTAGCTCAAGGCTACCACCCTACCACTAGTTCCTCGTGTCACTTCCTGCTTTTTGTATGTTTGTCCAGTTGTGGGACTTGAACTCTGGGCGTGGGTGTCCTCCCTGAGGCCCAGCTCAAGGCTACCACCCTACCCCTTGAGTCAGAGCACCACTTCCCTCTCTATGTGGCTGAGGAATCAAACCCAGGGCTTCAGGTGTGCCAGGCAAGCTGGGTGTGGTGGCTCATGCCTGTAATCCTAGCTACTAAGGAGGCTGAGATCTGAGGATCAAGATTCAAAGCCAGCCTGAGCATTACAGTCCATGAGACTTATCTCCAATTAATCACTAGAAAACTGGAAGTGGCGCTGTGTCTCAAGAGACAGAGGAGTAGCCTTGAGCTGAGGAGCTCAGGCCGCAGAACTGAGAAAAAATAAAAAGTGCACTCTTCCACTAAGCCACATTCCCAGCTTCTGCATGTTTTTTCTTTATCATCCTTGGTGCCCTGAAGGCTGAGACCAGGGTGATGGAGGAAGTAGCCAGCGGGAGTAGAAAGTCCTGGAGACTGGTCTTGCGTCCTTGAGCTAGCTGGTGCTGCACAACAGGCATAGGGAAGCCACATGAGGGCCATAGGGAGGCACTGAGTTCAAACCTGGTTCCAACAAAACAAAGTATTTCAGAGGAGTTAGGAACAAATGAGGCAAAAGTGCACATCAGAAATTATTTATAAAAAGATCAGAGAATTAAGGGAAAAAAATCAACTTCTTTAGTACTTATAGAAATGCAATCACAACAGTGACAAAGCTGTCAGGCAAATTAGGGTGACGAAGACTGTCAGTGTCCTGGGTAAGGTATGGGACCGCAGTACCACAGCTGGGTATAGTTCCTTGGCAGTGAGGTTGCAAATCAGATTTTGGTTCCAGACAGGGACCTGAACTCTGTACCTGATGTTTTCTGCTCCATGGCTAGCGTTCTACCAACTAAACCATGCCTCCAATCCCCCAAGTCAGTTTCCTTAACGTCATGTTATGCATCTATTTACATATATACATATAATACATTAGGGATTTGCCAAGTCTTCCTGCCACCATTTTTCCTAATAGATGTTGTTGGCAGTGGTGGTTGCCAGGCTCGAACTCTACTCCTGGGCACTGTCCCCAAAGTTGTTTGCTCAAGGCCAGCACTTTACCACTTTGACTCAGTACCATCTCATGTATTTTTGACTCAATTCTTATATACCCTAGGCTGGCCTTGAACTTGCAATCCTCCCATCTCAGTCACCCATAAACTAGCACTATAGAGCTATATTACCCCACCCAGCTTTCCTCCACATTTAAAACTTGTGTCTTCATTTCTGCTTGAAGCCTTTCAATGGATCCCGTTATCAACCAAGTCCAAGCAGGCAGTGGCCAGGCTCCAGCCCCCACCAGCCTCACACTCTGGCTCACACAGTTGTTTCACTCTATACACAGTGCTTAAGGCATTTGTAGCCACTTATTTAGCATCTCTAGTCATTAACTGGGCCAGAATTCCCAGAAGCCTACTTCCCCCCAGGGCCCGGACATAGCAGCTAAACCTTCCTGCAGTTAACCTCAAAGGAGGACAGAGTCTAGAAATCCAGTTCCTCTTTAGAATGTAAGCTACAGTCATTTTGCATCCACAGTAAATAGAATACTTCAACTGTTCGTTTTTCTGTCACTTCTGATACCTAGTTTCATTTATTGTTGGAAATGTCCATTGTTGAGCTTAGAAAAGTGGCAATATTGAAGGCAGGAGCTGGTGGCTCACACCTTTAATCCTAGCTACTCAGGAGGCTAAGATGTTGTCCTGCCAGGCATGGTGGCTCATGCCTGTAATCCTAGCTACTCAGGAGGCTATCTGTGGATCTTGGTTCAAAGTCACCCAGAGCGCTAAAGTCCATGAGATTTTTTTTTTGCCGCTCACTGAGTTTGAATTCAGGGCCTGAGCACTGTCCTTGGGCTTTTCAAGGCTACCACTTGTGGTACTGAGGAATCAAAGCCAGTAGCCAGTGCTTCTCCCCACGTGCTCATCTATGTCAGAAGGGGTCTACCAGTCCCTTTCCCCGCGTTAAACTTCTTCTTTTGTTCCTTTGTACCTGGACGTCTGCATGGGTTTGGGGCAGAGTTTCCATTTTATCTAAGAGCCAGCCAAGGGAAAGTGTCCAAATACATGTATTTGTAACCTTAAGAATTTCATGACCGGGTGTGGCTGTGCACCTCTATATGCAATCCCAGCACTTGGGAGGCAGGAGGGCTAGAATTTGGAAGCCAGTTCAAGTTACAAAGAAGTTCGAGGCCAGCTAGGTCTCAACACCAGTAGTAGTAAAACCTTTGAGTTGAAGATGGATGGAGCTAAATGGTAAAGCATTTGCCTAAGGTCTGCAAACCTTAAATCCAACCCCTAACTCCACACACAGAAATCTGATGTTTACTATCTACATATTAAGTTGATGTGAAATTTTATTTTGTTAACATTTTAAAGTGCAATCCAACACAAACATTAGCACTTCTCACCCAATTTAAATAAAATTTTAAGCCAAAGAAGGTTCTATTCCTACAACTGAACTTATTGGTTCAATAAGGATATAATCAATACTGAACTACATGGCAACTTTTTTTTTTTTTGCCAGTGCTGGAGTTTGAACTCAGGGCCTGGGTGCTGTCTCTGAACTTCTTTTGGTCAAGGCTAGTGCTCTACCAGTTGTACCACAGTGCCACTTCGGGGCTTTTTTCTGTGAACCCGGGATTCATGAATGCCTAGGTAAGCACTCTACCACTAAGTCACATTCCAAACCCCATGAATTTTTTTTTTTTTTTTCAAAGAGCTTGTGCCCTAGATCTGGGCGCTCTCTGAGCTCTTCAACTCAAGGCTACCACCCTACCCCTGGTTTTCTAGTGGTTAACTGGAGGTAAGTCTCATGGACTTCGGTGCCTGGGCTAGCTCTGAACCATGATCCTCAGATCTCAGCCTCCCAAGTAGCTAGGATTACAGGCATGAGCCACTGTGCTCGGGCCCATGGCAACTTCTTGCAGGGTAAAATAAAGTGAACAAATTTTTGTGTGTGTGAGTGTGTGTGTCAGTGCTAGGGTTTGAACCCAGGGCCTGGGTGCTATCCCTTAGCTTTTCACTTAAGACTAGTGTTCTACCACTTGCACCACACGTCCACTTCCATCTTTCTTTTTGGTGGTTAATTATCAGAAAGACTCTCAGGTACTTTCCTGCCTGGGCTGGCTTCAAACCTGGATCCTCTGACGTCACCCTCCTGAATAGGTAGCGTTACAGGTGTGAGCCACCAGAGATGTCCCAGATCGTATTAGTTTAAAGCTCTGTTTAAAAGTGTGTCACATGAGACTTCTTTTATGAAGAATCAAATTATCGCAGGATTCTTCAACTGTACCTTTGATCCCAGAATAAGCCAAGATGTTAAAGTATTTCAAAATGTACAAAACGGACATTTTTCTCAAGTTCTCAAGGTGAGTACCAAACATCTTCCAAATGACCCCCACGCTCCGATCTCCCAAACAGCCACACAGGTAAGAGCCAAATCCAGGCTTCCACCCCAGACAGGAAGCTGTGGCTCCACAGAGGGTGTGACTGCCCATGGGGCCGGCGAGTGGAGGGTCTGAAGCAACTCTCATTAACACCCTGGTCACATCTGTGCACCTAGGTCCGGACAAGTGAGTGCCAGCAGCCGTTTACTCAGCAGTGCATTGTGCCGCTTCAGGCACACGATGATGTCTCCTTGCTTTTCCACAACTTCTTCTAAGCTTGAAATAGTCCTGCAAGAATCAGGAAATAAACAGGCTACATGAATTTAGTACTGCCCAGTGTCATGGTAGGGAGTGATAGGGAGTGAGACAGCTCTAGCTCTCAATACACATGCTTGGTGCCTTGGGCATTACAGATGGAGGAGGGAGGGGAGGATAATCCAAAATAACACCGTGACATTCCCCTGAATCCTGAGAGTAGGGAGTGATTGCTATTTTCTTTTTTTTTTTTTTTCCTTTAAATCAAGAGTAGGGTTCTATCACTTCAGCCCAGCTCCATTTCTAGCTTTTTGGTGGGTAGAGATAAAGGGTTTCATGAACTTTCTTGCCTAGGCTGGCTTTGAACCAGGATCCTTAAATCTCAGCCTCCTGAGTGCCAGGATTGTAAGCGTGAGCCACTTGCAGCCAGCTCATAACTATCTTTTTTTTCCCCTCTTTGAAATATTAGGGATGGAATTCAAAGCCTTGTGTATGCACCAATTAAGTACCCTACCCACTCAGCTGCATTCCCACCCCAGCCTTAAAAAAAATGTATTTTGCGACAAAGCCTTGAAAGTGGAAGCCTCTTTCTCTGGCCTCCCAAGTAGCCAGGATGACAGGTCAGATGGCCACTCCACCTCACAGCAAAGATTCCAGTTACTTGTCTCATCCTCTTGTTCCCAGCTCATGCCTTACCTGAATCCTGTCTCTGAAGGAATACTGCAGGGGTACGCATAGAGTTTTTCTTCTTCAAGGATATCAGGTTGTGGTTTAGCTCTATTAAATCTTCCAATTTTCACTAAGAGAACAAGATTATTATTAGAGTACTCAATTCTGGAAAATATCTATGTTTATTCTAATTATTTGGAATAACTAGCTGTTCTTTCCAAGTAAGTCAATAGATAGGAGTGAAGGAGTGTGATGGGGATGAGTGAGATCGAGCCACACTGTATGCATGTGTGGAACTGTCACGGTGAAACTCCCCTTTGTACAGCTAATACATGCTAGTAAGTTAACATGCATGGGACTGCATGGGACTGGAATACACAGTATTCCTAAGTGCAGGTGGTCATTTGGAAGGGACCCAGGCATCACTAATAGGGGAATCTAGAAGCTGTCGTTATACAATGTCAGTCATCACTGAAGTTTACTGGGCACTTTCTACGACACTTCAGCTGCTTATTCAGCTTTCATAACTACTCCCTTCTACAAATGACCAAATGCAGCTAATGAGGGGAACTTACTGACAACTACAGTCAGGGCTATGCTTCAAGATGAGAGGAAGGGAAGTCTTCCCATGGCCACATGGGAGTGAACCGAGGAGAGGCTGAGGCCGAAGATGAGCCACATCATTTGCGTTATGAAAATAGACCCGTGAGTCTGGCTGAGGTTGTTTTAAGGGGGAGTGGTGACATAGGGTGTGCCATTGGCTGGGAAACACTGTCACAATGACCCCTTCCCCTCACACAACGGATACATGCAAAACCAAAACATAACACAATCATCCCAGCCTAGCTGTCGTTCTCACCTGCATACAAGAGCAGCCAGGCGAGAGAGCAGATGAGTTCCAGGCCCAGGGTGGTGAGGAGGAGGAGGAGGAAGAGCCGGCTGAACTCGGGGAAGGAGTGCTGCAGGCCTAAAATGAGGAGGAGTGCGGTATTTCCTGAGGAGGAAGAAAGACACCAGTGTCAGAGACAACTTAAAGATGTTTCCAGAAAATCTGCAGTAACCTACATGCTGCTGGTGCCACTGCCATGTCTGTAGTGATCTCTGAGAAGTTCCAGAACATTCTGTGGGCACTCAACACCAACTCAGAGGATGATGAGTTATAGAAAATAACCTTTTTTTTTCCTTTTTATTGTCGGGATAATGTATAGAGTGGTTACAGTTACATTCATCAGGGAATAGGTGCATTACTTCTCACACACTGAACCCCTTTGGAAAATAACTTTTGTCATGGCTGCCATTAAAGGAAAGATACGCTCGCATGAGGACACTGGAGCAATCACAGAGGATAAGGAGAATCTGGGATGGCCTTTATGCAGAATCCACATCAGTACAAGATCCCACATGGATTCTTGAACAGACAGAAGGACGTAAAAGATGGAAAATACCACTGGCTTTCTGGCCAATGGTCTGGAAAATAACTTAGTGAAGACTTGGAGTGGCTGAAGGAGATTGGGGTCCACAGAAGCCTATCCCACTTCTGGGGCCTTCCAGCCAGAGGCCAGCCCACAAGACTGGCTGTGGTCCTGTGTGGGTGTGTCCCAGAAGAAATGAGCCTACAGGCCTCTGTTTCAATAGCTAGGGCAATGCTTTCATTCCAGCGCTGGTGGCTCAAGCCTGAAATCCTAGCTATTGAGGATCCAGGTTTAAAACTCCATTAAGACGCTTAGGTCCAATGAATCACACACAAAAAAACCCAGGAAATAGAGCTGTTGCTCACCAGCCTTGGGTGAAAAGCAAAGAAAAATAGTGCCCTGGCCCTGAATGTACACACACATAACCGTTCAGATACCTACATTGTATGGAAGGGAACCAGCCCCTCAAACAAGCAAAGCCTTGCTGTAATTTTAAGTGAAACAGCCCCAAACTCCAGAGACCCGAATTTCCCCTTCAGTTCAAGTCAAAAAGTAACCACTTTCCAGGAACTACCCCAGGGAACCAAGACTGAGATAAAGGCCAATCAGGCCACACCTTGTGGTTTGAGGCTGTGTATGCATACCTTTCTCACCACCCCCAATTTGAGTATTTAATCTCAAAACCTCTGGAAGAGGTACTCTAATGCTGTGTTCCCAAGGCTCTTGTGCTTTATAAACCTCCTTTACCAGCCTGGTTCCCCATTTCACATATGAGACATGTGGCTAGACTTGGAACTCCTGGACTTTGAACATGGAGTCTAAAGACCTGTTTTTACCAGCACTGTAGAAACAGAAAAAAAAAAAAAAAAAAAAAAAAAACCCAGCTGGCCTAAACACAGTAGATAGTTGACTGCTTTCTGGCCCAGAGCTCCCAAACCCCAGTAATTTCCTGAATGACAGGAAGGAGAGAACATCTTTTGTTATAACTGGTCTAGGCATAAAGTCCCTAAAACCCTCAGAATTACCTGGATGATTGAATTGCTTGTTATTTAAAACAAGCCCTTCCTCAGCACAGCAGTTTATGCAGATTTGGGTGAAACTGGGAGGGGGAGGGGGCACTCACAGCCCCAGGGTGATGAGTTCCTAAGAATTCTTGACAATCAGATCCAGATTCCAGTCACTAAGATTCCCTCACCAAGAGGGTGGAGTACCCAAAAGCTGAGCAGATCCAAGCCCCACCCAGACTGCTTGAGAATCTCTGTCTAAATCCACAGATGTAAGTGGGGTGATGTCACCAGGACTTATGAGCCACTCTAGCAAATTATGCAGATGAACTGGCTCATAGAAAGCCGGATTTATAGTTAAGGTCTACAGAAGTAGGCAGCCTCCAACTCTCCATTCTTTTTTTTCCCCGTCATGGGGCTTGAACTTTGGACCTGGGCACTGTCCCTGGGCTCTTCAGGCTAGCACTGTACCACTTGTGCCACAGCACCACTTCCAGTTTTCTGGCAGTTAGTTGGAGAGGACTTTTGTGCCCGGGCTGGCTTTGAACCTGGATCCTCAGGTCCCAGCTTCTTGAGTAGCTAGGATTATAGGCTTCATTTTAAAAGTCAGAAGGTCAGTTTCCTACAAAATCTTATCTCAGAATTTCTCTAAACTCCTTAAACATGTTTATCAAACTGTTAGTGAGAAAACAAGGATTATTTATATCTCTTCTATTCTACCCCTCCCTACCTTCCCTCAGGCAGATCTCAGTATGTAGCTAAGGGGGGCTTTGAACTCACATTCTTCCTGCCCTGGCCTCCCAAGTTCTGAGTTATAAGCAAGTACCATGGCCAGCTGTATAACCTTTTCTGTTCTATTCTTTCCAGTTTTTATTCCCTTCCTTCTTCTGTTTTTTGGCCCATACTTTGGCTTGAACTCAGCTTCACTGTCTCACTGGCTTTGTTTTGTTTTGCTCACTGTTAGTGATTCACTACTTGCTAGGCCTCCTTAATTAGAGATAAGGAGGCAGGGCTGGTAGATCAACCCTGTAATCCTATTACTCAGAGGCTGAGATCCCAGACAAAGCCAGCCTGGACAGCCAAGTTTATGAGACTTTTATCTCCAATTAGCCAGCAGTAAAGTGGCCCTTGGGTCAAAGTGGTAGAGCATTAGCCTTGACCAAAAGAGCTCAGGGAGAGTGCCAAGTCCAGAGTTTAAGCCCCATGACCAACAACTACAACCACAAAATAAAATACTCTTTTTTGTTAGTTGTGGGGCTTGAACTCTGGGCCTGGGCAATATCCCTGAGCTCTTCAGCTCATAGCTACTGCCCTACCCCTTGAGCTACAGCACCACTTCAGGTTTTCTGGTAATTAATTAGAGATAAGAGTCTCATGGACTTTAAGTGCCTGGGCTGGCTTTGAACCTCAATATTCAGATCTCAGCCTCTTGAGTAGCTAGGATTATAGGTGTGAACAACCATGCCTGGCTTAAGAAAAGGATTCTTTATGATTTGGAGCTACTGGGTGTATGCATCCTAATCTTCAGATCTCAGCTTCCTAAATAGCCAAGCTCTACCACTTGGCCATGCTCCCAGCCCCATAAGCACTCTTATATGACCTACTGAAATTAACTAAGGGGTTAAGGTAGAGAACTTTCCTGGTTTACACCCAGCGCATTGCAAACAGAAGGAAACAAAGCTAGGCACGGTGGCACATTCTGTAAGCCCAGCTGTTGGTAGAGGCAGGAAAACTCAAAGATCAAGGCCAGTAAGGGAAGGGGTGTCAGTGTCCAAAACAAAATGTACTGGGCCAGGAGTTTGGCCTAGTGGTAGAGTGCTTGCCTAGCGTGCACAAAGACCCAGGTTTGATTCCTTGGTGCCACATACATAGAAAAGGCTGGAAATGGTGCTGTGGCTCAAGTGGTAGAGCTCTAGTCTTGAGAAAATCCAAGGACAGTGTTCAGGCCTTGAGTTCAAACCCTGGGACTAGCAAAAAAAAAAACCAAAGAAAACAAAAACAAAAAAACCCCAAACTGAAATGTACTCTTTTCCTAACTTATTCCTCTGAACATCACTTTTATAATTTAAAAAATAAAATAAAACTGGGCACTGGTGGCTCACACCTGTAATCCTGGCTACTCAAGAAGATCATAGTTTTGAGGAGCGTAAAGAATATATATTTTCTATAAACCTATGTTAGCCATTTGTATTTTTATACTTGTATTTTCTTAACTTGCCTTTCTGCTTCTCTATACCTGCTTGCTAAAACCCTGAGGAATGTAACTGCTGTTCTCGTGGCTAATCTACAACCACACACTCCCCCCGGGCCCCAGACACTCCTAGATCTGGAGCATGAGTTACAAGGCCGGACTTGTGAGGGCCAGCGAACTAGGCACAAGCCTATTAGCCTGTCCACGTCTGGCCCCTTGTCGGGTCTTTCTCTTTGCCCATTAGTCTGGCCCCTTGTTGGTCTTTCTCCACTAACCCCATATTGGGTCTTTCTCTTCGTCCATTAGCCAATCAGTTCAAAGCACGACAGCTCGCTAAACCGACCAATGATTAGTCACAACCCTCTTCCCGGTTTGTATTGCGCCAATTGATTTGTTGCCAATGCTTGCTGAGACCTTCCTCCTACCAAAGAATGTGTTAAAGGTGCTGTAATTTTGGGCTCTGGTCTGCACTCGACTATCAAGGACAGAGGCCCGTGCTCGTGCTCGTGCTCGTGCTCGAGCTCGTCAATAAACGACTCATTGCAATTCCCACTGATCTTCGGTCTCTGGTGATCCTTCCGGGGGGATTACAACAGGAAGCAGATAAAACCTCTACAAATAAAGGCAATCATTGGTAGAGGATTCCCAGGTACCACTCCAGTGGATCAGAGCAGAGTTCTCAGATGTGAAAGCTGTCACCTCCTGTAAGGCGTTTTAAGATCTGCCTTCCCCGCGTTCCCTGTGGTAGAGGACACAGCCCTTACACCAGGACCCCTGCTCAGCAGTGTTTAGATCTAGACTCACTTCCTTGCCTCTGAGAGGTGTAGGGGGCACAACCTGCCCCACCCCCCAGCTCTCCCCAGCCACATCCAGATCTGTCCCCAGGTTGTTCACCACCCCCTTCCATCCAGATCTCCCAGCTTACTTGCTCAGGGTGCAGCAGAAATACCCTACGTGACAATAGGCCAACGCTTTGGTTTTCAACTTGCTGTTCCTTTCAGGCTGGCCTTGAATTGATCTCTTCCTGTCCCACAGAGTGCCAGGGTTGTGACCATGACCATCCCATCAGGCTAAATTATATTCTGTTTTGTTATTTATTATAATGAATACATGGGACAGTGTGTTAGCACAATCCTGGAATCCCAGTCCTTCATGAACAAAAGCAGAATACTAAACTTGGGTCAGCCTAGGCTAAACATGAGAGACTGCCGCTCCTGCCCTTTGATTTCCTGTTGTCCTTACAGGAACAACAAGAAAGAGATACGTTGTCCATGTCCAACTGTTACAGCACATTCATTAAGGATATTATGTGAAGAAGAATTTAAGCTGGTGTCAGTGGCTCAAGTCTAGTTACTCAAAAGACTGACACTGGAGGATCTGGGTTCAACGCTAGCCCAGGCAAGAAAATACCTCTAATAACCACCAAAAAGCCAAAGTGAAGTTACGGCGCAAGGATGGAGGAAAGCTCTCAAATCCCACTACTACCATAAAAGAAAACAACAATAACAAACTATTTCTAGAATGTCATGTGGGAAACTGAGTATTATTATTACTATTTGGTCATTTAGGTCTTTTTGTGTGATGGTGACATCTTCTGGCCAATATAGGTTGCTGCATTAAGCCAGGTGCTGGTGGTTCACACCTGTAATCCTAGCTACTCAGAAGGCTGAGATCTGAAGATCACAATTCAGTGTCCGCTGGGGCAGTAAAGTCCGTAAAACTCCTTAAAAAATGACTTCAGATTAAGGTGTAGATCAACTGGGAGAGTGCTAATCTTGAGCAAAAAAACAGAAAAAGCCCATGAAAAATGCCTAGTCCTTGAGTCCAAGTTCAAGAACACACGTGTGTGTGTGTGTGTGTGTGTGTGTGTGTGTGTGTGTGTGTGTGTGTGTGTGTTCGTTCTGAGACAGGATCTCCAAAGATAGCCTCGGCTGGACTGAAACTTGCAATCCACCAGCCTCTGCTTCCTGCATGCTGGCATCAGAGCAACTCAGAGCATTCTGCTTCCATTGGCCCTCCTGCTGTCACTTTTCAACAACCAAGTCACAGAGAGCTGGCACACAATGCTACTTACCAGTGGAGTGAATCATGAAGGCAAGGCTTTTAAGATGGCGGGTGGATCGGTATATTCGGTTATAGCCTTGGTTTCTCACTTTGCTGTGGTGACACTGGATGTAGCGCTCAAGAAACACATGCAGAATCCACAGTATCACTTTCCCCAAGATTATGACCGTCTGAACTTTCAGTGGGTTTGTGTAATTTCCTGGGCACTTGTCATCATCATTTGGATTGTTGAAGGTACAAAGCACACCTGTTAAAAATGCTAAAGTCACGAACACAACCTGTTGGAAAGGAAAGTGGCTGATTTAGTGGTAACATGTAGAACTGGGGAACAAAAATCACCATCCCAGAAGACTCATGGCTTATGCTAGCCTATGTATAGCACATATATATATATATAATATGTAATATATAATGTATAGTATATGTACTATATATACAAAGAAAAAGTTGGAAGTGGTGCTGTGGCTCAAGTGGCAGAGGGCTAGCTTTAAGCCCTGAGTTCAAGCCCCAGGCAAAATAAATAAATAAATAAATAAATAAATATTTGTAATAGACATACATATATTTGGCAGCCCTTAGATTTGAACTCAGGACCTCACACTTACAATGGCTTGCTAGCTAATGGCTTAGAACCAGCTGGCGCACAACCACTTGAGCCATGCCTCCAGCCCAGCTATCTGCTTGTTATTCTCAAGGACTTTTCTGCTTCAGACTCTGGATTCCTCCCTCCTGAGTAGCCAGAATTACAATCATGAGAAACCAGTTCCCAGCACTATCACCTCTCTGCCCCCCACTTCTTTTGTGCCAGTCCTAGGGCTTTAATTCAGGGCCTGGGTGCTGTCCCTGAGCATTTTGCTCAAGGCCAGTGCTCCATTTCTGCTTTTTTTGTGGTTAACTGGAGATAGGAGTTGCACAGACTTTTGTGCCTGGGCTAGCTTCAGAACTCTGTGTGTGAGCTTAGATTCCCTTTTCACCACTGTTATAACAGGGGCTGGTGGCGTGGATCAGCAGCACTACGTCCCCTGCTGGCTGTGCCTGGATCCCCAGAAGGAAGTAATCATTACAGAGGCCCTACTTTCTGTAAGCAGTCAAGGCCCTTCGCAGATGTGCAGACCTCTCTGCATCTGCTCCTATGATTTTAGCAAAAAACACAGAGGGAGATATAAAGAAAAGCTTAGGAAGCTGGAACAGGAATCCATGGCTAATTTCCAACCCTAGTAAGTTCTACACAGAATGAGTCTATTAAGTTGATCTGATCTGTCAAGGTGATTTGTGGAGACTCAAGAATTACTGGGCCAGGAGCATGGCCTAGTGGTAGAGTGCTTGCCTACCATGCACGAAATCTGGGTTCCATTCCTCAGTACCACATACACAGAAAAAGCCGGAAGTGGTGCTGTGGCTCAAATAGTAAGAGTGCTAGCCATGAGAAAGCCCAAAGAACAGTGCCTACCCTGGCCCTGAATTCAAGACCTGGGACTGACAAGGAAAAACAAAAACCAAACAAACCAAAAACCAAACAGATTCATATTACCAAAAAACAAAAAAAAAATTATATTATCACAATGTAAAACGTTGAAAAGTTAACATATTCTCTATAATTCTCTACATTAAACCTGAAGGATCCATTTTTTTAATTTTTTTTTTTTTTGCCAGTCTTGGGCTTGAGCTCAGAGACTGAGCACTGAACTTGGACTTTCTCTATGTATGTGGTACTGAGGAATCGAACCCAGGTCTTCATGCATGCTAGGCAAGCACTCTACCACTAGGCTAAACTCCCTGCCTCTGAAGGATCCATTCTGATACAAAGAAGCCTGTAGAAAATGCTGCTCCTTGTCTGGGGACTAAGCTCATGCATGCTAGGTAAGCACTATGCCACTTGAACTACATGTTCAACCCTTTTATTTTAATTATTTATATTTAACTTTATTTACTGCCAGTCCTGAGGCATGAACTCAGAGCCTAGCAACTGTCCTTGGGCTTTCTAAAGGCTAGAGTTCTACCACTTGAGCCATAGCACCATTTCTGGCTTTTTCTATGTATGTGGTACCGAGGAATTGAACCTGGGTCTTCATGCATGCTAGGCAAGCACTCTACCACTAGGCCAAACTCCCAGCCTCCCTTGGACACAGTTATGTTTTTTTGAAAGATTTTATTAACACTGATTTTTAGATCATATTTCAAATGTCATGCTTAACAAATAAGTATCCAAGAAGGGAATCTCTATATGCAATCACTGGCACATAGATTTTAGAACATAATTAAGATTAAGCTGAGAGTTTGTATGTCATAGATACGTATCGATCTATATAACATTATGTCTATAGAGTATATATCCCATCATAGATTTTTATGTCTATGTAGTTATGTTCATATCTCCAAGACCATATCCATAACCTTGAGTACCCGAATATTGAGTCATCGCTCTTGTACTGCTTGGATCTATTTTTGCTTAAGGCTGGTGCTCTGCCACTTGAGCCACAGCACCACGTCCAGCTTTTCCTTTTTTCTTTTTTTTTTTGTCGGTAGTAGGACTTGAACTCTGGGCCTGGGCGTTGTCCCGGAGCTCTTCAGCTCATGCTACCACTAAGCTACGCTCCTGGCCCCTTAACTTTATTTACTGTTATTTTTTTGTGGGTCATGGGGCTTAAACTCGGCCTGAGCTCTTCAGTGCAAGGCTGCCACTCTACCCTTGAGCCAAGCCCCACTTTCCATTTTATTTGGAGCTAAGAATCTCAGGTCCTGGGGCCGAGAGTTTAGCCTAGTGGTTTAAGTGCTTGCCTAGCATGCATGAAGACCCGGGTTCGATTCCTCGGTATCACATACATAGAAAAAAAAGCCGGAAGTGGTGCTGAGGCTCAAGTAGTAGAGCTCTATCCTTGAGAAAATCTAAGGACAGTGCTTAGGCCCTGAGCTCAAGCCCAGAACTGGCAAAAAAAAAAAAAAAAAAAAAAAAAAAAGAATCTCAGGTCCTTTTTTGCCTGGGCTGGCTTTGAACCTTGATCCTCAGATCTCAGCCTCCAGAGCAGCTAGGATTACAGGAGTGAGCCGCCAGCAGTGCCCGACTTTAACTTTTTTTTTTTCTCTGAGACAGGATCTCACTTATATAGCCCAGCTTGGCTTTGAACACAAAGCTCTTTTGACTGAGCTACTTGTGGTTTTGACTAAATGGGGTTAAATAAGCAATAAATTAAAACTGAAGGGCCGGGAGTTTGGCCTAGTGGTAGAGTGCTTGCCTAGCATGCACAAAGTTCAATTCCTTGGCACCACATACATAGAAAAAAGCTAGAAGTGGTGCTGAGGCTCAAGTGGTAGAGCTGTAGCCTTGAGAAAGTCCAAGGACAGTGCTCAGGCCCTGAGCTCAAGCCCAGGACTGGCAAAAAACAAAACAAAACTGAAATCTACCCTCAGTGCTGATGGCTCATGCATATAATCATAGCTACTCTGGAGACTGAGATCTAAGCATCTCGATTCAAAGCCAGCCAGGGCAGGAAAGTATGTAAGACTTTTTATTTCCAAGAAGCCAGAAGTGAGACTGCAGAGTGCTGGTCTTGAATGAAATAGCTAATGGACAGCATCTAGGTCCTGAGTTCAAGCAGTTGTACTGGCACAAAAGAGAAGAGAAAGACAGGGGAAAGAAGAAAAAAAAAGGAAAGGGTATTTCAAAAGCAAGGATTCAAGTGAGAGACAATGTGAGCTGTGTTGAAAGGCAGCCTGCCTTGAAACGAAGGCTGGCCGGTGTTACAGGAACCCTACCCACATCGACATCTACTGTAAGTTTTCTGAATTACAAGCATGAGCGCAAAACATTTCAAATGCCCTCTGAGGAGTGCAGATTTTTTTAGGAGCATTGGCTCTGCAGATTCCCCCTGTCCAGCTAACTCACATGTAACACCACAAGAAGATTTGCTATGAGGATGGTAGGCAGCGGATGGAATCTGGGTCTGAAGTGAGCCTGCAAGGAGTGCTGGGGGAGAAGCTGGGCGTCCAGCAGGGGCTCATCTTCTACGCTCTGGATGATGTCCACGGAGCCCTGAGGGGCAGAAAACAGAGACTGGAGTCATTGCTTTCTGAATCATGTTTCCAGGACAAACCATCACAACTACCGCAGCACATCTCTTCTCAAGATCAGGTGACTGCAGGCCACCCAGACAAAAACCCAGTGAGATCCCAAGCTAGATTTGGTGGGAAGTCCCTGTCATTTAAGTTCCACAGAAGGCTAGGCAGGAGGACAGTGATATAAGACCCACCCTGGGAAACACACAGCCACCTTTTCTGGTGTGTGCTGGTACTGGGGCTTGAACTCAGGCCTCACCCCCCCCTTTTTTTTGTCAGTCATGGGGCTTGAACTCTGGAACTGGGAGCTGTCCCTCAGCTCTTCAGCTCAAGGCTACCACCCTACCACCAGAGCCAAAGCCTCACTTCCCGTTTTCTAGAGATTAATTGGAGATAAAGAAGTTCATCTTCTTTAGTGCCCAGGCTGGCCTTGAACTTTGATCCTCAGATCTCTGCCACCTGAGTAGCTAGGATTACAGGCATGAGCCACCTTACCCGGCAACACACTTTTGTTTTTGCCAGTCCTGGGCTTGAACACAGGGCCTGAGAACTGTCCTTGGACTTTCTCAAGGCTAGAGCTCTATCACTTGAGCCACAACACCACTCCCAACCCCAAGCCTCTTGCTTTTTTTCAAGGCTGGTGCTACACACTACACCTCCACTTTGAAAAACATAACAACAATTCTGAAAAATAACCAGAGCAAAAAAAAAAAAAAAAAGCAAACTAGGGCTACCTAGCAAGTTCTAGGATAGTGTAAACTACATTATAAATCCTGTTACAAAAAAAAAGGGGGGGTGGGAGTTTGCCTAGTGGTAGAGTGTTTGCCTAGCATGCACAAAGACCTGGGTTCAATTCCTCGGGACCACATACATAGAAAAAGCCAGAAGTGGTGCTGTGGCTCAAGTGGTAGGGTTCTAGCCTTGAGAAAAACCCAAGGACAGTGCTCAGGCCCTGAGTTCATGCCTCAGGACTGGCAAAAAAAAAAAAAAAAAAGGCAAGAGACTGGGATGTAGATTGGTTTCCCAGAACAAACAAGGTCCAGGGTTTCATTTCCAAAATGGAGAACACAAAACACTGCCCAACTTAGATTCAAAACCCAGTATTGGGAAAAATCCCCTTCTAGGGAGTGGAGTTGTGGATTCAAGTAGAACAGCACTAACTTTGAGCAAAAGAGTTCAAAGCCACAGTTGAAGCCACAGTAGCAGCACACATATGATTGACAAAAAATTTACATACAAAGAAAAAATGAAAATCCCATTCCATAAACAACTACTGTACAGGCTTGATAAACACAGCAAAAATTAAAATGAGTAGAAAAAAAAATCCATTTTTGTTTGTTTCTAAGACAAGGTCTCACAATGCAGCCAGGATGACTTCAAATACACACAGGACTGGCCTCTCCAGTACTGAGAATGTATGTGGTACAATACTTAAAACAAAAAGGTTCCACAGTGTAACAAACTAACCTATCTACCCTCTCAGTTACTTTAAAACTTTTTAATTTATTGTGTGTGTGTGTGTGTGTGTGTGTGTGTGTATGCACACACATGGTCACACCCATGCTGCCCAGGAGCCTGAACTCAGGACCTGGGTGCTGTCTCAGAGCTGGCCTGCCTCTAACCTACCCCCTCCCACCTCCCCAAGTCTAGCACTTGAGCCACAGCTCCAGTTGTGGTTTTCTGGTGGCCAGGAGTTGCCAGTTGCAAGTGTGATCCTCAGGAGCTAAGACTGACAGGCCACAGGCCCCCAGCAAGAAGAAACGGTTTAACTCCAGTCTCTACACAGGAACCTTATCTCTTGCAGGATTGCAGCCTTGTTATTTAACTGTCAAGGTGGCAGTTCTGCAGGATTTTGGATGGGTCCGGCTACGCTGTAAACCGGGAGATATGGAGATCTACATACCCATACATAAATACAAGCAAAGTCTATATATTCAGTCTCGTTTGCTTGCATCCGTGCCCGGCTGGCCTCGCTCCGGGGCGGCCGGCGTCCAGCCCGACCTCGCAGGCCGCCACGCCGGGGACGTGGGGGTGGGGGGGTTCGTCACGACTCCGGGGAGGAAGGGTTACCAGGCTGCACGCGCGTCACGTGAGCTGCCCAGTTCCGGGGCCCGGGACGCGCGTCACGCGTGGGCTGGAACCGCCCCCCCCACCCACCCGTGTATCCAAAGCCCACCGCGCCCTTCCCCGGAGGCAGGGCCGAGTCCCCGGAGCCGGTACGGGCCGCAGGCGCGGAGAGGTCCCCGCCCCGTGCGCCCCAATCCCGGGGACAGACGCACGCCGTCCCGGTGCACTCACGTCCTCCATCCGGCTTCCCGACGCCATTTCCCGAACCACGGAGCCCCCCACCCGGCCCGGCCTCCCCGCTGCGCAGGAGCACCGCGTGGGGGGCACCCCAGAAAGTCGACGCCTTCGCAGACCTACGGGCCCCGCTCCGGACACGCCCACTCGGCGCCAGCCACGCCCACCGCCAGACGGGTCCCGCCCCTCACTGCTGATTGGTCCAGGTGGCGAGGGGCGTGCCCCAGCGGAGGACCTGAACCTGGGGGTTCTGCTTCTCCAGCTCTACCAAGGTGACTTCTAACAGTGGGCTGTTTTGCTTTGAGGCCGTGTTGGGCTCTCTCACCTGAGACCCTGTGCCAACAAACCAAAACAGAAAGATTGTGTAAGCCTCCGCCGCATCTTAAAGTCTCACAATCCTAACATCCTATGAATTATTTCTCAAGAACTTATGTGGACATGCGTTTCCCCTCAAGCTTTGATTTTGAAATTTGTCACCCTAAACAAATGTCAAGAGACTAGCACAAGCCGGGCGTGGTGGCTCACGCCTGCAATCCTAGCTACTCAAGAGGTTGAGATCTGAGCATCAAGGTTCAGAGCCAGCCCGGGCACAAAAGGACCTGAGACTCATCTCCAATTAACCTCTAGAAAATGGGAAGTGGGGCTTGGCTCAAGGGTAGAGTGGTAGCCTTGAGTTGAAGAGCTCAGGGACAGTGCCCAGGCCGAATTCAAGCCCCATGACCCACAAAAAATAATAAGAGACTAGAACAATGAAATCCCTTATCCCTTGTATTGATTTATTCTAGTTTTTATTGTTACTTAATATTCCACATTTGCTCTGTGTATAAGTGTATGTACATATATATAATACATGTATATATTTATTTAAAGATAGGGTTTCCCTGGCCTGCCTAAGCTATTTCCCTGCACTGCTCAAGCTAAACTATTGAATTCTGGTTTCAGGAATTTCAGCCTCCTGAATAGCTAGGATAAAGGCATGTGATACTGCCCAACTCGCTGTTCTTTTTCTGGTATTTGTCTGTTTCACCCATCAGAATGCAATCAAAGTTCAATTTGCATTTACATTTTTGTTTTTGTTTGTGCCCATTCTGGGGTTTGAATTCTGGGCCTAAATATGTCCCCTGAGCTTTTTTTTTTCCCTCTCCAGGTTAGCACTCTATTACTTGAGCCATGCAGTTTCACTTCTGTTTTTTTGTTTTTGTTTTGAGTGGGGGAGACATTTAATTGGAGATAGATAGAATCTCAGAGACTTTCCTACCCCTGTAAGCTTTGAACCTTTTGAAAATGTGATCTTCAAATTTCAGCTTCCTAAGTAGGATTATAAGTGTGAGCCATTGGGCCCCAGTCACTGCATTTAATTTTGTCAAGATATATGTTTGGATGCACACATATATGATATAAATAAAAATATAAATATATATTGAGAGAGATCTTTTACATAAGATTGGCACACACAAGAGAAGTGTTGAAATATTGGCTTGCTTCCTTCCTTCTCCCCCTCCTCCTCCCACTTCTCTCTTTGATAAACCACTGAGGAGGCGGGGCCAGGTGCACTCAGTTCTCTTGGTAGGCATGGAGCACTGCGCTGTGTGTAATTAAGTATTTAATAAATGCCTTTTGATTAAGTTCAGCGGGATCACAGCAGGTGAAAAGCACTCTGCTCAATCACTCTGATGAGATGATTTTCTTTGGCAGAGGTCCAGGTGGCATAAGTGTTAAATCCATTGTGATGTTTTGGCCAATCACTTAATCATACCTCAATTCATCTCCCCAACATGAAGCGAGAATTCTCATACCTGTCTCACAATGCTTCTTTGCTTTTTGATAGTCGAATGCCTGGAATTTGAAGGTCTCTCCTTTGGTCATAGAGTTCTGGCACCTAGAGGCCAGAAGGTCCGAGAAGCCAATAGCTCTTTAGAAGTGATTTGTGCCTTTTTATTATGAGATTCCATTGTACAAGTTAGGCAGGGAGATGTTTGGCTCTGGAGATGAAGACAGGGATTCCAGGAACCTCCTTTTTTATTTTATTTTTTTTTATTTGTGTCCTGGAACTAGAAAACCAACTCCAAGCACTGTTCCTGAGCTTTTTCACTCAAGCCTGGAATGCTACCACTTGAGCTACAGGTACACTGCCAGGGTGGTTAATTGTAGATAAGAGTCTCAGTCTTGGGCTGGGAATGTAAATTAGTGGTAGAGTGCTTGCCTAGCATGCATGAAGTCCTGGGTTTGATTCCTCAGTACCATACAAACAGAAAATGCCAGAAGTGGTACTGTAGCTCAAGTGGTAAAGTGCTAGCCTTGAGCAAAAGAAGCTCAGGGACAGAGCCGAGGCCCTGAGCTCAAGCCCCAGGACTGGAGAGTCCGGAAGTATTAATCTCATGGACTTTCCTGCCCAGGTTGGCTTTCAACTATGATCCTCAAATCTCAGCCTCCTGAGTCATTACAATTGTAGGCATGAGCTAGTGGTGCCCAGCCATTTCCCTTCTTATCATCAGACAATCCCTGTGCCAGGTATTGCTTGGTGATTATTAAGGAGTCCCAGTTCTCTTTTGATTCAGGAAAACCTTTCAGGTAAGGTGGGAATGGATGATCATGATTTTATGATTTGAAAGCCCTCCTGCTCAGAGACTGAGTAGCAGCCACATTCCAAAGCATAAAACACTATTCACTGCCCTCCCCAGCACAGACCCACAGACTGTCCGGAGTGAAGCATTAGCTTCATTCTGTGGGAAGGGTGACATGCTGTTCTCCTGTTTATACCCTCCTTTCTCTATAGACAACAGTGGCATCTGGCCTAGGATGGCCACAGAGGGTTGAGCACTCGCGTCCAGGCTCAAGGCTGTATGCCCGTGGGACCTAGGGTAGCGCATGAGTAGGAGACCGAAGGTCCCACCGATAAGCAAAACTTTGACTCATCGTCTTTGAGAAGTGTAGGCCCAGAACCCTCCAAGATTACAATGAGGGGACCCCAACTTATTCCATGCACCCTTTACTCAGAGACCTCTGATACTGCGGTCTGAGTATAATACTCTTTTCAGCCCTGATCTTCATGAATTGGGGCAGATTGCAGTGATCGCAGGAGGGCATGCTGGAACAAAGGATCCGGGAAGACATGCTTCCCCTTCTCTCAGTGAACTTAGAAGCACAGGTAAGTTGTTGATACTTTTTAGCAAAAGGAGTTCCTAAGTGCCTGATCATCCTGATGTGTGAATGAAACCATATGGAAGAGACTTTTAGAGTCTTACTCTATGTGAAAGCTTTTAGACCTTACACATGTCCTAAATGCTTTATTTACAGGAGCTCTTTAAGTATTTTTATCTCGCCCAAGGTATAGCTGCCACAAAGCAAGACTCTGGTAGTCTGGCTCCTGAATATGTTCTTACTCACTTCAATACTCCAGTTTTCTGCTTGAAAATGAGCAAGAACATGAGGTCCTGAGTTCAAATCCTACTCCCTGCACAATACATACATATGTTTATTACCAGGGGCTGGTGGCTCATGCTTGTAAGCTGAGCTACTTGGGAGATTGAGATCTGAGGTTTGAAGCCAGCTGGGGCAGGAAAGTCCACAACTCTCATCTCCAATTAACCTTCATTCCATTGGCTCAGCCCTTCCCTCTCCTCCATTTGTCTTCTTCTTGGAAACAAAGAAAGTGTTTCTTCTTGCTTCCCACATAACTGTTTAGTGTGTTTCCTTTGTTGCTTGAGCAGGCTCTGGACACCCTGGTCTCTCCTCTCAAGGAAGTGAATGGCTAACCTCAAGCTTATCCCAATCAATGAATTCCAAATTTGTCCAAATCACACCTGCCTCAGGTATGCAGTTCTCAGTTTGGCCACTAGAGGACACAGTTCCTCTGTTAGTCACAGGAAGGCTAGCTAGTCTTTTTCTCATCAAATGAAACAAATATTTAGTGCTTCTAGCAACGTGCTTGGAGACAGATACTCATGTTCCCTTCTAGTGATATGTTTCAAAAAGGGATTTTTAGTGAATATCAAAGAAGGGAAGAGAGGTATTATTCAAACAGCACCCAGGATGTGAGGCATTGTGCCAGGAGAATGACATACCTAAATACCCATCTTCAAATGTAAGAATTCAGAAGTACGATGCCATCAGCACAATGGGTCTTTCTCTTGGTGAGTACAAAAGCCATTATAAAAGGTGAAATAATGTAGAAGGTTATACTACCTGCAGCATGTAAAAAAAAAAACTCTTGGGTGGCAAATTAATTCCCGTTTAAGATGTACATTACTGGGCATGCTCAGTTCCAGGTTATCCTTCAAGAAAGGAAATATAGTAGGCACCAGTCCACACTTAATTTTAAGGTCATGGAGGACAGGTTCAAAAGTTAAAATGGGGGGCTGGGAATGTGGCTTAGTGATAGAGTGCTTGCCTAGCATGCATGAAGTTCTAGGTTCGATTCCTCAGTACCATAAAAACAGAAAAAGCTGGAAGTGGTACTGTGGCTCTAGTGGTAGAGTGCTAACCTTGAGCACAAAGAGTCTCAGGGACAGTGCTGGGCTCTGAGTTCAAGCTCCAGGACTGGCAAAAAAAAAAAAAGTTAGAATGGGAGATAAGAATACTTATGGGCAAACTCATCTCCATCTCCCCCCCCCATCCCTGTCTCCCCTCCCATCATAAAGGTTTCAACCAAAGTGGAAGGAAAGAACGCTTTGAAAATGTGTTAGTGTTTGCCCTGAAGGCTGCCTGCCTCTCTTAACTTTAAACAATGGTGCTTACCTGTAGTCCCAGGTACTTAAGAGGCAGGAGGATGGCTTTGTTACCTGACAATTATCACATGATTTTGGCACTCACTGGAAGAAGATTTCAGGCAGGATGCAAAGGGTAACGGGCAAAAGGCAATTCTTTGTCGGAGTAGTCCATCTCAACCTAGAATTGTCTTTTCCTGTGGGACCTGGGGCAGGAGGACATAAGGATGAGTAACATTCCACGGCAAAGCTCATTTCTGTTTTGTTACTTTGTGCTGGTACTGGGGCTTTGTGCTCCCACTTGGTATTTTCTCTCAAGATTGGCATTCTACTACTTGAGCCACACTTCTACTTCTGGGTTTTTACTGGATAATTGGAGAGAGGAGTGTCACCAAGTGTGATCCTCAGATCTCAGTCACCTGAGTAGCTAGAATTACAGGTGTGAGCCCCCAGAATCCTGCTTGAGCTTGGTTACATTTGCGGCAGGCTCTTGACCCAGCAGGATTTCAAATGCTTGATAGCACTCATCAGACGGTCTTCCTCTGTGTAAATGATGAGCTGTTAGCATGGTGGGGGTGGATGGGAAGAGATGGACAAGGATGGAGAGACAATTAGAATCTCAGCATGTACTCAGTGAACCAAGGATTTTTCTTTTTTACGAGTCAATTTTGCCAATGTAGGGAAAATAGTAACTGTCTCAAAAACAAGGAAAATGATTTTACCTAATGTGTCTCCAACTATAAGAATCACCATTATTGTTGTCATAGTTACTAAGATCAGTGTACATTAAGCTGTTACTTCATACCTGCATATTCTTTTCATTCTATGAATCTATCTTAAAAACAAAACAAAAAGGGCTGGAAGGGTTGCACAAATGATAGAGCTCTCACACTCTAGGACTTGAGTTCAAACCCTAGTACTAGTAAGATTAAAAAAAAAAGGAGAGGGAGGATATTTGTTGTTTGCATTCACAATGTTGGCAAATCTAATGGGAATGAGATGAAATCTCAGAGTTCTTTCAATTTGTATTTCCTTTATGGCCACTGATGATCAGAATTTCCTCCTGTGTTTCTTTACCATTCTTACCTCTACTTTTGAGAAGTCCCTCCTTAGCTCCCTTGCTCATTTTGTGATTGGTTAATGAGGTTTGGGAGGGTTAGTGTGTGTGTGTGTGTGTGTGTGTGTGTGTGTGTGTGTGTGTACGTGTATGTGTGTTTTGCCAGTCCTGGGGCTTGAACTCAGGGCCTGAGCACTGTCCTTGAACACTTTTTGCTCAAGGCTAGCACTCTGCTACTTGAGCCACAGATCTTCTTCCAGCTTTTTCTGTGCATGTGGTACTGAGGAATCGAACCTAGGTCTTCATGCATGCTAGGCAAGGACTCTACCACTAGGCCACACTCTTGGCCCAGAGCCCCATATTTTTGAGGTGGTGGTTTCATTTCCTGCTGAACACATTTCTGGGCCTTGATCAGCTTTTTTAGACTTCCAGTAGTTGCTAGAAACCAAAGGCTCACACTGTCGTGTTCGGCTTCCCTTCTGTTGAGCTGGACTCTTGTGAATTTTCCTTCTCTTCTCAGCATCCCATACAGTTTGACATGACAGTCTGATTTGAAAACCTAGTTCTGCCAGTTGGGTTTTCAGTTCTTGGAGTAGAACCATGAATTTTTTTGGATCAGTCCCGGGAATTGAACTCAGGGCCTGAGCACTGTCCTTGGGCTTTCTCAAGGTTACAGCTCTACCACTTGAGCCTCAGCACCACTTCCAGCTTTTTTCTATGTATGTGGTACTGAGGAATCGCACCAGGGTCTTCATGCATGCTAGGCAAGCACTCTACCACTAGGCCAAACTCCTGGCCTCATGAATTTTTCTTCAGCTCAAGGCTACCGTCCTACCCATTGAGCCACTGCTCCACTTTTGATTTTCTGGTGATTAATTGGAGAGTTGAGTCTCACAGACTTTCTAGTGCCTGGGCTGGCTTTGAAACGTGATCCTCAGATCTCAGCCTCCCGAGGAGCTAAGATTACATGTGTAAACCACTGCTCCTGGCTTTTTCAACATATATTATGCTTAAATTGGGGCAACTTTTTTTTCTCTAGGGAAGAGACCAATGACTTTTACATGTGAACATTCTGCCAGAATCACAATGCAGGAGTCATTTTCCATGGCTTTTTCCAGGCTGGTTTTAGTCTCTTACCAGATGGTTAAGGATGGAATAAAAGTTGTTTCCTCCAGGGAATCTGAGTGATTATTAGAAGATTTCCTTTCCTCCCACTATTTTCCTGTTAAATTTGGAGGCTTGACAGACTTGGGGGTTATCTGATGTCTGCTTATAGGCATTCTTAGCCATTCTGATGGCTTTCTTTTTTTAATCCTTACTAAATAACAATTGAAGACACACATCAGGAGCAAAAGTTGTTTGGACTATGTCTATTGTAAATGTTCAAATTCGCTCCATCTATTTATGAGACGACTTTTAAGATTTCCTGCCATCTGTTTCTAAAAGAGGGAAAGGGAAATGATTTCGTGAGGATTTTAAACATGGTGTGTTTATATTTAGACTTAGATTGGATTTCACATTTCTGTAGTGTTCTCAGTCTGGGAGAGAAAGCTTGGTGCATAGCTGTTGCTCTGATTGAGTTGAGAGATTTCCTCATAGGATTGGAAGAATAGGGGATGGCCTGTTTCATGGAATGAATATTTTTGAGCTCCTCTTGTTTTCAGGGCACTGTGCTCATGAGATTTGAGTGTGTTAGTGTCTTAGGCTAGTTAAGATTGCCATACAAAATACTATATAGGCTGAGTGCTTATTTTATTTTTCATCAGGGACAGTGCCCATGCTCTGAGTTGAAGCCCCAGGACTTGCAAAAATTAAAAAAAAAAGTCTCACAAAGAGCTTTCCTGCCCAGGAATTTTTTTGGATCAGTCCTGGGAATTGAACTCAGGGCCTGAGCATTGTCCTTGGGCTTTTCCCTCAAGGCTAGAGCTCTACCACTTGAGCCACAGCACCTCTTCTGGCTTTTTCTATGTATGTGGTACCAAAGAATTGAACCTGGATCTTTGTGCATGGTCGGCAAGTACTCTACTACTAGGCAAACTCCCAATCAATTATATTTTTATTATCTTTTTTTGGTTGTTGTTGGTGGTGGTTGTGGGGCTTGAATTCAGGGCCTGGGTGCTATTCCTGAGATCTTTTGTTTTGTTTTGTGGGTCATGGGACTTGAACTCTGGGCCTGGACACTGTCCCTGAGCTCTTCAGCTCAAGGCTACCTACCATAACTCTACTTCCATTTCATGAGAGATAAGAGTCTCACAGGGACTTTTCTGCCTGAACTGGCTTTGAACCTCGATCCTCAGATCACAGCCTCCTGAGTAGCTAGGATTATAGGCATGAACCATCAGTGCCTGGCTTCTAGTACATTCTTTCAAATTTGAAAGCCAAGGAACTTCTTCCTACCTCATAGGAAAATACATAAGCTGTAGCGTATTCAGTGCGGTCTTTGGATGAGCTTTGAGGAAGGACTAGAAAGTGTCTCTCAGGAGGAGATAAATGGAGGCTCTGTTACTGACAGTATCAGATATCCGTTAGCTTTCCATCCTGTCATTTAAATAATGAAGAGCTATGTGGAGAGGGAATCTGATGCTTCCATTACCAGTTATGGCTTGGGAGGAGGCAGAACAAAGCTCTGTCCTATAGGAAGCCTCATGTCTGAGGCTCTAGCAGTAATTAAAAATAGGCTCCAGTGTTCACAGTTGTTCAGTCTCAAAAGGATTTACAATATGCTCTCTAAAAACACATGACCAAAAGGAAAAAAAATACCGTGAAAGTATACAACCTCATTAGTAGTTGAACTAGTAATTAAACTACTGAAAATTAGTAGTTAAGCTAGAGAAAAAATAAAACCCCTTGATATTGTCAGCAACATGGCTGTAGTGTTCTAAAAAGTTGATTATTAGGAAGTGGTGCTGTGGCTCAATTAGTAGAGCAATAGCCTTGAGCTCAAGAGCTCAGGGACAGTGCCCAGGCCCAGAGGTCAAGCCCCACAACCAACCAAACAATAATTGATTAGTATTCATTATGGACGCTCAAGTGTTGAAATGGATACTCAGGTACTCTCAATAAGAGGGGGGAATTAGCACTCCTTTTCTAGATGTAAATTCAAGAGTTCCTATGTAGTTGGATTTTTTGTTTTTTGTTTTTCTTTTTTTTTGCCAGTCTATCACTAGAACAAACTCTGATTGATTGATGTTTTGTGCAGTTACTGGAGCTTGAACTCAGGATCTGGGCACGATCTGTTAGCTTTTTCACTCAAGGCTGGTGCTCTACCACTGGAGCTACAACTTTCCTTCTGACTTTTTGGGGGTTAATTGAAAATAAAGGTCTTAGGGACTTTCCTTCCCTCATGTGTAGTTAGGATTACAGGGTATGTGTCTCTGGAACATAGCCTATGTTCTGTTCCAAGCTGCAGGGTACAGGGGCTCATGCCTGTAATCCTAGCTACTCAGGAGGCTAAGATCTGAGGATCACGGGTTCAAAGCTAGCCGGGTCATGAAAGTCCTTCCCTGAGATTCTTATCTCCAATTAACCACTAGAAAACCAGAAATGGCACTGTGGCTCAAGGAGTAAGGCGATAGCCTTGAGCTGAGGAGCTCAGAATTCAAGTCCCACAACCAGCCAATAAAAAGAAAAAGAAGGAGGAGGAGGAGGAGGAAGAAGAAGGAGAAGAAAGAAAGAAAGAAATGCGTGCCCATTTTTTTTTTTTTTGCCAGTCCTGGGCTTGAGCTCAGGGCCTGAGCACTGTCCTTGGACTTTCTCAAGGCTAGAGCTCTACCACTTGAGCCTCATCACTTCCAGCTTTTTTCTATGTACGTGGTACCGAGGAATCGAACCAGGGTCTTTTTGTATGCTAGGCAAGCACTTTTACCACTAGGCCAAACTCCTGGTCCCCTTTTTGGTCTTTTTGAGGGACACAGAAATGAAGGGAGAAAAGATGAACAAATGCAGTCATGGTATTCAATATACACTATGTTTAAAAAAAAAGAAACTATGTAGACTAGGAGTGTGACCTACTCCTGGTATTCAATATACACTGTGTAAAAGTATATGAGGAGGTAGCCTGCTCATCTATTATACATGAAGCCCTGGGTTCTATTCCCCTGAACCACATAAACAGAAAAGGCAGAAGTGGTGCTGTGGCTCAAGTGGCAGAGTACTAGCCTTGAGCAAAAAATATCCAAGAACAGTGCCCAGGCCCTGAGTTCAAGCCCCAGGACAGGCAAAACAAACAAACAAAAATACATAAAATAAACAGTGCAAATGTGAGCAGGGATGGGAGGGGGAAAAGAGGGATGACATTGTTAAAGCAGAGTGTGCACATTACTTGATTCATGAAGTGTAGCCCTTCTGTAAAACCTCTTAGTAATAACGATAATCTATTTAACAAATAAGCTCAAATTTGAAAAAAGCAATCCGACTTGCATTTACCACTCGGGTCCCTGACTTTATCTTGAGAATCTGTTCTCTGTTCAGCATTCTTGGTTCATCTTGACAAGTAAATCCTGGCTGCCTAAAACTTGGCAAGCAAAACACTTGTCTCTGAGGATATTTAAATCTCTGTTGTCTCCTGATGATTTCCTCTCGGGGGTTGAAGTGTAACGATGCCTCTCAGCCGCTCCAAAATAGAGCTGTAGGAGATTCGTGATGCTCCAATTTTGACAAAATGATCTTCCTAAATCACAGCTGTAATAGGCTATGGTCACAGAGAACAGTTTCCCAAGGACTTTCTGATCTGCTGTTGTCATTTTTTTTTTTTTTTGCCAGTCTTGGGGCTTGAACTCAGGGCCTGAGCCCTGTCCTTAGGCTTTCTCAAGGCTAGAGCTCCACCACAACAGCACAACACCACTTCTGGCTTTTTCTGTGTATGTGGTATTGAGGAATTGAAGCGGGTCTTTGTGCATGCTGGTGAGCACTCTACCACTAGGCCACACTCCTGGCTCCTGTTGTCAATTTTTTATTTTAATTACTTAGATCTTTTTTTTTTTCCTGCCTCTCTCTTCTTAGTATTTTTTAAATTAACAGATATATATATTTTTCAGTTATTTTCCTAATGCTTGTGGGCTTTGTTCTCCCCCTCCCCCAGGTAGTTCTGACAGACCATCTGTCAAGTTCTTGCTGATTTCACAGCAGTTCCCTGTTTTTTTTTTCTCTCCCATTTCTCTGTTTTTAAAATTATGCAGATGATACACCGATAAACATTAGAAGTGACTGAGACTCCGCAGTTTATAGGAGAGGCTCCTGGTTACTTCACTTGTATTCCTCAGCTTCCCTAAAGGAAACTACCATGGTGCGAAAGTTTGATTCATACCTCCCTCATTCCCTTTTTCCATTCTGTTTTTTTTTTTTTTTGGTGCCAGTGCGGGGGCTTGAACTCAAGGCCTGGACACTGTCCCTTAGCTTCTTTTACTCAAAGCTAGTGCTGTGTCACTTGAGCTACAGTCCTACTTCTGGCTTTTATTTAGTAAGTAGTTTATTAGGGATAAGAGTCTCACAGACTTTCCTGCCTGGACTGGCTTTGAACCTTGATCCTCAGATCTCAGCCTCCTGAGTAGCTAGGATGACAGGTGTGAGCCACCAGTACCTAGTTCCTTCATTTTTTTCCCCTCTCTACTGCGATGTGTGTGTGAAAGAGATTAATTAATCTAAAAGAACTCTCATGAAACCACGTGTTGATCTCCACCCTTTTTTCTTTTCTTCTGTTTTTTTAGTGTTGATATCAGGGCTTGAATTCAGGGCTTTGAGTTTTTTCACTCATTGCTGCTACTCTCACCAATTGAGCCACATCTCCACTTGTGGCTTTTTGGTGGTTACTAGGAGATAGGAGTCTCACAGACTGCTGGGGCTGGCATTGAGAGTGCTCCTCAGATCTCAGCCTCCTGAGTAGCTGGTGGCATGCTCATGAGGGAGGATGGGCTCCACCTTTTTTTTTTTTTTTTGCCAGTCAGGGTCTGAGCACTGTCCTTGGGCTTTCTCAAGGCTAGCGCTTTACCACTGGAGCCACAGCACCATTTCCAGCCTTTTTCTATAGATGTGGTACCAAGGAATCCAACCTGGGTCTTCGTGCATGCTAGGCAAGCACTCTACCACTAGGCCAATCTCCAGGCCCTAGGGGATCCATCTTTTTAAAGTTAGAATCTCTGGTGACTCTGAGAAGGGGAAGTGAGAGCTTTATACTATTTAGGGGAAAGAAGCATGGAATGAAAGAAAGAAGGAAGGAAGAAAGGAAGGAATCTACAAAAATGAGGTCTTAAGGAACAACACAAAGATGAAGAAACTTGGGCAGGAGTTTGGCCTAGTGGTAGAGCGCTTGCCTAGCCTGCACGAAGACCCGGGTTGGATTCCTCGGTATCACATACATAGATTAAAAAAAAAAAGCCAGAAGTGGTGCTAAGACTCAAGTGGTAGAGCCTTGAGAAAGTCCAAGGACAGTGCCCAGGCCCTAAGCCCAGGACTGGCAAAAAAAAAAAAAAAAAAAAAAAAGATGAAGAAACAAATGAAAAAAATTATTAAGAGATGTGGTTCAATATGGTAACATGTACTATGACATGTTAAAATTAATGTAAACTAGAATAACTCCACTAACCAAAGTGGAAAAATATTTCCTTTAATACAACAAGAACTTAAGCAGAGATAAGCAGAGACCATTAACAAGAATTCCTTGCTCTCGTTAAGAAGTTATTGCACTAGGTATTGTGGCTTATGCCTGTAATCTACTCAGGAGGTTGAGATCTGAGGATCTCAGTTCAAAGCCAGCCTGGGCACAAAAGTCCATGAGAGTCTTATCTCCAATTAACCACTAGAAAAGAAACAGCAATGGCGAGGTGGCTCAAGGGGTAGGGTGGTAGCCTTGAACTAAAGAGCTCAAGGACAGCACCCAGGCCCAGAGTCCAAACCCCATGACCAACAACAACAAGAAAAGGAAGTTTTTGCTCTAGCCACACTAATTTGAGTATAGTCTTCTCTGATGTTGTTTGGTTTCATTCTAACCATGGTGTAAAATAATCTTACCCAGTTCAGTGTCCAGTTTTTTTTTTTGTCTTTTTTTTCTCTCCAGTATTGTTCTCTGTTAAAAAGAACTCAGGCTTTCCAAAAATGTCTGAACCTGTATCTTGGGAAAAGAAAAATAAATCAAAGATAAAGTTGTAACTATTTTTTTTGTCAGTCTTGGGGTTTGAACTCAGAGCGTGGGCACTATCCTTGGACACATTTTACTTAAGGCTAGTGTTCTGCCAATTGAGCCACAGCACCACTTCCCACTTTTTCAGTGTATGTGGTACCAAGGAATTGAACCCAGGGCTTCATGCATGCTAGGCAAACACTCTACCACTACACTACACTCCTGGCCCCTGTAGCTATTTTTTTTTAACTCAAAAATGCAAAGACACAGAGTTTGGCCTAGTGGTAGAGTGCTTGCCTAGCATGCGTGAAGACCCAGGTTCGATTCCTTGGTACCACATACATAGAAAAAAGCCGAAGTGATGCTGAGGCTCAAGTGGTAGAGCTCTAGCCTTGAGAAAGTCCAAGGACAGTGCTTAGGCCCTGAGCCCAAGCCCAGGACTGGCAAAAAAAAAAAAAAATGCAAAGATGCTACAGTAGTCCCTGCTTCTGAAGAGGCTGAGATCTGAGGATACCAATCAGCCAGGACAGACAAATCTAATAGATGTAGCTCCAGTTAACCGTGAAAAAGTTGGAAGTAGAGGTGTGTTCAAAGTAGTGGAGCACTGGTCATGAACAGAACAAACCAAGTGGGAGCATGAGGCACTGAGTTCAAGCCCCAGTAGTGGCACACAACATTATGCAAAGATGCCTTCAAGGGTGCCTGATGTTAAGTGGGTAGAGGGGCCAGCCTGAGGAGAGGGCTACAGATTGTAACTTGAAGAGGAGGAAGAAAAGCAGTAAAGAGTATTAGTCAGCATGTGCCTTACTTGTCATGGTGTTTTTAAGCTTTTGAATTCTTACAATTTATCTTTTTTTCTTTCTTGATGTTCAGCCCAAGCATTCTGGGATTTCTTCCACCATATGGGGTCCAGATGAGCCTCCTTCACAAATACAACCACAAATTCAACCTGAGCAGCCAGCAGGGCGTGATAATTGAGATCAATAGGCAGTTACAAATTCTTAACATCAGATAATCACATTCTTGGTTCCCTTCTTTTAAAAAATGTTAAATTTTTATTTTGTGCTGATACTGGGGCTTGAACTCACAGCACTGCCCCTTACCTTTTCTTAAGGCTAGTGTTCTGCCACTCAAAACCACCTCCACTTCAGCCTTTTGCTGGATATTTGGAGATCAGAGTTTCACAGACTTTTCTACATGGCTTGGTTTAAAATGGTGATCCAGCCGGGCACGGTGGCTCATGCCTGTAATCCTAGCTACTCTCAAGGCTGAGACCTGGTTCAAAGCCAGCCTGGGCACTAAAGTCTGTAAAACTCTTATCTCCAATTAACCACTAGAAAATCAGAAGTGGTGTGGCTCAAGGGGTAAGGTGGTAGCCTAGAGCTGAAGATCTCAGGGACAACACCCAGGCCCAGGGGTAGGGTGGTAGCCTTGAGCTGAAGAGCTCAGGGACAGTGCCCAGGCCCAGAGTTCAAGCCTCAAGACCAGAAAAAAAAAAAAAAAAAAAAAAAGGTGATCCACTCAGATGCCAAGCGTGAACCATCCATACCTGGCTAGATCTGTTCTCATTTGAAGGAAAGTAAGCCATTCAGCTGTGTTGAATCACTTGTCTCTGGCAAGACAAACTCATGAGCAGGCTCAATAAAACTGTAGAGCATTAACCTAGAAACAGAAAACACCTAAAATATCATTCTTCTGATACCAAATGTATATTGATCCACAGGTTTTAAAAATGGCCAATTTCATAAACATACCTAAATATGTCATATATGCATATATAAATCCCAATAATTTATTAATGAAACTAAAAATGTCTAGCTGGTGCCAGTGGCTCACAGTTGTAATCTTAGCTACTCGGGAAGCTGAAATCTGAAGACAGAAATTTAAAGCCAACTCAGACAGGTAAGTTCATGAGACATTTACCTCTAGTTAATGGCCCCAAAGTCAGAAGCAAATAAAGCTAAGGGATAGCTCCTAGGCTCTGAGTTCAAGCACCAGATCTGGAAAAAAATAAAAAAAGAAATTAAAACGCTATTTATTCTCTTTCTCATCTAATTAGGGTTTTTAAAAATTCAATTTAATCTCGTGCACGTTGGCTCACGCCTGTAATCTTAGCTACTCAGAAGGCTGAGATCTAAGGATCTTGTTTCAAAGCCAGTCCCAGTACTACAATGAGACTTTTTTTTTTTTTTTTGCCAGTTCTGGGCTTGAGCTCAGGGCCTGAGCACTGTCCTTGGACTTTCTCAAGGCTAGAGCTCTACCACTTGAGCCTCAGCACCACTTCCGACTTTTTTCTATGTATGTGGTACCGAGGAATCGAACCCGGGTTTTCATGCATGCTAGGCAAGCACTTTAACCACTAGGCCAAACTCCCGGCCCCACAATGAGACTCTTATCTCCAATTAATCACCAGAAAACTGGCAGTAGCACTGTGGCTCCAGGGGTAGGGCTGTAGCCTTGAGCTGAAGAGCTCAGGGACAATGCCCAGGCCCAGAGTTCAAGTCCCATGACCAAAAGAAAAAAATCCTGAAAACAGTGAAGATCCATATTGTTTTGTTTTCTCTGATGTAATTTTATTTTTTAAATTAAATGTCTAGTAACCACAGTGCATCAATTTAAAACTAATAACAGTGCTAAAATTTTCAGTAATGATTTTGTCATTTATTTTCTAAGCAGAAATTTGTATTATATACAATAATGGCAGTTTAGATTCTTCCTTTGCAGTGCATACACAACGTATTTCTTTCATTTCTATTTGTTCTGTCTATGCAGGGCCACAAAGACTATGTTAAACAGAAACAGAAATCAGCATTCTTGTGTGTGTGTGTGTGTGTGTGTGTGTGTGTGTGTGTCCGTCCGGCCGTGTGTCCCACACTTCAGGACACACATATACACAGTTAGACAAAGTAGTGCATTACAAGCCCAGGAAAAACGTTATTGCAAACTCTGTTTAACTCCATGGGAGAGACTCACGTTTATACTCAGAGCTCAAATTTAGTTTTATAGCAAGTCCAGACACCCAGACCATCATTGCCAGAAACACATTTTTAACAATGAAAGGTGAACTGACAATGAACCTTATCAACTAGGTTTGCAGAGGGCATTGAGTTCTAGATGAAATGAGAGTGATTTAGAATCAACCGAGTCTGACCTTCCTAGCCCTAGAATTTATTCTGCACGCAAGTTCATGCTTCTTATTTCTTTTATTGCCAGTCCTGGGGCTGGAACTCAGGGTCTGGGCACTGTCCTTGGGCTTTCGAGGCTAGCACTCTCCCACTTGAGCCACAGCACCATTTTCGGTGTACTGGTACAGAGGAATGGAACGCAGGGCTTGGTGCATGCTAAGCAAGCACTCTACCACGAGGCCATGCTCCTGGCTTTGAGCTTCCTATTTCTCAAACTTCTTTCTATACAATCACATAGGCAGTCTTTTCCCCCCTATGTAACACTCTCTAAAGGAAACACTCTCTAAAGGAAAGTTTGTTTTAAATGAGAAATCTCAGACCCGATGGAAGTTCTATTCCTATTTGAGGTTGGGAAGTTGTGTGGAGACAGAGACGAGAGAGAACTTTTCTTTTTTCTATAGTGGGGCTTGAACTTGGAGCTTGAGTTAGGTCCCTGAGTTCTTCAACTCAAAGCTAGCACTCTACCACTTTTGAGCCACAACAGTGCTTCTAGTTACAACACTACTTCGTTTTCTGGTGGTTAATTGGAGGTAAGAGTCTCATGGACTTTCCTCCTTGGGCTGGCTTTGAACTGTGATCCTTAGATCTCAGCCTCCTAAGTAGTTAGGATTGTAAGGGTTAATGAGATAATATTGATAGTCTCTTTTTAGCTAAAAGGAAAACATGTGGTAGTTTGTTTATTGTCTATTGAAAGAAGAGGTAAACTTAGAGTCCTCCAAATACGAAGCACATGGGAACTTTTATGTTTTCAGGGTTATAAATTCATGTATCTTTGCTCAGTGAAGGGCATAGTTTGTTTATTGTCTATTGAAAGAAGAGAAGAAAAAGGAGGAAGAAGAGGAGGAAGAAACAAACTTACCACATTGTTCAACTTTTCCCAAGAGTGTCTATTAGTCACTAACTTCTGTATCCCATTATTTTTTTTTTCAATAACATGAACTGTCTCATTGAGTAGACAAATGCAATTCAGAACACCTCATTTTGGAAAAGGGATTAAAGATAGAAAACTTGTTTAGACTAGTCAAGCTTTTCTCACTTCTCCTTCACACAGTTGGAAGCACAAGGATTATTGTAGCCACTTTTTTTTTTCTTAATTAGTAGCAAAATCTCAGGTCATTATTGTAAGGTTCTATTACTAGCTGTGGAACCTTCTAGAACTATGATCATTTTTACCTCAGGGATCAACTAAGTCCCTATTTTACAGTCCAAACTCTTGGTTTAATGCAATTTAAAATATCTGCGACAGTAATGGCTTGTTCTTTGGAATTTCTCTCCTAATTGTTTAGCTGATTTTCTAAGCAAGTTCCAATAGGCAATACTAATAGACTGGTGATTTTATTTTATTTTTTTGCTAGTCCTGGGGCTTGAACATAGGGCCTAAACACCATCCGTGGGCTTTTCTCAAGGTTAGCACTCTACCACTTGAGCCGCAGCACCACTTCCAGCTTTTTCTATGTATGTGGCACCGAGGAATCAAACCCGGGTCTTTGTGCATGCTAGGCAAGCACTCTTCCCAGTAGGCCAAACTCCTGGCCCCTACACTGATGATCCTCAAAGAGAATTAGCATAGAAAAGTTAAACTTAGTCTCCCTACATCCCTCCCTGGAAAGATGAGAACCTCTGGGAGTGGGAGGAAGCAAAACAAATTCAGTTTATTTCAAGTTTTATTTCAGAAGAAGCATTTTGACTTATGTAACAAAACAGTAGAAAGTAAAGCTCTGGAGGAAAAAAAAAGTCTGGGTGTGAAAGATTGAATTAAAAAAAAAGATGGAGAATCACCAACACAATGAAAATGATTGTAAAGGCAGGAGAGGGAAAAAGAGTGGTCATTGAGCTTTAAGCTTAAGAAACATTTCTTGGTTGGAGAGGTGACAGAGGGACGAGAAGGAACGTGCCGTACCCAGTGATCTGTGCCAGTTTCCTCCTCCATCCCATACTTGTGTAGTTCATGAGCAAGCTGTGAATCTGGACTGGCTTCACTTGTGACTTGATTAGCTTGATTAAAGGCCGAGCTAAGTTGAGATATTTGGCTCTGCCTTTCAGAGATGAAACAGATTAACATGGTCTGTTCCAATTGGCAGTTGCAAAAGCTTAGAGGTTTTTGGTTGGAGTTACAGGTGAGTAGGAAAGTGAAGCTCAAAGGGATGGTTTGGTAATAAGAAAGGGGGAAAGGGAAAGGTCAGGGAGAGAGAGAGACAGGATAGAAGAGGTAGAAGAGGAGAAAGAGGAGGCCAGAAAGGAAAGAGGGAGAGGACCAGGGAATTCTGGTAGAGAGGGTGATTTAATAAAAACATTCTTGCTGGGTGCTGGTGGCTCCTACCTGTAATCCTAGCTATGCAGGAGTCTGAGATCTGAGGATCATGGATCAAAGCCAGCCTGGACAGGGAAGTCAGTGAGACTCTTATCTCCAAAAACCACCTAATAACTGGAAGTAGAGCTATGATTCAAAGTGGTAGAGTGCTAGCCTTGAATGACTGACCAAAAACACAAACACAAAAACCAAAAGCAAAACTTAATGTTTAAGTTTATAAAGAAACAAAGATCCAGGAGCCAGTGGCTCATGCCTGTAACCTAGCTACTCAGGTATCTGAGGATTATGGTTTGAAGCCAGTACAGGAAAGAAAGTCTACAAGACTCTAATCTCATATTAACTATGACCAAAAAAGCCAGAACTAGAGCTGTAGCTCAAGTAATTGAGTGCCAGCCTTGAGTGAAAAGCTAAAGGAGGGGCTGGGAGTTTGGCCTAGTGGTAGAGTGCTTGCCTAGATGCATGAGGATCCAGGTCTGATTCCTTGGTAACACATACCTAGAAAAAAAAAAAGCCAGAAGTGATGCTGTGGCTCATGTGTCAGATCACTAGCCTGGAGAAAGTCCAAGGACAGTGCTCAGGCTCTGACTTCAAGCCCCAGGACTGGGGGGAAAAAAAAGCTCAAGGGGAGTTCCCAGGCCCTGAATTCAAGCCCACGACAGACATAAAGGTAATTCTTATTACCATATGTAAGTTGTGCAAGGGGTTTTCTCTATGACATCTTCACACATGTGTACAATGTATACTTTATACAATGGATCTGGGCTAACCTCACTCTTCTACTCTCACTGATATCTTTGTCATTACTTCTCTCCCAGAGGAAAGTAATTATGTCATGTAGTTAAGCTTTAGGGGAAAACAAAAGCCCAGATGGTGGTTCCTTATGGTTTGATTTCAGCTATTTCTAGGACATTTATTTTAACATTAAGCAGGGTGCTGAGAAATATGGTCAGTTTCTTTTGTTGCTGTTTTTGATTTTCCTAATGAATATTTATCTGTATCATTTCCCACATAAGCAAGACAAAATGGTGTGGATAGGTAAAATTTCAAAAAACAACATTTGGGAGCCATAGCAAGAACAACCTACATACAGCCTGCTAAAGTGGAAAGGGGGACACAAAGTATGGCCTTGCCCAGCAAATGCCAGCTACACGGGCTTCCCAGAAACTCCTGTATGTATGGAAAGTCACTAACACTAAGCCATAGATGATATCTGTGTAGCAGCATGGTCACGACGGGCAAATACAAGTATGTCCACAATGACAGCTTCATTCTCACCTTTACAGAGCGTGCATGGCAGGAAACAGAAAGATGAAGAAAAAAAAATGCATGTTTCAGGCAAGCATTAGCCAAACTTCCTCTGGAAGTCTACATTATGTAGTAGAAGAGAGATGACTCAGAACCTTCCAGAACCTCATGTCTTCATTTTCTGGAGGAAGGATATTGGGTCTCAGGAGATGGAGTCTTGTCAGGACAGAATTCCCCTTCCATCCGCTATGCTATAGCTCAAGGCAGCCTTGAGGGAAAAGCTAAGGGACTCTGAGCCCAGGCTTTGAATTCAAGCCCAGAACTGACATTGCAAGCTATTTCCTCCATTCCTCTTCCTTGCCTTTCCTAACCCTACAATTTCCATCACTCTCAGTTCCCATAGTGTTCACACAATACTCTATACTTAATAGTTTGCTCATTTCTATGTATGTGTCTGATTCACATAGCTATCAGTGAACTAGCAGTGCTGTGTGTGACCACAATAACTAGTTGATACAAAGTAAATGATTCCCAAGGCATTTATGTTGTTACTGTTGTTCCTTTGGGCTATGCTGGCATTTGAAGTTAGGATTTCATATTTCCTATTGCTTGAGCCATGCCTCCAGCCTTTTTTCACTCTGGTGATTTTTGAGATAGCATCTCACATTTTCGCCCACACCAGACTGAGTCATAGTCTTTATGGTCCCCCACTCTTCATGCTTCCCACCATAGCAGGGATGACAGGCACGTGCCACCCCCCCCCCCATATGAGTTGAGAGATAGAGGACTCCTGAACATTTTTTCTGGGCTAATCTCAAACGCGATCCCTCTTTATGCCCAGTAGGTATAGGATTACAGGTGTGAGCCCACTGGTGCCCAAATGAGATTTTTAGAAAACATTTTTTAGTGTGTGTTGATGGGGCTTGAACTCTGGGCCTGGGCGTTTTCCCTGAGCTCTTCAGCTCAAGGTACTTCCCTACCCCTGGAGCCACAGCACCACTTCCAGTTTTCTAGTGGTTAATTGGAGATAAGAGTCTCATGGACTTTACTGCCCAGGCTGGCTCTGAACCTTGGTCCTCAGATCTCAGGCTCCTGAGCAGCTAGAATTACAGGCGTGAGCCACCGCGCCCAGCATAGAAAACAATTTTTTTTTAATGGACACGTTTCTTACTAACCCTGTTCAAATTTAAAACGCTGTCCTTCCCTTTCCCTGTCCTGCTTAAGTTGAGAGGCGGGGAGAGAAACACATTGGCGGACACTTGCTTTCCCTGTGAAGACAAGGAACAGTCATCTTCAGAAAGGGGAAGAGAAAACTGTAAGAAGTGTTTCCTGACCTCATCAGATGACTTTTCATAAATTCTGTTTCACCAGATGACTTTCATAAATTCTGATTTGTCTTATTTCTCCCTGTTGCTATGAATGTAGGCAGTAGATTTTTTAAGATTTTCCCTCAGAGTGTTCCCTTCACTCTGTGCTATGATTCACAATACAAAGAAAAAAGAATTCTGGGGGCCTGTGGTGTGACACAGTGGCCAAGCAACCTTAGTCTCTGTCTTTTGGTCTTTGAGTAACCAGCTGACTGGACATAGGCACAATCTCAAGCTGGTTGGAGAGGTGTTGATTACTGTCACAGAACCAGATGCACTAGCCAGATTCAGAATCTTGTAAGTTAGGGAAGGTGGATTTGAAACTTTTGCTATTGCAAGGCTATTATAGCAATGTTACTATGAAATGACATTAAAAGAGAAAAAATAAGTTGCACCTAAAGGAAGAGTTAATAGATGTAATCCTAGCTACTCAGGAGGCTGAGATCTGAGAGTTGCGGTTCAAAGCCAGTCTAGACAGAAAAAATCTGTGAGATTCTTCTCTCCAATAAAGCAATCAGAAAAAGCTGAAAGTGGTTCTGTGGCTCAAGTGTTAAGTGCTAGCCTTAAGCACAGAGGCTTAGGGACAGTGCCCAGGCCCTAAGTTCAAGCCCCAAGACTGGCACAAAAAAGAAAAGAAAGTTGAGGAATACGTTGTGTAAGAAAGGCAACCACGTGCCTGTGTCATGTCTCATATTGAGCTTTTCCAAGTCTGCCAATCTTTTCTGTTCTGTGCACTTCGCAAATCGGTGACAGAGAAGCAGCTGTCTGCAGTCCTTCACACTTCCTGTTCTCAACCAGACTTCCACACCAACTCCCCCCACTTTTTTTTTTTTTAATTGAAGAGGTGGTGAATTTTCTGGTAACTGCTGTGTTTCTTTGCTGTCTATAGAAATGACGAATCCCAAAGGCCTTTGAAGTCGTTCTCTTTCATGCGTAGAGATGATTGGTTAGAATAATAATCTAGTAGTTATCATTTAATAGGCCTCACAGTTGAAGAGATTAATTCCCACATTACTAATGAGATATCTGTCTTCCTGTTCTCCTTCATAGACCTCTCTGTTGCACGTGAACAGCCAAGCACAGGTATCTAGAAAGTCTGTTGTCCATCTGTGTACGTGTGTCCTGGGGCTTGAATTCTGAGCTTAAGCTTGTCTCTGAGCTATTTGTGCTCAAGGCTAGTGCTCTACCACTTGAACCACAGCTTCACTTCTAGCTTTGGGTAGTTAATTGAAGATAGGAGTCTTATGGATTTTCTTGCCTGGGCATGCTTTGAACCACAATCCTAGTTTCTTAGTCTCCTGAGCAGCTAGGATTACAAGAGTAACATATCAGTGCCTGGCTGTTACCCAATTTTAAGGAAAATTTTCTTAGCCAGGTGTGGTGGTACATAGCTGTTGTGCCAGCATTCAAGAGGCTGAGGCAGGAGCAGGAGCTTAGCCCTGGTGACATAACCATATCCTGTCTCAAAGGAAGGAATAAGTGATTGATGATTAAAACAAAATAAGCTGGGCGCAGTAGCTCACGCCTGTAATCCTAGCTACTCAGGAGGCTGAGATCTGAGGATCAAGGTTCAAAGCCAGCCCAGGCACAAAAGGACCTGACACTCTTATCTCCAATTAACCTCTAGAAAATGGGAAGTGGGGCTTGGCTCTAGGGTAGGGTGGTAGCCTTGAGCTGAAGAGCTAAGGGACAACATCCAGGCTGAGTTCAAGCCCCATGACCCACAAAAAATAAAATAAAATAAAATGATTTTTTGCTCAAAACAAAGCCATACATTTTGTAATAGAAAGAGCTAAGGCAGCCAGTGGCTCATGTCTATAATCCTAGCTATTCAGGAGACTGAGATGTGACAGTTGTGGTTTGATGCTAACCTGGGCAGGAAAGTCCATGAGACTCGTATCTCCAATTAAACCATCAAAATGCCAGAAGTGGAGCTATGGCTCAAGTGATAGAGCACTAGCCTTCTGTGTGTAAAGCTGAGGGACTGAATCCAGGCCATGAGTTCAAGCCTCAGGACAGGCACCCCCACATTAAAAGCAAATCTATGATAGAGAACTGACTGGGATTTAGATAATGCCACCCTGGCATCAGTCCATTCACCAGAGGTCATAGGGCGCTCCATCTTGACCTTGAGAGATTCAGATGCCACCAATGCCGATGGTTTGAAAACAACAACAACCGCAAACATCTTCCATTCAAAATAATTCTTCTAATACTTTATTTGGTAAAGTACCAGCTTGGTACTCTAAAAGATTTTTTTTTAATGATTCTGTCCAGGCATCCTGTGTGTGGTATAGACTGCTAACCGTACACCTTGTATTATCCTTCATAAACCCTGGATTCCTGGGGAGAGGGTGTTTGATGTGGGCGTATTTCGTGTGCTTGATATCTATAAATATACTCAGAGGCTGTTCAAAGCACTTGCTGTTATTTAAGTACATTCACTATTCTGGGCTCTTCATACACCCTCACTCTTACCAAAAAGGAGTAGAACTGAATTGGGTTTCTGTTATGATGGCCACAATGCCAGACAAATGCCTCCAAAAATAGATATCAATTTTTAGGTGCACCTCATCCAAAGATGCAGTGTTAATGTTTAGCCTCTGAGAGTGAGCTACAAGACTCTGCCTTTCACTTCTTCTGCCGCTCCACCCCCCATCAGGCTGACTTCTGAGATGCCGACTTCTATTTCTGCTTCTAACTGTCTTCACACTTTGATACAGGGTTTTCTCTCAGCCCATGGATTTTTTCTTCTTTTTCTTTTTCTTTTTTTTTTTTGTCTCAGCTTTCCTCTCTCCCCCCCTTTTTTTTTCTTTTTCAGGATTCCCAGCTCAGAAGCCTGCCACCCACTGCTACCTAAGGTTTTTCATCTGAAAAAATGAGGAATTATCTTTTCCCCTCATCTATGATGATTGGGTCTCACTATTGTTGGCTCAGGCTGACCTTCGACCTTTTGGGGTTCATGTGTTTCTCCTACTTCAATCTCTCTTGTAGTGGAGACTGCAGGCACATACCACCATGGAGACATAAAGAATACTTTGACTGGACGTGGTAGCTCACGCCTCTAATCCTAGCTATTCGGGAGGCTGAGATCTGAGGATCAAGGTTCCATTAACCTCTAGAAAACAGGGAGTGGGGCTTGGCTCAAGGGTAGAGCGGTAGCCTTGAGCTGAAGAGCTCAGGGACAGCGCCCAGGCCATGTTGAAGCCCATGACCACACCCCTCCCAAAAGAATACTTTCATCCCAGAGTTTTGATAAAGATCATAGTGCGCTGCTGCAGGAAGGACGAGCAAGACGAGGTCTTCCTGAGCCTAAGTTCTGGTGCTATCCCTTGCCCTGTTGGTTTGGGCTTTGCCTGTGGACACAAGAGAAGGTTTGCCACAAGCCTGCTCTCTCTTTTACATTCTCTTGCTGAATTCTTTTGGGGATCCAGCCCACCCCTGAAGAAGTCTATCATTTACTTAGCCTGCTGGATCCGAGGGCACATGTCCCCAGTCAACCACTAGACATGTACCTGGGACAGCTGAGACTAACCAGCCCCCAGAGGAGTAGCCAAGAGACTGTAAGCACAGGAGCACCATTATAAAGCACAGGGTTGAATTGTCCTGACGCAAACTGCCACCCATGGAATCCTGGGCAAGTAAGTAGTGAGACAGTTATTAAATCTGGGCCACTTAGTATGTATCAGTAGTTATCGGATACATACGAAGGCAAATATGTTTAGAAAAGTGTGTGGAACATGTGATGCCTGTAGTTATTTATTATTTATCCTTTGTTTGATCCATACCATCTGGCAACTCCTGAGTGGGTTGAGCCTTGGTGGTTTTCCAGGCCTTTGCACATGGCTTCTTCATCCACTGACAGCCCACATCCACTATGTCCCTTAAGCAAGGACATTTAAATTATCTAACAACAAATAGTGCATGGCCGCCAACCAATCAGTGTCCAACACCTCCATTCTGTGTCAGTATCACACTGTCTTCAGGATTATTACAATGTCCTATCAGACTTCCTGGTCTGTGCCCTCACAGCACCTCTCCTCACCCATTGCCTGGCTTACAATGTTTTGGTTTTTGGTTTTTTTTTTTTCTCTTTCTTTTCTTTTCTTTCCTTTTGTGGGTCATGGGGCTTGAACTCAGCCTGACTGCTGTCCCTGAGCTCTTCAGCTCAAGTCTACCACCCTACCCTTGAGTCAAGCCCCATTTACCATTTTCTCTGGGCCTTGGTGCTCTCCCTGAGCTCTTCAGCTCAAGTTCAGTGCTCTACTGAGTTAAGCCACAGCACCAGGGCTGTCCCTGAGCTCTTTTGCTCAAGGCTAGCACTCTACCACTCTGAGCCACAGTGCCACTCTGGTTTTCTGTGGTTAACTGGAGATAGGAGGCTCACTGGACTTCCCTGCTCAGGCTGGCTTCAAACTTTGACCCTCAGACCTCAGCCTCCTGAATAGCTAGGATTGCAGATGTGAGCCACCTGTGTCTAGCAAAGCTGCTTTCACTTCTTTTTTTTTTTTTTTTTTGTCCAGTCCTAGGGCTTGAACTCAAGGCCTGGGCACTGTCCTTGAGCTTTCTCAAGGTTAGCACTCTACCCCTTAAACCACAGCACCACTTTTGGCTTTTTTTGTGTATGTGGTACCGAGGAATGGAACCCAGGGCTTCATGCATGCGAGGCATGCACTCCTCTTACCACTAGGCCACACTTCCAGCCTGTAGTTCTTTCTTTTTTTAAAGAAAATCCAGTCTTTTCAAAGGTCTGCATATCCTACAAAGATGGAGTCTCATTTCTCTGTTCAAATCTTGCTTCTCAATGAAACCAAGGCTGGCTTACACATTGCCCTCCCACACACTCCTGCCTCATTTCTACTTTCACCTTGGTCACTCATAGATAACACACACCCTGCAAGGAAATGGTTGCTGGGATTGTGAGAGGCTGATTGAACAGGACCAAAGTCCACTGTGCAGTCTGTGAGAAGTGGCCTGATGGGATCCCAGATTCAGCTTCAACTGCAATCCCCAGACAGGATTGCTCGTTCTTCAGGGAAGCCTCATTTTTACTTGTGAAGGCTTCCAAACCATGACTCAGCCACACTCACAGGAGCCAGAAAAACCTTCTCAGCAACACCTACACCCGTGTTTTTGTTTTTCTTTTTTGTCTGCTTGTTTGGGACAGGCTTGCCCTATGTTGCCCGGAGTTACTTTGAACTCCTTGGCTCAAGCAGATTCTTTTGTCTCAGCCTCTTGAATAGCTGCAATTACAGATGTGTTCTACCAGAGTCTAGCTGGAGTGGACAGACCAAGTTGGAATTTAGGAGGATGGTTTGTTTTGTTTTGATTTTAATTCCTCCTCCTCCTCCTCCTTGTCCTCCTCCTCTTCCTCCTCCTATTTTGCAGAGCTGGATATCAAGCCCAGGGTCTTGCTCAGCCACATTCACGTTTGATTGATTGACTAAAGGGTTATATCCTTGCCAAATGGCATATAAAATGGGCCAGCACTCTTTTAAAAAATACGCTACATGATTTTCTAATTTATTGTGTCCAATGTTTGCACCCTGCACTAAAATAGAAGTTCCCCAGGTACTGAACACTTCGTTTCGTTTGCTGCTATATTCCATAGCAAACGTTCCATAGATGTTTTTCGAAATGAAAGAGAAGAGTCACCCATGCCCTGAGCGAGTTAGGTGCCGGGCTTTCCCAGACCAATGTCTGATTCGCCTCCCTAGTAGCTAGGATTATAGGCATGAGCCACCAGTGTCCATCTTCCTGAGGCTGACTCAGGGCCTGAGCACTGTTCTTGGGTTTTCTCAAGGCTAGAGCTCTACCACTTGAGCCACAGCACTATTTCCGGCTTTTTTCTATGTATGTGGTACCAAGGATGGAACCCAGTGCATGCTCAGCGAGCACTTTACCACTAAGCCAAACTCCCAGCCCCTATTATTGGTTTTAAACACACATTGTTGATCTATGTGTTGCTTGCTATGTAAATCAATTATCAACGTTAGAAAACTAGGAACTTTTTTTGTGTGTGTGGGTTGTGGGGCTTGAGCTCAGGGCGTGGAAGAGCCTTGAGCCACAGTGCCACTTCCAGTTTACTAGTGGTTAGTTGGAAATAAGAGTCTCATGGTCTTTAGTGCCAAAGTTGGCTTTGCACCTCAATCCTCAGACCTAGGATTACAGGTGTGAGCCACCAAAGCCCATACACATTTTTCTTTTACACACATAGAATCACTTCTATATATAATACCTTGATTTTCCCTTTAAAGAATGTCATTTTTAATGACATTAAGTATTCTTACATTTTCAATACAATGGGCCCATAGTAGGCTACTATATGGTGGTATTTTAATATTTATAGTAGTAGCCCACCACTTGTTGAGTAACTTGGGTCTCTGATTTGTTGTTATATATTATGTTGTATTGAAAATTCTAATAGCTGCTTCATGTAGATCTATAACTACTTATCTAGAATCAATTCCTAGATGTAGAATCAATATGTCACAAGCTATGTCTATTTTTTTAGAGAAATGTTTGGTGCATATGTATTGACTCCTTCATCAATGCTCTTACTTGTCAAAGTGATGAGGATTTATCTCAATGACAAATCACCTGCCTACTATGCTCAATATCCTGGGCTTGATATTCAGCCCTGTAAAATATGAAGGTGAGGAGGAGGAATTAAAATCTAAACAAAACAAACCACCCTCCTAAATTCCAACTCAAGTCTGTTTACTCCAGCTAGATTAACTTCACTTAAGTAATACTTGAAAATGTTATTATGCTATTTCCTTGTTCCCAAACTAGTAATTTCTAGCTTATTAGATCAACTTGGAAAAATAAAAGTTAGTACTAGGGCTTGAACTCCTGGTCTGAGTGCTTTTCCTTAACTTTTCACACAAGTCTGCTATTACACCATTTGAGCCACAGATCCACTGCCAGCTTTTTTCTGGTTAATTGAAGATAAGAGTCTCCCAGACTTTCCTGCCTAGACTGACTTTAAACCAGGGTCCTCAGCCCTCAGGCTTCTGAGTAGATAAGATTACAAGCATGAGGCACCTGTGCCCCACTCTTAGATCAACTTCTTGAATTTCTTAGCTGTCTAAGCTCACCTGCTACCTGCAATTCCAGGGCCTGGTTTTTATCCTCTCTGCTGGGCTCAGTGCTGTTCTTTTCCTTCTCTACATGATAACTTGGTTTCTGTCTTCTCTACTAGTCTAGTTCTTTATGTACCCCAAGTCCACATCAAAGCCTAATTTTTCCAGAAAGTATGGCTGCATAATTCTACCCCAACTTATTTTTTCCCACATGAATCACATTCCTCTATGATTTTAGATATATACCTAAAATTTCCTTGGGGTGGGTAGGCTGTTCCTGGCAGGTTAGTTAATTTTTTTTAATCTGCCTCCACAGAAAACACAGTGCTAAGTATTGAATCTGGAAGAGGATTATGAAATTCTGCAGTGAGTTACTGGGGAAAGTTTTGAGTCCAGCATGCTTTTTTTTTTTTTGCTAGTCTTGGGCTTGAGCTCAGGGCCTGAGTACCGTCCTTGGGCTTTCCTCAAGGCTAGTGTCCAGGATACTTTTTGAATGTTTCTCTCTCTCTCTCTCTCTCTCTCCCTCTCTCTGTCTCTTTCTGCCTCTCTCTCTTTGTCTCTCTCTTTGTCTCTCTCTTTGTACATGTGCAGGTCCTGGGACTTGAACTCAGGGCCTGGGAGCTGACCCCAAGCTTATGTGCTCAAAATTGATTTTTTAAAGTCACAACTTGGTTTATAAGATGATAACCTCCTCTGTACAATACCTTAATAATAGCAATAACATTATATATTAAAAAAAAATCAGCCAGGGGGCCAGGAGTTTAGCCTAGTGGTAGAGCACTTGCTTAGCATGCATGAAGACCTGGGTTTGATTCCTTGGTACCACATACATAGAAAAAAGCCAAAAATGGTGCTGTGGCTCAAGTGGTAGAGCTCTAGCCTTGAGAAAGCCCAAGGACAGTGCCCAGTCCCTGAGTTCAAGGCCCAGGACTGGAAAAAAAATGTAAAAAAAAATCAGACAGGTGCTGATGGCTCACACCTATAATCCTACCTATTTAGGAGGCTGAGATCTGAGGATCTCGGCTCAAAGTCAGCTACATCAAGGGAGTCTTTCATCTCCAGTTAATCACCAGGAACCTGGAAGTGGAGCTGTGGCTCAAAGCAGTAGAGGTAGAGTGCAGAGAGTTTGCCTTGAGCAAAAGATCTCTGAGACAGCACCCAGGTGCTGAGTTCAAGCCTCATGACTGACAAAAAAAGTCATATTTCCAAGAAATGGTGGTGTTGCTTAAGTGGCTGCAGTGTCAACCTTGAGTGGTCTTTTTTTTTTTTTTTTTTTTTCCCGGTTGTGAGCCTGGGCACTGTCGAGCTCTTCAGCTCAAGGCTACCACGCTACCTCTTGAGATAAGAGTCTCACCAACTTTAGTGCCCAGGCTGGCTTTGAACCTTGATCCCCAGATCTCAGCCTCCTGAGTAGCCAGGATGACAGGCGTGAGCCACCATGCCCAGCTTTGAGTCTTAAGCAAGAGCTCAAGGTCCTGAGTTCAAGCTTCAGTAAAGGCACCAAGTACATGCACACATATAAAATCCAAAAGGAAACATAACAAAAAGGCATATTTCTATTTGAAACTTGGTGAATGGACTAGTTGACTCTGCAAGATGTTCTGAACTCTACTTTTTTAAGAATATGATTAATGTGATTATAATTAGTTATTGATGAAAAATGTTAGTGTGTCCTATGAAAGACATTTCTACTTGTAAAAATATTGGTATGAGTAGTCGGGAGTTTGGCCTAGTAGTAAAGTGCTTGCCTAGCATGCATGAAGACCCAGGTTCCATTCCTTGGTACCACTTACATAGAAAGAGCCGAAAGTTGTGCTGTGGCTCAATTGGTAGAGCTCTAGCCTTGAGAAAGTCCAGGGACAGTGCTCAGGCCCTGAGCTCAAGCCCAGGACTGGCAATATATATATATATATATATATATATATATATATTACTCAGTGTCATATACGATATCAAAGGTTCATTGTATGAGGATACTTTTATTCATGGGTTATAATATAAAACAGAACCAATGAATTTTAAAATTATCCTAGACACTAAAAATGAAAGAACTTAGCTTATTTAAAATACATAAATTATTTTCATTCCACCTCCCCAAAGTATGGTTCTTTGGTGTTCCAAAAATATTACACATTCAAATAAACTGTAATTATGAATACATATAGCTTCCCACAGTGAGAACTTTAAAAATGGATTGTGCTAAATAAAAAGCATGTTGTTGCAATATTTAAACATGCTTTAAAGTAAATCATTATTATAAGTAGGCATGAAATTACTACGGTTTTAGGAAGATTTTACCAGGAACAAAAAAACACAAGAATGCAATATCTACATCTTTGAGCAATATACAAGGAACAAATACCTAACATAATTCAGGCCTCCCAGCCTTTTTTGTTCAAGGTCTTCTTAGAAAAAGTAAGTGAAATTTAAAAAAAATCATGGAAAAAAATGAATTCAGGCTGAAAGAAAAGATATGGAATAAAAAGGGAACCTGGATGTATTAAGTTTTTTTGGCGATGTAAAATATAGCAAAGCTGTGGAGGAGAAGTTGTCTATGATATGCAGATGCAATTGAATATGCTCACCCAGGGGTGTATTATTTAGCCTAATGCATTAGTCAACCTTCTGATGTTCATAATCATCCCTGGAATTTAAATCTTGGATGTATTGGCAACTGGCAGCTGAGCTCTTCCTGCCTGGGTTTCCTACAGCTACAGCAAATTGGCAGGAAGACTTCCCTGGCAGATGCTAATGGCTGAAGGTCTCATTCAGCATGATTCCATTTACCTGGAACAAATGCAGACCCACATATTTCTTGATGTACTGCCTAAGAAGTATACAACTTGCATAGCAAAGTGTTTGAACAAACTCAGATACAACGATTAACCTATTGCCTCTGCTGGGAAAGTTAATGGGAATTTTCATGGGATGGTTTGAATGTTTTCATGTAAGAATGTAACCATGTGCTAAATTTTAAAAAATGAACAATTAAAGCAACAGTGGGGATGTCATCTCATGCAGAGAAATAGGAAGAGGGAGAGAGGGAGGGAGGGAGAGGGGAGGAAATCAAACATATTATAGACCAATTTAAAAAATCAATTTTATTATCAATTTTCATGCTCACTATTTGGGGCATTTTGTTGTTTTATCTTCGTGGCCCACTCTATCCAAATAGTCACTGAGTTGGGTTTAATACAATTTTAGTAAATGGGACTTGCTTTTCTATTTATACCACAGTAACTCTGTGCCAGGTGCAGTCCCTGACCTCTCGAGCTCAAGGGTATTCCTCTACCACTTTGAGCCACAGTACCACTTCCGGTTTTCTGGTGATAATTTAGAGACAATAATCTCATGGACTTTTGTGCTTGAGGTGGCTTTGAATCATGATCCTCAGATTTCAGCCTCCTGAGTAGCTAGGATTACAGGAGCGAGGTACCAGCGCCCAGCTTCTACAGGAAGGTTCCCAACTAACCTTGCTTCCTATTTCTCCTGTTCACTAATAATTTTGTATACTTGTGTCAGATTAAAAATTGTATAGTAGTGTGTTGATTCTATCTGGACAAACACATGCACATATACATGTACACACACACTCCTCCATTATCCATCTATCTGTTCCCTACAAAGTCGGCAATTCACTCAGCATCTGCACTTTTTTTTTTTGTCTGTCCTGGGGTTTGGACTCTGTGCTTGGGTGCTAGTTTGGAGTTCCTTTTTGCTCAACGTTAGTGCTCTACCACTTGAGCCACAGCTCCACTCTAGCTTTTTCTGTGCTTAATTGGAGATGAGTCTCATGGATTTTCCTACTCCAGCTGGCTTCAAATTCAGGATCCTGAGTAGCTAAGAGGCATGAACCACTGGTGTCTAGCTTGAACATATTCTTAATATTTCATTCTTGGAATCATTTCTCTGAAATCCCCTTTTACTGTCAACAGAACATATTTTCTTTCCTATTCTGTGCTTTTCCTTTGCTTGGAATACCAAGTCAGTATTTATTTCATTTGTGAGGACTTTGTTATCTTGTATACTTTCAACTATTTTATTAAATCTGTTGGGTTCATTTTCTGTATCTGCTGTGACATATCTTAAGACAAAATCCCTACTCCCATAGGCACTCAGTAAATGTTGCCTGATCCAGTGCCTTCCACAGAAGAAAATTTCTCTGTGCTCTCTTTAGTTCTGGGCAGCACTGTTTATGTGCTTTCAAAAGTATATGGCTTGGGGACTGGGAGTTTGGCCTAGTGGTAGCGTGCTTGCCTAGCATTCACGAAGACCCGGGTTTGATTCCTCGGTACCACATACATAGAAAAAAGCTGGAAATGGTGCTGAGGCTTAAGTAGTAGAGCTCTAGCCTTGAGAAAGTCCAAGGACAGTGCTCAGACCCTGAGCTCAAGCCCAGGACTGGCAAAAAAAAAGTATATGGCTGGGAATGTAGGGAATGTAGCTCAGTAGCCTAGTACTTGCCTAGTATGTGTGATGTCCTGGGTTTTATCTCCAGTAAACCCATCTTTCAAAAAAAAAGTACAAATAAAAGTACGGTTAAAATGCACATCGCATGAACTGCAGTTATAATACTTGCTACAGGAAGCAAATGTTTTAGCATCTGTTCATTTGAGACATAATAACTCCTAAACCTCTGGGGATAGGACTCTGACCAACAGATGGAAGCCCATGTCTATATGGAGCTTGCATTGCAAAGAAAAGAATGTAAAACAAATGAAATCGATAAGTAAGGTATGTAGACTATCAGATGTAATAAACTAGAATAAGTGTTTAAGGAGATCAAGAGGTATGTTTTGGAGTAATAGTTATTTAAAATAGAATGGTCAGTGTTTTCCCTTCTAGCATAAACAAGCATCAAGACAACTAAGTGTAATATAATTAAGATTAGCTTGAATCAGTTTGCCTCAGAAAGTATGACTAGAACTAATTTTTTTCCCTCATGAGTTAATTTTAGTAAGCTTTTAGCAAGGACTTCCAAAATGGCAGCTCAGGTTCATTTTTAGTTCAGTGAGGAATAGTTCTCATACATATGCAGCCTGGAGTCAGTTCTGCTTCTTGGGCTGGATTATTACCAAGCTCTTAACAAGGAAAATGAAGAAATATAGATGACTCAGGAATTCACTAGCCATTTGCATCCTGCATTAAACATGATTCCCTGAATCCAGAAACATACTTGTACCAGATTAAGAATTTCTGGGCCAAGGATCTTTACGTGCAAATAATAATAATAATAATAATAATAATAATAATTATTATTATTATTATTATTTTGAGATTTGAGCTGAGCTTAAATTTGAGGATTTGAGTGGATATTCAAGACTAATGTATTTTACGTTAGCATACTAGCACTATGAACTATCTCCTGGGGGATTGGTCTAAAAAAGGTCTAGAGTTCAAGAAGAATATTTTTCCTGCTCTCTACTCAGCCTTGTCCCTCAGCAAAATAAAGCATTCCTTTCAGTGTTACACTGTAATATCTCTACACATGACAGTAGCATTTCAATATCACACCTAGGCATCAACAATGTCGTGATTAAAACACATTGTATTGGGATACATTCTAAGAGTAAGGCCCTATTCCAAGAATAGGCCCTTAAGAAGGAAGATGTTGGGTGGAAGGGGGGAAAGGGAGACAAAAACATGAAGGGGTATCAAGGTTTGAGAAGTAATATACCCATTACCTGACAAATATAACCATAACCCCTCTATTCATTATCCTGACAATAAAATACAATAAAAAAGAAGGAAGATGTTATTTATCTCGATGGGCACTGGTGGCTGACACTTAGCTACTTAGGAGGCTGAGATCTGACAATTAGGGTTTGAAACCAACCCAGACAGGAAAGTCTGGGAGATTCTTACCTGTAATTAACAACAACAATAACAAAAAAGCCAGAAGAAGAGCCATGGCTCAAATGGTAGAACACTAACCTTGAGTGTCAAAGCTCAGGGATAGTGCACAGGCCCTGAATTCAAACCCTGGCATACCCACATATACCCAATTAATAGTACAAAGGCTGGGTGGCAGTGGCTCATGCCTGTAATCTCAGCTACTCAGGTCATTGAGACCGAGGATAGTGGTACAAAATTAGCCCAGAGAGGAAAATCCATGAGACTCTTACCTTCAATTAACCCCCAGAAAACCGAAAGTGGTGCTATGGCTCAAAGTGGTAGAGCTCTAGAGCAAACAGTCTCAGAGACAATGCCCAGGCCCTGAGTACAAGCCCCAGGACTGATAAAACAATGATGATGATACCAACATATGAGATGTTACCTAAAATAATGCCAATATGAAGTTGATCTCATGTTTCAAAGCCATTTATAGAAAGGGATATCTCACAAATGACTCCTTAAATTGACAACAGATTATACTTACGTTTTAGTAGGTATGGTAAAATGACAGAATACCTGAAGATGGTGAAGGTTATTAGAAGTGAAAGATAAATCCAAACAGGAGAGATAGAATGAGGAAGATGAGAATGTTCCAAACTATTTGCTTAGGTCCTCTACATAACAGTCTGGGATGGGCAGAAGCTGTGGGGCAGAAGTTTACATGTGGGCATGCATATGCACAGTGTGAGACCAATAATGACAAACCAATAAGGCTTCACATAACTTATCAAGAATTTACCCTTATCAAGAATTTTACTTCTCCTTAGCACTGCTGTGTAGAAAAATGTTTAGTCCTAGATAATTCTATAATGAGGTATTACATCACCAGACCACATAAATAGATACCATATAACTACAAACTACTAAAAATAGACTAAGTAAATTTCCTTTCCTTTTCCTAAAAATAAAAGCCCAGAGAAACTGCTTACCTGATATACCTCAGAATGAAAGCTATTTTTGGATACTTCCTATACGAATTCAAATAGATTTTTCAATTGAAAAATCACAGCAAACAACTTTTCTTTCATTTCTCTGGGACCTTGAGGAAGATGATACTGGGTAGGTGTGGAGTGACAGATGAAAAGTTGTTATTTCAAACTACAAAAAAAGGAAAGCAAACCACTGTAGAATAATTTGAACTCATAGAAACAAATGCCTCCTTCAAATAGTGGTTTTTCTGTTGGTCTGGAGCACAAGACCCTATGTTACACTAAAAATTTTCAATAACTACCTTAATATCCAACAACAAAGTCTCCCAGGAGTATTTTGAAATGCTTCATATTATGTTATATACAGGAAGTTGTTTTAGAATCAAGTGTACAAAAGCAAAAACAATCCCAATTTAAAATTAGGAAAGTAATTTAAATAATGTACTTGAGGCTAAATGTAAGACAGAAGAGATGACTTTGTTCTTTAGAAAGTCTCCTCCTTTCCGATTTTCTTTCCTCCTCCTCTCCCTTCTCCTTCCCTTCTTTTCCTGCCCTTTCTTTACTCTTTCCTCCTTTTCTTGACAGTATCTGATTTGTTGCCCAGGCTTTCTCCTCTTGCCTCAACTTCCTTAGTAGCTAGGAATATGGGCCCGTGGGCTAGCCCAGGTTTCCCTGGCCTCCACTTCCTGATTGCAGGGACTATAGGCATACATCACCACACTTAGCTCCACTGTATCTTCATACTTGACATATTCACATTGGGAGGATTTCAAACGCAGGATCTAACAGTTTAATATTCTTTTGTAAAATCTTTTTTTTTTGTGGGGGAGGTATGATTCTCAGACCCCAGGTTCTTGCTATTAAATGTTTGTGCTTGCTATGTCCTGTTATCACATTAGTGTTCCCTCTCTCTCTCTCTCTCTCTCTCTCTCTCTCTCTCTCTCTCTCTCTCTCTCTCTCTCTCTCTCTCTCTCTCTCTCTCTCTTTTTTTGCAAGTCCTGGGGCTTAAACTCAGGGCCTGAACACTGTCCTTGGGCTTTCTCAAGGCTAGAGCTCTACCATTTGAGCCACAACACCACACTTCCAGCTTTTTCTACGTGTGTGGTTATCAAGGAATCGAACCCTGGTCTTTGTGTATGCTAGGCAAGCACTCTTACCACTAGGCCCAACTCCTGGCTCCCATTAGTTCGATTTCAAATTTCAATTTCAGTTCAGTCTAAGCAATTTTTGCTACTGCTACTTTTTTTTTTTCTCAAGGACCTGTACCTCTGCCTGGCACTGGTGACTCATGCCTACAATCCTAGTTATTCAGGAGACTGAGATCTGAGGACTGCATTTGGAAGCCAGCGTGAGTGGGCAAGTCCCTGAGAGTCTTATCTCCAATTAACCTCCAAGTATCTGGAAAAGGAGGGATGGCTCAAGTGGTAGAGTATCATCCAAAAGAAAAGAAAAGGATTTGTATTACCCCCCTGTCTTTACAACTGATATTCTCTGTTTAATTCCATTAGTTATGAATAAATCATTGGATGTCTGTAAGATCTCATCCATCTGTCAGGGGTAAAGAATGAATGTACAGAATAAGCAGGTGCTGGGCATGGAGCTTCGTATCTGTGATGTGTGCACTTGGGAGACTGAGTCAGGGAGAACCCAAGTTCAAGACCATGGCAGACTATACAGTTAGTTTCAGATAAGCCTGAGCTATACATTGAGACATTGTCTCATAAAATCTATAGTAATACACACACACACACACACACACACACACACACACACACACACACACACACATTGGGAAACACTGAGATGATAACTCAGTGGTAGAGCACGTGAGACCACTTGCTTTGCCTGCTAGAAGTCCTGTGTCCCACACTCAGGACTGCCCTCCCTTCACCTCCTTTCCCCTTTAGAAAATGGAGAAAGGGAAATTGGAATGTCTCTGTGGGCTTGAGTCTCTGCTGCTAAGATGGAAGCTGACAAGGTGTGAGGTATTATCCTCCCAGCATTTGGTTTACCCTTTTCTACTTTTTCTTGTGCATAGGAGGGCAGTGTTAAGTGTGGAGGATGCATCTGGCCAAGAAGATGGCAAGTGAGGCTTCATGAATGGCTGGTGATCTTAAGCAAATCTGCTCTGTGTCTGAAAGCCAAGGGTCCTGTCAGTTTTTTCACAAAACAACAAAGGCCAGTTTAAAGATCCTTACAAGAGGCATCGGATTAAATTCAAGACTGATCTTGATTTCAGGGTTTAACTTTTCCTCTTGTCTGGAGGAAACAGGATCCAGGAGAGATATGGAAGAGGAATGTGTCATCTTTAAAGCTACTGAGTGCTACCATATTGGGACACTGGAGCTCGTATGCTGACATTTAACCTTAAGCAAGACTGAACTGCCTGTCAGAAAAAAAAAAAATCTTTCCCATTTCACTGTGAATCCTACAAATGGGTGTGAGTGAAAATTTCATGCTAGATGAATTAGATTCCTTAAGTAGGAAATTATAACAAAATTAAGGCAGCAAATGTGTGAAAGTGCCCCTCCACTTATTTTCTGCCTGGTGGGGTACTCCAAAGCTCATTTCTTGGTCCTTTTTTTTTCTCTCTAGCTATAGTATCTAACTGGTGCCAGCCAATCCAATGCCATCATATACTCTCCACGTGTGACAACCTCCAAATAGACGTCAATCCCAGACACTTACCTAATTGTCTACACCTTATCTGGATGTGTAGCAGTGATCCTGATTTTTACCATATCTGAATTAGAGTTCAAATACTTTTCCCTCAACTTATTTTTTTTCTCAGTATCCTTAATCTCAGCAAATATCAACTCTATTGTCCCTAGACCTCGATCAAACCCTCAAGATCGTCTTTGTGGCTACTCTTTTTTTAAAAAATTCTGAATCCATCAGCGATTCCCTAATGTTTTGTCCTCTAAATTGACTCAAGATCTGACCACTTCTCTTCATTAACCCAATGCTGGTCTAGTCCATCTTCATTTTTCATCTTAAAATAATTTCTTTGCTTGCTTGCTCTGGTTTTCTTAGGAATAGCAAGCCATTATTTACAGTAATTTACTGAACCTTTAAAGTCAAACCTAAATACAATGACCACATCAACTCCATGTATGCATCATTGAACTTCAAAGATCAATGTGTTGCTATTTTTCTTTCATCTATGCACCCCCGTGCCCCATATTTTGGTATATTTAAAAACAGACTCCCTTACCGATCAGATCAAATTGCTCATAACTTTCCAGTTGCTTCTAGTCTTGGTAGAGGCCAGATCTTTTATGGCAGTTTACAAGGCCTAAGTGATCCATGACTATTCCTGCCTCACCTCTCAAAGCTGCTTCCTGCCTGGGCTCTGCCTCAGCTGCTCAAGGATAGGAGATAGGGGACTGACTGGGGAAGTGTCTCCGACCTTAGGGGACAACCTGGCCCCGGTGGCTTGCTCCTGTGATCCTAGCTACTCAGGGGGCTGAGATCTGAGGATAGTGGTTTGAAGGTAGCACAGACAGGAGAGTCCAATGAACTACCAGAAAACTGGAAGTGGATCTGTGGCTCAAAGTGGTAGAGTTGTTATCAGGGACAGTGCCAGGCCCTGAGTTCAAGCTCCCCGACCAACAGAACAACCAGACCTTAGACACCATCACCGTATGGTGATGAAGCTAGCTTCACTGCCTTGGCTCCTGATGCGATGGGTTGCTAGTGGGACTGTTGAATTCCCATTTCTAACGCGTTTCTTAGGTGCTCCTGTCCCAGGGGGATACTTGGAGAAGTCCCAGACTTGGAGAAGTCTGCATCCTCAAGGTGCAGGCAGGATCTTGCAAGACTGTGAACTGCTTTGTGTGTGGATATGGGACTTGAACTCTGGGCCCCTGCTAACTTTCTGGTGGCAGATAACTGGAGATTTAGAGTCCCATACACTTCCCTGCACCGGCTGGCTGTGACCCACCGTCCTCAGATCTCCTGGGTAGCCAGGATGACAGGCTTAGTCACCAGCTCCCGGATCCACTCTGGTCTCGGGCCCCGGGCATTCTGGGCATTGCTCAAGGCTCCCATTATTCCATCTTTGTGTGGCTGACATTTTTGAGAAGCCTTCCTGGATGTCTCCTCTCTAGCTCAGCACCGGTCTCTGGTCCGGGTTCTCTCCCCGACGTCCAGACGGGCAGCTGGCAGCGGGCAGAGCCCAGCCTCGCTGGGGCCGGGCGTGGACGAGGTCCCGGCCCCCTCCCCACCCCGATGCCTCGCTGGGGGCCGCCGGACCGGCACGTGCCTGGCTCTCCTCGGCCTCGGCTTCGCCGGCGAGACGGGCAGGAGTGGGTGATGGCGCCGGTGCCAGCCTCCCGGGGGCAGAAGAAGGATGCTGAGGTCCGGGGAGGAGGACGCCACGCCCGGGAGGCGGAGCGGTAAGCGCACCGGGCTCGCTCGGTCCCGCGGGGCTCCGGGGCTCCGGGGGCTCCAGCCTCGCCGGCGTCCACGCGGCGCGGCCCGAGCGGCGGCCCGGGGGCGGCGGCGGCGGCGGCGGCGGCGGGCGGGAGAAGGGGCGGCGCCGGGGAGGGAGGCGGGGGAGGGGGCGGCGTCCTCGCCGCCGCGGGAGGCCGCATCGCCGTCGCGTCACCGCGGCGGCGCGGGCCCGGGCCGAACCCGGAAGTGGCCGTGCCGCCCGCCCGCCCGCCCGCGCGCGCTCCGCCCGCACCGCCCGTCCGGACGCCGTCGCCGACGCCCCCGGGGCGCACTCAGGCGCGGGAGCCGCGCGGGCTGACGGACGGACGGACGGAGCGCGCGGAGCCGAGCCGGGCCATGGCCGCGGGGGCCGACGCCGCCGCAGGTGGTGGCGCGCGGTGAGGCGAGCGCGGCGGCCGCTCCGGGGCGGATGGAACGCGGCGCGGCGGGCGGGCGGTGCCGGCGTCCGCGGCTGGAATGGTGCTGGCGGCGGCGGTCGGTGCCTGCGTTCTGAAGCCCGAGAGGAGCCACAATGGAGACGCCGCCGCTGCCTCCCGCGTGAGTGAGGCGGGCCGGGGAGCGCGGCGGGCGGGGAGCGCGGCGGGCAGGGCCGGATGGCTGCGGCGGAGCGCGGCCGCCCCGGGGAGCGCGGACCCGGGGGATGCGGGGCGTGACGAGGCGCGGGGGCCGCAGTCCCGCGGCGGGCGCGGACGGAGCTCAGCCCTCCCGGGCGGCTGGCCCTGGCATCCCCGGCGGAGGGAAGGTTCGGGGGGAGGCGGGCGCCGGGGCCGGGGCCGGTGGCGGGGGGGCGGCGCGGGGTCGCCCGCCGGCCCGGATCGGGAGGGAGACGGCGCTCCGCGCGGCCAGTCCCGGGCGCCCGGCGGGCGCGGCGGTCTCAGGTGATCTTGGATGCCAGGCTGGCCGGCTTTTCTCGGATTTCTCACGAAATTAATCACCCGAGGAGCGTCTGCATCTCGCTATCCCAGCCGCGGCCATCGGGGTGTGTGACCTTTACCTGGCACCCCCCCCCAAAATAAAAATGAAAACAAATGGAATCCAGACATCCCAACATCTTCTTGTCTCCCTGGTACCCGGGGAAATTAGAAGTGTGTCGACCTGCCAGACACAGGTGGCTTTTGTGTGTGGTTTTTTTTTTTTCCCTCTCTCGATGCCCAAGTACCAGCAGTCACCTGCAATAAAACTACTTTTTAGAAATCATTAACAGCTGGAAAAAAAAATGATGGGGATGATGTTACCGCATTGTACCGGATTATTTTTTTTTAATTTTATTTTGGTTGGGGCTTTTAAAAGATTAGATTGGTCAGAGTGGATTGGAAAAGGCCCAGGAGTTCTGAAAAAAATTTCCATGTCGATCGGCTTTCCTTCGTTTAGGCTTGGTGAGGAACAGGAGCCCTTTGCGTGGACGGGGCTCACCCCGAGGTCGCCGTGTACCTCTTCAGGCGAGCTGATTCATGGAGCCCCCGCTCCCCTAGCATTTACCTCTTGTCACGGGTGGTACCAACCTCCTCTAGCTGTTGGGCAGAATTCCAGCTACAATAGGAATAATTAATTGAGGCTGATATATATATATATATACATACATATGTGTATATATACATATTATATATGTATACATATAATACATATATATAGAGAGAGAGAGAGAGGGGAGGGTCTCGAATCCTTTGGGGAGAATGGATGGGATTCTAGAACTAGTTTCTAAAAGTACATTAGGGCATTTTCTTCTTGGATGGAACAGGTCAGGGAGAGCAGCGGAGACAGAGCGGATGACAGAAGTTATCTTCGTTTGCACCCTCTCTTGGGCTGATCCAGACAGCTCGGGCTCAGAGCTGCTTGGGGGTGCTGTGCTGTGAGGCTCTGTGGTAGCCATGCTCTCTGGCCAGGTTGGAGAAGACTCTGGAATCCCCGGAAAACACCCTGGTGGATTATTAGCCTCAGCTACCGAGCACAGCACTCGAGCCATTGAGATTTCTGTCCAGGTCAAGAGGCACCAGGACAGGATGTGCTTTGTCTCCGTGGATCACACCTGTGTCATACGTGTTATATGTACTAAAGCCGGTTGCTTTTTCTATCGGTTCTCTGCAGCCCCCTTTTACATATGCAGCAGAGCCAACTGAAGGAGAGAACAAGAAGCACTGAAGAAGCAGTTAGAAATAAGGGTGGGGAAAAGCTCAGGGTCTGAAAGGAGGGAGTCCAGACAGGATGATTTAAATGTGGGGGGGGAACCCCAGAAAATAGTTGTGTACATGGCTAATATTGGTAGACTGAACGTGAGGCAGAGCAACTAAAGCCTAATTTTGATATCCAGCACAGTTGTTCAGTATTGAGACTCCATCCACCGCTGTAGAACAATGAGAAGCTGAGATACAAGGGAAAACCTGGAATGCCAGTGTGGGTGAAAGAATTGTTGAAATGCCTTTCAATCATGGGTGTCTAAAGTCACAGAGACATTTTCACTGTTTGTACCTTTTTAATTCCATATACAAATCGGTCTTTTTTTTTGTTTGGCAGATCCAGAATTCACCCTAGTTCCAGAATTTGGTATAGTGATATTTCCTTTTCTGTAGAGCAGTAGTTATTCCTCCCCTCTCCTCCTCCTCCCCCCCAAGCATGGTGGCCTGAATGCTAGCCACCTGGAGAGTGGAAGTTCAAGGCCAATCCTAGCAGAAAGTTAGACTACATCTTAAGAAATAAAGCGGGTAATATATGCCTGTGATCTCAGCTACTTCCCATGCTAGCCAAACAAAAAATGAGACCCTCTTTGAAAAAATTACCTAAAGCAAGAAGGGCCAGAGGCATGGCTCCAATTGTAGAGCCCAACTAGCAAGCACAAAGCCCCGAGTTCAAGCCCCAGCACATCCACACCAACACTTTTTTTTCCCCTCTATGTTCCAATATCCTTGCCTCCACTGTCATTGACCTCCATTCAGCTTGGACCCAAGGGTCCTGGAGTTAAGAAATGCCAACAGTATCTTGGGACTGACACTGGGCTAAAGCCAGGCTAGGACTGAGACTTGTGGGTAAGTACAGCCTTTCAAAAGGTTAGATTTTCAGCTGAGCTCTAGAGTTAGAAAAAACGTTGGACTTGGATTTAATTGTGCCTTGGATGATACAGTTGAAAGCAGAGATTCAGAATTGTCTCTCTCTGGGTGTGTTTATTCATTCAGTATGCAAATATTTGAGGGCCTGTCTTTGCCCAGCACCCCGGGGTGCTTTTGCTCCTGCTTCTTTTGGAGTGCATTGTCTTGGAGGGGCATCAGGCATCTCTGTCCCCTTCATGGCAATCCCATTGACTTGCCTGCTTTATCTTCTGTCTCCAAATTCTACTTATTCTTTTGTGGTTCTTAGGTTGTCCCTAGACTTCGTGTTCTCACTATTGCTTTCTCATCCTTGAGAAGATGTGGCATTTAGATATGGTTGCATCTTGGGATCTGGAGAATATGAAAGCCATGTGACATTTGCTTCTGATCAAACCTGAAAGGTGTGCATGTAAAAATTATGTGTAGACTTGTGAAGAAATTTCAGGGAGGAAACCAACCCATGCAACAGGAAGTAAGGCTGAACAACTCTGACCTCAGGAATGTTGTAGGCAAAGGTTCTAGCTGTTAGAGTTCCTTGCATGGATTCCCTCTCCTGTCCCCCCTTAGTTCTGGGACTTGAATTCTCGGCCTCGGCACTGTCCCTGAGCCTCTTAGAACAGAGGGCTTCATGCATGCTAGGCAAGCTCCACCACTAGCCTCCTTCCTAGCCCCTTTGTGTGGATTTTCATAATTACTAAATTGAAGTGAGGCCATGTGGTTTAGGACTCCAAGCCCCCCTTCTAACCTCTCCTCACAGACTGTCTTGGCCTTGATTTCCTCCTGGCTCCCTTTTTACAGGTCGGTTTGTTCTCTACAGGCTTTGCTTTGCTTTTTTGCTTTTCTTTCACACCAAGTTGATACATCGTAGTGGGTGATTCCATGTCACTAGATTCTTGTCATCAGAGGTGTTCAAATACAGGCAGATAACTTGTTGACCATGCTCTAATTTAGGCAGCTGCTGACTGGCTGTATTAGAGCAGGAGTTTTGAATTTTAACTAACCTGTTTTTTTGTTTTAATTTAAAGGAGAAGTCTAGCATAGAAGTGCTGAGTTTCTTGTTTAGTGAAGTAAAAGAATTATTGACTTGATTGCTAAAATGGATTGAAGCACTTGGGAGGATAAGGTCATGAGAATCCAGAACTGAAGCCTAACTTTGACTATATAGTGATATAGATCCTGTCTCAAAAAATTCAAAGAATAAAAAAAATCCTTCCAAATAATAATTACCAACTGTTACTAGTTTTTGTTGTTGCTGGTTTGAACTCAGGGCTAAGGTGCTATCCCTGAGCCTTTTTTTTTTTTGGTCATGGGACTTGAACTCTGGGCCTGGGCATTGTCCCTGAGCTCTTTAGCTCCAAGGCTACCACCCTACTCCTTGAACCACAGCACCACTTGGAGTTTTCTGGTGGTTGATTGGAGATAAGAGTCTCACAGACTTTAGTGCCCCTGATGGCTTTGAACCGCAATCCTCAGGTTCAGCCTCCTAAGTAGCTAGGATTCCAGGACTAAGCCACTGCAAACCTGGCTGCTATCCCTGAGCTTTTTTACTCAAGGGTAGCGCTCTACTACTTTGAGCCACAGAGCCACTTCTGATTTTCTGGTGGTTCATTCCAGATAAGAATCTCATGGACTTTTCTTACCCAGGCTGGCTTCAAACCTCCATCCTCAGGTTTCAACTTCCTGAGTAGATAGGATTATAGCCATGAGCTACTGGTGCCTGGCTACCTTGTTTGTTTGTTTGTTTTTTAATGAAAGGTGCTTTTCATATGCAGGGAAGGATATACTTACCCACTAAGGGACTGTCCTTCAATTGGATAAATGTTTTATGAACACCTGTTGCATAAGCCTAGTTTTGAAAGTACTGTAAAATGTTGTCAAAGCTTGAGATTTACGACCCACTAGACCAGATGGCTTTCATGTACTTTATAAGATTGAATTATTGTGAACGTGGAATTTTGTGGATTACTCCAATATCTTTTTTTTTTTTTTTAAGAGCACTAGTGTGTCTTCTTGGTTTTGTTTCATTAGTCCTAAGTGTAAGATGAGCATTTCTCATATCAGAGGTGAATCTCTTCAGTGCTAGGTAAAGATATTTAAAATATTTAGAGAAGTAATGGTCCCCCTCTGGCCCTCAGTGAGGAAGAACGGTTGAATTAGTTGTGCTGAACAAAGTGTTCCCTTTGGGGATAATGTGGAGGTGCATTCGGGAACTAGAAAAGTGGGTTTTGGAAATAGCATTTGTGTCATAGTCTTAAAAAATATCCGAGGTTGGGAAATCCATCTCTGTTCAACCAAAAAGCCCAGAACCCTTGTTTTTGATTCCTATTCTATAATGTATGTAGTGGTAGACGTTTAAATTCTGAGGATGACTATCCATTTAGTCACTAGGCTGTAATGAAACAGCAGTAGGGGTGATTTTTTTTTTTTTTGAAAACCATTGGGGTTTTTATTCTTTTAAGAATTTATCTTTTTGCCAGGCGCCAGTGGCTCACATTTCTAATCCTAGCTACTCAGGAGGCTGAGATCTGAAGATCAAAGTTCAAGGCCATCCCTGGCTGGAAAGTCCAGGAGACTCATCACCAATTAACCACCAGGAAATCAGAAGTGGCATTGTAGCTTAAAGTGGTAGAGCACTAGCCTTGAGCTGAAGAGCTCAAGTGCCCAGAAACGGTGTCTATGACTGACAAAAAAAACCAAAACCTTTTTTTTTATTAGCATGTTGTTTACAGGAATTTCTTTGTGGTATTTCCATATGGATCTTATAGTCTTTCCACTTGGTTCAGAAAAGGGAAATTTTCAGGTCTTTATGGCTTTTATTTTTGTTTTTAAACACACTTCTAGGCAGGTTGGTGATGAACTTATTATGTAAGTCCTCCAGCTGGGATTGCCCCCATGTGCCACCATTCCTACCTCAGGTCCTTTTCTGTTGTGTCCTATCAAGTTCAAATGTATCTACTGTTTATGATGGGGCAGTTCAGGTTTTGTATTCCTACTGGTTGGTTGTAGTCAAAAAGTCTTTTTTTTTCCCTTCATGGTTAAAATGAATAGTAAACACATACTACTAGAGGTGTTAGAGACTAGGAGGAGGGGTAGCAAGCCCGAGTTCTGATAGGGTCAGGATGTGTTTGATAAGCGGGCACTTGAGCAGAGCCTGGATTGGAAAAGCAGAATTCTAGGTAGAGGAGACGGGAAATGGAAGGGCACTGCATTCTTTCCCCACCGAGAAAAGGCTGTAGTCAATGTGTCTAGACTTTCTGTGTGTTGTTCCTATTTGCTGACATTTTGGATTGACATTTGCTGAAGTATTCCTTTTACTGATGGTGCCTTGAAAAATAGGGCTTTGCTTTCCATGATACCACGCACTTTCCTCCCTCAAGTTTTAAGTTTCAGAATGTGATTTACATACTTTACTAATTACTAATCTTATCGACAGTCTTACACTGTATGCCTCTCACTAATGTTTTCCTTACTTTTCAGTTGAGGAAATGCAGGTTAAGTTACTTTTTCAGGCTCATAAATATTGGAAAATAGAGCCTTGCTTTCTCCCTCTTGAACACTTTCTACCTTTGATATATGGCTTTTGTGTTCATCAGCAGTAGCTGTTCCTCTCAGCCCGAGGCTTTGGCCAAATTTTTAGTCCACTATGAATTCTCTGTTATGGCTGTATCTGTGTCTTAAGCCTGCTTAGGCCTGGAATTTTGAGCTTTGAGTAAAAACTGTTTCTAAAATGAGTTCATTATCTTTGTCCGCAAATTGGCTGTCCTTTATAAACCCTTCCACTTAACAGGTGGATAACCATTTTCCTCGTCGTTGATATACACTGAAGCACATTTAACGTCTCCCATTCCTGTCTTCCACGTCTATTAGTCCTCCGTGTCTGTGGAATCTTTTAAGTGTCTGATTGCCTCCATTGTCACGAATGGATTTCATCTCTCAAACCCTCACTCCAGCGATCTCCTCTTAAACTTTGAATTCTGTGTGCTGTCTCTCCAACAGTCAGTCCACCATTTTAACCAAACATTGCAGTCATGTGAAATGACGTACCCAAACCAAGATGCCCAGCTAGACAGCCCTAGCTGCCATCTATCATGTCACCATTTGTCTGAAATGTTGCATCTCTGTACTGACTTGTGCCATTCCTTGGGGTTAGGTAGATGGGAAATAGGAGAAGGATCTTGGCTCAGCCTTCCTGAATCCTCCAGTGCCTGGTACTTGCAGTAGGCACCTAGGCAGTACCTACATATTTGATTTCATAACAGTTTATGGCCATTCTACAAATTACTAGTAACTTTGAATAGAGTGTTGCAATTAAAACTGAAGAGGGCCAATAAAAATCAACGAAAACATCTCCATATTCAGTTTGGTTGCTGACCTCAACATTTTTCTTCTTTGTATGCTTTTTTTTGTGTGTACTGTTTTGCTTGCTTTCTTTCCCTCCCTCCCTCCCTCCTTCCCTCCCTCCTTTCCTTCCTCCTTCCTCCCTCCCTCTCTCCCTCCTTCTCTACTGGATTTTGGAATCAGGCCCTTCAACTTGTTATGCAGATGAACATACTCAGCCCTTATTTGATTTAGTTATTTCTCAGATAGGGTCCTCTGTTTTTACCTGGAACCAGCCTCAAAGATCCTTTTACCTAGAACTTCCAGGGGGCTTGCCACCATGCCTGCCTTACTAATTGAGATGGAGTCTAACATTTTTGTGTAGCCAGGATTACAGAGGTATGCTACCACTCCTGGCTGCTCTGTGGTATATAATGCTTATGCAGCTCCCTGAGATAAATAGATGAGGGACTATTATATTTAATGCTACAGTTTAAATGAGGTATATTCACGGATTAATTTTTTTTTTTTTTTGCCAGTCCTGGGCTTAAGGTCAAGGCCTGAGCACTGTCCTTGGACTTTCGCAAAGCTAGAGCTCTACCACTTGAGCCTCAGCATCACTTCCAGCTTTTTTTCTATGTATGTGGTATCGAGGAATTGAACCTGGGTCTTCTTGCATGCTAAGTAAGCACTCTACCACTAGGCCAAACTCCTGGCCCCTCATGGAATAAATTTTTATAAGTCAAAAGTTTAATCCTAAGGAAGATAAGTGACTAATCCATATTCACTTGCTTAGTATTTGGCATAGTAGACAGGACTACACTTAAGGTCTTTCACCTGATTCTGGTCTTCTTCTAGTGCCTTCTCTGTCAGTTGCTAGAATATATAGCCTGCCAACTGAATTGCTGGATTGTATTGCTGCTGCTGCTCCTCTTCCTCCCCCCTTCCTTCTTCCTCTCCTCTTCCTCTTCCTCCTTCATAGTAGAAAGGGCCTGGCTCTGTCCCTGAGCTATTTTTGCTCAAGGCTAGCACTCTATCACTTTGAACCACAGAGCCACTTCCAGTTTCTCATGGTGGTTGATTGGAGATAAGAGTCTTATAAACTTTCTTGCCATGGATGGCTTTGAACTGTGATCCTTAAATCTCAACCTCTTGAGTAATTACAGGCAGGAGCCAATGTCCATGGCTTTGCTGCTGTTTTTTTTTTTCTCCCCCAGTCCAGGGCTTGGGCTCAGGGCCTGAGCCCTGTCCTCGGACTTTCTCAAGGCTAGAGCTCTACCACTTGAGCTTCAGCACCACTTCCGGCTTTTTTCAATGTATGTGGTACTGAGGAATCGAACCCAGGTCTTCGTTCATACTAGGCTAGCACTCTACCATTAGGCCAAACTAATTACTGGCCCCTGCTGCTGTTTTTTTAACCAATCAGATGATGATGGTATGGTGAAAAATGACAACAGAAAAGCCAGAAACATGGTAAGAGACATAGAGATGTTTTAGCCTCTCACAACTATTCCACTGACAGTATTTTGTTAATTGTTTATGAAGTAGTAGTCTACAAAAGATAGATCTTGCATAAGACATGCTTTTGCCTCAGTCCTTTTCCTGGTAATATAGTCACTGTCAGGGACAAAAAGTGCCTGATTGTACTCTGTTTGTCATGTAGGTGGGAGGGAAAGAGGGAGAGAGCTGAGTTGAACTGAAGCAGAGCTTTTTACAGCTCTATTGTTCTAGAGATCAGAGCACAATTATGCGCCATCTTCCATCAACCTCTCTACCTCAGACACCCCAGCCACCTCCTCCTCCTGGTACTTGTGCTTCCACTCCCTCGACAGAAAGCCATCCAGTCCCAGGGGGAGAAAAAGGAAATGCTGCCTCTTCTCTGGACCTCATAGACTCAAGGTCCTGCTTTTTTAACTGCTAATCCATTTTAATAAAATTTGGGCCTTTGGTATCTTTTCTAGATGTTTCTTTTCCACCTGTGGGAAACCAGTAATACAACTTTAACAATATAGGCACTGTAACTTACATATGCAATGTCATTATGATATTATCTTGAAGCATTCTGTGAGTCGAGAAAGCATAGGAAATGTTTATTTCACACAATATCTCACTGCCAGCTCTAAGGGTGTATTTACCAATAGAAGTTTTTTTTTTTTTTTTTTTTTTTTTTTTTAATGGAGCTGGCAATGAAACTCTACCACTGGCCTACGTCCTCAACCCAACCCAAGTTCTGGATCTCTACATCATGTCAACAGTGTTTTTTTTTGTTTTGTTTTTTATAAAAACATAGTTATTGGATAATTTGGCCATAAATTTGTAGATTACAGTTCATCCATTGGCTTCATGCCTAATGAAAGTTTAAATTTGTATATGTAAAATTTGCCATATATCTTCTTGCCTTTAGGTACTTGCAAAAACTCAAACTACAAGCCAAAATGTGTGAAAAACTTTCAACTTTTTTTTTGGTAGTACTTGGATTTGAACTCAGCTTGCTAGGCAGTTCCTCAACCATTTGAACCACACCCGCAGTTCAAAACCACCCTTTCACAGTCCCTGAGCAATATGTTGGTTGGTTAACAGGTGGAGGCAAAGGATGTGAGAACATTTTGTTGGAAAATGGTAGGATGACATAACAGATGTTAGTTAAGATGTGAGTTACAGTCACATCTCCACTCTCGACATCCTAACTTGTCTGCGGGTCCCAGCTTCTAAATGTGTGGTGATTTGGAAAGAGTAGGAAAAAAAAAAAGGAGGAGAAATACAGTAATGGGAAACTTTTTGAGCATGGATGGTGACTTTGCAAACAACAGCTACTGATGTGAACTTGGCAGAGATTTATGAGTACAGGTGGGGTGAGTCACTGCATACAGGGGAGTCTTGCAGCTTCTGAGGTGAATGCAGAGAGCGGAGAGCAGAGCTGGTAGCTACGAAGGAGCCCAGTGTTTATGTTCTGATTTGGACCTTGCCTTTGGTCCTCCATGAGATTTTGCAGTAGTATCATCTGCATGAATTGTTTCTATCAGGAAACTCTGAAAATATGTTTTCTCCAGTGCTCTTTCTCAATCTTGTATGATCGCCTTGGGGTGGGAGGTGAGCGGGTGATGGGGTGGGGTGGGTGACATCACCTGTTGTTGTTTTAAATCGTGCAGAGCAGCTCTCCCTGGGAGATGCTATCATTCTCAGAATCAGAGTTCTGAAAATAGTTCTGAAAAGAGCTTGTCTGATTTCATGTTTATGCATAAGGTAAAAAAATTGCTTGGGCTCATTTGGTGTTTACCGAGCCTCTCCATTGGAAATCACTGTTCCAAAGTAACTAATAAATATCTAGTAACTAACAAATTATTCCTCATTTCTAAGATGTCCCTGGAATTGGTGGCTCACACTTAACAATCCTAGCTACTCAGGAGGCTGAAATCTAAGCATGTCAAGTTTGAAGCCAGCTTGGGCAGAGCAGTCCTCTAGATGCTATCTCCATTTAACCAGGAAAAGTGGCTCAGGTGGTAGAGTGCCAGTGGTGAGAAAGCAAGCTGAGAAATCCCTGGGTTCAAACCCGGGGGATTAAACCTGTTGCAACAGGTTTAAAAGTTCTGCTTTGTCATAAAGTCTCGACCATTTGAGGAAAACAACCTTGTTAACAATTACTTTCCTCTTCAGAATTTTAGTTAATGTCATTAGTGTGTGTGGTCTTCTTGGGCCATCAGACAAAAAGTCATCTCAGCTGAGAAGACAGCCTTTTCCTCCAAGGCAGTCTTGGAGGAAGTTTGTTTGTTTGTTTGTTTTTATGTCTTAGGAAGTCTGTAAATTGGAATCCAAGCCTTAAAACCGCAACTCTGCTTGAATAAAAATGGGCTGCTCAGATAAGACTGCTTGGACTACTTGTAGATTGAGAGTTGGAGAAAGAATTCTAAGGTAAAATGTAGCTTGAGAGGAAAGTGCCTTTTTTTTTTTTTGGTCTGTCGGTCGTGGGACTTGAACTTTGGGCCTGGGAGTTGTCCCTGAGCTCTTCAGCTCAAGTCCACTGCCCTACCCCAGGGCCACTTCTGGTTTTCTAGTGGTTACTTAGAGATAAGAGTTTCATGGTATTTAGTGCCTGGACTGGCTTTCAATTGCGATCCTCAGATCTTAGTCTCCAGGAGTAGCTAGGATGGATTACAGGTGAGAGCCACTGTATCCGGTAAGTGTCTCCTTTTGATGCTTTTTGTTTTTTGGTGTTTTGTTTTGTTTTGCTAGTCCTAGGGCTTGAATTCAGGACCTGAGCTCTGTCCTTTGGTTATCTCAAGGCTAGAGCTCCACCACTTGAGTCACAGTCCCACCTCCAGCTTTTTCTATGTATGTGGTACCAAAGAATAGAACCTGGGTCTTCATGCATGTTAGACAAGCATTCTATCAGCAGGTCAAACTCCCAGCCCCTGTGGCTTTTTTTTTTTTTTTTGAGGGGGAGGGATGCCAGTCCTGGAGCTTGGACCTCTACCTCGTTGCTGCCCCTGAGCTTTTGTGCTCAAGGGTAGCGTTCTACCATTTGAGCCACAGCCCCACTTCCGAGTTTTGTGTGTGTGTTGGGGGGAGGAAGGGTACTGAATTGGAGATAAGAGTGTCATGGACTTGCTGCCCATGTTGGCTTCAAATCCTGATCCCCAGATCTCAGCCTCCTGAGTGCTGAGATTACAAGCGTGAGCTACCTGAGATCCCAGTCCTCTGGCTAAAAGGCCCTTGGCTTCAGCAGGGAAGTGGAGAGAGGTGTAACCCAGGGTTACTGCTGTAACTTGGGGCAATCCTTTGCCTCCCACTTAGCCACGTGCTGCTCCTGTCTGCACATTTTTCCCATCTATAGTTTTAGAATGATGCATCGTTTTCAGTTACTCAGCTCCGCTGGGTGAGAGATGGCTAACACAAAGCCACATAGGAAATGGGAAATTAAGGAAAGGGCATTAGGGTTGAAAATAGCCCTGTGCAGCAGGGGTGCTGTGTTTGTAAGTGGCTCTCTGCATAAGGAACACTTAAAAAGGAAGCTCACTGTTATTTCTTACTCTTTTAGGTCTTTGAATAAAGTCTTTGTTGAGTTTCGGGAGCACATAAAAGAAAAAACAAATGCAAGAGCTTATAGAATAACTTTTAAGAGAACCCACCCGTATGGACATCGACTGCTGTATGGCAGCGCCTTACAGTTAATACTGTAAGGCTGCAAGTTTTAGTCTCTTAATTTTTTAAGCAAATATGGTAACTTGGACTTTGAACATTGAAAACACCTCCTGTGATATTTTTTTCTCATAATGTTTTCCTCTGTTTGGATCTAGGAATTATAAAAGTGTAGGGGAGATGGGTAAGTATTATCTTGTTGTCTCTGTCAGCATATAGTGTTCCAGGAACAGGAAGTTTGTGTGGGCTCCATATCCTTTCCCCAGCTTTCCTACTGTTTCTAGTTTGAAGGAGGATAGTGGTCTTGTGCTATAAAATGCTTCTCCACTTGTGTGCTACTGTGGATTTTGCCTTTTGGCATCTCAGTCCCCACATACATACCCCTCAGGTGCTAGCTAGAGTTCCTCCTTTCTCTCACACTGAGGATTGAAAACCCAGGATATTGCACTTGCTAGGCAGGCCCTTTACTACTGAGCTACATCCCAGGCCCAAGGACCTGAGACTCTTTATCTCCACTTAACCTCTAGAAAATGGGAAGTGGGGCTTGGCTCAAGGGTAGGGTGGTAGCTGAAGAGCTCAAGGACAGTGCCATGCTGAGTTCAAGCCCCATGACCTACCCCCCCCCAAAAAAAAAATCCAAGTAGAAATAACATAGAATTTCTGTCTTTTTTTTTTTTTTTGGTGGTGATGGGAGGGTAATGGTCTGAGAGCTTAAATTTAGGACCACATGCTCTTGCTTGGCTTCTTTGCTCAAGGCTGAAAGTCTACCATTTGAACCACACTTCAATTTCAGTTTTATTTTTATTTTTTATTTTTGAACTACAATCCTCAGATCCCAGTCTCCTGAGTAGTCATGAGCTACTGGCACCCAGCTAAGGGAACTGTTTTATTCATTGATAGATTCTAAGTGCTTTGAAAACAGTCATTAGTAAATGATCGAGACTAAAACATTGCTGAATGAATTATCAAATGACAATATAGTATTTTAAAGAAAGGAAATGTAGCAGTGCATGTATACTTGCTAGCACACTTTTTTCCCCCTAGGTCTTGAACTCAGTTCCTGGACTCTGTCTCTCTGAGCTTGTGTCCTTAAGGCTAGCCACTTGAGCTGAAGCTGGGGGGTCTTCCTGTCTAGGCTAGCTTCAAACCACAATCCCCTGAGCTTAGTCTCCTAAGTAGAAGTATAAGTGTGAGCCATCAGTGCCTGGCACAAATGTTTTTTAAGGCTGAATTTGGCACTTTGATTTTTTTTGAAATAATTTTCTTGAGAAATAATTTAAACAGTAAAAATCTGCCAATTATATAAGGGAACTAAAGAGAGACTTATTAGAGGAAGAGATAAAATGGCAAAGAGACATATGAGAAAATGCTCATCATCTACAGTCATAAAGGAAATGCAACTGAAAACAATCGTTAAGAGGCTGGGAGTTTGGCCTAGTGGTAGAGTGCTTGTCTACCATGCACCAAGACACAGGTTTGTTTCCTCAATACCACATACACAGAAAAAGCTAGAAGTGGTGCTGTGGCTCAAATGGTAGAGTACTGGCCTCGAGGAATGCCCAAGGACAATGCTTAGGTCCTGAGTCCATGCCCCAGGACTGGCAAAAACAAAAACAAAAAAATGACCCCCCCCAAAAACAATAACAAAAAACACCTTAAGATACCACCTTAATCCAATCAGAATGGCCAATATTCTGAACTCAGACAACAAATGCTGGTGGGGATGTGAAAAAGAGGAACCCCACTGCACTGCTGGTGGGAATGTAAACTAGTACAACCACTCTGGAAGGCAGTTTGAAGGTTCCTGAAAAAGCTAAAAATAGACCTTCCCTACGACCTAGCCATACCACTCCTAGGCATCTACCCTGAGTATTGTAACCCAGGATATGATAAGGACACCTGCTCAGCCATGTTCATCACTATTCACAATAGCCAAGGGATGGAAACAACCCAAATGCCCCACTACAGATGAATGAATATAAAAATGTGGTACATATACACAATGGATTTGTACCTAGCCATCAGATAAGATAAAATAATGGCATTCACTGGGAAGTGGATGAAACTAGAGCAAATTGTGTTGAATAGATAAGCCAACCAAAGGAACAAAAGGCGCATGGTCTCCTTGATATGTGGATATTAGACCCAAACAGTACAAGAGCGTTGACTCAGTATTAAGGTATTCAGGGTCATTGACATGAACTTGGAGATATAAATATAACTATGCAGACATATAAATCTATATGGGATACATATTTTATAGACATTTGATATACAATTGGATATGTATCTATGATATATAAACTCTCAGCTTAATTTTAATTTTGTTCTTAAATTTATGTGCCAGTGATTGCATATAGAGATTCCATTCTTGAATACTTGTTTGTTAAACTTGACATTTGAAATATGATGTAAAAATCAGAGTTAATACAATATTTTAATAAAAAAATCTGCCCATTATAATTGCATAATTGAAAGATTTTTTAAACTAAATTTTCAGAGTTAGGTAGCCATTACCTCAAAATTTTCTCTTGTGCTCAGCAATTTGAGGTAATAGCTACCTAACTCTGAAAATTTAGTTTAAAAAATCTCCCTCCATACCCCATTGTTAATGTTAACACTAACAATGGTTCCCAGATCTTACAACACTACTAATGCCACTTGTACTTGTGTATAAGTAAATTTAAGTATGAAATTAAGTATCTTTTGTTTCGTTTAGGAAATATTATTAAGCATGGATGTTGAGTCACGTTTGTTGTGCTCTTTCTTACCCAACTTTACCACTTACCAAGTTACCCAAACTTATTTTCCTCAGTGTCTTCCTCAATTAAATGGGGTCAGTAATGGCAGTTGGCATACAGACTTGTAAGAATTATAAATAATGAATGTATAATGTTACATACAGTGATTACTTGAAAAATACTCAGTGTTAACATTAGCTAGCATGGCTTGTACCTTATTAGTGTAGGTCCAAAATATATGGGATAAGTCTCCTTGCAGCTAGAGGAAAAAATTTAAATTGGATTCTAATGTCTGAAGTCTGTAAGGTATGATCCTGCTTTTGCTGTTGTCTTGTTTTTTTTTTTTGTTTTGTTTTGTTTTTTTTTTTTAGAACAGCATAGCAAATTGAAAAAGCAAGTTTATTTCCAACAGATCATTTTCTAGTATTTTTGTTTGAAGCTATCTGCTAAACTACTTTTTCTGTGTTTTCTGCATTCCTATTTGACAGAATCTTGATGCCAGGGAGGTAATTACCCTTTAAAAAAAGAAAACAAAACATAATGACCATCAGAAAGTATTCTGAATTGTGTCTTAATCTTCCATGCGGCTAGCCTTTCAAGTGAGACTTCCTCTAAGTGGGCAGGGGAGGGAGGCAGTTAATTTACCTCTTGTAGCTTGACAAGCCAGAAAGAAATTATCTTTAATAAGATCTTCTGTTTTTGTTCTTTTCTTTTATATACAGATGCACAAAGCAGGGTCATCCGAAGCCTCTCGATTCAAAAGATGATAATACTGAAAAACACTGCCCAGTGACAGTGAATCCTTGGCACATGAAGAAAGCTTTTAAAGTCATGAACGAATTAAGAAGGTATCAGCTCACTATATGTAACTGTGGGTCTTTGTCTTTTAGTTTTCAGTTTGTAGCAAATAAAAATCCCTCCTCTAGTGTTCTTTGATAGGAGAATGTGAAAAGTTTTTTTCTGCAGGTAATTTTTTAAGTATGAAGAAAGAGTGTGTAGTAATTTATAGAAGTATAGATGGAATAATATTTCTCTGTCCAATATGGTAGCCTCTAGTCAACTTGGACCTAGTCTGAATTGAGACATTGTATAACAAAAAAAAGATTGCAAAATAAATATTACATGCTAAAATGATCCTGTACTGGACATTTGGTGTTAAGTGGATTATATTATTAAAGTTACTTTTATATCTTTCTTCTTAATATAGGTATTAGAAAATTGTGACATGATATTTTATTCTCATTAGATAAAGGCTTTAAAGGTACAAAGAATATGGAAAGAAGAAAGACTGTAAATCTCTTTTTTGGTGGGACTTAAACTCTGGGCCTGGGCTCTGTCCCTAATCTCTTTACCTCAAGGCTAGTGCTCTACCACTTTGATCCACAGCACCACTTCTGATTTTTGAGTGGATAATAAGAGGTAAGAGTCTTGTGGACTTTCCATTCCTGGGCTGGCTTTGAACCGTGATCTCAGATCTCAGCCTCCTGAGTAGCTAGGATTATAGGCGTAAGCCACCAGCACCCACTGTGAGCCCTTTTTTTTGGTGGTAGTAGTGGTGGTGGTGGTAGTTTCAGTCCGTTTGGGAAGTATTCATCTAGGTGATGCATAAGTAATTCTCATGTATGTTAAGAACCATTGTAACATGCTGGGTTTGGTGGTGCATACCTATTATAATCACAACACTTCGGAGGCTTAGGCAGGAGAATTTTGTGTTTGAGTACAAATATTGTGAGACCCTGCCTAAAGAAAAAAAAACAGTTCATTTGAATAATTAGAAATTAAAAGACTATAGCACTGTCCTTGGGCTTTCCTCAAGGCTAGATCTAGCTCTACTACTTGAGCCATAACATCATCTCGGCTTTTCTATGTGTATGGTACCAAGGAACTGAACCTGGCTGTTCGTGCATGCTAGGTAAGCACTCTACCACTAGGCCAAACCTCCGACCAGCTATACATATATATATATATATATGTATAGCTTTTTTTTGGTGGTGGTGGTGGTAGGACTTGAATTCAGGGCCTGGGCACTGTCCCTGAGCTTTTATTACCAAGTGGTATACCACTTTGAGCCACAGTGTCACTTCTGGTTTTCTGATGGTTAATTGGAGATGAATCTCTTAGACTTTCCTATCTTGGCTGGCTTTGAACTGTGATTCTAAGATCTTAGCACCCAAAGTAACTAGGCTTACAGGCATCCAACAAAAGGACATTGTATTTATTAGGGATCTTTGTGTTGTTTCCTTAGCAGCATATGAAAGGTTTTTTTCCCTCCAGCATTCATTCCTATTGTGAGAGTACTTTGTGTACATTCACTCAAAATATTGAGAGCTTAGTTAGGAGGAACTGGTAAGATTTCTCTTCATCTTGCTTTAGGTCTTCTTAAAAGCTCACTCTTGTGGTGTTTATGTGTTTTGGTGCTAGAGATACAGCGATGGTCCCTAGTGGGCTTGATTGCTCTCCTGGTGGGGCTCCTAGTTGACTTCTGGAAGGGAAGAATCACAGAAATGATTTCTGTAAGTTAGTTGTAATGGCAGTGAGGAGGGCTACTTGGTGCATGAAGGTGGTCAGAAAGGATTCCCTGAGGAGACAAAAAGGTTGTGTGGAGATCTGGGTGGACGTAGAGGCAGGGGGATGCATTCAGCATGGAAGATAATGTTGAAAGCGTAGAGAATGGCAGTACCTTGATTGTGAAGGGAAGGAATGGTCTTCCCAGGGGGTCAGTGGAGTACAAGACTGTCTGCCAGGAGATGGATCCCAGATGGGTAAGTGAAGGCTGACAGACTTAGAGTCTCACAGTTTTGGTTTTGATCAGGTGTGCCCTTGAGGGGAAACTGTTGGAGAGGTGTTTTTTCAATTAATTTTTTATTGTTATTATAAAGGTGATAATTTTTTATTTTTTTACTTTTATTTTTTATTGTAATTAATAAAAGGGTTACATGATATTTGCCAGATAAAAGGTGCATTAATTCACATACATTGATACCCTTTCACATGTCTTGGTACCCATTACCCTCCCCCCACCCAATTTTTTATTTTTATTATAAAGGTGATGTATTGAAGGGTTAGATTTAAGTAAGTCAGATAATGAGTACATTTCTTTTTTAACCATGCCACCCCTTCCTTGCACTCTCCCAGTTTTTCTCTCCCAACCACACCCACAAGATGTGTAGTTTGTTTTCAACATAGCATCTAGTGAGGACTACTGTGGCATTGGTGTGCATCCCCTCCCCCTCCCTAAGTGTTGGAGAGTTTCTTTTTTCTTTTTTTTCTTTTTCTTTCTTTTTTTTTTTTTTTTTTTGTGGGTCATGGGGCTTGAACTTGGCCTGGGTGCTGTCCCTGAGCTCTTCAGCCCAAGGCTACCACCCTACTCTTGAGCCACAGCACCACTTCCTGTTTTCTAGAAGTTAATTGGAGATGAGACTCTCAGGTCCTTTTGTGCCCGGGCTAGCTTTGAACCTTGATCCTCAGATCTCCACCTTCTGAGTAGCTAGGATTACAGGTGTGAGCCACTGTGCCTGACAATGTTGGTGAGGATCAAGCAGTTTGTAAAGATTTTAATGTGCTGTGATCAGATGAGTATTCTTAACAAAATACACTGACTACAGCTTGAGGAATGGGTTGGAAAGGGATGAAAAGATAGTTAAACTGAATGTTGGATCACTTGCATTATTTCTTAGTATTGTAGTTTTTTGGATTTTGGGAGGATGTGTAGCTGGAGGAATCCCAGCAGGTCTGGTCTGGGTTATTTTCAGAGTGGATCTCAAAGTGTAGCCTAGGCTGACCTTGAGATCAAGATTACATCTGAGTGGTGGAATTCTACCGTGAGGAGTACATGGACCACCATGCTTGGCTGTTTCAGCTTTATATCCTTGTTGTGATTGCTGTTGTGGAAAATAAACTGCAGTGTTTTCTAAATGGGACTTAAAGACAAATAAATTATCTGGTTATTTGACATCTTTAATAGTCCTCCCCCTGTGTTTGATTGTATGGGGGTTAAAGGTTTTAGGATTGTTTGGGTTGCTTGTTTGGCTGGTCATCGGTCACTTGAGTCACTGCTTCAGCTGACATTTTAGAAATGGAGTCTTGTGAACTTTTTTGCTGGGGCTGGCTTTAACCTACAGTCCTCTAAATCTCAGCCTCCTCAGGAGCTAGCATTACCTGAGCCACTGATGCTCAGTATCCTTTTTTTTTTTTTTTTTCCTCTTTGAAGAGACGAGGGCAGTGGGAGGGGGGGGTAGACTGATTCTTAGCAGGACAGCTCATGTTTTCTGCCAACTCCCGTGAAGCTGGGGTAGCTTGGACTTTTCTCTCTGCTGTGGTCTCTTGACCTAGATCTGACTCATTAAGCCACAGGGACATAATATCTACTCCTTCCCCTGTGGTGAATGCCTGGGTACTGGATTGTCTTTCTGGCCTTGCGCCAATTGTCTTACATCTTGGAGCCTGGACTGTGAAGTAGAGAGTGGACAGAATTGTGTTTAAGATTCTTTATCTTACTCTGTGGGTCTCTGACCCCCCCCCACCTGACCCCCCGCCTTTACCTGCAAAGTCTTATGGTACCCTTTCTTCTGTCCCAGGATTATTTAGCTCTAGTCATCATTTACCTGTCCCATGTTGGGGATAGACTGTATGATTCAAGGGGCTGAAAAATAGTAATAGTACTTCTTTTCCATACTATACCAAGGCTGACAGTTGATTTTCAAAACAAGTGTTGTGAGCTTGCTAGGCCACCACTACCACTTGAGCCATACTCTAGCTCTAAACAAAGAATAACTTGAATAGTTGGAGTGTTACTGATCTGTAACTAGTACTATATGAATTCATTACATAATAGTGGTTTTTAATTTTTTTGGCTAGTTTTTATTTATTTATTTTTTGTGCTGGTACTCAGGCTTGAACTCAGGACCTGGGCGCTGTCTCTTAGCTTTTTGTTGTTGTTGTTGTTCAAAGCTGGTGCTCTTCTAGTTAAGCCACAGCTCCACCTCTGGCTTTTTGTTTGTTAATTAGAGATGAAAGAGTCTCATGGACTTTCCTGGGCTGTCTTTGAATTGCAGTTCTCAGATCTAAGAAACTGTCTTGGGCCCATGAGAACCTTTTTTTTTTTTCTTTTTTTTTTTTTAAATATTTCTCTTTTTCTTCTTTCTCTTTGTAGCTAATTTGTGTAATTCTTAAAAAAAAATAAATCTGTAGAAGCCTATTCTTTGCATAGCTGAAAGTCATTCATTATTCCTTGTCCTTGCATCAACTTCCTGTTGCCAGGGAGGGTTAGCTGGAATTGGTTTCCTGCCTTCTGGGAAGGGAAAGGTTCTTTGTCCCCACTGCTTTGCTCTTGAGCTCTCACCATAAAGTGCAGGCGTAGCAGCTGTACCTGGAGAACCTTTGGCTCATGAACCTCTGGCTGGTAGGGGAAGTCACTTTCAATTGTAGTTGGTGTAAGTTGCAGTTGTGGGAATACAGGTGGGAGGACAGGAGTTCCACGTGAGGTTAAGTTGAAGTTAAAGTTCTTTCTTTCTTTTTTTTTTTTTTGCCCGGCCTGGGCTTAAGCTCAGGGCCTGAGGACTGTCCTTGGACTTTCTCAGGGCTAGAACTCTACCACTTGAGCCTCAGCACCACTTCTGGCTTTTTCTAAGTATATGGTACCAAGGAATCGAACCCGGGTCTTCGTGCATGCTAGGCAAGCACTCTACCACTAGGCCAAACTCCCAGCCCGAAGTTAAAATTCTTTCATAGACAAAAAACATGGCATCTTACTTACTGTTTGCCTAACCAAATTATATTTTGAATCAGGAAGCTCTAGAACCATAGCTCTGTATTTTAGCCCAGTCTGAGCTGGAATAATGGAAAATTATTTAGTTAAAAAGCATTGCAGTCATTTCTGTTTAGTATTTTTATTCCCTGTTGGTGAGCAGCTGGTTATCCTTTGGAATCAGCTTGCATGCTTGAAAGGTTGACTGGGATCCAAGAACAGTGTCAGACTTGCCCAGCATCCTTTTTGTATCTAGACAGCTGTGGAGACAATCGAAAAGAGGGTGGGGTAGTGGCTTTTGTGCTTCGTGTAGATACTGAAAAGGAAGATCAAAGGAGAATCTTCAGTGGCCACTGAAGTGGGCCCTGCTGGAATCTGATGGGTATTCAGTAAGGCTGGGGGGGAGGGGGGGGCAGACAGTGGAGGCCTTTCTCATTCTAACTGCACAAGCAGGGGATGGCATGATCTAACTGCTAAATAACATAAATCAAGTGTTGCTGGAAACTATTTAGAAAAGGTTAGCACACAAGAGGACAGAATTGTGCCCAGGAGAGTAGTGTGATGAACTTGAAACTGGAAATCAGGTTGCACTGAGCCGTGGAATTCATGAAAAGTTTTTTTTTGTAAATATGTTTTTATTGTTAGTATTAAGGTGTTGTACAGAGGAGTTACCATTTTATAAGTCAGGTAATGACTGCATTTCTTTTTGGGCAGTGCCACCCTGTCCTTTGCTACATGGAGTGTTTTTGAGAATGGAATAGTGTGGTTAAGACTAGGGATATTGGGGAAGCAACTTACCAGAGCTAGAGAAAGATGGCTGTAGGTCAGGGTTACATGTCTGGCAGGAAATGCAGCTCTTTCCGCAAACTTAGATGAGGAGAATGTTTTGTTTTGTTTTGTTTTAAATCATTAATGTCCAAACAAACCAATAGATCCTTATAGATCCCTCCCTCCTTTCTTCTCTTCCTTCTTCCCTTCCCTCCCTCCCCCCTCCCTCCCCCCTCCCTCTCATTTGTACCATACCTCCAGGCCTTTAGACTTAGTTATTTTTCAGGTAACTTTTTGTTTGGGCTGCCTGCAGACCTTAGACCTCCTACTTGTGGTGCCCATTTATCTGAGAGTACATATGTGTGCCAGCAGGCCAGTTTTGTTCTTTGAGAAAGAGTTTTCCTAATTAACATTTTGCCCAAACTGGCCTCAAACAATAATCCTCTCTTCTTTGCCTCCCAAGTAAGTGGAATTACAGGTATGAATCTCCATTCCCTGCCCTAAATTGACAGGTTTGTGAGAGAACCAAGAAAGAAACTATCAAAAAAGAAGTATTGTTTTAAAACAAATTTTAAAAGTAAAAACTTTTTTTTTCTGGAATTTAGGAATCTATTTGATGTTTAAAAATTTCACTGAGGGTATCAATGTATGTGAATTAATGCACCTTCTATCTGGCAAATATCATGTAACCCTTTTATTAATTACAATAAGAAATATAAAAAAAGATCTACAAAAAATAAATAAATAAATAAATAAATAAATAAAAATTTCAGTGATGCAGACTGGGAGTTTTACCTAGTGGTAGAGTGCACAAAGACTCAGATTTGATTCTTCAGTACCACATACATAGGGGGGGAAAAAAAGCCAGAAGTGGTGCTGTGGCTCAAGTAGTGGAGCTCTAGCCTTGAGAAAACCCAAGGACAGTGCTCAGGCCCTGAGCTCAGGCTCAGGATTAGCCATATGTAATAATAAAAGACCCCGTATAGCAAAAACAATTCTTAGCAGAAAGAACAGTGCAGGAGGAATTTCAATACCAAACTTTAGACTCTATTACAGAGCTATAGTGACCAAAACAGCTTAGTACTGGCTCAGGAACAGGCCTGAAGAACAATGGAATAGAACTTAGGACCCAGATATTAACCCACAGACCTATGGCCACCTAAACTTTGATAAGGGAGCCAAAAAAAAATAGAATGGAAGAAAGACAGCCTCTTCAACAAGTGGTACTGGCAGAACTGGTTAAGCACCTGCAGACAAATAAAGTTGGATCTTTTTTTGTCACCCTGCATCAGGATTAACTCCAAATGGATCAAAGACCTCAAACTTTACAAGAAGGAATAGGAGATACACTAGGTCTCCTTGGTACAGGTTGAAACTTTCTTAATAAGGAACAAGAAACACAACAAATCAGAGAAAGTCTGGAAAAGTAGGACTGCATTAGACTGCAGAGCTTTTGTATAGCAAAGAACATAGCTAGCAAATTAACTAGAAAGCCTACAGAGTGGGAGAAGGTCTTCACTAACCATACAACGGACAAAGGCCTCATATCTAAAATATATCAACAGCTCAAAAAATTGAATCACTCCAAAACTAATCTCCAAAGAAACAACCATCCCATTAAAAGATGGGCCAAAGACTTAAAGAAAGTCTTCTCTGAAGAAGAAAAAAGAATGGCCAATAGACACATGAAGAAATGCTCACATCTCTGGCCATGAAAGAAATGCAAATCAAAACAACTCTAAGATTCCACCTCACTCCAGTTAGAATGGCCAGGATCAAGAAAATTAATAATAACAGTTGCTAGAGCGGATGTGGCCAGAGAGATCACTACTACACTGTTGGTGGAAGTGCAAACTCGTTCAACCACTATGGAAAGCAGTATGACAATGCCTCAAAAGGCTAAACATAGAACTCCCCTTTGACCCAGCAATTCCACTACTTGGCATTTACCCAACCATCCAGAAACAAGGACATACTAAAGCCACCAGCACACCAATGTTCATTGCAGCACTATTTACCATAGCAAAGATATGGAACCAACCCAGATGTCCCCCAGTTGATGAGTGGATCAACAAAGTGTGGTATTTATACACAATGGAATTCTATGCTGCTGTCAGAAAGAATGACATCATCCGATTTGTAAGGAAATGGAAAGACTTAGAAAAAAATCATATTAAGTGAAGTAAGCCAGACTCAAAGAAACATAGGCTCAATGGTTTCCCTCATTTGTCATAATCAGTAGAAACCTTGGGCTCTCCTAGCAGAGATTTATAGTAGAACAAACCTAGGTACATAAGGCCATACAGTATGATGCTAAATGAAAGGACCTCCAGGATATAGAAACAAAAGCCATATAATGAGTGATTGTTGTTCTTAATGTACTATGTTATCTCTCATCTCTTTTGCTGTCCCTTGGTTATCTCATATTGTTATAGTATTTCACCTTCTTATCTGATACATTGGATACATGCGTATTTGGTCATTTGAAATTGGATAGGGGAGTGAGGGAAAACAAGATGAGGGGCAGGGGTGGGGGAAGGGAAATGGGGACCAAGACATGAGAAAGGGTATCAATGTATGTGAAGTAATGCACCTTCTATCTGGTGAATATAATGTAACCCTTCTATTAATTACAATAAAATATATGGAAAAAATCAACAATGCAACTGATTGATACTACTAAAGAAATGGTACGAACTTGAAGTGATGAATATGTTAATTAGCCTAATGTAATTGCCTTACATTATATGTACAAATCATGATATGACTGTAATATGACGATAATTTATAGTGAAATAAAAAGTGGATTTCCTTTTTGGGGAGGGAGGTGGGGGGAGTGGGGATTGGTCATGGGGCTTGAATTGTGGAGCTGGGCGCTGTTCCTGAGCTCTTTAGCTCAAGGCTATTGCTCTACCACCTGAGCCACAACACTACTTCCAGTTTTTTGGAGATAAGAATCTCATAGACTTTCTTGTGCCTGGGCTGGCTTTGACCCTCGATCCTCAGATCTCAGCTTCCTGAGCAGCTAGATTACAGCGACTTGCTTGGATTGTCCTTTATAAATAAATGTATTATTAGAGACAACTAAATGATTTTATTTAGAAGGAATGTACTTTTGTTCCTTAAGTTATATTTAAGAGTTGAAAGTGGTCTGTAAGGCCAAATCGTGATTCACCTGTATTCTGGTGTTTACCTGTGTCTTACATAATCCCCATTGAGCTGCCGAGACTGAACAGCAGTTGTGACAGTACAATAGATATAAACTGAAGAGGTTGAAGCTCTCAAATGCAGGGAAGTGGGGATCAAGACATGAGAAAGGGTATCAATGTGAAGTAATGCACCTTCTATCTGGTGAATATAATGTAACCTTTCTATTAATTACAATAAAAATATATGAGAAAAAAGAGAAATGCTCAAAACTAGGCACGCTGGCTCTAGCCTGTAGTCCTAGCTATTCAGGGGCTGAGATCTGAGGATTGTGGTACAAAGCCAGCCCGGGCACTAAAGACCTTGAGACTCTCCAATTAACTTCTAGAAAACGGGAAGTGGGGTGTGGCTCTAGGGCAGGGTGGTAGCCTTGAGCTGAAGAGCTCAGGGACAGTACCTAGGCCCAAAGTTCAAGTCCCACAACACCCCCCCCCCCAAAAAAAATGCTCATTGTTTCTCCCCAGGATTGTGTGTATCATTGACCCTGCTACTACTAGGATTAGATTTTGTGTTGTTCATCTAGGAAAAATTTGAATGGATACTTTGTTAGTGAGATGACTGAAGTAAATGAAATGATGAAGTGACTGATTCCTTTTTACGCCTCATTGATGGAGCCTGGGTAGGGTGATTAAACAGTTTGGAGAGTTGAAGAGTGGACAGTTGTAAATGAGTTTGCTAAGTCAACCTATTTTCTTTCCTCCCTTCTGCCTTGTTGGATACTTGTCATGTGAGTTACTGTACTGCCTCAGTTTGCCTCTGGTTTCCTGTAAAAAAATTAAATCAGATACTCTGACTTTATTTTATCAAGGATGTAATAAGGAAGCTTTTCTTTAGAAAGACTTGGCGTTTTCTATCCAGTAGCAAGTGCCTCACTCACCTGCCCAGAACTCCACCCCCTGAAAGCGTCTTCCTTGTCTCTCTGCATTGCCTTTCTCACTGTCTTTCTTGTATCCTTGATACCTTTTTCCACTTTGGTTAGCACTAAATAAACCCTCTTTTCCTCTTAGCTATGACCAGGTAGTCTTGTAAATTTAAAAATCTAGAACCATCTCTCCAAATCCTTAGCAGCTTGCTTCCCTGGTGTCTTTCCTGTCCTTTCTCACTCTTCTTTTGTCTTGATTCTATCTGGGACCAATGATGAGACTATAAGCCTCTGTTCCAGGATCCTGTGTAGGTTAAAACACTTCCTAATTAATTGACGGTGGTGGTCTCTTTAGTCACTTTCCAAGTTGACTGTCACTGCTTCCTGTTTTTTTTTTTTTGAAAAATCTCAGCTGGTAGAAGCTCTCCAGGAGGCTGTGCTGGTTTTCTGGACTCTCAGTGCAGTGATGTGTCTGCCTAAGCCCATTGTGTGATGTGCCTGTGCTTAACGGCCACAGGAATTCACAGATGCCACCCTCCATCGTGCTTTTAGGAAGCAAGACGGTGGGCACCTGTGTATTGACATTTTAGACAGAGTGCATCTGTCTTGTCTTTTAAATGACAGTCAGTGGTGGGAAGTTTCATTAAATGTGACTCAATCAACAGTCAGGAAGATTTTTAGCCAAATTTAAAACAGCTCACCTCCTTACCTCACCACTTTGCTTCTCTGTAGCCAGAGCCAGTGGCTCCCACCTCTCACTCTCTGCCTCCTGAGCACCTTTTAGTTTTCTGGGCTCCCATTCTTCCTCTTGTCTTCAAGGGTTGTGCGTGCCCTGTGTGCCTTTTCCCCCTGTGTCATGCTGTTCCTCTGCTGACTGTTAGCACTTCCCTGGGCTCTGGGGTATGTTCACTCAGCCTTCTCGCTGACAGCTCCGGTCTCCATCCCAGCAACTGAAGAAGAGCGGGGACACATGCCATGGAATTTCCTTGCCACCGCTACTTCAAGTCACAAATTCTCTTATGTAACAACTAATTATTTTTTTATTTCTCAGAGCCTGGTGGCACATATTTCACTTCAAGAAGACACTCACTGTGTTTTAAAAACAGTACTAGATTTTTCTACTCTTTTTTTTTTCTAGCTTTTTTTAAAAATTTTTTTAAATTTTTTTTAATTGTAATTAGTAAAAGGGTTACATGATACTTGCCAGATAGAAGGTGCATTAATTCACATACACTGATACCCTTTCACATGTCTTGGCACCCATTACCCTCTCCCCCACACCCCCCACGATTTTTCTTCTCTTAATGGCTCATACATTTCATATCAGAAAACCAAGATGTCTTGATTTATTCAGCCATGTTATCATTTCAAAGTGCTGTTTTCCTGAGAAAGGACCACATTTTATGACATTTCATTTAGGAGATGGGGGGAGTGCCTGCTAACCTGCCTGCTCGCCCTCCCTCCCTTCCCATTCCTTTCTGAAGCTGGCCCATAGGTTGGGCCTAGTTTTTCCTGTGTATGTCCTGAAACCTTACACTTCATTGTTTTAGTCATGGATTCATTTTAGTTACTTGTTTCCTTCTGTATATTTCCCGTTCACCTGTAAACTACTTGTGGCCAAGGACATTATCTTGTTTTTGTTGTTGTTTTGGTAAGTTGACATAGTACTTGGTATCTTGTTGACATGTTCTAGATATTTGAGGTATGAATACATGCATTTTTGTGAATAACTGTAATTTGGTTATTATGAAGACATTTTCTTTTTACAGTCCATTCCCTCATTAGATTTCAAATAATGTAAACATGTCCACAAATTGACTGTGGAAGATTATGGGTTTCTCTTGTTCTTATTGCCAGGTTTTAATTGGTAGCCAGAGTCCTTCAACTTCTGGTAAAAATGCATTTAGAAAGAGGTCAGGAGCAGATTTGATTGCACACTTACTTGTTCACAAAGCACACTCAGTGACACACACTGGTAAAACGGTTGGTCACTTCTGTTGTATTTATGTACTGTCTTAATGTGTGTTATTGCTGGAAACAAAAGGAAAACGAAACACCGAAATGAACTATGACTTAGATTTGTGATATGATCTTTAGACTCACTGTGACCCAACCCAAGGTGTTGTTGTTTCGTGGTATTTTGGTAATGTTTTAACCTCATTAGTTAACTGACATCACCTAAGAAGTCAGTAAGGCCAAGCTGATTATGTGACTGCCAGCAGGTGTTACACTAGAAGGTTTGGATGAGTAATTGGAATTGAAGCTGAATATAATCCTGTAATTTTTTTAGGTATTCAAATGTAATTTAAGACCCATTTTGAAATTAGAGCAGTAGGAAGGCTTATTGACAAAAGGAAAATAGATGTAAGGCATGTTTGACTTGTATCTCCATATCCTGGTTGCTATAGAAAACCCTGGATACCTTCATAGAGAGATTATGTGTAACTATTCACCCCGCTTTGTCTTCCTCTTCTCTTTTACTCACACCTTTCTTCCTGCTCTTGTTCTTCACACAGCAGCCCACGCTTTCTGTTTGAGATTTCCTTCTTTTTTGATCCAGCTGTTACTTGCTTATGGAACAAAGCTTCAGTAAGCAGGTGTAGTCAGATTTAGATGCTCTCCTTTGATTTTTTTTTTTCTCCTATATATTCTGTGGAAAGGATACTAGTTTGTTGAAAGTACCCAGCTTTAGATAGTTTTGTGTTACAGAAAAGGTTCTGGAGTCAGACTGGATTTGAATCTTGGTTTCAGTGCCTGTGAAGGTTGTAGAGTGGTTGTTCATTTTTGTTTGCAGCATTAAGGAAGCTTGGAAGTGGTCTGCCACTGTGTCCCTAGCCTGAGATGTCTTTAGTCTTGATTTCCTCAGAGGGAATCAAAAGTAGTAACAATACCTACCTGATCCAGTTGTGATAGAGGCTAACTAAAAAAAAATATGCGGGTAAGCATCTTCCCTCAAATACCAGTCTCTTCTTATTCTAGGTATGGAATAGAATGCAGAGCATCCTTTAAAATTCTCTGTTTAGATTATATTAGATGTTGTCAGTTCTGCACCTGATCTTGAATAATTCCAGCTTAATGACAGACATTGTCTTTTTATGACTTTAATAGGGAACCTGCCTGATGGCTCACACAGCATTGTGAGCTATTAAGTTAACACCACCCGTGAGCCACACTTCAACTTAAATGGCACAGCAAGCTCATCAGTAGTGAGGCTATGGAATGCAGTCATCTCCAGTGCTAGGATGTTTCTTTCTTTTTTTTTTTTTTAGGTTTCTCTTAGGCTAGAGAAAGAATAGATTCTTATAGACTCTCCAAAGAGTTTCAGTGTGAGCCCCACAGGAACGAGTCTATGAGCGGTATGGGAAGTGGGAACTGGAAAGACTTGGTTAAACTCCTGAAAATATTTGTGAGCATCTAGGATATTAAAGAGGTAGCAGGGTACCCTAATAGGAAATAGACCAAAAAATTGAGGAAGAGGCCAAGTGTAACCTACTACTCTCTCTACATTTAAAGAAGTTTAGTGCTCAAGTATTGGAGTTGTGGAGAGTATTTGCATGTGCCACACCCATCTAGTCATGTTACTACCAGTAAAGCGGGTTTGGGGCTTTGAGACCTTTTTGATCCTATTCTGGATTGTCGACAACTTACTTTGCTAACAAGATTTTTTTTTGTGACTTTCTTAATTGCTCAGAGAGTATAATCTAATACTATGTATGCCACATAGTGTTCGCTACATTTTTTAAATAGTTTGTGTTGTCTTTATTTTCTTTGCTGCTGGGATTTGAACTCAGGTCCTGGGCACTTGAAAAATAGGTATACTTTTGGCTCTTTTGGTGGTTAGTTGAAGCTAAGAGTCTCAGGGACTTTCCTGCCTGGGCTGGCTTTATCAGATCTCAGCTTCCTCAGTAGCTAGGATTATAGGGTTGAGCATGCTTTTAAGGGAATTAAAATGGCAGGTATAATTATGATGGTTGAATATGGTTTGTTTTAAGGTAATAAAATGGTTTTTAATTGGGTAAATATGTTGTAATTTGGCTCTAAGGAATAGGTATTTTATATTGGTAAATTGTCTAAAAATAAGCTTCAAATGCCCAAATGGCTTTTAAGCAGCCTTCAGGTATAATGTTTACTTGATGATCTAGGGCTATTTTGAACATTTTTCTTGATTTTAGAGGGGGGTGGTATTTGGCTCAAGTTTTATAAATGTGTTTTATTTTATTTTATTTTTTTCCAGTCCTGGGCTTGAGCTCAGGGCCTGAGCACTGTCCTTGGACTTTCTCAAGGCTAGAGCTCTACCACTTGAGCCTCAGCACCACTTCCGGCTTTTTTCTATGTATGTGGTACCAAGGAATCGAACCTGGGCCTTCGTGCATGCTAGGCGAGCACTTTAACCACTAGGCCAAACTCCTGGCCCCAAATGTGTTTTATTTTTTCTTAAACTTTAAATGTCAGCTGCCATCTCCCACTTTTGACCCATCTCATTCATATTCAGGCTACCTCTCCTTTCATAGTCCATTGATGGCTTGTTGTCAGTAACTTCTTTACATTGGGCAATCAGTGACTATGTTTGGAAAGATTCCTGTGTTAATCCAAAGCAAGATTATGAGTGAAGGGCCCAGACCACTGGTCCTTATTATGACAATTTTTTCTGCATCAGGTGTAGGGCCTTGTTCCAGAGGATGGCCGTCCTCTGGGCCTTATGCTGATAATTTGGGAAGGATTTCAAAGCATGTATTATTGGAGTGATTTGTATTTTTCTATTTTCTGAATAGTCAAAATTTGCTGTGTGATGTCACAATTGTGGCAGAAGACATGGAAATCTCTGCTCACCGAGTGGTGCTGGCTGCCTGTAGTCCTTATTTTCACGCCATGTTTACAGGTATGAAATATTTTAGTTGTGAGATTTCTTTTAAGTTACACAGATGAAAACTTGTAATACAAGGAAATGCACTTGCTTCATTTAGACTTCTTGCTCATTATCTTTGTCATCATTGTAATCAGTAAGCATGTAGTTAATCAGTAAGCATGTACATTTTAGTATTTGATCAGCTAAGCTTTTGGAAGAGTTAAGGGAATGTTTTAGGTCTGCAAGAAATGGCTGGTCGTGCTATCTATGTACAGTGCGTGGTAATGGGATGCACTGGTTTGTGTTGGTAAGGATTTCCACAGGGGTGTCCTGTTATAATATGATTGAACTCTGTGTTTTAGGTGAGATGAGTGAGAGCCGAGCAAAGCGAGTTCGAATAAAGGAGGTAGATGGATGGACTCTGAGGATGCTAATTGATTATGTTTATACTGCTGAAATTCAGGTTACGGAAGAAAATGTGCAGGTAAGAGCAAATATATCACACTTCTTTGTGTGTGCCAGTTCTGAGGCTTGAACTTAGTTCCTGTGTGTTGTCCTTGAGGCTTTTTTTCCTCAAGCCATACCTGCACTTTTTGCTGTTTAATTGGAGATAAGATTCTCCTGGACTTTCCTGTCCAGGCTGTCTTCAAACTTCAGTCAATCCTCAGACCTCAAACTCTTGAGTAGCGGGGATTATAGAAGTGAACCATTGGCACCCAGCTGCATCACACTATTTAGTTCTTTATATGCTTCAGTTTTTTTCAAATAAAAATAACATGCCCACACAGCATACATTCTGAACCACCGTGATAGGATTCATTACTGAAACTGTGTTTCTATAGGACATTTGGAATGATTACATCTTTTATAATAGTGTTTCTGATTTCAGTATCTTTTATATCCTTCAATCTCTGAGATACAAATCCTTTCATTCTCTGAATGATGATTGCTTTTTCATGACAACACTGTCATATTCATTTATAATCACTGTTTGGTGCTGCCTACAAGTTTTCTTTATTCCTTTGAAGGATGAATTCTGCAATGTTTTTGACTGCCAACAGTCTTTAGCTATTACTATTTCAGTATCTTCCTTAAGTAATTTTGGACTTCAGCAAAATTTGACATTTTAACTTTCTTATTTTCTATAAAGAGCAAATGTTTTTTATATATTTGCATAAATGTTTAAGTTATACAGATGGATGTAGAATAAAATGAAAGTCTTGCTTAAAATCCCTCCCTCTCTCCCTCCTTCTCTCCCTCCCTCCTTCCCTCCTTCCTTCCTCTTTTTTCACTGATTTTTTTTGGGGGGAAGGGGATATTAGGGCTTGAACACAGGGCTAGAATTCTGTTGCTTAGCACTGGAGCTCTACCACTGAGGTACACCTCCACTTCTGGGTTTTTGTTCATTAGTTGGGAAGTGTAGTTCTTTTTTTTTTTTTGCCAGTCCTAGGCTTGAGCTCAGGGCCTGAGCACTGTCCTTGGACTTTCTCAAGGCTAGAGCTCTGTCACTTGAGCCTCAGCACCACTTCCGGCTTTTTTTTCTATATATGTGGTACTGAGGAATCAAACCTGTGTCTTTGTGCATGCTAAGCAACACTCTACCACTAGGCCAAACTCCCGCTCTGGAAATTGTAGTCTTATGAACTTTTCTTTGAGTCTGTAATTCTCACATCTCAGCCTCTTGAGTGGTTAGGATTACAGGTATGAGCTGCTGGCATACTCCTCCTTTTTGAATCTATCCCATCCCATACACATTGATCCACTTTTTGTCCCCATTTATAGCTTTGTTATTGCTTTGTAGCTTTCTTATCTGTTTGGGATTAATCCATTCAGACCATTTCCAATGCACATGTGTTGGATGCATACACATACTTTCCTTTTTGCCAGTCCTGTAGATTGAACTCAGGGCCTGGCTGTTGTTCTTGAGCTTTCTCAGGGCTAGTGCTCTACCACTTGAGTTACTTCTGACTTTTTCTGTGTATGTGATACCAAGGAACTGAACCCAGGGCTTCATGCATGCTCAACAAGCACTCTACCACTAGGCCACACTCCCAGCTAGCACACACTTTCTTTTAATGTTTATTCTACACTTACCCTACAATTTGTTCTTTTCTCTGACTGAAGTGTCTTTGAGGTTTTTCTAATATGTCAATCTGTGTAGGTTTTCTTTATTCTTTTGTGTGCTATCCTTTAGGTATATGGGATACATTTTTACCTTTTTTTTTTTTTTGCGGTGGATCATGGGGCTTGAATTGTAGGCCAGGGCGCCGTCCCTGTGCTCTTCAGCTCAAAGCTACCATCCTACCCCTGAGCCTGGGCATTGTCCTTGAGCTCCTCAGCTCAAAGCTAATGCCCCACCGTTGAGCCAAGCCCCACTTCCCATTTTCTATTGATTAATTGGAAATAAGAGTTTCTCGGTCTTTTGGGTCTTTTGTGCTAGACTGGCTTTGAACCAAGATCCTGAGATCTCAGCCTCCCGAGTAGTTAGGATTACAGGCGTTGAGCCACAATACCCGGCTTTTACCTTTTTTTTTTTTTTGGTGGGTCATGGGACTTGAATTCTGGCCTGGATGCTATCCCTGAGCTCTTCAGCTCAAGGCTACCACCCTACCCTTGAGCCAAGCCCCACTTCCCATTTTCAGTTTATGTAAGTATGAAAAACAAAGCTTAGAATATTAATAAACAGTGCCAATACTAGTAACACTTTATTTATGCATGCATAAGTGGCTAGTGCTCTGCCACTTGAGCCACAGCTCCACTTCCGAGCTTTTTCTGTGTATGTGGTACTGAGGAATTGAACACAGGGCTTCATGCATGCTAGGCAAGCACTCTACCACTAGGCCAAACTCCTGACCCCATGGATGAGTGTTTTAATTAATTCATGAAATTTCTGTATTTTATAACAAGGAATTATTTGGAAAAGAAATATTTCTTTGCAGATGGAACAGAATTTAAATGAGTTTTTCAGGAGATACTGAAAATCACTTACTGGTAATAAACACAATATGTAGTGGAATCTCAGTACAGTAGGGAATGGAAAGTTGTATGTCAATTTTAGTTATATAGGAAATGTTGTTTTCAAAGTGCATTGTGTTGTATTTTACTCCTGTGTCATTGCCTCAAGAAGGGCAAAGGGGCTTATGTGGTGCTTGTCTTGTTGGCATGGTTGAGAAAAATCTTGATTAAGTTATCCCAACTAATACAAGACCATTAATGTAGAGAAATCATCAAAAAGGAATTCATATGTATCTAAGAGATATAAATGTATAATTGTATGTCAATCTTTTGTTCTAAAACTTAAGAATGACCAATATAGTGGATTAAACACTCAAATTTGCTTTTTTTTAACTATTTTTTGTCTTGTCTTTTTTGATACTGGGAATCAAACCCAGGATGTCGCACTTGCTAGCTAAGTGCTTTGTCACTGAGCTACATCCTGCCCCACCCATATATTCTTGAGCAAACTCCACTATAGAAATACATCAACCTTAATCTTTCAGTCTTTTTAAAAAGTGAATTTCTTGACAAGGAATCTCAGTTCAGAGACTTCTTTGAATTAATGTAACTTCTCTTTCACTCCTCCCACATCCTTTTTGATAATTTTTTTTAGCAGTCACACATCGATCTAATCTCACTAAAGCAGTCAACATAGTTTTCAAAGAAATATTTCACATTCACCTTTCATTGATGCTACATATTTATTTAAACTGTGATTTCAATAACAAGCACAGTTGTCACAAACAGATCAAACGTGAGCTGGTAAACTACAGCTCAGTTGGAGGAATACAAGCATGTAAGCACATTACAGGATACATGTAACTGGGGCCATAGAAAGAGTTAAATAGGTTAAATGGAGGATCCTTAAAGTGCTTTTGCTGTGTATTTCTATTCTGTTGTATACATATACATTGAAATGAAATTCAATGGATGTTGTTTTAAAAACGGACATTGAATGCAGTCATTCCATCTTTTAGACAGACATTGATGGGCATATCTGCTAAGTACTTGGCTCTAGTGCTAGAAAAAAATGAACAAGGTGGAAAGCCTAATATATAATGTAGAATGTACACTGAGATTGGGATTTGGGTCCTCTTGGCTTTCCTATCTGTTGTGAAGGTAGAAACTATTTTGTCAGCTGAGAAATAGCCCAGACTAGTCCAAGTGAAAAGACATACTGTGCTGAGTTGGCATTGTGTAGAACTGAATAGCCAAATGGTCTAGAAACATTGTGTATTTTCTTGTGTGCATTATTCTAGAATCTAGGCACTTAAATGGTAGGTTTTTTTAAATTGTAATCAGAGGATCATTGAGTGAATATGTAATCATAGCAAAAGAAGCTTAGTTCACAAAGGTGAGGAGGTAGAACCCTACTGAACCATTAGTGAAAAAAATATTTCAAGTGACTTTTAAACCATGAAATCCAGTGTCTCTCCATATAGCATGGTGTTAACCTGAGAAAAACTCTGGAAGAGGTATCAATGTGTGAGAAGTAATGTACCTACTACCTGATGAATGTAACTGTATCCCGACAATAAAAAAAATTAAAGAAAAAAGAAAAAACTGACAAATACTTGTTTTTCAGATTATTCCCTCCCCTCTTTTCCTTTTAACCATCTAGTAGTTGTCTCTTTCTGATTCCAAACACATGAGGATGTGGCCAGGTCTACTAGCTATAGTGGCTCATTGATGTGACAATTCTCAACCAGAGAGTAGAGGTAGAAATCTGAGGCTCTTATCACCAGTAAACTTCCAAACAGTTGGAAGTGGAGCTATGGCTCAAGTGGTAGAGTGTGAGCCTTGAACAGAAAAGCTAGGGGCACTACGCAGGCCCTGGGTCCAAGTCCTAGGACTGTTAGCAAAATCGCCACATACAAACACACACACAACAATGTTGTGGAAAGATTATAGTCATACACTTCATTAAAATTGGATTTTTGTTTGTAGTGCTAGGGGTGAAATTCTTGGTCTCATGCTTTCAAAGCAAATGCTCGATTATGTCTTGAGTTAGTGTGGTATTCCAGATCTGCTACTCCAGTGTTGTTTTTTGGTTATCTTGGTAAGATGATGCAGTTAGAAGTTGCCCAAGAGGGAGGAGGGAAAGTGAGAGAAAAACATGGGATGGGTAGCATGTTCAAGAAGTAATGTACCTGCTACTAGATAAATGTAACTGGAACCCCTCTCTATACATCAACCCGACAATAAAAAAAAAGAAAGAAAAAAAGTGTGGGGAAAAAAATAGTTGCCCCAAAATGAGACAGCTTAACAATAGTTCAGTGGGACGCTCATCTTGAAAAACATCTACTGGGCAGTTTTGTCAATGTTCTTAGTGGCCTCTTGGATAAAATTATTTAAGTGCGTAATATTGCATGTTTAAATTGCTGTTGAACAACTTAGAAAATAATGGTAAGCACTTTGGCCCTTTGCTATAAAAATTCACATGCCATGGATCCTTACTAATCTCTATATTAGAATTCTGAGCTCACCTGTGGCATTTACTATTGACTTTAAGCATAGCCTGAGTAAGACATTAACCTTTCTGTTTCTCAGTTATTAAATGAGGCTTGTTCCATTGTAAAAGTGTTATAAGCCAGTTAAAGCTTACAAAAAATATTACAAGGCTCTATGGATATTAGAAAGAAATTAGAAATAGAATCCAAGGATCATAGTTCAAAGCCAGCCCAGGCAGAAAAGTCCATGAAACTCTTACCTCCAATTAACGACACAAAAAGAAAACAAATAGCTGGAAATACAGCTGTGGTTCATGTGGTAAAGTGCTACCCTTGAGCAAAAACGCTCAGGGCCAGTGCCTAGGTCCAGAATTTAAGCCCCAGGAATAGCAAAAGCAAACTTGAGACCACAAGAGAAAACCTCAATAAAATTGGGATATTGGGAAGAAAGTGGACCCTCTGACTTTTCCCTCACTCTTTCTATTTTGAATAAAGTCTGCAAAACAAATTCTTTTTTTTTTTTTTAAACCAGTACTGGGGCTTGAACTCAGAGCCTGAACATTGTCCCTGGACTTTCTGAAGGCTAGAGCTCTACCCCTTGAGCCACAGCACCATTTCTGCCTTTTTCTATGTATGGTATGGAGGAATCGAACCCTGGTTTTCATGCATGCTAGGCAAGCACTCTACCACTAGACCAAATTCCTGGCCCCACAAAACAGATTCCTAAGTACAAATGAATAATTCATTTGCTGTAGTGTTTTCTCCAGTCAATGAATCTTGCATATGTGAGTGTGGAGACAGCACTTGAGGTTGGTTGTAGTACCATGCTGTGTCTTTGATTTATCACAAGCTGTTCCATTGGTTTGACATGTAGTAGCTGTAGGAAAAGTGGTATTTCTCCCAGTGGAGTCTATGAATGGCTATTGCTCTTTCATTTGTGTTCTCCTTTACTTACAAGATAGAGAGTAAGGCCTTTGTGAGCAAAACTATTTCACAGATGGTATGCTTAGAAAAGAGATTAAATCTTAAAAAACAAATGAAAATCTCTTTAACCAAACTTTTTCGAATTAGTGGTTGTGGGAAATTCTGTTATTCTAGTGAATTTATCTGGTACTATAATGCCCTAAAATATTTTAACTTGGTGTTTTGTCACTGTGCCAGAATAGTGGTTATCTAAATTTACTATACAGAAGCAAAACATTTAAGTTATTTATACTTTGATTTTGATGTTAATTTGTCTTACAACATATGCATATAAGAATATATGCTACCTTATGTTAGGGTTTGGTTTCAGGGCTTCATGCTTCCTAGGAAGTATCTTAATATATTTTAAATCTGAATTTGGGAATTGTAATTTTAGTTTAGTTTTCCACAACTGAAGTGTGCTTTCATACTCATATCCAGGTGCTCTATCCATTGAGCCATACCTCCAGCTGGAGGCCAACCAGAACATCTGTTTTCTGGTCAGACTATTTCATTTATATTTTACTCCATATTAAGAGTATAGAAATGGGGGCCAGGAGTTTGGCCTAGTGGTAGAGTGCTTGCCTAAAATGCATGAAGCCCTGGGTTCGATTCCTCAGTCCCACATATACAGAAAAATCTGGAAGTGGTGCTGTGGCTCAAGTGGTAGAGCAGTAGCCTGGCCTTGAGGAAAAGTGATGTGTCAGACTTGAAGGATTTAAGTACTTGTTTGCAACAAAGGTAGGTACTTTAGTAGCATTAGTAATTAAGTTATCTGCTGGATTTAGATCCTTAAAAATATATGATCTTTGAAGATAGGCTCACAGTTGAGTCATTTTGAGATTCTTTTTTTCTTTTTTCCATTGAGTTTTGCATCATATTTCAAATGTCATGTTTAACAAGTATGCAAGAAGGGAATTGAGATTCATTTTTAAGTGGCTTCATGTGATATATATAGGCATTTATCTTAATGCTGAGTTGGCTCACGCCTGTAATCCTCTCTACTCAAGATGCTGAGATCTAGGGATCATGATTTGAAGAGCCCAGGAAGGACATTCCTTGAGATTCTTTTTCTTTTGGTGAATCATGGAGCTTGAACTCAGGGCTGTCCCTGAGCTCTTTGCTCAAGGCTAGCGCTGTACCACTCTGAGCCACAATGCCACTCTGGTCTCCTGGTGGTTAATTGGAGATAAGCGTCTCATGGACTTTTCCTACATTGGCTGGCTTTGAACTGCCATCCCCAGATCTCAGCCTCCTGAGTAATTAGGAGTAGAGGCACGAGCCACCAGCACCAGGCCTTGAATACAGTTATAAATAAGTAAATATATTTATATATTTTTTGCCAGTCCTGGGGCTTGAACTCAGGGCGAGTTTTGTCTTTGAGCTTTCTCAAGGCCACTACTCTACCAAAAGTTCTGTATTTTGAAGAACTTAATATCTTCATGTCATAGTTTAATAAAATTGCTGGGCTTTTAATGATCTGGTTTGCATATAGTTATGCCTTTACTCAAATGATGGAGCATGTGAAAACTGTTTCCTGTGAAAGTAGAGTATAGCTATATCACATGTATTCACAGTATTAGCAAATGAAATGTTTTAAATTAAGTTTATGAACACTGATGTGAAAATTCAGTCATGTAAATACATTTTACTTTGTTGTTGTTTTTCTTTTTTGAACTTGTAGTCCTCTTGCTACAGCCTTCCAAGTAGCTGAGGTTGTAGGCATGTGCTGTCATACTGGGCTTAACTTTTTGTTTTATATTTCTCCTCTTGTATTCTATCAGATAGAATCATTATTTTTCCATTTTAAAAACTGTTTAATGCTTTAATTTTTGGAAAGATATTTATTAACACAGATTTTTACATCATATTTCAAATGTCATGTTTAACAAGCAAGTATTCAAGAAGGGAATCTCTATATACAATCACTGGCGCATAGATCTTAGAACATAATTAAAATTAAGCTGAAGGTTTATATGTCATAGATAATATTAATCTATATAATGTAACATTATGTCTATAGAATATATATCCAATCCTATATTTTTATGTCTGTGTAGTTATGTTTATATCTCCAAGACCACGTCCATAACCTTGGGTACCCAAATATCAAGTCATCGCTCTTGTGCGGTTTGGATCTAATATCCATATATCAAGGAGACCAATATACCTTTTATTCTTTTGGTCTTGACTTATCGCACTCAACATGATTCACTGTAGTTTCATCCATTTCCCAGTGAATGCCATTATTTTATCTTGTGGTTTATATTTAACAGCTTTTTTTTTTTTTTGCCAGTCTTGGGGCTTGAACTCAGGGCCTAAACACTGTCCTTAGGCTTTCCTCAAGGCTAGCGCTCTACCACTTGAGCCACAGCACCACCAGCTTTTTCTATGTATGTTGTACTGAGGGATCGAACCTGGGTCTTTGTGCATGCTAAGCAAGCACTCTACTGTTGGCCAAACTCCCAGACCCCAAATTTAACTTAATTAATTAATTAATTTTGTCGCTTGTGGGCCTTGAACTCTGGACCTGGGCATTGTCCCTGACCTCTTCAGCTCAAGGCTACCACCCTACCCCTTTAGCCACAATGCCACTTCTGGTTTTCTAGTGGTTAACTGGAGATAAGAGTCTCACAGACTTTAGGACTTTAGTTTCCCGGCTGGCTTTGAAGTGTGATCCTCAGATCTCAGCCTCCTGAGTAGCTAGGGTTACAGGCATGAGCTGAGATGAGAGTTTAAAAGACTCATAAAATGAGGGCCCCAATTATGGACTGAGCAGTGTGGCCTTGTGATAGAGTGCTTGCCTAGCATGCACGAAGCCCTGGATTTGATTCCTTGGTACTACAAACACAGAAAAAGCCAGAAGTGGTGCTGTGGCTCAAGTGGTAGAGCGCTAGCCTTGAGAAAGCTCAAGGACAGTGCTCAGACCTTGAGTTCAAGCCCCAGGACTGGCAAATACAAAGCAAAACAAAAAAAATCAGTCGTGTTACTGTGGAGATTTTTGTTTATTTTTTTGAGATAGTGTGACATAGTATCTTGCTAAATAGTCTGTGCTGGCCTCAAAGTGTGTATGTATGCATGTGTGTGTATGTATATGTGTATGTGTGTTCTTTCTCAGGGGTTAAACTTGGGTTCTCATGTTTGCTAGGTAAGTGTTTTAACTATTGAGCTCATCCCACTATCTTTAATATGGGTATTAAGTATTCTATTTTTTCTTTAGTGTGCTGTACTTTATATCCTACAGATCTTAATTTTTTGGTTTGTCAAATTTTAATAAACACACCTATTAGAGAAATCAAAGTATTGAGCATGCAGTCAGGCTGAAGTCATGGCTCAAGTGATAATGAGTGTCTGCCAAGCAAGCAAGAAGCCCTGAGTTCAAACCTCAAATCCAGGGGGAAAAAAGTGCTAGAGACCAAGAATTACCAAATCCTACTTGGATGTATATTGTTTATAAAGCTTGTTGTTTCAATAGTCATACTCATTCTAATTTACATGTGTATATATATTTATATCATGCAATATGTCATTTATTTGTATATGATAACTAATGAAGCATCAAATACTTTTCTCATTTTTATATACACTGTTGCTTTTGTAAGTTATCTAATTACATCTTTAGTATTTGGAATAATTATCTAAAGGGAAAGCCACCTAATTGTGAGTGATATGGAACAGGGTATTTTCTTGTGAGGGAAGGGAGTAAAATCTTAATATTCCATTGTCATGGAATGTTTGATACAGTCTAAGAACATAAGACTTGAATTAGAACTGTTGCACTCATGGTTAGGAGCCACGCACCTAACCATGATTAGATAGTTATTCAGCTTACTCAGTTTTTCCAACGAGTCTGTGAGATAGATGCTGCCTTATCAGTTTGAGCCACTGTGAAATAAGCTGAAGTTTAAAGAGAAACCTTGGTTAAAAATAATAGGATAGTGACTCACGCCTATAATCCTAGCTGCTCAAGAGGCTGAGGTCTTAAGGAGTGCTATTGAAAGCCAGCTCAGGCTGAAAAGTCCCTGTGAGATTATCTCTAATTGACTACTCAAAAAAGGGAAGTGGTGCTGTGGCTCAAATGGGTAGAGCCTTGAGCACAAAAGAGGCACAAGGACAGTGCCCAGGCCCTGAGTTCAAGCCTGACAATTGACCCTCACCCCCCCAAAAAAAGTCCAACATCATATTAGTTTTCTTCCTTGTTTTCAGGTCATTCCTGACATTTGAAATAAACTTGTTCTTTTGATACAAATGTAAAATGACTGACAAAAATATACTTTTTAGCAGTACACTTAGATCCACAGTGACGGAGTGATGGGTTTCACATTTGCAGTTTTTTAGATACCTGGAAGTATTATGTATGGAACAGTCAGAACTCTTGGTCTCTTTTTAATAAACAAATTGCCAGTGACTGAGGATTTAAAAGACTTACTACATAAATTATTTCTCTCCTGGAGTAAGTGCCCAAGTTGAAAACAGATCCTAATAGCCAGCCAGAAGGAATGTGCTTGTCTAAATGAAACATCTTATGTGTAATTTGGCTTGTCAAACAACTCAAAGTAGGATGAAAGCATTTTACTTTAAAATGTGCAGCTGGTGTAAGGGTGTCACACGGATGCTAATTGTGTGGCTCATGTGTCCTCCTTGTCTGGCATTCTGCTTGCTTTTGCTAATCAGTGGTCCCATTCTCCTTGTTCATTACTGAAAGCATCTCCGGCGTGTAGCATGTAGCCTTTAATTTGTCTCAGTATGTTGGAAATCAACATATCTATAAAGATGAAAACAAATTCTGTTTTACAGTATGATAGCATTTTAAGCTAGGTTTATTTAATTAGCTACAATGTTCTTTACATAGTTTTAGAAACTTTTAAGATACTGCTATTCATAAGCACAATAAGGGTAACATTGATAGATGTTTATTACTGATAGCACAGTTTATCTGTTTTAGTGGAAAATAAGCTATCGGTGAAGTAGTGCCAGGATAAAGCATGAGCTTCCTTTTTAGTGATATTTAAAGTCTGATCTCACAGATCTGGGGTTTCCAAATCTCAGTAATTGGTGTGAAACTGTCAGGATGTGAATATCTTTAAATATTTAATATTTTTCTCTTTTTTTTTTTTTGTTTGTTTGGGCATGGGGCTTGAACTCTGGGCCTCAGTGCTATTCCTGAGCTCTTCAGCTCAAGGCTAATGCTCTGCCACTGGAGCCACAGCACCACTTCCAGTTTTCTGGTGGTTAATAGATAAGAGTCTCACTGACTTTTGTGCCCAGGCTGGCTTTGAACCCAGATCCTTAGATCTCAGCCACCAGTGTAGCTAGGATTATAGGGTGAGCCACCAGCACCCAGCTTACATGTTTAATATTTTTCTGTAGATTAAATTTTTGTTTACAGAAATTTACTTATGAAAGAATGGCTATAGTATTGAATATATGTTTTTCATATACTTACATATTGACTATAAAAATAGAAGGTAACTATTCAATTTATTTCTATTTATTTTTGTTCTTAGCCTTGAACACAAGGATGTCTGTGCATTTCTGAAGTAATTAATATTGCTCACATAGCAGGCTTGACCTCTTCTCATGCCAAGGTACATGACCTTAGGCAGGTTACCCAACTTAACTCAAGCCTCTGTATTCACTTGTGTATAATGGGGACAATGAAATATCATTGCCTGACAGGGGCTTAGTGCTATGACTAACCCAGAAATTACTCAGTAAGTAGCAGACTGTGAGAATGCATTATTGAAATAGTGATTGTCTTTATTAACCTGATGAAAAGGAGAACCCTGGAGATTTAGAAATTATGCAAGCACTGTCCTTGTTTACTTAGAGACTAGCTGGAGGAATTAGAACAATAGACCAAAGAGGTGGCTGATTTGATTGTATTTTTACCTTTCTATGAGTGGATATAGGGTTTGGGAAGCTGATTAACCCTTTTTGAATTTAGTTTCTTTATCAGACAAATCAAGAGGCATCATTTGATCCCTAGTCAGACAGCTCACAGGCTGCCTGAGGGGTTTGGATGATGGGATATTTGATTTATCTGAGATCTGAATATTTTTCATTCTGTTTAATGCACAAAGTAAGCTAGGAAGTTGGCGTGGCCCTAGCTGCTTTCCTCTGTTATTATGAGTGATGGATGGCCACATCATGTTAGCAAGGTGAGACAAATAGTATTTGTTCTTGAAGATATATGTAATTAATTGCATAATTATGAGTTCTTACAGTTCAGTCCTAGTAAAATTACATCACAGAAGTGAGACAGTTTTGAAGGCTTTATTGACAAAAGAAAAATGCTAATAAACTCGCATTTATGATTAATAATGTTTACCAAGCCTAGAAACATTTAGTTCATTACTGCTGCTTATAAGAAACTATATGTAAAATTTTAGCCATGTGGCTCACAGTAGAAGTAATTTTTGTTTTTGCTGACCTAAGGTTTGAACTTTGGGCCTTACTGCGGCTGGTATTTTTTTTATTTTTTTATATATATTTTTTATTGTAATTAATAGAAGGGTTACATGATATTTGCCAGATAAATGGTGCATTAATTCCCATACATTGATACCCTTTCACATGTCTTGGTCCCCATTTCCCTTTCCCCCTCCCCTACCCCTCATCTTGTGTCCCCCCCCCCCCCGTTCCCTATCCAATTTCAGATAACCAAATACAAATATATCCAATATATCAGGTAACAAAGTGAGATAGTGTAACAATATGAGATAACCAAGGGACAGTAGAAGTGATGAGAGATAACATAGTACCTTAAGAACAACAGTCATTACTGCTGGTATTTTTTTGAATAGTTTTTCGTGTTTGCTTTGCCAGCCTGGATCATGATCTTCCTATTTATCCCTACCATGTGGCCTGGCCAAGTGAGGTGTGCACCACCACACCCGGTTTTTACTGATTGAGATCACACACACACACACACACACACACACACACACACACACACACACACACACACACACACACACACACACACACACACACACACTGTCTCTCCCTCCGTCCCCCCCTCTTTTTTTCTCTCTCTCCAAACCTTCATTCTTCTCATCTCTATCCTTCAAGTAGTTGGTATTACAGGTATGAGCCACCACATCCCCTCACCTAAAATAACTTTTTTCTTGTTGTTGGTCCTGGTGCTGTCCTTGAGCTGCTATTCAGCTCAAGGCTAGAGCCACAGCACCACTTCCGGTTTTCTGTTGGTTGATTGGAGATAAGAGTCTCACAGACTTCTGTGCCCAGGCTAGCTTTGAACCATGCTCCTTGATAGGTTAATTGTTGATCAAAGTATATGTGCATTTGAACATTTTGACTGAAATAAGCAAATCATGTTTGTGGACTTTGATCCAGTATGCACTCCCACCAGCTTCATAGAGCTTCAAATAGCCTGTTTCTGTGCAGTCTCTTTTTCCTCCTTGTGTTTCTGGGCTCTCAGATACTTTGAATGCTATCCAACTGCACTGTGTCGTCTCTGGGAAAATGCTGATTAGATGGGTGATTGTTACTGCTTGTGGAAGTTTCACAGGATGAATATTACGCTGAAGACCACTTTCTTAACTGTGTGTATTTGCTGAATTAAATGGTTGGACTGTTAAGCATGTTGGAATGTGCTTTTACATTGCTTTGGAGCACAATTATACCAGCACAAGAAAACTTTCAATCCAAAAATTATCAACAAATTAAAGCTTTCCATAGAGATTCATTCTCATAACATAATGAAGCACCGGATACATATTATGCAAGAGATTTGGCTGTAACCACGTTATTTACACTTTGTTTTACTTACATTATCCTAAGATGCTGTTTCCATTTTTTTCAGAGAATGATAGAGTTGCACTAAAACATAAAAAGTCCAATTAAAGACTAAGGTATTCAATTCTGTTCATTACTGTTTGATTGTTTATAACATGTACACACACACACACACACACTGAAGTCCAGGGTGAAAGCGTCTAAACTTCATGTAAGAAAATAAAAGCAATCTGTGATGAAAAACAGGAGCCATCCTGTGTGTGTGTGTGTGTGTGTGTGTGTGTGTGTGTGTGTGTGTGTGTGTGTCTCCTGGGGCCTGACCTCAGGACCTGGGTGCTGTCCCTGAGACTGTTTACCAATTGAACCATAGTTCCACGTCTACTTTTTGTGTGGTTAATTAGAAATGAGAGTCTTATGGACTTTATTGCTTGGACTGGTCTGGAACCTAGATCACAGATCTCAGCCTCCTGAGCAGCTAGGATTACAGGTGTGAGCCACATGGATATCCATCTATTTTCCCTTCCTTAATTTTAGATCTTATTACATAGATTTAGGACAATTCTAAAAGATATTTATAAATTATTATGTAAGTCTTTTTGTGCTGCAATATGGTATATAGTCCTAAAGGAATTTGCAAAATTGTTTTTATGCTAATGTAATCTTTTCTAAAATTGGCTTTTCTAATAATTTATTTGGGGGAAGCCTTTATAAAGGATAGCAGCTACTCAATAACCTCATAACTGAGGTTTTCTTCCCTAATTGGATGCAAGTAATTAGGATGACACCATCCTAATTCACTTACAGAGATCACACAAAAACTTATAGGCCTATTTGAAAAGAATATTGAATGTAGTATTTATGACAAAATTAGTTAAATCCTACAGAATAACCTATAATGAATATATTTATTGCTTAGAGTTACTCATATAGATTTAAAGATTTTAGGTATTTACCTTTTATGTGTTCCTTTTTAGTACTTTAGTACATTGTTATTACATAATAGAGATAGTTCTGGTACCTACAGACTCTTGTTGAATTTAGTCTTGTCCCATGTTAAGGAAGCAGTTTGTGGTATTAGTCAAACAGTGAGTGGGAAGATAGAACTTCCAGTAAACACCTTGTGCCAAGGAAGCAAATACATTTCTGTTGAACCACAGCACCCTCTAGCATCCTAATTTGTGTTATTACAATTCAAAGGAACATAACTTACACTCTGCAAATGAACCAGTGGTAATGGGATCTGATACTTTTTTGTATGTGGGGGCGGGGTGGGAGGACTGGAGAACTGATCATGGGGCTTGAACTCTAGCCAGGGCACTGTCCCTGAGCTTTTTCACTCAAGGGTAGTGGTCTTACCACTTGCCACAGTTCCACTACCAGTTTTTGGATGGCTAATTGTAGATAAGAGTCTCATAGACTTTCCTGCCCCACTGGCTTTGAACTGCAATCCTCAGATCTCAGCCTCCTGAGTTAGCTAGGATTATAAGTGTGAGGTATCGGCACCCAGCTCTGATACTTTTTTTGTTTTTGTGAAGAGACCACCCTTAAATATTCCATGGAAATAATGAAGAGTATGAAGTGTCATCACCTTTTTCAGCAAATGATTGTTGCATTTGTTTCCTGTAGGGTCTTTGGGTATAGGGTGGGTCATAGCTGTAGACCTCTTGTACTCCAGAAGACACAGTAAATAGAAAGCGTTTTCCCAGCCAGCTGCCTTAAGCAGGTTCCCTTGTGTGTTGCAGGTCCTTCTCCCAGCAGCTGGTCTGTTACAGTTACAGGATGTGAAGAAGACTTGCTGTGAATTTCTAGAATCCCAGCTTCACCCTGTCAACTGCTTAGGAATACGGGCTTTCGCTGACATGCACGCTTGCACAGATCTTCTGAACAAAGCCAACACCTATGCAGGCAAGTGGAGAAGACTTTAACCCCTGTAAAGGGAGGAATCCGGGACTCTTGACTTGGGATACAATTCTGCAAAGCCACATCCTGGTCTGGATGTTGGCTTTATCACAATACATTTGAAATCTTAGAATGAGAGCACTGCTTAATGAAAGCATACTCATGAAATACTGTAAGTTGGTGCTGGGGGTACATAATAGATTAGCTAGTTCTGTTGGGGGGAGGTGTTTACAAATACTCCCTGTGTATTTTCATCTCAGATTGTCTTGTGAATAGGTGTGTGACAAAATGTTTATGTCTCTACAGTGAAATATAGATGTTTCGGGGTACATAGGGAAAGGAGTCCCCCCAGCCCCCCAAGCAGGCAGCCCTGTCCTCAGGTGTGCCATACCCTGCTGTTGTGTCCTGGCAGGGGAGCCAGCATTGTTGTGTGGTATAGGTCCCACAGCTTCACTGCAGGTGTGGGGAAGAGGTTGTTGTGAGTTCACAAAAGTAGCCAAGGATTTGTGTTCACTTGGAGTTTATAAACATTACAAATATAGTTATAGTATCTCACTTTGTTATCTGATATATTGAATTTATTTGTATTTGGTTATTTGAAATTTGATAGGGAAGGGGGGAAAACCAAGACGGGTGGGGGGTGTGGGGGGGAGGGAAATGGGGACCAAGACATGTGAAAGGGTATCAATGTATGTGAATTAATGCACCTTCTATCTGGCAAATATCATGTAACCCTTTTACTAATTACAATAAAAAATGCAAAAAAAAATTACAAATATATATTGGAAGTGATAATTAGGAAGGTTTCAGTGGGTTTTTTTGGGGTCGGTTGTGGGACTTGACTCTGGGCCTGGGCGCTATCCCTGAGGGCTTCAGCTCAAGGCTACTGCCCTATCTCCTTGAGCTATAGCGCCACTTCCAGTTTTCTGGTGGTTAAATGGAGATAAGATTCTCATGGACTTTAGTGCCCCGGCTGGCTTTGAACCGTAATCCTCAGATCACTCAGTCTCCTGTGTAGCTAGGATTACAGGTGTTAGCCACCATGCCTGGCTTGTTTTTGTTTTTGATCATCTTTCTGGAAGACAAACCTCGTAGCAATTACAATCCACTCTGGGACCTTGGTCCTTCCTAGCAACCTGTCACCTCAGATCACAGTTGCAGAGGATATGTACCTCCACGGCCTCAATCTGTCATACTATCTTCTTACCTTCTTATCCTCTTGTTTTCTTCATAAATCTGTGATTTGTGATCTCATTTCTGCAGGACAAATCTTGGCTATCTTTGACACAACAGGAGGTCTTTTGAAAATTGTCCTGTTTCCTAACGGTGCCAAAACTGCTATGGTGATAGGTAACAAGAAGCCTCAATATGTCTCGACCCTCTGCTCATAATAGTCCAGTCCTAATAAATACACTCTTGAATTAAGTATATTCAGCCTACATCTTTTCTTTTCTTTTTTGGCTAGTCCTGGGGCTTGAACTGGGCCTGAGCTCTGTCCTTGGGCTTTCTCAAGGCCAGAGCTCTACCACATGAGCCACAGTACCACTTCCGAGGAATCACACTGGGCTCTTAGTGCATGCTTAGGCAAGCATTCTACCACAAGACCAAATTCCTGGCCCCCTCAGACTATATCTTATTCACTATAATAGTTATTCTTAAAATATTTTCTGCAAAAATGTTTTCTTTATTTGTCTACCCTTCTGTCATTTAGACTAGCGATTGTTGCTTGAGGTGATTATCTGTTTTGAATACTTCCCTCTTGATCGCAACTTAGGTTGAGTGAGTGGCTTTAATAATGATATTACCAGCCTTTCCAATGTGATACATACATTAAAGAATAGATACTGATTAGTCCAGGGCTTTTTGCATTTTCATTGATTGATACAGAAACCCCTCCCTGTGAGGACCATTTGAAAGCACATGCTATACAGCATCTCTTAACTGAATTCATGTTGGCTTGAATGACACTTCTTAAAGGCATTAATCACCTTTCTGTGTTGTGCTCATTGTGCTCTTCATGTATGTCTTACTAATCAGCATGTAGTATTTGCTTTGTTGACAGTTTTTTGGCTGAGATGAGTTAGCTGTTTTCAGGTTTCACCCAAACAGCTTGTGTTAATTGAACTAGTGGAGCTATACATGTGATTGTCCGTCCCCCTCCAGAGATTAATAGTATTGAGAAGCAGAGAAACACAGATTATTAGCATAGGTAGGAACCTTAGCAGTTACTTCACCTATATTGTAATAGGAGAATGACAATCATGCATATATTTATTTTCCCAAGAACGCCTTATGTCTGTGAAAATGGGGTGCTTGTATCTCTTAGACACTGTTATTCATGCAATTGCTCTCTCTCTCTCTCTCTCCTCAGATGGTATTTTACCTTAGGTGGAACCCAGAGATTGTGGAGACTTCTCTTGGCATTTAGTGTTCATGAGAAAAGTACCTGGTATTTAGAGATCAAATAAAAATGGTACTTTGTACCTTATTACAGGGTACAAACAGAATAAGATTTTACACTTATTGATTTCACTGGATTTGTTTTAGGATAAGAGAATGGACCTGGTGTGTTGTTTGTTCATACAGTGTGACAAATCGTACAGCTTACCTTTCATGTACTAATAGGTTTATTTTATCTTCTTTGTTAGAGAGAAACAAAGAGAAATGTTCAACTGCTTTAGAGAGGGAAGGGAAATTCTTAAGCACACATACAGAAGAATACAAATGCAGATGGCATATGTGTGTACATAGATACACATGTATAATGTATATTGCATATCAGTAGCACAGTCTATATATGACTAGAAATGATGCCTCATTGTAGATACTACCACAATTTGCTCAGGAAAGGAGATGGACTTACTACCTGTCAGTAGCTACTTGGTCTGTATTCAGTGGCAAACTACCAAAGGCAGATTACCAGTGTCAAAATGAAGCTGTACAGGGGCCAGGAGTTTGGCCTAGTGGTAGAGTGCTTGCCTGGCATGCATGAAGACCTGGGTTCGATTCCTTGGTACCACATACATAGAAAAAAGCCAGAAATGGTGCTGAGGCTCAAGTGGTAGAGCTCTAGCCTTGAAAAAGTCCAAGGACAATGCTCGGGCCCTGAGCTCAAGCCCGGGACTGGCAAAAAAAAAAATAAATAAATAAAGTTAAAAAAAAAAAGCTGTACAGCAATGATTTTGGCAATATGTGGGCAAAAGTATTGGAAGCAGTAGTTGAGATTGGCAACAGAACTAGAGGTGATAAGTGAAGCAAGATTGTAGATGTGGAAAATAACCATGGATGTGAGGAAACAGACTAATAACTCTGAAGTGACTTAACCTACTCTTCAGCACTGTATTTTCACAAATGTTTTGTAGTTATCACTTAGTATGTGGATATACATTGCCATTATGCAGAAGGCGCAAGGTTTTACTGTACCCTATGAAGAAGCGGGAAGAACTTTGTGACAAACATTAGGTTTGTAGTGGTCAAACTAATTCAGAGGTGTGTGGGATTAGTTTATTGTGTATTCAATACTAATACCATATTCTTAGTAAGAATGATTGATTGCTTTAGCCTTTCTTGCCCAGTTAAGACCATAGCTGTCCAATAAGTTTATCATCATTGTGGCAAAACACCTGAGAAGACAAACTTACCCTTGTTAAATATATAAGGAGCTTAAATATAAGGAGCCTAGACATTTCTTTGATTTCAATTTAAAATGTTCAGGAGAAACTTAACCCAAATCATTACAGACATGTATTTGGAGGTAAAATGTTAAGAGGAGAAAGAAGTTTATGTTAGCTTATGTTATTCAGTATGCACTGTTTTTTCTACTTGAATTTCCAAATTGCTGGGCATGCATATTTTACAGATTTCTGTGAATTTGTTCCTGAATATTTTAAAACTTGTAAATAATATCATTATAGATTTTGTTTTGTTTGAGATCAGGTCTCGCTGTGTACTCCTGTCCAGATTTTTTGCCTTTGGAATTTTGGGGGATTGGATTTGAAGTCAGAGCTCTGTACTTGGAAAACAGGCACTCTACCAATGACCCTCATCTCCAGCTCCTTTTTTCCTTGGGCTGTTTCTTTTTTTTAATTGTTGAATTTTGAGGTTCTTTGTGTATTTTGAATGGTATGGATATGTGTTTTGCAAAGATTTTTTTTGTTCTTCATGGCTTATGCCTGCCTTCCTCCCTTTCTTCATTCTGTTATTTTGTTTTGTTTTTTATAGTACTGGGGTTTGAACTCAGGGGCCCTTGGTTGCTGAACATGGATTCTACCTCTTGAGCCATGCCTCTAGCTGTTTTGTTTTGTTTTGAGACAGGGTCTTGATATCTATTCCAGACTGCCTTTGAATTTTGAACTCAGAATTTTTCTGGTGGGATTACACATGTCTTACTATGCCTGGCCTCATTCTCTCCCCCCATCTCCTTTTCTCTTTCCCCTCCCTCCCTCCCTCCCTCCCTCCCTCCCTCCCTCCCTCCCTCCCTCCCTCCCTCCCTCCCTCCCTTCTTCCCTATGGCAATACAGGGGCTTGAACTTAATGCCTTGTATTCTCACTAGGCTTTTTTTTCTTTAAATATATTTTTTATTGTAATTAATAGAAAGGTTACATGATATTTGCCAGATAAATGGTGCCTTAATTCCCACACATTGATACCCTTTCACATGTCATGGTCCCCATTTTCCCTTCTCACTAGGCTTTTTCACCCACATCTAGCACTCACTGACTCCAGCCACACTTCCAATTTCATTTTTTATTGGTTAATTGGAGGTGGTGTCTCATAGAATTTTCTCTTTGGGCTGGTTTCAAACTCTAATCCTCAATCTCAGCCTCCTGAGTACAGATGTGAGCTATGGTGCCTGGCTAGAAAATATTTTTAAAAATTAGAATTAGAATATATTAGAATACAGCTAATTATGATGACCTAGAAGATAACCTAGATTTTTTTCTAGCTCATTTTTACTTGAAGAATTTAAGAATCACAATCAGCAATTACACAATATCAATAAGTTATTGAATTCTTACTCTCCACCAGATAGAACTCTGTGCTTTTTCAGTCATTAGATCATCTCCTCCTTACAACAATCTTACTAGCTAAGATACTTTTATTATCTTCTGCAGACATGGAGGCTAAAATAGGGAAATTATATAATTGATCAATGTTGGGTAAGCTAACATACAGCAAAACTAGAATTCAGTCATCTTTGATGATTGTGCTGCCTATTCTTTATGAGTTAGAGATGCTTTTGTAAGGACATCTGTTTTTGTAATGATAACTTTATTATTACCTTTTTTTTGCCAGTCCTGGACTTGAGCTCAGGGCCTGAGCACTGTCCTTGGATTTTCTCAAGGCTGGAGCTCTACCACTTGAGCCTCAGCACCATTTCCGGCTTTTTTTCTATATGTGGTACCGAGGAATCGAACCCGGGTCTTCATGCATGCTAGGCAAGCACTTTAACATTAGGCCAAACTCCTGGCCCTGTAATGATAACTTTTGTGTGTGTATTTCTGTTTTTGTTTTTGGTGCCAGTATATGGGCTTGAACTCAGGGCCTGGGCACTGTTCTTTTTTGTTCGGGGCTGGAGTTCTTCACTTGAGCCATAACTCTATTTTTGGTATTTGGGGGGTTAATTGGCCATATGAGATTCATGCACTTTCCTGCCCAGGCTGTATTTGAAGTTTGATTCTTAGATACTAGATTTCTTAGTAGCTAGAATTATGGATATGAGCCACTGGCATCTGGCTCTTGTAAGTTTCTAAACAACTATATTAATAGATTTTTTTCCCTCATCTTTTGGAAAAGTGGATATAATCGGGAAAATGAAGAAAAGTGTTTTGTTTCTAAGGTTTAAAGAATTACTAGTTGTAATAGTTTCAGGGAAGGAGTTGATATATAAGTTCATCTTCAAATAAATTGCTTTTTAGAATTCAGAATCATCTGTATCATAAGCCAACTTTTTTTTTTAAGCTACTGGTTATATATTTAGTTGACCAGCATTTACATTCTTTGTCTAGTTTTTGAATAAAGCAGTTTTTTCCTTACTTTTTTGTAATGTTCTAGAGCTTTTAATGTTTTATGTACATCATGCAGATGTGTAGACATGTAATACCATATCCTTGTATAATTTATATGATCAAAAGTTTTATGTATTTTTTTTTCATCTGAGATTGGGACTTGAACTTTATACTCATTAGCAGGTACCCTGCCACCTGAGCCATGCCTCCAAGCCCAGTTTCATACATTTTGATACTGATAACATTGTTACCATGAAAGCGCTAGATTGTTTAAAGCAGGGATGATTCCACTACAGTGAGTTTACATCAAGGCACTTTTCCTAGCCATGCTGCTGTTCTATTGCATTGCAAACAAAGTACAGTGGGGTATATATCTGGTCGTTCAGTATATTTACCCAGCAAGTGTGAGTCCCTGAGTTCAAACTCCCAAGAGTACCAAAAAACAAAAACCAAACCAAACCCAAAACAATACAAAACAAATTCAGCAAGATTACTTCCTGGACGATCTCTGAGTTGGTTGAGGTTCTTACCCAGAGGAAGGAAGTGCCATTGGATTTTTTACTCCTGGGTTTGATCGTTTCTTAAACTAAGCACCATGGCACAAATTGCAATCCTGGCACAGGGGAGGCTGAAGCAGGAGGATTGCCAGGTTCAAGGCCAGCCTGGGTGACATCATGAGTTTTAAACAGTCTAGGTTAAATAGTGAGACCCTGTCTCGAAAAAACTGGGGGGAAAAATCACAGTAGAAACATTTTGTTAAATGTTTAATATTTTGTTAATACCTTTCCCTTTTAATTCTGAAACAGAGCAACACTTTGCAGATGTTGTTGTTAGTGAAGAATTTCTCAACCTTGGCATAGAGCAAGTGTGCAGCTTAATCTCCAGTGACAAACTTACCATTTCCTCAGAAGAGAAGGTATGCACGTTTTTCTTCTGATGTTTAGTGAGAAACTGTGGATAGAATTGATAGAAAATAGACAATCTTGTTCTCTCTCCTTCTAGCATCTTACACGTAGATATAGTATTGTGGACAGTGAATTCGAGAAGGATGTTAATTATAATGTGTATTGCTATTTTACTGTATCAGAATAACCTATTTTCCATTCTATAATCAAACATATTGTCACACATTTTTCTAGATTACCTGATAATCTCAGATAGTTCATTATTATTTTAGGAGGAAATTATGTAGGAAAACACTTTGTCCATATTAGCTTCTTAGTTTTCTTTTAGAAGTACAATGTAAATGGTTTGTTCTTCATGTTTAGTTTGTAAAAAAGTTCAAAACATGACATAGTATGTTCTATTATATGTCAAAGTGGAATCAACCTATTTTATAGCGTTGGGGTTTATAATTTTGTGGTCTAACATTTGGGTGTAAACCGAACAAATGTAAGATTATTTGTAATGGCACTCGATTTTCATTGCAGAATAGTATTGCTTTACTTATTTTGGGCACTTTGTTCTAAAGGAACTTGAGATTCAAATATATGTAAGCAGAACTTAATTTAATTTGGAAAGCTTACAAATAGTAAAACACGATGTGTCATCATATCATAGCTACTATTCAAGATAAGACTAGATAGTATACTTAGTAAATACCAAATGAAAGAGAACTTTTTGAATACTTGCTAAATTCCATATGTTAAAGAAGAAAGAAAAAAGTGGAAGAACATGTCCATACATTACAAATCAGTATTTTGAGAAAAATTTGAACCTGGATGAACTTGGATGTCTTTGAAAGTATTGTGTATAAAATATATTTACTGCTGGATGCGTTGGTTCTCCCCTGTAGTCCTAGCTACTCAAGAGGCTAAGATCTGAGGATCAAGGTTCAAAGCCAGCTTGGGCACAAAAGGACCTGAGACTCTTACCTCCAATTAACCTCTAAAAAACGGGAAGTGGGACTTGGCTCAAGGGCAGGGCTGTAGCCTTGAGCTGAAGAGCTTAGGGACAGCACCCAGGCAGAGTTCAAGCCCCATGACCCACCCCCACTCCCCCAAAAATGTATTTACTATGTGTAAAAAATGAGTTTTATTGAAATACATTTCATGGATGAATGGAAATGACCAAGTAAATGCTAATAAAGTATTTTATGTACATGCCTTGGTTTATAATGTACTACTTGTTCTTCCCTTCTGCATATAGGTGTTTGAAGCTGTCATAGCTTGGGTGAACCATGACAAGGATGTGAGGCAGGAGTTTATGGCTCGACTGATGGAACACGTGCGGTTACCTTTGCTTCCTCGGGAATATTTAGTTCAGGTAGATGTACATGCAAAATTTTCAGATATGCATGATGTCTTATCATTGATCTCACAATGTCTAGTGCCCCACACACAGTGATAAAAGCTTCAGAATAAAAATCACTGGAATACAGGAAAGAGGACAGTAAGGGCACGTGCCATCTTAGTAGCTGCTGCCTCACTTAGATCATTCCCTGTTCTTAGAACATTTCTGGTTTGGATAAAAAAGTACTAGAGCTTTTTGAGGTACTCTTGGTAGTAATTTAAGAACATGTGAATAAATGTACCTGTGGCTTAGTATTACTGCTTTACATCTTCTTTGCTCTTTTCTTTTGATAGCCTCTTCTGATTCCCCAGCAGGAATGGAATTTCGAGATATGACCCAAATACTATTTAATCCTACTTCATAATTTCACAGTGACATGTATGTGGTTTCTTTGTTTCTAAGCTGAAGGAAAACAGGTTATTTGAAATAAATAAGACTAAAAGATTCTTACTAGTCCCTGAAGTACTTACAATTTTCTTTCTTTAAAAAAATTATAGCAGGCTTTTACAGCGTTACTTTTTAACTAAAACCATCAAAGAGACATTTTTTGTTTGTTTGTTTTTGTTTTTCCAGTCCTAGGGCTTGAACTCAGGGCCTGATCACTGTCCTTGGGCTTTCCTCAAGGCTATCGCTCTACCACTTGAGCCACAGCACCACTTCTGGCTCTTCTGTGTGTGTGGTATCAAGAAATTGAACCTGGGTCTTTGTGCATGCTAGGCAAGCACTCTACCACTAGGCCAAACTCCTGGCCCAAGACACTTTTTTTTTTTTTTTTTGCCAGTCCTGGGCTTAAGCTCAGGGCCTGAGCACTGTCCTTGGCCTTTCTCAAGGCTAGAGCTCTACCCCTTGAGCCGGAGCACCATTTTCGGCTTTTTTTTCTATATATGTGGTACGGAGGAATTGAACCTGGGTCTTCGTGCATGCTAGGCAAGCACACTACCACTAGGCCAAAGTCCTGGCCCCACATTTTTTTTTTAACTGAAAGATTAGATCTGTGTTTTGGGGGGTTTCTTGAAGCTTTATTATATAATGTTACCTGTTTTGGTTATCTGGTATTAAACCCCAAACCCCTCTTGTATTGGATTTTAAGCATAGCCAAGGCAAAATTTATTTATGGTGTTTCTGAGGGTTTCCCCCCCCCCCCCCCCCCCCCGATACTTCATTTGACTTCTTGTGTTTAAGAATAAGTATCATTAACTTAATACTGCTGAACCTGTTTGAAAAACTTGTCACCTAATTTATTTTCTTTCTCTCTTTTTTTTTTTTAACTTTTTGACTTGATGTTTCACAATAAGGACAAGGTGAATCTAACACTATAAAGAGTTCATCATTTTCTTTAGCTGACATTGAAGAGTATATAACTTTCATTGCAGTTCACTTTGATACTTACCTGTTTTTCTCTGTATACCAGATATTTGAGCAGAGATATAAAGACTGCTTTAGAGAGGATAGTTATTTCTCCCCCCCCCCTCTTTTTTTTATTTGTTTGTTTGGAAGTTTTATCGTGAAATAGCTGCCCCTCATGGGCTGTGTGTGCACTTTTCTTGTAGAGGGTCGAAGAGGAAACATTGGTCAAAAATAGCAGTGCTTGCAAAGATTACCTCATTGAAGCTATGAAGTATCATTTGCTACCAACAGAACAACGGATATTAATGAAAAGCGTCCGGACTCGACTGAGGACACCCATGAATCTTCCCAAAGTAGGATCCATTGTTCCTAGTTGCTAGTGCTTTGTCTGGAAGCTTATAATGAGCTGATAGTATGTTTGATCATCTGACTTCTCATGTTTCATTGTTGTGGTTTGCCTGCAAGAGAAAATGTGCCAAAGAATGCATTACAGAGTGTATGATTCAGTCTCTCTCACTAATTGTATGTGTTAAGAGTGGGAATTGTTACTTAATTTTCAGATGAAGCACCATAATCACTTTTTGGAGTGGAAATTATCTGGTTCCCCTCTACCCCCTTCTGAATTTTACAAGTTCTTGTTATAGTAGAAAGCAATAGCTGTAGTCAAAGAGGGAAAGTCAAACTGTGCAGAAAGATTTCTCTGTAAACAAGGTGGTCATATATCTAAAAATGTTGTAGTTTCATAGGTGTAAGGATAACATAGTATCTTAGTTCCTCTGCTCCCTATCATGAATACTGTTTGATAGTTTCTCACATTTCATATGTAACCATCGCAGCTTAGATTTCCCAGGTGTCTTCTCACAGCTTCAGTGTACACATTTTCCTGTGTAAAACTTCATGTTCTCCATGGTTTTTAGTTGTGGTCATTCATGATTCACTCCTTTGATTTTTCTTGCAGTATACCCCATCATTTCTGTCCTTATTTTTGCAATTTTGTTTACTTTGTTTGCAACTTACAGACCAACTAGTGAAGTTCCATTTTGTGTATAGTTTAAGCAGGATGATCCATAGTGTGAAGCTTTTAAAAAAATATATATTTTTGGAGCCGGGAGTTTGGCCTAGTGGTAGAATGCTTGCTTGTATGCATGAAGACCCAGGTTTGATTCCTCGGTACCACATTCATAGAAAAAAAAGCCAGAAGTGGTGCTTAGGCTCAAGTGGTAGAGCTCTAGCCTTGAGAAAGTCCAAGGACAGTGGACAGTGCTCAGGTCCTGAGCTCAAGCCCAGGACCTGCATATATACATATATATATATATTTTTTTTTCCTTTTAACTCATATGTTTGGAAAAACACTAAATTAAGAAGTAAGGATTAGTTATCTCTGTATCACCTTTAGTTCTATTCTGTCATTTCCACTCAAGTACTTAAATTCATTTATTTCAGTGCATTTATTTACTGTTTTCTCAAGTTTTGTTTCTTGAGTCCACATGTTTAATTGCCTTACATATAAATTGGTGTTGTTTGTTGTTGTTGATTTTTTTTTTTTTTTTTTTTTTTGCCAGTCCTGGCTTGATCTCAGGGCCTGAGCACTGTCCTTGGGCTTTTTCAAGGCTGGAGCTCTACCACTCGAGCTCTACCACCTCGAGCTTTTTCTATATATGTGGTACCAAGGAATCGAACCCGGGTCTTTGTGCATGCTACACAAGTACTCTACCACTAGGCCAAACTCCTGGCCCCCTGCTGTTGTTGATTTTTAGCCCAGGGTTAACACTAGTTCTCAAATTAGAGCTAACTGAAGTTTTTGCCATTGTGTTACTTATTTTTTTTCTTGATCATTTTAACTTAAAATAGACCTTGGACTGATGGCATACAACTATAATCCCAACACTTGCAAGCCAAGGCAGTAAGATCTCAAATTCTAGACCAGCCTAGGTTACACAGCAAGACCTTGTTACAAACAAGCAAACAAACAAATCAAAATTAGCCAAATAAAATCCTTGGTGAGGGGAATGTGGCTCAGTGGTGGAGTGCTTGCTTAGCATGCATGAAGCCCTGGGTTCAGCTCCTCAGCACCAAATACACATAAAAATCAGGAAGTGATGGCCTTGAGCAAAAGAAGCTCAGGGACAGTGCCTAGGCCCTGAGTTCAAGCCCAATACTCACCAAGAAGAAGAGCCCTTGGTGACATCTCAGTGGAAATATCCACCCAAAGACACAGGGCATTTGGAGAAAGTTTCTGTCTACATAATTGTGCCTAAACAAAAATGAGTAATGTGTGACATGTAACATTTGCTCAGACGAAATGGATTTAAAAATGGCATGAATTAAAAATATTTTGCATTTTACTTATTATTTTATTAGACCCTAGAAGTTACAGCGCTTTCCCCAAAATACTCTTAATTTTTAACTAAGAGTTATTACCGCAGACCCAAAAATAGTTTACAAAGCATTCATTACCTGTTCTATTTTGCAAATTGGTATTTGCCTTTTCAAGATGTTTTAACCTAATGGTAGAGTGCTTGTCTAGCATGCACGAGGACCTGCGTTCCATTCCTCGGTAACACATACATAGAAAAAAGCCAGAAATGGTGCTGTAGCTCAAGTGGTAGAGCTCTAGCCTTGAGAAAGCCCAAAGACAGTGCCCAGTCCCTGAGTTCAAGGCCCAGGACTGGCGCAAAAAAAAAAAAATATATATATCTAACCTCTCCTTAAGACCTAAGGAAATGTTCTGCAGGACTTTTCAAAAAATAATTGTAAGTGGCTCAGTAAGTACACCAGCTAGTTCCCCAAACCTTAGTGTCCATGCCATCAAGCCTGCTGATTCTCAGGGTCACATTTTCCAAACACCCCTTTACCTGCATTTAAAAATGGTGATCTTTTAGCTATCTTCATAAATTTTCATTACTTCTTATTTTGTCCATACTGTTTGGTGTCAGGTTTTTGTTTTTATAGAAATCAGTTTGTAGTGCCAAACTCTTAGCCATAAAGGTCGAATTTCCATTCTTTTTATGCTAAGTCTTTCTAAAATTTTTTCCAGTTTACACTTAATGCTTGTCAAACATTTTATATTTGTAAAAAAAAAAACAAAAAAAACTTTGAACTTGTATAGTTCTGTGGCATCTTTAGCTGTGCTACAGAGAAACCCTCAGAGTGAAAATGAATTTTCTCCTAATAGATGGAAGTTTTAAACGTGTTACTTTGGTTAACCTAAAGAGCACTTAGAGAAATTTTCTGAAGTATTTTATTTTCTCTTTTGTAAAGGTGTGGCCATCTGTTCTGTTTACAGTGTTTCTAGACTTCTCTAGTGTAATGTGGCCGTTCCAAAGATGTTAAGCTTTTGGATTTCTCAATTCCTTAACTTGGATTTCATGGCACACACATGGATCCATGAAGCCTCTCTTTTATCCTGCTTCTTCCAGCTGCCTATGAAGGAGGGACAGCAGACATACATAGACGGCCGTGAACAACACTGTGGCTTTGACTTTGCATAATCTACTTTCATGATCTCTTTTCCATCTCCCACACACATATTTAGCTAATTGATTAATTAGTTAATTAATTGTTGTCAGTTGTGGGCCTTGAACTTGGGGTGTGGGTGCTGTCCCTGAGCTCTTTGATCAAGGCTAGCACTCTACTACTTTGAGCACAGTACCACTTCTATTTTTTCTGGTGGTTAATTGGAGGTGAGTCTCACAGACCTTTCCCTACATGGGCTGACTTTGAACTGTCATCCTCAGATCTTAGTCTGCTGAGTAGTCTCCTTTGTCACTGGTCTCTAAAGCCGCAAATCCACACTGCATCTCATCTTTCTGGGAGGAGTAAAGGACACATGTTGCTTTTCTTGGAATAATGTGTTTTTCTTCTGTCCTCATTTTGATATGCAAAAATGAGTCATTGAGTAAAAATCATGAGCTTTAGAGCTTGAGATAATCATAGAATTTATAAGTCAGTGTTATCTGACTTATACTCTGATTTAAAATATACTCTTTTGGGCTGGGAGTTTGGCCTAGTGGTAGAGTGCTTGGCTAGCCTGCACGAAGACCTGGGTTCGATTCCTCAGTACCACATACATAGCAAAAAGCCAGAAGTGGTGCTGAGGCTCAAGTGCTAGAGCTCTAGCCTTGAGAAAGTCTAAGGACAGTGCTCAAGCCCTGAGCCTAAGCCCAGGACTGGCAAAAAAAAAAAAAAATCTGTTCCTTCTGTTATCATCTTACTTTTTTTTCCCTCCAAAGTCTTCAATATTCTTTATAGTTATCCACGGAAGACATCATTAACTGCTTTCTTGATTTGAAAGGTGTATTTTCAGTGTTGTTAGAATGTGCCTTTGGGGGCTTAGAACAAGATAGCCTGTTGGTTTCTAAATTTCACTGAGTTATGGCAACTTTCCATTATCCAATCAACAGTAGCAATTAGTATGTACTAATTCCAATAGCTTTTGGAGCATATATAATTACATATTATTGAATTATTTCCTAGTTCTTTCTTACTGAGAAGCTTTTGGCAGATAACAACCATATCTTTGATTTTTTTTTAATTAATTAATTAATTTATTTATTTATTTATTTTGCCAGTCATGGGCCTGAGCACTACCTTTGGGCTTTCTTAAGGCTAGAGCTCTACCACTTGAGCTATAGCATCACTTCCAACTTTTTCTATGTGTATGGTACCAAGGAATTGAACCTGGTTTTCATGTATGCTAGGCAAGCACTTTACTACTAGGCCAAACTCCCAGCCCCAAGAGTTAAATTTCTTGGTTGTAACACCTACCTACTCTAGTTGTAGACGGATAGAGATGACAGGCACTTAGTAAATAGTTACTGAATTGAATTAAGAACATCAATAAACGGATTTATTCTCCACAGTGCATTTGTTCATTGTGTTTCATAGCTTCTCCATTATTTGTCTTCCTGATTTTATTTGTGGGACATCAAGGGTGCTTTCCTCTTTGAGAGCCAGAAATCCATGCTCCTGTCAACTCCAATTCAATTCTTTGTGCTGTTTTTGTGATCTCTCTTATTCCTTCCATCTTTCTTTTAGTGTATTATTGCCCCTTTCCCCTCACATACCTAAGTAATAGGTAGGTCCCTGGACCCCAGGGACCTAAGGCAGGTCATCGCAGGCCAGGATGTGACCACCAGCCCTTCACACATGGCAGCCTTGCTGGTGCTACCTGCCTGCTGGTGTTTTGGCTCAAATACTGCTTTTGCTTGAAGGATCAGAAACGGAGTTTCTGAAATCCCTTATTTTTGACTAAGTGTGCTAGATTATAGCACTATAGTTCTAAGGTGTGCCCCCTTGTGGATGTTTATAACATGGGTTAGGTAGGTTTTCTACCCCAGCTCACCCTTCCATCTTCATCCTCACACCCCACATGGATGTCTTTGTAGGGCTTTATTAAGTGTCTGCCTATGTAATGGTTATTCAAATGCTTACACTTCCGCCCTTCCAGTTGATGGTGGTGGTTGGGGGTCAAGCACCTAAGGCTATCCGAAGCGTGGAGTGCTACGACTTTAAAGAAGAACGGTGGCACCAGGTGGCAGAACTGCCTTCCAGGAGGTGCAGGGCAGGTAAGCACCACACTTTGTTCCTTGGGGAAATGTCTGGTGGAAAAGCTTTGATTACAAAAGCTGTGGTTAAACAGTAATTCAGGGCCTCCAACGGCTCACTGAATACACTAATGGCTGCGGGGGGGTTGGAGAGGATTAGCCTACTGATGCTGTACACACAGTAAGCTGCAGAAGCTGGAGTGTGGTATTTTCTTAGCTACCTCAACTGAAATAGCAAGAGAGGAACTCTTTAGCTTTGAGACTCAATTCTATATTTCTGACTCAGCTTGTAAACCACAGTTCTTTTACCCAGACATCTGTTTTGGGAATATTCGATGACCATATTTGGTAAAACTAAAGTCATAAGCCATTGCAGGTGCTTGAGAATCTTTCCTGAGACTTAAACTTAGATCTCTTAAGTCCTGTACCCAGTAATGAACTGAGTTGTAAATAGAAAGGATTGTTTCTATAGGGCAGAACTTCCACAGTGTATCTTGGAGACAGTTACATACCAGTATACCTAGAGTTACTTCATCTTTAAAAGTTGTATAGAAGCCAAGCCTGGTGGCTCAGTGACCTGATATATAGCTGATGAATTGCTATCTATGTGGGAGGCAGAGATGGACTAAAGTTCAAAGCCAGCAAATGTCAAAATGCTATTAGTCAGATCCTATCTCAAAGTACATGCTGGTACTTGATTACATATGCATGTAATCCAGCTGTGTAGGGGAATGAAGTAGGACGATTGCAGTCTCATGCCAACGAGGGGAAGGAAATAGAAGACTATATCTAAAACAAAAATTAGTGGTTGAGTAACTAGCTATATGAGGCTTCTGACCTAAAGTTGGTCTAGAATGTATGAGGGTTCTGCATTTGATCCAATGTCATAAAATTCTTAACCAGTATTTTGTTTTAAGTGTAATATTCTAGGTTTTTGTTGTTTGTGGTTTTTTTAGGGGGAGGGGTTGAGTTGGAGGTTGAACGCAGAGTCCTTAGACTTGCTAAGTAAGTGCTTAATCACTTCAGCTACTCTAGTCCCTTTTTGTGTTGGTTGATTTACTTTTTTATTGCCAGTCCTGGGGCTTGAACTCAGGGCCTAGGCACTGTCCTTGTGCTTTTTTAAGACTGGCGATGTGGTACCTATGAATTGAACCCAGGGCTTTGTGCATGCTAGGCAAGCACTCTACCACTAGGCTACACTTCCGGCCCAGTATGTAGGTTATTTTTTGATAAAGCGTCCTGCATTATGCCTAGGCTGGCTTGGATTGTGATTTTCCTATTTGTGCGTCCTTGCCTCACAGGGATGAATGGTGTGCCACTGTACCCAGTCTTTGTGTTTTACCTAGTAGTTGAGATTAGTAGCTGAGTGTCTAGCTGAGATTACAGGCATGTAGCTGAGATCACAGATGCAAGCAACCATACCTAGTCACTGGTCAAGTTGAAGCCTCTTTCTTTTTTTTTTTTTTAATCTTTAAGGCCTGCTTTACATGTAATAATATATCCTGTTTCCATTTATTTGGATTATTATTAGTTTATTTCATCAATACTTTATTTTTTTTCTCCTCATACATGTTTTTGTTTTTGTAGGTTGTGGGGCTTGAACTGTCAAGCACTGCCCCTGAGCTTTTTCACTTAAGTCTAGTGTTCTACCACTTTGAGCCACAGCACCATTTGCAGTTTTCTGACAGATAATTGGAGATAAGAGTCTCACAGACTTTCCTGTTCTGGCTGGCTTTGAACTGTGATCCTCAGATCAGATCTCAGCCTCCTGAGTAGCTAGGATTAAAGGGCTAAGCTATCATAATAATGATGCATATCATAAGTAGCTACTTTTGTTTCAAAATTAGTATTATTAAAAAATTATTAAGTAGGAAGTGGCACTGTGGCTCAAGGGGTAGAACACTAGCCTTGAGCTGAAGAGCTCAGGCACAGAGCCTAGGCCCAGAATTCAAGCCCCATAACGACCACCCCCACCACCACCACAAACAACAGCAACAAAAGTACTTGTACAAAGAGGTTACGGTTTCAATAAGTCAGGTTAAGTACAACATATTTTGATCAGTCTCATACCTTCCATCATTCTCCTCCATTTCCCTTCTCTCATCCCCACCCTCAAGTTCCATAGTATATATTGAATATAATGACTACATTTGCTCACCTTTCTTCCCTCACATCTTTTTTTGGAGGGGGTACCTGGTCTTTTTTTTTTTTTTTTTTTTGGTTGGTCATGGGTCTTGAACTCTGGGCCTGGGCATTGTTTCTGAGCTCTTAAGCTCAAGGCTACTGCCCTACCCCTTGAGCCACAATGCCACTTCTGGTTTTCTGGTGGTTAATTGGAGATAAGAGTCTCAGGGATGGACTTTAATGCTTCATCTGGCTTTGAATCCGTGATCCTCAGATCTCAGCACCCCCCACACAACCGAATAGCTAGTATTATAGGTGTGAGCCACCTTGTCCAGCGAGGCACCTGATCTTGAACTACAGTCCTGTGATCTCTTCTTTAAAGCGAGAGTTGCAGGTTTGAGCCACTACACACAGCTAGTTTTTGTTTTTGAGTACTGGGCCTTGTATCTTCCAGGTAGATACTCTACTAGTGAATTCCATCGCTAGCCCTTTAGTTGATAATTGAATATTAAAACTACTTTTGAGCCACGCATTAGTGAGTCATGTCTGTAATTCTAGCTACTCAGGAGGCCAAGATATGAGGATGGCAGTTTGAAGTCAGCCTGAGCAGAAAAGTCCGTGTGACTCTTGTCTCCAGTGATGTTGTGGCTCAAGTGGTAGAGGCTTAAGGACAGCGTCCACCCCTGTGTTCAAGCCCCAGGACCAGCAAAAACAAAACTGAAACTGTTTTTAATGTTATAATTAGTGCTTCAGCCAATTTCTTATACATGTGCATTTGGATTACATATTTTTGCAAGTGACTTGTATGTTTGGGACCTGTTAGTCAGGACACTTCTAGTAACGTGTTCTAATCACAGCTGCAGAGGCCTTCAGATTGTGGTAGTGGTGAGGTTGCATGGTCACCATTGAATGCTGCGTTTTCTGCAGGGATGGTGTATATGGCAGGACTGGTTTTTGCTGTTGGTGGCTTTAATGGCTCATTAAGAGTTCGTACTGTGGATTCCTATGACCCTGTGAAAGACCAGTGGACCAGTGTTGCTAACATGCGAGACCGGAGAAGCACCTTGGGCGCCGCTGTGCTAAATGGACTGTTATATGCAGTGGGGGGCTTTGATGGGAGCACAGGTAATTTCCTTTTCATCTTTCTACACTGCTGTTTCCATTACCATAGTAAACCACACTGAATACATTAGGGCAAAACAAGGCCTCTTTGAATATTTTAGCAGGTATTCTAGTTGAAGATACTTTAAATTGCATAATATCTTTAAATGATGTAAGTTTACACTACAAAAATTCTTTGCTTGCTGGGCACGGTGGCTCATGCCTATAATCCTAGCTACTCGGGCTGAGATCTGAGGATCTCGGTTCAAAGCCCGGGCACTAAAATCCCTGAGACTCTTACATCTAATTAACCACTAGAAAATTGGAAATGGTGCTGTGGCTCCAGTGGTAGGGTGGTAGCCTTGAGCTGAAGAGCTCAGGGACAGCACCCAGACTCAGAGGTGAAGCCCAACAACTGACCCCCCCCCCAAAAAAAAATTCTTTGCTTAATTTCTTATACATCAGTGTTGGTCAGCTGCCAAGCTAAAAAAGCTTGTAAATGACAGTCTCTAGGGTAGAAGCCTCTAGAAAAGTCATTCCAAGCTATCATGTGATTCACACGTTTAGAGTCCACCATTTTCTTCCTTTGGTTTTAAGGTAAAATACCTGATGTATAGTTTTCTTTACTCATGTTTATATAAAGGAACAACAGACTGTCTTTGGAGGAAAAATGAAAGGTATTATGCTTCCTTGTAGGTTTATCATCTGTGGAAGCATATAACATAAAATCTAATGAGTGGTTTCATGTAGCTCCAATGAACACGAGGAGGAGCAGCGTGGGCGTGGGCGTGGTTGGAGGTAGGTCTGGCCCTTCCTCCCAGTGAACGCTCCCAGGTAGAGGGCTGATTGTTCTGGAGAGTGCTTCTTCCACTGGTATACACAAAGCAATGCTTTACCAATGGGCAGGCAAGTTATCACTTACAAAAGGAAAAATAATTATAAAATTTAACCTCTTGAAATCATATATCATCTATAAAAATGAACCCATATGGAACTCAGTCTTTCCCTCTATATTCCGTGTGTGTGTGTGTGTGTGTGTGTGTGTGTGTGTGTGTGTGTGTGTATGTGCGCGCACATGCACATTCAAGCATCCTATATCAACCTGCCAGCTGGCCTTTTGTGAATTTTTGTTTGTTTTTGTGGTTTCGAGGATTCAACCCAGAGCTGTGCATGTTTGGGAAGCACCGCCACCATTGTGGTATAGAACCCCCAGCCCTGGGAGCTGATCTTCATACACTTGTTAGAGGAACAAACTATAAAGGGCACATAGCAGAGTTTTGTGTATGGTGAAGGGCTAGGGAGCATTTAAGAGATGGATTGCCACAGTTAACTTATTTATATTTTACCTTGTTCCCCAACAGAATATAAGGAAACTTGTAGAGGTGTGGTTTTCTAAAACAAAACAAAACATACTGGTGTAGGCAAATTTTTAGGTTGCCATTCTTTTTTTCTGTTAGTATAATTTTCTGTACCTGGTGAGGGGGAAGATATAATTCCAATACAGTTTGCCCATTTAACTTTTACAGTTCTCTGTGCATCCAACATTAACTCACTTTAGAACACTTATGATTCCTCTAAACCACTCATTCTTGTTGTAGCTACAAACCTCATCTTCCCCAGACCCAACAACTACTGCTTTATCTCCCATCACCAAACAGCTTATTCTCTTCTGTTTCATAGAAATGAAGTCTGACAGTACTGTGTCTAATTTTAGTGGTAGCCATGATGATGTAGTATTTGTTAATGCTTCACGGATTTTTCTTTCAAAATAATTACCCCAGTCTACTTCCTAAGATTACTTGGTAGTTAAATCTGTTTTCTAGGAAGTTGTCCCCTTTATCAACTAGTATTTTCTAAGGATATGGTGAATATATTCTTTGTGCCCTTCCAGTTAGATTACTTGTGAATATAGAAAACTAGCATTATTGAATATGTGCCGCCCATATTCAAGGGGTTTGATCAGTCTATTTAACCATTAGGCAAGGCAGTAATGAATTATCCATTATAACTATACACTTTGCACACTTGTTTAGGTTTGCTCTATGCTGTGGGGGGGTATGATGGAGCGTCACGCCAGTGTCTTAGCACAGTAGAATGCTATAATGCTACAGCGAACGAGTGGACCTACATAGCGGAGATGGGTACCCGGCGCAGCGGAGCAGGTAAGTGGGAACCAGGTGGCAGCTGAACCAGGGGGTGATGGGAAGCAAGTAACAGGTGAAATGATTCGCTCACCTCTCCCTATGATACCCGAAAACTTGCTGAGTTCAGTGACACTGCAAATGTCTTCTGCTTGTGTGGGTAGTGGTGACAGAGGGATTACTTTCTTAGGGAGTTGTCAAAGAGCTTTTGCAAACTTCTGCTTTACTACATGTTTTTATTGTTTGACTTATCTCTCTTGATTTTTTAGAAAAATTGTTCTGAGATTCATAGGTTTAAATATGAGACATTTAGATAAACCCTGATATGTTACAGATTTCTTTTTTTTAATATATTTTTATTGTAATTAATAGAAGGGTTACATTGTATTAGTCAGATATGTTACAGATTTCTTGTCTGTGCTGTACGTGTGTGTGTGTATGTGTGTGTATGTGTGTGTGTGTGTCTTGGGGGGTGGACTCTGGGCCTGGCCATTGTCTCTGAGTTCTCCAGCCCGACCCCTTGAGCCATAGCTCCACTTCCAGTTTTCTAGTGGTGGTTAATTGGAGATGAGAGTCACGGACGTTTTTGTGCCTGGTCTGGCTTTGAACCATGATCCTCGGATCTCAGCCTCCTGAGTAGCTAGGATTGTAGGCATAAGTCACCGTGCCCGGCTCCTGTTGTACTCTTTCAGTTTGACTGGTTGTGTTTTCTAGGTGTTGGTGTGTTAAACAACTTACTATATGCTGTTGGAGGTCATGATGGTCCTTTAGTACGAAAAAGTGTTGAGGTGTATGATCCTGCCACCAATGCTTGGAGACAAGTTGCAGATATGAACATGTGCAGAAGGAATGCAGGTATTTGTCTGGCTTAAAATTTAAAAATAGGGAATTTTTAAAGCAGTTTTCCTATATTCCATTCTTTTGCTGATCTTGTTTTTCTGATAGACTTGAAGTTCTTTAAAGATAGGCATTTATATAACAAGCCTACAAAGTCAGTGTGGAGGGGTAGGACTATAGTGATAGAGTACCTTACTAGACTCCACAAAGATTCCACAAGGTCCTGGGGAAGAAAAGAAAACATAGCACATTTTTGTAACACATTAGTTAAGTTGTAACTTGTGCTGCCCCTACTTTTTGGGTGATGAATGGGAAGACTAACTGGTTAAAGGTAGAGCTCATAACTGATACTTTGTTGTTGATTGTGGGGTTTGAACCCTTGGCTTGGACACTGTTGCTGAGCTCAAGTCTAGCACTCTACCCCTTGAGCCAGGTGTCACTTCTGGTTGGTTAATTGGAGATGGGTCTCATGGACTTTTGTGCCCCTGCTGGCTTTGAACCATGATCCTCACATTTCAGTCTCTAGAGTAGCTAGGATTAAGGCATGAGCAACCAGCACCTGGCTCTAATGCTTAAATTTTTATTACAAACTTAAAAAAAAATAGGCCAGGAGTTTGGCCTAGTGGTACGAGTGCTTGCCTAGCATGCATAAAGACCTGGGTTCGATTCCTCAGTACCATATATGTAGAAAAAGCCGGAAGTGGTTCTGTGGCTCAAGGCATAGGGTTCTTGCCTTAAGAGAAAAAAACCCAAGGACAGTGCTCAGGCCCTGAGCTCAAGCCCCAGGACTGGCAAAAAGAAGTATAAGGGGTTACTGGGTGAGCCATATTCCCCAATTATTTTATTCTTAGTCTTTTTTTTTTCTTTTTGGTCTGGGTTGGCTTTGGACCTTACTCATCCTTCCCCTGTATCTTAACTAGCTCAAGGCTACCACCCTACCCTTGAGCCAAGCCCCACTTCCCATTTTCTAGAGGTTAATTGGAGATAAAGAGTCTCAGGTCCAGGGCCAGGAGTTTGGCCTAGTGGTTAAAGTGCTTGCCTAGCATGCATGAAGACCTGGGTTTGATTCCTTGGTACCATATACATAGAAAAAAGCTGGAAGTGGTGCTGAGGCTCAAGTGGTAGAGCTCTAGCCTTGAGAAAGTCCAAGGACAGTGCGCAGGCCCTGAGCTCAAGCCCAGGACTGGCAAAAAAAAAAAAAAAAGTCTCAGGTCCTTTTGTGCCCGGGCTGGCTTTGAACCTTGATCCCCAGATCTCAGCCTCCTGAGTAGCTAGGGTTACAGACGTAAGTCACCATACTGGACACAGCAACAAATTTTGAGAACTCCGACAAGGCTAGAGCTCAAGCTGCAGGCCTTCATTGCTAAGTAACACAGACATGCTGTTATAGGTCATTCACTACAGATACATTTTTTTTTTTAAAGGCACAATAGAAGATGGATGAGATTGCTGTCTAACGTGTCACTCTGTTTTACAGTGATTATTTTATAAGTAGAAGAAATACAGTGTGTAATAACTTTTTATAGTTAGTATGTCTAGGTGCTAAGGCTCTACACTTATAACCCTATCTACTCAGGAGGCTGAGATCTGAGGGTTGTGGTTCGAAGCCAACTTGACTTTGTCAGGTCAGACAAAACCACGAGGCTACTTCCAATTAACTAGCAAAAAAGCATGAACTGGAGGTACGGTTCAAGTGGTAGCCTGCCAGTGTTGGAGGAAGAAGGGAGAGCTCAATACACAAGGCCCTGAGTTCAAGTCCCAGTATTGGCCGGGGAAAAAAACAACCACACATAGGAAAACCAATCCCCCCCCCCAAAAAAAAAATCTCTCCACGCACTACTAGGCTGTGTTACAAGATGAAACCCCTTCCTCGATGAGCTTGTTAGTTTAATAACACTTTTCAGATGTGACTGCCAAGGATAGACCAAGTACAAGGTTTTTCATAGTCACCTGAAGGTTTGAAATGATTATTTTCTTCCATGTAATTCTTTTCAAGGAGTTTGTGCAGTTAATGGTCTGTTATATGTTGTTGGAGGGGACGACGGCTCCTGCAACCTGGCATCAGTAGAATATTACAACCCGACCACCGATAAGTGGACAGTTGTGTCATCCTGTATGAGCACCGGGAGAAGTTATGCAGGTGATAACCCCGTAACTCTCTTTTTTCTCATGCTTTGTGACGGATGCCTCATGATTGTTTACAAGTTCTTAAGCATACTTTTAATCTTATTCTTAAAATAACCTACAATTTCTATGTAATCCTGAAATCAAGCTTTAGTATTAAGTTACTACAGTTGTTTATAGTTAGAATTGGATAACAAATTATCTGTATGTTCAAATCGGTGTGCAGTGAGAGGAATTCAGTGTGTGTTAAGTCTTAGCTCCTCAGGGAGCCCGCAAGGGTGACTGACCGTCCCGTGATACTGTAGCCTTGTGGAACAGTGCAGTCCTCTTCTTGAAGCATACGGTTTGTTGAATGACATAATTTTGATATGTTCTCTTAGTAAGAGAAGTAATCATTAGTTATATAATGATGAACTTTAGAACTGCATGCTGCATATAATCTCATATTTTAAAATATTAGAACATTTCTGTAACAAAACGGATACGATGATGGATAAAGAAGCTTACACTAATAAGCCTTCGGTTTTTATTATCCAAAACAATAGTTCAGGGCTGGGAATATGGCCTAGTGGTAGAGTGCTTGCCTAGCATGATGAAGCCCTGGGTTCCATTCCTCAGTACTACATAAACAGAAAAAGTCATAAATGGCGCTGTGGCTTAAGTGGTAGAGCCTTGAGCAAAAGCAGCTCAGGTGCAGGCCCCTGAGTTCAAGACCCGGGACTGGTACACACACACACACACATACACAAAATCATTTAAAATAGTAGTTCATAGAAGAACTCCATATAGTAGAACCTTGAACGGAAGTTTTAGTGGAAGTTTTGTTTTGGTTTTGGTTTTGGGTTTTTTTTGGTCAGTATTGTGGCTTGAATGCAGGCACTCATGCTTGTTAGACAGGCACTATATAGCTGAGTCACTCCTCCAGCCCCTCTGGTTGTTTTTAAGATGAGGTTTTCTTTTATGACTTGCCTGGTAACTGGACTGCAGGCCTGTTGTTTTGCATTTTCTTCCATACCTGGGATAGTAGGTATGTGCCCAACTCCTTTCATTAAAATGGAGTTTTGCACATTTTTTGCGTGGTCTGGCCTGAAACAGTGATTCCCCCCCTCCCAGTTCACTGTCCTACGTAGCTGTATGACAGTGTACCTACCAACCACACTGTGTATAGCTGTTGGTTAATATGGGGTCTCATGAGCTTTTTGCCCAGGCTAGCCTTGAACCTCAATCCTCCTGATCTCATCTTCCTGAGTGGCTAGGTTTATAGACATGAGCCACTTTTCCCAGCTCAGTTTTATTACGTTGAGCATATAGATTATCTCTCCACCTCCTCCACACACACACCCCACCACTTTTTTCTGCTTCATTCTTAGGTGCTTAGTATTTGGTGAGTAAAATTACTTTTTCCAAATAGTAAGGATAAAGCACAAAAGACAAGTCTGGAATAAACAGTTGATGTGCACTTGGTTCAGAACTAAGCAGAGAGTTCACTGTTACATGGACATCAGTGCTGGCATTCCTGCGTGACTGTCCAGAAGCAGTGCTGAAGCAGCAGGCTATGTTTGGCCCACAGAGCTTTAGTAATACAGAATTCAATATTTTCTCAGAGATGCAGAATGCTGCCAGTGATGCCTGTTTAATGTCTCGCTTCTTTGCCCAGGGGTCACAGTTATCGATAAACCATTATGAGCTTGAAGGACATTTTTGGCACATTTATACACGAGAAACAGGCTTCAAGTGTTTCTGCAGTGACTGAGAATCTGGCACTTCTCCACTTGTCGCTGCACTTTGAGTCTCAGCAGAAGACGAGATCATCTGCCTTTAGAGGCCTCGGATCCTGAAGATTAATTTTGGCAGAAGCACCGTGTAGGCTTTTTCTGCAAGGAGCAGCAGCTGACTGGATTTTAATAAGAAATCTGGACTGCAGTATGGACTGTGCAGTCTTTAGCCAACAGTCGCTTTCATAAAGACCATTCCTTATCAGCTCTGAAAGACAATGGGTTATTTTGTGAAAGAGAATAAGGTTAATGTGTGTTCCTGTAAAATTGAGTTTCACCTTTATTCCCTCTCCTGAAAATCTGCATACCCAGGAACTGAAAACCTTTGAACGGATACTAAGAATCTCTGTAAGTATATGAAGTAGTTGAGGGATACAACGGTTTGCTTTTCTAAGTATCTTTGATTACATGAATATAATAGTGTGCATATAAATGTGTGTCTATATGCTTTCCTTTAAATATGTTGAAAACATGTTTGAAACTTGATTATACTATTTATAATCGGCACAGTACTTTGAATTATGCCAGTACCACATTGTAAAACAGAGTTGTATTTTTTGATATTTAACAATGCTTAACACTTTAACATGCCACTTCTGAGGAATGAATCTGGTGTAACACACTTGAATATGTGTGATGCCAAACTTTTTAAAATAAAATATAAATTATGCTTATTTATTATTTTATTTTAATCTTGGTCATGTTTTGATGTGTTTTTATGTTTATTTTCTTAAAGTAACACTTTGGCATGAACATACCTGCAGGTTTTTGATGAATATAATGAATGTATGGAATTTAACTGAATTTGCATGGTCTTAAGAATTTTTCTGTGTGAATAATTTAGCTGCTATTAACAGACGAGAGCTTTCTGTGAGTAGCCATGCGCCAATCAGATAGTTTTTCTGAGATCTTCAATGAATCTCACTTTAAAGATGACCAAAACATGTCTTTCTTGAATTCTCTTTGAATAAAAGTTTGTATATTATTTGTTTCACAACGTTCTTTATTATTTTAGTTAGCTTATTATTCAGAAAGTTGCCAGTTGAATATTTTTGTTTTGTGTTGTGTGCATTGCTTAACTTCACAAATCTACAGTTTTAGTTTCTTGTCAGTGAGCTGTAAAATCAAGGAGAAGGGCCAGGAGTTGGGCCTAGTGGTAAAGTGCTTGCCTAGCATGCATGAAGTTCTAGGTTTAATTCTTCGGTACCACATACATAGAAAAGGCCAGAAGTGGTGCTGTGGCTCAAGTGGTAGGGCTCTAGCCTTGAGAAAACCCAACGACAGTGCTCAGGCCCTGAGTTTGAGCCCCAGGACTGGCAAAAAAAAAAAAAAAAATGTGGTGTTCCTTGGGAGAGGAAGTTAAATGATTAGCATGATGATGATTGATGATCATGAGTTAAGAAAGGAATGGGGTAATATTTTAATATAGATTGTTCCATTTGAGACAGAACCACTTAGCTAACCTTTACATTATAAATGAAAATAGAACACTCATTTGAAACATGGATTTCCCCATTAGTGGGGTTGCACCACCAATCCCTTGTCAACAAAGTGATGGGTTTGGTTTTGGTGGGTCACCTCTACGAGGTAAAATAGGTCACTTCTGTTGGAGCTTTCTCAGCTGCTGCTGGAATGTGTGAGGTCCTCGTCTCTCCTGGGCCGTGCTGTATTCTCACAGCACACAGCACTTCAGGACTAAGTGTGTGTGGATTCAGTTCTGGCCCCATCTACCTGATAACCTATCAGAGACTATGGATTGTGGTCTCAGCTTTGCAGAGTTTGCCTATACTTCCCGCGCTATTTGCATATCTATACCACTGGCTTTTGTTCGTACTTAGCTGTGCTGGATATCAAAACCACTGGCTCCATGCCATATTCCCATGATCATCCTCTCTATGGTTTTAATTTCATGCCACCTTCCTACCACTTTCACCTCCTTACATGCCAGAGGATTATCTAGCCTTCCTGAGGGAGCTTTCCTAGATAGAGCTTGCCTTTTCTAGTCTCCTTCCCCTTCCCTGAAGTTTCTGAGTGGAGCTCAGAGTTCCAACCCTCAGATTCCCATTCACTTAGTTTTCCTGAGGATGGCAAGGAACCCAGTCTGAGTTACCCCATTAGCATGAACTCCTGTATGATCCAAGGGGGTTCAGTGAGTAACCAGACACTCCTGGTACCCAGGAAATTCCAGAGAGTTTGGGGGCACTGGGACACGAATAGGTCAAGACCAAATGTATTTCTTTTTTTGTGTGTGGGTTGTGGGGCTCAGACTCAGGCTGGCTGCTATCTTTGTGCTCAAGGCTAGCAGTCTACCACTGGAGCCACAGCACTATTTCTGGTTTTTGAGTTAGTTAATTGGAAATAAAGAGGCTCGCAGGGACTTTTCTGCCTGAGCTGGCTTTGAACTGATCCTCACATCTCAGCTTCCTGAGTAGGTAGGGTTACAAGCGTGAGCCACTGACGCCCAGCTCGCCAAGTGAATTTTATTTCATACTTCTAAACACTTAATTTTCCATGAAAAATTAAGATTTATTTAAAAAGCTTTTCTAAAGCTATAATTTCAGTCTAAGGTAACAAAATCTGAACTACTTAACATGTCAAACACATCTTCCCTTTCTCTCCTTGAAGTGGAAGTAACTAGCTATAAAGTATTTTTCGAAGGTTTATCAGTAGTCAGACACTTAACAATGATTTCACCAACTTTGGGCATAACTCCCTATCTCCATGTCAGTTGGTCAATCCAGTTGAAAAGTCCTATGCTTTGCTACACAGTGGCGTCTTCCTAGCAGTTCATTTTCTTATTGTTTTAAGAAGATCACAAGTTGAGGTGAAAAGAATGTCAAGAAAGCAGTCCCAGATGTAAGCCGCATTCAAGGCTGGATTCTTGTACCTGTGTTGCCAGGTCACTCTAATGCTTCATTTGCTTGACTGTGGAAGCAGTGATGGCTAGGATCAACGTCCATGTTACCTGTGTGCCAGGAGACTCTGTGCTTTCCTGTTTTGTTCTGCTCTGGTGTACAACTCCCTGTATTTATCTCCACATTTGTGTTACTCTGGAGACCTTTGCTAATTGTGATCTCGGCTACATGGCAGGAAGACTGCCTTATTCCAGCTTTGTCCTGACAAAACTGCCTCTAACTGACTTACATGACTGCTGATGCTTCGCCCTGGAGAGGAGGCTACATGGGAGAACACAAGTCAAGATTCTGGGGTTCTAGCCAGCGCCAGTGCTTAAGCTTTAGTTCTAGCTTAGAAGGCTGAAGTCTGAATCCTAGATAGAAGTTCACCTACAAAAAGCTGGAAATGAACCTGGGGCTCAAGTAGAGTGCCAGTCCCCAGCAAAAAAGCTAAAGGAGAACTATCTGTCTATATGTGTCATATACACACACACACACACACACACAATACATACACACACATACATGTGTATGGAAATGAGTCCTGAATTTGAAGAGTTAAATGAAGGAAAAACTACTACACTGGAAACCCCAGGGTTCTGCCCTTTCACCCTCCTGTACTAGTTGCTAGCTCTATGTTGCTTAACTCCACTTTGTCACCACTAAAATGACAACAGTAGTGTTATATCTCTTACAAAGTTAGCAGGAGCCTAGAAAAAAATATTACTGCCTGTGTATGTGCTTGAAATATAGAGCCCTCTGAAGTTACAATTGCTGTTTTCTGAGCCTACCAGTGAGTCAGTGCTGTAAACACAGTAGTGCCCTTGTGTGCATTCCTATCCCAGCTCCACATCCGTCTTCAACACATAGGACCCTTCCACACACACTTATATCTGCTTTGATTTAGAAAGTGCAGTCGTGGTAGAATGCTAAATGAGAAATAGTAACCGACATAGATTGAGCAGGGTGTGTGTGTGTGTGTGTGTGTGTGTGTGTGTGTGTGTGTGTGTGTGTGTGTGTGTGTGTGTGTGTGTGTGTGTGTGTGTGTGTGTGTGTGTGTGTGTGTGTGTGTGTTGCTGGGGATGGTAGGCAAGTACTGTACCATGAAGCTACACGCCCAGCTTATAAGGAGTACTCATGGATCAGAATACTACTAGTAAATGATTAGCCTGATAAGTCTGACCACACTATGTTCATGGTGTGTGTGTGTGTGTGTGTACTAGAGGCTGAACTCAGGACTTAGACACTGTCCCTTAGCTTTTTAGCTCAAAGCTGGAACTCGACTACTTAGGCCACAGCCTAAGTAGTGGTTAACTGGTGGTTAACTGGAGATGAATCTTGTTGAACCCAAAGTTCCCGATCCCCCCGAAAGACCCCCAGAGTCCACGACGAATGCAAGCAACAAACAGCCATTTATTAGCAAGCTCGAGCTTGGTCCCCCACGCCTTAGAAACCAGTGACGCTTGGAGGCCCCGAGTACAGAATTAGCACATGAGGCCTTAGCCTCATGTTTTGGTTAACTTTTACATTGAAACACTCCATTTCTTATCGGCTTTGATGTCACGGTTTTCCACAGAAATTGAGGTCAGGATGGCCTTGCTAGCTGTGGGACACAGCTGCAGTCCTAGAGATTCCCTTTGAATGTCCTTGCTAGCTGTCAGAACTAACAACTGATGGATCATCTGACGTTCTCCTGAGAAGAAACAGGATTTCTCAGACTTAGCTTCTGCAGCATGGAGGCTGCTTAGAAATAACTTTTTACTGAAGTTCATCAAACTTCAAAATTAATTTGGGCCTCATATTCCTCCTTCTCACTGGTACATAAATGAGTCAATCATGACTCATTACTGATTGTCATTTGTACTGGTTGGTATTGTGATCTAAGAACAATTACCTGGACTGTATTGATCCTCTCCTTTACAAAAGTCACCAATCTGTTTAACACACAAGGCCTAATGGTCACCATGATTAGTAAGGCAATTAGAGGTCCCCATAGAGTTGAAATTAATGTTGTCAGCCACAGGGAAGCATAGCAATCCCTCATATCAGTGTATCAATTCTGACTCTTTCTATTACTGCAGTTTAACTGAATACCAACTTTACTCAAGACATGGTATGAGTATACCATGGGCTACATACTCAAACCTTTTACGACTTATATGAACATTCCTTAATTTTCCCCTTTTGAGCAAACATTTAAGGCGATTCCTTTTAGATCCTTTCTTATTTATAATAAACCATTTTTTTCCTTTTTCAACTCCTCTCCCAAAACCTTTTCCTAATTCTCTCTTTCTTACTTAACTATAGCCCTCATTTATATTTAGCACCTCTCACCTTTATGCTCTTCAGCACTGGATGGAAAATTCCCTTTACCCATCCAGAGTCACCATGATGGCTGCAAAAAGTTACTTAGGTGCAGTCTCCTTACTTTATTTTTACTCATATGAAATCATACCATTGATTTTTCTGTAAGATTTTTCTGCCTGAACTTTTTTTCTCCTATGACTTCATTAGGGGACTTTGAACTTAGCACAGATAGAATGTCCCACCACCAAGGGTTTCCAGTCTTCTCAGGAAGCAGTTGCGGGGTGGTGGAATCAGGCAGATGTGTAGCAGCAGCCTTGTCTCTCAGTAGCTCCAGTAGAATGTCATTCCTCCTGCAAGATGGCCTGCAAATTTCTGCACAGACTGGTAAGAGAAGCTTAACCCAAGGCCTGACTTGGGTGAATTTTTCCAATGATTTCCTGGTTGCTTTTTCTGAGCACACTTGTTTTTGCTTGCACTCCATTTGTTTTCAAGACAGTATAGGGCGAGACCCCAAAATAATACTAGGGTGACAACTTCTAGTAACCAGATTTCCTTGAAATGAGGCTAGGATTCTCTAGACAGGTATAGAAGACTTGAACCTGTAAACATTTCTCACAAGTGCAGCTTTCACTCTTGCACATCTATTACTACTGTTTCCCATGCCTCTGATTTATCCTCTTTTTTTCCAAAAATGAGTCCTCCCTTTATCTTAAAAGGGGAGGGGGGGTTGATGGGTGAAGATTCATGTTCTGTAACTTCTTCAAGCTGACTCAGGGGCATTGTTTCTAGGGACCCTAAAAGCTTAGCCTGTTTTACCAAGGGGTTGCCAGGATTAGATATCAGGAACAACACAACATTTAACAACTGCACAAACCCCTTTTTTGGGCTACAACAATGTAGCTTATTTAGCACCCATTTGCAAAGACATTTTTATTTTTTTGATTGTCTGGGGAACTTAGTTTCTGTGACCCTAACTATGCCTAAGATCAAAAGGGACACAGCCTCAGGTCTACAAACTTTGTCCAGAATTTGTGGCTGGTGTCAACTCACAATTTGCTCAGTTTGGGCTTTGAGCAAACATGGGGTTCAGGATTGTAAACTACCTACTATTACAGATGACTGACAAGTTCCTGCCCAGTTACGGAATAAATGGACATAGACAGTAGTAAGGCATGCTTACAAACTATTCCATGACCTCCCGGTTCTGATTAATTTTGAATGGCTAAGCACAAGTGACTCTAGGATCTGACACCATAAGCAGTGGCTTACTGCATCTGGATGCTTCATTGCTTTTGTCCCAGGAGTGTCTCTTCACACAGGGATTGGCATTTCACTTGGTTGGTTTCTGGACTTGAACTCAGGGCCTGGGCACTGTCCCTCAGATCTCCAGCTCAAGGGTAGCACTCTGCTACTTTTAGCTCCAAAGCAACTCTGCCTCACTAGCACACTGCTGCTAGATTAGACACCACAGTCTCACAGGGACTTTGCTTTGCCCGGGCTGGCTCAGAACTGCAGCTTTCAGATCAGTGAGTCCTTTATAAGGCCACTTTACTCCAATTAAAGCAACAAGGTGGTCAAAATAGAAATAGTCTCTAAGCATGATCTTACCTGGAACTTGGTAAGGGCCAAGATTACATCTGAGTAAGGATCTGTTGTCCTTCTCCATGGGCCAGCTGGAAATTGCTTTAAAGGAACTTACAAGAGCAAACTGAAATAGCAATTAAGCAATCATTTTGGTAGTCCTAATTTTCCTTTTTTCTCTTTCTTGAAACAAACATTTAGGATAACCACTTCCAAATTTTGTTTAGAAACCCATTTTTTATTTTCTTTAAAATTTTTACTGATATTTGCTTAAATACTTAACATTTTAGCCTTAATTGCATTTGAAGAACCCTTATGGGCTCAAGACACTCCCTTTGCCTCCAGGCCTCCTTTTAGAAGAGGCATTTTTTTTTTCCAGTTTAGGTTATTTCTTAGAACTCCAACAACAGCTTAAACTCAAATAACAGTATTTTCCTGATGCAAACATTGCAAACATCATTTCTGCACCTAAGGTCCAGACTTAGTTTCCTTTTCTTTTCTAAAATGCATTTAATTGTAAAGTAGCATGAAACCAAATCATTAGGAGACAACCTCTAAACATTTCCTTTGAAACTCTTTTTTTCCCCCCAACTTACTACATTTTAGGGGGAAGCTTAAGAAATACTAATCACATCACCCATATTTTACCATCAGATTTTTAGTGTCAGTCTGCAAGGAAAAAAGATGAAGATGGTCCACTCAGTCCATCTGACCAGGTTTAGATGAAACAGCCTTTGTGCCTGCTTACTTCTTCCACCATGCATGGACCCTCCCTGAGGGCCTTTTCCACCATGGGAACCCAGAGCTGTACTTTTGTCAGTTCACCTCTCACTCCCAAAGATGGCCACACAGGACTATCCTGTTTTCCTGGTCCTTTTTCTTGGTATTCGATTACCTAAACAGTTTTAAAACATAGCCAAAGTTTCTGACTATATTATTGATAAACAAATTTACATTTAAATTTCTGATACTTATCTCCAAATTTTAACTCAAGGAAATAAATTCCAAATTCCCTAATGCCTCTATACTAAACAGGATACAATTTTTACAATGTAAACAGCTCTATGCATTACAATACTAGATTTTTTAATGCAAATTTCAGAATCTTTAGAAAAATCCTGTTAATCAGTTCCTCTTTAAAACAATGCCATAATCCTTTGAGACATTGGAAACATTCAAACCTAATTCTTGAAGTTTAGACTTAGATTTACCCAACTGCCTTTGTCTTTCAAGTATAAAATTCACCCATTATTTTACACAGCATGCTGAAAATTTAACCTTGAACATTTTCACTCACACCCATTCATACATACATTCATATTCAAGCTTGTGTCAAGAGAATTTTTCCAATCTTACTCTTGCAGGTGAGAACTAGGTTCAAAACAAAACTTTTTACAAGGCAACTTAGTTAAAATTATTAATTGGTGGGGAGTCTTCCAGTGCCAAATTCAACCTACCTAGGGCATAACTCTAGTCATTTTCCCAATTTTGACTAGGCCATCTCACATACCAGTTTACAAGACCAAATTCAAACCTGGGGGAACCAAGCCTGATGCCTGTATCCTGCCACTAATTGTCTCCAGATTGTCACTTCAGCCAAGTTGTTAGGAAAAAGGTAACTAGACTAGACTTGCAGCTGCCTGACCTGCCACAATTGAAGCTGAGTGGGAGAAGCCATACCAGGCTTGAGACCTACCCCAGGGTGGCTGAAGGTTTTTCAAATGCTTAGTGACAAAGACACAAAAAACAAGAATCCATACTTAGGACTGGTACCAGTTTTGAAAACAAAATCGGACATCTAACAAAACAAAACAGAGAAGCAGAGACCTTTAAGTAACCCCAAATTTTGATGGCATGCCCGGCAGCAGTCAGTGAGGAAGAGACCCCAGGATCCTGAAAACTCTCAGGGGGCACCTCCCCTGTGGAGACTTCCATTCTCTGGCAGCTGGCTGGCCAAGGCAGCTGAGTCATTTTACAGAGCAAAAAACAACAAGTTTATCCTGTAAAGATTTATATGCAAGACAGAACAAAGCAAAGGAACGCCAGGGCTGCTGAAACAAAGTTAATTAGGCACACGATACACACTGAAAGAATGAACCGCACAGTGCGGATGGTCAAGACAAGAACTGGGGAGGGGGTATGTTTTAACCAAGGGGGAGATCAAAAGTTCCCTCAGGCTCAGCTGACCATCTTCAAAGGAGGGGCATTTCTCACTGCAAAGTGTAGACTAATTTACTTTTTCTCATTTCCACACTCAAGTGCTCTTCCCTTCGCTGCTCTCCCAGGTCACTCAGGAGAGCATTAGCCTGTTGTAAACCTACCGTCTCCAGGATTTTAGCTGTTGATTTTTTTTTCTTTAATTAAAAACAGTTAACATAGCACAAGACAATTACTCAACGAGACAAAACACTTAAACAGACAAATCGCATGCACGCGCTGTAAACCAGAAGGGAACTGTCAGACAGCGGGAAGGTGGCAGCGCAGCCATCCTAAGGACAGTCCCTAATACAGCCTGGCTGGGACTATCAGACCGCAGGAGAGTTGCAATGCGTCTGTCCTAAGGACAGCCCCGACAGAAGGGCGCAGGGGATGTCTCCCGCTGGCCCTGTTGGCTGTCCTATAGTGTGTCCGCCAGGACTTCTTGCCAACCAACCCAGAACCTGCAGGCAAATACAGAACAGAAAACCAGAGGTGCCAAACCAGAATTAATGACAATTGTCCCAACTTACAGGCCGTTCCCATCAGGCTCTCTGATCAGGCGTCTGAGTGGGCTTGTAAGGGGATTCCCGGCCAAATGTTGAACCCAAAGTTCCCGATCCCCCCGAAAGACCACCAGAGTCCACGACGAATGCAAGCAACAAACAGCCATTTATTAGCAAGCTCGAGCTTGGTCCCCCACGCCTTAGAAACCAGTGACGCTTGGAGGCCCCGAGTACAGAATTAGCACAGCTTTTACAGTAACAGAATAAACTTTTTTTTTTTTCATTCTCACCGCCTTAGCCTCATGTTTTGGTTAACTCTCACATTGGAACACTCCTTCATTTCTTATCGGCTTTGATGTCACGGTTTTCCATAGAAATTGAGGTGAGGATGGCCTGGCTAGCTGTGGGACACAGCTGCAGTCCTAGAGATTCCCTTTGAATGCCCTTGCTAGCTGTGTGAGTCAACAACTGATGGAGCATCTGACGGTTCTCCTGAGAAGAAACAGGGGATTTCTCAGACTTAGCTTCTGCAGCATGGAGGCTGCTTAGAAATAACTTTTTACTGAAGTTCATCAAACTTCGAAATTACTTTAGGCCTCCCAGTCTCGCAGACCTTTCTTTCTTTCTTTTTCATATATTTTTTATTGTAATTAATAGAAGGGTTACATGATATTTGCCAGATAGATGGTGCATTAATTCCCACACATTGATACCCTTTCACATGTCTTGGTCCCCATTTCCCTCCCCCCCTCGCAGCCTTTCTTTCTAAGCTGACTTCACACCCCATCCTCTTCATCTCAGACTCCTCAATACCTAGGTTTATCTTCCCTGTGCACACCCGACAGGCTGGCAAGTTTGGGCAACGGAAAATCAGCCCTCAGGGCGCCCAGTCACACCCCTGCACTGAACCCGGGAACCAGAGGCGTGGCGAAGACAGTCCCTGCAGGGGGATTCGAACCCGGGATCTCTCATACCCCTGCCGGCATCACCAGGCCCGTACACAACATAAAACACTGCACGCCAGCCAGCGGGGCGTTGGAGGCTCTCATGAGGCTGAGATCTGAGGATCCGACCGCCAAAGAGCAGCACTGAAAAACAAACGCAGAGGAAAGACCTCACTCGGACCGCTTCCCGCTCCTCGCTCCCACCCTCCCGCCGCGGTTGCCACGGCGACGCGAGGTGGCGCCCGAGGCGGTGTCCGCCCCGCCCCCTCGCGCCGTCACGCGCTCCCGCGCTGTCCCCGCCTCCAGGTGTGCTGCAGAGCCCGCCATTGGTCAGATTCCAGGGTCTCACTATGCTCACTCCATCCGCGGAACCAATCGCTGGGACCTCCAGGGATTAGTTGCCGTGAGTCACACGCTGCCGGTATGGCTCTGACCAATCATCGAGTTCAGAGGGCGGGGCTGAAGTCATGGCTGGCCAATGACGGAAGAAGGGACCCGCCGCGGACTCTAGGTTCCACCCCCGGTCCGGGGTAAGTAGGGTCTGAGGCGGCAGCACCTGCTCGTGGTGGGTGACCCGAGGGGAAGGTGGCCTCGCGGCCGTGCAGGTGAGTGGACTGGGGCGCGGGGAGGCCGGCGGGCGGGAAGAGACTGCTTGGAAGGCTCGGCATTCACCCTCGGCGGGGAGAGCAGGCGTGTTGCCGGTGCCTGGTCTGCAGAGTGGGGCCCGAGCCGGGCGCCCGAGGATCCCGAGGGATGAATAGGAGTTGCGTGGCCTGCCAGGGAATGCGGTGTCTGCGAGGAGCGGGGCCCGGCGCTGGAACCCCGGCCGTGGGGCGGAGGGCGCGGGGTGAGGGGAGGCCTGGCCGGGTCTGTAGGGCATCCGGCCGGGGCGGGGGGCGGGGGGCGGGGGGCGGGAGAGGGCCCGGAACCTGGACTGCTGTGACCAGGCCGGCCCTCCCGCGGGGTCTCAGAGGCGGGTGCATCGGTCAGGTCGGAGGACATAGACCAGGAAGGAAATGAAGAGGGGTTTGGAGGGGCCTGGAGGAAGCACTGCAGAAAACTATCTGGGTGTAGGTTGAAGTTGGCTAATGTCTGGACTGGGTGAAAAGGGCTAGTATTGGATAATGAGGACCTGGGGGGGGGGTGTGTGTGTGTGTGTGTGTGTGTGTGTGTGTGTGTGTGTGTGTGTGTGTGTGTGTGTGTGTGTGTGTGTGTGTGTGTGTGTGTGTGTGTGTGTGTGTGTGTGTGTGTGTCAGGCTGTGTGTGTGTGTGTGTGTGAGGCAGGCCTGACCTGACCTTTGAACTCCAGGCCTGGGCGCCTACCCTGAGCTGTTTACTTTCTGTTTTTTCTCAAGGCTGGCCCTGTACCATCTGAGCCCCAATCGCCACTTCTGGCTCGATGATGTTTTAATTGGAGATAAGAATCTCTTGGACTTTGTTTCCTGGCTGGCTGGTTTTGAATCTGAGTCCTCATAGCTCAGCCTCCTGAGTAAGCTGGGATTACGGGCGAGAACCTGAGTTGATGCAAGCTGCCTGTCAGTTTGCTTTAAAACAGGGCGTAGGTAATGTACAATAATTAAATGGGAATAAGGGACATGTCCCTGGGACACTTCCCACATTCTGTTTTCTAGTCGCCCTGGTTTACTCTTGGATCTAGCCCTACCTCTGCAGGACTTCTCAGGGACCTGGAGTCACTTGCAGTAATTTAAGTAATCTGATCACTTGACCTCAGGCTCCAGGTTTCAGGTCTCTGTACCTCTCTCCAGAACTTTCAGTACCTCTCTAGAACTTTCTCTGCTCCTCTGTGCCCTGGAGCCCCAGTATTCTCCCCTGTACGGTTTTTGTTCCATCATTTTATGATGCTTTGGTTATGGCTCTGTGTTCATCACCAGGTTTTCTGTTGGGGGCCGTCAGGGGTGAGGATAGCCGCTTATGGAGTAGAGAGTAGTAACTACTGATGGAGATCACACTTGTAATGTCCAGGAACCAATCAGGAATGGAGTCATCTAGGTGTTTTGGGTAAAATGGACTCTGAAAGAATATATACAACCTTAGGCCAGAAGGTTGGCCTAGTGGTAGAGTGCTTCCCTAGCATATACGAGGCCCTGGGTTTGGTTCCTTGGTACTATATACACATAAAAGGCCAGAAGTGGTGCTGTGGCTCAAGTGGTAGAGTGCTAGCCTTGAGCTGAAGAGCCCAGGCCCAGAGTTCAAGCCTTAACTACCAAACAAAATAGAATGAGAGAAAAAAGAATATATACTATGTGTGGAAACCCTTCCTTGTATTAGCTAGGGGGAGGGCAAAAGAAAGCAAGAGAAAGGAATAACATTTGCTGGATTTGGCATTTAGTTGCTCCTTTGTGGTTTTTTTTTTTTTTTTGTTTTTTCTTTTTGCCAGTCCTGGGCTAGGGCTCAGGGCTTGAGCACTGTCCTTGGACTTTCTCAAGGCTAGCACTCTACCGCTTGAGCCTCAGCACCACTTCTGGCTTTTTGCTATGTATGTGGGGTACCGAGGAATCAAACCCGGGTCTTTGTGCATGCTAGGCAAGCACTCTACCACTAGGCCAAACTCCCGGCCCCTCCTTTGTGGTTTTGAAGCCTGGTTTTTTAGATCCCAGGTCTCAAATTCAGGAGTTTCAAGTTAAATCCAGCCACTTTCCCCAATGCCAAATCAAGAGAAATCTGAAAAGAAAAAAAAAAATCACGTTATAATGAAGAGTAGAGAAATGCAATTTACCTGGCAGCCATGGAAGACAAGCAGTTTGGTACAGCCTTGGACTTCAGGTTAACTAGAGAGATGGGGTCCTGGGGTGGGTATCATGGTTAGAACAGTCCCAGGTCACAGCTGCATGGCTTGGTGAAGTTTTGAGAAGTTATTTTATTACTGGAACAGAACAAGAGAAACAAGTTGGTCACTTGCATTTGGGGCTGTTTGATTTAAGATAAGAAGGCATTGCTTATTTGAGGGGTGATTTGCCTTCCACACAACATGTTTGTCACTGAATCTTCTCTTTTCTTTTGCAGACAAGGTGGGTGCAAAGGGAGCACAGAGAGAATAGCTCAGACCAAGGGATACAGATAAAAAGGGGGAGGGGAGCTTTTAGTTAATTCCCAGGAGCCAGCAAAGGATCTGTTAAGTTGCTTTGCAACTCTCTAGAACTTTCTCTGTGCCCTGGAGCCCTAGTATTCTCCCCTGTATGGATCTTGTCCCATCATTCAGTGAGAGTAACTACAGCATGATGAAGGAATGGAAACCAGATTGTAGTTCTAGAAAAGAAATACTGGTGATGAGAAGATGGAGACAGCTCTATAGAATGCTCTTCTGAGGCTGGGTGCTGGCAGCTCATGCCTCTGATCCTTAGCTACTCAAAAGGCTGAGACCTGAGGACCGCAGTTTGAAACATGCCTGGACAGGAAAAATCAATGAGACTCTTTATCTCCATTTAAGTACCAAAAAAGCTGAAAGTGTAGCTGTGGTTCAAGTGGCAGAGCACTAGCCTTGAGCAAAAATTTGCTCAAGAAACAGTGTCCAGGATTTGTGTGTGTGCGCGTGCGCGAGCGTGGGTGCCATCAGTTTACTTTTCAGTAAATTATTAAATGTCAGTATGTAAGATGAGTGAATATGGGCTGCTTCCCTTAGCACTTGCCTTGTGTTGGATACAGAAGACATGTGGCACAGGTTATATAGTAACACTTTGTTTTATTTTTATTGTTTGTGTCAGTATTGAGGCTTAAACTCGGGACCTAAGTTTTTATTTTATTTTTTGCCAGTCCTGGGGCTTGAACTAGGGGCCTGGGCATTGTCCTTGGGCTTTCTCAAGGCTAGCACTCTACCACTTGTGCCACAGCACCACTTCCATCTTTTTTCTGTACTTATAGTACTGAAGAATCAAACCCAGAGCTTTGTGCATGCTGGGGAAGGACTCGAGCACTAGACCACACTCCCAGCCTGGGGCTGGGACTTCATTGCCCCTGAGCTTTTTCATTCATGGCTGGCACTCTACCACTTGAACCACAGCTCCATTTCTGGCTTTTTGCTGGCTGATTAGAGATAAGGATCTCATAGCCTTTTCCTGCCCAGGCCAGCTTTGAAACAGTTGTCAGACCTCAGCCTCCTGAGTTGCTAGAATTACAGGTGTGAGCCAGCTGTGGGAGCCTGCCTGTCTTGGACTTTATATGAAGAAATCCCTATTATATTATAGAACTACCACTTGAGGAATTCCCGGCACATGACTAATACGTGCTGTGGTTTTTGTTTTGTTTTGTTTTGGTGGGTCATGGGGCTTGAACTCTGGCCTGGGCCCTGTCCCTGAGATCTTCAGCTCAAGGCTACCACCCTACCCCTGGGCCTGGGCATTGTCCCTGAGTTCTTCAGCTCAAGGCTTCAGACCTACCCTTGAGCCAAGCCCCACTTCCTGTTTTCTAGCGGTTAATTGGAGATAAGAGTCTCAGGTCCTTTTGTGCTTAGGCTGCCTTTGAACCGTGGTCTTCAGATCTCAGCCTCCTGATTAGCTAGGATTACAGGTGTGAGCTACCATGCCTGGTGGTGCTGTAGTTTTTAATCTTGATTCAACAGTGCCAAATGTCTGATGACCTCAAGAACAAAGAAGACTGGAACACTTGTTTTGTTTTGCAACTTTGAAGGCCGGTTGGTGTGAATGAGGGCATGGGGAGGAGTTGCCTGCTTTCCTTGCTGAACTCAGGAACAGCCTGGGTGCTGTTTGTGAGCTTGGAACAGCAGTGAAAATTTTCAGAAAGTTACTTTTTTTTTTTTTTTACCTTTTCTCTGTTGTTTACTTCCTTGTTATTTGAGATGGGTATCACTAGCTAGCCTAGGCTGTGTTTTTGTTTTTACAGTTTTCTGCAGAATCTACAAGTGAAGACGGTGATGGTAGTCAGCAAAGTTATTTGTCAATAATGTATTTAGAACGTGAGGAATTGGCACTAGTTTAGTAATTCTTAAAACCTAACTCAGGATGTATTTAAAAACTATTCTCTATCAAAAAAATTATACTTGGACATGATAAATTTACTTCAACTCTAAACATCCCCACAGTGAGCCCAAAGGAGGATATTGGGAGTGATCATATAAAATGATACTTACTGAAATGAACTCCAAGAAATGGAAATAAGGGGTTTTATTTTTTTATTGTACTGTTTGCGTTTCTTTTTCTTTCCCTTTTCCTTTGGTCTCTTTCCTTTTGCCATCTTTTATTTCTGTTCCCTTTGTCTTCTATATAAGCATATCTGATTTAGGGATAGGAAGAGAAAGAACTAATTTATCAGTGATATTCGTTTAGGCACTGTGTTGGAAATGAACTCTATCACTTGCGGGAGGAGAGTTAGGAGGGAAAGCACTGGGAGAAAAAGAGGGAAGAGATGAGACTGTTTGAAAAGAAACGTGCTCAGTACCCGACTTGTGTAACCCTTTACAATAAAAATTTTTAGAAAACAACTGATCTTTAGAATTTTCTAGCTTGGCTTATATGTCTGCTTGTGTTTACAGAGTTGTTGGCCTCACTCGGAGACTTGAAGCATGGCGGTGAATGCCAGTGTCACAGTCTTTGGCTCTGCGGCTTTGGCTGTGGAGTACGTGGATTCGTTGTTGCCTGAGAATCCTCTACAAGCCCCCTTTAAAAGTGCATGGAATTACATGCTGGATAATTACACCAAGTTCCAAATTGCCACGTGGGGGTCCCTGATAGTTCATGAAGCCCTCTATTTCTTGTTCTCTCTGCCTGGATTTTTATTTCAATTTTTACCTTTCATGAGAAAGTACAAAATTCAAAAGGTGAGTCTGACTGACTTGAAATTGATTCTAATCCATATTCTTGGATATTGTTAAAGGCAATACAGCATTGTTTGAGACTCTCCAAATCAGTTCTGCCCAATTAATAGAAATGTAATATAGCCATATACCTACTTTATAATAATTTATCATATATTTTCCCCCAGTAACAAAGAAATGGAATTATTTCAAAAGTGATGATTTTACTTAACCCCAAAATATCTAAACTTTGATTTTACCAAGTAATCAAAAACTTAATGAAGTGTTTTATAACAGTATTTTCTTAAGTCTTTGGATTCAATGTATTTTATGCTAAGCTTAGGTCATCTCAGTAGCTGTATGTCACTTGGTGCTGTACTGGAAAACACAGCCTTAGATTATTGTCCATAATGTCTCAAGAACTGTTTCTTGAACTTTTAAGAGGATGTGCTGTTTGTCTAATGTGTGTTTATATATTTAAGTTTAATTCCTCATAGTAGATGGTGTGCACATGCCTGAGGCCCTGGGTTCCATCCTCAGCTTGTACACCCCAACCCCTTCTCCCACATATATAAAGAAAAACTAGCTGGAAGTAAGAGCTATGGGGATTTGTTCCCCTATCCTTAAGGTCCCAGCTGACCTAAGTGAATCTTCAGCCAGGACTAGTGAACATGTTGCTTTACCACTCTCTTCACATGCGGTGGGCAGATTGAGATACTCGCGTCAATGCAGAGGGTATCTCTTCAGCGCTCAGTGTGTACCTGGTATGTGGTGTCTCTTGAATGAAGACAACAGTCAAGTCTTGACTGATGAAGTAAGTTGTGACCTTGTTAGCTCTTGCTAAACCAAGTACAAAGCTGGGGGATGGAACCTACAACCTACATGCCAGGCAGGCACTCTACATCTGACTAAATCCCTCAGCTAGATTATAATGCCACTGCTTGGTATTATAAAATGAGTCATGCCTCCCTAAAACTTCAGGGTGCACTGTCTTCATGTGGGAAGTAGGGACGGAGAGGCTTCATCTGTGGAACACTAACCTGGTCTCTTCCCTGATAAGTCAGGGTTCTGGATCTATAGCCAGCGTGGGTGTGACCTGATGGCAAAATCCCATCAGGTTCTCAGTTAAGGTGGCAGGAGTTGCAAGTACAAAGAGGTGGCTTTTCTTGGCAGTGTTAGATTGTGAGCAATTTCTGGGTGGTTCTGGTGCTGTCATCATCCACTGATTGCAAACTGATTCACTGCGTTTCTGGCCATGCTAAATTTTTCCTCCTACCTTTTCAGTTGCTCACCTTTCCAGACAGGAGAGCTCTTGATTCAAGTGTAATAGCTGTCACTATAGAAAAGAGTGGCAAAGAAAATAAATGCTGGGGGGAAGGTCTCTCAGGGGTGGGCATTTTTGCCTCCTGTGTGGAAGACCCTGGTTCCTCTCCAGTCAGAGACAGTGTAGGTCAATGACAGGTTTATGCTGAAAATCCACATGACCTAGTTCACACCAACACTACAAGAAGACGCCATCACCTGTTGATAAGTACCTCAGATATCCTAAGATGAAGTATTCGGGAGTTAAATTATTTCATGCCTAGACTAAATTTTGTAGTCTTTAAAAATTCCCCCTGCTCTGTCAAAGCTGCTGCTGGGTGTGAAATGTCCAGGAATAAAAGCGTTCTGCTTTTGAATGTAATGGGCACCTGGATGGTGATGCCATGCATGCTAGTTAGAGGAAGTTCTATAGAGATGGGAAAGTAGAACTTGCGGGCAGGGATTTCTTTCCCTTCCCTCTCCTCCCACCTATCTTCCTTTCTTCCTTCTTTCCTTCCTGTACTGGGGCTTTATCTTAGGGCCTAGGTGCTGTATCCTAGCCTTATCGCTCAAGGCTGCTTCTCTACCACTTAAATCACAACTCCCTCTTTTTTGGCTTTGGTTATTTTTCAGATGGGGTCTTTTGCTTTTGCCTAGGCAGCCTGGGACCATATCCCTCCCTGTCCATGTCTCCTACCTAGCTGGTATTACAGCTGAAGTCTCCACCTTTTGTCCTCATCTCTCTGAACTGCTGTCCTACCAGTATTTGCCATCCAAGTAGCTGGTATTACAAGTGAGAACCATTTCAGGCTGAAATCCACAGACTTATTCCTCCCAGTTGCTGGGATTACAGCTGAACCACCATGCCTAGCTTATTTGGAGATAAACAACGCCCAGGCTGGCATGGAATGGCAATCCTCATGTCTCAGCTTCCTGAGTAGCTAGGATTACAGGTGTGAGTCACCTGGCAAGTTTGTTAACCTTTTGTCTCAATCTACCTTGGACTTTGTGCTTCCTGACCTCTACCTCCCAAGTATTACTGTTTTGATTTTTGACTTAAGATCTTGCTTTGGGCTGAGTAGGGCAAAAGCAGAAGACCGTATTCGAAGTTCCTCCAGATCAGAGGATTCGTAATTCTGCCAGTTAACGTGAACAAAACGTAGTGATTTCTTGGAATGGTGCCACCAAGTTCTGGAAGTATTGACGGGCCTGGGTAGTGAAGTTCAGCTGGTGTGTACCCACGTTGGAGTTGGGGACCCCCACCGATAGTCTCGGTAACACATACTACCTTTAAAACTTGTGAACAGTGAGTGATCTTCAGGCAGTGAAGACTAGAAACCTGTTCTCAAGAGCTTTGGTTTATTGTGAGTCCTGGCTGGGTTGGTTGGCCAGCAGTCTGTTTACCTGTCAGGCATTTAGAAGGAAGGATGTTGTAAGCTTGAGCTTGTCGTTAGTGTAAACTTCCTCCTGACTATAACAGGAAGTCAGCATAACGCAGAATTAAGGTCTGTTACAGATACTGGAGAAAAAGTGTTCTCATAAACTACAGATAAAAGACTAATATTGAATATTATTTTTCTTTCTAGGATAAACCAGAAACATTCAAAGGCCAATGGAAATGCTTTAAAGTACTTCTCTTTAACCACTTTTGTATCCAGTTGCCTCTGATTTGTGGAACCTATTATTTTACAGAATACTTCAGCATTCCTTATAGTTGGCAAGAAATGCCAAGATGGTATGTTGATAACAAATTTATAATCAGTTGTGGTTTTGTTTGTTTCTGTGCCGATCCTGGGGCTTGAATTCAGAGCCTGGACACTCTCCTTGAGCTTCTTTTGCTCACGGTTAGCACTCTACCACCTGAGCCACAGCACCACTTTTAGCCTTTTCTGTCTATGTAGTACTAAGGAATCGAACCCAGGGCCTCATATATGCTAGGCAAGCACTCTACTACTAAGCCACATTCCCAGCTGTTTTAGATGTGTGTCTTCATTTGGTTAATGGTTATTGCTAAATTTGGAAGTACATAAGTAGTAATACTGTGAGCCACAATGAGAACTTAAAATGTTCCCATTATTTTCTGAATTTTAATTTACTATGTTATTAGAAGTTTCTTCACAAATTTCCATAACACTCTTTCTGTGATCACCTATGGATATATGTGCATGTTGTAAGAAAAAAAAAGCATGATGTTTAAGTTGAAATTGAGTAAAACCATGAGAGACAATAGTTTATATGTTTATAAAACTGTATTCTTTCGTAATTGAATACAGATAAGTAAATGTACAGATGCAAGTGTCCTTGCATATTCTTAGATTCTACACCCATATCCAACCAACTAGAGATCTAGAGATTGAAGGTGTTTTTTTTTTTTTTTTTTTTTGCCAGTCCTGGGCTTGAGCTCAGGGCCTGAGAGCACTGTCCTTAGACTTTCTCAAGGCTAGAGCTCTTAACACTTGAGCCTCAGCACCACGGCTTTTTTCTATGTATGTGTACCGAGGAATCAAACCCAGTCTTCATGCATGTTAAGCAAGCACTCTACCACTAGGCCAAACTTATATCTTGCTGGGTGCTAGTGGCTCATGCCTATAGTGGGATGTGAGGATCACAGTTCAAAGTCAGCCTGAGCAGATACATCTGCATGACTCTTTATCTCAGCCAAAAGCCCAGAAGTGAGGTATGGCTCTCCTGGTCAAGCCCCAGTTTGAATGGAAAAGCCATAAAACTTAGTAGGAACTAAAGGGCCCGAGTTCAACCCAGTTCTGGCACACATAGGACACGTAGAACATTGCATTTTTACTAAATATGGGTTTTTTCCTGGTTACTCACAGCAAGATGTAACAACTATTCACACAGCATTACATCTTTAGGTATTAGGTGATCTGAGTATGTTTTAAGTATATAATAAAATATACTTAGGCAGTATGCAGGGTCTCTACAGTTTTGTATAAAGGATTGTGGATTTGGGTGCCAAAGAATACCTCGTCCTAGTCCTTGCGTACCCAGGAATAATGATATACATCTAGTCATATAGAGGAGTCTTTGAGTACATGGAAGTGGAGATATGGCTGAATTGGTAGAGCCCCAGCTTTGAGTTCAAGCCCCGGTATTGGTAGGAAATTTAAAAAAAAAAAAACCAAAACAAAAAACATTGAATAGATATTTGTAGCTCAGTGTCTTTGGTCATTTCATTTGAATTAGATCCTTTTAATCTAGTCTGTTTTCCATATTTCCTTCTTGGAAGACTTAGTTTTTTATCCCCCTTAACTATGATTTTATGCATGGGTTTGGGCAACATAAATTGGGATGGCAAGAAAGGTCTGTGCCCCCTTACTTCAGCTTCTATCCTCCAGCCGTATCTGTAGTTTTGAGAGTTCTTGTTGATGCATGTATCCAGTTAGGTCGAGCTGACACTTGGGTAACTAAGGACTATCTCCGGCATCTATGTGAAGTCAGTCTGGATGGTTGAGGAATACTGCCTTCTCTTACAGGTATATGATTTTGGCGAGGTGCTTTGGCTGCGCCGTCATTGAGGACACTTGGCATTACTTCCTGCATAGGCTCCTGCACCACAAAAAGATCTACAAGTACATTCATAAAGTTCATCATGAGTTTCAGGTATGTGAGGGTCATATTTCACATGTTCACTATTTAAGTGTATAGATAAGTTGATGTGGCAGAGAAAAATATCACGGGGAATAATTCAGACTCTTACTCACCCTTTGGTCATACAGCGAAATACTGGCAGTTTGGTAGTGGCTGTAGGCCTCTGTGTCAGAGTCACTGAAATAAGATCCCAAAATAAAACTTTATATATTCATTTGATTTTTTTTTGCATAGTTTTGATCACAAAGATAACTTCATACAAACAGTTAAAAGAATTGTACTTGTTTTAGAAATCAGAACTGCTTTGATGTAGCTTTGTGAAACTGGCTATACTGATATGTTCTCATCTGGAATGTCCCCACCCCCTTTTTTTTTTTTTCTTTTTTTTTTCCTTTTTTGGGTTGGTACTGGGACTAGAACTCGGGGCCTAGGTGCTATCCGTGAGTTCTTTTGCTCAAGCCTAGTGCTCTACCACTTTGAGCTATAGTGCCACTACCAGTTTTCTGCTGGTTAATTGGACATAACTTTCCTGCTCAGCCTGGCCTTGAATCATGATCCTCAAATCTCAGCCTCCTGAGTAGCTAGGATTACAAGCGTGAGCCACTGGTGTCTGGCTTGATTCCCTTCTTTTCCTACAGAATGGCTTCTAAGTACCCTAGTACTCACTGAGATACCTGCTAAATAGCTAGTAGCCTGGTAGTGTGGATACCCTGCACAAGGTGTTCACACCCAGGGAGGGGCAGGGTTGTCTTTCACTACATTACTTAGAAAGACATGCTGTTTGACTCTTGTGACTTGTTCCTGGAATTTCCATTTAAATTTTCAGACAGTAGATGACCATGGATGGGCAAACCAAACCATGGATAAGGAGGCACTACTTATTAAGCCTGGAATCTCTTTCTTGACATAAGAAACGCAAATAAAAATGAACATTCATGGCAACTATTTAACGCTTTCTAAATGCCACTAAAGATGCCTGTTATTTCCCTAGACTTTCTTTTGTAATTGTTAAAGAGATACTTTTATTGAAAATCACTCTTTGTACATAGATAACTAGATATCATTGCCATTGCAAATAATTTTATAAAACTGTAAATGGGATAAGTAAATGTGTGGAGAGAATGTCCTTTCGCACCTAGAAAACATCTTGGCTGCGACATCAAAACATGTCTCGGCCCACAGTGGGACGTGAGGGTGACCCAGCGAGGGAAGCATAAAAACCATTGCAGCCTGCTGAGGACTGCTTACCTCTGGTTTAGGCTCCGTTTGGCATGGAAGCTGAGTATGCACACCCTCTGGAAACGCTGATTCTTGGAACTGGCTTCTTCATTGGGATCGTGCTGTTGTGTGATCACGTGATTCTCCTGTGGGCGTGGGTGACGGTTCGTTTGATAGAAACGATTGATGTGCACAGGTGAGTTTTAATTTCTGTTTGGGTAGGGGATACCATTATAGCTATAAGATTATTTGTATTTCTAAGTAGACAGTAAAAAGGTGAATCTTCTTTAAGAGAATAGGAGAAAATCGTTAGAGAAAAGATCAAATAGCAGATTATTGATTTATTTATGCATTTTGTTGGTCATGAGGCTTGAACTCCGGGCCTGGACACTGTCCCTGAGCTCTTACTTAAAGCTAGCACTCCACTACTTCAAGCCACAGGACCACTTCCGGTTTTCTGGTGGTTCATTGCAGATGAGAGTGTCACAGATTCTCCTGGCTGGGCTGACTTTGAACCATGATGCTCAGATCACAGCCTCCTAAATGGCTAGGATTATAGGCATAAATAGCAGGTTTTTGACATCTGCCATTTTGAAGTGATGGTGTGCTGTTATTTGGGCAAATAAAATAAATGTTCACGATCAGCCATTCCTTAATCCTTTAATAATAGTCTAAACCTCCTAGTTTTTTAATTTTTAGTTGTGCTCAAAGCTAGCACTTCACAACTTGAGCCACAGCTCCACTTCTGGTTTTTAGAGATAAGAGTCTCACTGACTTACGTGCTCAGGCTGGCTTTGAACTGTGATCTTCAGATCACAGCCTCCTGAGTAGCTAGAATTATAGATATGCACCACCTGAGCCTGGCTAAAACTAAGTCTTGATTTTAAAATACATTGAAGCCTTCATCTCTCACAGAACAATACCCTTTCTAGTCTATACCGTCTGACACTTACCCTAGGCAGTCCTTCTGTTGACTGGAAGATATTTTGTAAATTGTTTATATTGAATGTCTCAATACTCTTAATTTTTGTTTTAAAATTATGTTTTCATTGTGTTTTGACTTGAACTGAAGTGTACTCAGGAATGCAAAATCTTAAATTCTAAGTGTTATACCCTATGTTTGATCTCAAAAGAGATACTTTGAGTGGGATTTTTAAAAATTATGTATATTTTCCCAACTATGTAAGACACAATGTTATTTTAATTGGTTTGGTATGTTAACTTTCCAGTGATTCTTGAGTGTAAACTTGTTTTCATATTTATGCTAATTTCACATACCTTTTCCTAAAACATGTGAGTTGTATTAGGGGATTTATTTATATGTGTTCTAGATTGTGGTAGAAAAGCTCCTTTCTGAAACAAAAGTGATTCTTGATAGTCTGTCTAAGGGCTTATTACTTTAACCCCCTCTCTTTTTTTAGGTTTCTTTTGTTTTGTTTTGTTTTTTGGTCCATCATGGGGCTTGAACTCTGGGACTGGGTATTGTCCCTGAGCTCTTCAGCTCAAGGCTACTGCCCTACCCCTTGAGTCACAGCGCCACTTCCGGTTTTCTAGTGGTTAATTGGAAATAAGAGTCTCATGATCTTTAGTGCCCAGGCTGGCTTTGCACCGACATTCTCAGGTCTCAACCTCCTGAATAGCTAGGATTATAGGTGTGAGCTACCATGCCGGACTTCTTTTTAGGTGTTTTTTTGTTTTTTGCTTTTTGTTTTCCTGGAGCTGAGAAATAAACTCAGGCCTTGCTCTTGCCAGGCAAAGGCTCTTCCCCTAACCTAAATCCCCAAACTCTTCTTTTTAGGTTTCTAAGAACAGTTTGGGGTTTTTTTTTGCCAGTCCTGGGGCTCAAACTCACGGCCTGGGTACTGTTCTTGAGCACTTTTACTCAAGTCTAATGCTCTACCTCTTGAGCCACAGCATCACGTCTTGCTTTTTCTGTGGATGCAGTATAGAGGAATTGAACCCAGGGCTTTGTGTATGCTAGGCAAGCCCTCTACCAGTAGGCCACACTCTCAGTCCACATTCACCATTTCCACAGGTCCTTTTGTAACAATGTCAGAAATAAGTGAAGTAGGCAGGCAAGGTGGAATGTTACTTGATCTAGTGAGTGAGCACATGACTGTATGAAAGTGTCAGTTAGCCGAGACACATTGTTCTGTTCTGTGATCTTCATTGCTGTTCAGTAATCTTCATCACTTTGGCAATCTTGCAGTGGCTATGATATTCCTCTGAACCCCCTGCACCTCATCCCGTTCTATACTGGGGCCCGGCATCATGATTTCCACCACATGAACTTCACTGGAAATTACGCATCCACGTTTACCTGGTGGGATTCGATCTTTGGAACCGACGCTCAGTTTAACGCCTATAATGAGAAGATGAAGTCTAGGAAAAAGATGGAATAAGTCTTTCTCAAGCCTTCCCAAAGACACAAATTCCCCTGAGTTGAAGCAGTAGCTAACAATGCTTTTGGAGAGCAGAAATGAGCGTGTATCTTGGCTGCTAAGTGATAGGGAACATGACCGACCTTCAGTTGTCTTCCCGGGACTTTTCTACTTCTACAAGTTCTGTATGTGTAGGAGTGCATTTAACTACGGTTTTCGTGAGGGAGTTTGAAAGGTTGTGCTGCTAACCTTACAAAAGGTTTGAAGCAACGGAAGAAGTATTGATCTGTCTTTCTCCCCAATACTGCCAGAGGCCTGATGTTGGTTTAGTCCTTCAGTCTTTTAGATATGTATGCACTGGTCATTTCAGAAAACTGGCAGTAATGATATGGGCCTTATATTTGGCTTTAAACATTTGTACAATTTGCCTAAAACAAAGAAATCATGAATTAAACCACATCAACCAGTATAGTGAGTGATTGGAGCTGTGAGGTGAGCAGTGGTGAGTCCTAAAACCTCCCACTCTTGTCTGGAGCTGACGGCAGCAGAGTTGGAGTGATTCTCGATGAAGTGTTGTTTTCAAGTACAGTACACCACTGGCATCTCTAGATTCAAGATTTCTGACAATAAAAATGGAGTATTTCAGTCTAAAAATTTTTCAAAGACTTGATTTTTTTCTTTTTTTGTAATTGAGGCGCTTTTCTGCTATTTACCCTTTCATTTTTGTATCTTGGGTTTTCATTAAAACTTAGAGCTAGAACCTGAACATTTGTGAACTGGTGTCTGTGTTTGCACTTTGAGCTCTTGAAATAAATGTGAGTTTTGTCTGTCTGATTTCCAGTTTTGAAATATTAACTGTCACCTTTTATTCTTATAAGGAAAAATGAAGGTCATTAAATTATTGTTCTATAAAAGGAATGATTCTATTCTGATTTTGACGTTTCTCTTGATACTTCTGTGGTGATCTCATTGTTTAACTATGAAGCTATTTTCATGTGTCCTTTTTTGTTGTTCTGTTTTTGGAAAGAGGTCCAAATAATAACTAGATTTTGCTTTTTAACTTGTGCTTGGATTCTGTGGGTGTCCCCTCCCCGTGTGTGTGAGCTTTTAATTCTATTTGAAGGCTGCATTTAAGATCCTCTTCAGGATTCCTTCTGTGTCTTTTGCCTTTCACTTTCTGTTGAGTTAACATTTTCTGAACACTTTTTTTTTTTTGGTTGGTTGTGGAGCTTGAACTCTGGGCCTGGGCACTGTCCTTAAGCTCTTCAGCTCAAGTCTCTGTCACTCTGCCACTTGAGCCACAGCACCACTTCTTTACTAAGCACTTTCTATGCCCTGGATGGTAATACAAAAGTGTTAACACAGTCTCAATCTTTTCCTAATAGGTGAGGGAGTTATCTAGGAAAGGTTAAAATGACAAACTCTGCATTTTTTTTCTTTTTTTTTTTGTCCTAGGGCTCAAATTCAGGGCCTGAGCACTGTCCTTGTGCTTTCTCAAGGCTAGTGGTCTACTACTTGAGTCACAGCACCACTTCTGGCCTTTTTTATGTATGTGGTACTGAGGAATCAAACGGGTCTTCGTGGATGCTAGGCAAGCACCCTACCACTAGGCCAAACTCCCAGCTCCTTAAGCTCTGCTAATAGCTACTATACTTACTTTTTGGCTTTAAACATTTATTTGTACAAAAAAAATATGAATTAAACCACATCAACCAATACAGTGAGTGATTGGAGGTGCATTGTCCAAAAAACCAGAATATTTTTTAATGTAATCAGTAGTCATCTAAGGAAAGCTTTATTCCCAAACATGTGTAATATAGAATAGAAGTGAATTAAGGCTGCGTACAATGGCTTGTGCCTATAATCCCAGCTACTTGGAAGATAGAGATAGACTCATGGGTTGAGACGAATCTGGGCCAAAAAGTTGTGTGATCCCAACTTAAAGAACAAACCAGGACTATACCATGTATTCCAAGCCTTCCTGTAACCCAGTGGGAGGTGCTACAGGGGCCAAGATTCAGAAGAGTGATTTCCCCTTAGATCCAAGCTTTGTTCCCTCAGGCAGGTGTCCGCCAAATACTGACATTTGTACATGAAATCTCCAGAGGACCATGTAGAAACTTAATGTCTTCAGGATACATTCTGAGAATCTAATGAAAGGATGTAAGTGTCTAGAATCTGATATACCAAATATTGCCTTCAAACTCTTAAAGAAAATAAGTTACCTAAAGGAATGCATACAGGCTTATTGTCTACTCAAGGAAAAGAAACGTGACAGAATAAGCATAGGACAAGCAACCATCATCCAGTGACATAAGCACACAGCAGCATGTGCTCTGACCATAGGTAGATCCTGCTGCTTTTCATTAGGAAACACTCTCCAGGTGAAGATTTCTGCATTTTCTACTCTACCATTGTTCAGGCTCAAGATTACTGTGCTCAAAAGTGTACAGCTGGTGAGAGGCAAAGCTAACAATAGAGCCCATTCTATGCATGTTTTCTTCCCTTTGCCCTCTGCACACATATGATGCTTTGTGCCTGATGAGTTCTGTAAATGTCAGTTGATTAAGTCAGCTGCCTTTTGTGTCAGTTCTGGAACTTGAACTCAGAGCTTGGGTACTTGCTTGTTCCTGTGCTGTTCTGCTCAAGACTACTACCATTTCTGACTTTTTGGTAGTTTAGTTGGAGATACCTGGGCCAAACTGTGATCCTCAAATCTCAGCCTCCTGAGTAGCTATTACAGTTGTGAGCCATTGAATCTGGAAAAAGTCAACGTGTAATGGCATCTTAAGGTTGGGTAGGTAAGCTGCCCATTGAATCTTCAGGTAGAGAGGCAGCAGTCTGAAATGGTATATGCTGGAAAGTGGACGAGGTGTCAGTGAACTCTTGATTCATCTGACACAGGAAGACCTCAGGAAGAAAGATGAGACTGACAGGCCCATCCTGAAGAAATGTAGGGAATTTTGAGTAACAGCTAACTTTATATCACATACATGAACATCTTATCCTTCATAAGCTCCTTAAGGGTTGAGCTCCTCTTGCAGATGAGGAAATAGGGAAGAGGAGGGGTTTGACTTTCCATGAAGCAAAAGTGGCGAGAGCCGTCCTTGAGTGCAAAAGTCTAGGGACCTGAGTTCAAGAGCATGTACTGGCACAAAAAATTCATAAATAACTAGATTGCAACAATGCTAGGCACACCTTTTGAAAATATTAGAAGACACTGAATATGCTAAATTACTATAGTCTGTATTCTGAATGTGGAAAAAGACAAAGTACTGAGGAGAAACCCAGCACCTAGCATCTATGTTTGCCCACTGGTGACAATATTTTGTCTGGAGCTATGGATCTCAAAGGAGGAAGGATGTACACAGACCTTGGTTTGGGGTCAGACATCTGCATTTACTGTGAATTGTCTCAGTTTCTCCAACAATCTGTGTCCTTTCAGGTCAGGCAGAAATAATGCTTACCTCAAAAGATTTTAAGAATCAAACACAATTAACTTAAAAAAAATTAGCAGAGTGCCCAACTCATAATAGAAACAAGAAATGCAACAAAAGGCAATTTAAAGAGAGCAGATGAGGCTTAATTTTTAAAATTGTTTCAAAATGTACAAATGAATTTAGTTCAAGAAAATGGAAAAATTAAATATATGAAGAAAATGGAAAAATTGAAAATCCCTGCAGAGCCTTTTTGTTGTGTGCTGTTGTTTCACTGTGGACCTAAGTATTCAGATATACAGCTTTTGAAAACTTTTCATATAAAATGTGATGGGCAGACTTTCAATGCATTATAATAATTTGAAGCAAACATCAACCACACATTTAAACTAAGCTATCTGTTAGTTCACAGCAGATAACTTAGTAGTTTTGTTTTAGGATAAAGACTTGGTCCATTTTTATTTTCAGCTCAACTGGAAAATTTTACATTAAAATGATGTTCACAATTTTTATTGGGCTTCCCACTTTTTGTCTGAAAGAATCAGAATCATGTCTTACTTTTATTTTTTCCCAGTCCTGGGGCTTGAATGCAGGGTGTGAGCACTGTCCTTGCACTGTCTCAAGGCTAGAGCTCTACCACTTGAGCCAGCACCACTTTCAGCTTTTTCTAGGTATGTGGTACCGAGGAATGGAACCCAGGTCTTCATGCATGCTAGGCAAGCACTCTACCACTAGGCCAAACTCCCAGCCCCTTGTGTCTTACTTTTAAAACATGTTTGTAAACCTATCTCCAGCCTCTTCCTCTCTCTGTCTCTCTGTGTCTTTCTTTCTCCATTCATGTCTGTCTCTAGCATCTCTTATAACACATCTATAATCAGGCTTCCCAGTGCTGGAATTACAGGACTTTGCCAAAATGATCAGTCACTGCATATTTTAAAGAGAAACTGAAGCTGGGTGCTGGTAGATCACACCTATAATCTTAGCTACTCAGGAAGCTAAGATTTGAGGACCAAGGTTCAAAGCCAGCCCAGACAAGAAAGGCTATGAGACCAAGAACATGGAGTACGTATTGTTCTCACAAGCATTCGCTCAGCAGTGAAGACAAGCAGAAAGATGGCAACAGTATCGTGAGAACCACTATTAAGATATATCCTCAGTAATGTGGCACCATGCCTGCTGCTCTGGCAGCTTTAATTGTTATAGCCCGAACAGTCCAAGACAGAGAACTTGGCAGTGGCTACCATTCAATTCTGGCCAAGACTTGTGAGGAAGAGATTCTTTTCCAGAAATAAGGAGTTCATTAAAGATGTCACAACACATTTGTTGGCCTTTACTGAGATAATGAATTACCCTTCCTTTCTCTCCCTCCTTCCTTTCTTCCCTCCCTCCTTCCTTCCCTCCTGCCCTTTCTCCCCCCCACCCCACCCTTTTGAATTCAGTTCAGTTGTAGCAAAACAAGTCCTGCCTCATTCACTCACTCAGACCTCAAAGTTAAAACTACAGGTTTCCCCTGGTTACAACTTGTATCCCTCTGTGAACTGGCAGAATTAAGGATTGAACCCAGACTTGTGCATGCTAGGCAAGCACGCTACCACTAAGCTACACCCATAGCCCTAGGGCAGGTTATTTGTAAATTGTTGGAGTGATTTAAGTGGCAGGATATCAGATTTCAACTGCAGGAATAGCTCCATCTCTACTTTCAGTGTTGTATCAGATTCTTCTTAAGTACACTAGGGGGCGTAAGAGACAAGATTGCTGCCTTCACACAATGTGTGGTGTAAGTGAGAGCGTAACTAATTAGTCCTTATTAAAAGTCTCAGAGAGAGAAGACACAAGTCACTTTGGGAACACGTAGCAGCAGGGTATTTCTTTCTTAGTGGAGGCTGACAGGGAAGGTTTCCTTAGGAGATAATGTGTAATGTGAGATCAGAGTGATGACTGAAAGTTACTGAGAAATAAATGGGGCAGAGTCACCCAAGCAAAGGCAACAACTCCTGCTAAGATCTGTCAGAGGGAGGAGAGAGAGAGGGAGAAGGAGGGTGGGGGAGGGAGGGAAGGAAGGAGAAAGAGGGAGGGAGGAGAGAATATACCAGATGCTGAGAAAGGCACCAAGAATCAAAACGAAACCAACAAAAAAGAATACATTGACTTCCAATTCTATGCTTTTGCAAATGACAGAATTCTATTATTTCTTATGGATGAATAATATGTGGACATTGCCTTTTCTTCATCGTATAAAGCACAGCTGGATTAATTCCATATGTTGGTGATCGTGAATGGTGCTGCAATATGTGTGAGTGGAGATGCTGTTGTGATATAGGAATTCCAATTCATTTGCATCTACGTCCTGCAGTGGGGAATTGCTAGGTCACGTGATAGCTACTCCTGCAATCCCAGCTACTTACTTAGGAGCCTGAGATCTGAGAATCATGGCTGGAAGCTAGTCCAGGGAGAAAAGTCTGTAAGATTCTTCTATGAACCTGCAAAAAGTCAGAAGTGGAAGTGTGGCTCAAGTGGTCGAATCTTGAGTTGAAAAAGCTCTAGGGGGGCCGGGAGTTTGGCCTAGTGGTTAAAGTGCTTGCCTAGCATGCACGAAGACCCGGGTTCGATTCCTCGGTACCACATACATAGAAAAAAGCCAGAAATGGTGCTGAGGCTCAAGTGGTAGAGCTCTAACCTTGAGAAAGTCCAAGGACAATGTTCAGGCCCTGAGTTCAAGCCCACGACTGGAAAAAAAAAATAGGGGCCAGGAGTTTGGCCTAGCGGTTAAAGTGCTTGCCTAGCATGCACAAAGACCCGGGTTCGATTCCTTGGTACCACATACATAGAAAAAAGCCGGAAGTGGTGCTGAGGCTCAAGTGGTAGAGCTCTAGCCTTGAGAAAGTCCAAGGACAGTGCTTAGGCCCTGAGCTCAAGCCCAGGACTGACAAAAAAAAAAAAAAGCTCTAGGTACTGAGTTCAAACCCAAGTACCAGCATACATACACACATCTCTGAAAAGTTAGCAAAGGGTAGAGAAAGGAGAGAAAGAGAGAATGAAAGAACAAGGGAAGAGGATGCTCCAGTGTTTCTATAACATATAACCTTAGAAGATTTATCACTTATTCTCCACCTTGTTGTGAATGTTAAAAATCAAACCCAGGGCTTTGCATGTATGGAGTGAGCACTTAACCACAGGACTAGAATCGCAGCCTCTGTTCTCGCATCTCACCAGAGTGAGGCACTATGTTTTCCCTACACTTAGAAGAAAATTAAGCCCCATCCCTTTAAAGGGAGGAGAAAAAGAAAGAATATATAGCATCACTGTGCATCACAGCATGGCAGCCATTGTGTGTCTCTGTGTTCAGTGACACTACATTGATAATTTGAAATCAGCCTTGGGATTGTTCACACTGTAAATGAGCAAGCTCTCTCAATCAATCAACCCCCCCTTTTTCCACCAGAGAAATGAGTGTAACCATGTACCCCATTCATACCATTGCTGGAGATACATCTGTCTGTGTGTTCACAAACTGTCTTTGGGGATAGACTTGGTTTCTGGATTTGATGATAACAGAGGTGAAACTGACAGAGTGGAGGTCGTGGGAACTTCAATATGTCTTTAGAAAAGTCCAGAAGTGATATTAAAAAGAAGCCACCGCTAACAATTTCTTCGGTGTGCACACAGTTTAACACAGGGCCTGAATACTGGATTTAACAATGGATACCCAAACACAGTACAGACTCCAAGACTTTTTATCCAGCAATCAGAATGGAGAACTGCATAATTGTCTGTGAAGCCACAAGCAAGTAATACATGCTCCAGTAAAGTGAGTACAGCTGGCCTACACCTAAAATAGCCCAGCAATGGGAAGGCTAAGTTTGAGACAAGTTCCTTTCATCTAATGCCCTGCGTGTATGAGCAAGCATTACCACTTATCAGATGTGTTGGAATTTACAAAAAATTGAAAACTTACAGCATCCTAGCATTTTAGATTTGAAAGAAGTGGGTCATTGGTTTTTGAAAGTATGCTTGTGAATCAAATATAAAACATCAGAAATGGCTCATTTCTTTTTTCTTTTTGGCCAGTCCTGGGACTTGAACTCAGGGACTGAGCACTGTCTTTGGGCTTTCTCAAGGCTAGAACTCTACCACTTGAGCCACAGCACCACCTCCAGCTTTTTTCTATGTATGTGGTACCTAGGAATCAACCCCAGGTCTTCATGCATGCTAGGCAAGCACTTTAACCACTAGGCCAAACTACTCCTGCCCTCGTTTTCTTGTAAACGCTAGACCAAAAACTCACCTTAGATCCAAAGAATTGTTGACATCGTGTCAAAACCTACACATTTTATAAATTTCCCAGATGATTCTCTTCCTTTCAAGTGCAACAGAGTAAGAATTAAGAGAATAAATTAGAAAATGAATAATCTAGAATTCTTATTTTATAGGGAAGCAAACATCTGTGATATAGAGATTCTTTCATGTGCTCTCTCTCTCTCTCTCTCTCTCTCTCTCTCTCTCTCTCTCTCTCTCTCTCTCTCTCTCTCTTTCTTGGTTGGTTGTGGGGCTTGAACTCAGGGTCTGGCCACTGTCCCTGAACTTTTTTCCTCAAGGCTAGTACTCTGCCATTTTGAGCCATAGAACACTTCCAGTTTTCTGGTGGTTAAGTGGAGATCAGAGTCTCACAGATTTTCCTGTCCAGGCTGGTTTTGAGCTGCTATCCTCAAATCTCAGCCTCTTGAGTAGCTAGGATTGCAGGCATGAGCCACAGGTGCCCAGTTCATTTATTTTTTAAATTAAAACTCATTTTTTAAATCTTATCAATTAAAATCAATGGTAAAAAAGTAAAAAAGTAAACCCTTCAATTCATAAAATTGACATTTTGGAGAAAAAAGAAAAAAAGCCATGGTTTAAGGAGACAGAAGCTCAGGCGCAATGGCTGATTTTAATAGAAGTGTGTTGTGTGGGGGTGATTACTCTTCTGTGCACCCCACCTAGCCACAAATGAGTGTGGTTACTTTTTAAATGGCTAACATGCAAATCTTAAACTTGCACTTTTGAAGTCATTGGTTTTAGCTACTCTATTTTCTTTCCCTGGGTTTCCAAGATTGCACAAAGGGATGATTTTAGAAGTGTAATTATAACTCTGCTTTCAAACTTGTGGACCAAACAGATCAGAGGCAGGTCACAGTAGAAAAAAATAAGGGATGAAATTGGCTCTGCCTGTTCTAACTAGGTGCATGGCTGGGTGAAGAGCGACTCAGCGACGTGTCTGCAGCTTTCTTCCTTTTCCCCCCCAATCCCCCCCCCCAAAAAAAGAAAAGAAAAACCCAGCTTCAGGCTGACTTGGGGAATGCAGACAGATTTAAAGGGCGCCCCTTCAGTGGTACTTATGAATTACGTGCTTATTACTTACTACTGATATGTAGTCTAAACTGACTTTGAACTTGGCCACCCTTCCCTGAGATCTCCTGAGTGCAAGGATTGCAAGGCATGTTCCACCACACTTGGTTTTGTGTTTCTGTTTTTTTTTTTTTTTTTTTTTCTTTTCCTTGTGGTCATGGGATTTGAGCTCTGGGCCTGGGTGCTGTTCCTTAAGCTCTTCAGCTCCAGGCTACCACCCTACCCCTTGAGTCTCAGCGCCACTTCCAGTTTTCTGGTGGTAATTGGAGATAAGAGTCTCCGGGTCTTTAGTGCCCGGGCTGGCTTTGAACCATGATCCTCAGATCTCAGCTTCCTGAGTACCTAGGATTACAGGCGTGAGCCACCGCGCCCGGCTTTGTGTCTCTATTTTTTTTTTTTGATTCAGTAACATCATTAACACATTTTTTTATTCGACGAATTTGTACTATGAGGTAGGTGTGAAAGTAGAAAGCTGAAGGGAAAAAAAAATGTCTAAAGAACACGAAACAGCATGCTGCTGCAATACCCAGGGGTTTACTTACTTATTTAGATTTGTGTTGCTGCTCTTCAATCCGAAGGGCAACCTTTCCAGAGTCACATTTGCTCCAGATGTCGCTCCAAGAATATAATTCCTGCCTGAGGCTGCACATGGAACGTTGTAAATAATTTTATATATTTACAATAGCACAGTGAGAAGGGAGCTGCCATTTGTTACAACCGGTTCTTTCTAGAACAGGATTTAACCTCCGCGTAAATAAATCCTTGGTGCAACACACAGAGGAATTGTGTAATTCTCCAAGATGAAGGTTTCTGTCGACACTGCCAGTCTTGTATCAAATCCCCCAGCCCGCAAGGGTCCAGTAATGGCTATACATACAATTAAAGACAGTATTTGCAAACTGGCACACTGCATTTGTGCTCCATCTCTCCATCAAAGCTCACAAGGTTCTGATTCCTACCCAGACCTCACTGCAAATGAACCCCAAGCCTGGGGAAGGGGGTTGTTTGGGCTATGCATGGAAGGGTGATTCTCAGAGACAAGATGCCTCCGCTTAAGCTGTTCCCCCCTTTCTGGAACATTCTCCACTTCTTGGGTGCATCAAGGTGGAACCCCTGGTGGCCTTGGATAAGATGTGACTTTAAAAGGCTCCGCGAGCCAAGGGTCTATTCATTCATCCATTTATTTTTGTGGCCCCGCAGTGTCACAGGTCAGGGATTTTGTCAATGACAATCTCGTTCCGTTCAGGAACCCAGGTCCGAGCTGTCATTCCACCTGCATCGCTGCCCCGGGCGCCATTGATCGGAGCCCACAGACGAGGGGGGCGGGCAGCGCCCCCTCTTCCCCGCGCCCCCGGCCTCCGCCCGCGCGCCCGCCCCGCCGCCTGCCCCCTCGCGCCGTGGTTGGTGCGGCCGCTGCCCGGGCGGGGCGGCGCGTGGAGCCGCGCGCACAGCCGCTGCGCCCCGGCTCCTGAGCTCGGCCCCCGCGCGCAGCTCCGATCCATTCCGCCGGGGACGCCGCGGCGAGAGGAGGCCGGTGCGGAGCCCGGAGCCCCCGAAGCGGACAAAAGAGGCCGGCGTTGCGGGGAGGCGCGGAGGCGGCGATGGGCGCGCGCGGAGGCCGGGCGCTGCTGGCGCTGTGCGCGGCCCTGGCGGCCTGCGCCTGGCTGCTGGGGGCCGCGGCCCAGGAGTCCGGGGCGGCGGCGGCGGCCGGCGTGCGGCGCCGCCGGCGGCTGCAGAAGGAGGACGGCCTCTCGTTCGAGTACCACCGCTACCCCGAGCTGCGCGAGGCGCTCGTGGCCGTGTGGCTGCAGTGCACCGCCGTCAGCCGCATCTACACGGTGGGGCGCAGCTTCGAGGGCCGCGAGCTGCTGGTCCTCGAGCTGTCCGACCACCCCGGGGTCCACGAGCCTGGTAAGGGCGCTGCTACCCGCCCCCGGTCCCTTCCCACCCTCCCTGTCCGATCACCCCCGCCCTTCCCCTCCATCTCTCCGGCCCTATCACCCCCCCTTCCCTTCTTCTACCCTTCCCTCCCCGCCCCTCTCGCCGATCACCCCCACTTTTCCCTGCCCTCTCTCCCCATCCCTCGGCCCGATCCCCTTCCCTCCCCCTCTGCTGCCCTTCCTCCTCATCGCCACAGCCTGGAAGTGCCATGGAGGGAGCGCAGCCTTGCGGGGGGGGGGGGGCGGGGAGGGGTGGCGAGTAAGAGGTTTCGGGGTAAAAGGGGGAAGGGGGCCGTAAAAAGGGGAGATCTCAACCTGGCGCACCCCTTCCTCAGCGCACCCCTTCCTCAGCACGCCCAGCCGCGGGGCCGCCCTTCGGAGGGGTGAGCCGCGTCGGAGGGGAGCTCGCCAAGCCCGGGGCGCGCGCACTCGCCGCAGTGTCCCGCACCGTGTGTGCGCCCCCGCGCGCGCGTGCCTGGGAGTCTCAGCGGGGCTGGGGAGGGGAGGGCGAGCGGCCTTCCCTGCCGGTGGAAGAGAAAAGATGAGGTGTGGCAGGAAACCTGGAACCGTCATCCATCCTCGAGTTTCTGATTTCCGGAGGATCCATACGTGGGGCCCCGTGGGCTCCGAGCACCGCCTCTACCTGTGCGCGCGGGTGCCGGAGTGTGTGCGCACGCGCGCGCTGGGCAGGCCCCTGGGTGCGGATGCTTGAGAACTGGAGGCCGCGGTGGACAGCCCGGACGCCTGCTTACCTGCCTTCCTGGGCCTGCGGTTCCTCGAGACTCCTGCTAAGGGAAAGGATCGTTCCATGGTCCCCGCCTTAACCGTTTCAGGTTGACCGGGTTTTATCCCAAGGGAGGTGACTCCATCATCTTCAGTTTTAGTGGTACACTAATATTAATAAAGAGATCCTGCAAAGTGTTCTCAGGACCTCGTCTGGACAAGGAGTGATGTTTCTGGTCTTTGTGAAGGACAGGCCTGAGCTTCAGTTAGTAAAAGTTCTGCTACAGTTATTTTGAGTAGTAATATCAGCACCCAAGGCTCAGTTAATTTAAGGGAAAGAAAGCAAGAAAAGTAAGCGCAACTTTTTGCATTTTTTTCCTTGTGCCAAGAATGGAATTCAGGATATGTCAAAACAGGCACACTGCTACGACTGAGTCAAATCTTTAGATCCCAGACTAGTGTTTTTTCTTTGTGTGTGTGTGTGTGTGTGTGTGTGTGTGTGTGTGTGTGTGTCTATGTGTGCTTGTAGTGAGACTTAAACTCAGAGTCACTAGCTCCCAAGTGGTGCTCTATCACTTGAGTTATGCCTCCAGTTCTAGGTTTTGCAGATTAATTGGAGGAAAGAGTCTCCCAGATTTGTCTGCTCATGTTGGCATCACACTGATCTCCAGATCTCAGTAGACCGGATTCTGAGTAGACAGGATTACAAGAGTCATTATGGCTGGAACAAGGTTTTGAAAATGAAAACTATGATCCTTGGGCTAGAGAATGTGATAAGGAGAGTTCACAAGATTTGCAAGTCTTTTTTGGACTGCCAGCTCTCGGACATTGTGGGTTGCCTCAGGTACCCAGAAGAAAGGGTATCAGTAGGGCCTGGAGTTTGGCCAAGTGGTTAAAGTGCTTGCCTAGTATGCACGAAGACCCGGGTTCGATTCCTCGGTACCACATACATAGAAAAAAAAAAGCCGGAAGTGGTGCTGAGGCTCAAGTGGTAGAGCTCTAGCCTTGAGAAAGTCCAGGGACAGTGCTCAGGCCCTGAGCTCAAGCCCAGGACTGGTTAAAAAAAAAAAAAGGGTACCAGCAGGCAGAAATATACATGATAGAAAAACATTCATCATACGGTATGGGGAAAGTGAATCAGGTAAGAACTGGGCAACACAGTGTGGAACAATAAAAATGTTTTAAGATTTTTATATAAATACATTTAATACATATTGGAACTCAGAAATGGAAATATGTGCTTTACAATTCCTTGGTAAATAAGGCAGTTTGAGTTTCAGATATTCCTAATAAAGGAAAAGATACATGTAGGAATCGAGACTACACGAACTACTCAGTTTAATTTCCCCTTTTAGGTAAGGAGTTAAGATAGGTAAGCTACATGCCTTCAGACTGTTAGTAAATGTAAAGGTGTGATTAGTATATAAATTTAGTATACTTGTGTAAATAAATGTTAGACAAGTGCTCTACCATTATCCCAGTCCCCTGTGAACTAATTTCATAGGAAGTTTTGGAAAAAGGGATAATAGTCATTTTAAGTGAACATTTAAGTTCCTTTTAAAGTTTTTTTCTTAAGAAAATGACAAAGGAAAAGGGAAAGAAAAGACAGACAGTAAAAGCTGATTATATATTATGTAGGAATTTTGATAAATAGATCCAAGATAAAATGTGAAAGGAATATCACATCTATTGTGAAATAGAAATGGGCTCATTTACTTCTTTTCTTCTCTTCCCATAACCCCCTTGGATCTCAGTTGCTTGGGAGGCAGAGGTAGGAGGATCCTGGTTTGAGGCAAGACCTTATTTGAAAAGAACCAAAAGGGTTAGAGGTATGGCTTAAGTGGCACGCAGACAGCAGAGCCTGAGTTCAAAGCCTGGTACGGAAAAAGAAAATGTACAGATCATTGAAATTTACAAATTCTACTGTTAAGTAGGTAGCTTTTGCATGAGGGCAAAGGCTGTAACTGTGTTCATCTTCTAAGTGCCTCATTGTCATTTTGGTTGGAAATAACTTTCTAAGTCTAGCCCTAGAAAATAATATGTAATTTAAATTCACTTTCTGTATGAGAAGTTTCATCAAGTTGTTCATATTTATTTTATTGTCCAGCAAGTGAGAAGTATCAAGCTTGTTAGTTTCCTTTAAAAAATTATTGAGGGGATAATGTATAGAGGGGTTACAGTTACATTCGTCAGGTAGTAGGTGCATTACTTCTCTCACATTGGTACCCCCTTCTCATGTTTTTGTCCCTGTTTCCCTCCCCCCACTTCCTCCCAATTATCTTGTTTCCCCTCCCATTCCCTTCCCTATTTCAAATAAACAAATAAATGTATACATAATATACCAGGTAACAAGTCAGATACAGTCATCACATGAGATTAACCATAAGGGCAAAAAAAAAAGAGAAGAGAAATAACTACATTAAGAACAACAATCACACAAGATAAACCTCTTGAGCTTGTTAGTTTTCTTAGTTTTTTTTTTCTTTAAAGTTGAAACAACAAATCGTAGCTCAGTGGTAGAATGTTCTATGCTTAAGTCTCTGGGTTGGATGCTCAGCCCCAAACAAACAAACAAAAAAGCTAATTTCTAAGGATTTAGTTATCATAGTAGAAAGTCTCTAATATAATAAATACTAGAAACACAAAGCATCTCCGTGAGGTCCAAGCAGCAAGGGAGGTTGTCTTGCTTAGATAAGCGCTTTATAGATGGATGTTTATGCACCACCTCTTCCTGAGTGATTTTTACATTTGTTTGGAACAAACTTGTCTCTTGAAAATGATTCTCCTCAGATGTTCAGCATTTGAGGGCTGGGAGCGTGGACATAGCATGCACAAAGCCCCTGGGTTCAATTCCCCAGAACCACATACACAGAAAAAGCCAGAAATGGCACTGTGGCTCAAGTGGCAGAGTGCTAGCCTTGAGCAAGAAGTGTCCAAGGACAGTGCCAAAGCCCTGAGTTTAAGCCCCAGGAACTGGCAAAAAAAAAAATCAGCATTTGAGTTCATCATAAAAGGAAAGGAAATCTCAAACTAACTTGTGAGGAATAGATATTCTGTGATAGGATCCTAGGAATCAACTTGATTCTTGACTAACTGAAATACAAGAAAAGAAACCTCCACTAATCTATGGTGAAGTGATAGAATGCCATATTCCAAAGCATTCCTCTCAGGGTTAAAGAGGAGTCCAGGTTCATTGTTTAAAACCCTAATTCTTTTATGTCCAGGATTGCATTGGGGAGGGAAATCTAAATTAAGGCCAAATGTTATCTTAAACACATTCTTTAGAGCATTGATTTTTCTTTGGAATGATTTTGAACCTATTCCTTCCAAATCTATAAAAATTGGAAGTATATGAATACCAGTAAGCATTTGCCAAATCCTATGACTGAATGCGAGATGCTGTGCTGGTTACAATTTCTATCCAACTTGGAAAACAGAGAAATGGACATTGGGTTATTTGTCTGATGCATTTCCTAACAGATTAATATGTATTAGGATGGATTGGTTACATCTAGGTAGCAGCTTACTGTTGGGGAAGGCACATGGTAGATTGAGAAGAAACTAGATCAAAGTCCACATGGTCACACGGTAATTTTAGATTGAAGGAGTTAACAGCATTGGCCAGAAGTTATGTTCTTCATGGAGTGGTGATTTCCTGGTAGAAGAGATGAGACAGGGAGACTCTAACGTAACATTGGTTCCTGTGGGGTATCAGAAATGCCTTTAAGGGTTTACATAAGGCATGAAGCCCCCATATTCACAGTCACTTCTTTTGAGAAATGTATTATCAAGAAATACTAGGCTATAATGAAAAGGGTGATATTTTAATCTAGTTTCCCCCAACATGCATTCAACAGAATATTCCTTGGGGCTGGGAGCTTCACATGCTAGGCAATCATGCATGAAGACCCAGGTTTGATTCCTTGGTACCACATACATAGAAAAGGCCGGAAGTGGTACTGTCGCTCAGGTGGTAGAGCTCTTTCCTTGAGAAAGTTCAAGGACAGTGCTCAGGCCGTGTGTTCAAGCCCCAGGACTGGCAAAAAAAAATTCCTTTAGCATGGTTTTGATAATTATTAAGAAACCAAGAGTAAACAGGTTAATGTACTGCAATGCTGATCAGACTCATTGATGAGCTAATAATGGGAGATCACTTCAGGTCTCCCATGTTAGAGGATTTTCCACTCCTCTTTCATCAGGAAATCCCTTCCTCTAAGAAAAATAGAGCTGCTGCTTCTTCTTTTTTTTTTTTTTAATTTCTTCTTGGAACACCTATCTTGAGAAATACAGCAGTAGCCTATTGTTCATTTTTATCATATTCTTTCAGGATTCATTTGATACTTCCCCTGCAGAGATCCTCATACAGGAAGTTTATCAGGAAGGAAAACAATTCCACTTATTTTTTTTCCTTTTTGTTGCCCATAAACAACTAGCTTAGTGATAGCTGATGTATGCTTTCTAATACATTTACTGAAATGAGAGAGTGATTTTGAAACAAGGCACAGCAGAAATGATTTTTTTGTTTTGTTTTGGTGGTTGTGTGGCTTGAACTCAAGGCCTGGATGCTGTCCCTGAGGTCTTCTGCTCCAGGCTAGCCCTCTAACCACTTTAAGCCATAGGGCTACTTCCAACTTTTGAGTGGTTAATTGGGGAAGAGAGTCTCACAGGGACTTTTCTGCCTAAGCTGGCTTTGAAACGGGATCCTCAGACCTCAGCCTCATGAGTAGCTAAGATTACAGGCGTGAGGCCCCAGTGCCTGATGCAGCAGAAATAATTTTGATCAGACAAGTTGCCATAGGAGACCAGTGCGTTCCAACTCTCCCATTGGCTGGTGCATTTATGCCTTTGGCAGCTGTTCACCTCTTCTTTCTGCCTGTGAAAGGGAACCATTTCCACTGCTGGGCTCTCACAGGGATGCTGTATATAGCTAAAAATTTCATGGAGTTGCCTGTGTCTAGTTAAGAAGATGGGCCAGTGTACAACCACTGCAGCTGCTGTGGTGAAAAGGTGTTTTGGGGGCTTTATAGTCATGGAGGGAGTGGGGTAGGAGAGGCAGACTTGGCCACATCTTTGTAGGAGATCTGAGCTCCTCTTCTCCCAGCACCTCTCAGACCTCTGAGACAGCTCTGAAGAGTTTTCTCCTTCGCAAATGGTTGTTGTCCATTGAGTTAAAAAATGTGGAGAATTCCTGCTTTCCTTCAGTTTGACATTATATGTTATTCCACTCAGGGAGAACAAAATGTTTATCGTTATTTGAGAATACCCTTATGGTTTGTTCATTCAGGTGACTAAATGAATCTAGGACAATGCCAACATTGCTCTTGGCAATCTGACTTGTTTTACTAAAAGAATTTGTGATGAAATTGCTTAGATTCTTATTAAGTTTTCTTTTGGTCTTGGTGGAAGTAAAAATCTTGTAAGTAAAAAAAAAATCGTCTCCTCACCTGCCTGACTGACTTAACTTTTTCTTCTTTCTTTAGTTCCTCCTTTTCTTCCTCCTCTCCCTTCTCTTCCCCTCCTTTTCCTCTCTCCTTTCACTTCTTTTGCTTCCCTCTCTCATTCCCTCCTTTTATCCTTTCCCCCTTTCTTCCCTCCTTCCTTCTTTCCCTCTTTCCCTCCCTCCTTCCCTCCTTTCTTCCATCCCTCCATCCTTCCTTTCCACCCTCCCTTCCTCCCTTCTTTCCTTTTTTTCTTCAGTGCAGTGGATGGAACCTAGGGTCTTGGGTATGCTTAGATAAGAGATCCACTGTCACTGGCCTTGAACTTGCTATGTAGCCCAGCTTGGCTTCCAGTTTGAGATTACCAAGTCAGGTAACGTGCCCCGTGTTTCTTCAGTATAGAAAAAACGACTCTCACCATCTGAGAAAAGATGCTATTTTTTGTTTCTTGCTTTGGGCTTCCCAGTCATACCTTTGAAAACACAAACATAAAGATAATACCTATAAGCAGAACTGGTGGAAATGTGACAGTACTTGCCGAAAGAAATGTTTGTGTTTTAGGTGCCGTGTTGGATGCCTGGTGCTAGAGAACATTGGTCCCAGCGAAATAGTGTCATTTGCCCCACATTGTCACATTGTTCAGCCCAGTTCTCTGTCAGCAGGAGGAAGTGAAGCCCACACACTTGTAGAAACCTTGGCAAAAGGGGGGGACCCTCCCAGAACTCACACAGAGAGGAGTGAGCTTGTTAACTGCATTTCCTTTCAGATTCAATTTTGAAGAACCCCTCCCCCCCAAAGTACAGATAGATGATATTGTAAGGATGTAGTTAGTAATGCTATGAATATATATAGATATATTTATGTATGTGCACACACGTATATGTGCACTGAAATACTATGTTCCTATCAAGACTTTGTCTAGGTTTTTTTTTTTTTTGCCAGTCTTGGGCTTGAGCTCAGGGCCTGAGCACTGTCCTTGGACTTTCTCAAGGCTTGAGCCTCAGCACCACTTCGGGCTTTTTTCTGTGTATGTGGTACCGAGGAATTGAATCTGGGTCTTTGTGCACGCTAAGGCGAGCACTCTCCCACTAGGCCAAATTCCGAGCCCAACTTTGTCCAGTTTTTGGTGATGGCAAGATGATTGCAAATGCAGACACCATCTTTCTTTCTTTATTTTTTGACTGGTTCTGTTCTGGGGCTTGAACTACTTACTGTTTGAGAGCTTTTGTGCTCAAAACTGTACTCTACCGCTTTAAACCACAGTACTATTTCCAGCCTTTTAGTAGTTAATTGGAGATAGGAGTCTCATGAACTTTCCTGCCTGGGTCAAACAGACTGAGATGTGAGCAACCAGTATCAACTTGAATTTTCTTTTTAATCCCATTTAAAGTAGGTGGACATCATTTAAACAGAAATATAATGTTTATCTGAATTATGTAATGGTAACCCCTCTGTATGTCACCTTTATAATAACAATTCAAAATTTAAATTTAAAAATAAGATTTCATCTGTGCTGTGTGTTGGTGGCTCACGCCTGTAATCCTAGCTACTCAGGAGGCTGAGATCTGAGGATTGTGGTTCAAAGCCAGCCTAGGTAAGAGAGTCCGTGAAACTCGCTTTTACTTTGATTCATAAGTCTCACCACCTATTGAGAACTTGGTCTTTTTATTTAGGCTACTTATTCCTTTACAAAAATACTTTCAAAAGTGTTTTTTCTTTGATGATTTTTCTTTGAGTATGATTGCCTTCTACTTCTACAGTCTGATTATCTACAGGGGTTTTTAAATAGTTAAATAAGTGGCCTTTGCTGTTATGTGGGTCCCCGCTGGGAACCCTCCAAGATAGGTTTGGAGAGACTATTGAATACTAATGTGGTCCCAGATTTTCTTTTCTTTCTCCTTTTAGCTTTATTCCTTTGCTGTGGGTTTTGAGAAAGAAAACTGGTCTGAATGGTAATTGGGAGGTTTTTTTGTCTGATAGACTTGGTTCATAAGCTCACTGGATGTGTGCACACGTTTCCTAGCAAAGATTTTTTTTCTAGCCCTTTCTGTAGATAGTCCCCATTTTGGTCCTGAGTTTAAGAGAATTTCTGCATCTGTCCCACCGGAAGACTTAGATGCCATTTATCTTGGTCCTGAGTTTAAGAGCATTTCTTAATAGGAACTTGATGCAAGTAGTTTGATTTTGCTGAAGTGTTTAGAAGAAAACAGAGGGGCTGGGAGTAGAATCTGGTCAGTGGTAGTGTGTCAGCCACACATGGCAGGGCTCAATCCCCAGCAACGCAGAACAAAGAATGCACAAGAAACATAAAATTTCCTTCTTTCTCAAAGAAGATGTTATCAACTATTCTTGATTTATCTCTTACCAAAAAAAAGCACAGAAATGATAGTTTAGTAAGCATTTTAAGAAGAGTTACACCCTAGGAAAGACAGGTAATGAGTTTATTTTTCTAAGGGCTTGCTTTTAAGAAGTGGAGCTGAGGTAGAGATAATCTGAGTCTTACATAGTCAGTCTTTAGCGAAGTCTTCGATCTTTATCAAGCTGGGACAGAATGTTACCAGCCCAATAAGTCATTCCAGTGACCTCTCCCCCTCTTCCTCAGATGAGTCCATTTACTTCTGACAGAACTCAGAGTTGTGAAAGGAGGCATCAGACTCGTGCTTGTTAACTGAGTCACAAGATGGTGGCTTGAGTGTTGCTTGTGGAGTTTCCTTTCTCTGCCCTTTCTTAGCCCAACATACAAAAGAAGGTTGGAGTGCCGCGTAGGTATTTATAAACTAAATTTACGATAGTTCTTTGGTAAATAGACATTATTAGAATGTCACTAAAATAATAACTAGGTGAGCTCACACATTTAATATAAACAATTTAAATTTAGGACACGTGTGCATGTGTGTGTGTGTGTGTGTGTGTGTGTGTGTGTGTGTGTCTGTCTGTCTGTCTGTGTGTGTGTGTGGGTTCTGGGGTGGATTGAATTTAAGGCCTGGGTGCTATCCTTGAGCTCTTTTACTCAAGGCTAGCATTCTAACACTTTAGCCATATCTCCACTTTCAGTTTTCTGGTAGTGGAGCTGAAGACTCTACTAAGTTAGTTAACTGTTCGTTGTATTGTAAGGCAGTTGCACCGCTGGAATTCTCCCCTTCATTTGCCATATTTTGCTATTTCATGTTTGCAAGTGTGTGATCTGTAAAAGACACTTCAGAAGTGTTGAACATGTGTAAAATACCTGATAAAAATGCCTGCTGTTATGTATTAATGTAGGGGAAGATTCTATAAGCCTTCCCAAATTAGCTGTCTTCATGTTAGAAGTGTCTGAGTTCAGTATTGCTTGTAAAGTTCTTTTCAAAGTAACAGCAGGATCTTTGGTTCCACTGTCCACCATAGCATCTGGGATTAATCGAGATTGAATTTTCACCAGTTTTATTTAGTTTCATTGTACATCTGAAACTCACAACAGTTTCTAATTTTCTCTCTATTGGGAACTACAGACTGAACTAGAGCTATTAAAAGCTTGTATTAAATTAACTCATGTCTGTGTTGGTAGATGGTAGGCCGAGGACAGCTCTAGGCTTTGCTCCAGCAGTTAAATCCATGAACGATGTGATTGTGTTTTTGTTTTGCTTTTTGTTTTTATATTGGTCCTGGTTCTGGAGCCTGGGTGTTCTCCCTGTGCTTTTTGCTAGCACTTCACGCCTTGAGCCATAGCTCCACTTCTGATATGAATTCACAGAAGGGTGAGACTTGCTGGTATTTTCCTCAGTAAATTATCGGACAAATGTAATGGGTTTGTGGACTCCATAAAGACAGTGTTGTGTGGAAAACATTCATACCTCCACCAGCATTTCCAACAGACCCATGGACTCTTATTTCATACCCATGCCACATTTTCCATGATGGTCTCAGTTTTTAGACTAAGGTAAAAGTGTTTTATTACCAAAGGGCCCCACTCACAGTGTAGTTATAAATCACCCAAACAGGAGCAGATCACTAAGAAATAACTAAGACATTCATTGACCAGACATTTTAAAATATTAGATAAAAATGCTCTCAAACCCATTCCCATTTGAAAATGAAATTCTTGAGTATCAGGGGCCACTTAACAAAGCCCTGGCCCTATTATGCCTTCATGTCTGCTTAATTTAAAGCTCTAATGGGCTTATTTAACAATAGTAGCTAAGTAGGTAACTACTACAGGAGTGACATTCTGAAAACTGAACAGATATTTCAAATGATAGCAAGTAATTGTGTTTGGTTTTAGTAAATAGTCAGTGTGAAGGTATTAAAATTTATTTCATAAGGACTTGAGGGGGGGGAAGAGATCCTCAAGGAAAGGCTTTCAGAAAGAAATGGAAATTTGAGTAGTATTTAAAAGATGAAGGAAATCTTGAAAGTAGAGAGAACTTCATTTCTTGCTAGTGAAAGATGGATCATCCATGCAGTGAGGTCCCTGGTAGCTTCTGCCTGTAATCCTGGCTACTCAAGAGGCTGAGATTTGAGCATCCAAACAGGGACGTCCACGGGACTCAAAACTCCAGTTAATAATCAAAAAGTTGGAAGTGGAACTGTAGTTCAAGTGCCAGTCTAGAGCAGAAAAGCTCAGGGACAGGCTCTGAATTCAAGTCCCAGGAAACACACACACACACACACACACACACACACACACACGATCCTAGTTCTTTTGTATTTTTCTTCACTGTGTCCAGTGTAAGTGTTCAGCACACATGGTACCTGATAACTTCATTCTGTTAACGTGAGACTTTTCATTTTGCTAGATAAGATAGTTTTGGAGCTGTTATCTTTGAGGTCTATTTCTTTCATCAGGATAATAAATTTATTTGGATAAAATATGTGCTAACATTTATTTTCCTTATGTAAGTTAATCAATATTCTTGAATTATGTAATTGTAAGCATGTTGTAGTAAGTACATAATATTTTATTTTAACAAAACAATTTGACTACCAACATTCTTCCCTAGGTGACTATTATTCAACAGTTTTTACTGAATCCAGAAGTGAAAGATGTTAGATAGTTTTGATTTAATAATGAAATATAGTTCAATTAACACCGTGCTTTGACGACAATTGAAAAATATGCTTGGATTGGGCATAGACCAGATACTCTGCAGTCTGAGGCAGGAAGATTGTTTGACTCTATAAGTCAAGGCTAGCCTGTATAACAAGGCCCTGTCTCAAAACCAAACCCAACCAAAACAAAAACAACGTAGAAAAAATAAGAAAAACATCAAAAGTGGCATAGATGAGTTAGTAAAGGAGAATTCAGCTGACGCTCAGCTTCCTGAATTGGCAGCTATTCTAGAACATTCATTGAGCTGTGTTTCTCTAACACTTGAATAATGAACATGGAGTTTGTCAGATGGTTTTGGTGGAGAAATGTACTATGCAGAAATGTTTAATATTTAACTAATTTTTTCCAATTATAAGTTTCTGATTAGGGTAAATTTATTTCAAATTACTCTTAATATTGAACTCAATCTTCATTAATGTTCCATGGAATTGTGAAACCTTAGAATTACAGATTTTTTTCCCCCCAGCACTAAAGGGCACTTGGATTTTACAGATGATTACATTGGGTTTCAGAGGAAGATGAAAAAAATCTGTTCAGGGTTGTGAAAGCTGGAACTTCTTTCCTGATGCAAGGTTGAATACTGTTCTTTTTTTGTCAGTTGTGAGGTTTAACTCTGGGTCTGGGTACTGTCCCTGAGCTCTTCAGCTCAAAGGTACTGCCCTACCCCTTGAGCCACAGCACCACTTCTGGTTTACTCATGGTTGATTGGAGATGAGAGTCACATAGTCGTCTGTAATGCCAGGGCTGGCTTTGAACCGAGATCCTCAGATCTCAGTCTCCTGAGTAGTTGGGATTACAGGCGTGAGCCACCGCCCCTAGCTCTGAATGTTCTTCTTAAACTATGTCTTCTAAGAATGTATGCAGATGGAGCAGCAACAGTGGTATTTCCTATGGCCTTGACTGTTTGTGTGGCCTTGCCTTGTCAGAGAGTTCACTGGAATGTAATTTGCCTGAGTGTTTTTCAGTTCCTCTGTGCAGGGCTTCCTGACCTGGGCACTGTAAATGGTTATAGGTTTGCTGGAGCTGGGTAGACAGGGCCCGTGGGGAGGGGAATTGAAATAAATCACTCTGGCTTACTGTAAGCTCATGCAGAAAATGGTATTTTTCTTGGCAGTAAAATCCACTCTCTAGGAAGAAACAAGCTTTTGTTGGAAGACTTGTGATGAAGTCTTTGGAGGACTGGGCCTCCAGTGTGGAGGAATGAGTGAAATTAAATAACAAGGAGAGGGAGGTGTTCATTCGGGTGGCAGGGGGACGACAGACAGACAGGCAGGCAGTCAGGCAGGAAAAGAGGCAGAGAGAAGAGATGCTGGCATAAGGGAAAGTCTTGGGGTTTATAGGGATGGTGGAAGTATCAGCAGAGTCTACTGGGTTCCATCCTTTTTGTGAAACAGTTGACTTTGGGAGATGGAATGAGATATTTAGTCTTGCTTCAAGATGAGCCCTGGAAGAAACTGAGGTCCTCGTTTAGTGATAATCCACTGAGTACATTGAACCTGGCATGGTCCCATCACCAGCACCCAAATAAAACAACCAAAACCAAACGTGAAGACTAAAGGCGTTAGTAAAACAAAATAACATTATAATAAAGGTGAGTTTAAATATCCTGTGGAAAAGCCAAAAACAAAAAAAAGATTATTCAAGGAAAGATTATTCAAGAAAGGCATTCATACCAGGCACAATAAAATCATGAAGATCTATTAAAAAGGATCAGTGCTTACTGGAATGAATATTAGACATGTTTTGGCTGGGTACTGGTGGCACATGCCTGTAATCCTACCTACTCAGGAGATGGAGATCTGACAATCACATGGGATCATGGTTTGAAGCCAGTGGGGACACACAGTGAGACAGCAGTAAGGCAGAAATGGAGGTGTGGCTCGAGTGATAAAATACTAGTCTTAAGCAAGAAAAGCTAAGAAAGAGTATGAAGTCCACAGTGCAAGTCCCAGGACTGGTGTGTATGCACGTGCGTGCACACACACACATACTCACACACACACACACAACACAATCTGGGAGAGGAGTATCAGCCAGGCCCTTCCCCATCTCAGTAGTTATTTCAGTGAAGATTCCTGACACACACTCCCTCCCCCCGCACCCCCCCCCCATCCTGGGACTTGACCTCAGGGCCTGGGCACTATCCCTGACCTGCTTTTGCTCAAGGCTAGTGCTCTACTACTCAAATCACAGCACCACTTCTGGCTTTTTCTGTATATGTGGTACCGAGGAATCGAGCCTGGGCTTTATGCATGCAAGGCAAGCACTCTCCAAGCCACACTCCTGGCCCTTCTGACAATATTTTTAATTGGTCTCTTGGGCCCAGGAGAGCATGAGCTCGGGAAGCCGCCTCAAGGAGGGGGTCCAGGTTTGCCAGGTGGCTCTGGGTTGGTGTGCACTGAGCAGAATGAATCCCATGTTGTGTTGCTGGAGGTTAGAGTAGAGAAAAATAAACAACCCCAAACTGGGTGAGATTTCGTTTGAGAAAACAGTACCTGTGTTGACCCATTCATGTTACTTTGCAAAATAAGTTATTTGTGTTAAAGAAAATTACATGTTTGTTGAGACTTTCCCAAACCAACAAGCAGCACAGTGTCCTTATTCATGGCTGTTCTTTTTTTTAATTAAATGATGTCAGAACTGTTAGTATATCACAATTTAGTTAGTGACTTTTTTCTTTTTTTTTGCAAAGAAAGGGGAAGACCTGGAAAAACAAAAACTGATGGTAAGTGAAGTAAGTCAGACCTAGAAAGACAAAGGGTGCGTGTTTTCTCTCCTCTGTGGAAGCTAGAATTAGTTCATAAATATATTAGTAAACACTTTGGGGTTGTATGCAGGTAGACACAAGTGTATAAATCAAAATAGATTCAGGGGAAGAACTCAACTGGCATAATTCTTTAGAAAGGCTAACTTAGGTCTAGCAAAATAAATAGCAGGAAACCAGTACTTGGAAGGAGGGAAGTGGGGTCAGGTGGAGGGGAATGAAGAGAAAAAGGATGTGGGGAATGCAGTGATAAAATTCATTGTACATCCTGGAAAATTAAGAAAATTGAGGGAAGGTATAAGGTTGGAAGGGATGAGAGATTGAATAAAGGGGGTGACGTTTATGAAGACACACTGCATTCATAAGCCTTGATGTATGGCAACTCCATTTACAACTACTAAAGGATAATGTATCTAGTGTGTGTGTGTGTGTGTGTGTGTGTAAATATATATGGGTCAGGTGCTGGCGAATCAGACCTATAATTCTAGCTACTTAAGAGGCTGAGGTCCAAAGCCAGCCCATGCAGGAAAGGCTGAGAGACTCATCTTCAGTTAACCACCAAAAGCCATAAGTAGAGCTGTGGCTCAAGTGGCAGAATGCTTGCCTTGAGCAAAAACTCTAGGGGACAGCACCCTGGCCCTGAATTCATTCCTTAGGACTGGCACAAAGGTTAAAAACAGAAAGAAGGGGGGAAAAAGTATGTAAGAACTATAATTGGGACAAAAACTCTCCTGAACTGTACAGAAAAGAGTAGCATGCATTACTGTTAAGATTTAGGAGTATATGTGGAATACATATGGGCAAATATTTTTGTTATATAAGAAATAGATATAATTTCTATTAGCAGTTTAGCATCAGGAACTGACAAATGCTTCTAGTCCTTGTGAAAAGGAGCAAATTATGCTGTAAAGAGACTTCATATATGTAACTCCCCTTCTCTTCCATTCCTCCTCTTTTTTTTTTTTTGTGGGTCATGGGCTTGAACTTCAGCTTAAGGATACCACCCTTACCCCTGGGCCTGGGCCATGTCCCTGCGCTCTTCAGCTCAAGGGTATCACCCTACCCTTGAGTCAAGCTCCACTTCCCATTTTCTAGAGGTTAATTGGAGATAAAAGTCTCAGATCCTTTTGTGCCATGGCTGATTTTGAACCTTGATCCTCAGATCTCAGCTTCCTGAGTAGCTAGGATTATAGGTGTGAGCCTCCTCGCCTGGCTTCCACTCTTTCTCTTTTTTTTTCTTTTTCTTTTTTTTTTTTTTTGCCAGTCCTGGGCTTGAGCTCAGGGCCTGCGCACTGTCCTTGGACTTTCTCAAGGCTAGAGCTCTACCACTTGAGCCTCAGCACCATTTCTGGCTTTTTTCTATGTAGGTGATACTGAGGAATCGAACCTGGGTCTTTGCGCATGCTAGGCAAGCACTCTACCAGTAGGCCAAACTCCCAGCCCCTCATTCTTTCTCTTTTTTGATGCTAATATTGGGGCTTAAACTACTTTGGTGGTTCATTGGAGATAAGTCTCATGAACTGTCCTATCTGGGCTGGCTTTGAACTATAATTTTCAGATCTCAGCCTCCTGAGTGTTAGAATTCCAGACATGAGCTCTGATGCCCAGATATAACTTATAATTATATTTACTGTTATTATGTAATATACAGATGGATTACAGTTTCATAAGCTACGTAATGAGTACATTTCTTTTTGGATAATGTGACTCCTTTCTTCACTCTCCCAGTTTTTTCTTAACTTTTGATTGTCCTGTTTCTGGTGAAAAATGTTTTGTGCAAATCTTTGATAATCACAAAACAAAAACAAAAATCCCAGCCCAAACCACAATCAAAGCTAAAGAAGACTGCACTTCTAAGACAATCACATTTGACTTTGCACTTAGTACGGTTACCCTGTAATTGCTACCAAGTATGTTTATCTAGGACAAAAGAATGTTAGAAACTGAGTGTCAATTAATACAAAAATGGCTTTTCAAGATATCCCTGATTTGCCGGGGATGGTGGCTCACATCTGTAATTTTAGCTTCTCAGGAGGCTGAGATCTGAGGATCATGGTTCAAAGCCAGCCCAGCCAATGAAGAACGTGAGACTCTCATCTCCAGTTAATCTCTAAAAAATGGGAAGTGGGGCTGTAGCTCAGGGGTAGGGTGGTAGCCTTGAGCTGAAGAGCCCAGGGAGACAGCGCCCAGGCCCAGAATTCAAGCCCCATGACTCCCTCTCCCCCCCAAAAAAGATCACCCTGATTTGAGGTCAGAAAAAAAATCTTGGCAGTTATTTCAGCTAAAGAATCTGGTGATGATTGAGTGAGTGATGTGAAATTTTAAGATGGGCAGCTCATTTGGTGTAAAATCCATTTTTTCCTCCTGAAATAGGGGTTGTTATGGTGAGAGAAAGCTTAGCAACTGGGGAATGATTTCATTGCTTAAGAGTCTGTAGACTGGCTCCTTGCATTTCTGTGTTGCTTCTTGCTGCTTTCTTTCTTTCTTTCTTTCTTTTTAAAGTGAGGAGACCATTTGGTATTAGGTACAGTTTTGATAAAGAATGCTAAGACATGTTACCAAGGTATTAGATACAGATTGTGTGTGTGCATGTGTTGTGTGATTGTCAGGGTGATGTAAAGAGGAGTTACAGTTACCTTCATAAGGCAGTGAGAACATTGCTTCTTGAATATTGTTACCCCTTCCCATGTTTTTCTCTCACTTCCTCTCCCTCCACCCCCTCCCAAGTTGTAAAGTTCATTTCCAACATATTGTCCTGTGAATTTTGCTGTTAAACTGGCAGTATTGAGTCTTGAACTAAACTTTGTCCCATAGCTTTTTCTGCTCAAGGTAGGCACTCTACCACTTGCAGCTTTTGGTGGTTAATTGGAGATAAGAGCTTCATAGACCTTTCCTGCCTTGAATGGCGTGGAGGAGTGATCCTTAGATCTCAGGCTAACTCTACAGTCTAGAGTTAGCTAGATTATAGGTGTGGGATGCCCAGCTTCTTCAGATGAATTGTGTAATTGAATGGCCTATTTGTAACATGTGTATCATTCTCAGTATTCTACAGAATTTTTTTTTTTTTTTGCCAGTGTTGGGGCTTGAACTCAGGGCCTGGGCACTGTCCTTGAGCTTTCTCAAGGCTAGCTAGCGCTCTACCACTTGAGCAACAGCACCATTTCTAGCTTTTTCTGTGTATGTGATATCAAAGAATCCAGGGCTTTGTGCATGTTAGGCAAGCACTCTACCATGAGGCCACACTGCCGGCCCAGAATTCACTTTTTAAGGATATTTGTGCTTCAGATGATTCTTCCCTGTCATATGATGCTATGTAAGCTAAAATACAAATTTCAACTTTCTCACCAAAAGATTTATTGTCTTCTGCAAAGAGCCAATATGACAACCATGGGAATTTGGCAAGTTGAAAAATGGAAAGGAGAAAACTCTGCCTTATTTTAGTTTTTAATAAAATATTTATATTTTTCCCTTTGGAATAAGATGATTATTTTGAAATCTAGAATGTGAAATCCTAGACTCTTGTTCCGTTCTCTTTTTTTTTGTTGTTGGTTGTTGTTTTTTAATCTAACACAGAAGCATACTTGATCCTGAACTGAAATGCGAGCACTCCAAACTTGAGTTCACATTTTAAAAAAGCCAATACTTGGAGTCTGTAGAAAGTTTTCAGTGATTCAGAGGGATATTTGATTGCTAGTTGATTCTTTTGTGTTCTGCAGGACTTATCTGACCAAGCTGTTGAGAGAAAGTGCTCATGGGCCTAGAGTCTCCAAGTGGTAGAGTGCTCAACTAGCATGCATGAAGCCTTGGGTTTGATTCCTTGGTACCACATACATAGAAAAAACTGGAAATGGGCTGTGGCTTAAGCGCCAGAGTGCTAGCCTTGAAAAGCTCAAGGACAGTACCAGGCCCTGAGTTCAAGCCCCAGGACTGGCAAAAAGAAAAAAAAATTAGAGAAATCATTTTTTTTAAATCTGAAAGTTGAAATAAATAACATTGGAGTCTAGTTCTAAAATCTTGCTACAAATAATGGTTTAATTGTTGAACAAAATTTAAATTGCAACCCATGCCATGGGGAATGTGTTTTCTGGCTGGCTGTCATCAGCATCTTGTTATTCATGTTTTGAATTGCATTCTCAGTTTTGTTTTATCTCTTTTCATTCAATCTCATTCAGGAGACTACCATTTAGTTGAATTCACAGCGGTTTCCTGAGGTTTACTGTTGTAAGGCTCTAACCTAAAACTTGCCTCTTTCTTTTTACTGGAAGAAAACCTTTTCTGTTACTACTTCAAAATAAAGCTGTACTGAGATAAAGTTTCTATGTCAAGCAGTTCATACAGATGATAAAATTGATTTTTAGTGTATTTATAGGATTTTGTCACGCTAATTACAATTTTGGAACATTTATTTTTACCTCAAAAAGAAATCCCACATGATGCAGACAAATCACTGAGCTCTTATCTACCATTAACCAGCAAAAAGCCAAAAGTAAAGGGTTTAAGTGGTAGAACACCAGCTGTGAGTAAAAAAGCCAAGCAGGAGAGTGAGGCCCTGAGTATAAACCGTAGTCCTGGCACCATGATACATACATACATGTAGTAGCATTTCTTGAGGGTTTATTCTGTGTCAAGCATTGCACAGTATTCTCTTCACTTTATGTAAGTGGAAAGACAGTTTAGAGATCATAAATGATTTGATTAATATCATTAATTCAGAAGTAGGAACTTAAAAACTGTGGATCGTCACTTTTAAAATGCGTATGTATTCCAGTAAACCTGTGCTTTCCAGCCTTGACTGTGCATCAGAGTCCCCAGAAAGCCCATTAAAATGCAGGTGGATGAGGTGCTGCCACTGAATTTCTGATGCAGCATGTGTGGGTAGGTCTTGAAGTTTTCATTTCTAACTGCCTGAGGACACTCGGGCATGCTAGGACACTGTGATGGTTCCTAGTATTCATTCATTCAGCGCAGAAAGGGAGACACAAGAGGAAATCACAGGCAGTCCACGAAGAGCCACAGAATAACATGTGTGCATACAGGTACTATGAAGTCACAGAGGACTAATAGTACACAACCACAGATGGGAGCGGATTAATGTTGAGCCTCTTCTTTCTACCGGTGAAATCTCAGCACAGCAAATGCACAGTAAAGTGAGGTGGGCGTGGCTGGTTGGAAGTTTCTAGATACTCCTACCTACCACAGGCAGGTGGATTGATGTTCTTTGTGTGTCAGATTAAAATACCAACTGAGCCCTTTTCCCAGAAGCTGTGGAATGGAGAGGTTTCTTCCTTGAACAAAAGGGAAGTACCATTAGTTTGGTGCTGTTTCTGAAGCTTGGACTCAGAGCCTGGGCTCTGCCCGCCCTTTTGCTTTTTCTTCCAAGGATGACATTCTGTCTGTAATCCACAGCTTCACTTCTGACTTTTTGATGGTTTACTGGAGATAGAAATTCTCACTGGGGCTGAGAATTTGGCCCAGCGGAAGAGTACTTGCCTAGCATGCACAAAGACCTGGGTTCCATTCCTCAATACCACATATATAGAAAATGCCAGAAGTGGTGCTGTGGTTCAAGTGGTAGAGTGCTAGCCTTGAGAAAGCTCAAGGACAGTGCTCAGGCCCTAGCTCAAGCCCCTGGCCAAAAAAAAAAAAAAAAAAAAAGAAAAGAAAGAAAGAAATTCTCATTGATTTTCCTGCCTGGGCTAGCTTTGAACATCTATCCTTAGATGTCAGTTTGCTGAGAAGCTAGGATTCTAGGATTATGACCACAGTTACCTGGCAATTCACTTGTTTTATAGAGTTTCTTTTTACTTCATGTTCACTCAGGACTTTTCTTATGGTTTATTTCCATACCACTTCCTTACAGGCTCCATATAAATAGAATCTCAGGATTGTGGACCAGTTGATTCTCTTTTTGAAGTCATTTTACTTGTCAGACACACTCCTTAATAAGGGAACTTAATGGGCCAGTCATTTACTTTATGAACAACTCAGAAGAACAAGCCCAGTTTACAAAAGTTAACATCATAGTTACAAATTGATTATTAATGGGCCTATTCATAGCCTGTGAAAAAGTCACACCCACGCTGGGGAGTGAAGGACCTGGATGCTCTCTGCTGCCAGACACCCAGCCAATAGTGCTCACTTATCCTGCTCTGTATTTAGAATCTCATCATTCCAGAAAATAGAAATTCATTAATATTTAAGAGGCAGGCATTTCATAAGTTTGCTGTTATTAAAAAAAGAAAACAGAGAGTGAAATGTTCCATCCAGAGTCCAGTAGTCCACGGAAGGCACGGCATGATTAAGCATGACAAAGTTCATTGCCTGACTCCCAAACAAGTCTCAGAATAAAGGGCAGCTTGTCCTCTAGTAGGGCAGCGTTTATAAAGAGAAAAAAATACACGCAAGTGGTATGTACATGTAAGAAAACAGCAAGCAAAGTTACAGAAGCAGAAATCAGCAATGAGTGATAGCAAATATATGTCATCAGTCATTAAGCAGGACAACAGGCTTGGTAACCAGGATTGATCATCAAGTAGAGCAAGGGTCACATTCCAGATTGTTCAGTTTTCAATTATTTCTGGAATTTCCTGGTGACAAGCTAAAAAGTGTACAAGCAAAATGTACAGGTAAGAATGAGATCGTTATGCTCAGTTTCCTTCATTCCTCTCTCTCAAGCAGGTTTACAGACAATTTTCTTGAGGAATTTTCAGAAACAATTTCATGAGGTTACCTGCTGGAGTCATTGGGGGTGGGGCATCTCAGCAGCTGTCTCTCGACGTCAGATAACACCTAGCCCCGGGGGGTCAACAGTTGTGTTCACACCTGGGGGGTGGGCAGCCTTCTGTGGATGCCGCTGGAGGCTAGAGGTAGGTGGAAGCTAGAGATTTCAGGACCAAGGGTGAGGTTAGCACAGGTTACATCATCTAATTTGGGGAAATCTAAAACTGGGTTCTTACAAGAGAACCAAATGGATAAGGAATAATTTGATTAGGAGATATTTTAAAGATCTAACTGAAAACTCCAGTTTAGCTTAGAAAATGAGAACATCTCCTCTAAAGTTTAATCTGTTTTCCCCACAGCTGGAGCTGCACCTCTCTAGGATTAGGAAGAAAAGGAGGGAGTTGTTGTGTATGTCCAGGAGCGTGTGCGTGCATGTGTGTGTGTGTGTGTGTGTGTGTGTGTGTGTGTGTGTGTGTGTGTACTTTGGGATTTCCTTCCTTTCTGTGGATGATTCAGGATCAGAGGCTAGAGGGCAAAGTGAACTCCAGAAAGCCAACTTTCAAGGCGGTAATTTCCTGCTGCACAGATAGACAAATGCAAGGCCAGAGAGAATACCTCATAGAAGACATTGCATGTCTTTCTCACCCTAAAGGAAATAGAGGAGTGATTGTTTTCCAGTGACTCTTAAGATAAAAATCTGGCTTGGTGTTTCTGAAAGTTGGCCTCTGTCTTTTCTCCAAAGGGAACGTTTCTCCCTTCCTTTCTCCTTAGTGGAAAGGAGTTGTGACAACAAATGAGTGTTATTGGAAAAGGAGTCTTTAGCAGCATGAGAGTTCAATTGAGTTCGTGGGATTTCAGCATGAGTTGTTCAGTACTTATTTTCTTTAAATAGACTTTTATTCATATTTTCAAGTTTCCTTTCATGTTATCTTTCTCCCTCCCTCCTCCTCTTCTCCCTGCTCTTATTTCCTTACCACTTTTCCAATTACTCGTTTAGTTTAATGTACCTGCAGAGGTCATGATCAGCCATCTGGCAGGTCCACTCTTCATTATTTACAGTTGGTTAATCAGCACCACAGAAAAGTGCTAAGTGATTGGCCAGGGTGGCTTTGATTAATCATTGTGTCCCCTTCCTCATCTCCACTGACTGAAGATGGAAATGAGCTTTTCCTTCCTTGGGGGATATGCTCCAATTCTTCTTCATGTCTCATTTGGAAACCTTGTGCGATACTTGAGGGTTTTTTTTCAGTGGGCATCTAGACACTTACGGGGATGTAGGCAGGATGTCAAACAGATTTTATCTGTCTGACCAGATAACTAATGCAGTAAAAACTCAAAATGAAAAGTATGCTTAATACTGTGATGGTGAGTAGGTTTCACATTCATCTCTATGAAGCATTTATTATACCGGATGCTGGTGATTTGAGGGGTGATTTTAGTTTTTAACTTTTTTTTTTTTATAAGCACATTAGAGTCCTTTATTGCGAGCTGGAGCCGGGGCTCCCAACAGTCAGAATCGAGAACCCCAACCTTGCAGTTTAGTTTTTAAATTTTTGTGCTGATCCTGGAGCTTGAACTCAGATCCTGTGCCATGTCTCTTGAGCTTCTTTTGCTCAAAGCTAGTGCTCTTACTATTTGAGCCATGGCTCCATGTCCAGTTTTTTGGCATTTGATTGGATTTTATTTTTTACTGGAAAGAATAGGGAGAGAGCAGCAGGAAGGAGGTCAGTGGCTTCGATTCCATCCAGAGAATGAAACCAGTTCTTGATTTCATGAAAGAACTTCTATCCAAAGGACACTACTATTTTGGCTTCATTGTAAACTTGTTTTGATTGTCTGTGATGACTGAGTGACTGCTATTGGCTGAGCTCGTTTGACTTTCGAATGCATCGAATCTATGCCCAAGGGGAGAGCTTTGTAGTGGATCTGCTTCTTTATATTAAGAATTTTGGTGTTGATATTAAGGGACCCTGAAGCCCATCCTGCCCCGTATGATGGAGGGTTTGGGGGGAATTGGAGAGCTCTTAGCTGAATTCTAGCTTGATGTTTGCCCTGCTTTGAGACTAGCAAGTGATTGAGCTTGTTTTCTCAAGTGAAAAACAGGGATTGCTGAAGCCTTGGAAACTTGGGTGTGGGAAATGGATATGCAAAGAGATAATTATGGCACTGGCTAAGTGTGATGATACAGGCATGAAAAAAAAGGTGTGGGAATGCAGGAGCAGAAGGGTCCAAGAAAGTGTTTGTTATTCAAAGCTATTTTCTTTTCATCCTTTTTGGAACCTCTGGCATAAAGGTACCTACAGAAACTAGAAATTGGGCAGCTTTATCTCTTTCTGGAAATGCTTAGTCAAAGGTCTTTCTGAACATGGGGAAAGAGCTAGATGACCTTCTATTCATGTATATTTATGATTCTGTTCAAGTTGAATTATTAATGACCTTTGAGCAATATTCTCTTTTAATATGGAAAAAAGGGAGAAGCTGAACTTGTTCATAAAATACTGGGGAAAATCTTGTTATTTTTATTGTTTAAGATTTATCTGTTTTCCTCCTGTAATATGATAGCAAAAATATAAAATCCTTGAAGGACTTAGAATTTCTGAAACTTATTTAATTCACATATTGAGCTTTAAAGTTGTTAAAAATCACTCTAGGAATCAGTATTTGAAGAGATTATCAGTTTGTTAAATCACTCTGATCAACTGTATCTTAAAAATAGTTCTGTATATTTGCATAATATTTATCTTATTCCTCTGTGTCACATATGCAGAAAAAGCCGGAAATGGTGCTGTGGCTCAAGTGGTAGAGGGCTAGCCTTGAGAAAGCACAAGGATAGTGCTCAAGCCCTGAGCTCAAGCCCCAGGACAGGAAAAAAATGAAAAAAAGAAAAAGAAAAACAAACTGGCTGGACATGGTGGCTCATGTCTGTAGTCCTAGCTACTCAGGGGGCTGAGATCTGAGGACCACAGTTTAAAGCCAGCCCAGGCACTAAAGACCATGAAACTCTTATCTCCAATTAGCCACCAGAAAACCAGAAGTGGCAGTGTGACTCAAGGGGTCGGGAAGTAGTCTTAAGCTGAGGAGTTCAGGGACAGCACCCAGGCCCAGAGTTTAAGCCCCACAACCAACCAAAAACAAACAAACAAACAAACCCACAAAACAAACCAACAAAAAAGATGCAATCAAGAAATTATAATTGTGTATGTTAACAGACTGAACAATATAACAATATTCCTTTTGTCCACTATCTGTTTTCTACCTGTTTCAACCATTTAGGAAGCTTGGCAAATATCAGCTGTTTTACACAGTCAGAAGAAATTTTGAACACACACACACACACACACACACACACACACACACACACACACACAAAACACACGGAAAGAGAAAAATGCCCCTAGAAATAAAGTTGAGTTTGAAAAGTAGTGTATCACATGAATCACATGACCACAGGAACAGCTGGTTATTTTTCAAGTATATATTTGCATTCCAGTTGAATTCCAGTGATTTTACAAAGTGGTGGGTTGAAAGAGCAGAAACCAGCTTGCGTGTGTGTGTGTGTGTGTGTGTGTGTGTGTGTGTGTGTGTGTGTGTGTAATATATTCAGTACCAGAAGAATGAGTCTGCTTGTAAGTATCTCATTATAAATTAATTTCAGATGAATATGTTTGAAGGAAACAGTTCATTTTGTCCTTAGTCTTGCTGCTCATACATTTTCAATAGAAATAATTAGTGAAAACGTTACTTGTGCCAATCCTGAAAATACCTCTAGGCCATTGACCTTCTGATTGATGGAAAAAGATCTGTCAGGTTTCCATGGAAACGAGTTAATCTGGCTGTCCTCTCAGTGTGAGCCAGCAGATGTGTATGCTTTCAGTCACTCCATAGGAGCTGTTGCTGTTCTCAGGGGAGCTATTATATAGGAAACTACTTCTATAGAGTAAAATTAATAGATAACAACAATAATAATAGTTATTATTTTTATTATTAGGTGGCAGCACTGGGGTTCAAACTCAGGGCTTCTTCCTTGCCAGGAAGATTTTCTTTTTCTCTTCTTTCTTCTTTGCTAGTACTGGGTCTTGAATGATGTGAGATGTCTGTCTCACAGATTTTTCTGCCTAGTCTGTCTTCAAATAGGTTCCTCAGATCTCAGTCTCCTGAGCATCTAGGATTACAGGAGGGAGCCGCCAGTACCTGGCAGGCAGGTTTTCTAGTTGCCCTTCCCCCCTCCAGTTCTGTAGCTTTGAATCTGGGACCCTTCTGCCCTCAGCCTCCTGAGCACCAGGATTCCAAATATGTGAGCATTCATGGAGCACCACACCCAGCTTTGATACATTTTTTTGTCATTTGGAATCAGTACAACAAGATGAAAGCAGTGTTATTCAGAAGAGCTATCACTGCCACCCACAAATGGTATATTATCATTTCCTTTTAAAGTATGTTTGGAACAGTAAATAATGATGACTAGTTAAAGGTACATGGAGAAGGGGCATCTAAGCTTTGGCTTTGTGTCTGCCCACTCTCCACTATTGAGCTTTCTCAATATCTTTCTACTGCTTATTGCAGGATGTCTGTGGGACACTATATTTCCAATAGTGTCCCTCATAACAAGGCGACACACTCACACAAAAGGGCACTGGGGATTTGAGGTAGTGGAATAAAATCCAGCATAATAAAATGCAGCAGATACTACACAGTTGGTGGGAGTGTAAACTCATTCAACCACTATGGAAAGCAGTATGGCGGTTCCTCAAACGACTAAACATAGAGCTCCCCTATGACCCAGCAATTCCACTCCTTGACATTTAGCCAAATGTCCAGAAACAAAGACATACTAAAGCCACTAGGATAACCATGTTCATTAGAGCATTATTTAACGTAGCAAACATATGGAACCAACCCAGATGACCTTCAGTAGATGATTGAATCAAAAAGATGTGGTACTTATACACAATGGAATTCTATGCTGTCATCAGAAAGAATGACATCACCCCATTTATAAGGAAATGGAAAGACTTGGAAAAAAAATCATATTAAGTGAAGTAAGTCAGACCCAAAGGAACATAGGCTCAATGGTTTCCCTCATTTGTAATAATTAGTACACATCTAGAACTCTCCTAGCAGAGGATTACAATAGCTCAAAACCTAGATGCATAAGGTCATCTAGGATGAGACTAAATGAAAGGAACTCTAGGATATGGAAACAAGAGCTTTATCTTGTGTGATTGTTATTCTTAATGTACTATGTTTTTTCTCTTTTTTTGCCCTTATGATTAATCTCATATTGTTACTGTATCTTACTTTGTTACCTGGCATATTGTATATTTGAAATAGGAAAGGGAAGGGGAGGAAAACAAGAGGAGGGGAGGGAGTGGGGGGGAGGGAAATGGGGACAAAAACATGAGTGTGTGAGAAGTAATGCACATACTACCTGATGAATGTAACTGTAACCCCTCTATACATTATCCAGAGACCTTTCAATGTCACTTCATTTCAGAGCCCAGACTCGGCACTTGCTGCTTCTCCAGGGAATGGATCTTTTCCATCATCAACTGCTCATGTGTAATCTCACCCACTAGATTTACTGTAGGTGTCTTATCCTTCTGACACCCCAGACTAGGACTATAGTTGTCACTCATATGACCTGTAGTCCTGGCTATGTCTCCTCATCATCCTGTTTTTTGCAGTTGTTTACCTGGTTAGACCATCATCTCCTCAGTGCCAGGGACCTTGTTTGTCAGTTCTGGTTATCAGCACCTTGGACAGCGTCTGGCACACAGTGGGCTCTCAGTAATGATTTCTGGATGATTGTGTCAGCGAGTGAATGGGATCCCAGAAAGAGGGGCAGAATCCTGACACTTGGCCACCTTTCAATACCTGGGAGTTATCCTTTATCAAATCTTCCAGCACTGGGATTTGGTCTTACTTAGAAAAGAAGAAAGCTTCCTCACAAAGAGGCAAGAGGCAAATGTACCAGTGGCACCAGGAAGCGACACAGCCATTTTCTCAGTCTGAAAATATTAAGAAATTGAGTAGGTTGTAGAGATAAGGGTGGGTGAATTATCAGGTAGTCGCTGTGGTGTTGATGTTTTTCAAAAGTGGTAAATCTTCCTATTTTCCTTAGTTTGGGCTGTTTCCCTCCCCTCTCCCCTCCCTCCCTCCTTCCCTCCTCCCTCCTTCCCTCCCTCCTCCCTCCCTCCCTCTCTCCCTCCTCCCTCCCTTCTTTTCTTCCTTCCTTTCTTTCTTTTTTTGTTTCTTTCTCCTTTTCCTTCCTTCCCTCCCCTTCTTTACTTCTTGTTTTTTTCTTCTCTCTCTCTCTCTCTCTCTCTCTCTCTCTCTCTCTCTCTCTCTCTCAGTTAAACACATACCAACTTGGACTCAATTTAACTGTTTTTGTTGATCAGTTAATACATACGCAGAATGGGAATTGTACTTCCGTTATGATAAGGAAAACAGGCTCAGAGGGATTAATTTTAGCATTGTAAAACTAGCAAATGAGGGGCTGAGAGATGGTCATTCATTTATCCTACAAATATTTAATGTCAGTATCTATTTTTATGGTTATTTTATTGATGGTAACGATTACTTTTCATCTAGAACAATGATTTTCAGCTCAGATAAATCCATGTAGGAATAATACTAAATTAAGTTAATCATAACAGTATAAATATGTGAAGCCTTACCACTTTTCTCATTCAAAAGTATCTAGGTGGGGGGGGCAGGGAAATGGGGACCAAGACATGAGAAAGGGTATCAATGTATGTGAATTAATGCACCTTCTATCTGGCGAATATAATGTAACCCTTCTATTAATTACAATAGAAATTTATGAAAAAAAGCATCTAGGGTCTTAATCCAGTTCTTTTTATTAAAGGTTCTTATGTTTTTTTCTTTTTTCTTTGTGGGTCATGGGGCTTGAACTCTGCCTGGGCACTGTCCCTGAGCTCTTCAGCTCAAAGCTACCATCCTACCCTTGGGCCTGGGCGTTGTTTTTGAGTTCTTTAAGTCAAGGCTACCACCTTACCCTTGAGCCAAGCCCCACTTCCTGTTTTCTTGAGGTTAATTGGAAGTAAGTCTCAGGTCCTTTTGTGCCCAAGCTAGCTTTGAACCTTGATCCTCAAATCTCAGCCTCTTGTGAGTAGCTAGGATTACAAGCATGAGCCCTCCGGTGCCTGGCTTTTCTTATCTTTTTTTCTTTCTTTCATTATCATCATTGTCATTTATCATCAGTGTTCTCATCCTCCTCCTTTCTCTGTCTCTGTCTGTCCATCCCTCCCCCAGCCCTCTCTCTCCTGCCCCCTTTCTCTTTGTGGTTCCAGGACTGAGGCCTCACACTCTTGCTTGGCTGATTTGTTCCACTTCCAATTTGGGACTGGTTCACCGGAGGTTGTCTGCTTGAGGTAGCTTTGAACTGCGCTTTTCCTCAAATCTCAGCATTCAGAGTAGCAAGTGTTAGTCAATAGCACCTGATCTCATCCTTTTCTTTTTCTTCCAGCTCCCTGGATCACTGCTCAGAACATGGTGACACCTAATAATTCAGTCATAGTAGATGAGAGAATTGAAAAATAAGTTTTTGTTTAGTATTAACACAACCTAGCTTTTTGTTACTGTTGTTCTATGTAAGAGGCATTTCACGAAAGGTAAATTCCAAAGGACTTCAAGAGACAAATTCATGTGCAGCTATTATACTAGTGATTGGGGGGAGATCTGAATATTTCCTGTCCTATACCTTTACAACAAGCGACACACACGCAGTGGTCGTTTAGAGTCATAAGTTCAAGAACTCAGTACCCAGATATCAGCCAGTGGTGAGACAAACACACTTCTTGCAAATGAGAGCATACTTGGCTGACTGACATTCAAAACCCTCTGCAGAAATTAGGACACACAAGAGTGGGTGAGCATAGAGTGGATCCGGTTGGAACAACTATCCAAAATTACAGAAGGCCAGAAACGGGTGAGGAAAATGCCAGACAACAGACGTGGAGAAAAATAAGCCAAAAAATCCTGGTTGGCCTTAAAAGAGGCAGATGGTGACAGGAAGTGTTCAGTGAGGGGTGACTGTGTTAAAAATCATTGCTGAGAAAATATTCATCTGCAGTTTGGGGCTTGAGAAAATTTAGACTCTTTTCTAGTATTTCAGGGAACAGAGATCAGACAGCAGTGGCATACTAAGAAAGTGTATTTGTGTCAAGGAAATGGAAATGTGGAATGCAAGTCTTGCTTACTTAGAGATTGTGACCAACATGATAAAAATGGTTTTGTTTTACATAAAAGCAATTACAACTCTTACAATGAGGAAAAAACAGGAATAATTGGATTTCTATGAAATGCATTTCTTTCACATTTTTAATGTAAGACAGCATTCTTCTAAGAATCACTGAAGTAGTAATGGTTTTTTTTTTAACTGAAGGACCGTTATAGGCATCTCCAATCTATTTCTCCTTAGAGAGATTTTACCTTATGTGGCGAATGTCTGGAATGTAAGTCAATGGAGAAGATAGATGCCTGCACACCCGTGTTGAAATCAGCTTGTATATCCAATAACTGAGGAGCGGATGAAGAAAATTACATATATGTACCATAAGTGCAAATATATATTATTTAGCCATAGAGAGAAGTGAAACTATGTCATTTGCAAGAAAACTGATGGAACTGGAGATCATAATATTAAGCAAGTGAAGTAAATCTCAAGGAGCCAAGTATTACATGTTTTCATTCATTTATAGAATCTGGACCTAAAATGATGGGTGGTGATGATGATGATGATAGAACATGAATATAAAAGGGAGATTGTCCTCTGGGAGATCAGTGAGTTAGGAGAATTGGAGGAGAAGACGACTGGGATTGAAAAAGATTGGAGTACATTTTACACACACACACACACACACACACACACATACACACACACACACACACACACACACACCATATTTGGATTGTAATGTGGAAGGGATTTGGACTATAATGGCAGGTGTGTTCAATGTATACTGTATGCATCCATGGCAATATTACAGTGGAACTCTGTTGTATCATTCACGTGTTTAATGTTTGCTAATGCAAACGTTGAAAAGAAAGAAAACAATAGATAACCATGCTGAACTTTATGGTACAGAATTTTAACTTGAAGATTAAGAAAAATAATAACAGAGCAAACCAGTAATTGGAAATGGTAAGCGGACCTGAACAACAATTGTTATAAATGTTTTAAAATACACATGGTTAACCATTTCGACTTGATCATAGCCCTTGATGGAAATAATCTATTTTTCTTGGCTGATGTTTCACATGAGAACTACTTATTTAATTTGTGTGGCAGCATCCAAGGTGACAAATGAAGAAAGCTTGGATCTTGTCAGTTTCCAGCCCACTGAAGCCTCTTAGGTATGTGCTTGAACGTAGAGCTTTATTTCCAGCTTCAGAAACTTGAAATGCTCCCTGCTCTCCTTTCTTAGGAGAAAGAGCAGTTTCATGTATTAGCTTACTTCTTTTTGCTATTTTTTTCTTCTTTTAACCACACTTACTTAAGTGTAAGTGTTGTATTTTGAGCCCAAGAGAACACAGTAAGTCTGGGAGTGATGCTCTCACCCTCTTCCATCCACAATTAAGGGTAGAGCATAGTTCCCACCTGTGGTCCTAACCACTCAAGAGGCTGAGATCTGAGGGTTGCGTTTGACAACTCTGGGAGACTCATCTCTAAGTGATGACAAAAAAGGCTGCAAGTTTAGGGCCGGGAGTTTGGCCTAGTGGTAGAGTGCTTGCCTCGCATGCATGAAGACCCGGGTTCGATTCCTTGGTACCACATACATAGCAAAAAGTCGGAATTGGTGCTGAGGCTCAAGTGGTAGAGCTCTAGCCTTAAGAAAGTCCAAGGACAGTGCTCAAGCCCTGATCCCAAGCCCAGGACTGGCAAAGAAAAAAAAAAAAGGCTGCAAGTGGAGTTGTGGCTTATGGTGGAATACCAGCCAGCCTTGAAATGTTAAGAGACAGCTAAGTTCCCAGAGGTCCTGAGTTCACGCCCAGCGCTGGCACACAAATTTTTTTAAAACTTGCTATCATAGGTCGATGGAAGGAACAAGCTTGCTACTCAAGAGCTCCTATCTGGATGGCCAGTATTTTCCTAAGTCATGTTTCCACTACTTTCAATCATTTAGAGTTATGCATAACATTCTACTCCAATGAATTTTCTTCTATTCAGTATTATTTGTTTTGTTGTTATTAATTATTATTATTTTTCCTTTAATAGTTTTGCAAGAGGTTTGTCTAGTTCAGTATTTTGCAAGCTGCTCTCCTGAGAATACTAAAAGGGTGAATAAGCTTGGGAAATCCTACCAAATACCCTTCCTCGGCAGGCAAAGTACATATTAACATAAGAAAAGACGGGAGCTGTTTTTGAAGTAAAAGGGGGGTCCTTTGAAGTCAAGTAAATGACTAAAAGGAATTAAGAATAAAGAACTTAAGTTGGGTTGAGAAAGCCTTTTTTCTTGGCATGGTGATTAATATCCACAGGATAGATTTAATTTTTTCTTGAAATCATTTTGAAAAGTGATGGTTTATTTTATCCTTACTATTTTAAGGAGCTTTAAAATACATTCAAGTATTATTTTCCACCTGATTTTTAAAGCATTTATTGTAATTACAAATTGCATTTTGAAGGAATAGTTCCCTCATTTTACAGCTTAAAAGTTGTTTATTTTAAAAATATTCAAACAAGAATAAAATGTGATGCTAGAAAATATCTTAGAGTATGACTTTCAACCAATGCTAAAAGTTTTGTTACTCAATATCACTGTTGCTATTTTGTAAGATGTCAACTCCTAATTTTTTTCCTGGATTTTGTTTCTTTTTATTATTGTATTTTATTATTGGCGTGATGTATAGAGGGGGTACAGTTACATTTGTCAGGTCATGATACTTTACCTCTTGAACATTGATATCCCCTCCCATGTTTTTCTTGGATCTTGCTGTTTTGAAGATATGGTTTCAAAATGTCCATTTGCGTGCCTCTTTTTTTTTTTTTTTTTTGTTGCCAGTCCTGGGCTTGAGCTCAGGGCTTGAGCACTGTCCTTGGACTTTCTCAAGGCTAGCACTCTACCACTTGAGCCTCGGCACCACTTCCGGCTTTTTGTTATGTATGTGGGGTACCGAGGAATCGAACCTGGGTCTTCGTGCATGCTAGGCAAGCACTCTACCACTAGGCCAAACTTCCAGCCCCCCTGCGTGCCTCTTTTTTTTTTTTTAAAAAGCTTTATTAATATCCAGCTTCATTATAAATCTATTAGAGAATGATTTGTAAATGTTTATATATAAGTCTACGTATTTATAAACACAGAGGCAACATTTGACCTTTCCAAACTTACTGAGATTTCTGTAACTTCATAATTACCCATTATATTTGGTGTGTGTGCTTTAAGGTGAATTCTTTGGATGGGTTTTGATTAATGTTATTTTTCTGTCTAAAATGGAGTGCTGTTGGAGGTAGGTAAAACTCCTCAACCACAGGCACAGCAGTCTTTTACCCAAGAGAATGAGTGCCCTGGAATTCTAGTGCCAGTGGTGCTATGGAGATGCCTGTGAGAGCTTAAGTGATACCTATTGGTGTCTGAAAAGAATTACTTGAAGACTTTGGAGACATGCTTTTCTGTGGTATTGTTCTCTGTGTTTCGGAGTTGACAGGCCCTCGGAAGCTTGGATCTAGAATCTTCGCCAAAACAAAGTAACTGATCATTTTCCCACACTGAAAAATATTCTCTTAAGGGAATGCTTTCAATCCAAGAATTTAAAGGCTCTATTTTTAATGGCTCAGATCTAGAAATACTGTTCCTTCCAAAAAGATATGGACATGTTTCATTTCTGTGTTATTTAAAAAGCTAAAAGGTTAGGTATTGGAAACATTCTTTTTTAACAGTTGAATTACAAGTAAGGTTAGACTTTGCTATGTAGAGTGGTCTACTCAGTTTAAACAGGGGAATGCTAAACCCAGGGTTCTAGTACAGTGATTACATCATCTCACAAACTCTGACATCTACTCACTGTTTCTTTTCTTGCTGCTTAAAGTATGGTTTTCCAGCCCACCCACCTCCTAGCTGCATGGCCAGCGCTTAGACCATAGAAATGTAGGCTCTTGGTTCATAGTCCAGTCTTTCCAAATTGGAAACTCTGTGTTAACAAGAATCCCAGCTGATTCCTGTGCACCTTTCATGTATGTCTTTTGGTTTTGTTTTCAATCTACGTGGCCAACAGTTAGACTATAGGAATGCAAGCTCTTGGCTCATACCTAATCTTTCCTAATTGGAAACTCTGTTAACCAGAATCCCAGTCAATTCCCGTGCACATGGCAGGTATGTCTTTTGGTTTTGTTTTCAATCTTGGTGCTCCATTTTATGTAATAGAGAATTGTGTCAGCTCCCTTTCTAATTGTAAAAGAAATACAAATATTTGAGAACAATTCAGGAAGTTATAACTAATTTAATCTTAACTAACCTTAGGCAGCTACCTTTTTGTCTTTTTTCTATTCATGGGCATGTATATATTCCAGTTTGGTCTTTCCTTCATAAAATAAGGTACCACAATCCTTTTCTCAATCCTTTTCTGTAGTTTTTTTTTTTTAGGATATTCAAATAGTTGCATAAAAGTCCATTTTCTGGGCATGGTGTAATTGACTTAATCATGTTGTAGAGTACATTAGGTAAGAGGCGACGGTTGGGGGAGGAACTCCCTCTTCCCACGCTTTGACTATGAGCCATATTTTACAAAACTTGAGGAGCTGTACTGTGGCTTCCTTCCACATCTGTTGGTGCCTGCCCAGGTAAGATGTCTCTGCTTTCCACTAGCCACTCCCACCTGACACCATTTGATTAGCCACAGCATTCCATCCCAGTTCACCTAGGGGTTATAGGTGTGCTTAATACTGTGAAATTATCGTTCCAGAAGGATTACCAGAATGGACTACGTAAGAGGGAAGGTCTGCATAGGAGGGAAGGGGAAGAGAGTGGGAAGAAACTAGGGCATTAGGCCAGGCACTTTTCCACAGAACTCCCCTTGTAACGGCTGTAGCTTTCTATAAAGCAGGCCTCTGTTTCCCCATGAAGTGAAGAACTTGGCCAATAAGGGAAGTGTTTTACACAGACCATGCTTTTTCCCCTATGGCGTGCAAGCTTCTTGCTCACAAGGGGTTAGAACATATGAAATAAAAATACTTCAGTTTTTCCCATAAACATTACAAATGATAGTAAAAGAAATTAAATGCGGAAGGGTCTTAAAATTCCTAGCAGTGATGTGTGAAAGCTGAGCACTTCTCATGTAGAAAGGCATTACATATATAAAATTAGATGTGGTAAACACATCTAATTCCAGCTAGAAGACAGATGGAAATGGGAGGATTAGTGTTCAAGGCCCTAGGCAAAAGGGTGAGACATGGGTAATTGAACGCAAAAAGGGCTAGGGATATACAACAAGTAGTAGATATTTGCTTATAGAGGCTTTGAGTTCAAACCTAACATGGCTAATTACAAATATATGTGTTTGCATTCATAAATGTGTGCATGCATGTAAACATGCATGTATGTTTAAATATATGCAGTAAATATCGCAGCTGGTAATTCAATTGGTGTCTGATGAAAGATCTGAAGGAGAAGAAGACATGGAAGATTTTAGAGAATAAAGAGAACATCCCTATTTGTGGCAGTAGAGAGGAGATGAATATGGTTGAAAAGGCAACAAAACATTTGTATTCTCTTCACAGCCCTCCCTCCAAGAAACCACAACCACATGCCATAATAAACTTAAGGACTGTTAGGATGACACGATAATGCTTGAGGGGAAAAATTGGGGGACAACAAAGGCATAGTTTAAGAATTAAACAACAACAAGAACAAAAAATAAAAATGCAATGAGGACCAGCAGAAAGTGCTGGCTTGCAGAAGGACTTGCTGGCTCAGGCTACTTCACATGGGGTTCTGTGAATGCAGCTGTGTGCTGGCCGTTTACTGGGCAAGGGTAAGCATTGAGGGCCAAAAACAATCACAGAGTTGCTAGTAAAATCTTTTCAGTCAGATAATTTTGGAGAATGGATAAGAATATGTGTCACCACCTGCCCTCTTCTCAGTGATTAACATGCTCCAGATGGATTATTCTTCTTTATCTCCACATTCAGGGCCAGTTCCTATAACCGATCCCAATAAACATGTTCTGTTCCTTGTTTCCACACTGCTGTAAGTGGTTTCCACCCCCTAGCTGTTGTTTCCAGAAACTTGGGAGTCATTCACACACATCAGCCGTGGCCAGTAGAACTTGTCAGTTCTATTTCTGAAATTTTTTTTTCCATCGTGTCTCCTTTTTCTCTGTGGATCCCACCAGTGAAAAGCATGTCCTGTGGGATTTTTCACGACACATTCTGTATTTTCCTTGTTACCCATTTGACCCTCTAACTCATTCTCCATGCTAGAAATCAGCAAACATTTTTCCATGCAGCCATACCGTGCTGAGGTTAGAATCAGGGCCTTGTGCATGCTATTCAAGTGCTCTCCCACTGTGTTACATATCCAGCCCCCAAAACCTTTTCAGGACAGGCCTACATAAGAAGTATCTTTAGTTTTTGCCAACTATACAGTCTCTGTCCCAATACTCAACTCTCTCCGTTAGGAGAAAGGCACTGTACTGGATACATAAGCAAGCAGGGCGGTGAAGCTGTGTTCTAGCAAAACCTGATTTTCAAAATGGGCCATGGTGGGGTTGGTGCTAGTGCAGTAGTTTGTAGCTAGTGACTTGAAGGTAAATGAAACTTGTCAGGCTTCTGCTTAATGCTAATTAAGTGCTACTCAGGGGCTCAAGGGACTAAATTGGTGAGGACTTAACTTCTTGTTCTCTTCACATCTGTCCTGTTGGCCTGATTGCATTCAGATCGTCCTTGGAAAGTTCCTTTCTGACTTGGGTCTTTATGCAAGCTGTTATTCTCTCTCTGGAAGATTCCACCCATCTCGCTCCCACTCACCCTCTGTTCTCAACTCAAATGTCACTTTCCACATCCCTCCAAACTCACTTAGCTTCTTTCTGCTACACCCATATTTTTCCTCCCTCTTAATGTTAATCTCCATTTTAATTTAATGTTGGAGTGCTTGTTTTATATCCAGCTCCTTCGTGAACTATAAACTCGCAGTATCACTGAACGTGTCTGAATCTTCACTTCTTGAATCCACACCTGGTCTACTGCCTTGTAGAATAGGAACTTAGTGAGTATTAGCTAAGTAAATAAACATTAGTCTGTATTTTAAGGAAAGGATTGAAATCAGAACAACCATCATGAATTGGAAAAGTAGAGACATAGTAGTTGCCCAGAAGCCGTGGTTGGGCATGTAATACCCTCCCTCAACAGTAACCAACATAGAAAAGACAAGAAATGAACTCATTACAATCCCTTTGTACATCACCTTTACAATTAAATAAAAAACAAAAAACAAGGACAAAAAAATGACTAGGCAAGGCCCTGCTTCACCCTTCTAGCCTTTCTCTCACTCATGCTTTACCCTCGAGCACGCTAAATAAATCTCTCTCTCTCTCTCTCTCTCTCTCTCTCTCTCTCTCTCTCTCTCTCTCTCTCTCTCTCTCTTTCTCTTTCTCTGTTGTTATTAGATTTCATGATCATGGTCATTCTAACTCTCTCTCTCTCTCTCTCTCTCTCTCTCTCTCTGTCTCTCTGTCTCTCTCTCTGTCTCTCTCTCTTTCTCTCTCTCTCTCTTTCTCTTTCTCTGTTGTTATTAGATTTCATGATCATGGTCATTCTAACTCTCTCTCTCTCTCTCTTTTTCTCTTTCTCTGTTGTTATTAGATTTCATGATCATGGTCATTCTAACTCTCTCTCTCTCTGTCTCTCTCTCTGTCTCTCTCTGTCTCTCTCTCTCTGTCTCTCTCTCTCTCTCTCTTTCTCTTTCTCTGTTGTTATTAGATTTCATGATCATGGTCATTCTAACTCTCTCTCTCTCTCTCTTTCTCTCTCTCTTTTTCTCTTTCTCTGTTGTTATTAGATTTCATGATCATGGTCATACTCTCTCTCTCTCTCTCTCTCTCTCTCTCTCTCTCTCTCTCTCTCTCTCTCTCTCTCTCTCTCTCTCTCGTCATGGGGCTTGAACTCTGGGCCTGGGAGCTGTCCCTGAGCTCTTCAGCTCAAGGCTACCGCCATACCCCTTGAGCCACAGCCCCATTTCCTGTTTTTTAGTGGTTAATTGGAGATAACAGTCTCAGGTCCTTTTGTACCGGGGCTGGCTTTGACCCTTGATCCTCAGATCTCAGCCTCCTGACTAGCTAGGATTACATGTGTGAGCCACCATGCCTGGTTCTATATATTTTTAATTAGATACAATGACCTCAAAAACCACAGTAAGTCCCTCTACCAGTCAACACTTTTTTGTGGTAATTGTCACATTTTAATTTTATTGTTGTTCTTAAACTATGCCAACTTTATTTTTCTAACCCTCTCACATCATCATCCTGAAAGTCTTTATTGTTGAGTTTGATGGTGGTTTATGGGAGTGGGTTGTTAGGAGCAAAGGAGACAGATGTGTAGTGCTTTTCTACCATTTTTATGTCTCCACCAGCCACTGCCACCCATAGAGATACTGAGATAATGCACTGTGTTCTGTAAAAATCTCCAGTGATCTTCCTTCCACCGTGATCTTTTGTTTTAAGAGTGCTATTTTCAGAATTGTCTGATTTTCAATTCGAAAGAAACATGAGCCTTTGGAAAACATGGCCCTTCTAATTCTCATAAAGAAATGAAATAAGGAGAAACACATAATTTGCTAAGCTCCTTAAAGATACTTTGGGATAAGTAATGTAACTTCATGTGAAGAAAGAAAGAGAGAGAGAGAAAGAGAGAGAGGAAGAAAAGAAGAGGAGGAGGAGAAGGAGGATGACCACCAAAAAGCTCCAATGTAGTATTAACAACAACAGAACAAAAATATGACTTACAAAGTTCTAAGTAATTCCCCAAAGGTAGCTTGGGGGTAAGCCAACTTTAAAATTTGGTAAGACCAAAAAAATAAGCCCCCCCAAACAAGAAAGGAAATGGGTAAGATGAATAAGGGAGAAGAGGTGGAAAGATTAACTGAGGGAAGGGTAACAGGACTATGGCTTTGTTGTCATTCTGACTTACAAGTCAACAGGAAATTGATTTCCTACTCAAATTGTTAGAAATAAATTATCCACGGTAGAGCCATCTGGGTTCTCTGGCGCCAGTTTATCCACATAAGAGGGACAATATGTTGTGGCAGAAGTCGGCTGAAGTGATTTTTTGGAATGTGACTCATATCAGTGTAAAGACTGCCTTTGGTTTTAAACACATCTAATATCTCATTTCTTAAAAGAATTCACAGAAGCTAATGATAAAAGAAGGATACAGTTAGCGGCGAGAGACAGTCCATATTGGCATGTGCTGCTTGTCTGGGAAGAGGTTAGGGTAGCAACCCGATTCCCGACAAGGGAGGATCTTTTGTCGATGGAGAATGAGGAATGTCGGGGTGTTGGGATGAAGTGGGGAGACCCCCCCCCAGATCTGCTCAATAACCTGTTGAATCAACAAAACTCGGATCCCTTGTTTGTGAAATTTCCTTCCCTACATTTCGGGGTGTTGTTTTTTACATTTTTAATACCTTAACGCAGACTATGTAGTTATTATCAGGCTATGTAGTTATTGGCAGCTATGTAACTTCACATACAATTTCCAGGACCCACGTTTTCTTCCTTCTCCTGAGCACAGTGCGGGCAGGTATACTTTGTTTTCTGATGTGTGTGTGTGTGTGTGTGTGTGTGTGTGTGTGCGTGTGTGTACTGGTACTGAGGCTTGAACTCAAGGCCCAGGCTCTCATCATTCTGTTGGTTAATGGAAGGTAAGAGTGTCAGAGACTTTTCTTCTCGGGCTAACTGAACCACAGTTCTCAGATCTCCTCCCGAGTAGCTAGGGTTATTGGCACAATCCAGTGTCTCCAAGGTTTTGACTTGCCTCTGAAGCCTTTAACTAAAATGCACCTAGTTTCTTCTCATGATGATTCACCGGGAGGCAGATGGCTGTAAAGTTAACCTCAGCTGAATGTTCCTTTGAAGCTAGCCTCTGGTGGGTGCAGACCAATGTGGAATTTGAACTTGGGAGGTTGTGTAAGTCAGGACCACAGATGCACTAATTTTACTCCAAAATTGCATTCTAGAGCCGGTAATTACAACTTTTAAGGGGACGGCATTTTCCAAAGGATCTTCATTTTCGGTCACTCACAGTATTTATTTACTTATTTATTTTAATCATATTTTGGGCTTCTCTTTGTGTGGCTTTTCCATTTTGTTTTCTTTTGGCCTTGACATCATTGAAAATTTGGTGGCGCTCGACTTCTATCCCTAGCTTGAGAGATGTTATCGTTGAGGACAGATAGGCATTTTGACCAAACCAAAGTAATGACCACTTTGATATAATTCTGCTGCTGCCGCCCACGATTGTGACTGTAGATAAACTCAGAGTGACTTTCAGCAATCCTTCTCATCTTGACTGCGCATCAGAAAGCAGTCATTTTGTAAATTTTTATTATTTAAGTCAGGTTTTGATTTGGCAGAATATTTTCCCCACTAAAGAACATTTCTTCCTGCAGCAGCAAAACAAGGAGTGTTTTATGTGAAAATAGAACTGTGGCTTCTGCTAGCATGACCCGTATACCACTTCCTTTCCCTCTGAAAACGTCAAACCTGTCTTGAGGTGGAAGAGACTTCATGGAAGGGAATTTGGACAGAAGAAATGCTAAATTCATTTCCCAGATTCTATCAACCAAAGCATAAACACACATGTTGGAACTGTGCTATTCAGTGTGGTAGCCACACGCAGCTACTTATGTTTAAATTAAAATGGTGTAGAATGACAAAATCCACTTCCTCTGTTACATTAGCCATACTTCAAGGAGTCTTATATCCTGCTTTGGGATATAGGCTGCTGGTATTCTTACAGAAAGTTCTGAAAATCAGGCCGACCTTGTAGAAAACACTTTCTAGACTCTAGTGAAAGCCCAGTTGAATCAAGCTAGTGTATCTTTATTTCTGAATCTGTGCTAGTCATTATCTAGGAGAATCCCTCGGCATACAGTAAATACTCAGTAAATACTTTAGCAAGTAAGTATGTAAAAGAGTCCAGTAAAGACCAGATAAAGAGTCCATTGTAAACACAAGTCATTTCTTGGAGCTGGGACAATATTTTAGGATTTCCTAGAGGCATGAAAAAGAGAAACAGACATTGCAGATATCTTCTTTTCCTTTATCCCCTCTTCTTCCTCCTCACTCTATCCAGGTTCATAACTAAACAGCCAATACTGTTGGGCATTTATTAAATGCTAGCCACTGTTGTCAGTTCTTCCAGTAGTAGATTATTTAAGTCTTACTGTATGAGTTTGTAAGGCCTGCCATAACAAAATACCACAAACTGGATGGCTTAATACCAGGAGCTCTTAGCACCCATCAGGGATATGAGGCTACTAATTGAAGATGGAAGGGTTGTGGCTGGGTTGTTTCCACTTGTGATGCCTCCTGTTGGCTCACAGGTGTTTGCTTTCTCCATAAGGCCTCTCATGGTCTTGTGTGTGTGCATCTGCACAGTTTTATCTTATACAGACTAGATTTTTTTTTTTGCTTGGCTTGGGCTTGGGCCCAGGGCCTGAACACTGTCCTTGGGTTTTTCTTATGGCTAGAGCTCTACCACTTGAGCCACAGCACCACTTCTGGCTTTTTTCTAAGTACATGGTACCAAGGAATCTAACCCAGGTTTTCATGCATGATAGGCAAGCACTCTACCACTAGGTCAAACTCGTAGCCCCTAGACTTTTTTTTTTTTTAACCAAAGTTACTACTCTACTTTTAATTTTCATCACCAATTTAAAGTCCTTATCTCTAAAATGCAGCTACATTCTGATGTGCTGAACTTTCCTATGGTATTGGTATTTGTTCTCTCAATTTGTATAGAAAAATCAATGGCCAGGGTGGCACAGTTAGGATGTCTCTGGGAGACATCTAGATTCTCAACAATGCAAGTCTGCCTTGTTCTTTCCACCAAGTGAGATGGGCTGGAAGAAAGTGCAAACTATAGTAGGCACAAGAACCAGAAAAGGGCAAACACAAATCTAGAGATACCGTGGTCTTGGGAATCTAAGCCCCCAGAATTAGTTCATGTCTTCTCAGCTGATAAGTGATGGAATATAGACAGGAATCCAGCTCATCTGACTGCAGAGCTTGTGTACTGTTACGCCTCTCGAAGAAATACTAGGTCTTCTCAAATGAACAAGAAATTTGGACTTGAAACTAAGTAGAAAATGCACTAGGGGTGATGATGGCCAAGTTGGGGAGATTGGGTACAAACACTGTTGCCACTAGCTTCATGTTCTTAATAATGATCATCACAAAGTTCCTGTCACCCAACCATTTCCTCTCGCTTGCTGTCATGGAGATTTCCTCAGCTTTATCTGAGAAAAGAGATTGCTGAGGAGCAGAGGAATTTGTCTCACGTTATGACGAAGTTCAATTGCCCTAACCTCATGCATTACAGAATGGCTATAGCAACAAGAACTAACTTCCTCAAGACTGTAAATTGGATTCTTCAGTTACTTTATCAGTTTTTAAAAATAAGGTATATAATCTATATTCTGGCTTCTAGGCTACTGTAAACTATCTTTTGTCTCTTTTAACTCATGATAGAAATTACTCAAATTATTTACTTTTATTTTATTGGTGTTATTTATCTTTTCCCCTCCTCCTCCTCACCCTTTGTGTGCTAGTGTTGGGGCTTAAACTTAGGGCCTGGGTGATGTCCCTGAGCTTTTTTGCTTAGGCTAGCAATTTATCACATCACCCTCAACTCTACTAGCTTTTCATTATTTTTTTAAAAAATAGTTTTGTAGTTAATTGGAGATACGTATCTCATGTAGACTTTCCTGCCTGGACTGGCTTTGAACCACAATCCTCACCTTAGCCTCCTGAGTTGCTAGAATTACAGGTATGAGCCACTGGTGTTCAGCTTTGTACTTCATTTTTCATGTCTTCTTAAACATCAGTTTTTGCCATTTGCTTTAAAAATCTCCACTCTTCCTTGGGTTGATTTTGGTGTTTTCTTTGGATTTGAAAAATGAAAGAAGTAACACAAAATTTAGCAGCTTTTAAAAATAGCAGTGATAACAAGTTAGATATAAAAGTGTTCCTTTCACAATTTTATACTCAAGAATAGATTTAACACAAAAGGTGTGGCTCCTGTGTGAAGAAAGAGGTACTTTATTGGCATTGTGTAAATAAGTGGAAATGGTATTCACAAGAGCACTTTATTTTTTATTTATTTATTTATTTTTGCCAGTCCTGGGCTTGAGCTCAGTCAGGGCTTGAGCACTGTCCTTGGACTTTCTCAAGGCTAGCACTCTACCACTTGAGCCTCAGCACCACTTCCAGCTTTTTGCTATGTATGTGGGGTACCGAGGAATTGAACCTGGGTCTTCGTGCATGTTAGGCAAAAGCACTCTACCACTAGGCCAAACTCCCAGCCCCTCAGAAGGGGACTTTAAAATCATGAAGATAGTAATTCTTCTAAAAGTCATTCTATTCATTCTATCATCTCATTTATGTCATATTTGGAATTTCTATAAATGAATGATATAATATGTGATACAGTATGAATGATATAAGAATGATAAGCTAGGTCCTGGTGGTTCACATCTATAAACCTAGCTACTCAAGAGGCTGAGATCTGAGGATCGTAGGTCAAAGCCAACCCAGTCAGAAATGTCCTGGTGAAACTCTTATCTCCAATTAAATACTTCACAACTTGAAGTGGAGGTGTGGCTCAAGCAGAAGAGCTCAAGCCCTCATAACCACCACCAAAATAAAAGGTGAAATAACACAATTTTAGAGAAAATATTTGCAAGACTGTGACAAATACATGTGTAACATACTTAGTATAGGAAGGCATTCTGTAAAAAGTAAAAATAAGAAAACCTTTGGAAAAATATATGCAGCGTAATAGATGAACTTCAGTGCACCACCCTGAGCACCACTACCTCTGTGTAAATTAGATTTCAGTCAGAGAGAGCTGGAATGGGAGAGGCAAGGGCTTAAAACTTGAATACTGCAGCTATGTAATAGCGTAATGAAGTTCTTTGACTAAGGGGCAAGATCAATGGGCAGTGCATTCTTTTATGCTCATCTGTAATCTATGATATAGGTATTTAAACCCTGAGTGTAAAATATAGATGAGAACAGTTCCTAATCCAGAAAGAGAGGGGACAGAGACATGCAGGGAGGATATGTGTGTGTTAAATGAATTGAGATGTAGGACATTCTTCTTACTTTAGTGCTAAGTACAGGTGGGTCATTATTGTAGCAGGCTGGAGACTCTAGATCCAGGGAAATAATTTACTTTTGACCTGGTTGATCTGTAATTACCAACCTCATAATGATAATGCTACACTTTAGAAGAGTGTACAATAACTTTCATACAGATTAACACACTTTTAAATATGGACACTTGTGTATGTATGTATACACATTATTTCTTTGTGCCCTGTTCTTTTCAGAGAAATAATGTTTGTTGACATGTTTGTTTTAGAGACATAAAATGAAAGATCATATTTAGGAATATTATCTTTTTTTCTTTGTCGATGTCAAATAGGACCTATTTTATTCAGCAATGTGTTTCAATATCCTTTTTTTCTTTCATATATTTTGTATTTTAATGAATAGAAGGGTTACATTATATTCACCAGATAGAAGGTGCATTACATCACAAACATTGATACCCTTTCTTATGTCTTGGTCCCCATTACCCTCCCCCACTCCCCACCCTTCATCTTGTTTTCCCCCTTTTCCTATCGGATTTAAAATAACCAAATACGCATATATACAATATATCAGATAACAAGGTGAACTACTGTAACAATATGAGATAGCCAAGAGACAGCAAAAGAGATGAGAGATAACATAGTACGTTATCAATTTTTACTTGAGAATGATTGTAGAGGGCTTCATTAATTTAACATCCAAGTATCTTTGGGCGGGGGGGAAGGTATAGGTAAAATACCAATGTAAAGCAGTGAAAAGGGTTATAACAAGGACATCTCAAGTCTTTCTTGGGCACAGGGTAAACCTGTTGTCTGTTAAAAGTGTATGAGATTTTTTTTTTGCCAGTCTTGGGCTTTGAACTCAGGGCCTGGGCACTGTCCTTGGGCTTTCTTAAGGTTAGAGTTCTACCACTTAGCACCACAGCACCATTTCTGGCTTTTTTCTATGTATGTGGTACCGAGGAATTGAACCCGGGTCTTCATGCATGCTAGGTAAGCACTCTACCACTAGGCTAAACTTCCAGTCCCAGTGTATGAGATTTTTAGCACTCAGTTACTATACGCTCTTCTTCACTGTCCCCCTTCAGTTTTCTAAAGGTTTTATATCAGCCCCTGAAGAATTAATAATAATAATAAAAGCAGAGGACAGATAAGATTGAGTGGGCCATGAAATTGGAGTAGTTGTCATCAGTAAATCTTGAAAGTACTTTACTGACAGGACCATGCTCAAAATATGGTAGTGTATCTTTTATGAGGACCCAGCACCACTTATAATTTATTCACAAGTACATTAAAAATGTAAAACTGTGCATCATTATTTTTTAATGTGCATTTGAAATTTAAACATTAAAATTTAAAACCAAGGAGAGCAAAATACTTCCTGTAATGTGGAGAGTGCTGGAGCCTGATAGGGTTATTTCAGAAAGTTCTGTAATGGTCTACTGTCTCCCTGTATCTAAGCAGATTTAATATACCTAAGCAGATTTCCTCCTCCTTCTCCACCTCCTTCTCCTCCCCACCCTTCTTCCTCTTCTTCTTCTTCCTCCTCCTCCTCCTCCTCCTCCTCCTCCTCCTCCTCCTCCTCCTCCTCCTCCTCCTCCTCCTCCTCCTCCTCCTCCTCCTCTTCTTCTTCTTCTTCTTCTTCTTCTTCTTCTTCTTCTTCTTCTTCTTCTTCTTCTTCTTCTGTGATTGATCTAGCATTTTGTACAGTGAACCTTTACCTTAGACTATGTAGCTGCTATGCTGCATATTTCATATTTTGGGGGTGGTTAGAGGTTGAGGCTAGTTGATAAAAAAGAGCACTGAAGGTTTTAGATGTGTGTGCATGGGCGTGTATACTGAGATGCACACATTAAGCTATTTAAAAGCCAGTCCTTTTCTCTTGTTCTTTTTCTCCTCTTCCCTCTTGGTTTTGGAAATCTCGAATAGACTACAGACCAGTTGCCTGCTGTTCCTGAGAGCTTAGAGCAGCAGAGTCTTGGATAACAGACTCTCCCTGGTAGTCTGTGGAACTGGAGGATTTTTCCAGTGGTTCACCTACACATACAAGTCCTGTCATGTGGGATTGGTGAAAGTGAGGCTGGTATTTTCAGGGGCACTCCTGGAAGGGTTAATTGATTTTCCAAATTCACTTAGGTAGTGAAACTCTCTGCAAGATCCCAGAGGCTTCTGCTGTTTTCACTGGAATGTTCTCCATGTCTCTAGTAAGTAGGGAAGACTGTCCACGGCATTCTCAACGACGTGAGGCATAGTCAGTAGTTTCCACTTACCTCTCACCAGCTAGTTGTTGGACATATATGAAGTGCTTCCTGTATATTTCCTTAATTAGTATTCTCAACAACTCACCTGAAGAGGTGTTTTCTGGAACATTCTTAGAGGTCCCACTTCCAACTTTTTTTTTCTACTTCCAACTTCTAAAGAAAACAACTTTCTTTTCTTTCCTTTCTTCTTTTTCTGTCTCCCTCCCTTTAATCTCTTCCCTCTTTCCTTCTTCTCTCCTTCTCTCCCTACAAGCCTGGGTAATAAATGTATGTTAATATTTATGGTGAATGTGAAGTCTCTGTAACTTGATTCTCAGTACAAGTTTCCTTGAATATGTGAAAGTCGTTGCATCATTTTCTAATTTTTATTTGCCAAAGTGAGAGAGGAAAATTCATAGCTTTTTAAAATCACATCTCCTGGAAAGTTCACAGCTCACGTGTTAAGAAGGATCACGTCACACTGGGTCCTGCAGCAGCTGGAATTCCCGTGGGCCTGCGTACTTTCCAAGTGCCTGTCTCCCAATCACCCCTCTCCCTCCTGGTGGGCGTCACAATTGCCTCCCCACTACAGAATACAGATGCTCAGCGCCCCTTCTCAAGTATGTATTGAGACTGCTTGAATAAGACGCTCATCCCAAGAATTCTGTCCAAGAGTGCTGTTCATCAGTCTAGTCTTAAGTTTGCACTTTGAACAAAAGAGCCTACTTGGTGCCTGTCCTACTGTGGAAGGTGTTCTGAAGGGATTCCCAGAGCCTACCAGTCCCGATAGAGGGCTTCACACCAGCAGCCACTAGCCCTTTGCAGTCCACAGCACACAGAAGGAACCAGTCTTTGAGCCTCAACTCAGGGACAGATTGGGGTGTGTGTGATGTGGGGGGTGATTCTCACCTTTGTTTGCTCAAGGTAACAGTTGAGCCACAGATCCACTTCTGCCTCTGTGTGTGTGTGTGTGTGTGTGTGTGTGTGTGTGTGTATGTGTGTGTGTGTGTGTGTGTGTGTGTGTGTGTGTGTGTGTGTGTGTGATCCTGAGATCTCAGAGTCTGGAATAGCTAGGTACGAGCCACCAGTGCCCGGCCTTTTTCTTTTTCCTTTTTTTTTAAAATAAAGGAAGGTTCTTTTACACTGCCTATCGCTTCTGCAACCATTGTGCTATCAGCAGGCGTTCATTATGATTTTGAAAAACAGCCTTGTGAAAATATTTTGAGAAATCAATTTGACTTCTAAGTCATTTTTTTTTCTGAGAGTTAACAATTTTTCCCCAAGGATCTTTTGAGATGGAATAGATCCAATACCTTTTTCCATTGTTGATTTGGTTTTAGGTAGTCTCCTTCCTCTTTCTCTGCTTATTGTAACTTGGAAATTTTCCTCCTCTATTTAAACAAATCTGCTAGAATACTTTGACATTTTCCACCCGCACAGGTTGTGATGACACTGCTTTTACTCATCCTTTTCTCTAACCTGCCAGTGCACGAGCCATAAAGAAATGATGAGTGGAAACAGACTTGTGTTTTTCCATTAAGTTCACATTTCTGATGTCTTAGTTCGCTATGCTCCTGTCCACACTCTATCAAAAGTATCAACTAACATTTGATGAGAACCTTAATTTGTATAGGGCTATTTTAAAGAATCTTAAAAAAAAAAAAAAGAAAAGAAAAACCCAATGATTTGTCAGCTAGCAGATACAAGCTTCTTTTTGCAACTCAAAGGATTTCAGAGTTCATTTTTTTTTTTTTTGCCAGTCCTGGGCCTTGAACTCAGGGACTGGGCAGTGTCCTTGGGCTTTCTTAAGGCTAGAGCTCTACCACTTGAGCTTCAGCACCACTTCTGGCCTTTTTCTATGTATGTGGTACCGAGAAATTGAACCCCGGTCTTCGTGCATGCTAGGCAAGCACTCTACCACTAGGCCAAACTCTCAGAGTTCATTTTTTGCTCCAGCTTCTGCATGTGTGTTTTAGCTACCCTGCTGCCTGGGTGGGTGACCTCATAACAGGGCCTGGCTGAAAGATGATGTGCTCTTCAGCTCAGAGCAGTGTTCTTTCAGCCATCTTAATCACTGATTCTGGTTTTGCCCTCTGGAATTTCGCAGAACAAATCACGTCCTTCTCCACATCACAGCCTTCTAAGTCTTGAAGAGCTTTAGGCCTTTGGAAACTTGACACAGCGGCCCAAATTTGTTATCTCCAAACTATGAGATCAAATTCTCATATATTCAACAATAGATATGTGCGAATCACAATAATATAATATGTCAAAATCAGCAAAATAGGAGTCAGAATCCTTTGCGATAAATCAGCCCCAGTCATATTTTTCTCCACTGCACTTTGTTTTTGAGATTGGATCTTGCTGAGTAGTCCAGGCTAGTCTTGAACTCACAGACTTCCTGTCTTCTTCCAGCACTTTTTCACCGGCAGTGGAATGTTAGAGTAGGCTTATATTGGGTTATAAATGCAGTTTTTATTTTTCCAGAATTTGATGGGTCTGGTATCTTTCCACCTGGTCAGTATGGGAGTGTTTATACCATAAAAAGAGGCAGCAGGACAGGTGACAGCTCTTTATTCAATATGTAACAGCCCATACCTCCGTGTAAGGGAATTTTGCATTTGTAACACATTTCTGGCATGCATTTTTTATTAAAAGGTGTTATTAGCACGGATTGTTTTACATCATATTTCAAATGTCAAGTTTAACAAACAAGAATTCAAGAAAGGAATCTTTATATCTGGCATACTTTTGTGAAGGTGTTCAACTTCTCCGTAAGAGAATGAGGACATTTCCGTTAATATTAGAACCTTCTAAGGCTGGAAACATCTTCTGGTCTTTTGCTCACCCAATTTGTTCAATTGGGATTTTACCATGTTTAAGAGAGTGTAAAGTCTGTTAGTCTATACTACATTCTTAACATTTTCAAAATACTTCTGTAATGTATATCAGGAGAGTAATTAGATAATGTGTTTGATTTTGACTGCCTGTTACAACATCCAATGAAGGAAGACTTTGCTTTTACGATGTCATATTATTTTCATTGTTTTTCCCTACATGATTCTGAAGGACAGAAGCAGCAAGAAGAAAGGGGATGAGCTTACTCAAAGTACTCTGTACATATTGCACTGTATGTATTTATGGAATTACCACAATGAAACCCTTGTACTACGAAGGTATGCAAAAATTTTAAAAAGTAACAAGAGGAGAGAATATGGTGCTTCTAGATTATGCCGTTGCTTTGGCAAGCATCTTTTGTTCTTTCATTTTTTCTTGGTTTGCTTCTTTTCTTTTCCTCTTATTTCTTTTTTACTGTTGGGGGTAATGTATTAAGGGGTTACAGTTACCTTCACCAGGTAGTAGGTGCATTATTTCTCACACATTGATACCCCTTCTCATGCTTTTGTTCCCATTTCCCTCACCCACTCCCTCCCAATCATCTTATTTTCCCCCTCCCTTTCCTATTTCAAATAAATCTTTTCTGTTTTCTTATTTGCCTCCTTTGTTTTATGAAAGAGGAATCTATTTTTATACCCATTCCCCACTTCTTCCATTGTTTACTTTTCCCTGAGAAATAGGCTCCATATTGTAGGCTGCTACAATGTGCTGGGGTAGAGGGGAGGGGAGGGCGGATTAGCCAATTAATGATGTTCTTGTTGACAAGTGCCAGGAAACTTGCTGGGTTCCTGTTTCTACAGAGATGTTTACAGGGTGTAATAAGTAGAATGTCTAATGAGTAGGAACAATTAGCAGCTCCAAAGTCTTTACTCTGGGTTCACCACCAAGGGAGAAAGATCACTGATTAAAGGGCTCATCTGTTCCCAAGATGTTTCTCCTTGCATGTTTGGCAGTTGCTGAAGATGAGCTCAGTGAGTGTGTTGCCTTTCCAGCCATTTGTTTGTTTCCCCAAAGCAAAATTTTATTCATGATGCCCTTGAAAAATGGCCTGCATCTATTCATAGATAATACTTAGTCAAATACTACCTGTGGCCAGGATATTTATAGTGAGATGGTCAACAGTTTACTCTTTTGAGTTTTGTCCTTAGTAAGTTAACAGTCCTTCTATTTACAGGTTCTGCCTATGCACAACTTGCATTCAGCCTGTTGGTCAACCTTCCCTTAACTGTGGACCAAAAACATTTAAAAATACATAAAAATAGAATTATTGGTTTTTCTTAATATCAAATATTTAACAAATGAAAATATTTAACATTAAAAATAGCATCTGTAGCCGAGCAGTAGCTCATGCCTATAATCCTAGCTAGTCAGGAGGCTGAGATCTGAGGGTCACAGTTTCCATCCAGCCCAGAGACTTCTGTCTCCCATAAACTACACAGAAAGAGCTTGAAGTGGCACTGTGACTCAGGTGGTAGGGTGCTAGTCTTGAACACAAAGAGGTGTAGGGATAGTACCCAGTCCCTGAGTTCAAGCCCCAGGTCAGGCAAAAAAAAAACAAAACAAAACAACAAAGCTGGAGATGGAGCTGTGGCTTAAGAATAATAGCCTTGAGCAAAAAAGCTTTAGGGACAATGCCCAGGCCCTGAGTTCAGGCCCCAGGGTTGGCACCAAAATAAAACATCATCTGTACTGACCATGTACAAACTTCTAATCAAGATATATCGTGCTCCTAAATTGGCATGTTTAATCGAAAGTCTTTTCTACGGTGGCCTAAAGATGTTAAAATATTTAATAATAAGAATAAGTAATCCTAAAATATTGTATCATTTTTGAAATATTACTGCATAATGCCTAATTACATAAAATTTGCATTATATTGAGTATTATGCACATAGGATGACTTAAAATATACAGGAGGAAACAGCAGTTATAGGTTATGTACAAATAGTGAACAATATTATATATGGAACTTGTGGATTTTGATGTCACTGGAGGGTCCTAGAATCAGTTTCCCTCCGATACAGAGTGATTATTGTAGCTTCCAGATGAATAAGTGAGTGTGCATTTTTAGGGAAATTTTGATGTTGGAAGAATAGAATAGATTCATCTTGGGGTGAATTTCGTTTCTATTTTCAGAATGAAATACGGGTGAATTCTGTTACTATGATCAAGTTCTTTCTTAAAATGTCCAATCTACTTAGTTGTTCTAAATAGTGATTCAACCTTTGCAGTGAGTTTCACAATTTACAGCTTTCACATTTGTTATTTTTCCATTAGTTGTTTCTTTCCATAGGTAGAAGCCATTAAATAATTGGCTAAGATTCAGAGAGGGTCTTCCAGGCTGATGGCCAGTTTGCCTGGTATTTTTTCCCCTCTTCTCTTCCCCATCCTGGGGTTTGAACTCTTGTGCCTTGTTACAGTTCCTGAGCTTCCCTTTCCCCCAAGGCTAGTGCTCTACTGCTTGAGCCACTTCTGGCTTTTTCAGTGGCTATATAGAGATAAGAGTCTCCTGGACTTTCTTGCCTCGTCTGATATTATGAGAGGAGGAATTATTAGCTAGGGTGACTGACAGACCATTGGCCCAGCTAAGAAGTATAGAAAACATTATTTTACCTTTTTTGATCATTTCTTTTAAGCCTGATCTACTATGCCTCCGAACTTTAGTTTTAAGTTCCCTGAGAGCACTTCAAGATATAAGTTCCTTTGGCTATATGGAAATATTGATAAAGTTAATCTTCTGCATCTAATGCTACTCACAAACCAAGCTTGCCTAATGTAGGTATGAGATTTGGGGTTGTAAAATATTAACATTTTAATTCTGAGGCAGTAAAAGTTTTTTTTTAAGCTGGTACATTTATTTAATACCTTATTAACACATAATTTCAACAAATTAATAAGGGTTTCGGTTACAAACTTATAGTCACTTGTCTGCTTTACTTTGGAATTTACATATTTATTTCTGCCTTCATTAAAAGTGTGACTCTTGCCAGGCCTAGTGGCACATGTTTGTTATCCCAGGACTTAGGGGTCTGAGGCAGGAGGCTCTTGGGGTTAGTGTGGATTTCATTGCAAGACCCTGGCTGAAAAACTTGAACTGAAACAAAATTCTGAAAACTTGAAAAGCTAGATAGACCCCTGCACCAAAAGCTAGCCAATGAAGGTGATAGAAAGGAAACAAAAAGAAAAGACAGTCGGATTTTCTTTTGGAAGTGAATTATCTCAGTGTGATGTGGATGAGAGCTGGCTGGGTACATGGCTTATTCTTTTGACAGGTGGCAAAAGGGGGCAAACTGGATTGAACCAGGTCTGATGTAATTTGTGACGTGATTGCTTCTTAATAAAATCCCTGGCTTGATGTGAAGTAATAGGAATACTGAAATGACATACAATTCAGGGGAGATGGGTCCAGAGGGGAAACTGCTTCCTGAATATTCTCCAAGCCAATCCCTTGTGGTAATAACCAGGAACTCCGGATGAGGCGTGATAATGCATGAACAAAGGGCAACGCAAACACCGTGTTGTTGCTAGGGGAGAGATGAGTTCAGGCCCAGCCACCAGGGCGTCGCCAGGGATTGACGCATCTGCCTGCTGCGGGCCTCTGGGTAAACACGGCAGACAGCAAGGCAGATGTCACCCAGGGGCCAGCCTGTCGTTTTAAAGGCAGTAAAGAACATTGAGTGAGGATGAAAAACTGTCATTCTGCTCTTTAAAAAAAGAAAAGACAACCTAAAAGACAAATGGTGGGGAGAGGAAAGTAAATAGACAGGGAGAAGACCACTTAAAAATCCAGTCTTCAGTTTCAGCCCTGCTCTTGGATGAAGGATTCTGAAGGCCAAGTCTGTTCAGAATCCATTGTTCCGTCACAGCATCAGACACAGCCTTGGAGAGGCAGAGGGAGCGTGTGTGGTGACTGGGGAGAGGATGTTCTCAAAGGGGGGTTCCCCTTCCTGCCTGGGGATTCCCATGGAACAGAGGGCCCCAGAATGTCTGGATTTTCTACATAGGGTGTTGAGGGTGCTGCTTCAAGGATCCTTCGGTGGCTCACATATTGCTTTCTAGAAAGCCTTCTCTTGCTGTTGTTACTTGACCTGCCTGTCAGGTGTGGGTTCAAATTCTACAGCATTCAGTCATCACTTACTGATAAATTTCCTGGGTTTTATTTATTGGGCTTTACGTCAAACCAGGCTCTGTGTTGGAAATGGATAATATTTTCTCTCTCCCTCCCTCCCCCCCCCCTCTCTCATGTGTGAGTGCCAGTGTTTGGGCTTGAACTTGTTGATGGTTTTGCTCAAAGCTGGTGCTTTACCACTTGAGCCATACTTCTACTTCTGGCTTTTTGCTGACTCTCACAAAGTAATCCTCAGATCTTAGTGTCCTGAATTGCTAGGATTATAGACATGAGCCACCAGTACCTAGCTAAAGTAGATAGTGTTTCAAGTAGAATTTACAGCATGGGGTGGTAATCAAATATGCCATATTGATTAATGTGTACTTCCTTTTCTCCCCCATTCTTTTTTTTTTGCCAGTCGTGGGGCTTGAACTCAGGGCCTGAGTGTTGTCCTGGGCTTTCTGAAGGCTAGAGCTCTACCACTTGAGCCACAGCACCACTTCTGTGGTATGGAGGAATTGAACCTGGGTCTTCACGTGTGCTAGGCCAGCACTCTATTCCTAGGCCAAATTCTGGCCTCATCCCTTTTTTTTAAATATAAAATTTAGTGTAATTATTACAGTAGTGTATTACAGTTATATTCGCCAGATAGTAGGTGCCCTGATACCCCTTCTTATGTTTTTGTCCCCATTTTCCTCCCCCACCCCCTCCCAGTCATCTTGTTTTCCCCCCTTCCCTTTCCTGTTCCCCTATGGTTTTTTTTTTCCAGTCCTGGGCTTGGGCTCAGGGCCTGAGCACTGTCCTTGGACTTTCTCAAGGCTAGAGCTTTACCACTTGAGCCTCAGCACCACTTCTGGCTTTTTTTCTATGTATGTGGTACTGAGGAATCGAACCCGGGTCTTCGTGCATGCTAGGCAAGCACTTTAACCACTAGGCCAAACTCCCAGCCTCCCTTATGTTTTTTAGGTAGCTGTACAAAGGAGTAGCCATTTGGAAAAATTTATGAATATACTATATCTTGATCATTGTCACCCTTTTCAACATTCTTACCCCTTTCTCCGCTCATTTGTTTTAATTTGTAGGATATATCTTGGGTTCCTGCCTGCATTTCCCACTCTTCTCTTTAATGTATTCTTTCAAACAGGTTTTCAAAACAACCAGAGAACTGGGCCTAGACTCAAATCACCCTGAGGACTTGTGTGTGTGTGTGTGTGTGTGTGTGTGTGTGTGTGTGTGTGTGTGTAGCAATGAACAATCTAGGCAAGAGCCTCGTGGCTGAAGGACAGAAGGAAAAGGATAGAGCTCTGAGGCTTGGCTAGACGACAGAGAAGTTGAAGGTCTTGGAGAGAATTTCCTCTGTATTATATGTATTAAAAACCCCAACAGGTTATTTATGGGTTTCTAGGCAGAGATGATATAGTGAGAATTGCTTTTAAAAAGCTGCAGGAGGGAATGGGACTGGGAAGAGGCCAGGGGGGAGTGTGTGGGGGATGAGGGTTAGAACATGGAGAGGTCCAGCATTCCTTCCCCGTTGCCTCACTCCTTAGTTCGTGTGTGTGTGTGTGTGTGTGTGTGTGTGTGTGTGTGTGTGTGTGTGTGTCTGCGTCTGCATCGTCCACAATCCATGCTCCATGCATGTAGGAATGCACTCTCACTTGTTCTTGGATTCCCTGGGTCCTTGGTTCACACTGCGTTTGTGTATATATACCCCACATAGTTTACATTTTAAAAGTGTAGCTCTTTTCCACCCTAAAACAAGTCAACAGGCTTAAAGGAACATAGCGAGTGGGGCGCCAGTGACACATACCTATAATCCCAGCCACTCAGGCAGCTGAGATCTGAGGATCACCGAAGCCAGCCCAGGTAGAAAAGTCCACGAGACTCTTATCTCTAATAAAACTACTCAGAAAAAGCCAGAAGTGGCACCATGGCTCTAATGGTAGAGCAGCAACTTTGAGCAAAAAGAAGCTTAGGCACAGTGCCCAAGCCCTAAGTTCAAGTCCTAGGACAGGCAAAAACAAAACACAAGCAAACAACACAAACACTCTGATAAATTGGAAGGGTGGCAGTGCACCAGCCTAGCAAGCAAGCTAAGCAAGTGAACAGATAACAACTACACACTGGTCAAAGTGGCTGGGGCCAATCTGGATACATTACTATAATTTTGGTTTTGCTAATTTAAACAACTAAAAAATTTCTAAGCTAGAGAAATATTTTAAAAACATGGTGTGTTATTCTGTGTGTGTGGTGGAGGCGTGTATCTAAATGACTTGAGTGACTGGTTAAGACCCGAATGCCCCTGGGTGCCATTCCAAACAACCTTGTAAGCAACTTCTGCACGTTTAATGTCTGTCTATCTGTCATTACTGTCCATTTGTCTGTCTCCTTTTCTGTAGTGCAATTTCCTTTATCTTAGACAGATAAATCTAGTGAGGTAAGTTGCATTTACCTCACATAAGTGTTTCACAGAAAGCAAGAAAGATTTTCCTTTTTTTTTTTTTTCCAAAGCCAGAAGCAAGGCAAACTTTTCTCAGAGTTTCTCATGCCATGCCTTCTGGTCCCTGTGGGGTTAGACTTGAGTAGACTCTGGCTATAAATAGCCCTGACCCTGCTTACATTTGATCCTTAGATTAAGATTAGCCCACACTCAAACCGAGAGGGCACTCAAGGACATCCCCTGTGGGAAATGGTCAACTCCAGCCAGACACTCAGATGTCTCATACGAAGAATATATTAGATGACCTATTTCCAGAGAAAAATGAATTCCAACTTTCTAATTGTTAGAGGTGCAGCCCTAGTGATTTTGTAAATGGAGACTCCTTTTCCAAAGGGAAAGCTGGGATGGATAAAAACAGAAAGAAGCAGCACAGGATTAAGGAATGTCAGTTAGCTGCCAGGTTCTGGTTTCTCAGGTCTTCCCAGGAGGCAATGGAGGTGGGCAGAAATGGTCCATTGTGCTCTGTGCTGGAATTCTGAGCCATCAGCATTGCTTAGCCTCTATATTTTTTTTCATATATTTTTATTGTAATTAATAGAAGGGTTACATGATATTTGCCAGATAGATGGTGCATTAATTCCCATACATTGATACCCTTTCACATGTCTTGATCCCCATTTCCCTCCCCCCCACCACCACTCTTCATCTTGTTTTCCCCCGTTCCCTATCCAATTTCAAATAACCAAATACAAATATATCTGATATATCAGGTAACAAAGTGAGATACTGTAACAATATGAGAACCAAGGGACAGCAAAAGAGATGAGAGATAACATAGTACCTTAAGAAGAACAATCATTCATTATATGGCTTATGTTTCTATATCCAGAGATCCTTTCATTTAGCGTCCTACTATATGGCCTTTTGTATCAAGGTTTTGCTCTACTGCAAATCTCTGCTAGGAGAGCCCAAGGTTTCTACTGATTATGAGAAATGAGGGAAAACATTGAGCCTAAGTTCATTTGAGTCTGGCTTACTTCACTTAATATGATCTTTGCCCCATTTGTTAGGAAATGGAAAGACTTAGAAAAGATCATATATATATATATTTAAATACAAGTGAATATTATATGAATTGATTACAGTGCAAAGCTATTTTGACATTTTGTGAGAAGGTGAACTGTCTTAAAATATTACCTGACTTTCTATTTTTTTAATTTAAATTTTATTGTCAAGGTGGTGTACAAAGGGTTTACAGTTACATACATTAGGTAATGAGTATATTTCTTGTCCAACATGGTTTTTCTCCTACTTTCCCTCTCCTCCAACTCCCCACCCTTGTTGTAAAGTTCATTTTCAAGTAAAGTTCATTGTCTTGTGAATATCGCTGTTGAATTGATTCACCCTTTGTTCTTTTTCTCGCCATTTTGTTGTTCTCCTTCCCTTCCATACACACACACACACACACACACACACACACACACACACACACACACAGTACAAATTCAGTGACAACGAGATAAACCAAAGGGGGGAAAAAAGAAAAAAGAAAGAACTTCATACAGTACATTAAAAATGGCAATAAAAACCTTTTTGTTTACATATCTTGGAGTTCATGTCAATTAGCATCATTGTATATGGTCATGTATACATAGCTATTGAGCTATTATGATCATCTGCTAGGACTATCCTAAACATATACTAGTTATTACAAATGAGGGAAACCATGGGCCCTAGGTTTTGTTGGGTCTGGCTTATAAAAGTAGAGTTCCCCTATGACCCAGAAGCCCCACTTCTGAACATTTACCCAAATGACCAGAAATAAGGCCATACTAAAGCTACCAGCACAACCATGTTCATTGCAGTACTATTTATCATAGCTAAGATACAGAACTAACCCAGATGCCTCTTAGTAGGTGAATGGATCAAGAAGATGTGGTATTTATACACAATGGAATTAGATGTTTTCATCAGAAAGAATGACACCATCCCATTCATAAGGAAATGGAAAGACTTGCCCTCTTTGAGTATTATATATGCAATCATATGATATAGATGCTTGACTTCCATGTTTTACTCTTGTAAAGAGAAAATTAGGTCATATATGCCATTGATAAGTGTGACATAATAATAATGTTAAAAATAATTCTAATAAGCTGGGTACTGGTGGCTCATGCCTGAAATTCTAGCTACTTAGGAGGCTGTGATTTGAAGATTACGGTTCAAAGTCAGCCCAGGTAGAAAAGTCCCCGTGAGACTCTTATCTATAGTTAACCACCAGAAAACTGGAAGTGGCACAAGGGCTCAAAGTGGCAGAGTGTTAGCCTTGAGCAAAAAGAGCTAAGGGACAGTGCCTAGGCTCCCAAGTTAAAGCCCCATGACCAAAGAAAAAAATTATAATAAACACATGCAGTTGTTTCTGATTAGACACTGTTCTAAGCATTTATATTAATTAATTCCTAGTATCACCTTTCTTATGAAGTAGAGCCTGTGGCTATGTCTGTCTTTTAGATGGGGAAACAGAGCCATAGAGAGCTGAAGTAACTTGCTTAAGATTGGTGGCAGGGCTTGAACCCATGCAGTGTAGCTCTTTTTGAATTCTTATGGTATGGGTATAGAGAGAAAAGATACAGGCTTTTATTTTTGTGGTCTTAGGATTTGAACTAAGGGCTTCATTCTTACTCAGGAATCTTTTTTTTATTAAAAAATTTATTAACATTGATTTTTACATCATATTTCAAATGACATGTTTAACAAACAAGTATTCAAGAAGGGAATCTCTTTATACAATCACTGGCACTTAGATTTTAGAACATAATCAAAATTAGGCTGAGTGTTTGTATGTCATACATACATAAAAATCTATGTAATAAAACATTATGTCTATAGAGTCATAGGTTTTTATGTCTATGTAGTTGTGTTGATATTTCCAGTACCATGTCCATAGCATTGGGTATGCAACTTTTGAGTCCTCGCTCTTGTACTGTTTGGATCTAATGGCCACATATTAAGGATACCGTGCGCCTTTTGTTCCTTTGGTCTTGACTTGTCTCACTCAACATGATTCACTCTAGATTCATCCACTTACTAGGGAATCTTTTAACTAAAACAGAAGACCAAGATTTGAATCCTGACCTCATGGTCTCATGGTGTGTGTTACCCATAAAGCTTTTTTTTTTTTTTAAATGTTTGTTCATCTATAAGTGGAGAGGGATAATAATACTTAACTTTTAGATATTAGGTAAGGATTAAACCTGTAATTCCAGGTTTGTGGAGGTAGAAGGATGATAAACTCAGAAGGTTTGTGTAGCACATTTCAGTTGGTAGGGATGGGCTTCAAGTAGGAGGAGGACAGATAGAAGGACAGCGGTTTTGGAGTATTCAGATGTTCCATGTACATTTCAGTTAGTGGATATACAATATATTGGGCCCTGTGTGCCATTTACCATCTGCTTGGTATTTGTTCTTTTAGGTGAGCCTGAATTCAAATACATTGGGAACATGCACGGTAATGAGGCCGTTGGAAGGGAGCTGCTCATTTTCTTGGCCCAGTACCTGTGCAACGAATACCAGAAGGGGAACGAGACCATTGTCAACCTGATCCACAACACTCGAATTCACATCATGCCTTCCCTGAACCCCGATGGCTTTGAGAAGGCGGCCTCCCAGGTGAGTGCAGGCAGGTTTTGAGACAATAATATATAAGTTGATCTTACAACATCCATCTATAGCAAAGCCTCACAAAGCGTTCAGACTGTGTAGCAGGCAGGATAACGTTATTCAGTGTTGACTGCAAGTGATAAACTTTTTAGCCAGGTTTATTAGTTAGTACCAATAATAATGCTTGGTTTGTATTGTTAAGTAAATGTCATCTTTTGATCCATATTTGTAAACCTAGGCCAATTTCCTTAAAAAACAAAAGTCCTTTTTTTGTTTGGATACCCTGCTGTATCTGGATTAATTGGAGCTGTAGCGCCCTCTACTGAATACAGGGAAGAAAGACTTGTGGCCACACCATTGATTGTTTTTATAATTTTTTTTTGAAAAGAAAAACAACTTATCTCTGAACTAAAAATAATTTTGTACATCTTAGCTATTAGGCTGGAAATTGATGGCTTTTAAAGAGAAGATGATACAGCATTTCCATTTTTATCAAACAGGAATTGGGCAGATCATATTTGCTGTTATTTGTAATCTGAAATAATTTTCAGGTTGAAATACTATTTTTTTTTTTGCCAGTCCTGGGCTTGAGCTCAGGGCCTGAGCACTGTCCTTGGACTTTCTCAAGGCTAGAGCTCTACCACTTGAGCCTCAGCACCACTTCCAGCTTTTTTTCTATGTATGTGGTACCGAGGAATCGAACCCGGGTCTTCGTGCATGCGAGGCAAGCACTCTACCACTCCCGGCCCTGAAATACTATTTTTTATCTACAGGACCATTGTAAGAAACCAAGAAAGAAAACTTAAACAAGAGAATTTCAAAAACTATGAGAGAAAAGTTCAGTAATATATAAAATAGAATTGTTCAATATTTTAAGGTCATATTCACAAAGGTAAATGGGAAAAAGAGTTTTGCCCTTCATAATAGTTTGAACAGTCTAAACTCACATGATTTTTAAAAATATGGCAATTCTGTTTACATCAGAGATTTGGTATCATTTAATAGCAAAATAAGACAGTGTATAAAGTAAAACTGATTAGAATGAAAATTCATTAATTTTTTTTCAGACTGTTCTATTAAAGAAGAATTTAAGCTTACTTATTTCTGGTGGTACTGGGGTTTGAACTCTGAGTCTTTTGCTTGCTAGGCAGGCACTGTATCCATTAAATCACACCTTCAGTACAGATGAAGGGTTTAACTTGAATACAAAGTCTTTTGATCTCAGGTTATATTTTTAGGTTAGAAAAGTCAAGTGTATACTATACATAAAGTCATATGAAATGCACCTCTTTATGGGATACAATGAGATGTTTGTTTCATTTCCTGTCCTCTTTTCTTCCTCCCATGCTTTCATATTTGAACCAAGGGCCTCACAAATGAGAGGCAAGTGCTCTACTACTTGAGCCACATCACCAGCAACACACATAACAATCAGAGCAAATAGATCCATTATCTAAGGAGTTATCATTCTCCTTTGTGAAAATATTCAAAATCCTCCTTTGTAGATTTTAAAAATGTAATCTTCATATTTTAAAATAAAGATTATATCATTAATGCGTAATAATACTAAATTCAGATTAAGGTTTAAATCTTACATTTTTTAAAAAAGTTGTGGTATTGGGGTTTGCGCTGAGGGCTTCGGCCTTACTAAGGAATCTTTTAACTAAAACAGAAGAACAGGATTTGAATCCTGGCCTCATAGGCTGTATAATGCACAAAGCCTCTTAACAGTCCGGACAGTTTGTTCATCTATAAATGGAGAGGGATAATAATATGTACTTTTAGATGTTGGATAAGGATTAAATAATAGAGAGACAATGAATATTTTAGTTGAATGATCTATTCCTAAATGAATATATGTCAACCTTTTTGCAACGATAGGTATTTTAAATATTAGTAATACATAAAATACTATTCATTGAAAAGATTTTCAAAATGAAAACACTTTAAACCTGCTATTTTCATGCTTTTATCAGTGAAATGGTGAATTGCCATTATGGGAATAAACTGTTGAGTAAATACTCCTCTCATTAAATTACTTTTCAGGGCATTAATGGTGACCTTACATAGATAGCAGCAGTCATAAGAAAGAATGGATTTCTTTTTCAGCCTGGTGAGCTCAAGGACTGGTTTGTGGGTCGAAGCAATGTCCAGGGCATAGATCTGAACAGGAACTTCCCAGATCTGGATAGAATTGTTTACGTTAACGAGAAAGAAGGAGGACCCAATAATCATCTGTTGAAAAATCTGAAGAAAATTGTGGACCAAAACACAAAGGTAGAGAACGTGTCAGGTTTCCTTGGAGTGTTGGTGTCAGGGATGAGTCCTGTTATCTGTCCCTATGAAGGAGCCGTGTAATGGAGGGTCTGGATAGCTCCAGCCCTACCTGGGACTATCCCAGCTCAGGCGGGTGGGGCTTGGAAAGCAGCCTGGCTCTTCAGGACTGGGCGGGGCTGAGAGTGGGAGTTAGGGATGGGGAGCAGCCGCTGTGAGTGGTGGAAAGTCACCATGTTCCTCTCAGCTGCCTTTCATCAGCTCATGTGATCAGAGGTTCCTACAACATTGCGCTGCTCTTGAACTGTGTCATCTTTTCCAGAACTTTCTCCACCTTTGTTTTCTTCACACAACTCAAATCTTCCACCTCCCTTCTGAAGTCAATTTCTGACCCGGCTTAGGTCCTGCTCTTCTTTATGTTTCATCTGGTTCCTTTATCTCCTGGACTTTCAATACCAGCTGTTATACAAGTTTTCTCAGATATGATCTCAGTCTAGAACTTCCAGGAGTTCGATTTTCTGTTTGGTTCACAGGTCCCCTTCTTTGTGGGGCCTGGGGTTGGAAACTCAACTTGTCCACTCTTGTTTCATTTGTCTAGTCACTGAAGCCATTTCTGCATGTTTGCAATCCTACCTACTTAGAAGGCTGAGATCTGAGGATTGCTGTTCAAAGCCAGCCCTGACACTAAAGACTCTTCTCTCCAATTAACCACTAGAAACCCAGAAGTGGTGTTGTGGCACAAAGGGTAGGGCTAGCCTTGAGCTGAAGAGCTCAGGGACAGAGCCCAGGCCCAGAGTTCAAGTCCCACAGCCTGGAAAAAAATAAATAAATAAAGCCATTTCTGTCACCTATCCAACTCCAGGAGTCAGTTCCTACATCCCAGGGATTTGGCCTCCGTGACCTCTCCCACTTTCCTCTCCTGTACCCTCACTCTGGACCTTTCTTGGAGGCACAAGTCTCCTTCTCTGACTGGTGCAGTGCCCTTCTGTTGGTCCCCTTCACACACAAATCTTTGCTCTTTTCTTAAAGTTCTTACTGGCTCTCCAGTACTTAAAGGATAAAGGGAAAATTCAATATGGCAGAGTAGTGCGATGGTTAAGTATAGAGATGCTAGACACAGCCACCTTAGATCAAATCCTAGTCCACTGGAAGGTTATTTCACATCCTGGTAACCTTTTTGGGTGATTACAACAGTGGAATGAGATAAAACATCCAAAGTAATGGGTGGTTAGGACCAAAAACTATTATTGCTCTTTCAGCAGATGTCTCCGTATTGTGTTAGGTACTTCAGGGCAAAACGCACGCATTGACATCTCACTAAGCATCTGGTGTGCCTTCAGCCCGTAGTGCTTTTGGTTACTGGAGAGGAAATGGAGCCTCTGGCGGAGGCCAGGGAGGACAGCTGACCCCATTTTTCAGTTCCTTCTCTATTGGTCTAGGCAGTCCTGTCGTGTCATGTCAACTCTGTCAAGAACTGATGCCATTTAGGGGCCTTAGATTCCTTTTCTCCACTAAATAAGAAGGGGCGGGGAATGGGAGCAAAGACAAAGTTTGTTTGAAAGTGACAGTAAGGCATCAGGAAAGAAGCCAGTGGACGTTGGTTTAATCCCAGCTGGGATTCCTGGCTGGATGGACTGCCTTGTGCTATAGGAGGTTCTGTCCATCTGCTTCCCAGGTGAAGGGGGAGGGGAGAGAGGAGAGGGAGGGAAGGGGAAGGAGGAGGAGGAGAGAGAAAGGAAAGGATATAGTCTTTTGGGTGCAAGCGAGGAAGTTGGACTTGGACTGGGTAGCTGGATGTAGCTCTCATACTTTCTAAGAAATCTCTTGGGTCACAGCTATTCTGGCATCTGGTGGGTGACTGTGCATCTCACCCCAGGGGCAGGAACACAAGTTCTGAGGGCTTGCTGTTCCTTTCCAGGGTCTTCAGGACGAGAAAGAGGTGTTGTCTCCACCGGGTGCAGCCTCTCCCTTTTGGTCAGGTTTTTTCCGTTTTGTCCTCAGTATCTTTCCTAAGGGAGAGCCCAGAAAATGCTGTTCTTCGATGCTGCTGTAGTTCTGAGTTATTTAGAGGTTTCTCTGTTCCTGGGAGCTGCTGGCTCCTTCAGTTGACTCATACACTTTTTGTTCCCCCAATGGTATCATTTTCTAATAATCTTTGTCTTCCTAGGACTTGATGTTTAAATGGTCAAAATGGTCTTCCTTTCTTTCCATGTCACTTCCTCTGTGTAGTCTATTTTTTTTTTTTGGCTTGAAATTAGCCAAACCTTAGAGGTGCTATAGGTTTTTGGTCCCCAGAACAGTATAGAAAACACATCTCCAGTAAAAGCTTTGCTTCTCATCAGCTTCTTATTGGCCATTAAAAATCTGTCCCATAAAAATATCAAGGTCTTGTCTTGAGATGAATTCTTTGGTAGACATTTCTTCCCTCGTTCGTTTTATTTTCAAGATACAGAGGACTACAACTCATTCAAAAGACTTTACATGAATTCCTGAAACTCCTGGCCTTTGTTTTAAAATTTAAGATAATTGTTCCAGAGAAAACTGATTTTTGTCATTAGGTCTCTAAAAGAGACTTTGTGGAATTTCTTTGATAAGGACAGTGGCTGAAGCTGCTGAGAAGCATTAGAAAAATAGTTAAGAAAAGTTGGGAATAAAAGTTGCTATAGATTTGAAATCACCAGGGAAGATAGTTCTTGTTCTGTGGTCTGTTTTCTCCCTGTCTTATCTGTAACTTATTTGAAAAGATGTCTGAGCTATGACAGCTGTGACAGATCCTACATTTGTATGTCACCTGCATGTTTATTTTCAAGCTACAGCACAGAAAAACTGGCATCCCACTGAAATTGAACTTTTAAGGAAACATGATTGAAACTTTTTTTTTAATTAAAAATTTGAGAAAGATAGTCCTACAGACTTGGGATGGGCTGTTCTTACCAGAATATCAACACAACCCCATCAAAACAACCACAAAATGTTTGAATTATGAACAAGTTCTACTTGTATTTTTAACCCCCCCTTTCTATCAAAGGATCAATCAACCATGATCAAATTCGCAATCCTTTCCATCTGTCTTTTTTCCTACAGCTTGCTCCTGAAACCAAGGCTGTCATTCACTGGATTATGGACATTCCGTTTGTGCTTTCTGCCAATCTTCATGGAGGAGACCTGGTGGCTAATTACCCGTATGACGAGACTCGCAGTGGTGGGTACTTGTGTCCGGCTGTATCAGGGAAGGGAAGAGTAGTTTTGCCTTTCTGTAACTACTTAGAGCTTAGCTTCAGGTGCAGCAGGCTTGAACTAAGTGACAGTTTCAGCAAAGATTTTGTTGGCCAAAGGAGTTTTCTCTTTTCTCCCACCTTAGAAGAGGAAGCTCTTTATAAATGCAGGATAATTGTCAGAAACCTGGGAATTTGAAGAAAGCCTGGTTAAATTGCATTACTAAATACACTTTGAGCTTTTTGTGTTTTATCAATAGCTGGGGAAGTTTTAGGCCAGGAATACTTTATACTGCATGAATAATCACAATCATTATACATGAATATTTCTTAATACACAAACACTCATAATAAGTATACATGAATATTTTATAATACATGAGTTATTATAAAAGTAAACAATTTACTTTTATAATACACATAGGAGATTAAAAAACATCTAAAATAGAATGCTAAATAATTGTGAGGGTGGTTCACAGTGCCTGTAGGATTGGTACAGGTACATTTTAAATTTAAATTTCTTTTCTTCTTTTTTCTTTTTTTTTTTTGCCAGTCCTGGGCTTGAGCTCAGGGCCTGAGCAAGGCTAGGGCTCTACCACTTGAGCCTCAGCACCATTTCCAGCTTTTTTCTATGTATGTGGTACCGAGGAATCGAACCCAGGTCTTCATGGATGCTAGGCAAGCACTCCACCACTAAGCCAAACTCCTGGCCCAATTTTCTTCTTCTTCTTCTTCTTCCTCCTCCTCCTCCTCCTCTCCCTCCTCCTCTTCCTCCTCTTCCTCCTCTTCCTCCTCCTCCTCCTTCTTTTTAATTAATTGGTCCTCGTGTTTGAGCTCAGGACTTAGGTACTATCCCTGAGCATTTTTTTTACTCAAGGTTAGTGTCTTACCATTTGTGCATAGCTCTGCTTCTGGCTTTTTGGGTGGTTAATTGGAGATAGAGTCACAGGTTTTCTTCTCTAGGCTGGCTTCGAACTATGATCCTCAAATCTCAGTTTATAGGTGTGAGCCACTGCTACAGAATTTCTTTATTCTTTTTTTGAGGAGTTAGTACTGGGTTTTTTGAGGAGTTGGTTTGAACTCAGGACCTCAAGTTTTCTAGGCAAATGTTGTACCACTTGAAATGCCTCCAGCTTTTTTTTTTGCTTTCTTAGTTATTTGTTCAGATGGAATCCAGTGCTTTTTTTTTTTTTAAGCTTGGGGTCAACCTGACACCATGATTATCTCTTTCATATCACTGAGATTAGAAATCTGAGCCACCACTCCCAGCTTATTTGCTAACATGGGACCTCACTGACTTTGCTCTTGCTGGTCCTGAGTCACAGTCCTCTTATCTCTACCTCCCGAGTAGCTGGGGCTCTAGGTGTGAACTACTAACGTGACCTGGGTACATTTTTTGTTGTTGTTGTTTTTGGTTCGGTCGTGTGGCTTGGACTCTAGGCCTGGATGCTCGTTGTCCCTGAGCTCTTCAGCTCAAGGCTACTGCCCTACCCCTTGAACCACAGCACCACTTCCTGTTTTCTAGAAGTTAGTTGGAGATAAGAGTCTCGGGTCCTTTTGTGCCTGGGCTGGCTTTGAGCCGAGATCCTCAGATCTCAGCCTCTTGAGTAGCTAGGATTTCAGGTGTGAGCCACCGTGCCCAGCTCTGCATACATTTTTTTTTAAATTAGAAATTTCATGAAGGAAATATTGCTCTAGTGGATTATGACTTTATAACCTTTTCTTATGAATTTTGTCCAATTTTTATTCTTGTAGTACCAGCAATAGATAATTATATAACCTAAGTACACAAAGTACAATTTACTTTTTATTTTATTTTTATTGTTATTGCAATGGTGATATACAGAGGAGTTGCCGTTATTTAAGTCATATAAATAGTTATATAAATAGTACATTTCTCCTTTTTTTGCAGTCCTGGGGCTTGAACTCAGGGCCTGGGCACTGTCCTTGAGCTTTCTCAAGGTTAGTGCTCTACTACTTGAGCCACAGTACCATTTTCAGGCTTTTTGGGGTATGTGGTACCAAGGAATCAAACCCAGGTCTTCCTGCATGCTACGCAAGCACTTTACTACTAGGCCACACTCCTGGCACAGCATTTCTTTTTTTTTTAATTAAAAGATTTTATTAACACTGAATTGTTTACATCATATTTCAAGTGTCATATTTAACAAACAAGTATTCAAGAATGGATTCTCCATAGGCAATCACTGGCCCTACATGTTTTTTGAACATTATCCCTCATTTTCTCTCAGTTTTTTTCCCTCCTGATCTCTCCCCTACAAGTTGAATAGTTCATTTTTAACACAGTGTCTAGTGCATATCACTGCTGCATTTATTCATCTTTATTCCACCATTTCTGTGTCCCCTTCACTGTCCCCAAACAGATAAACTTAATAAACAAGACGGAAGATACACAAACCCAAAACAGCAACAAAGGAGGAAAAAAAAAAAGCAAAAAACCAAACAAACAAAACCCCTCTTGCTTCCATTTCTTGGAGTTCATTTTGACACACATCATTTTACAGCTATTGAGCCTTTGTGATCCTCTCCTAAAAACATCTTCCTTGGTTCTCACTGTGTGAATGTCTAGAGTCCTGTATAACTTATCATGTCCAAGTGTAATTTTTTGTCTTTTACCATCCAAGGTGTTTCCTTGAATATTACCACAAATGAGGGAAATTGTTTTGTATTTAAACGTCAGTTCTTTTGCATAGAAATAGAGCCAAAACCAACATCAACAATGGCTCAGCACCCAGTCCCTTTCAGAACAGTCAGTATTCTGTGGTGGTCTCTGGTCTTCACTCTCTGATCTTCTGTCTCTTAGGCAGCGCTCATGAATACAGCTCCTGTCCTGATGATGCCATCTTCCAAAGCTTGGCCCGTGCATACTCTTCCTTCAACCCCGCCATGTCTGACCCCAATCGGCAGCCCTGCCGCAAGAATGATGATGACAGTAGCTTTATCGACGGGACCACCAATGGTGGTGCCTGGTACAGCGTCCCTGGGGGTGAGTTTCTGTCCTGGTGGTGAGTTTCTGTCCTGGTGGCTTCCTCAGCATTCCCATTGGATTTTCACTTAAGGAATCTTTATGGTCTTCTGCCTTTAGGAAATAGACCTAATTTCCATTTCCTCCATGTAAGCTCATTTTTACGTTGTTAAAAGCATAGTTTATTGGTGTAAGTTAGTAAGGAAATTCAATGGGATATTTCCATATATGCATCTCAGGTACTCTGATCAAACTCACTGTCTCTTTCCTCTTGACTCACTTAACGTTAATTTTCGGCATAAATAAATACCACATGTAATTTTGGTTTTGTTGATTAAAAAATTGAGAAGTGCGGGTGCTGCTGGCTCATGACTAAAATCATAACTACTCAGGAGGCTGAGATCTGAGCTCACAGTTAAGAGCCTTCCCCAGGTAAGCCATGAGACTACTATTTTTTTGTTGTTGTTGTTGGTTGTGGGGCTTTTGTGTGTCTGTGTGTCTATCTATCTGTCCATCCATCTAATTATCTATCTAACCATCCATCTCTCTTATCTATCTAATCATCTATCTATCTATCTATCTATCTATCTATCTATCTATCCATCCATCCTCTATCTACCTATATATGCTATCTACCTACCTATCTATCTATCCATCCTATTTTGGTACCAGTTCTGGGCCCTATTCAAGGCTAGTGCTCTACCATTTATGCCACAGCTCCACTTTCAGCTGTTTTTTTGGTAGTTAAATGGAGATTAACTACCTCTAGTCTATACAATATGAAGTAATAATCTACCTTACTAAAATACTAATGGTTATATTACAACAGCACCTTCTACTGATGTGAATCAGGTTCAGGTTTAAGTTGTTCCAGAAACAGAATCTACTTCCTGATGCAATTTGAAGCTTTTTTTCCTTCTCTTTTCATGTAGTCCTAAGACTGGAACTGTTCTGGAGGTTAATGTTCTGCCACCTGAGCCACAGCATTTTGTGGTTAATTGGAGATAAGAGTCTTATGGACTTTCCTTCCCAGGCTGACTTTGAACTGTGACCCTTAGATGTCAGCCTCCCGAGTAGCTAGGATTACAGGTGTGAGCCACCAGTGCCCAGCTGGAAGCACTTTTTAATTAACATTATATCATCACATGGTAGGTACTCAGTGATTATTGAGCTGATATAAAATATTATGCCATATGACTCTAACTTCTTCCCAGATGAGAAAGCAGGCTTAGAGGGATGTGCATTAATCCCTCAAATAGGTCAAACTTGTGGTAAAGTCTCTCAGTCTCTTTTCCGATCCCAACCTGGTAGGTAATTTCCCTGTGGTTTCCCCCAGGTCCAGCCATGCTGTGTCTTTCACTTAGGCTTTCAGTTCAGCAGAATGGCCTGGTTGAGTCTTGGTGACTCTTGGCAATCATTGACTCTCCATTGGGTGTTTTGGCAGGAATGCAGGACTTCAACTACCTGAGCAGCAACTGTTTTGAGATCACTGTGGAGCTTAGCTGTGAAAAGTTCCCTCCCGAAGAGACGCTGAAGAGCTACTGGGAGAATAACAAGAACTCCCTCATCAGCTACATTGAGCAGGTCAGCATTGCGACCCACAGCAAAGGACGACCACAGGAGCAGCGGAACCTGCTGCATGACAAGTCCTCTAGAGGAGTCCTGTTCAGTGCCAACTGTCTGAGCCTAGATAAAGATGTGATACTTGTAGTGGTTCTTTTAGGCTTCTTTTTGTTGTTGTTGTTGGTCATGGGGCTTGAACTCAGGGCCTGGGTGCTAAACCTGACTTTTTCTGCTCAAGGCCAGCACTCCACCACTTTGGGCCACCATTTCCATTCCCAGTATTTAGGTGGTTCAGTGGAGAGAAGAGTCGCACAGACTTTTATGCCCAGGGTGGCTTTGAGCCACAATCCTCAGCCTCCTGAGGAGCTAGGATTACAGCTGTGAGCCACCAGTGCCTGGCATAGGCTTTCGTTTGTGGTAGTTTGTGGTCTATGACTTTTCACTGTGCAGAAATGAGGTAGATCTTCTTTCATATATACAATAGATTAATATTTTAATAATATGTACTATATATTCATATATATTATGCTATGTTAACATTGTGTATAATTATATATTATAGTATACAATGTAATTTTATAACATGTATAAAATATATAATATATATTATAATCTACAACTATACATTATATAATACATATTATATTATATTATGTATTTTGTATATAATATTATAATATAATATATGATATGTATTATATAGCTGGGTGACTGTGGCTCATGCCTGTACTCCCAGCTACGCAGGCTGAGATCTGAGGATTGTGGTTTGAAGCCAGGAAGATGGGGTATCATTAGCATGTTCTCCACTTACAGGTCAGAGAATGCCTCTTTAACACATTGCTTTTCATTTTGTAAACAAAAGATTGTTGATGGCCTCTTTATTCTTGAGAGCAAATACAGAACAAACCAGAAGCAACACAAGCTTGTGCAATCAGGGAGAGGAGAGTGGTTGTCCTCTTTATGGTAGAGAGTGGGCATGCATCCTTTCAGCTGGATGGAAACATCAGAGGCGAGAAAATGATGATTGCTGCTCAGAAATGCACTTCAGTATCTTGTTGTGGACTCCAAACAGGGCATGCACGGTCAGAAGACACCTTCTCATTTGTTTGTGCAAGAAAAAGGCTGAGTAAAGAGTTTGCCAGCAGCTGGGACTTTGGCCTAGTGGTAGAGTGCTTGCCTAGCATGCATGAAGACCTGGGTTTGATTCCTATGTATCACATACATAGAAAAAGATGGAAGTGGTGCTGTGGCTCAAGTGGTAGATTGCTAGCCTTGAGAAAGCCCAAGGACAGTGCTCAGACCCTGAGTTCAAGTCCCAGAATTGCCCCCCTCAAAAGTTCACTATTCATTTGAGCATAGATTGATTCTTACGGGGTGGGGCGGTGTCTGTGGCATCTTACTGTGAACTAAGGAGTCGCTTACCTGCAACATTCTTAGCCATTACGGATATGAATGTCTTATGCTTCACAGATACATCGAGGAGTAAAAGGGTTCGTCCGAGACCTTCAAGGTAATCCCATTGCCAATGCAACCATCTCAGTGGAAGGAATAGATCATGACGTCACATCAGGTGGGTGTTCTACCGTGACACACGAACACAGCTGTGCACAATTGTCACAGTAATAACTCCTACCTCCTGCTAAGCCAAAAGCCTGCTAGCCGTTGGCCCTGTCTCCAACTCAGCTTTGATGTAGGCTTAGTGGTTCACAGGAGCAGGTCAGGCAGTGGAGCTCAGGGTGGCTGCTGCTTGTAGAAGGACAGCAGGTGGCGCCCTTTCCCCTTGCCAGGCAGCATGGGTGCATTGTAGTTGTTCAGGCGCAGGCAGGACTCAACTGCATCCCTTGGGGTTCTCATACATTTCCTTCTGTAGAGAGAGAGGGAGAGAGGGAGAGAGGGAGGGAGAGAGAGAGAGTGTGTGTATGTATGTAGTGTATGTATATATGAACATATATACATAAGAGTTGTTAATACTTCTCGATTCAAGTGTTCAGGGGAATCTGGATGCTACGAGGCACAAGCTATGATAGTCAGTTCTTTTTAGACATAAAGGGTCCCTTTTCAGTTTGAGGACTATGATATATTTTCCTGGAAAGACTATTTTCTCCTGTTAAACATCTCTCCAGCTCATTTCAGCTTCACTGTCCCTCAGTCAGAGGTGTCTTTCACCATTAATAACAACAGCAATATTTCCCTTGCCATGAACTTTTTTTTTTTTTCCGCCAGTCCTGGGCTTGAGCTCAGGGCCTGAGCACTGTCCTTGGACTTTCTCTAGGCTAGAGCTCTACCACTTGAGCCTCAGCACCACTTCCGGCTTTTTTCTATGTATGTGGTACCAAGGAATCGAACCCTGGTCTCCATGCATGCTAGGCAAGCACTTTAACCACTAGGCCAAACTCCCGGCCCGCCATGAACTTTTTATAGTATCCCTAGACCTTACAATTAATTAACCAGTTAACGCTTAAATTTATTTTCTGAAATGATAATGCCCTATGTCATTATTGCTTTCTATCATATTTGTAGCTTTCAAAAAGTTTTTTTTTTTTTGTTTGTTTCTGCTAGTTCTGAGCTTGGGCTTAGGGCCTGAGCACTGTTCTTGGGTTTTCTCAAGGCTCTACTATTTGAGCCACAGCACAACTTCTGGCTTTTTTCTTTTGGCGGGGTCATGGGGCTTGAACTCTGGCCTGGGCTCTTCAGCTCAAGGGTACTGCCCTGCCCTTGAGCCATAGCTCCACTTTCCATTTTCTGGTGATTAACTGGAGATGAGTCTTATGGCTTTGTATTTCCTGGGCTGGCTTTGAACCAATATCCTCAGATCTCAGCCTCCTGAGTAGTTAGGATTACAGGCGTGAGCCACCATGCCCAGCTTTGCCTTTTTTCCATGTATGTGGTACTGAGGAATCGAGCCCCGGGCCTAGTGCATGCTAGGCAAGCTCTCTACCACTGAAAGCATGGCAGAATCTGTTTCAGTGGAGTTAGTGGTTAGAGCTCAAGGAGATTCATAGGACTGTGGCCCCTAAAATTTTTTTAACAAGTTGCTTTCTAATACTCCATTCATTCACTTGTCCAACAAATATTTAACATCTCCCTAAGATCCGACATGTCTTCCAGCAGGCATTCTGGGATCTATGCCAAGATAATACTCTCCTTAGCAGGAGGTCCCTTGTGCCACAAGAAACCTATTTTCTGTTAGTCCTAGTGTGCCATATAAATAACCTGTCCTTTGTATTCCATCATGTGAGAAATGGGAGGGAAATCTAAGCTAAGGAATAACAAAGTAGAAAGGAATGAAATTGGAGGCCCAGGCTCTAGGCCACTACAACTTTCTGAGGGCAATAAGAAGAATGAACATGGAGGTAACAAGAAGAAACTAGCCTGGGGTTGGATGTGGCTCAGGTTTTACAGTGCCAGCCAGTGATTGAAAGTATGGAGCTGTGGCTCAAATGGTAGAGCTCGGGCCTTGAGTGAGAGTGAGAGCATAAAGCTCGGAGTAAAAGGCTCAGAACTGGCATAAAAAGAAAGAAAAGGAGAAGAAAAAGGAAGACAGTCAAGTCTAAAGTAGAAAGGAAGTGGTAGAGCAGCAGCCTTGAGCTGAAGAGCTCCAGGACAATGCTCAGGTCTAGAGTTCAAGCCCCAAAGACCGACAAAAAAAAAAAAAGTAGAAAAGAAATGATGTGTTCTGTCCAGGAGGGCTGGAGGTGTTTTCAGGGGGAGGGAGCGATAAAAAGTGTGTCAAGAAGGTGACTCTGTGGGCCTGGGAGCATAGCCTAGTGGTAGAGTACTCGCCTAGTATCCACAACACCCTAGGTTCAATTCCCTAGAACCACAAACTCAGAAAAAGCCAGAAGTGGTGATGTAACTCAAGTGGCAGAGCACTAGCCTTGAGCAAAAGTGTCCAAGGACAGTGCCCAGGCCCTGAGGTCAAGCCCCAGGACTGGAAAAAAAAGAAGGTGACCTTGTGAATCAATCCTCAGATTTGGCAGCATGGAGGATCTTGGCAAAATCTGTTTCAGTGGAGTAAGTGGTTGGAGCCCAAGGGGGTTCATAGGAAGATGGCCATTGGGGAGAGAGAAAATGGACAGATCTTTCCAGAATGTTTTCTGTGGCACACAGAGCTAGCTGAAGAGAGAGGGAAGACTTCCCTACTTGCACAGTGAAATACAAGGTGATGTACCAAGTGAGAGCGGGGTGATAAGGAGGAGGAGGTGTGTTTGCTCGGAAATCCTTGCTGCTCAGAGTCTCATGCCACCTGTTCTCAATTCAGAGTGCTCCACGTTTGTTATCCAAGGCAGGGGGTGGGGGGTTCCGAGTGTGAGGACACAGGAAGAAAGCAGAGGAGGTAAAGGTCTAAGCATGAGGCATCGTGGGAAGGAAACTGGGGGTCAGGGGAGAAAAAGGCTGAATCACAGCTCTGCTTAAGAATTCTCTGAAGATACAGCTTCTAGAAAGTACCCTGGATGCATGTATTCTGGGTCTTGAGAAGTCTATATGAGACATTGATCTAGATTTTTTTTTTTTTGCCAGTCCTGGTGCTTGAACCCAGGGCTTGAGCACTGTCCTTGGGCTTTCTCAGCACTAGCATACTCTACCACTGGACCCACAGCACCACTTCTGTTTTTTTCTGTGTATGTGGTACCGAGGAATCGGACCCAGGGCTTTGTGCATGCTAGGCGAGCAAGCACTGTAACACTAGGCCACACTCCCGGCTCTTGCTGTAGATTCTTACACCATCAGATCTTCACCTGCTAAGAATGCCCAGGTGTTTTGATCCTGCTGCATCTTTTTACCTGTGTTTTTCCCTGGCATGATTAGAAGATTGATGGTTCTAGCAGGTTTAGTAAACATTTAGCATTCATTTCCATCAACTAGCTCTAAGAAATGTGGTCTGGAGAGAAAGCTTCATATTCTTTTTCAGAGAATGTCATTTAATTTTTTCCCCTACAGATGTACTGTAAAAGTAGAGACTCAAGGACATGGGACTGATTGAACTTGTGCCTCTGTTTCTCCTTTGATTTGGGCAGGCCACAGAAGGAAAGTGGGCATTGGTGGGGAGGGAGGTCATGTGTAATTCAAAGCTCTTTGTCTACAGATTCATCCATGGCATTGACAATAGCAGCATAGTATAACTGTGTACCTGGCCCATTCTTCCATGTACTCAGCCCTCCGAGCCGATGGGATCTCATGCACTCTTCACAGCTTTTCTAGTGGACGTCCCTTAGATGGCATGTTTGATACATTGTGCTTGCCTGTGTGTTGAAGTTCTGTTGTTTGTTATCTTATAGCCAAGGATGGTGATTACTGGAGATTGCTTGTACCTGGAAACTACAAACTTACGGCCTCGGCTCCGGGCTATCTGGCAACAACAAAGAAAGTGGCAGTTCCTTATAACCCTGCAGTTGGGGTAAGTAACCAGGATAGCTAAGGTTGAGTCATCAGACTCAACCTAATAATAATTCAGCACTTACCATTGTCCAAGAATATTTAAATAACTTCTATGTGATCATCCTAATTACCCTGTCAAATAGATACTGTCATTACCTGCACTTGGGTAGAAACCTGAGAGGCCTAAAATGTTTAGAGGCTTACCTCAAATCACCCAAGGTCTCATTAGGGTGATGTAATTCATGTGGCATATATATTATAATCAGGAAGTCCATGTGGGCAAATGAAACCCAGAGACAAGTCACATCAAGGACAGGTGGTAAAGGGGTCAGCTATTTTGTTCTCTTGTCTTTCTAACCCGACATAGCCCCAGGCAAGAATGATCACCTTCCAGAATAACCAGGGGTCCAGTAGTCCCAGGCAAGGAGTCTTTAGCCCCATGTGGAATGGGGTCTCAGGAGGACCAGGATGGGCACACATTAGATCAGCTCTTTAACACGACTGTGTGGCTTCTCTTGGACATGATGAGGTGCTTGATGAAGCAGGATTGGATTAGGTGTCTATCAGACTCAGACAAATTCATGGTTCTGGAAATCAGAATCTATGTATTGGGGCACCAGCATACCAGCTCATCTACACTGGCCCTCCATTAGGACAGAGCTAAAGGCTGACAAGAAGATCTCATTAGACTTCAGAGGCAGAAAATGAATTACAAGCTGGGTGCTGGTGGCTCACACCTGTAATCCCAGCTACTCAGGAAGCAGAGATCTGAGGATCATGATTTGAAGCCAGCCTTGGCAGGAAGGTCCCTTGGACTCTTAATCTTCAATTAACCAGTAAAAAAAAAAACAAAAACAACAACAACAACAAAAAAAACCCAGAGGTGCAGCTACGGCTCAAGTGGTAGAGTGCTATCCTCGAATGAAAAAAGCTAAGCAAACATGTAAGGCCCTGAGTTCAAGTACTAGTACAACCCCCCCCCCCCAAAAGAAACAGAATTATAAGTTATACCTTTTTGTGGGAGGAAGAGGCCAGAGCAACAGATTTTGTAGAACACTGTCTTTAACGCCATTATTAGTTCAAAGTACATTTCAGATATGAAGGCTTTTGATATTTTCCTCTGAATGTATATTTTGTTTAATGCAAGAGATTTGTTGATCTATTTTAATTTCATCAAGTTAGGCTGGATTGAGCTCATTACATTACCTATAAAGCTTCTCTTATTTTTATATTTTTTATACAGTTTGATAGCAATATGTTATCAATTTTCTCCTTCAGGTTGATTTTGAATTGGAGTCATTTTCTGAAAGGAAAGAAGAGGAGAAGGAAGAGTTGATGGAATGGTGGAAAATGATGTCAGAAACTTTAAATTTTTAAAGAAGCTCTTAATTAGCTACTTTTAATCTCCCATCTATCTCACGTAGTATGATGTAATGTGACCACTTTATTTTAGATTTTGTGCAGTTCATATTTAACATTGATTTATTTTTTGATCATTAAATATTAATCAACAGTACTTAAATAGACTCTTAAGTAGACAGATAAGAACTTGATCTATTTTATTCTTCTGCAGAACATTCATTTTTTGCTACACAAAGGACTGTAGAAAAGACTTAAGTAGTTTTGGCAATTTAATGTGCTATTCCAAGTGTCATTTCCAATGCCAATTGGAATTATGAGTCGTTCTAGCTTTAAAAATGGATTAGTGAAGTTCTTTTCATGTCCCTTGGGTCAAGGTTACATAACAAATGCCACTGAAAATCAACAGCTCCAGCTTGAAGGGATGAATGCTCTCCTGCAAGAATTAAATAGTTCAGTCTCTGGCCATTTGTCTCTTGTGCTGACGAGCTATGTAAGCATGTTCCTGTTACTGCACTGCTGATGGGAAGAAAATGTCCACGTGTAACAAGAGATTTTATGAAAAGGATGGAAGCTGACTTCGTGCTCGTAATTCTAAGGGCAATATTGTTATTACTATTTAGCCTGTTAGTGCTACTTCAGAGTGTAGGGCTTCTTCATATAGGCTGGCCTAGAACTGCATTCTGAATTAATAAAGGTTTAAAAAATATCCCTGGTGTCCATCGTAATTCTCTATGGTATTTGGTTGAAAATTATGGTTTTATGATTATGGTGGGTGAAGGTTCTACCAGTGTTGCATTGGTGATGGTTTCTAATGGAGCCCGAGGCAAAGGGCTGTGGTTGGAGTAACCCATAAGGCTTTTTGTTTTGTTTTGGTCAGCAGGCCTGGGGGTGTGATACATTACTTCTGCTCACACCCCTTTATGTAGAATTGTGTTCTGTCATCACAGTAACTGCAAGGGAGTCTGGGAAATGTAGTCTAGCAGTGCATCTAGACAGGTGAGGAGCATGCGGGCTGGGGCCAACATCCTGCAGTCTCTGTGGATTGGGGAACGAATGTGTGTGGAGTGGAGAAACGTGAGGGGGGAGTGGATCCTCTGTGTAGACAGGGAAGAGGGCTAGAAGGACTCAGAACATCAACACATTTAACACATTTCTTTTGTGTGTGTGTGTGGGGGGGTTATGAGGCCACTCTGGGCCTGGGTGCTGTCACTGAGTTCTTCAGCTCAAGGCTGTGGCCCTATACCTGGAGCCCCATTTCCCATTTTCTAGTGGTTAATTGGAGAGTCTCACATTCTTTAGTGCCCAGGGTGGTGTTGAACCGTGATCCTCAGATCTCAGCCTCCTGAGTAGCTGGAATTACAGGCATGAGTCACCGAGCCGGGATCAGCACATGATTTTGACGAAAAGAGACACAGCCTAATGTATGTTTCCAAGATGCTTCACTCACTCAGGACCTGGGCTGACAAAGTTCACCTGCACCAGCTGGAATGTGGGGCATCTTCAAGCCCCCAAAGTCACTGTGGAGGGAAGGAGGGACCTGCTATCTAAGTAAGAGTGAGTTTTTGCTGCCTTCGTTGGGGGAACGTTTCAGCTCCACTCATAGTTCCCTGGTCAGAGTGAGTCACATGAACTAGCCATTGGACACAGCAAGTAGAACCTATGTCCCTTCCATCCAGACCAGAGTAGCCACTGAGGGAGGAGTTTGCCCATGACTGGGTCTTGTGACCACTTGCCACGATATGTGGTTCCAAGCTTCCTGCTGTCCTGGTCATATTCTTCATTCACAGCTGGCACTCCACTGCTGGACCTGCAGCTCCTCCTGCCCAGATTCTCCCACATGTTCCAATGTTCCTTAATGAAAAGTCCCACTAAGTGCTGTTAGGGGGAGGGGGGATTTACACTCTCTGGTTTTCGGTTATCAAGTAAGAGGAGCCCAGCTGGCTCCATTCCAACCCTCCCTTCCTCCTTCCTGCAGAGAAGCGGATGGCCCAATAGCTAGGTAACGCTCCCAGGTGGAACAAATGTACCAAAGGCCTAGAAACTTCCTGGTTTCTCTCAGAGGCGTCTCCCAGACCACGGTAGGCTGTGGGTGTGTGTTGGGGTTGAGGAGGGGGTTGCTGGGCACAGATCACTTGGCCACAGATTTACCATCCCTTCTACCAGTGATTTTTCAATAATAAAGCTAACTTTATTATTATTTGCTTAGTTTTGGCTGGTCCTGGGGCTTGAACTCTGGGCTTGGGTGCTGTTCCTGAACTTCTTTGCTCAAAGCCAGCATTTTACCACGTGAGTCACAGCACCTCTTCTGCCTTTTTCTGAGTAGTTGATTGGAGATCAGGAGTCTCCTGGACTTTCCTGCCCAGACTGGCTTCGAACCACAACCCACAGATCTCAACCTCCTGAGTAGAAATGGATAATTTCATCTCCATCTATTTTCTTCCAACTGGTTTCATTTTCAAACTTATCCTGACCCAGGAATGGTAGAAATAGATACTCTATGTTGAGTTCCTAAAAAGAAGGTATTTGACTTTAATGCATATTTAGATGTGGCTTTTTTCTTCTATTTTGGCTAACGTGCACTGAGATCACCACCTCTGTCATTTGAGTTCTGTACTTGTTTTTACTCGAGCCGAGCTGGCATGGTGTTTTGATTTTTCTGGAAGCATATCACATTGCTCTTTCATATGAATTCAGGAAAACTCTGGATTGTCAATTTTGGTTTGAATGGAAGGAGGAATGTTGAACAAATGGCAGCCCTGGTAATCTCAGCCATGAGGAAAATGAATATGCAATTTGTGGGTAGGGGCTGGAGGGAGAAACTGAAAGAAGGGATGGCATTGGCAAAAAAGAAATGTACTTACTATCTGACTTATGAGATGGTAGCCCCTCTATACAACACACTAATAATAAGGATATAATTATATTCAAAACTAAATAAAAACATAAAGAGTTCTGGTTTGGGCCAGGGGCCAGTGGCTCCCACTGGTACTTAGAAAGTACCAGCTACTTCCTAGCTCCTTAGGAAGTTGAGATCTGAGGATCGCCACTGCAAACTAGTGAGAGAAAAACAGCTGTGACATTCTTAGCTCCAATTAAGCACCAAAAAGGTAGAAGTGAAGGTATGGATCAAGTGGTAGATCACTATGCGGGAAAAAAGCTAAATACACTGCAAGGCTCTGAGTTCAAGTTCCATTATTGGTGCGTACTCACACACACACACACACACACACACACAATGAGTTTTTATTTCAAGCAAGGAAAGTGAAGATGTGAACTTGATTGAACAGCGTAGTGAAATTGTCTTAGGAAACAAATTTCAGAAAGGGACAGGCCTGCACAGTTGATTTGAATTAAACAGCACATCTTGCATTTTTTAAAAAATTTCCTCATGGACAATGAAAACCAGACCCATGGCTCTGGAAGGAACAGCTAACCTTACTTCACTCATATTTTGATTTCCAGTTCTTCACATTCACAAAGATAAACAGTATTTGCAGAAAGGGACCTCTGAACTTTCCTATTCACATTGTATTTATCCAGACAACCCCTGAAATCTTTCCATGATTTGGTGTTGCGGAAGGTTAAAGAAACCCTTGTCTGTTCCAATGAGCGACTCAACTTTGCTCTGCAAAATTCTCAGGAGCATTGTCTTTTGTGGTTATGGCTGGATGGTGTTTGATGTTTCTGCCTCAAAAATGTCAAGACAGGATCGACTCAGGCTTTGATTCCCCATCTTATAAATATACTGCATCCTGGTTTTGTTATTTTTAAACAAATATCATCCTAGGTACATATAAATGCTCAGATTGTTTTCTCTGCCTTCACCCTTTCCTCTCTTAACCGCCCCCCTTGTTTCCCTCCCTCTCCCTTCCTTCCTTCCCCTTCCATGTAGATAAATCAACTCAACCATGAATTGAGTAGTCTATGTAACACTAGTGTATGTGATTATTTTTGCTCATTGTGAAGTTCCCTGGTGTATTTAACACCAGATTGTTTTTTTGAAAGATTTTATTAACACTGATTTTTATATATTTCAAATATCATGTTTAACAAACAAGAATTCAAGAAGGGAATCTCTATATGCAATCACTGGCACATAGATTTTAGAACATAATTAAGATTAAGCTGAGAGTTTGTATGTCATAGATGCGTATCGATCTATATAACATTATGTCTACAGGGTATATATCCCATTTTTATGTCTATGTCTTGTATTTCTAAGACCATGTCCATAACCTTGGATACCTGAATATTGAGTCATTGTTCTTGTACTGTTTGGATCTAATACCCACATATCAAGGAGACCAGGTGCCTTTTGTTTCTTTGGTCTTGACTTGTCTCATTCAACGTGATTCGTTCTAGTTTCATCCACTTCCCAGTGAATGCCGTTATTTGTTCTTGTCAGGTGGCTATGTAGAATTCCATTGTATATATGTACCATTTTTTGCATCCATTCATCTGCAGTAGGGCATCTGGGTTGTTTCCATCCTTTGGCTATTATGAATAGTGTGGAGATGAACATGGCTGAGCAGGTGTCCTTATCATATCCTGGATTATGATGCTCAGGGTAGATGCCTGAGAGTGGTATGTCAGGATCATATGGAAGGTCTATTTTTAGTTTTTTGAGAAACCTCCACACTGCTTTCCAGAGTGGCTGAACTTGTTTACACCACCAGCAGTGCAGTAGGGTTCCTTTTTCTCCACAACCCTGCCAGCATTTGTCATTGCCTGAGTTCAGAATCTTGGCCATTCTAATTGGGGTAAGGTGGTATCTTAGGGTTGTTTTTATTTGCATTTCCTTTATGACCATGGATGATGAGCATTTTCTCTTTTTTTTTTTTTGCCACTTTGATAAGTGTCTCTTTAGTTCCCTTTGCCCATTTAGTGATTGTAAAAGCAGATTGTTTTCATTCAGGTTCTCAGCATGACCCCAGCTGACGTTGAGCATGTCTGTAACCATCGTTGTAATATTGGAAGTTATTAGATTTTGTTTTTCATTATGTCAGGGATCACAAGGATGGAAGGTTGGCAGGATTCTAGAGTTACTTTAGATTCAAGGTATGGTAGGTCTTCCATATTCCGTCCACTCTTCCCCTCCCCGCCTTCCCTTTCAGACTGAAAGTACTGAAGTACTAGGTGCGCCCTGTGTTCTGGTCCTCAGCCAGCATCACACAGCCCTTTTTGTCACCTTGGCTGTGGTGACAGAGAAAGAGGGAGGAAGGGCGGTGACAAGTGCCTCAGTCCCGCAGGCACTGCAATGTGGCTCTGAGACCCCCTTGCCACACTGCAAGGTGACAAAGGGGTGCAGTGTTTGTATGAAACTGAGGAATGTTTGACCAATTCAGAGTTCAAATCCTCATTCACCTCACATAGCTGACAGATGGCAGAGCAGGAGGAAAGGCCGTGTCTATTGGACCTTGAGCCCATCCTGGCTCCACGTTTTATCTTCTCTAGTATAACCTAGAAATACCTTCCTTCTTCTTGATTAAATAGACCTTTGTTTTCCACTTGGTTGGCTACTTCACAGATGCTCTACTCTGGGTTTTCAGGAAAACAGTGCTTACAACCCTTTCTAAAACATAGGTTGCATAATACTGTGCATTTTGTAGTCTCTAATCTTGTGGAATAACTAAGAATCTAGCTAGGCCAGTCACGTTCTTGTGTGTGTGTGGGGGGGGTTGGTGTCTGGCACAGATGTTATACTTTATAAATATGATTCTAACGTTAGGATTTCCCATGATGTAGTCAATACCTTACCACAGAGCTGGGCAGTGGAGGAGAGAAAGGCCACACACCACATCTGTCTTCTCTCTCCTTTCCTTCCTGCCGAGGGGAGGGATTTCCCGGGAAGCTTCCTTGGGCAGGTTGTAGTGGCTGAAGTTCTGACTGTGTTAAAGCTATCGTCAGGACCAACCACTGCAGAGTGTTAGGTGATTAAGTTCAGTCATTGCAAAATGCCCTGAGAATTGGTGGTTTTAAACACAGAGCAAGGGCGATGAATGGGGAGTGTGCAGAAGGAAGTATGAGAGGCCCCCAAATCAGGGGAAATCTGATGCAATCAAGACTTGGGAATAAGAAAGGGATGCAGACCATTCACACAATGCCGAAGCGGGGAGGAGTTCTGTTCTAGACAGAAGTACCTGGTCACTGTGCAGTCCTGGGGGAAAGTTGGGAAGAAGGGTTCCTTGGTGTATGCATTAAGTAAATTAATACACACAGCGCTCTTAAAAAACTACCTAGCTTACAAGAAGTACTCAAAAAATGCAGTTATTAGCTGGGCATGGTGGCACAGGATCAAAGTTCAAAGCCAGCCTGGGGAAGGAAAGTCCATTGAGGCTCTTTAATGAGCCTTTGAGACTCTTCAACAGGTTAAAAGTACAGCATGCAAGCTCTCAGTTCAAGCCCAGGACTTGCACCAAAACAAAAAATGTTGCTGGAGTCACCTCTAAAATGAAAAAGCTAAAAGCAGTGGCTGAATTGAATGCTACACTACTTGTCTGGCAAGATCAAGGCCCAGAATGCAAGCCATTGTAGTGCCAAAAATAAATAAGATAAAGCATAATCAATTTATGCTTAAAATTTTGTGAAATTAGTGTCTGCTCTATATTGTTAAAAGCTGCTTGGGGGGTGAGAACTTGCCATTCTGTAATCCCCGCTATTCAAGATGGCAAGAAAATAGCCTTGACTTCAACCGGGACTCATATTTGTGTCGCCATGGTTTATCTGGCTCCGTGAATCGGCATCTGTGGGATCTGGGGTCTGATTAAGACTGTGGGTGGTACAGACTTCTTTGTTTGAAATCGGAAGAACACCCACTTCCTCCTGAATTAAATAGCCAGAGATGCCCTGACCCATGTAATTAGAATGAAACAGTGACAGCTGCATTTGCACCCTCAGTCATGCCTAACCACACGTGTGTTCTTTGTCAAGTGGAAGGGGTGAGGCCCCTTCTCCCTCACTCCTGTAATCCTTGCTAAGCAGGAGCCAAATACGTACAGATCGACTTAAAGGATCGGAGCTCTAATTTACGACTTGTCACTATGAGACGATTAGGGAAACACTTTCAGACATGGATGTGTATAAGGCCACAGAGGCACAAGCAACCAACAAGTGGAGTTCTATGAACTAGGATGTTTCTAGGAGGTATCTGCCCAGCAAAGAAAACAATCCCCAGCGAAGATGCAAATCCTCAAAATGGGAGAACATATGTGCAAAGTACCAATCTGATATGATATTAATATCCAGGACATGTATACAAGGAACAACTCAAACACTTCAATAATCCGATCAAAAATGCATGAATGACCAGAATAAACACATTCAGATAGCAAAAAAGATTTAAAATGGGCAACATAACATCATTAGGGAAATGCAAACCAAAGCCCCAACAAAATTTCATCCCAGTTACAATTGCTAAAATAAAAACAAAAAAAGCAAAACAACAACAACAACAACAAAAAACAAAAAACCAAACCCAAACCCTGCTAAGCCAGGTGCCAGTGGTTCACATCTGCAATCTCAGGACTCAGGAGGCTGACATCTGAGGATCGTAGTGCCAGCCTGGGCAGAAAAGCCTGTGAGAATCTTTATCTCCAATTAACCACCAGAAAACTGGAAGTTGAGCTATGTCTCAAAGTTGTAGAGCATTAGTCTGGAGCAAAGGGCTCCAACTCTGTTGGAGAAAATGTCAATTGTTCAGCCCTAATGAAAGACAGAGTGGAGGTTGTTTAAAAAACTGGAACAACTGGATTGGTTGATGCAGGACACATGTCTACATGTGTGTCTCGTCTGCATTTAGGTCTGTAAGATAAACTTGTTATGTCTAGGAACAGTGGTACTTATTCATTATCAAGTATATGTACAGGCTGGGGTTGATAACAGAACCCTCGGTGGATTCTGTCATGGAATCAGAGAAAGGACGGAAGAAGATTACCTCTTGTTTGAAAATTTTCTCTCTTAAATAGACATGCTTCTTCCCATTTTAGAATTCTTTCTATTATCTATGTATCATCTAACTATCATGTATGTATGTATGAACGTAACTATCTAATCTTTTTTTTGTCAGTACTGGAGCTTGTACCCAAGGCCTCTCGCTGTTGTTTGTCTTTTTTTTTGGCTTGGCCCTCTACAACTCGAGATACAACACAGCTCCACTTCTGGTTTTTGCTGGTTAATTAGAGATAAGAATCTCTAAGATTTATCTACCTTGGCTCACTTCATACTGTGACACTCAAATTGCAGTCTCTTGAGTGGCTGGGATTATAGGAATTAGAACCAACAACAGGTTTCTTTTCACTTTAAAGAATCCTATAAGAAGAGGGGCGTGGTGGCTCACACCTGTAATACTAGCTACTCAGGTGGCTGAGATCTGAGGATCAAGGTTCAAAACCAGCCTGGGCACAAAAGGACCTGAGACTCTTATTCCAATTAACCTCTAGAAAATGGGAGGTAGGGCTTGGCTCAAGAGTAGGGTGGTAGCCTTGAGCTGAAGAGCTCAGGGACAACACCCAGGTCCGGGGGTAGGGCAGTAGCCTTGAGCTGAAGAGCTCAGGGACAGTGCCTGCCCAGGCCGAATTCAAGCCTCATGACAACCCCCTTACCCCCAAAAAAGAACCCTATAAGAAAGCCTGATTCTTAGAAAAGTTGGCATAAGCCATCTTTAAACTTCCCTCCACAGAGGCATCTGAAATACTTTCCCTATTTATGTACTAGAATAGTGTTAAGAATGAATGGTTCTAGATGAAAACACTATACCAACACATATAAAATCAGGATGATGTACATTTTCATATACTTGAGGGGACCAAGGAATGGCAAAACAGTCAAGATGCTATTAGGGCAAGACTGTGTTTAATTTTTTGGGAAGAAAATTCCCTCCCAAGTAATTTTCTTTTTTCTTGCAGTGGGTTGTTTTGCTCAAAGACAGAAGTTGGTGTGTAACAGCATCCAAACAAGCAATAGAGAGAGCCGGCCCCTGTCTGTTTTGTGGTAACAAACAACCACAAATATTCCACATGGCAGAGAGACTGCATCATGCAACCTTGTAGTTTCAAAATATTATCATTTACATGGGCTAATGATATTTTTTGAATGTCAAAATTTGTTCTTGGCCTTGCAAGTCTGTTCTGATTTTTTTTTGCCAGTCCTGGGGCTTGAACTCAGGGCTTGAACATTGTCCCTGAGCTTCTTTTGCTCAAGGCTAGCACTCTATCACTTGAGCCACAGTGCCAGTTCCAGCTTATTCTGTGTCTGTGGCACTGAGAAACAGAACCCACCGCTTCCTGCATGCTACACAAGCACTCTATCTCTAAGTCACATTCCCAGCTCCTTTTCTTTTTCTTGAAAGGACATTGTGTAGGACCCTAGAGGAAGGCCAGAGGATGCTGGCAGCCAGAAGCTAAACTGTGTACAATGCCCATGTGAATGTCTCCCAACACCACTCCCCCACTGTTTTGCTGAAGCCAAAGGACTTCTGTCTCACTCTTCTGTTCTTTTCCCCCTTCTCCTCCTTCTGGATGGGCAGATTTGATGACCTCACGGGAAGTATTCAGCCTAGAAGGCGCTCAGCAAATGCTCACTGGTTAGTATGTCTCAGACCTGTTGTAGGCCTTGGCATTCTTTAAGCAAGGAAGTACTGGGTGGATGGAAGAAAGCATCATGGAAGCCTGTCAGGAAAGCCAACCGTGGCTCTATCTAACCCAAGGCCTAGAAGAAATTAGGAAGGGAGAGAATGAATTGAGGCTGGGGCCATCTGAGAGCAGGCGGGAAAGAAGACAAAGGCTCTCCTGTGCTTTCCCAGAGTTGGCATGGTGTGGTTTTCTTGCAATTTCCTTTTGAGACAACCGAAAATCATTTTCTCCAGCTGGCAGCTCTGTCCTCTGAGTCTTAGGATGAGCGCCACCTAGAGGGAAGTTGTTGAAAGAAGCCCAGGGGTGTGAAGATAAGGACAAAGGTGTTCTCACCAAGGTGAGGTTGAGAGGGTTCCGAATTGTTTTTCAAACAGCTAGAATTAGAGATTTTAGAGGCAGACGATGGCTCTTCATCAGGTTTCAGCCAGATGAGGGTTAGGCATCCAGAACCCACCCGGGACACTCTCTACCTTGACCTCTCACAGTCTAAAAAAGGCTTCCAGTGGCTTTGTTTTCATCCAGACTGAGTCACCAACAGCTGTCTCTGACTGGTTGTAAAGATCAGCTCTGGGCAGGGACGTTGTGGTGGGCAGGCCTGGGTTTAAATTCAGCCTCAACTGCTCACACACTTTTCAGAAGATTTTGTATTTCTCTTAAACTTAGATTCATAGCCTAAACACTTTCCTTACCTCAATGGTTATTATCTAAAGTACCCCCAAATCAATCCAAGTCTTTTCCTATGGGGTTGGAAATATGGCTCAGTTGGTAGATCACTAGCTAAAGATCGAAAGTGTCACATACTGAGTTTGAGTCCCTGGCTCAAAAAAAGGCCATAGGGAAACCAGTCTTCTGCCTTTCAAAAAGACCTATGATAAACTAGACACCCTTAAATATGTTTACAAAACCATGCAACTGGCTGACTTTGTATAGAATAACAGAAACATTTCTCAGACACATAGCTGGGTAGTGAAAAATCCAGAACTGTTCTGGCCAAACCAAGAGAAAACAAAAGAAAGGATTGAGATGACTTTGCCCCCACTTTTCTTCACAAAATAAAGAAATGGAGAACTGTCTGTCTTGGTAGTGATATTTGGCCATTTCGATGTAAATAAGGCTTCTATTTTGTGATTTGTTCCATTCCCCAAAGTGGATTTTGAGTTGGTTTTAGAATTTTTGCCCAAGTCCAGTGATTTATTCTTCCCAGAGAGCTGACAGAATCAGGTAATGTCGAAATCCCCCGACTAGCCAGGATTACAGGCCTGAGGCCCTGACTGGTGCCCAGAACACACACAACTTTTGAAAGACTTTAGAAATCTTTAGTAATATATTAAATGATGTAGATCTCAAAGATTGGTCAGTTGATAGCCAACATATATTTATTCAGAAGGAATGTTCTCAAGTTACTTTCGGCAAGTAGTCAGATCTGCATGGTTAGAAGGTTGAGAAGACAATGAAAGAATTAACAACACATGGCATATCTCTGTATAACACTGAGCATGTAACAGATCATTGAGCTAATTATTATGTCTTGTTTGTGTTTCCAAATCCACTCTCTTTTTCATGCTGTGGTCTACAGAGCTTCCTCATTTCTCATGTCCCCAGATTTTCTTTTCCTCCCTTTCTCACTCCCTCCCTCCCTTTCTTTTTTATTTTTTGGCGAAGTACTGGCGTTTGAACTCAAGACCTGGTGCTGTCCTTTTAGATTTAAAAATCATTATTATTGCTTTTTAACAATTCATTTAGAATTTTTCAAACTTTAATTTCCCATAGCATATTGGCAAACTTTTATCCACATGCTACTCTGTACTTTTTGGACAGTTTGGACAAATAGAACATATCGAAGCAAGAAATACATTACTAATTCCCAGTGTTCAAGAACTGTCCCTCAAAGCATTCCCTTCTCATTTTCCTACTCAAGGCTGGTAATGCTCTTCCACAGCTGTTTGCTGGTTAATTGGAGGTAAGAGTCTCATGGATTTTTCTGTATAGGCTGGCTTCGAACTGGGATCCTCAGATCTCAGCCTCCTGAGTAGTTGGGATTACAGACGTCAATCACTGGCTCCCAGCTGTCTTCAGATGTTTGAATGGCTGCTGCCTGTTGAAGACCATAGCAAGAGACTAGGGGTCTTGTGATGAGGTTTATTCCTTGCCTATTCCTCTTCCCTGGTGCAGTGGGCTGCTCTGTTCTTGTATCCAATCCTCCTTTTAGGTGGTTCTCAGTGTACTGCTTCCTTTCTAGGCTTCTCCTTTGCCCCTGGCTGAGGGCTCTGCGGTTGCTAGCCACAGTCTGTGCTATCTTCAATGGTTTCCACCAAACCCACTTAACCCACTCTCCTCTTAATTTTTATTTTTTATTCTTTACTATTTCCTCACCCAATTGTCTGTTCTCTGCCAGACCCTAGGCTGATACAATTCTAAACACAGCAATAGTTTGTTTAGAAATAAAGTCTGTGCCTGCCTCTTTAAATTACAGACAAAAAGCTCCGTTTCAAATTCCTATTTTTTCCTGTCTCTTCAGTGAGCAGATGCAATTTCTGACAGATTGGCTGTGGGCCACATCAGATGAAGAAATGCAGTCTCCTCGTGTTTAGTCTTGCATTGATTTTCATGAGGCAGCGGTGGTCTTGGTAGAAAACAGGTTCTCCTTTCAGGAACAGTTCACGTCTGCTCTGCATCTATCCCTTCTTTAAAAAACTTTTTAGTTTTGCTTCTGCCAACTCATTTACTCATTTTTTCAGCAGGCTATAGGTGAGGAAACCTGCCTTGTAACTTGGAACCACATTCAGCACTTACAAAAAACATGCATCAACATAGAAATAAGTTACATTTTGGGGCTGGCTCTTAACGAAATTACCTGGGCTCATTTAAGATGGCATTAAACAGAACCCCATGGAAGGTAATGTGTGGTTAGAGCTAGGGCTCTGGAGCTCCTCGAACAGTGCTTTTTGGGTTCCAGGATGGGATTACATATGACAACGTGAGCCTTTCCTACAGAATTGAAAGGGAAGGGGGCTGGAAGAAAGGTGCTGTGGAAGGAGAAAGAAAGAAGAGCGCACAGATGGGGCAGCAGAGTCTTGGTTGTGTACTCTCAGAACCTTCTGGAAATCTAGGTTAGATTCTAGGTTCTGGAAACCTTTCAGTGGTACCATTCTGTTCCTTCTCTTTCTGCCGTCTTTGGTTCACTTGGCTCTGGCATGGTAGTTGAGATGCTGGTCAGGGCCCAGTAGAAAAGAAGGAGCTGTCTGTCTGTGAAGATCCAAAGCAAATCCTTCCTTCCTTCCTTCCTTCCTTCCTTCCTTCCTTCCTTCCTTCCTTCCTTCCTTCCTTCCTTCCTTCCTGAGTGGCTTTGTAGCCATCTCACCAAGTGCACGAAAGAGGTAGGCAGCACTCACCTGGGCAGTTTATCCCAGAGAGGGAAACACAGGAGACGTAGGAGGCTCGCTCCAGGTCCATCAACAAAGAGTGGTGTGAGTTCTGTCAGGCTCAAGGGCAGTTTCATGGTCTTTCCTGCCTGTGCTGGTTCTGAACTTCTTCAGTTCTTTTGGAAAGCTCTAATAGATGAGGTGGCCTGTAGAAATCTGACACGTAGTTCTCACTGCTTTCAAAGCTCAGAAGTCCAAGATCAAGAAATTAGCATGAAAAGTATTTCTTTCAAATATTTAAGGCAATATGATCCTGAGTCTCCATCCTGACCTGATATAAAAATGTGTGTGTTAACTTGGCTTGCTGCCATTTCTGTGCTGGTTTGCCTTACCAAGCTTGTATGTCTGCAAACATATTTGCTAAGAGTGTCTGCTAAGAGTGTTCCATAATTAGACTATGTTTAGAAATCGAACTCTTATTTTCTCTCATTGACTATTCAGGTTTAGGCTCCTATGTTTCTACCTTATTAGGTAACTGATTACATATTATTCACAATCTACCTTTGACTCCCATCCTCTGCCTCTCATTAGTGTTTTGTCTTTTTTATTATATTTTATTGTCAGGGTAATGTATAGAGGGGTTACAGTTACCGTTGTATCTCATGTACATTCGCTAGAGTCTCCTGTTGGTTTATGTACATGTTTATGGGTTCTCCCTTCCTCACCCTAATGAGCTTGACCTTGTTCACTCTCTGTTTCAGATGCAATGGCTGCATTTTCATGTGGCTCCATAATAAGGTGATTAAAAATTGTATGAGGTGGAAAAAATAAAAAAGAGGCTAACATGCTTAGCGTTGGTGGCAGGCTGGCTTGGTTCCTTACAGCTAGTGCCTGCTGCGCCCTCTGGTGGTGGAGGGGGGTGACAGGATTTCTCTGGGTCTTTTATAACCACTGGGCTTGGACTTTGTAATCTACTGACTTTCTAGAGCTCCACTTCTCTTGCTGTCTGTCTGTCTGTCTGTCTGTCTGTCTGTCTGTCTGTCTGTCTGTCTGTCTATGCATGCATGCCTGTATCTATCTATGTATCTACATATGCATGCATGTATGTACACTATCTTTGTATCTATCAATCTACATATGCATGTCTGTATCATCTATCTATGTATCTATGTCTGCATGCATATATGTATGTACTATCTCCTATCTATCTATCTATCTATCTATCTATCTATCTATCTATCTATCTACCTATCTATATCAGCATAGGAATTTGGGGAGAACATAACCATTACAAATGATTCTCTTAGAGTTGATAAAAAGGCCATATCACTTTGACACAGCAATCATTTCTTCAGCAAGTGACAGGACTTGTCCCTTGAGGTATTTAGAAGTCCAACATTTTCTAGTATTCTCATTCTCATCAATATCATCTGACTAAGAAACACCTCCATTTCCTAATATATTGAAATTCAACAAACCAATTTTATTTTGTAACAACCGTATGATAATATATCAGGCAGGTATATTACCCCTAAGAGGAGAAAAGCTAAATGGCTTGGGGTGGGGGGGGGGAGAAGGAGTTCTTTGGCAATATTTGGGTCAGACACAGAAAATAGCCCATGTCGGTAGAAAACTGCAAGCCAGGCATGAGGGCACAGGCCTGTAATCTCAGAGGGCCAAGGCAGGAGGATCCTGAATTTGAGGACAGCCTGAGCTGTTGGGAGACCCTTTTGTGGAACAACGACAAAGTCAAAGTTTCTCTGGATTTTTAAGTTGCATTTTATTGTTGGGGTATGCATAGAGGGGTGAGAGTTGCATTTGTCAGGTGTGGGTACAATACTTCTTGACCACTGATTCCCTTGAATCTGGACTGTTTTGGCCTCATGAATTAAAGCTTAAAAATTCTAGAGTATGAATGGCTATGGCCAATTATTGATGGAAAGCTTAAGACTCAGAGAGGTTAAGAATTTGCTTTAGTCAAAAATTCAGTGTATATCCTACAGACTTAGGAAAGATGAGGGAAGGGGTGGCTAGGTGAGAATGCTGAAAGGGATGACATCGGTCGAGGCGCACTGGATTCGTAAACGACTGTGTGGACTGGCCATTCCCTTCTACAACTGCTGAGTGACAACGAAAATACATAAAAAAGAATTTGCTTGGTCTCAAAGAGAGGTCTGGGCCTTGCTTTGTGTTTCTAAAAGGCAAGCCAGTACCTTAGCCTAGGGAGGGGGTTAGCTCCAGACCTGACTCGTCACTCCAGAAAAATCAGTCATATGATTTCAGGTCTCAGGGTGAACCGAGAGCTGACTATAATTGCGGGGGCCATGAATGAATGAATGAATGAATTTTTCTTTCCTCATGGAGTCCCAGTAACAAGTATGTGCATGAAGACATGGGACAGCTGGTCTGGTGGGTGACCTTAGTGCGGGGGAGGTGACACGTCCTGAGGACAGTGGAAGCTTCCCATTTGGGAGGTTTATCCTACAGGAGTAGAACAGTCTCTCCACTGTGCTGAGTCTTTCTGATGACAGCAGATGAGGAGGAGGTTCTTGGGGGGGGGTCCCGAACTTGCAGCTGGATTCAGAAGTGGGGAGCAAAGTCGACAGTCTGGAGGACTGTGCCTGCCAACACTGTAGTTCGACTTAACTCCCAGGAAAAGAGCTGGCCGAGTCCTGGGGCGCGGACTGAGCCGAGGGAACACACACTGCTCCGATGGTCTGCTGTGCAGTGTCACACCAGGACTGGAGTGGAGTGACTGTGGACGGGACAAAGTACCAGGATGTCACCAGGAGGTGACGCAGCAGGATGGAGCTGGAGGGCCTGGTCAGTGGCATTGCTGGGTCAGGGTGGTGGCTCACAAGCTGTGACCTTCACCAAGGTGAACCTCAGCTCCAGTCAGCAGCGCTATGGACAGCACACGCAGCCGGCCGCTCTGGTGCCTCCTCTAGCTCTTAGCCTTGGACTCCAGCTTGGAAAAAGTCCTGTTTTCATAGGTGGTATGGCCTTTGCCAGCCCCGTGGAGAGAGATGGCTGCCAGGACCTTTCCCCATAGTCCTAAGTTATTTTCCACAGGCGAGCTCATAGTTCCAGGAAGGGGATCCAGCTGTGGTGACAGGGCGCTTGCCCTGAGGCTGATTGATGCAGCTGGATGTCGTCTTACTGGATGTTGCCTTACTGGATTCATTTTACTGGATGTCACCTTACTGGATGCCTTACTGGATGTCCTCTTACTGGATATCTTAGGAGCTGGTTGGATGAAGGGCCCCGGGGCTCTCAGGATGTGTGTCCAGTCATGCCCTGCTTTGCTCTACAAGGAGAAAGCACATATCATTTTAATCCCCCCTAAATCCCGCTGTAACATGAAGTGCCCCCCTCCTCCACCCTCACATCGTTATAAGTTATCAAGAGTCAGCTAGTCAATAGACTAGCTCTGTTAGAAGTGAGCATTTGAGTTAATTATTTGCCATGATCAGGTCAAGGACTTCTCAAAGTGATCAAACAATTTCCTTTTGTTGAGTCCTCCCAGCAACCTGCTAAAGGGTATATAATGATGTCCACTTTCCACATGACAAAATGGTGGCTCAGGGGGACGAGGTGACTCATCCAAGGTTAGAAACCATATGGCAGTGACAGCATCAAACGTAGCCCTCTGCTTCCCAGCCATCTTCCAACAGTCTTCACGGTCTATATCATCCATGTGCTTGAGAAATGCCTCATTCGATCACACTGTCCAGGAGAGTGCTAACTTAAATACATAAGAAAGAAATTCAGAGGTACCATCTAAACTTGATTCGTTGGTTAGTTTTGTATACATAATATTTAATTACATAATTATATTATCATAATATAGTCTTACACAATATACAACATAATTATATATGCATAATTATATACTAGATCATTAATTCCCTATAATATTTAATATAATATCTATGACCTATAATATATCCATTCTATATAATGTATATAATATATTATACATATTATACATGTATAATTATTATACACATATGTACAATACATCATATATACATATAATTATTATACATATATGTTAAGTAGTTATATATTAAGTAATATACTACATAGGATGTGCTGTTACATATAACATAGTACAATGTATAATGTGTAAATACTATATAAATATATACCATAAATAAATATGGTAATGCATGAGTTATCAATATTTTCATCTGAGTTCAGTTTATGCATGACAATAGTACAGTTACATTTCCTTTGCTGATGTAGAGTTCACACCCAGATTTTCATGTCTCGACTGTATAAAGATCATACTCATAGGCTCAGAGTTTCACCTTGAAATTCTGCTTTGATGTTTGTGATATCGATTAGTAATTATCAACCCAGACTGGCATGCTAGATTGAACACCAGCGTATCTCTGTTTTGCCCCCACCTAGCCTTCTCCCAAGAGAGTTCATACCCAATGCCTTGCCTACCTTTGCATCCCCAGACTCCGAAGACTTCAGGTGACTGGGATTTCAGTACCACAGCTCCCACAGTAAGGCTCAGGCATGGCTCCAGGTGCAGAAGCTACAATTCTGAATACAGCAGAGGCAAAGCCTGTCCGTGGCTAGCTTGTATTGTAGTGAATTCCTTCTTCCTTAAACTTTCTATCCTTGGATAGGAGGCAATTTTGTGAGCAGATCAGAGTGTGCGTGCAAACACACAAAGTATCTTTTTAATATTCCATCTGATGGAAGAGCTCTGTCTATATTTTCTCCTCCCCTGAGATGGAATTTTGACTACATAAATAAATAATTTCAGGTGACCAAGGAAGTAAAGTTGGCTGTTTGGGAGGTGATCAGGGAAAGGAGAGTAGAGAGCTCATAAACAGGATTAGCTGACTTACCCCAGAGCTTCCTGGGCTGCCTTTCTGCTTTGTGAGGAAGAGCAGGGGGTGCCTGCTGTGTCACCAAGAGTTGCAGCCTCCCCAGACCCTAAATCTGCCAGTGCCTGCACCTTGGACTTCTCAGCCTTTGCAATTGTAAGAAATAAACTTCCTGTGCCTTATAAATCATTCAGTATCAAGATCATCACCTCAGTTGTCTTCATCATCAGTAGAGGTCCCAGTTAAAGGCAAAAAGGACAACAAACAAAATATGCATGGGCTGAGAAATAGAGGAAGGATGTTGTAAACATCCTTGTTCCTCCTCCTCCAGAGTAAGGGTATTTCCTATCTCTTCCGTAGCACCATTAATGTGTGTGTTTATTCGGGTAGGAGGGGGCAGAGAGTTAATCTAGACCACAGCTGAGCCATTTTGGGGACAGTGTTGGTGCTTTATTCAAGAGATTTGAAATTGTGCAGTGGTACTGTTAGTGATCCTGCCTAGTTCTTAGTATGAAAACAGGAGATTTTCAATCAGTATTTAAGTTCCATCCTCAGATTTTGTACTTATTAATTATCTTTATGATAATGTTGGGACATGCAAAAGGAAGGCTACATCAGGTTGGGATCTTTGCCTTAAAGGCCCTATCGGACCCTCAGCTGTGCAGGTGAGCCAGTAGATGGCAGTATAATACCAATAGAAAACCCCAACACAACCCATCCTGTCCTAACAACTTCAAGTGAACTCAAATTTTATGCTAAGACAGTTTAAAGAAGACATTGGAGAAGGGTAGTCATATGGTAAGAGTAAACAACTATCTCATTTTTAGATTAAGTTTTATTTTTATTTTTGCCAGTCATGGGGCTTGAACATATGGCCTGGGCACTGGCCCTGAGCTTTTTCACTCAAGGCCAAGTGAATCAAGGCCAAAGCCAAGGCCATTTTGAGCCATCTAGCACCACTTCCAGTGTTTTGGCGGTAAATTGGAGATGAAAGTCTTGTGGACATTTCTTGCCTGGCCTGGCTTTGAACCATGATCCTAGGATTACCAGAAGTAACTGGAACAATCTTGGATTTATTTTTATTTCCAACTATTTTGTGGTCCTGTTCATTCACTCAACAAATGTTAGCATGAGTCTTCTGAGGAATGCACACCAACTATTGTGATAATTGTTGCAAATTCAGTGGCTTATCATCTGGTACAGAAGAGGGACATTAAATAAATAATCTCATCATTAGGAAAATTAAATCAACCAAAATGCAGGAAAGACTGCAATGATGTATAGAATGACTAGTGTGACTTGCTTCATTTAGAAAGTACTTATGTACTTAGTACCAGGCACTGTTCTTGGAGCTAGAGATCCAGCAGTGAACAAGAAATGACTCCTGACAATATGGAAGTGTATTTGAATCGAGAAGGCCATAGACAACATGCAAAATAAGTTGATTATGCAGTAAAGTGGAAGATGAGTGTGATGAAGAAACACAAAGCAGAGAAGGGAGTGAAGTAGACTTGAAGGAGAGTCTGATCTTACCTATCACAGCCATATGGGGCTCAGTGGGAATACAACCTGGAGCTGAAAGCTTGACCTGAGTGAGGGAAAGAACCAGGCAGCTATCGGAGCAATGAAATTCTGGTTCTGCTCAATGGACCCAGGATGTGCAAAGGCCCCAGGGCAGGACTGATCAGGAGAGATCAAGGGACTCACTACTGTGGTGAAGATGGAATGAACGGAAGGCTAAGAATCATGGGTGGGTGGGTGATAGGTCAGGCGTGACCTTCAAGGTCCAGGAGGGTTCTGTGCACAGGAATGTGAGTTCCAGGAGGATTATTCAGACCATTCTAATAAAAAAGAATATTGTACAGGCTGTAGAGGGAAGCCAGGATATCAACAGTCCAGGAGAAAGTTAACAAAGCTTGGCCGAAGCAGCAGAAGCACTGAGAAGTGGTAGAGTTCAGGATGGATTTTGAAGGTAGCGCCAACAGGATTTCCTGATAGATGGGACGGGACTCGGGAGATAAACAGAGGAATCATGGATGGCTGCCAGCCTGCACAGCTACAGGGAAGAAGAACTAGGAATTGAGGTGGGGAGACAGAATAGGGTAGATTTTTTTGTTGGGGGAGGGGAATAAAATACAGTAGTTCGATTTTACACCCTGTGAGCTTGAATGTCTATTATTCATCCGAAGAAGAGAGGTCTGAGTGAGAGGTATAAATCTGGGAATGGAGACTGTTTGGATGGCATTGCATAAGTGATTCTGGTGAGGGGCAACGAGGAACAGGGAGTATTCACAGAGGAAGAGATGGCTAGAGAAAGCTGATGGAGAAGTAGGAAGAGTTTTTCTCCTTTTCTTTTCCTTCCCTCTATCCTTCTTTCTTCTTTTCTTTCTTTCTCCATCTTCTGCCTTCCCTCCTTTTATTCCTCATTTCCTGCCTCCCTACCTTCTCTCTTCCTATCTCTTTTTCCCTCCTCTTCTTTCCTTCATTTTTTCTTTCCTCTCCTTTTCTTTCTTTCTTCCTTCTCTTCTTGCTCCCACCTTAGGAAACAAAGCAGAGTTAGGTTTTCATATTGGCTTCTGTACCAGTTTTGAAACATAAAGTCCTCTCTGGTGTCTGCCTAGCTTTGCACACGGAGCCGGGCCTGTAAGCTGTGTGAGTTTGGCTCACAGCACAGACTGGCTGTGGTCTCACTTAGCTCCATGAGAGTCTCAGCCAGACCGTCCGGCCCTGCTTGTGTTGTCTGTTCAGTGTCATACCTTGATGGCTGTGTGTAACCGCCATGAGACCTGTTTCAATATCTCTACATCCCAGCAAGTTTGGCATGGGAATCTCATCATACAGCTCCATTAGACTTCTATGTCACTATTTTCTACAATGACCATTGGCTGCCTTCTGGAATAAGTGTCAAGACACGTGCCCAGGCTTGAAACAGCTGTGAGCTCCGTGGCTGGCTCTGCTGTGGTTTATGACCACTGCACATGAGTCTGTTGTCTGTGTGTCGTTTAGCTGTCTCTCTTGGTTTCGGAGGTGACCCCACGCTGAGGCACCGTGTGGATCACGGGAGCAACTGTGTTTTGGTTTTCTTTGTGGTCGTTGTTTTCTTTAAATTTTCATTTTGCCGGAACATCTTCATGTTCTAAAGTGAAGGCTGAGGATCAACTTGTTTATCCATGGTGGGATTAGAAATTCCCACTAGATAATTATCGGTTAACTCTGACCTTTCCAGACAGGTTTCTAAGAAACAGCTCTGGGGCAAAGGGAAACATTACTCCGTTCACATTTTTCTTCTAGAATTACATATGGGTTTTTTGGTTTTTGTTTTTAGATGCGGGGGGGAGGGGGTGTCCAAAAAGGCCACACATTGGAGCTTATCCAAATCACTGTGTGCGTATTTCTTCCCTGCCCACAATCCCTGCAACACAAATCAAATTTAGAAGCTTCCTAGAGTTCCAGATGGTCAGAATGAATATATCTAATTACCATTTCCCACTGGAATTAATGCCAACTAGAGCTTCTGCCTAAATGACATCGACTTTCTCCCGAGTAAGCTCGGAATCTTGTGTCTTGCCAAATACTAAAATGAAATTAAAATGTTCACAGCAAATAGAACTCTTCTAGAATTCCTGTCTTTGTTTAGTTGATAGAATTCAAAGAGGGAGTGATAATATTCTTTTAATTTAAATCGTTCAAAGTAGATGCATTTAAAAGATAATTTTATTATTATTATTATTATTATTATTATTATTATTAATGTATTGTACAGAGGGCAACCATTTCATAAGTCAGATAATGAGCACATTTCTATTGTTATTGTTGGTCATGGAGCTTGAACTAGGGGCCTGGGTGCTGTCCCTAAACTCTTTTGCTCAAGACTAGTGCTCTACCACTTTGAGCCACAGCTCTCCTTCTGGTTTTCTGGTAGTTAACTGGAGGTAAGAGTTTCATGGGCTTTCCTGTCCAGGCTGGCTTTGAACCACAATCCTCAGAACTCAGCCTCTTGAGTAGCTAGAAGTATAGACATGATCTACTGGTGCCTAGCTTGTTCTTTTCCTTCCCTCCCTCCCTTCCTTCCTTCCTTCCTTCCTTCCTTCCTTCCTTCCTTCCTTCCTTCCTTCCTTCCTTCCTTCCTTCCTTCTTTCCTTCCTTAATTCCTCACTCTCTCTCCCCCCCACTCCTTCTCCTCTTTCTTGAACAATGTCACCCCTTCTTTTACCTTTTCCCAGTTGGTGTATGCATTTTAAATGACAGAGGATGCAGGGAGATCTTCATGATATCTATGATTGGTTACTTGTCCTCATTGTTTCCTGTTTTGAATCAAAGTCACCAGGGCCACAGATCTTATATAGCGAATCATTTTTCTCATGGTTATTTAGTCTGTGCTGTGTTTATTGAACTCTGTTAACTCTTATGAAGGATAAAAAAATGAACAAGGTTTTTTTTCCCCCTACACTCCAGGTTTATAGTCCTGTGAGGAAGCAGATGTTTATAAAAGGTAACCTGATACTATCAGTCCTGCATTATTAGGCATAAACAATTCTTTTAGTGAGGAGATTAAGATCAGTAGTGGTTAAAGAATTATCTCTGTAAGTTAAAAAGTGTTTTTTTCTTCTTCAGTAATTACAAATAATCTAAATAAATTATTTTGTAAAACCAGAAATAAAAAGTCCCTAAGACAGGACGTCATGTGTTTGTCTTTCAAGGGAAGAGAGATTGGGGGGCAAAGTATCCAGGAGCATCTGGGTGGCCTTCGAGCTGGGGGTGGGAGTGGGGATTCCCAAGATGGAAAGCACAGGGTGGAGGGGAAAAGTCAGTGCAGTGACAGACATGGAGGGAGTGGGGTTTGTTGCTTGGCTCCAGTCCCTGGTTGATAGGTGAGATGTAGAAGCTTTCAGGACCATGCAGAGGAGTTTGGGTTCACCCTCTAGCTTAACATCTCCCAAATCAACACCATGATCACATAGGTTGCTGAGGGGGAGAGCTATCTAATTCCAGCTCAATTTAATATTCAAGCATTGATGCCCTGGAAAGACTCCCTCCTTCCCTTCCCCCCTTCCTTCCTTCCTTCCTTCCTTCCTTCCTTCCTTCCTTCCTTCCTTCCTTCCTCCCTCCCTCCCTCCCTCCCTTCCTCCCTCCCTCCCTCCCTTCCTCCCTGCCACCTCACTTGCTTACTGATGGCTTGGGCACTATTCCTTAGCCTTTTTTTTTTCTTTTTCCAAGGCTGTCACTCTACCAACTGAATCACAACTCTACTTCGGGCTTGCTGATAATTAATTGGAGATAAGAGCGTCACAGACTTTCTGCTCTGGTTGGCTTTGATCCTCATATACCAGCCTCCTGCATAGCTAGGATTACAGATGTGAGTTTTAAAGAATAGACACATGGAAGGAAGTGCTTTGGTTCTACACAGAGCTGTAGTTACACACCATAATTACAAGTTGGACACTGTTTTATGTAGTAGCTTATTTGACCTTAGTATACTTTGTAATGTGATACTGTTGGAAGTTGAGGCACCAGGAGATTACAAAGTATATCCAGGCTCATTTGTTCTGGATTCTTAGGAATCAGAATTGGTTCAAAGATATTGAAGAGAAAGGTCCAGAAAATAATTTAATCAGTTTTTTTTTTTGTTGGTCCTGGGGCTTGAACTCTGGGCCTGGGCACTGTCCCTGAGCTCTTCAGCTCAAGGCTACCACCCTACCCCTTGAGCCACAGCACCATTTCCCATTTTCTAGTGCGGGGCTGGCTTTGAACCTCGATATTCAGATCTCAGCCTCCTGAGTAGCTAGGATTACAGGGTGTGAGCCACCTCTCCTGGCTGATTTCATCCGTTTTGAAATGTGATGTGCTGGGATCCTGCACTATCTGACTCCATCCTGCTTGGGATGCATTTTTATAAAAGATGGACTGGGGTTCTTGAAGGGAAAAGGTCAAAGGTCACAGGACCCTTCACGGTGTGAGGCATCTGCTGAGGGTCTTGGGACATCTCCTTAGTGGATGCAGAAAGACCACGACAGGGATTTGGTGAGTGAACGCAGTGGTGTGACTGCAGGCTCCACCCCAGGGCACTGTAGAGCCTCACTGCCCCCCTCACTCCCCAGCGCTGCTGCTGCAAGGAGGACGCAGCCAAGCAGGGGGGACACAATCCTGAAGGAAGGGCTGCAGATGGCTGTGGAAGAGCCTAGAAGAAACAAAGGTGGAAACCATTTCCTACTTCCCTGTGAAAAAGTTCACATAGAGAGCTTGAAAGCACAACCGAAGGCAGCCCCGAGATTCGATTGAGAACAGTCTGTATTTGCTTCATACACTTATTGATCTCTCCTGAAGTTTCTCTACCATGCCCAGTGCTTCCTCACTTGAATCTGGAAGTGATGCGAATCTATGGAGGTTCTGTGGAGGTGTGTGCAAGAGGGAATGCGCGTCTAGAGTGTGGGGATAATGGAACGTGTGGCCTGTTCACTTAGACATCATTTTCAGAAGATGCTTGATGTGGGGCAGTTTTCTTTCTATCTCCCTCAGTGTCTGAGACACTTTGCTTCATCTTTTTTTCTGGGCAAACTCCAAGAAAGCAAGCTAATTTTATTATGGGTTTAAGCAGGACATAACTTGCATGGTAAAGTCAGTGACAATATGGTCCACATACTCTATATAGTGATTATTATCACTGAGTCATATTTAGTCACAATATAGTATCATTATCATCCTCTATTGATAAGAATCAATGTATGTTTTCAGATTATTGGACACCCGATGTTCTGAAGTTGGTTATAGACAAACAGTGGTAGAAAGAAACAAGATCTCGTTAATTTTCTTTCTTTAGAAATTTGGATAAGAAGTATCACCTTATTTTGAATTTTGCTGTGTGACAGCCAGGTGGCATTCATTTAGTTCCAACTACACATTGACTAAGTACAAACACATCTAGTGTTCACTGTCCACCAAAATGAATTCAAAGTTGCTTAGAGAAATGGTCAATTCCAGGTGTAGATGGAGAAGTCTGTGGTTAGACAGGAATATCTTAATTAACTAGAAACCAGGAAACCTTAAATAATGATGGAAATGTCAGCTCAGAAGTTTACCAGAAAAGGATCCTACTAATCAAACCTGGTACGGTTTACTTTCCAATTAGGATGAAAATGAAACAGAAAACCACGCACAAATACTTTGATCTCATAGTGATACAACAGAAAGAGGAGAGGAAGACAGAAAAAAAGAGCATAATATTTTTATTCAAAGTGACAGTGCGTCCCTGAAGACTGATATGGTGTCAGGAGTTTGGGGAAGGGCCAATTGCGTTGAAGTTGTTAGGTTTGGGTTTTTATTATCCAGTAGGGTGGGGTTTTATTATTCAGTAGGGTGGGGTTATTAGGTGTCAAGAAACTGAGGCCCACCTCTTGTGAAATCATAACTTGGACCATTGTATAAGTTGGGAACAATCTATTTATTTCCTTTATTTCTTTCTCTTCTTAAGACAGTGTATTCTTTTCTCTGACTTAAAGAAGGCTAAGCATTCTGAGTTTTAGCTATTCTTTCGGTTTGCAAATGAAAAAGATTCAACTCTTTGTAAAAGGTGCACCTGATGAAGGAATAGAATTGATCACTTAAAAAAATTTACACTTCGTTAGAAGTACCATGGAGTTTGCTATTTTTCTGACAGATCGGTTTAGTGTAGAAATTTGCCTCTACGTATGGTCTTAAACGTTTTGGTATATAACAATTAGCTATTATTTGGTTCAATATATTAAAAGTTTCAGGCTCATTTCCCTTATGACTTCAAGTATTTTTACTTAATAACTTTCAATTACATTAAAATAGAAGTTTACCACTTTTTGTTTAAAAGACAGAATTATGTCTTCAATGTGAAGGAGAATCCAAGCTGAAAAATTAAAAAAGAATGATAGAATTAGAAAACTTTTTTTTTAGGTGAGGTTACTTGGGCTTGAACTCAGGACCTGGGCATTGTCCAAGAGCGCTTTTGCTCAAGGCTGGGATTCCACCACTAGAACTATAGCTCTATTTCTAGTTGTTTGGTGGTTTATTAGATATAAGAGCCTCAAGGACTTCTGCACAGGCTGGATTCAACCAGGCCCTTAGCTCTTAGTCTCCTGAATAGCTAGGATTACAGGTGTGAGGCATTGACATGTTATTGTTATTATTATTATTATCACCATCATCATCATCATCATCATGTTTTTATTCAGGCTCTGGGACTTGAACTCATGGCCTGGGTGCTACCCTTTAGCTTTTTCATTCAAGGCTCACACTCAACCACCTGAACCAGAGTTCCACTACCAGCTTTTTGCTGGTTAACTGGAGATAAGGATCTCTCAGATTTATCTACCTGGGCTGGCTTTGAACTTCAGTCCTCAGATCTTTTGAGTAGTTGGGGTTACAGGGGTGAGCCACCAGCCTCTGGCTTTAATATACATCTGACTGACCCATAGAAGGAAATATGTATAGATTCCTTCTTAGTCCATTTGGATTGCTTTAACAGACTGTCATAGGCTGGGAAGTTTATATCATAAACAGCAGGGACTTCTCACAATGTTAGCATCTGATGAATGCAAGATTAACTTGCTAATAGATTCGGAGTCTGGTGAGGGCATGCAGTCTACATCTCACCCTGCACCTTCTAGCTGTGAACTCATGGTATGAGAGCTCTCCTTATCTTCTTCTCTAAGGCCACTGATGCCATTCAAGAGGGCCTCCCTTTTGTGACACTGTTTTCTTGGCGGTCAGTGTTACAACATAAGCAACTTTTGTGGGATGCAGACATTCAGAAGGCATCAGTCCTAAGGAAGAGAGATAAATAAAGCAGGTGCCTTTATATATAACAGGATTAATGTTTCGCTTATAAATTTGCAAGGGAATATGTTGGATGGTATGCAGATGTGTACAAATGTATTCACTAAAATATGCTAGATTCAAGGGAGATGTCAAATAATGTAATTCCTTGGAAAGCCAAAAATCAAAGCTCAGCAAAATGAAACACCAGGAAATGGGTGCCAGGAAGTGGGTACTTGAAAGGTATGGAGTGGGATCAAGGGAAAGGGTAGATGAATGAAGAGGAGAAGGGGGTGGGGATGAAGACAAGAATCCAGTGTATAATCTTGGAAGCTAAAAAGAGTGAGGGAAGGCATAGACAGGGGAGGGGTGATGATAATGCTGAGAGGAATGACATGGGTCAAGATGCATTACATTTATAAACAGCTTCGTTAAATGGCAATTTCTTCATACAACTACGAAAAGATAATAAAATGAAGAAAAGCAACCAAAAAACCAAGCGGGGGGGGGTTACCAATGTGTAGTGTATTGTTCCTTACTTTTTGTGTGCACTTGAAAGTTTTCAAAATAATTACAAAAATCCTCTATGGCAACCATTGAGAGAGGGTGCATTCCCAGCATGCAGCCTGTCTCCAGTCTCCTTCTCGGTCCATGATACTTCCTTGAGTTCTGCTTTGATTCATTAGGTAGAATTACGTCTTTCAGGTGGAGTTTAGACCTGAGGACTTGGGCTCCCTGTTTTCTAGTTGATGATCAGTCAGAAAGCTGAAGCCACAGTGAGACTGCAGGATCTATTTTCTTCTGGCTCATCTTCTCAAATTCCTATGCAAAGTGACAGTAAGAGACCTAGAGAAGATCTTCGGTCTTGTCATTCTCTGCAACTGCAGGGGCCAGTGGAGAAATGCAGTAAATACAGGGTGCATTGCGTAGAGCTCAGACAAAGGCTAGGAATATCTGTGGAATGAGTAGGAGAGAAATACCTTGAGGCTTTTTACATGAATGTCTGTTAAAGCCATTACGTCCCAGCGTTTTGTCTGTCTCCTTTGGCTGATGGATTTTGGCAACCCTCATACTCACGCATTCTGAAGTACTTGCAAAGGATATCCTTGCATGCCTTCCACACATACACACAAAGGGGAGACAGGAAAGAAAGAGGGGTTCTTTTCTTGTCAGCTTTATTTCTTCATCTATAAGAACTAGAGTTACAATGGTAGAGTTGGTATATGGCTTTTGAAAAACCAACAGATTGGTCAATAATAGAATTTTATTAAACTGTTGTTTGAAGGATGAGAATGTATAACAATGCAGTTCTTTGGTGGGTGGATTTTTAAGTAGTTGTTGTCCTTTTTAATGGCTGAAAAATTCATTGCTTATATATGCCACTCTTTCTTTATCCATTCAGCAGCTGATGGGAACCCAGGTGGATTTCATGACATAGCCATTATGAATAGTGCCGAATGCAAACTTTGATTCCTTCAGCTATCTGTCCAGGAGTGGTGTAGCAAGATCACATGGTAATTCCAGCTAAATAGACATTTTATAATGAGTAATACATACATAACAATGGGCAACTATTAATCAAATACCTGTTTCTTTTGTGCTTCTATTTAATACAATAGCATAATGCTATTGTCTCTTTGTCAAAAACTCAGGAAGAATTCAGTGGTTCTCTCTTGATCTTTTTAAGTATTTCTCAAAGAAGGCCTCATTTTATATTTTTACTGAGTTTAGAAGTATTTGGGGGATTATAATAAGATAAAGACCTCTGGCTCCAGTTTCTCATCTCCCTAAGGGCAATGACACAGCAGATTGAAGATTAATGATGGCTTGGGGGGAGCTGGGATAAACAGATTGTATCCGATGTCATTGAATAAATATGCACTGAGCACCCACCATGCACATGGCACTGTGCCAGCAGAGATAATAATATTAGAGGTGGCATTTGGTTGGATGTATTTGATGACTTAAGGAATACAGAACCTGTTCTTGGTGGTTCCCTGCTGGGATGGTCTTCATGGATATATATATATATATATATATATATATTAGATACATATATATGTGTGTGTGTGTGTGTATGTGGATTTATATTTGTATTGAATCCATGGACAAAGTAGTTATAACCCATCCCCATCCTAGACTATTCTACTTTTGTATTATACAATTTATTAGGGTGGGAGAAATGAGTTCCATGTGTTTAGTAAAGTTGTTCCAAAGCTTCCTCCTTTCTGGCTCATTTTCAGTATTTTGGGATTTAGTGGCTGTGTTTATGGTCAACAAATATTTGTTCTTCATGACTTTTACATCTTTTTTTTTTAAACACGTGCATACGTCTCTTCAACTACTCTGGGTCTCCGATGTGAAAATCTTAGCCTTCTTAGTTCATCAAAATTTCCTCTCTGAATTTGAAAGCTCACAATTCTGCATACTCTTAGCTTTCTTGCCCCCATCCTATATTTGATGAAGAAGAACGTGTAAATTTCCACGAGGAAGTGAAAAAAGTGCTGATCTCCTTTCAATATAAATTCCTAAGTGTTGAGATTCGCCTCAGCAAATTTCTTGATCAAGTCCCCAGGGCTAACCCATCAGCAGAGCTAGTGGCATTCTTATAAATGATTTCTTCAGGCCACTGGGCTCAGGCTCTCCTCAGATGTTCTTTTCCTTTGGGATTTGTCATTATTGGTCATATTAATTTCGACACAATTGGTCACTTTCACGTCCGGCATCAGCCATACTCAGTGAATTCTGATGGGAAAATATGCAAATAGTATTCTCCCAAGTTAAAATTTTCCTTGTTCTGTTATTGACAATTGAGTGTTCTCAATTGTTTCTTCCTCAATAGTATATCCACCATAAAGTTAGGGCTTGTCTTCTGTAAAGAGCCATTTCAGAATAAGAAGTTGGCTTTCTTTTGAGCCATTCAGACCAATATGGAGTGAGGCTCTTCACTGTCAGATTTCAGATTCCTTTTCTCATCTCCCTTCCTTTCTACAAATTCATGATACAGTTCTTTGTATGATTATAAAGATGATTTTTCCAATCGATGTATCAGTTTATGAATTCAGTGTATTTTGATCAATGTTATCCCTTCATTCTCCATCTCTCCTTTTTTTCCATATAATTTTTATTGTAATTAATAGAAGGGTTACATTACATTCGCCAGATGGAAGGTGCATTACTTCACATACATTGATACCCTTTCTCATGTCTTGGTCCCCATTTCCTATCTCTCCTTTTTAAAAATATTTTTATTGTAATTAATAGAAGGGTTACATTATTTTTGCGGGATAGAAGGTACATTACTTAACAATCATTGCTACCCCTTCTCATGTTTTTGTTGCCATTTCCTTCCCCTATCCCTTCCCCTCATCTTATTTTGCCCCTTCCCTATCCTATTTCAAATAAACATATATACAATGTATCAGATAACAAGGTAAGATACTGTAACAATATGAGATAACCATCTCTCCTAACGTTAAAAATAATTTATTTTCTACTTAGCATACATTAATTTTTGTTACTTTCTATTTTCATTATTTAAATAGCATTATTACATTCAATAAATATGCCATTATTTGATTCCATTCAGTTGGAAATTTCTTTCAAATGTTACTACTGTAAAATATACTAATGAAATTCTCTCTCTCTCTCTCTCTCTCTCTCTCTCTCTCTCTCTCTCTCTCTCTCTCTCTCCCCCCCTTCCCCCTCTCCCTCTTTCCCTCTCTTCCTCTACTTTACCCTCTCTCTCTCCCCTATGTATCATTACTGGGATTTGAACTCATTGTCTTGTGTTCTCACTTTGCTTTTAAAAAATTTTTCATTCATGGCTGGTGCTCTACCACTTGAGCCATATCTCCACTTCTTGTTTTTTTTTGCTGGTTAATTGGAGGTATGAGTGCCACAGATTTTTCTGCCTGGGCTGGCTTTGAATCTTGATTCCTAGATCTTGGCTTCCTGAGTAGCTAGGATTACAGGCATGAGCTACTTTAACACATTCATGATAATTTCCTTAGGTCAAATTCTCAAGATAAATTATGTATGGTATGTAGAAACTTGGTGGCAGTAACAAATTTATGTGTTGGCTAGTATCACAATCACTACTACTATTATTGTATTGCCAGTTACTCAAGGTCCTGTGTTACATTGATGGCTGCAGTTCCAGTCATCTCTGTCATATGGTATTCCAGGTCATGCTGCAATGGCTGAATCCTTTCAAGGCTGATAGACTCTTGGCAAACCCAAGTGTTCATTCTAATGAACATTAGTGACGAAAGTATTTCTGTCTCGGTATCATTGCTCAAGGATAAGAATTGTTCTAAGATTTATTTCTAGGAGTAGAATTTCTGCACATTCAACTTTACTTGGTAATGTGAAATCATTTCCTAACGTCATCATACCAGTTTATTCCCTCTCTATAATATATAATTGCTGCTCCATATCTTTACCCACCACTTGGTATTGTTTTTTTAACCAATTTTGTGGTGTGAAATATTATCTTTCTGGTTTTAATTTTATTTCTTTGATTGTGGCTGTCGTTGAGTCATAGGGGTTGTTTACACATTCTAGATATTAATCTTTTCTTAGTTATTGTTATGGACTACATAAACTAAACTTGCTATGTTGAAACTCTAACCCCAGAGGGATGGTATCAGGATGTAGGGACTTTTGGTGGTAATTAAATTTAGGTGGCATTATGAAGTGGAGTTCCCACTGGTGGATTATTCTCCTTGAAATAGGAAAATGGTTTGCTTTCTCTCTTAAGCAACAAAATGCATGTCTACTAACAACAGAGAGGATTATCCCCAGACACCATCTTGAATTCCTCAGCTTCTAGAACTGTGTGAAATTATGGTGACTTAAGCTATCTAGACTTAATTAGATCTATGATATTGTTTTATAGCTGACTAAGACAATTACTTATAAGGCAAATGTTCTTTTCTAATGTGTGTCTTGAAAATATATTGTTTATTGTCTTTGGATGAAGAACTCTTAACTTTAATGAGATTGAGTTTATCAGACTTTACCTTTATAGGAAAATGGCACAATGGCCAACTTTTTGTGCCCATATGACAGGGATCTGAGGTGTCCAGACATTTGGTCAAACACTATTCTGGGCATGTCTGGGAGAGTGTTTCTACATGGGATGTGAGGATTTACGTTTTGTATCTGGAAAATGAATATAAATGGGCCTTCTCAGTTGAGGGTGGGAATGGAGCCAAAAGGCTGACCTTCCTCTGACCTGAGTGCTTTGAGCTGGGATGTTGGTTCTTTGAGCTTTTGGGTTTGGAAGGAAATATGCATGTATTAGTCATTGTTCTCTAGGTGTAGATATGAATTGAGACTTGTTGACTCACATGATCCTGGAGGTTGAAACCTTCAGTGAGACATTCATGCAAGGGCCAGAGTCTATTGGCTAAAGAACCTTGAGTCTGATCATCAAGGGCAGCAGCATTAGCAGAAAATACCCTGATTCAAGAAGAAAGGAAGGGTGGGGGGAGGGAAGGACAAAGAGAGGGACAGGCACAGGGAGAAGAAAAAGGACAGGGAAGGGAGAAATAGGGAGAAAGAGAGCATGTGATGATGAACAAAGAAGAAGGACAGAGCAAAGGAGAAGTATGGATAGAAGAGAGAGAGAGATATCTAGAGGGTAAGAAGTCTACCTTATTGGTGTCTTCTTGGCAGAAGACAGATGGGCAAGAGAGAATAAACTCATTTTCTCAGGATATTTTCAAAGTGGCAGTGGTCAACTCCTCTGAACACAAACATATATATATATATTTATATATACATATATATAATACCACCTTCCATTATTTTTACATCAAGAATCATACTTCTCAAGTAGAATTTTGGGGGAAAAACATTCAGATGCTGGCAGACCACATGCCAATTTCAATCTTGCATTTGGACTCCGCTTTCTCTTTCTAAGAAATGGTATGCAGAAGATGTAGACTGATCAACACGGGAAGCTTGATTGGTGTGGGGAGTGGTCTCGCCTACTCACTCTAGCACTAGTTACCTATCATCCACTCTACTGTGGCTTCCATAATCTATAACCTGCCATTATCTATTTCCCTGAGCAGTCCTTCATGCTTACATCTTATAAACAGATGTTACCACCTCTTGTTCACTTTTTAATTTTCCCTGCAAACATACCAGCAATGGTATTGAAAAATTGGTTTCTTCTGTCACTACATAAACAGCAAGGGTGTCTGGGTTATTTTACATCAATTCTGAAGGATAATTATTTTTACAAGGCATAAAAGTCTGGTTTGATGAAATTCTTTTCTGCTGACTGTGTGAAGATGTGGCCTGCAGTGTGTGTATGTGTGTGTGTGTACACGTACACACATGCATGTGCGACTCTTGGGGTTTGAATGCAGAGCTTTGCACTGTCTCGTAACTTTTTTGCCCAGTGATGTCACTCTACCACTTTGGCTTCACTTGTGGCTTTTTGGTAGTTCATTGAGTCTCACGGACTTTTCTGCTTGGCCTGGTTGTAAACAAGGATCTTTAAATCCTAGCCTGCCGAGTAGCTAGAATTACAAGTGTGAGCCACTAGTGTCTAAGTGGTGTGCAGTATTCTGGTCCCTGTCATTTCTTGTAATATCTTAGCAGCAAGTAGAATTACTATTCTCTAGTATTTCCTATGATGTTTTTGTCTGCACACGTTGCAAATTTCTTCTGTTCTTTGGTTTCCAGAATATTATTCTTTACAATTCACCTGAATAGAATTTTCTGCTCTTTTTTTGGTTCTGTAAATTTGTGCCAAGTTGGGGGATATTTTGGTCTTTTCTTTCATTCTTTCTTCCCCAGTTCTTTCTTTTCTGTCTTTTTGTGAACACAATTACACTAATCCTGAACCTTCTGACAATGTTCCACAAGACACTGAGTCATTGTTGAATTTTTATATAGAATCTCTAGCCATTTCTTTTTTATATATTTTTATTGTAATTAATAGAAGGGTTTCATGATATTTGCCAGATAGATGGTGCATTAATTCCCATACATTGATACCCTTTCACATGTCTTGGTCCCCATTTCCCTCCCCCCACCCCCACCCCTCATCTTGTTTTCCCCTGTTCCCTATCCAATTTCAAATAACCAAATACAAATATATCGGATATATCAGGTAACAAAGTGAGATACTGTAACAATATGAGATAACCAAGGGACAACAAAAGAGATGAGAGATAACATAGTACCTTAACAACAACAATCATTCATTATATGTCTCTAGCCATTTCTATTTCTCAGGTTGGATAATTCCCTGTTATCTTCAATATTCTACATAGACCAGGCTGTGAATACTTAAATTTAGAGTTTATTTTTAATTCAGCCATATAATTTTCTTTTATATTTTTCTAGTGAGATTAACTATGTTATATTTTATTATGAATATATTAGCCCACTGAGCATAGTTACTTTAGTTTCTAGCATTCTTGTATACTAATAGTTTTAATCTTTTTATTGTGATTAATAGAAGGGTTACATTATATTCACCAGATAGAAGATGCATTACTTCACAAACATTGATACCCTTTCTCATGACATGGCTCCCATTTCCCTCCCCTACTACCCCCTCTCATCTTGATTTCCCCCCTTCCTTATCCAATTTCAAATAACCAATTAAGCACATATAAAATATATCAGATAACAAGGTGAAATACTGTAATAATATGAGATAACTAAAGGATAACAAAAGAGATGAGAAATAACATTGTACATTAAGGACAGCAATCACTCATTGTATGGCTTTTGTTTCCTTATCCTGGAGGTCCTTACATTTAGTGTCATACTATTTGGCCTTATTCTCTAGATTTTGTTTTATTGTAAATCTCTGCTAGGAGAGCCCAAGGTTTCTACTGATTATGACAAATGAGGAAACCATTGAGCCTATGTTTCTTTGAGTCTGGCTTACTTCACTTAATATGATTTTTTCTAAGTCTTTCCATTTCCTTACAAATGGGGCAATGTCGTTCTTTCTGACAGCAGCATAGAATCCCATTGTGTATAAATACCACATCTTGTTGATCCACTCATCTACTGAGGGACATCTGGGTTGGTGCCATATCTTTGCTATGGTAAATAGTGCTGCAATGAACATCGTTGTGCTAGTGGATTTAGTATGTCCTTATTTCTGGACAATTGGGTAAATGCTAAGTAGTGGAATTTCTGGGTCATAGGGGAGCTCTATGTTTAGTCTTTTGAGGCACTGCCATACTGCTTTCCATAATGGTTGAACAAGTTTGCACTTCCACCAACAGTATAGTAGTGATCCCTCCTGGCCACATCCCTGCCAGCATCTGTTGTTACTAGATTTCTTGATCCTGGCCATTCTAACTGGAGTGCGGTGGAATCTTAGAGTTGTTTTGATTTGCATTTCTTTTATGGCCAGAGATGTCGAGCATTAGATCTTAGGCTCTTAAGAGTTGCTATGACTATAAGCATGAGCCACCAGTACCTGGCTTGCATCTGAATTTGTATTTCTTCCTTTTGTGTCTTGGTGTGGCTCTTCATGAATTCTCTTTTCCTGGCTTTCCTAAGTCAAATATTACATCCTGGAACTTGTGAATATTAGGATGTGAAGATTACTGCTTTTCTTATAATCCATTGAATTTCCCTGAAAAGTGTTGATATTTTGATTTGGGAAGGCTACTAATTTGATCAGACTAAAATTGCATGGTGTGCTTTTAGAAGCTGATAAAACATCAGTTTAGTTTCTTTTTCCTGTCTGGCTGGAATGTTCACAGTCTTCTATGTAGATACTTGAAGTAGCCAGATACTTGGGCTAAATTCATATCCAGAATTTGGGGCTCATCTTCTTTAGCTTCTTCCTTGTTTTCTTGTTTCATTTTCTAAGGGCTCTGGTTATCCTTAGCTTTTTATTTTGTGTTTTGAAGTACTATAACATGTAGGTTTTTACTTCTCACTGATTGCTACCTGTCATAAATAGAAAGCAAATGAAGTTTGTAATCATTGTTTTCTCCTTTTCTCTAACTTTCATTTTTTTCCTTCAGAATCTTCCAGTGCCTGTTCAATTTTCAAAGCCATCCATCATTGCTGTATGCATTTTGACTAAGAAATATGAGTATCTGCAACAGAGTTACTTGGTTCACTATTTATATTGGAAGCAGAACTTTGTAAAATCCTTCTTTCCTTATTGGTTTTTGGTCTTTTTTCATATATTTTTTATTGTAATTATTAGAAGGGTTACATTATATTTGCCAGATAGAAGGTGCATTACTTCACATACATTGATACCCTTTCTCATGTCTTGGGCCCCATTTCCCTCCCCCCTTCCCTATCCAATTTCAAATAACCAAATACAAATATATCCAATATTTCAGATAACAAAGTGAGATAGTGTAACAATATGAGATAACCAAGGGACAGCAAAAGAGATGAGAGATAACATAGTACATTAAGGACAACAATCACTCATTATATGGTGGTTTTTGGTCTTATATAGCTTTTTTTCCCCCCAGAGCTAAGGACCAAACTCAGGGTCTTGCACTTGCCAGGCAAGGGCTCTTCCATTAAGCTAAATCCCCAACCCCTGTAAAATCCTTCTTTCTAAAGAAAATTTTCTTGTTTACCTATATCTGGTTAATCAATATATCTGATTAATAAACTGCCAATTTTGTTTTTATTATCTTTCTTCATTTCTAGAAATTCCAATTGGTTCAACTTTTGTATATTTAAAAAACTTGCTAATATATTTTAGCTTCAATTTTATTTTTTAATAACATTTCTATAATTGATCCAAAATTACTTAACTATAACCAGATGTGAAGAATGATAATTGAGAATCAAATGATTATTGAGAAGAAGATATTGAGAATCAAAAATAAACCACATTATGGAAAAAGTAATATTTTTAGTAATAACTGAAATCTACCCAAAGATATTTATTTGAACAGAATTCCTGCATTATTGACTGGCTTTAGTTTCCTGGAGAGTTTGCAAAAATATTTTCTGGGGGAAATAAGTGAGCAAGGCATTGGAAATGTGGTTTAACCAAAATTGGGGCATTTGATAGAGAAGGGGTATGAGTCGGGTGTTGGTCATCTAACAAGACTATAGTTGAGTAATTGGGCTTTTCTGAGTTTTTTTCCCCTTAAGTTCGCATTGGCTAACCTTCAGAAGTCATTCAAAATAGAACATTTTTGTGGAATAAAACGAATGTTGTCAGCGAAATCAACAACGCCTCCTAACGGATAGCATAAAATTTTCATCAGGCTGTGGTGCGGGCAAGTCAATGACAGATCAGGAACGGAGCAGGCTCACTTACCAGTCACTGCAAAGAGACTTTTCAATGACAAAAGCCATCTAGATGACAGTCCCTCTCAGGTCCAGCCTCGGCATTCTTTGGAGCACTAAAGCATGGTATCCAGCTTTTGTGTTGGCAATGTTCGTTCATCCTAAATTCATCTCCTTTAATTTTGGAGAGATTACTTCAGTTTTAGCTTAGTTATAATCTTTTTCTCCAGTTGTGTAAGGTGGTCTGAAAGTTGGAGTTTTCACCTCTGAAAATCCCTTTTTCTAACTTCTACTTTCTTAGTTTTCAGGTAATATTAGTGGTAGTTTTTAACTTTTTATGCCCTCATGTCTGTACTCCCCACCCCAACCACAGACATAAGCTATCTTTCTGTTCTTCTTCCGAATTCCTGAAGATGTCTGCTCAAATGTGTCCTTTCATTCCAGCTAGGCCTTTCCGTGAAGTTGGAGGCATAGGTAGTAGAGGCCTTGTCAATGAGTGAAAGTGGCAGGTTAGCAAATTTCTGTTCTAGTCTTTGACCCCCAAATCCACAACCACAACAGCAACAGCAACAGTGAAATTAGGACTTTCACAGTAACTTTGTGTAAAGTCTTCACCTTCCTCATGCCTAGTGAATTGTTTAGCACTCTGCATTCCTGCTCCATGATTTTCTTTTCATGTTTTTTATTGTAATTAATAGAAGGGTTACATTATATTCACCAGATAGAAGGTGCATTACTTCACATACATTGATACCCTTTCTCATGTCTTGGTTCCCATTTCCCTCCCTCCACCCCTGCCCCTCATCTTGTTTTCCCCCTCTCCCTATCCAACTTCAAATAACCAAATACACATATATCCAATATATCAGATAACCAGGTGAAATACTGTAACAATATGAGATAACCAAGGGACAGCAAAAGAGATGAGAGATAACATAGTACATTAAGGACAACAATCACTCCTTATATGGCTTTTGTTTCTATATTCTGGAGATCCTTTCATTTAGCATCATTCTATATGGCCTTAGGTATCTAGGTTTTTTTTTTTTTTTTTTTTTCCGCCAGTCCTGGGCTTGAGCTCAGGGCCTGAGCACTGTCCTTGGACTTTCTCAAGACTAGAGCTCTACCACTTGAGCCTCTGCACCATTTCCAGCTTTTTTTTTTCTATGTATGTGGTACCGAGGAATCGAACCTGGGTCTTCGTGCATGCTATGCAAGCACTCTACCACTAGGCCAAACACCCGGCCCTGGTTTTGTTCTATTGTAAATTTCTGCTAGGAGAGCCCAAGGTTTCTACTGATTATAACAAATGAGGGAAACCATTGCTGCTCCATGATTTTATGCCATGGAATATTTGTATCTTCTTCATTTTCCAATTCCTCTCATGAGAATTCAATCTCAACGAGGACAGAGAGTTTCTATGCATTATTATTATTATTATTATTATTATTGAAATTGCTTGGGTGCTGTCCCTGAGCTCTTCAGCTCAAGGCTACTGCCCTACTCCTTAAGCCAAGCCCCACTTACCGTTTTCTAGAGGTTAATTGGAGATAAGAGTCTCAGGTCGTTTTGTGTCTGAGCTGGCTTTGAACCTTGACCCTCAGAACTCAGCCTCCTGAGAAGCTAGGAAAACAGGCATGAGCCACCACGCCTGGCTTCTATGCATTATTAGCTATTACTTTTCCATCATGTCAGAGTATCTGAAGTATAACAAGAGCTTAATAAATATTTGTTGATTCTGTCAGACAATGCACTTGACATATACTATTATTTAATTTTATGAATAGTGCCTTATTTATTTATTTAATATTGGTTAAATATTTATTATTGTAGCCATTTTTCATTTAGAAAAATTGAGTACTGGAGATACTAAAAAAACTGGAGTCATTAAATCAAATATTAACAAGAACTGCATGTGAGTTTAAACATGTCTTGGATTGAAGTAACTATTATGATTAATTTATAGGGCTAATGACTTTTGATAGACTCATTAAAATTTATCAAAATGGGAAGATCTAGAAATATAATGCATAATTTGTATTTATAAATATCAAAAGAGTTGAAAATATAGCTTGTGAAAACAAGGTCCGAAGGATGACAAAAGAAACAAAATAGAAGTACTGAAAAGGAGCCAAAAGGATTTCTATCTAATTACCACTAGTCAGTTTTTAAATTTGTCCTGAGATTAAGAAAAGGTTATTTTCAAGTCTGCTAGACAAATTTATCTTCATGGGCCCAGGAACATGGTCTAGTGGTAGAGTCCTTGCCTAGTATGCATGAAATCCTTGGTTCTATTTCTTGGTACTATTTACACAGAAAAAGCCAGAAGTGGTGATGTGGCAAAGTGGTAGAGTGCTAGCCTTGGGGAAAGCTCAAGGACAGAGCTCAGGCCTTGAGTTCAAGCCCCAGGACTGGCAAAAAAAATTATCTTCATATAGAAAAGAAATTTATCCATAAAGTAGAGTAAAAATGCAGAATAAGCTTTTAGGAAAATAATGACAGACTGATAATAATGAGAAGAAGTAGAAGCATTCTCACTGTCAATTTTTAGACTAAAGAAAATGCCAAGTTCCATATATAAATGAAGTATAGTAAATATTAAATGCAAATAAGCCATTATTGAGGCTAAGAATCACTTTTGATTGGAGTGATTAGAAAAGTTATTAGCACAGTTTATTAACGAAAGAAGCAGATCAAAGTGAACACATAGGCTTTTGATCATTAATAATTACTTAAGATGAGATGCTATTTTTCACTGGTTAAAATGTCAAAAAAGCACAAAATGTTGGTAAGAGCATAGATAGATAATCTGACTGGTATTTTTTTGCAGCATTTCAGAAGGGAGATTTGATATTAAACGGTACAAAAGACCCATTATTCGTTATCCTCATAATTTCACTTATAAGAATTTCAGAATAATTTGAAATGCAAGCACACATTTCTGTCTGTGCTTATTGCAGGATTATACATAGTAACATTGCCTACTTAAGGTGAAAGACTATAGTAAACAGGTATTCTAGTCATTGAGAATGTAGATGGCTGACATTTCTTCTATTGTCCTTTATGTACATTTCTGAAAACCCTACTCGAAAACATTTTTTTCTCAATATGAGAAGGCTTAGGAAAAAAATAACAGTAGGACCGAAAGCTAGTGCTAGGATTGTCAAACAAACAAAACTCCTTCAAGATTGAACTAACTGCTTCTACCAGAATGAAGGGCTGTTATTGAAACAGTGATGACAGGTACAGGAAACAAGAAAACACAGGAAGGATTTACCTTCTCCAGCCTCTTTCTCTCATTCTATTTGTCATGGGTTGAACTTAAAAGGTCTGGCAAAGAAAGGATGGTTAGGCAGAGTGGAGGACGGAAGGATTCAAAGTTGGCCTTGGAGATGCTCAAGTTCCAGATGCAAATGACTTTCTAGACCACACCCACCTTTGAGGGTGGGCGGCACTTGTGAGTCCCATGGGATACCTTCTTTCCTGATCAGGCTGGAATAATCAATCTCGTGATTATGGCCCCACTGTGTAAGACTTCGCTCCTAGCCAACTGGAGAAGGACTAGAAGTCTGGGATGCATTCCACTACTGGTCTGTTGGAAAGTCTATCTATATTGAGTACTACTTAGAGGGATCCCATAACAACTACTGGTAGACAGCTTGTAGTTGTTGAGAGTGGTCCCGAGCCAGCAGCTACCATTATGGGTTTCAGGTTTTAGGCCACAGACTTTGTGGCTTAAAAAGAAGACAGACAATGTTGGAGCTGAAAGTTATTAGTTAATCATGTAGACCTCAATTCAATATATAATCGTAGAATGCAGAGGAACAATGGCTCTCAGATGACAATCCAAACACTGTGGCCCAAGGAAGTGTGGCTGGAGGCTGCGTAAGGCGCAGGCACAATCCAGTGGAATCGAATGTGGGAAGAGGAGGAAGTGGAGCTCCAGTGAGGAGTCTCAGGAGGAGGCAAACCCTGCCACACGTGGGGGGCCATGGAGGAGGAGCTCCTTTGGGAGCAGAATCCTACTATGTCATTATTCCTTCTGAATTCTCTGAGTTGAAAATCTTTTGAGCCTATAGTGAGCTGAAGGCTCCATTGAGAGAATTTCATCTATCAACGAAAAAAATTGCTTTTTAATCGTTCGCATAAACAATGTCCATGTTAGGCTAACCTCATCCCCCAATTTACTTGATGTTTATGAGCTAATCTACACCAATTGATAAAGAGGAAGAGAAAATAGCAGGGGAAGGCTTGATTTAGATCATTATGTTGACTAATACCTGTGATGTAAAAGAAGGAATGAGAGAGATCTGGGCAGGTGGAATTTTAGGACTGAATATGGATCTTAGTGTTGTCATCCGCCTGATAGGAACACCCAGAGAAGGACAGAGGAGGCCTGAGCCTAGGAAAAATGCTCTTGGTGCTGTCTTGGTTGCAGCCTGGGAAAAACCCTGATGTCATGGAAACACGCTAGCAGATTGTGGGGTGGGGTACTTGAGATCTAGTTGCCAAAGTGACTCTCTCTAGCACCATTCCCTTGAGATGAAAGTGAAGGGAACTTAATAACTAACAGATACCATTTTTATGTTTCTGAAAGTAACTCAGCACTATTTCTCAATAGGAGAGTACTAAGTATGGGCAACCCATACTTAGAACCCATGTAGAAGTGACAGTGAGACAAAAGATCACATAGAAATGAAACAAAGCACTGACTTTCATCTAGTGGAGTTTTCTAGAAAGAAGGGCATGGTAGGCAACCATTGGGGGTGGGGAGATGGTAGATGGTGAGTCCTAACACCACTGATCAACTGGAATTAAAAATAAGAGCCAGGAGCAAAGTCTATTTTTAGTTAGATCCAATAAATAGAATTGCTTTTGATATTGCTTACATCTTCAACACACCCAAGCAGAAAATCCTGCTGATACAATGAGTTTCATCACCAGGCCAAATGCAGCTGTCCTGTAGTCACTGTTTGTGGTCCTTTTTGACCTTCAACCCAGAAAAACAAAACAAAACAAAACAGACAACAATGTTCTGAGAACAAGTCCGAAGAAAAGGAACAAATAATTAGTAATAGTTCTGGTTTAGAGTAAGACACTGTAAATCTTTGAAAATGAAAATAATGACCATCTGTTCAACTTTAGCCTAATCATTAAAGCAGTTTTCTGTGAACTCTTTGCCTATGCAGATTCTCTGAAAAGATCTGTTCTTTCTGATTCGATCAAATAGACTTTGCCCCTTAGTTTTCTTCATTTTCATTATTTATTCCATAGGATACTTTAGTTTGAGTGTGTGCTTGCACATGCATGGGTGTAATTGCAGATATAGCCTGACAAATTAATTGCAAGAGTGTTAAAGCTTTCTGTAATTTTCTTTTTTTCTTTCCTGGCCCTAGGGCTTGTGGGAGCTGTCTCTGAGCCTTTTTGTGCTCAAGGCTAGTTTCTACCACTTGAGTCAAAATGCAATTTTGGCTTTTACTGAATCCTTTACTGGAGATAAGAGTTTCATGACTTTCCTTCCCAGGCTAGTTTTGAACTGTAATCCTTAGACCTCAGCCTTCTGAGTAGCTAGGATTATAGGCATGAGCCATCAGTGCTGGCTTAATATTTTAATTCTTGAAGTATGTAGTTAAAATATGAATGCATCTTTCTGATAGTTCTTTTGGAAGTATTTTTTGCACATATAAAGAAAAGTGGAGACTACTTTCTCTTTTTTGCATTTAGAAAAAAAATGATTAAATGGGTATGTGATCGTCTTTAATGGCTTCCTACATTTTAAAGTTAGCTGCATATATTCTAAGAGTAACAAGTGGTCAGGTGGCATTGTAAATTAGCTATGTGGGAATTTAGTGACATTCCATTTTCTGCTTTCTAGGACTCCATTGCTGTTCAGATTTAGGTTGATCATTTTGACAAATCTAGTACCCATGCAAAAAGATATATTTAAATTTAGACTTTAATAGGAATTTGTTGCTTGTTGGCTGTCCAGCAGCCCACTTCATATAGTATGTACAGTTTCCTTTCAGCACCACCCCATCCCCTCAACCACAGCCACTGGTTTGGGTGACAGTTTATTTCCAGCTCAAATGGGTTCTTACCAGCCTTAGCCACTTAGCATTTCCCATAGTCCTTAATCATAGTAGTTAAAAAATTTATTTTTATTGTAAAGGTGATGTATAGAGAGGTTGCAGTTATATAAATTAGGTAATGAGTACATTTCTTTTTTTTTTTTGCCAGTCCTGGGCTTGGGCTCAGGGCTTGAGCACTGTCCTTGGACTTTCTCAAGGCTAGCACTCTACCACTTGAACCTCAGCACCACTTCTGGCTTTTTGCTATGTATGTGGTACTGAGGAATCGATCCCAGGTCTTCATACATGCTAGGCAAGCACTCTACCACTAGGCCAAACTCCCTGCTGAGTACATGTCTTTTTGAACAGTGTCACCTCTTCCTTCATTTTTTCCCCCAATTTATTTTCCCTCCTGAGCCTCCTCCCTCACAAGTTGTATAGCTTATTTCCAACATAGTATCTAGTAAATATCACTGCTGCCTTTGTTCACCTTTGTCCCACTAATTCTGTGCTCTGGCTCACCTTTCCCCGAACCAATAAACTTATATATGATACAAAAGTACAGAAACTAAAAAAAAAGCAATAAAGGATAAACAAAAACTCCAAATCAAAAACAGAAAGTAAAACAAACAAAAAAACCTCAGTTCCATTTCTTGGTATTAATTTCAATTAATATCATTTTATATGAAAATACACACATAGCTATTGAATCTTTGTTATTCTTTCCTAAAAATATACTCCTTTGGTTGCATGGTCTCGTTGTGTGATTGGTGTGTGATTGCTTAGAGTCCTGCTTAATGTCCAAGTGTAATTTTTTTTGTCTTTTATCCCATTCATTGTGTTTACTTGTAGATTTATAGGCACATTCTAATTACTATAAGTGAAGGAAACCATGCAACCTATGTTTCTTCAGATTTGGCTCACTTTGCTTAATATAATTTTTTTTCCAAGTCTTTCCATTTCCTTATGAATGGTGCAATCTCATTCTTTCTGATGGAGGCATAGAATTCCATTGTGTATATATATCACATTTTCTTGGTTCGTTTGTCTATTAAGGGACATCTGGGTTGATCATATCTTGGGGAAGGTACACAGTGTTGTAATGAACATGGTTGTGCTGGTAGCTTTAGTGGGGTTTTGTTTGTGGTCTATTCAATGACTGCCCAGGAGTGGAACCACGGGGTCATAGAGAAGATCTATGCTTAGTCTTTTCATGTACCTCCATATTGTTTTCCCGAGTGTCAACCACGGTATTTTACTGGTTAAGGGATAAGCCTATAACTCCTTCAGAGCTAGAGATGCAGTAAGACTTTGCTGAAACATCAATCTTCTTCTGGATAGTCTAATCAGAGGGTGTGAGTTCAGAATCTAGAAGTTATTATGTTATTCCAAATTAATTCCTTTGAAAAAATGCTTTACCAAATTTAAACTTAAATTTTAACTTCAAGTATTTTATAATTAAATTAATGGACCAGTTTAGTAAAATATTTTCCCTCATCTCTCTCTCATCAAACTTTGCATCATTTGAATGTTCATCTCTTAGAGTGTTATAAAATTACTGCATAATATTTTGGATGAAGAGGTTAATTCTCTTTTTTCAAAATCCTTGCTTTCTCTTGCAGTGACCAAGTTATCTAATCTTCTGTATTTTTATTTACCTATGAAGGTAGAAATATATATGGATATACATATGGAATATATATATATAGTGATTCATATTTTGATACTGTATTGTTCCCCAAATAACACAGTAAAACAACTAACTACTCACAGAGCAGTCAGTTGCATTGATATAGAATTAATCTAGTGATGATTTAACAGATATGGGATCCTGGGCATGAGCTATGTATATTCTATAGCATTTCATGGAAGGGATTTATTTGAACAATAGAATTTTGATGAATGTGGGGTCTAGAAACCCATTCCCCATTGACTCTGAGTGACAATTGTTCATTGCAGTATAGAATTTCAGGATGTAGGTACTATTTTACCTAGCATGTGGTGAGCTTTTTAGTAAGTCCTCATTTTGATAGTTATTATTAGGCTGTTTTTTTTAGTATCAAGCTTAATAGTTATTCTTGTGCCTTCATGAAACAAAGCATATACACACAGCTTTGGAATGCATTAGGAAAACGAAGCAAATTTCTTGGCATAAATAAATCCTAATTCAGAAATATGGATATTCAAACTTTTCATTTTTATGATCTGATTTTAACAGACTTTACAATCATAGGAAGGATTCTTTGCTTTGTACAAATCTTTGCTTTGGAGTCTAGTGTAAAAGCAGAAGCGGGGATATGCTGGGTATGGGCTGTGTCTGCAATCCTAGCTACCCAGGAGACAGAGATCTGAGGATTGGGATTTGAAGCCAGACCAGGCAAGAAAGTTTGTGACTCTAATCTCCAATGAACCACCCCCAAATCAGAAATGGAGCTGTGGTTCAAGTGGTAGAACATTAGTCTTGAGGAAAAAAAAGCTCAGAGATAGTACCCAGCCCTGAGTTTAAGCTCCAGAACTGGCACATGAACCAGGACTGGCACATGAACCTATCTAATATATTTGTGCTTTTAGAAGTATTTTTTTTCTTGCCAAGATACAAAGGAAGAGTCTAAGAGGGTCTGTTACTTTCAAACTTTTTATGGTCTTTCTGTCCGAAAAGCTATTTCCCACTTTGAGCTTTGAATAAAACCCATTACTGTCATCTCATATGGTTTTTCCATCAACAAATAATCACTTAACACCTGATGTTAAAAAATTTATTATTCTCATGAGAGATACCCAGAAGTTTAAGTTTTTAGCCCTGATGGAGCTGAGGATCCAGAGAAAGGAGACAAATATGTCAAATTATAAGTAACTGTAGATCTGCCATGTAAGCTGTATGCTTTTCTTCTCAGTGGAGAATTTAAACAGTCATGATACAGATGTTTCGTTTTTTAACGCCAAGTTATGATTATGGAGAAGGAACTAACACTCAAGGTTGTATCCTGAGATGGAGGATGAAAGCAAATGTTATTTCCTTAACTTTTGAATGTCCAGATTCATAGTTTTCTCACTGTTTGGAAGTCTTGTGTGTTTGTTGGGAGATAGGCAGAATAAAGCAATAATACCTGGAAGATGGCAGAGAACACCATTGCTTTAGGAGTTCAGTTTCAATTTAACCCAATTTGTCCTTGCTGCACAATGGGATGTGACACACTGAAGTGTTAGAAACAAGTATCCCCATCAAAACCCCGGTGGAAGGACATCAGGACAGTGCCAGAATCAAGGGTGTGCTTGGGACAATCAGTTTTAGTCATAACCTTCAGACTAAATCCAAATTGTGGTCATCATACACTTCCCAAATATAGTTGGCTCTATTTGAGAAACTTGAGTGAACTAGGCTCAAAAACACTATCTTTCAGTCCTCTTGGCTTTTTTGTTTTCTCCGAAATGATAATTTTGAGAGTCTTCTTTGTTTTCGTCTTTATTATTATTATTAATATCATTATTATTATTGGTGTATGCTTGAATTTGGGGAATAGGTGCTATCCCATGGGCTTTTTTGCCCAGGCTGGCTTTGAACCATGATCCTCAGATCTCAGCCTTCTGAGTAGCTAGGGGATAAAAGCAAGGCCCTGGTGTCTGGCTTCAAGTCATGAGGTAGACATGATTTCTTCAATGGAGTGTTACTAGCTTTTCTATTACCCTAACCAGGATTCCTACTTGACTGTATTAACACACCTAATGTACTTTTTTTTTTTGCAAGTCTTGGGGCTTGTAAACTCAGGGCCTGAGTGTTGTCCTTGGATTTTCTCAAGGCTAGTACTCTGCTACTTGAGCCACAACACCACTTATGGCTTTTTCTGTGTATGTTATACCAACGAATTGAACTCAGGGCTTCATGCATGCTAGGTAAGCACTCTACCTTTAGGCCACACCCCCAGCCTAGCCTGTACTTTCTTTTAATTGCTCTTACTTTGCATATGTACTATCCCCAGGCTATTTTTCAGTAACTGTCTAAGAGATGCAATGAACTTAAAAAGTCTAAATAGCAAAGAATCTACTTTTCATGTAATAAATAGTTCTATTAGAACCTACAATAATTTTATTGAAGGAAATCATCATCATAAGTGTCATCTTTACATTTTTGAGAGATGACATCAGTCTGATCAATATGAAGCATGCTCCCATTCTCTCAGATCTTCCTTCACTCCTCACAAATGGCACAATGGAGACTTGTAAGACATTAGCCTTGTCTTTGTAGACAATTTAATATTAGAAAAAACCAACCCCATAGCCTGAACATGTTGAAGAAAGTTTTTTTTTCGGGGGAGGGGTATACTACAGATCAAACCCCAAACCTCGTGCGTGGTAAGTTTTCTATGTCTTGAGTTACAGACCTCGTCCAGTGTTTAGTCACCTTAATAGATTGGTTGAAATCAGGCACACACTTAACAGGGGCCATATATCTAGTGATCCATGTCAAGCTCTTTCTTCCTTAGCATTTGGGAAAACAGTCTAGTAACTGATTTCCCCATGTCTACAGCTTGTTTAGAGCCCACAAATTAACAAAAAAGGAGGAAAAAGTTTTTCTCTGGTCCCTGGCGAGCTATCTATGAATGTGCCTGAACATTTTCAGCCTCTGAGTCATGTCTAAGCATCCAGAAATGTCTGTGTCGTGCCCATACAGCAAGCAGTAAACACTGCAATTTACCAATTGAGTTTTATTAGCCGGCTGACGAACTTACTGTTTTCCCTTGAACAGTCTTCCATGCATGTGTTAACAAGGCAATGATGAAAAAATATGATTAATTAAGTTTTGGTAGAAAGTGCTCATGATGTTCTGTTCAAGAAATGACTCAACCCTGACTTTTGGCATTGATAAAATCAGGGTGACATTGTGCTAATAATGTACTAAGCGGGTGGTAGACACACAGCTATGGCCTTATCAAGCTGTTAAGAATGGAAGCTTGGAATCTGGGACAGCAGTATGGACTATGACTAGCTCCCAGATGACGTGTTCCAGAAATTCAAGTTCCAAGACAAGGTGACATGATGTATGGGTACTTGTGAGAGTGAAATTGAGCACAGGGAAAAAAAAACACCCAACATTTATGGTCCAAGTTAGTTAACTGCAAACCCCTCACCCATAAAACTAGCTATTACGGCTAGTTGAACTAATTCAGAGCTTGCTATGGCTGCTGCAAAGACAGAATGTTTTGCTTGCTTAGGAATCCTGAAGACAATAAACAGTCATAAGCTGTGAGAACATCATCATTGACATTCATTTGAATGTCTTATTATCAACGAACATATTTAGCTTTTTTTCTGAATTAAAATATAGACTGCAAAAAAGATTGTTGACAGACAAAATAACTAGTCTTTCTCACAGAATTTTGCTCCCCCAACATAAATAGTAAACTTTTAGAAAACCTTTGTCTCTGTGCTTGGGAACTTGACCAAATAACGAGGGGTTCTCAGGTAATATGCATCCATGTCAGATGAGGGTTCAAGCTGGCATTAGCCAGCTTAGTAGGTACCAATATACCCAGGATGAGTACTCAACGACTACTGTCTTGAGTCTGTTGTTTCTACTGTTTACAGGTCAGTGTGGGGAGAATTACTTCTTTCTCCCTTCCTATTTCTCTCCCCTTTGTCTTGCTTCACTAAAAACATCCTTGCTAAATTTCCAAAATGAACAAATTAATGAAAGATAGCAATTTTAATTTTGTTTTGTGTCCCCCATCCTCTGTCATTCTCCTATCTTCAGTGTTTATCATAATGTCTGCTCAAATGTATGTACTTATCTATTGTTTAATAAGCAGTTATGAAAGACTTGTTGCAGGTCAGAGTGGTGAGAAGGGGTTGAGGTTCATTGGTCGACGAGACCTGACTGAGCTTGGATGGAGCTCACGGATGAGGCAACCAGGCAATTAGAAGAAGGTGTAGGAAGTGTCCTGACGGCATTGTAAACTGTGCTTTGGGAATTAGGTTGGGGAAGAAAAAAGGCCGATAAAAATTCTGTTGAAGGCTATGGTGTGTACTTGGAGACGAGTACAACAAATGGGAAGCAGGTTTCATAGGAAGGGGACAGACAATGTCAGAGGTTCTGCCTGTTAAGGATAGGTACCATGCAATTTGACAGATAATCTATTAGATTTTTCTCACTAGTGATAGACACTTAATGTTTATATGATGCAAAGAAAATTAGCCAGGCACTGGTGGCTCATGTCTGAAATCCTAACCTCTCAGAAGGCTAAGATCTGAGAATCTTGGTTGACACTAAACCAGGCAGGAAAGTCCACGAAACTCCTTTTTTTCCCCAATCAATATAAAGTCATTTATTTTTTTTAAATTAGCAACAAAATAATCGTTTACATTAAAAAAATACAACAAAAAAACCCTTCACATGTTACATTCCAGACTTTAAGTTTCATGTCTCAGTTTTGGAAGTGAGCAAAGGCTTCTAATTGGAGTTTGTCCCCCTGGTTGCTGGAGCCAGCCCCTTCTGACATCATAGCTAGGAGGAGGTGGTCCTGTAGCTCTATCTGGGTGCTGGGGGGGATGAAGGGCTAAGGAGCCTTTGCAAAGGAAGCTAATGGGCAGTGCCTAGGTTAAGGTGCTCACCCTATCTAGGAAGCATTAGCTTCAGAGCTGAAATACAGCTAGAACCCCAAATCAAGGTCAATAGGGAATCTAGGAGTCTCAACAGTGAGTTACAGCCAATACACTTGAGATTTCCCATCTGTTTCTTCCTCTATGACAGTAACCAGGGCGACAAAGAACCTACTGCGCTCATAACCAAGTAGCAGGGCTGTCCTGTACTGCCTGGCCTCTCCCATACAATTCAGCCTGAGATAACTGAGTATCATGAGGCTCTTTTTGATTTTTGAAGGGTACCACAACATTTCTTTTGCCATCTGTGACAGTTTCATGTTGCAAGAGTCTCAACATAAAAAATTACCTTCAAAACCTGCCGCAACAATCTCACATAAACTAGGATAGCTTACAAACAATAAACTTCGTTCTTCAATATTCAATCTTTTCAATCTCATCCATGTCTTCAGGGTCCAGCTGCTTAACACTGCTGTTGAAGTGGTCCTGGATTTTCATGAGCAGAGGCAGCTTTTCCACCTCAATCATGTTGAAGGCAAAGCCTTTTTTTCCCCAAAGCGTCCTGTCCACCCTGTGTGGTGGAGCTAGGTCTCATAGTCTGGCTCTTCTGCTTGGTTTATGGGGAGATCAAAGTTCACGACAATTGTGACCTGCTTCACATCAATTCCTCGAGTGCAAACACTGGTGGTTATGAGAACCTTCTCTTTCCCATCCCGAAACCTCTGAATGATGGAAGCTCGCTGCTCCACTGTCAACTCCCCACTTAACAAGGACACCTGGTGACCATCCTGCATCATCTCCACGGTCAACCACTTGGCATTTCCATGCAACTGGCAGAAGATGATGGCCTGGCCAATGGTGATGCTGCCATAAATGTTACACAGAGCCTGGTAGTTGTCTGTCCTGTTCTCACACGGCCCATAGTACTGTCGGATGTTGTTCAGGTCAGCTCCTCTTTGCGTGTCTCGATAACATTGGGGTCAGGAATGATTCACTCAGTGAACTGTCACACAGTCTTCGAAGGTTGCTGAAAACAGGAGCATCTGGCATTTGGAGGGCAAGGCTCTTTGAATACGAGTGCTCTGATCTGAGGATCCTTGTGTGTCAGTTATCACATCGGCTTCATCAAGGACAAACACACGAATCTTAGATCAATCAATTTTCACTTGAAACACCCATCTAGGATGGTTCCAGGAGTGCCAGTTACAATCTGTTTGGTGACTTCAGTGTCTCTAGGAATCCGGTTCCCTCCAATGGCATACATCACTTGGACATCTACGCTTTACTACAAGGCCAGTCTGCAGAGCTAATTCATAGGTAGGAGCAAGGCAGGGGCACTGGGGAATAATTCCAAGGCATTCACTCTGCTTAGCATCGCCAAGACAAAGGCAGCTGTTTTTCCTGCTGAAGACTGGCTCGGTGCTATGAGGTTCTGGGGTTGGATGTGCCAGCATCATAGGGAGAGCCACCTCTTGGGTTTTGGATGGCCTATTAAATCCCATTGCATAGATCCCGTTTAGTAACTCTTCCTTTAGCCGCGGCTCTTCAAATGGTTTTGGTTTTTTTTTTTTTTTTTTTTTTTTTTTTTTTTTTTTTTTTTTTTTTTACTGAGTAGAGTGGAGAGCTGGGATCTTTTTGCAAGACTTTCACTCAATGACTGGATTCTATTAAGAACTGGCATATTAACTTGCTCAAGAGTGAATTTGCTGCTAAATCCACTACATCATCTTCATCGTCTTCTGCATTATCAAGAGAGGTATCTATATTTGAGACTGTGGTACTCTTAATAGCCCGAAGGTTCTCCTGGGGATGGATGAGATTTGAAAAACGGCTGTTCAGCTGCTCATTTTCTGCCACCCTGGTGTCGCCTCCCCAAAGTAACAAAGCCATAGCTGCGATATGAATGCCGCCTCCCCTGCCCCCAGCACATGCTTCTCATGAGACTCTTATATCCGATTAATCGTAGAGAAAAAGCCAGAAGTAGAGCTGGAGCTAAAGTGGTAGAGAACTATCCTTGAACACAAAGCTCAAGGACAGTGCACAGACCAGAGAAGAAGAAGAAAAAGAAGAAGAAGAAGAAGAAGAAGAAGAAGAAGAAGAAGAAGAAGAAGAAGAAGAAGAAGAAGAAGACATGTGAAAGGGTATCAATGTATGTGAATTAATGCACCTTCTATCTGGCAAATATCATGTAAACCTTTTATTAATTACAATAAAAATATCAAAGAAGAAGAAGAAGAAGGAGAAGAAGAAGAAGAAGAAGAAGAAGAAGAAGAAGAAGAAGAAGAAGAAGAGGAGGAGGAGGAGGAGGAGGAAGAAAGGAGGAGGGGGAGGGTGAAGGAGGAGGAGGAGCAGGAGGTAGGAGGGGGGAGGAGGAGGAGGAGACAAAAAACTTAGAAAATCATTTTTTCCACATGCTCATTTCCTTTGACCATGATTACATTTAAATTAGTCAAATAATTTGAATGTGTATTCAAAATGTTTTAAAGCTCTTTTAATTTATATTCGCTAAGATGGGGTTTCTAGTGGTGATGAAGTTAATTTTTATCTTGATCATATATATCATTTTTCTGCTTATGTTTTTTACATAAATCAGATGCCTAAATCTCATTGTTCTTGAACAAGTGTGGTATCACTGAGATGCAGGATGTGTCAGCAGAGACTGGCCAGGAAGAATCGTTGCAGAGTCAAGCAGAGGCCAAACAATGAGTTCAAACATCAATCAGGAAGTGACTGATTGATTGAATGATTTATTGTAGTTCTCATTAAACAAAAACCATTTCAGGAGAAATGAAATAATGGGGTGAGGAAGAGAAGTTGGCGGTAGGGTGAAAGTGTTGAAGTTTGTTATGAATGAGAGAGCAAGAGAATCCCAAGTAAGGATATAAAAAGGTAAATGAGGCTGTGGGAGAATGTAGTATATGTGAAGGATAATGTGGAGGCTGAATATGTGTGCTTAGAAGAGATGTGGCTTGGGAGACAAGGGGAATGGAAAAGTCATTAAGTCTCAGAGTCAAGAGGCTCCGGGTGAGGATAAAGGTGTGAATTCAGTCGTAGACAGTGCTTTCCGTGCTGGAGTTGCTCTGTCCCAGACGTGGGAAGGCAGGTGTGCCATTAGATGAGAGGTGGAATTTGAGGAGGTGGACTGAGGGAGAGCACAGAACAGATTTGGGTGCGAGCTAATGCTGGGACTGTGGAATGCTACAGCATCGCTGTGAGCTGCAGGGTCGGAAACTAACTGCGGGGAGTCTGCTGAACACAGCAGCTCAGCTGGAATCGGAAACTCAAGGGACAGCACAGCTGTATTTCTAATTCTGATGATCTTGTTAAATATTACCTGGCCAGGCGCTGGTGGCTCACACCTGTAATCCTACCTACTCAGGAGGCTGAGATCTGAGGTTGATAGTTTAAAATTAGCTGGGCAGCAAAGTCCATGAGACAGTTATCTCCAATGCACCACCAGAAAATGGGAAATATTGCTATGGCTCACAGTGGTAGAGTGCTGGCCTTGAGCAGAAAAAGTTCAGGGATAGTGACCAGGGCCAGAGTTCAAGCCCTAGGCTTGGCAAAAACAAACCAACAAACAACTTTTACCTGCTAACCAGACATGTCCCTGGCTTTAGGAGGGACGGTGAGCCTAAGTCCAAGTGATTCAGAACCTGATCTCTTGAGAAATTATATTCGGAGAAGGAAGAGGAAAAGAATAACAAACAAAAGAGCATGGTGGCCTGAGGCCAAGACAGGAGAGATTTGAGTGGTCGGCAATGTTCAACAATGTACAGTGAAGGAGCGAACTACAGCTTTCCAGCTGCATGCTGTGTCCTGTATACTGTGAACACTATGAACTTCAAAGATTAAAAACAAACAAACATCCATTGTTTATCTCAACAAGGAAAGTGGAAAAGTTAATGAGGACATTTACATAGACACATTAGATGATACATGGTTGGATTTTTTTGTATTATTTTTTTTATTAGTAAGACTAAGACATAGCCTTTAAGATTCAATTCATTTGACCTGGGGATATTTAATAGACTAGATAAGTAAAAAAAATTAATTTGGTTGCCTATATAGATGAAGTTAATTACATAACTGACATATCAACCATTCTTTTCAGAACTAAGCAAGAGACTGGAATTTGACTCTTGCTTTTGCTTTACAGATTAAATTACCCACAGTTCCCCTATTGCTCCCACTATAAGACTGATGGGATGTTCATTCTATATACTGCCTCAGTGACAGTGAACGTTTAAACTTGGAGACTCTCTGACTCTCATTTTTGAATCATTGTCTGATGGGCATGCCAGGAAAAATACCATCTCAGGGAATAGTTTTCTTCTTTCTGCTGAGAAAAATTGGGAAGTAGGTCAGACACTCCTATTCCTTTTGTGAAATATCTGCTTCGAAGAACCTTGTTAGCTTCAATCACAGGCTTTCTGTGCACGATCGAGACAATTCCACGTTATACTGTGTGCCAGGGCAAACATGCTTCAACCTTCCGAGTTGTTGAAATCAGAGCCCTAAATAGTACTCAGTGAGGTAACCTCTACTTAAATGGAAACGCAGCACGTACTACTCTTCAGGATGCTGCACCTGGACCATCTGTCTGTGGGTTCATTTGCTCTTCTCAGCAGGAAATTTCACAATGGTATATATCTCCTGAATTGTTTCTTGACAGACATGAGACGAATACACAGTAGGCCCTTGGCTCCCAGAATAAGCAACAATGGTTTTTTTTAGACATTTGTAATTTATAGCATCGCCCTATCTGAAGATCTCTGATAGAAATATCTGTAAAATTTTGAAATTTCTATAATTCTTTTCTTACTGGCTAGATTCAAACTCATAGACAAGTTATTGCTTCTGATTAAACAGGAAACTTGCAACACAACCTAGGCTTTGAGACATGTACTTGCGAATGTGCTGATGGCTGTGGAAATGAAATAAGAGGTAAGAGATGCTTGCTCTTACCTCTTAGAGTATTGTCAAGTATTTTCTCATTAATCAGTATAATTCAAGTGCAATTGCTCTCGTGAGCATGTGTACATGTAGGTTTAGAAACCCAAACTGTCTCTGAATATGAAGACCTCTTCAGAGACAGCAGTGTCAATATTTAAATGATCCAGTATAAGCAAAATGGTGGTTAGCATCATGGAATGATGAGTTTCAATTCTGGCTCTAATCCTTGCAAAGAATATCTACTCTCTCTCTCTCTCTCTCTCTCTCTCTCTCTCTCTCTCTCTCTCTCTCTCTCTCTCTCTCTCTCTCTCCCATTTCTAGAGTCACATAAGTTAGTTCAGAGTCAGTTTCCAGGTAGAAAGGCAGAAATGCAAAGCTCTGATTCTCTCACAAACTCCGAAGTCAACAAAACAACCTTCTCTTGGAAAAGATGCAGGGCCAGTTGGAGAGATGACACAAGTGTCGTTGTAGGGGAAGTATCTTTCTGGGGGAAAATACTGCCAGAAAGGTTTCCCCAGAGTGGGGAAGAGGAAGAGAGGACAGAACAAGACGATGAAGAAGAGTTCAGTAGGAAGCTCTGTTCAAAGTGAGGAACAACCAAGTCCTCCTTTTTCTGAGTCCTCACCCCCACTACCTTAGTAGGCTGTGAAAGACAATCTAATCCAAAATTTGGGGCACAAGAGTCACAAAACCTGAGTATCTCTATCCCCTCTCTAAAATTTAGATCTCAAATTGGGGGAAAGGAAGCAGACCCTAAACAAACATCTTAATCCTTTCTGGCCTTTCCCTAGAAGCTCTTCCTCATCCAAAAAAAGGACTTGTCCTTCTGAGAATGGGTTTGCTTGGACTTACCCAGCATCCTTTATGTACTATGGTTGACTTTTTAATGTTTTTTATTTTTACCAGTCTCAGGGCTTGAATTTAGGACCTGAGCACTGTCCTTAGGCTTTCTCTAGAATAGAGCTCTACCACTTGAGCCACAGCACCACTTCTGTTTTTTTCTCTGTATGTGGTTCCGAGGAATCCAACCCCAGTCTTTATTCATGCTAGGCAAGCACTAGACCAAACCCCCGGCCTTATGGTAGACTTTGAAAAACTCACAGTCTCTATATTCTAGTCCTTCATCTTGGTTCTTTGGGCTCTACAGATCTTTCTGGATCAGAGCTTGGCTCTCACAAGGGACCATCTTATGTCTGAGTTGGGCTGTTAGAGCTTATTTCCTAATTAAAGGTGAGCGGTTCTTCTAGGTTTGTCTTCCCTTTACCTAATGGATGCCTCTGTCCTACGGAGGGGCTATAGTAGCAAGGATGACCAGGTGTGAAACCATCTGGTGACATTTCACAGTGTATGACTGATGGGACTATGTGAGACATAAAAATCCCTTCCTTCCTACCCCTTTATAGAAAGCTGTGGCACTATCACTTCCTGGACCACATAGTACATCATTGTTGTATCTGGGTGCTACCTTGGCTGAGCTCTCTGTCACGTGTCTCTCCCTCTACACATGACATATTTCAGATGATATTTACATTTTAGAACTAAGAAGTTCCAGGAGAACAGACATCTCATATATATATATATACACACACATATATATATTTCTTAATATATATATATATATGAAATTCAATATGCATACTGTGCAATGGTAATTTCTATTGTTTTTTCCCTCTGTTTGTGCAGGGCTAGGGATCGAATCCAGGGCCTTGTAAACAGTCAGCAAGTGTTCTTTCATGGAGCTGCATACCCAGACCCTAATTCCTGTTTCTCTGTCGTAACCATAGCCTGCATGTGAGGCTCTTTCAGAAGCTTCTGAAGTCACATCCTGGCTGTGTGACCAGCAGTCACTACTGTAATTAATTCTGGCAAGGAGTTAGTGGAGGCAGTGACTGTACATCTGAATTCTGCATTAAGGAAAGGGTTTGGGGAGTGAAGTGTGTGAAATCCTACCCGCAGTTGGCCTTCCTTTCATCCTCTTAGACACACACCTGTCAGCTGGGAGCCTGGGCTTTGGGCCAATTTAAAGTGCTGGATCTCAAGTCTGTTGGGAGCAGACATGGGTATCCAGCACAGCGGCGACTCCCTATTTCTACTCAGCCATCTTTGAAAAACTTGGAGAGGCAAGCGCCATTCCTGTTTAGTTGGGGAAAGATTTGATCTCTCTATTGCAAAGCTATTTCTCATATCTTTGTCTTGTCTTAAAGCTAACCATTTTTTAAATAACTACCCTTTGGGAACACTAGAATAAATTCCTCAGCACCTGGTCATGTACCATCACACATGAGGCTTCATAGGCTTTGGTTAATTATCATGCGCCTTTCACCTCCATCTTCCTTAGCTCAGGGGCTATATGAGTCGTTACCTTGACATTCCTACCGTTGAGTTTTGCAACTTAGCCTTTTTGCAGATGGAGGCAAGAAGGTAATAGGCTTTCTTCCAATAACTGTGAGTAACAATCCTTAGCACAATGCAAAGTATTTGGAGATAATAATTTCATCTCTCTACCCAATGAGATATGACCCTGGGCCTTATTTGGCCTTCATTGCTTCCCTTTTCAGACTATTTATGCTACTTACTGGCTTTCAAAGAGGAATAATCTAAGCACCTAACACATCCTTCCTTTTTTTTAACCAGATCATTTTTATTTTATTTAAAACATTTTAACCTAATATTGGTAATAGTAGGGGTTTTCATTATGATATTTCTGTATATGCACATAGTGCACTTTGAACAAACTCATCCCATCTACCATTTTCCCTCTCTTACCCTTCCTCTTCCCTGCTTTTTCAAATAGCATTTGGCGAGTTTCATGATGTTGATTTATTAGCATATGGTGGATTACATACAAAACTGTATTTGTATAACATATCCTTCTTTATGTTTTAAGATCAGCTAATTGGAACTTGTTTTCTGGTGAGTTTAATAGACAAATAATATATTTCTTCTTATATTCCTTTAGGAAAAACTTAATAAACATCTGCTCTAATACTTATGTCCTCACAAAATAACTGACAATTTGACTCAATACTTTATAATTATCAATAATGTTAAAGATTCATTATGCAAAATCCTTTAGAAAGCATGTGGATCTAGAATTCTCTCACTTTGGCATTTTAGATAGTTGTTCTTATAAACATAGAGTATGGACACTGTTTTGGGGAATGCTTTTCCTTCCTTCCTTCCTTCCTTCCTTCCTTCCTTCCTTCCTTCCTTCCTTCCTTCCTTCCTTCCTTCCTTCTTTCTCCTTTTGCTTCCTTATTTTCTTTCCTTCCTCCTTTCCCTTTCCCTTTATTGTTGAATCTGAGGACCTCTCTTCTCCCCATCCCCGCCCCCCTCCATTCACTGCAGATACATTTCCCTGTTTGGCACACCTGTGTATGGTGCCTGGGGGTGGCCTGCAGCCTTGCTAATGTTTCCTTTTTAGCTTTGTAAGCAATATTAAGCCCTGTCCTTTGCCGAGGGCTTCCTTACTTGCAGAAACCTCATCTCTGTAATCCTAGCAGGCTTTTACTTCCCTGGGTATTTCTGACCTGAATTTTGGCCAACTGTGTCTTACAAAGTCAGCAGGTTTCTTCCAAATATTATCATTAAGTGTTTCCTGTGTGAAATCCTGCCCTTTCCAATGTGCTTGGAAGAAGGAAGTAGGAAAAACAACATGGGTATTTATATAGGATCCTTTCTCCTTATAGCCAACTGCATGTGAGTCCTTAGACAAATTCAATGAGAGAGAAAAGCTGAAAGAAGTTGGGCAAACTGAGGTTGGTCAGTTGGATTCTTTTCCCAGTGTTCTGTAGGGAATGATCAGCTTGTGTGACCTCCAGAAAACTGTTTGAGTAAATTCCCTTGATGGCAGAGATTCAGATTAAGTTTCTAGAATCCAGGGTTTTGCTTTGCCCTATCCATAGTGGAAAGGTACAAAGCATTCATAGTGGCCCATAGGTCTTTGGGCAAATGGCCAATAATTGTGTAGAAGCTGAGTCCTGGCAGTAGTTGAATTTGAGATGGAAATTGACATGTAATACCTACTTTTTAGTCCTAGGTATCAGAAATAAAGTGCTGGGTTGTACCATTAAAAAAAAGAAGAAAAAGAGGAACAATAAAAATAGGGAGCCAGTGGCTCATGCTTATATTCTTAGCTATTCAGGAATCTGAGATCTGAGGATCATGGTTCAAAGCCAGCCTGGGCAGAAAAGTCCGTGAGACTTTTATTTTTAATTAACCACTCAAAATCCCCAAATAGAACTGTAGTCAAATGGTAGAATGCTAGCCTTAAGCAAAAGCAGCTCAGGACAGCACCTAGGTCCTGAGTTCAAGTCCTAGAATGAACACGCATACATGCACGCTTGCATGCTCACACATACACGCACAATCATTTGCAAGTAGGAACAATACATAAGGAAATAAGAAAAGATTTTTAGAATTTTAGATTCAAATTATTATCAGAAAAAGATATATATATATATATATGACATGAAAGTAATATTGAGTCTGCAACTTAAATTGAAAAACTCAAGACAGAAAAGATCTGATTTATATAAAATATTACATATTTTTTATTCTCTAATCTTTATATTAGCTAGGAAGATATACTCACAAGATTGCTTATTAATTTCTTTTCTTCTTTTTTTGGTGCCAGTCCTGAGGCTTTTTTCTTTTTATCTTTCTTCTCAAGGTTGGTGCCACTTGAGCCATAGCTTCACTTCTGGCTTCTTTGGCAATTATTTGGAGATAAGGGTCTCATGAGCTTTTCTGCTCTGGCTATCTTTGAACCATGATCTTCAGATCTCAGCTTTCTTAGAAGTTAGGATTGCAGGCCTGAGCTACTCACACCCTGCACATTATTCACTAATCTCTTTTGTACTAACTCTAATTGTCTATACATTGCATACAATTCTAACGTGCATGCCCTATTTGTTCTGAGTACATGAACTTTTATCTTAATTATCTCAAGCTAGATATTCCTTTAAGGGAAATGAAGGTTTATTATGGTAGTAATGCAAACAGAAACACAAAATCATTAGACTTTTAAAATTCAGCACTGAAGGTCAAACTCAGGCCATCAAACTTGTAATCTATTTTATCACACCCCGGCTCTGCTTTTAGTTTGATTTTTAAATGGACTCACACTAACATGGTCCCAGCTGTCAATGACCTGAGATCATCTTACCTTTGTCTCCTGAGTAGCTAGCATTATAGTCGTGAATCACCATGCCAGGCATATTTAAGCTCTGGGCACATAGAATAACATAACTTACAATTAGAGAAATTTCTTTCCAAACAGGCCATTATTTGGAGAATGATTTCTGAGTTTTTATTTCCTCCTTTTAAAGTATCTACAACCCTGACAACTATCATGTAACCCTTTTATTAATTACAATAATATATATATATATAATAAAGTATCTACAACCAAATCTAGAAGAGTTCCTTCATGGAGTTTTCCAACTATGCAGAGAGATGGCCTCTGTGTGGACCAGAGGTTTGACTCACCAAGACAAGATCAGAGAATGGAGAGTCCAGCTTTTCCAGGTAAATGAGGATGGTGAAAAGTGTCGGGGGTTTTTAGTCCTCAATCCCTCCCGACCTGCAGGACCTGCAGGAGGGATAGGGAGAACATGCCCTGACCAGGACGAGCAGAGAAAGGAAAGGGACAACTGACTGATCACCCGTACCCAGCCCTCCCTCGCCAGAGGACAATCAGACGCGTCAGGGAGACCCCAATGCAGGACCTCCTTTATTGAGGAAGTACATTCAGCTAATATAGGATGCAGGAGCCTATCAGCACAAAGGTGGGCAGGGTGGGGAGAGGTAGGTAAAGAAGGGGAATCATGTGCTATCCGAGAGGATGGAAGGGGGTTCGGGCCTATCCCAGAGGTAGCCTTACTTTATATCACAAACCACAGCCACTCCTTCCAGCCTGGCCACAGGCAGGTTGAGTCCCAAAACCAGGAAATGAGCCCTAGGTCCCGAGTTAGGCCTCTTTTCTACAGCATAAGTTTCCATTTCCCTGATGTGACGTGCCCCACAAAAAGAGGAAAGAGAAAGGGGACTTTTTTCCTCTCTAGGTTTCTGTGTTTTGATTTCCCTGCCTGTATTATCATGTTAGGAGAACTCTAAGGTAAAGCAGCTACTGTCACCACCTTATATCAGGAATCCAGAAAGGAGTCAGCTCCTTGGCTCCTTATAGCACGTGTGCATGAGCCTTGGCTCTTGAGTGATGATTGTTTTTGGGTGACTCTCAGAAGCTGCTGAATGTGTAGAAGGGGAGTTTGGGGGTAGAGATTGCTCTAACTGGATGAGCCCTGAGATAGGGCTACGAAGCAGACTCAGTAGGTCTTATTAGCTAGATGTCAGTTGCAGGCTTCAGAGAAGCCCCATGAATCAGTGGATGCTGAGATGTTTGCGGAACAAGAAGAGTGGCTCTCCTGACTGCTGTGACTATACTATAGCATAGTGTCCAGTTGTCCTTCTAGGAAGAAAAGAGAAGGCAGAGGTGTGGTGTCACAGCACAGTAATCCCGTAGAGATAGAGAGAGAGAGAGAGAGAGAGAGAGAGAGAGAGAGAGAGAGAGAGAGAGAGAGAGAGAGAGAGAGAGACAGAGAGAGAGACAGAGAGAGAGAGAGAGAGAGGGAGGGGGGGTACATGCTTCAAAGACAATCAGAACTACTAAAAGGCCCACTAAAATTATTACAATTATTACGTTGTTTACACATGGCTCTAGCAGGTGTGTTAGCAAGTGCAATGCCTTTTGTTTAAATCTCAATAATTCCTTCACCAATTACTAGGTTGGATTTAGTTTAACCCATATTGTTTCCTTCCTTCTCTCCCTCTCTTCTTCCCTCCCTTCCCTCTCCAATCAGCCTGGGCAGAGATTTTAGAGGAAGATCAGATTTGTAATTTGAATTTCCTTTTTCTCTTTTCTACCCTATGAAACATAAAACTCTCTCCCCTAATGAATCCTAGTGCAAACTGCCTCTATTTCTTTTAACCCATGAAGTCATCTGATAAACTAACAGTGAAGTGTTGCAGCATTTTACTTCTTTCAGGAAAATTCATGCTTAATGTAAGTACAGGAAGGATCGAGTGCTAAAATCAAAGGAGAGTCAATAGGAAGCTTTCAAACTTCTCCAGATAATGGAGCAAAGAGTTCAGGCTGTGGCTTTTGCTCAGAGCTCAGCGCACAGGCATACGTATATGGTGAGGGAATGCAGTACCTACGATGTGATGGTTATTTATTCCAAGCCACAGGAATTCCCATTATTTTAAAAGTTTCATTTTTTTTCCAGAAAGGCAAAGGGAGGTATTGGCTTAGGCAACTGTTTTCAGGAGTAACTCTACTTTTGCCAAATGTTGGTGAACAGGTGCCAAGTGTGAAGCAGGGAAGGAAAAGATCTGAACAGAAAGGACAGTGCTGGCCCCGGTCTTTCCCAGTGTGGTTTTTGACCACTCAGTTAAGGCATCAGCAAAATTCTTTCCTTCTGCCTCCTCACTGAGAAGCAGGAATCAATGTTACCTGTCTGATGAGGCATGAAGGGAGCTGAAGAGGATGAAATATTTTTGGGGACATGTCTTTAGATATCCTTAGATATTTCCCAAATAAAGCCTGGAAAAATTCATGAAAGTGCAAATCACAGTTCATTTTCACTGAGGGCAAACCCATGTCTTATTTGACCTTGATTGACTGTGAGAGAGAAATTTCAGTTTCAATTTATATGAAGAAATTATGAATAATTAAGTATAGTCTTTGGGTCATTAAGTCTCAGCTTTAAGTTCTGATTCAGATTCTTTCATGGCTGAATGAAGTTAGGTAAATCTTATGAAGCATTCTCACCTATGGTAACATTATTATTACTAATTAATGATCATAATTAATAGTATTAATTAGAATGGCAGATTCTATTTGATAATTGGTTCCTGACTAGAGAGTCATGAGAGATCAACTTTCCTGTACCTGTATTTAGATTAGAGGACTAAATACAGACAGACACATTCTCTCTCTCTCTCTCTCTCTCTCTCTCTCTCTCTCTCTCTCTCTCTCTCTCTTTCTCTCTCTCCAGATTTTACTTTGAAATGACCAAAGTGGGTAAATTACTATAAAGGAAAGTAATGTTGAAAGGAAGAATAGATAATATTGGTGGGGGAAGGACTTTATTATATCTATCTATTTTTTTTGTCTGTCCTGGGACTTGAACTCATGGCCTGGGCACTATCCTTGAGCTCCTTTTTGCTCAAGCTTAGTGTGCTCTACTAGTCAGTGCCACTTCCAGCTTTTCTGGTGCTTAACTGAAGCTAAGAGTCTCATGGACTTTGCTAGCCAGGCAGGCTTTGAACGGTGACTTTCAGATCTCAGCCTCCTGAGTAGCTAGGATTACAGGTGCAAGCCACCAGCTCCTGGAAAGTACTTCTCTATTAAAAAAATATTCCATGAAGGATATAAAGGATGGAGCCTTGTGAATAGTTGGAGAAAGTGTGAGGTAAGAAGTGCACTGCAAATAACAAAAACTCTCGTGATAGAAATATTGGTGTGCCTTGGCAAATTGGAAGCATTAGTGGACTAGAATGAACATGGGGATGAGATGTAGGAGCTATGTTATGCCAGTAGTGAGTGCTGGGTTTTTTGAAGGCCTTGCTGATTATTCTAAGGATTTTGGTATTTTTCCTGTCACAGAAATAGATGGCATCAGAGGCTTTTGTTAGGATGACGTATACTTTTAACAATGCCACTTTGGCTGACTCATTGATAAAGAAAAGTCTCTAAAAGGACAACTATAAGGGCAGGCAGATTTGCTGGGATGTTACCACAGTAATCCACCCAGGAGGTGATAGCTGTTAGTTGAGATGTGGGAAGCCTGGTTTGTGGTAGGGCTGCGGCCAGGGAGAATGCTGGCAGATTGGATGCATGGTGGAATGGAAAGAGAGATTTAAGGGTAGGCTTCTGGAGCTGGAGTCCATCTGTATGGAAAAGGGATGAGGGAGGAGAACGGGGGGAAGACAGGCTGAGCGGGAAGGTCAAGTCCTTGGGTTTGGACATGAGCGTTTTAGATGCCTTTTAGGCATCCAAGTGAAGTTATAAAGTAGGTGTTTGGGTGTCTGAATTTGGAGTTCATTCAGGAGTGATGTCTAGGCGAGGGTCGTAAATTTGGGAATTATCAGCATGGAGATGGTGAATGAGCCCATGATGTGGGATGAGATCATCAAAGTGTAGCAAAGGAAGACAAATGGTGTGAGGATTCGGCTGCAGAGAGGACAGCTACTAATAGATCTGGGAGAAGAGGAGGAACCAGTATAGAGACTGGCCAAAGAGATAAGAAAAGCAGGTGTGTGTGTGCCCCAGACATTAAGCAACTGCAGTGCTGGCAGCCTGGAGCAAGAAATAGTCTTACATACTTCGGAAAGTCGAGTAAAGAAAAGCGAGGAAACCGGGAAAATTGAATTAGCACACCTTAGCAATATGAAGGATTTTTATTGTGACAATTTTAAAGTGTATTTTGAATAAATAAATGCATACATAAATAACTTTCCATTGTATTCCCATTTGTCCCTTCCACCCTTCTTTTACAGTGTTTACATTGTGGGCTCTCTCTACCTCCCTTGCTCCTTCCCTCTCTCTCTCTCCTCTCCCTACCCCTGTCTCTCCCCTTCCTGCCTTCCCTCCTTTTCTTCCTCCCTCCTTCTCTCTCTCCTTTCTCCTCTTCCTCCCTCAGCTCCACTCCTCCTCCATCATACCTTGAACACTTAAGCTCCAGTAGGAGTATTAGACATGCAATCTGTTGACATGATTATATGCACACAAGAAGAAATACCATGCAGTATGTCTACAAATGTAGCACTAGAGAGAGAGCAGTCAGAGCCATAGTTGAAGGTGAGCCAGCTTAGGTGTTAACTAGTGGGTCTACATGAGCTCAGGAGGAAACTAGACTGGGAAGTGTGAAAAAGAATCATGTAGTGACTTGATAGTGAGTAAAAGAATATCTCTGCACAATTGAACAGCCAACTTAATCAGCTCTGAAATGGATAATTAAGGAAGACAGATAATTCTTCTTTGATTCAGACAATGACTCAAAAGACAACTACTTGCTGGAATGGGAAGCCACTGGAAAAATTTCCTTTCTGGGCTGGAGGCATGACTCAGGGAGTAAGTATCTAACAAGTACAAGGATCAAAATTCAGACTCTACAACCTATGTACCTACTTACTTTTCTGCCTGCTGATCTTCGGACCTTTCTGCCTCTACAAAGGTTCTGTACCATCTCTGCAATATTTGTTTTCATTGACAAACCCAATTAGAAGCCTGTTTTCCTTCATCATTTTGGGAATGGAATGGTACTATATGGTTACTAGAATCCTAGTATTTGCTGAGTTTGTTTGCATTTATTTTCATTTTATTATTTCATTTTGTTATTGGTATGTTTAATATCTGGGCCAAACTTGTAGAAACAGGAATAAATGGACTTAGATCATCAGAAGGAGTAAGATTTATGAAGGTAGTATTGTTAGAAAGTTTGAATTTTTATTCATGATTAAATAACATGCAGACTTTCACATAGAGGATGCTTTTGGTTGTCTTGAATTTTTTTCCTTATTAACATTGATTTTTACATCATATTTTAAATGACAGGTTTAACAAACGAGTGTTCAAGAAGGGAATCTCTATTTACAATCACTGGGTCTTAGTATTTAGAACTTAATCAAAATTAGACTAAGGGTTTGTATGTCATAGAAACATATTAATTTTAGAAAATAAAACGTTATGTCTATAGAGTCATAGGTTTTTATATCTATATAGTTATGTTTATATTTCCATTACCAAGTCTATCGCATTGGGTATGCAGATATTGAGTCCTTGCTCTTGTACTCTTTGGATTTAATAGCCACATATTAAGGATACCATGCGCCTTTTGTTCCTTAGGTCTTGACTTGTCTCACTCAACATGATTCGCTCTAGATTCATCCACTTCCCTGCGAATGCCCTTATTTTATCTTGTCTGTTGGCTATGTAGAATTCCATTGTGTATATATACCGCATTTTCTGTATCCATTCATCTGCAGTTTGTCTTGAATTTTTAAGCAACTAAAACAATTTCCTATAACTGCATTCATCCTTCTACAAGTTTACAGCTTTAATCTTTTTGAATGTTCCTTTAACAATAGCCCACAGGAATAACAATCAAATATTCCTTTGGGGTTAATGTTTTTACCCCAGGGATGGCTAAGTATTTTAGTCATGGATTGGCATTTGATCATCTATTTGATACTCAACAGAGAGCAGGATACTTATAGAACAGATGGATTTTGTAATATTCCAAAATGAGTTAAAGGTAGAGCCAAGAAAAAAATCAGGGTTTCTGAATCACATAGCTTAAGCAATGAATGACACCAGATTATGACAAAGACAGTGAAAAATAGTTTGTAACAGACTGGGAATAGAAAAATGTATATTTACTGTAGCTAATTGCTTTGAGTTATCATTCCATTTCTCCATCCCTCCTCTTCCTCCCCCACTTCCTTTCCTCCTTCCTTTCATTATTATTTTATTTTCTAGAATATGAGCTGAAATCAATTGTTTTGTGTTTAAATACAAAAGTTTCAAGCCAGCTCCATATCCCAATATGTCTTTCTCAATCAAGTCACTAGTAAAATAATTACATAACATTGTCAAAGTTGAATTATAAGTGAAAACCTTATGTATCTTTATGGCATATCCACTTCAGCTGGAGCTCCAGGATGCTACTTCCTGCTCAAAGATATATCCTTGTGGATTTAGTAGTAGAGGTCGGTTCTGTTTTTGTGTTTAAACAATAATCTCCCTTTTGTTTCGTGGTTTTAACTATTAAGAGAATTTAGTTCAGCAAATCTCTGTTGTACACTGCAATAGGTACAATGCACATGCAATCATGGAAGAACATACAAATATAAATACTTAGTGCAGCAAAGTTCTATAACAGAGAAAGAAGGAATTATGGTGTAAAGATGAAGAGTATTGACTTCAGAACAGACTGAAGACTGCTAGATGATGATGATGATGATGATGATTTTCTAGTCCTGGACCTTGAACTCTGGGACCAGATACTGTCCCTAAGTTCTTTTTGCTCAAGGCCAACACTCTACCACTTGAGCTACAGTACTACTTCTGGCTTTTTCTGTGATTAAGTGGAGATAAGAGTTTCATGAATTTTTCTGCCCAGGCTGGTTTTGAAGTTCGATCCTCAGATCTCAGCCTCCTCAGTAGATAGGACTGCAGGCATGAACCCCTGGTGCCTGTTGGTGCTAGTGTAGTGTGTTGGGTAAGGTATTTAACCTCAGCATCTCTGTTTTCATATTGACACGGGCAGTAGTGCCTGCAGGGGTGGTGACATAAAACAAGCTTCACCAGTCCATGTAATTGTATTACCCATGATCTCGAGATGAGTTCATATGAGCTTGTCCATTTCGAGTGAGTGCAGGTGTTTATATCAGAGCTACTGGGCAAAGAACCCACAACACTGCGGTACTATATTTTTTAGCAGCAGCTTGATACCTGATGTCATGAATAATGGTTCTCACAACTAACCTTACGGTTTTGTTTCTTTCTTTTTCAGCCATCCTTCTGTATGGCCTTTATTTTCATCTGGTGACAAGGGTTTGAGCTCAGGGCCTTTCTTGCTCATGCTTGTGCCCCACCAGTTGAATCATTCATTCAGTCAGGGTTGATTTTTTTTTGCTGGTCGTTTTATTTTTATTTGTCATGCCATTTAACACAGCAGTTGATGAATACAGTATATCTTGTCCAGTACATCCCTTTCAGCATTTTCACTCATCCCTTCCTACTAACCCCTTCCCTCACTCTTCTTAATTTTGTAAGATTTGGTTATGTTAGAGATGTGATCTATTTTAGAGGTGAGAAATCTAACCCAGGGCTTCATGCATGAGAGGCAAGCACTCTATTGCTAAGCTATATTCCCAGTCCGTAATCCATATTTAAATGATACAACTTGGTACACTGATAAACAAAGGTTGTGGGGGGACTTTGATTGTCCTTGCTTGGAATCCATGGTTACTGCAGATTGAATGGTTATGTTTGATTGGCTGGTCCAGGGTCATACCCTTCTCCGGGGATCGAGACTCGTAGTAAATTGTCTTAAACCACATAGACTTAGTGGGGTGGATGTGATTTTGTAGAAGTATGTAAGAACTCATTAACAGAGAGAAATGGACGCCCAGCATCTTTATATCTCCCAAGGCATGTTTTGATTCTTCATCTGCTCTTCCTATCATTGTTAAATGCCTTCATTAAAGTTGTTATTGCACGATAATTGTGTGTTTTTCCTGTCTAATTCCTCCTGTGATTATGAATTCTATGTAGAAAGAAACCACTTATTTTCACCTGCATATCTCCATTGCTTAGCATAATTTTGAGTTTATTATATTACTTAACAAATACTCATTATTGGATTTTATCTACTTAATTTTACCCCATTAATTGTTCTCTTGTTGGAACCTTTATCATCCCTGATCTTAGATTTCTCCTTCAGCAAAATCTTTCTTAAGATTTTATTTTTTTGCCAGTCCTGGGCTTGAGCTCAGGGTATGAGCACTGTCCTTGGGCTTTCTCAAGGCTAAAGCTCTACCACATGAGCCTCAGCACCACCTCCAGCCTTTTCTTTTCTTTTTTTTCATATATTTTTTATTGTAATTAATAGAAGGGTTACATGATATTTGCCAGATAGATGGTGCATTAATTCCCATACATTGATACCCTTTCACATGTCTTGGTCCCCATTTCCCTCCCCCACATCTCCACCCCACCTCCAGCCTTTTCTAGGTATGTGGTACTGAGGAATCAAACCTGGGTCTTCATGCATGCTAGGCAAGCACTCTACCACTAACCAAACTCCTGGCCCCAAGGAGATATATTTTTTGAAAGACAAAATACTATTCAACATTTTATTATTTACTTTTTCCCAAAGAGGCTCTTTTCCCTTTCTTTCTATTTTAAGTTTCTTAAAATAGGAATTTTCTGTCTCCTCCTCCTCCTCACTCATTAAATACTCATTTTTTCTATTTATTTATTTTTATTTATTTAGCCAGTCTTGAGGCTTTAATTCAGGGCCTGGACACTGTCCTTGGACACTTTTTGCTCAAAGCTAGCACTCTGACATTTGAGCCAGAGCATCACTTCCACTGCCTCCCAAATAGCTAGCAACAAGAGCATGTACTCTCTCTTACTCTCAGCCCTCAGATTTGTTCCTTCTTATGGCTCTTGGCACTAATTTCCCTTTGAATCTCATTGTTTTGTGTATGTCCCTTATCCACCCCCTAAATCTTAGGTTGCTTATTAGCAAAACATCCCTTCTATTTTTTCCTAGTCATGTCTTATTTTCAAGTAGCCTTAAATGGTCCCTACCTGAACACTCAGCTTCTAAACTCAGCACTTGGGAATCTTACATTCCTTCTTTATTTAATATTCAGACATTGATTTTCTCTTCACATTTCTCTCTTTTATAGGATTTTTCAATCAATGGTCTTTCCTTCTTTCTAACTGCCTTCCTGGCCATTTGCTAGGAAGAGTGATTGCTCCTTCCTCAAATATCAATAGTATTGAGATTATGAACTCTAGGATATGGAAATAAGAGGTTTGTCTTTGTGATTGTTGTTCTTAATGTACTCTGTGAAGTTATTTCTTTTCTATTTTTTTCTCCTTATGGTTAATCTCATGTGGTACTGTATCTGACTTTGTCACCTGGTGTATTGAATATACATTTATTTATTTGAATCTGGGAAAAGAAGGGGGAAAACAAGGTGATTGGGAGGTGGTGGGGGAGGGGAAGGGGGACAAAAACAAGGTTTGAGAAGTAATATACCTGTTACCTGATGAATGTAACTGGAATCCCTCTATATATTACCCCAACAGTACAATAATAATAATAATAATAATAATAATAATAATAGAATCTAGGAGAGCTGGATTTAGGATATAGGCCTGAATCCCGGGTAGACAGAAAAAAAATCTCAGGATCTGCCACATTACAGGTTTTAACTTGATAAATATGAGTGCATGAGTGAATACATGTCGTAAAACCAGTGGAGAATAAAGAGTTTGTCTGCTGGCCATGAGGAACCCAGATGGAACTTTTCCATTTGGTCTTTGTGCTGTGCCAAAAATAATGTATCTGTTGTTAGTTCCCACTGAGTAAGCTAGAGAAGATCTGGATCAGGGTGAAATTGGAAGAGGCAAACTGGATCCATCTATCTGAGGACTTGAAAGCTAATCACCTTCCACATGTGGTAGGTTATGAAGTTATATGGGGTCATGTGGCTCTCCAAGGTGGTATATTACTTAACTGTCTGTGCTTCTCACTAGGCTGAGTGAGGGTGCAGACAGAATTAATCAACATAGCATCCCCACTTCACAAAAGCCAAAAGAATACACCTAAAGTCTTTACTTTCAGAGATACATTGATAAGCAATTTTAGATAATAGCTTTAACTAAACTTCAAGCAAGAAATGGTAGAGGATGTCTATTGTAAAGCCAGGAGGATCAAGAGTTCCAGGCCTGCCTGGGATACCTAGCCAGACTCCCTACCCTTCCATCAAAACAGGTATAATCTGACAATAATCCTACAAAATGACTAACAACATGGCTTAAATAAGAGAATTAAGAAGTGTTAAACCATAGAGCCTTCCTCATGAGAGAACTGGTAGTGGTTCCCTATCTAGTTTTTTTTTTTTTTTTAGCATTTATTTTTTTTATTTTTATTTTTTTTATTGTAATTAGTAAAAGGGTTACATGATATTTGCCAGATAGAAGGTGCATTAATTCACATACATTGATACGCTTTCACATGTCTTGGTACCCATTTCCCTCCCCCCCACACCCCCCACCCGTCTTGGTTTTCCCCCCTTCCCTATCAAATTTCAAATAACCAAATACAAATAAATTCAATATATCAGATAACAAAGTGAGATACTATAACAATATGAGATTACCAAGGGACAGCAAAGGAGATGAGAGACAACATAGATCTAGTTTTAATAATGAAATAGAGCTCGCTGTATATGCTGGCATTTCAAAGCTGCTTTAGTGACCTGTGATCTTTCTCTGTGATGGAGGGAAGTTTTCAGACTTCTGTTGAGGGGTGTTCCATCTCTATTCAACCCAGATCCTTTAACAGACATTAGTGGACCTCAGACACTCAGAACCCCTTTGTTGTATACTTTTTTATTTCTAGTTGGCTTTTTCCCTTTTGGGCTTCTCTTTATTTCTCACGGCCCTGGCCCCTTCATGCTCTGTTTCCTGCACTACAGTAAAAATCCCTACCGCCGTCCTTTCTGAACTTCACACCATACAACATTGTCTTTTCATTTCTCGCCTGCTTTGAAGTTCTAAGCCTGCATATAGGGCTGTCTTTTCGGTGCTACTGCTATTTCTTTCTCCTTAACCACACCTAGTTTATGTGGACAGCATTTGTATAAAAATGTACACACTCTACACATCTCTATCATTTTACAAAGTTTATTTCTAACTCTGTGCTGGTGAAAGAAGTCACTTGTTTTCCCCGAGGAAACCTTGTTGTCATTTAAGCAAAACTTGTATTTGAGGGATGACACCAAGGAGCTCCTGTTTCCAGGAAGCAAGCAAACAAATAAATACACACAGACACACACGCACAGTCTTTTCTAGGAGTGCTTCTTGCCCCACCAGCTTTATTTCTAGTGTACCTAAGGCTACAGGAAAACATAATAAACATCTACAACAAAACAATTGAACCTCCTGCCTGCAGGCCAGACTTTTTACGCCTTTTCAGGCTCTTTATTTGTTTTCAAATAATCCAGTATCTCCCAATGTTGTAATATTCAAGTAAACATTTAACATGAGATTGTAAGATCTTATATGGGTGCCAGTGGCTCAGACCTTGTAGACCTAGATAAGCAGAGGCTGAGAACAGAGGCTTATGGATAAAGCCAGCCTGTGCAGGAACGTCTATGAGACTCTTATCTCCAAGGAAGCATCATAAAGCTGGAAGTGAAACGGTGGATCAAGTGGTGGAACACCAGCCATGAACCAAAAAGCAAATATATATTAAGGGACAGCTTGGTTCAAGCCCAAGTACTGGGACAATAAAAAAAAAGAAAGAAAGAGAGAGAAAGGGAGAGAGAGTGAGAAAGAAAGAAAAGGAAGAAAGAAAAATATAAAAGAATGAAGGAAAAAGGAAGGAAGGAAGAGAGTAAAGGTTGTAAGATTCTGGTTCACTCACCAGTTTTGTTGCACCTAAAATAGATCCTGCTTGTTCTTCAGTTGCATTTTTAAACTCACACAGCTTCCTTTGTCTTCCACAATCCAATTGCCTGTGAAGTTTTATATTTAAACTCATCAGTTGCGTTATTGTGAATCTAAACAGTTCTAAAGCATCGATGTGGAGGATGAAAAAGAGCTGCCTTTCAACAGTAGCAGGAACTGTTCAGATAGATTCCTCCCAGACGACTAGCCTATGAAACCATTTGCTAAGTAAACGAGGAAGTGTGTTCACAGGAGCTGCCATTCAAATCCATGGGTCATATAGGATGTGTGTGTGTGTGTTTTTCTTAAGAAAAACTGTCTATCAAGTTGAAACATCCAATAGTTAATGGCGATAAAAGACCATTTACGAGCTTATATGAATTACAAGACATCTTTTCCTTAGTGACTTCCATTTGGAATCTGAATGGAAACTCGTTAAAGAAAAAAAAAACCAACATAGAAGGCAATTGACATAGACTCTTTAAAGAAAAAATTCAGACAAGAGAATTTCAATTAAAAAAAAGGCAAATCCTTTTGTGGACCTAGATGGCAGATATTCTAACGCAGGAAGACTGTATGAAACCAAGATAAGAATCACACACTGTGTGATCTCCATCCTGGCCTATCAGAGAATGAGTATAATAAGGCTTTGCCCATTTATTTTCTCTGACCCAGTGCCACCTGTCATGAGATTTCCAATAACAGGAGATCCAAATAAGCAGTTGCAGTTGCTTTTGTCAGACGGATGCTAATTTATGAGACGTGCTTTCGCATCTCATAAATTAGCATAAACAAAGGCATGGAAGAAGGGATGAATTACTTTACCTGGATTGCAGAGTGGAAGCAATGCAACCAACCTTATATTAGTTAAACAGAGTGTAATGAGCATACAAAGACATGATACAGAGAACCTGCTTTATTTTTGGTTTTGTTATTAGTATACAAGAGTTTTATTATGATTACATATCATATGTAATATGTATTGTATATATTGCAACACTGGGGTTTGAACTCAAGCTTTGCACTTTCTAGGTAGGTGCTCTACCTAGAGTCATCTTGCTTAGCATCCCCCTCCACACTCCCTTTTTTGTCTAGGCAGGTTTTAGCCTGTGATTCTCCCCATCTCCAAATCCTGAATAGCTGAGATTATAATCTCAGGTGCTAACACACCTAGCTAGGTATGCTTTCACCAGATTAACCTCTATTGTCTTTTCTTAACTCCCCTGTCTCCTCCACTTAGTGGGTTTGATTATGCCATTAGCATGTGTGTGTGTGTGTGTGTGTGTACATAGTACTTGGATGATAGTAACCTCTAACACTTTCATCCTTTCCCTTCCCTTCCTCTGATTCCTCCTAAACAGTTCTTTGTACAATTCTGTCATAGAATTTTAGCTGTAGACTCCATGAGTGAGCAACAAAAAGATGCTATATTTAGCTTTGTGACCTTGGTCTATGTGACTTACCATCTCCAGTTCCACCCATTTTTTTTTCTCCAAAGGACATAATTTTCTTCTTTTTTGTTAAATAATACTTATTGTGCACATCTATGTATCTATCTCTCATCTGCCTATAGTGTCTATATCTTCTTTATTTATTTGTTGGTTGTTGGGCCTCTATAACCATAGTTGGGCCTTGGCAAAGAGTGCCGTTATAAATATGTGTACACATGTGTTTCTACTGTGTGTTGATTTGCATTCCTTTGTATATATGGCTGGGATCCTATGGAGGTTTTGCTTTTTCTCCCCTGTTATTGCCAGCATTTGCTCTTTTGTTTTCTTGATGATGGCCATTCTGACTGATGTGAGATGGGATCTCAGTGTTGCTTTGAGTCACAATTCCTTTATAGCTTAGAATGTTGAGCATTGCTTCATGTGTTGGCCTTGTCCTCCTTTTGGAGAACTATCCAATGCCTTCATCCATTCTTAAAAAATTAAAAAGAAATTATTGTAAAGATGATGTATAGAGCAGTTACAGTTAGATATGTCAGGCAATGAGTGCATTTCCTTTTGAACAGCGTCACTTCCTCTTTCATCCTCTCCCAGTGTTTTCCTCTCCCAACTCCCCTCCCTCCCAAATTGTAAAGTTCATTTCCAACATAGTCTCTAGTGAGTATCACTGCTAAACTGATTTACCCTTCGCCCCCTCCCATCCTAAATCAGACCCACTTATATACAAGACAAATGGTACAAAGATAAAAAACAGTGACAAGAGGGACTAAACCAACGATAAAGAAAAAAATTTAAAAAAACTGCAAATAGTACAATAGAAAACCTCTTGTTTCCATTTCTTGGAGCTAATTTCAATAAGCATCATTTATATAATCATGTACACATAGCTATTGAGCCCTTGTCATCCTTTCCTAATAATTAGAATGAGTCTATAAACCTACAAGTAAGCTCAATGGATAGCTAATAAAAAGACAAATAATTATACTTGAACATGATTAACTAAGCAGCACTCTAAACATTCACACAGTGAGAACGAAGAAGGAGGATACTCTTATGGGAGGATCACTCATTTGTTTACTGAATTGTTTGTTCTTTGATATCTTAATTGCTTTGGGCTTCTTCGATATCATAGGCATCAATCATCTGTCTGATGAATAGCTTGCAAAGATTTTCTCCCATTCTGTGGGTTGTCTCTTCACTTTGGTTATTGTTTCCTTTGCTGTGCAGAAGCTTTGTAGTGGAATTTAATCCCATCTCGTCATTCGTTTTTGGGTTTTTTTTGGGTTGGTTCTGGGGCTTGAACTTTGGGCCTGAGCACTGTCCCTGAGTTCTTCAGCTCAAGACTAACATTCCACCACTTGAGCTACAGTGCCACTTCCGGTTTTCTGGTAGTAAATTGGAGATGAGTCTCATGGACTTTCATGCCTGGACTGACTTTGAACTGAGACCCTCAGATCTCAGTTTCCACCTGTCTCTTCATTCTTGAAGAGCTACTTTTGGTAGTGAATTGTGTACCACAAGTACTTATTATTTGTGACTCTAGACAAACATACATTTTAATAACTGTTCTTTATGTGCATTTGAAATGTAGAAGATTCAGAGAGTCTGTTCTAATGCTCTTTCCTAGCTTCTGTTGGCTGCCAGTGCCTCTTGGCTTATAAGTGATGTTCTTTCTTTGTCTTCATAATACCTTTCCCTCTGTGTGCCTGTCTCTGTTCGAATTTTTCTTTGAATGTGGATACCAGTTGACCTCACTTCAATTTTATTACATTATAAAGACCCTATGTCTAGATCCTGTCCTGAGGTATTACCAGAGCTGATGACTCTAATATATCTTTTTTTCCCCCAAGAGGAAACAACTTAACCCACAGCATTATGATTCTAACAATTGTACATTTTATAATAGGAATGCGACCCTGGCATTTAGCCACTGACCACTTTAATCTGTACTCACTGATTCATGTGTGTCCCATCCTTCTTGGTGTCTGGAGGACAAAAACATTGAGAAATATCTTGTGTGGATCCTCACAGCACAGAGAAGAGTGCTCGCTTGGCAGGGGTTTTGTTGAATGACATCATCTCCTTCCTGCATAGGAGGAAGGGCTTTGTCACTTCAGGTTTAGGTGACACAGATTACATCTGTGAACTTGTCTTTTCTCCTCTTGAGCCAAACCAACCCTGGACTTTTATTTTTTAAAACAATCCATTATTTTGGGCCCAGAATTTGGCCATGCTCGTCTGGCATGTACACATACACAGAAAAAAAAACTGGAAATAGTGCTGTGGTTCAAGTGGTAGAGCTCTAGCCTTGAGAAAGCCCACAGACAGCACCTAGGCCCTGAGGTCAAGCCCCAGGACTGGCAAAAATCAAACAAAACTAAAAATCCATTATTTTTAAGTTCAATTTTTATTTTACTATCAGTTAAAAAGGAATGAGGAGGACACATTCAACTAGAAGGTGTGTATATAGTACAGGACCCTTCCATGAGAAAGGGTGATGAGAACAGCCATCAGTCTGTCCACGAGGTGGTGACTCCAAAATACATCTCTCCCTCTTCGCAAGCACATTGGTGGATTGGACTTTGAGAAGAATGTTCTGCAGACACTGAATGCGATCTGCATCTTTGCTGTGAAGGAAATAGGAATTCTGAATATATTATACTTATCATACCAAGCTCAACAAGACTAGGTCAAAGGCATAAGGAAAGTCCCAGGTCATGTCTGTAGTTTTCCAGAAGACTCACCATACACACTGGCAACTCTGGCAACCTTTGTCCTTGCTACTATACCAAGAAATCTTTTTTTTTTTTTTTTGCCAGACTCAAGGTCTGGGCACTGTCCTTGGACACCAGGTTTTCATGCATGCTAGGCAAGCACTCTTCTACTAGGTCAAACTCCTAGTCTATACCAAGAAATCGTTAAGTCCACATAGATAGGACCTAACCACCAAGTGTCAAATAAAGTTATAAGATGGACAAAGTAAAGCAAGACAACAAATCTCTTTTGACTTCAATTCTCTGGCATTCTTCTCTAAAGAAAGTATATATTGAGTTTCTTCCACAAACTTACAGAATGTGTGTGGTGTGTGTGTGTGATGGGGCTTGGACTCTGGGTCCGGTTGCTGTCCCTGAGCTCTTCAGCTTGAGGCTACCGCCCTACCCTTTCAGCCACAGTGCCACTTTCTAGTGGTTAATTGGAGATAAGAGTCTTGAGTGTCAAGGCTGGTTATGAACTGAGATCCTCAGATCTCAGCCTCCTGAGTAGCTAGGATTACCATCATGAGCGTCTGGCTGTCCCATAATATTTTTACACTTAGAAAATTATAATCATGTGTATGAGTGTTTCTCTTTTCTCCACTTCCTTCCTTCCTTCCTTCTTTCCTTCCTCTTCCTTCCTCTCCCCCTCCTTCCCTTCTGTCCTCTCTCCTTCCTTCCCTCTTTCTTTCTTTCTTTCTTTCTTTCTTTCTTTCTTTCTTTCTTTCTTTCTTCCTTCCTTTCTTCCTTTCTTCCTTTCTTCCTTTCTTCCTTTCTTTCTTTCTTTCTTTCTTTCTTTCTTTCTCTTTCTTTCTTTCTTTCTCTCTTACATACTATGTCTTATCCCTCAGAAATTGAATAGAGTTGAACATCTCCACAGACCAAGACTCAGAATCAGTGACTTGCTTAGAGAGAAAATAAAAGACCTATACTTAAGATGACGTATAATCAGATACTTAGTAGGAGCAATTTAAAGTCAGGTTTTGGATCTACAACTACACAAAAAGCCACAGACATTGAAAGGACACAGAGAGTAGAGAAACAACAGTCAGGCTATCTGCATACACCCCCAGGAGGGCTATGGTTGGACGATGTTAGAGAGGGCTGGAACCTGTTGAGAAGTTCTTTAAGAGTCAAGAGCAAAGCCAGCAAAACCAGGCTCTTTGTAGAGACACGAGCAGAAATATCTCTAGCCCATGACTGTGCACAGGCATTGGCAGTAATAAAGTTCAAGGTACAGGAAGAACTTCTAAAACCTAAGGAGAGAGAGAAAAAGGGTACCAGAATCCTAGGTTTTAGTTGAGCCAACATAAATTGCACAAACTGAAAAATAATAGTGAAAGGAATCTTGACTTTAGGTTGGATCTAGGACTCAAAGATAAATGGGATGCCTTTGTTTTCTACCTTCCCACCCCAAGTCTATACATGTTTGGTAAGATTCCTGGTGCTTGATTGTGGGTAGGACATGTGAATGTAATGGTCAGTCCTTCCCATGATCTGTCATGTAATACTGAAAGGTGGGCCCTCCAATGAGATTCAAAGCAAGAGCAAGGCCATCCTGCTGACCTTCAAGAGGCAGACTGTCATACTGTAGAGAGGGCCACATGGCAGGACACCATGGGTGGCCCTCAGGAGCTGAAAGCAGGCCCCAGATCACAGCCACCAAGAAATCAAAAACTTAAGCCCTACATCAACAAGAAGCTGAATTCTGCCTCAAACCAAGCATCTTGGAAGAAGACCATACCCTTGGATAAAATCACAGTACTGGCTCTCACTTCGCATCTATGTGCGTCTCTGAGAAAAGGACTATACAGGAATGTGCCAAACATTCTGACCTATGGGGTGTGTCAGGTAGTAAATTCATCCTCGAGTTTTCAGCTGTTAAATGTGTGATAATTTGTTAAGTCGCACTAGGAAATGAGTACCAAGGAGTTTCAGTTATCATGGATAACATTTCTCAGGTTATATTTGGACACAAGACTTCATAGGATAGCTAAGATTGAACTCTTATTTCAGAGACTTCCACACTTCACTCATCATTTTGTTTTTTAAGGAACCGTGAAGCTGAACATCGAAAGCAGAGCAATAAGAAACATGGCCCAGCATTGAGCATGGCAACTTTTGCTTTAACTATTATTTTGCTTTACCTATCATTTGCTTGCTTCATTTGCATTGTCTCTAAGTGAAGTACCTCACTCCTAACCTTTGCTACAGATTGTTTTTCATGGAAAACTGAGAGCTAGGGTTTAAGGAGAGGAAATCTACTGAGGATGAAATAGTAAGGAAGACTGGGCACATATGTGTCAAGTGTTTTGAAGTGTTTAGTCTTGCTTGCCAAGACCTTAGGGCAGACTGGACATCGAGTTGTGGGGGAAGGGGAAGGCCATTTGAAACATTGTTCCTTGGAATTTTATCCATTTTCTAGTCTGGATTCACTAGAAAGCCACTAAAGCTCTTAAAGCTTCTGTGTTCAGACCAGGAGGGAATCAGTGGAGAGTCAGCCAAAGGTTTAATCTAAAATCGTGGTAAAATATATTCACAAGACATGGTCCAACACTTTTTTGTTTTCAAAATGTCAGTGACTTTCATGACATCCACATAGAGTATATGAATGTTTGTCTGGTCTACAATCTTAGGTAATTTAATCATCTTGTCAGAGCTCAGTATTTTCTTTTAACTGGGAAATGGAGGATGATGGTGTTTACTTAGGTGATTCCCAAGATACTGGAGAAAATAATAGTGGGTGAATGGGTAGGAAAAGTGGGTTGGTGATGCAGAAAGGGCTGTGGGAAGTTGAAAGAAACTAGTATGTGCTTTGAATTTTGTGTTTTGAGTGGAAGGAACCACAATGAGTAAATGAAGAGGTTTGGTCTATGTAGGATATAGTGCAAACATAAAAAAGAAATTAAAAAGAGGAGTTGAGGGCTGGGAGTTTAGCCGAGTGGCAGAGTGCTTGCCTAGCATGCATGAAGACCCAGGTTTGAGTCCTCAGTACCACCTACATAGAAAAAATGCCAGATGTGGTGCTGTGGCTCAAGTGGTAGAGCTCTAGCCTTGAGAAAGACCAAGCACAGTGCTTAAGCCCTGAGTTCAAGGGCCAGGACTGGCAAAAAAAAAAGAGGAGTTGGTCATTGTAGAATAACATCATTGTAGAGTAACAACAAGCTGTGACTGAGCAACTTGCGGACAGGAAGCCAGCTTCCTCCAGGTAACAACCATTTTTATCTGGTGGAAGACAGTGCTGGCAGAGATGAGGAAGGCTCGCTGAGAACTTGAAAAGGAAGGAATTGCTGCAATCAGTAAATATTTTGGTGACAGTGTCCCTGATATGGATCTTTGTAAGGAAGGAAAGGTGAAGAAGTCTGGGTCACAGCCTTAGAGAATTACTCATTTTTTTTTAAAGGAAAACGAGACTGGTATACAGAGATCTTCAGGGAGAATTAGAAATGTGGAATAAGTGTGTGGTAAAATAAGTTTGAGGCAGCAGTACAGGAACTATTTTCTAAACAGACCATGAAAATAAATTAAGGAGAAAATTGAAGAATTAAATGTACCTAATTTTATTGTAGGCTGACAGCTGCACAGTTAACCTATTTTAATTAAGAGCATTTTCATTAGTATACATTTGTTGTACGAGGAATGTTTCATTATGCCTTTCCATACAAATACACAATGCACTCTGATCAGCCTCCTTCCTCTGTCTTGCAATATTATTTTCCTATCTCCTTCTTAAAGCAATTTCAACAGGCTTCTTTGTTCTGCTTTCATTTATGCATATAAAGTACATGGGCCAGGGCTCAGAATGTGGCTTAGTGCTTGCCTACTATGCATGAAGCCCTGGGTTCTATTCCTCAGTACCACGTAAACAGAAAAAGCTAAAAGTGGCACTGTGGCTCAAGCGGTAGAGCACTAGCCTTGAGAAAAAGAAGCTCAGATACAGTGCCCAGGCCTGGAGTTCAAGCCCCAGGACTGGCAAAAAAAATAGATTAGAACCTAAGAAGGAAGAAATTTGTCAAGAGAAAACATGAAAAATCTCTTTGGGAAAGAGACAATAAAGGTATAAGTAGAAGATTCTTCATGAATAACCTTGGGCAGTATTGACGCTGAAATTTGTGAGAAAAATAGAGCTAAATATAAAAAAGGATGGGGGTGTGATGAATCAGAAGTTAGAGTAATTTAGGTCATTCAGATGCACAATGGTGTCCAAATGATTCAGAAATCGTAGGAAATGACTTACAAGAGCTGATACTAAACTTTGTGTGGGAAGTAATTTTGCAAGAAACAATTGTTTGTAACTCTTGCATGATGCATCATGTAAAATTAGAAAATCAGAAAGATTGGACTATTTATAGATTTGTTTGAGCTCTTTTGAAGTGGAGCATACTTTCAGTTGCATTTTCATTCATTCATTTCTTCACTCATTTCTTCACAGGGCAGTACTTGCAAATATTAGAACCAGAATTTAGCTCTTGTTAGAAATGGAAAAAAATATGACTTGTGTTTGTTCTCATCCTTATTTAGATTCTTAGAAAATAAAAAAATTCATTTTAAACTTTAAATGGAAAAAATGATAAGATTGTAACACTTAAGAGTATAAAACAAAAGCCACAGGGCTAGGTAAAAATAAAAGCATAATTCTGTGGCAGATTTTGGCATTCAAGATAGATTGTCATGGATAATATTTTACCCCACCTCCTGACACACGAGAGAACCATTTTTTCATGCATCTGTATCTCTTTTCCTTCTCTAAATGAGCAGTGACCACTATGCACAGAAATTAGGAAGTCCACTGACCGAGGTAGTAGAGACCAGGTACCATGGTTGCCTCTTAGGGAGAGAACCACTGGGTGCCAAAAGGGTGTGAAGCATAATGTTGTAAGTCAAAAAAAAAGTGCCAAGAATTGAAGACATAAGACATTTTCATCTCTGGGGCCAACTCCAAGCAAATTCTCCTTTTTAACTCACACTGATGGAGACCAGATGTGATGCCACTGTGGTATATGTGCAATTAGTTCTGCCTACTTCTATTCTCAATACACATGTGTATTACACATGTATATTTAGCTAAAGATGGCCCATATTTTGCCAAGTTCTCCTCCATCATATTTTTTCCCCTAGTAGACTAGAGGATAACTGGAAGAACTTGGGAATGAGGCCAAGGGATGATAAATGAACAGAATCAGGCCAATATAGAGGTAAGGGAGATGTCATGCTTTTAATAAGCATGGTGAGTAACATTGTTTCAGCTTTGCTTTTGTGTTTTGAATGAGGATATTGTGTCAGGGAGACCAATGAAGCTGAGCTGTATGAGAAATGAAAGGTTAGAGAAGAGAAACAGCTGCTCAAAGCCAACTTGCTCCCAAGACTGGTCTTTCAGGACGATCCCAGACTTTCAATCTCATGAAGAGAACAGTACATACAAGTGAGTGTGATAAAACAATTAAAAGCCATAGAGGGCCAGACATTGAAGTTTAGAGAAAAATAATGTCCTTGGTGCGTAGCAAGTCACACAATGTTCATATATCACTGTGGTCTTTTCATTTGTGTAGGTATGTATTCAGTGTTCCATCAAGACATAGGAAAAAATCCTCAAATTTAGGAGCATGTAAAGGAAGACTGTATTTCAAGTTCGGCTAGAGTGATTGGCCCGGAAACACCATGGATGAATTGATCTCCAGGACTTTACACAGGCTTTCTCTTCTGGAAAGAGTATTTGTTTACATCCTTCCTTTGCCTGACTGTTGGTTACCTTTCTCATGTTGGTCTAGGCATTTTTCCTAGAAAGCCTTCTGTGACTCTCTGACTGAATTAGATATTTAGTGTTTGAACACATATGGCTCTTATTGCACACGCTATAATCTTGCTATTTCCTTGGAAACCAGAAAACTGTTTGGTTCACTATTGTAACCTAATACCAAACAGAGCTCTTCCTACTCTAAAGTATTTTAGATTTGTGAGACCTAAGAGTTAGATGAAGGTGCCTGGAAGAATGATTGCTCAAGAACAAAGCTACATTAAGAAATTTGGTTGTACTACCTGACGTATGAAATGGTAATCCCTCTGTACAACACCTTAATAACAACAGAAAATTTATACTGAAAAAAGAAACTTGGTTGTGCTCTGAGGTTCTAACTCAGTGTAAGGGAGAGGTCTTAAAAATCCCAAAGTATAGTAATAATGTCCACTGCTAATTAATCATAGGAAAAAAAATGAAAGAAAGGCAACTGATTAAAAGTATATTTTATACCAGGATTCTAGAACCTAAGGGGCACCATTAAATTCCACTGGCACTTCATTGTTCCATTATGCGCTTTGACATTTTATGGCTCTTGTTTTACTTATAAAATGCTTGTTTGGGATATTTGAGAGATGGAGATTATAGTATGGACTGTGGTCTTCAAAGTTCTATCCTTTCATATGTATTTTAACATATTAGTACATATTATATGTTGTTATATAGTTTATAATATTATGTTATTTATAATATATACAGTGAATAATATATAACAAATTATATAAAGTATATAGCAAATCATTATACAAAATATGTATAATATACATAACTAATTTCTTTTTTATTTCTTTATTTTTATTTTTAAAATTTTATCATCAGGGTGATGTATAGAGGGTTACAGTTACATTCATAAGGTAGTGAGTGCATTATTTCTTGAACATTGTTACCCTTTCCCATGTTTTTCTCCCACTTTCTCTCCCCCTACCCTTTCCCAAGTTGTAAAGTTCATTCCCAACATATTGTCTTGTGAATATTGGTGTTACACTGGTGTTTTAATATTCATGTCTCAGGAGATCTAGGCAGGGTGCCATTGTTTCTATCTATATCAAATGACTGGTGAGATGTAACTTTGGTTTTAATTTTCAGAGGACTTATAATCTGGTCGAGCAAGTTTTGTAGGCAGCAAAATTTAAACAGTCATGATTTCCTAAGGGATATTCTCTTCAAAAAGGCTCTTACTCACGTGGCATAGGACCCTTGAATGAGACATAAATTTGACATGCCCTTCAGATGACAACCAGAAGCACAGCACAGTTGGTAGAAACAATAGCCCATAAAGACTCAGCAATACTGGAATCTGCTGGCCTTGACACAGCTCAGGAAACCCCAAGGAAGCTCAGCTGCAAGTGGAGGCAGCCTACTGTATTGGTCCCTACAGAAGAATGCAGGAATTGTAAACTTTACTGCGCCACTCCACATATAACAGGAAACATTAGGAGATTAAATAAAGTCACTCTCAACTACAACCTGTGGTGAAATAGCTGAGATCACCTTGCCTAGGACTAGTGTCAGGTTGACTTTTCTCCTTATTTTTTGGTGGTACTCAAGAGAAGATACATGAAGTTTTTAAAAAAGGAAGTAGATTGTCACATATTGTAAAATGTGAAAAGTCAGTTGATATGGATGAACGTAACAATTTAAAATATCAATTCAGCAAGCCAACAATATGGACAAGTTAACTTTGAATTTTAAAATAATTTTATTTGGGGGAGGGGTTGGAACTGGGGCTTGAATTCAGGGCCTGGGTGCCATCCTGAGCATTTTTACTCAAGGCTGGTACTCTCTCACTTGAGCCACAGCTCTGCGTCTAGCTTTTTTTGTGGTTAATTGGAAGTAAGAATCATACAGACTTGATTGTTGAAAAGGGTAACATTTATCAAGGTGCATTATCTTCACAAACTGCTTTGTTAATGGAAACTCTTTTGAACAGCTACTTAAAGGTAATAAAGATACACTGAAAGAAAAAAAAAATCTCATAGACTTTTCTGCCAAGGCTGGCTTTGAACAGCAATCCTCAGATCTTAGCCTCCTGAGTAGCTAGGATTACAGGCCTGTGCCCTTGGTGCTCATTTGCACCTTAAAAAAATTAAATTAACTTCAAAAGTACTTTGAAAGGAGGCAATATAAGAAATAAGAAGTAAATAGAGATATGTTTAACTTTTCTCCAAATGGATAAACTTTGCAATGCTGAGCAGAGCCTTATGTCCAGTGTACATTTTTAAATACTCAGTGAATGAATGATTAGAATCATTGTTTTAGACACACAGTGTGAGCTCAGGACCATCAGTGGACAGTGATGATTTCAAAATCTCTGGGAAAGGGAGCTTCTTATTCCACTTCTAAATTTAATCAGTGAGTCAGAAGTCTGTAGCCTCTGTAGAGCTCTGTTTAGGGACGACGGCTGCTGGAACCTGTATCTGTCATGAAGATAATATCACAGGCTTTTTGAAGAAGTATCAGTATTTTTTGATGGGTAGAGAGATTTCTGGGCAATTTTTCCTTGTGATTTTTCTCTGGAGAAAAAGGTGACTAAGAGACCACCTGTATTATTGAGCCTTGCAACATGAAACACATGGACCCTGGTATAGCAGTGTGGCAGAGTGTAAGGCTCTGTTTGCGGACAGGATTTCTTACCCTGAGTGGAACAAGTCAGGAGTGGTATTTGAGTGTGTCATGGCCAAAGACACAATCTGACACCACAGGGTTTGTATGGACTCAGGTTATCATTGTCAGGGTAATAGTCTTGAGATACAGATAGAGCTTAGTCAACTGTGTTGTTCTAACAAAATAAGAGTAATGGAATGTTATACATGGAAGAGGATTTTATTTTTCACAGTTCTAGAGGCCAGCAAGTTTGTGTTCAAGGTGCCATGGAGTCAGTGTCTGGTGGCATTGCCCTTGTTGTATGGACCTTTCCTGCCACTTTTTCATAGGGAAAAGGGGAGTAAAATGGAAATAATGCTATGCTCTCATAGGACAGAAGAGATGGAAGGGCAGAAAAGTCCTACAGGTTCCTGCCTCCTTTGAAAAAGGTATTAAGCCATTCACTCATGAAATTATCAGGACTTTCACTTCTCAACAATCCTGTCTCTTTAGATCACAGTTGAGTGGGATAAATTTCAGCATAAATTTTGGAGATATTTTATTGAAAGGACTAGAGAGGTAATTAGATTACGGTAGTTACTGTCATGACCTTTTATTTATAATTGGGATTTTTTTTTGGTGTGTGTCTGTGTGTGTTGATTGTGGGGACTGATCTTAGGGATTGGGCACACTGCCTTTTAGTCTTTTTGCTCAAGGTTAGTGTTTTACCATTTTAATCCATACCTCCACTTTCAGTTTTCTGGTGTTTAATTGAAGATAAGAGTGTCACTGGACTTTCCTGCCTGGGTTGACTTTGAACCTCAGTCCTCCGATCTCAGCCTCCTGGGTAGCCAGGATTAATGGCGTGAGCCCTGGTGCTCCGTTACAGCTGGCAGCTGGATCTTTTCTTTTTTTTTTTTTTACAGCTGGGATTTTTGACAAATCATATATAAGCATTCTGGGCTTCAGGTTTCTGCCCCGAATATCAAGTGTTTTGATGCAGTTTCTTCTAGAACTAGAGAGCTCTCTTGGGTAACAGAAGTAGAAACGACTTGTTCAAGTATTCCCCAGGCAATAGGTTGGCTTACCTAATCTCTGATACCAGAAACCACATTCACTACTTTAATGTCAGATTGAGCAGCCTGATTTTGCTTTGTGCATTTCATGTTAGTACTATTATGCTATTAAAATAATTTCTTAAGTTTTTTAATTTAACATAGCTGTTTGTAAATGGTTTCCTTGGGCCTTGTACACATTTTGCAAAAGGTAGACTGGCTGAAGATATGCCTGGTAGTGATCCAGAGCAGACTGGAAAATATAGCTGTTATTAAATGACAGTACGTGCAAATCCAGAGATAGAAAAAAAATCACCAGTAGAAATGAGGTTTATACTCATGAGAGACAACCAGCAATGAGAAAAATGTGTTTATTGAAATAATCTTGGGCTCCACATCAAAAAATTTAGACCAGTGCAAGGACTTTTTCTCCTATGATCTTTATACTGTCACAAAGCACCAACTGTGATTAAACTCCTCTAACAGCGTGCAACAAAAATCTTAGGGGATTTAGAAGTTACTTGACACCAGGTATGGGTAGAGGAAAAGTGAAACTGAGCTGCCTGATCAAGTGTTATGGAGAGGTATTTCAGTTAGCAAATACCTCAAGAAGGAAAATAGTTCATTATGAGGTTAATGTGGCAGGTTAGACAGAGAGATGATTTTAATTTTGTAAATATTGGTCTTGAGGTTGCACCATGGCCTGTGTTTGAGGACACTGGAAATATGGGGACAGTAGCCTAGTTCTTCTCAAAGTACAATGAGTGCAAACTCTTAGAAAGGAAAATGCAGTCTTGGGTAGAATGCCAGTACCCAGGGGGCTAATTTTTAAAAAGTCTGAGAAAGAAGCACAAAAGCATTTTTTGGTAGTGGAAGGAACCAACTATCTCAGGAACTAAAGGAAAGTCTTGAAGGAAAAATTTTCGTGAGTGGTCACAGAGGTCAGCATGAAGTGAATTCAGAGGGAAGACTGCAGTTTTCAAAAAGATTGATGATCAAGATGGATAATTTTTTAAAGCAAAGACATTAAGAATAGAGAAACCAGTAGCAAAGAAAAATACTGAAATTGTAGCAAAGCAAAAGGGGGAAAGACTAGGAAAAATATCCCAATGGAGAGAGTACAGGATGGATTTATTCATCAGTTCTGTTTTCCATATGGAATGCCTGATTATTTTCCCTTTTCAAATGGCTTAAATTTTTTTTTATAGATCTAGGATTAGTTTTATTTCATGATATGTATTCAGATATAACTTTTTTTTGGTGTTGAGTAGGTTTGCATTACTTATCTTTCATAGATTTAGTGGGGGAAAGTCTTTGTCATTGTTGCTCATTGTTGCCTAAGCAAGTCTGACAGTGAAAAAGTCATGCATGTTAAATGTAATTGGTCCTTCTTGCTAGCTGAAGGTAAATATTAACTGTAATTTTAACTATTAAATAGTGAAAACTTTGATGTGCTCAACTGTGGGCATTCGCTGAATATACTAGAATACATTGTGAATCACTTCTGGGCTTCTTTTGCCAGTCTTCTCCTTTGCTTTCAATATGTTACTAAAATGATTTCTTTCTTTCTCGTCCAAACAATGTATCCCTTTTTTGATGTTGTGATTTCTATTTGTTATGCACTAGGAACAAGTTAAGTAATTTTATTATGATGATATAATCAAATATGATGATATTCATTCTGCATAAGATCTGGAAACCTCTATCAATGTGTCCAGTTCACTTTCAGCAAATGGCTATTGTGATTCATAGTGCTTTTTCCTGGTGAATCTTTCTTGTGTTTACCTGGTCTCTACTATAATTTTACTTTTTGTATTACGTACCAGATTTACCCCAAGACCTTGAGCATGCTAAGCATATGTCCTTCACAAGCCAGCATCTTTCCTACTTTTAGATGATTGGGATTTCTAGGTGACCCAAAATCTGTGGTAATATATTTCAAACATGTAGTGGCCTGTAAGTCACTCCTTTGTGGACTTCACTGCATGAAAAGACAAATCTCCTTTGGCACAGGCATGAAATATTCTGCTCACCTCTCTAAAGGTGAAGGGATAATGAATATTTCATCCAATGCTAATTCATTCTGACAGCCTCCCTCAAATCTTGGAGATAAGTGCTTTCCCAGGAGCGAAGTTCTATGCCCCCTACAGACTTGCACAAGTTCACACAGTGTCTCCAAATGACTCAGCCAAATGTTTACGAGGACCAAGCTTCCTCCTAAAAGGAGATCACAGGTTCCACACTAAAAAGTTGAAGAAATTTCTTCAGGACCAAGGAAAAGCAATAGTGAATCATCATACAACTGTGGGGAAAAATAAGAAAGAGAATGAAGAAAAACTCAAGGTCACTTAGGAAAGTGCTAACAGCAAGAATATCATAGAAGGTTTCTCCTAAGGGAGTGCCTTCCTAGGAAGGCATTATTTTTCCTCTGTTTAACATATGAAAAAAGATTCAGTTGAGTGAACCCCTGCAGCTGTTTCAATAAGCACTAGTTAATGAGGTCATTAAGGATTTGTAATGTCATTTGTCTATTGTAAATTGAAAAGAAAAATACCAGTAAATATGCTAATAAAGGAACACTGTAGCCTGTCTTCTTGGTTTAAGTCCTTTGACTTAGTGTCATTCACATGAAAAATCTAAAAGCATGAAAGAGTGAAAAGATCCTGAGCTAGAAGAAGAGGTAGGAATAGTGAGAGAGATATTTAACAATTAAGACAGATAAAGGTGGAAAAACTCTGCTAAAGCTGGTCAGGTGATCCATATATAGCAATAAAGGGAGACATTTTAACTATATGTATCAAATATATGAGTAAGTCGTTAGTACAATTATTTTTAAGAGTATAAGCTCTGAACTCAGAGAATACTGTCTTTAATTTTGTGTTATAAGTTTAGCAGAATACAAAATGGAGTCATTTTTTGGTTTCAGATAGGATTAGAAAAATTTTCACATAACATAAAATTGAACAATCAATACCTTAAACAGCACAGAGAATCTTATATAACAAGAAAAGCAGAGACAGGGGGCCGGGAGTTTGGCCTACTGGTAGAGTGCTTGCCTAGCATGCGCGAAGACCAGGGTTCAATTCTTCAGTACCACCAGAAATGGTGCTGTGACTCATGAGCTAGAGCGCTATCCTTGAGAAAGCTCAAGGACAGTGATCAGGCCCTGAGTTCAAGCCCCAGGACTGGCGGCAAAACAAAAAAGACTAGCAGAGACAGGGTCATTTTGGGGTTGATTAATTCATTGGATTACCAAAGTCATCAAATTCCCAGTTCTTTTTTTTTTTTTTTTTTGCCAGTCCTGGGCTTGAGCTCAGGGCCTGAGCCCTGTCCTTGGACTTTCTCAAGGCTAGAGCTCTACCACTTGAGCCTCAGCACCACTTCTGGCTTTTTTCTATGTATGTGGTACCAAGGAATCGAACCCGGGTCTTCATGCATGCAAGGCAAGCACTTTAACCACTAGGCTAAACTCCCGGCCCATCAAATTCCCAGTTCTTTCCACCTTTCTCTTCTGCCTTTCTCATCCTTTGGCTTTCTTTCATAAACTGACTGTCAGAATAATCTCAAGGAACTGAAGATCGTGAAGGCGACAATATCATAAGTAAAATGATTGGCTCTTATTAAACTTATGATCAGTGAGTAGACTTTTCCCAACAACCTCTCTGGTTGCTTTGAGGTTGTGTTGAAGGAAGACCCTGGCAAGGACAATGGGATTGCCTTGGTGAGGTGTGATAGTATTCTTCTATCACCACAATGCCACAGAAGGACAATATCCCACAGTGTGTGTGTCTGTGGAGGAAGGTGGCAGCTGGGTGGGCATTACTCACAGCACATGATAGCAGAGTAAGGAGGCTGACGTACTCAGAATGAAATCATGAGTAAAGACTATTATAGCTCTAGAGAAAATGTCTAATGACAGGCATGTTATTTAAGAACTGGCAGATCTGCTGCAAAGAAACCTAGACAAAATGATAAAAGATAAAGCTTAGTAATATATTCTGAAAGTTGATGTTCTCTTAAAATTTATATGCTGAAACCTTAACCCTGACGTGACAACTAGAATCAGGAGGTATAGTCTTTGGAAAGTGTTTATATCATAGATCAAGGCCCTCACCAGTGGGGTAAAAGAAGCCTCAGTCATCCCTTTGCCATGTGAGATCAGAGCAGAAGATGGCTTTCCATAGACAAGGAAATGGGCTTTCCCAGATACTAAATCTGCTGCAGCCATCTTATACTCTCAGCCTCCATAAACGAAAGAAACAAATTATCTATTGTTACAATCATCTCTATCTGTGGTGCTTTGTTATAACAGCCCAAGCTAACTTATTTTCATGTTTCAGTAGAGGAAAGTGGTTCACCTGCTGATCTTCCTTGTTCAATCTCAGCAACCATACCATCTCCTGGTGTGGGGAGATGGAGATAGGGAGGCAAGGAGGGAAGGAGAGAGAGACAGAGACAGAGAAAGACAGAGAGACAGACACAGAGACACAGACATAGATGAAGAGACAGGCACAGGCAGAGATAAAGAGATAGGGAGAAAGAGAAGTAAAGAACTCAGGTAGAAGGGTTAGTTTTTTTCCATTTACACCATGTCTTAAGTGCTTTATGTTGGTTTAATCCCTGTTTGATCTCGGTGTCTTAATTTGTTTAGCAACCTTTTTAGAACAGCTTGCCCAGTAGCAATAAATTCAGAGACTACAATGATCTCATGGTAGTTTTCTCCTGAGAGGATTGGTTTACATGGAGGAGAAGCAAGTTGGATGGTACAGTAGAGATCAATTCTTCAATATTTTATGCCAAAGAAGCATATAGAAAGAGAAGTTTAAAGATTGTGCCCAACCATGCCTGAATCCTAGGACATATAATAGTAATTCTACTTAATACTTTATTTGTAAACTGATACTGGTTCATGAACATGGAAAGCAAAGGGACAATTTTAATAAAGCAAGGGCAACCATATTTTAGACTTTTATGAATGTTTTCATTACAATTCATATGATGAACCTCTTTTCATAATCATAAGGTATTACTTTCTAGTAAGGGTATGCTATTCAATGATTTAATTTTCTGATTCCTTCTATAAAATGCTTTTATGCAAATCAGAATGACTTGGCCTTTCTCATATTCAAACTATGGGAAGTTTTATAGTTAGTTACTGCATGTTTTTCTCTAAATACATAGCAATGACAAATACATTATGGAAGAGTTAACCATAGATTAAATGAAGAAACTTCACTATTGGCCGGTGATGGAGGGATTCAGTTATACAGGCATCTAGTAGTAGCTTTGCCTTCTCTTCTGGGAGGGTAAATGTTCAAGGGACTGGGGCTTGACATACTGTTTGAATGTTTCTAGTAGGATGGCTTAAAGTGTACGAATGAAGGTTTTGTGGGCTTTAAGTGGGAAGTAGGCCCCACAAAGCATTCATTTATTGGCATCTATTGAGGTTTTGACAGTTTTAACCTAATCAACAGATTAATACCTTAAAGACTTTATAATATGAAATTATTGGATTGTGTGGCATAGGAAATAGTCCTGAGGGCTTGCCCTGGAAAAATGTATCTTGTCCATTGCACTTTTTGGAATCTCTTTTATTCCTGGCTATCACAAGGTTCTAATCACCATTATATTCTGCCTCTTCTTATGTCCCAAAGTCCCACTGGCTTTGAAATTGTGAGTCAGGGTAAATATTTTCTCTTTGGAAACAACAATATGTTCTGTAGTCTGCAAAGGCCTGAGAGATGGGAAATCACTGCCTAACTAGAATGGATTGATCTCAGTCAATGCTCAGGATTTCAGTTGTGCTCTGGAGCAGTCAAGAATGGGGCAAATAGAGTGAAAATCACTGTGGACCATTCAAACTGCATTGACAAAAAGGCTTGAAAGAATTGATCAGAACTGGAAATAAACTTCCTGGAAGGACAAAACTTAACATTCAAAGAATATAACAAAATTCACATGGCAATACAGCATTTATAATGTCCAGCATAAACTTAAAGTGACTAGAAGGAGCAAAAAAAGTGTCCATAGTCAGAAGACAGAATTTTAAAAACAAAAAGAGAAATGAGAGAGTTAACAAGGGATTGCTATTATGGCAATGCTCATGGAATTAAGCACAGGGATGAATATTAAAAAAGAGAATCTTAGAGGAGAAATGAAAACTATAGGCAAGAATTGAATGGAAATGATTGAACTGAAAAATGCAATGTAAAATGAACACTGACATCAAACTTTGGGATGGTTTTGATTATAAATGTTCTTCAAGTGAGCCTGAAAAAATGGAACAGCAATTGTGAGGGACAAGGGGTTATTTGTGCCCTGCAAGCCTTGTAATCAAGACCAAGAAAACTCAGAAACTAAGAATGCTATTCTCTTAGCCTCTGTTTCCTTCAGAACCATTACTCTCTCTGCAAACATACCTGCCTTACACCACCATGTTTCAGATTTAGTTCTAGTTACAAGCTAAGTAAAATATTTTTTTTAAATCTTAGTTATGATTACTATGAAATAGAATGCAGGACAGGTGTCTATTGTGTAGCCTAGAGCTGTAGGGACCGATTAGTGTTGTTTGGAAGTGATTACCAAAGTTATTCTCTTCCACTTCCTTCCTTCCCTCTCCCCCTCCTTCCCTCCTTCCCTCCCTCCGTGCCTCCCTCCCTTCCTTCCTCCTTTGTTTCTTCATCGCCCCTCCTTTTATGCTTCCATTTTATACCTTTAAAAAATGAAGTTCAGTAAATATAGTACTATTGGTCAACTTGGAAATAAGCTTCTCTTAAAAGTAGAATGAAAGCTGGGTGCTAGTTACTCAAGATGCTGAGAGCAGAGGATTGTAGTTTAAAGGCAACCCAGGTAAGAAAATCCACAAGACTCATCTCTAATTAAGCATCAGAAAGCCCAAGGTGGAGCTGAGGTTCAAGTGGTAAGAACTCTAGTACTGAATACAAAAGCTCAAGAACAATACTCAGGTCCTGCAATCAAGCCCCAGGACCAGCGTACGTGCGTGCGCGCGCACACACACACACACACATACACACACACACACACACACACACACACACACACACACACATACACACACACAGTAGAGAGTGAATTCCTATTCTCTTTTAAAAGTTTAAAAATAATTTATGAACCTGACAAAACCAGAAACAAGTCAGTGTGTATTTCTGTGCCTTAACATGGAGTGTCTATACCTTCATGTCAAATGACCATGCTTTCTTTGGCTCAAGTAGTATATATGGGTAAGAGCAATAAACAAATTAAAGATTATGCAAGTAAGTTCAGCTATTCTGGTTGCAAATTTCTTGAGCCAGCATCTTCCTCTGTACTTTATGTTCTGGGTAGAGAATTGAAAGACACTGCTGTGTGGCATTGGAAACAGTAGGAAAATACCATGTGTGATGAGAGAGAGAGAGAGAGAGAGAGAGAGAGAGAGAGAGAGAGAGAGAGAGAGAGAGAGAGAGAGAGAGAGAGAGAGAGAGAGGGAGAGAGAGAGAGAGAAAGAGGGGGGGAGGGAAGGAGGAGAGGAAGAGAGGGAGAGGAAGAGGCGCAATGAGATGTGAGAAATAACAGATCTGGTGCTGACTTTCCTCTTTATTCTTTTTTTTTTTTGCCAGTCCTGGGCTTGAGCACTGTCCTTGGACTTTCTCAAGGCTAGAGCTCTACCACTTGAGCTTCAGTACCACTTCCGGCTTTTTCTATATATGTGGTACCAAGGAATCGAACCCGGGTCTTCGTGCATGCTAGGCAAGCACTTTAACCACTAGGCCAAACTCACGGCCCCTGAAAATGATTCTTGATTGTAAAGCTATGTAAGAGCAATGTCTGAAAAGGGAAGTGGTTGCTATTAGGTTTTACTTAAGTATCTAATAATAGTAATGGTAGAAGAGGGGCATGATGAACATACAATACCAGCAGGATTTTATATGAATACCAGCAGGTTAGATTAGAAGAGGAGAGTGCCTGTTCTTAAGATCTTGACTGACTGGAATGGCCTGTTGTGATAGTTAGAAGGGAGTTAACACACATCAGTTCATTTTGTAGGCTCAGATGTGCTGATGAGTGGGGTTATAATTTAAAAGAAGGGCAGGACTCAGTCACTTTGAACTCATTGTTTTGCCATACTTACTGTCTGAGATCACTTCCCTTTCTGGGAGTTTTTTGTTTTGTGTATTTCTGTTTTGTATGCTCAGCAGTGCTATGCATTAAGGCTTCATTGGGCACCTCCAGCGATCCTCAACTGTGAACTAACTGTACATTAACAATGTCCCTTTGTGTCTCAGTTTGGAGTCCTCCTGCTTTCCAAATGGAAAGAGTCTTGTCTTCTAATAATATTTAGGAAATCTTTCAAAGGGCTTTATCATCTCATTAAAACTCCTGTAATTAGGGAAATCAGTCAGCCGTCATCTCACTTTGTATGTGCATGTGTGTGTGTGTGTGTGTGTGTATGTGTGTGTTTGTGCATGTGTGTGTGTGTGTGTGTGCGCTCTCCCACCATGCCAATTTGTCCAGTCCCTCATGCATTTGACATGTTCTCAGGAGTTTCTGGCCTGGGGCAGGAATGAGTTGAAGCATGGATTCTTATTAGACTAATAAAATTAGACAGGACAAACCACTTAGAAAAATCCATTAGGAAGCAAATTGAATAAGAAGTGAATCATTGTTCTACAGACATTTTGCTCTTCTTTAGCAGGTATTTAAGACAGTTGACTTGTTTAGTTTAGGTGTCAAAATATTTATTTTTAAGTCAGCTATTCTCTTCATCAAGTTAAACCTACTCACATGTTAATGTAAAATAGGGCTATATTTTCCAAGTAAAAGGATAATATGCAAGTTGCTTTAGATGCTGACTCTTACAGTGGTTCTCACGGTCATGTGTATTTCCACACTTTCAAGTAACCATGATTTTCAAAGCATTCTCAATAACTAAATGGTTAATAATAGGGAAAGGTTTTAAAATCATAGTTAAAAGTTGTGTAGAAAGGATGCTAATTTCACAGAAAAATGTTCTAATAAAATTTTAATTAAAATATTCTATTATGCTGCTAATTTTATGTACAACCAGAATTGTTCTATGTTTATATATCTATATTTCCTTCTACGTATGCATACATCTACATAATTGAGGTATTGACCAAATGTTATAGAATAAAATTACAGTTTTTAATATAGCTCCATATTTTTAAAACCAACCTATTTCCTTCCTTCCTTTTTTCTTCCCTTCCTTCCTTTTCTTCCTCATTCCCTCCCTTGCTTCCTCCTCCTTCCCTTCCCTGCCTCTCTGTCTTCTTCCCTCTCTCCCTTCCTCCCTCTTTCCTTTCTTCCATTTTTCTTCTACTTATTTTTCTTTGATATGTGCTAGTGTACTAGCAAAAAGAAGTTTTTGTAATAATCTATAACCTATTTAACATATGAATCATTTGTTGTAAGCATTCTAAAGCTTCCTTGTCCAACAGAAGAAAAGGGGGAAGCCCCCTGAAATGGTATAAGCTGAGGAAGAAGGAGAACTCAGTGAAAAGACCACACATGGCTCCTTTTCTGCTACTGTATTGGTAGTCCATCGGGTGTCTTTCGTGTAATAGTATACGACATCATGGTTTATCCTAAAACTCCGAGGCAACATTCACTGGACAAATAATTCATTTGTTTTTGTAGCCTTTGGGAAATCTCAGAGCTTCATAAAAAACTCACAGTTCTTATCACAAAATACCCAAATGTTTGAGTTCGACTCCTATATATGGCACAGAGATGGGGATGAGACATGAACCAGGTAGTTTGTATTCAGATACTCATAGATGAATTTGTAGGTGCAGTGTCAGCAAAGCCTGACATTATTGGGTTTAACTGGAGGAACGTTTCCACGAAGTTTGAAGAGCAGTTACTAGAAGGTCAGTTGGGGTGGCCCTGCGTATAACATTTTCCGTATTTGCATTGCTTTGGCTTTGCCACTTTGAGTATTGGCATGGGAACCTGTTCTTTGTGGTTTAAGAGCTTTTTTAGTTGCTTATTTCTCAACTTAAGCAATAATCCTCTTTTGCTGACAGCTCTTTAGTTACTGTAGAAATGATTATGTTGTTATAAACACAGCTTTAGGAGTTCAGGTTAGAGGGAGAGGATCAGAGGGTGTTCAGAAGAAAAAAAAATAGCTCATGTTTCCACCCAAACACACCCACCTAAGTACTCACAGTAGACTCAGAGCAGGTTTCCCGTTCCAAGTTCTTTATGTGGAATCAGATGCTTTTAATACATATTTGAAAGGGTTCCATTTAACCTCTAAAAATAAACAAACCACAATTCTGCTTCCATTTTCCCCCCAATTTAATCATTTGTTCCAATTTTCCTACCTTTGAAATCAGAGGAATCGGCTTCTTTTTTACCCGTGCCTTAATTGTTTGGCATGATTCTGATTTCAGAAGTGAATGCTTGATTTCTTCAATCTTCCCTTATTTTTCTATCTTAATCTCATCTTTGTATGTTTTCTATCATTTAGTTTCTCTTCTGATTTGGATCACTTTCCTTTAAAGCTTTCTCTCTTGTCAACTTTTTTTTCCCTTCCTTCCTTTCTTCCTTCCTTCCTTTCTTTCTTTCTTTTTTTTTTGTAAATCTCACTTGCTCTCCTTGTTTCGTTTGTACTCTTGATCCAAATGTTTCCACCTGGGTTGCATTTTATACTTTGAACTCAGTAATAAGATTTTGTTGAAGCATGTCTCAAATCTCATCTTTTAAGACTATTCTGACACACCCTCTCCCCCCTCCCTTCTTCTCTCCTCCCTTCTCTCTTTGTGGGTCTTGGGGTTTGAACTCTGGGCCTGGTGTGCCATCCCCAAGCTCTTCAGCTCAAAGCTACTGCCCTACTTCTGAGCCACAGTCCCATTTCCCATTTTCTAGTGATTAATTGGAGATGAGTCTCACATTCTTTAGTGCCCCGGCTGGCTTTGAAACACCATCCTCAGATTTCAGCCTCCTGAGTAGCTAGGATTACAAGCGTGAGCCACTGGGCCCAGCTTGCTTCTCATTTTAATCTACCTGCTTCCCTGACATTATTTTGGGTTGTTTTCTTCTTTTATGGTTCCCCAAGAATATTGACAAAGCAGAATAGCCTTGGAGATGACAGTTGTATAGGTTCAAATCTCAGCTCTGCCATAGTATAAACCTATGCAGATTCTGTGGTATTTGAAACCCTTTATCTGTAAAATAGGAATAATAACCACCACCTCACAAATGTATTAGTTTCTAAGACAAAAATACCTGATCAAAACAACCTAAGGGAGGATGTATTTATTTTGGTTCATGGTTTCAGAGGTTTGCTTTGCTACGGTGGTTAAGGTGTGGCAGAGTAGAGTATCTCTCACCTCATGATGGCCAGAAAACTGACAGAAGAAGAGGCAGGCAAAGTACATTTTGCTAGGACATTCCTCCAGTCACCTGCATTCTTCTACTTCCTGCTCCTTACCACATTCCAATAGTATTATCCTATTATGAATCCATCAGAGATTCATGAATTGATTGATTATGCTAGAGCCCTGAGGATACAGTCACTTAATTCCCAAAAGTCGCTTGGCTGCTTGCTAATCAAGTCCCCAATATATGAAGTTGTTGGGAGTGTTCTATTTTTATACCATAGCAATATTTTTAGAATAATTTTATGATGGTATAGAGTATGAACTTTTAGTCACATTAAATGTTTAATGTTACATGTATTTTCTCTGTCTTTAGAATATTTTGGCACTGTTTTGCTTATAAAGAGATGATCAGAAATCAGAGTGATGTTTAATTAATTTCTGATTTCCATAAGAAAAATGCCTTTTGTAACTTAGTTCTTTGTTTTTGGAGACCCCTATCAGGTACATATTCATTTTTAAGTTAAAACTATGAAGTATAAAAACAAAACTATATTATAATTAAGAAATCATACATATGCATAATATCATCTATACATAGGTTGAGCATACATATCTTGAGCAGTTCAAAGCCAGCCCAGGCAGCAAAAGTGCATGAGACTCTTATTTCCCATAAACCACCGAAAAGCTGGAAGTACAGCTGTGGATCAAGTGATAGAGTGCCAGCCTTGAGCACAAAAACTCAGAGACAGCCAGAGGTAAGGCCAGTCCTAGGATTAGCACACACAGATGAAATTATATCTTAGATTTAGTCAACACTGTCTAGGTTTCTTCACTCCTGTCATTTATATCTCCATTGCCAGACATATTGGGAATGAATTTCATGAATACTATCCTAAAGTTACTCTTGATGACTTTTACTTGTTTTTATTTGTACTATGTACGTAGATACCATAAAATAGAAAATATTTCTCTGCATATCTTTTTTGCCAGTCCTGAGGTTTGAACTCAGGACCTCAGCACTGTCCCTGAGCTTCTTTTGCTCAAGGCGAGCACTCTACCATTTGAGTCACAGTGCCACTTCTGGCTTTTTCTGTTTATGTGGTATTGAGGAATGGAACCCAGGCATACTAGGCAAGCACTCTACTGCTGAGCCACATTCCCTGCCCTCTGTATATCTTAAAACTGTAGTCTATACCTCATATAGAGGGTCTATAGTACATGTCATTATACTCAATAGGTTTTTTTATTGAGGTGATCATGTGTCGTGCATGTAAATAGCCTGTATTTGGTTATGTAGTATTGTATTAATAAATAGCTCTTGTGAATTTTTCATGAAAAAACTTTAAAATGAATTTGCCATGGTTTACTACCTAATAGAAATATGTAAATGTGATTACCTATATTGTGTTTTGTTTCCTCTCCTTTTGGCAATAGATCGAGAGTAAATAACATTACCATTTTATGGTGTTAACTGGTTGAGCAATATTCAACATTTCTATTTTTCTCTTTATTAATGTAATTTATATATAATATTCTCTATGTATTTAATATTCTCTCGATATAGTTTCAGCAAGTAGTACATTGACATTAAATATTTTTTGAACTTAAAATTGACCCATGCAATAACTTCTGGAAGTAAAAGAGTTATCCCTACTTTAGGGTATATTGTATTCATGATAGGCAAAGCTATAAAAGGTAAAAAGCTACAGGTTAATTTTTCCATTAAATCCTAACACTGTTAATATAGCAATTGATTAACTGGAAAATTGTGAGAACACCCTCATTAGAAGCATCTTTCCCATTTAGGAATTAGAATTGGATTTGGAGAGAAGCTGGTGTATGTTGATTGCAATAATGGTAAAATGCATATTTAACAATTTGCTTAAAAAGATGTTTTCTCTTGTGCAGAACATTCATGAACCAAACATAAATAACTTTCTTATGCAATTAAAGGGGAATGCTTTGAAAATTTTTATTGCTTAAATATAAAACATTATTTAATGAGGATTGAGCTTTAATACTCTTTGAGTAACTTTGGGGTATTACCTAGTTCTCTCTCTCCTCTCTCTCTTTTAATTAGGCTTTTATTGAATCAGAAAAAATTAGGCTAGAAATGTTTGGGGTGAGGAGAGGAGAAGAGATGTTTTGGAAAATATATTGTAGCTTAAATATGTATACATTCATTCTATGAGCAGTTGATCTAAGAGGATAGTGTCAGATCAGAGAAATCTTTGATTGATAAAATTATCATGCAAATGAGAGTAACACATAGAATATCCACTTTAACTTAACAATTTAACTGAATCATTAACATTAAATGTGCACATGATAGCACATGCGCATGGTTATAATAGGTGTTAACTTTGGTAATAGACAATTATTAAGGAACAAAGGCTACATTTTTAAGAATCTTACTGGTCGTTGGTCCAGGGAAAGATAGTGTATTTTACATTGCTCAAACTATCTCTATACATGGAATTATATAAGTAAATACCCTGGTTAGTTCTCTGTTAAGAGAAGAAAGAGGGAGAGAGTGAAAAAAGAAGGAAGCAAGAAATACAGAAAAAAGGAAGGACAGAGGAAGGAAGGAAAGAAAAGAGAGAGAGAAGGAAGGTCCCCTTTGTTCAAAATTGGATTATAATAGTACTAAAATATGACAGTTGTAAACATATATTTTATCTGAGATATTCTGAGACATATAAGGTTTAAATTCCTTACCCAAGAATTAAAAACATTTGTGTGTTGCCAACTCAATTAGCAGCAAGATCAGATGTGACTCCAGTCACAGAAAGTTCAAAATTAATTGTATATAATTCTTTATAAGCTATATAGAAATCAGATTGTAAATTGGTTGTCAAGTACTTTTTCATAAGGTACTATCATTCTGTACTGCCTCTCTAAAGGAAAAATAGTAATTCTGAGTTTTGAGCCACATCTGTCCATATGAATGTATAAGAATGTACTAACTCATTTGTTATGTGAAACAACCTAGAGAGGTTGGCATTAATATCGACTGTTTCCATTTTATAGAGAAAGAAATTAAAAGAGAAAGGTTAGTAAAGGAATATTTACCAAGAATGGCTGTTTTAAGATTGAGATTCTCTGGTTGGGAACTTCTTTAAAACATGTTTTCTTTCTTTTTTCCCCTCCCTCGCTCCCTCCCTTGCTTCCCTCCTTTCTGTACCAGCACTAGGTCTTGAGCCCAGGGCCTGGATGCTGTACCTGAACTTTTGTGGTCAAGGATAATGCTCTATCACTTAAGACACAGCTCTATTTCTGGCTATTTTTTTGGTGACTGATTGAAGATAAGAATCTTATGGACTTTCCTATCTGGGATGGCTTCAGATCCTCAGCCTTCTGACTAGCTGGGATTACAAGTATGAGCCACCACTACTTGGCTTTAAAACACACACACACACACACACACTCACACACTCACACACACGTATATTATTTAAGGAATACTTAGATATTTTACTTCAAGATACCCTTTGAATTTTCCAAATGAAAAAGAGGATTACCTTGACTAGGTATAAGTTAAAAGTTCTAGGATTATTTTCTTCTATTCCTACTTCTAGGAAGTTCTAAATGGATTTACAGATAAAAATGTAGAAGTGTATTTCTTCAGGTTTGTTTATATCACTAGAAAAGAATAATTTTCTCCCAAGCAAAATTCCTTAACATGGTAACAGAAAAGCAATGGGAGGGTAATATAGAAAGCTCACACTGAGATCACACCACTCACATCTGGGTTTATTTCTGCTTGCTACATCTTCCAGACATCACCCAAAGTCACTATATATGCGTTACATATATCCTACTGTGCTGTAAGAAGATTCAGACAAATTGTTCTTGACAACTAATTAGCATTCTTTAATGCATGACACATAATTAGCATTAGCTTAATTCCTGGCACAAGGCCACAGATCCAATAATTATGGGCTTTGAGATGTAGGTATTTACTGAATTTAAGTTGCTTTTCTTTTTAAAAGGGTAAGTGGTAATGTACTCATGCTTTTATATCAATTTTTATTGGTTTTATGTCTGTTCTTTTATATAAATTTTAAACATCTTTCTATATGCAATAAATATCACATTGATCCTTTATTTTTACCGTGTTAGATTTTACAGTTTGTGTTTAAATAGACGTAATCTCCTAATGAATTCCTCATAAAATCTTAGGATGTCTAGCATGATTTGTGGGTCTTTGTGTATTGACGTGCTTCAGACATGACGGCGCTCTCCTCAGAAATCCATTAAAGCAGAACTACTAATACTAGTTTGAGTAGGGTTTTTGTCAAAGCTGTTTCCTTTGGCCATGTTTGCTAGTTGTAAATGCAGTAGGAACTTATTTCCTATGTCACAGGAGCTCAGTATGAAAGTGCATGCATTCTTTCCAGTGTTGGGAGCAGAGGGCAGTTCCAAACTACTGTATATGGCACAGACCTGTCAATGGGTAAAGGTTTATGATGCGTTGGTTGCTGTTGTGATAAAGCCTCCAAGGAATCTGGGGAGGAAGGATAGTGGTGCAGTTTGTCCTTGCTTATCATCTCCCTTTCATGTGTTTTGACAGAATTGCTTTAGATCTGGATGAAAACTGTCAATGTTCTGAGAAACATCATCTGACCTACCACAGCTGTTTGGTTCATTTGTGTGTCGACTCATTCCTCCCTGTCTACCTACACTTGTTCTACCAAATTCACCCTACCACAAGTTCACATCCATATATATATATATATACGTATATATATGTATATATATGTATATATATATATTTTTGTGTGTGTGGGTCATGGGGCTTGAACTCTGGGCCTAGGTGCTGTCCCTGAGCTCTTCAGCTCAAGGCTACCATCCTATCCTTGAGCCAAGCCCATCTTCCCATTTTCTAGAGATTAATTGGAGAGAAGAGTCTCAGGTCCTTTTATGCCCCCACTGCCTTTGAACCTTGATCCTCAGATCTCAGTCTCCTGAGTAGCTAGAATTACAGGTGTGAGCCACTGCTGGGCTCACATCCACATATTTTTAAGGAACATGACTCTGTATTTTCCTCCTCCTCCATCTGTCTTTTGTGTACGTACACATACATATCACCATCACCACCACCACCACCACATACCTAGTATTACTTCCTAAGCACTCAGGATTCTTTTCTATTTAGATGGTATCATTCAATGCTTCTTAAATATTTTTCACAAGTAAAGTTCTTTAAAATTATTGTGTTTAGGAGCTGGGAGTTTGGCCTAGTGGTAGAGTGCTTGCCTAGCATACACTAAGACCCAGGTTTGATTCCTTGGTACCACATACATAGAAAAAAGAAAAAAATATTGTGTTTAAAAAGCCATATAATGTGTAATTATTGTTCTTAATGTACTGTTATTTCTCAACTCTTTTGCTGTCCCTTGGTCATCTTATATTGTTACAGTAACTTACCTTGTTATCATCTGATATATTGTATATATGTTTATTTGGTTATTTGAAATAGAATAGGGAAGAGGGGAAAACAAGATGAGGGGCAGGGGTGGGGAAGGAAAATGGGGACCAAAACATGAGAAAGGGTACCAATGTATGTGAAGTAATCCACCTTCTATCTGGCGAATATAATGTAACCCTTCTATTAATTATAATGAAAAAATGTGAATGGCTAAACAGTCAAAAAATAATATTGTCTTTAATTTTATTCAAGAGAGTGAACTTTAGGAGAAGAGTAACCTAGAGGAGGGTTAACCTAGAGGAGTCTGTTACCTCTGTAGGTGAGGGTTGTTGAAATCCTACAGTGTATTAAAATCTATGATAAAGTTTTTTGTGAAGGCCAAGCTATTTGTGTGGTGAGGGATTATTCTAATTTAGGAAGCTCTTGATTAATCAGACTAATCAAAGATAGACATATAAATTTCTTCCATGAATGTAGCCAGAAATGGAAAACAACAAGAGACATCTATCTCTTTATATTTGTGGAAAAATGGAGAATTCATTTGACCTGAAAAGAACAAATGCTCTTTTCTCTAGATAAAGTTGTATAGGCAATGGAGACTCTCCATGGAAGAAGATTCTGAAACCACTGACTGCATTTATAGTTTTTGTTTTATTGTTTCTTTCATTTGGAAGAAATGATATATTTTTAGATTTTGCAGATTGCGAGAGCATTAAAATATGAGCTGTTGCATGACTGCATTGGAACGGGACAGAAGATATACAGAATAAAATCTAGATCATCTCTAAATCAGTGATTTCTGAACTGTGTTAAGGCTTTAGGGGTATTACAGCAAATGCATAAGAATGGAGTGCCATATTGTACAATTTAGGTGGAAAGACAGCCACATTCAATAACTGCTGGTAATCCCAGTAAATTCAACATAGTCTACAGATTTGACATTGGTTCATGCTACATTTCTTTTTGGTGATTTCTTGTCTTTATAAGGCTGAGCCTTTAGCAATCTATTCTCCTGTCTGTGTCTGTGCATGCAAATGCATTTTGTAGTGAATATTGTGAATGGAGTAGTTCATGAGGGTGTAGAGTAAATGAATATGATATATTTACATATATGATGTGTTTATGTATGATGTTTGTATGTATATACATTTATGAGAATGTCACAATGAAACCCATTATTTTAAACAAAATTACTCTACATTAATCAAATCAAAATATGTATTTACTCTAACACCCAATTTTCAAAAAAATAGTGTTAATTTGGGATATTAACTGCATTTTCCCTTGAATGTATGAATTATCTTGATAGAAATCCATTCTGTTCAGATTGCAAGAACTTAGACTAATTACTAGCATTCACAATACTTGCTGTCAGCTTAACCAAAGTGCAAAGTTAGTGTTCTGAAGAAAAGCTCTATAGAGCATTTTTCATTATTACAACTCAGAAATAGGACCACGTCTGCATCACTTGGCTTTTCTCACTTAGATCTTGAAATTACAAGGTGCTTAAACTTGTCCAGTTGCGTCAAATTCTGTCTTCAGGAAGCTTCGTGGAGGGACTACTGTGCCTTTGGACAAGGAACCTTATTTCCTTCTAAAGATAGACAGGTCATAATATTAAGTTGTTGAAGAAGAGATGCTAAGAGCAAAGAACTAAGTGCCTGAAGGATAAAATTTAGGGTATCACCAATTGTGTTTATTCATAGTATTAGTTTCTTTTTAAATAATCTTTTCCTCCAAATTCCTGAGTTCTAGCACAGACCCATAATGAATAATTTTACTTGTAATTAAGGTATCCTGCGTACCCCTAATTCTAACCGGTCCTTCTGCCATGGCTTCAGGGGATTATTTACCTCATCAGTTCTAGTTCTTAGCGTTTTTGTGGCAATTGGACAATGGCCACGGTTTGCAAATCCATCAGAATGATGACAGTGGCTCCTTTCTCTGGATTAGAAGTGTGTTTGTGGCTCCATACACACCTACAAAGCTCACATCACTGTCAGCGAGGATCGTCTCTAGTGATTTGTTTGATTTTCTTTTTATCCGCATGGTCCATTACGCCCTTCTCAGCACCCCCTTTACCTACTCAATTATGGCTGTCACATGTGATCATTGTTGCAAAGATGCTTCCCTGCTCCTGGTCACCCCGGGAAAATCTGCCTCAGAACAAGCTGCCCTGAAGCCAGGAAGGCAAAGGCAGTTGCCTGGGTGGCTCCTTGTGTTGACATTGTAGGAGTGTGTCCCTGTTGGCATTCTTTGGCACTTTTGGGGATTCTCTATTGAGGCTGGGCAGGTGTTCAGTGATCTCAAGTAAATATTCATTTTCTATGATTTCCTTTATTTAAACTCAAGGTGTTTGTCGCTTGCTCTTTTTGTAATATGACACATACACACACACACACACCATTGACTGACAAGAGTTAGGTGTAACCTAAATAAATGATTGACAGCAGTCCTTTCCTCTTTCTCTTTGTATGAGGGCATATTAATTATGCAAAGTTTTTTTAAACATAGTTCTATAGATGCATAGAATGTCCATACTACTGTCACTTTTCTTATCCGCCTATTTCATTTTTTTAAATTAATTAATTAATTTTATTTTTTGTGGGTCATGGTGCTTGAACTCGGCCTGGGTGCTGTCCCTGAGCTCTTGAGCCAAGCCCCACTTCCCATTTTCTACATGTTATTTGGAGATAAGAGTCTCAGGTCCTTTTGTGCCCTGGGTAGCTTTGGACCTTGATCTTCGGATCTCAGCCTCCTGAGTAGCTAGGATTACAGGTGTGAGCCACCAGGCCTGGCTCTCCTTCCATTTTAAACCAAATTAAAATAGGTTTCCTTATTCTGTTTTCATAATACCATATGCAGCAGTTGGATCATGCTTATCATTCTTTTTTTTTCTGTTGTTGTCCTCCTCCTTCTCCTCCGCCTTCTCCTTCCCCCATCCCTCCCTCTTCCCCTTCCCCCTCCTCCTCCTTCTCCTCCTCTCTTCTTCTTCTTCTTCTTCTTCTTCTTCTTCTTCTTCTTCTTCTTCTTCTTCTTCTTTTCTTCTTCTTCTCCTTCTCCTCCTCCTCCTCCTCCTCCTCCTCCTCCTCCTCCTCCTCCTCCTCCTCCTCCTCCTCCTCCTCCTCCGTCGTCGTCGTCGTCGTCGTCTTCGTCTTCTTCTTCTTCTTCTTCTTCTTCTTCTTCTTCTTCTTCTTCTTCTTCTTCTTCTTCTTCTTCTTCTTCTTCTTCTTCTTCTTCTTCTCCTTCTCCTTCTCCTTCTCCTTCTCCTTCTCCTCCTCCTCCTCCTCCTCCTCCTCCTCCTCCTCCTCCTCCTCCTCCTCCTCTTCCTCCTCCTCCTCCTCCTCCTCCTCTTCTTTCTCCTTCTTCTTCTCTTTCTTCTCCATTGCATAAAGAAGCTACAGTTTCATAAGTCAGCTTATGAATTTTGATTGCTTCCTGGTCAATAGCATCCCTTCCATTATTCACCTCCATTTTCCCACTCCTGTTTCGTAGTTTAATTAATGTATATTGAATCTAGTTACTGCATTTGCTTACTCCCATCCCCTCCATTCATGTGTCCCTTTTGCCCTTCCCCCACAAAAACATGTTTCCTAATTCTGTCTTTTGTTTCTAACTGGAACTTTGGATTTGACACTAGTGTGTTTCAAATCGGAGCATGACCTTGAAGCCTTCCTTACTCACAATTCGTGTTTGTCTTGTCCAAACATGTTTTATTTGCTTCCCATCTATGAAGTTTAGGCAGTAAGGAAATGCCCTTTAGAAAGATTAGACTGATACGTTATTGATGAATTTTAAAAGAGAATGTATTGTCTGATTTTTAGGAAAACATTCCGTTTATTAAGTGAATTAACCATCTTCTCAGCAACTCATCTAATAATTCAGAGCAGGGTTTTGTTTGCAACCTAAGGGCCAAATTCTGCTCACCACTTGATTTTGTTAGCAACATTTTGTTAATAAAGTTTTATTGAAGCATAGATATTGTTTATGTATGGATACTTTCATACTAGCATTGCAGAATTAATTCAGAAGTGGCTAAACTACAGAGCCTAAAATACTCACAATCTGCTTATTTAAATAAAATATTTGCCAGGAAAGCATCCCTGAGAAGTTCAGCATCCTTGGAGCACATGGCACTGGATATGATAGCCTCCATCTTATGAATAACAAATAAGTCATTAAAGATGTCTAGGAACAGTTATGATTTAAATCTAGGTCTGTACTATTTACTCTATAAGAATACATTGACATTTAAAGTTGACATTAAACGTGATTTTTGGTTCCTTCTTTTCTGTGTCCTGATAAATTTTGCCTCCATATATCCAATATGCATCTCAAAACAAGGTGAAAGTTTCCTACTGACATTCTCAGTTTCAAAAGGACTTTGCAGCTCTGGAATGCACAGATGCAAGGTAAAAGTAACTCTGTACCAAGAAAACATAGTCTCTCTTCTTCAATGCAATCATTGACTGACTCCAGGTCAATGTACAAGTGACGGTCTTGCTTTTATCTTAGGCAAAGAAAGCTGGTGTGCTGACCAAGGCCACTGTAAGCTTTCTAAGTTGGCCCAAGATGAAATGAACCCTCCTCAAAGTAAAAATAAATGGTATCCCACAATGCTATTATACAATACACACTATCAACAATGCCTTTCCACTTTTAATAATACATCATAGCAAAAAAGAAAGAGGTTAGTAGAAGATTCAGCTTTTACTCCTGAAAAAAAGAGAATTGACCATAACTATTTCTCTTTTAAAAGAGTGGTATCCTGGGACCCTGTTCTTTACAAAATGCCAGTGATAGACAACTTTAAAAAAAAGGTGCATTCATTTGTTGACTTTCTTCAAAGAAAATTGCTTATGCAGTTGACTTAGCAAACTATTTAAAATTGATTAGAGGCTTGAAGAAATGTTTGATTTGTTTTTTGATCAATGGTAATTTCCATTTGGTGATCTTCAGCTTCTAAAAGCTAAGTCACAAAATGTTGTAACCAAATTTATATTCATCAGTTCGGAATGTTGTATGGTCTAGGAGAAGCTATATTGGGTGATAAGTAAATAAATTTAGAAATTGTCCAAGTAGATATAAGGTAGGTTATGTTAGAGGTAGTTGTAATTGGAGGAATTCTAAGCATTTATGTTGTTGTTGGTGATGTTTGTTGAAAGAAAAAAAATCTATCTGATGTTCTTTGCAGGCAACATTGTGTGTGTGTGTGTGTGTGTGTGTGTGTGTGTGTGTGTGTGTGTGTGTGTGTGGTGTGTATGCCTAAGAAACATGCAATGGATGATTTTTCATGTTTGGACCACTCAGTGAGATGCAGTCACAGTCTTGTGATGAATTTCAGGCTATTTAGAAATTAGTCTTTTGGCCACGTAGGTAAGTATATCCAGAAAAGACAAGTGCTATTATCACACTATGGCTTTCATGCACTCTAGTATCATCTCTTGTGGTAAGAGGACTTCTTTCTTTTTCTTTTTCTTTTTTTTTATTGTAATTAGTAAAAGGGTTACATGATATTTGCCAGATAGAAGGTGGAGGACTTTTTTCATTCGCAAATGAGAGAAACACAATTCTAAGAGGGGAATCATTGCCCCAGAAAGGGCATGTGTAAAGCAGGATGCCTTCTTTTTCTCCCCAATTCTCACCTCTTCTGTGCTGATTTCATTTTCAAGAAGATCTCCTTTTTCCCCCTTGGTGGCAAAAAAGTGGCTCCAGTTGCAGGGGCTTCTCTTGTTTTTGGTGCCAATGATCTCAGAGGGAAACCAAACCTGCTCCCTGCCTGCCATAGTAACCTTTAGTTCAATGCTGCAAAGATTCAAGCTGACCTTGTTTGGCCAATTGTCCATTGTTGGACTAATGAGCATGTCAAGGGGCTTAGAGAACTCTGAACAGCCTGTCATGTGGGTCATTCCTTGGGGAGAGGAGAAGGTTTTTTGTTTTCTTCTTTCCTGACCAAAAAAAAATCAGAAGGCAGTTTGTAAACTGAAAAGAATAATGATAGGATTTAAGGAAGATTGGTAGTAGAAAGAAAGCTGTGATTATTTCTTCATGATTACTTGAAGCACTGTTGGGAATAAAATGTTTATGCCTTCCTAATAAGTGGAACATGGATCATCAGGTTGTCTTGACATGACAACTGATAATAATTATTTCAGTGAGCTTTAAGACAAATCAAAGTCACCTCCATTATTGGCTAAGTACCAGTGGCTCACACCAGCAATCCTAGGCTACTAAGGAGGATTGAGATATGAGGATTGCTATGCATAGCCAGCCTAAGGCAGGAACATTCCTAGGACTCTGTCTCTAATTAACCATCGAGAAAGCTGGCAGTGGAACTGTGGCTCAAGTGTTAGAGCACACAAAAAGTCATTGGTTAATTCTTCAAAGAAATCTCTAGGTAATTCACATCCTTCTCAAGATACTTAGGAAGAAAAGAGAATTTATGTCACAGAAGGAACTCCCAAATGTCTATGACTCACACTGCAGTATTTAAATTGTAGGATGTTCTGTATGTAACACTAGTAACTATTTTTATGAAGACTGAAGAAATTGCTGAATTTGATTTGAATTAATATTTTCCTCTCCTTTTTTCCTAAATGACTGAGTAGCTAGGATAGGATTTTCTTGATGAATTTGGGAGCTATCTTACTAGGGATGGGACATGCTGGGACTTTTATGCAAATGTCATCCTACTGGATGGTCTGCCCTTCGAGCATGTGGACTAGATTTGTTCCACAAAGAGCAGAAGAGTTTCCCAAGACCTTCAGTGTAATTTATATCCATGTTTAAATGTAATCCATATCTATATAAAATCCAGATACACAAAACAGATAAACTTAGAGGGCTGTGCTTTATGGTAAAGAATAGACAAACTAAATTATTTCAGTTTTGGTTAAATCAAGGGCTTCCTTATGATTATGATCTATACAATTATACATGTTGTGTAACTGTATAAGTAAAAATATTACTGCTATGTATATCACTATGTGGAATTTCATGAGTCATGAAGACACTATTCTTTTTTTAAATAATTTTTTATTGTGATTAGTAGAAGGGTTACATTATATTCACCAGATAGAAGGTGTGTAACTTCACAAACATTGATACCCTTTCTCATGACATGGCTCCCATTTCCCGCCCCTCCTGCCCCCCCCTCGCTCATCTTGATTTCCCCCCTTCCCTATTCAACTTCAAATAACCAATTAAGCACATATAAAATATATCAAATAACAAGGTGAAATACTGTAACAATATGAGATAACTAAGGGATAGCAAAAGAGATGAGAAATAACATAGCACATTAAGGACAACAATCACTCATTGTATGGCTTTTGTTTCCTTATCATGGAGGTCCTTACATTTAGTGTCATACTATTTGGCCTTATTCTCTAGATTTTGTTCTATTGTAAATCTCTGCTAGGAGAGCCCAAGGTTTCTACTGATTATGACAAATGAGGAAACCATTGAGCCTATGTTTTTATGTTTCTATGTTTCTGGCTTACTTCACTTAATATGATTTTTTCTACGTTTTTCCATTTCCTTACAAATGGGGCAATGTCGTTCTTTCTGACAGCAGCATAGAATCCCATTGTGTATAAATACCACATCTTGTTGATCCACTCATCAACTGAGGGACATCTAGGTTGGTTCCATATCTTTGCTATGGTGAATAATGCTGCAATGAACATTGTTGTGCTGGTGGATTTAGTATGTCCTTGTTTCTGGACAATTGGGTAAATGCCAAGTAGTGGAATTGCTGGGTCATAGGGGAGCTCTATGTTTAGTCTTTTGAGGAACTGCCATACTGCTTTCCATAGTGGTTGAACGAGTTTGCACTCCCACCAACAGTGTAGTAGTGATCCCTCCTGGCCATATCCCTGCCAGCATCTGTTGTTATTAGATTTCTTGATCCTGGCCATTCTAACTGGAGAGAGGTGGAATCTTAGAGTTGTTTTGATTTGCATTTCATGACCAGAGATGTCGAGCATTTCTTCATGTGTCTATAGGCCATTTTTGTTTCTTCTTCAGAGAAGACTCTCTTTAAGTCTTTGGCCCATCTTTTCATGGGATGTTTGTTACTTTGGAGATCAGTTTTGGAGTGATTCAATTGTTTGAGCTGTTGATATATTTTAGATATGAGGCCTTTGTCCGTTGTATGGTTGGTGAAGATCTTCTCCCATTCTGTAGGCTTCCTAGTTAATTTACTAGCTATGTCCTTTGCCTTACAGAAGCTCCGCAGTTTAATGCAGTCCCACTTATCCAGCCTTTCTCTGATTTGTTGGGATTCTTGGTCCTTATTGAGAAAGTTTTGAACTGTGCCAAGGAGGCCTAGTGTATCTCCTATTCCTTCTTGTAAATTTTCAGTGTGTCAGCTCCAGGTCTTTGATCCATTTGGGACACTGTTCTTTAAAATAAAAGGAAATTAGATTTCTCTCTTTTATGTTTTAAAATTAAAAATGAGACACAGATTTTGGTTTTGGCTGGTTCTGGGGCTAGAACTTAGGGCAGGGGCACTGTACTTGAGTATTTTTGGTTGGGGTTGGTGCTCCACCACTTGAGCCAGAGCTCCACTTTTGTTTTTTTTGGTGGCTTATTTGGAGATAAGCATCTTACAGACATTTCTTCCCACATTTGCTTTGATCCCCAATACTCAGATATCAGGCTCTTGAGCAGCTAAGATTATAGGCATGAGCCACCAATGCCCAGAGTATTTTCTTATATTTTAAGATGAAAAAAATATGCTCAGATTTTTGTTTGTTTGTTTTACCCTGATAGATGTTTTTTATGTATGCTTCTTTACAGAGTTTGAATAACTAGGAAACAAGAAGAGAAATAGATGCTATGTAACTTTTCCACTTGAAATTTTGTTAAATTGACTACAGAGTAAATTTACTTTGGTTTTCCAAATTATAGATTTCATGGCCTACTTGGTTTCTGGTCAGCACAGTTGCTTCATGGAGTCATCCCTGATAGTCATCTCAGTGCAGAGTTAGATAATTGTAGGTATATCCATACTGGCACATTATTCTTGGTTTTCCTGATCTTAATCCTAAACTCTGAGACATTTTTCAAGTACCATCTTTTGGGTACCTTAGCATCAGAACATTACCGATTGTTCCAAATTTTAGAGAGCAAGGTCGATGGCTGGGCCTGGAAATACTGTACAGGAAAATTTACATTTGACAGCTTCAAATGGACTCTTATTACTGTGAATCTTTCAATTAGTTGGTTATTAGACTATGTAAAAAATAGTGTTATCCAGGTTAAAGGTCTTGAATGCTCATTTTTTTTTATAAATTTAAACCCATTGAATATAGAATGCTTTGAGTTCAACTTGTGATAAATTTGCCCAGATATTTTTTTCTCTTGGCTGAGGCCTTGCAAACCCAAACTCTACCATGAGTATAAAATTAAAAAAAATTAATTAGAAATAAACATACTGATTATTTGACCTGTTTCACTTTAGGCAAGAGTTAAGCCAGACAGATGAAACTTCTGTTTTTCAGTTCTGTCATTTAGTCCAGTGCCAGTGGTTCACATCTATAATCCTAGCTACTCAGGAGACTTGAGATCTGGGGATTGGGGTTTGAAGGCTGCACAGGCAGAAAAGTCTATGAGACTCCTATCTTCAATTTAACAGCAAGAAGGTAGAAGTGGAGATGTGGTTCAAGTGATAGAGTGAAAAGTCTAAGGGATAGCATCCAGGCCTTGAGTTTATGTACCAATAGAGCACATGCAACACTCCTTCCCCACCTTAAAGGGGTATGTTCATAGCCTAATCCTTGGGACTTGGGGCTTTTAGGACCCTTATGACTTTATCTGATGACAAGTCTTCTTGAAAGACCCTTCATTGAGAAACGTGAGATGAGACTATTCTAAATTATCTAGGTGGGACGTAAATTCAGGGACTGACATTCAAGGAGAAAGTACAACATGAAGGGGGAAACAACAGAACTTTAGAGTCACATCCTATTATCTTCTTAGCATGATGTGTTATAAAAATGGGACCCCTGACGCTTCACATTTACTTGATTTCTAGTCCCCTGTTTCCAGGGATATGACCTTCTTTGCAAATCAGATCTTCACAGAGGGCATTACGTTAACCTGAAGTGGTGCTGGATTGGGATGGGCCTTACTTTCAAAGTCCTCCTTTGGAAAGGAGGAAAGATTTATCTGGAAGCCAAGGGGCACCATGGATCGCTAACAACCATCCTAATCTACCACAGAACAGACTCTTCCCCAGAGCCTCTGGAGAGAGGGTGCCACCCAGTGCATGTCTTGATTTTGTATTCCTGGCCTTCGGAACTGAGAAAGCACACATTTCTGTTGTCTTGAAACCACTCACTTTGTGGTCATTTATTATGGCAGGCATAGGGGACTAATGTAAGTTCTCCATTCCCTATTTAGGAAAATGTTTGCTCTTTCATAGTTCTGCCTCAGATGAGCCCAGGGTACAAGAACAGATAAGCAAAGTGGCCTTGGGGTGTCACAGTAAACAGAAAAGTCTTTGAAAGACAAAAGACTGTTCTCCAAACAAACTAATTGACCTCTTTTACTTTATTGCCTCTACTTTTTGTCCTAAGATAGAATAAAGAAAGGAAAATAAGCAGGGAAGCTTGATTCTAATTCCCTCCTTATTTTCCCATGAAGGATTTCATTTGGTTTGTCTTTTTGTCTGTTTTCTGTTTTCTAAAACTGAAGTTGATTTGTCCTTCCTTCTTATAATGTAGTCAAAATTAATCATGGTCTTGCACTTCAGATTTCTCAAAAAAAAGGTACCTATAAATGGCATTCAAGTCCTAAAGATTTCAATTATTAGTGTACATAAAAAATCACTGAAATTATAATAAAATGTAGACAGTTTGAGTATCCAGAAATATTTATTTATTGGATCTGAAATAAAGCCCTTTCTGGGCTTTTTTTTTTGAGGGAAATCACAGTGTAATTGTAATGCCTGCAAGTCTGTGGGCCATCCTTTGAGAAACATACTCTGGTCCTTCTCAGATCACGTGTTAAGAATGAGCCATTGTGAAAAATCAAAGCATGCAGGCTTTTGCTCTCAATTTGGAATTCCATTTTCCTCAATTAAGTTTCTAGGGGGAGTACAATTTCTTTTTCTGTGACTCTGAGAAACTTTTGTTTTCTTCTAAAGTTTTCAAGGCTCCTTTGCACTTTGTTCTGTCTGCCTCAGAGTTTTATTACTTTTTCCATTTAGGGAATTTCAGAAACAATGTATGGCAGATCCTGGCACTCTCAGACCTCATGATGGTCTGTCTGTTCAATTCCTACTTCTTTTTTCCCCCTTTTTATTTGTTTTATTATTAAGTAGCTGTACAAAGAAGTTACAGTTCTCCAAATCAGGCTATGAGTACAATGTTTCTTTACCAATGTCAACTCTTTCATTGTTGTTCCCTATTTTTCTTCCTTTTATTCCTACCTTTAAGTTTTGTAGTTCAGTTGTCACATGGTATATATTAAGCATAATGTCTGTATTTGCTCATTCTTCTTCCCTCCTTTCGATTGTGTCCCCTTTTACTCTCTCCCCAAAGAGAGTTCTAGTTCTTAGTCATCATTCCTTCTTTTTCCAAATTTGTCACAGCAGGGGCATTTGATTAGCCTCATTTTTAATAGTATTTTATTGTCAGGGTGATGTATAGAGGGGTTACAGTTATATTCATCAGATAGTGAATGCATTACTTTTTGAACATTGATACCCCTTGCTATGTTTTTTAATCTCATTCTTTCCAGATTAGATTAGAAATTAGTGTGTGGTCAGAAGTTGGCAAATGACCTAGTAGCTGGTACAGAAGCCAGTAAGGTAAAATGTTTTACCTAGTATAGCATTTTCTTTCTTATCCCCAGTGTCCTAGAAACCAAATGGGTACCTTCAGATATCTGGTAGGCTCATTTTCATTTGTGTTTGCAGTTTTTTGAATCTTAGTGAGAATCTTGTGCTCCATTTTGTCTTCCAATTTTAAAATGAAGATGAATTTTTTATGTAGGTGCAAAAGGATATATTGTTTCAGCTGGCTAACATCTGGATGCTTTCTCAGCACATGCTGAACCCGGCACTTCTAGCATCGGGTAGTTTGTTCCAGGAACATGAAGTGCTCATTATTTACCATTGTCATTTTCTCTGACTCTAGAGAAAAGTGAGTCCTACAAAAGTGCAAACTTAAAGAAAAAAAAGAATTGAGGCTGATAGAGGTCAAAATGGTGATATTCTGATTGTAATCTGTTGGATTTGCCCTCAGATCTGTTGGATTTTGCAGGAAAGAAAAAAAAAGACCAACTTAGGTACTCTTTTTCTTTCTGTAGACACTGCAGTTAGTCACTCATGATTTTTAGTTTTCCGCTTTACAGGAACCTCTTGGAATTATGGAATGTATCACTTGATCCCCAAGAGACCTTCGAAATTATGGAGTTATCCCTCCCACGCTGGTCAGGAGTATCCTCTGCTAAGTCTTTGGCAAATGTTCACTTAGAATCCGTCTGCTTAATGGCTGTAATGTACAAGATGCTCTCTTTGGATGAAAACCAGCCCTTCTTAGGGTTAGCTTGAAGTTAGGTTATTAAACACCATTAATAAAATGGAAAATGGAGGCAATTAATCATTTGTTAATTCACTCAATCCCTTTCCCTACCTGGTTCCAAAGAGATTAATTTCTTAATGCCCTCTTAAGGGAACTATTCTTTTAAAACATACTTAATGCATTTTGTGGTGGAAGTGATATAGGACAGTGTTCGGGAGAGTTAGCTTGACCTGGGTTTGATTCCTAAATCTTTTGCAAATTCACTTTAGGACATTAGATTACTTAGTTAAGTTTCTAAACTTAATTTGCCTCATATACCAATGGGGATGTCGTGTGGGTTGTGAAATTAGCAACTGATTCATGGTGATCACTTCTGTGATTTGACTCATAGCAGGAAGGGAAAATGTGAGGAAAGGAACATACAGGAACATCAAGACTTATTTGCTAGTCTGGAAAGTTTGTTGAATTTTCCAGTGTTCACATCAAAGGAAGTCTACTTTGGTAGGGAAGGAGATTTGAGAGATTGGAAATGAATAGGAATTATGGTCTACAGGGCAGTCAGCAGTTACCAAAGTCCACATTCCATAGTATTTGGGTACAACAGGGAAAAACAATACAAAAGAAGCTTAGTAAATCCTCCTTACACCATCCTTGAATTTTTTTTAAATTTTAGAAATCTTTCAGTAGATACTTATATTTATGTTTAAGCAATCCAAAAATACTGGCACAGAATATTGAAATTGTTTACATATAAAGCACAACATAAAATGAATCATATTTTTACCTATATTGAACTCTTACTCTTGAATTTCTGGGGATAATTCAGGAAAAAGATAAAACAGAAAGTCAGTTTTCTATGGGATTTACTATTTGTAGTAAGAGAGTAAGAGTAAATAAATAAATATGTCATAGTTGGATAGTTCAAAATCAGAGGACAGAGTTACAGGGTAGGATGGAGGCAAACTATTATAGAGAAACAAACTAGAAGACATTGAGAAGCAAAATATTACATATGGATGGAGGAGTAAGTATGCACTTCCATCCCTTTCTGATCACCCTGGAGTAGCTGAACTGAAGGTAGAGGCTAGAGTTCGGTGGAAATGTGTTCAAAGAGGTCCTTTGGGAGCAATTAGGAAAGAAAAGGAGGGGACAGGGAGAACAGAAATAGGATATGAGGATTTGGAAATGAAATATTTTCTTGACTAAGACAACATTTAATTAATTGTGACAAGTGACATTCTGTGAGTCTTATGGAATTCTTGTGAAATAGTCTCTAGATGTTAGGTGATGAAGGTCAGGACTGAGTGATTATTGTAGGGGTGAAAAATGTAGTTATGAATAAAAAGAAGTATTTGGACACAGAATGGAATACTGGGTAAATGGGACCTGTTACAAACACTGTCCTTACTTCTTGAATTTTACCAATTGGAAGAGCTCTTAGTTTCACCAGTAACAGAGCTAAAAAACTAAAAAGGCAATAGGATAAAGTGCATTGGTATTGCTAGAGTTGGTGGTAATATATTTCAGTGGAAATACCAGAAGTTAGGCTGCTGGGCCTGGAGTTTTGCTTCGTGGAAGAGTGCTTGCCTACCACGCTTGAAGGCCCGGGTTTGATTTCTTGGTATTACATACATAGAAAAAGCCAGAAGTAGGGTTGTGGCTCAAGTGGTAGAGCACTAGCCCTGAGATAGCACAAGGACAATGCTCAGGTCCTGAGTTGAAGCCCCAGGACTGGCAAAAAAAATGTTAGGCTGCCTTTTTGGAGAGTCTGGCAATGAAAATGAGAAAGGTTATAGTCCTTGAAAATACAGTTTAATTAGGGGAATATACTTCTCAGCTTTAGGCTAAAGAACTATTTGAGCTATTTGAGATGGGGAGATGTAAGTACAAGATCTCTTGAAAATGGGAAAGAAAATACAATCTGGGATTCCATTATGGAATTAAGAGATTTATACAATTTCTAAACAAGCTTAAGTTTGCTAGTGAGAGCTGAGTTTTTTAGTCATGTTCTTTTGAATAATTGACAGCTATGAATACCCAAACACAAATACCTTTCAGTTTAATTTCGGGAACTCAGACAAGAAGTAAGGAAATGAGCCAAAAATTTTCTATATTTTCATGAAGTGGGAACAGAAGGAAAATACTTTTATTTACATTTATCCCAAATCTATGACTAAAGATCAAGTACAGGGCAATAGAGAAAAGATAAGAAATACCAGAACTATAGAATTCTGAGTTTTAGAAATCCAAGTTTAGTTTTTTGTTCAATAAATACCTCTTACTCATAGATTATGTGATGGTTACATGCTAACAAGAGGCAAAATAAGACTACGTCTGAAAGAGAAAAAGGATATTAAATAAATAATTACATAATTTAATACTAAGTATGTTAGCCTTATGGAGAAAGAACATCCTAAACCTGAACATGCCATTATTTTCCATTTCATAATCTTTTCTGCAGGACTATGAGAGTGGCTTTCTCATATACATTTTCCTATTAGTCTTAAAGGAAGGTATTGGCCCAATCAGTACTTTAAACTCAAAATGACTATACAATTTATCATTCAAACCAGTTCGCTAAGGCTGATAATTATGTCAAGATAATGGTCTACAACATAGGGCCAACAAGAGAAATGGGGAAAGGATTCAAAGTAAGTAAGTGAGAAGAGGAAAAATGCTAACACTTTCAGTAAGTAAACTGTGTTTTTCCTATGAGGAATTGGGAATAAAGAAAAGAATTGTTTAGAGAAGCCCGATGGGATGTAATTAAGACTAATAGTGTGAACCTAAACAAAGGAAAAATTGAGCTAAGTGAAGTACCAACAAAAAATTTCTAACAGCCAAAGCTGATTATAAAAGTTCTTTCATGGGAAAGTATCCTTAGCCAATATTAAATAAAATACTAAAAAAATTTAAAATGCAAAGGAGAGCTGGAGAATATAGTATCTATATAATGTACATGTACATGTATATATGTATATATATTATTAAGAAATATGTTGACCATTAAATGATCAGTTAACAGAAATTTTTCTGTAGTTTTTTTTTTTGCCAGTCCTGGGCTTGAGCTCAGGGCCTGAGCACTGTCCTTGGACTTTTTCAAGGCTAGAGCTCTACCACTTGAGCCACAGCACCACTTCCGGCTTTTTTCTATGCATGTGGTACCGAGGAATCAAACCTGGGTTTTCATGCATGCTAGGCAAGCATTTTTATCACTAGGCCAAACCCCCCAACCCTCCACCCTCATAGGGCTTGAACTCTGGGCCTGGGTGCTGTCCCTGAGCTCTTCAGTTCAAAGCTTCCACCCTACCACTGGAGCCACAGTGTCACTTCAGGTTTTCTAGTGGTTAAATGGAGATAAGAGTTTCATGATCTTTTGTGCTCGGGCTGGCTTTGAACCGTAATCCTCAGATCTCAGTTTCCTGAGTAGCTATGATTATGGGCATGGACCACCGTACCTGGCTGTAATTCTTAATATCCTTGAGACACTCTAAAGTTTCTTCTCCTTTCTTAAGGTAACGAGCCACTGTGGGTGATTGTGGCCAGTGATCTCAGCTGAGGTACTTAAACTCTGGACACTGAGCTTTGGCACAACTCGGATAGTACCTTGGTTTTAATCTGTTCACTAGAAGAAACAGAAGGGGGGCAGCCCATCATGAGTAAAAATTCCAAGTATGCTTTCCTGAAAGGCTGATTTATGATGGATTTTAATAAATATTTTCCTTGGGTACCATAAGATATAGGTATGAGATTCTCTATCTCCACATACCAACTTTCAAAAAGCAGGAAAAACTGATTTTGTCTGGAATGGGTCAGGGTAGCTTTTTAACATACGATATAATCCTTCTCATTTGGAAAGGATCAAAATGCATTTGGCTTAAAATACTTGGATAGTTGTCTCAATTACTATGGTAGTATAATCCTGGTCTCCTTGTGCTATGCTGGACTTGACAAGCCAAATCAAATGGTGGCTGGTGATGGAGGGAGGGTGAGCTTTCCTCTCCACAGGGAAAGTGGGGGGTGGGGGAGGAAGGGAGAGCCAGAGGCACTGACTTCAAATGGAGTATCTGATCCTTAAAGATCCCCTGGTAGTTGGCTGTCAGAGATGTCAGCTGGATTCCAGTCCAGATAATTACATTTTGCCTGTTTTGTGCCCCCTAGCAGTTTCAAGTGGGATCTTTGCATTTCCCTCCAGAAATTGCCCTGCATGGGATGCTGTGTTTAATTAAACAACTGCAGCGTGGTAGTCCATAGGCGGTGGTTGTTTCAGTGGTCAGCGAAGTGATATCTCCACAAGTCCAGACCAGCCATATTGCCTACACCTAAATTCTCTCCAGGGGAGACTTTATTCCAAGATTCTCAGTTAAAGAAAATAAATCATTTTTTTTTAAAGAAAAGAAAAAAGAAAAAGTTTTGAGATGAAAGAAGGCGTTGTGGGTTTTGGGAGGCTTTGTGGGTTTGTTTTAGTAGGCTATATTTCAAGGTAGCTATTTGGCATGTTCCACTGGGCCAATTTAGTCTGGAATGGTCTCTTTTTGCTCCTTTTTAAATAGGAATTTGGGATTAATTAGGTTTTATAGGCAATGTGAGAGATGGGAAGGTCTCAGGTGAATCAGAGACTTTAGTTCCAAGGATTTGGGAGCCTTTGAATGGTTAAATAATCAGGGAACTTCCGCACATGATTTCTTGTACTCAAAATATTCTCAGCTGAACAATTTCATCACATGGAAATAAGGATGAGAATCCAGTTACCTAGGAATAAGCACTCTACTGAACTTATGGGCAACATTAAACCTTGGAACTTTCATTTTTTTTTGAATGACTTTTTTCCCCCCACGGGTATATAATTCTACTGTAGAGAAAAAAATTAATCGAAATTATGAAAGGGGATAATATTGACCAAGACCCTTGTATTCATATACTACTGTGTTGAGTGGAACTTCTTTGTAGAAATACTTAAAGGGAAAAATAGAATTAAAATCACTTTCTTATTCTTAAATCTTACAGATCATCTTTCAGATGATTGCATCATGATGGTTCTAATAGTGTGATAATGACATATACCATCCAAGTCTATCTTTTTCTTTTTCTTTTTTTTTTCTGATCTTGGGCCTTGAACTCAGGGCTTGGGCACTGTTCTTGGGCTTTCTTGAGGCTAGAGCTCTACCACTTAAGTCACAGCACCACTTCTGGCTTTTTTTTTCTATGTATGTGGTACTGAGGAATCGAACCCTGGTCTTCGTGCATGCTAGGCAAGCACTCTATCACTAGGCCAAGCTCATCTTTTTTTCTTTTTTTAATAAATGAAACTCTCAGAGTATCAGTTGTGGTATAAAAAGATAGAACACTCTAATTTTGTCAGGTTTACTGATTTTTAGTAGGATGATGAATGGAAAGGCTAGGAGTAAATTTGAGACATTGTGGAGTTTATTTCTGTGCTGGTTACCTGAACACACCATCCTTGAAGGAATTTAATAGTAGCATTGTACTGTACATTGAAGCCAGGATAATGGTATTAGATGATCAAGCCATCTAGTTAGGCCTCGATTTGAATCTAGACTTTACACTTGGAATGCTTGTTCTAAGACCTTGGTTCTAACATTTATAAATCCTCTTCCCCTTAAAGTCTGAGATTGGGCTTCAAGGAGATAATGCACATGCCATTGCCAGCAAGCCAACTAGCACATGAAGAATATTTCCGTGGTGTCTTGGGGGAAATCAAATAGCTATGGTTATGAAGGTAACTTTATCTAAAAACCAATAATGTGCAGCATTGCAAAGTCTTGAATACTTATACATATGCCACATGTCAAAATAAGTTTAGCATCTGTTTTTTTCCCCCATTGGTCATGGGACTTGAACTTTGGGCCTGTCCCTGGGCTCTTCAACTCAAGTCTGCCACCCTACCTCTTGAGCCACAGCCTCCCTTCCAGTTTTCTGGTGGTTAATTGGAGATGAGAGTCTCAAGGTCTTTAGTGCCTGGGCTGGCTTTGAACTGAGATCTTCAGATCTTAGCCGCCTATCTAAGATTACAGGTGTGAGCCACCAAGCCTAGCCAATTATGTTATTTTTAAATCAACTCTCAGTTTATATGGGAGAACTCAATTTTAGTAAATTTGTTGTCCCTGTCAAGTGCTGAGAAAGATTCAAGGAGTTTCCAGGATCAGCAAAGATGTGAGTTGGGTGATAATGTACCAGTCAAGCAGACAAAAATGAATCCTTTTATTGTTTTTTTAACCTCTTTCTACAAATCATTTCCTCATTTTAAGTAAAGAAGGAACTAGAGGGCAGAGAACTTTGGCTGGAAATGGCTTTTTCAAAGCATTTCTCACAAGTGAGAAGAGGAACTCAGGGTTGCCAGCTCCTGTAGGAAGGGCTATGTGTATACCAGCACAGAGATTAAAGAGACACATTTTCCTAAGTGTTTTCTGTGATTGGAGTTTCAAAGAGTGATGAATTTAAAGGTCAGAAGTGGATGCTTGTTTTTCAATGGAGTTCTGCCTGGGGAATGTTATGGTCAGAGAATGGAACTCTGACAAGTGAATTCTAAGAAATATTCCACAGGAATCATTTCAGTTATAACAAAAATGAACAAAAGTAGTGTGAGGGATGGTAGTTTCATTCCATTCATGGAACAATCAATTTGGTATACTGAAATCAACTGATCCAATTTTGTAATCACCAGAATAGTAATAGATTTAGCTCCTGAAACAGTATAGCATGAGAATTATAATTTATGAATATTCTATTTTTCTCAGACTATATAATAATGAAAATTACTCCATATATTTCTGTTCATCTTATCTTACACATCTCAGAGGTTTCAGTGGACATACTGCATATAAATTTAGGCATTTTCCTAAAGCAGACAGACTCATTGTTTTCTCTTTTCTCCTCTCCCCTCCTGCTCTCTCTTTCTCCCCTCTTTCTTTTTTTCTCCTCCTCCGTCTCTTTCTTTCCTAGTCCTGGGGCTTGAACTCAGGGCATGAGCACTGTCCCTGAGCTTCTTTTGCTCAAGTCTAGCACTCTACTACTTGAGCCACAGTGTCACTTCTGACTTTTTCTGTTTATGTGGTACTGAGGAACGAAACCTAGGGCTTCATGCATGCTAGGCAAGCACTCTACCATTAAGCCGCATACCCTATTTTTCTATTTCTTTCCTATCTATCCCAGTACCTTCTCAAGTTTTCAATTTTCATGCCTCAGCCTCTTTAGTGCTAGGATCATAGACATCATCCATGATGCTCAGATCAAAGTGTCAATAGCTTTATGCTTACGAGATCCTATAATCGTTTCTTTCTTTTAGTATGAAGAAAAGAAGAGAACAAAGTGAAATATCATTATGCTGAATTAGGAGAACTTGAATTCTTACTTGAGCTGTGCCACTAGCTAAGAATATGGGTTTTTTTTTCAAATAATGTACCTTCAATGGCTTTATAGTTCCTCTTCTAGACAATTCAGTGGTGCTCGTAAAATTCTATTGTTTAATCAGCCAAAAAATTTAAGTAAAACATTTCTCCAGAGAACCAATACATAAATTACGTAAAAATCATGCCTTGGGGCCAGGAGTATGGCCTAGTGATAGAATGTTTGCCTTAGTACTACATACACAGGAAAAGCTGGAATTGGTGCTGTGGCTCAAGTGGTAGGGCACTAGCCTTGAAAAAGCTCAAGGAAACTGCCCAGGCTCTGAGTTCAAGTACCAGAACTGGCAAAAAAAAGTCATGCCTTGTTGACATGAGATATCATTTCATTCTTCCAGTCACTTGTGCTCCTCTGGTACATCTCCTAAGATGCTGCAGTAATGAATTCCTAGGGAAATGGTTCTTGAAGCACAGACTGTGGAATACTGCTGGCCCTGATGATCTAAGGGTAGTTCCTAGGAGCTTTGGTGATATAGGATTGAACTCTTTGTTTGCTAACATTTCATAAATTTAAAAAAATGCAGCACTAATAAATCCCTGGCAGAATAGTCTGTCTCCATGTTCCAAATAAGTGTGATAATGATTGTTCTAGGTGAGATACATTTGTTTTAGATAATTAAACAAATTACATTTATGGTATGTGGGTATTATTTTATCAATATTATTATTTTTCATTGCTTAGACCAAGTGTTGGAAATACTCTAAATTTACAAAGTAGGTCAGGGACTCAAATATAGTTTACTAAGGAATTAAACTAGTTGTAAATAGGAAAATACTATAGCATAAAGTGTTTGATATACTCATTATGAAGAAGACCACAGTTTATATAATTTGCACTGATTATGCAATTCAGTGAATCTTTTGCTTTGCAGAGAAGTGGAACTCTCAGTCTGATGATTGTAAGAATAAAAAAAACAACAACAACAAAAAAGGCTTGAGTAAGAGAGAGGTTGGTAACAATTGATAAAAAGGTTTTATAGACCAGTAAGCTTATTGAAATTCGCATTTCATGTGTTGTCAGAATTTTTTGAAATAGCAGAAGTAAACCAAAGAGGTTTAGCCTAGACTAAAGAAAGATTCAAGTTTTTAGCTCTTATTTTCCAAAACAGATATGTATTATGGTCTAGCTGCAAAATTTGTGAAATTACTTCAGTGCCAGAGAAAAAATACTTGCAGTGAGAACATAATCAATATTTTCAATTATTATTTTAGTAAGTAGGAATACATGGTGAAAGAAATTTAAGACTGCAGCCCCTTCTCACTTCTCTCTATCCCCACCACCTCACAGAAGCTCAGGACTCCTTCCTTGATTTGTTTTTTTCCTTTGCATTGATCACCATCTAACAGACAACCCATTTTAATTGATCTTGGGTAGAATCTCTCTCTGTCACTGAGATGTAAGTTCCAGAAAGACTGTGGCATTTGTATTCTCAGCACCAAAATAATCCCAACATGGGAAAGATACTTGAGATACTTATTTTAAATGTAAAATTTTAAAAAATGCTTTCAAATATGAATGAAAATTTGTAAGCTGTATTTCACTTTGATGGGCTAAACTCTGTGGCTTTTGGTCTCAAGCATGCCTTTGCTGCATTGAATCTGTGGGTCATAACCCAGACATATTTATGAACTCCGTCACATTTTACACAGATTCTGCATGTCTACCCATGGAAACCTTCAGTTCTCTAGACGGAGAAATAAAGTCATTATGCATATACTTTGAGGAAATACCATGTAATACACCTGATCTTTTCATGTGGAGTCACTAAGATGAAACCTAAAATACGAAGCTAAGTAACTTACACTTAACAGTATTCCATGTTAAACAAAGGTTAAGTATGGTTTAATGCAAGCAGGGGTAAAGCCTGTGGTTTCCAAATGTGGTTAACTTATTTTTCATTTACAGTTCAACAGCTGCATGTGACATTACAATTGTTTATATATGTCAAAGCCAAAATAATGTTATTCCCAGATAACAAAGTGTTTCTTCACTTGAGAAGTAATGTAAAACATCATAAAGATGCCACCTAAGTGCTTGAGCATAACATCTCAAAAAACTCATGAACTTCAACTTAGTGTGTATTAGGATTAGCCAAATTGGACTCTAGTAAGATATCTACAAATACTGGATTACAAACTATATCAAAATAGGCAATTAAGAATTATAGTCTTTTTTGTTTAAAACTGTAGTTTTAGTTTTTGACTAACCACATACTTTGCCATTTATGATAACCCATTTCTTACATGAAATTCAATGCAATCGTGATCCTGTTCATTACTTTCCTGTTCTTTACTGTAGGTCAAATGTATTTGAAAGTGGTAGTTGAATAGTTGAATATATATGAAGAGAATAATGAGTCTTACTATGATCGTTTTTTTCTGCTGAATTTCCAGGTCGATCTTGGAGCAATTATGATGGTTCTCAAAAAGGCACTCTGATGTTTAGCCACAAGAACTCCTGGGTGGCAGGCGTTACTGGATTTAGTTTGCAGTTCTTTGGAACTTCACCCCCAGCTTTCAAGGCACAGAAGGCTGTTTTTTTGATTTCCAGAATGTGGTTCTTTTCTTCTTTTGAAAAGAGTTTAGATGGTGAATCCTACACCCTGATGTGCAAACCAGAATAGCTAATTTATTAATCCACAGAACACTGGTGGAACAGTATTGTAGATGCATGTTATTTGCTTTGCTGGGGACTGAACCCACTGTGCATGACAGGAACATGTTCCACCACTGAGTGACACACCAAGATTGAGTGTGTCAAGCACTCTAGGCAAGCACTTTACCACTAGACCACACTCCTGGTCCAATTCCTTGATATTCAAATGTAAGTGGCTTAAAGATCCCATAGGTTCCCCACCAAATGGATGGAAATATCTACTACTTGGAGCAGATATGAAGAGTACAGAATTATTTCCAAAGAGGTTCTCTCCTTGAGCAAGAAGAGTTGGTGTTTGATTTGGGAGCTCATACATATTCAGGAAAGCAACACTGTAGGGGCAGGCACATTGTTCAATTAAGGAGTACATTTCTGAGCATGCTCAGTTTAAGTTCAAAGTTCAAGAGAGGGTCATGTCATGGGGCATGCTTAACTCAAGATCATGTTGGTGGAACAGATCGACTAAGCTTGTGATCAGGAATGCTCTGGGCATGCTCAGCTTGTTATGTAAAGCTGGAGGATTGGGACTCCTTGACATGCTCTGTTTTATTTTGCTTATTTTGGTGTATGGGTGGTATTAGATATTTTTTTTCCCTCGTTTTTACAATCATGTATACTTCTTGGGCACAGTCAGGTGTTTCATGATGGCGTTTCCATCCATGCACATCATGAAAGTTGATCATAAAAGGAAAGAACACTTTGCAGGTGCATTGATATAGAAGTCCTCCTCTACAGGTGCCCATTTCACTGGGTGGATGACAAATCCTCAATCTGGGTAGTAACTATTAAATCTTTTGCTCTTAAAGTGTCGTCGGTCACCTTTTCTTTAAAGCTATGGTCAAAGACTGCTTTCTCCTCATAGGTTCCAGGTGTCTCCTGTGGGTTCTGCCTTACGTATCCCTCTATTTGCCATTCCCGCCCTTGCTGTGAGCCTGTTGGGAATCCGGATGTAGTTACCATCCCCACTTGTGCTGAGGCATGTCTTTTCACAATGAAAGCCAACAGTTGGGTTAAGGACTTAGATATTAGCTGAATATATATTTTGGGGTGGCGGGGGATTTTTACATATCCTAAGCCACATGCCATTCAAGAAGCAAGGCTAGAACACCGAGTGCCAAACCCAGATTGGGGCATCCAACTGTTGTTTGTCTTAATGACTCCAGATACAGGTTAATTCCTAAAATACAGCCCATATCATCTCCACATAATAAACACGTGCACACACATTCTAATGTTTCCCTTTTGCCACAGAGGACAGTCCATATCACATTCTTTTTAAAAGGGTTAATAAGCATGTACTTATTTCCCATTTTGAGGATCAATATAGGGTTTTGACTATTTGTAGAAGTAGCAAAAATTAGCCAACAGCTGAACATAGCTATTTGTTCCTGTTCTCTTAAGCCACTAACTGTGATGACCTTATACCCTTGTTTTTTTAAAATCCTGTTTTCTGCCAAAGAGTAAAATTATTTGTATAATAAAAAACAATAAGTACATAGTGATAACTATCATTAAATACTGGAGCCAAGTCTATTTGTAACCAGAGGATCTAGACATACTTTGTGGGCTTGTACACTCAAGAAAAAAAAAAAGAAAAGCTATTTACTCCTGATTTTCTCCAAAGTGGTAAGCTGTGTGTGCATGAGGAAGTAAGGCAGAAACCCAAGACAAAAATGCCATTTCCGAACACTGGGGATAAGGATATGATCTGGGAGTAGACACCATTAGATCTAGTAGTGAACAGTAAATCGGGACAAGTGAACAACGAGAAGAAACAATGTGGTTACCAGGAAAAGATTTGGGGAAGAGGGGTAGTTATTTGGGGCTGACACAAATGTAAGATCTATAGAGCCCTAATTCTACTTTAGGGAGTCATTCAGATGGAGATGAGGTTGGAACAGGAAAAGTAATTTAAGCATCAGTAACCAAAGACAGCTAAAATTGTTGTAATGAGTGAAATTATAGAACTTTCAGAGCAATGATTGCAAACTATTTCTTAGAAAATGTCTTCCAAGAGAACATTTTTTCCCTTTAAGTTTTAATAATATACCTTGAGCTAAATTGTTACGCAGTTTTTTTTTATTAAAAACTAATTTTCAAACTTCTATCAATCCAACATCTAGAATGTTACACAACTATATTTTCATTCTGTCTGTAGATAGGTACCCCAATTACAATAATTACATTGTGGAAAATTAATTAATGTCATTTTGCAACTCTTATTTATCTGCTCAATGTGAATTATTGAGTCATGGAGTTGCTCATAATGTTTTCCAAGCCATTACTGCATGGGTATATCATGCTTTACGTGTAAATCCTCATCCATGATTGAATCATCTAAATAACAAACCTAGTTCTTTGAAAATATGCTTAAAATGAAGAGAATCCTGAATGGAAAAATAAGAACAGTACTTTTATTTGTATCTCTTTTCTCATGTTCCCCTTTTGTTATTGCTAATTTAAGTGCATGTCCTTTCTTAGTGTGTATATAAATGAGTTACTGGTAAAATTAGCAAGTAAACACTGGGACTTAAACCAAACCAGATCTGAAAAATTCTAAGAAGAAAAGCAAAAGTTTACTATTCCCTAGGAATACGAACTTGCCAGGGTTCTTTAGCTATGGAATGCTTAATATCCCCAGATGAATCTGCAAGACCCAGGCACCGCCAACACACAAACCAGGTTCATCTTCATGAAAATGACTCTGTTCTATATTTTGTGATATCCCATTCTAAGAAATCAACTTCACTTAGGGGAGGTTAGTCACAGTTATTCATGACACTTTAGGGGAAATTTAAACTGTTAAGAGCAACTATGCTCTAATTTCTTCCTCTCATTTGAACAGTTTCAAACCTCATAACAGATCCAGGACCCCAAAACTAAAATTCAGATGCCATAACTATTATTATTGAAGAAATGACTTAGATTGCCAGTCCGAGGCATAGATGAATTCATAAAACTAAGAGCTCATAAAGGTTAATTTAACGCATTCCATTTGGTCTTTTCAATTATAAAGACAGGGGAATTCATAAAATGAACACTGTGGGTACCTTAGACTTAGACAGATATTCCACATGCAGCCTTCATTGACAATCATTTTAGCGTCAAATTTCTTACCAGGTTGTTTGTTCTTTGGCTTTCCTTCTGAGTATCTATAATCTTCATGCTATGTAATATAAAAACACACAGTGCATTCATACTCATACACATACATGCATATATATGTGTATGTCTAGCTCATCCTTTGATATTTAATGTATTCCACAAACTTAAAGATTACCAATGAGATAATGATATGTTGTTCACTGAAATTACTTTTTTTTTTTCTTTTTTCTTTTGGCGGTTGTGGGGCTTGAACTCTGGGCCTGGGTACTGTCCCTGAGCTCTTTAGCTCAAGGCTACTGTCCTACCCTGGAACCACAGCACCAATTTTGGATTTTTAGTGGTTAATTGGAGATAAGAGTCTCACGGTCTTTAGTGCCCTGGCTGGCTTTGAACCTTGATCCTTAGATCTCAGACTCCTGAATAGCTAGGATTACAGGCATGAGCCACTGTTCCAGGCTTCAAATTACTTTTTAATGGTGTGAAGAATGCAAATTACTTATCCAATTCATTGTGATCATCATTTTAGATACTGCATGGATCACAAGTGGTGTATTAGGGCTTCTCTATTTCTCATTTTGTTATGATTTATGCCATTCTGAAATATTTATTAGAATCTGTGGAAAAACAATTAAATGACTTCATCCTATATTTAAGTATTGTTGGAAGTGATAAATCCAACGTTAGAGACTTGAGAATATGAATTGTTTGGAAGAGGACACAATTCATTTTTAAGTAATATCATCCAAAACTGAGGTGGAGTTTAAATACTGTGAAATTGGATCATTGGTGCTGGTATGTCAGCACTCAGTTACTAGCCACAATTTAAAAAAATTATAGATGTTAAAATGTTACCTGCTTTTCTTTACCTTCTATTCAGGAAGAGAATGAAATAAATCTCATGTCAGACATCTATCTTGGAAAGCCTCAGAATCATGGCAACTACATGACGGAGTTCACAGAAAAACAAACGTGCCATATAGTTGTAGAAATGGATAGACAACGGGAAAACTGTCTTAGAGAATCACAGAGGGAAAGCATACTCACAAGGAGAAGACTTTTGCAGTCGTGGTCAAGACTGTGATCTTTCCTTTGGGGAGTCAAGACCATGTAGGAACCAATGGGAAACATACAGCACCCAGATTCAGTATTTCCATCCGGGCTTCATACAGCGTCCTGTATTTCTCACAGCATCATTAAGAAGTCATCTGGAAGAGAGTTGAAGTATAGATTCACAGTATAAATACTGTGGCAAACTGTGATTACTTAAAACACACACGCAATTTTTGCTTTTCTTTTTCACTTTAAACTGTAGGCGAGACTCAGTTGATTCCTTTGTATCATTTTCATGCAGTGTCCTTCAATGACTTAAGATGGAAAGGCCTTGATTGAGAATAAACATGAGCAGCATCTGCTCCTGTTCCCCCACCATGATCCAAGGAAAGGCTGACTTGCAACTTCATCTCTACTGTTGGAGATAGGCCTTGACCCACTGGAAAACTCCAGAGCCTTGGGAGAGAGGAGGGGCTGTGTTCCAATACAGTTGTTCAGTTCCAAAGCCTCATTTTCTTTTGGCTCCGTCCAAATGTTAACAGGCTGCTGGGGCCTTATTTTGTAACCTTAGCTGGGTTAAGATTCTTAAATGGTGTCTCAGTGATTGAAAACTGAATATATAATCAGGCTTTCTTTTTAAAAAGCTGTCAGTTACATGTGAATTCTTCATAGAAAAGAAGTCAAGGATAGCATTTTCCCTATCCCCCTTAATCTCCCCCAAAAGCTAAGGAATTGGGTTTCTTTTAGAGTATCAGTAGAAAGTGCAGAGTCACAGATTATAGCCATATTGATCCATGGTTATTCTTAGGTAGGGTGATTTGCGGCCTTGGTTTGGCAGGATTTCAGTTTACTCTCCTGTCCAGGCATATTGTGGGTACTATCCCTTTCAGTCTCAAATGGTTTCTAGGTAAGCATAATACCTAAACACATTACTGCACAGGAAATAGGTGAGACGATGTAGCAATTAATTTTCTGCAGCTTTCTCTAGCAAATGAAAATCAGTGTCAGTACCCCCAATTGCCCACAATTTTAGGAACAAATGATTGCGTGTGGGCATACCTTGACACCCTACTGTAGTAGAGCTTCGCTTCTCCACAAGCAGTAAGGAAGAATTATTGGTGTATGGATTAAATACAGTAGTATATACAAAAAGCTTTGGAATCTTTGAATATTATTCATATAATGGTAAGATATTTTTGGGGGAGTCACGGGGCTTGTACTCAGCCTGAGCTCTTCAACTCAAGGCTATGGCCCTTTCCTTGAACTAAGCCCCACTTCCCATTTTCTCGAGGTTAAATGGAGATAAGGGTCTCAGGTCCTTTTGTGCCTGGGCTGGCTTTGAACCTTGATCCTTAGATCTCAGCTTCCCAAGTAGGTAGGATTACATGTGTGAGCCCGGCTAAGATATGGTCTTTTTACCTTCTTACCTCCAGTTTAAAAAAATTCTTGGTTACTACATTTATATATTTTTTCTTGTAAAAGAACATACATTAAGAATATAATCTGAAAGTGGAGGCATGACTCATGTGGTAGAATGCCAGGTTTGAGTGAAAATGCTTATGGGACAGCATCTTGAGTTCAAGCCCCAGTACTGGCACAAACGAAGAAGAAAAGTAAAGAGAGAGAGAGAGAGAGAGAGAGAGAGAGAGAGAGAGAGAGAGAGAGAGAGAGAGAGAGAGAGAGAGAGAGCGCATTATCCATGCCTTCAAACAATATTTTAAGCCATGAATTTTTTTGTTTATCATATAAAATATATTTTTCCTTCTTATTTAAGCAGCGCTGTGATTGGAAGCTTCTTTCTAAAGATCTACTAATTAAAAAGTATGCAATAAGTCATTACTGCTTTTGTGTTCTGGGTTAAATTTATCTAAATGGCCACATTTCTTCTTTAACCTTCAATTTCTTTTCTTTTTTTAAAGGAGATAATTTGCTAGTTCATTTTTTTGAAAGCTAATTTGTTGCTTTGCTAAAGAAATTTAAGTATACATCTTGTAGCTCTATGGATATACACAACCTAAAACATACTTTGATCCTAGACTGTTCCTTCAAAGTTTGTTTTAATTATGTAGGACATATAAATGGGCCACATTATTATGTCTTTTTGAATTCCCAGGAGAAAATGTCTGCTTGGTTTGGGTGGTTGTATTTTGCTGTGAATCATTAAGAATATTTCCACTGGTCTGTGACATAATATTTTAATCACATGGGACTTTACAACTATAATTTATAACATTGAGGTTAAAAGACAAATTTCAACAGAGCACTAAAATTATATATAAGTAGTCTGTGAATTGATGAAAAACCAAGGCAATAAATTTATAAAAAATATTTTGTGCATACTGGAGAAACTATGTAAGCTAGTAACCTTCTTGTGTATGCTTTAGGTAGACCCCAGGGAATTAAATAATTGAGATAATGACTTCCGAAAACATACCTTCTTCTTCCCCAGATTATTTGCTTTTTTCACTGTTACTTGGAGAAAACATTACTCCTGACACTTGCATATATTTTTTTACTTCTCCTTTCCTTCTGTTTTCTAACTTAAATTATCCACTTTTTTCCATATGTTTTATTGTAATTGTAATTGATAGAAGGGTTACATTATATTCACCAGATAGAAGATGCATTACTTCACAAACATTGATACCCTTTCTCATGTCTTGGTCCTCATTTCCCTCCTCTCACCCCCACCCCTCATCTGATTTTCCCCCTTCCCTATTCAATTTCAAATAACCAAAACACATATGTACAATATATCAGATAACAAAGTGAGATACTGTAACAATATGAGATAACCAAAGGACAGCAAAAGAGATGAGAGATAACATAGTACATTAAGGACAACAATCATTCATTATATGGCTTTTGTTTCAATATCCTGGAGGTCCTTTCATTTAGCATCATACTATATGGCCTTATGTATCAAGGTTTTGCTCTATTGCAAATCTCTGCTAGGAGAGCCCATGGTTTCTACTGATTATGACAAATGAGGGAAACCATTGAGCTTATGTTCCTTTGAATCTGGCTTACTTCACTTAATATGATTTTTTCTAAGTCTTTCCATTTCCTTACAAATGGGGAGATGTCATTCTTTCTGACAGCAGAATAGAATTCCATTGAAATTGCTCACTTTTTTTTTCTTTTTGCCTGATCTTTCTATACTTTGGATCTCTTATCATGACTTTTCTTTCCACACTTCTGATTTCTTATCCAGCCTTTTCTTGGTTGCTGAACTGTTTAATTAATTTTCCTCACTCTAATCATCATCAAAAGCAAATATCCTAAGGTTTTTTTTGAAAGAATTACATTCTTAATAATTTAAATTGAATTAATAAATAAAACAATGCCACTTTGCTTTTATTTTATTATTATCCTTAGTATTTAATTTTTAGCTTACGTTTCTGTGAAAGTACCTGGTAATGACAGTGGCAAAGATTTTTTTTGTTCTTTGTTTGTTTTTTGCAAGTCCTGGGGACTGAACTCAGGGCCTGAACACTCTCCTTGGGCTTTTCTCAAGACTAGTGTTCTACCACTTTAGCTACTGCACCACTTACGGCTTTTCTAAGTATGTGGTACTGAAGAATCAAACCTAGTCGTTGTGCATGCGAGGCAAGCACTTTACCATGAGGCCAAACCTCAGTGCTTCTCAGTTGAGGTTTCTAGAATGAGTGAAGTATTCTATTTTTTTTCTCTCTGATATGTTAGCTATTTACCAGATGTAGCTATTGAGCATTTAAAATTTAACTAATGTTTGTTGGTAGGAATGTAAACTTGTCCAGGCACTCTGGAAAGTAGAATGAGGTTTTTCAAAGATTAGACATAGAACTTCCCTATTACCCAGCAATTTCATTCCTGAGCATTTACCCAATAGAATATAAACCATATCACACTGAAGCTACCAGCACAGCCATATTCATTGCAGTATTGTTTACCACAGCCATGATACAGAATCAATCCAGATGTCATTCAGTGGATGAATGGATAAAGGAAATGTGGTACATATGCACAAAGGAATTCTATGCTTCCATTAGAAAGAATGATCTTGAACCATTCATAAGGAAGTGAAAACTGAAAAAATTATATCAAGTGAAGTAAGCCAGACTCAAAGAAACATAGATTGCATGGTTTCCCTCATTTTTGGTAATGAGAATGGTTACCAAAAGTGGATGGAAAAGGAAAAAAAATACTGGAACATGATCTCTAGGGATTCACACAGAATGAGATCAAAGGAGGAATTCTTAGGAGGGGATCACAAAGGCACAATAGCTAAGTACATATGATCACATAAAATATTTCTTATCAAAATGAACTCCAGGAAATAGAAACAAGAGGTTTTTTTCCTTTCTTCCTATTTTTGTTTTCTTTTTGTCTTGTTTGTCATTTATCTATCATTCGAGGGTCAAAGGGAGACACAGAAATGGAGGGACAAAGGGGGAACAAACGCAGCAATGATATTAGACAGTATGTTGTGGGTGGGGATGGGAGGGGGAAAATGGGGAGAGTGAGGGAAAAGGTGACATTGTTCAAAAATATACTCTAACGTATATAACTATAACCCCTCTGTACATCACTTTTGCAATAACAATTACAAACTAGATGTATAAGAAATTTAATAGTATAACTGAAAAAGAGAATTTTAAACTTAATTTAGTTTGAACATGAATAGCCACAAGAACTGGTGGTAGATACCATATTGGGTAATGTAGGGAGATTATTTATAGAGTCTTTTTTGTATATATTTTAAAAATCATTAAAAATTTAGATTGTTTTTAGTAAGGTCTTACATTTTCTTATTGAGATGTGCATAGAGCCCTACTAAGTGCTCCTGAGCCTTTTATTCACTTTTACCTATCTGATTATGAAGAAACTTCCAGAGAAACTTGGAGGAAGGCCATGTAAAAATATTACCAGCAGATTACCCAGGAAATTATCAAATTTAGAAGATGCTACCTCCTTCATGAAGCCAGAGTTTGGTCTTAAAAAAAAAGTTTACAGAATTCTCCTCTTCTGTTTCCTGCTGCAGTTAGCACTCTCCTTTTCAATTCCAAGAGAACAGTCATGCCTCTTAGTATTGTCAGATTGAGTTTTAGGTACTGACACTTGTGTACCTACTACATTGCTTCTAGACCCTGAGAACATGGCTGATCTTTGCCTCCTCTGAGAAGAGTGAGCTCAGCAATAAATATTGCTGACATCTGAGGCAGGCTTACAGCTTGAAGGTGATTGCTAGTTGGAGATCTACCATTGTGTAGCCTTTGCTTGGATGAGAGGCATGACCTCCATTTAGAAAGGTTACCTTTGATTTCTCTTCATGGCTAGCTCTGGTGAACTCTGACTTCATACTCATTTGACATGGCCTTCCTCTGTGACCAATTTAAATATTTCCTCTGCTTTGTTCTACTTCCTCTAGCCTTTTTTTTTCCTTTTTACTAGCACTCATAGTTCTATGATGAGCCGTTGGTTTCTCAAGTGAATAACCTTTGGTGGGAGAACTGTTGACTTAACATTCATATTTTCACATCATTAACTATCAGTGACCATAAGGATCCATTAGAGGAAACTCCATTAATTCTTATTATGTAGTCTTTTCCATGCCAATTTCCCATATTCAGTGTCTAAAGAGCAATCTGTAGCAATTATGACTTGGTAAAACTGTAGAGTAATCAGAAAAACAACTATACAGGGAAAGAAAAAGTGTCATACAGTGAACTAAAATGGTGCAGACCAGAAAATTTAGTTGAAGAAGATGCATTATTTTCATGGCTTCTCTGTTAGTGGCTATAGAATGCTGAAGTTAGAATGCACTAATGTTTCCATACTGGCTACTGAACTCTGTGTTGAGCATCTGCATACAAAATTATCCATGCTGTATCCTTTTAACTTGTTTCATTTGAACTGTTTGGATGTGACAGGTTATTTTCTTTTTCTCTCACTAAATCTCAGTGTAGGGTATGAATCACAGCTGGGCGATGATAGGTAATTGGACAGAGAACTTACCAGGGGCATGAGAGCATCAGAAATTCCATGTTCTCAAAGGAAAGACTTTTTTTTGCGAAAGGGGAGGGACTCTTTTTAATTTCCAGGAGAAAATAAGCTGATTTTTCAAAATGTTCCAACAAGGTGCTTAAAATTAAGCAGCTAGAGAGAGTCAATCTTAGTGCTTTCTCCATACTGGAGTTGATAGGTAGATCATTTTGTGGAAACTGGATGTGTAAAAAAATATTTCTGTCCTTTGCTCTGAGCTACAGTGCCATAATGGAAACCACAGCAGTTAATGGCTATAATCCTTTCACATACAATAACGTAGTATGATTTTAGCAAATGAGATAAGGAAATTAACTTTTCTAACTCCTCGGTGTTGTTTTTAAAGCTAATATTTTCGGGAGGCTGAAAATTTAGCTCTCATGAGATGGAATGTGGCCTTGCAAGGGCGAAGCCCTGGGTTCAATCCTTAGATCAGCAAGAAGAAAAAATTGAAAAAGCTAATATTTGGAGTTTTAAAATATAATATAAAATCTTTTGATTGTGGAAAGTAGAGGAGATGATTTGGGGAGTTAATAACAGGAAAGGTTTCATTTTCTGTTATGTAGTATTAAAGTATCATAGAGAGCACAGCCAGCATTCCTCAAGGAGAGCAGAGCACACCTGCTGGGAAGGAAATGGGAAGAACAGATGGAGTTTTAATTCTGGTCACCAGAAAATGCACTTTTAGATTCATCTGACAACTGGTCCGGCCTTGGTCCTGGTCCTATGGCAGTTGTGTTGTATAAAACAAAACAACACCCACCTCCAAACCTTTACACTGATAAATGAAGATAATAAAGAGCTTCAGATAGGTTTCAGTTCACCAAGCAAATATTCATGTAACTTTTCAATTAAATTTTAATTTGTTTTAAAAATACAATACTCTTAGCCCAATTGTCTCTACTCTTATGATAGATACAATAATAACAAACAGAATCGACACTACTCCAGAGAATCAACAGCATGATATTGCCAGATGGCAATAAACCAAATTGTATGAAAAATAGAAAATTTCAATGAGAATTATATTTCTCCTGTTCACTTGCCTGGATTAGCTAGTTTCTTCCCAGTCTTTCTACCTTATTTTTCATTTGTTCATTACTAGGAAAAATATTTTAGTGTATGGTAAGAGCAGATATTTTGCTTAAAAATTGATCTAAGGATTTAATTTGTACCATACGTAAAAGAATGAATGGTGACACAGATGTTGAAAAAATAAAATCTTAACTGCATTCATAGAAACACCATCTGACAGTACACTGAAAATACCAAAAAGACCTTGAGAAACAGTTAATTTCCACAGTCACAGTGGTCATAGGAAGGAGGGACTTGTTAAGTTTATGTAAATAATTGTTGGTAGAATGGGCTATAAAATATAAAGTTAGGTGATTGTAGTCAGTTTCTTCAAATACATTTGTTTACAATATTATGTGTACTGGTGGAAGTTCCTAGTGTATTAGTGTGATTCTCAGAAGCAGAACGGGAACCAAAATTAGAGAAAAAGGTAGGCAGATCTCAGTTGGAGTTGTTGGGAACATCAAAAGTAATAAATAGAGGCAGGGCTCTGATGGCTCACACCGGTACTTCAAGCTCCTCAGGAGTCTGAGATCTGAGGATCTTGGTTCTAAGCCAGCCTTGGCAGGAAAGCCTGTGAGATTTTTATCTCCAATTAACCACCAAGTGATGCAATGTCTCAACGTGGTAGAGCTAGCCTTGAACAAAAGAGCTCAGGGAACCTAATTCAAGCCCCATGACAGATCAAAAGATAAAAAAGAAAAAATGGAAATAATTTAAAAAAACTGCTTTGAACTGTTGGACACCAGTGGCTCACACCTGCAATTCTAGCTACTCAGCAGGCTTAAGAGTTGACGATTGAGGTTCAAATCCATTCTGGGAAGAAAAGTCTATGAGACTCTTTTTTCCAATTAAACACACACACACACACACACACACACACACACACACACACACACACACACACACACAAATCAGAAGTAGAGGATTTGGCTCAAGTGGTAGAACAAGCACTAGCCTTGCGAAAACAAAATAAAAAAAGCATTGATGGTCTTGATTCTTCCAATTTCTATCCTTCCATAGCTTGAATTTTTTTCATATATTTTTATTGTAATTAATAGAGGGGTTACATTATATTAACCACATAGAAGGTGCATTACTTCACAAACATTGATACCCTTTCTCATGTCTTGGTCCCCATTTCCCTCTCCCCACCCCCTGCCCTCATCTTGTTTTCCTCCCTTCCCTATCCGACTTCAAATAAACAAATATGCATATATACAATATATCAGATAACCAGGTGAAGAACTGTAACAATATGAGATAACCAAAGGACAGCAAAAGAGATGAGAGGTAACATAGTACATTAAGGACAATAATCACTCATTACATGGCTTTTGTTTCTATATCCTGGAGGTCCTTTCATGCTATATGGGCCTTATGTAATTAGGTTTTGTTCTATTGTAAATCTCTGCTAGGAGACCCCAAGGTTTCTACTGATTATGACAAATGAGGGAAACCATTGAGCCTATGTTCCTTTGAGTCTGGCTCATTTCATTTAATAGGATTTTTTCTAAGTCTTTCCATTTCCCTACAAATGGAGCGAAGTCTTTCTTTCTGGCAGCAGCATAGAATTCCATTGTGTATAAGTACCACATCTTGTTGATCCACTCATCAACTGAGGGGCATCTGGGTTGGTTCCATATCTTTGCTATGGTAAACAGTGTTGCAATGAACATCATTGTGCTAGTAGATTTAGTATGTCCTTGTTTCTGGATGATTGGGTAAATGCCAAGTAGTGGAATTGCTGGGTCATAGGGGAACTGCCATACTGCTTTCCATAGTGGTTGAACGATTTTGCACTCCCACCAACAGTGTAGTAGTGATCCCTCCTGGCCATATTCCCTCCAGCATCTGTTGTTATTAGATTTTTTGATCCTGGCCATTCTAACTGGAGTGAGGTGGAATCTTAGAGTTGTTTTGATTTGCATTTCCTTTATGGCCAGAGATGTTGAGCATTTCTTTATGTGTGTATAGGCCATTCTTATTTCTTCTTCAAAGAAGACTCTCTTTAAGTCTTTGGCCCATCTTTTAATGGGGTGGTTGTTTCTTTGGAGATTAGTTTTGGAGTGATTCAATTTTTTGAGCTGTAGATATATTTTAGATATGAGGCCTTTGTCTGTTGTGGGGTTAGTGAAGATCTTCTCCCACTCTGTAGGCTTTCTAGTTAAGCTGCTAGCTATGTCCTTTGCCATACAAAAGCTCTGCAGTTTAATGCAGTCCCATTTATCCAGAATTTCTCTGATTTGTTGTATTTCTTGGTTCTTATTAAGAAAGTTTTGACCTGTGCCAAGGAGACCTAGTGTATCTCCTATTCCTTCTTGTAAAGTTTTCAGTGTGTCAGCTTTTACCGCGAGGTCTTTGATCCATTTGGAGTTAATCCTAGAGCAGGGTGACAAAGAAGGATCCAACTTTAGTTTTCTGCAGGTGCTTAACCAGTTCTGCCAGCACCATTTGTTGAAGAGGCTGTCTTTCTTTCATTTTATTTTTTTGGCTCCCTTGTCAAAGATTAGGTGGCCATAGGTCTGTGGGTTAATATCTGGGTCCTCAGTTCTATTCCATTGTTCTTCAGGCCTGTTCTTGTACCAGTAACCAGCTGTTTTGGTCACTATAGCTCTGTAATAGAGTCTGAAGTTTGGTATTGAAATTCCTCCTGCACTGTTCTTTCTGCTAAGAATTGTTTTTGCTATACGGGGTATTTTATTATTCCATATGAAATTTTGGATTGCCTCTTCTATTTCTTTAAAGAATGACATTGGGATATTGATGGGTATTGTGTTGAATTTGTAGATAGTCCTTGGCAAGATGGCCATTTTCAAGGTGTTAATTCTTCCAATTCAGGAGCTTGGGAGGTTTTTCCATTTCCTCAATTCTTCTTTAATTTCCTTTTTCCAGGTTTTAAAGTTTTCATCAAAAAGGTCCTTTGCATTCTTAGTTAATTCCTAGGTACTTTATTTTCTTTGAGGCTATTGCAAAAGGAGTTGCTTTCCTGATTGTTACCTCGTTCCCCTCACTGTTGGCATATAGGAAGGCAGTTGAGTTTTGAGGGTTAATTTTATACCCTGCTGTCTTGCCAAAGTTTTGAATCAGCTCACATAGTTTGAACTTTTATTGTTTATTTCTGAGAAATTTCTTTTCATTCATTTTATTAAACTCAGAAAAGAAAGATGTACCTCAACAGATGTCAATTTAATGGAGACAAAGAATAGTTGCCAAAACATTCCAAAACAGCTCATTTTTTAAAATATTATTTTGGAGAAAGAAAGTGAAAAGCTCAACCCTACTTGTATCTTTAAAATATTTTCAGTTTGAACCATGCTACTAAAAATTCACTTAGTACAACTCTCTGTATATATATTTTCCCTGAGTCATGTCAATTATATGGCAAGCCTGAACAACAGGATTTGGGGGACTAGTCTAACACAGTAAGAAAGTAAAAGAAGGGATGGTTTGTAATGGAATGAGACTTTTGAAAGGGGGTGACACTGATCAAGATGCATTGTATTCTTGCTGCTTTGTTCTGTGGCACCTCCTTTGGACAATTACTTAAAGATGTGTGCAGAGCAGAGAATCTTGAGTAGCTATGACCAGATTAGGATGCTAGAGGTAGACAAGAATCAGGTAGGTGGGTGGAGACTAAGCAGAACTACCAGACACAAGGTCCAGGGACAGAGTCTCCTATCCCCAAATCACAATGCAATCCCTCCCTTCAGTGAGGAGAGTCCCCGCTGGGATCTGGAGAGGAAGTGCAAGGCCTGAGCCACAACCACCCTGGCAGTGATTGTGCAGCTGTTGCTCCAGCTGTGCTGGCTGCCAGGCCTTTGACAAATTGTCCAATACCAGGAATTCATAGAACTCTAGTTTCCTGAACTGTTGTGCAATTCCAAAGCCCTGCTGAGAATGAGTCTCCAGAAAGTAGCCCAGCATTGAAGTCTTCCTATGGTTTCATGCTATGGTTTTTCCTTCAGTCCCTATACTGCTCCTGATGGCAGACCTTGAACATGATAGAGAATGTGGGTGTGAGGATGTTAAACCCAGCAATGCACATTTTTCAATATGATGCTGCTCTTTGCTGGAGTTTTGGGTAACGTTCCATCTTGCATTTTATCTTGATGTAGAACTAGGAAGCAAACAAGGATTGTGGGGTCAAGGATATGGAAGCAAAAGGCCCCATTAGCTCCTTAGTAAATTATTATTATTATTTTTTGTTCCAACTTGATACCTGTCACATCATTTCTTTCCTGCTGGCTGTGTTCAGTCTCTTCCCACTCTTTTCCATCACACGTTGTACTACTGTTAACCATGTGTTCAATCTTGAATATCATTGCCATTCTGCCCAAATTGTCCCAGGCTTCCACCTGGGATCCAGTCAGCCTCATCAGTAAAATAATCCAGTAACCATTCTCTGACATCCACTTTTGTCTTACTGTATTATAAACTCTACAAATGCAGCATGTAGATTAACAAGCCTGTGGGTTTTTGTTGTTATTGTTTGTTCAACTTGGCTTCTATTCTTCGATTATTTTGCTTGGAGCTTTTCCTCTGTGTCTTTCTTCTAAATGTCATGTAAATTATCCTTGCTGACTTACACAAATCTACCTTCTCTGTAATCTCTCAATGACTGAGAAAAGTAATCAGTATCTCCTGTGGCTACACTTGTGTGGATAAGCTTGGGTATATTTTGGCACAATTTATTTTATCTGAATCTTTCTCCCTTCTAGTCTGTGAGCACCCTAAATGAGGACTATGACATTTATTATCATCATCATCATCATCATCATCATCATCATCATCATCAACATCATCATCATCTTACCATTTCAAGGTCCAGTACTTCATGAATATGTAGTAATAAAATACAGTTCTGGCACATACTAGATATATATTAAGTAATTTTTCAATTCTTATGGAACTGGATTTGATGTAATCAGATCATTTCTCTGACATCTTTTGGTTCTAAAATTCTGTGATTCTATGTAGTATTCTAGGGATATAAATATTATTAATTTTTTCTCATATTTTTTATTGTAATTAATAGAAGGGTTACATTATATTCACCAGACAGAAGGTGCATTACTTCATATACATTGATACCTTTTTTCATGTCTTGGTCCTCATTTCCCTTCCCCCACTCCCACTCCCATCTTTTTTTCTTCCCTTCCCTATCTGACTTCAAATAACCAAATACGCATATATAAAATAAATATTATTAATTTTATTGAGCTGGATACCAGTGGATCTGGCCTGTAATCCTATCTACTCAGAAGTCTGAGATCTGAGGATTAAGGTTCATAGCCAGCTAGGGCATAAAAGTCTGTGAGATTCATTTTATTTTAATTAATCAAATTAATTAATTATTTTTGCCAGTCCTGGGGCTTGAACTCAGGGCCTGAGTATTGTCCTTGGGCTTTCTCAAAGCTAGAGCTCTACCACTGCAGCCATAGCACTACTTTCAGCTTTTTTCTATGTACATGATACCAAGGAATTGAACCTGCATCTTTGTGCACGCTAGGCAAGCACTTTATCATTAGGCCAAACTCCTGGCCATTATTATTATTATTGTTTTTATTAATTATGGTCGGGATAATGTATAGAGGGGTGCATTACTTCTTACACATTGATATCCCCTCTTGGGTTTTTGCCCCCATTTCCCTCTCCCAGCCTCTCCCAATCATCTTGTTTTACCCCCTTCCCTTTCCTGTTTCAAATAAACAAATAAATGTATATACAATATACCAGGTAACAAAGTCAGATACAGTAACAATATGAGATTAACCTTAAGGGCAAAAAAGAGAAGAGAAATAACATACTATGTTAAGAATAATAATCACCCAAGATAAAGCTCGTTTACATATCCTAGAGATCCTTTCATTTAGTCTCATCCTATATGACCATATGTACCTAGGAGAATCCTAAATGTGTACTAATTATTACAATTGTGGGACACCATTGAGCCTATATTCCTTTGGGTCTGGCTTACTTCACTTAATATGATTTTTTCAAACTGTTTCCATTTCCCTACAAATGGAGCGATGTCATTCTTTCTTACAGCAGCATAGAATTCCACTGTGTATAAATACCACATCTTGTTGATCCACTCATCAACTGAGGGGCATCTGGGTTGGTTCCATATCTTTGCTATGGTAAATAGTGCTGCAAGAACATGGTTGTGCTAGTGGCTTTAGTAGGGCCTTGGTTCTGGGCATTTGGGTAATTATTATTATTATCTTTTTTAATGTGATTTTTTTGAGCTGTTGCCTTAGCTCACTTGCTTGCTTCCTTTTCTTTGTTTCTTTGCTTGCTCCTTCCTTTCTTCCTTCCTTCCTTCCTTCCTTCTTTCCTTCCTTCCTTCCTTCCTGCCTTCCTCCCTCTCCTTCTCTTTCTTTCTTTTTAAGATTTTTATTATAAAGGTGATGTACAGAGTGGTTGCAGTCATGTAAGTCAAGTATTGAGTACATTTGTTTTCAAACAGTGTCATCTCTACCCTCATTTTCTCCCAGTTTGTCTGTGAGATTCATACGTCCATTTAACCAGCAAAAGGCCGGGAGCAGTGGTATTGTTCCAGTGGTAGAGCCCCAACCTTGAGCACAAAGCAAGGGAATGAGTCCCTAGGTTCAAGCCTAAGCACTGGCTGAAAAATAGGTATTATGCAATGGAGATGAAGTGGTTCTACAGGTCAGAGTCTTAGACATGGTAAGTAATTGGCTTACTCAATAGGAGGTCAATGAAATGATACTAGGTCAGGTCAGCAGTCTTTGGCTGCTGAAAGTCGATGTGGCATTTTGCTGTTGGATTTTTCCCCTTTTCTGTAAGACAATGGTGGTTTTATACACACCTTGGCACACCTATCATGGGAGGGGTGTGCATGCATTTTGTGAAATTTCCCACGTGTAGTCTCTCTATTATGTACCAGTAATGATACAAACTCATTATGAATATGGAAGACAGGAGGTTATCTATCCCTACAAGCAAAATGAATTCGCCATGAGTGGATGCAGTATCACACTGATAGGAAAGGAACTTGGCTAGTGCTTATAACCATCTGCCTGATATTTGTTATTTCATACATTTATTGTTTTTTAAGAAATATCTTTAACCCTAGAGAACACCCTGGAAATGAATGTCACTATTAAAGTAAATATAAGAATAATGATAATAATAATAATAATAATGAAAGAACCAGTGGCCATGGTAAGCAGCCTGGGAAAATAAGACCAGTTCTGACAGTCAGCATATATACATTGAGTCTCAAACGCACAGACATCTGCCCTTTCCTGCATCTATGATCTTCAAAACAATGGCAAACTCATATCTGACATCAAGTGTTTCCTCTTGGGTTTTGTCTAAGCTTCCACTTATTATTTCTGGCACTTTTCCCCACAGCATTTCGTGGTTTCAGTGGCAGGATTTGGCCAATGGTTTCTCTGGCCAATGGGTGTAACTGGATTTAAGACACTCAAGAAGGAGCCCTCTGTTTATTCACAGTGGGTTTGTTAGTTTTTCTTTTCAAAACTCTGATTTTTTTTTAAGAATCTATTAGATTACCATTCATCTTTAGAGTTACTAGGCTTTTAATTCTTGAAGAGTCAAAACTTTCAGATATCAATGTATGTGAATTAATGCACCTTCTATCTGGCAAATATAATGTAACCCTTGTATTAATTAAAATAAAAATATATGAAAAAATAAAACTATATCCAAACATTAAATAATATAAAAACCCAAAACAAAAAAACATTGCATTGGTTTCAAGACATAGAAGAAACAAGATTCACTTAGACTTCATAATTCTCTGTACTTCTGAGAGATTGAAATGATTATGTTCACAAACACTTAGATATGATGTCACTTTTAGGGAACAAGGAATACCCTAAAGGAGAATGGTCTTAAGCCTCCTGGCATTCTGATGGGTAAAGATTTTAGAGTGTGTCCTTGATTATAATTCTGGCTAGATAACCATAAATTAAAAAGATACCCATTTCTTTTTTCCCCCACCTCATTATCACTTAATGTAGATGCTGACAAAAAGCAGATAAAGATCTTATAGACACTTCCTTAGCTACAACCTATAAGGTGAACCACCTCCTTCTACTTGTTAAAATAAATCCTTTTTATCTGCAAATTACAAGAGCCTTAAACCCTAATTATGGAGTACTAAGAGGCTGAGTCAATGTTCAAGGAAAAGAAGAATACCCACTTCTGATTGCCCCAACCAGCACCTTTGACTTTTCCCATTGACCCAAAGAAAGATTTATACTAATATATTTTATCAACTCATGCAGGAATTTGCAGAAACATCCCATTGCTTGGTAGAAGAGTAAATTCTGAGATGTGTTCTCACCAACATTTATCCATGTGGCTTTAGTTGTATAAAGAGAATGTAAAATTCAACAATAATCATCTGTGAGTCCAAAGACCTACAAGAAGTTCCTGGGCTCTTCCAGAACATCCCCAAATTCTTGGAGATTCCTTCACTTTCCACCACCTTGATCTTCTATTTTCTTAAGTCTTTCTATAGAACTAGCCTTCTTATATATTTCAAAAAATATCCTTAAAAGAATGATTTGAAATTAAAGATCATAATTACCCTGTATCTTCACAGTCTCATTGTGTAAAAATCTTCCCCTTTATTTCCCTTCCTCTCCATTGCAGGCCTACAAGGTGGAACTATTACCTATATGTGATGGAGAGGGTCTGACATCAACATAGTCACTGAGAAATAAACACCAGGGCACTGGTACTTTCAACTCCAAGTCTTCTGTTTCCTCTTCTGCAGCATGCAATTGCCACACATCTCATACATAAGAATTATTTTTCTGAACCAGATCCACCATGGGATTTTTGGCCTGTATGAAACACTTTAGAGAACTGAGAGACTCTAGTATAACTATATTTTTCATTCCTATTACTTTGTTAAACAAGCCCCTCCAGTAAAGGAAAAAATAGTAATAAAGCTTAGCATGGAGCCTGTTTCATAATAGCACTAGGTAATAATCATTTTTGAATGTATTACCAATTTTAACTGCTCCATGATTACGTTAAATGTCCCTCTGAGCTTGTGTGTTGGAGACCTGGCCTTTGGCTAATGGTGCTATCAGGAAGTAGTAGAGTCTTTAGGGGGTGAGGCCCAGTGCAAGGAAGTTGGGTTATAGGGGGTGTGTACCTTTGACAGTGATATTGGGACCCCCCTAGGCCTTTTATGTTTTATTTTTCTCTACTTGCTGATTCCTGGTCACCACGTGGTGAGCAGCTTTGCTCTAACACAGACTCCATGTCATGATGTTTCACCTCACCACAGGCCCATAGCAAAAGATCCAAGTGACCATGAATTGAAAGCTCTGAAACCACGACCCCCAAGTAACCCTTTCTCCCTTTCAAGCTGTTGTTTCTACGTATTTTTGTCACAGTGATGAAAAGCAGATGGATACCTACATCTATTTTATTGACTGATGAACTTCCCTAGTATAGTAGCACTTACCTATAATTCCAGTGTTGGTGAAGCTAAGACAGGAGGCCCCAAGTATGAGGCCAGCTTGGGCCAGTTAATTGGAGATAATGCCGCAACTCTTCTCCCTATTGAGAGTAATTCGTTTCCCCCCAAAAAAACTCACTTTCTTTAATTTGTAAAAAATTAAATTAGTAATTTAGTAAATTAGTAATAATAGTACTCATAGCTTAATCCAGTAAGTATTATTTCCAACTTAGAGTTCTAGGATCATAGAAAATTTAAAAAAAACACCCTCTAATTCCAAGATTCTCTCTATATTACAAGAGATGTGACAGAATAAATAAAAATAGACTTGCAAGCTCAAAGCATAGTATGTTTGAATAAAATTTTATGATAGATGTGGAAAGGCAATATGACCTCAAGAAAAAATGAGCGAATGTTAAAAAAATGAGAGAATTTTAGTTTTATCTTTAACTAGTTGTACAAAGGGGTTGCTATTCAACAACAAAGCAGTATATGAATACTGTGAATCTTGATCAATAATCACCCCTGTCATCAGAGGAGGTAAATTTTTGGCTTATTAAAGATATTTGGTAATTTGCAAGGGGATAATTTTGCTGAATATTAAATATTTATGGCACTAGACTCAGTTGAATAAATTTAACAGTGATGTCACAGTGCTGTGTAATATATATATATATATATATATATAATTCTCCCTATGATTATTAAGGAATTGTATAATGTATGCAGGGATTACCACTTCATGGCCCAGTAATGAGTACATTTCTTTTTTTTTGACAATGTCATCTTTTTTTTTTCACTTTCTCTCAGCTTCTCCCTCTGTTCTCTGCCCACAAGTTGATAGTTCACTTTCCACATAAACATACTAAATACGGTGACAGCATTTGTTCAAGGATGTTTATATTAAATAGACTATTCTTTTTGTCCTCTACAGACAGACAAGGAGGTGAGTGGTAAACTGATAGACTGGTAAAATTCCCCATGGGGAGTTAATTTCCTGATGTGTAGCATTTCTTGGTATTGATAGAATACTTTAACCAACAGAATGACAAAAAAAAAAAAAACAGTTGCAATTCAACACTTGACCCTCCCAATCAGCCTGGCTCCAGAATACTGTCTATAATATACTACTGAATGTCAAAACAGAAAGGTATGAAAGCACACTGACTTCAGTGTTTTCCTTTTGGAGCCTTTGTCAAATAGTTTGGATGAAGTGTAGATGGACCCCAGATCTATGCAGCCTCCAAACATCACCTTTAGCCCTCCACACTGATCTTGGATTCCCAAATAAACTACACCCAGGAATTACCTACGGAACATTAAAAGTGAATCAATTTTTAGAGGCACATCCTTTTGGAATCTAAATCAGATAAGAAGCCCCAGAGTTGGGTCATACCCCTCCATTTTTATTTTTGCAAGTATTTTGGCTGATCCTGTGCTGGTCAGCCCCATTGTTCTTGTTCTCCTAGGAAAATCTACTTTGAAAAGTCAAAATAAGGCAAATATAAGAACTGAGGTAGGGCCGGGAGTTTGGCCTAGTGGTTAAAGTGCTTGCCTAGCATGCATGAAGACCCGGGTTCGATTCCTCGGTACCACATACATAGAAAAAAAAGCCGGAAGTGGTTCTGAGGCTCAAGTGGTAGAGCTCTAGCCTTGAGAAAGTCCAAGGACAGTGCTCAGGTCCTGAGCTCAAGCCCAGGACTGGCAAAAAAAAAAAAAAAACAACAACTGAGGTAGAAATTACTTCCTTCTGGTATAAAATAATCAAGAAGCCTCAACAGGTAGGCTTTGTGCTTCTTTTACTAGAAAGGTGAGAGAAAATTCTAAGACTGTTTTACTCTGGGCTAGCTGAATAATTAATTTCTGGGTTAAGTTATGAAGGGAGTCTTGATTATGGCTGGGGAAACAAGCTACATTATTTTCTTTGATGGCTGTGAAGAAGGAATGGCAGTGATTGAGATCTTGACTGCAAGCCATCGCATGGGCTGGGATGCATCCCAGACCCTGTACCTTCACCCTGGCTCCTGCTGTGATCAGAATGTGTCCCCCACATACTTATAATGTAAGCTCAATCCCTAGTGTAACAGTGTCGGGAAGTGGGACCCCTTAGATGAATGCTGCAATCAAAGACTTCTATGAGTAAAGCTTCCCTCATTTGCTCATCTGCTCTCTGAGGAGCAGTAAGAGCAGTAGCATGCCAGATGTGATTGGCTTGGTCTTGGACTCCCAGCCACCAGAACTGTAAGAGAACACATTTCTACATTTCTACTCTTTATAAATTACCCCTCATCTGGTACCATTAGAGCAAACTGTAAAAGTCTCTTGGCAACCTTTGTATCTTTTCCCCATGATGGAAAAACAACCACTGTGGGAGGTGGGGAGAGCTTAGTGAAATAAGGTTAAGGTTTGCATTTTACAGAGATAGAAAAATATTCTCAAATTTTCCAGTTGATATAGAAGAACATCAACCATTGTCGTGTCCTGAGGTCTTGGTGTAGCACGTTACCCATGCAACTCAGCTCCAAGGTTAAATGAACCTTGAGGCTCCTCAGGGTCTATTCATGGTGACACAGAATATGAGCATAGAATATAGAGGTAAGGATCTAGTCTTGGGATGTTCTGAGGTTTTCTCTGTCTCAGAACAACCCTAGGGTATCCATTCATCACTTAGGACCTTAGCTGATGTGTGTTTTCAGTATTGTCTGTGAATGGGATGATAATGATTTGATCAAACTTACTATTCACAAAGGAAACGGGCTCAGTTTCAAACAAGAGTTCAGCCTTCTCTCATTCCTTTACTTGTCGATCTCCGGTCTCTAGTGCAGGCCACCAGTCAGCCTTTCAGTAGGCCGTCCCATTAGTTTAAATACAGGACCAAAGATGGTCTAAATCCTTGCTGAGAGTGAGAATTGCTCTTCCACTACTTCTCAGGGGAGAAGATGACCTTGGAGATCTGGGGCTAGCCTGTTGGATGGGGCTTTTCACTTGAATTTCCTTTGTCACTCCCAAGAGGCCCTTGGAATATAAAAATGTGTATTCAAAATCATTATAGCAGGTTATATTCTCATTTGGGGTATATTAAAGCATTTGTGTGAACAATTACTATCAGACGTTTCCTGCTGGGACATTCCCAGGTGCTAGAGAAGTTGACTTGTTTGTTGAAAGAAAACAAATTATGTACTGTAGGCTTTTTTTTTTGGTCAAGCTAAATTTCTCATTAAATGCTAGTAATATAGAGAAAAGATCAGATCAGAAACTATAACCGATGTCTTTTATGCTACAGCTGTAATGAAATATATTCAGATGCAGTAATGCCTTTCAGATTTAACTGAAGGCCTTCAATATCACTTCTGGTTCCTATTCATCTCTTGTACTTTATAGAGGGAACTGTTTTTTTTTTTTATCATTCTTATGCATTAAGTACAACATTGCTGTATGAAGTGATGAATGTGTGGACACTTTATATATCATATCTATGTGAAATGATATTATTACTATCATTTTATAACTGTTTAATATGTGTTCTGTTTGGTTTCATATAGTTCAATTTCATTGTGAATATATGCATGTCCTTATTTTAGCTTTTCCCCTAGTTTTTTTTGTTATTACAAGCAAATCTAAAATGAGCCCTCTCTCATTATTTTTGTCTATCTCTTCTTCTAGATATGAACACATTTTTTTTTAGTTTTTCTATGTCAAAGTAAAATTAGTCAAAGTCCATCTTTATCAGGCCAATATTACTTTCAATATATCATCTTCTAAAAGCTTAGCCTACTTGATTTATTTAGGCTTGTAAAACATCTAAAATCCATATTATGTATTGTGGGAAGCAAGCACCATTATTTTGTTCAGTCTGGAAATCATTTGTCCTAGAATTCATTGACTAGCTTGTTCTTTCCACTTCTGAATTGGACCAGATTTTCACATTTCAGAGTTGTTGACTGTGTTTTAGTCGTCATCCACTTTTGGGGCCAATACCACATGGTCTTAATTACCCTAGTTGTAAATAAGATGTGATATGTTGGAGTTAACTTATTGTTTTGAAATTATCTTAGTTATGCATGACTGTTTCTTCTTCCATACGAATTTTATCACCAGCTTTTGAAGTTTTGCATATATTTCTAGTAGATTTAAAAAAATTGGAGTCACTGGGGCCGGGAGTTTGGCCTAGTGGTAGAGTGCATGCCTAGCATGCATGAAGACCTGGGTTTGATTCCTCGGTACCACATGTATAGAAAAAAAACCTGGAAGTGGTGCTGAGGCTCAAGTGGTAGAGCTCTAGCCTTAAGAAAGTCCAAGGACAGGGCTCAGGCCCTGAGCTCAAGCCCAGGACTGGCAAAAAAAAAATTGGAGTCAGTCAATTATAGATCAATTTTAGGATGCTTATGCTTTTACTTGCTAAAATTTCTTATGTTTGTAGAACTTTCGGTATGCTTTCAATATCAGATTTTATTCTTTGTACAATTGAGGATTTAGTTTATTCTTATCATTTTTCACCTCATCAACAATCTATTTCACTACTCAGAATTCAATGAGTCTTCTCAATCTGAGCCTTGTGCCTTCCAATTTAGAGAATCTTCTAAAAGATTTTTTTATCAGCATATATTGCTTATACAAGGGAGAAATTTCATTATGACTTTTCTACAATGTACTCCAATCAAATTCAACACCTTTCTCTGTTTCTAATTTATTCTCATTTTGTTATTCTTTTTGTGTCTTAGCTCTCTGGTTTTGCTATTGCTTTTAAACAGATGTCCAATTTCTTAACTATGAATGTCTCTTACTATATCAAGTTACTTCTCTTTTTGTTTAGAAGGCTTTCTTGACTTTGTCTTCTGCTTTATTACTGTAATCTTCTACTGTGTCCCTTCTAGGATTTGGTTCATCTTTTGTTGTTTGATTTTCAGTAATTTCAAGAAGTCCTTTCCTTTTTCTGATTACTTTTTTCTATCATTCTTTTCAAAATTTTCAGCTGTGATTCTGCTTCACATTAAAAAATACTTTTATTTTTTTAAATCAACAAAATGGTAAGCTGTTACTTGACTTTCTTCCCTATGAGTGTCTATGAGTGTTGTTGAGTTCCCAGCTGCATAATGGCTAACCACAGCCTTTGCTGCATTTTGAGTTCCTATCATAGCTCCACTGTGCATTAGCTGAGTGACCTTGGGCAAACCACATGGGTCCTCTGAAATGGGCAAAGTACCACAGTGTAGGTGTATCATAGGAGAGCATACAGACCACTTCCAAGTCAAGGTCTTACAACAGGGGCAGACATATAGCAGATTCTTTGTAACACTTGCAGTAGTTATTATCTCAATAACAATATTCTTAGACTTCCCTAAGATTACCTACTGCTGGAAACAATTTTTGGATGCTAGTCCTTTTAAAACAGTTCTGTGCATCTCATCAGAGTGTAAGAAATGGTAATGGAGCTATAACTGTTATGGATATCTTTTAAGTTCTTTAAAGTATCATTGAGGCCTTTTGTAGTTTTTGTTGTATCTCTTGACTTCTCCATTCTTATTTCCCTTTAGTCTTACCAATTTGCTTTCAATCTTACATTTTCTTGTCTATGCATTCACCACTGGTCATTTCTTGTTTGAGTGGTAGAGATGTCCTTTCCTATAAAGTCTTTGTGTTGTTTCAAGAATTAGGTTGCAAGAAATGAGATAGAAAGTTGTGAGATAGAAAGTTATGTTTGCATGGTTACCTTAATCCAAATGTTCTCCTTCATGTTTTGCAAGAAGAAAGCCATGAGGAGCTTTCGGGAGAGCAGGTTTCATGGAGTTGCAGAGAAGAGCAGACTAGACTTTAGAGGAGTGAGGGAAGAGGAAAGGATGTCTAGAAGCCACAGTAGCTTGTATAATCACCCAGAGCAACCGTCACCTTTCTAAAGTCAATGGTTCTTTCAGTCATTTGATCTGTCATACATACCTATGTATCTCTATATGTGTAGTACATGAAATGGAAGCATGATGTAACTTGTTGGAGGTGTCAAGAACATGAATATAGCATATGTTTTATAGCTGTGGGAATGTAGATTTTATACAGCAAGTATGGGACACAACGTAAGAGAGTAATATTCTATCAATTTTTCACAGATTTGTTAAGTCATTTTGAATAAACTACTTAACGTGGTCCACAGAATATTATTTCCTATCCCTGGGCCAAAGGGACAAAGTTGTCCTGTAGTACCTATAAGCAAAGTACTTATGTTATTCTGGGTGCACATATACACACACAATTTTTCAAGGCTAGGGATCAAGGAAATTAAATTGCTCATTCCTTTTCTGAGAGTACCTTCCCTAGGCTAATGTTAGACTTGTGGACTACTTCCATTACAACAAACTAAAACTCAATTTCATTTTTAGATAGATTTCTGAGTTGCAGCCCAAATTCATGGAATCAGCATGCATGGGTATGGGCCCTGATAACCCAATTTTCAAAATCATATATGGAGCTGTAATCATATTGAGATAGCAGGACCGCTGCTTAGGGCCAGAGAGCTCTAGATGCCTCCTAACAAAGGAGCTGGTAAACGTTCCTGTCAGATTACATTTAATTTTATGTCAGAGGATAGTTATAAAGTGGAAACCTGGGTTTTAAAGAGCATAATTAAGATGCTCTTCAGGACAAGGAGGGGGGGGGTCTGCAGCACAAACTGTGGGTGTGGACATGAATGTAGGAGGTGATGTTTCCACACAACCATTTATTTCTATTTTTTTTTGAGAGGTTTTGCTCCCACATCAAAGAGTGTTGGAGGCAAAGCTTGACAGTTTGTGAAAATACCGAGTCTACCTTTATCTCCCATGGCTCTGCACCTGCAGGGCTGGGAGGAGTAGGGAATGAATAAGAAACTGCAGTCTCTGTCCTTCTGTCCGTCATGGCAGATAAATAATAGAAGACTGTTCTGCTCAAGTAAACTTTAGAAGACGCCCAGCCTTAGAAACCACTTTAGGAATGGCTAATAGTTCAAACAAATCATTTCAGCTTGAGAAATATGGAGGGCAGCACTACATGGGCACGAAAAAGAAATCCTGTTACCTGTTCCTGTGGCCAAGACTTTGTAATCGGATAGACTGGCTTTACCTTTCTCCTGCCGTGAATACCCACAAACAATGTGGACCCTGGTCCGTTTCAGACCAGCATCAGAGGATGCTCCTTTTACCTCTTGTGTGTGCTTGTCCCTGATGGATGTAAACATTTTGTAGTCCCTGGATGCACACTGTCAAGATCTCTTAGCCTTTTCATGAAAGAAAAACCAAGAATCAAGTGTCTTTCTGACTTGGTAACTATTTTCTTTGCTGTAGACATTAACAATTTTCATCTTGAACACAATCGACTCTATTCACCTAAATGTCTCCTCTCTCTATTTCTTGCTCTCTCTCTTTTTACTAAGTGAGAAGGATTTTGGAAGTGGTTAATTTTGATTTGCTCTTCTGAAATCTTTTATGCAATTTATATTCCACTAATTTTTTTAAAAAATATTTTTATCTTTAAGTATTTACTAAGGCAGTTTATGAATATAGTGCATCGTGATTGCTGTTCTCACCTATCCCCCCCACCCCATCTCTTCCTTACTTATCTTAATTTTAGGTTATGTATTTAATTGTTTTGCCTTTTTTTTTTTTGCCAGTCCTGGGACTTGAACTCTGGGCCTGGGTGCTGTCCCCTAAGCCTCTTTGTGCTCAAGGCTAGTGCTCTGCCACTTGAGCCACAGCACCATTTCTGGCTTTTTCTGAGTAGTTGATTGGGCTGGTGTGGAACTGTGATTTTCAGATCTCAGCCTCCTGAGTAGCCAGGATGACAAATATGAGCCACCAGCGTCTGGCTGTTTTGCCTGAGCAAAGCACTTTTTGTAGACAATACCCTTGATCTGTGTCATCACTTAAAGGCCTTCACCACTCTTCAGTTCACCTCTTCCCTTATATTTGTCAGAATCTGTGGGTATATATAGTGAATTCTTACCTGTATTCTCCCCACTTCCCTGTTTCATTCTCCTACTCCTCTCCCCTTGGCCTCACTCTACCCTCTTGCGAGTTCACAGAAGGCTTAATACAGTTTTGATGGGATATAACTTAGTATCTTTTCTTTTTGCATTCTTTTTTTCATATATTTTTATTGTAATTAATAGAAGGGTTACAGTTATATTCGCCAGAGAGAAGGTACATTACTTCACACACATTGATACCCATTCTCATGTTTTTGTCCCCATTTCCCTTGTTTTTACATTCTTGTAAAGAGAAAAATGTTCCTTAAGAAACAATGCTTCTGAGATCATGAATATTTGAAAAATCATTGTTTGCTTTTGAATCAAAGCCTACCAGTCCCCCCTGCATTCATTACAACAGCAAATAATTGCCATGTAGGTTAAGGCACAGAGCACTGTAGGTCTTATTCCTTTCAAGTCTCTACTAATGATAGACAAGAAAAGTACCTGAGCACACTGAAATCTCTGAAGTGGTTGTTAGGATAGACAAAAGTCAAGCACACTTTTGTACTCGTCTGAGAGCTTCTATATTAGGTCTTTTTCTGACACCACATTATTGGACTCTCTGAAGAGCTAAGTACTCATTAAATGTGAACTTTGATTTTATTTCTAAGAGTTAGGACAAATATCAGCTAATTAGAAACTTGATTTCAGCATTTTCCCAGGAGTTATTCAGAAGAAGGGAATGAACAAAGCAGGTGTTTTTTATTTAAAATAGATAGAGACCTACTCTTTTAGAAAGGGCTGATTGTGACAATGCTGAGTACTAGACGGTAATAATTAGCAAAATCTGGCATCTGAATGGCTCAATCACATCTTTGTTTTCATCTTTCAATAAAAACAACAAGACCTTAATGAGATTCTGTGTATAAAAGGAGGTAATTATTCAGTTTTATTTTTGCTCCTGCCCTTATTCTCTGCTTCAACCTTTTAGTAAAAGGTTGCTTTCCCTTCCCCATTGTTCATGTACAAGCTCAGCTAATAAGAGAATCAGAGAAAATGGACTTAGCTGCTTGCTAACCTAGAAACAAACAAACAAAAGAAGGGTTTTCATCTGGCTACTTCTGTCACAAATTGCATTCTTCATTTGGCAGTAATATCATTAATGTGTTGATTTGTATCATTATTATGAATTTTGAGCTCCTTCAATGTAACTAACCAAATGGTGTGTTTTTCCCTTTCCCATGTGGATTTACTTTGTGTCTGGCATACAGGAATGATTTTATAAACATTTCCTGAGTTCTATGACATTTTACTACTTCTTTAGTAACTCACGTGAGTGCATAATTTGCTAGCTGAGGTGCTGAGGTGACAATGGGTATAGTCCTTGAGGAATAAGAAATTAAGAATGAATTTTCCCTTCAGTCAAGTTTCACATCGGAGTTCTTGGTGATTAAGGAGCTACCATCTTTGAATGATTTAATGCAGTAAGCAGAGGAAGTTAGTAAAGGATTAATAATTTTGAGAACCTCTTGACCCTAGGCTGGGAACTGGAAGCACAGGGACCAGATGTGTTTTTCTTGAAAACAAAGTGTTTTTTTATGATAGAAAAACTTCACATAAAAATACAGTAATCTTCCAGGATATAGAAACAAAAGCCATATAACGAGTGATTGTTGTCCTTAATGTACCATGTTATCTCTCATCTCTTTTGCTATCTCTTGGTTATCTCATAATGTTACAGTATTCTATCTTATTATATGATATATTGTATATATGCTTATTTGGTTATTTGAAATAGGATAGGGAAGGGAGGAAAACAAGATGAGGGGCAGGGGTGAGGGGAGGGAAATGGAGACCAAGACATGAGAAAGGGTAATCAATGTTTGTGAAGTAATGCACCTTCTATCTGGTGAATATAATGTAACCCTTCTAATAATTACAATAAAAATATATGAAAAAATACAGTGATCTGGGGCCAGGAGTTTGGCCTAGTGGTAAAGTGCTTGCCTAGCATGCAGGAAGACCCGGGTTCAATTCCTAGGCACTACGTACAAAGAAAAAAGCCAGAAGTGGTGCTGTGGCTCAAGTGGTAGAGCTCTAGCCTTGAGAAAGTCCAAGGACATTGCTCAAGCCCTGAGCTCAAGCCCAGGACTGGCAAAATAATATAAAGTGATCTGAGCAGAGAAAAAGGGCATGTGCCTATAATCTTAGCTATATGGGAGGTAGGAATACTGAGGTCTGAGTTTGGTCTCAAGTAAAAGTTTCCCGATGCTATTTGAAAAATAACTGAAAGCAAACATGAGCTAGGTATGTGGCTTGAGTGGTACAGCATTTGCTTAGCAAGTGCAAGGCCATGAGTTCGAACTGCCTTACCCGAAATCTAGACATTGATTTCAGGAGAGAGGCTTAAAGTGTAAGATGACTGTGGATTATATTATTTGTCAGTTCAGAACTTCTGCAAATAAGCTTCACTGAATTCTTCCTTGATCTACTCATTTCTGGAAATTTCTAAAGTCCTACCAGGAGCTCTCTGTCCCTTTCAAAGCCCCACTGGAATGTTTATTCTCATTAATGAATTAAACCACTACATAGAAGCACAGAACATAGAGTACATGCCCCTCTTGACAATAAGAGATCAAATTTACAGAAAATCATGGCATGAAACGATCTAGAAGGCCATTAACTTGTGATCCTTGATAATCACTGACAGTGTTAGAGATGTAATGAAGGCTATTGGTCATTTCATGCTGGGCACATTGAATTAAATTCTCTGCCCTCTTGATCCACAACCAAGGCTCTACTTACTTTTAATAACCTTTGTTGGGGAAATTTGTTTAAAATGGTGCTCTTTTAAAATGGAAAAAATATATTGTTGTGTAATTATAGATTTAATATATAAGAATCTGTATTATGGATTCTAAAAATAAAGGAATATAATAATTTATAATCATGCTAAGTCCAGTATTGCATGAAGCTTTATGGGAAGTGAGTAATTGGATGTTTGTGACTTTACAGGACTTTCCAGCCCTGTGTGTCTACGACTTCACGTGACATTGTTGTCCCATTTTTACTTTTGTGAATGTATTTAATGGTAATATCTGTATTGTATAACACTATAGTCATAGCCTCAAAATAGAAAATGTCATGGGTCTTTCCTAATGATATGCAATTTCAGTAGGGCTTCAGTCTACCTCAATTGCAGATTTGAAATACATTTTCCAGATCTGGGGACTATTTTCAGTAGTAAATCCTGAGTGTTGGCAGAAACCTTTCTCTGGGCTCAGTCTGTCTTTAATTTTGGTTGTTCCCAGCCTATTTATTTCACTCAATCATAGACTTGCTTCCATAAGATCTATGAGGTTAGTAATATTTTTGTGCAGAGTCACAGAAGTCTTGTGTCATTCATCTTAGAAATGTACGTGAGCTGAGCAGTTGGCTTGTCTTACAAATGCAAAGAAAAAAATTGCACCTTGCCAGAGTTCTTAACAGTGGCCCCTTCTCAGAAAATAAATCATTCTATGTTTTCTTTAAGATTCGTTGCCAAAGTTTAAATATTTACAGCTTCAGATGAAGTAGGAATCATGGTTTTGAAGCCCCAAAGCATGAGCCAATGTCCTAAGCTTTATAATTACTAATAGGCTGCATATTTGTACAGATTCAACAGGTGTAAAAGATCTATATGACCTGTTTGACAAGGAGAAGTGAAAATGGAATTTTCCATAAGTAAAATAAGACTGTCTTAAAAGTTTATTTCACAATCCCATCTCACCATGTAGAGAAGTTAGTCACAACCATTTGAGGAGGAAAGATAGAGATGTAGGTTGAGAAACAGTGCAGGCCAAATAGAGCACCAAAGCAGAAATGGTTCAATGGCCTATTCACTAATAAAGTCTACAAAGTCACTGACTAAGATAGCAGGACAAGACCCAAAGTATCTAAATCCACGCAAAATTATCTGTATCCATAGCATCACAGAAATGGAGAGAACAAGGATATTCAACAAAATAAAAGAACATGGAGCAGCACTAAAAGTACAAAAGAGACTTGACACATTCATTTTCCTAACCTCTGCCTGGTTCCCCCACCTCCCTCTGGTTATTGTCACTTCCAGTATAATTTGACAACAGGACTTCAGGTAATGCTAACTGGAAACAAGTGGGAGACAGTAATCCAGGGCCAAGAGAAAGTCACTGTTCTTGAAAAAGCTCTTCTAATAATTCCAAGAAGGAAGAACAAACTCCATAACATTCTTGAATTCCTCCCTTAAGTTTATTCCGTCTAAAAAGTAATGCATTTTTTCGACTGTAGCTAAAGCTCTTTCTTTTGCCTTTAAAGAAGCTTCTATAATGTTAGAAATGTCTTGAGATATTGGGGTATCTTGTAGGAAGAGGGACAATAGCTGGAGGAGAACTCAGGAAGACAAGATTTTACTTCTGCGGAAGTTTGTGCTAATGACAGGAAGCTCAGTAAGCAAGTGCACTGAGCCAGTGGTCCACTCAGATTTTATCCCTAATCCACAACAGTCCTTCATTCTGATTGGTGAGCACTGGATCACAATCTTGCTGAATGGCTAGTCTGGTTTGGACTCTTAACCAAAACAGGAACTTAGAAAACCAGTTCTTTCTCAGTTGGCATTCTGCCACTTGAATCATGCTCCTAGTACCTAAAAATATTTTCATAACAAGATGTGGCTTAATTAAAATAGATTCTTGTAAGATGTTAGCTACCCTTAAAAATGGTGGTGCTATATCAAGCATCTGCTTTGACCAAAAAGATTCCAGCTTCTATCATAATGGTGCAGAACAGAAATCAGTAAATGAAGGATAGAAATGGTTACGAGACCAGAAACCCCCCAACTCCCCGTATGCCCACATATTTCCCCCTATCTCTTTGTCTCCATTCAGGTACCGCCTTTCCTGAACTGAGATGGCACAGCTCTGCTTTTCCAGACAAGGCTGGCTGTCTTTGGAGGAGAGGGTTTTCTTTCTTTCACAACTCTGTCAGAACTGAGTTCAATCTCCTGCTTTCCCCATTTCCCTTGAACATTTAGCTTTATCTGATTGTTCATTCATACACATTTTAAACTTGGAATCTCGTCCTCGTAGTATCAGCATTGGGTTCTCAACAAGATGAACATTAAAAATGATTTTGGTCTCTTTCGTCAATTCAATCCAGACCTGTCAACTCATATTGCCCCAGAGAGACTAGTAGAAGTTAGATGTACTGATTTTTAGTACTGATGTCTGGTCCAAAGCCAGAGGGAGTTACAAAGATTTAAAGCAAATGTCTCTATTATTCAAGAAGTTACTGCCTGTTTAGGGACTTGACGCACTCTGATAAGTTCTGAGCTAACCATCACTATCTCTCCAGTAAACAATTGCCAGTTAGTTTAACTCCCACTGGGTCTTAATGAGCTAATAATGGAGTTTAGTGTGGTAGGACTATAAAATGTGCTATGAATGTAAACCATATATGTCATTTCAGAATTTTGGACTATACATATTTTAAAAAGTAAGACAAAACAGCAACAAAGCATTTAAAAAAAGACCCCACACAGATAAAACTAATTTTACTTGGAACAAATACATTTGAAGTACTTAATAATTGCTTTTAGTTGTCATATTGGACTGAGTAGCTTTAGTCATAAAAGCAAGGCTAGAGTGATAGTTTCTTTTATTTGGTCAGGGGAAAAGTGGGGCTTGAATTCAAGGCGTTCAGTGTTTTATCACTTGAATCATACCCCCCTCCCACTTGATGAATTTTCCAGTAGGGTCTTGTATTTATGCTGTCTTGTCCACATTCTTCCTGTGAGACTGGGATGACCTGGGCATGCCATTACACTTAGCTCTTCTATTTGTTGAGATGAGGTCTCATTAACTTTTTGCCTGGGTTGGCCTTAACATGGACCATTACCCTTTGAGTGGTGGTGAGTCACTCAGCCCAGAAACAGATATGCCACCATTCCTATGAGACACAGCTCCCTAAAACAAAGTCATTCATTAAACCACATCTCATTGTCTTTTATGACTTAAGATTTGCATCACAGATAATACCTTTCAGACTCCCAGTGATCATGGTTCTGATTGGTTCACATTTCTTCTTGCTGTTGTTGTTTTAAAAAATTCTTTCTAGCCAGATGTGATGTGGTGGCTCACACCTGTAATCCCAGCTATTCAGGAGGCTGAGATCTGAGGATCAAGATTCAAAGTCAGCCCAGGCACAGAAGGACCTGAGACTCTTATCTCCAATTAACCTCTAGGAAATGGGGAAGTGGGGCTTGGCTCAAGGGTAGGGCTATTTGTATAAGTGAATTGATCTGTTATTTATTTTATTCTTCATGAATGAATCTTAACTTCAGGACACACCAACCATTCTCCACACAATTTCAATGCTAGTGAATACACATATGTGAAGTACTTGCTGATAATTTTTATTTACTTGGTACTACTCTGTAAGAATTTTCTTGAGTTATTTCTCTGAACGCTGGTTCAAGTATCATGCCTTCATAGTGTAGCTTCTGACCTCTGCAGTCTCAGCCTTTATGAAGACTGCAAGGTGTCATTGCCTGCCTCAACGACCCGCCACTTTGGAGGTGGACTGGGAATGATCACAGATTCAAATAGCTGTAATCAGAGGTCTTTTTATTTCTCTCTCTGCTCTCTTCTCTGTCTTTCTCTCTCCCTCTCCTCCCCCAGAAATCCTCTACCATTTATATCATACAGCAGCCAATTACAATAAAGGTCATCTATGCACGCAACAAGCATACATGGAAAAATCTAGTGATCACGCTCTGTCCTCGAGCATGGAAGAAACAAATCAACCAATGAAAAGAAACTTCCTGGTCAGCAAGTACTGACTCATCCTCTTTGGAGAGCTGCCAGTCACCATCTTATAACCTTACTTCCTCAGGAGGCTGAAAGCAATGTCTCCAACATCTCCCCCTTTTTATTTTAGAAAAGAAAAGAAAGAAAGAAAAGGAAAAAGAAAAAAAGAAAAATACCTCTGGTATGTGGGGCTACCATTATATCAGATCAACTGTGCCTGTCTTAGGTGTCTCCAAGCTCGTTGGTCTTCTTACCCATCATGGGATCATCAAGTACTCTTTACTTGGCTCCTGTCTTAGGTTGATAGGCTAACAGCTGGGACTTACCTGTCTCTGACTATCAGCCATCCATTTAAGCAAGCAAGACCTGAGGGGAGGCACCTGTTTCCATGGCAGCAAACGCCTGTCCTATTAGCATTCACTGCCTGAGTTGACTTTGTATTATTTTACACAAGCAATATAGACATGTTACAATTATAACACATAAAAACAAAACCAAGCCAATCAATCCTGCCCACCTTTGACCAAATCCCCAAACAGTCTCAAATAAAGCAAAGCATTCTCTGTAGGAACCACAGTAGCAAGGGCAATATTCGCAGCTGCAGTAATGGCAGCCACAGATGCGGCAACAGCCACCACCATGGCCAGGGAAATACCAAAGTCTTTTTTACTTGTTTTACTGATAAGCAGGAAAGCATTTTCCTCTGCCTGTACGGGCACTGGTATATACTGAGGGACTCTGACTACAACAGCCAGAGAAAACAGGGAAGCATTCCAACACTGACTAAGAAAACATTCATGAGAACATGAAAGACTAATAGAATTATTGGAACAATTACTAAAAACAAAAATGGGGAAATAACACATATAGGGGTGGCAGCAAAGGTTTTAAGGTTCTTATTATTGAAGGTAACTTGAACATATTTTTTCAAACACCTCACTGAAATTGAAATTATAAGATCCATTAGCAATTACACTCCCTCGAATCATACCTAAGGGACTAAGGTCCATGCAAGTATATTGCCTGCAAAGCAACCATACATCAAATGGTTTGGGAACTGATGCCTGAGTTGGATTTTGATAAAAGATGATTGAGCCACAAAATTAGCTCTTGAGGATCCTTCACATCCAGTCCAGGAGGGTGGCCAAGATTGTTCAGGTTCTCAGCAGCGTGGTCTTCAGCGATGTTGATAGGGTCGTGTATCATTGCCATGTGGATTAATTTGGGGAACTGTACTCGTGCTAAGTAGAAGACCCTTCATCTTGACTGACATGCTTCCGAGGAGCCTCCACCGTCTGACGTATCAGTCTCTCTGGTACCCAAATGGGACTGTCAGCATCCTGTGGAAAAACACAAACACTTCCTTGCCCCCACATGAGGACAGGGTCTGGTCCTTTCCAGTTTCCAGAAAGAATATCTTTCCACAATACTAAAGGTTTATGACTTCTAGAAGGATTAAAATGTCTATCTCCTGCAGAATGTCCTTCAGCATCAAGAGTTAACAAACTTAAAGTAAAGAGAGCTATAGTAAGTCTATCCTTGGGAGTCTTCCAATCCCCCCTTTTGTTTTAAAAAGCAATAATTTTGATGTCTGATGTGCATGCTCTACTATCCCTTGTCCTGGAGGATTATAAGGAATACCTGTTTTATGAACAATATTTAAAGTTGCACAAAATTGAGCAAAGGAAGCAGATGAATATGCTGTTTTTATACTTTTAGGCATCCCCATAGCCGCACATGCATGCAGTGCAAGAGATATGATATCCTTAACCTTTTTCCAGCATGAGAGGAAGCAGATATGAATCCAGAACAGGTATCAGTAGATACATGCACATACTGCAGAGTAAGGGTCATACTATTAACATGGAATTGAGAATGAAAGTGAGTAGCCTGTTCTATTACTGAAAAAATGAAAATAGTTTTCGGAGCCATGTCAGCTAATTGAATTCCTTTACTTAATGGGCCTGGCAATCCCGTATGAGCTTGCACATGCCCAATAAAAACAGGATCGCTACATTTCCACAAAATTTTTGGAGTCTGGAAAAACATAGAAAAGGCGGGAGTTTGTGGTGAGATAGGTCCAGCAGTTTCCAGAGAAGGAAAAAGTTGAACAATATACAAGCTATCAGAAAAAATATTTAAAGGAACATAAAGATAATGTTGTAAGGCTGCAACAATAGCCTCCAATTCTACTAACTGAGCAGACTTATGAGGGGTAACATGTCTAAGTATAGTAGTTTTAGTAACCACAGAAGCAGTGCCAAGAGAAGATCCATCTGTAAATACTGTCAAAGCCTTTGGGATGGGATCCTCTCTAACTATAGTGGGAAATATAATGGGATGTTCTAAACAGAATGATAATAAACTAGATTTGGAAGGATGATTATCAAAGCAGGCTTGAATAGAGCATCGTATAATGGCCCATTCATCGGTATTTCCGATTAAATATTCCAATTGTTGAAATGTATAAGGGGTAATAATTTTACAAGGATGAACCCAAAAACCTTAAGGGAGGTAGTAAGGGCTTGCATAATTAATTCAGCTATCATAGATGGATAAGGCATAATAACTTTCTTTGGGGAAGTTGAAAAATGGACCCACAAAAGAGGACCCTCTTGCCAAAAAACCCCAGTAGGTGTATAAGCAGAAGAAATTACAATAAACATGAGCTCTTTAGAAAAATCAATATGATCACATTGAGCTGTTTCTATAGCCTTTTCTACAAGAAGCAAGGCTTTTCTTCCTTCCAGAGTAAGCTCCCTAGGAGATGAGGGATCAGGATCCCCTCGTAATATCTCAAATAAGGGTTTAAGTTGTCCTGTAGATAGACCCAAGGAAGGCCGTAGCCGATTAATATCCCCTAAGAGATGCTGAAAATCATTTAAAGTAATCAATTTATCTTTAGCAGTTTGATTTTTTTGTGGCTTAATACATGTACCCATAATTTGATATCCCAAATACAGAATGGGAGAACCTGATTGTACCTTTTCCTCAGCTATATGAAGTCCATGACTCTTTAACATATCTGACATTGAGCCAAAAAGTTATGAAAGTAAATTTAAACTAGGGCATGCTAATATGCAATTCCGCACCCAAGCACAGGCTTTCCAAATCGCTACCACTTAATTCTTCCTCTTCCTGCTTGCTCGATTCTCTCTCATATATCTCTCCAAGCATCTCTGCACTTCTTTCCACCTGTTCTTTAACTATTTGTTTGGACGAAAACAAGCACTCCCGTATAAGTTGCCACATAGAAAATGTTCCTTGGGGGAGGAACACTTTTTCCAAATCTAATTTATGTAAATCCCACTGTGGTATATTAAGAAGTCCTTCATTTAAAAACCAGGGACTTACTTTCGCTATCGTATCCACATAAGCCTTAGCTGTGGCTTCTTTTGCTGCAGTACCATTAGCTTTAATAAATCTCGTATGAGTCTAACCATCCTGTTCTTGGAAACTTCTGAACCCATTATTCCCTCGCCCTTACCGCGCGGACCAGAGACTTCTGCGAGGTTCCTCAGTACTTACCCACTGTGCCAAAGTGAAATGAAAAAACATTCCCTGTATGGGCCACCACTTGTTGCTGCAAGGACGCGTCACTTTGGGGGCCGACTGGGAATGAACACAGACTCAAATAGCTGTAATCAGAGGTCTTTTATTTCTCTCTCTTCTCTTTTCTCTGTCTTTCTCTCTCCCTCTCCTCCCCTGGAAATCCTTCACCCTTTATATCATATAGCAGCCAATCACAATAAAGGACATCTGTGCATGCAACAAGCATACATGGAAAAGTCTAGCGATCACGCTTTTTCCACGAGCATGGAAGAAACAAATCAACCAATGCAAAGAAACTTCCTGGTCAGCAAGTACTGACTCATCCTCTTTGGCGAGCTGCAAGGCGCCATCTTATAATCTTATTTCCTCAGGAGGCTGATGTCTCCAACAGCAAGGAAAAGTTATTCCACTAAGAGCAGGGAGAAATTTGTGTGGTGTGTGTGTGTATGTGTGTGTGTGTGTGTGTAAATGTTTTCAATTTTTATCAAACATCATCCAAAAGGAGCCAAATAGAATCCCCTTGGTTAATATCCTTGTCTCGAAACAGGAAATGTTTCATTCAAAAGAACGCATTTTTCTCATGAGCCCCAACTGGTCAGGGAAACCTTCAATTCAGCACAGGGAGAGCTAAGCCTTGTGTTCTCTAATCAAATATATCCTGAAGAAGGCCTGCAGAGAAAGGTGAGTGTGTGTGTGTGTGTGTGTGTGTGTGTGTGTGTCCTCCAACTGGATGAAGAGAAATCTAAAGGTGTCAGAAAAATGATACCTTTCTAAATCTCAGTAGAGCTGTCTGGTATAAATGCAGAAGCTTCGGCAAATCAATGTTCGTAGTTTTAGCTGGAGAGTTGAAGTGGGTTTATTATAGATGAAGAAGGCAGGTAATGTGTTTAGAGTATTCTTTTATTCTCGTAAAATGCAAAGTAACACAAACAGTGCTAGGTGCCCCAAAAGGTCACTGGGAAATAATGGTGGTTGGATGTTACCTTAAGATTTCTCCCATTCATGCACAACTTTTTCTGTTGAGAATTGCATTGTGTTTTCATCTGCAACTCAGTGCTCAGCACAGAGTAGGTTCTTAGGAAACATTTGTTGAATTCATAAATAAAATACTCCTGTTTCTAAAATTCTATTATGTACACTATGTTGACAGATACACATTCCTATGGTGCATATAGAAACTATTGTTTCCCCTTCATTTTGAAGACTAATAGACCTTCGCAGTGTGGGTCAATGGTGGTAATGTTTTTACATCAGTTAGGAAACAGGGACAGGAAAGAAAGTACTGACTGGCCTAGGTTGTGAGCTGAACAATAGTTAAATTATTGTAATATTTTCAAAGAAAAGTCCCTACTCCTGTCTGGTGCTCCAATCCTTTCTTCCTCCCCCCATTCTTCCCTCCCCTGACCTCCTTTCTCCCGACATCCAATCTTCACAGATTTATTTAGTAAAGATAAAGGCCCTGTACAGGGACTTGAGAAGACATTAGCTCTAATTGAGCAGTGACTAGCTGGTAGTGCCCGGGCCAAATGTTTTGAATATCATTCTCAAGTGTGTATGAAAAATCTCTTTGTAATAAAAAAGCATATGACATTAAGTGTTTTAAGATCTATTTTTTTCTCTGTTAAAAAGTCCTGAAAGGAATTAAAGGTGTGTTATGTTTTGTTTTTAAAATAGCACTGTTGAGTGCACAATGAAAGAACCTGACTAGAAATAAAGAACCTTTTTGTGGAAATCAATTCCAACCTGAATTAATGAGTATCATTGCTAAATCCCATTTATCTCTCTTACAGTTTTCTTTGTTACTAAAAGGTTTTCTGCATGAATTTGGCTTAACACAAGTATGTTTGAAGTAGTATGGGAAATACAAATGGTCATTGTTTATCAGGGGTGAGGAATATTGACAAATCCTCCATTAGGTTTGTAGTGGTTGGTCCCATAGAGACACCTGAGCAAAATATTTTAGATCAAGAGAGAAGTAAGGCTATGGACCCTTTTGATGCATTTTGTACATGTGTGGATTTCTGTACGGCACTGTATTACTATTTGCTTTGTGCAAGCCTTACCTTACATTTTTGTGTTTCAGAAGGGAAGGGAAACATGGACAGATTATAAGCCAGATTAGTAGACCAACGAAGACAAAAGCTATACAAGAATTCTCATAATCTGATTATATGTTTTTTTTTTTTTGCTAATCCTGGGGCTTCAAGTCAGTGTCCTTGGACACTCTTTTTGCTCAAGGCTAGTGCTCTGCCACTTGAACCATGGTGCCACTTCCAGCTTTTTCTCTCTATGTGGTACGAAGGAATCAAACTCAGAACTTTGTGCATGTTAGGCAAGCACTCTCCCACTAGGTCACACTCCCAGGCCTTGAGCTCTCCTCTAAGATTTTTCTACAATGAATTATTTTTAATGTATTTTATAGCATTGCTAACAAAATCATTTATAGTCTGGAGTTTCCTGAGGTGACAGAATATTGATGTTATTAGAAAATGGAGACTACACATAAACATAAGGTTATTTTTAGGGGATTGGGTAAAGAAACATTGTAAGGGTTTCAGTAGCAACTATGACAAATAATTATATTGGAACATTGGGGGAAATGGGCTTTTTTTTAATCACTGCCAAATCTTCCCTTTAGTGCCAGGACACATGCAAGTATTTACATATAAAGTTGATCACCTTGAGATACATTATCTATACTATTAGTTCATGAATTCCAATCTCCCAAAATAAGTTTATAAAAATAGAAAAGATAAATAAAGCCATAGTTCTTCTATTGAAGGCATAGGGCCCATAGACTATACTGAGGTCTAAACAAACAGGCATTAGTGAAACCTGACAGTATTTGGGAGCCAGGGATTTTAGATTCTGGTTGTGTTTTCTCAAATGTTTTTCCTAATTTCCTTCACTTTTCCCTACATTTCTTTCTTTATTATTCTTCAATAGCTTCTTAGAATAGAACTCAGGGCTTTGTGCATGCTAGGCAAGCATTCTACCTCTAGGCCACACTCCCTGCCCCTTTCTTTCCCTCCCTCCCTTCCTTCCCTTCTTTCTTGCCATCCTCCTTCCCTCCCTCCTTCCCTTCCTTCCTTCCTTTCTCTCCCTTCCTTTCCAGTTTTTATTTCTTTAGAATCAATTCATTGTACAAGAGGATTTCATTTTGACATGTCCTTGTATGCCTGTAATGTATCTTGACTACACATTCTCTTGATCAAATTGCTGTGAATACTTTCAAAGGAGAAATTGTTTATTTTGATTTATAGTTTCAGCCCATTGTAGGAGGAGAAAAGGGCTGTCTACCTATTTATCTATCTACCTACCCACCTACTACCTATCTACCTATATATCTATCCACATAAAGAAGGGAAGAAGAGAGAGAGAGGTGTGGGATTGGGTGATCCCTCTTCACTCTGACTTAATCCTCTCTAGAAGCACCTTCAGAGACACATCTTGAGGTGAGCTTTATTAAGTTCTTAAGTGCTCCTCAATTCAATCAAGCTGACAAGCAGAATTAAACCTCACAAAGGATCTTAATTATTGAACTGTGCTCTTCATTTCATAAATGAGAGAGCTAAGGTCCCAGAGGTTCAGCATCCTTTATAAGATCACACAACAAACTAAGGCCACCCAGGATTTCTGTTCTTCATTCTAACATCATGTAATTATGCCCTTCATAGTAAAAACAAAAACAAAAATTTTTTATTTGGGCACAAAATTTGATGTTAAAAACTATTATCCATATTCACCAGTCTGCATGTACATCCTTAAATAAAATTTTATTTTTACAACACAGCAATTGACAAGGTTTAAGTTTGGCAGTTAACCTAACTGTTCTCTATGTAGTCTTCATCTATGCATGACAATGTGCTTTAATGAAAACCTTTATCTTTTAAGGAGAAAGAAACCAATCACTTGTTGGCTAATGTTGGTTCTGTTAGAAAAAATAAGCTTTTGTCACCAAGTAAGGCAAAGACCATATTAAACACTGCAGAGATTTCTCTATTCAGTTCCTACCCCTTTTGTGCCTCTTGGAGGACAGGAGGCTCCTGTCCCCATAGCGCAGAACAAAGGCTGATTCTTCTAGTAGATCCCACTTACGTGCTGGTGATTACCACTAGTTTCCACATATGAGCCTATCTCCAAATGGGTCACATGTGATCCTAAGTCTTGCTCTCACAGTCACGTGAGCCCTCTCTCAGCCTCCCCAAAGGACCCCTATGAAAACCCCATATGTTATTGCTTTTCAGAACTCAAATCTTGTGTATTTGTCCTTGAACATGACAGCAATGTGTAGTTTATTCCAGATGGAGAAAGTCTGTTATAAAATCAATAACATATATATGTGTGCATTTACATATATATATGTACATATTAACAGTAACTTGGAACTCATTCAAAGGAAAAAATAAAGCTATTTCCACCATCAGCATATCCAAGTGACTTATAAAACTTTCAGTGGTATTTGTATGAAAATATAGATGGCTTCCAATTAATGGAAATCACATAGAAATGTAAGATAAGTCTTTACAGTAGAGGGCTCTTAAGATCTTTGAGATTTTCATTATGTCTTGCCTTTAATTTAAATTTCTGTACAGAAACAAAATGGCCAAGGTATATTTTTAAATCTAGCTATACATATAGGGGGCATTTTCTCCAAATATTAAGAGCAAAGCATATTAATCTCACATTTCCTAACTTCAACATTATGTTAAGGTGATTTAGTTTTTTCTGTTTAACTCATACTAAGCTAATTTTATTTAAATAAAAATATTATTATTTTAAGTCATGCTTTTGGTTTCTTAAAGCCTGAAAAGGAAACCTAATGTAATGATTTTTAAGAATTCTGGTGAAAGCTAAAATATGCTGTACTGAAACTATTATGGTACACAGAGATTTCACTGCTTCAGTTAAAATAAGAATGCCTTAAAATATATTTTGATAATGCCGAATGAATTTTAGGAGAGTGTTATTTGGTTTTTGTACATGTTTTTAATAGCAATGCTTTGAAAGTAAACCAATTAATTCTGTTTCATTATTCAAACTGAGGCTAGTACTAGAACAGTTTAAAAAAAAAGAAAAAGAAAAGGTAATAAAATATGTAGGTGTTGGCTGATTTATGTCTTTTTCAGCCTGTCAGCTATTTTATATGACTTGCTGTTTAATAATTTAGCATAGTATTAATAGCAAAATTAAACTCCTTCAGTATCCAGTTTCTTTTTCACCCATGCCATTTCCATGTATTCCTTCAGATACGAGTTAACAAGATAAACTAGCCAAGAAAGTACGAAGCTCTGGGCTATAGAAGTGGGAAATGTTCCAGGGAACATCTGCTTTGGGTAAAGCAATTTAATTGCAAAGATCATGGTGGTATCACTGGGATTTATTTCAGGAGAGGAGCAAAGAAGCAAGAGAGGGCAGTGAGAACCCTTGACATGCTCTTTCCTTTTGGAATTTTATCATCAGCAACCAAGGGGCCAAGAAAAATCTGTCTTCTTTTGCTTTTCTTTGTATTAATTTCCTCTGCTGAAATAAGGAAGCCTAAACAAAGCAGTCTGGACTTTGAAATATTATGTATACATGAAGCATTTCTGTATGTCGGACTGTGCATACATACATAGATATTCACAACTTACAAATTAGTTTGAGGTGTATTTACATGTATTATCTGAACAATAAAATTAACCTTAGAGACCTGACAGAAGTTGCCAATTTCCTGAGAAAAGTCAACTTTAATGATGCACTAAGTGAAAGTATAGGTAAGCTCAGGGTCAGTGGCGTGCTGACATGTGTCCTAGACTATCAATGAAAAGACATGTCACTGGGGCTTATGTTGCTGCAAGGTGGATATAGAACCGGACAGTGATGTAGGGGAAAATGGGTGGTTTATATTTTGAAAAAAAGTGAAGGAAATCAGCTATTATACCATTTGTTTGAATATTGAGCGTTATTAGAACTTCAATGGGATGATGTCTCTTTTGAGATGAATCAGGCTATTTCTTCACACAGAGGTTTGAGGTGGGAAACATTCAGAATTTAAGGCATTCATTGTACCAGGACAGGCAGACAGGGGACACACAGTGGTCTTATTGATATTGTTAACTTCCCGAGAATATCCATGTTGAAATTCCTTTTCTTTAGTGATTGCAGTTGCCTTTCAAATCCAGACATGAGCCAAGAACTGACTATCTTTTCTATTTAGAGACGAAGAGAAAGCAAGGGACACCAAAGGGACCACTGTGAATGAAAAAAATTGCATTACTTCTTGAAAATTGTTACCCCTTCCCATGTTTGTCTCCTACTCCCCCCCATCTCCTCCCAAGTTGTAAAGTTTATTTCCAACATATTGTCTTGTGACTATTGATGTTACATTGGTTCAACTTTGTTCTTTGTCTCATCATCTTTTTTCCCTTCCTTTCCCTGATTCAAATAACTAAATGTATATACAGTCTACTAGGTATCGAAGTCATATACAACCACAACAATAGGGGATAAAACATAAGGGGAAAATGAGACAACAACAACAGAAAGAAAAAACAAAGGGTAAAGAAATAACTTCCCATAGTACATTAAGAACAATAATCACAAAGATAGACCTCTTGTTTTACTATCCTAGAATTCATTTTGCTTAGCCTCATCCTATATGGCCAAATGTACATAGCTTTTGAACTATTATGCTCCTCTTCTAGGAAAGTCTTGGTGCATGTTAATTATTACAAATGATGGAAAACATGGTGCCTGTGTTCCTTTGGGTCTGGCTTACTTAATATGATTTTTTTTCCAAGTCTTTCCATTTCCTTATGAATAGGGCAATATCAGACTTTCTGATGGTGGCATAGAATTCCATTGTGGGGCATTTGTGTTAGTTTTGTGTCTTAGTGATGGTAAATAATGAACATGGTTGTGCTGGTAGGTTTAGTATAGCCTTGTTTTTGGACATTCGGATAAATGCCCAGGAGTGGTATTGCTGAGTCATAGGTGACCTCTCTGTTTAGTCTTTAGTGCTTGCACAGGGAAGAGTAAATGGCTTGGAAAACATGGTCAAGCTATAATGTTTTATACACAGAGAAGAATGGAGAGAAAAGGAATAGTTGTCAGATGGAAGAGGCAACTTCCATCTACTTGTGGCTTCATTTGTTTAACTATGGAGCAGAGACAAACTTGACAGTTGCATAGAACAGGAAACCTTCTTCTATATCTTGGTGCCTTGCTATGAAAGAGAATAATGCTATTTATTGATTCTTGGGCTGAGGCAAGGAGAAAACATCTAGCTAGCATGTGAAATCTTTGGGGCTTATGTGGAGATGATGCTTTATTCTGTCCAGTGCCATTGACTGAACAAAGAACTATTTTTTCCAGATATTGGTAGTCTCCATTGAGTGATCCACCTAGAATCAGAAACACTCAAAGGTGGGATATACAAATAGGCTGCACAAACACAGAGCAGGCATCGTTGAAGCTCTGTGTCATTTATCATGATGCCCCAATACCTTCCTTCCTCTGTTCATTCCATTTACATCATGGGGGTCATTTATTTTTCAGCAAAGGCAGAGGGCACATGGTCCTGGATTCTAGTACTCACATCCAACTTCAAAGCTACATGCTGAGAGATCCAGTAACTTGTTGAATTCAGACTTGCAATACCAGGTTGGCGTCCTGCTGGCTTAATTATTGAGACTCTATAATCAGTGATTGCTCTTTGGTGTCATGTCTCCATTTCCTAGATCCTAGTTCCTGGGTCTGGCAAACATCATGCTGTATTTTCATGGAGAACTGGTGCTTCCCTCTTTGAATCTTTTGAATTCTGTTGGTGGAGATGGCTTGCTTCTCCAAGGAAGAACGCTTCCAGCAGAGGCATACCATGCATCCTACTGAATTTAAGGCCATATTGCTACCTAAGTACCTAAGCCAAGAGGTGAACAGAGAAGAGATCACCATGGCAGATGCAGCTGATCATGATCCTCAGCTTGTGACGCAGCTCTTGCTGCACACTTAAGGCAGAAAGGAATACATTTAGTCCTTAGGAAATCTCTATGGACATCACTTAACCCAAGTTTGATGGTTAATTAGTACTTGTGAGTACCTGTCCTTGATGATTAGAGGTTCTGATAACTAAGGTGGAGGTACTGACACAAAGTGAGCAGAGGACAGAATAGAGAGGGGACAAGGATGAGCTCTTATGGCTCTGAGACTAGCAGTGCAGGCTACAGTGTGTCCCCTGCCTTTCCTCTCATATATTTTCTGCAGGAAAAGAATCATGGAGGAGCCAGAACACCAATCCTTCCTCATGTTTCAACTCTTCCTTCTCCAAGATCTTCCACCTGAAATGATCCCATCTGTGTTTGCTTCTGTTTTTACAGCTACATTATCCTTCACACTATAGCTAGGGTGGACTTTTGGCCACAGACACAGGATCATATTCTGTCTCCACTGCAAAACCTCTAAAGATAAACTCCTAAGTAAACTTAAACTTTATGCCCCACCCCTCCATGGACCTCGTCTCCCACCAGGTTCTTGTTCACTGTGGCTGGCCACACTAGAGCTTGCTCTACCTTCTGGTCCCCTCTGCTTGGAATGAACTTAATTTTGTATGATGGGTGGCTTTGCTTTCTCAGAACAAATGTCTATGCACAAATGTCATTTCCTCCGAGAGATCTTTTTAGATTACTCTATTTAAAATATATCCACCAATAATTGCTACTTACCTGCTTAGTTTGCTTTATTCTTTTCAGGACAATGTTTCATGCGATTGTTATTTCAGTATTAACTTGTTCTTTTTTTTTTAGATTTTGACATGATTTTAACTTGTTCTTTCATTAGTTTTGTGTAGGTATTTCCTTCAGAAACCCCACTCGGTGTAAGCTACATGAGGGCGAGTCTTCTGTCTCTCTTGTTTTGTCTTTAACTTAGTCTATCACCTAGAACCTTACCTGCTACATATTCCGTTCTCAGCAATCATTTGTTGCAAGTATTTATGAAATAAATACAGTGAATAAGTTGTTCAATACAGGGGATCTACTTCTTCTTTTCAATTATATATGTAATAATAACAATAGTGAGCATTCTTAAAGATATTGGGAACGGGCAGTCATATTCATTGTGTTTGAAATAGACAAGGTGCCCTGATAAAGCTAAACTATTTAGTATTTTGCTTCAAAGAAAATATTAGTTCTCTGGCTTACTTTGGTAAGAGTGTTTTATATGACGGGTTCAGATTTTAATTATAAACTTCCAAAATGAGTCACTCTTTCTTTGGAAACATTTATCCTACCTGTTTCCAGCACTTCCCGTGGGAAGTTTAATCTAAATTCTGATAGTTCCAAACAGGGCAAAATTTGAGTTCTTTCTTCTTAATAACAGGTGTGAAAGAGTCCTTTCTAAGGGTTCCTTTGATTTTGAGGACATGAATTATAATTTTTTAAGTAGAACTTACCCATTGGAACATAATTCAGAGCCAGTGGGTAACTTTCTTTGTGAATATTGGTGACACTGTTTTTACTCAATGGTACCAGGCCCTTTGAAAGTGAACCCTATGTTTATAGGGAAGTGCAGAGGTATTCAAACCTAATATTTTCAAAGTCAACTTTTAAGTAATTATAGAAACTTCCCCATCAGTTGTTTGTGGAAAGCCTTACAGATTTATATTTATTGTGAAACAAGACAATTTTATGAAATGTTCAGCTAACCACTCTGAAAAGTAATTTTTAAAACACTTTATTTTGTAAAAATGTCAGGCCTATTAAAGAAATGCAAATCAAAACAACTCTGAGATTCCACCTCACTCCAGTTAGAATGGCCATGATCAAGAAATCTAATAACAACAGATGCTGGAGGGGATGTGGCCAGGAGGGATCACTACTACACTGTTGGTGGGAGTGCAAACTCCTTCAACCACTATGGAAAGCAGTATGGCAGTTCCTCAAAAGACTAAAGACATAGAGCTCCCCTATGATCCAGCAATTCCACTCCTTGGCATTTACCCAATTATCCAGAAACAAGGACATACTAAAGACACTAGCACAATGATGTTCATTGCAGCACTATTTACCATAGCAAAGATATGGAACCAACCCAGATGCCCCTCAGTAGATGATCGGATCAACAAGATGTGGTATTTATACACAATGGAATTCTATGCTGCTGTCAGAAAGAACGACATTGCCCCATTTGTAAGGAAATAGAAAGACTTGAAAAAAAATCATATTAAGTGAAGTAAGCAAGACCCAAAGGAACATAGGCTCAATGGTTTCCCTCATTTGTAATAATTAGTACAAACCTTGGACTCTCCTAGCAGAGGATTACAATAGCTCAAAACCTAGATGCATATAGGATGAGACTAAAAAAAAGAACCTCCAGGATATGGAAACAAGAGCTATATAATGTGTGACTGTTGTTCTTAATGTACTATGTTATTTCTCATCTCTTTTGTTGTCCCTTGGTTATGCGCATATTGTTACAGTATCTTACCTTGTAATCTGGTATATTGTATGCATGATTATGTGTTTATTTGAAATAGGAAAGAGAAGGGAGGAAAGCAGGATGAGGGGAGGGGTGGGGTGAGGGAAATAGGGACAAAATCATGAGAAGGGGTATCAATGTGTGTAAAGTAATGCTCCTTCTATCTGGAGAATGTAACTTTCTAACCCCTCTATTAATTACAATAATATATATATATATATCAGGCCTGCTTTATAGGTAATTCAAATTTTAAATTACTTTTTTCTAAGGAACATCCAGAATTAAAGTTAATCACAAACACGCCATTTCAAATTAGCCAATGAAATGCTTACTCTGGGATTTGGCAACATAGTGAGTCAGAGGAAGTGCTGTCTTTGAGACTGACATGATCTGAACCAAACAACATGGCCTTTTTGCTTTTTTTTTTTGTTTTTTCCTTTCTCAAGGAACCACGATTTCTTTCAGATATAAAAGTATCTGGTTACGTTTCACCTTCACATAATTTACAGGGGTCACAACTGTTCATCTGAATATTTTTCTGGTACTTCCTTTGCTAAAGATACTTTGCACATAGGATTGAGTTAAGTTTGCCATAGAGGAATTATCCTTTCTTATCCAGATAGACTCAAGGTAATCACAAGCTCTTGAAAAAAGTTCAGAATTGACGTTTTTTCTTTTTTGATGGCACTAGGTTTTGAACTTAGGCCTTGCATTTGGAGTTTGTCCTATCTATCAACTCATTATTTGACTAAAATTTAGCTACACACTTATACCTAGTGTCAAATTTTATTTTCTAATGATTTGATGAATCTTTACTTACAGTTATAGTATCTTTTTTTTCAAGAATGTTAGTGGGGGAAGCTTTACAAATAATTAAATTACATTCCTATAAAATTAATTTTCTTATCTTGTTGGTTTGATACTTAGGGCTGTTTTCCATTTGTGCTTCATAAATCATTAAATTAAATTGTGGAACATCTTCTATCTTTGTTCTTTCACTTTTCTATTTGCTATTTATTTTCTTCTATGTAACCCAAGTGAAGATTCTCCCTTATTTGTAAATGTCTAACTTTACTTTTAATCTAATATATTAAATTCCAGACTCATACAAGTCACACAGTCATTTACAATGTAAGTAATATCTCTGGTAGAAAATATTATTTTGATCAGAAAGCTTGAGACTGATTCATCATGAGACTTTGATTTTCTCTGAGTTACAAACTTTGGAATTGCTGCCTTTCTTATCTCCAAACTAGAAATAGCATAGGAGCCAGGAATAGCTCCTTTTTCTTCTATAGCTCACAAAAATTACAAACAGAAAAACAAAACAAACAACAGTTTCATTGGTGTACAAATACATCACTCCATCATTCTCCCTCATCTGTTTTAATGCTATCACACTCACTTTTTCATTAAATAGCTTTAATTTAGAAAAAAATAAATTTTGTAAATTGTTTTCAGACCAAATTATATGGGTTTCTTTTGTCTGAAAATAGGTAGTTTTGAGATGAAGCACAACAATGCTTATAAAAGAAACCTTCTTACCAGTTGAGGGAACTTTTTTTTGACTATCAACCACAGTTAAACATCCCTGGGAATGCATTCATTTTTTTTTTTAGAATATTTGCTATCTTGGCCATATAGATTCTTTTTCTTTGAGAAATCACTATTCTTCTGTAGTTGAAGTTTTTAGAACAGAGAACTACATTAATTTTGGCCTGTTTGAAAAAATTGGTGAATGGAAAGAGATAATTCTGCCCAAGGGAAACAAAGCAAAGGAAAAAGAAAACCTGTCTAGAATAATGATATGCCTTACTGTGGACATGCATTCAACAATAGTAGTAAATGTTCCTTTAAAGTTAATGCTGACCACAATGCTTTGTAATTTTCCTCACAAAAACTGGATTTTCCCAGCATGACACCCAGTGCTGGCATCAGTAACAGGCACTTAAAAAACACTCATCCCAAGGAGTTAACAGGAAGTATCTTGGCAAACTCAGAGTCAAAAGGAAAGCACAAAATTGTCAGAACACATATCGTGTTTCTCAGAATTATCTGTATCATGTTGGAAGTTTTTATACGGAAGTGTGTGTTGACACAAATGATTAAGGCCAGGATTCCTACAATTGACAGGAAAATGACCTATAAATAATGACCTGTGATGGACTTGTCATGCAGTCATTAAGTGAAATATTCTAGAACCAGCTTCCTCCCTTTGGTATTCCAGTTTCCGGCTTCTGTAAAGTACTTTTCCTTTGCAAAGATCACTCATTTTATCTGGGACCATCAAGTTTTCTTTGGGCTTTATCAAATGATAATTTCATTCTCTCTTTAGATAAGGAGATCAAATAGAGCTTCACAGTCCTTTTGGAATACATTTTGCTTGCACAGAAATTTTCTCAGGAGAGTTTTATTTTCATTTCTACATAACATGCAAAATAAAACACTTGAAATGTTAAAGTTCAGAATTTTAGAAGGTTAAGATCCAAGTTAAGTTTTGGAAGTCATTAAGCAACCGGTATGCCTATGACTTTGTGTAACCCACAATCAAATTTATTCAGTTAAATGAATCAAATTCAATGAAATTTTTAGGAAGATGGAGCTCAAAGTGAGGCAGATGGATTAAATATGAAAATTTTACTGTCTAACTGTTGTTTTAAAAATAAAATTTAAATTTCTAGCAATTAGAAACTAAATGGAATTGTAGTTCTAATTCTCAGAGGCTCTACTGGGTTTTCTCCTCAATTGTGATTTTTTTCCTTCTCATATTCAAAACAATCTATAGACCAATATTCACTTTTTTTCATTCTTCTTTCCCTTTTCCTCTGCTTTTTCATGTTGTTGGATTGGAAATTACAGGGGCAAAGCTCTGTGAAAAGCAGTCTCTCTTAAACCTACAAGCAAAATGCACATACTTAAGGAAAAAAAATCAATGAATAACCTGAAACTGTATTGACAGGAGAGTTAAATAATATTTTAATAACTATTGCAATTATATTAACTCAGAAAAAATAGGCTAGAGAAAATAGGTTAAATTTCATCAACGTGATTGTGTTTTGTGCATCTTTTACTTTGTCTGTTATCTATTATTATTCTATCTCTAAATATATGGCTGTGTGTAGGACCTAAGTTCTGTGAAAAAGAAGCACGAATATGGTATGCCTTTAAACCCTGTGACTTTTCCTGCTCTTTCCTTGCTAGAACTTGCTTTGAAATTTTTTGAGAAGTATTATCCTAATTGGATATAGAAACAAAAGAATTCTGGACAAAATAACTCTAATGATGGAAATAACAATAGTTGGTGACTAAAGAACCAACTGGTTAGCATTGCTATTAGAGAGATTTAATGGACTTCTAGAATGATCTGAAGTATTGAACGGTAAAATTTCTTGATTTTTCATTTTGTTTGAGTGTATACTCAATGACCTTTTCTAAACAATTGGCTTCAAAAGTATTGTGAAACCAGTCCAAAAATAACCTAAGGTTTGATCTGAATCAATTGTTTCTTTGCAGAAGAACTACTGGACATTCTATAAAAGTTGGTTCTTTAGTCACTAGCTCATGTTAGTTTCATCATTAGAGTTATTTTCTCTAGCACTTATTTATATGCTAATAGACATTTAAATATGATTAGAGGGTTATTTAATATGAACAAATAAAACTATATATTTTGAAATTATGATCTTTTAAATGGACTTCCATGACAAAGAAAAAATCCATTGTAATCAATTTTCTCTCTATTCATTTTTAAGATCACATTTCATTTTCAATTCCTAAAAAACTCTGTATTTCTTATCATCTGAATTAATGTGCATTATTTTCCCTTACAGAGTGCTCTGATCTCCAGGGTAAATAAAATTCATCCAAAAAGATTATTCCCTAGAGAGCTTGAATTCACAGCCTCAACCTTCCTAGACTGTTGAGATACTGCTGAATCATGCTTCCAGCCTCATTTTCCACTGGTTAGTTTAGGACAGGGCCTCCTTTCCCACCCAGGTGTGCCTCTGAGTTATGAGGCATTCCATCCTCACCAAGATCACAGGGTGTACAGCTTGCTTCTGTGGAGATGGAGTCATGAAGACATTTTCTGCCTGGACTGTCTAGCCAACCCATTCTTCCCAATGTCAGCCTCCCAAGTAGGTAGTATTATGAACCTCTGTCACCTGGCTATAAGTATACTCTTTAATCCAGTAATTCTATTTGTAGATGTAAACATCTACACACAGAGATGTTCTTAGTTTTGTTACTGAGAGTTCAAATAGGAAATAACTTGTGTCTATTGCAGCAGAATGAATAAGTAATGTCATATCTGCTCAATGTAAACAAACAAATTGAAGCTATCATTACATTTATCAACATGTCTCATAAACAAAAAAATGAATGAAAAAGGAGATAATATGATTCCATTTTTTCAATCTCCAAACTAAATTATAAGCTTACGATATCATGGCATTGGTTATTTAGAGCAGACAGGAATAATAAGGGAAATTGGGCATAAAAGGAAGTATTGAAACTTGACAAGCTCTGTATTTTTACTCAGGTTATGGTTTTATGGATATTCTCATTTACTGAGTTCATAAAACATTAGTATTGTGTTTTTTTCTGCATGCTTGCAATTCATAATAAAGTGCATTTTGTGTTAAAAAAGATTATTCCCTAGAAGTTTAGATACTACTAACCAAGCATCTGCACTGTTCTTTAACCAATATCAAATGCTTTCCTAAATAGCCCTTACTGTGGCACCGGACAAAATAATATATTCCTACAAATTGTTCAATGCACACTAAAAATACCCATGAAGATATTTAAAATAAAAACTATTTTTCTAGCAATAAAAATGACTATTACAATTAGTAATTGATAAAAATAAATAGTTAATAATATGTAAATAATCAATAATTAATCACATGTTGTTTAAGGCTGAGAAATGTTTTTTTCATATATTTTTGTTGTAATTAATAGAAGGGTTACATTATATTCACTAGATAGAAAGTGCATTACTTCACAAACATTGATACCCTTTCTCATGTTTTGGTACCCATTTCCCTGCCCCCACCCTCGCCCCTCATCTTGTTTACCCCTCTTCCCTATCTTATTTCAAGTAAACAAATAAACATATATACAATATATCAGATAACAAGTTAAAATACTGTTTCAATATGGGACAGCAAAAGAGATGAGAGATAACATAGTACATTAAGGATAGCAATCACTCACTATATAGCTTTTGTTAAGGCTGAGTAATGTTTACAGAAATCAAAATATGAGATCTTACTACCAAGTGGAGTTAATATTCTGTAGATGCTGTATTTAATGAATTATTATGTTGCTTGCTGTAAATGCTAATGTCAGAGTAATTTTTCCCACTACTTTAAAAAATGACTTTAAAGAAACTTGTGCATAAGCAATTTGACATTAAAGGATATCTACCAAAGAGATAATATATCTGTTCCTTGTGATAATGTTTAGTTCAGAGATAAAGGGATCTTAGTATCATTTCATTTAAAATTCACATTTTATAGATAGTAAAAGTGAACCTGAGAGAATTGGAGATAATTATGACTTTCCTTTGTTCACAGTGGTTCACAGGGAATAATGCTGGTACTTTACTAGTGAGATTGTGGTAAATCATGATGCATGTTCTGAAAGCCAATTCTAGTAACAAGATGAAGATTCATAGTTCTTGTAACTACAAATTTATGCTCTCTCTCCTCCTATGTCTTTTTGTACAGTATGCATAACATTAATATTTCTGGGTGATTTATGCTAGGGCTGGAAATATTAAAGACAGAAATGGCAACAATATTCACCTACAGAAAACACACAATTATAATGCAGACAGACAACATATCGGACAAAAGAGAAAATTGAAGTCCAGTCTTCTTAATTGTGTATTCAATAACTATACCTTGGAACGCCTTTATTAAAGCAGTGTGAACAACTCTTCTAAAACATCTTCTTTAGTTCAATTAATATTCTTTCTGAACTTGAAATACTTAGTGAGTATCCCTTCAGGAAAAAAGAATCCAATGAATACTTCATATATAAGTGAGTATTGTGAAAATCCTCTTTATATCCTTCTTCTGGTATATCTTTTCCCAGTTTTAGATATCATTATTTCCCTAAAAGAGCTAATCTGTAGCCAAAATGCTTGGACTGTTATTGCCTTACACACCTACTTTTTCTTTTTTAAACCATGCCTCGAAAACATCTTTCTTGCTCTATTTTATGGGATACCATCTCTTCAACATTATCCATCAACAGTGTACCATCATCTACAGCCCAGATTAGATGGTGCCTTTTTTCAAAAAACTCTTAGTTGGATGATTTTTCTAGTGCCTCAAATATTGCAAGAACTATGTTACTTTAGAAACATTGTCCTTGAGGACCGGGAATTTAGTCTAGTGGTAGAGTGCTTGCTTAGCATGCACGAGGATCTGGGTTCGATTCCTTGGTACAACATACATAGAAAAAAAGCCAGAAATGGTGCTGTGGCTCAAGTGGTAGAGCTCTAGCCTTGAGAAAGTCCAAGGACAGTGCTCAGGCCCAGAGCTTGAGGCCCGGGACTGGCAAAAAAAAATACTGCTCTTGAGACACATTTGTGTCCTTTAACTATATTTATTTTATATCTCCCAGTATAGTTTATATTGAATGGGTGTGGGAATTATTTAGAAAAATCTAGTAGAAATTTTTAAACAGAAAAAAATAAATCACTCTCAATAGTTTGGAAATTTCTTATAGTTTCTTATATCTATTTCTAAATCCCCCTTTTTATTTATTTTTTGTAATAAGATCCAGTCAGTCATTCTTTTTTAAATTTATTTTATTGTAATTAATAAAAGGGTTACATGATATTTGCCAGATAGAAGGTGCATTAATTCACATATATTGATACCCTTTTACATGTCTTGGTCCAGTCATTCTTTTCTAGGCTTTTACTCAAGGAATAAAAATGTACCTTCTGAAGTCTTTTTTTTTAATTTTTTATTGTAATTAGTAAAAGGGTTACATGATATTTGCCAGATAGAAGGTGCGTTAATTCACATACATTGATACCCTTTCACATGTCTTGGTACCCATTTCCCTCCCCCCCCCACCCGTCTTGGTTTATTCTGAAGTCTTGTATGTCCAACTTTACTCATAACAACTTCGATTTGGAAATGCTGATATTACTAGATAATGACTGTAGACATTTTGTGATATATATCCAACATATATATATATATCCTATATATATCCATATATATATCCATATATATATATATATATGAGCCTTGGTCAATAATAAATGAGAAACAAACAATATATAACAAGGATGGGTATCCAAACTCTGCTGAAAGAAGTAATCAAGACACAGTGAGTTTATGTGATCTGATTTCATACAATAGTGGCAGAATGTGTTTCTGTGTTGAGGATGGCAAGATTTGTGTCAAGAAGGCTTGAAAAATCTTCCTGGTGCAAAAATAAATGCTCTATTCTCTTAGAAGTGAAGTTCTATGACTGTGCATTTTAAAATGGAAAGACCCAATTTATCCCTCTCAAGAGTGGATGTCCTTCTTCCTCTAGACAGCCACTTATTTATTCATCCAGACTGTAATTATAAAAACAATCTCATTGTTTCTAATTAACGTTATTTATTTATTTTGGTTGGACATGGAGCTTGAACCCTGGGCCTGGCCGCTGTCCCTGAATTCTTCAGCTCAAGGCTAGCATTCTACCACTGGAGCTATAATACTGCTTCCAGTTTTCTGGTGTTTAACTGGAGATTAGAGGCTCATAGACTTTTGTGCCTGGGCTGGCTTTGAACTGCAATCCTCAGATCTCAGCCTCCTGAGTAGCTATCCTTACAGACATGAGCTGCTAGGCTTGTTATTTTTGTGTGTGTGTGTGTGTGTACCAGTACTTGGGCTTGAACTCAGGCTCTAGGAACTGTGTGTGTGTGTTTCTTAAGTCTAGCTCTCTATCACTTATTTGAGTTAGAGCTTCACTGGGCTTTTTGGTCTTCAACTAGAAACAAATCTCATGGACTTTCCTGCCCTGGTTGGCTTAGAACCACAATTTTCAGCCTCCTGAGTAACTAGGATTACAGGCATGAAACTCTAGTGCTTAGCTTCAAATTAACTTTAAATATATTGACTTAGAGAAACTTCATTATATAATCATGCAATAGCTTTTGTGTAACTGTAACAGAGCCAAACATAAGAGAGGGGTGTTATAAAACCCATTTTCCAAAACTCTTGGGATGAGAGCTGTTTGGACTTTAGAATAACAATATGTAGTATGTTTTATATCTTGGACACCACCTGCAGCATTCCTTAATTGAAAACTTGATTGTTTCTGTTATGAAAACACTTAAGAATTTATACAAAGTGAGAAATAAAGATGACATATAGCCCCTTTTCAGTCTGAGGTCTGTTTTTAGCTAAATAATTGCTGGTATCAGACTTCTACAACTTTAGTTTTTAAAAGCTTTTGGAATTTGGAATTTCAGATAAGCAACTGGGGACAATATTTCAAGATTATTAAGATGACTCAGCAGAGCACATGCTATAACACTGTACATGTTTTATTGTGAGGAATAAAACTATTGTCAAGTAGAGTTACTTGGTCAACACTAAGCTCATGATATTGTCTTTTGAGTGGTACAGTGTCATCCTTGCCCAAGAGACAATCTGGTTTTAGTAGACTTCCTATGAGAATAAAGAAATATTTTTTCTTTTGGTAAGCATTATTCTCATAATGATATATTCATCTATAATAATACATTAGCTTCTAAAATCCATGTTTAGTGGTCATACTTCATTCTCATAAAATGGTTTATATATTTTTTTTTCAGAGAAGATTTTTTTATTGATTCTTTTTCCTTTTTAAAAAAGTTAAGCATGTCTTAGAAGTTTTAAAAATAAATATCAGAATGAGATTGCTTTGTTAATTCTTGCATCTCCAGCAATGGTTTATATTTTTATAAGACTAGAAAGATGGGGAGAAGAGGAAGTAGAAACTTGATCATTGTTTTAAACCTGTATGTATCTTCTTTGTGAATTGAGAATTGATTTCATTTTATGATACAAATACTTTAGTTGACTGAATCTTCTGTATTTTTGAAATACATAATGATACTATAAGACTATAAGAAACAGACAAGTTTGTAGAACAAGTATAACTTTGCCCATTAAAAGAAAAAACAAAAAGCTGAACTGGGAAGGAGCTGAAGATTAAGTTGTACTCTAAATCACTCATCCCAGAAGATCCTATGGTTTTCATCTAAAATTTTGCTAGTCCTCCTGCAGTTGTCCCTGATTTCTTCTACATGCTACCCAATGCTTATTGTCATGCATGCTCACACAACCTTGGTACATAGGTGGAATGGAGATGATGCCCTATACTACAGAGAGCATGGTGAGAAGAGTTACACTTAATTCTAAGATGATATCATAAATATTGCATCTACAGTACAGTATATGCAGGAATGGAGTCCATGAAGTAAGCCTTTCACACATTAAACAGATGGTTTAACTGTTTTACAGTGAGAAAAAAAAAACCATACACATTTTGAGAGGTAGAATTGGTAATCTTTATTAAAAGGCCAGCAACTGCAGGCAGATTCTTGTCACAAAGACCTATGGCCCCACAAATATGCTTAACACTATCAGAAAACTGAGCCCTGTGGGCAGGAGAGGAAAGAAAGAGCAGAAAAACAATACCATCAAACCAAGTCAGCTCCAATAGAGAGCTGAAGTGAGATACCATGTTGATCAGAGGAGACAGGGCATGAGCAGACAAGACACACATGGCAAGGAGTGAGCCTCTGAGCTGGTCTGGGCTGAAGGAGGGTCAGGTCAGGGGGCAGAATCACAGGGAGCTTAAGAATTACTGGTAGGCCCAATAAGTTATAGTGCAAGGCCCCTCCCTGCCTCTAGGAATTCAGGCACACCCATCACCCAGGAGGTGGGACTTCCCTGCTTCCACCTTGAAGACAAGATGCCACCAAACCTAATTCCCTATCATCCACCACATGGCCAAGATGAGACCCATTAAATTCAGCATCTCTACTTACATAACGAAATGAGTATCAGGAAGTAGAAACGAAGTCGAAAACGAGGATTGTTAGGGGATGTGAAAAAGGAAAAAGAAGAGAGATACAGCAAGAAGACTTGTTGTCCATTTATGATAAAAGGAGTGAGAAATGTGAAATGAGTTAAAGGGAAGGAACAGACAGAAGGAGAAGGATGGGAGGGCCACTGATCAAGAAGCACTGGTGCTTAAATAGATACGTGGAATTGCAACCCTTTCGGAAAACCTTTGAAGTTCAGGAAAAAAAAGAATGTAATGACAGCTATTTGTGTTTTTGTGACTCAAGTTCTGTCATCTAGAAATGGTGAAACATTTCAGGTTTGTTTATGTCTCTGTGGGATGCTTTCAAACACTCAACACAAAGCAGAGGATTTATGATAATTTTTATTATGGTATTAATAAACCTTAATAGAAAAACTTAACAGTAGAAAAGAGAAGTTGCATAGTTGTGTTAGAGATCAACTAAGAGTTCATCTTGTGAAAATGTTATTTTGCTTCTCCTTACAAAACTATTACATGTTTCTGCCACTAGAATTTGCCAAGAGCTATATTTGATAATATCTCAGTGTAAGGCTTTATAATATCCCTTACAAAGCCCACAGTAGAAATTAAAATCCAACTAGTATAAAGAAAACTTAAGAGTGCTAGGAAAATAGGCACACAAAAAAATTCCCTCAACGGGAAAGATGTAAAATTTAACAACAGATCACTGAAAACTTCCAGCTGTGATTTAATTTGGACACAATGAATGAAAACTAAGCTTACTTTGTCAAAGTTTGGCAACATTGTTTGATGAGTATGAGAGAAGTTTTATTATAAAGTATCAAATCTATATAAATACAATGAAGTCATTTACTATTAAAATCATTCTTTCAAGCTGATGTCTTAAGCACCAAATTTAGTGAAGCAATCAACTTATTCCTCTTTTATTCCCCCCCACCCCACTATTTAGTTCTTATGGGAAATTCTATCCAGGAAATCATAACATGATTGAAAACAACGGATAATGAAAAGAATGCTAATTGGTTTCCTCTCTCTTATCTCTGATCCTTACCCAGTAAGTGGTACTTCCACATTCTTCCTCTTGTTTGTGCCCAACATCTCTCTATATCTAGGCATTAAAAAATAATTTTTTGGAAGTAATCATGAGAAAAGAAAGCAATGCATGGCATTGATAAGCTACATTGAATAGTAGATAGTACACTGAGCATGGACTAGAAATAGAGTGGTTGAAGTCACTGGGTCAAAGATTTATTGAGCAAGCACTAGGCCAAGCGTTAATGATAAAGATAAGACTGACATTTTTATCCTTTGGGAACCCAGAGTCTAATAAGAGAGATGTGTCTATAAGCAAATAGGAACAATGCATGTAATAACAGATTGTAGCCAAAGTAGTAAACATTTAGACAAATAAACTGGTTGGGTCAGCAGAGATAGGACCATTAACATAACTCAAAGGTTTGTCTTCTGCCTCTGAGATTTCTGTGACCAAATCAACATTGTCCTTGGGTAAACCAAAGGCCATTTATTATTTCAGTTCTTCATTTCCACCTATTTCAAAGGTACTATCAGAGCTAACCCCAGGGATCTCCAGGTCTTAAATTTTGTTTCATTCAGGCAATATCCCAAGATTCAATGACTTTAAAAAGTAGAATAATCTCTGGGGGCTACTGGCTCATGCCTGTAATCCTAGCCTGAGAGGCTAAGATCAGAGGATCCCAGTTTAAAGCCAGCTAGGGCAGAAAAGTCTGTGAGATTTTTATCTCCAATAAACCACCAGAAAACAGGAAGCAGAGCTTTGATCTGTAGCTCAAAGTAGCCAAGCACCAGCCTTGAGCAAAAGAGCTCAAGGACAGTGCCCAGGCCCTCAGTTCAAGCTCAATGGCTACTGCTACTACTACTACTACTACTACTACTACTACTACTACTACTATTAATAATAATAAAGCACAACAGCCCTCATTCCCCAAATTCCATGTTCTTCTGCATTGTGTGCTTTTTTCCCCACCTGAGACAGCATTTCCCAACTCCTCTTCCTTCTCCCCTCTCAGATAACTGGTACCCTGAAAGATGTATCCCATAAAAAATTCCCCTAAAACATCTATTGATAACATTCTGCTTGTCTGTGCCACAGCTAGATCCCAGGTCTCTTTCAGAACCCTCAGTCACCTTAAGAGGCTGTTTCTATTTTTCTGACATCTCCAAATATGAAATGTCAAACAGTAAGATGAGTGTCTTCCTCAATCCCCATGGTAATATTCAGATACCTGCTCGCCCATGCCTGTAACAACTCCCTCTGCCATCAGGCTTGCCAGTTATCCAGTGTGTGATGGTTGGCACCTAACATTCCTCCAGCCCCTAGACTACTGAATCACAAGCAGCCTTTGTTTTCCTCACAGATTCTTTTGGTTATCCTGTGAGAAATCCACTCATGTCTAGTGTTTTTCTTTTCCTCTCACACCCTTCAGACCCTTAAACATGCCCTTTCTGCCAATGGAAGCTGATTAAATTGGAATCATCTGTCTGCTGGGCATTTTCCCCTTAGTTAGTTGCATGAACTATTATTTCATCCTTACGAATTTCTTTTTTTTTTCTTTTCTTTCTTTTTTTGGGGGAGGGGTTCAATCACAGGAATTGAAATCAGGACCTGGGCACTGTCCCTGAGCTCTTTTGCTCAAGGCTAGTAATGTGCTATTACTTTAAGCCGCATCACCCCTTGTGGTTTTCGGATCATTCATTGGAGCTAAGAATCTCTAGGAATTTCCTTGATCAGGCTGACTTCAAATCGCTATCCTCAGATCTCAGCCTCCTGAGTAACTAGAAATGTAGGCATGAATCAGCAAAGCCTGGTGATCTTTAAGAATCTTTACACTGTGTCCTGACCCTGCTTACCTCAACTTCAACCTTAATCACACACATAATTGTGACTCTTACCTTGACTGCTCCCTTTGTTACCCTAGATTCCATGGTCCAGTATTTCAACAGCTGTCCTGCCACCCCTTGTTTTAGGAGCTCTCATCCTAGCTCTGTCTTGCCATTGCATTCATTTAGCCAAAACAGATTCTAAAAGAATCCATGCCTTGGGCCGCTGAACAGTAATAGAGGAAATTGCAGAGAACAAGGGTAGCACTTTGATTATTCATTGTCATCTGGGTCATGGACGGGGCTGAACATCTAACTGTAATTCTTTCTCACTTGCCTCAAGTATTCACACATTTGGTGGTGTTTCTCCACCTCAATTTACACCATGGATGACCCATCGTCTTTTTTTCAGAGCCAGGGCAACTTCAAAGGGAAGAATAGAAGGGGTAGAATGCATGCCCCTTCATTTCTCCAGGGAGGAGGCCTTTTGCTCTGATCTCAGCCATTTCTCTACTGTTTAAGAAGGAAAAGGATTATCATCTTTAAACATCTGCAGTACCTCAATTCAAACACCCACCCTGCTCCCACAGGGAGCATAGCCAACTCTTTTACCCTCCTGTAATCAATCCTCTTTTCTCAAATGGCTCCTTCTTATAAACTCTTACAGATTTTTTTTTTAATCTTGAAAGCCAAACAAATGCAAAAGCAGAACGCTCTCTGATCCTACTCATCATGCTGTCTCTGCCTCCTCTGAACTCGACAGTCAAATTTCTGGCATCTCCAGAGTGTCTTCTCTCAACACCACTACCACCATCACCACCACCACCACCACTCCAATCCCTGTTTTCTTCTATAAGTTAGGTTTCAAACAAACTCTTGCCTTTGTCTCAGACTGTGATCCTCCTATTTATACTTCCCTCACAGCTAGAATGACAGGCATGCACTACTACACCCAGATTTTTTTCTTGTTAGGATAGTTTTGTGGATTTGTTTTTTTTTTTTTTTTTTTTTTTTGCCTGAGCTGAGTTGAAACCACAATTCTCCTGTCTTCCTAGTTATTCAGAAGGCAGAATTAGGAAGATCACAGTTTGAGAAGAGCTCAGGAAATGTTAATACAATTCCCTACTTGGAAAACAAAAACCAAAAACGACTGGAACCATGGGTCAAGCAGTTTTGCTAAGCAAGCACAAGAGCCTGAGTTCAATCCTCAACACCATCAAATAAATAGTTAAAAAATGACTTATCTGGGCAAACTACTCACTCAGAGTTCCATTTTATTGGAGGAGCCATGTGACCAGAATCCCAGCGTTCCTGCTAGTGGTTATTTCTGAGGTAGTAAAGCTGATTTGTAATAGAACGAACGCCACCCAGATTCGCCTGCTCCTGTGCCAGGTGCTCCCCAGGGAAGAGTGAGGAAGCCTATCTGATGATCAGGACACAGCAGCAGATGCAGAGCAGAACAGGAAGGAGTGAGTGTTATCCCTTTCGGCTCATGTCCCATTCTCTTGTAGCTCCCCCTTTGGGCAAAGTTTTGAATTTTTGCCAAGCAGAAACCTCCAGCCCCTACTTGCATTCAGATATACAGGAGATCCTGCCAGACTCGACTCATCTTCTTCCTCATGAGGTCCTATGGCTTGCAGAAAATCAAACTTGTGTTGGGGACAAAGCTTCTGTGGCTGCAGGAACACAGGTCCTGCTGTCATGAACCACTGACAACGTGGTTAATGCATCAGAGCACTCAGGATTCGTTAGGGAGAAGTGAGAAAATACCTAGTTCTTCACAGGACTGGCGAGGGCTTTACTCACAACGTGTTGCTGTCTCTTGTAGGCTGGCAAGGGACAGGACCTAGGCCACCAAGAGATGATCTCACTGCTGGTGTTAAGCTTGGGCAATCTGTTTGTCCTGGATGCAGTGCAAAATCCCCACTACACCATGGCAAGGCAGAGCAAACAGGGTTGGTAGGCGAGGAAATGATGATAGATGGTAAAAGCCATATGCTTCGTTATTCCTGTCTAGAATGATCTAGAGCATTAGGGTAGACTAGCTATAATTCTTACATTATCTGGACCATGACAGGCACACCATAAATAAAGAGAAAGAATGAAGAGAACTCTCTATTTGGAGGTAGGGGACTATGATGAAAAAAATATGGCAGCTTGTGTTTCGGGGTCTTTCTCCTTAACTACGGTAATAATTTCTTCAGTGACACTATCAGTAACAACCTCCTCCTCCTCGTCGTCCTCCTCCTCCTCTCTTCCTCACCCTCCCTTTCTCCATCCCTCCTCCTCTTCCTCCTCTTTTTCTGCCTCTTCTCTATTACGACGACGACGACGACGACGATGATGATGATGATGATGATGATGATGATGATGATGATGATGATGATGAAAGTACTAGGGACTGTGAGAATTGTTTTCCAAAGTCTAGCTTATTTTGTGTAACACAATAATCTCCAGTTTTATTTAATTTTCTGGTGAATAACATGAATTTGTTCTTATTAATAGAATAATATTTCACTGCTATAGATACAATGTATTCTTTATCCATTCCTCAGTTGATGGGTTTTTACTTTGGTTCCATTTTTCAACTATTTTAAGTACAGTTCCAGTAACAATGTATATGCACACAAAATGGTAGGCCAACTTTGATCCCTTTGGGTATCCATTCCAGGAATGGTATAGATGGATTGTAGATTGTATAGTGACTTTAGTTTTCATTTTCATGTTTTTGTGGGTTAAGGGGCTTGAACTTGGCCTGGGTGCTGTACCTGAGCTCTTCAGCTTAAGGCTACCTCCCTACCCTGGAGCCAAGCCCTACCTCCCATATGTAGAAATCCAGGTTTCCCTGCATCACTTGTGGAAGAGGCTGTCTTTGGCACCATTGTCAGGAATCAGATGACTGTAGCTGGGTGGGATCATCTATGGATCCTCTAGTCTATCACATGGATCTGTATGTTTGTTTTTGTGATGGTACCATGCTGTTTTTGTCAATATAGCTTTATAGTATAGTCTGGTACTGAATATTTTTAATACCGCCAGCATTTTTATATTTATTTTCTTGCTTTGGCAATTCATCATTTTTTTTGTTTCCATATAATTTTAGGATTTTTTTTACTATTTCTGTAAAATGTGTCAGTGTAATTTTAATGGAATTTCCTTGACCCCATTGATAATAATACATAGGGCACCTTCACAGTATTAATTCTGATGATGTGGCAGGTCTTTCCATATTTTAGTCCTCAGTTTTATTCTCCTGTGTTTTTACAGTTTTTGATGTAGCAGTCTTTTATTTCCTTAATTGGGCTTGTCCCAAGTTTTTTTCTTTTGAGATTGTTATTTTCTTAATTTCTTTCTTCAAATTTATTATTTAACATTATTCTTAATGATAACCATTTTGTAGGTGCTGCCAGCACTTTCAGTCCTGTCTTGGATAATTAGTAAGACCCATTTTACCAGGTTTACCAAAAATTCCTGAAGAGAATCGCTGACTTAGAAAAACCACATCTGACTGAATTGAACATTTCAAGAATGAGTAAGGATGGTATCCCCTTTCACAAGCATGTGGACCACGGTGGAATTCAGTCAACCTAATTATAACTCGTTATTACCCTATTATGGGAACACCCTGTAACCGGATACAAGAAAATCCTCCGTAAAGGCTCAGGCCTCAGGCAAGGTTTACTACTGGTCTCAGAAAAGTAATTAAATATGATCGGAATTATGTTTAAAAAACAGTTAAAAAAAAGATAGACCAGAAATATTTCACAGCATTCATGCAGTTATCTTTGAACTCAGTGGGTAACTTTTTCAAAGCTTTCCCTTTCCTCTTTTGCCTTCCCTCCCTCTCTGTCTTCCCCTATCCTACTCTATGCATCCCTTCCCCTTCTATTTCCTCCCTCCTCTCCTCTCCCACTCTCCCATACCCTTCCCTCCTTTCTCTCTCTTTCTTCTTTCTTTCTTTCTCTCCCTCTCTTCCTTCCTTTCTTCCCTGTTTTAGACATGGTCTTACTGTGAAGCATAGACTGGCCTTGAAGTCACTTTGCAGCACTATTTTGTGTGAGTTCAAGACTCCTACACACCTATGAAATGCAGGCACTCAAACTTAGTGGGAAAAAAAGACGTTTGTTCTAAACTGTAAGAGGAAATTTCTATAAAAGGCAGCAGCTACAGATTAATGAATTATATATATCATTACATCATTCATATGAAAATTCTTGCTGTATTTTCTTAAATTTTTGTAATATAAGGACATTGTATGCATGTGCATAAGTGAAATTGTATTGTTCATACAGCCATCTGCTCTGTTTTAATTTTCATTTACCAGATACCAAATCTAGTATATACCAAATGTATATGCATATCCAACTTCTAACTAGATTTTCCTGTATTAACACACTAAAACTTGAAAATTCATCTTGTATTGAATATTTGGATGGAACCCATTATATAACTGTTATAGCCTCAAATTTATACCTTGGTTTTAATCACTCATTTAATTAGTTCCTCAGGATAAATTTCAACAGAGGAGTTTGTGCATAGATGGTATATACTTTTAGTCTCTCCATGTATATTGAATAAATATCTACTAGTAGTATCTTAGAATGTCTGATTATTTGGAGGCACACCAAGATGCTCTTTATTATCTTTGTCAGTAAGATATGCCCAGTTAATTTATAGGCTTTGTTTTCTTCTTCCTTTAATAATGCCCTCATATGCGTTTGCCATTTGTGTTTCTTCTGTGAATTGTGTACATTTTTATTGAATTGCATTTGTTTTGATAGCATATATTAATTGTGGAAAATATATTAATTCTGTTCTGTGCGTATATTACCATATAAACATATGGTGTTTTTGGTCAGATTCACTTCCTCTATCACTCTTTCTTATCCATTGCTCCCTTTTAAAAATAATTTAAACAGATTTCATTATTTAATTTTGATACATGTTCATAAAGCACTCGTGGTATTGATTTCTTAATGATTTTTAAGATAATATATCTTTTTATATCTGTGATATGTTGCAAAAACCCTCACCTGGTGAATTAAATTGAAATGTCCATTTACATGTATTTCCTATATTCTGTTTAAGGATAAGATAAAATGTATCTCTTGAGTAGTTCTAGAGTTCTGCTTAAGAAAACACAGAAACATCAGTGACAAACACAGGCAAACAAACACAAAAACAAAATCCAGTACTAGGTTTGAAAAAGAAATGCCATGAATCCTGTTTTAGTGAAAACTGATGTGATCCACAGTGAAATGTTTTCCCTGATCAACTATTTATTTTATTTATTGATTTTTTTGGAGCTTATACTCAGAGCTTTGTGCAAGCTAAACATTTGCTCTACTACAGAGCCTCTTCCTATCTCCAACTGATCCCTAAAATTTCTTCATAAAGCAAAACTAAAGGTTGACTCCACTGTGTATCTTTCTCAGTTCCTCTCTGCCCAGTCAGGTTTCTTCATCCCTTAGATCTGGGCTCCAGCTCTGCTTCCTCAAGGAAGCTCTCCCTGACCTCCCTCTCCGGGTCACACCTCTTATTTTATGTGCACAGACAGCGCTGCTGGCCACTGTGACTTTACATTGCTGTATCTGCTTGTTTGGTGCAATTTCTTAAACTCACAAAAACTGACACTGTTGGGGAGCAGAAACTGTCTGGCTCTGCTCCTCTTCATCTTGCTAAGCTCAGCTTGTCACGTAGGAGATGAACAATGAGGATTAGTGAGCAAGCTTTGTGTATGCAAAGGCGTTATAAAATATAGCTACATCATATGTCCATATAATAGAATATACAACAAAGAGAATGGGAAACATCAGAGCTAAGCCATTCTATATGAACATGTGGTAACTTTCTTACGAAATGCTTCAGCTATTATTATATAGAAAAATCAAAACTTGAGAGACAAGGATTTATCAGCAAACTAAACTCTGGCAACTCTCATGATCAGAACAGAGTCACCCCGAGCCTGTTAAAGTGCAGGGGGATTCTTTTAAATTTCTCTGGGGTTTACAAGGGCTTTGATTAGATCCACAGAGACTTAAAGACAAAGGAACAGGTAGGGTACCTGTGCAGTCTAATAGGAGAGCCACCAGCCATCTGTAATTATGTAACAATCAGTGGGCAGAATAGTGTTTAACATCTACGAGATATGCTAGATCTCAAAGATGTAGGAAAAGAAGGAAAATATACCTCACTCTTGTATATTCTTAAATCATAAAACGTTGCCCTTCCTGTTTTAAATAACATGTATTCTTCATATAAACCCCATTTCTTTCTTTCTACATTTTTAGTGTTTAGGTAGAAAATTGATAATTACTTGTGTGATTCATATTTTTGTGGGATGTTGTTACTCTCTTCTAGAATTTACAACACACACACAAAAATCTCACCTAACAGCAGTTTTATACTGCACTTAACTATCTTAAAGAACTGAAAATGGAAATCTGTGAAAAAGATGTTCAGGTAATAAAAATTAAGTATGTAAATCTAGGTGTGAAAAATTTCTACCTCATCCACTTTTTTCTTTGCTGTACCTACAATTTAACTCAGTTAGCTTTTTGATAATGAACAAATTTACTTGCTTTGTATGGTCAAAGAAATCAGTTTTACATGTTGGGAAGGGTCAGCTCTTTGCTGGCTCTTCACTTCGTGTTAGTTGACTATTCCATGATGAAAATGGTAGTAGAATAAGCAATAAAAATAATAGAAAACATCAAATCTACATTTGGGGCCCAGGATAAGAACAAGAGCTCAACTGACTGAATAGTTTCAGATCGTCTTTGATGTCATGCAGAGTTGAATGATTGATCATAGGCCATATCCCAGCTAAGAACACATGGTAGAGGTGCCATAAAAGAGTTCTATCCAAGGTGATCAAAGTAGAACATTGGGGCCGGGAGTTTGGACCAGCGGTAGAGTGCCTGCCTAGCATTCACGAAGACCCAAGTTTGATTCCTTGGTACCACATATTAGAAAAAACCTGGAAGTGGTGCTGAGGCTCAAGTGGTAGAACTCTAGCCTTGAGAAAGTCCAAGGATAGTGCTCAGGCCCGAAGCTCAAGCCCAGGACTGGCAAAAAAGTCAAACATTGATTTTCGAGAATTTTATTTACTAAGAACAGCTTATCCATCCCCTCTCACCCCTAGGATAATGGATAGAGAGATATCACAGAAGGTAAAAAAGAGGTGGTGGTAGTGGTAAAGCTTGTTAATATTATTTGAAGTGTTGGGGATTGAAACCAGGGTTTCTTGCATGCTACATTGGCACTCTACACCTGAACTAAATTCCAACCCCAGCATTTTACTGTTAAAGGAGTTGAAAATTAAAAAAATAAATCATCACTTATTATACAACATAATAAGTTTCCAGGACAAACCTACAGTAAGTTGGGTGTTGGCACATATTATCTTCATATGGATACCAGTGGTTACAGCTCATCTCATACTTGTACATTATTCTGCCTTGTCTCTCATATCAAATATATCTTGGTGACAAGATCTTAGTGGAGTCTTTGGATTATTATACACTTTTGCCTAACTAAGTGAATGACTGTTGGGTCTGTTCACTGACTTCAAATCCATGTTATCAGTGAAACTTTCCCTGCTGTGTTTCCTTTCATTGTATCTCCAGGCTGACCATTTCCTGTCAGTGTCCTTAGAACGGAGAATATACTAAAAACTAGGGTTAGCCACTATGCCGATAATCCTACACTTCTGGCTTTGTAAGATAAAGCAGGGTTTTTTTTAATGTTTTGTTTCCAAATATTATTTTTTTAAATCCACATTAGAATTTTTGGTGATTGGTTTCTTGTTAAAAATCAGCAAGTTCCATTTTACACAATGTATGACATTGCCCAAAGATTTGCCAAAGAAAAGTGAATCGACTTCTTGGGCATTGTATATTTCATTCAAAAATTTGCATGCTCTGTCCAGCATGCAATTTTTGAGATTGCCCAGGAGAAAACAACTAACGTTTGAATGTCACTCCACAAACCTAGAAAATAATGTGTGGTCGTTAGCTTATGCAACGGAATTTTTAGTTCAAAATGTACTACTTAGGCTACTTATAAGTATAATGCAACATCATTCTTATACAGGCTTGTGTTGGCAAATGTGTATTATTTGACAATAAACATTGTGAGTTGCTTTATATAGCTTCCTCTTTTTATCTTGGTAGATAGAGTTGAGTAATTATTTTGGTCATGTTGGAGAGATTGAGCCTATCAGTAAATCAAAGAAACTAAGGCAAACACTAAGTCTGATGATGGGGAGATTTTAAATATTCCTGGGGACAGAGAATGAACAGGAAGCATAGTTATAAGGAATTGTGACACCCCTCTTCCAATTCCACAGTTATTCACATTATTACTAGATTGGCTAATGACCAAGGTGTGAAGGACTGGGATTCCAAGCTCTAGCTAATTAGCAGTATACAACCTGCTCTGAGTGGAATGACAGGAGATGGAAGCCTCTTGCAGGTGATGAGAAAGGTGGTAGCAGCAGCAGTTGTTGGCCCTTCTTCAAGTTTTCTGACTGTGTTATTGATTGCCATTATTCTTACTGTAGTGAGGGTCTTCTCTTTCAGCAATTCCAGCACATGTTTCCTGTGAGGAGAGCTACATCTTCATGAGCAGTCATCAACTGATAGCTGAAGAAAGTGTACAAGAAAGAGCAATCAAATCAGAAGGCAATGTGAGCCCACTTTTCTACAGTTGTGTGAAAAACAACAGCTTTAATCGACGGATCCAAAGTAAGTGTTTGGCAGTAGGCCAAATTCAAAACTGGTTTCTAACATGTGTATATTACACATAATTTTTGACAGGTGCAAGAAAGAGTTCTCTGAGGAGAGAATGCCTGGACATAGGTCCCTGGGCTAGTCAAATCAGGAAATAGAGTATCAAAAGAAAAGAGAAAATTGAAGAAAGAAGGTCTTAGATTTTGTCTAGGTTCAGAATAATTTTTTGAGTAAAAGTGAAACAGGAAATATTGACAATCAATTCCATATCTGGCCTCAAGTTTTTTGCTATTATTATTATTATTATTTTGACATTGGGTTTATTCACTGATAGTTTGTTAGTTGGTGTTTGACACTGAACCTGTCACTCAGTTTACTCACTGACGGAATGAATGTCACTTGCATTGGTTTTGGTTTCTTAATGGAATTTTTGATTCTCTTTCAAATATGCACTCTAGTGTGATTTTTTTTTCTTTCCTGAGTCCCTGCCTCTTTGTTCCACACATACATGCCAGGGACAGATGGCAGAGAAAGATACCACCTGTCTGACCATAGGCCATCCCTGGCTCGTTTCCCAAATACCATGCTGAGGAGCAGTGACTGCCACTGATGACAGGAAGACTGGGGATTCTGTAATCATAGGTGTTCTATTTAGATTTGCTGCCACTTTTCTACACATCCCTGTATCTTAAAATGTAATGAATATGTCTCTATCAACTCATGGTGGACACACACATCTTATAGACTTCCAATAAGGCATGGCAGAAGAAAATTCAATATTTGATAAATAACATTATTGCATCATAATTTACTTTATTGTTGTTTTAGAGGTGATATAGCAGGGTTAGCTTTACATACAGAGTCATTAAGTATATTTCCTTTTTCACAGTGTCATCTGTTCCCTCATTCTGTTCCTTACCCTCCCTCCACCTATGCGTTGCACAGTTCACTTTTATCGTCAATGACTTGTGCAGCCAGTGGACTCTGCTACTGTGCTTTCTGTTTTTCCTTTGATTCTGTGCCCTCCCTCTGCCCTCCTGCAGATGTGCATGTAAATACACTATATATTAGGTAAGGAGTACAGTCATCAAAAAGGAAAAAGAGAAAATACAAATTAAGACAAAGGTTCTGTTTCCATATCTTTGAACTTTATTTCTGCATGTATATTATTTTATATACATATAAAGAGGAGCTTTGTGAGGATCTCCTAAGACCACTCTCTTTTAGTCTCACTGGGCATTTGGAATTCTGTGTAATTTGTCATATCCCAGTATTACATGACCATTTTTCTCTGTCTTTGTCTCTGTCTCTGTCTCTGTCTCTCTCTGTCTCTGTCTCTCTGTCTCTGTCTCTCTCTCTCTCCCTCTCTCACACACATACACACACACACACACACACACACACCCATCCTCACATCACATTACCTAACATGGCTTCTGAAATGGTAGATCGTTTCCTGAATATTTGTTTAATGAATAAGGAAATGATGTTTTAACTGTGACTTGCTCTTTTAGCTGAGGCTGAGATTTAGTGAAGAGAAGGAAGAGTGGTTCTTGACACATCCGTACCCTTCATTGGCCTATGGTTAAACAGAAGGATAGAGTCGAGGAAGTTTGGATGGAATCTAGTTACATTTCTAGATCATCATAGCCAGGATCGTAATCTATTGGAGATAAAAGTATCATGGGTTTTTTTGGCCCAGGCTATCTTTGAGTCAGCACATTCCTATCTCAGATGCCTGAGTAGCTAGTATTTTTTTAATTTTTTTATTGTAATTAGTAAACGGGTTACATGATATTTGCCAGATAGAAGGTGCATTAATTCACATACATTGATACCCTTTCACATGTCTTGGTACCCATTTCCCCCCTCCCCACACCCCCCACCCGTCTTGGTTTTCCCCCCTTCCCTATCAATGAGTAGCTAGTATTATAGGCATGAGCCATCAAGACATGGCAATTTTGCACTTTTAATGAAGAGAGGAAAATAAACCCCAAACCTCTTTTGTATGTCAATTATTGTCCATGACTTTATAAGACTTTTGATTCATATACAGAGCACTTAAGTTTCATTTACAAATTGTCAGTTCTGATCTTTCATGTTGTCATACTCACTAAATTAGGGAATTCAGCTGGCATATATTAGTTTTTTTAAAAGAAACATTATTTTAACTGGCATGTGAAGTGTACACTGGCATTTGTTAAATATGTGAGCAAGTAACTGATTAGTGTGTGTGTTTTTTTTAATTATTACCATCCTTTAAACAACATTTCTTCTCTGAGAGCAAGTTTATTGTTTTCAAGTCACACTGTATCCATCTCTGCTCTGATTCATGTCATGTCCTGAATTGTAAAACCTCATGCTGGGAAATCCCAATTTCCTATGTCATAAGGTTGATGTGTCTACTCATAATCTTCTTAACCTTGGTTTGTTATAGCTTTTTCCCAGTGCTCTGACTCATGATCATCTCATTATAAGTCAGAGAAAAATATACACCGAGCACAGTTTTTAAATGTATAATTCTTCTTTGGGGATATTTTTATGTTCAGCTTTACCCTTGTCTATCAAGTTTAAACAGTTTAAGCAGTTGAATAGCTGCTTAAAATTTAAAAAATAACAAGTTGGAGATTAAAAAATGAAAAAAACAAAAGAACCTTAGTACATGGTTGTCTAACAGTGATGTATAGTAAGGAGCCTATTTAGGGAATGGAAGTGAAATTAAATATTGATGTATTTAAAGGAAAAATGAATTAATTTAATCTGTGTTCACTGTTTAGGTATCCTACTATCACAGTTACTATTTTTATTACTAATAAGGCACTAGTTTAAATGGATATATCTTTCAAAGTTTCACTCTGTTTCTTCATTGTAGGCCTTCAGCTAAGGTAGGGTGGGAATTTTTCTTCTCATGTGTTCAAGCAATTATCAGTAATGGATAGATTTGGAAAGTTCTGAATAGGATCCAGTTATGAGAATTCCTGATTCTAATACTTTCCTGACTAAGATTCAGAAGATCCTCCTTTGAAATTCTTGGATTTCTTTTTTTTCAAAGATGGAGGCTTTTTGTCCTGTCCTAGAAATCTAACTTCTTTGAGATGATTTTTTTTTATCACACCCCTTAAGATTTCCCAGTTCTAACATAGAGGTAGGTAATAATTCATCCTGGAACGAAAACTTTTGAACTAGATAGGTAAAAGTTGACCTTTGTCACTTCCCTTTCCTTTTCATGCTAAGCCTCGCATGAGCAAAGGGGTCCAAAAAATCTCATATCAGGTTATTAAATAGAACAATTGTAACTTAAATAACATAATCTCCAGTAATATATTCCATTAATATATTTTGTTATATGATTTATGAGCATAGTATCTTTGAAAATCTAGGAGAAAGTATTGTTAATGTTGGGATTTGAGCACAGCAACCTTTTAAAGAGTCTTAAAGAAATATTGGGACAGGTGAGATTTATAATGTCAGTTGTAAAATGACTAATTTCTGAGTACTTAAAGTACAATGTGATAACTAAACAATACAGTGTTATACATTTAAAACAAACTTTCTTCCATTTCCCAAATGTTTCCTTTCTTGGCAATTTGTTCCTCAGCTAATTAAATAAGTGGCTTGTCAAACAGTGCTACTAGATTTTGTATCTTGGTTTTTATATCCCCCAATTTTGCTGGATGCATTTATTCTCTATAATATGATATTTTTAGGTGGAACTATCTGTGAATCTGATCATGGTACTAGTAAACAGCAACAATGTTATTTCTTTTCAATTTAAATTTTCTTCCTCTCTCTCAGTTCCTGCCTCTCTTTCTCTCTCTTCTACCCTCTCTCCTCTCACTCTTTTTTTTTTGCCAGTCCTGGGCTTGAACTCAGGGCCTGAGCATTGTCCTTGGACTTTCTCAAGGATAGAGCTCTACCACTTGAACCTCAGCACCACTTCTGGCTTTTTTCTATGTATGTGGTACCGAGGGATTGAACGCTGGTCTTTGTGCATGTTAGGCAAGCACTCTATCACTGGGCCAAACTCCCAGCCTCCTCTCCCTTTATCTGTCTCTCTTTTTTCTTTTCTTCCTTCTCTCCCTTTTTTCCTCCCTCCCTCCCTTCTTTTATCTTGCCTATTATTCCTGTTAAAATTTCTAATGCTATGTAGACTAAAGAAAACAATGAGTATGAGCATTCTGTCCTGTTTTAGATTTTAGTGAAAAAGTATGTATGCAGTATAGTGTAGCTGTTTGCTTATTCTTTATGGTTCATATTTTGTTAAATTCTTCAAAACCTGGTTTCTACAATGTTTTTTTAAACTGTGTTGAATTTTATCAAATGCCATTTTTTTTCTTTTTTGAGATCCTGTGGCTTTTTGCCATTTGTTCTTTTGAAATGTTCTATTACATTTGTTGATAACAAAATATTGAACCATCCTTGTATTGTTTGGATGAATCCTAGTCTGTCAAGGATAATAATCTTACTATACCACTAGATTGGTTTTCTAGGAGTCTTCATCTATCTTCATGAAGTACATCGACTTGTAGTTTACTTTAGGGTGTGTTTTGATATTAGGACATAGTTTGTTTTGAAGAATTCTTAACCTTAAAATGTGTGGAATAAAGTGAGGTGCACTGGCATGAATGCTTCTTAAAATGTTTGGTAGAATTCATCTGCAAAGCATCTGTTCTAAGTTTTTCTTTGATGAGAGATGTAATTATTGATTGGGTATTATTGATTGGATATTATTGATCTATTCATATTTTTATTTCTCTATTTTAGTCTTGAAAAGATTGTGTGTCTAAGAATTTTCCCTTGTCTCATAGGTTATCATATATACTGGCATATAGTTATTCACAGCAATCCCTAATAATCCTTAGCATTTTTTTATGTGGAATTGGTGTGGTGCCTCCCTTTTTGGTTCTGCTTTTGTTTATTTTGAGTTTTTTTGTCTAAGTAATTTTGTATATTTTTTTCTTAAAGACCAAGTTCTGTTTTATTGGTATTGTATTAATTTTAAAGTCCTTTCTGGATGGTATTCAAATTTCTCTTATTAGAGAAATTCCACTGAGATGGTGCTATGATCTACAGAAATGCGAATTGTGGGTATATTTATTCTATATAATTTGCAAATGTTTGAGTTAGAACTTATTCTGTCTTGCTTATTCCACTTCCTTTCAAGATTTAGATAATTAGTTCCTGTTTTATTAATCAGGGTGGCCCTTTCTGCTACCTAGTCAAAATCAGAGGCTTAATGCATATGTAGATTGTGTTGTGTGTATATGTCAGGCCAGATGGAATTATCTTTTAGAGATAATTATCTTTTAGAGATAGTGATAGTTTGGGCTTCTGGGTTGGAAGTCTTGTGTCAGTGGGAATTTCTTTTCCTACAAGTATCCTCAGTTCCAATTAAATGAATGAAACAATCAGGAAACACTAACTTTTATGTAACAGGACCCAAAAGGTCAGGCACAGTTCCAGGATGGTTGACTCAGTGATCCCCAAGGTCATCCATGACCCGTGTTCTTTCCACCCTCTGTGAAAGATGCTCCTGCTTTGAGCTTCCTGCTGAGTGCTGGGAAACAGTCTGCAGCTGTACCAGGTATCATTCTGGACAAGGAAGGATCATGAAGATAGGAGGGGGATGATTTTTTATGTGGCCCTCTCCTTAGAGGGAGGGCGCATTTCATAGAAGTCAGACATCCTTCTTGTCTCATTGGCATGATGGAGTGAATTGCTCAGTCCTGAATCAGTCATTGGCCAGGAGATTGGGGTCAGCCTTAGAACAGTTAGTCCTACTCGTGGAGCAGAGGGTGGAGTTGGACTTCGCTGGAGCACGTGGATGACTGTGGGAAAGTTCTGTCTGGAAACTAAAAGGGAGGAATTGATTTTAGATGGGCAAGCAGAATTCAAGTCCATTGCTAAAGCGCTTCATTTTTTTTTCTTTAGATTTTAGACTGTTACAGGGAACCTAAAAAATGAAAACTTTTCACATGTACTCTTACTAAGGATTTTAAATGGGTAGTACCAAAACTATTAACTCATTCAGGAGAATTGACCTGAAAAGGTTAATTGGTCACCCAAACAATTCCACAATAAATCAAATCATAGCCAGATCAGTACTGGGCACGTTTCATTTTCCAAACAAGTACTTGCATGTAACCGAAGCTAAAAACAGCTAGTCATTTCAAAAGGTGTGGTGACCTTTGTTTCAGATCATTAACATTCCTGATAGAATTCACTAGAAACTAGCTTAGAAATGTGGTCTGTAACCTCTTGCAAGACAACGTACTAACGAAAAGAGCAGAAAATTCAGAACAGTACATACCACTCCTTCAAATTGGTGTAATGTAGAACCTTTAAAATTATAAAGAGCACTCAATATATAATGAAAATGTGTAATGAAAAATAAATTATAAAGTGAATATATAATGAAGCATGAAATGTAAAATAAGACAAAAAGAATTGGTATTAAGATTTCATCTTTAGAAAGATGCAGGAAATGGCAGCTTTCTTTCTCTATGCAGTTTAAGTTTTCTGCATTTTCAAAAGGTATCATTGTGTCCTCTGCTTTCCTATCAAGGAACTCTGCCTTTGTAATCTCATCTCTTATGTAAGTAATTAATTGTGTTTGGTATGTTGTACAAGGTTAATGAAATGGTATGGTATGAACAGAAGCTGAAGAAATATCAATGCTACCCACTCCCTCCTGCTGGGTACAGCAGGCCACAAAGGCTATTTGCCATTCTGGATGTTTGAATTAAGGATGCATATAGGAATTAGGGATATTACTGAGTTCACACACACACACACACACACACACACACAGATCATAAGTGAAATAGACACCATGGGTATTAATAGGGAGTAATATTGTAACTTTTGGGGCTTTTTGTAATCTCAGCATAAAATGTTCTAACATACAAGTTTACATGTGGTGTGTTTTAATTCATATGATAATAATAATAAGTAATATAAGAACCACAGTGGGAAACATAAGCTTTTTTAAAATGCACATAATACATACTTTCAGGAGATGGACTGACATAATTGGACCATGGAGGTCAGGCAAAGTGAGAAGGGGTTTATTTTCAACTCCATTGCACACTATTGTAGCAGTGGAGTTTTCCTTTTTATTTCATATTAGTAATACTTTTGGCTCTACTCCCATGACCACTTCTGCTGCCTACACCTAACTGTAACTATCTAGCCAAAATACTTAGGTTATTGCTATAGTTAGCTCCTTGCATCCTCTGTCTTCTTACCTTCTCTGGCCCATGTAAGTTTCGACTCCTCAGTCATCAATAATGTCCTAAAGGGAAAATTAAATGCCTTCCTTCATCATCTTGGCTTGTTTTTAGCCATGGATTTAAGGTGTGTGTCCCTATTCTTACCTGAGGCTATTTCTCAATGAGTCCATGTGACAACACCATGTTTTATCTCTCCCCATGTTTTGGGAGTCACTCCTTTTTGTCTGTTTCCTTATTTTTCATTCCCTTACAAGTGCCTTAAGCTTATCTTTAACTTTCTGGTTTTCCTCACAGTGACCTATTCACTCACTTCAGAGATGTATAGATAGATTAACAGTATTTTTGCAAGTTGCCTCTTTCTAATTTACTGGGAAATTGTGGCATGGCTCTTAACACATAAATCCCTTAGAAGAAAAATAACATCACACGACTGGAGCTAAACCTGTCCTCATTCATTAGTGAAACTATTCTCATCTACTAATGGTCTTATGACAATATTTTTTATATCCAATCATATTTTCTGGAGCTTTTTCTGATATAGCATAAGACCACTACTTTTCACAAACAAACCACACTCAACAAGAAACATTACCGGCAAGATTCCACAAGTTATGTAACAGCTTGCATTCCCAAATATGAGTTCATGGACTGTAATGCTAATGTAGAGGAAGAGCCAAATTCTAAACTAACAATTTTATAGCACCCACCTCACATATGCTGAGATGTTTATTTTGTGTGGAGTCATAAAAGCTTTTTCAAAACTTTGTTAGTGTTTGCAGTTACACTTGTAGAATCTAATGAATGGTTTCATGCCATTTTTAAGCATTGCTAAAGTCAGAAAAATTCATATTCTTTTTGAAACCATATAATTATTTGTCTTCATATATACCACTGTCATGGAGAGATGATATGTGCTAGGTTTTTATAGACTCCTTAGAGGAAACAGGTTTAGAACTTACTTTTGGTGACTTATTCCAATGACTAAACCAAATGCCCAAATGTTTTCCTCTGGCTATGCTTTCACTGAAGTTGTCTGTAAATTTTTCTCAACTGGAAAATTCATGTTTTCAAGTGGTTCTCTACCAGTGTTCCTTAGTCAAACTCTAGACCTTTTTAATAGTCAAGGGAAACCCTAAATCATTGCTGGGATACTTTGATTTTCAATGCAGCTAAATGAATTCATTAATGAAAATAATTGCATTGCTATAAATTCAGTTTTTAGCTTGCAGTTAAAAATATTCTATAATATTTAGAATATTCTGTAATGTTTAGAATACTCAGTAATGTTTTGGAATATCCAATAATGTTTCCATTTGAATATAAGCCATTATAAAATATATTCATTTAGCTAGACATATAATACATATACATTTAGTTGGACATATAAAACATACACATTTAGTTAGCTTTAAAAGTGCTTCCTTATCAAACACAACTTCCATCAAATTTATACCATTAACTCTCAAAACAGAAAAAGATGGCCTGTGAATGTCAATTCTTTTTCAAATTGCTTTTGTGGCAGCTGTTCCTCTCAGGCAGGATTATCACAGTGTAACACAAATAAAGTCAGTCACCATTCACCATAAAACTCCTTGACCTACTCAAGTCCAATAGGGTCAGCGTTTTCTTTGGCCAGTTTGGGACTTTGGCTTTGGTACTGGGGGCTCTTGCCATGGAATACTGTCAGCACATGGGATATCCTTTGGAAAACAACAAAAACTTGCTCTTTTTTTCATACAAATGTAGGGAAAGTCATTTTTCAATTCATTAATGTCAATGAAGTTTATAAGGACATAGAAAAGTCTTGCTAATTAACTATTGTGTTGCAATCATAATCAAGAAGTACTAAGTACTTTTTGTGTCAGGGGAGCACAAAGAATTGCACAGGAGATGGTTTCTGCTGACAAATTTTTTGCCAGCCCTGGGTCTCAGGCTTCAAAAGTTTGGAACTCCGTGCCAAAAGCTTCTGATTAATTAGGAAAATTCAACAAGCATTTATGAACATAACTCCCCAAGTCATTTAGAGACAAGTTAGTATTTTCCTGTTATAGTCCCAGTAAACAGAAGGATATTGGTTGATTGTTGGAGAGGGAGCTGATTGTAACCTTTTGGCTCAGCATAATGGGCCTGTGTCTTAATTTCATTTAATGGTTTGGAATTCCAAAGCCATGGAGTTGGTTGGGGAAACAAAGGAAGTAAACACAGGAGAAATGCAAGGAAAGACATGCATTGAAACCCAACTGGCTTTGTTTTCTCAGCATTAATTTGTAGGATGGACTGAATCCATAACTACCTCTCTTAACAAGCAGACACCCAAGAATTAAACTTAACATGGTGCTGTCTTTCCAGGAGCGGGTGGCACGTGTGCCTGCTCAGCTCAATGGATGAAGAGAACGGTGTTAAGTGACTTTAGGCTGCACAGGAGTAAAATTACTAAATTCCTTCAGACGGATGTTTTCAGTTACAATTTTAACTGCACATAATGGCTTGCCCACAGGAAAGCTCTTGGATCTATAACCCGGGTCCACTGTTCCCTCACAGGAAAGGAGCTGTTTATTACTGCAGCCCGAGCCACCTGCTCAGCTATCAAGTGTACATTGGTTCCCTTGGGAACAATGGGGTGGGGTCGTTACTAGAAACAGGGCAAGGATCCAGCTGTGTTCCACTTCTAAATTCTGGCTGACTCCTCCAATGACCCCTGTCTAGTCTCTTCAATTAAAGTTAACCATTGCTTATTTAAAACCAAAACCCAGATACATATTCCTTGGGAAATATCCTCACTTCACAGGGATTTCTTTGGCATAGAATATGTTCAAAATTATGCTTGTCATCAACAAATATTTATTGAGCATCTTCCACTCACATGCAATGAGTGAGTCCAAGGCATATACATATCTGGATTTACATGGTGTGTTTTTAGAAGCTGAGGTGGTTATAAAGGAATTATTTTATACAGTATTGTGTAAAGCATGAAAGTGTGTGTGTGTGTGTGTGTGTGTGTGTGTGTGTGTGTGTGTGTGCATATGTATGTACTGGGGCTGAACTTTTGGCCTAGGAGATATCCCTTAGCTATTTCACTCAAGGCTAGCTTGCTACCACTTGAGCCAAAGCTTTACTTCCAGGTTTTTGCTGGTTAGTTGGAGATGGAAGTCTCACAGAATTTCCTGTTCAGGCTGTCTTTTGAATCTTGATCCTCATTTCTCAGGACTATAAATGTGAGCCACCAGTGCCTGGCTACAGGAGAATTTGGGGGGAAAACGAATTCATGTAAATTTTCCTAAGGATAGAATTATCCCTGTAGCGACTGATGAATGGATCTTTGCTGTGTTAGAAATGATTAATTTTAAAGATAAACACTGACAAAACAAAGCACAGATCTTTCCCACCCCTTTAAGAACTTCAGCATTAACTCACAAAACAAATTGTCTTTAATTGTTATTAGAACAGAGTTACAAAGAAACAAACCAGATCTCTGGCCTTGAAACCTTGCATTTGCACAATTAGAATGATGTGGGTGGATAAGGACAAGGTATTCACAGAGTTCTCTAAGGTGTGTGACAGCTCTTGGCATAGTGAGACTCTATAAATGGCTTATATGGCAAAATAGCTTTAGCACCAGAACCTGCTTTGCAGCTATGATTTTACAGTTGGCAGAGAGAGAAAATAAGGGGGGAGGGGGAGTGAGTGAGAGAGATGTTCTAGAGATTAGAGATGTTGAAAGGATGGATGCCCAGAAATGGAAGGTGAGAGAAGAGAACTGACTTGCATGTTATTCAATAATGAAGTGATCACTGGGATCTCAAATGTTTTAGAGATAAAACAAATCTAACAAATCTGGCTCTTTGCAATCCAGTTTAGTCTTCTTGTAAGAATGTCAGTGGGACAGCAGGGTAGAAGAAAGAAAAACACAGACAGTAATAGACACAATGAAACCAACTTACTATCTCATAAACTCAAGAAAAACTCCCCTCAAGAAAATTGTTGCCATCAGCTAAGTCTTCACTTATTCATGCTCCACTTCACTTGTCAAGTTTTGCAGAATAATATTCAGCATGTTCTTCTGGGCTTACTTGCTGCTGCGGGTCACTTTCTCCAGTCTTCAATGGGAGTAATAAACTAGTTTAAGAAGAGAACATCAAAGTAGAAGAATAAAACAGCACATCCTACTGTTGGAGTCTTTGATGTTTAGCATTTAGTTTTCCTCTGAGTAAGTTCCCCATTCTAAAAATGAGTCCACCAGAAAGATTTCTTTTCCCAATTAACTTCCCACTGACAGCTTCAAGGAATGGAACCAGGAGATGAGCATGAAGACATGGATCAGGAATGGACACTGGTTTTTCTAATCATAGTAGCGACAGGCACACTGAGAGGAGGTTACCTGGGAGGACTCTTAGCTCTGCCCTAGGGATTCAAATGTTTCTTTTCCCTATTTTACGCATCTGTTCACATTTTCTCCCAGTGTTGTTGCATGACATTCTCCCTCTCCCTCTCCCTCCCTTGCTTCCTCCCCCTCCCCCCTCTCTCTCTTCCTGTCTCCCTCTCCCTCTCCCTCTCTCCCTCTCTCCCTCTCTTCCTCTCTCCCTCTCTCTGTAGGAAAGTGGAGGGGTGGAGAGAGGGAAAGGTGGGAGAAGAATACGTTTTCCTCTTATAAAAACACCAAACCTAGAAGGTCCGTGGAAGATGGCAGCAGTTCAGTGTGAGTCTTTCTGAGCTCTCACCAAGATACCAGCTCTAGCATCATAGGGGAAAGTTCATACCCAAAGATCAATGCTAAGCAAGCTTTAGCACCACAGAGATCTCAGTCAGAGAGGAGAAAGGCAGAAAACCAGAGCAAGAAGACAGCATGGAGCAGCATCAACCACTCGGACGCCACAGAGACAAAGCCTCCCTCCTGAACCTGAGCAGACAGCAGTGCAGACCTGCGGGATCCACTGGGAAGGAATCCCTCTCCCACCAGCCTAGAGCAGCGCCATCTTGACTGCTGGCAGAGACCCAGCCAAACCAACTGGAGCCTGTGAAGTGGTGCCGGCAGCGCCATCATTCTAAAGGGCAAAGCATTTCCCAGAGGCAGCTTAGCCGGATGTGCGCCCCCAATGCTAGCAGAAGTTCCTCCCCCTGGGCGGGCAGTAGTCCTGGGAAACAAAGCCACTCCAGGCTCCACCGTTTTTTTTTTTTCTTTCCAATCAAGCAAACTAGTCAGAAAAATTGCAAATGCAAACTGTAGGAGAAAAATACTTTTTAAAGTGTTTGGATCCTGAATTTAGTGGAGACACAAGTTTCCCACCCTGTGTCCCCCCCAAAAAAAACCAACCCCCTTTTTATTCTATCTTTTATCATTTGCATTTTTATGTGTTTTTTTTTGCTATTTTTACCTCCACTCTTTTTTAATGTTATGTTTTTTCTTTCCTTTTTTTTTCTTTTTTTTTGCTTTTGCTTTCCTTCTGTCATTATGGTCCTTCCTAGAAACATAGTGACAGCACTGTGTACAGACTGGATGCAAATTATATTTTTATTGATACAGTCACCTGCTTTTTAATCTGTTGGTTCTTAACCCTAGGATTCCTTGTTTAAGAACTCACACTTATGTGGGTTCTCCCCCCACCTTTTTATTTTTTATTAATTTTTAAATTTTTTATTTTTACTTTTAAAAAATTTTTATCATTAATCTCTCTTGTATGTACCTTCCTCTTCTCTTTATATATTCTTCTTATTACTCCTCTCATTTTTATAAGTTTTTTCTTATGTTTTATAAATTTTGTACTCACTTTTTTAACTTTCTATCACCTTAGGTCAGTTATCCTTACACTATCCCTTTCCTTCATTACTATACTAATCTTACACTCCTACATTACTCTTTTTTCACCTCCCCTCTTGTATTTCATACTGTTTTTCTATCTCTGGTCCTCTGTTCATCCTTCAACTTTTATAATGCATGGATCTACAATGATGGTTGTTGAGCAATACTGCATATCTATGTGTTCAATTATACTGTAGGTCCAGAGTGACTTAAATATCATAGATTGGATTGTTGGGGTTTTTTTGGGGTCATAAAATGGTGATTGGTGGTGGTGTTAGATTTTTCTGTAGGTGCACAAAAACAGAGAGAGAGAGAGAGAGAGAGAGAGAGAGAGAGAGAGAGAGAGAGAGAGAGAGAGAGAGAGAGAGAGAGAGAGAGAAAGTGATAATACCAGACTAAAATTGTGAACTTTTATTGTCTGGCCATCTGAATAGCTCTAGATTAGTTATATCTGAAAAATTGTAATCTTGTGCAGAACAAGAAACTCAAGAAAAAATGGCAAATCAACGAATAGCATCTCCCACCCAATATAAACAGGCATTGGAGCAGTCAATGGCAAAACTAGCAGAGAGTCCTCTAAATGCTACACAAATGCAATTGGCAAACATGAATAATGACAAGTTTGAAACCATCATAACCCAAGAGATGATAAGGACACCTGCTTAGCTATGTTCATCTCTGCACTATTCACAATAGCCAGGTGATGGAAACAATCCAGATGCCCTACTGCAGATGAATGGATACAGAAAGTGTGGTATACATATACAATGGAATTCTACATAGCCAACAGACAAGATAAAATAATGGCATTTTCAGGGAATTGGATGAATCTAGAGTGAATCATGTTGAGTGAGATGAGTTAAGACCAAAGGAATAAAAGGTGCATGGTATTCTTAATATGTGGCTATTAGATCCAAACAGTACAAGAGTGAGAACTCAATATTCACATACCCAATGCTATGGACATGGTACTAGAAATATAAACACAACTACATAGACATAAAAATCTATGACTCTATAGACATCATATTTTATTACATAGATTAATATGTATCTATGACATACAAACCCTCAGTCTAATTTTAATATGTTCTAAAATCTAAGTGCCAGTGATTGTATATAGAGATTCCCTTCTTGAATACTTTTTTGTTAAATACGTCATTTGAAATATGATGAAAAATCAATGTTAATAAATTCTTTAATAAAAAATAAAAGTTAAATAAAAATTTAAGAAAGAAAAGTTTGAAACCATACAGAAAAAGATGCATGGATAAGAGGAAGCCATATCTAAATGAGAGGAAAACATAAATAAGGAGATACGTGAACCTGAGAAAGACATAAAGGAGGCCATAAAAAAGGATTTTATATGAATGTTAGGAAGCTAGATAAAGAAAAATGGACAAATTCATAGAATCCACAAACAAAAAGCTGACCGAACTCCAACAAATGTCCAATGAGAGTAAAGCTGCTGAGCTTAAGGACTTCAAAGAGACCACTCAAATTGAAATCAAACAGTTAAAGAAGTCTATCCATGCATGATCTAAAACAAGAGATGCAAGGCATCAAAAATGACCAGTTGGAAGGAAGGGAGATGAAGAACAAAGTAGGAAGTATTGATAGCAGGTTAGAGAGTGCAGAGGAGAGAATCTCTGGGGTCAAAGCTAATCTAGTTGTTATAGAGAAAGAACAGAAAGTGAGTCAAACCAAGTCTAGGAAATTTGAGAGAATGCTTCAGGAGGTCCAAGATACAATTAGGAAGCCTAATTTAAGGCTAATTGATATTAAGGAGGGCCTGGAGAAAGAGGTCAATGGTATTGGAAATATACTTCAGGGAATCATCTCAGAGAACGTCCCAAATATCCAGAAGGGCGGACCCATCCAGATACAAGAAGCTTTTAGAACCCAAACAGACCTGACCAGAAAAGAACATCCCACTACCACATTATAATCCGTACAGGATCAATAGAGACCAAAGAAAGGATCCTAAAAGCAGCCAGAGAGAAGAGAATAATCGCCTACAATGGAAAAACCAATCAGAGTGACCACAGATTTCTCAGCAGAGACCATGTAAGCAAGAAGAGATTGGAAGGATATATGTCATGCCCTAAAGATAAATAACTACCAACCAAGAATACTGCACACAGCTAAGCTCTCATTCATAACTGAGGGAAAAATGAAAAAAACTTCCATTCCAAGGAAAAGTTGCAACATTACATAGCAACCAAACCAGCATTACAGAAAATTGTCAAAGATGTTCTACATATTGAAAACCATCACAAACATGATACTGATAAAGAAATGGCACCTAAAAATCATATCAGCTAAGTACTACAAGAACTGTCAAGCCACAGGACCTAACAAAATCTTTTTAAAAATGGCAGGAACTAGTAAATATTTTTCAATCCTAACCCTCAATATCAATGGACTTAACTCTCCAACTAAATGGCATAGACTGTCTAGTTGGATCAAAAAGCAAGATCCATCATTCTGCTGTCTTCAAGAGACACATCATGCCCCAAAAAACAAACATTTTTTGAAAGTGAGAGGTTGGAATAAAATTTATCAAGCTAACGGCCCCCATAAACAAGCTGGAGTTGCCATCCTCATATCAGATAAAATTACTTCAAACTAAAATTAGTGAGAAAAGACAAAGGAGGTTATTAATACTAAAAAAGGGAGCTCTCTTCCAGGAGGACATAACCATCCTAAATATCTACACACCCAATCCTGGAGCTCCGAACTTCATCAAGCAAACTTTACTTCCACTGAAACCACACATAGACCGAAACACAGTGATTATTGGTGACTTTAACACACGCCTCTCACCTATGGATAGATCAACCAGGCAAAAATTCAACAGAAAACTCAGAATTGAACAACTGTATAGACCAACTAGATCTAATAGACATCTGCAGAATATTCCACCCAGCAACATCACAATATTTGTTTTTTTTCAGCAGCTCATAGAACATTTTCCAAAATTGACCACATTTTGGGGCATAAAACAAACCTGTGCAGATTCAAAAACACTGAAATTATTCCCTGCATTCACTCAGACCACAATGGCATTCAATTGGAACTGAACACCAATCTCCACCAAAGAAAACCCTGTAACTCATGGAGATTCAACAACACATTGTTGAGTCAACAATGGGTCATTGGGGAGATCAGAACAGAAATTCAAGAGTTTATGAAATTTAGCAAAAAGGAGCACACAAAATATTAGCTCCTTTGGAACACAATAAAGGCAGTACTCAGAGGAAAATTTATAGCTCTGTGTGCTTACATTAAAAAATTGGAAAAATTGCAAACCAAAAATTTAATGTTGCACCTTAAGCTCTTGGAAAAAGAGCAACAAACCAACCCCAATCCCAGTAGAAGGAAGCAAATTATTAAAATCAAACCTGTATGCCAACAAATTTGAGAATCTAGAAGACATGAATGAATTTCTAGCCAATATTAACCACACTGAACCAAGAAGACCTAATGCAACTGAACAGACCTATTTTAAGCACTGAAATAGAAATGGCAATAAGAGACCTTCCATCCAAGAAAAGCCCAGGGCCAGATGGATTCACACCTGAATTCTATAAGGTCTTCAAAGCAGAGCTCACACCAATACTCCTCAAGCTCTTCAATGAAATTGAAAACGAAGGCTCTTTGACAAACTCATTCTATGAAGCTACCATAACCCTCATCCCAAAAGCAGACAGAGACTCATCAAAGAAAGAGAAGTATAGACACATTTCTTTGATGAATGTAGATGCAAAACTTCTCAACAAAATACTGGCCAACTGTCTTCAGCAACTCATCAAAAAATTACACATTATGATCAAACAGGATTCATCACAGGGATGCAAAGCTGGTTCAATATACACGAGTGAATTAATATAATTCAACACATGAACAGGAGAAAGAACAAGAATCACATGATTGTCTCAATAGATGCAGAAAAGGCATTTGACAAGATCCAACACCCCTTTATGCTAAAAGCTCTGGAGAAACTAGGCATCCATGGAACATTCCTCAGAATAATAAAGGTTGTGTATGACAAACCCACAACTAGCATTATACTTAATGGCGAAAAGCTAAGTCCATTTCCTCTAAAATCAGGAATGAAACAAGGATGCCCACTCTCTCCACTCCTCTTTAACATAGTATTAGAATTCCTAGCCAGAGCAATAAGGCAAGAAGCAAGCAAAAAGTGGATCTAAATAGGGAAAGAGGAAGTGAAACTTTCCCTCTTTGCAGATGACATGATTCTGTATTTAAAGAACCCTATAGACTCCATTCCCCAGTTGCTTGAGCTAATTCATAACTTTGGCATAAAATTAACCCTCAAAAATCAACTGCCTTCCTATATGCCAACAGTGAGGGGAACAAGGCAACCATCAGAAAAGCAACTCCATTTGCAATAGTCTCAAAGAAAATACAGTGCCTAGGAATTAAATTAACTAAGAATGTAAAGGACCTTCTTGATGAAAACTTTAAAGCCCTGAAAAAAGAAATTAAAGCAGAACTGAGGAAATGGAAAAACCTCCCATGCTCGAGGTAAAAGCAGATTCACTGAAAACTTTATAAGAATGAATAGGAGATACGTTAGGACTCCTTGGCACAGGTTGAAACTTTCTTAATAAGGACCCAGAAATACAACAAATTAAAGAAAGTCTGGATAAGTGGGACTGCATTAAACTGCAGAGCTTCTATATGGCAAAGGATATAGCTACCAAACTAACTAGAAAGCCTACAGAGTGGGAGAAGATCTTCATTAACCACACAACAAAGGCCTCGTATCTAAAATACATCAACAGCTCAAAAAATTGAATCACTACAAAACTAATCTCCAAAGAAGCAACCACCCCATTAAAAGATGGGCCAAAGACTTAAAGAGAGTCTTTTCTGAAGAAGAAATAAGAATGACCTATAGACACATGAAGAAATGCTCAACATCTCTGGCCACAAAAAAATGCAAATCAAAACCACTCTAAGATTCCACCTCACTCCAGTTAGAATGGCCAGGATCAAGAAATCTAATAACAACAGATGCTGGAGGGGATGTGGCCAGGAGGGATCACTACTACACTGTTGGTGGGAGCTCAAACTCATTCAGCCACTATGGAAAGCAGTATGGCAGTTCCTCAAAAGGCTAAACATAGAGCTCCCCTATGACCCAGCAATTCCACTCCTTGGCATTTACCCAATTGTCCAGAAACAAGGACATACTAAATCCACTAGCACAACGATGTTTGTGGCAAGCACTATTTACCATAGCAAAGATATGGAACCAACCCAGATGCCCCTCAATTGATGAGTGGATCGACAAGATGTGGTATTTAAACACAATGGAATTCTATGGTGCCATCAGAAAGAATGACATCCCCCCATTTGTAAGGAAATGGAAAGACATGAAAAATCATATTAAGTGAAGTAAGCCAGACTCAAAGGAACATAGGCTCAATGATTTCCCTCGTTTGTCATAATCAGTAGGAACCTTGGGCTCTCCTGGCAGATTTACAATAGAGCAAAACCTAATAAGTAAGGCCATATAGTATGACACTAGATGAAAGGACCTCCAGGATATAGAAACAAAAGTCATATAATGACTGATTGTTGTCCTTAATGTACTATGGTATTTCTCATCTCTTTTGCTGTCCCTTGGTTATCTCATATTGTTACAGTATTTTACTTTGCTATCTAATATATTCTATATATGTTTATTTGTTTCCTTGAAATTGGATAGTGAAGGGGGGAAAACAAGATGGGAGCATCATGGGGAGGAGGGAAATGGGAACCAAGACATGGAAAGAGGTGTCAATGTTTGTGAAGTAATGCACCTTCTATCTGGTGAATATAATGTTACCCTTCTATTAATTATAATAAAAATATATGAAAAAAACAAGTCTAATAGCTCTAATCAAGTAGGGACATTCCTTAGTCTTCATTACTTCTTTAAAAGTCTGTCTCCAAGGAACTTACTAACAAATGCTTCATAACTCCCCTCAGGTTCAGAGCGGGGCTCCAGGTACAGTGCCCAGGTAGTGACAGATTCTTTGGTGCCCTCTTGAGGAAGAGCTATCAGTGGTCTGTACAGAGGTAATGGTTTTTTACATTTTTTATTATGGCACTTAAAATCACTAGAGGCACAGGGATGTAATTAGGTCAAAAGTATTACCTCAGCCCATAGTGTAGTGTTTTTCCATAAAGGTGATGAAGGTGGAAGGTTTGTTTTCCAACTACATAAGCCTTCTGTTCTTTTGCTACAGGGTATTTTATTAGCTTCAGGGTATTTTAGATCTTATAAGCAAGAGCTGTAGACAATTCTGTTGTGATAATTTTCTAGCTACTATTCCTCACACAGCTTTTGACATTTATAAGCAATTCAGTTCTTTCCTCAACTTGGTTTTATGGATCTTTTCTAGCTTTGGCATTGCCCTTGCTTCTTGGCACAGCACTGTGTTACTATTTTTAAAAAGGAGCATGACAGTGTAGATATTAAAATGGAAGCATAGAGCCAAAATAAAGTTTGGATTCAGTTGGATGAACCAAAATGCTGACATTCAAATGTTAATGGATTCCCCGATTCATTTCTCTTTACTCTTTTTTTTCCCCACTAGCAGTTTTACTTTTACTTGAGGTTGCTATTGCATTCAGCATTATCAATTGAATTTTCATCATAGTATTAATAAATGCTTTAATTTTAATTTCAATGGCATTCTAATGACTTATTTTCTTGGAAATATCCTTTAAAAATATGCTGCTCAAAAGGAATTCTATGCTGCCATCAGAAAGAACATCTCCCCACTTGTAAGGAAATGGAAAGACTTGGAAAAAATCATATTAAGTGAAGTAAGCCAGACCCAAAGGAACATAGGCTCAATGGTTTCCCTCATTTATAATAATTAGTACAAACCTTGGACTCTCCTAGCAGAGGATTACAATAGCTCAAAACCTAGATACATAAGACCATATAGGATGAAACTAAATGAAGGACCTCCAGGATCTGGAAACAAGAGCTATATAATGTGTGATTGTTTGCTTAATGGATTATGTTATATCTCGTCTCTTTGGTTGCCCCTTGGTTAATCTTTTATTGTTACAGTATCTGACCTTGTTATCTGGTATATTTTATATATGTTTATTTGAAATAGGAAAGGGAAGGCAGGTAAACAAGATGAGGGGTGGGGGTGGGGGGAAGGAAATGGGAACAAAAACATGAAAAGGGGTATCAATATGTGAGAAATAATGCACCTTCTGTCTGGTGTCCCTCTAATAATTACAATAAAAATATGCTGTTCAAATACTTTAGCCTTCCTCTTCATAGAAAACTCTAAAAACAGAAGAGATAATACAATCTTGATTTAGGTTGAGGATAATGACTTATTACAGAAAACTAATGAGTATATTTTTAATTTCTTTGTTGCTATTTTACAGTCTAGATATTTATATTCGATTTTTTTTTGTGAGTCATGGGCCTTGAACTCGCCCTGGACGCTGTCCCTGAGCTCTTCAGCTCAAGGCTACCTCTCCACCCTTGAGCCAAGCCCCACTTCCCATTTTTCTAGAGATTAATTAGAGATAAGAGTCTCAGGTCCTTTTGTGCCCAGGCTGGCTTTGAACCTTGATCCTCAGTTCTCAGCCTTCTGAATAGTTAGGATTACAGGTGTGAGCCAATGAGCCTGGCTTATGTTTAATTTTTCTAGACTTCATCTCACTGTGAACCCTTAAGTAGAATGATTTTCGTAGGCGAAAGGATGATATTTATATGTCTTTTATTTTCTCTTGTACATCTGAAAAGGTTAAAAGCTGTTGTTGAAGTTACAGGTTTAACACCCAGAAAAATCAATTTATTTTTATCAGAGAAGAATATACTGATCAAATACTTTGGAAGTGTAGGCTGTGAAGTTCTAGCTGGACATTTTTTTTCTTTTTGAGACACCAAGAAGAAAAATGCTGTCAGCCAGGCTGCTAAATTTGGAAATTCAGTGTGTGCCAGAGGGTATGTTAGCAAGGCTGACGCTATACTTGGAATTTGTCAAGTACATCAATAATATTTCATAGCACATTTGGCGGTGTGCAAAGTAGATACAGAATTTATTCATCACTCTCGCAATGAGAAATATCACATTTAAAAATGTATTAGGGTGACTTCCTCCATACTCTTCTGTTTATTTTTGTGATGTTTTCAGTAAACAGCTAAGCTTCTTTTTAAAATGTCCTCTCTGAGCTAATTTGTGGAAATGTCATTCACCCAAGATATTTTGGCTGGATTTAGACAAATAATAGAAAAAAAATAAACTAGTTTGGCTATGTGGATAACTCATCTTACTGGTAAATACAGTTGTAGATTGGCGGAGTAAGGATACTTCAAGTGGCTGTAAGACTCAAGGAGCCACTGTCTCCTTTAATCATCCTGCAGTTAGATTGTTATGCTTTCAGAGTTCAGGAGAATAATGATGAATGGGTAAGAGTAACAGGGTGTGATTGTGTATGTGGGGAACATACATCCACTAAGAAAGACCTTGTTCTACACCCTCCAATCTTCGGAGGACAAGAGGCCCTTAGGAGAACTTTGCTGGACATTTGAATTTCAGACAAGTTAAATCACATTCTAATTGCCTTGTGTTTCCATTGTACCTTTCATTCCATATTATTTTTATTCATACGTTAACCTAAGATCATTTTTGATAGTGATTTACTGTAAGATTCATGACTGAAAAGAGAGGAGAAACAGAGATGGTTGTATTTCAAAGACCAGGAGATTTCAACTTTGTTTTGGTTTGGTTTCCTTCAGTGTCCTGAAGATTCCTTAAGTTGATGCCCTAGACCCAGCCCTTATGAAAGAAAACCCAAGAGTACTGTCAGGTATTATTCATTTCGGCACTCGGCACCCAGGACAATACAGTGTTCCTGGTGATGTGGTAAAACACGGTGAGGAAAGGAGGCAGACAGCCACCCCAGGACTTCAGTGGTGCTTGCCATTCACACTTTTGAGTGCTTGGCACCCACGGAGCCCTCTAGCAACCTCATGATTTTTATCATGCTTATTTCCCAGAGAAACTGAGAAAGGTGTCCAAAGTTATCCAGGGAGAGGAGTCAGAAATCGAAACAGGAAGGCTGAATACTGAGGCCAACCTCTGACCTGTTCCTCTACCTTTATCCTTCTCTCTCTAGAATTTGATCACAGCATGATTAAAGTCACTTGTAAGTTTTATGTGTGAACATCTCTCATGGTAGGGAAAGGAGTTTTTATAAATTATTATTTCATAATTATGACTATTTTAAATTGAGTCACTATGATTTTATAGACATTGGACACATTAATTATATTCTTCAGCTTACCTCACATTATCATCAATCTGTGGAGGGTTTTTTCCTAATTGAATTAAATTAAGCACACATAAAATGACTGACAGGGCATTTAACACTTAACTGAATAAGAACTCTCCTCCAAGAGTAACCTCTATCTGAACTTTGTGTTCCTGTGCTCCTTACTTTTTAAAATGAGTCTACTAAAGATATTCTAAAATATTTTGTTTATTTATTTTACTTTAATTTTTTTGCCAGTCCTGGGCTTGAGCTCAGGGCCTGAGCACTGTCCTTGGACCTTCTCAAGAGCTCTACCTCTTGAGCCTCAGCACCACATCTGGCTTTTTTCTATGTATATAGTACTGAGGAATCAAACCCGGGTCTTCACGCATCCTAGGTAAGCACTCAACCACTAGGCCAAACTCCTGGCCCTGTCTATTTATTTTTGAAACTGACCTCACCCCATAAACCAAGCTGACATGGAACTTGATATGTAAGCTAGGTTGCCTCCAGCCCGAGTGCTGGGACTTTGCTCGATTTCGAAATAGAAAAGGTAATTCACTGGATGTGATTTTTCCAATAATGGATATCTGATCAGAGCTCTAGTTTGTTCATTTTCATTTTTGTAAAATATTTAATTGTGAATACACTAAAGTTTATTTATTCATTCTCTTATGATTGATAGTTATGTTGGTTACTTCTAGGTTTTATTGTTTTAGTGAAAGAATATACATATTGGTAAATATCCTTGCATGATATCTCTGAACATATGTCCCCTTAGCTATAAATCTTGATGAGGGACATATCTACGATAAAGATATATAATTGAAAAGATGATGTTTAGCTGTTTTTCAAAATGTTTGTACCAATTTATATTTTTGCTAGTAGTATATAAATACCATTTATTTTATTTTATTCTGGTGGTACTGAGGTTAGAACTTGCTAGGTAGGCATTCTGACACTTGATCCAGGCCTCCACTCCTTTTGCATTTTGATTATTTTTCAGATGGTAGAATGCATTTGGATGCAGATCATAATTTTCTTCTCATTGTCTTTTAGTAGCTGGCACATGATGTCACACCCAGCTAATTGATTGAGATGTGGTTTCAATAATATTTGCTCTAGTTGTTCTTGAATTGAGATCTATTCAATCTCTGCTTCTCTAGTAGCTGCCCTCATAGGCATGAGACACTGACCCTGGCTCCCAAATTTCTTAACTTATGAACAGTTAGTAAACTTCTTCATAAAGTTATTGGCAATTTAAATTTTCTTTTAGAATAGCTTTTCCAAACTCTTCTCTCTCTACTGAGATGTTTGCCTTTTCCTTATATTTACTTGTAGAAATTTAGTATATAATCCATAATAATTGCTCAAGGCTGATGCTTGCATTTCAAATTTGTAGCTATCATTGTTTGGCTTTTAAACACATTTTTGATGGATGTTATAAGTATTTTAATAGTTTAATATTTCCCTCATGCATTTTCCATTAGGCATGTCTGTGGTCTCAGCATTACAGAGGTTGAGACAGGAGGACCAAGAGTTCAAGACAAAGGGTGAACAAATACAGCAGTGACACTCACTATACACTGTGTTGAAACTGAACTATACAACTTGTGGGGGAGGGAGATCAGGAGTGGAAAACTGGGAGAAAATGAGGGAAGAAGTGACTTTGTTCAAAAGGAAATGTAGTCATTACCTGATATATATATATATATATCTGTAACTCCTCTGTATATCACCTTTACAATAAAAATATATAATTACATATATATATAACTACATATATATATAACTATCACTGTAACTGTATATATATATATATATATATATATATATATATATATCAAAAACAATTTGGGCTACACAGCCAGTTCCCAGTGAACCTGGACTATAGTAAGACCCAGGTACAAACAAATTAACAAATCTCCCAAACAAACAAAAAAATTGAGTTTTCTAATATTGGTTGACATTATTTTTGTGTTCTCTTACTTGATCATTTTTTGGCAATTTTCATAAGTAGCTGCAAAGAATGTGATAGTGGTATATTTTCAATATTCCTAGTTGATTAAACTTTTAGTTTTTGTTATGTTTCTGTTTTTGTTCCTTATCTTTTCCAATTTGTCTGTTTAGCACATCAACTAATGAAAGATGTTGCAACTTTTCCTAATATGCTGACAGACTTGTCAATTTCTTTTTATAATTCAGTCTTTGTTTAATGTACTATAAATTTACTTTAATAAGTGTGAAAATACTGAAAAATTTTATTTTTGGTATTATTTTGTAAAGATCTACCAACATTTTTGGCTTAAGATCTATTTTGCTTAGAATTAAAATAGATATGTCCAGATGTTTTTCTTAGTATTTGTCTGATATAGCTTTTTGTGTTTTTATTGAAATTTTTCTTTATACTTCAATTTTTTTTGACACTAATGGGCTTGAATTCTGGGTTTGGGTACTGTCTCTGAACTCTTCAGCTCAAGGCTAGTCTAGTGCTCTACCACTTTGGGCACAGCACCACTTCCAGTTTTCTGGTGGTTAATTTGAGATAAAAGTCTCACAGACTTTTGTGCCTGGGCTGGTTTGAACTGGATCCTCAGATCTCAGACTGGGCATGAACCACTGGGCTTAGCTATTACATGTCTATTTTATGTAAACTTTTATAAACAGTTTAAGATTAAGTTTCCAAACGTTATCTGACAAATCCTGTCTATTTGCTATCTGTAGCTGCATGATAACTATTGATAAGTAGACTTGATTCTACCTTCTAATGGATTTCTATTTGTTCACACTGATATATCTTTTCCCATTTTAATCCATTGTGAAGAATAACTGACTTTGGGTCATTTTTCTGTTCTCTTCTTGGACTTATTCAAAATGTGTAAGTCTGTACATTTTTTGGTAGTTACCCTTGAAATGTTACCAATAAGCTTTAATTTTGAGAAAATCCAAAATAAAAATTTTAAAGTACACTTCCTTATATAAATATTAAGAGTTTGGGTAATCTTCAGTATTTCAGTACTCTAAAGTATTGTACTCAAATCAAACACAATATTTTTTCATATATTTATATTGTAAATAGTAGAAGGGTAACATTATATTCATCAGATAGAAGGTGCATTATTTAACAATCATTGCTATCCCTTCTCATGTCTTAGTCTCCATTTCCCTCCCCTCACCCGCACCCCCATCTGGTTTTCCTCCCTTCCCTATCCAATTTCAAATAACCAAATAAATATATATACAATATATCAGATAACAAGGTAAAATACTGTAACCATATGAAATAACCAAGGGACAGCAAAAGAAATGAGAGATAACATAGTACATTAAGGACAACAATCAGTCATTATATGATTTTTGTTTCTATATCTGGAGATCCTTTCATTTAGCACCATACTATATGGCCTTATGTATCTAGATTTTGCTCTATTGTAAATCTCTGCTAGGAGAGCCCAAGGTTTCTACTGGTTATGACAAATGAGGGAAACCATTGAGCCTATGTTCCTTTGAGTCTGGCTTACTTCACTTAATATGATCTTTTCTAAGTCTTTCCATTCTTTACAAATGGGACGATGTCTTTCTTTCTGACAGCAGCATAGAATTCCATTGTGTATAAATACCACATTTTGTTGATCCACTCATCAACTGAGGGACATCTGGGTTGGTTCCATATCTTTGCTATGGTAAATAGTGCTTGCCACAAACATCGTTGTGCTAGTGGATTTAGTATGTCCTCGTTTCTGGATGATTGAGTAAATGCAAAGTAGTGGAATTGCTGGGTCATAGGGGAGTTCTATGTAGTCTTTTGAGGAAGGGCCAGGCTGCTTTCCATAGTGGCTGAATGAGTTTGCACTCCCACCAACAGTGTAGTAGTGATCCCTCCTGGCCACATCCCCTCCAGCATCTGTTGTTATTAGATTTCTTGATCATGGCCATTCTAACTGGAGCGAGGTGGAATCTTAGAGTAGTTTTGATTTGCATTTTTTTATGGTCAGAGATGTGGAGCATTTCTTCATGTGTCTATAGGTCATTCTTATTTCTTCTTCAGAAAAGACTCTCTTTAAGTCTTTGGCCCATCTTTTAATGGGATTGTTGTTTCTTTGGAGATTGGCTTGGGAGTGATTCAATTTTTTGAGCTGTTGATGTATTTTAGATACGAGGCCTTTGTTTGTTGTGTGGTTAATGAAGATCTTTTCCCACTCTGTAGGCTTTCTAGTTAGTTTGGTAGCTATATCCTTTGCCATACAGAAGCTCTGCAGTTTAATGCAGTTCCACTTATCCAGACTCTCTCTGATTCAAACGCAATGTTTTTAATGTACAGAAACATTTGTGTATTTTTAAAATTCTAGTATCTTTTTTAGAAATTGTAAAGTGTGTTGTGGGTAAATTTCTCCCAGTTTTTATTCCTAGTAAATGTGATCCTTTTGCCTCCCTAGAGCTCAGTGAATGGACTACAAAAAGACAAGAAAGTATTTTGTTTGGGATGCTTCTATAGTAATCCATGCAAGAGAGGGTAACAAAAGTAGATTGGTATTGGTAATGATAGAATAGTGAGAACTACATTGGTTATAACTACATTTTTTTAAGTTTTAGCCATTTCTAGATTGGGTATTGAGAGATCGTTAGATCTGAGAAGAAGTCAAGAGCTTTAGGAAATGAGAAAGATGTATTTGCTATTAACTCAAATGGATTAACCATAGGTGACGTACATTTGTGATATAATAAATAGGATTTTACTTTTGAATACATTAATGTAATTGCTATTATTAAAGATATAAATTTGGGTGTATGTTTGATTTTCAAGAGAAAAAATTGCATTTTGGGGGATAAAAATACAGTGGGACATGATAAATTATACTTTTCTCTAGACATTTAAACAGTGAGACCTGAGGAGGATATTCTTAGGTGAGGATCACAAAGGCATATGATCAAGTAATATAATATCTATTGAAATGGACTCCAAGAAAAGGAAACAAGGAACAAGTTTTATTGTTGTTGCTGCTGTTTTTGTTGTTTGTTCCCTTTTGTCTTGTTAATAGTCTGTTTTTGAGAGTGTAAAGTCGGGGAGGGGCACAGAAAAGGTGAAACAAAAATTGCACAAAAACAGCACTGTTCCTCATTAGACACTTTGTGGAAAATGAAGTAGATGTGAGTGGGGACAGGTAGGAAAAATTGGAAGAGGCTGAGGAAAGGGGTGACACTATTCAAAAAGAAATGTATTCTTTATCTGACTTATAACTATAACTCCTCTATACATTACCTTTACATTGACAGTAGAGTATACATTTAGGTTCTTATATAAAATGTATGTGTGTGTGTGTGTGTGTGTGTGTGTGTGTGTGTGTGTGTGTGTGTCTGAACAGAATAGGATTAAGAACGGAGTGTTGGAGACTTCAATGCCAAAGGTCAGAAAAAAGTGGTGGGATTAGCCAGGGAGGAAGGAAAGATGCATTTGGTGGGAGGTAAAACACCCACGGTGGTACCTAACCTCCAACCCAAGTGAATTACCTGCATTTCACACTGCTGATAAGTTAAATATGTGGAGGACAAGGGATCTGACCTTAGATTTTCTTTTAATCTGAAGGATTATCATTTTTTCCATTTTCTTATAGTGCCAGAGAAAAGGTTGAATGGTGTCAGTTTGAGATTTAACTGGATACAAAAGCCAACTTCCATGAAAATATTCTCCCTTTTTATTTTGTTTCTCTTAATGTGTTAATAACACATGTTAGTGTAGTGTGGTGTGACAGTTCTTTACATGCAACAGGGTGCTCTGTTGAAATCCAGCCTCAATTTTGCCAGGCTGTGCCTCACACACCCTTCATGATTTCTTCTCATCTCTGTTCTCCTTTCAAGTTGACTTCTTTCAGCCTCCACATAGGAAGAAGAGCTCAGGGGTCCCCCCCTCCCCGAATGACAAGTGTAGAGAAAGTGTAGATGACCTTGACTTGAGAAATTTGGGTTGAATGAGGACATAGGGCAGTTGACTGGATTTAGCTTACATAGTGCAGGGTAATTGGAAACAGTGATTTTCCAGGAAAAGTGGAGACAAAATGGGAGACAATTGCATCAAGGAATTTTCCTGCCAAAGGTGAGAGAAGTAGGTCAAGTGGGGTAGAGACTTAAATTTTTTCTGAGAATAAAGTTTATTCACCAGAAGAGTCTCTGCCATAAAAGACCACTGAGCACTAGAAATGTGGATAGTTTCAAAATGAGAAATATACTTTAACAATGAAATATATAGTAGGCTTCAAATGTATACATATCTACATATATATTTTACTAAAAGCATAAACAATCAGAGCAGTTTTACATCGATTTCATGCTTGTTATCTTTTGTTTGGCAAGAAAGCCATGGGTTTTCTATTTAACTTGCTAGCTATGTCCTTTGCCACACAGAAGCTCTGCAATTTAATGCAGTCCCCTTTGTCCACTTTTTCTTTAATTTGTTGTGTTTCTGGGTCTTTATTCAGAAAGTTCTGGCCTGTGCCAAGGAGCCCTAGTGTATCTTCTGTGAAGTTTTCAGGGTATCTGCTTTAACCTCAAGGTCTTTGATCAATTTGGAATTAATTCTGGTGCAGAGTGACATAGAAGGATCCAACTTTAGTTTTCTACAGGTGCTTAACCAATTTTGCCAGCACCATTTGCTGAAGAGGCTGTCTTTCTTCCACCCTATTTTTTTGGGGGGGGGCTTCTTTATCGAAGATTGGGTGGTCATAGGTCTGTGGGTTGATTTCTGGGTCTTCAGTTCTATTTCATTGGTCCTCAGGCCTGTTCTTGTGCCAGTATCAAGCCGTTTTTGATTACTATAGCTCTGTAATAGAGTCTACAGTTTGGTAATGATATTCCTCCAGTGCTGTACTTTCTGCTAAGGATTGTTTTTTTTATTATTTCATATGAATTTTTGGATTGCTTGTTCTATTTTCATAAAGAATGACATTGGGATATTGATGGGTATTGCATTGAATTTGTAGGTAGACCTTGGCAGGATTGCCATTTTCGCAATGTTAATTCTTCCAATCCAGGAGCATGGGAAATTTTTCCACTTCCTTAGTTCTCCTTTAATTCTCCTTTTCAGTTTTTGAAGTTTTCATCATTGAGATCCTTTACTTCCTTGGTAAAGTTAATTCCTAAATATTTTTTTGAGGCCTTTACAAAAGGAATTGCTTTCCTGATTTCTGCCTCGCGCTTCTCATCGGTAGCATACAGGAAAGCCATTGATTTTTAACACCATATACATTAGGCACTTAGTGATAAATAAATATCCAGTTTATAATTATCTTTTCTGGGGTGCTATAGTATGAACTTAAGGATAATGAAATTGAAACCTTTATAACAATGAAGGTACTTGATGCAGAGATAATCTCAAGTATATAATCACTGCAGAATCTCTTTCCAGGAATGTTTATTTTTAAAGATATGAGCAAGTTTTTATGGAGACTAGAATGGATTCATTTGCTCAAACTCTCAGTGAAATTAGAATTTTATAACAGAATTGATTGCTTTCGATCCATGTATGTACTTAGTACATAAACAAATATATAACAGCTAAGTAAGATTTCCTGATATGTTGTGCCAGTAATATTTTGGAATTAATTAATTAATTTAATTTGTATTATTTTTTATTTCTTTACACGTGAAAGAGGTACATGCGTCATTGAAAACTTTTTAACTTGGTCATAGTCGTTTCTTTTTTTTCTTTTTTCTTTTTTCTTTTTTTGCCAGTCCTGGGCTTGGGCTCAGGGCATGAGCAGTGCCCTTTGATTTTCTCAAGGCTAGAGCTCTACCACTTGAGCCACAGTGCCACTTATGGCTTCTTTCTATGTATATGGTAGTAAGTACATGGTAGGCAAGCATTCTACCACTAGGCCAAACTCCCAGCCCTAACTTAGTCATTTTCTAACTTTTTTTGTTCTCCATGAATATTTGTATCTAGTAACTATATATTAAGGATGGAGAAACTCAGCTGTGTTTTGTCTCACTGAATATTCTGAAGTATATTAAAAATGATTTGAATAACAAAATTTAAAGTACATTGTGCCAAGGATGTTTTATATTCAACTTTAGGCTCATGTACTTTTCAGAAGGAACTTAATCCAAGTCTAGAATTAATTTACACATGACTCATCAACATTTTTGCTATGTCAGACTTATTTGATGTTCAAGAAGCTAAATAAACCACTTAATAAGGCTTTATCTATTGTATTCAATTTTTTAGCCAAAGTTTCCTTTGCAAAACAAAAACAATTTTAAAACATTTGTGATATTACAATCTACAATGTTTTAATTATTTCTAAATGTGTCCAACACAAAATCTTTAGCTCAGATTGAAAGGACTATTAGGCCAAAAAATAATAATAATCTAGGTGCTTGGTAATAAAAAAATATACCTAAAGTATATTCATACATCTGAAGTCTACTTTCAAGGAAGATAGCAGTAATGGATGACTTCTGTTGTCACCTTTGACTGTATTCAAAAAAACACAGATTCTCTAGAATTGATCTGTATTCTACAATATGTTTACACCACAGCTAGATTTTCTCAGTACAAGCAGAAAGGAAATGGTGGATTGCGTAAGTCTCCAAATCTCACAATTTCGGCACGCATTGGCATTGCCACAGAAGTCTTTCTCTGCCTTTCCTGTTAAATCACAAGAAGTAGCACTTCTAGAACAGTCATAGCAGGCTTGTCTGTCTACTTGCTTTGCAATTAAAATTAATATGATAGAGAAGTGCTGGAAGTTGGTACATAAACAATTTCCAGAACATGTGCATTTCATTCTGCTTTGTTTGTGTCAAGAAACAGGAAAAAAGGCAATTTGGGGGTATTCCTAACATCTTTTCCACTCAAGACTAGCTGTCTTTGCGAGTGTCAAGGAACTCTGGAATAGCAGGCGCTTACCAGAGAGTTCTGCTTCTTGATTAGTTTCATGAGTTGGAAAGCATGGAGAAAAGTTTTCCTCTTTCCCCTTCATAGCCTCTGAATTAAGCACTGAAGTGTGTCTTGAAGAGCCAGTCCATCTTAATCAAACATTCACTCCAATTCACTACAAACTCCATTCTTTTTAATTCATTACAACGTAGTATTCTTAATTGAAAACGTGCCCAGAGACATACTCATTTGTATGCCTTTTCTTCAATTAAAGGATAAACACAGAGTAAGTTCTGTGAAGCAAACAATTGTCATAATTCTCTGCTCTACAGTTATTTACAGCCTGTGCAGTTCTCCTCCTTTTCTGAGAATGGTTAGAACCTCAGGCTTGGGCTGTTTTATTGGCAGGCTCTCACAGCCAGATGACTATTGTGTACATATGTGAAACACGGCACGCGGTTCTGCTTTCAAAAATACGTGGCTCAGAACCACGATCAATTTTGGTGCTTGTCAGCACCTAGGTTGGTTTTCTGTAGAGCAGATAGTGCTGTTTCGAGATTCCTCCCTTTAAGCCTGAGATCCTGTTAATTTATTCCAGACTGCACATTCTCAGTTGCTTCAGATGGAGCCCGTTTAGATTATCTTTTGTAGAAGGTAAGGAAGTTCTTGGTTTTTATTGCAAGCTGTTCACAATTTTTCAGTCAACGTTGGCTATAGGATCAGCAGCCAATGGTTTCTTAGGAGGAAGCTCTGCTTTCTGCCATTCACCTGAGTCCCTCTGTGTGAGCAACTCCCCCACTCAGGGAATTCATCCAGCACCTATTGGCCACATGGACACACTGTACAGGTTTCTGTTTGGAAAGAAACATTCACTTTTCCGTGCTTTTATGATTTTCAGATGGGAACTGCTCAGCCCCACAGAGGGCTAAGCTGAAACACGCCTTTCCACTCTACTCAGCATCAAATCAAGCAGCTTTGCTTACACCATTGCCATGTCAGTGGGCATTCTGAACTTTCCATAAGAATGACAATGACATGGAGTGGAATATGCTCCAAGTATTTGCTTTAGATACCCTCACCTTTTTCCATTTTAAGAGCTTAGTAAAGCTAGGGAAATGAAATCCGTTTATAATGTTTCACCCTTCATGGTTGAGCATGAAGGGCTTAAATTTTCAGCATTGATAGCACAATCACTAATAAACTTCCAGTTAGATCAATGAAAATAATCTGAGAAATAGACAAATGAATAACAATGTTTCCCTGAACAAAGTATTAGGAAGATTGCATAAAATATTAATCAAAAAGAAGTAAAAACCACTGGAAGTAAGAAGTAAATGGTTTGACTTATGGTGTCTGCCATACTCAACCATATTATTTCTGTGGATTTTATTTCTACCACATTAAACTAGAAGTTTCATTTGCCACTCGTATTTTTTTTGTGCCAGTCGTGGGGCTTGAACTCAGGACCTGGGCACTGTCCTTGGACTTTTCTCAAGGCTAGTGCTCTATCACTAGAGCCACAGCACCACTTCCAGCTTTTTTCTATGTATGTGGTACTGAGGAATTGAACCTGGGTCTTCATGTATGCTAGGCAAGCACTCTACCACTAGACCAAACTCCCGGCCCCCCCAGTCGTATTTTTTATTTAAATTTTACCATAAAGGTGATGTACAGAGGGGTTACTGTTGCTAAGTCTTTTTGGACAATGTCACTACCCCTCATTTCCTCCCAGCTTTCCCTCTTTCAGCTCCTCATCATCTCTTGCCATTAGTGTTTTGGGAAGAAACCGTCTTGGGTCTTTTTCTTTAATATTTACAGTGAAGAGAGTCATATGATAAATTCAGGAAGCACTTAATAATTCATGAAAAATTTGAAATATCTGAGAAATCAAGTAATAAAGAAACCATCTAAGGAAGATCCAGTGACTCATACACATAGTCCTGGCTACTCATGAGACTGAGATATCTGGAGGACTGCAATTCGAGGACAATCCAGACCAAGAGTTAGAAATACACCATGCCAACGAATACACCAGGTCTGTGATTCCAGCTGGGTGAGAAGCATAAATAGAATTACAAAATGAGAGATCCTATCTGAAAAATAACTAAAGGAGAAAGGATACAGAGTTTATATGGCTCAAGTGGTAGAGAGTCTGCCTAGCAAGGATAAGACTTTGAGTCAAACCCAAGAAGAAGAAGGAGAAGAAGGAGGAGAAGAAGGAGAAGAAGACATGGGAAGAGGAGGAGGGAAAAGAAAAAGGACAAGAAGAGAAAGGATTAGGAAGAAGAGGAAAAATTAAAAGAAAAAGAAAATTATGCAGATTTAAATCAATTGAATTTGAAATACACCATTAAATATAGATTAAGTGCTAGGACAATACTTTGGGAAGATTTGGTTACATAATTTATAAAGACTTTGCTCTCAGTTTTGCAGGTGTTTACATTTTATTGATGAATGTGTTCATGTTAATAAAAAGTTCATAAGTTTAAATTAATTTCACACTTTCTTTTTTGGTCAGTCATGGGGCTTGAACTCTGGGCTTGGACATGGTCCCTGAGCTCTTCAGCTCAAGGCGATGGCTCTACCTCTGGAGCCACAGCACCACTTCCGGTTTCCTAGTGATTAATTGGAGATAAGAGTCTCTTGGTCTTTAGTACCTAGGCTGGCTTTGAACTATGATCCTCAGATTTCAGCCTCCTGAGTAGCTAGGATTACAGGTGTGAGCCACAGTGCCTGGCTAATTTCATACTTTAAAAAAATAAGTATTGTTTTCATTTTAATTTTACTGTCTCATATTCTTGTCTCATAAAACATGTGTCTTAATCTCTGAGTTTTAACTTAATCCTTTCAAACTCACAAGCCTTACCATGTATATAATATTATTATTGAATACTTGTGGAAAAGGACCTTGAAGTTGAATAAGCATCTGTGACAATTAGAATTTAAAGTTGAAAGTTATTATTTTTTCTTAACTTTCTAGGTTTTGTTTATATCATACAAGTAGCTAATATAATCCCAACATATTAAAAGAGATTAATAGCTGACCTTACTTAGAACCGAGTGTAAATTGCTATGATACTTGAGTCTATAGGTAGGTTCCATAGACATGGTGCAGTTTAGGGTGTGGGGATGAAGAATGGAATATGGTCTCAAGTGTAGAGAGCAGTATTCTAGTTGCTGTGCATGATAAGAACAAGAATGATATTTAAACATACATATGACACCAATGCCATATAACCTTGTCACCTCAGAATGACTCTAGTAATAATTTGGCAGCTGTCATACTGAGGATACCATATGTCTGTTGGAGATCCTGCTGGCTGAATTAGTTTTATACCTATGACTTGTGCCATCTGAGAGAGGTTCCCTTCCCACCCCACCTCTAGTTTTTTTTTTTTTTTTACTATTTCATAGGGTGAACTGCCTGATCATTCTAGAATAGAAAAATAAATAGACAGTGTAGTCATGGTTTTTATCTATACATAATTCAGAAAAATATTTCTCATTTCTTAGGAGTGAAAGATCGCCTCATTTAAGATAGAATAAATCTAAAACTTCTCCAAGCATCCCAGTAATACAAAGAGCTAACTTTTGTTGAGAAATTGCTATGTTCCGCAGACCACTTTCTGTGAATTTTCTCCTATAATTGTCAAGACAACACTAGCCTATTATATGAGACACTGAAGGCCATTATAAACTAGTCAGCTTATTTTAAGGTCTAACAATTGTAGCTATGTTTTCACCAATATCAGAATGTGTAAAGGTATAAGAGGAGGCGAAAGGGGGAGAGATAGATATTGTAATACAATAATGGTAAGTAATTTTTGATACCCTATTGTTCAGTAATAGGCAGATTACACTCACAAGAAAGTGAGAAACATTGAACTTCAACCAAATGAACAACCCTTCAGACCAAATGGACTTAAAAGACATATAGAATATGCCATCTAACAATACTGGAATAGTATTTTCTGATTATAATATTATGAAACTAGAAATCAACCACAGTAGGATTTTTGAAAATTTCACAAATACATAGAAATTAAATTGCAGCCTTGAACAACCCATGCATAGATCAATGAAGAAATTAAAGTAAAATCTAAAAATGTATTTGGAGGACAAACATAAGCTAAAACATATGACATGCCAAAACATCGGGCACAGCAAAAACAGTTTCAGAAGGAAAGCTTATAGCAATAAAGGCTTTCATCAAAAGCATCTTTTAAAAAATGAAGAAAAACGAACTTAGTGTTACTCTTTGAGAACCAGAAAAAAAAATAAACAAGAAAGTCTAAAGTCAGCAGAAGGAGGTAAATAATAAAGGTCAGCATAGAAATAAAACAGGGACTAGGAAAGCGTTTAAAAGTTTGTTTATAACATAAATAATAACACTTTAGCACAAATAAATAAAATTGACTCAAAATCAGAGAGAGGAGATATTATAACAGAACCTACAGAAATATAAATGATCATAGATGTATACAGATACACCATCAAAAATAGATAATCTGGAAGAAAAAAATTTTGCAGAAATATGCATCTATAAAGACTGAATCACCAAGAAACATAAAATACAAAGAGATAAATGACAGTTAAGAAAATTGTAATAGTGTTCATAAACATCTCAGCCAAGAAAAGCTCAGGAGTTGATGGCTTTAGTACTGAATTCTAGCAAACATTTTATGAATATGAGTTTTTCTCAAACTCTTCTATAAACTGAGTAGAAATGAATACTCCTCAACACTTATCATGAGGACAAAATTACCTTGATATTAAATACATACAAGGACATTACAAGAGTAGGAAATTTCAAGCTTATTTACTAGATGCAAAAATCTTCCCAAGATACTTGCAAATCAAATTTAAGAGCACATTAACAGGATAACTCAGTATGATCATGTAGGATTTTTCTGTGAGAGGCAGGAATAGTTCAACATTCACAAATCTATGCATATAATATGTAACATTTTCAGAATGAAGGTCAGAAAACAAAAGAAAAGAAAACACCATATAATCTTCTCATTAGATACAGAAAAAAAATCTTTGGGTAAAATTTGACATTCTTTGTAATTTTAAAAAATCTAAAGAATTTTAATAAAAAAGTAATAAAAGCATTATATAACAATCATACCGCTAACAGTATACTCAATGGTGAAAAAGTAAAAGGATTTATGTGTCTGAGATAAGGAACATGAGGGCAAACCAATTTTACTACCTCTTGTTAGTTTGGCACTGGAGAGGCTGTTGCCAGAGTAATTTGGCAAGAGAAGAAAACAAAATCCATCCAAATAGAGAAATAAGAAAAATGGTTACAGTTGCTGATAACATAATCTTAGATAGAGGAAAATCTAAATATTTCTTATGTAGGAAAACCAACAAATGCTTAACATTAATGAACGAATACAGTCAAATTGTAGACTTTAAATCAACCCATAAATGCCAATGGTATTTCTACAGAATAGCAATAAATTTTCTGGAAAAACAAGTAAACAAACTCCAAACCAGAGAATGATTCTATTTACAATTGTGACAGTTATTAAAAGACTGAAGACTGAAATTGAATTTCTGTTTTGTTCACTTAGGCTTGCTAATATTTTCTTTAGATTTATGTATCAAATTTTTATGAATTATAATAACATTCCTTTCCTTCACTGTAAAATCTTATTTATCTTTATGCCAACCAGATGCCACATTTAAAAATGAATTTGGGTAGTGTTGATGCTTTTTTATTTTATTTTTGTAATTATTTCTTTATGTTTAGCAATATGATTCCATGGCTTTCTTTATGGAATTACATGAACAGTTACAGGGAACTTTTGCATTTTCTGTTTTTTATTGATTCAATTACAATTTTTCAATCTTTTTTGGGGGGTTGGGGTTAATGGGGCTTGAACCCAGCCTGGGCATTGCTCCTCAGCTCTTCAGCTCAATAGTCTCAGGTCCTGGGGCTGGCTTTGAACCTTGATCCTCAGATTTCAACCTCCTGAGTAGCTAGGATTACAGACATAAGCCACAGTGCCCTGCTCCTTTTAATCTTTTATCCTGATAATCTTTGATATATCATCTGCCATTTAATATTTTTATTTCTGTTTTGTACTTTGTTTTGTATTTTTAATTTTTCTTCAGCAATCTTGCTAGTCAAGCTCATCAGTCAAACGTCTGTGATCTGCTTCACGAAAATTGAGCAATTGTTTTTAATAATCTCTAATGCAACTGTTTAAAATTATATATTTTCCTCTAGTAACTGTGTTAGCAATTAGTTTCAATTTTTGGTATACATGTTTTTTGATTAATTTTAACATATTCTGTATATATTCTTCCTTGGTATATTTTCTTTTGTCCTTGAATACTTTAGAATTTTGTTTTGTTTTACTTTTCTCTTGTCTTCAGGTATTTTTCCCAACCCAAAGGACTGAAATATTTGATCTATTATGGAAACTTGAAAGTTCATTGAATTATTTCCTGTCCTATATTATTCTTCTAGTTACAAGATAATTTTCATCTGTTACTGACTTTTTCTTCTTATTTGATTTTTGAGGTAAGGTCTTAATAGACAGCCTAGACTAACCTGGAACTCACTGTGTAGTCTATGGCTGTCCTTGTGTAAGTTATGGCAAATGACATACTATGAAATATATTAATCCTGCAGTATTTTCTAGGGTTTGTCAATGGTCCAGTTCATGGTAATTATTTGTAGGGCTAAAAATAAATTTTTTCCTGGGGACAGGAGTTTGGCCTAGTGGTAAAGTGCTTGCCTACCATGCATGAAGACCTGGGTTTGATTCCTCAGTACGACATACAGTAAATAGTGCTGCAGCTCAAGTGGTAGAGCGCTAGCCTTGAAGAAAAAGCCCAAGGACAGTGCCCAGGCACTGAGTTCAAGCCCCAGGGACTGGCAAAATAATAATAATAATAATATTTTTTTCCTAAGAACAATGTGAAAATATACATTTACACACACATCTGTATCTTGCCAACATAGTTTGTCCTTACTTCATTGACAAGTCTCAATTAGTGAATGAAATACCCAACTATAATAGTTGCTTTGTCAAATATCTCTTTAATGTTGTAAATTTTTACTTTATATTTTGTGCCATATTATTCTATATGTTAGACATTAAAAGGGCTATATCTTTACTATAATTTAGATATTTATATGTCATGCTGTTTATCTCTCATAATACATTTTGTCTTACAGTCTTGTATTATCCTTTCAATAGTTCTTTTGTTAGATATTTTTACGGTATTTTCTCATTCTATCTCTTTGTATGTTTTGTTGAAATAATGATTGTGAATAAAACATAGAAAACAAAGAAATAGAAAACATATCTATCATGTACTATTTTTATAAGTGCCTTGATATTCTCTTTTTTCTTGTTTTTTTGGTGAAAGAACTTATGTAATTAAAATTGTAATGTTGGCACAACAATTCATTTGTACTACTCGCATACATATTATATGTAATATTTCCATCAAGTATCTATTGATGTGGATGTGAATGTATTAATTAGTTCTTTGTACTCATTAACTGACATGGACTAGTTAAAATTAGTTTGTTTCGATTTCTTCATTTGCAACACAGACTTTTTTTTTAATTTTTGATTTCCAGAATGTATTTTGGTATTCAGAATTCATTAGATTTTTTTTTTATTTACAGAAGATTTTAGATTTCCAAAGTACATGTAGAGATGGTGAGAAATTTTATTGAATTGTGATTTCCTCTGTGGTGTTGTTCTATAAATAAGATGATAAATTCCAGAATTAGTACAAGGTAGCTAAAAAGGAATCTGCAAAACACCATTTTGCTTCAGAGCCAGAATCTTTCCAATCTCATCACCAAGAATAATGAGTCTAAATCCAAAGGACCTCAGCTACCATTGAGGAAAGACTAGCCTAATCAATTAGAGAACCAGTGACACCTCCTGCTGGATAGAGATGACAGACTTGCACAGTTAAACCACTGGTAGAGTACAACGAAAACAACAGAATAGATGTTGTAGGTCACAGCTAGCCATCCAGCTTCAGTCTGTTCAGGAGTCTTGTTTTATGTGTCTTTTTTTTTTTTTTGGTGTCACAGACTTCATATAAGAAGTAAATAAAACAATGGACTAAAAGAAACTCTGGAAAGATAAAGTATTCCACAGATGCATAAAATAATACAAGACCTGTTGAAAACGCCAATACAGTCTCTTGGGGGTATTTAAACTAGTGGCTGGCCCAAGGAATCAACTAACTGCAGGGCGACTGGGCCCTCAGCCAGGTTCACAGAACCTCAGCAGTAGCAGGAAGCGATTCCCATCTTGCTGGCTTTTTTGTTTGCTGTTTCCTGTGAACTGGGAGGCCTACTTAGACTGAATAAGTTTGCCAGTTCATTCCTACAAGTGAAGTAGTTGCATTCAGATATTACTTGTTCCCTAGTCTTTCTGTCACCATCGAAGATGATCATGTAACAAGCCTGAGAGACCAAAGAGGAATTCCAGGGCATTTCTCTGTCTGTGCTCTAATGTTTGTAATGATGGCCACTACAGAGTCTTTCAACCTGCCCATAGCCTCATTTGTATGTCGCTGTGTGCAGATACCAACAGAGATGGAGCAGTCCTGAGGAAGAGGCTACCTTCCCAATAGTGAGGAAATTGCCAATAACTCATGAAGGTGGAGCCTTGCAGAGTTGAAAAGGTCATTCTCTCACTGTGACAATAACAGTCATTTGTTTTATACAGGAATTATACTTAGGGTTATCTGTTATATGCTATTTGTATAAATCATTTTTTTTTTGCCAGTCCTGGGTTTGAGCTCAGGGCCTGAGCTCTGTCCTTGGACTTTCTCAAGGCTAGAGCTCTACCACTTGAGCCTCAGCACTACTTCTGGCTTTTTTCTATGTATGTAGTACTGAGGAATCGAACCCAGGTCTTCATGCATGCTAGGCAAGCACCTTAACCACTAGGCCAAAATCCCGGCCCCTGTATAAATCATTTTGACCTATGGTAACTTCTTGAGCAAAATTATCTACTTTATCCTCATTTCCTATTCTGAGGTCACCAATATTTCTAGCTTTTTTTCTTATGTTAAAAGGTCCAGTTGAATGAAAATATATGATTTTGAGGTTAGAATTTTGAGATGAGAGCACATTTACATGCTCAGTTTTTGGGGAGTAGGAAAATTAAACTCTTCTATGAGTAAAATAGAAAGAAAACTTTTCAAAGCTGCTGTGGTTATGGTGAAGATATTAGGATGCTCATTATGAGATTATGTATTACAGCATAGGCCTGATACTTAGCCAGCCTTGGAGACCATTATTTCTGGAAAAGTTACTGTGAAAGGCAAGGTTTATTGTTAGACAGCCATTGTAAATTTTATAAACATGGCAATATATACATTTTCTGATCTCAGTCACCCAAAGTGGAATAACACTAATGCACCATAAATGCAAAGTATGAATACATTCTTTCAAGGAGCAGCAAGATATGGCCCAAACATCTTATTAGAAATTGCTTTATTGGATATTATCTTTATTTTTTTTTATTTTTCTTTTTGCCAATCCTGGGCTTGAGCTCAGGGCCTGAGCACTGTCCTTGGACTTTTTCAAGGTTAGAGCTCTACCACTTGAGCCTCAGCACTACTTCTGGCTTTTTTCTATGTATGTGGTACCGAGGAATCGAACCCAGGTCTTCGTGCATGCTAGGCAAGCACTTTAACCACTATGCCAAACTCCCGGCCCCTGGATATTATCTTTAAATGAGTGAGAACACATATTTTTTTTAAAAAAATCCTAAACATTCCTCTAGTCTAACAGAGGCTCCGCATCTCTAGAGAGTATTGAATGGGCCGAATGGCTGTGCACTTACTGCACATTAGAAGGCTACTAGAAGTGAGTATTCTCGTTATAAAATTTATAAAGCATTTGAAGTGATGGAAAGGTAAGTTTGGTTTGATACGGTCACTCCATATTCTATTATAAAGATGAGGAATCATTTTGTACCTTATGTATGTACAGTTACAATTTGTCAATGTGTAATAAAGCCACCCATGGTGGCACACACCTGTAATTCAAGCTACTTAAGAAACTGGGCAGAAGGATCATTTGAGCCCAAGACAGTCTAGGAAACAGTAAAATCCTTTATCGATGGGAAATAAATGAATAAATCCATATCAGTGTCAACATCAACATATAGAAACAAAGAAAGAAGACTGCATTTTGTCGGTGGTATAAATTGTTGATTTCTTCTTTTTCCATCTTCTCATTGTATGCCAATTAAATTATTTCCTGGACTTTAATTTGAAACATATTTCTCCAAGTAAAAAACCCCAGCAGGTGCCATGTACGTGTACGGGTTTTGACTCTTGATTCTCAGATCTCAACCTCCTGAGTAGCTAGGATTTCTTTTTGAACAATGTCTCCACTTCCCTTGCTCTGTTGTTTATCCCTCCCATCCATTTTTGGATCTTTGATGGTTAGAGATAAGAGTCTCCAAAAGTAGAAAAGTAAAAAGGGAAACATGTAAGAATTACTCAAAGTCAAAGTAAGCTTGTGATAAGTGACATTACTATCACTTCAATATAACCCTCCTTCTATGTGGAGAAGCGGGCCGTGCGTATGGAAGAGTATGTGTTTATACAGATGTGAGGCTGCAGTCCAGGCTCATTATCCCATCCTGATTCATTTCAATCATCCCTCTCAGAGAAAAGTGATTTGTTGTGTTTGTGAACATGTGGTAGCTTCATCTACTGAGGGAAGCAATGAACTAAAACAGCATAAGAAGGGCCAGAATGACAACACTGGCCGAAAGAGAGAGGCAGAGACAGAGAGAGAGAGAGTGCTGATCCTTAGCTAAGGAGATGCGATGTGAAAATTCAATCTCCCCCCCACCTTCCACCCAGATCAGCTTGCAACCTACTTTGTGCTGCTTTAGATTTATAATATTGTCTACTAGAGCCACTGTTTATATGCAAGTGTATCTATTTAGTAGAGATTCCTGAGTTCTTTGTTAAATTACGTAATTAACTCCTGGGCAAGGAGAGACTGTACATGGGGAAGTGTCAAGTAAGTGTAGAGATGTGGGCAGGAGTAGTTAATTTAGAAGCAAGGTAATCTTTGCTTGCTGAGTGTTTTTGCGTTGTAGCTGAAGTTGACTAGCTCCTTAATGTGTCTTATGTCGACTCAAGCTTAGGCTAACACATCCCTGGTTAAGATTCTTCACAAATATTGACACATAATTTACACTGTCGCTATATTCAAATTAATTAGCATTTCCCTGGATGAATCATAATTTCTCAACTTTTCCCTATATTTAGATGTTTTTATTTGGTGGAGGACTCACTTCTGTTCTCCTGGATTTGTGTTTGATTTTCTACATTGAGTTCATTCATTATCGATGGTATAGACAGTATACTACTTAAAAAACCACATCTGTATTATTATATTAAGTTCTAATTCAAATAGTTAATCTTTAGTGACAACGTATATATTTGTGATCCTCAAGTCAACCAATTTGTTAATATGTGGATCATTCATTTGATTCACAATAAAAATCTATAGTATTGCAAAAAAGTCTCATAAAAACGTACTAAAAATAGGTAAGCAGATATATTGGAAATATTTTTCAAGTAGAAGCCCAGACCAAGAAACGAATATTCCTTATGTAATACTTAAATAAAGTGATTGGGTTATTTTTCAAAGTGTTATAAGTTTTGTAAGCTATGAGACTTTCTTCCTCCCTCCCCCATTTTTTTTTTGCCAATCCTGGGGCTGAACTCAGCCTGAGAACTGTCCTTGGACTTTCTCAAGGCTAGAACTCTACCACCTGAGCCACAGCACCACTTCTGGATTTTTCTATGTATGTGGTACTGAGGAATTGAACCCGGACCTTTGTGCATGCCAGGCAAGCACTCTACCACTAAGGCCAAACTCCTGGCCCCTTCCTTTTCCTCTGTGTAGGAATGGGAATGGGGAGTGGGGGAATTGGGACCTAGAATATTCTATATCACAACTTTCTCTTCCCTGAGTAAGATTGTCTAGTCCACATAACTGTCTTAGAAACTGGAGTCAGAGTCTTTCTAGACCTTAACTCAGACTTTCTAGTTAGATTATGGCACCAAAAAATAGTATTTAGATGTATTTTTCCATTGTTGCTGTTAAATACCAAGAATAGGAATGGGTATGTTAATAAAGTAAAAATTTGTTGTACTTTTCATACATATTTAGGGTTGATGGATAATATTCTGCTTTTTATTTTGTGTGGTAAATTTTATGCATACTTAAATGCCATTTTCTTATTATTTCTTAATTTAAAAGGTTTTCTTTCCCTATAAGAATGAACTATGGGAAGAGCTGATGAAAGCTCTTATTATTTATTACCCAGCAGTGGTATATTTATAGACATGAATTGATGGCATTTCATGTCAGTCATAAAGAACAATAGCATCTTTCCTCAACAATTTGAGGAATGCTATAGAGCAAAGAACATTAAATCTAACCATTTGTGATCTTGACTTATCTACATGCATTACCAAAATCTTTCGGCATGCTATAACCTCACAAAATATGGACTATATGTCATTTTTCTATTCTGTCTTATGTGTAAATTGCTTAATAAGCATAGCAGGTTTCCTGAACTTCATTATCGGTTCATTTCTCCTACTTACATATATTTTCATATAAAGAACAGAGCATGAATTTCGAATATATCTTAATTTTCACAGTTCCTAAGTAGCCTTCTCTCCAACCTTCCTTCCTCACTCCAGGACATTGAAAGGATCTAAGAGAACTAGTATCATTATATGAACATAGGTATATTTGTGGGTACACTTACTCTATGCTGAGGGTGTTTCCAGTTATGAAGTTCTGTGTGTATATATTTCTCCTTCCTTTTTAACAGATCTCTAAAACTCATGATTTAACGAATGACTACAAATACTGCACGCTAGAGGTCTACTTCATCATGACCTGGACTTGTGGTTCACTTAAATGAGACAATTCCTGTACTCAGTCCGGAAAGAATTTACTACCATGGAAGGCAGCCAATTGATTCTGCCAGAGCCTTCTATCTCCACAGTCACTAGAATTTTCTCACAGAGATATATTAGAATCTTTGGCGGAAGCCGATGTCGTGACTTTTTTTTAAAGACAAGTCTATGATTGGTCAGGTTTGGAACCTACCAAGATGTTTACAGATTTTCCCACTAATACATCTTTACCAGTATAATTGGGAAGGAAGTTGGGCAGGCTAATAGAAGTCTGCAGGATTTCCCTGTTCTCTTGTGCTTGGCATTTCCCTCCATATTTATTTTTTTCTTCAGTTGTTCTGATATCTGTTTCTGATTTCTTTTTGAATCCTCACTTTAGGATATTAGAGGAATGCAGGGGGAGAATGAGGAAAAAAACATAAAATGTTAGGTTCTTAGATTTGTTTCCAAACCCCTCTTGATTTACTTTTCTATCTCACAACAAAACTAATTACATATGGTATCACTGAGATTTTTTTTTCCTATTTGATTATTTCTACCTGAGACCTATGAACTTCTTGATATAATTGAAGTATCTTTTATTTTACATCTTTTAGTTTGTTAGAACCAAATGACTTTTTTTCTAAAATTGTTTTCTAAAATTATCATACATCTCCTGTTACTGTCATATTAACATGATTTATTTATATTTCTATAATTCTTGATGTATATTAATAAACATTTTATGCTATATCATTCCAGTCTTCATAAGAAACAATTTTTAAAATGGGAAAAAATCAAAGCCAAGGACTAAGCAACCCATATATAATTTTTCACTATTCACTGGTGGATTGATGATCAATCTTTCTTTTTTCTTTCCAGTCCTGGGGCTTGAACTCAGGGCCTGAGTGCTGTTCTTGGGCCTTCTCAAGGCTAGAGCTCTACACTTGAGCCATAGCCCTGTTTCAAGCTTTTTCTGTGTATGTGGTACCGAGGAATCGAACCCAGGTCTTTGTGCATACTAGGCAAGCATTCTACCACTAGGCCAAACTCCCGGCCTGATCAAGCTTTCTTTTTTAAAAATTTTATTTATTTATTTATTTTTGCCAGTTCTGGGGCTTGAACTTAGGGCCTGGGCACTGTCCTTGGACACTTTTTGCTCAAGGCTAGCACTCTGCAACTTGAGCCACAATACCACTTCCAGCTTTTTCTTAGTATGTGTTACTGAGAAATCAAACCCAGGGCTTCATGCATGCTAGGCCAAGTACTCTTACCACTAGGCTATGCTATCGGCCCAAACTTTCTTTTAAATAATGATTCTCAGATGGGGAGCTGGTGGCTCATGCTTATTATATTATCTAGTCAGGAAGCTGAGGATCACAGTTCAAAGCCAGCTCATGTAGGAAGTTCATGAGACTCTTATTTCCAATTAATGACAGAAAAAGCTGAGAGTAGAGCTGTGGCTCAAATGGTAAGGAGGTATCCTTGAGCAAAATGAACTTAGAGACAATACTTAGTCTCAGAGTTCAAGCCCTACTGTTGGCAAGAAAAAGAAGAAAAAAAGATTCATAGCCTTGCAGCCTTGCCACTCTCTAGCTTTCTAGAGTTTCTTTGCTGGCTCCTGTCTTGTTCCTGACCTGAGTTTTCCTGACATGGCTCTGCAGTTGTGCTTAGTTCCTTCTCAATATCATTTCCACTTTAATTCCAATTCTCTTCTACCTCCTCATTCTCTAGAGAGTACCAGGAAGCTAACAATAAGTCTGGAAGTACATGGCCCTGTTTACAGGTGAGTTAGTAGACAGCAAGATAACAGAAGCTGGGAAATTAGTCACAATGAGTGTTTCTGTCAATAGAAGGCAGGAAATCATAGACTCCCTCAGTCCTGTTGATTGTAACTGCCAGGGGTTCTTACTGGGACACGGGCAAAAATGATAATGGTTGGTATTTGAATTCACCTTGGGAAACTAGAGTTGCATTTCGTTTTACTTATTTATTCTACAGGAGTCTCTCTCCCCCTTGTTAGATAAAGGGTTGGAAATAGGGTGAAGAGAGGGGAAGTTCACTCTGTCATCTCTCCCTTCCTACAAACTTGGTGTGAAATTCCACTTGGCATCCTTTCTGAAATCCAGCTTGAGCAATCCACACAATGATATGCAGTGTGTACAGGAAGGAAAATTCAACAGAGTACCTTTGGCCACCACCCATGCTTACACAGAAGAGGAAATGGGCCATTATCCCACTCTCCTGGCTGAACTTTGGCTACCATTGCTGTGAGACAATATTTATCCTCATCTCACTTCATTTGAACTTCTGTATTGTTCTGAAGCCACAGTGTGACATGACAGGAACAAAAAAAGACAGAGAAAAACAAACAAACAAAAAACCTTACCTACCACAGTCAGGCACCTTGTCACAATCAAGTCAGTACAAGCAATAGAAAATAGTTTCACTAAATCAGATACATGACACATGGGTGGCATTTGGGGACAATGAGTCCATGAGATAGGAGATCAAGTTTTACTTCCTTGAGGGCATTTAGAATTCTTAAATAAGGAAAGAGGACATTAGTGGTGGCCTAACTCATTGATAATATATTGATTGTATAAACTTTCAGAATATAGTTGTCTAGAAATCCAGAATCAAAGGGATTCAATTCATTGCCTTGAATTTAGTAAAAGGAGCAAGGGTGTAACATCCTTTATCCATTTCACATGCTTGAATCCTTTTTTTTTTTTGCCAGTCTTGGGCTTGAGCTCAGGGCCCGAGCACTGTCCTTGGACTTTCTCAAGGCTAGAGCTCTACCACTTGAGCCTCAGCACTACTTCCGACTTTTTTCTATGTAAGTGGTACCGAGGACTCGAACCTGGGTCTTTGTGCCTGAGAAACAGGCATTCTACCACTAGGCCAAACTCCAAGCCGTTGAATGCTTCTTCTTCTTCTTTTTTTTTTTTTGCCAGTCCTGGGCTTGGGCTCAGGGCCTGAGCACTGTCCTTGGACTTTCTCAAGGCTAGAGCTCTACCACTTGAGCCTCAGCACCACTTCCAGCTTTTTGCTATGTATGTGGGCTACCGAGGAATCGAACCCAGGTCTTTGTGCATAACTAGGCAAGCACTCTACCACTAGGCCAAACTCCGGCCTGAATGCTTCTTTTTGTGATAATAAATATTAAGTGGAATTGATTTTTATTATTGTTACCTTCTGTTTATTTATGGTTAAAATATATCGTTTATAAAATTTTGGCCACAAAATCATAATCGTGTGTGATCTCCATGATGAAACATGTACCATACAAGTCCGATTTTGTGTTGCTAATATTATTTCCTTACAACTTAGTACTGTTATTGCCGTAGTACTTCACCAAAAGTATGGAGAGTTTATATCTGCATGGAGGAAATTGAGGAAGCTCTTGGTGAGTTTTTAGCATAGGATTCAAGCAAGGGGAATGTTTAACTGAATAAGGAAGAGTTTGCACAGGAACATAGTAAGTATTCTGTGTGCTTAGCCTTTAGGACAATGTTGACTCATTGTAGGTGTTAATTGGGAAAAGCTAGAGCTGTGAAAACCTGCTCTGTTGGAAGAAGAGGAAGGAGAACAATGAGTAGAACTAAGAGAGAGAGAAAGAGAGAGAGAGGGGGAGAGAGAGAGAGAGAGAGAGAGAGAGAGAGAGAGAGAGAGAGAGAGAGAGAGAGAGAGAGGGAGGGAGGGAGGGAGGGAGGGAGGGAGGGAGAGAGAAAGAGAGAGAGAGAGAGAGAGAGAGAGAGGGAGGGAGGGAGGGAGGGAGGGAGGGAGGGAGGGAGGGAGAGAGTAGAGGAAAGGACAGTGACACAAGGTAGAAGAGATGGGGAAATTACAGAAAGAGAAGAGAGAAGAAAGAAAAGTTTAAAATGCTGTGATGAAGGGAAAAAGCAGCTGTTGGCATAATAGGTGATAGAATCCCTTCTGGTGAGATAATGATTTGGATTGCTAGTACATTTGTGTTTTATCAAGCATTTTAATGGATTATTTAAGATGAAAGTCATAGTTATTTTGAGGCTAGGTTCAATGAGGAGCTGGCATAACAGGACATTAAAAATTAAAGATAATTATCCTGCCTTAAAATATAAGCAAGCATACCTGTTAGAAGAATTGAAAATTGGCTTACTATGATAAAGCCAAGGAAAGAAATGGGCAAATGGTAAAAATGAACAAAACATCATCACATTTTAGTGTTGCTTCTGCTCTGCTTATAAATTGTGCCAGAGAATTCAGCAACAGCACAAATATGGGTTACTGAATTAGTATTATTGAAATATCCACTTATCCAGAGACACTGAATCACAAATGTAGTTCACAGTGAGGCCTAGAATTCAGATCACCTAGCTTCCATACTGTATGACCCTGTGCAAATGAACTTCTCCATAAGTCTTTGTTTATTTTACTGTAAAATGGGGATTGTAATGCTTATAGTTTCCTTCTGTAGGGGATTAAATCAAGTAAGTTCTGGGACCTATCTAGCACAATGCCTCTTTTCCATAGCAGGTGTGCAAGCATTAGCTCTCTTTCCTCTTTCTTGTTTTATCTAATGACTTTAAAATCTGACATATAGAAAAATATAATCCCTCCAAACCTAGGAAGTTGGATTACTTAGTAAAGTTGGACTAAAGAGTTATAGTTCAATTTTTAAGGAAATTTGACTTTAGTTGTTAAAAATCAGTATCAATTTTCATGTAAATCTGTGCTGAACCACTCCTTGGATTATTTCTTTGGACGTAGCTAAAATCATTAGAGTCTTGTGCTGTTTTCTAGGTGACTGACAAGTCCTACCCTTGAATTAATGTACATTGTCAGCATAAAGAGCAAGAGAAGAAAGTGAAAACAAACTAAATGTGAAAAGGGGAAATGTAGGATAATTTGCTGTTCTCTTTTATCTTCCTTCCTGAGTAAAATCCATTGCAATTCTCCATGCCTGAACTGGCTTATTGATCCCTTCCCCCCACTCCAGTAAAATTCTGTACATTAAAGACCTACAATAAATTTAGAGTCTATATAATTCCTTCATCATAAAAATTTTGCGAAATTTGACTCTTCTATTCTTACCCTTTCCCTCCAAAAGTCAAAATCAAAGGAATGTCTAATCTGCTCATATGTATCTGAAATGCATTTTGCTAGAAGTAAAGTAAAAAGTATTAATTGAGGTTAGGTGAGCAAAAAGGGTGGTGAGTAGGGTTATTGCCAATTTCTGCAGGCATTTGCATAAATAGTGCATTTGAATAAATGCAGTAGGAGCGATATTTTGCTGTTTGAATTGATTTTCTTCTAAATCTACTTGTCTCTTGGAGAGACGAAGGGGTCTGCTTTCTCATAGTGGAACAGGTGGTTCTCTGAGTCTTCTAGGATTTTTTTCATTAATTACCAGCTTAAAATAAAGCAACCACCAAAAACTATGCTCATAATATGTGTGTGTTCATGGATTCAAACTTCCCTATAGTATTCAAATCTTTCCTTTTAATTTCTATAAGATTGATAATTCACAACTTGATAGTTATTATAAACATTGGTTTTGAAAATGCTATTAAACTAGCCACACATACCATTTACCATTGTATCTTTTCAAATATGTCATGGTATGGGTCAAATGATTTTTTATTTTTTAAAGAAAATACTTTGTTTAGACCTACTATTTTTTTTTCTTTTCTTGTTTCCAAGCAAACCAAGCTTGGAAAGAAGAGCCAAAAAATAATAGTACAGAAGGATGAAACTTATTACTGATAATAAATTATCATATTACTAACAATAAATTGTCATGCAGAATATCTTTTCTGAGTTGTTGTTGAACTTTACCTAATACATATCTTTCACAGAAAACCTTAGGTATACAAAGATGTCTCCCTCATAGCAAACCAGAAGCAAACACTTCTTAACATCAAGCAGTTAATTCACACACTGACTTTTTTTCTTGAAGAAAGAATCCTACTCTATTAGGAGGAATCACCACTCGTGGGTTCTACAGTGTCACTAACTGAGAATGCTATCTTCCCTCACATTCACCATCTAGAGCTTCATTTCTAGTGCTATGTTATTCCTGACTATATAGGAACGGACTGCTATGCACTAAAATATAGGCACCATTTTAAAATACATAATACTAATTATATCATAAAGTCAAGGCTTAGAAACTTAAAGGTCCTTAAAATTCATTTGGGGTAAGATTCATCTTTAGAGTTTCCAGATCTTCATCCAGCCGACTTCTTGTTCTTAAATACCACAGAAAACCTGAACTCTGACTTCAGGGTTAGGTTCTTTTCTATTCACACAGCCCTGTCCTTTACATTCCTGTATCCCAACCTCCCATTATTGTTTGGTTCTAATTCATACTACAGGATGGCTAATTTACAAAGGATTCGTTTGTATTAAATGTCAATTAAGATTATAGAAACCCTGTTTTAGAAGCACTTTCTATTACATTCAGATATTTCTGGAACATTGCTGGATAAATTTGAAAAATGAAAGTTTTTGTAAAGGAGAGATTTTAAGTTTTGTGAAACCTTTATCGGTAATGTGAGCGACATTGTGCCTGCTTTTTTTTTTTTTTAACTCATGTCTGGCCCTATGAATAAAACCATGTTTGACTCTAAACTCTAATTAATGGAGTTCATTTTCTGGCCAGGTCTCTATTGGCAGCTCAGCATGGACCAAGGCCAAATTTTTGAGGCTGGTTGCTCATGAGTAACCTAAAGTAACCCCCCAACCCCCACCTCCTACCAACCCCAGAAAATGAATTTCAAAGTGGTTTTTCTTGTAACAGCTTCATTACCAGTGATCATTTCTTTCATCCTACTTGCCACTAGCTCCATTTTACATCATATTTATACAGAAGAACTTTCTCTCAAGCTTCAGTACCCAGTTAGAGGAGATACTAATGTCTCTCAAGGAAGCTCCTCTCTCTCACTCACATACTGATTTATTATTAACATTAAATCATATGTAGCTTCATTTTGAAACTTCTTACTTGGCAGGGTAGGGTAATGTGGAAAGCCCAGGCTTTGTAATGTGCAATCTGGTTTTGTGGCTCAACTGTTTATACTTACGTGACTAAAGCTATTACTCATCTGTTCCAAACCTCAGCTCTCTTATCTAGAAAATCAGATTTTTTTAGTACCTATCTCATTGTGCAGTTTTATAAATTAAATAAGGTTGAGCATCCAGTCTTAAATACCCATTAAAAGGTGGTTGGAATTATTACCATGATTATTTTTGAAATTCTCCATAATGAAGACAAGGGCTATATTAAATGGTGGGCTGTGTTCACCTCACTAAAACTGATCATCTGACTTGATGATATTTTATCTCCCAGGATCTCTGAAATATTTATTGCATCTCGGGAAATTCTATCCAGGCTTTACAATAGACAGGAACACAGTTCACTATTATGCTGTCAGATTCCGTACTGTGGTCTGGAATGCTTTTTGTTTAATTTTATTTTATATTTAAGCTGGTAAACACACACGCACACACACACACACACACACACAACTAAGCTCTGTCTCAGAACACAACTACTTTTTATAAAAATATGTTCACTGAAATATGGTAGATTCAGGGGAGAACTCAAATGGTGTAATTCCTTAGAAAGGCTAATTCACAGTCCAACAAAATAAACAGCTGTAATGGCTACTCAAAGGGGATGTGAGGGTATAGGGAGAAGGGGTATATGAATGAAGAAAAAAGGGGGCGGGAGAATACAGTTATACAATCCAATGCCTAGCCAACAAAAGTAAGAATAATGATCCTGATGCATTTTATTCTTAAACGGCTTTGAGCAACTACTTAATAAAGATGGGGTCTGGGGAGAGGACTACTTTTCATGTGATTCATTTCTTCCTCCTTGGCCCCATCCCTCCTGGATCCTGACTACTTTAGGCCCCAGCTGTGAACTCATCAATGGATTAATCCACTGATATAGTCAACTTTCTCAAGATCCAATCACCTCTAATAGTGCCAGGAGGTGGGAACCAAGCCCTGCATGCATGAGCCTTTTGGCTAGACAATTAAGAGCCAAACTAACATTCTACCTCTGGACTTAGGTTCAAAGACTTAGGTTCATTTCACAAGGCAAAATGTATTTAGTTCATCTCCAAGAGTTTCCAAATTCTCTGTCGTTAAGCAAAAGTTCAAGTCCAAGATCTCTTTTGAGATGCAAGCCAACTCTTAGTTGTGAGTTCTTGTAACATTCAAAGAGCCAGTTACGTTTTAACATTTGGAGAGTGCCAGAAAGAGAGGAGGTGGGAAAAAGAAAGAATCCCAAAGCAACAGGGCAAACACTAAATACTAAACCCTGTCTAACTTCTATAGGACATGATGATGTGTCACTAGTGCCCAGGGCTTAGACAGACTCACCCTTAGGCTTTGCTGTGCATAGCCAACATGACTTCTAGGCAGACATTCCACATACCTGGCCTAACTTCCAGAGGTCTCCATTACACTCTCAAGGCTTCATTATTCTCTAACTGGTGCAAGTCAGAGATTCTATTCATGCCATACATTGCCTGGCCTCCCCGGATTTCGCTTGAAATCTTGGTGGAAGCCTCCATGACTTCACAACTCCAGTGTTTTGCATGCCTGCAAAAATGCCATGCAGAAGTCTCCAGATCAGATAAAATACCTCAGCCCACTGGGGCCGCAGCCACAGCGGCTACTAAATGCCTAAGTGGTTGGAAAAGGGTAACACTTCTAGGAATGGAACTCTGGAAACTTGTGCCTTGGACCTCTCTTCCCAAAGCGAAGTCTTTGAAATGAGTTTATACCCTTCCTCCTTAGAGTAGGGAAAAGAGCTGTGTCTTTAATTAAAGTTGCAGTTAGGGACTGAATCTCACACGCGGGGAAAATGAAATGAAACTCATATAGTTAAAAATCTAAAACCCTGGCTGGGAGTTTGGCCTAGTGGTAGAGTGTTTGTTTAGCATGCACAAAGACATAGGTTCAGTTCCTCGGTACCACATACATAGAAAAGCTGGAAGGGGTGCTGTGGCTCAAGTGGTAGAGCTCTTGGATTTTCTTGAGAAAAATCCAAGGACAGTGCTCAGGCCCTGAGTTCAAGCTCCAAGACTGGCAAAATAATAATAACAGTAATAAAACTCCAGAAAGTGTGCTTCAAGACATTTTACTTGACAAATATGTGCCCAAAACACAGGAAACAAAAGTGAACAGTTAGTCAAATGAGGTTATATCAAATCAAACAATCAACAGAGTAAAGTGATGATCTATGAAGTGAGAGAAAGAATTTTCAAAATATCTATCTTATAAATGGTAGTATATTAAAAACTTAATAGCAAATACATAGTATGATTAAAAAATGGGAGCTGGGCACTAATCCTGTCTACTCAGAAGGCTGAGATCTGAGGATGGTGATTCAAAGCCAGCAGGGAAGGAAAGTCCATGAGATTCTTGTCTCCAATAAACTACTCACAAACAGCCAGAACTGGTGCTGTGACTCAAGTGGTAGAGCACTGTTCTTGAGTAAAAGAAGCTCAGGGACCATGCCCAGTCCCAGAGTTCAATCTCCAGGACTAGAGGAGGGAGGGAGGAAGGGCAGTAAGCCCAAAGAGTTAATTCTCCAAAGAAGATGTACAAATGACCAAACAGATATTTGAAAAAAGTCACTCAGTGCCACTACTTTTATGATAGAAATGCAAATTAAATAGATATTTTCAAAAAACAAGAAGGAAGTGCTGGTGAAAATGTGAACGAAAGGACACCTTATAGGCTACTGCGGAAAACACAAATTAGCACAGCTGTTATGGAAAGCAGTATGGTACTTGTGTTGGTCAGTTTGCATCATAGTATCTGACATCAGCAACTTAACATGAGGAATCACTCATTTTCTCAGTGTTTTTCTTTGTTTTTGGTCATGGAGAGACACTGAATTTCTAAATCTGTAGATAGAATCTTATAGTTATGTTTTTCATTTCATTAATGTGCTCTATTATTTTTTTTTACTGAATTTAATGAGTAAAGTAATTCTTGAATCCCTCGTGTCTATTCTGCTCAAATTTGATATGTAATCTTTGCATTATTGACATGGTTTGCTTTTATATTTTGATGAATGTTTTTCTCTTTATGCTCACTTGGAATATAGGCCTGTGTGTATGTGTGTGTGTGTGTGTGTGTGTGTGTGTGTGTGTGTGTGTGTGTGTGTGTGTGTGTGTCTGGTTTCAGTATGGGTGTATTTCTGGACTCAGAGTGAATTTACAAGAATTACTCTTCTCTTCAATTTTTTAGAACGATTTGAGAAAGATTTGTGTTATCAAAGATTTGTGTTATGTTTGAGAAAGATTTACTTATGTCTTAATCTGCACCTTTCACCAGTTTAGTTTCTTCTTCATTATTAATAGTCATTTAAATAATTTAAGTTAAGTAATATAATCAGGATTAGGCAATAATGGAAGTGCTGCCAGACCACTAATGGGCAACAGTATAAGGAGAATACATTTGCAAGAGGACATCATTTTTTTCAAGAAATGATGATAATGTCACAGACTACTTAATGATGTATTTTTGCTTTTTGGTTTCTCATTTCTCCTCTTTATTCTTAGGGAGGCTGAATACCAACTTTGACTTGTGATGTTGTACAAATTTATTTCCTCTTACCATTCATAAATTTAATTTTCTCATGTGGTATATGGCTTGACAGTACTATAATTATTTGATCATAATGACATTAAGCTTTTAGAACAGTATTAATTGTAAGAACTTTATATTTTTTTCCTAATTAAAGTATGAAAAAATACCCATCACAGGCTTTCAGTTGAGTCTTTTGCATTAGGTTAATCTGGCATCAGTGAAATGAAATATTTTTTCTTATAATTTTAAATGATCTCTTAAACATAAATTGCTTTTCTCTCTAAGAAAACCCTATGTCAGTAAAACTGGCACTTTAACTAGTAAGTTCATCTGTTATAAATTTTCTTTTTTCCACTTTAACAGGATATTATTTTTTCTCTTAAATTATTTCTTTCCAATGAATTTCTATGGTGCCTAGGTTGACAAATGCCTTTAAATAAATATAAACATATACAAATACACACCATTGTAAACTACTATTTATCTGTAATGACAAGTGCCATTCAATTAATAGAAGGACATACAAACACACACCACTGAAAGCAACCATTAATTTGTGGTGCTTTAAAGGATTCTAGGCATAAGAATATTTGGACTGTCCATCAGAAAACCAATTTTTCTTTGAGGACTTTTCATGCTGGGGACTATTCTGACCACAACATATGTTAACACATTTGCATGAGAAGAAACAAAACCCTTTGTATGAGCTCATTATTAGTAACAAATCAGCATTAGCAAATAATTATTACAATTACCAGCCATCGCACCATATCCCGCAAAAATAGACAGCTTGTTTTCTCCTTTGTTGCAACTTATGCATACTGATATGATCTACTCTTTACTCTCAACTTTGCTCATCTCCAAAACATCAGTTAACTAATTCACAATCATAAGCTCAATTTAATGTATGAGTAGGTTTGAAGCACTCCAGACAGAGAAGAGGATGTAAATGAGCTATTTTTATGGTTGGGCTGCCAACTGTGGTATCTGAAGACACTGGCCAATCTCTGCAAGCTCTTTCAACTCAGATTCCCTCAGATGTTCTTTGGTGATAAGGAAGAAAGGAGAAAGCAGAAGAGATCGGTGTCCTTCTGTGGTAATAGCAGAAGGTCAGACACCAGAGAATGCTGACTTTTAAAAAGAGAACTTTTAAAGAGAAAAGAGAAAAGATTATTAGCAAAACTGACCTTACCCACCACAGTGATCAATCCTAACTTAAGGCAAAATTGAAGCCTCTGAGGAACAAATAATACAGTGATCCCACATAATATTACTCAGAACAATAATGATTCACTCGGACAGAGGTGAGACAGATTTAATTTTAAATTATAACAGCAATGGCAGACTTAATGAAAATAAGCTTTAAGTAGAACTTCCCTCCTAGTTATCTTTTTACATTGTAGGATGTATGTGGTTTAGATTTCTTGATAGACATGATTATTGGAACAGAGACACTTCTGAGGGGAGAGATAGGAATTCTTTTAATCTGGAGCAACCAAAATAAATGGGACCAAACAAGGGGAAGGGGCTATGTGGGGCTCTATGAATATACTCACGGTGAAGAAAAGATTTATTTTCCTGGAGTAAATGCTCTTAAGCGCTTTGTGGAATCTCAGCAGTAGCTTCTGCTTATTACTGACACCATCTAAAAGTGAGCCAATTCACTTGGTTAATTTGGTCAATGTTTGAAAGCTTGTGTTCAACAGACAGCAATGGAAGGGAGTAATCAATAGCAAATGGCATCTCAAGTAAAAATATGCAATTGTAATATGAAATACTGGTGTAAATATAAGCCTGTAGGGTTTGAAAGCAGGGTTTGTTTTATAGCCCAGAGAGGACTGGAAAAAAACCACACTAAAATATCCTTAAAAATCTTTATGCAGACATTTGATTATGCTATTTTTTTAAAGTAAGGATGTTTGCAATCAACTTCTAGTCCAAGGACTAAAGTACACAATAATATTGACATATAATTAATTGTACTTAACAATCATCAATTATTTCATATGACATATTTTTATGCCTATAGTTAATTAATTACACCTAATGATATTTAAAATATAGTATCAAAATAATATTGAAAAGAATAATATTGCTAATATTTTTTATCCTTGGATTAAACATATTTCTATTCAAATAGGATTGAAGTACACATATATACACAAAGCATTAGATCAAATTTAGTTATTCTCTCAGCTGTCCACTTTAATTTTTAAGGCTGTTTCTATGCAAAACTGTGGTACTTCAGTAAAGTGTAAAATATTCCAAAGTTAGCTTGTATGTTTGAAAAGATGATTAATAAATGCATGCACTTGTTTTGCATGTTGCTAGAATAAATTAATCAAAGTAGCCGAGCCATTTGTATGTAATGGTGCAAAATGACTGTTTAGATGTTCCACAATACATGTGTAGGCTTCACAGACTGATGAAAAGAATATTAAAATAACCAGATGTAAATAGCTCCATGCTACTGCAGTTTCTATACTTCAGTTTCCTGGCCTGTGAAAATAACAGATCTGGATAAGATGAGAGCTTATGATCCTTCCAGCATTGACAATTTATATTTCTATATCTATGATCCAAGCCACCAAGCCATTTTGTTGCCATGTGGCTATTAATCTGTAGAAGATTATCCTCTTGACCTTGTATTTATATATCAGCGAATGGTTTTTGTTGACATACATTAAAATTCATTATAATTAACATTGAGAGAAAAAGTTTTGTTTTGTTCATGATTTTAATTATATGAGGAATCTAAAAAGTGTTAAACTCCAAGAAGTAGAAACCATGAGAGGCTCTTGTGTTTTATAAGGAAAGGAAGGCACTAGCCAGCAGGCCTGGTTAAATAAAAGGAGTAAGTTCTGGTGGTCTACTGTGAAGAGAATGACCAGAGTTAGTAACAATGTATTGTAAAATTCAAAATAGTTCTCAAAGAGGATTTTGAATGTTCTCCCACAAAGATGTGATAAATACTTAAGGTGATAAATATAGAAATTAGCCTGATTTGCTTGGTCCACGATGTACACATATATTGAAATGTGACATTGTATTCCTTAAACCTATGAAGTTTTTATGAGTCAATTAAAAATTGAATCAGGACAGGGAGTTTGATCTAGTGGTAGAGTGCTTGCCTAGCATGCATGAAGACCCAGGTTCAATTCCTCAGTACCATATATATAGAAAAAACTGGAATGGTGCTGTGGCTCAATCCAGCCTTGAGAAAGCCCAAGAACAGTGCTCAGGCTCTGAATTCAAGCCCCAGGTCTGGCAAAAAAAAAATCCTAAAAAACAAAGAGTTAAATAAAACAGCTAGGCACTAAGGGCTCAAGCCTGTGATCATAGCTACTCAAGAGGCTGAGACCTGAAGGTTTTGAAGCTAAACCTACGCAGAAAAGTCCATGAGACTTTGTAAATATCTTGTAAAAAGCTAGGCTGAAAATGTGGCGTAAGTATTAGTCAGCTGAACAAGCAAGTATCATAAGATTCTGAGTTCAAACCCCAATATTGTCAAAGAGTAAATAACTAAATGCATGGGTTCATGTACACATAAATAATAAAATGAAATAAAACTTTAGGTTTAGATTTCCAACCTATCAAGAATGTACCATTTTAATTCCTCCCCTACATAGCCTGGCAATCTGTTACACATGGCAACATTCTCTAAGTATATTTCAGTGTGCACTACATTTTTATTTCACTTTTACATGAGGAAATAATCAGAATTAACTCATAAGGACTTGCTTTATGGAAAAAATTTGGAGTAAATCTTTAGCATTTTTTTCCTTTCAAAACCTCTCTGCCAGCTACAGCGAACTCCATATGCTGTGTGGTAAGGAGAAGCTGTTTAAATGCTACTTTTTCACACCTGAACTATCCAATTTTAGATGGCCTTAAAAATGTGTGCCTAAAAGGAGGCTGCAAAAATAGATGATAAAATGATTCTGGCATCACTTACCGAATGAAAAATGGATAGTATTTACTAACATTTGTATCACACCATCATATATAAAAGAAAAAAAAAGCTAGTAACTTCACCGGTTCCTAGAGTACTATTTAAAGCAATCAGCTGAACAGAAGTGTTTATTGTATTCCTTTGTCTTACTTGAAATGACTTCTACTTTGAATAGATACACCTGGCTCTCTGCTTCTCAAGACCCTGAGTTTTTTTTTTCTCTATAGCATTTGTAATTATAGTAGGTATTTTCAATTTATAATATGCAATCATTTATAATTATAAGTACATGTAATCTTGTTTTTTGTGATTTGGGTCTCTTATAAACATTAAATTTTCATAGGAAGTGCATGCTCCTATTTTCTGCCATGCTGGAGAGAATGAAAGCCATTGGGGCATAATATGTACCTATCACAGAGGCTTCCTAGAGCAGGATATTATGCAGGTGCAAGCTCCAGATACAGGAAACATTTACCAAAGTCCTTAAGTAGAAGAATCTGATTTCATAAATATTTTGTGTTCAAATAGAAAACCTCCCTATGAACACATTTTACTCATTTTTTCCTTTAAGAAATTTTTAGAAATGATTGTAAAGATGATATAAAAAGGGTTACAGTTCCATAAATCAGAGTACATTTTCCACTTGTCTTTAAGTGCAGCAAAAGTAAACAAATTTTATATTCTATGTACATTTATGTAGAAATCGAACTAGATTGCTTGAGAGTAGGAAAGGAGGGAGGGGTAATGGAGGAGAAAGATGGATTAATCAAGATGCATTGCACCCAAAACCTGATTTATGGAAGTGTAACCTCTTTGTATAATTATTTAATAAAAAAATACCACTGCTGGTGTAGAGGTATTTGTAGTTTTCACCACTCCATGAAGAACTATGTTAACTGTTCTCCAAACAACAGCTGATGCAATATCCTTTCTAAGTATATCACGTAGAATTTGGTTCCATGAACATTGTATGCATTTTCAGTGTGTGTGTGTGTGTGTGTGTGTGTGTGTGTGTGTGTGTGTGTGTGTGTGCGTGTGTGTGCCAGGACCTGTGCTTGATAGGAAAGTGCTCTACCACTTGAGCTATGTCTTATCACTTCTTTTTTTAGTATTCTGGTTTTGAGATTAAGTTCTCATTAATTTTAATTTTAGAGGTCCTTCTGTTTTTTTGGGTTTTTTTTGCCAGTCCTGGGTTTGAGCTCAGGGCCTGAGCACTGTCCTTGGACTTTCTCAAGGCTAGAGCTCTACCACTTGAGCCTCAGCACCACTTCCAGCTTTTTTTTTCTATGTGTTTGGTACCAAGGAATCGAACCCGGGTCTTCATGCATGCTAGGCAAGCACTTTAACCACTAGGCCAAATTCCTGGCCAGGTCCTTCTGTTTTTAACTCTGACTTTCACATATAGGTTATAAAGCAGATTTCTGCAAAGGACTATTATGAAACAACGTTGACAACCTACAGGGTAAGTGTTTTAACCTGGCGGTCAGGGAGAAACACCAGCTACCACTCAGAGTTTTCTCTATTGCCTCTCCTCTTATTCGATAGAACTCATCCTTGGGAATAATATGAGCTTTGTGTAATGAATTTTCTTTTACCTTACAAAACTCACATAGTTTCCTTAATATAGATCAAAATTATATCTTGTACTAAGAAAAAAATATGATCAATACTAGTTATCCCATAAAGAAATGAGGCTCCAACAGTGAAGGAAAACGAGAGTCCTTTGCTCATAATGTAAAGCTCAAAGTATTAACCAACAACTGTGTTAGAAGGCATAGTATTTATTGGCAATGTAAATACCTAAGAGTAGCTTTAGTAATATCAATTTAGAATCTTTATGAACAAAGAGGGTATATCTTTACTGAGTTCATAAATTGCCTTACACTTAATTCAAGGACTTAATCCTGATTACACATTAGCGGCTATCTTCTACTTAGTTTCTGGAATTTACATATTCCCCTCCATCAAATATAGAGAAATCTTAACATGCAAAGATCATGGACAAGACAGTTCAAAACTATTTTGACAATGAGACTAATCAGAAAATAGTGATGGCAAATAATTAAATATCTAATTAAGTGTGTATTCAACAGTATATACAAAAGGCCATGTTAACAATATAATCAAAGTCTCAAATAATTATAAAAATCTAGACCCAGCATTATACTGATATAGTTTAGAAACAGACTTTGGTGCCACAAATGGTTTTGAAAGAAAGAATATCCACTATGAATATATTGTATAAATTGTTTTCCTAGTTTACTATATTAGGGAAACCATGAATTGTTCAATGTACATATATTATCTGATCTCTGGGCAGAAAAAAATTCTAAAATAAAATGGGATCACAAAGCAAAAGACAACTGTAATTCATAATTTTACCATTTTTGTCTGCGATTTTGTTTATTTCGATATGCTCTCTTCTTTTTTTGGCAAGATTTGCTAAGGGTTTGTCAATTTTGTTAATTCTGTCAAAGAACCAACTCCTTGTTTTGTTGATTCTTTCTTGGCATTTACCCAACCATCCAGAAACTAGGGCATACTAAATCCACTAGCACAACAATGTTCATTGCAGCATTATTCACCATAGCAAAGATATGGAACCAACCTAGATGTCCCTCAGTTGATTAGTGGATCAACAAGATGTGGTATTTGTACACAATGGAATTCTATGCGGCTGTCAGAACAAAACAACATCGACCCATTTGTTAGGAAATGGAAAGACTTAGAAAAAGTCATATTAAGTGAAGTAAGCCAGACTGAAAGGAACTTAGGCTCAATGGTTTCCCTCATTCGTCATAATCAGTAGAAACCTTGGGCTCTACTAGCAGAGATCTGCAATAGAGCAAAATCTTGATACATAAGGCCATATAGTATGAAGCTAATTGAAAGGACCTCTAGGATATTGAAACAAAAGCCATATAACGAATGATTGTTGTCCTTAATGTACTATGTTGTCTCTCATCTCCTTTGCTGTCCCTTGGTTATCTCATATTGTTATAGTATCTCACTTTGTTATCTGATATATTGAATTTATTTGTATTTGGTTATTTGAAATTTGATAGGGAAGGGGGGAAAACCAAGACAGGTGGGGGTGTGGGGGGGAGGGTAATGGGTACCAAGACATGTGAAAGGGTATCAATGTATGTGAATTAATGCACCTCCTATCTGGCAAATATCATGTAACCCTTTTACTAATTACAATAAAATAAATAAATAAATTAATTAATTAAAAAAAGAACATAATTAAAATTAAGCAGACTCTTTGTCATACATATAGATCTATCTATCAGTATATGTCTATGGAATATATATCCTATCATAGACCTATATGTCTATATATTTATATCTCCAAATTCATGTCAATGACCTGGAATACCTGAGTCTTGAGTCATCGCTCTTATATTGTTTAGATCTACTATTTACATATCCAGGAGTCCATTGGCCTTTTGTTCCATTGGTCTTGGTTTATCTCATGCAACATGATTTGCTCTAGTTCCATCCACTTCCCAGTGAATGCCATTATTTTATCTTGTCTGGTGGCTATGTAGAATTCCATTGTGTGTGTGTGTGTGTGTGTGTGTGTGTGTGTGTATATATATATATATATATATGCCATATTTTTGTATCCATTCATCTGTAGTGGGGCATCTGGGTTGTTTCCATTACTTGGCTATTGTGAATCATGCAGAGATAAACATGGCCGAGCAGGTGTCCTTATCATATCCTGGGTTATGATGATCAGGATAGATGCCTAGTAGGGGTATGGCTGGGTCGTAGGGAAGGTCTATGTTTAGTTTTTTGAGGAACGTCCAAATTGCCTTCCAGAGTGGTTGTTCTAGTTTACATTCCCACCAGCAGCAATAGGGTTCCCCTTTCTCCACATCCCTGCCAGCATTTGTTGTCTGAATTTAGTATTTAGGCCATTCTGATTGGGGTAAGATGGTATCTCAGAGTTGTTTTTATTTGCATTTTCTTTATGACCATGGATAATAAGCATTTTCTCATGTGTTTCTTTGCCATTTTTACCTCTTCCTTTGACAAGTCTCTCTTTGCTTCCCTTACCCATACAGCAATAAGTTTGTTGGGTTTGGGGGGATCAGTTTCTTGAGCTCCTGAAGATATTGGATATTAAGCTTTTGTCTGATGTATTATTGGTAAATATCTTTCCCTGTTGGTTGGCTGTCTTTCTATTTTAGTAGCTATGTTTTTATCTGTGCAGAAACTTTTTATTTTTAGGTAGTCCCATTTGTCAAGTCTCTCACCCATCTGTTGTGACCCTGGAACTCTGTTCAGGAAGTTTCTGCCTGTGTCTATGAATTCCAGTGTTCTCCTACTCTGTCATATAGCAGTTTCAGAGGTTCAGGTCTGCTATTGAGATCTTTGATCCATTTTTGAGTTAATGTTTGTGCATAGTGACAAGCTGGGATCAACTTTTAGTTTTCTGCATGTGGCTGCCAAGTTTTCCCAGTACTGATAATTGAAGACACTTTGTATAGGTCTAGCTCCTTTGTCGAATATAAGCTGACTATAAGTATTTGGTTTTATTTCTGAATCTTATTTCCATTAATCTTCTGGTCTATTTTTGTGTCAATACCATGCTGTTTTTGTTATTATGACTCTATATAGAGTTTTAAAGTCTGGTATTATAATACTATCTGCATTGCTTTTTTTTTTTTTGCCTAGAATTGCTTTGGCTATTCTAGGTTTTTTGTTGTTCCATATGAATTTTTGGATTTTTTCCTCTATTTCAGTTATGAATATTCTTGGGGTTTTGATGGGGATTGCATTAAAATAATATATCAATTTTGGCAGTATGACCAATTTCACAAGGTTGATTCACCATGGGAGGTCTTTCCATTTTCTAGTATTCTTTTTAATTTCTTTCTTTAGGCCTTTATAGTTTTCATTATATAATTCCTTTACTTCCTTGGTTAGGTTAACTCCTAAATATTTTATTCTTTTGGGGGGCTATTGCAAATGAGATCATTTTCTTGATTTCTCCTTTTGTTTCTGTATTATTGGCATACAGAAAAGCTACTGATTTTTGAAGGTTGATTTTGTATCCTGCCACTTTGCCAAAGTGGTTCTAAGAGTTTTGGAGTGGAGCTTATTGGTTCAGATATAAGATCATGTTATCTGCGAATAGGGATAGTTTAATTTCTTCTTTCCTTAAGTGGATTCCTTTGATGTCCTTCTCTTGTCTAATTGCTCTGGCTAAGGATTCCAATATTATATTGAAAAGAAGTGGGGAGAGTGGGCATGATTTTAAGGTAAATGATTTTAGTTTTTCTCCATTTAGTATGATACTGGCTGTGGGTCATCATATATGGCTTTAATCATTTAATGAATGTACCTTCTATTCCTGTTTTCTTTAGTGCTTTCAACATGAATGGATGCTGCATTTTATCCTATATTTTTAAATCATTTTTTTTTGCTTTTTAAATCTCCTAATGGTAAGTTATTTTTAGCAAAATTGTAGTAGTTTGGATTTCCCCATCTTTGACAGTTCTTTCATACCTCAAACAAAATAAAATAGAAAGAACAAAAAGTAGACACAAGAAGAGTGACAGCTTGGTAGGCATAAATAGAGACATTAACACATACGTATTCAGTTTCTTATACACTAGGAGAGAAAACCTGTTTTTTCCCATGCCTTTGGGGCTTTTGGATCAGCTAGTTATATTTTGGCTCGAAACAAAACAAAAGTCTAATACCTTCCAAACAGAAGAAAAAAAAGCAAGATTATATTCATTTGATCCAATATAAATTTGTACATTAAATCTTCAAGTAGTCAGGCTGGTGTAGTAGCACAAAATTATAGCACTTGAGAGACTGGATTGAAAGTTTGAGTCCAGCCTGGGCTACCGAGCAAGTTCCTGGGTTACAAGGAAAAAATTTCAGAAATAATAATTATTATAACAAAATAACAATACCTCCCAGTAAGTATATCACAAAACACAAAAAATTAATTTTAATTACGTACTTATTTACCCAATATATTCCACGTTACATACATTCAACCCTCATTTCATCATTATTGTGTCATCAGTATTTTAAAAATTGGAATATTTCTCATTTTTGGTGTTTTGTCTTTGTGTCCTTGAGGTCTAATCTATGTTTTAAAGTTAGAGCATGTATCTTTTTGGAGCAGCCACATTTCCAATGCTTCTTAGTCATGACATGTGGCTAAAGCCCACCTTGAGGGCTAGTGTCTCTCCCAGGTTTGAAAGCAGGGAACGGGGAAGCATTCTCTTGTGACTGAGGAAACATCTCCTGGTTGCTACAATATCTGCAAGTTTGCAATGTTCTATCAACCACGGATGCTTCAGTAACCAGGACTTCCTCATTTCTACATTAGATGTAGAAATTACCGTTACCATTTCCAGTGAGTCCCATTTCCTCCCTCCTCAACTGGAGTTGAGGCATATACTGGCTGGCCAGTTTTGTGATTGTCTCCTCTGGGAAATTCCTGGAGTAGAGCCAATCCTGCTGCATTAGTCCTTCCAAGAGTTCTCTAAGCATATAATGCCAGCAAATTTCTTTCTGCTTAAAATAGAATAGGTTTTGCATCTTGCATCTGTATTCAAAATGTACACTCCACACTACAGCATCATTACTCTTATTCCTGAAGAAATGGAAATTGCAAACCAAGGATTCAGAATGTTAATGCCAATAAGATGATCGTAGAAGAAAGAAGAAAGTAATTCTTTAAAAATGAAAAGATAAATCAACAACAAAAAATACCTTGAAGTAGTATAAACAATAGAATTAGAAATCCACACAGCTGGGAATAAATAGGAGAACAAAATAATAGAATTAAAATTATAGTAGAGTGCTATAGGTATGAAAAGCCATTCATAACTTTAAAATTTTTGATAAATGAAATGGAGACACCATGAATTAAGGGAAGAGAAATTATCAAAATGATTAACTTTTATCGCAGATATGGGGAAAACCTGAACATCTATAACACGCTAATAAACAAATTATATCAAATGACAGAGTGCCATCTTTCTATAGAAGAATTTCCACAAGAGAAAATATCAGGTTTCTCAAGTCATCAAATTAGATGTACCAATATGCAATATTAAAAGAATGCAAAAAACTGAGATGTTACCAATCTTTCAATGTTAGCCTCAGAAGTTAGAGCACTCAGAAATATTCATAAAAAGGTAGCAGAACAAAAATGTAATCTCAAATGGTGAAAGTATTTCCTAAGCATTTGAAAAGAACTGATGTATAGCATTTTGTTATGGAAGAATAGCTGATTCTTATGGATGAGAAGCACCTAAAAGGTTGAAAGACGCAAAATTGTTTTCCAGCTTATTGGCAGTGTCTAGTGTGCCTTCCCTTTAGCTAACCAACAAAACACATGGTAAAATGCAAGGATGATGGACTATCATGTGTATAATTTATAAACTGAAAATTAATGTCTACTAACTATTCTTCTATTCTGAAGAAGTAACTATAGAGAGCCTATTCTCTCCAGCTTTGCATTCAGCAAAGGGTGAATAAACCTGAAATAGGAAATATTTTCTTTCTCAATCTTTTTCCTGTTTTCTTCCTTCCTCCCTACTCTCCCCTCTCCTTTCTTTTCTTGCTTCCTCCTTCCTTCCTTTTCCCTCTTCCTTCCTCCTCCTTTCCTTCCTTTTTTACCAACATAAAAAGGTATTAGTAGAATTTAGTTAGAAATAATATAAAATTGAATTTATTTCACAGTGGATCATGTTGTCTATTGAACACTACAACAGCATAAAGACAAATTCTACCATATTCCCTTTGAATATCATCCAGCTTGTTAATCTCTTCCTGAAAAATACCTCTCTGAGTAGTTGGAGCGATCAATTGAGGTTTGGATTCTTGAACCTTGCTAGTGGAGAAGATGGATGCTATTGCTTAGTTCCCCACTATGTGAAAACAAAAAAATCTACTGTGTGCACATGGAGACAAATGTCACAGTGTCACTCCTGGCAACATAAGAATATTAGAACATTCCTGTTCTTTATAACAAATTTGTTATGTGAAGATTCTTCATCTAGTGAAGATTCAGAACAACTTGGGAGGAAAAAAAAGGAAAGTACACAAATAGGTTTAAGATGCTTTCTATCTGCCAATCTTACAGATCTGCACAGTATTAATAAGGTTTCAATTAGTCAAGAAATGAAGGCATTTTTGGACAGTTGCCTCCTGATCTTTTAAAAGTGCTACAAATCTGATGTTAATGATAATAAAATATCATTAAAGAATTGACAGAACATATTTTAAAAATGAATATGAATTTAATGGCTATATGTCTACTCATTCTGTATACTCATATACTCATATACTATGTGTCTATTCATTCTGTGCTTAGTATAATTACACCAGTTGGTTAGTTAAAACTGCTTTTCCAAAATACTAATCACAAGTGTTTGGAAACCAGTCTAGTTTTGCAAAAACGTAATAGAGGTAAGAAAACTATTAAATCTAACCATTTCTTTTATCTGTTTAGTTAAAAAATTAATATTAGTATGATGAACATGTCTGTTTTCCCAAATACTTGGGAGGTAAAGATAGGAAGATTGCTGTTGGAGACCTAGGTAAAGGCACAGGATGGAATCTGAAGAAAACCACACAAAAAATAAACAAATGCCTAGTGCTATAACTTAAGTGGTAGAGTATTTGCTTAGCAAGTGCAAAGTCCTGAGTTCAAGCCTCAGTAATATAGAGAAAAGGGAAAAAATTAACACCAGTATTAATTTTTTTTTCCTTAGCTGAACACTGGTGGCTAACTCTAATAATCCTAGCTACGCAGAATGCTGAGATCTGAGGATTGTAGTTCAATGACTGCCCAGGCAGGAAAGTCCATGAGACACTTATCTGCAGGTAATCCCCAGAGCTGCAGATTGCTATTCTTGATCGGAAAAAGCTCAGGGACAGTGCCCAGGCCCTGAGTTCAAGACCATGAATAAGACAAACAACAGCAAAATTAAAAAGTTTCTGAGCTCTGGTGGCTCACACCTGTAATCCTACCTACTCAGGAGGCTGAGATCTGAGGATCATGGTTCAAAGCCAGCCCTGGCACTCAAGACCTGTGAGACTCTTATCTTCAATTAACCATCAGAAAGCCGGAAGTGGCACTGTGGCTCAAGGGGTAAGGCAGTAGCCTTGACCTGAAGAGCTCAGGGACAATGCCCAGGCCCAGAACTCAAGTCTGACCCACCGAAAACAAAAAGCTTGAGACTTAGTTTTGTAAGTACATTTAATTGGAAGATACATACATATATAAGTACAAATACAAATGTTGCACATATTATGAAATATACAGATGTAATAAATAGCCAAATATTATTTGAGAAAACTTTTTTCTGTGAAAGAATTTTGTATTAGACTCATAGTTTTGGGGAAAATTATTCAATGTTATAACCAAAGAATATGTTTAGAGTGTTCCAATTTTTAAGTGCAGATAAAATTTATAATTTTCATAGCAATGGTAGTTATAAAATACTAAAAATGATTTCAGAATGTTTCGATGTAAACTTATTTTGTATTATTTATACTAAATTTCCTGGTGAACAGAATGTATTCATATGTTCACTTGCTGACAATGAAAGACTGAAAGTACAGAGAGTTACAAAGTACAAGCATAACACGGGGGAAGATTACTATCCAATAAGACATAAAAACAATAGTTTTTCACTTATTTAATGAAGTAGTGCTAAAATAAGGCTGGAGAAGTGAAAAGAAGTTACAAAGCATCAAAGGAAGTAGAAACATGTTTATACCTATTTCATTCTTCTTTATAGTCCAAATCAGGCAATAATTCTTGTATCAATTCTCCCATCAGCTCCTAAAGTGTGAGTGGTCACTTTTCATAGGCCAGCTACACTTTTCAGTTGTTTTTTTTACACTCAGTTGTTTCTTAAGTATTCATACCATTCTGTCAGATCACACCTGTTGTTTACTCAATTAAGTTGGATGTTCACCCTGAGTAAATGTGTCCATCTTTCTATGCCTACATTGTTGTTAATCTCATCCATTGACTTTAAGCAGCTAGTACTCATAAAAGTTATAAAAGCCATTTTCAGACTGGACAGCTAGCTTATCATGCTCTGAGCCCTGCACTTTAACAGTCAAGTTCAAATATTTTTATTTACCTGTTGGGTACATAGTTATGTATTTATTTATATTTTGTACTGAAATACTTTTTAATGCTTTAATTGGGAGGATATATTGTGGGTTATTGGATTAATAAAAACATGACACAACTAAATCACTCTAAAAACTGAACATATAATTTGTAAAAGCGTTTACTGCACAATGAATATCTATAGAAGAGATCCATTTTTTTGTCTGCTAAAATTCATTTTTATATTGTCATTGATTGGGCTGTTTGTCAGATCTCTTTCATTTTACTGTCTTCAGTGTAACCATGGAAGGGATACTAATAACTAAAGAAATTTCTACATTTTTTTTCTTTTTCTTCTTTTTTTTTTTTGCCAGTTCTGGGACTTGAACTCAGAGCCTGCACTCTCTTTGGGTTTTCTTAAGGCTAGAGTTCTACCACTTCAGCCACAGCACCACTTCCATAGCTTTTTTTCCCCCATATATGTGGTACGGAGGAGGAATCAACCCAAGTCTTTGTGCATGCCAGTGGGGGTGCATGTACCACCCCCACTGGACCAAACTCCCAGCCCTGAAATTTCTATACTTTTTAAAGAGAAAAAACACCCTCCAAAATAGTTACCAGTATCTTCACCTTCCTAAATTGGAATTAATTCTTTAATCTAGAAAGCAAAATCTTCTATGGGTTTGTTTGTTTGTTTGTTCATTTATTTACTTATGTCTGCATTTATTTGCAGTTTCTGCAGAGGCTCAGACTGCATAAAGAAATTGATAGTGGCTGACTGCTTCTGGTTCTCACTAGAGGTCGCAGGATGTCAAAAAAAAAAAAAAACCCTCATGAGCTAACAAGGACACAGCTGCCAATGTCAGTTTGCATGGAGCCTGCAGAATGCCTCAGCCATCTCACCAATTACAAAGCCATATTCGACAGACATGAGGGCTAATTAATGCCCTAACTCCCGCACTGTTTCTGTCTTTGAAATCAAGAGCTGCAGCTTTATGTGGCCTTTGAAGGTCTGGTAGAAAACCAGACTTTGTGAAGGATTGTTACAACATTCTCCCCCAAACAGATGCTTCCTTCCACACAGTTTAGATTATCTCATGGCTTACATTTTGGTCATATGTCCTTTCTCTGGGTAAGGACTAAAGACAGTTAGTATCACAATCAATGTCAACAGTTCAACTCTTACAAAAATATTTTGTACAGCACTGTCAGTGCTCAAACTGATGTGGAATTCATGCACTTGACTTTTTACCTAGCATGGTAACTACAACATCAATAAAACAAAATTATGTTCCTCCCACAGACAGAGATAGAGATAGAGATCAAGATAGAGATCCAGAGGGGGGAGGGGAGAAGAGAGGGAGGATGGAAGGAGACAGGGAGGGAGGAAGGGAGGGATCTCTTACAATGATCAGGCAAAAGTAAAGTAACCATCCTACTTTGAATGATTACCATGTTTAAGGGCTCAGTCTTATGGAGAATTACATTATAAACTTGTATCATGAAAAATCTCATTTTCATCTTTAATAGAACTCACATATACTATAATCTCTCCTCCCCCAATAACCATCCTTTTAGCCTATGGTAATTGATAATTGAAAGAAAAGTACAACTATTTTGTTTCTTTTTTCTTTTGTCAGTCCTGGGGCTTGAACTCAGGGCTAGAGCACTGTCCTTGGGCTTTCCTCAAGGTCAGCACTCTACCACTTGAGCGACAGCACCAGTTCCAGCTTTTTTCAGTATATGCGGTACCTAGGATTTGAACCCAGAGTGTAGTGCATGCTAGGCAAGCACTCCACCACTAGGGCTGTGCTCCTGGCCCCACTACAACTAATTTTGCACTAAAACAAGCTCTATTGAGCTAAATTAAAATTTATCATCCTGTAATTTATTTAACATTTAGCATCTTATTACTCACTTTGATGTTAACTTTTGGGAAACTAATGTATTAGAAATAAGAGATTATGGTCAAAGCAGTAAAAGTTGATTTAGACAGGAACACGGCAGTAGGGGATAGGAAACCACAATGAAGAAACTGGCCTATCCCATTAAGATGGTCATATAGTTGTTAGGATCATTAAGTGGCATGTATGTCCTCTATTTTATTAAGAACTTCTTGTTTCATGATAATTTTATATGTCCTTTGGGGATATGTCCTGTGAACCAATACACTTACATACTGGATTATTAGAAGAAAATGGGTAGTAAAGTGTCCCATTATATCCTGAATTAATTGCTCTACTAATTGCTTTCCTGTTTTAGTGGTAATTAAGAGCATAGAGCTCCAGGTTCTCAGTATGCGGTCTGATAACCTTCAGGGTAAGCTATAAACTTTGCACTGATTTTAAAGCTGAACACATGATAATTTCTATTCCTCATAGGAATTGTTACTAGAGAGGAAGCACTCAGGAGACACTCCATGAAGTTTATAGATGTTCTATATTTGTTTGAACTTTGTGATTTTACCTTTTGAAATTTTATTTTTCATGTGTAGGTTTACTGAGGAATTATACTAGCCATAGGATTACATTAGTTTTGTGTTTTTGTTTTTGTCAGTCCTGGGGCTTGTACTCAGGGCCTGAGCACTGTCCTTGGCCTTTCTCAAGGCTAGAGCTCTACCACTTGAGTCACAGCACCACTTCTGACTTTTTTCTATGGATGTAGTACTAAGGAATCGAACCTGGGTCTTCGTGTATGCTAGGCAAGGCCAAACTCCTGGCCCTAAATTATTTTTTTAATTTATTTATTTCTAAATTATTTTTTATGTTGATGTTCAAACCCAAATGAATGGGCAGACTTTCTCAATGCCTTCTGAAGATCATTGAGAGAAGTAACAGACAGCAACTCTGCCAGTCCGATACATTGAGAGTACTGAATATTGAAAATTTTAAAGGGTCAGACTCAGAAATGAACTGTCTTCAACCCACAAGTAGTATAGTGGAGAAGCTAGAATAAATTCAAAAGCATAGGACAGAACTTTCTGTAGACTACATGAAAACTGGAAAAAAAGAATCAAAAACAAACAAAAAATGAATTGTGTGCAGAGATGAGAGCACTTTCCCACTAGCAAACATTAAAACGCCATGCCCATCTGAAATAGCTACATAATTGAACATCAAAACCTTGCCTGAGTAATTAGCCCTTGACTATCCAGCTCTCTTATATGGCCTGACACAACGATGTGGATGTGGCTATACTTCTGCTCTGCTGACCCAGGAGATAATTAGAATCTGATGTTAGGAGGCTGGGTCAGCTCCTCTGACCAAAGTTTGTCTGCTCTGCTTGGTTTACAAGACCTCTTTTCTTTGGGTTATGAAACATAGAGTAACTGCGAACAAATGTTTTCAGGGAGGGGAAGAAAGACATGAAGAAAACTGTCCCTTTCTAAGTAAAGTCCATTCCATTTTGTCTCAGGATGTTTAAGATTTGATGTTGCTTGCTGAGAATAAACCATACTCACACCAATTTAGGGACCATTAGTTAATGTCATTTATAAAGTACTTTGCAGATGAAAAGCAATAAATAAACACACTTCAGATGCTTTGTCTTGATCAGAAGTTGGTTTAACTATAGCTTTAGTGGTTGGAAAAGCACCCAGAGTGAGTTATAATGCCTGATGATAAAGTCCAAGGTCATTAATTATTACCACCCAAAATTTAAAAATCTGAAGTGAGGGGCGGGGAGTTTGGCCTAGTGGTAGAGTGCTTGCCTACCATGTATGAAGACCTGGATTCAGTTCCTCGGTACCACATACATAGAGAAGAACCAGAAATCCAAGGACAGTGCTCAGGCCCCGAGCTCAAGCACAGGACTGGAAAAAAAAAATCTGAAGTGAATGAGTCCTTTTTTTTAAAACAATAATACTCATTATACATTTCCCCTCAGTGTCTCATTTGATTGTTGGCACTCTTGCAGGTAGTCATTTTTGGTGGTCAGGGCAAGAGGTGAGTGAGGATGGCATAGCCAACTGGTGAGCCAGGCTCCAGGTTAGGTGATTTAAATACGTTAAGTGTAAATGACCATGTGAGGTGTTACAGTTATTCTGAAGTGTACTCATAAGATGTATGTGTTAGGCCATTGGTCTCCAGTGAAGCATTACTGGGAGATGTGGGTCCTTTAAGAGGTGGGGCCTAATGAGAGGTCTTTAGATCACTGGGAATTTTCCCTAAAGGAGATGACAGGACTCCAGTGCCTTCCTCTTTCTCTCACTCAAGTTCCTTCCATATGTTCTCTTGCATGATGTGCTGACTCATCACAGGACAAAAAGAGAGCCAACCGTAATTGCATTCTCCCAAACTGAACCAAAGCGCACGTCTTTTTCATAGTTAATAACCTCAGGTATTTGTTGTACTGAAAAAATGCGAACAGATGTCTCATAGGAGGCGATCTATATGCATACGATTTCCTTACCAGGTTAACAATTTTTACCTTAGAAGAGGTCCTGCTCAGTGGGCAGGAAGGGGAATTCACAATTTAGTATTATTTACAGGAAAGTTTGGAAGCGCTTGCAAGTTGTTTACCTAAACATCACTTACTATGAAGGAATGAGTGTGATTCAGTTGTGTATTCTAAATTAATTACTTTTAAGTTACTGTTTTTTAAATAGGAGACACAAAAAGAATATATTCATGTAATACTTGGTATCATAAACAATCACATTTAGCTTTTTGTAAATCAAGTAGATTAGAAGATAGATTTCTGGTTAGCATTATTTACCAGACAACTCTTTTTTTTTTTTTTTTTTTTTTTTTTTTTTTGTCAGTCCTGGGCTTGGGTTCAGGACCTGAGCACTGTCCCTGGACTTTCTCAAGGCTAGAGCTCTACCACTTGAGCCACAGCACCACTTCTGGATTTTTTTCTATGTATGTGGTACTGAGGAATCGAACTCGGGTCTTTGTGCATGCTAGGCAAGCACTCTACCACTAGGCCAAACTCCCAGCCCTTACCAGACAACTCTTAATTGCCATGAGAGCAAACAGGATGTACGAATCACAGTAGCCTTCGTCTCTTGTTCTGGGTCTGTTAGGTTGTTGCTGCTGACGGTGGATTAGGGTCTATTGCAGATGGTATGATGATGAACAATTCTTGCTGGCTGATGTTGCACACTGTACCCCACTGACCCCCCTTCCTGTCTTCCGAGGGGATTGAATTCACGTACTATACGTAAGTGGGACTCACTCAGAGGGTACTCAACTCCCTTATGAAAGGTATATTGTTGCAATGTTATATTTTTTCATGCACGGACAGGACATTTGCAATCCTAAGAAGTATGGAAATAATGTTTAGTGCTAGGCATTTTATTGTTATCCACTTAGAATTAAATTAGACCTGTTAAAAAAAGAAAATGAAGAATCAATAAGTGGGTAACGTCTAGGATACTGTGAATAACAATTTTCACTTATACATGGAAATCCTTTTATACAAATATTTAGATAAAATAATCAGAAAAGAATGACTTTTTACATAGGTTTATCACCCTAACGTTCTGGACGATGTATGTATAAATCAGTAAAACTTAGGCATGGCCCCCTTGAGCTAATGAAACATAATTTCTGCCCAACAGAGTGATGTGTGTGCAGCCAAACTCCAATTGGCAACTTTGGCAACTGTATATGGGATGAGAGAATGTAAGGAGATGTCTGCAGGCCTTTGGATTAAGGACAACACTCCTAGGGTGTGGGGTAGGGAAGCAGCCAAGAGCAGGGGTCTTGTATGGTCTGAGTTCTTGCCGCTAAGCAGAACATCTTGTTTAGCCCTGCACTACAGCAACCCTTATTAATTATGCAAACATTGTTTTTGGATGGCTAAAAATTTAGCATGACTCAGCAGGAGATTTCAAAACCATTGCCTCTACCTGCTTTATTGAACATGTTCTTTAAAAAAAAATCTGCTCTGGAGTTTCCAATTTTCATGGGGAGCTCACTGGTGCAAAAGTCTCCAAGAAATTCCTGGCTCTGCCAAGAACATTAAAGCAGTGCGGTTCCACCTGGTCTTTCTATCCTTTCAGTTGAGTTGCAAAGAGACACTTCTTCCAGATTAACCTTTTGCTTTTCTTTAACAAACATAAAAGCCGGCCAGATTTCCAAACCAAAGACTGGAGTTTCCTGTCAAAGGTGTGTGTGTGTGTGTGTGTGTGTGTGTGTGTGTGTGTGTGTGTGTGTGTGTGTGTTTCTCCATGAAATGTTCTAAGGTTAATGGGAACTTGGGAAAGGGGCAGAGTTTCTAAAACATGCCAAAGCAACTACAGATTTCTTGTAGTTTAGGATTCTGATGAAAAAGGAAAGCCAGCCAATCATCAGCTTTCCCTCTTTGGGGGAGGTCTTCTCACCTATCTGGGAAACTGTTTACAGGTGTGGGGGAAACTAGGCATTGCTCACAACAGGGGGCTCGCAGAAATGTCCTGATTATTATTGTTACTTCCACCCCTCCCTTTCCAATTTCCCACAAACCTGTCTTTGTCTTCATCTGCTGGGGATGACATTGTGGTTTTAGTTCGTGGATGCGTCCTGTCAGGCTTTACAGCCACTGTCTTCTGCAGAAGTGAAGCTAGTGTGAAAGCCAGAGGCTCCCGAGCAACTCTGAGTTCGGGCGCCAGAACTGTCACAGAAAATTTGTTTGCCAAGTAAGTGTTCCCTCCAACTTCCCTCCCTGCGCCCTCGTGAGCCCAGGCCAGCCCATCCCTAAGGCCCCCGTGTCACCACCACCACCACCACCACCATCTATTGCATTGCCATTTTAAGGGTCTTAGTTCTTAGCAAAACTTTGTTGGTGGGTTGGAAGATTTTCTTACCTAAATCGTTTTATGGATCGATGTGACATTTCTTTTCCATTCCTACCTTGCCTGGAAGGTTAAAAAAAAAAAAAGCAACAAAAGAGAGAAACATCCTGGCTGTTGATTTGGGGGGGGCGGTGTGTGTGTGTTGGGGGGGTGGGAGGGAGGGGAGGGGAAATAGAGATTAGCAGCTTCGTTGTCACGATCTCTCGCGCCACCCCCGGTCTGGCACTCTCCAACACACACACCCCGGGTCCCTCATCTATTCAGTGCCGTGGGAAGACGAGGATCCATAATATATTCATTTAAAAAAAATAAACCAACAACAACAACCCCAAAACACCCTCGAGTGGAGTGGAAGTGGAGTTGCGGGCGCGGGCGGCCCGGATCCTGACCCTGATTGTATGAATAAGTAAGCAGGATGCGAGTGATTGGGTTAGATGCGGCGAGGATTTTTTTTTTTTCAAGTTAGGAAGAGGGTAAAAAGACCGCGGGGGGGGGGGGGGGCGGAGTGGAGCCAAGAGCAAAAAGGCGACCCGTGCGTCTTCTCCACTTCTGCTCGCAGCCCGCGGCTCCGAGGTCTCCCGGCGAAGCCCTGCCGGGCCCCCACCCCCTTCCGCGGGCTCCCCTTTCACTTCAGATGTGCTGATGTGCAGACCGGATTCATCTTCCCCGAGCGGCGGCGGCGACGGCGGCGGCGGCGGCGGCGGCGGCGGGCGCAGGCGGCGGCGGCTCGCGCTCGGCCGCGGGGTCCCCACGGCGGCGGGGGCGCGGCGCGGGAGCCTGTGCGCTGGGGGCCGCTGAGCCCCGGGAAGTCCCTCCGACTATCCCCCCTCCTCCTCCAAGGACGACCTGGCCGGGCTGCAGCCCAGTTGGCCCGCAGAGGCTCCGGCCCGCCTCCCCAATCCCCCCACCCCTCGTTCCTCACCTGCCCTCCGCCCACCCGCGGGCCCCTGGCCAACTTCTCCCCCGGCGCAGCTCAGGGGCGCACCGGTCCTCCGCACCGGTCCCCGAGGCTCCCGCCCGGCTCGGGACACCTGAGCTCCCGGGGCCGGCGGTGCCGGGGAGCCTCCCGGGAGCAGCCCGCGGGGTCCCCCCGCCGCCGCGCCGCGCGCCCGTGCGCCCTGCCCGCCCGTCGCGCCCCCTCCTTTCCCTCTCGGCGGAGGAGGATGGGGCTGGAGGCGCGCTGGCCGGCGGTGCTCGCTTGGCTGGCGGCCGCGGGGCTCGTGCTGTGCGGGGAGCTGTGGGGCTGCGCGGGGCTCGATTACGATGACACTTGGGATGGCAGCGACGAGGACAACACGGAGACTTTAGATTACAAGGACCCGTGCAAAGCGGGTAAGTGCCTCCCCGAGTGTCTCTCTCTCTCTCTCTCTCTCTCTCTCTCTCTCTCTCTCTCTCTCTCTCTCTCTCTCTCTCTCTCTCTCTCTCTCTCTCTCTCTCTCTCTCTCCCCCCCCCCCCCCGCCCCAGGTCCCGGCGGATGGTGGCGCGCCCCGGGCGCCCGCCTACTTGGATTTCCGTTGGGCTGGCGATGGGAGCTCACCTGTTTCCCTCCCTCCCTCTCTTTCTGTGTCCCGCACCCCCTCCACGTCCTCCTCCTCCTCTCCCCCTCCTTCCCCTTCCCCACGAAGTTGCCTGGAGTTCCCAGGCTGGGAGGATCGCGATTCCCCTGATGCGGAGCCAACATCCCGGCCATCTCCGTCCTCCCCGCCCGCCCCTGCCCTCCCCTGCGCTCCTTCCTCCAGTCCCCACAGCTGACCGCTGTGAGCTGTGACTTCCACCCCGCAGCCCGCTCAAGGCGTCTCGAGGGGACCCCAGACCCCCAGGGCAGCCACTCCCCTTCCGCCAAAGGTGGGTGCGGACGGGTGGACCATGCAGGCTGCATTCTGGGGACCCCCTCCCCGCTCCCCGTTCCAGGAACGTCAAGCGTGGGGTTCGGGCTGGCAGTGGATCGGGACAGCCGGGGAGAAGTGGTTTCCAGACAGGATCCCCAAGCTGGCGCCCGTCGAGAGTAATTCCCCCTCCGCCCCACTCGGAACCCCGTTCCAACGTGGGTCAGGGGCGAACGCCCCTGGGAACCGCAGCTGGGCGCGCACTGTGGGAACCTGCACCCCCGCCCCGTCCCGCCCCGGCTCCCCAAGGTCTTCCCCCCTTCCCTGCTGCCTGGACCTGGGGTGGGAACCCCACGTGTCCAGCGCCCCCGGGCTGCCCCGCGCGGGCCGCCGCAGGGTCCCGGGCCCCGCAGGCCTCCGCCCCGACCGCTGGGATTGGGTGGAGGGGACCCCGGCTCTGTGGACTCCTCACTTTGAAAGGAGATGCCAGGGTGGAGGGCGCCTTGGTCCTGGAAACCAAGTCATCCCCAAGTGTGCGCTTTGGAGAAGGGGGGGCGAGGCGTGGGGTCCACCGACGCCCACCCACGTCTACAGAATCTACAACTGTTGTTTCGTCCCTCTCACAGCCAGGCGAAGCGTACTCACCACCACCCCCCCCCCCCCCAACAGCCCCAGAGATCCTTTCCTACCCAGGTCAAGGGAAATTTGGAAAGTACCTAATTAAGTTTTACCTTTGATGATACACACAGCTCTGACACGGAGTGTGTGTGTGTGTGTGTGTGTGTGTGTGTGTGTGTGTAGGCTGTGTTGGGATCCTCAGATCTTTTTTTTTTATTTTCAATGTTTGGTGAACTCTAAGAACAGATCCTTTAAAATTCACAGCGGTTAGTAGAACTTTGTGTGAAACTCAGAGTTCTGATGCAGGTCAGCATTGCTTTGCAGTCCCTCCGTGACCTTAAACCTTGAGCATGTGTTCACACCCTGAGTGCCCCAGGGCTCCCCCCCGGCCTGCACCGGATGACCAAAACTCTGTAGGGTGGGTGACTGAGCAACTCCACACATGTGCTGAGATATTTTGAGTAAGATGTTTACAACTGGATGAAAACTGCGCATTTCTCGTTTGTGGTAAGGTACACGTGAAATATATAATTTATAGTATGGGCTCCGGAAAACTGTTTCTTTTTTCCCTCCTTTAGTGCTAATCTTCAGGGCCTTGGACTCTTTTTCCTCAGCTCTACTGACATGAGCCAAGCCTCACTTCTGGCTCTTTGTTAGTTGACTGAAGAGAAGAGGCTCATGGGTTTGTCTGGCTTGGAATCTTGATCCTCAGATCTCGTGTCCCCAGTGCTAGGATAAGGTGTGAGACATCCATGCCTGGCTTGAAAACATCTCTTTTAATACTGTGTGGGGTGAAAGTTTTAACCAGCCACCTATATGAATTTAAACATACCTCAAGCAGAGATGTTTATGTTCCTCAGCAAATAAACAACTAAAGGGGAGGGAGGGGGGAACTTTGATAGTATTTCCTTATTATGGGATTATTTATTTATTGAGTTTTGGGACAGCCTTTGTGCTGATGGGTGCTGTAACACCTGAGCCAGGTCCCCAAGCTGATACAGATTTATTTTTTGAACATAGATATTGAAATTAGAACAATTTAGAATGGATTATTGTTGTTGTTTTTTGCCAGTCCTGGGCTTGAGCTCAGGGCCTGAGCACTGTCCTTTGTACTTTCTCAAGGCTAGAGCTCTACCACTTGAGCCTCAGCACTACTTTTGGCTTTTTTCTATGTATGTGGTACCAAGGAATTGAACCTGGGTGTTGTTTTTTTTTTTTTTTTTTTTTGCCAGTCCTGGGCTGAGCACTTGTCCTTGGATTTTCTCAAGGCTAGAGCTCTACCACTTGAGCCTCAGCACCACTTCCGGCTTTTTTTTTCTATGTATGTGGTACGGAGGAATCGAACCTGGGTCTTCATGCATGCTAGGCAAGCACTTTAACCACTAGGCCAAACTCCCGGCCCCATTGAACCTGGGTCTTTGTGCATGCTAGGCAAGCACTCTACCACTATGCCAAACTCCTGGTCTGGATTATTGTTTTTATCTCTTTTCCGTTTTGAATGAAAGAGGTATGGTGTTCTCTCTCTCTCTCTCTCTCTCTCTCTCTCTCTCTCTCTCTCTCTGTATGTATGTATGTATGTATGTATGTATGTATGTATGTATGTCTGGTAAGAGAGAAAGTAAGAATGTCAAGTGGAAACTTAAGTAGTATTCACAGAATCAGAGACCTTATTTTTAAAATTTTATCTTAAGTAGTTGTTCAAAGGGGTTTTGATTCTCCAGGTCAGATTATGTGCACAATGAATCTTGATTAATGTTACTTTTTCCCTTGTTCTCATCTTTCTCAGTCCCTCTACACCTTCCAAGTTACTACCCCATTTTTAAACTGAATGAAATGCAAGGCTTTGTCATCTTAGCTAAAGAGTGGCAAAACCATTACTACCTCCCTTTTAGAGTGGTATAAAACAAATAAAACATGCAATCACAGGAAAAGCACAATACATTAGAATCCCAAACCAAAGCAACAGAGAGAGATCATTTCCAGTGATTAGGCAGGATAGATCTAGCGCTGACCCCAGTCGTGGCTGGCATAGAGGACTCTCTCCAGACTTCCCTAACAAAAGTCTTAATATTCCTTAAAATCCCCAATGGCCTGGTATCTTGCTGATATGCATAGATTTATGGCTTTAAAGCATTTCTGAGTACATAGTTTTAGCTGATGTTCACAGCATGTTAATACAGTAGATTTTGCTAATCTTCCCATTTCACAGATAGGAGGAGATGCTGAGTGAGGTTGAATGGCTGGTGTGATTACCCAGAACTGAATTCCAGTGCTCTTGATGTCCAAGTCTGGAAGTATCTAATGGTTATATTGCATTCTTTGCTGGCTTTCCTTGAGGTACAGACAATAGAAGTTTGCTCAAGTTAACCAAAGCTAACAGAGATGTAGTTTGTTTCACATTGAGAAGGGAGAAGTGGCTAAGAACATAGGGTATTTTCCAACCCTAAGTCTTTAATGAAAAAGGTCTTAGTTGATTTTTAACGTTTATCCTTAATTAGAGAAATTACCATAATCTGATACGTTAGATATCTAGCATGTTCTTAGTATCTTCTTTATATGCATGGATTGTTTCCTTGTCCTATCTGCAGATTTCTCTTCCAAATGAAATCAAAGTCATATTACCCAGAAGGAATAACTCGGTTACAATTTGTTAAAAATTATACCATCCTTAATACACTTAGGAACTTGGCTGTAATTATATGTCTGTAAATGATTCTGAATTTGAGTTTAGGAAAGACATAAGAAAATAGCCTTGTATTCATTTCATTGAGTTTTGATTTAGATGTTTTTGGTATAAGTGAGAGTGGGTAGTTTTGTGTGGTACAGCTTCAGATATGTGAATATAACAAATTCCATCAGGATAGAATGTAGATACTTGTTTGTGTATACACACACACACACACACACACACAGAAGCAACTCTAAGAACTGTCTGCATTATGTTGTTCAGTGTAGTGCAGGCATGGTCAACCTGAATATGCAGATTTCTCTCACTCTGGAGTTCAGAAGGGCGGCAGAGGACCTTGGAAAGCTGATGCTGGAAGACTTTCCCTTAGAGCAGGGACTGAGGTGTCTTGTTTCAATGTCTTACTACATCAATACTGTCCATCTCATGCATAAAATCTATGAAGCACTTGGGCAAATTCAGTGAACAAGACCTTAATTTTCTGCAAGATTTGCGTAGAGTGCCTGGACAAGCAAAGACTTGATGAACTAACTGCATTATTGCATATTCCTCTCCCCCACCTTCCCTCCTTCCCTCCTTCCTTCCCCCCTCCCTCCCTTCCTCCTTTCCTCCTTTCCTCCCTTCTTCTCCTCTTTTCCTCCATTTCTCCTTCCCTTTTTCATTTTCCCTCCCTCCTTTCCCTCCCTTCCATTCCTTTCTTAAGTCCCTCCCTCCCTCCCTCCCTCGTCCCTCCCCCCCTCCCTCCCTTTCTTCTCTTCTCTCCCCTTTCCTTTCTTTGTTCTTTTTTTGTGTGGTTAAGAGTATATTAGGAAATCTTATACAACTAAAGGTACACTGGGCAGTAAAGCAGACAGACTAAATTAGTATCTTGGATAGTAAGTAGAATTTTAGAATAAGTTTGTTCAGAAGAGTATCTTCATTCTCTGTAGAAATATGTGGGGGCTATGAAAAAGAGACTTTCTATCCTGAGTAAATGTTTTTTCCCCGTGTTGAGGAAAAATAAAATATGATTATGTACTGGTGAACACAAGGTTGAATTTGTCTTTTGAGGAACTAAGACAGTTTATGTAGAAAGAAGCTTTGGCATCCTAGAGAATTCTTTCTACTTAACTTCATAAGCAGAGTGTTAGTGTCTTGGGTTAGTTTTCTTAAATTCATAATTTCTAGGCAGGATTTTTTTTCTCTCTCTCCCCCCACCTTCCTCAATATTGTATTCTCTGGCTGAAATGACAGCTTTTAGGTGTGGCATTTCAGAACTTGATGCTCTCTACTTTATTCCATCACTGTTTGAAATACCCAAACATTTATTTCTCCATTGGCGCCTCTCTAGACTGCCAAGCTTTTATTAAAAAAATATATTTCAAAGAACCGCTCCTCCTCACCAGTCTCTTTCGTCATACTCTTCATTTCTTAGATCTTGAAAAAATAATTTTCTCCTCCTGCTTCTGGTACTGACTCAGAAAGTGGCTGAAATACAAATTTTTGCCAAAAAGGGGGTGGATGAAACATTCCTTTCTGCATATTAAAGTTCCATTCTCTTCTTGCCAGGAGTAATTCTCTAGCTCTTGTCTGGAGAGCCAGGGCTGTTCTGGTCCACAAGTGGAAGCTACTGGTAATAGGTATGGGAAAGGACTGTGGTTGCTTGAATTGGTCTCTTTCCCTCCCCTGCCTTCTCCTGCCCTCCCCTCCCCTCCTCTCTCTTTCCCCTCTTCTCCCTGTCTCTCCCTTCCCCTCCTCTTCCTTCTTCTCCCCTTTCTTTTCTTTCTATTATTTAGTCTACTGAGATTTTTCCCTCTTCTTACCTCTGAAGAGGATATTCACAATTATTAGATACATTATGTGAGTTTTTGCCAAAATCCTTTAGGGTCCCCCTCCTTCTGCTAATTTCTTTATATGTGGACACATTTCAGGATGACATCATCTCATTTTTCTATTGTTTTACCCATGGTTTATGTTTTTACATTCTTGTCCCCCCAAAAAAATCCTTGCCCCATTAATGTCATAAGTGTTTCCACTGTGCATTCTTCTCATAGGTTTTTCATTTTAGGTTTTATATTTATGTCTTCAATACATCTTGAGTTGACTTTTGTACATGGTAAGAGCTAGGGATCTAGTCTCACTCTGCTTGTGAATATCCAAATTTCCTAATGTTATTTATTGGAATGTGTACTAGCGCTTAACTTTGGAGTCTTTATGGAAAGTCACTTGACTCGGGTGTGTTAGTGGTTTATGTGTCCATTTTTATGCTAGCATGATGTCATTCATTTTCCTTACTAGAGCTTGGAGGCATATTTTGAAGTCAGATATTCCGATGCCTCTAGGTTCATTTTAGTCAAGATTTCTTTGGCCATTTTGAATTTAAGATGTTTTTCTATTTGTCAATTATTATATGGGTAGTGATTGTAACACATGTATAAATTTCTGTAGGTAGTAGTGATATTTTAATCATAGTCTACCAATCTGTGAACATGAGTGTCACTCCATTTGTTTGTGTCTTCTTCAATTTCTCTTAGTATTTTTAAAATAGTTTACCACAAAGCATTTTCAAAATACCCATAGGTATTTTGTGTAACAATCCATGAGGTGTTTATAGGTTCTGATCAGGTAGAGGTTTATTCACTGTCTCTGTGTTCCTTTAGGCTTCTTCTTAAATGCAGCTGAATGTGTGTACCAGCCAAGGAAAGGCATACTGAATCAGTCGATGAATAAGTCACCAGTGGTTTTCTTCCCCTCATGGTGACTTACTTTTCTGTGAAAGATTGGTGTAAATTCTTTTTTTTTTTTTTGCCAGGCCTGGGGCTTGAGCACTGTCCTTGGACTTTCTCAAGGCTAGAGCTCTACCACTTGAGCCTCAGCACCATTTCTGACTTTTTTCTATATATGTGGTACTGAGGAATCGAACCTGGGTCTTCATCCATGCTAGGCAAGCACTCTACCACTAGGCCAAACTCCCAGCCCCAGATTGGTGTAAATTCTGTAGATAGGTTCTTCCACAGAAATCATGTTGTTTTCCTTCATTCTGTAGAAGTGGACCCTTCTCTTGACTATCTCAACAATGTTTCTTAATGTTCAGTTGAAATTCACCTTTTAGTATTTAACTTGTTGCTTTTGCAAAATTTCTAATAGTCATGCAAATGAACCTTTAAGCTTCTCAGTCATTGTGGCATTGAAGTGGTGTTATGGCTTTTAAATTCTCCTGGAAATCAGATAGTTTCGTATCAAATGCAGATAATTTACTATCACTCATTTCAGCAAGTCTAATAGTATTAGACCCATCTAGTAATTAAACTAGGACTCTCCATAAGCTTTACTGAAAATGCTTAGAAAAGACAGAAACAAATAATCCAAATGACCAAATGAGGGATTGCATCTTCACTTGGACCATCTGGTGTCTGGGGAGATGGTAGTGATTATGGTTATATTGGGGGGCTATGATGCTCCCTTAAACTGTAGGAAATCTTCCTGCAAGATCCTGAGATTGAAGCAAGGCTGGGGGCTGTGTCAGGTCTTAGGTGCCTAACAGGATTCCTGAGATTTAGGATTTCGTCTTCTGGGAGCATTTTGTAGTTACCTACAATTCTTTTATGTGCAATATGTGGTATGGAGAAATTGAACCCAGGTCTTCATGCATGCTAGGCAAGCACTCTACCAGTAGGCCAAACTCCTGGCCCCTTTAGTTTTTCTTTAAGGAAAATTTCCTTCTAGCTCCAGAGCTGCGGAATAACTGACATAAAATGCATTCTTTCTCAGAAAGCAGGAAGGAATCCCTTGTTTATTTATTTAGATCTTGCCATTTTCAGCCCTGAAGATGAGATATTGACTATTGGATTTGGAAGCACCCTGGGCTAATGGACTGCTTGTTTTGTCAGCTTCTCATGGCATCTTGTGCATCTCCTGTCTCTTGTCAAGCCCATCCCAAGAGCCCAAGATATATTTGTTCTAAGAAGTATTGTAAATTAGGTGCTAATTGAAGTCCAGAAAGTCTACTAAGGAGGTGTTTATCTTACTCAGCTCTTCTCTTACAATTTACATTAGTGGCTTTGGCCAAATATTTGTTAGCCATCATCCTCTTAAAAAAAGATCCTTCAATGTTAGTCATTGTAAGTATTCAAAACCATTTAGTAGGTAAGAATCAGAAAGTACTTCCCAATATTTTTTTCCCAAACAAAATGTTATTTTATGTTTTGGGTGTTATGTGAACCATTGGAATCAAGGCTTAAAAAAGACTCCAATACTGAAAAAAATCACTCTACATGGTGATTATGGAGCTGAAGATAGAAAGCATATATTTGCTATCAGCCTGCGATACTTCTGTGTTGCTGAGTTCTGCGTTGATGCCCTGTAATTGGTGTGAAGGGGGAGGTAGGGTAGATGGAGGGTATGGTGGGAGGGTGGAGTAGTTTGCTCATTCCTTACATTTCTCATCCATGTTGAGCTGTCAGCATGTGGGCTGTGTGCCCCAGAGTCACCTCTAATGGTTCCTGGCAGGGTTGCTCCTATCGGTGCTATTTGAGTTCTTTCTTTGGTCGTGAGTGAACTTGAAGTGTTTATTGGGATAATCTGAGATTCTCTTGAAGTGTTGGAAATCTTGCTAGCATCAGGTGAGTTGGCTGACATCCTGAAATGATGCCTTCCCTCTCTCCCAGTCTTCTCTGATTCAAATGCACATGTGTTTGATACTAAGACATTGTGCTTATAGACAATGCGTTTTGTAACTATCATGGATGCATATAGACAAACAAAACATCATCTCGATCAATGACAGTCTTCATGTGCAACAGAGGTCCCATAAAATGATATTATTCTGTGACTTTGAGTTCATAAAACGTGGGACCAACATCCTTTCAAATATTCGGAAAGGGGGATCAGGACAATGGTTTACAGTGTATGTTGTATATACCTATGGAATACTAATGTCAAGTCTTTCCCTTAAAACAATTTCTCACATTTATTTTATTAGCATCAACTCTTTATACAAGGCTTCATTTCTGACATCTCCCTCTATTCATACACTGTGCCTTGATCAGATCTATTCATTCATGAGTAGTTTCTTGCGAGTGCAGTGCTGTTTCATAACAGCAGGAAGTCGGACATATCACATATACCATATGGGATTTCAGCTGCATTATAATTTATTAGACAAAAAGATATTCCTTGTAGCAAATTCCCATGGAAGACATTCCTTATAGCAAATTTCCCTTCTAAGGTGGAAAATACCTGCTTGCACTTGTCCAGAAAGTCAACATAAACAAACCCTAGTTAAACAAACTTCTTTTTCATATCTCATTTCCTAAATATAAGACCTAGAGTATTTCTACATATACACATATTTTATCCAAGAAAAACATATAGATTATATTCAGGCTTGAGTTCAGTGTTGGAATAATTTGGATTTGCCATCTGGAGTGGGTACTGAAGGTAATGACCTAAACCAGGGGTCCGTTGTTGCTTTATGTTTCAAAGGAGATCTAGAGGCAGTTGCTGTGTGAACTGGTGACAGAAAGGGTGATATTGATCATTAGAAATACATGCAGTGTATTCCAAGATTAAAGTACTGGCCAAGGAAGCATCTATTTAGCATATGTCATGGCACTTAGAAGTAGAAAGGGGCTTCCTTCACAAAACTGTATGGATGCCTCAAAAATGAATATCCTTGTTCATTATTGAATGATGCTAGTAACGAAGTGCCAAGATAGATTACTTTATGTAACCCTGTAATAGATCAGAATTAGAAACCAGATCTCCAGACTTCACATGCTAGCACATTCCTTCTGTCTGTTCACCTGTCTATATTTCTTTCCTTTCTTTGAAAAAATTGGGTACATGTTTATAAATTGAAGCTCGCCTCAAAAATTCTTTGTTGTTTTTCAAGAGAGGTTTTATAGGGCTGGGAATGTGGCTTAGTGGTAGAGCACTGGCCAAGTATGCACGAGATCTTGGGGTCAACTTCTTGATACCACATTAACACAAAATAAACTGATGTTTAGAATGAGTTAAAAAAGGTTTCAGAAGGACAAAATAATGATTTGTTAGGAAGTTAGATGAGAAATGGAAATGGACAGATATACTCAAACACGTCCCTCCCCCCAAATAATAACTTAGATTGGAAAGTCTTTTTCCCTCTCTTATGTTTAGTTTGCTGAAATGTAAACTAGTGATGAGAACATGACCCTTATTGTATTTTATAGAAATTAGATGCATGTGAAGTATATCAGGTTGTCTGGAAATTTGTATTATTTTTCTCCCCAAAATTACAAAAATATAGGACATAGAAAAAAATTAAAACTCAAAACTACTTATTTGTAGGAATATAAACTTTATAAAAGTATTCATAGAGTAAAACCTTTTTTTCCTTGCTGTGTTTCAAACTACCTTCATTCTCGTGCACCCGAAACGTGGCAATTATGAGAGGATAAATCCTCCAGAGAGACTTTCTGTTGTTTGGAAAGATTTCAGAGGTAACGATGTAAACAGTTTTGTGTGTTATTCTTGACTGTGTGCTCACATGTCTCCTGCACTCAAAACATATTGACATTTTTCAATTCACATTGACTAATGTGTGAATAGAATCTTGGCTATATAGTCTTTCAGTAATTTCTGGTTTAGATTTCATTTGCCATCTGGAACCACTTGAAGAACTTACATGCTCACAATCCCATGTTTACAGAGAGCTAAGTTTGAGCACATGGCTCTAAGTTACAAATATCTCTTAGTTCATTAAATAATTATTGAGCAGTAACTATGAAGGAAAGGTAGATTCATCTTTGGGTTTATGCTGTAGACTTCCTTTTATTTTTCATAAAAGGCTAATTGTTTCTGTATAATAGTTATTTGCACACTAATCACATAATTGTATGTTATAGTTATCTCAGCTTTACAGTTGAAAATAAATACTAGTATAGCTTATGATAAGCAGTGTATGTGTTCTTACAAATTTTTCCTGTAACTTTCTTTACTTAAGATCTGAAAGATGGGGTTGGGAATGGGGCTAAGCGATAGAGTGCTTGTTAAGCATATATGAGGCCCTGAGTTCAATTCCTTGGCAGTACATAAGCAAAAAAAAAAAAGGTTAATAAGAAAAAGATCTGCAGTGCTGCAGATCTTTCTGAGGAGCATCACTTTCAAGTAAGAGACTCTCGGATTTGTCTTGGTCAAGTGTAGCCTTGAAACTGTTTATGCCTCCTTTCCTACATCAGTCCTTTAGTTAAAAAAATAGAAAATCTTTCAAGAGCCTAGCAAAATAACCTATGTGTAGATCAATGTATGTTAGTGTCATATTACTTTCAGAGTCAAAGGTCACTCTGTCATATTTGTGTCACAGAAGAGATGGTTTGAATGTTAGTTGAGAAGAATATGACCAGGGGAGAGGGTATTTCTGATTTTTTCAAACTCATGGTAAGTGCTCATAAATTCAGAGAAGGAGAGCTATAGCAAGGATACTGTAGCAGAGTTTTTCTGGCTTAAACCTTAAAATATATATAGCATTTGATGTTTTCTTTTTCTTTCTTTTTCTTTTTTATTGTAATTAATTGAAGGGTTATATTATATTCACCAGATAAACCTCCTTTTCAGTGAAGACTTTTTTTTTTGCCAGTCCTGGGCTTGAGTTCATGGCCTGAGTACTGTCCTTGAAATTTCTCAAGGCTAGAGCTCTACCACTTTGAGCTTTAGCACCACTTCTGGAGGAATCAAACCCAGGTCTTCGTGCATGCTAGGCAGGCACTCTACTACTCGGCCAAACTCCTGGCGCATTTGATATTTTATATCAAATAATCACTTTTCTCCATTCTTGCAAATCTTCTTCCATGTGACACAAACGTACATTTTAAATTAACTCCATAAAATTCAGCTTCATAAAGTTTTAGGTTATCTTCATGGTCTTAGCAAGGATTTTTTTTTGGCTGTCTTTACTCATTTTATAGATAATATACTGTTTTAAAAACCATTAAGTCATTGTCAAAGGAAGTTTTATTCTTGAGTCTTTCATGGTGATAATGAATGACATCCAATAAAAATTAGCCACATACATCTTGGTAATGTAATTTAATTTAGAGGGCATTAGGTATAATGTAAGAGATTTGTGTACAAATATTGGCTCTTAGAGTTTAATTATATTAACTCAATCTACTTACAGTGCTTTTGATCTGAAGATGTTTTGCTTGTCACACAGGGATAATGGTCCCTTAATTATACAACATATAAGGATTAAATGTACCGCGTCTTAGTGAAGACTAAAAGACTGTAGTGTGTAACAAGTATAAACAGCAAGTTGCTTTTGACATGTTTCAGGAATGTATTTAGGGAATGCAACTAAGGTGTGTGCCCTTCCTGAAAGGATTCCAGCTTCTACCAGGGGGGAAAAGTCTCCACAAATACTTTACCTATCAATATGAAAGTAAATAAGCAGAGTATGTCAGTAACAGATGATAGAATGCATTCATTGCATCAATTGTATTAGTTATAAAGAAGGCTTCTCATTGAAAAAGTTACTGGAGCTGGATCCTCAAGGTCTATAATATGTATTCTTTTTTCCTGGTAAAAGGGTGGGGTAAAAATTTGGAGCCAAATAACTAAGATAAAACCTGAAACTGTGAAAGTTCATGACTTTTATGAAAGCACAGGAAGTGATAATGAGTTCAATATGGACAGTGTAGAGGATGTGTTCAGAGGTCATGTCTTGGCCAGAAGTCATTCTAGAAGATAGTATCAAGGATTGTTTTTTAACACTCAGACTATGAATTTGATTTCACTGGCAATGAGAAGGAAGCTTACTGAAAACTTAATGCAGATCAATGGCTTGATTACAGTCAAATCATGGTCTGGCAGAGTTGGTGAAAGAAATGATTGGCAGGGAGAAGGGAGACTTTCAGCTCCTTATGAAGGTAGATACTCCTCAGTGGTGTTGGTTTGGACAGAGTCAATAGTCATAAGAAAGAGCAGTTAGGTTTAAGGGACCAAGAGATGACCTACCTGGCCACAGAGTGAAGGTTTTGCAAATAAAGAAAAGGATTTGGGATAGAAGACTTCACTGTGGCTTCACAGAGTAGGTTAGACTGTGATGTAGATAAAGCACAGCAAGAAATAGAATTAAAAAACAAACCCATGTGTGTTGTGTAAGACAAATGGATTTGAGATCTCCTTGTGTGCCATTGTTATTTGACAGTTTGAGTCCCTTATGTTGCTCTTCAAGAGTATGTTGGTTACATTTGGACTTTTGCCTTCCATATTAACTCTGAACTCAGCCTGTTCAGTGTCACTGTTTAGGTGATTTCTAGTCATTGGATATGCAGGTTATTTTAGAGAGAATTATTTTCATCACACTTCGGCTCCATGAATATGGTATAGATCTCTATTTGTTCAGGCCTTCCTTAGGGGCATTTAAATTTTTCTACATATTTTTATCTGTAAAATTTTTGTGTTTTGGTAATTTATTGCATTTTTCCAATTTTTTGATCATATACTGTAGCTTTAGATTTATCTTTAGTTTTTTATGTTAAGTAGAAACATGTTTGATTTTTGATTTTTTTTTGTTTTTAGTCTAAATCCTTGACAATCTCTTACAAATTACCAATAGTTTATCTGTGTATCAGTCATGCAGGCAGTCAGGTCATGTGCAAGGAAGCATGAAGTTTCATTTCTTTCTTCACAATCTTTGTGGTTTTAATTTGGCTAAAACTAAACTTTGCTTTTTGGGCTGATATCTTCCAATATTGCATAGAAGTAACAACTAAAGTCTAGATTTCTCTGTACCCAGTTTTAATGGGGATGTTTTCAATATTTATCAAATATACTATTTGATATCTTTAAATAAGATACCTTTTCCCATCAGATTAAGAAACTCTTGACTTTTCTAGGCTGGTATATTCATCCTGATCATACTTTTCAGAGTAGTGTAAAAAAGTTGATAATTACTGATATTAACCAATATTTTCATTCTGGAATAAATCCAATTTGAGCATTTAAGAATATCGTTGGATTTGGTTTATTGATACTTTGGAATATTTGTTTCTATGCTCATCATCCATTAAATGGACTTAAAAAGTTTCTTCCTTTTACCCCTCTTGGATTTCAGTGGTAAAGTTATATGTGAGGAGACTGATCTTCACTCTTGTTGAGTAGCAGTGGGTGCTATGAAGTAAATTCTCTGATTGAATGTACTGAACTATCCTAGTAAGATCCATCCATAGTGCAAGCCTTATTTGGGAATTTCTTTTTTGCTTATGAAATCTCTGGGAATATTTACTTTTCTTTACTTAATTTCAAGGTTCCGAAGTCTGTTTCTGTGCAGGTACTGGGGATGTCTGAGTTTCACTTGCGTTCTTTATTATATGTTATGGTTCCAAATTTTTGAAAGTTTATATGTACCCTTCCCAGCTTCAGTGGGCCTTCTTATTCTGTCATTTGGGCCCTGACGGACAATTTAGTCCAACAGTATGCCATCCAACCTGGACAAAGACCCCGAGTTGAGCTCTGGCTTTGGTCTTCTGTTCTGGATTATATTTGTTTGTTTTTGTGTATTTTTCAGCCATAACTTTTGTTTAACTCTATTTGCATGAATTTAAAAATCTCAGAGAATGAAAAAGTAGCTTGCATTTCTTGTTCAGAAAGGCGAGTCCTATTCCAGCTTTGTAGGAGAGATAGCTCCTAGTCTTAGAAATGACTAATCAATCTTTTTTTTTTTTGCCAGTCTTGGGCTTGAGCTCAGGGCCTGAGCCCTGTCCTTGAACTTTCTCAAGGTTAGAGCTCTACCACTTGAGCCTCAGCACCACTTCTGGCTTTTTTCTATATATGTAGTACCAAGAAATCGAACCTGGGTCTTTGTGCATGCTAGGCAAGCACTCTACCACTAGGCCAAACTCCTGGCGCCATGACTTCTAAATATTAAACATCATCAGAACATTTCCTTGAAGAATTTAAATGGTATGAATATTGAATGGTTTTACTTGAAACTTCTTTATCATGACATTAAATATAACCATAAAGTCTTTTCTTACTAAAATGTACTATATTCCTAACTTGGCTTACATGGGTTGCACACACCCCTTTTCATTGTCAGTGACCAGTAAGCATATCCATGAGTCCCATAAAGGCATGATAAATCTGAGAATCTCTTGAGTTACATAAAAAGACCTTATTATAAGGTCTTCACATGGAAGAATTCAATTTAAATCTCATAGGGGAGAAGAGCACAGCTATCCTTTGGAATTTTCAAGGAAAGTGCTCTTTATGTACAAGTGAACCATGCCTGCTGCTGATTTCCACCTTTTTACAGCTTTGTAGAAGGAGCTAAAAGTTAGGCCTTTTGTTAAGAGTGGTTGTTTGACATCTTTTTATATTCAATACCCGCATTATTGCTATTAAAATAGAGAATCAAGTTATATCATTCAGTATCTTCCACTTTCTGAAGAACCATTAAAACATTTTTCAAGTTTTCTTTTCTTTGTCAAATGAGCTACATTTATGTGACTTTTTCCTCTTACAATTTCTGAAACTTTTAGTACTGCTACATTCTTTTTTTTTTTTGAGGCAATGTGCTGCTTACATAGTTGAGTCTAGCTTTGTACAAGGGATGCTTTTGCATCAGGCTTCTGAGTGCTGGGATTATAGGCATTTTCTACCATGGTCAGTTGTTAATACTACTTTAGCCTCAATTAACGTGCACATTCACTCAATTTTTTCCCTTTGTTTCTTTCAGTTATATGAAAGAAAATCTCGTTATTTGATTTGTGAAAATATAGAAAATTCCTTAATTTGTGGCAATCCATGGGGAATGTGTTGTGAGAGACTGTGACCCCAACCCCCTCCATTTAGAGGCATTGCAGTGCAATTCCGAAATCTCAGAGGAATTCCGGTTTTCATATTCGACCTATTTGGAGCAGATTGTGCAATTAGGTGGAGAAGTAGTGATTTGTATATGTGAGCAGTGGTCAATTATAAAAGGTCATTTGCTGACCCACAATGTATCATTCACATCTCTTACTTACAGTTTCCTAAGAATATGCTATTTGTGGTTGCTTTGAGTTAAGCCTTGTTCTCTCTCTGTCTCTCTGTTTCCAAACACAAATGCTGTTCGTTAGGTAAATACAAAATCACTGAACGTGAAAGTCATTAATGTGAAGTTTCAGGTCATCCTATGAATATTATGGAAATAGCTTAAATTTTTTTAAAAAAAATTCTACAAAAACATATTCCAGGCCTGGGTGACTTCACTAGTAGATTTTTATCCAATATTTAGAGAAGAAATAAGGAAATAATAGCAATTCTATTCAAATGCATTCAAACATTGAAGAGGAGATGTTTTTGTCATTTTTTTTTGCTAGTACAAGGATATGAACGCAGGATGGTTTAGTTTACTTACTTTCCTGTGTTCTACCATTTAAGCTACACCTGTTTTTTTTTCCTGTTACTTATTTTGGAAATAGAGTCTTGTAAACTTCTTTCCTAGGCACTCCTGAGTAAGTAGGTATGAACTAGTGGCCCCAAGTTCTCAGGCTGGCTTTGAACCAGGATATTCCTAAACCATTTAGGAGAAAATCATGGGATTATTTAAATCATAAGAAAGATGGTGAAGTATATTTAGTTTTCGGGTAAAAGCTGCAGTATCCTCAAGCTTATGCAGGAAAAATTTGTGACACTGCCTACCCATCATAAAGTATGGGTTTTTCTCCTTAGTAAATTACCATTTTCAATATAGCGTGTATCTTAGTAGAGCCAGTACTTTTTCCACGTGTGTGTGTGTGTGTGTGTGTGTGTGTGTGTGTGTGTTCTTCTCTACTTCTCTACTTACTAACTTTGCCATCATTTTTGTGGTTTGTTATTATCTCATCCCTGGAGCCAGTGCACCGGGAAATCCTGTCATCTCCTGAACTTTAGTTTCTTAACTTTGAGTTTACCCTAAAGCTGGTTTTTATTTTCTCCATAATTATAATAGGGGAATCAGTAAGCATTTATTTCAGCAATCGTTTTCAACTAAAACATGTGAAACAAAACAGACTCAAGAAATCCTGACTGTTCTTTTATATTTCCTGAAATTATTTCAGTTTGGATTTCTGACACATAGGTCTATGTTCTCAAAGAAGCTTAATGATTATGAACATATTTGGCAAGTTCTACTTTAGGGCCATTGTACTCGTAACCAATTTAGGATCAACTAATATCTGAGAGTATGTCATAGTAATGTTTTCATTAAAAGCCCGTCATGCCACAACTTTTATCCATTTCGGCCTCAAGCACATACAGTATTATTTTTCCTTTTAGAACCAAAATGAATATTATTTTCAGCATAGATATTGTGAGCTATGGCCATCTTTATATGTTAAAGTAACTACAGTTGACTGCATTAAAATAATCATATCAGCTCTAAATTGTTGGTAGTCTTCTTCCTAAACACCTGCGGAAAAGATGATAGATTAAAAAGAATATTTTATATTGAATGTGCTGCCCTCTAAAGAGATTAAATGTAATAAGGAGTGACTGAAGAATTATACAAGTGATTATAATAGAAATGCCGAACAAGATCACTATTTTAAATTAGTACACATCTAGGAGTCTCCTAACAGAAGATTACAGTAGCTACTTAGCTACATAAGGTCATATAGGATGAGGCTAAATGAAAGGATCTCCAGAATATGGAAACAAGAGCTTTATCTTGTGCAATTATTGTTCTTAATGTACTATGTTTTTTCTCTTTTCTTTGGTTGCCCTTTTCTTAATTTCATATTTTTACTGTAGCTGACTTTTTTACCTAGCATATTGTATATATGCTTATTTGTTTATTTGAAATAGAAAACAGAAGGGAGGAAAACAAGGTTATTGAGAGGAGGTGGGGGAAGGAAAAAGGGACAAAAACATGAGAAAGGGTATTAATGTGTGAGAAGTAATGCACCTTCTATCTGGAGAATGTAACTGTAATCCTATACATTACAATAAAAAAGATCACTATTTTATAAGATACAAGTTAAGATATAAGTTAAATAGCATTGCAGTGTTAAAATAGCTGTTCAGCACAGTTGTGTAAGTAGATGCAAAATATAATAAATCCTATGGGGAAGTGTGAATGGAATAGCTATGCTTTATTTGTCTATTTTGGAAACGCTTCACAAATAGGTGTGAACTGGATTTGCAAAGGCAGAAAAGATTAGCTTAAATATTTTTTATCCCACTTCCCCTTTTCCAAACTTCCATATGTTTAATATGATTGTACAGCAACCTCACAGAGCAAATGGTAGAGTCATTCTCATTTTTTAAAAAAGATTTGAATGTTAGAGAATTAAGTGATAAGTGGTATAGATGTTGTCTGTATTCAGTCCTCCAACTCTGGGTCACCTGAATTTTGTATCACACAGCCCTTAAAGTGAGGAGTGGAGCCAGGCACAGTGGATAGCACCTATAATCCTACCTGAGATCTGAAGATCACAGTTCAAAACCAGCATGGACACTAAAGTTCATGAGACACTTATCTCCAGTTAACCATTAGAAAACTGGAAGTGGTGCTGTGGCTAAAGTGGTAGGACCGTCAGCCTTGAGCTGAAGAGCTCTGAGATGGTGCCCAGGCCCAGAGTTCAAGTCCCATGACCAACAAGAACAACAAAAACACAAAAAAGAGAAGAGAGGAAGATATTAAACTAGTGTCATTGTGTGTGGACCTTGGTAAGGATGTTGGAAGTTAGACTGGGTGGCAGAGAAGGACTGCATTCTGACTCTCCATAAATATCAGAGAATATATTTGAGATAAGAGCAGGGCAAACTAAACATTTTTATTTGGTGTAGAATAGTAGTAGATTGACTAGGCGCGCTTGTGGTAGAGACCAGGGTATCAGTAATGGACTTGAATGGCTCTATTTTGATTTGGATTGTTATTAATTAATTTACTTCTTTGGTGTTACTGGAATTGATGATGGGCCTCACACTTGCTAGGTTGGCATTGTATCACTTGCTATGCCTCCAGCTGTGTTTATTTGCTGGGTCTCACTTCCTGCGCAGGCGGGCTCCTGAGTCATGTTTTACCCACTTTGAGGCTCTTGGTAGCATGTGCCATGTTGAACAGTTCCACTCTATGGAGGCAGAATCTCAGACTTTCCTGTCCAGGTAGTCAAGTAGTATGATTTTCCACTGTCTCTCCTGTTCCTTAGGATGACAGGCATGTAACACTGGGGCCGCTGAGTTATTCAAGCAGTGTCAACCATGGAATATTGTGATGCTAAGCACTTTTTATTCATTAGATGAAAGCATGGCTAATAAGTTCGTACAATAACAGAGAAATAGGAATATACAGGCAATATCTTCAGTGGTTTGGTGTGAAGAAAGTGATACTAGAGAAGGTAAAAAGGTTACTTGTTTCAAAATTAGAGAGTTTCCCGGGCATTCCCAAAATCCGTTCTGGCATTAGCATTGTGTGGGGCTTCAGAGTGTTGTGCAGTTCAGGGTGTGGAGTTATTCCTTTCCTTATTTACTTTTTACTGTATTTGCTCATTTTTAAAGCAATCTCTGCCTAATGTCTTCAAGCAAGTTAGGGGACTAAAGTGTCATTATGCAGGGTAATTTGTACCAGTCCTAAGCAATTTGATAAGTAATTAAGTTGTTACATAAGTAATGTCATTAAAATAATTTAGTATCTTTAATACTTTTACTAATGTCTGTAGTGATTTTATTTTATTTATTTATTTGAATATCTTTGAGGAAATGGCTTAGTTTAATTTTTTTTATTGTAAAGGTGATGTATAGAGGGGTTACAGTTACAGAACTCAGGTAATGAGTATGTTTCTTTTTGAACAGCATCACCTCTTCTCCTTTTCTCCCAGTTTTTGTCCCCTCCTGACCCTCCTCCTCCAATAATTTTATTTTAGACAAACATATCAGACACTTGAAGTAGTTGCTGTTTTTATAGCCTGTTGTCTGCGTCTTCATCGGAGCACAATATGAGGAAGCAACCTCGTGATCTGCTAATTGCTATGGGTCTACATGGAATCCTCACGTCTCTCCCAACCATGAATTTATCTGCTCTTTCTTTTGGAGTTGTATGACCTTCCTTGAGATGAAGAAGTAACGATTCATTTTCCCTTTAATAGATGGGAAACTGACGACAAACTGATTGTCTTGCGTGTCTTCATTTCTGAACTCTCTCTTCTTCCTTCAAGTTAACTTTTCAACTTGGTAATGTTCAGTGCTCAGAGTATTTTGAGTCTCATATGACTAAGCCCTTCTCTCAGCTTCAGTGTCTCTGAACTTGAACACGTGTTGTGCAATCTGCAGGCCCATTAAGTGACTTTTTTGTTGTTGTTGTTCCAGTTCTAGGGCTTCAATTTGGGGACATAGTGCTCCCCTTGAGCCTTTTTGCTCAAGGGTAGCATGCTCTACTATTTGACTCCCAACTCCATTTCAGGTTTTTTTTTTTTTTGGTGCTTAATTGCAGGAAAGAGTCTTTCAGACATTTCTGCCTGGGCTGGCTTCAAAGCATAATTCTCAGATCTCAGCTTCCTGAATAGCTAGGATTATAAGCGGCACCTACTGGCTTTATGATCTGGCTATAGAAAAATTTAGTCAAGTGTGCCTTTCAACATATGATACTGTTCTATATTCAGAGAAATGATATATGAAACTTTTTTGTGGTAGCACTGCTGTCCAGGCCCTCCTTACATCTAACATTTTTCTGCCTTCCTGGTTCTAATGTGTAATCTTATTTACATGTCTGGTGGGGGGCTCTCTGACTTCAACTTTTGTTCTAGTTATCCTTCAGAAAGCCCTGGTAAGTCTGACCAGAATACTTGTTTGCTTTCTATGTCTTATTCCAAAATGTGCTTTAGTTTATTTCCTACTTTAGTTCCCACTTGTTTTGCTGACCCATGAGAACAGCTCTTGAACCTTCCAATCTACTGAAATGCTTTTCCAGATGACACATGCAGAGCTGGGAGCAAGTGATATACGCCTGTAATCTTAGCTACTTGGGAAACAGGCTGGGAGGGAGGATTGTGGTTCAGGTAAGGTTGGGGACAAAAAGGTTGAGAGACCTTTTTTCAATGGAAAAATTAGGACATGTGTCTGTTATCCCAATTCTGACCTGAAATGTAAGAAGAGGATTATAGTCCAGGATGCTCAGGGAAGAAGTGAGACCCCCAACTCCAAAATAAGCAGAATAAATGGTTGGAAGTATGACTCCATCAATAGTGTGCTTGTCTAGCAAGTTGAAGGTCCTGAGTTCAAACCTTAATATTGCCGAAAAGAAAAAGAAGCGGGATATAAAGAAGAGATCAGAAGTCTAGAACTGCTTGTTTGAAATGGTTGTGGTTCTCCATATTGAGGTGTATCATGATGCACAGACAGTTTGGGAATTTGACCAAGTGATGCCTTTTACTTTAAGGAAGTTCTCACTTAGATTTTTCTCTTAGTTAATGGTCTGGGTGTATAGGAATTTAGAGATTTAGGTATCAGCTGTCATGTCACCTTGATTAGATAGAAACTTCACTACTTAGAGAGAATTCTAACCAGAATTCATTCTAAATGCCAGACTAAGAGATGTGTTTACACTTACAGTTGAGTAAGCATGTTACAGTAAATTATATTATATGTCCCAGAGAGGGACTAGTTTTACCAAATAATGAACAAAAACTTTTTGGATTGAGTTCTTGTCTTTTTTTTCTCTTTCCTTCTTTCATCAAATGTGAAATAATTGTGTTTTGGAGTACACAGCAAATATTTTTTTCCACTCATTATTATGTCATATGAACTGTGAAGTAATGACATGTTTATTCCAAGTAGTTCTCAAAGTAGAAGAAATAAGCCCAATTTCTTAATGGATACATACTTGTTTGATAACAAATTGTGATTATTAAAAGAACCTTTGGTGTGTGATGTGTTTGCTATGTTTAAAATGTTCAAGGAAAGTAAACTTGTCTATAGTAATTGATGTAGTAAGTAGGACTAAGAATGCCATTAGTCATTAGAGAAATTACAGTTTACATTCTCATGTTCCTAATTAGTGTGTGTGGTGTGTGTTTGTGGGTGGGTGTGTGCGTGCGTGGGCATGCACGTATGCTGCTATTGGAGTTTGAACTCAGGGCCTGGGCACTGACCATGAACTCTTTTGCTTAAGGCTAGTGTTCTACCAGTTGGGCCACAGCTCTACTTCTGCCTTTTTGGTAGCTAATTGGAGATAAGAGTCTCATGGATGTTACTTACTGGGCTGGCTTTGAGCCGCAAATCTCAGATCTCAGCCTTCTGAGTAGCTAGAATTACAGGCATAAGCCACTGGTGCCTGGTTGTCTATTTTTATTGTGGCTGAAATGGGCCTTTCAGAGTTGAGATTTCTAAAATGGTACTTTGTGATGTATATATTTTCATTTTAGAGACAACACATGTAGATTGCTTTGTGGCGTATGGCTCAATTATAAAGAGCACCTCTAAACATATACAATTATATGTAATTTATTCACTTTAGGAATTAAACTGGTTCTGCTTAAGTATGAAAGTCTACTTGAAAACTTGTTCATACTGTGTTTCTAGGCAGAATATCATATTATTGAGCCTTTGCATCATGCCTTTTACCCTTAATTTATAATCACAAATAAAAAGCACTCTTATAGTAGCCCTTTAAAATGGAGAGATGGCATAAAACATTTCTATTTTACCTTAACTTATACGCAACTTATAGCAACTGGGTAAGTCACAAAATGACAAGAAAGGAAATCTGCAAAACCTCCATTTCTCGGATGCCAACAGGAAATGATGTTGACTTTCTTCAGGAGTACTTGGTTATTTGTTTTATTCATTACACTCGTTAGTGTTTTCTGTTTGGCTTTTATCTGTTGCCATGTGTAAAATGTTCATAGGCTTGTTTTTCTTTTGTTGCCTCAAGTTCTCTTCATAATGTTCCTTTTATGCAGATTTGGAGACACCTTAGTTCTTAATTTTTGCTTTCCTATGGAATATTTTTTAAATTCTTAGAGAAGACAATATGAGCCATAATCAGAACGTTGGCTTTCTAAAATAGTTTTTGATTAAAAGCACCAAACTGAAGGGATCAGTGTATTTCTGCCCTCAGACTATCATTACCACTTAATAAAGTCATGATCTGGAATTTCTGCAGGAAGTCAATACAATGATATGTTGAACTGAGTGTTTTGGAAATGCAGTCGGTCCTCTAACCACAATCCACAACAGACTCTGATTTCAGGGAAGACAAGTGAGGGCTTGATGTTCAAGCCAGTTCACCTTCCAGCAGGATCTTTCTGGTGAATCTGTGAGCACACCAGATACCAAACCTGCATAATGACAGTGTTTGTGCAACAACTGTGGAGGGTCTGAATTGTTACTTTCCTGGCAGGTTAGCAAGTCAGCATGCCCCAATCTCATAGATTGTGCCAGGAGCTCTTTTCAGAGACAAAGCCCTTTATTATGTCTAGCACAGCCAACAGCATGAAGTTGATGCTTGAGTTTTCCGTTCACCCTCAAGCCATTGTAAGCCACAGGGATGGGTCCAGATGGATCCTGTAGAGGAGAATCTCATGGCCACTCAAGATCCTGAGCTTAGGGAATGTTTATAATAGGTTGGAAAAAAATAAACAACAAAGCCTCGCCAAACTATGCCCCTTAGGGAGATGTCACACTGTTAAACAATTCTGTCCTCTATCATATCTGACTAAGTTGTTCTCTACACTAAAATAAATTCCTGAATAGATGGCACAGGACAAGGACACTGGTGCTGACAAGATATGCAGAAACACAACAGTTTCTCTGAAAATTTGCCCTCAACTGGCTTCGAGTAATGAACAAATTCATGATTTTAAGCTATAGCTTATCAGAATTGTATAGCTGGTCTACTAATTCTGGTTTACTTGAGTTTACTTTGGAACATATATATTTACATCACCCTTATTAAAGGCAATACTGATGATCAATAATCTGGCTAAAACACAATGAATCAAACATATGGGAGAGTATTCTCTGTAGATTTCACACAAATATGTTATATTGTACACATACCAACTTTCATGAAGTACGTTAGTCATGATAAATAATGCAAATTAAGAAACTTGTATTCAAATCACCTGGAGGTGATTTGATAGGATTCTCTTCATGCCTTTCTTTTTAGTCAGTTGTGGGACTGACTTGAACTCTGGGCCTGGGTGCAGTCCCTGAGCTCTTCATTTCAAGGCCTTACTCCGTGAACCAGAGCACCAGTTCTGGTTCTCTGGTGGTTAATTGGAGATAAGAATCTCACAAATTTTAGTGCCTCAGATCTCAACCTCCTGATTAGTGATGTTTAATTTGTAATAATACAAACTAGAATTTTCTTTCAATGAGGATGGCTTGAAGCAAGATTACAGAGAAAGGACCAACAATTTATTCATGAAGGCCTGGATTAGCTTTGAGTTCAGGGCTAAGGCTTTCGGTCCTAAGAGCGTTCTTAAGGTATCTTGAGCAAGAGTGGTAATTTCTCTATGTATAGAAAATATACCTACCCATGATAGCACTGTTTTGGGAGAATGGCCAGAAGGTATGAAGACTCCTTCTAGTTTGTCACTAGTGCTTTGTTCCAGTGTTGAAAACTATTAATTGCCATGCACAAATCTCTAAAAATGATGACTATCTCAAAATCAAGTATGGGATTGCCTTGAAGGAAATAAACAATTAAGCCCAATTATCTATCATTTAGTGGAGAAATTTTCAAGCTTTGAAAACTGGGCCTGGCCTCCTGGTTGGAGGAACACGGGGAGGCTTAACTTCTTTTATCTGCAGTCAGAGACCTTGAGCCTGTGGAACCACCAGGGATCCCAGAGCACAGCAGTAGATACCTTCTTCCTGTTTGAGGAGCCACCATCCTTGGAGCCTGTGAGGCAAGATTCAGTGAGGCAGGGAGGGTGGAGAGCATTCAACTTGCCTCTTTCCAGACAGAGCCATTCTCCTTTTACCTGGTTTACACTATCACTTTTCTTTTTAGGAAACAAGTTTAGAAACTTACCAAGAAAATATGTTATATATCTTGATAGGATTTTGAACATACGTGTTTACAAAAAGCAAGGCAATTCACTCGGAAAATGTGTATGTTTTACAGGTTTAAGTTTACATGATATTGAGAACACTGTACAAAATGATAGAAGGCTGAGACATTTAGAAGGTACATTGGGACCGGTGACTTACTTTCAGTAATTTTCTATGCCCTCTCATTTTTTGGTTTGTATTTTTTTTTTTGGCAGTTGCAGGGCTTGAACTCAGGATCTCATGCTTGTGAGGTAGGCACTCTATCATTTCAGCCAAAATCTCAGCCTGTGATTTACTCTGAGATGTACCAAACAGATTGGTTGGTGAATGGCTATGACATAGATGCACAGGTAGAGTGAAGAATTACAGTGGCGGAGAGGCAGAGGTGCATGAGACATTGAAGAATTCTTCCTTTTTTTCCCTACTCATTGAATCCTTGATTTATTTCACCTATGAATTTTTTATTGTAATTAATAGAAGGGTTACATTATATTCACCAGATAGATGGTGCATTAATTCCCATACATTGATACCCTTTCTCATGTCTTGGTCCCCATTTCCCTTCCCCCCACCCCACCCCTCATCTTGTTTTCCGCCCTTCCCTATCCAATTTCAAATAACCAAATACAAATATATCCAATATATCAGATAACAAAGTGAAATACTGTAACAATATGAGATAACCAAGGGACAGCAAAACAGATGAGAGATAACACAGTACATTAAGTACAACAATCACTCATTATATGGCTTTTGTTTCTATATCCTAGAGATCCTTTCATTTAGCATCATATTATATGGCCTTATGTATCTAGGTTTTGCTCTATTGCAAATCTCTGCTATAAGAGCCCAAGGTTTCTACTGATTATGACAAATGAGGGAAACCATTGAGCCTAAGTTCCTTTGAGTCTGGCTTACTTCACTTAATATGATTTTTTTCTAAGTCTTTCCATTTCCTTACAAAGGGGGTGATGTCATTCTTTCTGACAGCAGCATAGAATTCCATTGTGTACAAATACCACAACTTGTTGATCTACTCATCAACTGAGGGACATCTAGGTTGGTTCCATATCTTTGCTATGGTAAATAGTGCTGCAATGAACATCGTTGTGCTAGTGGAATTAGTATGCCCTTGTTTCTGGACGGTTGGGTAAATGCCAAGTAGTGGAATTGCTGGGTCATAGGGGAGTTCTATGTTTAGCCTTTTGAGGCACTGCCATACTGCTTTCCATAGTGGTTGAACAAGTTTGCACTCCCACCAACAGTGTAGTAGTGATCCCTCCTGGCCACATCCCCTCCAGCATCTGTTGTTATTAGTTTTCTTGATCCTGGCCATTCTAACTGGAGTGGGGTGGAATCTTAGAGTTGTTTTGATTTGCATTTCTTTTATGACAAGAGATGTTGAGCATTTCTTCATGTGTCTATAGGCCGTTTTTGTTTCTTCTTCAGAGAAGACTCTCTTTAAGTCTTTGGCCCATCTTTTAATGGGATGGTTGTTTCTTTGGAGATCAGTTTTGGGGTGATTCAATTTTTTTGAGCTGTTTATATATCTTAGATATGAGGCCTTTGTCCGTTGTATGGTTGGTGAAGATCTTCTCCCATTCTGTAGGCTTCCTAATTAATTTACTAGCTATGTCCTTTGCCATACAAAAGCTCTGCAATTTAATGCAGTCCCACTTATCCAGCCTTTCTCTGATTTGTTGTGATTCTTGGTCCTTATTAAGAAAGTTTCAAGGTGTGCCAAGGAGGCCTAGTGTATCTCCTATTCTTTCTTGTAAAGTTTTCAGTGTGTCGGGTTTTAACCTCGAGGTTTTTGATCCATTTGGAGTTAATTCTAGTGCAGGGTGACAAAGAAGGATCCAACTTTAGTTAACCAGTTCTGCCAGCACCACTTGTTGAAGAGGCTATCTTTCTTCCATTCTATTTTTTTTGGCTCCTTTGTCAAAGATTAGGTGGCCATAGGTCTGTGGTTTAATATCTGGGTCCTCAGTTCTATTCCATTGGTCTTCAGGCCTGTTCTTGTGCCAGTACCAAGCTGTTTTGATAATTATAGCTGTGTAATAGAGTCTAAAGTTTGGTATTGAAATTCCTCCTGCGCTGTTCTTTCTGCTAAGAAGTGTTTTTGCTATACAATGTCTTTTATTATTCCATATGAAAGTTTGGATTGCCTCTTCTATTTCTTTAAAGAATGACATTGGGATGTTGATGGGTATTGCATTGAATTTGTAGATAGCTCTTGGCAAGATTGTCATTTTCACAATGTTGATTCTTCCAATCCAGGAGCATGGGAGGTTTTTTCCATTTCCTTAGTTCTGCTTTAATTTCCTTTTTCAGGGCTTTAAAGTTTTTATCAAGAAGGTCCTTTACATTCTTAGTTAAGCTAATTCCTAGGTACTTTATTTTCTTTGAGGCTATTGTGAAAGGAGTTGCTTTCCTGATTGTTGCCTCGTTCCTCTCACTGTTGGCATAGAGGAAGGCAGTTGATTTTTGAGGGTTAATTTTATACCCTGTCCCTTTCCAAAGTTTTGAATCAGCTCAAGGAGCTTGGGAGTAGAGTCTATAGGATTCTTTAAATACAGAATCATGTCATCTGCAAAGAGGGATAGTTTTATTTCCTCTTTCCCTACTTGGATCCCCTTTATGCTTGTTTCTTGCCTTATTGCACTGGCTAGGAATTCTAATACTATGTTAAAGAGGAATGGAGAGAGTGGGCATCCTTGTCTCGTTCCTGATTTTAGAGGGAATGGCTTTAACTTTTTGCCATTAAGTATAATACTAGCTGTGGGTTTGTCATACACAGCCTTTATTATACTGAGGAATGTTCCATGGATTCCTAGTTTCTCCAGAGCTTTTAACATAAAGGGGTGTTGGATCTTGTCAAATGCCTTTTCTGCATCTATTGAGACAATCATGTGATTTTTGTCCTTGCTCCTGTTGATGTGTTGAATTATATTAATTGATTTGCATATGTTGAACCAGCTTTGCCTCCCTGTGATGAATCCAGTTTGATCATAGTATATAATTTTTTTGATGAGTAGTTGTAGACGGTTGGCCAGTATTTTGTTGAGAAGTTTTGCATCGATGTTCATCAAAGAAATAGGTCCATAGTTCTCTTTCTTTGATGAATCTCTGTCTGGTTTGGGGATGAGGGTTATACTGGCTTCATAGAATGCATTTGGTAAAAAGCCTTCATTTTCAATTTTGTTGAAGAGCTTGAGGAGTATTGGTGTGAGCTCTGCTTTGAAGACCTTGTAGAATTCAGCTGGGTATCCATCTGGCCCTCGGCTTTTCTTAGGTGGAAGGTCTCTTATTGCCATTTCTATTTCAGTGCTTGAAATAGGCCTGTTTAGTTGGGTTAGTTCTTCTTGGTTCAGTGTGGGTATGTTAATATTTTCTAGAAATTCATCCATTTCTTCTAGATTCTCAAATTTGTTGGCGTAAAGGTTTGAGAAGTATTCCCTCATGATGTTCTGGATCTTGGTAATTTTTGTCGTAATATTATCATTTTCGTCTATGATTTTATTTTGGTTTGCTCCCTTCTTTTTTTGGTAAGATTTGCTAAGGGAATGTCAACTTTGTTAATTTTTTCAAAGAACCAACTCCTTGTTTTGTTGATTTTTTCTTTAGTTTTTTTGGATTCCAATTCATTTAATTCTGCTTTGATTTTAATTATTTGCTTTCTTCTACTGGGATTAGGGTTGGTTTGTTGCTCTTTTTCCAGTAGCTTGAGTTGACATATTAAATTGCTGGTTTGCGATTTTTCCAATTTGTTATTGTAGGCACTCAGAGCTATAAATTTTCCTCTGAGTTCTGCCTTTGCCGTGTCCCAAAGGAGCTGGTGTATTGTGTCCTCTTTTGTTAAATTTCATAAACTGTTGTATTTCCGTTCTGATCTCTTTGATGACCCATTGGTGATTTAACAATGTGTTGTTCAATCTCCATGAGTTACAGGGTTTTCGTTGGTGGAGATGGGTGTTCAGTTCCAAATTGATGCCCTTGTGGTCTGAGAGAGTGCAGGGAATAATTTCAGTGCTTCTGAATCTGCCCAGGTTTGTTTTATGCCCTAAAGTGTGGTCTATTTTGGAAAATGTTCCATGTGCTGCTGAGAAAAACGTATATTGTGTTGTTGCTGGGTGGAATAATCTGCAGATGTCTGTTAGATCTAGTTGGTCTATACAGTTGTTAAATTCTAAGGTTTCTCTTTTGAGTTTTTGCCTGGTTGATCTGTCCATAGATGAGAGTGGTGAGTTAAAGTCACCAACAATCACTGTGTTTCAATCTATGTATGGAGCTCCGGGTTTCGGTGTGTAGATATTTTGGATGGTTATGTCCTCCTGGAGAAAAGATCCCTTTAGTAGTATGTAGTAACCTTCTTTGTCTTTTCTCACTAATTTTAGCTTATCTGATGTGAGGATGGCAACTCCAGCCTGTTTATGGGGGCTCTTAGCTTGATAAAATTTATTCCAACCTCTCTCTTTCAAAAAATGTTTGTTTTTTTGGGTAAGATGTGTCTCTTGAAGACAGCAGAACGATGGATCTTGCTTTTTGATCCAACTAGATAGTCTATGTCATTTAATTGGAGAGTTAATTCCATTGATATTGAGAGTCAGGATAGAGAATATTTAGTAGTTCCTGCCATTTTAAAAAGCTTCCATCAAGGCCTGTGTCTTGAAAGTTCTTGTGGTATTTGGATGGTATGAGTTTTAGGTGCCATGTCTTTCTCTGTATTATATTTGTGTTGGTTTTCTATGTGTAGAACATCTTTGAGAATTTCTGTAATGTTGGTTTGGTTGGTACATAATGTTGAAGCTTTTCCCTGGAATGCAATGTCTTTATTGTTCCCTAAGTTATGAATGAGAACTTAGCTGGGTACAGTATTCTTGGTTTGTAGTTATTTGCCTTCAGGGCATGATGTATATCCTTCCAATCTCTTCTTGCTTGCATGGTCTCTGCTGAGAAATCTGGGGTTATTCTGATTGGTTTGCCTTTATAGGTGATTGTTCTCTTCTCCCTGGCTGCTTTTAGGATCCTTTCTTTGTTCTCTATTGATCCAATTCAGAGTATAATGTGGCGGTGGGATGTCCTTTTCTAGTCAGGTCTGTTTGGGGTTCTGAAAGCTTCTTGTATCTGATGGGCCTGCCCTTCTGGATGTTTGGGAAGTTCTCTGAGATGATTCCCTGAAGTATATTTCCAGTACCATTGATCTCTTTCTCTAGACTCTCCTCAATACCAATTAGCTTTAAATTAGGCTTCCTAATTGTATCTTGGACCTCCTGTAGCATTTTCTCATATTTCCTAGATTTGAATTGACTCATTTTCTGTTCTTTCTCTACAACAACTAAATTATCTTCAACCCTGGAAATTCTTTCTTCTGCATTGTCTAACCTTCTATCAAAGCTTTCTGCTTTATTCTTCAACCCCCTTGTTTCTAATTGCTCATTTTTGATGCTTTTGTTAGATCTCTTGTGTTAGATCATGTATGGATTTCTTTAACTCCTTGATTTCCATTTGAGTGATTAGCTCAGCAGCTTTATTCTCTTTGGACATTTGTTGGAGTTCAGTCACCTTTTTGTTTGTGGATTCTATGAATTCATCCATTTTTCTTTGAAAAACCTTTATTATGGCCTCCTTTATGGCTTCCCCTTTTTCACATATCACCTTGTTTATGGTTTTCTCTTGTTTATCTATGGCTTTCTCCCTCATCTCTTTCTTTATGTTTCACACTTTTCATTAATGATGTTTATTGATTGCATTTGTATAGCACTTGGAAGACTCTCCTCTAGATTTGCCACTGACTGCTCCATTACCTGTTTATGTTGGGTGGGAGATGGTATTCCTTAATTTGCCATTTTTCTTGATTTTCTTGTTCTGCCCATTTTTAAATGGGAGCAAGATTAATACCAAAAAAGATTATAATTTTTCAGATATAACTAACCTAGGCCTTTTTAGTTGGCTGACAATAGATATTAGCTCTTTTAGATTGGTAATATCACTCTATCTTTCATTTTGTGCACTTACATACAAATCTAATACAACCACAGATTACCGATTTATGACCAAAATAATAAGCCCCTCAATCCAATCTCTATTGTGTTTAAGTCCCTCTGGACCTAGAGTATAATTGAACACCTAGATACACAGCATTGCTCAACAACCATCAAATGTAGATCCATGCATTATAAGAGTTGAAGGATGAACAGAGGACCATAGATAGAAAAATAATCTGAAAGACAACAAGGGAAGTAGGAAAAGAATAATGCAGGAGTGTAAGATTATCATAGTAATGAAGAAATGGTATCGTGTAAGGATAACTGACCTAAGGTGATAGGCAGGTCGAATATTTGAGTAGAAAGTTTAGATGAACTTAGATAAAACTTGTGGAAATAAGAAGAGTAATAAGAAGAATATATAGAGAAAAGAGGGAGGTAGGTATAGGAGATTTCAATGATACAAATTTTAAAAAGAAAAAGAAACAAAACAACAACAAAATAAAAGAACAGAACACACATACACACAAAAAGATTTTAAAAAAAAAAGTGGGGGGAGATTCCTCACTATTGTGAGTGCTTACCGAAGAGATACTAAGGTTGAGAACCAGGAGTTTAAAAAGCAGGTGACTGTATCAATATAGATATCATTTTTATTCACACTGTCCCCAGAGCTGCCACTGTGTTTCTAGGAGTGACCACAGTGACAGAGGAATGCGGGAAAAGAGAGGTGAAAAAAAAAGGAATGAATCATAGCATTAGAAAAAAAGGTGTAGGTAAAATGGCAAAGAGAAAATAAGAATACCTAAAAATGCAAATGAAAAGTGGTAGAAGAACAAAAATAAAAGGGTATTCTTCAGGGTTTTTTTGGGGGGGGACAGGATAGGAAACTTGTGTCTCCACTAAATTTGGGATCCAAACACTTCACAAAGTCTTTTTCTCTTGTGATTTGGCTTTGCGGTTTTTCGGATGAGATTGCTAGTTTGGTAAAACAAAGCTGAAAGATCTGCGGGCGGCTTTGTTTACCAGGTCTGCGGGCAGCACAGGGAGTTGGACTTCAGCAGCGGGGCCGATTTCTGGCTAAGGGATCTCTGGGAAATCCTTTGCCAGTTAGGAAGATGGCGCTGTCAGCAACACCTCTCAGGCTCCAATTGCTTTGGTCTGGGTCCTTGCCAGCAGTCAAGATGGCAATGCTCTCAGCTGGTGGGGGAGGGGCTCCCTCCCAATGCCGTTCCAGGAGCAGAAGTGGAAACTTCTGGGAGCTACTCACAAATTGCTGGATTCTCCGGTTCCGTGAAGCTGGCAGGTCCGTGCATGGCCGGGTGTCGGCTCTGGGCTCGTGCAGGCTCTGTGTGGCTCTATCTGCAGCCGTGGGTCTGCACAGCCATGAAATGCTGTCTGCTCCGTGGCTGGTGGGGCTCCACGCTGTCTTCTCGTGCCAGTTTTCTGCCTTTTTCCTCTCTGCCTGAGATCTCTGTGGTGCTAAAGCTTACTTAGGATCAATTTCTGGTAAAGAAGTGTCCCCTACGTTGCCAGAACTTGAATCTTGGTGGGAGCTCAGTATGTCTCACACTGAACTGCCGCCATCTTCCGCTGCAAAATGTCTGAAGAATTCTTTCAACTTTGCTGCGTGCTTGAAAATTTTCTTTGTAAATTATTAGAAGAAAACTCACCAAAAATCATATCTTTTTTTGTTTGTTTTGTTTTTATTTTTTTTAGTTAAAAAAAGAAAACCAGGCAAGACCAGTAAGCAGGGAGGGTGCTGGTGACTCCTGCCTATAATCCTAAATACTCAGAGGTTGAGATCTGAGGATTAGGGTTCAAAGCAAGCCCATGCACCGAAGTCCTAAGATTCTTATCCCCATTAACTATCAGAAAACTGGAAGTGGCTCAGTGGCTTAAGAGCTCAGGGACAATGCCCAGGCCCAGAGTTCAAGACCCATGACAAAAAAAAGGACCAGCAAGTGACATTGAAGCTCCAGTACCAGCGCACACACACACAAATAAAACATCCCTATTTCAGTTCATATATGGTCTCAATATATAAGTAGTCCTGCAGTGGGCCACTTCCTCCAGATGGTACTGTGTCCCCTAGCTGCTAAGAACTAGAGCAAGGAAGGCCTTTTCCTAGGATTGCATGGGCGCCATCCTCCTATCTCTGCACCCATCCAGCATGCCCAGCTGTGAGGTGGGCAGTCGGGACCTCCTGATGGGGTTCTTCAAAGCAGCAGCTTGGTCTCGGGACTAAGCACATCTGTAGCTGCTGGCCTGGTATTGTGAGATGGACTTAGAGATGGCTGAACTGGATAATACCTTTTATCTGCTATGGAAAGGTGGGTATGAGTACCCACATGCCGCAGGAAGCCTGCCTGCTCTCCCCAACCCAGCCCTTAACTGCTCTCTGCAGGAAGGGTGAAGGATTGCTTTCCTCCCCCTTAGGGAAGAGTCACACCACTGCTCTGCCATAACAGAAGGGTGACTTGTATCCACTCAGCAGTATCTTTTTACTGTTCTTTTAAGTTAAGGACAGTAGGATTCAAGGGAGAACAAATTAAGTCATTGGCAAAGTGAAAAGTAGAACAAGAAATTTCTCAAAAAAAACAGTTTCTGTTGTTCATCTTTGCATTCAGATTTGAGCATTCAATCAAGATATTTTTACAGGACTGGCAAACAAGATGTAATACTATCAAGGATGAAATAAGACATTGTGCGGAATTATGGAACTTTCTGCTCTTTCCCTCTACCACTTATTCTGGTTTTCATTTTGTTAACATTGAAGCAGCTTGGTGTAGTATGTTATTGTGAATTTGTTATATGACATGTAAGAGATAACTTTCTAATCTGCTTTCTGTCCACATATACAGAAATGCCTGTGTTAATTTGTCCTGGATACATGCCCTTCAAAGTACAGATACAAAGTCAAATTGTTTAGAAAAAGATAAGGTTTTGTTTCAGATATCTGACTAGTATAAGTTATGATGAAGGATTAAAAATAATTTTTTACTTTTGCTTGCACTCTTCTGGAATGTGTAGAGGACAAGAATCTACAGAGAAGGCTGCCTTGGTTTGGACTCTGGTTGTGATATTTGTAGGTGTGAGCAGTTAAGTTCTCTCAGCCTTTGTCATTCAGTATAAAATCATGATAACAATAGTACCACATGGTTTACAAAGTTAGTAAATATCACTTAGTATTACTTATTAACAGAGTGTACTAGTGTATGACCTGTTATTATATTTTCATTTTAATATTTGTATCCTATTTATTTTACTATTTACAGCTGGCAATCACTTTCACAATATAGTGTGGATATTTACAGGATTTATAGCTTGCCTTGTTCTGTCTCTAAGGCATGCATAGTATAATAGTCATAGTTTTGATCACAAAGCCAAAGTTTTCTGTAAAGGACATTTGAGTTATAAGATTTAATGCTCTAGCACTTAGAAGCTATCAAGAATCTTTGCTAAGAAGCTTTAAGATTATGTAGAATTATAGGTTTGTCACTTTTAATGCTTACTGTTGATGAACATTATTTGGGGGAAGTTAAAAATATTACTAGGTTGCACCCCAGATTCAATAAATTAGTATCTCTGTGAACAGGCCCTGGATGTTCTCAATTTTCAATAATTCTCTTGATGGTTCTACCATAACAGTAATGATAGGAACCATCCATCTGGTGCTTTTGACTCCCTTTTGAGTGGAAGACACAGAATTGCTCTAGATCTTGGTGAGGTCATGATGCTGTTTATTTTCTGAACTAGAATAGTATTCTGGATCTCCTTCTTTTTGTGGTACTTTCATATCTTACTTTCTTTTAATCTTTCTAGTTTGTGGTTTTAATTACTGGTTTGTGTGGGTTTTCTGACTTCCTATGTGTAGTCAATCTTGTTTCAGTGGATGAACCAGAGACATGTCAAGCAGTTGTGTTTCCTGAAGCACTGGAGAGGACTCAGTGTCCCTGATCTACAGTGGTGAGAACCCATCCACACAGTCAGTTTCTGATTGGCTACTCTGAGAGCCATGCCCTGCATGGTAGCTAAATCACATTCCATTTTACTTAGTCATGACATACTGTTGGTATAAACTAATTTTAGTTATGGATATACAACATTTTTCCTAAGAGATGGTAGAATAAGCAAAAAAAATCAATATATTCTAATGAAGCTCTTAGTTTTTGAATGGTATTGAACTCAGTGTCTTGCTCTTGCTAAGCAGGTGCTCTACCATTTAAGCCATACACTCTAGACCCCTTTCACTTTGGTTATTTTTCAGATAGATTCTTGCATTTATACCCAGGCCAGTCTGGACTGTGATCCTCCTATTTATACTTCCTATCTAGGTAGAATGATAGATACATTCCACAATGAATACGGTGACCACATATTATTGGTTGTGGAGAGGGGATCATCTAAACATTTTTCCCAGGCTTAAACCATGTAGCTAAGAAGCTAGGATTACAGGAATGAATCCCTGAGACTAGCTTAATTGCAAACTCCTTTAAGATAACTTTGTTTTGTAATATTATTACACTTTTGTTCTTATATTTGGACAATATTTTACTTATAAACAATTAACTGACCTTGTGTATATTCCAATGAAGAATTATAATATTATTATGCCTTAAGAAGGCTAACTTCCAAATAGCTGGCTATAGGGAATGATGTGTTTATAATCTATTTGTGATACAACTTTTGGAAAAATGTGGCTTCACAGCAGTTCTTACTGGGGTGGGGGTAGTGTTCCCATTGTAAATAACACATGGCCCAACATGTATGTGGTGTTATGCCCCTTGAAGGCCTGGTTAAAATTCACTCTGGGATACCATTGTGCTTGTTTACTTCCAGAGCAACTACTGCTCTAAGCAGTGCTGGGGCAGTGACAGGGCCTTCTGAACCCCTGAAGTTCAAGATCCTGGTCTTCTCATGAGGGCAGGTCAGCTTCCATGTAAGTGCCTCCCCAACATGTAGGCTAAATCCCTTTAGTAAAATCACATGAACTCAGATAATGAATGGTGGGTGGGTTGCAGCAGATTTCATGTCATCATCATCATCATTCCCTCCAAAATGTTGCCACAGATCTGAAATACTGCTTAGGCATTTTTCTTCCTTGTTTCTCTTATTTTTTTTAAATGTGTCATTCAAATTAGGAGCAGTTTAATCTTTTGTTTCCTTAATATTCTCCATGGGTATTTTCCATTCCATGAAAAGTTTATTTGGAGGAAAGTGCCTTACTTTGAAAACTAGCAGCACTTAAGAGCAAATTTAGCAAGTCTACTGTCATAAAAATTGGGGTTTTCGTGCTGAGTAGAGAGCTTTATTTGTTCAGGCAGAATGGGCAAATGGAGAGCTATTTATGCTTCCTATGTAGCTAGAATAACTATTCTATAGCTAGTCTACAGAGCTATTCTATAGCTCTATTCCAGAGCTGGCTCAAGTGGTAGAGTACCTACCCAGCACCCAGCAAGTGTGAGGCTCTTAGTATCAAAGTATTGCAGAAAAAGGGCAAATGTGAAAAAGGTTGAGGATGCTTTTATTTTAATTGTTAAGGCATTAAAAATAAAGTCTCAGTGAGATTTTCTTTCCACATGCTAGTGCATGCATTTGTTGTTCTGTACAAATTCCCAAGGGTTAACAAAGAAAAATATACTTGGTGTGTTCATCAAGGGATTAAACTAGAATTAATGTTTGCTTGTGACAAATTGCAGGGGACTGGATTGTTTTTCCTCTAGGAAATAATCATAATGAAGTCATGATGCTTATATTAAGATTGAATTTTCATTAAAAACAAAATAGAAAATATTATAACATGATTAGGTTTTATTTTCATCAAATTCTGAGAACTTGAACTTCTTTTCAAATGTTTTTAAGTAACTGTTTATAAGTTATATGGTAATGACATTTGAAGAAAATTTGAAGATAATTTCTCTTAAATGGTTGAACTCTAGAACTTTGGTATGCTATTAGGATACTTTGAATGGAAGGAAAAACAAAATTCTGCAGTAAGTACAGATTCGAAGTAGTGTCTTTGTTTCTTTCTAATGGCTTGGACCTAACTTAGGTAAACAAATTTGAGTGGTAAGTATCAAAGAAATGGATTTTTAAGTGTCTACTTCCTTAGTTGGATCTGTCTTGTAAAACAGTGAGGTCTGGGGAAGAGCAGAATCATGTAGTAAAAAGGCCATGTATCTACATTTTAGGTTCATATCTCCCTTTTTACTGGAGTCATCCAAGCTCTTTCATCATCTGATTTAATTATCTTTTCTGCCAACCCTGCTGAATTGTTGTGGGAACATATGAGACTGAATCAGTGAAAATACTTCTGTTAACTATAACAAGCTATACAAAAATTAGTTTATCTTTTAGATGTAATACATTGAATAAAACATTTAAAAGAATCTAGGCATTTTATCCCATACCTGAAGAAATGGTTATCTTTTGTATATAGCTATATAGCTATATAGCTATATATATATATATACACACACACACACACTCATATGTATATACATTTATACACATATTTTTCTTTTTTAAAAAAGAACAAGAATTAAGATGTTGGCTTATGGGAAAGACTGGGAAAATTGCAGTGTGAAGCAAGTTTACAAGATCCCATCTCAACCATAAAAATTCATGTGTCATGATGTGTGCCTATCATTACTGATATGTAGGATTGCTGATATGGTAAATAGGAAGATTGTGGTCCAAGTCATCATAAATATGATGATTCTATATTAAGCCAGCATAAATATGAGATTCTATATGAAAAAAATGACAAAAGCCTAAAGAACTGGGGGCATGGCTCAAGTGGTAGAGTGCTTGCCTGGCCATCACAAAGATAAAGCTAGAATGCATGGGATAGGCCCAAAAATGTTTATAAAATGCAGATTTAGTTACTATAGCAGTTGCGGCTTTCCTCTTTCTCTTAATGTTTCTACCTCTTTTTCCTTTCATTGCCTACTCTCCTTCTTGCACCATTTCTTGTATTTCAAAGGTGATAGAATTTGCTTGTATAAAATCTTATGTTTTATACTCTACGGGCCCTTTTCTGTAGCATATGAACCATTCTCCTGGCTGTTTTTGTACAGAGTTTCTTTGACATCTTTCCTTTCGTTGTTTTATAACTAGACAAGTGAAGTTTTTAGTTACTGGACCAGAAAAAAAGAGAACAGACATTGGTTCTCAGTGGGCAGTGAAATCAGCGGTAGTGTTGACAGGTGTGTGTGTTTGGTCACACTTCAGTTGAGACTGTTCTAGGGTTTGGATGTTTTAGTTATATCTGTCATATCATTTGCAATTCATTTTTAAAAACCATACCACCACCTATTTATCATGAAGTAACTCAGAGAGGACAAGACACAGAAAATGCATAATGCATAAAGAGGAAAGTATGTGGAAGTTGAGAAGTGCATAGAAATCTGAACTGAATTAAAAGAAGAGAGCTGTGAACAAAGTGAAATTTTGAATGAGAAGGATGGTAGTAGATGACAGATAGTAGTGACAGAAAAACACAAAGAACACTTCTTTTACTACCATGGCTGTAATTGGTCAGGACTGATTTTAGAAAAGCTGGCTTGAGCGCTGGATCTCTGGGGAATTGTGGACAAAAATGACCTTACCAAGAACAAGGGGTGGGAAATAAAAGCCCCAAAATGATCTGGTAATGGGTTGTACAGAGCTCATTTCTCTTGGCATTTATAGTTTAAAATCATAATTCAAAAGAGGGTTTTCTGTTTTGAAAGTATTTATATTTATTGGCATCAAATATGTGTTATGATTCTTGATTGTAGGTTGGGAGTTTTGGAAAGATGTAGTTGAGGAAGAGGTTTAGAAAACGAACATTTGTGTGACAAATAACTCCCCCTGCCCCCATTCTGTGACTTCTTACAGCAGAAAATTGGGTTGATCTTTTTCATTATTCTCTTTCCTCATTGTTTTTCTGCTAACATCATTCGTTTTCCTTCCATGATTTTCTTTCATGTGTCTTTCTTCCCCTTTCTTATTCTAAATTACTACATAACATCTCAGAAATATTTTCTCCAGGACATACCAATCATACACGATCACATTTCAGAGGGGATTCTTAAGTTACTGGTATTGATAAAGGCTTTATATTCATAATAAAAATGGACTGTTTTTAATTTGGGCTATTTGTGAGAATTATCTTATGACTTTTAGACTCCCTGTGTGTGCTGGAAGTGTGGGAACTTGGTATTTAGATGGCACTTGCTGTGATAGGATCTGTTAGCTCACGGAATCTGAGAACATTGGTTTCTAGTCATTGGAGATTTCTTCATCTGCTTGGTAAGTGTTGAGCTGCTTTAGTGAACCTTCGTTCCCAGGTAGGACCTACATTCATAGATTATCTTTGGATACATTATTTAAAAGTGCCCCTTCTGAGTCCCAGGATCACAGCCAGTCCATTTCCCTTCCATTGAGATTGACTGGATTTCGATTCTCACTGACCACCCAGGAATGTTTGCACACAATTAAATAGTACAGTTACATGCAGGTATTCTTGGAAAAAAATGTGGCTATTCACCCTAAAATAATGATGATGAATAAGTCACTAAGTCTTTTTAATCCCAGTCTTAGTCAATAACTACATTGCTAACTTTTAGAATTAGGAAATAATCACCATTTTGTCACTCAAGTTGTCAAACTTTGAAGTCATAAAACATTAATACATAGAGAAGTGAATCTGATGTATGCTGTTTCAATGAAATTTGAGGATAAAGAATAATCAAATGTGAAGGCTCAAATGTTGAATATTGTCATAATAGGCACACAGCACTAAATATGTTTTGCCAGTTGTGGTGTTAAAACATTGAACTTACAAAATTGAAGATAGTAATGTGTGTGCTCCCATGTCTCCCTCCCTCCCTCCCTCCCTCCCTCTTTCCCTTCCTTTCCCTCCTTCCCTCCATATCCTTCCATCTCTTCCCCTTTCTCCCTCCCTCTCTTCTTCCCTCCCTCCCTTCTTCCCTCCTTCCCTCCTTCACTCCCTTTCCCCCTTTCCCCCTTTTTCCCTCCCCTCCTTCCCTTCCTCTCTCTTACACACACACACACACACACACACACACACACACACACACACACACACACACGCATGGGGCACAAATTCAGGTTTTAAGTATACTGAAAACTTAATTCTTAGTTAAGGAATTTACTTCTAGTTAGAACTTCACACTTAAAGTTGTGATATTCCACTACATGCATTTAAAGCACCAGTAACTGTATTCAAACCACTATGAGGGTGAATATGGATGTATTGCTATTTGTGATTTGTTCTAATTATGTGACCCAAGTGCTGGTCTCTGAATGAGGGAGACCATAGGAAGGGTGGTGATGGGAATAAATTATCCCAGGTTTATCTGGAGAGGTAGAGTGAAACATCTTGCTATGCATCTACCTATGCCATATTGGAATTTCCTTGTCTCTGCTGTTATCTCATACCTTACAACTCGCCCTGATATCGTGTCATGCACTGTTGTGATTTTTTAAGCCCAGGTGGATAGCTGCCACACAGTGGAGCTGCCCCTGAAGTCAGGAGTTGAAAGGCAATCTGAGCACTCTTAGCTAGCTAGGTTATTTCATCAACTTTACAGTAATGGAAGCTTATGGTTCTGTTAAAGTTTAAGACTTGACTTATTTTCATTTTAGATAAATGGAATATGTTAGGTATATGTTAGTCTTTTTTCTCTTTTTATATGAGTCTGTGTGTGTTTGTGTGTGGGGGGGTGTATATAGTGGCACCAGAGCCTTGAGCTCTTACTCAGTTTTCTTGCTCATTATTTAAGCCATACCTCAGTCTGACATTTTACTGGTTAATTGAAAATGGGATGCCAGGGACTATTCTAGTGAGGCTGGCCTCAAACCATTATCTTCCATGTCTCAGACTTCTGCGTAGTTGTAATTACAGATATAAGCCACTGAAATAAAGATTATTACTTTTGTTTGGGCCAAAAATCAAAAGTATTCATGTTCTTCAATTTGATGTTATTGTATATTCAGGACGTAGAATAGGACTCTGTGTACTGAGGAATGGTTGACAATTTTTTAAAGTAGGGGAAAAGCACAAAAATAAACAGTAAAGAAATTCTAAGGGTTCTCTGGGATATGGAACAGAAACTTTATCTAGTGTGATTGTTCTTAATGTACTATGTCATTTCTCTTCTCTTTTGTTTGCCTTTGGTTAATCTCTTATTGTTACTGTATCAGACTTTGTTCCTGGTATATTGTATATACATTTATTTAATTATTTGAAATAGGAAAGGAAAAGGGGTAAAACAAGATGATTGGGAGCCGGTGGGAGAGGGAAATGGGGACAAAAACATGAGAAGGGGAACCAATGTATGAGAAGTAATGCACCTACTACCTGGTGAATGTAACTATAACCCTTCTATACATTACTCCAGCAATAAAATAAATTAAAAGGAAGAAATTCTAAACAATTTGAGGAAGATGGAAATAAAATTCAGGTTCTTAAAGTAGAGAAGCACACAGAAATTTCAGTTAGAAACTGTTTTAATGGCAGAGAAGAAAACAGGCCTTTTTTAAAAAGATGCATACAAAAATCAGATGAGGGATTATTAGTTTACTTATTTACTGTTTTACCCTCCTTATACTAGATTACATATTCAGATGTTGGATGGTGATCAAGGAACTTTAAGAAAGTTTAACATAAATCAAAAGCAAAACAAATAATTTAGCTTATCTCTAGAACTTGTTGAGCATGTTTAATTCTTCTTAGAAGTGGAGTTTTAACTACTGTTTTTTTTCTTCTCCTTGTTCTAGTGTTTAGCAACCACAAAAGAAACCATCATTGTTTTTAATTAAAAGGATTAATAGAAATGTAAGAGGATTAAGCATTTCAGGTCTTGCTTCTATACTTAATAAGAGAGGATTGGTTCAAAGCCAATGTACTATACATGCTAATTGATTGTTACTTTGTTTGAAGTTATATAGCAGATTACCAACTCTGAGATTCTTCAACTGGGGTGGTTATTCTCAACCAGGAACTGTTTTTTTTTCTTCTGGGAATATTGGTCAGTATTTGCAAAATTTTTGGTTTCATGACTGAGGATTACTACTGGCACTGAGTGAGTAGAGCCCAAGGTACTACTGAACATTCCACTGTGCCCAGGAGAGCTGGCTATAATCATTATCAGATAGTGTTTACATTGACAAACCTTAATATAGTTGGACTCCTTCCTTCTTTTGTATTTTTCTCATCAGTGATATTGATAATAAAAGTTGGGGGTTCTGGAGTCATGCAATATGTCTGAGAATATAGGCAGCTCAATGGAAGTGACAAGATACAGTGACAAGAATTCTAAGAAAAGGGGGATTACTCTACTCCAGTAGAACAGGGAAGGGTCATTGCTGAGGAGAAGATGAATCCACAGAGAAAGGATAGGGTCTGACCTGGGTGTGGGAGCGAAGTGGTGGATTCCATCGAAGAAGGAAAGAGAAGGCTTTCTAGACTAAAGGAAGGGCAGAAAAGTTTCAGGGGCAGAGAACATGAGAGTCAACCTCTGGTCATATTAGAGAAAATACTTTTTCTTGCTTTGAGAAAATAGTCCTATAATTACCTTAAAATACCCAATTTGTCAAACAAAAATTAAAGCCATCCAAATAAGTATTGCCACCAGGTCTCGGTTGTACTACACAGCATTCTTTCATATCCAACTTGTGACCCACATGCAGATGGCTTTACTTTAGTCCACAGATTCCTTCAGGCTCCGTCTTTTGCCACATGCCTGAACTCGTTCCTGCTTCCTTACTAATCCTAGGTCTTGGTTTGAAAAATAAAAACAATTCAGGTGTAAGGGATTCAACTAAAAAAAAAAAAGAGTGCCCTGCTATTTCTCCATTGAATTTCCCCTGAAGAACTATGGCTTTTAAGTTTATCAAACTCAGGGTATTAAGCCTGTTAGACAAGAACTCTGTGGCTGAGCTACAGCCCCAGCCCAGTCAGTAGCTGCAAATTCAAATAACTTTTTAAATTTGGGCAATCAGTTCAAAACCTTAGGTTACCGAAGCACAGCATCATTGCATGTAGAGCTTCTAAGATAAAAAGGTAGAGACAGTACTAAGACTAGTACCAGAAACAGATACCATGCAACACCTCTTTTGGGCTCAGGGCAAGAATGCCATCTAGGATTACTGATTGAGAGGTTCCTTCTCACCCCTCCTCAGGCCCCACCACACTCCATTTGTTTTGGATGTGTGAAAGTCAGAATCTTCCACAGTGAGCAAGACACAAAGGGAAATAGCAGTCAAATAGGGGGATAGAGAAGAGATTCATTTTCCTACTGTCTATAATGAAGTAGGTGGCTTTTGCCTAAGTTTTCCCTCAGTATGTATGTTAGTTCTCAAGAGGAGAGAGTATAAGGGGAAAAGAACTTTCTGCAGCTTTCTTTTGGCTCTATCTGGATATGAAAAGATGTTCTGTAGTAGTTATCACAGTGACTTGGTGAGAGTTCAGGAAATCTGTCTTCTGTTCCCAACCAAGCAGCTGACTGTCTGTGACATGCTATTTCTTGATGTCTGAAGTCTTTGTAGAAATAAAATCTAATAATACCTGCTGCTCCTTGTTTGAGACTTATGAAGTAATGTCTGCAGGGCGTGTGACAAGAAAAAGATACTACCACACAAAAGGCATTTTTCTGCTTGTTGATATCAGTTTGTTCCCTGTTTATGTGATTGCATTCTAAGTTGTCTGATATTTGGCAAACCCTTCCATTTTTTTCCTTAAAAAGAATTTAGAAAGTAAAACTCCTGATTAACTGTTCATTATGAATTTGTCACAACTTCACTTAGCCTAAGAGATATCCCAGAAAAGAGCAGACTTGGCTGAACTTGAATCAGTATAGCTTTACTAATTTGACCACTAAATTAATCCAATATTTTAAAGTCTGGATTGAGCTAAGGGAAAAATGTTAAGAACCCATGACCTTGGTGCATTCTCTGAGAAATCATGAGATTTCAGATGTTTTTTATGAGCTTGGTTAGAGGAGGAAGAGAAGGAGGTCTAAATATATGTTTATTTTATATACCTCTATATTTTATTTCTCTTGGTGTATGGACCAGCAGTGGTAGTAATAGAGAAACTATAATGAAAATTAGTGGACAGTCTTAAATATGATCTATGAGAATTAAAAATATGAGTTCTTAAAGACAATTTCTTGATGCAACAAGTGATAAACACACATCTTGTAGATTTTTCTTTCTAAAAGAAGAATGACTTACACCATGATTTAAAGCACACTAGTAATGTTTCCCTAAATGAGAGCTACATTCATTCATTTACTTATAATCTGGGACTTTTGTGTTGCAATGACAGTTTAATAATGGTCAGAAAGACTAAAATATTTACTCTCTAGTTCTTTATAACCCATAGTCTCTTCATTATAGAAACAAAGACTACTTGCTTTATAATACTTGGGAAGCTCTTTTAAAACACAACTCTTAGAATCATATATTTTTGTGCTCTATAATCCCTCAGAAACAGTAATGTATATAGTATACTAATGATTGTGAAGTGATTTTGAATAGTTTATTATTGGTTTTCTTAGGGAGGTACATAATAATAACAATGGCAAATGCTTACAGAATGCTCTCTGGGAGTTAGTATTCTTCATACTTCTAAATTTCCTTCTGTAGTAACTCCCATCATTACCCATTTCACCCGTGACTTGGTGGCATTTATAGTATTTATATATTATTTATACTGTAGATGAATTTAATATGTACAGAACAGCTAATAAGATTATCATTTGTAATTTATTGCTTAATTTTCATGTTTTTATACAACTAGTCATATACCTTGAGATTGCAAAGGCAATTCGTTGACGATTTTGTGAATGATGCATTGAGAATGTAGAAATGAGTTTTAATATCAGAGGAAAGTAGTATTGAACAGTAATTTGACAGTTTTCTGAAAATTTTTTACTTTATTTTTTTATATAGCCAGAATTCTCTCTTGTTTTTCTTTTCCTTTAATGTTAAACAATTCAAGAGTGAATGGATGGTTGACCTTCTATTTGGACCAAGGTAGTCCTTCATTTAGCAATTTGAGAAAAGAGTTACAAACAGGTGAGGGCCTGAGGCAAATGAGAGTTCTTAGCAGGTGGCTGAATTAATTAGTAAGAAGACCTGTCTGGCTGTGAGTAGTGAAGTAGAAATGCTGTTGTAAGAACATCAGTAAGAATATCAGGGGAGTGACTGGTAGAGCTTGGTTATGAGATGAGAAATATAACTGACTTCTCTGTGACAGTCACATAATGGTTGGACATAGTGGTGGTAGGGTGAGGGTTTGCAATTGCAATGTCAGTCCATGGGAAGTTGCCTTCTCTGGACCCTGTCTGGTACAAGTATGGGATGCAATGAAAAGATGGTAGAAGCAAAGACAAGAAATGCATCAGAGACATTCAAAATAAAAAATTCCTCTTGCTACAATGGTTTACACTGATTAAAATGGCCCCATACATGTAGACCAATGTATATGTGTACATGTGTATATATGTGTACATGTATACATGTATATATTCGGTGCGTAGAAAGGAAATACTCTTGAAAGAAAATACTTTTACCACCATATTGGTAAGCTATCTGTGCATCTGGGCTGGTTGATTAGGATTATGTACAGATCTCTCTACCTGGGGATATATAATAATAACCACATATTACTGCAAGGGCAGAGTTTAGGCATGTGGCCAGAAATAAAGACTTGGATTGGAAATTATTGTTTTTCATCACATGTTCTGACATTTAGACTTTGGTTTCTTTCTCTTCCCTTTTTGATGTGGAATTACTTGTTGGGAAAATATGTTAGAGCAATATTGCAAGTGATGTTTTGTGTTCCTCCTGGCTCTGAAAAATATGCCCTACTATTGTGTAAGCATCTATTTGATAATTTATGTGTTCTCTAAGATGATGTTTTCCTGTATTGTGAAATAAATTTTGTTATTAAATTGTTTGATATATGAAAAGGGCTGCTATAGCCGTAGTGTAAAAAATATTTCTATCATCAGATAGAAATACTTCTACTCAACCTGCAAACAAAGGTCAAGTATCTCATCTTTGGAATGTTAGGGGTCAGAAATACTTTAGATTCTGTAATCCTTAGGATTTTGTAGTATTTGAACTTACATAACAAGATAATTTGGGGCTGGGCCCTAAGTCTAAACATGAAATTTATATATCATATGATAACTTATAAACATGCTGAGATGATTTTTTAAGTATTTCAAATAATTTGATGGATGAAACAAAGTTCATGATGGACCATGTTTGAATTGTGTATGTTGGCACTAAAACATTTTAGATTTTAGAGGATTTTGACTTTTAGAAGTTGGGTTCATTACTTCTAACTTGTATGTACAAATACCTCCCCATTTATATGCCGTACACAGTCAGATCCCTAAGTTACCCAGGTGCATTTGTTACTGTGAGTTATGGTGTTAAATAAGCCTTAACTATATGAATTTGGTCAAAATGTTCTTATATTCAACATCATGATCTCCTACTGTGCAAACTAAGAACCTTAGCACCTTTTTTCGCTTGTCTTACTTTTCAAGCTTTCTTTACATGTTGGTGGCAGTGTTGCTGGTTGTGATAAAATCACTATTTCACTGTACCAGAATTTATTCCTGACCTTACCAGTTTTTACCTCCATAGATTCCCTGACATGCTATTTAGGTACATGGTGGGTGGAGGAAAGAGGAAGCCTTAGATTTGAGCATTGCCCCAATGCTCAATTCTCACTGGAGGATGATGTCTGATTCCCTCGGCTGTTATCTACTGTGGAAACCCAGGAAGATGGAGTCATGTCCCCACTAAATCAGACCCCAGGGACTGCCACCAACATAACAAAACCTGTCACTTACTGTCCATGCTGTCCTGGCTGTCTGTCTTCGAGTTTTAAATTGAAGAACCATTTGGAACCCATTCCAGTGAAATCACATCTGGTCCTGTGCATTGTGGGGAGAATTGTCCTTAATGTCTTGCCTGCCCATGAGCTGAGAAGGGCTCGACAGTGCTTTGTCCATGGAGGCATTCCCTTCTGAGGCAGTTGTACCCCGTCAGAGCAGGTTCTAGTGATCTCCGTATTATCTTTTCCTTCAGTGTCTCTGAGTTGTTCACCAGCTCTCAACTCTTTACTGTTTCCTTATCTGGCAGAGGAGCTGGAAACACACCCTATAGAAGAGGAAATTTTAAAAAATACATTGAGGTTTTCAAAAATCATTCTGTAATTATGGACTAAACTGACTCCTTTCATCTGGCAATGGAAAGTTGGGTGGGGGAGAGTGGGTAGATGATGCCTCTGCATTAAGATTTAGACATCCTTAAAAATAATCTTGAAAAAGAAAATGATGTTTATAAACCAGGCACAAAGACCTCACATCCAGTCCTGGTGGGCTGGAAGAGGCACACATATGAAGAGGGAAAAAAACCCCAGAGATAACAGAACAGATGTTTTCTACTACATTTAAAAAAAAATACCTTGGCTTGATCCCATACCAATAGATTCCCCAGACCATCCAGGCTGATCTCCTGGGCGCCTTCTTCCCCTGTTACCCACCTGCAGAATCTGGTGCCCTTTAACATGCTTGTCACAATGTCTAGAAGTTCTCATATTTTAAGATAAATAGCTAGTATTTCTTATTAGTCTTGAATACCAGTAAGCAATATAGTGGGGAATGGAGTAAAAAAAATTGTTAAAACGAAGTCAAAGATTTGATCTGTGTTTCCTTTGTTACAAGATACCACTGGGAAGAGTCAGTAAAGTGAATTTTGGAATGATGAAAGGACTTTCTCTAATCAAAATAGTAGATCATGTTCCTTGAGTACCTACAAGGTTACTTGGCACTTTAGATTAAATACTTCCAGTTGGAAAAAATAACAATCCTATTCAGTAGTTATTCCTCTTTGCAGATATGGAAACTGGAAATCAGAAAGGCTAAGTTGTAAAACTAAAAAGAAGTCAAGTTGAGATTAAGATTTAGCCCTGTCTGAGGTCAACATCCAGGCCTTTGAAGTTGCTAAGCCTCAGTAAATAGATTGCATTAGAAATACCTTTGTGACAGATAATCTTACAACAAATAAAAACTGTCTAATGCACAGTTAGCTTAGGAACGCTCTAGGGGATTGTGCAGCGAGAGTAAATATTACCTGTCCTTTCCTCTAGCAGTATGTAAGTTTAATGTGGTACTAACTCAGCATACGTGATCCCTGTTTAACCTTTCCAAACTTTTGTCCTATATAATAAAATTCATATGTAGGAAACCAGATGAAATACACACTTCAGTGAATTATAAACTTAAACCTGTGTAATGACAACAGTGTCCAGAAAAAGAGCATTCCTATTGGCCCAGAAGTTACCTGTTATCCTCACATTGGTCAGCTGTCCTGTTCTCTAGATGCAAACTTTACTCTAGTTTTTATTTTTGTAATAACTATTGTTCAAAACGTTTTGATCTGCAAAAAATGTACCCTAAACAAGACCCTCTAGTGTGGCTCATTTTATTATTTTATTTTTTCATATATTTTTATTGTAATTAATAGAAGGGTTACATTATATTTGCCAGATAGAAGGTGCATTACTTCACATACATTGATATCCTTTCTCATGTCTTGGTCCCCATTTCCCTCCCTCCCATCCCACCCTCCATCTTGTTTTCCCCCTTCCCTATCCAATTTCAAATAACCAAATATAAATATATTCAATATATCAGATAACAAAGTGAAATACTGTAACAATATGAGATAACCAAGGGACAGCAAAAGAGATGAGAGATAACATAGTACATTAAGGACAACAGTCACTCATTATATGGCTTTTGTTTCTATATCCTAGAGGTCCTTCCATTTATCATCATACTGTATGGCCTTATGTATCTAGGTTTTGCTCTATTGCAAATCTCTGCTATGAGAGCCCAAGGTTTCTACTGATTATGAAAAATGAGGGAAACCATTGAGCCTATGTTCCTTTGAGTCTGGCTTACTTCACTTAATATGATTTTTTTCTAGGTCTTTCCATTTCCTAACAAATGGGGCAATGTCGTTCTTTCTGACAGCAGCATAGAATTCCATTGTATACAAATACCACATCTTGTTGATCCACTCATCAACTGAGGGACATCTGGGTTGGTTCCATATCTTTGCTATGGTAAATAGTGCTGCAATGAACATCATTGTGCTAGTGGAATTAGTATGTCCTTGTTTCTGGACAATTGGGTTAATGTGTGTGGCTCATTTTAAAATGTGGTGCTTTTAAGTCTCTTTTAGCTTATATTGCTTTTTCCTTTGATGCCAGTTCTGGGGCTTGAACTCTGGGCCTGAGCTCTGTCCCTTCACCTCCTCCGTGTTCAAGGCTAGTGCTCTACTTGAACAACAATACCATTTTCAGCTCTTTCTGGGTAGTTTATTAGAGATAAAAGTCTCATGAACTTTCCCGCTCAGGATGACTTTGAACTGTGATCCTCAGAACTCAGCCTCCTGAGTAGGGTAGGATTATAGGTATGAACCACTGGTACCCAGCTAGCTCTTCCATTTCTTTCTCTCTTTACATTTTGCCTGAAGAAGAATGCATAGACTTTAAGTGGAATAGTTTATCATAATCTAGATTTGGCCAACTGGAATAGTCAGTGCATTCAACACATTCCTTTGTAATTAGGCTTGAGTTATTCTTTTCTTTTTTTTTACTTCTTGAAAACCTTACACTTTTCTTTTCTTTTTTTATTGTTGGATTAATGTGTAGAGGGGTAATAGTTACATTTGACAGGTAGTAGGTGCATTACTTTTCACACATTGATACCCCCTCTTGTGTTTTTGTTCCCATTTCCCTTCCCCAATCCCCTCCCAATCATCTTGTTTTCACCCCCTTCCTTCCCTATTTCAAGTAAACAAATAAACTTATATACAATATACCAGATAACAAAGTCAGATACAGTAACAGTATGAGATTAACCAAAGAGGGGAAAAAGAGAAGAGAAATACCATAATACTTTAAGAACAACAATCACACAAGATAAAGCTCTTGTTTTTCATATCCTAGAGATCCTTTCATTTAGTCTCATCCTATATGACCTTATGTATCTAAGTTTTGAGCTATTGTAATCCTCTGCTAGGAGAGTCCTAGATGTGTACTAATTATTATAAGTGACGGAAACCATTGAGCCTATGTTCCTTTGGGTCTGGCTTACTTCACTTAATATGATTTTTTCCAAGTCTTTCCATTTCCTTACAAGTGAGGAGATGTTCTTTCTGATGGCAGCATAGAATTTCATTGTATAATAGCACATCTTCTTGATCCAGTCATCTACTGAGGGGCATCTGGGTTGGTTCCATATCTTTGCCATAAATAGTGCTGCAACGAACATCATTGTGCTAGTGGCTTTAATAGGTCCTTGATTCTTGACATTTGGGTAAATGCCAAGTAGTGGAATTGCTGGGTATATGTTTAGTCTTTGAGGAATCGCCATACTGCTTTCCATAGTGGTTGAACAAGTTTACTCTCCCACCTACAGTATAATAGTGATCCCTCCTTAGGATGGAGTTATTCTTGTAGGTGGAAATGTGGTCCTTTATCAGTGCATATACAAAGTCTAGTTTAACTAAAAAAAAATGAAAAAAATCCCCCCAAAACAAAGAAAACCCAAACTGTTAGCATCTATTGGTACTTAACACATTGTTTAATTACTCAAACAGTAAAAAAAAATTGATGTTTTGCCATCCCTTTATGATCTTGTAAGTAACTGTATAAACAAATACACCCTGGCTTCTCTTATTCTGTTTCTCAGAGAAGACTTCAGGTGACAATGCCATTCCCTGTCACCTTATAACAGGGGCTAACCACTGTCTGAAAATATCATTGTGAACTGATTAATTTAAAATTTAATTTAGGTGATATGTTGTGGTCCAGTTTGCCAAAGTGAGAAGTATCAGGACTCCATCTGTTCGCTTTCTTTTTTAGATGATGTTGCTTTGGACAGCTATTGTAGTGACGACTCTGCCTTTCCCAATACACTCCTGTGCTCTACTTCAGTCTACTGGTAGCAGCAGCTGATTGCACGGAATGAAGGGTAAAAATCTTGTTTGCTCTAGGTAGCTTTACCTTCTACACTTTTAGAAGTGTGTGTGTGTGTGTGTGTGTGTGTGTGTGTGTGTATGTGTGTGTGTGTGTGTGTGTTGCTGGGATTTTAATTCAGGGTCTCCAGCTTGCTAGGCATGTATGTGCATTAATTACCTTGGAGCAGTGTCTCCAGATCAGTGGTATTCCTTTTCTCTATTACAATCTTGAAAAATTTTGTTCTAAACCATCAATGTGATCTACAGAACTCATGAGGAGCACAGTACATGCTTGATCTTTTGCTGTTTGTGTGTTGTTGTCCTTTCTTCCTTCTCCACATTCCAGCTTTTCATTTCTCATTCCTTTTCAGTGAATTCATTGGAAGAGCTAGGGTGTATTGATATTTTTAAAGATAAAATCCCTGATGTCTTCACTTAGGTATTTCTGGCCCAAATATTATATCATAGGAGTGTTACTTGATGTCTTTATTTCTCTTTGGTCCTCAAAGGCACAGGCAGAATGTTAGAAGCAGAATATTCTGTGATTATTCTATCTTATACTTTATATACATCATGCTTGAAATGAGATTTCTATTTGGTATTATCACTAGTTCCAGTTACTGAAGACAATGATATATCTTTTTATTTGCTACATATGTTACCCTCTGTTTCATAATTTTCAGAGTTTGTACTTATCACATCTAATCTATTATTTCTTTTTTTTCCTGAAAGTTACAATTTAATGCTTCAAGCCATTTCTTCTGTTGATGTTCCTCTAATCATTTTGGTTGCCTGAATTTTGTCCTCTAATAAATTCCTTAAGAAGGACTAAGAATAGCCACATTGTCTGAGTAATTTTTATTACCATTTTTCTTTTCATGATTTAATTAAAAAATCTTTATGTAGTTGTACAAAGGAGTTGCCATTTAATAAAGCAGCTTATGCATATAATACATGTTGATCAGTGTTACCCCATTCACCCATCCCTACCTACCACTTCCCCCAGTCTCTTTAATTTCATAGGATACATGATGGATTCTTGATTGCATTCTCTTTCTCTTTTCCTTCATATGTCTTACTGTAGGCACCACCCCTTTCTAGTACTCACTTCTTGCTGTCTTATTTTACTGAATTTTGCCTTTCTAAAGCATTGTGCTGTTAGAATTTACCCTTGAATCTACTATATTTCAGTTAATACATTTGTATACACTTGCATACCATTAAACAAATGTCTAAGTTTAAAGTTTGTATCTTTCATATCAAAGCATAAAACATCTTATAGGAATGATATTCCAATTAGAGCTAAATTTCCAGTTACTATAGCAGAAGTAGTAATGGGTATAGTTTTAGCAATTCCGCAGTTTCATTTGAATATAGGGTCATACATTTTTCCTAAATAAAGTATTTCTTACAAAAAGTATTTCATTTTCCTTAAATATTATCTGTTCCTCTCCTCCAGATTTCTACAGCATTACGATAATCTTTTTTAAGTTTGAATTTTACTAAAATATGTGTTGACATTAGAACTATGGTTTGGTACTCTCAGGTTCATCTTGTGCTCTTTGTGAAGGTAATTCCAAGTATATTTTAGGAAATTTTATTTTTCATAATAGTTTTTAATAGTGTGTGTGTGGGGGGGCTGGGATTGAACCCCAGACCTTCTGTATACTAAACAAGCACCTTACCACTGAGCTACCTCCACAACCCCTCCCTGAGTTGTTGTGTGTCAGGAGTTCCTCATGTAGCCCATGCTAATCTCCAATTTATAATTCTGCTGCTTCCAACACATTTGTGCTGAGAATAAAGGCAAATGCCACCATGCTCAGCCATTGTGTGGTAATATTTGTTACCTTCAGAAATTGGTTTTGAAATAATTCAGCGGCTATAGTTTTCTATATTTTTAATTAATAACTGGTTATTTTCAAGCTTTCAGTGTTATGGTTTTCTATATTTTAATTAATAAGTGGTTATTTTCAAGCTTTCAGTTTTAAGCAGGAAGTCATTGAGATTCTTATCTTCTAAGCTAGTGTCAATTTTGGTTTCTTGCCCTATATAGTGCTTTGATAAGGTTTCTTAGAGAAGAATACAGAAATGTCTTAAAAAAAATCTGCCTTGAAAGGTGAGGTCTGTGATTAGTTCATTAAATATTCCTTGATTTTTTTCCCTCCAGTTGTGGGTCTTGAACTCTGGGCCTGGGCTCTGTTCCTTCCAGTTTTCTGGTGTTTAATTGGAGATAAAAGTCTCATAGGTGTTGTTGTGGCCAGGCTGTGCCACTGCCCACTCCTTGATTCTTTGTTGGATGGACATCTTCATTTTAATTTATGTATCCTCATTTACATACAGCAAAGAAAACAAAGATAAAATTCTCTTCCTCACCCAATAGCGGCTCCTCTGTACTTGTGTATCCACGACACCACAATTTCCTTGAGCAATCAATCAGGCTTCACATTTTGAAATTACCTTTAACTGTAGCCCACAAATTCAGTTGGTAATTTGAATCTGCCATTAAATGTTTTTTATTTCCCTCACTGTTACTTGAATTTAATGTTTCATTTACTTTAATGAGAGAAATGTATCACATATTTGGGTGCCAAGGCTTCCATAAAACTAATGTAAAATATATAATAATTACATACACATGTGCATATATATGTAAAGGTCTGAGAAATTGCAACATACTTACACATGCATACATGTATGTACCACATCTATATATATACAGATCTATTTGCCTGTCTTTCTGTCTTTCTATCTATCTAAAAATTATCAAAGAGATTGCTAATTATTTTGTGTTGATTGAATTCATTGTATGAAAAGGAGAACTTTATTTCTTAAATTTGTTAACAAAGCAAACTTACTCATGAATACGCACATTGCAAAGTAGAGACTTTCAAGCAGAATACCATGAGATTCTTTTGTCCTTCCTGGGTATTCCTGCTGTGTTATTGTTAGGAAAGACATGTGACCTTCTCTATGTCTTAGGCTATCAGTTTTACTAAAGAGCAGAAGGCACATGGCCAACCTTTGTTGTCTACTTTCCCAGATCAAGTTCAGGGCCACATTTGCTTGTATTCTATCAGAATTCACCATTTTTCAGAATTATCTTTCTGGTGCAACATCCTGCCATTTAACTGGAAAATTCCTTATAGTTTTTCAATCCTGTCTTTTAGGACTGCTTCTTTGAACAATTCTGTGTACACAGCAATTCAGCATGTAACACGATTTTGTGATCATAGAGAATTCAAAATCATTGGAATCACTGAGGTCTAAAAGATGGATACATGTTTGATATATCATTTCTATATGTCTATAATTATGTCAAGATGAAATAACTAACAGTGGGTGTCTTCTATTACTCATGTTTGGGAAGCATGCTTTGCTTCCTCAGAAATTTCATCCTTATGTCTTTGGAAACAAACAATTTATTGAATGAGTCTTTGCTGTTTGATAAAGTGGAGGCAGATTTGATTTTTATTTGTAAGAGATTTTGAGAAGGAGCAAAACTTCTCATGTCTTAGAGGATATATGGAGGTTGTTTGGATGATAAATTGACAATCCCAACTTAGAAAAGAAAAGAAGTAAACTGAAAATATGCTATCTTTTGATGACATAAAAAGAGTATATACCATGAACAGATGAAGCAAAAGTAGAACCTATTATAGCAAAGTTTAAAATTAATGAGGAAGAAGCATGAGACAAGGTGCTTAAGAAATGATCAGGGAAAGAAATTCAATTTCTTCATGGTTGCATACTTGATAACTAATTAATCTAATAGCATTATTCCTTTACTTAGAATTATTATAGTCCAGTATTAACAAATGTGTATCTAGGTTTGAAGAACATTCATTTGAAAAAAGTACTTAAAATTAATGTAAAAATAGGAAGTGATTGTTTATGAAACAATCCCACATAGAATAGGTAAAGTACTCTACACAATAATTAAATATTTACTAGTTTTTATTTCTCAAGGTTATAAAACATTATTAATTGGGTTCTCCCATCAAAGCTCAGCTCCTGACTAAGACACTTAGGGCCATATGCTATACATCTGGTTATTTTTCTTCTGTAACTAATAGAAAAAAAATCAAATAGTTAACTGTTTTTCCTGGCCATCTTTTGCTATTAACTTCTGGTTGTTACTATATTAACTACTCTTCAAACTATATGTATTATTAATCCAGTTTGTAGATGGGGATTAAACCAGTTTCTGAAGAGCAGTGTAATCATTCCATCATCAGGGACATCTACTGACATCCCCTCCAGCGTAGTCTTCAGCTATGTCTGTCTCTCCACAAGTCTTGTGTTCCTGGCAACATTAGCACTTGCAGATGCCGAAAGAGAACTATCCAGTACTTATCTCTGTGGCTGTTTTTCTTCATGTTTCTTTCGCGCTCCCTCCACCTCCCCATTTCTTTTCCCAACTAACCTTCCATCCTTCTCTAAGACTTATTTTCAACACTTTCATCACTTGCTTCTCTCTCCACCTGAGGCTGAGTTAAAAACAATAAATATTGGACTTCCATGGCATTACTTATGTTTTGTGTTTTTGTTTTCTGCCATAGACATCACTTTGTTTATCACAATGATTTAGCCAATGCAAAAGTTCCATATATTCTGTCCCTGTGTCACCAGAATTTAACCTGAGCACTTCCCATATGTTATGAGGGTATAATTTGGGATGTATGCAATTATGAATTGCATAATTTAAAATTTTCAGCAGGTTTCAACTGTTCTATTATGAAACTTGGTTCAGTGTCATTTCTATCCTTAAGAAATAACTGTATGATTAGAATAATACTAAATGTGTTCCTACCATAAAGAAGTTTTACAGATTCCATTAATGATTTAGATTACCTGTATACCTAGATTTTGATTAGGAAAACCAGGATGAATAGTTGATCATTGGTCTTGCATCTTTTTGCATGGCATTTAATTTTATAATCAGATAGCTATTTTGACTGGCAGGGTATTTTATTTAAAGGCTGGAAAGAGAAGAGATATTTCCTATTGTAAAAAGTGAACAGGATATCCAAATTCCCTTTTTTCTTTAAATTTGTAATATCTATCTGGGTGCCACAAAGCAAAATTAATTGCACTACAAGACTAACTCTATTATTCATTTAATAATATGCAGCATTCAGGAAAGGATTTGCTTGCTCTTGCAGATAGAATATTGCTTAAACTGAGTTTCTTCTTTGCAAGCTATCTGTTTAACAATTTAAAAGCTTATATTCAAAGCAAGAAATTTTAAACTCCCATACAAAAAATGAAAATTGAATTTCTTAGAGATCAACTTTTTGATAAGAAAGAAAAATTCTGTTAATTAGCTACATGTAATTCATGTATACTGTTGTGATAGTTTTATTCATACTTTCAGAGTCTTTATAGAAAGTTTGAAAGTTTCAAATTAAAAAAATCACAACTTTCCTGATATTTTACCTTTTTTTGTTTCCTTTAAATAGTAATACTATGCCTTTTTCCTTAAAATTAGGTTAAATATCTAGAATAGAGAATACTTTATATTTAAAAACCTGTTTATCATATTCTTCAAAATAGAGTCTTTAAAATACTCATGCAAGAAGTTTTAATCATGAATCTGTGTTCTGGCTGCAGTTTTTTGATAATCATTTTCTGTAGTCTGTGTAAGACACATGTAGTCTTTGGAAAATGTGAAGCAAAATACCTAATACTGACCTCATCATTTAAGCCATGGAAAAATGAATTCACTATATAAAAAAGAGGGGTTAGCATAGAGTGAAGCCGTTTATAATTCTGACTTCTCTGTGGGTTTTTATTGAAAACTGAACATTCTCAGTGAGAAATTTTTATTGCTGATGCATGTACTCCAGGTGTGTTGGCTTCTGCCTGTCATAATCTTATTGTGATCGGTATTCAGCCTTCCTTCTGGGAATCATCTTCCTGTTTTTCAGGTTTCGTGATGGAGCTATTGGTGAACAAGCTGTCCTCTGATACATACTTACAACAAAAAATCATTAAATACTCATTTGGAAGCTTGGGGAGTGTCTGGAGATGCTTTCTCTCTCTACATATTTCTTTTTGGTAGTGATCTCAACAGTTGCGTATAGACTATGTAATACAGAGAAATTTGTTTAATATGGACTACATAAAACTTACATGTCAAGTTTTATCTCTGTTGCTTAGAAACTCTGAGGTTGTCCAGCATACTTATACTAATAGCCAATCTCCTCACCTAGTCTCCGATGGCTCTGAAGACTTGGTGTTTATTTGCTCTCTAATTTTATTGCTGGCTGTTTTCCTGGGACTTAAAATAATTCTTAAATCTCTAGGACCACAGTTCTCTTGTAACAGAGGATGCTGTCTGGACTCAGGGCCTCTGCATCAACTCTTCTTTTTGAACACTCTGGGCTCTTTGCCCAGTTGGCTCAATTCTTATCACTCAGAGCCCAATTTAAATGAGATCTTCTCCACCAACCCAAAGTAACAGCCTCCTGGATGCCCATCCTAGTATTATTCATTGCTTTGCTATTCATAGATACAAGCTGTACATAAATATATATTGTTCATATATTGTATAAAGAGTTTAAAATGTTTTGTCTTTTCAACCTTATGTCATAGACTCTGAAGACCTGGAGTTTAACTATACTATTTAACAGCTGCTTTTAGCGCTAATCCAATGATTAGCACATATGTAAACACACATATATTATTCATATGGAGAAGCTTATGTGAAGTTCTTTGCGAGATTTCATAGTGGCTACTGTGGCCAGAGCCTAGTGGTGGCTCCATATAACCATAAAAACTATATAAAGTTATTAAACTACATGTATATATACTTAAAAAGTTATGATAAAAAGGCCATACGAGGTTAAAGCAGGCTTTAAATAAGTGTATTAGACTAATGAAACCTTTATTTAAAAAATAAATTAGATATTGAAATAAAAAATAGTGTACTATTGTAGTCCCAAACTGATATGTTGAATTGAAACCTCTTTACATAACTACTTAAGGCTAACAAAAAAGAAGCATATACATCCAACAAAGGAACAAATGAAAAGTAAGAGAGACCCAGATGTGGTGGTTGAGTTCTAAAGGGGTAGCCCTTTTCTCCAGCATTCCTGCCTGACACTGTCTCGAATTAACCACTAGAAAACCAGAAGTGATGCTGTGGCTGGAGGGGCAGGACGGCAACCCTGAGCTGAAGAGCTCAGGGACAATGAATAGGCCTAGGAGTAGAGCGGTAGCCTTAAGCTGAAGAACTCAGGGACAGCACCCAGGCTGAATTCAAGCCCCACAACTGACCAAAAAAAAAAAAACAGAGGGGATGCAGAGATATGGCATCTGGAGTGGAGAGAGACTCCTAGCCACTCCCACACTAAGCTTGAAATTTAAGAAATGGAAAGTGGAAACAACTAGAATGAGTCTGGACATGGATTCTGTAAAACCTGCGGAAGGAAAGCCCGACACTTCCTTTCAGCCTGGTGAGAAGCTAAGCTGTGCGAAGAGCCGAGCTCCACTACACGCACACTTCAGATCTGTAGCACTTCTAAGATAGATCGTGTATTTAGCTTGTACGTTTGTCAGATTTTACTATGGCAGCAGTAGGAATATAAAGTTTGGTATCTGGAAGTGATAGGCTTTCTGTAAGAAATACCTAACACATGTGGAAATGGCAGATGCCAGAAGAGTGTTGGAGAAACACGGCAGCCAAAGCCTGGGTTGCCTTAAGTACGACGTCAGTAGATTATGGACACTGGGGAGTGTTCTTAGGGAATGAGTATTACTGCAACCTGAAGGAATCAAAGACCAACGCCACATACTGAAAGAGCCGACTAAAACTGTGGTGTCATGTTGTATGTTGCATGTAGACTATTTAAGGATTGTTTTTTTTTGCATATAGAATGTTTAAGAGATCAACTTTAATAGTTATTTGAATTTCCCAAGCAAAACACTAAGGGTATTAAATGGCCCAGCATTCTCCTCAGGCTGCTATCAAAAGCCCCACAGACAAAACCCATTATAAAAGCAAAGACAATTCTCGTTGTTCTGGAGACAAGATGATCCAAGATCAAGACAGGCAAGAAAATATTCCTTCTGAGCCTTATTACTTGGCTTGAAGGTGGCTGGCATGTGTCTATCTGCTCCCGTAAGAAGTATACAGATAAGAGCAAAATTCATTTAAATTTAAAAACAATTGCCAGAGAAAAATCAGTACACCAAAAGTTAGTTCTTTGTTTGGAGAGGGTACAGGCTTGAACTCAGGGCTTAGGTGCTATGCCAGAGCTTCTTTATGCTCAAGGCTAGTGCTTAACTACCACTAAGTTTCAGCTCCACTTCCCACTTTTTGGGAGTATTTATTAGAGATAAGAGCACATGGACTTTCCTGGCTGGGCTGGCTTCTAACCCTGATCCTCTTGAGTGGCCAGGGTTATAGGCGTGAGCCCCCAGTTTCTTTCCCAAAGGGAGTTCTTTAAGGGGAAAAGTTTTAAAAAAGAATGAGTGTCTGGTCAGATTGAAAGGAGCTTATTTTGGAGGGATGTTTACAAATCATTAAGATTTTTACAGAGGGTTGATGAGAAAGGATGGTTTATAGAATCTGAAAAGAATGCCAGTGATAGGATTTCGCACAATTCTAATAGAGTTGCAGCCAACACTCAAAAGAATTAACTAAAACACTTGTGCTAACCACTCTCTCCTCCAGTTCTTATCATGGAAGGAAGAAATAAATACTTTCAAAAGGCCAGTGGCTCTAGTAATGTAAAGAAAAAAATATATACTGTTGTCTTCCAAAGTATAGTAGGAAAAGCACACCCTGTAAAAGCACGTGTGAATTTTTTAAAAGGAAATGAGATATTATCTAAATCTTTTTGCTGGTATTATGTTTTGTTTTCAACTTTACTTACTTATAACAATGCTGACAGATTCAATTTTTTGAGTATCTCTCATGAAGACATAACCATATCTAAAGAGAAAGCGTAAAAATGAAGGTCATAGTAAGATGTGCAATGTAGAAGTCAACCTACCACAAATGTTTGGTTGTTCGTCTTCTTCCTAGAGGATCATGCTGCAAGGATGGGTAGCTCTCCCCTGCCTTTGACTATTGGAGGATGCTTGGGGAGGCAGGCATCCTTTGTTTTAGATTGTCATTGTTCAGGTTCTTGTCCAGTCTGCAGTTTTCTGGAACTGTGAGGTTCAGCCAGATGGACAGCCTGTGTTAGGCATATACTTTGGCTTTTCCATTCTTCCCTTCTCCATCTGGAGTCTTGTTCAGTTTGCCAACACTTCAGCACCAGGAGATAACTTCTCCTTGCGTTTCTGTGGTTGTACTCTCTTCATGGAACATCTATTTATATATCTCTTCGTGCCTCAGCACCCAGCTGGTTTAGTCATTGTTTTCCATTTGCAGAGATGTTACCTGAAGTGGTATTTATTCTTTGCTTAAAACACCTTGGAGATAGATCACTCATTTTCTCCCTGTTAGTGTATTTTTTTATACCAATCAGATGAGTGAAATTCAGTCAGTTTAGCCAAGGCCATATTGTCATTTACACACATTACTTGATTTCACAAGAGAGCTACATTTTCCTTAAATCTTCCTTTGCACCTCTTATTAGAGAGATTTTCTGGACTGAAATGTGATGAAGGCTAGCATTTTATAATCAAAATTAATCATACTGGAGAAATTTTTGTAAAGTTCCAGGGATATAAAAAGGGATCCTGTGGTAAAAATCTATTGTAATAAAGAGATAATATTTTCTTAAATTTTTCCTGGACGCTGTCTCTGAGCTCTTTAGCTCAAGGTTACCACCCTACCCTTACCACAGTGCCACTTCCTGTTTTCTAGTGGTTAATTGGAGATAAGAGTCTCACAGACTTTAGTGCCTGGGCTGACTTTGAACCTTGATCCTCAGATCTCAGCCTCCTGAGTAGCTAGGGTTACAGGTGTGAGCTAAATTTTTACTTTCTTTGAAGTGATTTAAAAAATCATATTGGTGTTCACCTAATTAAACCTTCACTCTGATTCCTGAGATTCCTAATCTGGATATATCTTACTTTTACTTTCAATCTCAAGGGTTTTGTTGTTGTTGTTGTTGTTGTTGTTATATCTCATTTGAAATCTAAATCACGATGGGCTTCTTTCCATTATGGACTAATTGGATTTGTATAAAAATGCTGGCACGAGCCATTCAACATTATTCAGCAACAGTGAAGAATGCCAAGGAATATGGGTGGAGGATTTTAAGAATGTTTGTGTGTAAGATTCACTGTAAGTATTTTCCTGAAATACTCAGAATACTTACACATTTGAGAGGAGCTGAAGGGATAAATTCATTTAGCTAGACCAGCAAGTGGGTTCCCCAAAAGAAAGATGTTTAAGATTCTGGAAAAAAATTCATGACCATAGTTCAGTAATAGAACTGGGGAAAAATCCAGTTAGGTACCATAGTAGGAATGTGATAGCAAAAGAGAAAACTGGATAATTGGGTGATGGCCTAGGTTCTAGAGATTCAATGTCTGAAACAAAGACTGCAATGAAGACAATTGTCTTTTTCCATGATGGTTTGCCACTCACCTTCTGTTTGTCACTATCATATTTGCTTTCCCTATCAAGGAGAAAATTATAATGTCACAGCTTCAGAAAGGTTGAACTTAGATATTCCATGTGAATGAAGGAAGTGCACAGAATTATCTAGAGCTAATAATGTACCATAGAATGTAAGCAGTAAGGAAGGGTGAGATAGGACACAGTTATGATCTTGGGAAGAGAAAATGTGTCTCCGTGGTGATGACTGCTGTGAATATGATTACATATTTATGATAGCTGGGTTGGTTTCAAAATGAACTTGAATGGAGGAAAAAAGTATGTTGGGCAAGAGATGGAAGAATAAAAGAAAGGGAGATAGCAGACCAATAGCATATCCTTAAAAATATCAACAATTATTGAAATAATGTGTCCTAAGTCATATCTTTGCAAAAGTTCTGTTGTTGTTAACTGTTACTTTGAATTTTCCATATGCCATTTTCTATGTCAGTATTAATTATGGCAGGGTTCCATGAAAATTTTACCAGCTCAGGAGGAGGCTCATTTTTGCGTAATGAATTAGGCGATGTGAAAGAGAATATTAGTAAAGCAGTCATGGTTAAATATGTTGGTTCTGAAATCATACTGTCTGGATTTGAACCTGTACTGTGATTTTCTAACTGAATTTCTCCAAGGCTCACTGAATTCATCTTTTCACAATGTGGAGAAAACTGCTGGGAGTCGTAATAGACTGTTGCGTAAAAATTCTTGCACCAACTAATTTTGGTTATGAGGTTAATTATGAGTAAAATGAGAGTGACATTGAGATATACAGATTCAAGGAACCCACAAGTTAAACCTCTGTATTTACTGGGAAGTTTGTGAATGTGCATATGTTGTGTATATGTGCATATGTTTGTGTATATGTATTTATATATCTGTGTTATTTGAAACAATCCATAAAACTCTGACTTTAAACACAATCACCCTGAAATCTAGGCTCTAGTTCCCACCATCATACTCATGAGTTAGGACTCTTATGAGTCACCAAATCTCATATTTTCAGTCTTTTCAGATGTTGTCATTCCTGCCTCCAGGGGGTTTGTAGTGTGGATAGTAGATACTAAGTGTGTAATCAAAAAATAAATAAATGAATCTGTCCATCTCAATTACCTTGCATAATTTTGACATTTATTTATATCACTCGTTTTTTAATCTATGAGATTATGTTGATTGATGTTCTCTGGTTGCCATTATCAAGTTATTTAAGTTTCAAAAAATTTATTTTTACTCTTTCCATAGGTTTGTTTCTGTAAATCAGAACACTCTATGTCTAAATACAGATGTAGTGTGCTGGGATGGTATACAGACTCCAAAAAAGATGAAATGTGTTTCTTTGTAGAAGTGTTTGGATAATTGATAAGATCATGTATATTTACTTAAAACAATTGTACATATCAGAACTGCTTATGATTTTATCCCTATCCATTTATTTACTCCATGGTCAGAACTCTTTTGAACTCTGCAGAGCAGAGTCTTGAATGCTAAAGTAATAAAAGACTTAAGCATGTTCCATAAAGCAACTGTCACAAAACCCTGTGCTGAACTGAGTTTCATTTCCTAGAATTTCTACCTGGCCCATGTGAATTTTTTCTTTACCCAGTATCTTTTTTTTATAAGAGAGTGATTACAGGGATTTGAATTTGGGCCTTCACTCCTATTAGAGGAGTTCTGTATCCGTATCCCTTGGCATAGCACTTGGAATAAGCTTACTTAACTGGCTGTCCTGACCTGTGTCATAGTGCATCTGAGAACTAAGAAGGACTTAGCAAAGCTTTTGGAGGTAAGTACTGACAGGAAGAGGGATGATCTACATAGCCGAGAGAGGAGGAATTGACCAGCATGTGAATTATGTGAATGTGGATGTGTGTTACCTATTCTATTTTACTTCATTTTCATCTGAGAATCTTAGGTGGAATATTCGCTTACCCAGCATGTAGAGGAGTGTCTCACACTAAAAAAGCATGGTAGGAAAGCTTTCTTACAGAAAGAGAGAAGGTGATAGCAACTGATCCATCTTGACTTTGAGAAGTGGGAGGCTGTCACCTCTTTAGAGACTGGGAGAATCACACTGCCTCACTCCGAGGCCTAGTTATAATATGGATCCATGGATTCTATCTTCACAGAATTTGTACTAGTAGAAAGGTTGAAGTCAGCCTGTCTAGTGCATGTGATCCCAGGATCTTTTACTTAGAAAAATAGCACCAGGCAGGATGGAGGAATTTGCTGAGGATTTTGTAGAGTGAGATCAGATGTATTCTATAAAAGATCATTCAGGTAGGGTGTCATACCAGAGGCCAATAGGAAAGTTACTGATGAGTTAGGAGGTGATGAGAGCCAGGCAAGGAACTTTGGTGGAGACAGAAGAGATACTAAAGAGTATGGAGAAAAGAGTCAATAGTATTTGGTGACTCACACTAAATAGGGGAAAGAGAGTTAAAACAATAACTGACATAATATACTATACTTCTGAGAAGTGAATATGTGTCTAAAGAGTAAGTAGAATTTATGTTGGATTATTCTGTTTGGCATTGTTAGTTTTTATGGAAGGATAATTTGGAATTAGTTTAACTTAATGATAAAATGAGAGAATGATGTGAATTCTGTTCCTTTCTAACTTTGACACGTTTCTTTATTATCCTATCCATGAAAAGGGTCCACAGAGCTTACCCAACATGAGAAGTGATTTCCCCATCCTTCCGCTAAGTGGTAAATGTCAGAGAAAAGTTTGTCTTGTCTTTAGTTTCAGAATTATGTTTGTAAAATAAGGATTCAAAATGCTCTTCATATGTGTTCTTTTCCCATAACACAGAATTTCTCAACAAATAACCATCCCATGGTAAACCAACAGGACTGATGTTGTAACACTAAAGATTCCCAAGTACATTTCTCCTGGGCTCCTTGCTAGTTTGCAGTCCACAGTTTTCATTGCTGACTCCCAGGTCCTTTCCCCTCCCTCCATAGAGCAGCGTAGACTAAATAATTGCTCAAGAGCCTACAGACAAAGGTTACGAGCTTCAAATCCCATCCTTATTCTTTCTGCACTGAAGAACCATTTCAGTAAAGGTAGTTTACAGAAATGTGCCTGTAAATACTAAAATGAATATGGAGGTATTCGCTATCTTCTCAAGAAAAATGGGAATCAATATAGTCACATTGGTAATCTAAGAAGAGAGATGAATGTTTTTGTCTTAATCATTTCCTTTCAGGAAAATTATTTCAATCATCATATTCTTTACCAAAATTACATTTCAGTTCCCAAAACTCAGAACTCTTCATTTTCCTTTTTGGTTGGTCATTGAACTTGGCCTGGGCACTGTCCCTGAGTTCTTCAGCTCAAGGGTACTGCTCTACCACTTGAGCCACAGTACCACTTCCAGTTTTCTGGTGGTTAATTGGAGATAAGAATCTCACGAACTTTCCTGCTTGAGCTGGCTTTGAACTGGGTCCTCAGGTCTCAGCCTCCTGAGTAGCTAGGATTATAGGCGTGAGCTACTGGGGCCCAGCAGAACTGTTCATCTTTTAAATTAAAAGTTGTTTTTTTGCCTTCTCGTAAGTATAGCAATATAATGACCTTACCTTAAGATCTGTGATACTTTGGGTCAAAGAACTATTCCTTTGTGATTGTAAAAAGCTTCTTTCAATGCTGCTTCCGTAGTGAAAAGCCAGAATATAAATGTGCTGTGGTAAGCCTTCACAAACCTGGGAGTGTTTTGAGTTTGGCAAAATAAAATTTCACATTAAGATTCTCTGTGTTGAGCAAAACTCAAAACATATTTTGAAAACTATCTTCTCCCTTTAGTTTATACCTCTGGGTATTTTAAGTCATATTATTATTTTTGTTTCTTACTCATTTCTAATATTTTATGAGAGATTTCTGATAACCATGAACATTTCCCTTTGAACTTAGGAATTTTGTCTTGCTAATATTAAATTAAGGAACCCAGAAAACCTGAATTCTGTATAAATTTTAAATCTGGGTCTTGTTTGCTGGCCAGATATCTTCAGCCACTCCCAATAGGTCTGTGTTTAATTACAAAAATGTTTAACAGTCTATCAAATCATTAGATACACAGTTATATTTGTGTGGATATTCACTTATAGAGTTCATGGCCCTAATATGCTAAGTATCAGAAGTGTTACATTTTGTTTGGTGAAATTGGAATGTATAACTGTATAACATTAAAAAAAAGCTTCATGCATGCTATACCTAGTGAAATGGGCTCCAAATAAACAATTCTAGTTCTAAATCAAATTATTAGAGAACAGGATATGGGAAATCTCCTCTTATCTCCAGAAATTAATACAAGTTATGATGGTAGAGTGTTATCAATGGGTGTGTTTATTGTTATTTTATTATTTTATGTTATTTTACTTTTGCCAGTCCTGGGCCTTGAACTCAGAGTCTTGGCACTGTCATTGGTCTTTCTCTAATAATTTGATTTAGAGCCACAGCATCATTTCTGTTTTTTTTTCTATATATGTGGTACCGAGGAATTGAACCTGGGTCTTTGAGCATTGCTAGGCTAAGCTCCTGGCCCTGTTATTATTACTTTAGAGATGACCTAGCACAAATTACTGGGGCTTTGCTATTCTTCTCTTTTAGTTGTAAAAATGAACAATAGAGCACAAACTCTCAATTATTAATCATGATACTCCGATGAACCTTTTCATATTGCACTGTTGAAAAATATTAACCAATTCTTTTCAGGAACATTGTTTGAACATGTTTTTAATCTGAATCTCTAAGCAGTTATTACTATCAGCTAGAGTTTTATTTTATGTAACATTGCATTTATGATTTTTAGGCACCTTCCATTTACAGACAGATTTCCATTCTATACAGCTCATGGTAAAATAAATATTAGCATTAAAAATAAAACCTAAGATGGGTTCAGAAAGTTTTATTACTTTGTCAGTTATAAGCATTCATCTATTTTTTGGGTTTTTTTGTTCACATTCATTAGAGAGAAAAATATTATAGACACATTTGGTCTCTTATACATATCCTCTGTCAGAATCCAGAGTTAAACAAAGTTCTACGAATTCATCAATGCAATCTTTAGTAATGAGAAAAGGCCATTACTCTCAACTCTGGACAGCACGCACCTGCGTGTGTGTGTGTGTGTGTGTGTGTGTGTGTGTGTGTGTGTGTGTGTGTGTGCTGGAGCATGGCTTTTTTGCTCAAGGAGCATTCAGTTTTTAAGGAGTGTCCCAATACCATAGAAGATGTCATTTTTGGGACCTCCAAGATATGGAAACAAGAGCCATATTAATGTGATTGTTGTTCTTAATGTACTATGTTATTTCTCATCTCTTGTTGTCCTTTGATTATTCTCATATTGTTACAGTATCTTACCTTGTTACTTGGTATATTTTATATACAATTATTTGTTTATTTGAAATAGGAAAGGGAAGGGGGAAATCAATAGGAAGGGGAGAAGGGGTTGGGGGAGGGAAATGGGGACAAAAGCATGAGGAGGGGTATCAATGTATATGAAGTAATGCACCTTCTATCTGTCAAATATAATGGTAACCTTTCTATTAATTAAAATAATAAAATATGTCTTTTGAATAAATAAATGAAACTTTCTAGTGTATACTTTTGCTTGTGAGTGCTTATGATTATATTCTTGTTATGCATAGAAATTCTTTTAGAAATAATACAATTGATATATTTAAATATTACTGTTCTCTCAAGAAACCTTCCTTCTTTTATTTCTGACTGGGGGCAAAGCTCAAGTGGTTTATTATCTCTAGCAACTATAAGGCTCTGAGTTCAAACACTAGTGCTACCAAAAAATACCCAAACACCGTCCGTTTAAACAAAACTATACATTTAGAGTTATTTCCCAAATGATCCAGTGGGAAGCTTCTACATTATTTAAGTGAAATTTAAGCATGCACAGTATTCTTTATTTCAGAGAAATGTTTGACTTTATTATATTTATGTATTTTATGTTACAACTGAAATAGAAGAAAGATAAGGCTGTATTCTCAACTGTCATATAGATTGGACTGGTATTCAGGAGATACCTATGAAACAGACACAAAAAAAGAGTGTGTAGCTGCCAAATTGTCTCAAATGCTCCCTAGTTCATGAGGAGAGGTTTATACATAAGAAGGATCAAAGCTTATAGATTTGTATGTTTGGAATTTCCTACTGGGGAAATATGATCATAAGCTTGATGAGCAGTATTCTTAAGCAAGAAATTCTTTTAACTACTTGGAGGGGTTGAGGGGGGAGGATGATGATAGTGATCAAGAATGTTGTATTTATAAACTGATTTGTTGAATGACAACCCCTTTTTGCAACTACCTAAGAGATAATAATGATACAATTAAAGCTACATTTCTCCTATATTACAGACTATTTCTTTCCATATTCCATACTTAACTTTTTTCCATTGAAAGCACAGGAATGCTTTCATTCAAAATGGTCATAGTGGCCCTGGGTAGCCAAATCTAAGACATTTTAGCCTTACTTTTTCAGCTATTCAAATTTTACCTATTCAAATTTAGCTATTTGATGTTCTTACCTAATTAACATATCATTGAACTCATCACGGTTATTTTATTTTGAAGAGTGTGTGGAATATATAAAACAAAATGCATTCAGTGGTGACCTATATGATGACGTGCCTAATAGTTTCACCCATGCTCACATTGCTGCACAAATGAAACCACTATTTCCCATGCCCTTCTCAGGCAATAGTTGTTGCATTAATAACCATAATTGGTCACTAGAGTGCCGTGAGATGCTCCCAGGAGATCACCTGAAGCTAAATAGAGTCCTTCACTCCCTAGGATCAGGTTAAATTATCCTGTTGGGTGAGGTGGCACACATCTATAATTGTAGGAGTCAGGAAGCTAAGGAAGACAGGAAAATTGTGGTTTTCAGGTCAACTTGGGCAATATAAAGAAAACCTGTCACAAAGAATAAAAATAAATAAATGAATAATAAATAGATTAACTGCATAGATAAAATATAAGTAAATACATAAATAATAAAGCAATAAAGTGAAGAGTAATTGTCTTCTTCAGAATGTTAGGGATGTTCAGAACTTTCAGGTGTTTGTGTTAGATGTTTATTTTATTGATGTGGCCAAATAACATAAACAGTTACAGAGGTTTCAGTCCATTGCCCAGGCATATTTGTAAGCAAATTCTACTAGTTATTTATTTAAAAAAAACCATATTTTTGGATTAAAGAAATACTTTGCCATTTCATTTCAGACTTTTGCGAAGCAAGATGGTGAGAATGATTTTCTGTAAACTGTATCATGATTTCTAGTAAGGCAAGGCTAGTCTACTTGACTGAAAAAATGTTAATACAAGTGATGAAAGGATATGTTAATTAGAAAGGATGGAGACAGACATGAAAGCTAAGAGGAAAATAGTTCCAAAGGTAAATGCTGAAGATGTCTATTTAAACCTGACCATGTACAAAATTACTGTCCCCAAAGACCTCATGGATTGATGACATTAAACACAAGAATCCTCTAGGTAAACTTCTTTGTTCTGATTCTTTGCTCAATAGACATTTTTTTCTGAGTATTTTCTGATCATGTGCACTTCTATATTGACAGTGTAGTTGATTAGATATCCCGATTATTCCCTTTGCCATTATATTTCTTCTTATGAAGTAGGATTTTGTTTTTCATGATCATGGCATGTTAGGAATTTTCTCAGGGCTGTCTATATTTTCCATATGTTGTAGATTGTGGGTCACTGAAGATGACAGTTTCAGATTCATTCAGGTTAAAGCAAATCTTCATTTGAGTAAGGTCATCCAAAGTAGATCCTACTTTTTCTCATGTCTCCCTGGAAATAACCCTCTATCCTGTCTATATTCTTCTTGAATTTGGTTTGTGGTTTCTTGTGAAGTCGCAAGTCAATGACTGTAACAGTCACAGCCTCAGAGAAAAAAATGCAATTGAAGTGTAATCCAAACCAATTGTAGTGAAGAGCCGTCACTCAAAAATACTAAAGATTAAGTATAATTAGTGCCAAAGGCAGAAAACTGGTAAAACCAGACACCCTATGAGCAGTTGCTAAGGCAATGTGACTAATTCTGGCAGTGAAGTCTATTTTTAATATTTTCACAATATTCAAGGTAGCTTTAAAGAGCCTAAGCATACTATAACTTCCTGAATGACAAATAGAAAGCTAAATAGTTCATTTATCATTGACTAGTTTCCCTTTATTTATTTATTCATTTTTTAAATTTAATGTCATTGTCATAGTGACGTACAGAGGTGTTACAGTTACATACATAAGGTAGTGAGTAGTACATTTCTTGTTGAACATTGTTATCCCCTCATGTGATTGACTTTGAATGGCTGTTCCAAGAACCTGTCCCATCTACTAAGTGATAATCTCCAAACAGAAGGGATATTATGTTATTTAGTTTTGGATTCCAGGTACCTAGGACAATGTAATTTACAGAATTTAATTCAACAAACCATAATGAAATTTCTTATAACTTTGGAAATAATAAAAATGGAATTTAAGTATTTAAAAAATGTCATTCAATTCATGTATATTCCTTATTTTTTTGTTTCCTTTTTTAAAGGTATTATTCTTTTTATCAACTTTCTAATCCCCCCACAGAATTGCTGGTAAATTAATTTTATTAGTCATTGAAATGAATTAATATTATTAGAGCCTTTTGTAGTTATTAACCTGTTAAATACTGTATGTTTAAGATGGCATAAATAAAAGAGTAATATGATTTATACTTATTTTCAACTCAAAAATAATTACATGTAATATATGATACAATGTAATCTGGGATTTAACAATTATAGGAATAAATGATAATCTATTCATTATCTGTGAGGTTTTGTTTTTTCCCAGTTTATTCAAAAGGAGATTATTTTTTCAAGTAACTTAAGATTTCCATATTATGACACCAACTCCAAAAGAAATCGGATATACTTGGCATATGTATTCTTATAAAATAAATGTAAATCTTCAGATATATTTTGATTTGCTTACAAATTTTTGCAAACATATTTTTAAATAAGTTTTAAATAAGTTTGCTGCAAATAATTTAAGATGAAAATTACAGTTCTATTTTGAGTCCACATATTTACACCTAAACTTTGAGTCAAAGTGTACACTTAGCATTAATTAATCAGATATATTGCAGGGTGTGGCCAAATTTCCAGTTATTATCTTCAAGTTAAGATTTGCTCTTCCAGTTCTAATTATTCAAATGAAAACATGGCACATTCAGGAGCATGGCTCTTGAAATTTATGAAGATTTTCTTAGTGTGCATGTGTATGTTTGGCTTGTGACACTCATAGATTTGTCTTTTACTATCCTGAGCAAGGCTTGTAAGATCTCTAGTGGCTTACTCATCAGCTTTGGAAAAATCTCATGGAAAAGGTAGGTGAAGTCAGAGGTGGTTTTGTCTCTACCAGTGCAGAAGCCATAGCAGACTCCACTGGCCTTTCATAGGTGTTCTTTTTGTACTTCACTTCCATTTTTCAAGTGTGAATATTAATCTTTCTGTGTCAGTGTAGGTTCTTGTCTCTGAATCCCAAGTAAAGAAGCAGCCATCTCTTTCTCTGTTTCCTTAGCGAACTCCTGTGGTTAGGTGAATCATCGCTGTGATCTCAAAATGTCCACAGATGATGCTCCCAAGGAAGAGCTGCATGACCCTAGGCTAACACTCTGACACCTATTAAATGCAGCTAAAAGTACATATTAAAAAAAGAACGTCTACTAGAAATTTCACAGTATTAAAAAGCCTCATGACACAGTTCAAGTCTCAAAGGGTGTAATGTAGGCAAGAATACTAAATCTTAACTATTCTTAAAATTACCATATATATTTTTTGATATTTTTATTATAATTAATAAAAGGGTTACATGATATTTGCCAGATAGAAGGTACATTAATTCACATACATTGATACCCTTTCACATGTCTTGGTCCCCATTACCCTCCCCCCAGCTCCCCCACCTTGTTTTCCCCTCTTCCCTATCCAATTTCAAATAACCAAATACAAATATATCCTACATATCAGATAACAAAGTGAGGTACTGTAACAATATGAGATAACCAAGGGACAGCAAAAGAGCTGAGAGATAACACAGTACCTTTAGGACAACAATCATTCATTATATGGTTTTTGTTTCTATATCCTAGAGGTCCTTTCAATTGGCGTCATACTATATGGCCTTATGTATCAAGGTTTTGCTCTATTGCAAATCTCTGCTATAAGAGCCCAAGGTTTCTACTGATTATGACAAATGAGGGAAACCATTGAGCCTATGTTCCTTTGAGTCTGGCTTATTTCACTTAATATGATTTTTTTCTAAGTCTTTCCATTTCCTAACAAATGGGGGCGATGTCATTTTTTCTGACAGCAGCATAGAATTCCATTGTGTACAAATACCACATCTTGTTGATCCATTCATCAACTGAGGGACATCTAGGTTGGTTCCATATTTTTGCTATGGTAAAATACATACATATATTTTTATACTGCACATTTAATAATAGTGTATGTCGACGACACTTCATGGAATGTTTAAAGATGTTAAAACTGTGAAAATAATATTGGCCTTTTGACTTTTGGCTTGTTTTGGTATGAATTAAATTCCCTTCAGTTATCTACTCCATTATGTAAAGTAGCCAAGACTACAAAGAGAAAAGGTAGAAATCAGCATGTGGAGTCAAGTTTTTACCATGTCACTGAGATTTAAAATTTTACAAAGTTTATTTCACTGAGCACATGCTGTTTTGTGGCTGTTCAGTGGGAGATATAAACCAAAGGAAAAAATTCTAGCCTTTAACTCATGCCCAGAGGAAATCTTTTACAAGATAATAATAACCAGAAAGGTTGGAATGTAGCCATTTCTCTCAACTTATCATAAAACTAAGCAAAATGGAAATGAGGAATAGTGAGAAATGAGAATCTTCTCTGTTGAAGAAGTGACTGATTAGTGGGCAAAACAAAGCTAAAGTTAAAAAAAATAATAGCAATTCTACATGCAAGTCTTACTTCAAGGAAAGGGATCAAGATTTGCTCCAAGAGCTTGTGTCAATATTTAGAAAATAAATAAGCTTCATTAACAAAGATGTAGGGGAGCTGACTCCTACACTGAGCACAAATGTCAATGATTACAAAGCTCAAGGGAAGAACAAAACAAAACAAGTGTTTGCTCTGGTCCTTAGAAGATGTACAATGTGGGAAATATAAATAAACCAAATTTCAATAGTGGTTGTTATGTATTCAGTATGTGAGCAGTGTAAGAATGGTAGGCTTCTAAAAACTTGTGAACTATAGATGATTTATTTTTTTTAGGCTTGTGTGAGAAAATATTAGGCCATACACACAAAATGTTTCAATATTTATTTTTATGCTTCTTGATCAAAGAATTTTTTCTGTCAGTGTTTTCTCTTTTGAGACAAAGCGTTCCAAATGAATATTTGTGGAATGGGTGATATTTTAAAAATGTCCTGAGAAATCCTGTCCACAGGCATTGTGGGCTATAAATGCAGATTGATATGATATTTCAATGGGTCTTTTGTTATGGGAAAAAGTTGGTGTTCTGAGTTAAAAAGAAAGATGTTTATTTGAAATTATAGCATTTAAGCATAGCCATAATATAAGATAATGCTAAGACAGAAAGAGTAAACTTGAAAAAGACAACTGCGTCTTATGTTGGGAAAGAGAAGATCAATGTGGATTCATCTCTAAACTAATATCACAAAAAAATTACTTTAGTGTTAAATAACTCCATGCACAGTCCTTCACTCATAGGGTTTATTTATGCATGTATATATTTGGTTTTCATTTCAGAACAGACATCTGAGTTGTTATGGCAGTTATAGCTTATTTTATGATTTAGTAATTAATCAAATAATACCATTTAATTAGTGGCGCAGTTCTGTGTTGTCTGAAATGACTTCTAAATTTTGAGTACATTTAGTTTATTTTTCATAACTAATAATTTAGAATAGTTTTTCTTATGTGATTTCAGCATAAGAGGATTTTAAATAAAATATAAAACAAGCTACTCATGAGATTTGCAGTCCAATCTGAGTCTAGCCCTGGGCAAAAAATGTGAGACTCTATCTGAAAAATAATTAAATATCCTTTAGAAAAAGAAAAGAAGAAAAAAGAGAATATCACAGAAAATGATGTTTTCTTATGAACAACTCTACAATATTTGATTCATTATTTTTATTAGAAATTTAAAAAGCTGCATAGAACATAAAAAAATCTATCCTTTAAGAGTATTTCTGAAAATAGGTAGAAATACATTTTTAGTAATTTTTATCCTGTGTCAAGAGATTTTACAACTTTAGATAATTATTCCTCCAACTTGAAATTTATATTACCTTTGATAAGTGACTTTGTTTGGAATTCTTACTCTGAATATGAAATGTCAACAGGAATTTCCCACCCCCGTTTTGATTGATGTAACATCATCTCTAAAATGTATATACTTGAACTTTGGCCAACTCTTTTTTTTCCTTTGGAAGTTTGCTTAGTGGTTGTCAATCATTTAAAAATAGTTGACTTTTGAGAGTTTCTTCTTGCCCTTGTCCGAAGAAATTTTCATTACGCCTTCAATGTAAGGCCAAGTGATCTTGTCAGACTTTATCTGACCTTACATTCCCTCTCCAAGTCCAGGATTAATAAAAGCTGAAGTTTCAGCAGAATATGGAAAAAGTATAATAACCAAGTACTCTTGACTATGGTTGAACCCCTCTCTCCAAATCTCATAAAACCAAAGCTTTAATGTTCTTCCTTGGCCATTTACCTTCTGAGCTTGAGTGTTTTAGAGAATGGGGGAACAGTGACCGGCTTCTCAATATTCTTAATTATACAAATAAGGAGAATACCCAGCTCCCTTAGAATTGTTTCATTAATTTTATAGCAATAATCCACTTTCAACTGAAGGGTTTCAAAATACTCATTCTTGGAACTAGTTAAGTATCTGGTGTTTTGGTTCTAAAATCTCATTTTTGTTACACACAACATATGTACAAATCTATATTATATTTCCATTTATTTTTGTTATTGTAACCAAAATCATTAAAGAACTCCTTATTTGATAAATCATAATGTACTGTACATTTCAAAATGCTAGAAGGAAGGTTTTAGAAAATTTACATCAGGGAATGATAAATGGTTGAGAATATATGTTTAGCTTGATTTAAACATTACACACATATATCAAAATGTCATGTTATGCCATTAATAGGTGCAATTTTGTTTTTATGAGCAGTTAAAATATCTAATTTATTGAAAAGGAAGATGAGAAACCTGTGTTTTCTGTTGCAGTTGGCACTTCCTTCCTTCCTTTCCTCTTTCCTTCTTTCTGTTTATTCCTTTATCTCCCTCTTCATTTTTTACTTTCTAGTTACATTAAGATTTGATGTTTAATATACCATTTACTCCTGGAAAATATCCATATTCTGTTTGCCTTTTGAAAATATTCAGTTGAGTTGGGCATGGTGGCTTATGCCTGTAAACTTAGCTAATCAGGAGGCTGAGATCTGAGGATGGTGGCTCAAAGCCAGCCCCCACACTAAAAGTCCTTGAGACTCTTATCTCCAGTTAATCACCAGAAAACTGGAAGTGGCACTGTGGCTCAAGGGGGCGAGAGCCACCTCACCTGCCTGGCTGTCCTTGAGCTTTCTCAATGCTAATGCTCTACCATTTGAGCCACAGCATCACTTTTGACATTTTCTATGTATGTGGTATTGAGAAATCAAACCCAGGGCTTTGTGCATGCTAGGCAAGCACTCTACCAATAGCCCCACTCCTGGCCCTGCTCAAGTATTATAATGTCAATTCAAGTAAACATTATTGATTCTCTTGAGGGAAATGATTTGCAAATATTCCCCCGACCCCACTCCTGTGGGCCGAAAGTCTTTGCCTTTGGCACAGGCAATGTTCTGTGTCCTGTGTGTCACTGTTTTTTGACAATCTACTGTGAACGCTTCCCAGAAAATTATGTGGCATCAGTGTTTATTCACCCATAAGTAGGTTTGCATACAGTTTCTGTTTTATTTTTGGAAACCACGTACTTGATGTCCCCTTAAATCCCTGAGCCCCAGCTTCAGATCGGAGGGACTAAGTAATCACTGGGAATGGGAAAATAGATGAAGCAAGAATGTTGTAATGATTGCTGTTCTCACATTTGCATATTTACAATGGGTATCATAAAAAAGTACTGTTTCTCTTACTCTTTTTTTTTTTTGAAATTTTGTACATTAAGGATAATTGACCTTTAGGAGAAAAAACAAAACTTGTGGTTTTCCAAGTAGTTTAAATATTTTTCTTTCTGACCTTTAATTTTGGCCTACTCTTTGGTCGTAACTCCCAACTCTCCTTTGGAACATATGAATCTAAATAAGTTCCAAACAGATAATAACCAATACAATTTCTGTAGAGGACTTCTTTTTTAAGTCTACTGTGTATAACCAGTTTCCATATTGCTTTGTCTTAAATGTTACTAATCTCAAATCACTGTATTAAACAGGCATGTAAATGATTATCAACTACTTTATAAGCAAACTATTTTACTCTTTTTTGTGGGTCTTTTTTGGGGGGGGCAATGAAAAATGAATAGCAAGTACGAGATAGAAAGAAAAATATAAACTATAAATTTTCATAGACTTCTTAGAACCAAAAATAGGAAATATTTCATAATACTGAAGACTTTAAGTCTGTATTAAGTAGAAACTTCCACATTTGCTTACTGCATTAACCAATGCATAAGTAAAATATTCAAGCATAGAAAAATGAGATACCTTGATTCCAATAGAGATGATTTAATAAAGCCTTCCAATGTGTGTAATATGAAGAAACTATGTTTTTTTAATGTGTGATATTATATGATGCAGCTATTATTTCTGGATCTTCTAGTCTAACCTGTCTGTTTCTGTGTGAGTACCATGCTGGTTTTGTTGCCATTGTCCTGCAGTATAATTTGAAGTCAGGAATTGTGACGCCTCCAGCATTATTCTCTATGCTCAAGATTGTTTTGGCTTTGCAGGGTTTGTTTGCTTCCAAGAGAATTTTAGTATTCATTTTCCTATTTAAGTGAAAAAAATAACTTTGAATTTTGACTGAGGTTGTATTGACTCTGTAGATTGCTTTTAGGCTAATCGCCATTTTTACAATATTGATTTCTGCTGATCCATGAACATGGAGATCTTTCCAGTCTCTTGTGTCTGATTTCTTTCCTCATGGTTTTAGAACTTTCCTTGTTAAAAGCACCTTTTTCCTTAAGTTTATTTTAGGTACTTGATTTTTTGAGGGTCTTGTGAATAAGATTGTCTTCCTGTTATTTTTTTTCTCAGCCTGTTCATTATTGACAGATAGAAGAGTTTTTGACATGTTGGTTAGGTCTTTTTCTACTTTTCCAAAACTGTAGTCTACCTGTATGTCATTTACAAGAAAACAGATGGGACAAAATATAATCATATTAAATGAAATAAGCCAGATGGAGAAAGACCAAAATCACAAGTTTTCTCTCATGGGTGGAAACAAAATCTTTTTTTTTGGTCACTTTTAGGGCTTGAACTCTGGCCTGGGCTCTGTTCCTGAGCTCATCAGCTCAAGGCTACCACTCTACCATTTGACCCACAACACCATTTCCTGTTGTCTGATGGTTAATTGGACATAAGAGTCTCACAGACTTTTGTTCCTAGGCTGGCTTTGAACTGTGATCCTTAGATCTCAGCATCCTGAGTGGCTAGGTGAGCTACCATGCCTGGACATGAATCTAAATCTTAAAGAATGAAAATATTATCAGTGGGTATTTGGGGATGGAACCAAAGGGAAGGGAGAGACCAAAAAGTAATAAAGGAAGGTGAATATAATTGGAGATATTTATAAGCACATATGAAAATAGAATAAAAAACCCTATCATTTGTTTTAAATATGGGTGAAGGGGAAGATAAAAGTAACAGAGGCCCCATCTTTTGTTGAACTACATTATGTGCCTGTGTGGAATTAGGATACTGCACACTAGTACACACTAATAAAAATAAACAATGGAGGATACAGAAAGGTGTGAAATGTTTATTCTTTTCTTTTGCTAATATCAAGCCTTACCGATGCCTGTGATTTCAAATGCATCAGGTCCACACATGATGAAGCAATTCATCCCAAGGTATTGCTTTAGTTTTCAAGAAGTTATTGAGTGTTTTGTTTTTGTTTTCCCCCAGAAGCAATTTATGGAGTTTTCAGAAATGTCAAATGATTTTGAAGTTATTAGTTTAGAAAAAAAATAAAGAAAATGGGCTATGTCCTCCAGTGGTTTTATCTTCTTTTTTTTTAAAACAATCATTTGTCTGGTGTTGGGACTTTCTTTTTAATTGCTAAAGAGAAAGTGTTTTGTTTCTGTAAAAGGATTCATCTTTGGTGGTCTGGGTTTGATGTAGTCCTCTGGCGTATGAATCCTCATGCATGTGGAAAACTCATAAGAAAATAAACTCTCAAACATATTTGAATTCTACTTTACAGATGCTTTATTTATTATGTAGAATGTAGGGTTGACAAAACCTTCAATTTGACTGCTTGGTGTGCCTCTGTTTTCAAGGTAACCAAGAATGAAATTTCATTTTAACTGGAAAATTTGAACTTGAAAGGAGTGGGGTGGTGTAAAAGAGCAAAGGGTAGATGAATGAAGAAAGGAAGAGGGTGAGAATGCAGCTAATAATCCAATATATAGCATAAAAAATGAGGAAGAGTGAGGAAAATGGTGGGTAGGGAAGCATGGGCAAGAATGTTGTCAGCGGTGACAATAATCAAGATACATTGCAGTCCTAAACCACTTTGTTAAATGGCAGCTCTTTTATACAACTACTTAAGGATAATCAACATAATTAGTGATACTGAGGACAATGACAATAAGAATCTTTCCTTAAAATGTAAGGATCTGAGGTTCTTCTCTTGATAGTGTAACTCAAACACTAACCCAGACCTGCCGTGGGTGTTAGGCAGAGTGAGTTTCAGAAGCAGTGTTCCAGAGTCTCTGGTTGTCCCCAGAGCTTGAGCAGTAAGAGGACCAGAGGCAGATTATCTACCAGGGAGCGCCCAGGTATTGGAGGGATCACATGTGATGGCTGGGTTGAAAAGCAGCACAGGTGCATTTACCTTACAATCTTGAAACAATATGAAATTTATCCCAATGACAACTGAAAAACATTATATTATAATTGGCAAAATATTTTAAATTAGGTTAGGTCATCTTTCTCTTGAGATGAGTGGCTGCAGCAGATTTGGGATGTTATTTGTGTTTACCATACATATAGGAAGCCAAATTCAAATTTACATTATGGATTTAAATTTTAGGCATTAAACTCTTAGCTAACATTATAAATGCTTTTGTAAAATTACTTTCAAGACTTTGTTCCAAAAAAAGACCTTGTTCCATGACTGTAGACAATAACGAGCATCTCCTTATATTTATTACATTTGACAATGATTGATGACAGGGCAGAATTGTTGGCTGAGAAGAGAATAAATGATTTGTTTTGCTTTTTGTTTTTGTACTGGTAGCGGGGTTTTAATTCATGGTATGGGCACTGTCCTGTTCATTAGTTTCTTTAATTTAAGGCTAGTGTTATACCACTTGAGCCACAGCTCTACTTCTGATGTGTGTGTGTGTCTGTGTGTGTGTGTGTGTGTGTGTGTGTATACAATTGGAGATGAGTCTAATTGGAGATAAGAGTCTAACAGACTGCCTGCACATTTGAACTGTGATCCTCAGCTCTCACTCTCCTGAATAGCCGGTGTTGCAGAATGGCTTTTTCATATGTTAAGTGAAACCTTACTTTGAATTATATTGTACTGTCTTCATGCCTCAATTTATAAATGAATCTAACTCCTTTTTACTTAATGTCAATTTTGTGACAGAGTTTAAGTGGATTATTAGTAGATTAATTTCTTAGTTTACATTTTATATGAGGAACTTTTGATCAAAACCTAAAACTCTTTATAGCTTTTAAGATTGGAGTTTAAATGTTATCAGTTAACAAACTATACTAACTAGTTAAACTGTTTTTCCAGCTGATTAATTATATGAACTCAGTTCTTTTTCATTGTACTTTCATTAAGATTCAAGTCCAAGCAAACCCAGTGATTGAAAAAGAGTTTGTTTGACTTCATAAATTTTAATTTACTTTCCTCCTTTCCTTTTGGGTTTTATAGGAAAAGCTCAGAGATTAAATGAAAAAGAAGAAAATGTATAAATGTGTATCAGGAAAACAAATGCCCCTAAGTTTTGAGGCATTTGTCAAAGTTTCACTGGGCTGTGATGACCATTTTCTGTTTTAAGTTTATTGTGTCTCCTGAAGTAACTGGGCTGTGACGTCTGGCAGCTCTGAAAGCCCAATTGGTTTAGTTTGAATTTCAGCAAGAAGGCTGTTTCCTTATGATGTTAATGTTTACTTCTGACCTTAAAAGAGAAATTTGCATACTTGTTGTAAAGAAGCTCTCTATTATTTCACAAGGGTCTATAGAACTTTGCTTTATTAAGGATCATAAAACATGGGAGTCAAAGTGTTTTCCAGGCTGTAAGGAAATGGCTTTGAGGCTCCTTCACTCATAAACCATGTATTATTTGCTGCAAATATACAAGGGCCTGGCACCTGGTTTTAGTTTAAATAAAAGTTGGCTTACATTTTATTTTAGGTAGTTGTATGTATGTCTATAGAGACTCAAAGGCAATGTCATCTTTAGAGAAATGAATTATAAATAATAAAAAGCATGAAATATGTGAATGAATGGGTAGCTGTGGTAGAACAATATTCTGTTGTCTTGCTTGTACCTTGCTCCATAAAATTACCACAGCATGGGGTTTAGTTATTACCATTTCCATCTGTTTGTGAAGACCACTCTGTTTGGCCATAGACGTCCATAGAATATGGATGGTGGCAGCTAGACTTTCACAATCTTTGCAGAACACTCATGATCACCAATTTCCCTTTCTTTAGCACCCCATCAATAACCTTCAAGGAAAAGATTTGCCCCATCCCCACAAACATAAAATTTAAGAAAAACAAACCAAATCAAATCAAAACAGCAGTCACATATAACTACAGGACATTTATAACCATTTATACATATTAACTGTCAACCTATCCCCATTAAGATTACTTTAGCAATGCATTTGGACTTGGTTGGTTGTGATGATTACACTTCTGCAGTATTTATATGTTAATTCAACTTTTCTTTTGTAGCTGTGTTTTGGGGCGATATAGCCTTAGATGATGAAGACTTAAATATCTTTCAAATAGATAGGACAATTGATCTGACGCAGAACCCTTTTGGAAGAGCTGGACATACCACAGGTATGGCTATGGCTGATTACTTGATTCTTGTATTCATTGTGGAGAATGTACTCTCAGAATGCCATACATTTTCTTTGGATCATTATTAATGTCCCATTCATCAATCTAATTTCTTGCACAGCAATGAAAATATAGTACTTAGGTGTCAAGGATGATCTTTATTGTATTAGTTTAATAATCACATTTTAGTGTTTCAATAAGTCTGAGTGCTTTGAGCACATAATAACTTTTTGATTTTTGATGGCAACCCTATAAAGTTCAGCAGTAATGGAATTGTGATTTTTGCATGAGGAGACAAAGTTAAAAAGTCATATAGTTTTCTTATTGTCAGAGAGCTGGGAAGTCACTGATTCAGAACCAAAATTTAATTTTAAGAAAGACCACATAGTTTAGCTTTATTTGCTTATCTCTCTTTTGGATCTTTAGTTACAAAATGTGCATTTATTTATAGAGTAATTATATGGAAACTTGTTTAGGAATGTTTGTGTGTTTATCCATACATTTCTTTATAACTTTTGTGAAAACTCCAGAAGGCACATTTCATTTTTGCTGTTTTGAACATGTTTAGATGATTCTTGTGAGAATTGAAGTATTTTAGAAATTCTTCAGTTCTCACTTTTAAGTATCTTTATTAAGCCAGGCGCAAGTGGCTCAGGCTTGTAGCTAGCTGCATAGCTAGGAAGCTACTCAGGAGGCTGAGATCTGAGGATCACAGTTCAAAGCCAGCCTGGATATGAAAATCTGTGACACTCTTATCTCCAAATAACCACCAGAAAACCGGATGTTGGGCTCTGGCTCAAGAGGTAGAGTGGTAGTTTTGAGTTGTAGAACTCCAGGGCAGCACCCATGCCCAGAGTTCAAACCCCACAAGTGACAAAAAAAAAACAAAGTTAAATAATTTCTTTTTCTTAGAATGATTTGCATTGTATCTTGGAGGGGAAAAAAGGAAGGCTAAAAGAAAAACAAACTGTTTTCCCCATAGTTATGGTTAGATGATCTCATTGCATAATCAGGGCAATTCAAATTTTCTTTTTGAAAATTAAATATGTAGTTTCTTTGTAGTATGTAAGAGACAGTACATATTAGATGTAAAGATTACTGTGAATCAGTGTTTCTCTTTGTTTATTAAAATGTTTTGGTTGCCACAAATGTTGAACACAGAAAAATTAAGGATGGCTCAAGAAACACCAGTGCAATAGTACTCTTAGCTAACAATTCATAATATTTTGGGAGGCATTTACATGCTTCATTATGTACAAAACAACATGTTGACATCAATCAAAGAATATATATGTTTATGTACGATACCAAAATACTATTTTATTGATCAATTAATTTCAGTGCTAAGCATTGAACACAGGGTCTCATGTATGTTATGTAAACATTCTCTCACTAAGCTACATCTTCATTCCTTTAAACATTTCAGCATTGATAGGTTAGCAAAAACTCTCTTAAGAATGAAGATATTATTCCAGTTGAGAAAATTACTCAAAACAAGAACAGTATAAGGTAAAACCCAAGGGATTTATTTAAGATGAAACATGTACTAGTTAAAAATACCCGTTCTATACATGTAATGACCTTTCTCAAAGTAGTCTTTTTTGAAATAATAATCACTCAGGAGACATACCTTGTTTTGCAGTGGAATTACACAGCACATGCCTGCTAGCTGCTGTTTCCTACCTGACACTGCTATGGAGTCCTTTGTTCTGGATGAAGATGTGATGATCACATTCAGAGATATTCTAGATTCATTTGAAATTACATTGCCAGCTTCTGTTAAACTTTGCATTAGCTTAAATGTTACTTAGGATGTTTTTTCCACTTTCCCCTTACTTTGGAATCTTTTAATTTTCAGTCATTTCAAATTTTTAATACTGTTATTAAAGTTTTAAATTTCATTTAAATGTAAGCCCTAAGAAAATGGATCTAGAAGAAGAGTAACACAATGTTAAACATAGAATATAAACATTATTAAGAATAAAGCATTATTTGAATTGCCTATATGTCAGAAATACACATGAAAACTCAGTGGTAATTTGCACTATTCTGGTAAAATTCTTAAAATGTTCTCTATTTTTTAACTCTGTCTCATTTCTTTCTTATTCATTCATTTATACTGACTGTATTTTTCATTATCTATTTTCAAAATGTATAGATTTTTTATAAATATTTATTAACATGTATATTCTTACTGTTTTAGGACATGTAGCGGAAGATAATTTTTCTTATTTCATTAAACTACCCATGCAAAATTATATTTTTCATTTTGTGTGAAAATAATGAGATATTCATAAAAATATTACTCCCAACATTTTGTTTTAATAGCCTTGAAAAACTGATTTGTTAGTTCTATAATTCATTCTATCCTTGTAATTATCTGATTCTTACCCAATGACACTTCCATTTCCTCATAATTATCCCCTGTTATAAATCTATTTCTATGTGTTTCAGACCTATTAAGTATAACTAGTCACCACAAATGGTCATTTGAAACATATTGATGCCATGGTTTAGCAAGGTTTCTAGTAGCATTTTAGGAATGTATATATTTAAGTATGACCTCATCTTTCTAAAATGTTTGATGGAAAAAAATCTGAAATTTTTTTCTCAAGATGCACACCAAAAATGTGACTGTGTCATGCAAATAATTAGACTATTATTCCTCAGCGAACAAGAACTCTTAGTTGCCTTATAAGGACGCTTGAGTTTTCCTTTAGGAGACATCCATGGAAGAAGATTTTGTTATCATGTGTTTTTAGCTTCAACCTAGGTGTTTTAGTATTAATTTTAAAGGTAAAATTGATATTGGAAGCAAATAGTTCCAAGTCTAAGAATAGTTTATTATCTTACGGATTTCTGCCTATAATTAAAAAAAAAACTAAAATGTGTCTGGACACTTTCAGATGTACAGACTCTTCTGCTTTAGTTCTGATGTAATTAGCAATTTTATTGTATGATTCCTTTATTCTTTTTTTCTTATTTATTTTTTAAGTGATGCTTCTTTCTTACTTTCCTATTAAGAATTCAAGAATAGGGAAAATAAAGGAGAACCTTTGAAACAGCCTTTATGAGAACCTTGGACTATGAAGGGACTTGACTTGTGCTAAATTCTCTGACTTGACAGAACTCTTTTCTAGACTTTCTTCTTAAAATCGAGAAAAAAGATATGCTTGTATTCCCCACTTTTTCCCCATTTGCATTGTAAAATTCTGAAGCCTGCTTTATATATTTTCATAAATATCTATTGAAATTGGATATGTTTTTTATTGGACATCCATTTAGATGCTTATTTTTGACTTTTGTTTTTCTGATTTTATTATCAGATTCTCATAATTTAGAAGAACCAGTTTTCAAAACTTAATTGAAGGTGTTTTTTCTAAAATTACATTCTCAAAGTTTATCAAAGCTTTGCTTCAAACCTTGTGCTACAAATTTGTTCTTTCTGCATTTGCATTTCCATGACTGGTGTGGCATCTGAAAATACTGTTTGCATAGGGGAAATAGCTGGAAGGCAGTCACCAAGGCACAACAACTGTGCTGTCATTCTGCATAGCAGTATGTGATGTCAAGGGCACAGGGAAGAAAAATGTCTCGAATTATCCACAGATGACTCAATTACTAAGATGCCCAAATAAAGTAACTTAAAATTTCTTTCTGTACCCCTCCCACCTCCTTATGTTTAGTTGCCAGCATTTGAGAGTGTAGAACTCTCTACAGAGGTCTGTAGATAGTTGTGACACTGTCACTTTTGATCCCCAAAATAAGATTTCCACCGAAAAGTCAGTATAGTTTATAGTCAGTATAGTTCCATGTTTCTATTATTGCAATAGCTTTTCAGTACTTTGCGTTTAACTGGACTATTTTCTTTTCCTTTTTCCAGGTGGGCTTGGAGACCATGGTATATCAAAGAAACGAGGGGCCCTCTTTCAGCTTATAGACAGGATAAGAAGAATTAGCTCTGGTACATCCAAGCTTAACATTCAGATTCTTTACTGCAGTAGATATTATACTCATAGAAATTCTGTTTATTAAAATTAGGGTCCCTTGTGATGTGAAGTGTTAAAGGATATATGGTAGTGAAGAATCTTTTATTCATTTCTTTTAGAACATATGTAATCCATATCCACATCTTCATTTATATCATCTATGTATCTATGCATATATGTATGTATGTATGTATATATGAGTGTATGTCAGCCTGTCTGTCTGTATGTATGTGTGTATGTATGTATGCATCTATCTATCTATCTATCTATCTCTCTGGTACTGGAGTTGAACTCTGGGCCTGTTATATACCAGGCAAACTTGAGCAATACCCAGGCCTTATTGCTGTATTATTTTTGGGATAAGGCCACACATTTATGCCCAGGCTAGAGTGGACCATAAGACTCCATCTCATGTTTCCCACATAGCAGACATTATGAAGCGTGTCATGGTGCCCAGGTGTTTGTTGAGATCTTAAACTTGTCCACTTTGTGCTTATGCTGGCTTAGACCTGTGTTCCTCACAGCCTTCCCTTCCCCAGTAGCAGAAATTAGAGTTGGGAGTCACCACAATGGGCTTGATATAAGGTCTATATTTGTGACAGTTTAAAATTTTATTTTTAAATTTAGTTTGAGATTCTCTTTACATAAAAGTGCCTTAGGGCTGGGCATCAGTGGCATACACCTATAATCCTAGTGACTCAGGAGGCTGAGATCTGAAAACTGAGGCTTGAAGCTGTCCCTTGAAGGAGTCTGTGAGACTCTTATCTCCAAGTAAGCAGCAAAAAAGCCAGAAGTAGAGCTTTGGCTCAAATGGTAGAGCAAAGATGTTTTGCTTCAGAGCATAGATGTCTTTAGGATATAGGCATGGGGAAAATCAGTCATATTTGTGCAGTCAATATATTTACTCTTGAGAGGGCATTCATCTCAATTGCAAATTTAGCTGGCCAAGAGCATGTCTATATTATGTAATATCTATAGTTTTATAGTTTTATCTATAGTTTATTTATTATAGTTTTATTTATAGTTTTAGCGATAGTTTATAGTTTTATATTCCATTACAAAATACAGGTCTTCAATAAAGGCTAAAGACTTAGCTAAAATAGAGTCTTTTTACTACCACAGGGATTCTTAATGTTTCTCTGGCCTTACAAACTTCCCTGCTTCTCTATCTGTTATATAGAAATGCATGAAATTTGTGAATAGAAATAGTTCTTGGATGTTAAATACTTAAATATTTTGATGTTTTTTTCTTGAATATGTATGGTTTTCTTTAATTTTTTGAGTGCAAGCACATTTTAGTTCATTTCTGAGTCTGAGACATTTTATAGTTTTGTCCTTTAAGAGGTGAGTGATTTCTTGACCCAGGACTTGTGTTTCACAGAATGTTTTAAATGTCACTGCAGGCTTGGAACCAAACAACACAGTGAAGGCAAAAATACCTCTAAAATTCTCAGGGCAATATGAGAAAAATCGAGTTCCCAGAGCTGCTACATCTCGAACTGAAAGGGTATGGCCTGGAGGTGTGATTCCTTATGTCATTGGAGGCAACTTTACTGGTAAGCATGACTGTTATGCTATAGAAAGAAAAACTGCCATATAGATTGAGTGCATTTTTTATGAGAGTATTATTATGGAAAATATAGCACCCAGTTTAAACTTGGAGAAATACGGTGATTCACCTAGATTGCTAATTTAGAAGATTTCAACTTGGAAACAACTCTCTTGAGTCTTGTGTCATAAGAGTCTAAAGGACTGTTTGGATTTTTATCTTTTTAAATTTTTTATTTAATTTTTTTGCCAGTCCTGGGCCTTGAACTCAGGACCTGGGCGTTGTCCTTGGGCTTTCTCAAGGCTAGATCTTTACCACTTAAGCCACAACACTATTTCTGGCTTTTTTCTATGTATGTGGTATTGAAGAATCAAACCCGGGTCTTCGTGCATGCTAGGCAAGCCCTCTACTACTAGGCTAAACTCCTGGCCCAAGGACTGTTTGGATTTTTTTAAACTGAGTTTCAAATGTGTCTGTTAACTCTGGAGTCTGATCTCTCTTTCACTGATAGGAAAAATGGATACGCCATTTATGGAGGCTTATAAAGGCATATATTTAGACATAATAAGCAAAGTAAGTGTGGATTCTGAACAATGACTCCTTCCTGGTTCTCTAAAATAGGTTTCTGTGGCTGACAATAGCAAGGGGATTCTGAGCCATTCAGCCAGGTTAAACTAGAGGAAGTCACCACAGAGCACTCCTGCCTGGCACAGATATTATTTATTAAAGTCATTTGATTTTTTTCCCCCCAGGCAGTCAGAGAGCCATGTTCAAACAGGCCATGAGGCACTGGGAAAAGCACACATGTGTGACCTTCATTGAAAGGAGTGATGAAGAGAGTTACATTGTGTTCACCTATAGGCCTTGTGGGTAAGTAGAAACAGGGAAGGACTTCAGGAAGTTTCCAGGACAAGGAGAAGCAATTAAAAACAATTTTACAGGCAACCTTCATTCCTTCATGTGGGCATGGTCCTATGAGACACATTTATTCTATGATCACAGAATTTGGTATGTCTGTTTCTTTAAGATGACAGCTATTTTTTCTTGTAACATGGGCATTTTCACTCGGCTTGTTAGAACTTTGAGTAATACTGGTCCAGTGTTTCTATGTATGTGCTCCTAGGAAAAAAATCTATGCAGTTAATGCTGTAGTGCTGAGATGTACCATGTATATTGATTTTCTCTGTATTCCATATCAGGAATCAATTCATCTACATCTACATTTCATTCATCTACATTTATAATTTGCAATTCATCTACATTTGCTGTTAACTACTGTTAGCTTGCAAGCCTGCTGGTCAGAACAAGATGGCAGCTATTCTAAGATGAAAATGTTCAGTAGCTTCCTACACCTTATGATGAGTATTGTCCTTCAGATTTGTTTCCTATAAGATGAATTCATATTTACCAACTTAAATCCCATGAACTGGGAAAATGCTCTGTTCCATCTGAATATGTATTTCCACAGCATTACTGATATTTTACATTTTATTTCAAAAGAGATCACTCATACAACTCCCTTGTGAATGAGGCATGTACATCAATAATATCCCAGAACATTTTGGGAAATGCTAGCTTGAGAACAAACCCAGATTCCTTGATATGACATTTAAAGAATGCCATAAACTAACCACAACATTGACTTCCAGCTGCTTCTGCCACCACAGCTCCCCATAAATCCCATAGTCTAGCCAAGAGGCAATCACAGCAGTTTTCCAAGCTGTGTCGCAGGCTTTAAAAGGTCTTTTGTTTGTGGAAGTTTTCAAACTTACCTTTCTTCTTTTCTAATGAAGTTGAATTTATATGTAAATGAATGAAATTCATGATTAAATTCAGACTTCTTTTTTCCTAAGATTTGGTAGGCTATATTGTCTGTCTGTGTTTTGCTGTCTAAAGTACCTGGACTTGCTGTTTATGACTATTTTTGTGATGGACCAGTGGTGGATGCATGATTAGAAAATAGTGCTGTTTCTAATCTAAGTGGGGTTTTTTTTATCCTTTTTTATTTGTAATTAATAGAGGGGTTACAGTTATATTCGCCAGACCCCTTCTCATGTTTTTGTCCCCATTTCTCTCCCCCCACCCACTCCCCTCATCTTGTTTTCCTCTCTTCCCTTTCTTATTTCAAATAAATAAATAAGGTATATAGAATATACCAGTCTAATCTAAGTTTTTTTGAGCTCAGTACCTTGAGCTTGCTGTACTTGATGCAGATCCTCAGTCAGTTTTGCACTTAGAGTTCTTGTGTGTTTTTCTGTTCACTTGTTTTTGTTTTTGCGAGTATTGGAGTGAGAATTTAGGGCCTCATACTTGCCTCTTTGCCTTTCTTGGCTGGCCCTCAATCATTTAAACCATACCTTCAATTCAGCATTTTAAGTGGTTATATTAGAGATAGAATGGTATGGAAATTTCTGCCTGGGCTGTTTCTAAATTATACATTTTTCAGATTTATAACTCCAAAAGGCTAAGACTACAATTGTGAACTATTTACACCAAGCTTCAATTTATCTTTAAAGCAGGATTTCCCACTTAGTTGCCCTAGTTGCCCTGCAATGGCGATCCTATTACTGCTCTGTTACCTCCATTTCCTGAGTAACTAGGACCACTCCTGTCTCATTTGTGACATAGGATCTTGTTCCTGTTTGCCTGGGCTCCTCTAGAACCAGGATCAATATATTAGATATATGATGGATATATATTAGACAAAATGATGAATTACCTTTTGAGTATGCCATGAGCACCTGGGTGTAAAATTAAACCATATCATTGAAGTTATTCGGAGATTTTGGGGAAAAATAATTTATTGATTTCCACCACTAGTTTATTTCCCACTAGTTACCTCTCTCCTCTATTGAGTTATTAATCCTTTAGATATAAATATGTACTGTAATAGAATTACAGATGAGTATATCTGTTGGCATGATGGCCAAAATGCCTGGGTTTTAAAAGCTCATGGAAATGATTTATGAAAAATAAGATGAGAGGACATGATATATATTTATAGACATTTCAAATATATTCATATTGGAAAATAAAGTAGTAAAATTCTGTTTAATCACTTGATTGATTTATTTTTGGCAATGTTCTCTTAATTTTGTAAATTAGAAGAGATTTTGATGATACCTAGTGCCATCTGATTCCCAGATATTAAAGATGAATTAGTTGGGCGCCATGGCTCGCACATGTAATTCTAGCTACTCAGGTGGCTGAGATCTGAGGATTGCGGTTCAAAGCCAGACTGGGTACAAAAGTACATGGGACTCTCATCTCCAATTAACCACCAGAAAACCAGAAGTGGTGCTTTGGCTCAAGTGGTAGAGCAGTAGCTGAAGAGCTCAAGGACAACACTCATGCCCAGAGTTCAAGCACCATGACCTACAAAAAAAGATGAATAATTGCATTCAATATTGATGTCTAGGACTTAAAACTATTTCAGTGAAAACTATTAGCTATGATTTCATTCAAATATATAATTGTACATGAAACTTACTTGATGTGTGCTATGTGTTGACTTGTGTGTACAACTCATTGTCACACACATGTGTGCAGGTATATACATAAATGAATAAATGGAAGTGTTATTTTGGATAGAAAACACCACTGACTATGTATTATGTACAATAAGCTGACAAACATTTGCAGAAGTCATTCCTGGGTATTTTCCAATCTGCTTGATAGTCTAGGAGACTCTTTCAGTGGGTTAAATAAAAATCACACTAAAACATGAGTCCAACCAATTGATTTAAAAACAAGTAGAATGTAACTATAGATGGTCTTGAGAGGACTGAGAGACCCTATGGTGTCAAACTGTGAAAGTGACATGCAAATCTGAAACAAAACATCAAGATCGAAGGAGAAGGAAATGGCCTGAAACCAGGATGACATTAAGATATGGGAATGACATATGCATCACACACCTGTAATCCTAGCAAGTGAATCAAAGCAGAGACATCTAACATGGAACAATGGCCACTAGTTCATTTGTCTTCATCAGTATTTGTCCATTCAGGCTATCTAACAGAACAGCATAGACTAGAGGGCTTATAAACAACAGCCGTTTACTTGTTACATTCTGGGATATGGGTATGTCAGACTCACTGACTGACTGTTGAGTACCCTACTTCCTGGTTGCAGGATGAAGGTGTTATTTCTGTGTCTTCACCTGATAGAGGGACCAAGGCAGCTTTCCAGGGCTTCTTTCATGAGGGTGTTGATACCATGCACTGCTGTTCTCCTTTGCTGACTTAATCATCCTCTAAAACTTTATCTCACTGGGGACCATCTTTTTTTTTTTTCTTTCCAGTCCTGGGCTTGAGCTCAGGGCCTGAGCACTGTCCTTGGGCTTTCTCAAAGCTAGAGCTCTAACACTTGAGCCTCAGCACCACTTCCAGCTTTTCTGCTATATATGTGGTACCGAGGAATCAAACCCGGGTCTTCATGCATGCTAGGCAAGCACTCTACCATAGGCCAAACTCCCAGCACGGGACCATCTTTTAATGGTGAGATGTTATTAACCACTAAGTAAATCACCTCTTCAAATCTGTTTTCTTCAGTTAAACGTCTGCTTATGGTTTTCTCCACGTGCATTCCACCAGTAGGAAGAATAATTCGTATTTTAATTAAGCAACATCTTTCTAACATATAGACAATTACCAAGGTACATTAATTACTCTGATATTTTCTCATAAACTCCAAAAGTTACTTCAAGTTAGATATATTTACTAATGAACGGTTGCTCTACTTCTAAATGAATTAGACGTTAGAGTTTAACACAGATATATTTATGAAAGGTCCCACATAAACAGCAGTACCTTTTTTCCATTGTTCATTCACATCTGCTGTGTTCCAGATGCTGCTCCTATGTAGGTCGACGGGGAAATGGACCTCAGGCCATCTCCATTGGAAAGAACTGTGATAAATTTGGAATTGTCGTTCATGAACTAGGTCATGTGATAGGTTTTTGGCATGAGCACACACGGCCAGATCGAGACAACCATGTGACCATCATAAGAGAGAACATCCAGCCAGGTGAGATACTTCTGGGCACGGACACTTAATTATTTTGTAAACAAAGTAATCATTTTTAATACAGTTAAAAAACCCTTTGATTTATTAAAAACTACTCACTATGGATGCATATTATTTTTCACAGAGATTCAATGATCTCATGCATTTTTAAGGCTGCCTTTCTCTTTTAACATCTAGTCATTCCTAAACATTTATTCAAAGATGGTTATAAGCAATTGAACCATACACTGATAATATTAAATGAATTTTTAATGTAAGCATTTTTTACTTTGTACTATAATTTATGTTATGTGAATTAAAAAGAGATCAGGGTTTACCATGACATGAACTGCCACCGCAGGAATTTATGTTATATCGATTATAATTTCTGGAAAAAAATTTAGCCAAATTAATCATTTCCAGGGAGTTTCAGTAGTTTCTTTGAGTTTTCCTCTTGAACTTGACTACAGTAGAGGCATATTTTTAAGAATGTTTTCTGCAGTTGAAATGTAATTGGTTATTAAAAAATAATTTTCTGTGGTAGTTGGGTGTGTGATAATTAACTCATTATAACTTTGGTAAATTTATTTACCCAAAACTCTAAAATTTGAAATTCGATCTTGAAATGGAAATTTTCTTGTAAGTAGCATGCATTTTAAACAGAAGCAAAGTAAAGCTATGCTATTTTCTTATTCATAGACAGTTAGGTTTCAATGTTGATCTAGAACTTTAAGTAACAATGTGGATTTTTAAAATTTGATCCCTATATATTTAGTTTTAATTATTTATTGAGGCACTGTTTTGCACTGGAAAAAAATTTTCTAAACTTGGTGTGGGTTGTGTGCAGATATGTGAGTGAATACAAATTGGGAATTGTGCAGACTCCAAGTAAAATATGACAAATATCTTTTGGCAACCAAAAGATATGTCAAAAAATTAAAATAAGGAAAAGTTTTAAAGGAAAGAAGTAGATAGAGGTAGATAGAATAGACAGAGTGGAAAGAGGTAGATAGGGAATTCTAAAGTTTCTAGACTATTGAAAAAATGTCATTGTTTTCATCTACCCAATATGGCTACAGAATAAATCATGAGAGATTAGTTGGTAATTGCATGGGGAAGTTAAATTACAGATTTGAATCTAATCTATCTACCACTTATCTACTTGTCTATGGATCGATCTATCTATCTATCTCTCCCTCCAGACAGCAAATTTATACTCTCCTATATAAATAGAAGGCTAATTCCTAAGCCTATCATCAGGGTTCATCTTGTACATAACGTGTTTAAAAAGTGAAATAGTTGGCTGGGTGCTGGTAGCTCAGACCTGTAATCCTAGCTAATCAGGAAGCTGAAATTTGAGGACAACAGTTCAAAGCCAGCTGGCTAGGAAAGTCTGTGAGACTCTTATCTCCAATTAACCATCAGGAAACCAGAAGTGGCATTGTGACTAAAAGTGGTAGAGCACTAGTCTTTAACAGAAGAGCTCAAGGACATCGCCCAGGCCCAGAGTTCAAGCCCCATGACCAGCAACAACAGCCAAAAAGTGAAAAAATCCACTGAGTGCTGGGGGTTCACACCTGTAATCCTAGCTCCTCAGGAGGCTGAGGTTTGAGGATCATGGTTTCAAGCCAGTGGACAGAAAAGTCGGTGAGCCATCTTATGTAAATTATCCTATGACTCAAGTGATAGAGTGCTATCTCTGAGCAGAATAGCTAAGGCACAGACCCAAGATCTGCACATGCAGGAAAAGGAAATAGTTTGTAAAATTGGTTTAGCTACCAAAGAATAAGAAGTTTGCTCTTGACCACAGTAATGTCTATTAGATATTTTACTATACGGATAAAAAATGCTAAGATTGTAACAGTAAAGCAAGTTTCTTACTTTTAAGTACATTTGTTATTCAACATGAATATGAATCTAATATGAGGGAGAAATGTATAATTATACATTTATACAATTAATTTGTTAAACATTTAATGTAAATGAATAAGTACCTTTATTTTTTTGACTAAAACTTTAGGGCAGTTGGAGAAGCAAGAATTATTGGCTGAGCTATTCTGAGTTATTGGAAGTATTATAACAGAACAATTGCAGTCTGAAAACATTCATGCTAGAGATTGTAAATTTATGACTTACTGACTCAGAAAAGATCAGGTGTTACCACAAAGCAACATTTATGACAAGCACAGACAGACCTTGGCTTTGAATCTCTATGCAAATTAGATTACTGTGATAGGAAGAAAATTGCTACGAGGATTGGATTAAAGTTAGAATATGCCTTTAAGAAGAAACCTTGCTACTCTTCTTTAAACTGATAAGTGTGATTTTCTGTGGTTCTCTGCTGCTCTTTCTTTCTTCCATAAATTAGGCTCATTTTCTTTTACTTCAACAGGGTATGGTGATGATTCTTTTAAGTAGCAAAAACAACAAAAGAAACTATATCATGTACTTTTAAGTAATCACTTCTCATAATCATCTAATGTTTCACAAAACTGTTTAAGTTCCACTTTCAGAAAGTTTTATGTAGTATTTTGTTTTAGTAAGAAGATCTGCTCCCATACTTTGCTCTTTTTTGGAATTATGACTGCAAAATCGGATCCATAGTTTTTTTCCCCCCATCTTTTAGTGAGATATGCTGAGATATGAGTTTTTACAGCACCTTCTATTAAAGAGAATACAGGTAAAAATAAAAGAGAATACAGGTTGTAATTTTGAAAGGTATTTAATCCAGGTATATCTGAAATGTGTGGGATACAGTTTATTATATAAGCTGGTTAGTTACTAGTTATTGGATTTATTCAAAGATGGAATAAAACACTACTGCTGCTGGAAATTCTATTACTGCTTTTCATACATTAACATGGTACAATTAAATGTGATACAACTATGACAGTGGGAATAAGAAACTTTGCTGTATGAATGGTGTACTAGTTACTTGTTGAGCTCCAGGTGCGAAGATAGAATTCCAGCACCTCACCTTCTGTTGCAATGCTTCAAAGCACTTAGTTACTTATATGATATGACTTGAATTATCTTTGGCTGCTTGCACTGTGAAAGTAGAGTCATGGAGACCTACAGCAGTTTTTTGGTTCTGGCACCATAGACCTACCATGTTTGTTTATGTCTTTCTATTTTCAAGAAATAATGTTCCCATAGGTATAAACAGGCCGTTAATCTGTTAAACATGAAGATGTCCAGGAGTGAAAGTAACAGATGTGAACTGAAAAATAAAGCCTGAAGCCTATTTTCCATTAAAAACAAAACAAAAGAGGTCACTTAATCAGCATGCTGCTGGCTCACACTTATAATCTTAGCTACTCAGGAGGCTGAGATCTGGAAAATGGTGGTTCAAAATTAGCTTAGGCTGGTAACATCTCCACAGGATTCTGTCTTCAAAGTAACTAGAGAAAAACAAGGCTAGAGGTGTGGCTCAAATGGTAGAGTGCCATTTGAGAAAGCATGCTGAGCAATTATGACACCTAGTGTTCAAAGCCCTGTCAAAGCTTGTTTCAGTTTGAGATGAAAGTAGATTTACTGTTATTATCTTTAGAGATCAAATCACATAGGTAAAGCAAACAGAGCTGTGTTTATGCAAATATTGTGTTTATATCATTTTATAATGCTTCTTAGATTCTAAAGCAAATAGATAATTGTACGAGTTCTGCCAAGTGTAATCATAAAAGATAGTCAACTCATTAGATGAAAACATGAGTAGTATAAACATTTGTACAGTACTCACAAAAGCAATAGGATTTTAAATAAACAATTATTAAGAAGGGATAAAAGAATACTTAGAAATCAAACCTCAAGTGTAGTTCTGTTTTGCAGAAATTAATGTTAACTCTAAGTAGGCTCTTTCAAAAAGTCTTCAAGATTTTTTCCCTTTTTTATTTATTTATTGTACCTGAGGGCAGGCACATCAACATAATTAGTGGGATAAATCGTTTTGCACAGCAGATGCAAGTATAGGAAGGAATATAAGTCTTGTCTTTTCCATCAGTTAAAAGACTCCTCTGATCTGTTTGTTCCTGGTTTTTAGGTCAAGAGTATAATTTTTTGAAGATGGAGCCTGGAGAAGTGAACTCACTTGGGGAAAGATATGACTTTGACAGTATCATGCACTATGCCAGGAACACCTTCTCAAGGTTGGAGTTTCAGGTTATACCTTTTGACTTTTAATTCCTTTCCTCCACATGACTCCTCACCAACCTGTACTTGACTTTTAAACTAGAACCACCTTCAAATATTGCTGTGTCATGGCAAAAACAAAATAGAAAAACAGCAAGAGCCACCACCGGCATTTATTTAAAAGACATTTTAAACTACGTGTGTGTGTGTGTGTGTGTGTGTGTATTAAACCACCCACAGCAATGTATAAGCACCCTAGACAGCCTTTTAAAAAACATGTTTTTTCCCCAATTCTTAGTAAATATATAAATTAAAGGCAGTCATTAGCAATAACAAGGATTAAGCACACAGTTTTGTATTCTTTAATCAAGTTCATACAGAACAGGTAATTATCATTTTCAATTGGCAAAGCATACTTCATAAAAATAAATAGGCATTTGTGGTTGGCTACAGTGTTACATCATGTAAATTATGTTTGCTGTTGAGCCACGTTTTTCCTTTTTTGTTGTTTTGTTAAATCAAAACACTGGTTTCTCCTTCGATGGACTTGAATGGGAAAAACGGTTTCCTTCGATTTGTGAATTTTGACTTGGTGACTCAGTGTGGTCTGTTTTTGCTTTGTTCAGGGGGATGTTTCTGGACACCATTCTCCCCTCCCGCGATGATAATGGTATACGCCCAGCCATTGGTCAGCGAACACGTTTAAGCAAAGGAGATATTGCCCAGGCAAGAAAGCTGTATAGATGTCCAGGTATTGCACTATAGAAAGGCAGAGGCAGGGGGCTCTGCTTGATTCTGCTCCTCTAGATACACATGGCATGATTTGACCTGCAGCTTCCTTTTCTCTGTGCTGGTAAACACATGAACACTTCTGAGTTAGTAATCATACAATGAGGGAGAGAGAACCCTGGAGCACCTATACTGAAAAACCAACTTCCAGAAGCCAAATGGAAAGCACAGGGACAACACGTTCCTTCTTTTTAATGTAATTAAGTACACAAGACAAATAGGACCGTTGATTGTCATTAACTAGGTCTAGGATTTCATTCTCAAATGTTTTTGTCAATATAAACAGAATATCCTTCCAGAATCAGGTCCTCGGTGAGGACCCTTAGCAAGGACATTAAGAAAATGGCATAAAAATGGAAATCTTACCACTAGGAACTCATTAGTTAGGTGTAAAAATTTTTTTGAACTAGACAGGCACTCAACCTGTAATCTTAGCTACTCAGGAGGCTGAGATTTGAGGATTATGTTTCAAAGCCCAGTCCGGCACAGAAAGTCCATGAGACTCTTATTTCTACTTAACCACCAGAAAAATGGAAGTGACACTGTGGCTCAATATGGTAGAGCGGTAGCCTTGAGCTGAAGGACTCAGAGACAGCACCCAGGCCCAAAGTTCAAGTCCCATGATCTACCAAAAAAAATTCTAACTCCATTTTCAGTGTGTTACTAGATGTTTGACAACTCCCAAAAGTGGAGCAGTAAAATGATGCAGTGAAGATCCTTTATTAGAATATTCTAGTAGTCTACATAAAGGCTCAAATTGGTCATACTTTATGCTGTGTGTAACTACTACTGTGTACTTAGATTCACTGAAATATAGCAGAATAACATATTGCTTTTATACATTTATGAATTAAATATATTCATTTCTTTTAATTCCAGCATAGGGAATCTACTCCAAGCATGCTTCATGGCTTTAGCGAAGCATCGAATCCTTATAGAATTTATTTGGAAGCTGATATGAATTATAATTCTCTCATTGAAACACACTCAATTCCCAGATCATGATTTAGCATCTAAACTAATCTACTTGGAAGCACATTATTTATGTTAATAAAACCTTCACACATTTTTTACTTCTGTAAGGCTTCTTGTAACTTGGCATTAGTGGAGTGTCTAAATGATTCATCCAACTGTGCTAAATTATGTATTTTTAACCTTGAGCATTTTCATTTTCTTCTTCTAAAGTTCCTTCTGCCTGCCTGTCTCATCAGAATAAACATTACTCTTTTAAATTTATTTTGTTGTGCAAATATAGTATCTATTTTTTTCTGAATAAATATTTATATCATTTCAGGCTGTTTTTACAGCTCCATTTTATGTTCTCAGAGTCATTATCTTTCTTTATTTAACACAATAAATGCAGAACCACTTATAATTTATTGAGGGTTTCGTGAGACAAGAGTTTGCCTGCTGGAAGCTATGTATAGCTTTGCAATACATTGATATCTCAGGTCTGCACTCTGGTCTCTTTCATAGGAGGAACTATTCTTTCAGACTGTTGAGTGTAGATTATAAAGACAACGGGCTTCATCACACTAATAAGTCCTGAGTTAGAGATACTTAAAGCAGACTAAGTTCATGCCTTGTCTTGCCCAAGCAACCAGAAAACCCATAGTGGAATGATGCTGATCCCAGCAGTACCCAAGCAGAGATTGTGGTGCCAGGCAGCTGATGACTTTTATTTCAAATGTCTGATAACAGTTGTTAAGGAATAAGACAAGGTTACTAAGAAGAAGAAGAAAAAAATCATGCTAATTTGCTTTTCAAGCAATTTCTATCTGTGATCAACAGTGAGATGATACATATTTAGAGCTTTTGGAAAATATGAAGCTCTTGTGGTGTGCTTTATTATTTTTTTTGCCAGTTCTGGGCCTTGAACTTAGGGCCTAAGCACTGTCCTTGGGTTTTCTCAAGGCTAGAGCTCTACCACTTGAGCCACAGCACCACTTCTGGCTTTTTTTTTATGTATATGGTACCGAGGAATCGAACCCTGGTCTTCGTGCATGCTAGGCAAGCATTCTACCACTGGGCCAAACTCCCGGCCCTGGGTGTGCTTTTATAATCTGTTGGATCATTTTTTAAAAATTATTTTTAAAAATACTGTGCACAACATTTTGAGATCACTTTTATTGCATGGTATTAATCATCATTTCAGATATTTCAACCTTGACAGAGTAGTCTCTGTTCAATTTATTTAGATCACATTGGACATTCATTTATTCAATTCATGTTGAATATACGGCTGGGACATTTTATGTGGTCCTGGACTTGTATCATCTGACTGAACTTGAACTTGGATATCCTTTTCATTGCCCTATGAGAAAGATCAGCACAAGAGTGAACTTTTTGGAAGGCAAATTATTTACTTCCTAATCTTGTGCAGGCAAGTTCCAGTGACACCATTAGGTATACCAAAATTCTGTAATAGAAACATATAAAGAGATATTCTTAGGAAAGTAAAAACTATTCCTCACATACTTCAGGGGTGGAGTCCACCCGAAGATTCAAATTTGAGATCACTCTGGGAAACAGCAATTTGGACACCAGCCTGGCTTCTTTATAGTAAGACCTCTTCCCAGTAATAAAACAAAAATGAAAATCAATGGAAAAGTCTTTTATTAAAAATTGATGTTCCTGTATAGCTGTATCTTTTATGAAAATTAATGCATAGCCTCCTGTCTTCTTGTTTTCTTCAGCATGTGGAGAAACCCTACAAGAGTCCAGTGGAAACTTGTCTTCGCCGGGCTTTCCCAACGGCTACCCGTCCTACACACACTGCATCTGGCGCGTATCTGTCACCCCAGGAGAGAAGGTAGGGGAAGCCCCAGTAGTTCCATGTTCGTCTCTCATGAGTAAAGACCTTCACAATCTGTCAAGTGGCATCTCTGTCATTTTTTCTTTTGGACGTTTTTTTAAATTATCTTTAAGTAGTTATCCAATAGAGCTGAAGTGATTTATGAATCCAGTGCATCTGATCAATGTCACTGTTTTCAGCATTGTTACCTATCTTTCCCAACCCTCCCCTTGTCTTATTTATCTTAATTTTAAATTATGTATCGAATTTCTTTTTTCTTTTTTTGTGAGTCCTGCGGTTTGTACTTGGCCTGAGCACCATCCTTGGGCTTTCTCAAGACAAGAGATCTAAAGGGGTATCAATATGTGAGAAGGAATGCATTTACTGGAGCTCTACCGCTTGAACCACAGCACCATTTCTGGCTTTTTCTGTGTATGTGGTCTTGGGGAATTGAACCCAGGTCTTCATGCCTGTTAGACAAGCACTCTACCACGAGGCTAAACTCCCAACCCTTTAAATTTCTTTTTTTTTTATGATTTTTCAAAGCAGTTGATGTGTGCAATGCATCACTACTTCAACATCTTCACTCCCCGTCAGCCCACTGCTTCCTTAGGTTTCTCAATTCTGTGTTATGTACAATGAATTTTGGCCTGCATTGAGTGATGCTAGCATAGCGAAAGCAAATTTGAAGACAGCATCGAGAATCAAATCAAGTTGTACTATAAGATACCAGAAAAACATGATGAAATGTCCAGGATTCAAAAATCACTATAAGGTCAAAAAAGATTCTGGGCCAATGGACTAGCCTAGAAACAAGTCAGAATTATGCCAAAGGAGGCAAAAGCCTTCTTTAATAATCTGCATACATAGCATCTATTCATATGGCAAAAGAAATACATGCATATGTATTTGCACATATAAATAAAAGAATATACATATGCATACATACATACTTTTTGGGTAGAAATTTACTGAGATGTCAATGCAAATATATTTTCTTTATTAAAATGTTTTATTGTCAGGGTAATGTTTAGTTACATTTGCCAGGTGATATGTGCATTACTTCTCACACGATGATACCCCTTCTCATGTTTTTGTCCCCATTTCTTTTCCCCCACCCCCTCCCAATCATCTTGCTTTCCCCCCCTCCCTTTCCTATTTCAAATAAACAAATAATCTTATATACAATATACCAGGTAACAAAGTCAGATACTGTAACAATATGAGATTAACCAAAGGGCAAAAAAAAGAGAAGAGAAATAACATAGTACATTAAGAACAACAATCACACAAGATAAAACTCTCGTTTCCATATTCTAGAGATCCTTTCATTTAGCCTCATTCTATATGACCTTATGTACCTAGGTTTTGAGCCATTGTAATCCTCTGCTAGGAGAGTCCTAGATGTACACTAATTATTACAAATGAGGGAAACTCTTGAGCCTATGTTCGTTTGGTACAAATAGATTTTCATTTGAGTTTGTAATTTCAATGAAATTGTTTACTTCCATTCTTTGTCAAGAAATTGCTCTATGAACTAACAATGAGTATGTTACTTATCAAACTGGCCAAGTTGCAATCCAACAATGCCAGGTGATCATTAAGGTCTAAAGAGCCTTTCTATAGGATATTTGGTTTTCTTTTTTTTTCTTTCTTTTTTTTGTGGGTCATGGGGCTTGAAGTTGGCCTGGGCACTGTCCCTGAACTCTTAAGCTCAAGGCTACTGCTCTACTATGTTGAGCCAAGGTGTTACTTCTGGTTTTCTGGTGGTTAATTGGAGATAAGAGTCTCATGGACTTTCATGACCTGGATGGCTTTGAGCCTCGATCCTCAGATTTCAGCCTTCTGAGTAACTAGGATTACAGGTGTGAGCCACTGGTGCCTGGCTCAGAAAGAGGTTTTATAACAATGAAAAATAGCAACAAATTGTGAAAGGTCAGAGAAAACCCCTGATTTGAGAACCTGTCTATAGTCTGATATCAAAATTAAAAATGGGTTAAAAGTCATAGGCATAAAATTGTCGAATATTTAAATTACATATATCAGAAATGCAAAACTTGAAAGGATGTCTACCAAAATAATGTATTTTTCTCCTTGGTGAGTTTATAAGTGGGTTTTATTTCTTCTTATTTCTTTGTTTTCCCTATTAGTAGCACATATTAATTTATGCAGGAGAAAGAAGTTTTAAAATACAAGGGTAATGTTTAAGCATGTGAATGAACTTAATTTTTGTAGATTTACACATTTTAAAGACAATGAGATTGTCAGTTCACATATATGCCTTCAAGGACTGAGTGTTGGATGGTCAGGAAAGATCCATGTTCAATCTGCTTGTTACAAATGCACAGTTCAACCAGAGAACAGTCAAGATTATTCAGCTAAGTAAGTAGCTGTATTGAGGTCATAGAAACACACACTGCTGAGTTTTCTGTTCTTTAGAAATAATTTCCTTTGAATGAGAACAGATTGCTCATGTCATTTTTGTGAACATTTGTTTTTAATCATTCACCCATGCTTTACATAGATGGGGCAAGTTTGCTAGATTGTGTTTATATTGCCAAAGGCAGTGTTTAAAAATTAACAATGGCTATATCACATTTTGATTCAATTGAAATTAATATCTCTCTGATCTGGAAAATAAATCACTGCTATCAAGCATCTCACATGCTTACAACTCAGAGTGTAATTGCCAAACTCTGGAAAACAAAATAAAAGAAAGCAAGATGCAACTTGTCATGGTTATTTAGGACATTTCAGATCTTGTTAAGACATCCAAGCATGAATGAGCATGAGAGCATTTAACATTGACCAGGAGATAGGAAGAGCTTCAAAGAATAGGTAAGGACAAGGAGAACACCATGTGGATTTCTTTCCTTTCCTTTTCCTTTCTTTTCTTTCCTTTTCCTTCCCTTCCCCCTCCCTCCCTCCTTCCCTCCTTCCCTCCTTCCTTGGTTATTGTACAAGAGAGTTTCAATTCAGCACATCAGTTTCTTACTATAATTCATCTTGATCAATGTAACCTCTTCCATCTTTTTCTTCTTTCTCTTCTGACCCCACCCTCCCCCTCAGGACAAATAGCATATTTGTACCTAGATGAAGCCACAGCAAAGGTGGATTTTGAATATTCTTACATTGATAAGCTCCTAGCTTCACTGAGATTAAAATGGCCATATAGTGGAGGCTATCTAGGAGAAATGTGAGACTTAAATCAAACCACATTATATGAAGCTATTTCATTATCCAGAGAAAATTATAGATAGCACTGATCTTGTAAAATCTTCAAGGTGGAATAAGTTTTTATGGATATGCTATGGTACCATTTCACTGTAGAAATGGGCAAGTTAACAAGATAATGGAAGAGGGGTGGGACTGTGGGAAATGGTAAGGAAATGTTCTGGTTTATTACTGGCAATGACAAAACATCAATTCAAAGTCATTATGTAGATTTAAGTGGAAAGGTTGTATAGTGGCATGGTGCTATCCCTTTTCTACATGCTAGGTAGTTAATCTCTGGTGGATATCAGAATGTATCTGATGCCGTTCTACTCATCAGTGGCAGGAACTTGAAACTAGGTTCTGTTTTCCCGTATGTCCTTTGGAGTTTTAAGAAAATTTGATGGGTAGTTTTGCTTAATCTCATACTTGTTTTTAAAGTTTGCTTTGTGAAGGATACTTGAATAATGACCAGTATGCTAATCTTTTTGTGACTCTTATAATGTATTTTTCTACACATCCTCTACTTAGATCTCTGTGATTTAATTCAGGTGAGATAGGCCTGGTCTGATGGTTGCCATGATGCAGGAAGAAGGTTCTTTCAACATTAGAAAATTTAAGTAAAGTAACAAACTGAGGAGCTAGAACTTAAGCTAGAACTCAGGTCTGATGATTTGTAATCAAGAGCAGCTTCTACTTGTAGGAAACAAAATATTGTTTTTCTTTTCAATGCAATACAATTTCACAGTTAAGTAAAACCTTAATGATACATTACTCTCAGCCTTGGCAAACTTTATAATCGAAAAAGTATGTAATAATTATGTTCAGCCTTTATGTATTATAAGACTGTCCCAAATACTGTTTCTAACAGTGCAGTGCCAGAAGCCAGCACAGATAGTATGGTAAAAGAATATGTACAACAAAACTTCATTTACAAAAAAACATGAAAAATTATGATGCAGGCAGACTTTGCTGATGGGCTTAGTTTACTGACCTATTCTGTATGAATATTTGTGAAAAATATTCTAGTCACTAGAGGAATTTGTTATGAGATTTATTTAGGCTTCTGGTCAGACCAATCAATTTTATCATGTGATTTTTATTTCATTCTAATCTCTCTAAAGTGTCATTTATTAATATCAGTCTAATTAGCAAGGAGCCTATCTTCCTGGTTCTCAGTTTTCTAAGGCATAAATAGTCTTCTAATTGGCCCTTTTATGATGTTAAGAAATTTGTTTTAGGTAGTCAATAATGTCTTAACTGTGCTGACAAAAGATCATGGATTCTATCTTTCTCTAGAGTCTTGCAGCCAGCCATCCAATCCCTTGAACTAGGATCTGCCTTTCTTCAAGATGCTTCACTGCAGCATTGTCAAACAAAAAGGCCTTAATAAGCACATCCAATCGCAATTGTATCGCTTTGTGCAACTAAGACTCCTTTTCCTTGCCCTTTGCCCTACCTTTTATTTCAAGGGAGCTACGATTAATTTCAAATCGATACTTCTATTTACCTTCAGAAGTAAAACATTTATTGTAATTTATTATATAGTGCCCATTTTATCGTTCTTTGAAAGATGTAATGTGTTTCCATAAAATAGCACCTTCACAAACAACCAAGTATTTCCCAAATGCTTTTAATTTGTAATTCAAGTAAGGATTGTGCTAGCAACATTAGCCAAAGGCCAGAACTTTATTTCTATAGTCAGAGTCCCGCGATTTGATTTTAGAAAAACCTATCTTTATTACATTTTCTACTTTAAGGATCTCTGTGTTTTATATTAGTGTCAGGCCGGTTTTGTTCTTCCACGGTGCTTGGCACTTAAACGGGAAGATTATAAGCAAGATAGGAAACTTTTCTGCTCAGAATTATTCCCCCCTCCTCCAATTCATTGTGTGTGTGTGTGTGTGTGTGTGTGTGTGTGTGTGTGTTCCAAGACTTCAAATATTAACTGTTTGTTAGCAATTTATCTACATTGTTTTCAATATTGGGTGACATTTGATGATATACGTGCATCCCCCTCACCCAGGAAGAAATTGAAACTATTTTCACATCATTATAAATTTCACCTTTGAGTCACAAAAAATATCCTTGTGTCCCCTTTTTTTCTTGTTTTTTGGTCTCCATATTCTAGCTTTGCCATTACTCTTACAATAAATAAATTATGAGTCTCTAGAGCTAACACTTGGATAGTTGTTGCAGAAAGAATAGAAATTTAGAATGAAACTTAATCTCAGACCACGAAACGTTTCACCTTTCTACCAGGGTTGAAGTAAACACAAAGTTAAGTGAAAAAAATGCAAAACCACAAAAATTATGCTTTCTGAACTATATCCTAAGAATAACTGATGCTGTCCTGGAGAAGAAAAGGTTTTAGGAAATTGGTAGAAATAATTTACCAAATAAAATATTTTCATAAGTGCTAAGAAAGATTGGAAAGACCGGAGTGATTAGAACTTTGCCCTCAGATATTTGGGAACATTTTATGAATAGTTTTTTTAAAATTTGGAATAATGAAAACACAAGTACAAATGAGGAAGATGAAAATAGATTTTATAACATGCTGGATTATAAATTTTAAATAGCCTACTTTTAAAATCACTTTTAATTTTTATCTCTTAATCAAAAAGTACATATTATGCTATGTGGACAATTGAAATCACAATTAAAATTGCGGTTCAATTTTATCCTTCATCAAGGCAGAGACTAGCTATAGATCTCCATGAGAAAGCTCCATAGTGATACTGTATTTTCAAACTGGAAAGGAGTAAGCAAAATTATTTTTTAATCAAGACTTTTTTGGGTTTGTGACTGTACTGGTACTTGAATTTAGGAACTTGTGCATTTGTTTGACTTTTTACTTCAAGGTTAGCAGTCTACCATTTGAGCTACCCCTTCACTTCTGGCTTTCTGCTGGCTGACTGGAGATAAAAATCTTGTGATTTCTGTGCATAGGCTGACTTTTAATCTTGATCTTCAGATCTCAGACTTCTGTGAGGCTAGGATTATAGGCATGAGCTGCCTATACTGAACTTCCAAGTTTTTGAGAAAGGAGAAAATAATATTGGTATAGTATCTCACTTTGTTATCTGATATATTGAATTTATTTGTATTTGGATATTTGAAATTTGATAGGGAAGGGGGGAAAACCAAGACGGGTGGGGGGTGTGGGGGGGGAGGGAAACGGGTACCAAGACATGTGAAAGGGTATCAATGTATGTGAATTAATGCACCTTCTACCTGGAAAATATCATGTAACCCTTTTACTAATTACAATTTAAAAAAAAAGAAAAAAAAAGAAAAAAGAAAAAAAAAACTCATTTTTGTGTTTTATTTATTTTTAAAATTTAATTGTATTGTCAAAGTTCAACAAAAATATACTCATTTACCCCCTCTGCACACTCATTTTTTTCCAGCACAGAATTAGAATTTTTTCAACATGGATTTAGGAATGTTGATTACATTTTTTCTTCCTTTTTGTTATTATTTTAGAGTTCTTGTATTCAACTTTTCTATCACAAGTTGGTTCTTTGGTTCCTTGAATATAGTTAACTGCTATGATTTTATGGTAAAAAAATTATTTCATTTTAATTATTTATTTTGTCAGTCATGGGGTTTTAACTTAGGGCCTGGGCACTATCCCTGATCATTTTTTTTTTTTTTGCCAGTCCTGGGCTTGAGCTCAGGGCCTGAGCACTGTCCTTGGACTTTCTCAAGGCTAGAGCTCTACCACTTGAGCTTCAGCACCACTTCCAGCTTTTTTCTATGTATGTGGTACCGAGGAATCGAACCCGGGTATTCATGCATGCTAGGCACGCACTTTAACCACTAGGCCAAACTCTCGGCCCCTCCCTGATCATTTTTAATCAAGGCTAATGCTCTTAATACTTTGTGACACTGTGCCACTTCCAGTTTTCTGGTGGTTATTGAAGATAGGAGTCTCACAGACTTTCCTATACTAGCTGGCTTTGAACTGTGATCCTCAACTCAGCCTCCTGAGTAGCTAGGGTTACAGACTTGAGCCAGCAGCACCCAGCAGTTAAAAAAAAATCACAATTTATTTTGCTTTTATGCAGGGTGCATTTTAATTTCTGGAGATAAGGACAGGTTACTTCCATCCTGAAGCAGCTTAGATATTTTAAGCAGAGCAGAGTTAGAATGAGATTTTGCATATTCACCATGGTTTCCAAATTAGTTTTACTTTATAAATCGTCCTTTATTCTGTTCAATTGTTTTATTTTGTGGGTACTCGAAAGAGTTAATGATTTGAAAAGTGAAGTCTTTTATAAAACAATGAGAAATTATCTCTCCTAAAATGTCTCTTAAATTATCTTTACAAAATAAACAGCAGCATCATTCCCAAAACAAAGAGTAAAGGGTCATACTCAAGGTCTTCTAACTTGAAAGGTCTTTGAGTATATATCATTGGATCTAGAGAAGAATAGTAACATGTGCCTTTGATTATAGTCAGAAGAACAAATTCGATTGCTGAAACTGCATTTAAACATTTCAACACACACAACGATATTATGTTCTGGGAATATGGCACATGGTGGTGATTTTTAACATAATTACAGATGTCTGAGTAGTTGCCTTTGAAATAAATTATTAAAAAAGAAGGCACTCGTGGGAAACTTGAAATTCTCCCTGATGTAAATTAGGTATATCTTAGGATGATTCAAAATAAACTATTTGAATAAAAATTTCTGTTTGTGCTACAGTTATCTACATGAACTTCACAGAAACATTGTGCTCATAACTAAACCCTTTCATTTGTTCCAGCCATTAACCTGATGTTTCTGTTGTTCTTATTAAATATGAATGATAATGTGAAAATATGATGCCAAGGTACTAAAGAACAACATTGGAATAGTATGAACATATAAAAAAAAGGATTAGCTGCACATCTACTTCACCTCTGCCTAGGTATCCTTAATGTAGATTTCTAACACTCACTTTTGCTCTCTGTCTTGGTCTATCATGTTGCAGATTGTCTTAAATTTTACCACAATGGACCTGTACAAGAGTAGTTTGTGCTGGTATGACTACATTGAAGTGAGAGACGGATACTGGAGGAAATCACCTCTTCTGGGTAAGCAGGTACTGTTCAGTTATGCATGTATTCCGGCTGCCTCATTAAAGAATCCTCTTGCAATTAAAATGTATGTGGTCAACAGTGATCCACTTACTATCCTTTTGTCTAAGCATATGAAAATCTCCAGGTGAAATATACAAATGGCATGATGGTTTAAATAGAAGGCTGACAACCCAATCTGCATGTCAAAGTCAAACATAGTCTTCTTCTGCGCTATCTATGCACAGCATGATAACTTCCTGCAATGTGGTCATCAGCTTCCATTTGCAGTTTTAGTTTTTATTTCTGTGAAATCAGAAAAATGGCACATACGTACCCATGTGTGTGCTATCTTTTCAAAGTAGTTTTATTTCTTAGAACATTTTTTGTTGTTGCCTTTATTTATTTTATTTGTGTCGCCTTCTTTTTGGCTGAGAAGAGTCACGCAGTGTGTAACATTAACTATAGTTCAGACCTGGTACTTACAGAAGTCCTCTACTAGTACTTACCCAACAGACAACACTATTACTGACATGAGACATGACTATTGCCCTCTGTTTTACTCACAGATAAGAACGGTTGTATGCATGCATGCATGCATATTCTATATGAATTTTTTTTCTTGAGGTTGTGACTTTTATTTTTGGAAATGACTTTGCACAATTGAGTTGTTGTGACTTTTCCTTAGCATCTAAACCCAGATGAGTGTACATGATTTAATTAAAAGTGATAGTCTCCTAAAGCATGGCCAAGAGATCTGTAGAAAAGTTTAAAAGACAAAGCTAATGAAACTGAACTCTTATAATAAGGCAGATAGAGAAAACCATTAGCTTCTGTATTTCGTTTCTCAGCCTAGTTGCAGTAATTTGTTATACATGTATATGGATTCCAAAGAAAATATTTCATTAAATTCATACAATGGAATTCTACAATTCTGGAAAACTTCCTTTTGGAGAATTTTCTGATTTGCATGGTGTTTAGTGGTCTGCGGAACTAGTGAGCAAAGACCAGTCAGCAGCCTCACTCAGGAAGATGCGGCTTTCCACACTATTTCTTCTATGACTTTGCTCTGCAAAGAATAGCATTCTTGATGATCGAGTCAGACTCAGCTGGAAAAATGTTAGAATTGCAGACCCTTGGCCCTACTTCACCTTGTCTGTGTTAAAGACATCGTTTTCACCGATTTCTTGACAATTTGCATGCTGTAGATGACAATTACTGTCTTTTGCTAGTCAGGAAGATGTAGCTTTACCCATTAGCTTCTATTACACCTTGGCTTTATTCCAGTCAGATATCGTGTGTGTGTGTGTGTGTGTGTGTGTGTGTGTGTGTGTGTGTGTGTGTGTGTGTGTATTATTTATGAAAAGCTGAGTGCCAGTGGCTCTTGCCTGTCATCTTAGCTTGCAAGAGACTGAGATCTGAGGATTTTGGTTTGAAGCCAACCTGGCCAAGAAAGTCTTAGGAGACTTTTACCTCCAATAAATTACCAAAAACTAAAAGTAGAGCCAAGGATCAAAGAGTTAGCCTTCAGCATTAAAAAAAAATTTGAAGGACAGCATCCAGGCCATGCATTCAAACTACAGGATCAGCACACACACACACACACACACACACACACACACACCACCACCACCACCACCACCACAACAACAACAACAAACAATTATGTTATTTTAGCAATACAAGAAAGTAGATAATAATGTAATGTGTTCAGAATCATTTCATGAGCTTTGCCATACTTCTTCAGTTATCACAACAGAATCCAGAGGTAGGAAAGCAGCAGCACATCTCTGAGGAGGATGTGAAAGGCCACCATTAGAAAAGAATCAAAATTCAGACCCAAGATGTGTGAGGCCATTTGTGACTCTGTCTGTGACATCACCGATGACGGTTTTATAGAACTGATGGAGCATGGGCATACACTCTGTCCTGCTCTGTGGCTGAACCACTGGACCTGATAGAGAAAAGAGAGCTCCATCTTGGACTGAGAATGCATTCCACTCTCCCACTAAGACCAGATGGATGATTTGAACCAGTTCCCTAGACTGACTCACATCCTTCCCTGCCTCCCATGGACTCATGTATTCTCTACCTGTGACCATTTATGAATGTCTTTGTGAATTCACATAGCCCCTCATAGGATGGCACTGTCATAGGTAGCTTGAGGCTTTATAATAGATAGGAAGCAATTGCTTCTTTCCCTTCCTAAGTAGCTATCAAGGCAAATATTAGTGTTGGCTCTAATGTGGAGGACTAAAAACAGGAGATAATCCTTGGATAATTTGTGGCTGGCATGGAATGCGAATAGAGAACAGAGTTTCATTTAGGAGTCTCTCTCTATTCTTGTATTTCTTTTAGGTAGATTTTGTGGAGACAAAGTGCCAGAAGCTCTTACTTCTACCGACAGCAGGATGTGGGTTGAGTTTCGAAGCAGCAGTAACTGGGTAGGGAAGGGGTTTGCAGCTATCTATGAAGGTAAGTCACATACAAGCGAAGGGATCCTTTCATATTAGATCTCCTATCAGAAATACTCTGTGCATCCCATTAAAATGATGATGAAACAGAAGGTGGTGCAGGAAGTTGGCAAATACTGTCATATAGTCAATGTACATACCTGAAAATGGAACTAAGAAAACTGATGGGATGGATGGAAAAGAACAATGAAAAGGCAACACGGATCACGATACATTGTCTTTACGACTTACATTTTAAATGAAAGCTTCTTGGTACACTTCTTTATTATTTATTTACATATTCACAATTTCTTTTTTTTCTTTTTTTTGCCAGTGATGGGGCTTGAACTCAGGGCCTGAGCACTGTCCTTGGACTTTCTCAAGGCTAGAGCTCTACCATTGAACCACAGCACCACTTCCAGCTTTTTTCTATGTATGTGGTACCGAGGAATTGAACCTGGGTCTTCATGCATGCTAACTAGGCAAGCTCTCTACCACTAGGCCAAACTCCCAGCCCGATTTCTTAAGGAGAGTTAAAACAAAACAAAACAAAACTGATGTTGGGACCGTAGTCACCATCAGGACATTTTGGGAACCTTCATTTCAATATTCAAAGGATGATTTTTTAGAACAAAAATGCTTCTTATGTTGAAATTTCATAAGCAACTCATTTTCTGGCATCAGTGATAGAAGAATAATGAAATGTACTCAGAAATATATGGGAGGAACCAAAGATATGAGTTCTGAAATTTTATTATTGGTTTCATGATATGACCACAATATTATGAAGAAATAATGGTTTTCCTTTGTGATTTTAGATGTATTTGGTCCTCAGGCTGCTGAAATAACCTATTGTAGGAAATAGCACAGAAAGTAATTGTGCACGGCTCTGAAGCATGCTTTGTCTAAATAGGAGAGGCAGCATTCAAAGGAGAATTTATTCCATACTTGGTTCTAGACTTTTCTGAAACAATCAACTGGTATTGTTCTTCCTGGATTGAGTAATAGCTCCTGTGTTCATTTATTTATTTATTTATTTATTTATTTATGGCCAGCATGTGGGTAGAGGAACCTCTTTCTAATGCAGGGACTTAGGTGATTTCCAGCACAGAAGATTCCTGCTTCCTTTAAACTTTTTAAGTAAATGGAAGCATTTTGTTCCAATGATTTACCAGATGGCTGGGAAGAGGGTCACGTGGATGGAGCTACAGCTGTTGAACACATGGAAATAGCTCACTGCCAGGAGCCCAGGGATTGAGCTCTATTTAGAGTGAAACTTCTCTGCTGATGACTGATTTTTACCTGTGGTCAAAAGACCAAAGCAAGAAGGGCAGATTCACAGAACAAATTCACAGAAAGTGGATTTATAAAAATCTCTAAAAGCCTTTAAAAGCTAAAAGAAATCACTTTTGTGAAGAGGTGACATCACAGTGGTTAACAATTATATATTCCATGGGTGATCATTATCTAATGTTTTTAGTTAAATGACTATTATTACCCTCTAAATCTTTACAGCAGTGCAGCCAACTTTGATTTTTTTTTTAATATCACTTAGTTTATATTCTTAGTTACAGAATCTGTCAGAAACTGGAAATGAAATGGGATACCTAGGTTCCTTGATTAGTTTGTTTGTTTTCTTCAGCCATCTGTGGAGGTGAGATACATAAAAATGAAGGGCAGATTCAGTCTCCTAATTATCCCGATGACTACCGGCCAATGAAGGAATGTGTGTGGAGAATAACGGTGGCCGAGGGCTATCATGTCGGACTGAACTTCCAGGCTTTTGAGGTAAAGTCTTTTAGGCAACCTTCTTGCAGCATCTTCTCCATAAATGACAGTGGCATTTAAGAGGCTCCTCATTAAATGAACAGAAAAGCAGAGAATCAGCCTTTTAGTCAGTGAAAAAGCAAATGATCTCCCATAAAATGCAACATCAAGGGCGAAAGTTTCTTTTCTTTCCTCTTGTTGCAGACATTTGGAGAAGATTAAAGTAGGTTTACATTAACTATGCTATTTGAATCAGAATGTTTGAAGTGCTGACAGTTTTTTTTTAAATATATGTCACAAATACATAGGCTTTTTTTCCTCCTTTAAACTACCCGGATGGTCTATTGAGTATCAGAACTGTTTTTCCCTTCTACTAAGAGGTTAATAAGCAGGCAGTCCTTTTTGTAACCTAAACCTCTTTTCTTGCTTCCTCCCTCTTACCTAGATATTTAAAAATAAATAAAATAGAAACATTCTCAAGAATTTTTAATTTCACTAAAATATCTATTAAAGAGATCTGTACGTGGTTGTGTTTGTTAAGGGAAGATCTAAAATAAAATTCAGGAATCCAAGTCTGATTCCAAATCTACTAAGGCTGGCTAATGTATCGGTTTTATTTTTGTGGGACAAGAAGGGATTAGAAGCCAAACAACAAAGGGTGCTTTCAGGAACTCAGTGTTTAAGTCAAAGAGGCAGATTACATATTGAGAACTCAAGGTAAGGTGGGAAAAAGCAAGGAGGATGGTAGACCCAAGAAAGATTCAGAAATTCAGACTCCATGACTGGAGACTATTCCTGTATGGGTTAGAGTTTGACTCATTGTCCCAGACAACCACAGGCAGTAGAGGGCGCTGTCTAGCCACTGCCAGGCTGGACTTGGTGTAGGCACTAAGGCCCTGTCTTAGAGATGAAGGAATTCCTGGTGTCCCACCTTCCACCTGTGTAGCTGGTTTTGTTTTTGTTTTTTCATACTTGTGTCTATTCCCTTGCATGTGCTATTTAATTTCCTAGATACATTTCCTTTAATCATGAAAAGGAAATACTTTCGACTTTGATCATGAGGTTGTATTTCAATGCTTGTGACTACTTCGCAGTTTTGGAATTTTTGGTTTGGCCATTATTTGGTTCACATTTGCCTTCTTGTGTTTGAACAGAGTAACAGGAGCATAAACATGGTTCACACAAACTAGTTCATTGTTCGCAGTGACCTAAAATTGGCGAGAAGGACTGCATCTGAAATGTAGACTCAAACTAGTTTATTGAATAATCATCATATTGCCAATGATCATATTGCCTGTGTTTTGTAATATTTCAAGGATGATGAAATATAACTGTCATTCAATAAATAACTCCATGTATTTTGGAAGTTTCTAATTACAGGAATAGTGTCACATAAGGCTCATTCTTACCAGGGTCTGAAAACTGAGAAAAATGAAAACTGTTGACTTTGAAACTGTTTTGAAGTTTTACTTAATTTTTGATTTATCAGTAAAATAATAGTGATATTCTCCAAAACCAGGAGAACATGAGAACAAATGAACAGCCTTTTCATTTCAGGCACTTAGTTTGTCGAATGAATGATCACTGTGTTTTGGTATTGAGGAAGAGTCTTGACAGTTGGCTGACAAAATCTTTTATTTATCATGTCTACATTCCTTTCCTTCCTTCTTTTGCCATTATTTCTATGATGTTTCTACCGCATCCATTTATATGTTTAACATATGATCATGTCTAATAGCTTCTCTTTTTTAATTAAAAAAAAATGGCAGTCATGGGGTTTGAACTCAGGGCCTCAGTGCAGTCCCTGAGCTATTTCTCTCAACGTTACCACTTTGAGCCATTGCATCATTTCTTGTTTTCTAGTGATTCAGACTTCCCTGCCTGGGCTGGCTTTTCAGTGGTCAGATCTGAGTAACTAGGATTACTGGTTTGAATCACCAACGCCCACTGAGACTTCTCCGTTTTACATGACCAAACTCCGCCCCTTGATGGTCTTGCTATCTTCAGTGATCCCATCCTTCCTTGATTTGGTTCAGTCATTTCAGTATTTATCACCAAATAATTACTCAAGGATCAGTCTTAATTCTGTTATTATTTCCTCCTAAATTCACAATCACACTATTAGCATATTATATCCACTTGGTCTTCAAGTGATGCCGACACTACTTTCTAGCCACCCTGCCATCCTCCCATCACCTCTGCCTGGAAATCATTTTGAGAACCTTGTTCTCATGCCTGGTCCTATCTGTTCTCTTCTCCACATAGGAGCCAGAGTGAGGCTTTCTTCACATCGTGACATTTCTCCCTGATGGTCATTATTGGATGGAAAATAAAATCCAAACTCAATTCATGATTTGATACTAGGTTCCTTGGTACTGCTTCGTTTATATCAGCCTCTTCATGTTTTTTTTCTAGTTCTTCCTCAAAAGCATCAAATGACATTTGATTTGCCACTCAAGATCCTCTACCTCAAAAATTTTTGAAATATTTTTTTTACCTCTTGTTAAGCCTAAACCATCATTCTGTTTTACTTTAGTTTGGTGTACCTATAATTATTTGTATCCTCACACGCTTATCTGTCTTTCATTGAAATACCACCATCACAGAGTAGGTGATTCTATGGGTAAGATAGCATGGGTAAGAGTCTTTATCTATGGTACTAATCACAATTTTCAGCACCAGTGGCACTGTCTCCATTGCCAGTGGTTGTATGGTCAATATTTGATGATGTAAAGAATGGATGGATATAAATGCATATGAAAATGCACAGGCTTTAATTATTGAACATTAATGTATCCTTTCTTTATCAAAGGCATGGAAATTTCCTTGCAGAGGGAAACAACATAAATAAGTTAGGTTTAGATAATGGAGAACCCATTGTGTCTGAATGTAGACTAGAAAGCCTAGATTCCAAGAAATTCACAAGTGACAGTGACTGAAAGGTCATGTATATGCCATCTAAATCTTCAACATAAAGGCAATGGAGTTTATGCTGTTATCCTGGAATCACACCAGGCAAACCAATATTAAAATCCTTCTTTTAAAGTCTTAGTTAATACTGATTTTTTTTGAAAACTCACTGTCTTGGTAAAATCGTATAATCAAAATAAAATCACCATTCCTAACACACTGAGAATCATTTACATGTAGGTACAGAGCATCAAACATGCACAGACAATCACACCAAACCACAGAAAAAGTGTGCAAGATAAAATCACTCAGGCATGAATCATAGTGTTCTTGGCTGTGAGTTCAGTGTTAATGAATCAATATTTTATATTAAGGTATCTTTAAATAGAAACACACATAAAACAAGGTTATCTGTTGACAGGTTGTTAAAAGAAATTGTGACTAGCCTTTCACAGGAACCTAACATTATTTGCCTTAGAGCAATGAATCTGTATTTGCTAATTCAGTGTTCTCAGCAGCTTTATAGAGTATAAATAAATAACTACTCTGAATATCAAATGTTAATGGCTATTAGTTTGTTTAATCTAGCAAGTGGTTGATTGAAATCCACTCATTTTTGTTTACATACTGTGTTTGACACAAATATACAAATATTTTTAATGACAATGGGCTCACAAATTCTGCGTGTATTTTTTTCTGAATAAAAACATTATCTTTATTCTCTCAGTTCAGTTTTCTTTCTTCCTTTCTTTTCTTTTTTTTTTTTTTTACCAGTTCTGGGGCTTGAACTCAGGGCCCTGGCACTGTCCTTGGGCTTCTCAAGGCTAGTGCTCTACCACTTGAACCATAGAGCCACTTCTGGCTTTCTCTGTGTATGTGGTATGAAGGAATCACACCTATGGTTTTGTATATGCTAGGCAAGCACTCTACCACTAGGCCAAACTTATAGCCTGTCTCTTTGCTCCTCTACATTCCAAATGATTTTATTTTATCTTATTGATATCTGAATTCACAGTAGCCCGAGCGCTTTCTTTGAGCTTTTTTGCTCAAAGTTGAAATTTTACAACTTGAGCCACAGCTCCACTACTGATATTTTGGGGGATTAATTGAAGGTAAGAGTCTTATGAATTTTCTTCCCAGGCTGATTCTGAACTGTGAAGCTAGGATTAGAGAACTGAATCACTGATGCCCAGATCTAGTTTTCTTTATGTAGAAGGTCTACTAAGTTGGACTTGTTCATCATTCTGTTGGAGACAGAACGTACTAGCTGTCCATTATTTACACCTCTCTGTGATGTTGGGCCATACTTTAATCTTTCCCAGGGCGACTTCAATTTTGATGTAAGTACAGAAGAAAGCTTCAGGAAGCACCTTTGTGTGTGAGTTCCAGGAATCTATGTACAGGGATCAAATTGACATCCTTTTTCAGAAGTGCCATGGCCTGATTATTGGTCAGTCTTCAGAATTCACATAATAAAATCTTGAGTTGACGACATTTTAGTACATGAGACAATTAGGAAGTGTTTAGATCGGAAAGATGGAACTCTCCTGAGTATGACCAGGGCCTTTGGGGATGAGATTAGAGAGATTTTTGTCTTGGGAGGGAACAGAGAAAATATACCTTGCACAAAGAGTGTTCTCTCCAGATGCATAATCTGACAGTTCTGACAGTATTTTATTTTGTGCTTCTCGGCCTCCTGAACTGATAGACATAAATTTCTGGTGAGCAGGAACCACCTAACCTATGGCAATTTCTTCTGGCATTCTGAGTGGACTAAGGGAGGGTAATTTTCTACTGGTGCATTTCTTTCTTACCACTGATATGCTGAAATAAGTTTGTATAGGCACATAGATCATCTCTGCAATTAAATGTTCAACAGAAATATAATCTATAAAGAAGCCTCTAGTCCTATTTTGACAACTTTTAGTAAGCAGCAATACAGGAAAGAGAAAAAGTTTGAGCAGGCTGGAAATGTTTATATGAACAACTTCAAAGAAATGTCAATAAAGCAAAATTTTGAGAAACAAATGAAATAAATCTAGAGCTTACTTTTGTTTAAATTGAAATCGTCACACACATTAATTCAAGGCGGATTATGTTTGAGATACGTGTCAACATTGCTACACATTCTGACTAGAAGATTCTTCCCTTATGAAAGCCAGACATGTTTATTGGCCTTAACGGAGCTGGAAATTTTAAACAGTGCACACGTCTTTATCTTGTAACTTGGTGAATTCCTGACTTCAAGCAATCCTTTAATGTCTTTAAATATTTTTTATTAGTTTACAGTAAAAAGATAGTCTTTGGGAATGAACGAAGAAGCCAAGATAAGGAAGTCTTAATTAGTTCACATGCCAGTGTCTAGCTAGGAATACATGTTGACCAGTAATTGCAGAAAAAAGGGGAGAAATAGCTCTTCATGAACATGGCTCTTTTATTCAATGTTCTTTCATATTCCTGGACATTCTATCTAACCCGAGCTGCTTTCAATAAACTCATTAAACTTAAAAGAAAATAAACAGTTCTTGTGGGCATGAAGGAAAATAAAATGAACTGGTAACATTTAAATAACAAGACCCTGGGCTGTACTGAGATTTTGAATTCTGGTGTTCGAATTTGCTAAGTGGGGCTATAACAACTTGTGTCAATTTTATTGCATCGCTTTTATTTGATTGTTTTAATTTTATTAGATTGAATTGATTGTATTTTAAAGCTATATTGTGATAGTTTTCAGGAAAGTATTTAACTGTAATACATATAAATGCCCATAAAATTTGTTGCTGTAATCATTTTTTTGCATTAAGGGCATACCACATTGTTGTACAAACAATCCCTAGAACAGTTTTCAGCTTGCAAAACTAAAATTCTCTGTACACCAAACAACTTCCCATTTCTTCCTTCCCTGAATTCTCCCAGGACCTGGCAACAACCATTTCTGTCTATCTAGAAATTTGACTAGTCTATGTATCTAATATAAGCATAGGCAAGAAACATTTACAGTTTTGTTACTGTCTTATTTTAGACTACATTTCTCAAGGTTTAGCTCTATGCGATCACATTTCAAAATAAGTACCTTTTTAAGATGGAATAGTATTTCATTGTATGTGTATCATATTTTATTTGTCCATCTACTAGTAGGACTTAGATTGCTTTTTTTTGCTACTGTGAATCAGGCAAATATTCCCTATATATACCTATGATATATGTATATAATTCAAATTGGTGTACATATTGTGTATGTATATTACATGTTACATATGTGTACATGCATAATTGTGTACATGGGAGCATATATAATAGATGAAGATAACTTGTATAGATAAGTGTATAGTGTTTGACTTTGGCCTATTTGGTGGCAGAATTTCACTCACTGGAAAGCTCACAGGCCATTCCTGAATATAAAAGCTCTGAACACTATATAAATGTGAATCCGGTTATATTTGATCAAAGGAAACTTATTTTAGCTGTGTCTCCATGGGAATCTCTCACCTTTTCCACAGTTCCTTTATGAATAGCTATGTAGTACTTATCTCTTCTGCCTTGTCTTTTATCTGCTTCCAGTCTCATTAATAACAGTTTTCTTCAGCACTTTCCATCATTTTCACTGTATTCTCAATGTTTATTTGGGGCTTGTTTATATTATGATAAATGTCCCGCATTCATATCTAGTTTATGCTCTGGTTCCCTTAAGGTCTGCAATAAATTAGCATGGTTATTATCAAAACATACTCATTATATGTGTCACTGGCCATGGCATTCTACTCAACTTCCAATTCTGAGCAATGTCCACCACAAGAAGAAACTATTTCTTTTTTTTCTCTCTTCTTTCTTTTGTTTTGATCAACCATTGATTTTATTCTTCTTTGTCCTCGTGTACTTTTACAATTATTGGCCTAACAGCAATGGCCTTGATTTGCTTTAAAAAATGGAAATTAAAACTTCAACCATATGTATTTCTCTCTATCCTCTCTATTGATTGATGAGGTAATCTGATGTCACTGGAGAAAAAATGTTGCATAGATGACATGAAGTAAAACAACTCACACTTTATTTTGAGTTCAGTGTTATTTCTTTGTAGTTTGTGTACTTGGTGCAGTATAATTATAATTACCAGCAGAGGAGCAGATTCATGATGAAGGTATTTTACTCCGAATTAAACTGAAAAGGCATATGAACACCATCATCAGGCCATTGTGAAGATAGGATTGGTGTAGGAATGATACCTTTGGAATTGTCATACTTCATGTATATGAGCTATATTTCACTTTCTGAGGAATTCCACAAGAGTGGGAGTCACCTGTGAAAAATGTCTACTTTTCTCCTGTGCCAGCACAGATCTTTACATGGTATGCAAATACTATGCGCTTCATAAATGCAAACCAATTAAATGAATCCTAAAATTGTTTATTTTATGCATTTTACTCACAAAGTACTTTTTTCTCATGTATCATTGTCTTAAACTTCTAATTTTAGCCAAAAATTAGTCAAAATACTACAAACTAAAATTTAAAGAGGTATATTTGATACCAATTAAAAGAAAGACCATGTGTTGTAAACAAGGAAGTATCAATTTTTAAATTGTAGTCATGAAGAAATATAAAGTTTTTGGTTTAATTTCCAATAATGCCTATCTTGTTTTCTTCAATTTTAGTACTATACTTTTTTTTTAAGCAATAGCCTTCTTAAAATAGCAATTGAAGTTCCTCAGTAGATTTATAGGCACAGTCTAGCTACCACAGAAGATGGAAACCATGTAATTTTTGTTTGTCCTGGTCTGACTTAGTTCACTTAGTATAAATTTTTCAAGTCTTTTCTTATTTGTGTGAATGGTATAACTATTCTTTCTAATAGATGAGAAAAATTCCATTGTGTGTGTGTGTGTGTGTGTGTGTGTGTATCACATTTTCTTGATCTATTTGTCCATTGAGATGCATTTGGGTTGATTCTTTATTGTTACTATAGTGAATAGTGCTATAATGAACATGGTTGTACTTATGGCTTTACTATAACCTTGATTGTGTTCTATTGGTAAATGCCCTGGAATGGAATTGCTGGGTACAGGGAAGCTCTATGCTTAGTTTCTTGGAAAAAATCTCCATACTGCTTTCCAGAGTGGCTGAACAAACTTTACATTCCCACCAGCAGTTCACTTTTGTCCACATCCTCATCTGCCTTTGTTATTTTTTTGATAATAACTGAGGTGAGGTGGAATTTCAGTGTTGTTTTGATTTGTATTTTTAGGGCCAAAAATGTTGAACACTTCTTTTTGTATCTGTTGGCCATTTTTTTTACTTCTTCTGAGAATTCTCTTGAAGTCATTTGCCCATTTATTAACTAGGTTGTTTCTTTCAAATTTAAATTTTTGAGCTCCAAGTATATTTGAGGTATTTGTCATTATCTGTTGTCAGGGCTTGTTCCTTTTCTCACATTCTTTCTCACTTCTTCCTCTGTGACTCATGAATCAAAAGCATTTCATTCTGGGCCACTCTAGGCATGTGTCTTTCCTTCTGATAAGCAGTTGTCTCTATTAAGATATCAGGAATAACGTTCAATTTCTGTGAAAAAATTGAAGACAAGAATTTCTACTCAGAATTCATCCTATAATTTGTGTCACAATGTATACACCATTGATGTTGTATACATTGTTGATGTTTGAAGAAAAATAGAGTCTAGATATGGCAGGAACGCAAGCACTCTGTGAAGTGTCATAGGCTAATAATCTGACCTATTATTTGCCTTTAGCCAGTAAGGAGAGAGAATACGATTTCTTCAGGTAAACAAACAAACAAATAAAACATGCTTATCCAGACAAATCTTTGTCATATTGAAAAAAAGAAAATGAGTATCAATTCCATGTTCCAGTAGACTTTCTCTGCCAGCCTGCACTCATTATGGATGAGATTTGTGATAGAGAGAAAAGGTCATCCCATGCTATTAATTTTGTTTTCGAAATTACATTTTCAATCTAAAATAGTGTTGTGTCCATGAAGAGAATTTAATCCGACCTTTTCCCTTATGAGCATTTTTATTTCTATATTTCAGAGTAAATGATACAATCCTTATAATATGTCTGAACCAGATGCAAATCAGCTATTTTATTCAACTCTGATTATTGAAGCATCATGTGTGACATATTTCTCTTAAAAGGCATCTATGGTTCATATTTTTTTAATTTGTGTTGATCCTGACCCTCACAGATCGGTTTCATAGGTTATAATTTTATTTTGGCAGTACTAAAGGTTTGAATCCAGGGTCTCAGACTTACTAGGGTGACATTTTACCATTGAGTCACACCACCATTCTTGTTTTATAGTGGTTATTTTTAATATAAGGTCTTACTTCTTGCTCAGAAATAAATCTGTGTTGATATCCGTCAACTTTTTGGGGTTTTTTTGACATTGCTAGAGTAACAAGAATGCACAGCCATGTCCTCATTCCTACCGTGGCAATGAGGCCTCAAAGGCTAGTGTGTAACAGTGAGCCTCCCATTTTCGTTCTCCCAGGTAGCTGCGATTTCAGGCAAGAGCCTGTGCTACCTGACATGTTAGTTCCTTGCATGATACAAAAAGTCCTTTGTTAATGTGCAGTATGAGTGTACCACATGTACAGTGAAGAGAAATACCCACATGTACTTAATTGCTATGCCATTTTTCAGTTAAACAAGACAATGGCAATGAGAATACACAATAGTCTTCCTGTAAACATTGCTATTATCAATTAATGAGATATGTTCACACATCCATCCTACCATAGATTGAAAGACATGATAATTGCGCATATGACTACCTGGAAGTTCGAGATGGGACCAGTGAAAATAGCCCTTTGATAGGGCGATTCTGTGGCTATGATAAGCCTGAAGATATACGATCTACCTCCAACACTTTGTGGATGAAGTTTGTCTCTGATGGAACGGTGAACAAGGCAGGGTTCGCAGCTAACTTCTTTAAAGGTAATTTCCAGGAGTTCACAAATGAGAGACTTTTCTTTGTTAAGATTAAATGTGTTGTTTAGCTTGGAGCTGGTAAAAAAAAGGATTTGAAGTTGTATTGGAAGTTGAAACCTTCACAGTTCATGAAGCACTGGGGAGTTTTCATGGAAAAACTTAGGAGCAAATGCTAGAGAGAAATCAGATTTCTCTATCATCTTTTTTGTCTTGATCTGAAATAGGCACAGTGGCAAAATCCAGAAAGGGATGTATAGACAGGGAAAAAGTATATTTTCCATACACACCTCAAAATCTTCACTGAGAGAAGGAAGTTTGCTCATATATAGTCACCCAGTTTATTTCCAGTGCTGTCATTACCCAGACATCTCCATGAAGTAGCATCCTGGTGGAAATAACACATGGCTTCTTAAACAGAATATCCCCATGCCTAAAATGTCCTTTCTGTTACACAGTATTAATGTTGGCTGACTTAAGTTTTGAATTATTTCACCCTACTCTCCTATTCCGTATTTGGTGTGTATTACTAAAGTGAAGTGATGAAACATTTTAGTGCAGCTAGTGATGTCAGCTCACATTTAAGGAACTGACATTTGTGCTAAGGGTATGGTTCTCTCTGTGGATCTTTGTAAAATGTGTTATATTCAATTTGTGCATGTCATAGCTTAGTGATAGCTATCTAACGATTTTCATTGTGTAATCCTAGATACTCAGGAGGCTGAGATCTGAGGATTGTGATTCCAAGTAGACACATGTAGAAAAGTCCATGAGACTCTGTCTCCCAAAGATGAAAGTACAAATGTGGTTCAAGTGGTAGAGTGCTAGCTTTGAGCAAAAACACCAAGCTAAAGTGTAAAGCCCCGAGTTCAAGTACAGACACACACACCAACTTTGTAATCAGTCTCTCTGAGAAGTAATAGATGGATTCATAAGTTGAAAGGCAGAGAAACTTTACACTTTAATGGTCATTGAAATATATTGGCATGTTTACAGTTTTTTTGCATGCCTCCTATTCCACAATAGGTACTTATACATTTTGTTGTTAAAATTCTTAGTGTTTGCTGATGCATTATTTCTCTGGAGAGAATTACTATTACCTACTCATATTTTTCTGAAAAGTGCAATTATGGAATACCCTGTCATATCCATAAACATAAGAATATATATTCATACTCATTTAAACTTTATGTGAAATATTGAATTTTATATAATCTGGATTGAGATGTCTATAGGTAAAGTGCCAACTACTATAATTTAGAAATCTAGTCAATTTCTTGAGCTTTTTACAATTCATATCTTATCAAATCTATGTCTTCATAATGAAATGTCTTTAAAATCACGTGTTGTGCATTTGGTTCTAGGGACTGACTTCAAGGCTTCATGCATGCTAAGAATGTGCTCTGCCACTAAACTATATCCTCAAGCTCTAAAAGATGTATCTAGGAGGAGATGTATCTAGGAAACTCTACTTTGTAATAGCAGATGGAAGCAGTGCTTTTTCAATACATTTTTCCCATTTTAAGTCTTTCTATTGATTTTTCCAGAAGTTTTAGGCTATACTAATTTGAATTCTTACATGGCATCCATCCATCCATCCATCCACCCACCCATCCATCTTCCAGACACATTGTTCCTCATTCTTTGCTGTGGAAATGAGCACGGAATGTCTTCTGTTTTATTTAGAACCGTGAAGCATTTTCCTACTCTCACAGCCTAATATATAAACTACTCTTGCTCATCACTTTTATAGAGGAAGATGAGTGTGCCAAGCCTGACCATGGAGGGTGTGAGCAGCGGTGTTTGAACACACTGGGCAGTTACCAGTGTGCCTGTGAGCCTGGCTACGAGCTGGGGGCTGACAGGAGGAGCTGTGAAGGTAGGCCTAGACTGGCAGACTTATTCCCTGCCTGCAATCTCTCCTCCCTCCTTTCCTTCCCTCCCTCCCCCTCTCTCTTTCTGTCTCTTTCTAGTTTCTCTTTCTCTCCTCACTGGCCCCTGCTTTGGCATACTTTCTTGGCTAATAAGTCTCCTGAAAACAAGCATTTTGTTATCTATTGTGGCTATGCATCAATGAGAAAGGCATTAACATGACTTCCTTAGCAAACAAATGTCACCTCTTTCTTGACTTAAAAAAAATACACTCGTGCTATTTCCTTCCAAAAGCTTGAAGAAACTCTTGTTGGGATGAGGAAAATGTTCATCTCATGTGTGTATCCACTCTTTCCTACAGAGTGGTTGTAGTTATGGAGGAAATAAAGTATGTCTGAAGAGAGGGCACTGATTTAAAAAATTATAATGAAACAGTATTTAATCATTGTTATCATTACCATTATTTCACAGTGAAAAAATTGAACCCATGACTTCATATATACGAGGCAAGCAATATATCTACAGCCCAGCATGACTAACTTAAATGTGCCCCTCTTGAAGTAAACAGTTTTCCTCATAGTCACTTATCAAAAATGGTAAAAGTGAATATTCAATTCATTTTCTTCGTATATTTACAAATAAGATGACATATATACACATATGTATGTATGTATGCATGTATTATGTATTAATTCATCCATCATCTGTCATATACAAAGGGAGAGACTAGTTATTTGAGGTGGCTTTCCACCCACAGGAATTAGTTATGGACTGTGTACAATATATCTTCTAGCCACCTAATTTACTTTGGGATGTTGTGAATTTTACTAATTTCATTACCAATAAGGAAGACAAGGAATGTGAAAAGTACCTTTTAAGCAATACACTACTGAAAGACAAATAGAACCAGTTCCTAAATAAAGTATTTGGGATTAAATTTGTTCTGACCATCTTGCCTGATGGCTCGGACAATACATTATTTGTTAGACTAAATAAGTGATTATGATCTTTCCATATCACATGCACTGTGTGTTTGTATAGATGTAGTACACGTGCATGTACACGTATCTGTTTTCTTGTTTCTGTCTCTCTGTCTCTTTCTCCCTCTCTTGCCAATCTCTCTCCATATGTATATATATATATATATTCTTTAATTATTGCAACAGCTGTATCAGTTTTTATAAAAAATTGTGTTTTCTTTGAATTCTGTATTAGCCAAGGTATTATGAAATATTTTATACTTAAAAGTTAAGAAAGGGAGACAGAGTGCTTAAGCCAGATTTTAAAGTGATTTAAAGTGTTGTTCCAAAGTTGTAAGCTTCAAATGGGATATGATGATTAAAACAGGTGTTAAAACTAAAGAATCGAGAGTACCATGGCCAGTTTTCTGGAACACTGGAAATGGTTGAGATTTATTCTGTGCTGTGTGGCTCTCAATAGGTATAGAATCTGCAAAGCACCTGCTTCTCTCCTCTTCTGTTCTAGCCGCGTGTGGAGGGCTCCTGACCAAACTGAATGGCACGATAACCACCCCCGGCTGGCCTAAAGAGTACCCTCCAAATAAAAACTGTGTGTGGCAAGTGGTGGCACCCATCCAGTACAGAATTTCTGTGAAGTTCGAGTTTTTTGAATTGGAAGGCAATGAAGTAAGGGGACAACAAATATATAAATTTTCTGTCATGTTTTGGGAATGTCTAATGGCAAATGGTGAACCTGAAAGAGAAAAGAAAGGAAATGGGAAGAAGGAAAGATGGGATGAAGAGAGAGAAGAAATGGAAGAAGAATGTCAAATATTAGTATAGATTCTTTTCTTTGTTCTACTTGTGGTTTTCTTCAGCTATGAGTAGGAATTTATTCATGAGTTGATATAATGAGGTGAAGTTTGTATTCAGGAGGAAAGAAGATTCTCTCGAAACAGAGCTTTGTGCTTTAGAGGTATATTGGTCATGAGACCTAGAAGGGCCCTTTTGCAAACTTTGTTAACATGTACAGAATTCTTTGATTTAACATGATATTACTGCATAGAAAGCCATTATAGATGCTTTGTATTTCATAGTTTGATAATGTAACTATACACAGGTACTATGTATTTCATAGATTGATCATCTACCTATAAATTTACCTACAAGTAGGCAAATTATCCGACACAACCTGATTTATTGAATAGTGGAATAAAATGAAAACTTCACTGTTTTACTCAGTATGACATACTAAAGGGAAGACAACTACAACGCTCTTTAGTCAATATTCTCCAAAATTATGTTGGATGCCTCTTAAAACAAAATTATCAGAATTGGAACAAACTAGGTTTATTTTTCTGATCACGTGTTACTTATCACCTAATATTATAAGTACCATTAATTTGAATTGACATAGTGCAAAGTACAGCTCATGCCCTAGGGTTCTGTCATATGCACTGCTAAACATTGCCAATTACATATTTGTGTAATAAGGTCATTCATACAAGATATTTTAAAAATACCTTATTAGAAATATAGAGAAGCGTATTGCAGAAATACCTATTAGTAGTTTCATAGAAATACTTAAGGATATTTGGAATGTGAGTGTGTTGTATATAAATCAGATAACTGTACTTGGTTTTGTGATAAATTCCTGCCTTTATTTCCTGGAATAGAATTTGTATTTATTTATAATATTGAGTCCTCTGGATTACATTCTCAGGATCTACCACCAGAAATGAAGAAATATCAACTGGAAGACAAAAGATCTTTTAAAATTACACAGCAGGTGTATGACTTTAATTTTTATAGCTTTCCACATTTTAATTGGAGTCAACTAGTTCTACCAGGGAGTTTCATTTGACATAATCAGATATGTGTAAATGTGCCCTGCTCAGACCCACCTGCTCTGTCTCTCCCTTCTTTCTCTTTCCAAAACGCTGGAAGTTCTTCCCAGCGAGGTTGTGATCAGAGCACTGTGTTTATGGGACCTGGGACTGGCGTCATCCAAACCCTATGCTTTCAGTCACCACAGTGCTATTGTTATCAGTGTAAATTTGAATCTATCAATTAAAAAATGGAACCTCAGTTTTCTCTTCCTTACAACAGAAATGGTTGTTCATAAGAACATGCTTGTTTTGTAGACTAAATAGACCAGTTTCAGGCAATGGCTGTCAGTTCTGTTTTTGTTTTTTTTCCAGTCCTGATCTTGTGCTTAGTGCCTGAGCATGGTCCTTGGGTTTTCTCAAGGCTAGAGCTCTACCACTTGAGCCAATACACCACTTGTAGCTTTTTTCTATGTATGTGGTATCGAGGAATTGAACCTGGGTGTTCGTGCATGCTAGGCAAGCACTCTACCACTAGGCCAAACGTCCAGCCCCAATGGCTGTCAGTTTTATACAATAAACCTGCAGCAAATTTCTCCTCTACTAAAGCTTGCATACTGCTGGCCTCATCCTCAAACTCTTCTTTCTGTTTTTTTTTCTTTACCAGTTAATTCCAGCCTGATTACCATGAGGGTAAAAGAAGGTACAAATATGGCACGTGATTCACAAATACCTGTCAATCATCTGGTATTCTTCAATGTAGGTTTGCAAATACGATTTTGTGGAGATCTGGAGTGGACTTGCCTCTGAGTCTAAACTGCATGGGAAATTCTGTGGTGCTGAGGTCCCGGATGTGATAACGTCTCAGTTCAACAACATGAGGATTGAATTCAAATCTGACAATACTGTATCCAAGAAGGGCTTCAAGGCACATTTTTTCTCAGGTGGGTCTGTGCTTCTAGTGTGTGCTGTACAATCTTTCTGTGAACTCGCTTTCATTGCTTGTTATCCTTTTCTTCATAGTTTTCTCTAAATGTATCTTGGAGGTACGTAAAAGACATGAGTGTTTGTTCCAGATTTAAGAGTTGTTGTTGTTTTTAAAACCTACTAGTTAATATCCCCCTACAGTTAGCTCTTCAGAAAAATGTAGTTTAATGAAAAGTGATACAAATAAGACAACCTAACAAGATTTTCTCATGACAAGTACATATGTATAATGATACTTTTTTTTTCTTCTTGCTAGTCTTGGGGCTTGAACGTGGGCCTGGGCACTGTCTTTGAGCTTTCCTTAGGGCTAGCACTCTACCACTTGAGCCACAGCATTTCTGGCCTTTTTCTGTGTGTGTGGTACTGAGGAATAGAACCCAGGGCTTCTTGTGTGCTAGGCAAGCACTCTACCACTAGACCTGGTCTGAAAAGCTAGTAGAGGTTTTTTTTTTTTTTTGAGGAGTGGGGTTGTGGGGCTTGAAATCTGGGCCTGGGCTCTGTCCCTGCGCTTTTGAGCTCAAGTTCATCACCCTACCCCTTGAGCCACAGTGCCAGTTCCGATTTTCTGGTGGTTAATTGAAGATAAGAGTCTCATGGACTGGCTTTGAACTGCAATCCTCAGATCTCAGCCTCCTTAGTAGCTAGGATTACATGCGTGAGCCATTGCGCCCTGATAGCCAGCAGATTCTTAAGCACATCTTTTAAATTTTATTTTGGAAAATGTACTCTCAATTTGGCAATATACCTCTTCTTTTATATCCTTCTTTTGCCAAGTATTTCTTATTCCAATATCAGTATCCATATCAGTCAATAATAATAATACCGTATTTTGCTTTGTTATGGTAGAAATGATTACAGTTACAAAGCAGAAGTTTCTCATGGAAGCTAAATTTTGATAAACATTCCCCGATTTTGCATGACATAGAGAAATAGAAGTAAAAATCCTTTACTTTCTCATACAGTCATTCTTTGTCAAAGCATTATTTGAAATGATAAAACAGATAAACTTTTAATAAAGATTAGCAGAGTAACCAATTCTGCCTCTTTAACTAGCAAGCATTTGAAGCAACTAAACTTCAATTATGTTTTAAAATCAGGCAATTTGGATTGAGTTAATTATATGTTCATTTATTCCATTCCTTCTGTGTTGAAAATTAATGAGATTTACTATGTCAAGGGTCAGTTTGAAATATGAAGAGTAATTGAAGTTAATGCTTCTCTCACTCCACTGTGCTCTGAGTCAGACACAAAAATGAACTAGAAATACAGTGGAACTCTGCTTCCTTGTTCTGGTTCCTTCTCTTTCTCCCAAATTTAATTACCTCTCAAGATTTCTCAGGCTTTCACTGAAGATTTATGTTATTCAAAGTAGAATCACCTCAATACCCTATTCATAAAAGGCAAGGCTTTGCAAGACACTATTTTATAAATATATGTTTTGCATATTCTAATTTATTTAAAATTGAAATAATGAGGTGAATACATTTTATCAAAAAGTTGTTCAGGATACTTTTTTGTATCACCTTAATCATACCTTTTATTTAAAAATTATGTACAAAATAAATGCTGTAAATACTCCAAAATATGATTAAGGTCTCTCTGAAAACTACAGAGATTTGTTTTCTGTTTTTTTTTGGGGGGGGGGTTGGTCAGGAAAACTTCTTGAAATAAAAAGGATGTTTTACTTTGTGTCATATAATTTATAAATGAAGTATAAATTATACTTTTTAAATTCTAAAGCACTTTAATTCTCCTGCCTGTATGTATTTGAGATATTCTGATATTACAGTGCATGCATATGTCTTTTTGCATACATATCAGAGAAGCAGATAAATAGACACATCTTTAACTGTTGCTGTTAGGTCATTTACTAAAATACCTTTTCTGATTCTTTACTGGTGGAAAGAATACTAACTAGATTCAAACAGCAAAGCTGGCATACTTGGTGTACCATGTGAGCTCATACAAAAAAATCATCCATCGGTGTAACATTTGAATTCAGTGTAACCACCCACGTCCTGCCAACGTGTGTCCATTTCATTTTCTGTGTGAGGATAATTCTGGGCTGAGTGAAATGCCTTCATATGTACATCAGGAGCAAGCTGCCAGTTTGACTTCATGGAACATGCCAGCCATATCTGACAGCTCAGGGACTTGGCAGATAACTATGGCTATCCATAAACTATCAGTTAAATATCTGTTAATCTAATTGGGCTCTTTTCTCCAGTAATGAATTTGCTAGATATTTCTTAAAGCTCATAGGGCTTGTTCTGGAAAGTGCTCTATTAGACTTTGTCTATCAGAAATGGATTAGCTTGACATATACAAATTCAGCTTCACCTTTAGAATGGTCTAGTAATATGTTTCACTGTCTTAGAATGTTTCAGCATATCTCACTTTAATCATGCTGAGCTTATTTAAAGTTAATGAAAAGTATCAATTATAGGAATGATGGAAATAATTGCATGCAAATCTTAAAAACAATTTTTGTCACATGATAGAAGAATTTTAATCTAAGTTAAGGCTATTTCTTTGACATTTCCCAAAATTATTTTTATTTTCGCTATTGCGAAAGGAGTTGCCTTCCTGATTGTTGCCTGGTTCCTCTCACTGTTAGCGTAGAGGAAGGCAGTTGATTTTTGAGGGTTAATTTTATACCCTGTTCCTTTCCAAAGTTTTGAATCAGCTCAAAGAGCTTGGGAGTAGAGTCTATAGGATTCTTTAAATACAGAATCATGTCATCTGCAAAGAGGGATAGTTTTACTTCCTCTTTCCCTACTTGGAACCCCTTTATGCTTGCTTCTTGCCTTATTGCACTGGCTAGGAATTCTAATACTATGTTAAAGAGGAGTGGAGAGAGTGGACATCCTTGTCTAGTTCCTGATTTTAGAGGGAATGGCTTTAGTTTTTCGCCGTTAAGTATAATATTAGCTGTGGGTTTGTCATACACAGCCTTTATTATATTGAGGAATGTTCCATGGATTCCTAGTTTCTCCAGAGCTTTTAACATAAAGGGGTGTTGGATCTTGTCAAATGCCTTTTCTGCATCTATTGAGACAATCATGTGATTTTTGTCCTTGTTCCTTTTGATGTGTTGAATTATATTAATTGATTTGTGTATGTTGAACCAGCTTTGCCTCCCTGTGATGAATCCAGTTTGATCATAGTGTATAATTTTTTTGATGAATTGTTGTAGACGGTTGGCCAGTATTTTGTTAAGAAGTTTTGCATCAATGTTCATCAAAGAAATTGGTCTATAGTTCTCTTTCTTTGATGAATCTCTGTCTGGTTTGGGGATGTGGGTTATACTGGCTTCATAGAATGCATTTGGTAAAGAACCTTCATTTTCAATTTCGTTGAAGTGCTTGAGGAGTATTGGTGTGAGCTCTGCTTTTAATGCCTTATAGAATTCAGCTGTGAATCCATCTGGCCCTGGGCTTTTCTTAGGTGGAAGGTCTCTTATTGCCATTTCTATTTCAGTGCTTGAAATAGGCCTGTTTAGTTGGGTTAGCTCTTCTTGGGTCAGTGTGGGTATGTTAATATTGGCTAGGAATTCATCTATTTCTTCTAGATTCTCAAATTTGTTGGCATAAAGGTTTGAGAAGTATTCCCTCATGATGCTCTGGATCTTGGTAATTTCTGTCATGATTTTTGTCTGCGATTTTGTTTATTTCGATATGCTCTCTTCTTTTTTTTGGCAAGATTTGCTAAGGGTTTGTCAATTTTGTTAATTCTGTCAAAGAACCAACTCCTTGTTTTGTTGATTCTTTCTTGGCATTTACCCAACCATCCAGAAACTAGGGCGTACTAAATCCACTAGCACAACAATGTTCATTGCAGCATTATTCACCATAGCAAAAATATGGAACCAACCTAGATGTCCCTCAGTTGATGAGTGGATCAACAAGATGTGGTATTTATACACAATGGAATTCTATGCGGCTGTCAGAACAAAACAACATCGACCCATTTGTTAGGAAATGGAAAGACTTAGAAAAAACCATACTAAGTGAAGTAAGCCAGACTCAAAGGAACTTAGGCTCAATGGTTTCCCTCATTCGTCATAATCAGTAGAAACCTTGGGCTCGACTAGCAGAGATCTGCAATAGAGCAAAACCTTGATGCATAAGGAATATAGTATGAAGCTAATTGAAAGGACCTCCAGGATACTGAAACAAAAGCCCTATAATGAATGATTGTTGTCCTTATTGTACTATGTTATCTCTCATCTCTTTTGCTGTCCCTTGGTTATATCATACTGTTACAGTATCTCACTCTGTTATCTGATATATTGGATATATTCGTATTTGGTATTTGAAATAGGATAGGGAAGGGGGGAAAACCAGGATGGGGAGGTGGGGGGGAGGGTAATGGGGACTAAGACATGTGAAAGGGTATCAATGTATGTGAATTAATGCACCTTCTATCTGGCAAATATCATGTAACCCTTTTATTAATTACAATAAAAAATATATACATATAAAAAAGAATAGACATATAAGTGTTTGGAATTAATTGGAGAAAAATCTGTTCATTTTTCCTTATGTCCTTGAATAAAACTTCTCCACCAGCAGTTGAGAGAAAGTGGATTGCAAGTTGTGCCACTGTTAGATGGAATCTCAAGGACTCAGTCCCAGGCTCCAAACTCAGGAAAGGAATTTTAACACCCTAAACCTCTATTTGTCTCTTTGCGGGTATGCCCCACATTGAGGTTTCTTTTCTTTTGAAGCCACTGACAAAAGACTGGGGTGTATTTCTTTCCCAGACAAAGATGAATGCACAAAGGATAATGGTGGATGTCAGCACGAGTGTGTTAACACTATGGGAAGTTACATGTGTCAGTGCCGGAATGGATTTGTGCTGCACGAGAACAAACATGACTGCAAAGAAGGTAGGAGAAGAAAGTAGCCTTCCTTCACAGCTCTGATTTCGTGAGGGTGGAGGAAAGCCTGGCTCTTAAGCAGAATTTATTACTTACATGACCATTATTAATATCATACTAATTAGTTGAATGGATACTAATTATGTGAATTGCTCTTACCAGGCCAAAGCCTATAAAAATAAATTGTGTATAACATCCAAAGCTGTATTAATGGAGATGGCAATGTATCATCTAAAGCTTTTGCTCTACACATGGTTGGTAGGGTAACAAGTTGAGAAGTTGCTAGTAGGCCACCTGGTAGTCAAAAACACATCACATTATCCTCAGGTCTTTGTAGATCAGATCGTATAAGCTTAATTTCTACAAAATGTTTTCCTTTGATGTGATATCCCTTCTTGTGGACAACACACCACGTACAGTTCAGCTGCAAGTATCTTAAGGCTGCTGCAGGATGCTGCTGATCCTACAAACTCTGAATTTTCTGGAAAGCAAAAAGCAGGGATGATGGAATTGAGAAAACCCTTATCATGACTCAATCCAAAATTCTTACAATGATGTAATGTTGCAGAGGTATGGATTGAACCTGAGTCTGCTTACAGGCTACACCAGCGCTGTGTCACTAAGCTCTGGGCCTAGTCTTTTTAAGGTCAATATCTTGCTATATATTCCTCATTTGTTTGGTAGGAGCTGAGTTTCATCTCTGTTTCTCTCTGTGTTTTTCTCTCTCTTTCTCTCTTTCATTCCCCTGTAGAAAATCCAAATCTCCCTGTGAAAATCTAGCATGGTTAGGAGGTCGGTATAGTTCTAAGGAATAAACACCAGTGATTGTCTTTACTGGGCATGAACTCTTCTTGTACAGCCTAGCAGTTGAGCAGTGTACTCTCCTAAAAGGGAAGAACTTCCCCACATAGGGTGGGGACATCTCATGTTAATTGAGTGAGGCAGTCTTTGAGGTTAGTTTAGAAGCTATCTCCAAGACTAGCAGCTGTTTACTTATTTTCCCCTAGTGTTCCATTTCTGTCAGGAAATGGAAACTACTTCATTCTAAGAACTAAAATTATGTTTAAGTATTCAGATAAATACCAAGGGGAACAAAAATGTAAATACTTGATTTATAATATACCCTATTGATGTTGATTAGCTGTTGGCTGGGGGGGGGGGAAATAACAATTGCATAGTCTCTTGATTTGTGTGTGGAATGTATTGTTTTGCACATAGCTAATGCTGATATTCTTGGTTGTCAATATATGTTGTTCTACTGAAGTCTCAGTTGATGGAACCAAGGGTTTGAAATAATTTGTTTTCTTTTAAGAGTTTACCAAATATGTAGTAAATAATTTCCAGGGAGTCAGACAACAAGCATTGTCTGATTATGCCCAGCAACATTTCTGCCAAAGCAGGTGAAGGCAACAACTGAGATTAGAATGATTAGCTAGTGTTCAGGAAAATCTTTCCACTCAGCGGAGGGCAAATAGGCTACTTGTTTCCTAGCCTAGTCCAAGCTTGGATTCGATTTGTCCACGAACTGATAGTATCCTTCTTGGCACAGCTGAATGTGAGCAGAAGATTCATAGTCCGAGTGGCATCATTACCAGCCCTAACTGGCCAGACAAGTACCCCAGCAGGAAAGAATGTACGTGGGAAATCATCACCATTCCCGGCCACCGGATCAAATTAGTAAGTGAGCCCATCCCTCTTTCCACTGCATGCCTTGTGCAAGGGGTACACGGTAGGGGTGGGGTAAGCATGGGGGCAGAATGTTTGGTTCATTGCACTGAACCAGTGGACAGCTGGAAAATGTTTCCCTTTTCATGCTTTCCTAATGACACTAAATCAATCCTGGCTTAATCCTAGATCAAGGAGGTAGCCATATTGTAGTTCTTTAGTTACCTTTAGGGTTCCTTTCCAAAATGCTTAAAAAGGCCTTACTAAAGTGGATGCAAACATATGGGCTTACTTTCTAATAGTTTACTGGCAATAATGTTCTGAAATGGGGGGATCAATGAAAGAACAAAAAAGTCAGGCATCCAGCAAGAAAAATGATAATCACTGCCTACACACAGCATAATATAATCTACTGTTTTGTGAATTCTATGTGCCCCTTATACAAAGCACATCTTTTTATAATGAAATCAATTTTGTCTTATGGTTTGGAGAATATTACTTTTGCATAATATATTATCCTCTGTAGTGAGATGCTGAATTCCCCCCCCCACTTATTATATATGAATAATTCAAATACAAGTATTGTTTGCTTCCCCTCCTATATTCTGTAGGTATTGTATTCTGGCCTGCTTGTCTGATATTAAATGTTAACTTTTATTACAGAGTTTATAAATTCTCTACTTTAAGGAAATAAAATCATAGGAATATGGAAATTAGAAGAGTTACTTTTGATATACTATATTTAGAACCAAGAATTACTGTCCAGCAAGGCTCAGAACACAGTCAAGCAGACATTAGAGAAATTATGTCAGGAATGAACATGAGGCTACCAGTCTGATGTAGTCCATTGAGGTACAAGGCATAATTTTAATTTCTCTGTTTAGACTCTTCCATTCAGTGACTTTTGGTGGGGGCAACAAAAAATATTTGTTTAAATGAAGCACTATAATAAAATCAGGCACTGATTGGGAGTTCTTTCTATTTGCTGTATCTTATAAATGTGCCTTCATATGAAGTCACCATTTTAAGTCACTCAATTGATGCACTCTAGATGCTGAGATGACAGCGTGGCAGGAATTACATTGCTCCTGTCCTGTCCAAGGTCCTGATCAAGGGAAATTATTTTTAAAACTGGTGTCTTTCTATCATGTACTATGCTAAAGAACTGGGATCTGGAAAAACTGGTAAAATCTTCTATATTTTAAAAATAGTCACTTTCTCATGCCATTCCACAAATAAAATTACTTGCATCTTTGTCACCATTGGAAAGTGCCTCCCAGAAGATACAGCATAGCCTGTCTTAACAAGACGCTGCATGTAAGCTAGATAGAATGAAGAACCAATGTGGGTACAGGGCCTAATACTTTCGAGGCGACATCATGTTGGTGTCCTGAATGATACAGAGTGGCCCCTAGAAGTTCAGATGACTTAGAAGGTTTGCAAAGTTTTAACAGTCTGAATTCCTTAAGATTCATATAGTTTTTTGCTATATTTTATCTTTCTTTTTTACTATAGCAGCCTATATTAGAGAAGGAAGAGGCATAATTTCTGTGGGTGTATGGATTTAATAATTTATATTAAAATAGTTATTAAATGCAAATCAATATTTGTAAGGCAAAGTAATCATGAGTAAATTTAAAAATATACAACAGGGAATGATGGAGAGACTAGGAACATATGTTTGAAACTCAGAGACTTCGGTCCAGATCCTAGCCCTTCTGCTCACTCTGTTCTATCACAGGAAAGATATTTATCCTTGGATACCCTTTATTTGTTCATGGGGAAATTGGGGATAATGCTGAATCATATATTTTGTATGTGTATTAAGTGAAAAAAAATAACATATTTGTTCTCATGCCTTATTAAATATCAACAAGTATCAGTGGATAATATCCAAGCAGTAATAGTAATGATAATTATTAATAAAAACCATATGCCTTTTTATTATATTATTTAATCATGACCCAATAAGAGATTTCCCACAGCCTTGTGAATGAGAAACTCACTCTTAATAGTGGGAAATGTAGCAAATTATCCCTTTTCAGAAAATCTTGTATTTAAAGGCAATCATGTAGAAAATTTTATAGACTTTATGTACTATAATCTGTTTTGCAACCATTTTAATGCCAGCACTTTATTGTAAGAACAGCCAGACAATACACAAATGAATAGATTTTATTTTGTTTCACTAAAGTCAAATGATAAAAACAGGCCATAGGCCAGAATTGGCCTGTGGGATGTTGTTCATTTTCCCTGGAGCTAAGAAAGTTTGGAAAACAAATTTGAACTGGGTCCCATTGGCTAGCCCTTGCAACCCCAGCTAGCTACTCAGGAGGCTGAGATCCAGAAACAATTAAAAAAAGAATACAGATCATAGATTCATAGTCCATGTGATTGTTTCCCTGAAAATAGTATGTACTGAGATGGTGAAAATGTTTAGCCCTTATATTTTGTGGAGTAAAGAACAATGGATATTGACATTCATCCCTCTAACCTATAGAACCTGGTAATCTGTCACCTTCATGAAAAGGAACTTTGTAGATGGGTTGAAGTTCAGGATCTTAAATGGAGAAAATGTCCTGGATGACTTGTGTGGTTTGATCACAAGGTCCTTAGAAGTGGGAAGCAGAAAGTAAGGGCAACCAGGATGCAGTATCATGAATGTTGGAGGAATCAAGAACTTAGAAAGACACAGAGAGCTGGGAGTGGTGGCTCACGCCTGTAATCCTAGATGCTCTGGAAGCTGAGGATCACGGTTCAAAGCCAGCTTGAACCTGAAGGAGTTTCAAAAATGGGAATGTCTTCGGGGAATCTTCTGTGGCTTTGTGTTTCTGGTGTTTCAAAATTCAAAATTCCACATTCTGCATCATTTAGATATGAATACTCATGGCTCAGCATGTGTAATAGCAGCAGATAGTGCATTATATCTGTCACTGTAACCTCCAGAAACATTTTTAAAAAGCTATTCCAATTCCAAGGGCTCCTATAACACTTTCTTTGCTGTATACTTTTTTTAAAAAAACTGAGAGAAGCTCACTACATGTGGATACCTCTATGTGGTTGTCTCTGTAGCATGAAAGCCTATGAGATCTCAGCATTTGTTTTGACTTTGATTGTGTGGCTTGGAGCTGTTGATCGGGCCGATTTCTAGAAAAAGACCACCCAGTCTTTTTCATTTGACCTAACAACCTAGTCCACAAGGAAAATATATATCACTTGAGCATATGCCAGCTGTGGAATCTTTTGCTTAATATACCTCTTATTGACTCAGCATGATTTCTTTATTAATTTGATAGAAAGCCATTTGTTTCTAGACTAGGTGGTGAGATTGCCAGCAACCCACTAGCTCAATGTCATTTTGTATAGAACTGTTTTGCCCTGTTAAACAGATGTTATTATTTACTCCCATGATCTCAGATTTCATTAGAGAGTACAGTAGTTGTGTATTCATCTCTGTCACCTAGTTTTTCAGTGGTTCACTGAATGGTCTCACTACGTTTTAAGTCTGCAAATTTAGATCCTTTTTTAGTCAATGCTTCTAGGATAAAAATCAAAGAACATTACACCTATCTTGTAGAATGTTCTCTTCTAGTCATTATGTATGACTAGAACTGGAATGGTTTGCAGATAATGCATTTTTTTTCTTTCTTGAAGCACGGTTTTACTATCTTGAAATTATACTCTTATAATTCAGAAGCTTGGTTTCGTAATTAATAAAGAAGGATGGGTGGAATTGGACCCGTTTTCTCATGGCAATTTCTCATTGGTTGCAAACACCGTTAATTTAGTGTCATACTATATGGCCTTATTTATCTAGATTTTGTTCTATTGTGAATCTCTGCTAGGAGAGCCCAAGTTTTCTACTGTCTATGTCAGGTGAGGGAAACCATTGAGCCTATGTTCCTTTGAGTCTGACTTACTTCACTTAATATGATTTTTTTCTAAGTCTTTCCATTTCCTTACAAATGAGGCAATATTGTTTTTTTTCTGACAGCAGCATAGTGCTATAAATACCACATCTTGTTGATCTACTCATCAACTGAGGGACATTGGGTTGATTCCATATCTTTGCTGTGGTAAATAGTATAGCATTCATGTTCATGTATAAAATTAATTGACCATATTCTTGAAATTGATGCTTCAATAACTGCATCAACAAGACTTATTCAAAAATCTAGACATTCGTTAGGGTTTTCTATGTCCCATTTGTTGTATCTACTTTATTCTACTCTGGCACTGGTTTTCGGGTATTAAGTTGAATAGCGTGAACTCCTAAGATCAGATGTTTGTAGGCTGCGCTTTAGGATAAATGCCATCTGTTAAAATCTGTAGATTCAATGTGTGATATTTCCAGTGAGATTCTTTGTGTTTTCTCCTTTTGAAAGTTTTCTTTTCACATTATTCAGTGATTTTTTTTGTCTGATGACATGAACATTTCTTTTTACTCGCAATGACTGTAACAACTGCTGACTTTAATGCTTATTGGTTATTGTGATTTAATATTTGTTTCCCCTTTTCTTTAAACTAGGTCTTTAGTGAGTTTGAGATTGAGCAGCATCAAGAATGTGCCTATGATCACTTAGAAGTATTTGATGGACAAACTGAAAAGTCACCAATTCTTGGACGCTTGTGTGGCAACAAGATCCCAGATCCCCTTGTGGCTACAGGAAATCAAATGTTTGTTCGGTTCATTTCTGATGCCTCTGTTCAGAGAAAGGGCTTTCAAGCCACACATTCCACAGGTTAGCTTCTCTCCTTTGACTGAACTCCAGGTATCTTTTCTGGAGAATGTGTGTTTTGGGCTCAGTAACTAGATCATACATAAAGTTCCGAGAAGCTCTCACTGAAGTACATTGTGTGAGATAGTTTCAGAACTATTGTCTATGCTGCTACATAAATAGCCTTGCAACACTACAGCTGGGTTTTGATATGATCTGTGACCATGTCATATGGTGGAGTATTTGTATAATAAATTTTACTGATGTGTCCATTTTAACAGATAGGAATCTATATCTAGCTATTGGAAACTTTCATAAGCTGTAGAGTTAGTTAGCTTCTCCTCGTATATATTTTTAAATAAACATAGAGAAAGAATAATTAAGGTACTAGGATTTGAACTTGCTAGGCTGATACTCCATCACTTAAGCCACTTCTCTAGTCCTCCTTTGTGGTTGTGAACATTTTGCCTAAATTAGCCTCATGTGCTGATGGTCCTGCTGTTATCAACTTCCCAGGAAGCCAGCATTGCAGTCATAGGACACTGGCACCCCGTCTCTTTATGTTCTTTCTTTGTCAACTCTTCGTTTCTCACCCACTCCTTCCCCTCTTCCTCTTCTCCCTTACCCTCCTCCTCCTCCTTATAAGTACTAGGATTTGAATTCAGAGCCTCTACTTGCTTGGCAAGTTCTCTACCACTGAACCACTCTTCCAGCCCTTTCTTATTTTAATTTTGCTATGGAACATAATCTTTTTTTCTAATCCTAATCTCCAATTCAAATTTTGCATCTAGTCTTTAAAAGATAAAGTTTAATTTAGAGAAACAGACATTATATCTATAATATATATAATACAATTGTTCATAATTTGGAGCAAATTTAATTGTACGTACCTTAAAATGCTAAGGAATTAAAAAAGTTACAGCTGTTTGCTGAAATCATTTAGCTTCCACTGCCACCTAGTGGTACGGCTGATGTATGCAGTTTGATTATAATTCTGAAAGAATTCTGTCTTGGTGTAAAAGGCAGTTTAATAATAGTAAAACAAGTTGCACATGAAATTATTTTAAAACAATTACTTTTGCCATGAGTTCCTAAACTTGTTTCACTTTTTAAAAAAATGTGTCTAGATTTTTAATTATTCCATTTCCCAATATTATTTTCACATTCTAGTGCAAAACCATTTCTTTGTCTGATATTTGGTCTACATTGTCTAAACTTATTTTAATCAGAAAACACATGCACCATTCCAAGTGGAAGGATGCTCATTGCGAGAAACACCTTTGTCAGCTGAGCATGCATATCTTGGGTCTTCTCTTAGAAGACATGGCTGTGACACAGGAGAGGAGAAAGTAATTTTTAAAACATGGCATTGTCTGACAGCAGATTTTTTTTAAAAAGTAGTAAATGGGGTTGTATTATTTGTCAATGACATTTACAAATCAATAATATGTTGTTACACTTCTTAGAAAAGAAAGCATTTTGGTCCAAGTCAATTAGAATGGTCACTAAAAAGCACTGGAGCTGTTATGGAGTTTAACACAGCACACATACAAACAAGCCTTTTAGATAAAATGAAGACATGTTCCTGTTTCACCTCTCTCTCTCTCTCTCTCTCTCTCTCTCTCTCTCTCTGTGTCTGTCTTTCTTTTCTTTCTTTGTTCTCCAAAGTCAAGTAGAAAATTCTCTGAAAGTTTATAAAGTACTTGCAAACCATTTACTTAACAGCACTATTGCTGATATTGTCAATGCCATCTTTTCTGTTTTCCTATTTGGATAAATGCATTGGCACAGCTGTTGAAAACTTGTTTATTCTCTTTGAAAATCATCTCTCAAAGGAATTTGTTGTAAGCTACGATGACCTGAAGCTGAAAGTCATGGGATTCTAAAACACACTCAGAGAATTCTTTTCATGTTATATAAGAATTCCTCCAGGGCCTATGAAAATCATTCTTCTGTGTAAATAACAATGAAATTGGACCGGGAGTGTAGCCTAGTGGTAGCCTAGCATGCACTGAGCTCGATTCCTTGGTATCTCATACATAGAAAAGGCCGGAAATGATGCTGTGGCTCAAGTGGTAGAGCTCTAGCCTTGGGAAAGCCCAAGGACACGTTAAGGCCCTGAGTTCAAGCCGTAAGCCCCAAACCCCAAATCCTCAAACCAAAAAACAAAAGAGAATAATAAAATGTTCATTCTTAAGAAGATTCTCATTTTTTTTCTCATGGCCAGATTATTATTTTATCATTTTTTCTTTTAGTGGTATGAATAGTGATCATATGAATGATGATTTCACTTGAAACCAATAAAGAACAGTGAATTTCTTGGTGTTTTTTTTTTTTTTAATTTTCTTACTTGTAGTTTAAACTACGCTAAAAAGTGCTAAAAAGTAATCAAGATTTTTTTTTGCCAGTCCTGGGCTTGAGCTCAGGTCCTGAGCACTGTCCTTGGACTTTCTCAAGGCTAGAGCTCTAGCACTTGAGCCTCAGTACCATTTCCAGCTTTTTTCTATGTATGTGGTACCGAGGAATCGAACCCAGGTCTTCATGCATACTAGGAAGCATTCTACCACTAGGCCAAACCCCCGGCCCAGTAATCAAGATTTAAAAAACAAACAAACAAACAAACAAAAAACAATCTTTGTCAACATGGTGGAATTCCTTTTCCTGCATGATCCCATACTTTATTTCCTTGTGGATGTTTGTACTCTTTCTTCCTTTCCCCTCTCAGTTGTGTTTTCTTTGTTTTTGTTTTTGTTTTCTTTTTTATTTTTTCTCCAAGCTGAGGCTGGTGGCAAGCTGTATCTTCTGGATCCTGGCATTGATTTCTCTACTTTATTTCTGTAAAGTGGGAACACAAATCTGAATGTATTTTCTACAAACTCCTGGTCCTCTCCCCTTCTTCTTGGACTGCTGAACCAAAACTCACCTACATTTTTGACAGTTCTTTGAAAGTGAAATATAAGTTTTCTTTTCTCAGAGCAGTTGGAGTATTTTAAAGTGTTACTGAATTCTGTTTGGCCTTTTGTTTTATACTTCATAAGAATAATGACAACGTCAATATTTGCTGGGCTCTTACTATGAGTCGGGCACTAATGAAATATTTATATAGTTATCAATTTCCTATTCATTGACATCCTTTGATGTAGATACTACTTATTATCTTCCGTTTTAGATGTTAGGTTGTACAGGTCTGGGGTGTAGCTCAGCTGCTAAACACATGCTTTGTACGTGCATGCCCCTGGGGTGATTTTGCTAGTGAATTTGAAAACTCCCACTAGTATTGGTATCCTTAATCTCACCTGTCTCTTTTCCTGGGGTGGAACGTGGATCAATGCAGTAGCATGGCTTTCCCAGTAACAGTGTCCATGGATGTAAGAGCATCCAACCTATGATGGCTAGATTTGGGGCGTGTGCCAAGATCTATAACACACTCTGACTCTCCAGTGCCCTATCTGCTGCTGAGAGACTGAGATCAGACAGCGTTTAGACTATGAGGACGTTGAAACTGGACCTGAGGCCCCTCATGTACTCATTTTTTTTCATTCCTGGGCAGAGTGTGGTGGCCGATTGAAAGCAGAACCCAAACCCAAAGACCTGTACTCGCACGCACAATTTGGTGACAATAACTACCCAGGACAGCTCGACTGTGAATGGCTGTTAGTATCAGAACCAGGCTCTCGGCTTGAATTATCTTTCCAGACTTTTGAAGTCGAAGAAGAAGCCGATTGTGGCTACGACTATGTTGAACTCTTTGACGGTGTCGATTCAACAGCTGTGGAACTTGGTCGATTCTGTGGATCAGGGGTAAATACACACTATTTATAGGATACTTTAGAAATCATTTTTAAATGCCTGTTACTTTATGATTGATATGTGTAACGAGTACAACAGGATATTATTGCTATCCTGATGAGAAGCTCCACTTCTCTTCTACCCTTATGGCTTTTCAACTTCTAATGAAAATTTACATGATGGTATAAAATTAGCAGATGAATTCAGTATACTTGTCACTTAACAAGCTCTGCCTGTTGTTTTGTTTGTTTGTTTTTGCCAGTCCTGGGCTTGAGCTCAGGGCCTGAGCACTGTCCTTGGACTTTCTCAAGGCTAGAGCTCTACCACTTGAGCCACAGCACCATTTCCAGCTTTTTTCTGTGTATGTGATACCCAGGAATTGAACCCCAGTCTTTGTGCATGCTAGGCAAGCACTTTACCACTACGCCAAACTCCCGGCCCCAGGTTCTGCCTCTTAACTGTGGAATATGCACTTAAATTCTTAGTACTCTTTAATCAGTATATGTAAGCACACGATCTTCACAATGTCTTTTGCCTTTCCTAAGTTAAAACACAAAATAAAAAAAGAAAGACTAGGCATCCCATTCAAAATTACATTCCCTTCTCAACGAAGAGGTTTGGGTGGAATGTCAAGATCACAGTCTGTATGTAGGGCTAGCCAGTATACAGACACTTGTTTCATTGTATGGGGTTGTATGTACACTTAATTGGTGCTGTGAACAGGACACTTGAAGGTTTTCTCAATCTCTTGCTCCTGGGCTCATTGTACTAATCTAGATTAGTCTTTTAAATATGTATTTTGTTGTAAAATAGTAGCTCCAAGCTTTTGTCTTGCAAAACCAATAGCTGTTGCCTACAGGACACTGTTGAATTCTATTCCCCATAACACCTGAAAAAAAATACAATAGCTCCTTAATAGGTTTTTAAAATCAGAAATGCAAGAAGATTCAGGTTCTAGAAGAGGCTCAGACTAATTTCGGAAATGGATTTACTATCTCTTTAGCCTTCCCGAACTTCAATATAATATTTGGAAATCAAAGCAGTTGGTCTTAAGGGTTTGAGGAAAACATCCCCAATTCTAGAAGAGTGCCCAGAACTTGTAAACAAACCCCACCCCAGCGTTGACATGGTCTGGAGTATCATTTTCCTTTCTGAATATCCTGTTTCAGCATCTAAAAAGGCAGAAGTCAATATGAATATTTTTCAAGGTTGTAGGAAAGATTACATACCAAAGAAAATGTCATTAAACATGCACGACATTGAAGAAAAGTGACCATTTCTCATTTTTTCTTTGCCTTATTTCCACTTTAGCCACCAGAAGAAATCTATTCAGTTGGAGACACAGTTTTAATTCACTTTCACACCGATGACACCATCAATAAAAAAGGATTTTATGTAAGGTACAAGAGCATAAGATATCCAGAAACCATGCATACCAAAAAATAACACCAGAACCTCTGTTTGAAGATAAACGGATGTCCAAATGAAGAGAAGACATATTTTTCTAAACTGATGATATTCACACAACTGTTTTATATAATGAATTTGAGCAAAAACAAAACTGCAAGACTAGAGTTCTCTCTGTACTAAAGGAGAAACTTCCAGTTAATCCTGATCAGCATTACAAGGGTATTTCAACTCCTGGTGGGACAGAAAGACTCACAGGCTCCAAGGACCCACCCAGTCTTTTCTCACAGCTTGAAATAGATGATTCTCCTTGCAATTCCGAGGCCAGGACCCTGTGCAGTATTCTTGGATTCTTTATCCAAGATTTGAGGGAATGCACCATCATCAGCTTGCAAGTCTAAAACTGGAAAACTCTCTTCTTTGTCTTAGCATAATTGCTGTGACTTTGCATCTCACAAACAATGGAAACTAGATGCTTAGAAGTGGGTGTGAAGTAGGAGTGTTTTAAAGGTGGTTTGTGCTTTAAGTGTGTGTGTGTGTGTGTGTGTGTGTGTGTGAGAGAGAGAGAGAGAGAGAGAGAGAGAGAGAGAGAGAGAGAGAGAGAGAGAGAGAGAGAGAGATGTTTGGAAACTGGAATATTTCAGCATCATTTTCACTTGCAGGCCAGCTTCACCTCTTTCAATTAGAAATGATCTTGACTGTGCCCTTGTACTCAACGCTTGACAATGCCGAGATGCCAATGGTATCTGTTAATGCGGTTACTTATACTCTTAACATCACTTATTTAATTACTGGAAAATGCCCTGGTACACTTCTTTTTGTGGAAGTGCTGCTTTTTTTCTCTCTCACACCAAACTCAAGAAGCCTAGGATGTCTTTTGAACCTTATCAGAAAACACCCGCGAGGAGTGTGCAGGATCCTAAATGAACTGCCTGCCTGCTTCCTATCAAGTTACTGCTGCTGCTCCATTGTTTTTCCTTTGTGGTTGGTCTGTTATTGGTGTAGTTATTATTGTTGATATTGTCATAGTATGTAGCGTATTTTTAAAAAGTTGAAATGAAGTAGAAGCAGGCTTTGTGAACTATTAAAAGATTTCTTTCTCTTTTCTCTGTTACATCTCTTCCTAGAATTGGTTTTCAGTTGTTTGGTTTTTTTTTTTTCATGCGGTAATGGAAAAGGGTATTCGCTTTTGAAAGAATTTAAATGGTGCTATTCCATACACATCTTTTTTTAAAGAACAAATTTCTGACCTTTGAGCCTATCACTTATAGACTATGAATGTCTCTCTGTGTCCATTTGAAGACTGAAGGTGTGCTAAATTTTTCAGGAGAAGATCATTGCAAGAACAGCATTAATCCCCTGTGTAGGGGAGGGAAGGAGTACTTTGATGCCTTAGATTCTTGTACAATCCTCTAGAGACACATTTTGAAGTGTTGGACTTAACAGTGTATCACCTGTCATTTCTATGGGGGAAAATCCACTTCCATGATTGAAATGGTGATATAAACATGGTGACCTGTTGTTTTTGTAGACCAGTGGAACTTTAGAATGAGTTTCCTCCTTGACAGCTATGTGTGTTTTTAATAGTTTGTATATGAGTATGGGTGAGTGAAGCACTAGAAGGTGGAAAATATTGGGGGGAGGCATGAAAAGTGTGAATTTATGTGCCAAGTCCTACAAGAATCCTGTTTGAAATAGCACCTTTCTTAGGCTTCATGGATAAATAATAGGAGCTTTGTAATTCTCCAGACTGCTAAAGAAATGCTCTTTCCTTTAGAGATCTATATTTTGATATTTCTGGATGTTCAATTAGATGGTTGTTGATGTAGCTTTGTTTCTCTTGCCTGTCCATGAACCTTCAATGTTTGATAAAATTAGGTCTACTTAATTTTTACACAATTAAACTGTACACAGATGTAGCTTATTTGTTTTTATCTTTTTGGTGGTCATTGTTGTTGCTCTGAAAAATCTTCTCCATGTGAATTGTAAAGTGTAAATGACTTTTTTTTTTTAAAAAAAAAAAAAAAAACAGTGTTTCTATTATCCTTGAATGTCACTTTGGAAATGTGTGACTATCGCCTGCAATGTACACAAACCTTTTAGTGGAGCTGATTTATTCCAGTAACATTTTTTCCCACTGATCTCTAATTGACCATGATATGCCAGGGATGGAAGAGAGAGACAAGACACAGACATTTACCTAGGAATCGCCAGGTCCTGTTAAAAGCCCTGGGCTAGGCATGCGCAGTAGGTCTTACTAACCTCCATCTTACCCATTAAAGAAGGGTCCATAGTCTCCTTTCACAGCTCAGGAAGTGAGGCACAGAGATATGTGGAACATGCTAGAAGAACAGTGTAAAATTCGGTATAGAAACCCAACTTGTCTGAGTGGAAATTTTGTGCTTGGTCTACAAAATGGAGTAGGCACATCCTTGATAGACATAAATGGTAGATTTTTTTTATCATGAAACTTTTCCTTATAAAGTAAATTAGAGGGTGAGACACAGTCAACACTTTCAGAATAAACATATTCCTTTTAGGATTAGAATGTCAACTGTAGATACCTTTAGGAACCAGAATTAGTACTAAACAGTAAAAATAAACATCCTATAGTTTGGAGTTAAAATGAGCCTTTGTCAAAAATTAATTTGTTAAATTATTTTACCTGGCATGGTAGGGAAAAATATAGTTGTCTGTTTTAAGAAGTAGTCTGGACGTTCTGACTGATACTGTTGGCAGCCATCTGGATGTTTGTGCAACATGACTGGGATATTACGAAAAGTTTTCAGAAGACTTGTCAGAACTTTAAGTCTCCTACATGGATATTAATTTTCGTTATATCTTATGTCAGATATTAGAATTACTGCATATTATTTTATAGTCATTCAACATTTGCCTTAAATGTGTTGTTAAATGAAAACGCAGACAGCTTCATCTGTTGTTTTGTTAATAATTGTTAGCTATTGTCCTAGGCATTTTATTAAATTAATTTTGTAAATTATTTTCAACCCTTCATCAGTATATTGGTCGTGTTTTATATTTGCCAAGTGTCTAAGTTTCATACAATCCGCTGGTGTGCATGTGTATGCACACCCATACATACACAAACATAGACAAATACAAACACAAACTGTTTTCCCTTAATTTGAGCCAATTAAATTACTTTTAAAAGTTAATTAAAAAGTAAATTTCAAAAACTAAAGCCTAAAATACCCACATGCTTATTGGCTTTTTGCCATAAATATACCATGATAATCAGATTCAAAATTTGTTCAGCTTGTTTTTAAAATCTCTTTTATTGAGCTGCTGTAGTCACTGAATCGTCAAGTATTAAGTTTTATGTGTATTTTTTTCTGCCACATAGAAAATATCAACCTAAGTACTTGTGGTTCACACTGTGGCTCACACTTGTAATCCTGGTGACTCCGGAGACTGAGATCTGAGGATTCTGGTTCAAAGCCAGCAGAGGCAGAAGAGTATCCAAGAGTCAGTGGCACCATGGCTTAAAGTACTAGCCTTGAGTAAAATAGCATAGGGACAGTGCCCAGGCAATGAGTTCAAGACTGTGACTGGCAAAAAGAAAATGTAGACACCCCTAATAAATAATTTTATTTATTTTTCACAATGATAAAAGTTATAAAATTTTTTAAAAGTTCTAAGATTGAAGTTTCAATTAATTAAGTTATGGCAATAACCTATGAAAAAGCTCACACTTTTCTAGTTTTATCACTGGCCATCTTGTAACCTGTTCACCTTTTGTTTTTCTTTTTTTGTGGGCTGTGGGGCTTGAACTCTGGGCCTGGGCTCTGTCCCTGACCTTTTCAGCTCAAGGCTACTGCCCTACCCTTTGAGCCACAAAGCCAATTCCACTTTTCCAGTGGTTAATTGGAGATAGGAGAGTCTCAAGGCTGGCTTTGAAACTCAATTCTCAGATCTCAGGCTCCTGAGTAGCTAAGATTACAGGTGTCAGCCACTGCGCCCTGCTCACGTTTTTCTCAACTGAAGAGTCTCAGCCTGACTCCATGCTGATCATGTGACCCTAGTTCCAATCTATGACAGTCCACTTTAGGAACGATGCAGAAAGATGGCACAGCAACAGCAGGTGCCTGTGCACAACTCACAGGGCATAACCTCTCTCCAATATTATAAAAGAGAAATGAATGTGGGGGCTGGGAAAATGCCTTAGTGGCAGAGCATTTGTCTGGTGTGCATGATTCCTTAGTAAACAGAAAAAGCAGGATGTGGTGCTAGGGCTTAAGTGATAGAGTGTGAGCCTTGAGCAAAAGAAGCTTGGGGACAGTGCACAGGTACTGAGTTCAAGCCCCAGGACAGGCACAAAACAAAAACAAGAAAAAAAATGTGATAGAAGTTGCTAATCTTACTAGATTTGCAAGTAGAGATGGAAAATCAACTGTAAAGAAAAATCCTAGATCTCCTCCAGTATTGTGATTTGACACATGATGCTAAGTCCTGGCAGTGGGTCACATCACATTTGTTGTCAGAACAGGCACTTGTGAGTAAATATTGAAATCACTTTTGTTAAGATAGGCTGTTTCTACAGGAATGCAGACACATGCCTTTAACAGTTCTGATTTATTGTCTTCTGTCTGACATCATCCTATTCTTTCTGCCTATGTTTCCACATGTGTAGAAAATTCCTTAATATTTCATTTTTTTGCTCAAATTTTAACTTTTCAGATCAAAATAAAATTAAGTTTTGTGAAAGTGATTTAACACTAGTTGTAAAACATGCTCAATGTCTGACTACATTAAAAATTATGATTTCAAAACCATTTAATGGTATTTAAAATTATTTTTTCCTAAGGATATTATAGGATGATTATGCTATTGACTCTAGTATGAGTATAAAAATAAATTTCCTTTCTGTCAAAAGGTCTGTTAAGATTCTGTTTGAAGAGTAAGCAGAATTTAATGATCATCATTTTCAGTCAAAATGTAAATGAATCTATCAACTCATGATTATATAGTCTCATATATTCTATTACATATATTTGATATATATTTACTATACTTAAGTAGTTGTACAAAGAAGTTACAATCAACTTATAAAGAAATTTATATATTCAATGAATCTTGATTAAAGTCTTTGTTTTCAACATTCTCACCCATTCTTCCCAATCCACCCTTTCCCTCACTTTTCTTGTTTTTTTAGCCTTCCCTCTTCTTTTCTTAGTATTATACATGCACCTTGCCTTCTTCTTGCATATTTTGCACATCTTTTATGAATAAACCACATTGTATGTTACACTGATTATCTCAGGTATTAGCTTTTTATTCATAGCTGAAGACTATGTCTGCAAGCTCTCCTGATAATTCAGCACCTGAGAGACAATACTAAATCAATAGCTCATTTAAATATCTAATTGAATAACACTTACTCCAGGGAAATTTGAGGTTTTAGAAAAATAGTCATTTGAGATGAAGAAAAGAAACTCATATCCTAAGGGCACTATTACATGTTGGAGGAGAGAGGACATGAACAATGTAATTATTAAGAAACAGAGTAAGAAAAAATAGGAAAAAAAAAGAGTTGAAGATTACCAAGCATTTTAGTGAACAATTTTGTTATAGCAAAACTGGGTAAGAGCTATGTTTCACAAGCTGAAATTTCAAATTCAGAAGTAAATCTAGACATAAACACAGAAATCTAGAGTTTTTGAAAAATCCAGATTTCTAGAGATCTAGAATTCTGAGGTTTTCAATTCCTAGATTTCCTAGAAATTTAGACTCTTTAGGAAAGCTAGAAATAAAAAAAATGGCCTTTGAATGATACTAAGTTTCAAAGGGCCTTTGCATTTAAAGCTATTTGGTTTATTCTCTGTAAATTTTTTTTCATTTTAATTTGAACAGAAGCACAAATTGCATTCAACCATTTAAATCAAGATTTTCCTGATGATGACATTCTGTGCAGGCCAATGTGGGGAGGAGATTAACATAAAAATTCAAAACACGGGGATGTTTTATTTCATTTGGTCTATTAATGTTGTCTACTAGTGTTTAGCATATAGCATCCTGGAAAGTGTCAAATGGGGTATGGTTTAAATTTCCCTTCCGACTTTTTTTTTTTAAAAGATTCTTAAAAGACAGTTCTTAGTAGTAAACACAAGCTTTTGTCATTTGCGTGAGGGCTAAAGCCAAATCCTGGTGTATTTATTAGTATCCTGCCATCTTCCCTTCCCATGTTCCTCTTCCACCATGCTCTGGAGCCAATGAGAACCAGAAACTCACGGCATTTGTTTTCATACAATTTGTATGAGAACTGCTTCTGGCTATAAGAGAGTTTGAGTTCAGCTGTTTTGAATATTGGAAAATGCTAAGGCAATGGTGGGCAAAAACTGGGACAGGGAGAGAAAGCAAGAAAGGGAGAAAGGGATTCCCTTCTCAGGTGATAATGGGTTTTGTTTTGTTTCATTTTATCAGCTGTTGCTTCTTTGTAATTCCTAGCATTTCTACAGTCTTCTAATGATACTTTAGAAATCATAGCTAGAATTAAAGTAGATAAGGTGATTTAAATTTTTTTTAAAAAATGCAAATTTTGCTGGAGCTTGATGACTGGATACAAGGGTTGCACTTAGACAAGCTGAAATATAATTTTGTTCTACTATTTAGAATTCTGGTTTATTTTTAAAAGAAGTAGTAATTGTTAGAAGAAAATGAGGGAATTTGTATAAAATTTGAGGCAAATTATTTTGAACAAAATCAGTAGTTAATACCCATTAATAATAGTGTCTAAAACACCTACATTATATATAGAAATATAGCTAGAAATCACTATAGTAGACCAAATTAAATTTTTCCCATACACTTATCACAATTATCTAGTTATATATTTGTTCTTGTCCTTAAGAATATTTTTTTCAGTTCTGTAATTTGCTTAAGTTGTTCAATTTATCAACTTTCCAGAAATACCTTGGTCACTGATGTTTTAACAGTCTTATCAGTTTTCTAAGAAATTAGTTTAGTCTTCTAGACTTATACTGTAATTTGGATTTTTTTTCTTGAGACTTGTTTTAACTATGTAGCCACAAGCAGGTGAATTTTAGCATCCTGATTCTGTTCTTAAGCATTTGGATGTGAGGCTGCATTTTCAACTTCCAAAGTGATTGACCCCAAATTAAGCACACATATTAAGATTTTTCCACAGATGTAGCATATTCAACAAGTATACCACTGTTTTGTTTATGACATCACTTAACTAAACTCACAGAAGCAAAGACTACATACATAGAAAAAGCCAGAAATGGGGCTGTGGCTCAAGTTGTAGAGCTCTAGCCTTGAAAAAGCCCAAGGACTGGAGGTAAAAAAATTTTAAAAAAGTTCATTTATATATCTTCAGAGAAATAATGATGTCAATTTCTACACAAAAGTACTCAGACCCCAAATCTTATTAGAAATATGTTGTTATTAAAGAAAAACCCAACTGATGTTTATTAGCAACTAATACCTTTTAGACCCACTTCATCATAACACAAATAACTGCACAATATTAAAAACAAGAAGATTCAACTCCAGGGTCTTATAAATTTATGATATTAAAAATACAGCACTGAGAAAATTCATTATATAAAAATGAGGTATAAGGTAATATAAGATTGTTGTTCTAGTCTGTACCTAGATAATAAATTAGATAAAGCTGAAGAGAAATAATCTTTTCAGCCTTGGGTGGTCATGGACTTTTAAGAAAATTTTAAGTCATAAGGAAAGAATTGAGTATCTTCCAAAGTAGAAGTGAGAGGGACATTCCAAAAGGCTGGAACATTATAGTCCCAAATGCTGAGGTTACATACTCAGCTATTATTCAAGAGAAGACCATAATGAATGATGTTAGAGAAAGGAGGAGATTTGCGTGGATTGGAAAACTATTCTAAGACTATGGAGGGTGGGCAGAGCCTACCACTGACAGAGACTATTATATTGGCACAGCATTATGCAATGTTTTAAATAAATGCATGTTAAAATTAATTTTGTCCTAAGTTGTCATTTTTAGATGATTATTGTAGTGTTTTTTACATGATGCACATGTAATGTGTGCTACTAGATGAATGTGTGGGACAACAGATTCTTTTTGAGGCTAATTCTTGAGATATTATTCCCATCTGCTAGCTGGCTCATAAATCTATGTGAATGGTTATTATGAATGCAGCGCAGCATGATCTTTGCATGTGTTTTTCCAATGAGTTTAGTATATATCTCTTCCCAAGAAGTTAGAAACCTGGTTTTCGTTCAGAGTGGAGCCTGCACTCCAAAGGGAAGTTACAGTATATGTCAGTAGGAAATGATTTATGGTTGTTTAAATTTTTGAGTACTCAGTAAATTCGTGTAGTTTACCTACTTTTCTTTCAGATGAAACTTTTTGTTTAATGGTCAAATAACCAGAAAAAAGATCATTTATCAACAGATGGGTTTCTTAAAAAGCTATTAGCATAGGAGAGGATTTAAATTTTGCGATTCATTCATTTTATTTCATATCTGGCACACCCAGTTAATTGGGGTAGAAATTGCTAGATTTTTTTTCTACTAATAATTCTGTAAGGCACAGGAGAGAACAAAATGTTTAGCCATACCCCAGTGAAAATTTTCACAAATAAGATTACAAGAAAGATCGCAGGGATAATATGAGTGTGGATTAAGTGAGAGTGGCGGGAGTTTATTCTGTCATGTGCATTTGATTCTTTCTTTACTGAACTCCTGAGAAGCAGAAAACTCATTCTGCCTTGGATTTTCTTTGTTATGTTTTCGTGGACATCTTCTGTGTTTATCACATATATTCATATTTTATTGCTTCAGAGAAAATAAGGTTTTAAATACTCACACTCTGTTACCTATCCGTCTTCTTAAACTTTACTTTGAAGCTGCAATTCAGTATTGTCCAAGTTGGTATTAGACCCATCATAGATTCATTCATCTGTGTCAAGAAGCATTATCCCCAGAAATTACATCACTGAGCCTTTGGGAAGAATTCAACACAAGTCTTTTTTATCACACTTGGTTTTGTGTTGCCTTGATTTGATCTAGTGCACAGACTACTTGTTTGGGATGTGAGGGGTTTTAGCATCAGGATATAAGAATGAACAATGATGCTACAAGGTTCATTGGTTATTTCAAACATATTCGATGTAGAAAAACATAAGTAACCAAGCCAACCAGGGCTTGGCAGATGGTAAGAAAAACGTCTTGCCCAACATTCTTGCCGTTTTGGCAAAGAAGGTCTTGGTCTTACTTGCACTGAAGAGACTGAAGAAGCACTCAAGTTCTGAGTTAAATAAACATGTTGGATGTGGAAGACATTGGCAATCAAAACACAGCCATTTTTGTTCTGCCTTAGACTCATAAGTTCTTTCTTTTTCTTCGATCCTGAGCCAAAACAATAAGCCAAACCCAAACCCAAACCAAACAACCAGACAGTGAACCAATCAATAAACAAAAACCTCAAATGAAACAAAAATAAACATAAAAAATTCCCTGTCCTCCCCACCCCCAAAACCTCATCTCTACTTTTATTCATGGAGTGTTTTGCTTGGTGAGAATTGGTAATTATAGGCACAGGGAATAAGTACAGAATATTACATGCAGCACACCTTTTTGCATTGAATACTTATTGAGGCACGTTGGATTTAACGCTAGAATTACTTAAGAAATAGAGATTGATGAATGCTATGTTTGGGAGCTGACATCCTTATGGTAGAGTTGGACAACTTGAATGCCAAGGAAATTCAAACACATCATTTTAGTTCAAAAAAGCTACATGATCTGTAGCCACACCTCAATCTGTGGATATTTTATTTTCTACTAAAACACAATTATGAAGAATATAATTCTAAAATAATCATTTCAAACTCTGCTGTTGAAGGAAAATATGAAAATGGTAAAAATTGATTTTTTAGAAAGAAATAAACTGCTAAGCTTCAATTGAGCAATCAAATACACTTTTTATTTTTGTATAAGGTAACTATAGATATATATCAATATATATTCATATATTATTTGATTAGATTTTGGGGTTTTTGGTGCCAGTTCTGGGCTTGAACTCAGGACGTAGGCATTGTTACATAACTTGTTTACTCAGAGCTAGCATGCTACTCCTTGAGCCATGCCTTCAGTGAATGAACTTTTCCTAAAGCAACTCACTACTTGCTGGTCCATTCTTCAGGACGTTTTATAAAGCACATGGACAAATAATGCAAGACTGTGCAAGCCCCAAGGGACTGAGGAGGCTATGGCCTATCGATGAAATAAAACATTCTCAAGCTCTTCAGAATTGAGCGAGATTGAAAAACATGAATTTGGTATTAGAATTGCTGGCTAGCAGAGACAATACTTGGAATGTGTGCCCTATCTCCTTCTTCAGTTTACTACCATTTCTACCAGTGTAACTCCGCAGGGCTTGAGGCCAAAAGATCCTTACTGAGCAAAGTGGTGAGATATAAATTGCATTTGCAGTTACCTACTGGCTTTCTTGGTGTACTAACAATCACTTGATAATAGAAGTACTCTTTCTATTTATAATAGCCTACAGTTATAACATCTGTTAGGGAAAATAAGTTGGTCTGAAGGACTGATAATTTTGGAAAGAAAAATTATGTGTTTATATTTGTTTGAGACCATACCAAGTTGAACAACCAAAGAAAACATGTTATTTACTATGTATTATTGTCAGGCATTTGTTAGAATCCTACATGATTTTTCTGAACAAGACTGAATTAATGTGTACTTAAAGCACATGCTTTTTCTTGAAACTATATAATTTTTGTTACACAAATTATGTCTAGTAGTTATTTGGCATTGCTCCTTAAAGCTGTCCATTTTTTTACTTCCTTATGAATCTCAAGTTTCATCTTCAATTTTCAGACAGAAATTTTCTAATTTCTATCTACTCAATCACCCAAAATACAAACTCCCTTTCTTGGTTTTGCTTATACAATATGGAGGGATACAAGGTATAGGAAAACCTTTTCTTACACATCTTCTTCTGGTTACTTGACTCTTTACATGTCTCTTTTCTGGTCAGCTTGTTTTTGCTTGCCAAATTCCCAGGAAAAATAACCTTTCAAGTAGTATTAGCATTGAAATTGGTTCAAATTTTACTTTGTCAGTGAGGTAGACCCTAAGGCTGTTCTTTGTAGGGAATAGCCTTAGTAATTTCTTTTCTTTCTATACCTTCCTAATTTTAATTTTTTGTTAACATAAATGAATTATATAAAGGGATGTGATATTAGCAACATGCATATAATATACCTTGATCAAATTTACCCTGTTTTATTCTTTCTTAACCATTCCCCTTTCTCCCCTCTCCTTTTAAGCAATGTTTGTTGGAATTCATTATGCAATTTTCAGTGTACATAGATATGTTCAATATATGCATATATTATATATTTAATATATGTATATTACACATACTCATTATGCATGTATTATACATATATATCTATCTTCTTTAATGCTCACTCTTTTCAAAATATTTTTCCTTTACCACAAATGCTGATATCCTACCCAAAGATAGCCCTCCTTTTACAAATGATATGTTCTTATGTTTTATGTCCAGATTCTGCCTAGGAATGAATACTTACAATATTTCTCTTTCTGAGCTCAGCTTAATTTTGCTTAACATGATGATCTCCAATTCCACACCATTTTCTGGCAGATTTTCATTTTATTCTTTATAGCTGGATAATATATAATATACATGTATAATTTTATTGATTGAATCATTGATTATTGGCTCTCTAAGGTAGTTTCATATGTTTGCTATTGTAAATACTTCCATAAAAATGAATAGGCACAGGAATCTAACTTGTATGTTGTTTTATTGTTTCATATATGCCCAGGAATTGTGTGGCAGGATTGTATGGTAAGCTTTGTTTCTAGTTTCTTGTGGGATCTGGATACTGATTTGCATAGGGGCTGGACTCCATTTGCATTCGTACACTGTAGGAGGGCTTCCCCCCAACCCAAAACCTTGCTAGATTTGGGAAAGAATTCCTCATCATTTTCTTGATGATTGCCATTCTGACTAGAGTGAAAATTTCAGTGTTATTTTGCTTTGCATTTCTTTTCTGAGAAAAGGTGTTAAAATTTTTCTCTAAAGTCAGATGCAGTAACCACATGAGATTAACCATAAGTACACAGTACACAGTACATTAAGAACAACAGTCACAAAGATAAACCTCTTGTTTCCATATCCTAGAATTACCATCTGACTTTGTTACCTGGTATACTGTATAAATGTTTATTTGTTTGTTTGAAATAGGGAAGGGAAGGGGGAAACAAGATGATTGGGAGGGGGTAGAGGAGGGAGAGGGGGACAAAAACATAAGAAAGGATATCAAGGTTCGAATTGCAATGTACCCATTACCTGACGACTATAACTGTAATCCTTGAATACATTACCCTGACAATAAAATACATTAAAAATGTCTCTAAAATCTATTCAAACAGTCAAGGATGTTAATACGAGACATGAAAAATTACCAAAAAACCCACATGAAAGCATAGGAGAATACTGGAAAATACAGGAATAGGCAACAATTTCCTAAAAAGGAATCCAATAGCTCAGCATATAAAAACAAAGAATTGACAAATGCAATTGAACCACATTGAAAATCTTTCCTGAAAAAGGAACAATTTACAGGAGGAAGAAACTACACAGAGAACAAGACAAAATATCTGCAAACTCTTTTTCAAATAGAAGCTTCATTTTATTTACAATAAATACAGAAAAAAATTAAACAGCAAAAGAAAAAGCAAACTAATGAATGGGCACTCAGATCGAATAGTTCTGAAAAGAAGTACACATGGCTAATGAAAATAGGACAAAATGCCAAGTAGTTCCTCTCAGGTGGGAAATACCACTTCAAAAAGGAAATTATAGATTGAGGAAATGAATTATTTGTCTAGTTACAGTCAAATATTCTTAAATGAGAATGGAATAAGGCATGAGCATAGTGTGTGCAAAGCCAAAACATAATCATGTGCAAAGCACACTCATTACCCTACTGTACTTGTCACCTGTGATCTTTGAGATGTCTCATATAGTTAGTGTGTGTATCACACTTTGTTCCACACATTGCTGAGGAAGAGTTACAGGGTGTTTCTGCTATGCTAGTTGTGATACAAAGTTTCCCCTTCAGCAAGAGACCCATGGGCAAAGAGACCACAATTCTCCTTTTTAAGGACATCATAATTTCTGGATTTAAGCATATAGGGGAAGTGGGTGCTTTTGTAAATCTGTGTTCAGAGTTGCTTACCTAATCCAAGATGGCCCTGAGGAAATACTTTCCAATTACCCTTAGTAGAAGGAAGTGCAAAATGAGAGCCACAGACAAGTAGTCCAGGCTCTGAAGCGAACTTGAATAGCTTTCTTGACTTGGCTTATGTAAATAGTTATGGACTTTGTGTCTGCTTTACTGGACTTAAGTATTCATTGTTTACATTTGGATAATTATGAAATTTGGGGCCATGTTTCTTCAGAATGCATTTGTATTATTTAAACAACATTAACGTGATTCTCTTGCTAGTCCTCTCAGTTTATTCAGGACTACCATAGATACCATAATCTTTTTCTTCACTCAACTTTTGTAAGGTGATTATTTTTCTTAATTAGGTTTCTTACTGTGCTATTTATAGCAAGGGATGAGCATTCTGAGGCAGGAACATCTCACAAATTCTGAGCTTTGACAAAACAGAACCACAGGTGCAGAGATTAGAAAGAGTAACTCAGAAGCTCGGCAGAGATTGTGTGTGTGTGTGTGTGTGTGTGTGTGTGTGTGTGTGTGTGTGTGTGTTTCAGCTTTTCACATTTCTAAATATGTTTCATTTTAGCTGCAGAGCCTGAAAAAAAAGATTTGGTTTTGGTTCATTAAAATAATAGATTCTAACTTATGTAGTGTCACTTGTCTAACTGATAATTTTCACAGGGAAGATAATTTGCTAAAAGTGGTATAATTAAGACCAGAGAGTCTAAGACAAAACATGTCTAATCTATAGAAAGATTATTATTCACAATACTTTATGAGATTCTACTAATGAATGACACAAATGAAAAAGTACTTAATTTAAAGCTGCACAGTAGAAACATCATACCAGAGGAAGGAAACCCAAACCAAACTGAATTCCATTTCTTCACATGTCGAGTTGCTAAGAGTAAGGCTGCATTTTAGGTTGTTCTCCAAAAGCCTTATACCTTAAAGAATTAGTACCGAGCACTAGTACCTTGGTACTCTAAGGAAGTGGTGGAACTTTTAAAGATGGGGCCTACAGAGGTTCCTATGTTATTAAGGTGATAGTGTTACCTAGTATCTTTGACTTCTTCTGTTTCATTTCCTGGTGAGCTGTTCTCCCTCATACTGCTGCCATGATATATTGCCTTCCATGAACATTCAACACATTAACATTTAGTCTATAGTCTATAGTTGATATAGGCATGATTCATATAAGTCATTCTATACATCTAGCTTTCCCTGACAGTCAAGAGTCAAGGGATCACAGACTAGCCAATCTATGATCTATTTATGAGTTAATTGTCTCAGATACAAGAAGGAAAGCTGATAACTGAGCCTCTAGTACTCATAGTTTTTGTTCCTAGTGTCATGGAAAATGAAAGGATTACCTTTCCTAACCTGTGCCATTGCATGGATGAAGTAATGAATGCCGATGGGGAGTGAACGGACGTTCTGCGCATCTCTGCTGGATGGAGACAGTTAAAAACCACTTCTCTTCCCTCCCTTCTCTGCTAACCTCAAGAAAATTCCATCTCCAGAGATATGTCATTTTAGAGAACACTGGTGATAAGTAAAATTTTGGTTGTGTTCAATCTTTATTCACCAGGGTGAAAATTATGGGATTATATTATATTTTATAACAACTGACTAATGGGAAAAGGAAACTTGTATATGCCCAGTATGGGTAGCCAAATATAAAAGTGGATGCCAGCTTTGGGGGAAGGGTGTATGAAGAAGTATGTTTTGGGAGGTAGGACTTCAATAATTTGTACGGAGAGTCAAATTTTGTATGTCAGTAAACCTATCATTTTATTTTTTTTGATCCTGTTTAAGAGATATTCAGGCCAACGTAAAAAAGGATGCTATTTATATTTTAAACTAACAGCTAACAGTTCTAACTAGACAAAACGCCTTGTCCCCCAAACAATAACTAGACTAAGTAATCACACATGCTTATTTCTTCCATGAATATGTTAGAGTTAGCCAGCAAGCTATAAAATGGTGGTAAACTTTTTATAGCCTTCTTGATTGTAATTTGCTACATGAAATAAAAAATATAATTTTAAAAGAAACAAAAGACCTTATGATTGGATAGAATTAAGGAATAGAAAAAAATGTGAATAACATTCACTAAACTACAAAGAATAACAAGTTTTTCTACTTCATGACAAGGCGTGAGAGCAGGGCTAAGCTTTATAATGTATATTATTCTGATTTTTATGACAACCCTATGGTATTTTATAAACTAAAATTTTGTCCATGCTAAAATATTTATATATATTTTAGAGACTTAAAGATAATTCATATTTTAACTTTCCATATTCAGAGCATGAAAGAGACTGTACTCTTTGGTTTCCCTAACATGGAGACAACGTATTTAGGAGTTTGTGTCATTTCCTGGGTATAAACAAATTCAAACTGGTCACTTGTCAAAACCCTAACAAATGAAAGCAGCTACGACATGAACACATTTCTAGCTCAAAGTATGATGGTCATAGTACTTAAATCTAATCTTCATCCAATTCCCAGTGATGTGGCTTATTAATAAAAATAAAATGGGTCCAACATTAATGTCTTCTCTCCCCCCCCCCCCCACAATCTGAGCTATTCAGGAGGATGAGACATGGAAGATTTCAGGAAGAATAGTATATAAGGCTCCATCTCTCTCTCTCTCTCTCTCTCTCTCTCTCTCTCTCTCTCTCTCTCTCTCTCTCTCTCTCTCTCGTCTCTCTCTCTCTCTCTCTCTCTCTCTCTCTCTCTCTCACACACACACACACACACACACACACACATACCTATCTTCCTTCTTTCCTTTCTTCTTTCCTTCTTTCTGTCCTTCCTTCCCCTCTCCTTTCCTTTTCCTGGGATTCAAACTTAGATCCTTGTACTTGCTTAGGGTAAGTGCTCTACCACTTGAGCCATGCCCCTAGCCCTTTTGCTTTAGATAGGATCTTGGCCTACAGTTGTTGGCCTGTAATGATTATTCTATTTATCTTCCTACTTGCACCTTGTGTAGGATTATGGAAGTCTACCTCTATGGACTGATTTGATTATGAGATATAGTCTCACTATGAATTTTCTCTGGGGCTGGCCACAAACAGAAACCTTCCTCTTTCCACCTTCTAAGTAACTGGAAATATAGAAAAACCTTTTAATAAAACATTATGGTGCCTTATTGTTCAATTATTTTCCTAAGTTATTGGTGTCTGCACAGAACAATGATAGAGTATCTTAAGTTGTTTAATACGTAGAGGAAATAAAAAGTCATTGTGTGATATCTTTAGGTAGATTATATTATTTGCTCTTCCATACAAGATAAATATGATTGGCAAGTTTTATCCCTTATTTATTTTCAGAAGCTTCTTTTAAATACTATAGGAATTTAAGTAGTTTGAGTATTGGAGGTTTGAAAAACGTTGCTTCAACTCACTAATAAGTCATTAGATAATAATTATTTTTACCATTTATTTAACAAAGAAAATTGTATATTGCTAACATTTCTGTTTTAATAGAGTGCAAGCCAAATTGTTTCCAATAGATGCTAATGGGTTTTTTAAGAAATGTTCTGTACTGAATTGCTTATTAATCTATAGTTAATTTGTTCTTTGCCACTGTTCACATTGGAGCATGAATTATACTTACACGCGTCGTGAACCTCTAGGGAACTTATGAGGCATGAAATCTCCCACATTCTTCAGTCACAGAATGCTTCTTCAAGAATCTCTGCTAACAGTTCATAATATTTAGCTTCTAACAAATATCTTTTTTAAAGATTTTGTTAACATGATCTTTACATCATATCTCAAATGTTTCACAAAATATCCTAGGAAATTGTGTTACAATGGAGAAAAAGGAACAGGTTGTGTAAAAAAAAATGTGGCCTTTTAAAATCTGATTAGGATTGTCTCCATATTTAGAAAAAGAAGTTATCTCTGTAGACTGTATATTCTTTGTTCAATTTCTGCCAAAGTGCCCTCCGGAGCACTTTTTGTTACCATAGAAGATGAAGCTAGGATTTACGCCCAAGGCCTTCAGCTCCTATGGGGCAGTTTACAAGGAACTAGATCATAAATAAGCCTCTACCTGTCTCAATGCACTGACCTTGGGCACCTGTACAGTCAGAGCAAGCCTCCAAAAGAGATTTTCATGGACCATGAAAGTCCACCAAATGGAAATTGAACACCCTCAGAGAAACTGATCCAGGCTCACACTAAGAACTTGTGATCTTGTAAGAAAGCAAACTCGCTGAGAATAACATTTGTCCTCTGGCCCCTTATAGAAAGGGTGCCTCAAGCTTTGCTCATGTCAATGTACATGGCCAAACTCCAGTAAGTGGGGAGCTGGGGTGCCACAAGTGTCTTCCACATCTTATATGTGCATGCTACCACTCTAATGGTTTACTAGGAAAAAGACTTTCAATCAGGTTACAACTGCCTTTCCATTCATCTTTCTTCCTTACATAGTTGTTTTGTTGGGTGATTCTCTAGGCAAGACTTGGCCTGCATAGAGGCCTGCCCAGGTAGACATGTATTAAGATTAGGAGAAATGTGCTCTGTTCCTTGACAGATCCTTTTCCACTCATTGGTTTATTCAGGCTGTGAACCTCGTGCACCCCTGACAGATAGAGTAGACACAGAGGCCGTTACAGACTGGACCTTGAAGTTTAGGAAGCAGATGGGGACAGAATTGGGTCCTCAGGAGTCATGGAGCATGTTAATAACTTATAGAGACCGTCTCAAGTGGTAAAGGTCATTCCCTGGAAATCAAGATAAGCGGGGGGAGGGTGGGAGGGAAATGAGGACCATGTCATGAGAAAGGGTATCAGTGTTTGTGAAGCAATGCACCTTCTATCTGGTGAATATAATGTAACCCTTCTATTAATCGCAATAAAAATACTTGAAAAAAAAGATCATTCCCTGATCTTTCCATCCTTGTGAAGAAATAAAAGTGAGGATATTAACTTTTGTGTGTGTGTGTGTGTGTGTGTGTGTGTGTGTGTGTGTGTGTGTCCCGGTTCTGAGGCTTGCATTCAGGCCCTGGATTCTATTTCTGAGCTTCTCTTGGTCAATGCTAATGCTCTCCATCTCCACTTCTGACTTTTTTTGGTGCTTACTTGGAGATGAGAATCTTGGGGAGTTTTCTGCTCTGACTGGCTTTAAACTGTGATCCTCATATCTAAGTCTCCAGAGTAGGTAGAATTGCATCTGTAAGCCACTGGCTCCTGCTAAAGCTTAATATATATATATTTTTTCATAAAGAATGCTTGTGTAGAAAGAGAGCCGCAGGTCCTCCTATGTCCTGTTCTACACTGAGTACAGGACATGTGATCTACATACATATAACCAAAAGGATTCAGTCTTTATCAACTAGTTGGATATACTCTTCTGACAAAGAAATGCGAGGGTTTTTGGAAGAGTGATGATAGTTCTACTAACTGTATCAGAATGGGGTGGATATGCAGGGGAGACAAGTGGACAGAGCACAGGACTTCCAGGGTGTACTATAGACAACACTACAGTTGCCAATCAGTTAAGTAGGGTCTGGGAGGGAATGTATGTCATTACTTCCTGACACACCCAATGCTTCTAAATGTCAGGTTCTTTGGAAAAATGACAAACTGCATGGCCATGTAACAGCTTTGCAAGAGAATATGAGTAGCTACATTTCGGCTCTCGATGAGCAGCACAACATTTTGTGTAATTTAGAAAGAAATTAGTATCAAGTAAGCAATCCTAGAAAATAGACAACAAAGCTAGCAAGGGTGAATTGACCTCGCATGATGCAAGAGCAGCCCTGAAGTGATTGATTGTGTGACTATGTTGATCTGGCTTATGAGCTTGTCTTGGAAATGAGCTGTTAACATGGATTTCATACACAGCCATACAGTGTCCATGTGTGGGCCGCAGGCAAAGTTGCTAACACAACTTTACTTCCTCCTACCCAAATTTTTCAGTGTGAGGCTACCTCCGGGAAGGGGAGAGGGGAAGGCAGAAATGTTCAAGGCAGCTGAGGAGGAAAAGAGCAAATCCCTTTTATATGCAGAGCTTGTAAAAATAAAATTTAATTTTGAAATGTTACATGCCAGTTGAATAGAAAGTACTCTCTTGGATGGCAAATTGCCATGGCCTTGAGAACTTGAGCTTCTGTCCACGTATATAGGAATTTTTGGCAATGTATCCTAGAAACCAGGGAGGGATATTATAAATCAAGTTTGCAACCACTTGTCATCTAAGATAGCTAAGTTTTAGGCCCTTTTGCATGTTTTGCAGTAAGTATTCCAATATGCTTTCTACATATGCCTTTGTTGCATGCCGATATTGCATATTTTCTAGTGCTCTCGGAGCCCTTGGATACTAAGGTTCATGGAATGGCACAGTTTTTCATAGTTATGTGACGAGTAATGAAATCTTGCTTTTCCTGAACATTCCTTGAAATTGGTTTTAACTTTTCCCTCTATGTCTTACCAAAGGTAAATATTATGTGCCTGACAATATATAATTTTCATAAGTATACTGGCTTGTGGGTAATGTACAAATGAATGTTGGGAAGCTATGTTCTCTCTATAAAATCTTTCTATACTTGTGGTATTTCAGCTTTAGATTCAGCTACTATATATCAAATGTCTTATAGTCATAGAGAGACCATATATGGTCATAGTACATCATACGTATGTATGGAGACATGTATGTAGTTATCACAACAAACCATAAACACATTCTGGAGAAGGTTTAAGAAAAGATAAAGATCAGTAGATTACAAAGTCTGAAAAAGTGCTTTAGCAAGGATTGATTTATTATGTCTGTTTGCTACAGAGGAATCACATGTAGACGATGTGTAGGCTTTGGAATTATCAAGGGCCATTGAGTGACTTTGAACTTCATCATTTATGAAGACATGCAGAATCATAGTATGGAGAGAAACATTGTCACCTGATGCTGTTTACCTTCTCATTCATGAGGGGGAACAACTTTAGCAGAGAAGATGTAGCAGGACCAAAAAGAGCCATGGTTTTGTTTTCTTTTGGGGAAATAGGAAAGTAAATATAAACTGTGCAGTGACATTCTTGAGTTCAAGTTAACATCCTCTCAGTAGAAATGGTGATGAGGGATTCACATAAGTCGTTAGATTGCATTTTTTCCAGTAGTAAAATGGGAATCACATTCACCATCACATATCCTGGCTTCTCCTTCTTTCTTTCTTTCTTTCTTTCTTTCTTTCTTTCTTTCTTTCTTTCTTTCTTTCTATCTTTCTTTCCTTCCTTCCTTCCTTCCTTCCTTCCTTCCTTCCTTCCTTCCTTCCTTCCTTCCTTCTCTTCCTTCTTTCTTTCTTTCTTCTTTCTTTCTTTCTTTCTTTCTTTCTTTCTTTCTTTCTTTCTTTCTTTCTTTCTTTCTTTCTTTCTTTCTTTGTAGGTCATGGGGCTTGAACTCTGCCTAGGCACTGTCTCTGAGCTCTTCAGTTCAAAGCTATCACCCTACCCCTTGAGCCAAGCGACACTTTCTGTGTTCAGGTTAATTAGAGATAAGAGTCTCAGGTTCTTTTGTGCCGGGGCTGGCTTTGAACCTTGATCCTAAGATGTCAGCCTCCTGAGTAGTTAGGATTATAGGCGTGAGCCACTGGGCCTGGCTTCCTGGACTTATGGATGAAGTGAGTTAAAAGGAAACCAAGACGGGTGGGGGGTGTGGGGGGGGAGGGAAATGGGTACCAAGACATGTGAAAGGGTATCAATGTATATGAATTAATGCACCTTCTATCTGGCAAATATCATGTAACCCTTTTACTAATTACAATAAAAAAAATCAAAAAAAGGATATATGACACCTAATGCACCATGGTTGTTAAGTTTTGATGTTATTCACTCTAGTTTGTGGTAAGAGTAGTGCGTGTGTGGCAGGGCGGGGGGGGGGTACAGTTGTATTCCCTTTACGATATGAAGTGTCAGTTATGTCTTCAGCGAGTAGTCTGGTTTCTTAGAGATAAATAGGTTGAAGAACATGGTCAAGGAGTACTTTGGTGATGATTTAACTTAGAGTCAACTGGTTTAAAGACAGCCTCAGTGGAAGCTCCACGAGAAGATTCAATCCACACTACATTTGAGACTATAGATCAAATGAGCGTTCTTCATTCATACCTGCAGTGAATGGTATTAAAATATGTTGAGATTATACTATGTTCAGAAAATCTAAATATCTTCTAATTGCCATCTCCTTCTCAACTTGTCCTGTTCTGTAATCTGTAGGCATAAGGTAAATCAGGATATAGTATCATGAACATTTAATGTATGATGAGTATAAAACTTTCAAGTGAATGAGAAAATGGGCAAACAACAATAGAGCCATTAAACATCTGTCCAAATATTGTGCATTTATTATAACTCACTTGCAAAAATTTAAGCAAAGCAAACCATGATTAGAGCCATAAATAAACACAATTTGAACTTGAAGAAAAATCCAGCCATGGAAAATGTTAAAAAATACATGGTTATTGAGTAACCCAGAATCATGATCTAGAACTACATGATTCTCTAGTGATATGGAGAATTTGATTTCAACATGTATCAATGATTTTTCCTGAGACCAAGAAGTCTTTGGATTTTTGTCAGCTTGTCATGTCATTTGTATATGATTCTCAGTCAGATACATTCCTATACCTCCCAGGGAGAGAAGTTACAATACAAAACAAAACAGAAAGATTTTTGCAATGACTCATAAGGCAGTCAGGATACACAATAAATAACTCGGAGAAAAGCACTAAGGGGGTCCTTATTGAGAAAACTGGGATTGAGTGCAGACAAGTAGAAGAGGTAGAAGATTTGCAAATGGAGGATTGTAATAAAGGCAGGTGCCAATATAACTCAACACAGTTCCCAGTTCTCCCTGAGCCTCACAGGCTTTAGAGTTTTACCCCAGAGATCTTGTTAGTGGATTCATGAAAAATTTAATAATAGTCTAGTTGCAAACATTTTTTAAAGCTTACCTTTAAGAATTTGAACACTATGCATTTGATACTCTGTAAATAAATGGGAACAAATGGAGCCAAAAAAAACATTTCACAATTTGAAAATCAAAAAATAATAAAGAAAAAAAAAACAGCATGGGAAAGTCATTATCTATGTTTGCAAAAAATTAGACACCTCCATGGAGTTTTCAGGGATTTTCTAGGTCAGCATAAATGGAATATCCCATTAGGGTTAGTTTTCCCCTTGAGGAAACTTTGCCCTAAATTTATCTATCAGCTGACCTAATAAGCTATTCTTTACTCTGAGCAATCATTCAGTATTTATGGATATATGTTTTTCAGGGAATGAACTGCCATCTCCAAGATTATTGATTCATTATGTTTTCATCAATATAGTATTAGTAAAAATCACATTTTAAGTCCTATTCATGAACGATTCTTCATCTCTTAATTTGTCTTTTCACTTCAATGCATTTTAGGAGATCATGTGGCAATCAATACGAAAGTGAAAATATCAAGTCATAGAAAAACTGCCACTGAAACCCTAAGGTTGCAGGTGACTCAGAAAAAGAGTTTTAGACATCAACTCTTGCCTTGAGGAGTAGAACAGGAATATAAAGGACAAAGAAATTTACATGGAGAGTGATAACCAATCTGATCAGGAGCCAGGCACGTCGCTTACTACCTTTCCAACTTGGAATGAAAAATAGTCGCAACAATATTTAGCGGAAGATTAAAAATCTGAGCTCTTCCCACATATATGGAGTTTGATATCTTACTCAGCTAAGTGTGAATACTGTCAAATGAAGACTGAAATGCAGTAAAACTGAGACAGCAAAACCAATGAGGAGTTGGAAGACAAGGATGAAGTTGCAGTGTTGCAAACAAGGCTGAGAGGAAGCAGAGCATGATGAATGTGGGCTGCCATGGTTAGATCTTCCCCATTCCCGTGTTAAGACACTCAGCACAGAGTGGGAAATGTGTAAGCCTTTGGGGAGACTTGCCATGAAGTTAAGTGATAGGGTTTCCGTTAAATACGAGTGTGTGTGCGCAGAGACAACTCACTAACAATAAGACATAGGTTATTTTTGTCTGCTCTAAAGGAAGCAAAGTCTTATAGACTTGAGGAAAGAATTCCTACACATTGACTGCATAACCATGCATTTGAATGCATGGGTTTGGGTATAATATAAGATGATCACATGATCCAAATAACCATATGAAATAATATAGTGATATCATTTTAGGAGAAAACAGAAAAAGCATTACGTCCAGTGTTCTAGTGGGTGAATTCAGGAGATTAAAAACAATAAGATTTTGGAGAGTGACATAGTCCTGGTATCATTAGCTTGTAGACTCAGCCACTGCTCACCCCAGTTGTATCTGGGGGTCACCAGTAAGGAAAAGAGGCAAGGAAATGAGTATCTGAGAAGCAAAAGCTGAAATGACAACAGCACACTTTAGATTTTCTCCAAACTTCGAGCAAGACTTCATGTTTCTGAGGACTACATGAATATCACAGAAGAGAGAACTCGTGAGGCTGGAAAAGTCATCTAGGTTTAAGAAAACAAGAATGGTAGATAAACACTAAAAATCACTAGAAAACACTGTTAACTGAAACAAAAAATATTATAGAGGAGACTTTCCTTATTATAGAAAATGCGAACTCAGTCAGTCTGCCAACAGCACTCAAAATAAGCCCACCAATGCTTCAGAAAAATACACATGGTTGGGGCTGGGAGCAAAGCCTAATGGCAGAATGCTCACCTAGCCTGCACAAAGCCTGGGTTCAATTCGTCAGTACCACATACTCAGAAAAAGCTGGAAGTGGTACTGTGGTTCAAGTGGCAGGGTGCTAGCTTTGAGCAAAATATGGCCCAGGCACTGAGTTCAAGCCCCAGGACTACAAAAAAAATTCACATGGTCACAAAAGAGCAGATCAACATTTCCAAGCTCAAGAAAGAATTAGAAATGAAGCCGTTGTGTGCCAGGGTCTTATGCCTGTCATTCTAGGTATCTAGACACTCAGGTTTCTGAGATGCAGAGGATCATTGTTCAAAGCCAAACTGGGAAAAAAAACACCTCTACCTGACTGCTTCATCTAAATAACTAAGACAAAGTGTGTGTCAGGTCCTTGTACTCGCCCTTAGCTTTTTCACTCAAGACTGGAGCTCTGTCACTTGAGCCAAAACTCTACTTCCAGATGCTTTTCATTTCCAACACAGATCTGTAAGCACATTGTATGATGAGTTTTTATCACTGTTTTATGAAGTTGGCATTCAATTTGCAAATTCAGCTATGTCTGGCTGCCCTGTCAGAAATGCTAGATGGGAAACACTGGATATAGAATGCGCATGATAATATATTTACAATGTATGAGAATTAATTTTCCCCTTCAATAATTCTCTGATGAAAAGCCAAAGAGGTATCCTTGAATTTCTTAAGTTGATGCTTCATCTCTTCTCTTTAGATTTCTTAGATCTTTTACTAGTCTATTAGTTTATATACTGGCTTTCTTCTCCTCATTGTTATGGATTGTAATTTGTAATAAATTATTAGAAAGTAGGTGTGCACAAAATCGCTCCATTTGGGAGGACTATAAAGAAGGTTTTTTTTTTTTTTTTTTTTGCCAATCCTGGGCCTTGAACTCAGGGCCCAGGCACTATCCTTGTCTTTCTCAAGGCTACAGCTCCACCACTTGAGTCACAGCACCACTTCTGGCTTTTTTCTATGTATGTGGTATCAAGGAATTGAACCTGGGTCTTAATGCATGCTAGGCAAGCACTCCACCACTAGGCCAAACTCCCTGCCCCATATAAAGAAGGTCTTTAAGAGCATGACTCTCACAGATTGGGCTTGGAACTCACCTCTGGGATTTGTGAGTTGAGCTGCCTGGAACATTCTGTCTGAATCCTCAGTGCTCCAGCCTTCCCCCTGGAAAAGAGGAGGACATTAGCAAACTTGCTTCACAGAGGGCTGAAAGAAATTAAATACGGTAAACAGAGCTCTTAGCAACTAATGTTAGTTATTACAAGAGTAAGGATGTCTGAACCAGATCTTCCTGTTAGATTTGTCTTTTATCAAATTTCATAGTGTACATAATCAGAAAACAAGTCAAATCAAACCTCACTATTGAACAACTAAGTTGTATGGATAGTTATGCAAATATTCGACAAATACCTACTTAGAAATTCAGGTTCTTATACTTAATGTAAAAATGAACTCCACAAACAAAGTGGAGTCGTCTTTGCTTTTGATTCAGTCATTACGCGTTCCTCTCCACTGACAGTCTCTCACCTATTTGATTCTGAGTTTTAATCGCAATCATTTCATACAAAGCTCTTGGTGCCTTCCAAATTTAATTCTTTTATTATTAATTCTTCTATTTATTGATTAATTATTCTTAGTTTTTTAAAATTCTTTGAACATTTATACTTATTCCTAAGGATGCTATAACAAAGTACTGAAAAATAGGATAGCTTAAAACAAGAGAAATTTGATCCTAGAAGACAGAAGTTCAAAACCAAGGGGTGGACCTGCTGGTACACCTGAGGCTGGAGAGGCAAGGCATCCTTTGATGTCTCTTAGCTTCTGCTAGTTCACCTCACTCTGTGGCCTTCTTTGGCTTAGGCTTGGTGTGTGTTCTCTGCTTACAAAGATACCATTCAGCTGGATGAGAGTGGGCCACACATAGTCTAGTATGGTGTCATCACACTAACATCTGGAAACACTGCTTTCCAATCAGGCAAACCTCTGGAGTACTGAGGCTCAAAATATTAGAAACGCGCACTGATACTTCTCACAAAAGTAAAGGCAAATTCTCAAAAACCTATTCCCAGTGGCCGGGAGTTTGGCCTAGTGGTAGAGTGCTTACAGAGCATGCACAAAGACCTGGGTTCAATTCCTTGGTACTACATTCATAGAAAAAGTCAGAAGTGGTGCTGAGGCTCAAGTGGTAGAGCTCTAGCTATGAGAAAGCCCGAGGACAGAGGTGAGGCCTTGAGTTCAAGCCCCGGGACTGGCAAAAACAAAACAATACAAAAACTATTCCCAGATTTATTTGGGTGTTTATTTAGTGATCTCTGCAAATACATATGGAGCATCTGAAGTTGCTTAACAAGTTATGTGGAGAAGTAGAGATCTGCATTTTTGTGCATTATCAGTTCAGTGTTGTTACAGAACGTGCTATTTTTTTTTCAGCCTTACCTTTTTACAAGTCATTAAAATGACCAGATATGGTAACTTCCAGATAGGGAAAAATGCAATTGGCAATGGCTAATGATTTTATTTGAAGACAGCATTTACATATAAAGTCTTTGAACTTTTCAACTATCACCAAATTTATTTTTGTCAAGGAAATTGTATATTTTTTTCTTTGCCTTTAAAAAATCAAATATTATGAAGTGGTTAATTTTTTCTTGGAAAAAGGATCATATACTGTCTTGCATAAAGCGACTCAGGCTGAGGTATTTTTTAATGTCTTACTTCATTCTGTCAGTCCTGAGGTAATAAGGGAATACTAATTCCAAAAAACTTTGAACCTGTGCAAATAGGATTTAGTCATTGTGTTTCATTTTGTGTTTGGTGGTTAGCTTCATTTTAATGAGGTGAGAAAAAGGTTGAGAAGAATCTCCTGAAGCAAACCTGCCCCTGGTGCAAAGCAGGCACAATTAAGCCTATTTCTTGCCATGCCTTGGACTCCATTATGAATCATGTCACTGAGTCGGATTGGAAAGTCACACACAAATGGAAATTCAGTTCAGATGTCATTAGTCACATTGCCCTGGCATCCTCAGAAATTACTTCACCTGAATTTTAACACATTGACTATTATTTTACTATTTTCTCCTCTTTGGTGACAAATTTGCTCAGTGTAGAGCGTCTTTGTCGTGTCTTCCCATTCCAACTTTATTTAAAATATGTTAGTTAAATGGGTCGTTGCAAGTACAGGTTATACTTGGTGTGTGTGCATATGTACCTATATCTGCATCTATGTATGTGTGGGTTTGTGTGTGTGTGTCCATAGGTATATGTATGAATGTGTGCATGTGCATGACTTTGGCATTGTTCTAATATTTTCTTGCTTCTAAAATATGACAGCCATTTATTTGCTAAACTGCTGTCATCCATTAGTTGCTTCATATCCTCATTTACTGTCTTTCATGCTTTATGTTAGTCTATGAAATCTGTTCTTTTAATTGAGACAAGAAATTCCTCTCTTAAGACTTTATCTGTAGAAACAACAGAGACCTGAAGGCTATTTTTTTCTTCTGTCCTTGAAGACCATAAATTTGCTTATTTTTCCTGGAGATGTTCATGAAATACATTATCATTGTAATGATTCCTTCCCTCCCCCTTCCTTCCTTCCTACCTTTGTTCTTCCGTTCTTTCTAGTACAGAGTTTTGAACTGAAAGCTATTTGTGCCAGATATTTACTGAAAAAATGATGCAAGCAAATTAGACATTTATATAGAGACTTTCTATATAACAAGAATTGCCATGGCTCAAAAAGAACTGTAGTCATTATCTGATTCATGTAACTGTAACCCTCCATATACCAATTCTACAAGAACAATAAAAGAGGAAGTAAAAAAGAAAATAAGAACTACCTTTAATGAGTTGGAAGTATTATTTTTTCTTTCACATCTATGAGGCATAGTCTATTAGTTTCCTTACTTTTGTAAATACGAAAAAAGCAAGGAAGCATCCACATAGCAAAGGTAAAATATTGGTAATATGATAGCAAAAAGGAAATTTGAACCCAGATATTCAGCTCAGGATACTGAGAGTCTTCCTCCTCCTTTTCCTATATTTGTCTTATCTTTAGACAAGATTTTAGCATATAGCCATGTGATTCTCTGTAACCTGGAACTTAATATGTCACCTAGATTGTCCTCAAATTTATGATCTTCCTGTCTCCCTCTCCTCATTGATGGGACTGTGTTGTTGATATTGTCGTTGTTGTTTTTGCCAGTCCTGGGGCTTGTACTCAAGGCCTGAGCACTGTCCTTGGGCTTTCTCAAGGCTAGAGGCTCTGCCATTTGAGCCACAGCACCACTTCTGGCTTTTTTCTATGTATGTGGTACAGAGGAATAGAACTCAGGTCTTCGTGCATGTTAGGCAAGCACTCTACCACTAGGATAAACTCCCTGCCCCTGTTGCTTTAGTTTATTTAACCTGAGTAGCATCAGTGTTTTAGCCTCCTAGACATGCCTAGCATTCCAGGGATTGTGACGGAGGCTTACATTCTGGCCTCTACCTTTATCGTTATTGGTTTTCTTCCTGTTGTGGCACTGACACTGAGTTTTATTATGGCACCGAATATCTAAATTTGCATGAACAGGTCACAGAACTATAGCTATTCTCTTAGAATCGATCCATACTTGTTTCAAACTCCATTCGTTTTACAAACACAAAGTCCAGAGACCAAGTTGGGCATTGAATCTGATCATCTTTCTTAAGTGTTTGCACCCCAGGTGCTGTTAATTGTTCCCTTGGTGAGAATGCATAAAATGGACTGAAGTCAGTTTGTAAAGGAAATTATTATTCTTGTCGTATGACACACCAAACGCTAGATGGCAGCAGTTCCCTTCGTCTTCTGAGCAGCTGGGCTCGGATGATGTCATAGCAAGCTGGCTTTTATATAACTTTCTATAGGCAGAAAGTTCTGCAATTACTGAATCCTTTACTGAGGCCTTACTTAACATGCATTTTCAGATACTCTGTGATATGGTTTCCGCTGTTTTAAAGGACAAAATGGCTACATTTTGTTAAAAGTAATACTATTTTATTTAATAATGTATTTCAGGCATATTTCTTGAAAGTCTTTTCACGGTTTCACTTTTTAATTTAGATTTTCTGCCCAAAGAAATTCTTCAACCCAGAGATTCACCAAGCTTAGAAATTTGAATTAGAGTATAGTGCATTAATTTGATAACAAATGCTGTGATAATTTACAAACCCTTTGCAGTCTGAACTCTGACAAGGAACAATAACTTCAGAAAGCTGTTGTTTTTCAAAAACAGCCTAGTGGTAGAGTGCTTGCCTAGTATGCACCAAGACCCAGGTTCGATTCCTCACTACCATATACACAGAAAATGCAGAAAATGTTGCTATGGCTTAAGTGGCAGAGTTCTAGCCTTGAGAAAGCCCAAGAACAGTGCTTAGGCCCTGAGTTCAAGCCCCAGGACTGGCAAAAAATGAACATTTAAAAAATCATGGATTGTTCTTCGTTTTTACTTTTCTTTTTAGTTTTTCTAGTCTTTTCTTTTAGAAGGGAAGAGTAATTCTTAATGTATCTTATAGAATTAGATGGGGAAATATATCTCACATGATTCAAAATAATTTCCTCTTTAACTTCAAAGCAGAAATGATTAAAATTGGCAATGAATTAACTTGATAAAGAAATGAAAGTCGGAATCTCACACCGTAGGCATCAACAGAATCCTTAATAGTATTAACTACAGAAACAACTGCCTGCTAATTGGGAGTCATAAATCAAGAACTGAAAATGTCACTTAAAAGCAAGACAATATTATTGCAGCTGTTTGCAATTATATCATCCCTAAGGTACCACTAGTAAAGAGCTGTAGAAAGACATGACTCAGGAAGAAATTACTGTTAAAATGTTTATTTAGAAAAATAAGTTCACATACCAATCAGTTTCCAATTTCTAAAATGTCCTATGACAAATCATCTTGAAAAATATCTTATAAAATATTCTATACTTTTCTCTTCTATTAATTTTTCCCTCTTGTTTTTAAAGTCATCTAAGTTTTGTCATATATATTATGTGAATTACTGTTTGTATATTTCCGTAATGCTATATTTATTCACAGGCTAATGTATTCATTAGCTTCATATCTGAATGCAAACTAAGAAAATATAAGCACATTTGGAAAATCAATTTCTATGAATTAGATCAAGGCAAATAAAATGAGAACTATTTCCCATCTTTTTTATTGTAATTAATAGAAGGGTTACATTATATTCGCCAGATAGAAGGTGCATTACTTCACAAACATTGCTACCCTTTCTCATGTTTTTGTCCCCATTTCCCTCCCCCCACCCCACCCCCATCTTGTTTTCCCCCCTTCCCTTTCCTATTTCAAATAAAGAAATACACATATATACAATATATCAGATAACAAAGTAAGATACTGTAACAATACGAGATAACCAAGGCTATTCCCCATCTTCTTATTCCCCCTTTCTTCTTTGTTTCCTTCAATTTTTTGTATGTGTAGTTGGTTACATTTCTTCCTTTCATGTTGGTGAAACCTATTTACACGCAGTCACTTATGATCATACTTTAAAATGTGAGTTGACTATTTAACATATTAACATTTAGTCTATAGTTTATATAGACATGATTCATGTAAGTCATCATTCTATACATCTAGCTTTCCCTGACAGTTGAAGGTTTGGTCATGTATGGACACGAGAAGAAATACAGGATTGTCTTAAGTACCGATGTCCTGGTTCATAAGGCTTCATTCTCTGCATCAAGTAGAGTGGCTCATGACTATAATCCCAGCCATGCATGAGATTGGGAAGATTGCAGTTTGAAGCCTGAGGGAAGTGTTGGAGCCTCCCCTACTCCGTTCAATAAGCAGTTATTGAAATACACCTGTGACTTCCAGATATGCTAAAGGGGTAGCTAGGAGGCTGGTGCTTCAGGCTGGTCCAGGAAGAAAACATCCATTAGAAAATCAACTCAATGTAAAGAGCCAGCGTTTCAAATGGTGGAGCATCTGTGTAGCATGTACAAGGCTGGAAACTCAAACTAGAACTGACAAACAAAATCATGTTGTTTTTTTTTTCTCGTTACAGGAAAGAACACAGGGAGAAAATGTGGCCAATCTCTTATTTTCAAACTGTAATTAGTCATGTAAGCTTTGATAAATGACACCACCTGCTTAGCTATCAATCACTAGACTTAGCTTATTGGGTAATGAATGCAGCTTTCATTTCTCAATAGTTCTTCCCAGGTAAAATTTTATAAAATAATTCTATCATTTCTGATGAGCTACCACATTATATCAAAGTAAAGCAGATTGAATTTACAGAGATAGTGCTCCAGTTTTTTCAGCATAACTGAACTGCTTAATGTGAACTCAAAAATGTATGCCAATAAAATGAAAATTTAACATCAAGAATGTAACTATTACAATTCACAGTATGTTATCAGAAAAACAAATGATTAGAAAAAAGATTATTAAGAGCTATAATACTGACAGTGCAAAAAAATGTAGATTAGCCAGCTAGTACAAAAAAATACAATTGGTAGCCTTGTCTAAAAATATAGCTCAGAAAAGAATTCTGGCACAATATTCCAAGTGCGTGATGAATTAGTTTGGAGGTTGTGATTATGTAAAATCTTGAAAATCTATCTAATGATGGCACAGATTTTGTAAATATCTCCTTTGTGTTGATTCTTAGATGGTTTATTCAGGCAATTGTACATGAGGAAGATTTATGATATTTTATAATGCTTGTCACATAAATGTAACTAGATAATGGAGCAGTCTGAAATTTCATCTTTTCCAATCACATCTTTCAACTGTGCTCTGTCAAATCTCTAATTTAAAACCCTTTAACAGCTTTCTAGGCAGATCCCACAGCCTTCCTTTCATTTCCAGTTATTATAAGTTCAATGCAGTTGAAAACTCCAATTTCATCCTTGCCTCCCTCCTCGAGCCATGGCTTAACTCTTTGCTGGAAGGTGAAGTGCTGAGATTTCTGCCTTTTCAGGCCTCACCTCTGTCTGGAGCCTGGCAGGCATTGGGGAGGGGGACAAAAACCCAACCCAAAGCTTTGTGTAATGACACACCTGTGCAAGGGATGACACACTCATGCAAGGGCTGCTTCCTTGCTGAGTGTGAGGGTGAGCGATGTCCTCTGTGAAGCAGCCCCAAGAGGGATGGTGGCTTTGCTCTGTGGAACCCTTGAAAATTCCCAGTACACATTCCCTGACTGGAGATATCCAACTCTGATTCTGTCTCTTTTACATTTCCACTTCAGGTCCTTTTGAATGGTATAAACCTACAATGTTCCTTCTCCTCACCTGTTGAATAAAAAAATAACAAGGCAGCTACATCGTGAGATATGACTTTCCCCTTTTGAAGAAACACACACTTGCAAAGTTGGAGACTGAAGATGGAAACTTTACTGAGTGGATCAGCTTTTGCTTCCTAGCTCTGTTTCCTTATTCCCATGGATTCAGCAAATACAGCATTGCAAGTGCACATTTAGTACTTAATTGAAAGCTCCACTGCTATTTCTCAAAGTGCTCGGTACTTAACATCAAGGATTTGAACACAGACAGGCTTCTTCTTATACTTTAAGTGAAATTCAAAGCTCTTATTTCCTTCTCATATGATTTATATATTATATGCATGTAGCTACACATAATATATATATATATATAACATAAATTAACATATTATCAATTAGGGGATGACACATTATCAACATTCTCAGTACCTGTTAATGTCAATTAATTTGTGCTGCAATATTTTGTGTGTGTGTGTGTGTGTGTGTGTGTGTGTGTGTGTGAATACTGGTTTTGAACCTCTTGCTTACTTGGCTTGCTTGGTCATCTGACACTTTGCTACTTGAGTTGGACCTCCAGACTGCCTTTTTAAAAGTTGGTTTTGGAGATGAAATCTTGTTGATGTTTCTTTGAAAGGCTGATTTGAACCATGACCTTCCACATCTCACTTTCCTGCAGCCATAATAAACACTTCTCACATATTACTGGAAATTGTATCTTATTGAGAAACTTAGCTTTTTTATGTATCTCCACTATACATGAGAAAATCTGAAAAATAAACAAATATATTGGTCAATACATTTCCCTAATTTCATAATATTAAATCTTCAGCTCTTATGAGTCTCTTTGGATTACAAGCATTTCCACTGAACACTTAGGGGAGTTGTGGAAGTGAGAAATGTTTCATTGCAATCCGTCAGGGATCAGATGAGCTGTGACCTGAACTTGTAGGTGGCTTACACTGTTTCTGTGGGTATCTTCTCCCTGCCTCTCTCCTGCGCAGAGCACAGTATTTCTTCACCACTGCCTTCTGTATCTTTTCATGCTATTTGTATTTGTTCTTCAGATTTTCATCCTGGCTTTTTGGAATATATTATCTCACATAAACAACGCTAGGAAATCTGTCTGAACTTAAGCCCAAAGTAAAGTAACTGCAGAATGGTATTAGATGTATGAATCCTTCATTGCAGACTTTAAAACATGAAAAAAGAATTGTGTGTCCATAGAATATGCAGCCCATTCTCCTTATCTGTGGGGTTTTGCATTCTTAGATAAAAACGAATCATGGATTAAAAAGATTAAAAATGTGTATCTGTACTGAACAAGTACAGACATTTTTCTTGTCATTACCCTCCAAACAATGCAGTATGATAATAATCTGCATAGTGCTTACACCCATTAGGCATTATTATCCATCTGAACAGGATTTATTCACAAGGAGGTAGTACAAAGACTATATTCATTTCTGTATGGGGCTTGAGCAGCCACAGAATTTGAGGTCTGACACCCAGACCTATTCCTCCTTCCCATTCTTAGGAATACATTCTGTAGACAGGCCAACGCCTGAAATTGCTAGGGTGATGGTTTCTTTTTTTATTTTTCCTTTTTTTTTCCAGCCCGGGGACTTAAACTCAGGGCCTGAGCACTGTCCTTGGGCTTTCTCAAGGCTAGTGCTCTACCATTGGAGGCACAGCACCATTTCCAGCCTTTTTCTATGTATATGGTACAGAGGAATCGAACCCGGGTCTTTGTGCATGGTAGGTAAGCACTCTACCACTAGGCCAAATTCCTGGCCCAGGGTGATGGTTTCTTTAAAAAAAAAGTTATTGTCCTAGTGATGTACAGCGGGGTTACAGTTACATTCATATGGTAGTGGGGATATGACTTCTTGAACTTTGTTACCTCTTTCCACATTTTCTCCCACTGTGCCTCACTCTCCATCCCAGGTTGTAGAGTTCGTGTCCACCATGTCTTATAGAATACAGCTGTTACACTGGCTCATCCTTTGTCATTTGATTTGTCATCTTGTTTTTCCCCTTCCCTTCCCTGATTCAAATTATCAAATAAATGCATGCATAATGTACCAGGTACCAAGGACAGATAAAGCAACAACAGAGGATAAACCATAAGGGAAAGAAAAAGAGAAAAAAAGAAAAGAAAGGGGTAAAGAAATATCTTTAAATAGAACACTTAAACCAACAATTACAAGGATAAATCTCTTCTTTCCCTATCCTGAAGTTCATTTTGCTTAGGTAGTTCCAATATGGCCATTTTCACATAGCTTTTGAACTATTGTGATCCTCTGCTAGGAGAATCCTAGATGTGTACTAATTATTACAAATGAGGGAAACCATGGAGTTTGTGTTCCTTTGGTTCTGGCTTACTTCACTTAATGTGACTTTGTTTCAAGTCCTTCTATTTCTTTACAATTGATGCAATGTTATTCTGATGGCAGCATAGAATATATATATACATATATGTACACACACACACACACATATATATATATATATATATATATATATATATACCATATCTTCTTGATCCATTCACCTACCGAGGAACATCTGGATTAGTTCCATATTTTAGCTATGGTAAATAATGCTGAATGAACATTGTTGTGCTAGTAGCTTTAGTATGCCTTTGTTTCTAGACATTCAGGTAAATGCTCAGGAGTGAAATTGCTGGATCATAGGGGAGCTCTATGTTTAGTCTTTTGAGGAACTGCCATACTGCTTTCCATAGTGGTTGAACGAGTTTGCACTCCCACCAACAGCGTAGTAGTGATCCCTCCTGACCACATCCCCACCAGCATCTGTTGTTATTAGATTTCTTAATAATGCCTATTCTAACTGAAGTGAGGTGGAATCTCAAAGTTGTTTTAATTTGCATTTCTCTTATGGCCAGAGATGTCGAGCATTTCTTCATGTGTCTATTGGCCATTTTCTCTTCAGAGAAGTCTCTCTTCAAGCCTTTAGCCCACCTTTTAATGGGATGGTTGGTTCTTTGTGGATATGTTTTTGAGGGATTTAATCTCTTGAGCTGTAGGTATATTTTAGATATAAGTCCCTTGTCTGTTGTATGGATGGTGAAGATATTTTTTCTCCTCTGTAGGCTTGCTATTTGGCTTGTTGGCTATGTCCTTTGCCACACAGAAGCTCTGCAGTTAATGCAGTCCCATCTGTCTAAACTTTCTTTGATTTCTTGTGTTTCTGGGCCTTTATTAAGTAAGTTTCCACCTGTGCCAAGAATCCTATGTATGTCTTCTATTTCTTCCTGCAGAATTTTCAGGGTATCTGCTTTTACCTCGTCTTTGATCTATTTGGAACTGATTCTGGTGCAGGGTGCCAAATAAGCCCAACGTTAGTTTCCTATATGTGTTTAGCCAGTTCTGCCAGCACCATTTATTGAAGCGGTTGTCTTTCTTCCATCCTATTTTTTTGGCTCCCTTATCAAAGATTAGGTGGCCATAGGTCTGTGGGTTAATATCTGGGTCTTCAGTTCTATTCCATTGGTCTTCAGGCCTGTTCTTGTGCCAGTACCAAGCTGTTTTGGTTACTATACCTCTGTAATAGAGTAAAGCTTGGTATTGATATTCTTCCAGCTCTGTTCTTTCTGTGAAGGATTGTTTTTGCTAATCGGGGTCGTTGATTATTTCATATGAATTTTTGAATTGCTTCCTCTATTTCACTAAAGAATGCCATCAGGATATTAATGGGTATTGCATTGAATTTTAGAAAGCTTTTGGCAATATTGCCATTTTCACAATGTTAAGTCTTCCAATCCAGGAGCATGAGAGTTTATTCCACTTCCTTAGATCTGCTTTGATTTCCTTCAGCTTTTTAAAGTTTTACTCATAGAGGTCCTTTACTTCCATGGTTAAAGTAATTCTTATGTATTTTATTTTCTCTGTGGCTATTGAAAAAGGAATTGCTTTCCTGATTTCAGCCTCAATCTTTTCATTGTTGGCATACAGCAAAGCCATTGATCTTTGAGGGTTAATTTTATATCTTGCTACTTGGCCAAAGTTTTATATTAGCTTGGAGTCCATAAGGTTCTCTGTATATAGAAACATGTCATCTGCAAAGAGGAAAAATTTCACTTCCTCTTTCCCTATTTGGATCCCCTTTATGTTTGCTTCTTGCCTTATTCCTCTGGCTAGGAATTCTAATACAATGTTGAAAATGAGTGGAGAGAATGAACATCCTTGTCACATTCCTGATTTTATTGGGAATGGCTTTAACCTTTTACCATTAAGTACAATCCTAGCTGTAGGTTTGGTACATGTAGCCTTCATTATACTGAGGAACGTTCCATGGATTAGGGTGATGGATTCTGAGTTTGTTTGTTGAGTCATTTATTCTGTCTATTCCCAATAGTTGGAGACATTCTTTACCAGGTACATTGCTGATTTTTCGTCCCTCTGATTGAGCCCTATAAGTGCATCCATGAAGAACAAGGGAATTTTGGTGATGTAGCTATTACATGTGTTAAAACAACAAAAAAGAAGGGACTGTAAAGATTTTTTTGGCCGGTCCTGGGGCTTGAACTCAATACCTGGGCACTGTCTTCGAGGTTTCTCAAGGATAGTGCTCTACTACTTGAGCCACAGCACCACTTCCAGCTTTTGTGTGTATGTGGAACCTAGGAATAAAACCCAAGGTTTAGTGCATGCTAGGTGAACACTCTACCACTCAAGCCCCTGAGGTTTTGTTTTTCAGATTCAGTTAAATACTATGACAGCAACAAGTTAATAGCCTCTATGCTAACAACAGAAAAATATGTCAGAGGTTGGGGTAAAAATTCCTATGAAAAGTGGGTAAAAGTTAATTGAAGTCAGCATAGGGTGGTAGATGGTTGCCTGAACACAAGGTATGTAAAGAAATTTAAGATTTTCAAGATAGAGGCATATTCTTGCTGTGGTTTACCTGAGAGAATAGGGGTATTTGTAGCTTAGAAAAATTAAATCAACCTGTGATCTGACACGTTAATTTATCATGGGGTAGGAGGAGGCAGGATGATGTTCCCGAAATACTCCTTCACATTTGACCCATATTTTCTGTTGCCCAGTGCTCCTGGTATACAAGCTCTCAGCTATCTTCTCTCAAGGGACAGAGTGATAATCTACAAGTGGCAAAAAGTGGCAATGATTGATTCTTGGCTTTGTATCTAAAAATCTCATCGGGAAAATGGGGTGGGTGTTAAAATGCCCAGAATGTTTGAGAACGGGTTATTAGAAAATGATTGGAGATGCTGCTTATACTTGGTTGGCTTGTCTCATGTTTCTCTTCTGGAAATGATTAGACTATTTCTCAGGGTAGAGAAAATGAGAAGAGTAAGAGTAAAGGGAAGCTGTACATTTCCCAACTTCATAATATACCTCTTCTCATGCTAGCAAATTACATTATATAGATATAGGAAAACAGCTAGTGAATTCCATTAAAATCTGTTTTGAATGGGGAAGGAGGGAGAGGAGTTTAATAAAGATAGTAGAGAAGGCAAATTTCATCAAAATACCCTGTGTGTGTATATAGACATACCACAAATTTCTTCACCTAGTTAACTTACACTAAGAAAATGCGAAGATGCTTATGTGTCATTTTAGTGAAAAGATAACATTGATCTGAAGGAGAAAAGCCATAGGGAAAATCCAGAAGTGAACAGATTGAGAGTGGATTTCAGAGGTGGAGATGGAAGAACTGCATAAGTTCCTGGAATGGAATATATCCCCCAATTTTGTCTGGATCTTAGCGATCCACTTCTATTCATATTATGTATATATACACATTTGTTATTTATGTCTTTCTGAAAGTTGCCTCAGTGCTTCATGGTATGGATGTGACATCAATAAGCATATATGAAGGGATAAAACAATGCATTGTACTATCAAAATAAAGAGATAAACCACACTTGCTTAAATATATGTCATGAATGTCAACATAACGGATTATATGCAGATGCAAGACAGTTACACCATTTACGTACAAAAGGATAGTGAGAACCACCTTTTCCAAACAGCTCAACAAATCTGTGATCAAAATACTAAATTATATGGAGTCTTCATGTCTTCTGAAAGCTCTTTCAATTTATCTTAAAATCATGTTTGCTTTTTATGCTGAACACTCTAAGTATGGTACAATTAAAATTCAAGGTTCTTATGCATGACTTCTGCATCTTTATTTATATCATGCAGTGCTGCTTTTAAGTACAGTTGTATAATCATTAAGCTATATAAGCTCATATTTCTTAGATCTTGCATGAATGAATATCTTGAGGTTCTTACCAGAAGAAAGGGAGGGATTGCATGAAGATTTTACTTCACGTTTTAGCATACAGTCATTCTATTTCTACCCTCTTAGATACCCAACACTCTCCCACTTCTGCATGTAGATGAAGAAGGGAAGAATGAAAGAAGAACACACACACACACACACACACACACACACACACACACACACACACACCTTCCTTGTCCTTCTATGTCAGTGGTTATTATTACTCTTATTTTTGGTCGATTATGGGGCCAAGATCATTCACATCTCTTAGACTGATCTTACTTTCCTCTTACCATGAAGGAAAATTATAGGCCAAAGTAAATCTTGGGCTGGCACTGCTCCTCTCTCCCTTGCTTAGTCAGGAGCAGAAACAAACATGCCTGTCTTGCACAGGGTGACCATTTCTAATATAAAAACTGGAAAACCAAATGCTTCAACTTCACCCCTCCCACCCCCTATTTTGTAGTGTAGATATGCTGACACAGTATAAAATGTACTATCTGACCTCATGTGATGGAGTCACAGTTAAAAGGTGGTTCATTGAACATTGTATAAAATTACCTGTGGGTATGTGTGTAGGAGACATACATTCATTTTGTGGTTATACTTTGATCCTAGTCCAAAGATATCACAGTATATGCATGCAAATAATTTTCAGTCGAAAATAGGTCTATGTAATTGAAAACCCTTCTTAGTCTCTTTTGGTAAAGCATTCACATCTATACTTGGTTTGAGAGCACTTCCCTCCTAGACCTAGTGGTCCCCCAGAACCTGTACTTTCATGAACACCACGCACAAACGGAGACCAGTGAATAGAACAGGTGTATTTCCTGCTTTGTTCTGCACATTTTGTTATTCATTTGTCTTTCTTAGAGTGCATAACTTCAAGACAATGGTACTAAGAATTTCAGGCTAGTTAAACACGAGATCTTTAGAATTTGGGTCCCTGTGTGACCACATACAGCATACACACTCATGGAGCTAGCCCTGCTAAACAGCCTTATCTGAGACCTCAGACTCTTAATACTGTTGATAGCCAGACATATGAGCCAAGATGTCTTTCCAGAGCACTGTCCAAGAGCCGCTGACTCTCCTCTTACCATCAAGTGTTTCTGGCAGCAATCCCAGACACCAGGACACATTCCCTTTTTAAAGGGGCAAATGAGACAGAATTGCTTCTCATTTGTACAAATGAAGAGAAATCAGCAGAGTAAAGATGACTGAATGTGTCTAATTAAATCTCAAGCTTCAGTGGAAAACATATTTGGATGTATGGGTGTACCATCACCTCAGCCTTCTGCTGTGACTGGTGCAGAAGGGACACTGAGAAGGGTGGATTTTTGTACTATTGTGCTTCCCGGCGATTTTGGATTGAGAAATTTAATGTGGCAAACAGCTGGGTAGTGATGCATCATGGGAACAGAAAGTGTAGGCCCCAAGACAGACTGAGATAGGCTGTCCAGAGTTCGGCACGTTTCTTCATCTCTGGCCAGCTAGATGACCTCAGCCAGTTGGTAGCTTATCTCCTGATGCCTTCATTTGCCTTCTGAAAAGTAGAGGTAATACCAGGGTTGTTGGAACTCATTGATTTCCATGAGAATTACTCCCAGCAGTCAAATCATCTAAGTGATTTCCATATACAAAACACATGAAGGTGTATCGAACATGCAAGAAGCATTGTACTATTAACAGCTAATGGTAGGTTTAATTATTTAGTTATTAGTTATTCTAATAAAATACCTTATTTTATAGAGAAATAAAAATAAAATTGGATATGGGATTGTTTCTGAGAAGGTTGCTATAGGCTTAACTCCCTGAAACATAATACATTTTGTGTGTTTCATAAGTACATTTTATTTCAAAACAATTGATAAACAATTCTCAATAGTATATTACTGTCAAAGGTACAACAAAATCTTTAATGTAATAAAAAGTACAATAAAATAATACATTCTTGTCAAAGGCACAATAAAACCTTTAATGTGTTACAACATGACATTAAATATTTTAAAAAGGAATTCACTCTACTAACATTCTCTGGACCTTCAGATCAAAATTAAATCAATATCTGTTATTTGGAGAAATAACCCATGTAAAGATGACAAGCAGAGAAAATTACTGAATAAAATGTCCAGAGACACGTATTACCCATTCTCTACTGATCCACAGGGATGCATTTAAACATGTTGCTCTATTGTTTGTCCTTGAGTGACCTTCAGAGCACAGAGCGGTCTTTTTCTCCTGCTTTTCTCTCCTGACTGACTCTGACTTAGACTGTTTACTGCTGTTGGCTTCTGGGTAAATGACATGCAGCAATTCTGAGATGGTGTTCTTTCTAATCACTGTAGTTATTACGCATTTGTTATCCTAAGTTATTTGCAATTAATCTGCACAGTGTATCTACAACACTTAGTTTCTGTTTACTCTTCAGTCTTCCCAGGTTTACTAACTGTGATCAGTTCAATCTTATGGAGAAAGTCTCAGGGGTGCTCTGTCCAGGGGGGTGGGTTACACAATGTTACATAGAGTCTGTATTATTATTTTTTTAAGAGGGAAAATAATGTGAGGATACCACCTGGTCTGGTTAAACATGTGAGGATGAATATTACTAAAGAGAATGAAAGCAACATCTTGCGTTATAAATATGGCCAATGTTAGAAATTATATTAGTGTATGATATAGCTATTGACTTTTCTATCTGGATCAGATGGAATTCTTGGAATTTGGGGCATGCATAGGTATATGTAAAAACAAACAAACAAACAAACAAAAAAACCAGCCAGGCGTGCCTGTGTCTCACGCTCATAATTCTAGCTACTCAGGAGGCTGAGATCTGAGGATTACAGTTCAAAGTCAGCCAGGGCCTGAAACTCTGTGAGACTCCTATCTTTAATTAGCTATCAGAAAACCGGAAGTGGTGCTGTGGCTCAAGTGGTAGAGGGCTAGCCTTGAGCTGAAGAGCTCAGAGAGAATGCCCAGGCCCGGATCCATGAGGTTGACAAAAGCAGAACAAAAGAATAAAACAACTAGAATATATTTGGGATTGAAAGAGGGAAAAGACTCTTAGTGGAATATTTTGTGATGTTTTGTATTTCTCTTTGTAGCATTTGACTTGCATTTTCCCTTTTCTTCTTTCTTTCCTTTTTTTTTTTGAATTGTTTCTATTTCTGTGTAGCTCTTCTGATTTTGATCTATATGATCTTGCCTCTTTCACTGAAGTAGATAAGATAGGAAATTGTATTCCTGGTGAGAAACTATCAGCCATCTCCACTTTTCACATATAAAAATCTCCAAAAAGTATTATTCTACCGGAGCAATTATTTTGAACAATAACTAGATGTAGTGCCTTAAATTTATTTTTTCACTCCTCTCCTCCTGGCACTTAGCTGCAGGTTAGAAGCATCAGAAAAACACCTGATTTCAGTAGTTGGACTGTTTCTTATCTCAGGGAGTGTACAAGCAAGCCCAGTGATGGCAAGCTTATCTTTTCTTTCCCTTTCTGTCTTCCAGAGTGTCACTTTGTGCTCCATCCTTTTCAGTTAGTTGAAAAGCATAATAATGACAATTTGCAAAACTTTAGCGAAAGTAAATGAAGGAAAGTTCATGTCAGAATGTTCAAGCTCAGTATTTCTCTGCCGTTTACATCATGTGAATCAACACAGCATGTTCTAATATCCGTGAAATAAGAATCCCATGAACAGAAGAAACCCATTTCTAGGGACGGTTGGAAACCTCTTGCCTGAGATACTCCTGCTTAGAAGAAGAGGTAGCATGTGGTGAGGCGTTTCTAGGAAGGAAGGGCCGTCCCTTGGCAGAGTGTCACACCATTTGACAATTTATTTTCATTCCAATGAGAGTGGGGGGAAAAAGTCAAGATGGAAGATAGTTTGATCTCCTAATTTAGTGTGGTTCTTATCTTAGTGAGCTTCTCATCTCCCGGGGGAATCTGAGAGTCACCAGAACATTGTGAACAATGACAGCCATCTGAGAATTTCTGTCTTAGTAAACTCTTTCTAACTAAGGAACCAGATGGTATTTACACGATTCAACTCCCACCCAGTAGACATTCTCAGCTGTACTTAAAAGCAGAAAGCGGAAGAAGGCAGAAATTGCTAGAGTATGCTTTTGAAGAAGAGAAGTCCAATATGTCATAGCTGACGATGAGACAATTTTGGTGACAATGTTTGGGGTGTGAATCTTGTGCTATCTTTATGGTAGAAGGCTCTTAGAATAGGCAATTTCACGAGACAAACCAAATCGCCAAAAGTAAATGTGGGTAGTGCATGCTACTGATAGAAAAGCGCTAATAAGAAAGAGTATCTTTTCCTTTATTTTGAGTGATGGAAATACTGCTTTTTCTAGCACTGAAGAAAACATGATGTGGAACTATCTCATGTTTAAATGTGAACATGCTTCCATCCTTGGTTGAAGACAATTGATGCTTGTGTGGAGAAGGACTAAAAGAAGAATCTGACATTTGCTGAAAGCTTAGAGGATGCAGAATACTTAATGAAATGACTTATAAAGGAAGCATCATTTTTATCTAACATTTAAAGAAACTGGAATATGGTCAGGCTATAAGGTTTGGAAATTGTACATAAGAAATGCTATTAGCCAAATAATCTTAGACAGAATGTCTGTGTTCATGCCTAGAGGCTCTGACTTATTAAAATGCCTGGAAATTATATCTTGCCTTAGGTCATACGGAGTAGCTAGCTTCTCTGTCAGTCAGATAGAGCAAACCATAAGAGGTAGAAGAATGACAGCCACTTATAAGAAAGGGCCTGGAGAAAACATATAAATTTATGTTAGATTTCATTAATGAAGCATAAAACACATCAAGCCTGAGACGAGGAGCTTTTTAGAGTAACAATTGCAAATTCATGGCATAGCAGCTTTCCTTTTTAATTTATCATTGTCTACTAATTTATACAGAAGAGAATTACATTCTAAACTAATAGATATATAAAATTTGGAAATGTAAAACTTTCACAATAAATTAAATTAGCTCTTATTTTAGGATAATTTTCTGGTGACTACATTTTTATGCAACATAAACTTGCCAACTATTATTTTTTTCCATATATTTTTTATTGTAATTAATAGAAGGGTTACATGATATTTGCCAGATAGATGGTGCATTAATTCCCATACATTGATATTCTTTCACATGTCTTGGTCCCCATTTCCCTCCCCCTCACCCCCACCTCTCATCTTGTTTTCCCCCGTTCCCTATCCAATTTCAAATAACACTTGCCAACTATTATATACTGAACTGAACCTTTTTATTTTCCACTACTGAATCCCATTGACTCTTATGTATTTAAGTGTTTCTACTGAAATTACTATGTATTCCCTACATTTTGCATTTCATGTTTTGAAAATTGAGTTTATTTTTTAAAACTCACATGAGCTTCAATTTTAAATAATCACTTTTCATATGACAAATTTCTTCATTGGCTAATTTTATATGTTATATATTATTATATAATATATAAATAGCTATCTTTATATCCTGTCTCCTTGCTAACAAAACTGTTTTTTATTTGCTACTAAAATTTCTTACTCTAAGTGGTCTAATGTTAAAGCAAAATATTCAAATGAGGATAAAACAATTCACAAAAGGAAAATTAATAAAGCAAAGGAAGCTCCTTTTGTATTGAGTCTAAAATGTAAGCTCAGCAAAGGCATCTCATAATAATTTTGAGCAAATTGTATTTTCATTGAATAATGACTTTCCACTTATGGTGATTTATTTAACAAATTTGAGCTATGCTTGGTTCCTTGTCATATGTTATTTCTATTATATCAATGTTTTCTTCTAATAATTATTCTTAGATTTTAAAGTCAGTATTATATGTGACTTTTTTGCTCATGAAGCTTTTTTTCTCCATATATTTTTATTGTAATTAATAGAAGGGTTACATTATATTCACCAGATAGAAGGTGCATTACTTCACATACATTGATACCCTTTCTTATGTCTTGGTCCCCATTTCCCTCCCCTACTGCCACCCCTCATCTTGTTTTCCCCCCTTCCCTATCCTATTTCAAATAACCAAATAAGCATATATACAATATATCAGATAACATGGTGAAATACTGTAACAATATGAGATAACCAAGGGACAGCAGAAGAGATGAGAGAGGAACATTAAGGACAACAACCATTCATAACATGGTTTTTGTTTCAATATCCTGGAGGTCCTTTCATTTAGCGTCATACTATATAGCCTTAAGCATCTAGGTTTTGTTCTATTGTAAATCTCTTTTAGGAGAGCCCAAGGTTTCTACTGATTATGACAAATGAGGGAAACCATTGAGCCTATGTTCTTTTGAGTCTGGCTTACTTCACTTAATATGATTTTTTCTAAGTCTCTCCATTTCCTTACATATGGGGGATGTGGTTCTTTCTGACAGCAGCATAGAATTCCATTGTGTATAAATACCACATCTTGTTGATCCACTCATCAACTGAGGGGCATCTGGGTTGGTTCTATATCTTTGCTATGGTAAATACTGTGAAGCTTTTGTTTTTATTGAAAGATATACTTGAGGGTTTTGTGCAATGTATTATTAAATTTTGCATGAGAAATAACATACTTATATATCTTGTTTTTGTCAACTATCTATTTATTTATTTATTTATTTATTTATTTATTTATTTAGCTTTTTTTTTTGCCTGTCCTGGAACTTGAACTCAGGGTCTGAGCATTGTCCTTGGATGCTTGTTGCTCAAGGCTAGCGCTCTACCACTTGAATCACAATACCACATCTGGCTTTTTCTGATATGTGGTACCGAGGAATCGAACTCAGGGCTTTGTGCATATCAGGTGAGCACTCAACCAGTAGGCTACACTCCAGCCCCAACTATTTACTTTTAAAAGTAATATATGCCCATACAAAGCAGCTTAGATTATGAAAGAGATATAATTGTCACATAAAAGAAAATATCAGAAAATAGAAAGCTTTTGCATTATTTCTGTCAAGGAAAGATCTGGCTACAAGGTTGTTCAGATATCTTTTGTTTAAATGAATGACTATTTCTTGGTCACAAATTGATTACCAATGTACTCTGAATTACACCCTCTCACATCATGTAAAATGCAATGCTATGAAAAATTAGTTTCTGACTCTCTATTTCTTTCCCTTTCATTACATCTCCCTTCATTTATTAAAGAGGAATATCTTTTCCTTCAAACAATCCTTCTGCAGCCTTTCTGGTTATCTCCCTGAACAGAAATCATGTTGAGCTGTACACAGACATGAAGCAGGTGAGGACATGAGTTATTTGACACATTTTTACCTCTTTAGTGGGAAATAAGTATTAAAAACTGGGCATGGGAATATTTTATAGGTAGGTAGTTAGAATGGCCATTATCAAGAGAATGAATAATAATGGATGCTGGTAGGGATGTGGCCAAAGGGAATGCTAGTATGCTGTTTGTGGGAATGTAAACTTGTTCAGCCATTCTGGAAAGTAGTATAGAGGTTCATCAAAAGAACAAACATAGAGATTCCTTATAACTGCAATTCCACTACTGGTCATTTACCCAAATGACCACAAACCAGCCCACCGTAAAGCCACCAGCACAACCTTGTTTTTCTACAGTTAAGATATGGAATCAGCTCAGATGCCCCTCAGTAGATGAATGAATAAAGAAAATGTGGTATATATGTGCAATGGAATTTTATGCTTCCACCAGAAAGAATGACATTGTCCCATTCATAAGGAAATGGAAAGACTTGGAAAACTTTATATTACAGAAAGTAAACCAGACCCAAATCAAACATGGACTGAATGGTTTCTCTCATTGTGACAACTAGAATATGTCTATCAATCTATAAGTTAAGGCAATGGATAGAAAAAACCAATAATTACCCTGGGTCATAATTAAACAGCACTCTAAGCATTCTGACATTGAGAACAAAAGAGGATATCCTTGGAAGAGGATCACAATGGCTCAATATCTATGTTCCTAGGATCATATAAAGTGATACTTATTGAAACAAATTCTAAAAAAAGAAATGAATTCTAAGAAATGGAACCAAGAGTGTTTTTTTATTGTACTATTGGCAGTTATTTTTTTCTTTCTTTTGTTTCCTTTGATGTATTCCTTTTTGTCACTGTTTTTGAATTCTCTGCCCTTTGCCTTGTCTATAAGTTTATATGACTCAGGGAGGGAAGTGGGATTGCAGAAATAGTGGGACAGAGGATGAAGCAACTCAACAATGATGCTCACTAGAGGCTAGTTTGGAAACAAATTTTACGACTTGGAGTGGACGGGACTTGGGAGGGGAAAAACTGGGAGAAAATGAGGGAGGGGGTAACACTGTATAAAAAGTAATGTCCTGATTACTTGACTTATATAACTGTAACTGCCTGTATGCCAATAAAATTTAAATTAAAAAAAGACAAAAAGTCTACCCTAATTGACTTTTGTGATAAGAAAGAACAAAAATTTATCAATTTGATAACCCTATCTGTTAAGACAGTTAAAATTCATATATTAATGAAGGATTAGTGAAATGTTTGATTTCAGGTGACAAATATTGTAGGTGGATTACTAGAATACATGGAGAATTCTTGCATGCAATATCTCCAAACACTGGTATTATGACTCTCCATATATCAACTGTATAATATATTAGTTTATAAATTTTAATAACATTTTTACAATATGTCTTCTAAATTTTCCCCTAAAAGATGGTTTCACGTTGTTGATAGTTATATCCAACATGGTATGAACTATTAAGTGATAAAAGTAAATTTTGAAAATAAGGAAAATATCTTCTTGTTTATTATAGCCATTTCTCTTATAGGGGAATTGATATAATCAGGTTGATTGAATGTTATTATTGGAAAAGCTAAGCTGTAGAGTAATATAAATTCAAATTATTTTCAAATCACTTACTTCTAATAGAAATCAGAAATGTCACATCTAGTGATTAATAAAATTGTAAAATGCCTCTACTCATGTGTTGTCTTCTGTACAATCTTTCCTTTCTGTCATAAGTTTTACTACCATATACATTTATTAATTTTAATATGTGTATTTATATAAATAAAATCCAGGTGAATAAAAAACTCTAGTGGATATCTTGATTAACCTGGAATCAATCCGAGTCTTCATAAACACTCAAGTTCCCTTACTTACAACAAAATGAAATGTACATATTTGCTACTCTTTGATATTCTGTAATAACATACCACATTCCTGTAATGTAGAAGGTCTGTAGCCCTTTATAATAATAATAATTCACCAGTTGCGCTGGTGAATTACAAAAGCCACATTTAAAATGGATACTGTTGGAAACTGAACCGAGAGAATATGTGAATTGTGATGATAGCAAGTAGGGTAAATGTGTTTGAAAGCCATATACTACAATCTGTGTCTGATTTCTTATTTGAAAACTTATTTTGATTCTTAGACTACATCAGCTCTTAAGTGATCAAAATACTTTATTATGATATATCAAAAATCCACTGAATTCTGACATTTTTCAACTATATGAACACTAAAAAGTCATTTCTAATGTAGGAAATAAATGATTGTCCTTTATAATATATATACACATATATCAGTGCTTTGACAGACCATTGATTCTTACTATAAAACAGACCAAGTATAAAATTCAGTGGCTCATGTAATTATACCTCTAGATACAATGCACAACATCAAGCATTTAAATGCTCTTGTTCAAATAAACAGTGCAGCATGGAGGAAGATGTAGGTAGCAATTGTTCTAAATGCAATGAATTTCAAATTTATTCCTGGTGAAGGAGCACAACTTAAATATGCAACGCACAAGAACAAATTCTATAATATGTTCACTGGCATGTTATTCTTTCTGTACGAATATTCCTAGAAATAATTGAACCTCAGTTTTGGTGGGTGAACAAAGGATATTTGTAGAAGCTTAGAGAAACTTGAATGTATTTCAGGTACTTTTCTCCTCAGGTTGATTTCGAAGTGGGAGATACTCATATCTTGGCCTTCTGAGCAGCTATGGTTCAAAAAGTGAGCCACCAGTGCTTGGCCAGTCAGTTGATGAACTGTTTAAAATGAAATAAAGCACCTTATGCAAAACTCAGCACCTTATCTTTCTGCATATACCCTGAGGAAAATAGACTACCTGTGTTTATATGTGTTTTTATTTGTTCTGTTAGTGAAGTGTTTGATCATATTTTTGAAGATCAACAGTTGCTCTAGGAGAGTGAGGTCCCTTCTTCACTGCCAGTTTACTAACGATGGCTATAACTCTATATGACTGATAAACAACTTCTTTCAGGTTAATCTGTGCAGAAGATGGTATAAAAGCTAGAATGTTAGAATCATCTGCTGAAGGCTGTTGCCTTGGTAAGGTCTGAAGAAGCTGCCAAGTGGAGGAAACAATGAAAATGTAAGATATTACAATTCAGCTTCCCTTGGCATCTGGAGCAAGGGACACCCTGGGAGACAATGAATTTCTGTACATAATTATCTTTAGTGCCAAGGGATATTAGAATTAGGCTGCCTTTTCAAAACCCACTTAAATTAAAAACTCTGAGTTTATCACTAATGTAAATGGCCATTATTTGCATGTGTAAGAAAATGGTAAAGAAATAATACTTTTCACATCTTGTGGTCCAAAATACATCACTCATTTAAAGGGGCAGGCTTTTTTTTGTAGTAGACTTGGGGCTTGAACTCAGAGCCTGGGCACTGTTTCTGAGCTTTTATGTTCAAGGCTGGTGATATCTCACTTGAGACACATGATCATTTCTGGATTTTTGGCAATTAATTGAAGATAAGAGTCTCGTGGGCTGACTTTGAATAACAATCCTCAGATCTCAATCTCCTCAGTACTTAGGAACTGACACCAGGCTAACAATATTTACAATATTTGTTGCAAAGCTCCTGTGTTAGGATTCCATTGTTGTGACAAACTAAATAAGATAGACCAAGTTAAAGGAGGAGATGTATTTTGATGCATGATATCAGAGATTTCTGTTCACAGTCACTTGGCTCTTAGGTCTGTAGGAAAGGAGCCCAACATGACAAAAACAGATAGAGGAGGAGAACTGGAAAGCGAAGAAGAATGAGTTCCTAATATCTCCTTAAAGAGCTCTCCCCCCACCAATGACCTAACTTCCTTCCATTCCCCTTGAAAAGGTCCCACTGTCTTCCCCCAAAATGCCACAGCCTAGGAACAAGAATTTTTCCAGACAGGAATTTTTGGAGGACCTTCAAGATCCAAACCCCAATACTATATTAACATGTGAATATGTGTGCCTCTATTTTTAATAGTTAATATACATACATCTATGTATACAACTATATTTATGTTATATATATTAAACAGCTATATTTTATTGATTAATTATTCATATTTTTATTATGAATATGTTATACAGAGGGGTTACAGTAACAGAAGCCATGTAATGAGTACATTTCTTCTTGAACAGTGTCACTCCTCACATTTTGTCCTAGTTTTATCCTTCCTCCTTCCCAGTTGGATAGTTCATTCCCAATACATTGTCACTGCTGAATTAGTTCACCTTTTGTCTTATTGCTTCTGTATTACATCCATGTTTTAAACATACTGTGTGGAATATATCCTATATATTTTTGTTGCATAAATATATATCCATTTGCTATTACCTTAAGACAGGAAGAGAGAAGCACAACTGTGATCTCACATGCCTGTAATCCCAGAACTAAGGCAGCTGATTCAGGAGGATCCTCGCTTCAATGTCAGCCTAAGATACAAAGCAAGATCCTGTCTGAAAGAAAATAAAAAATAGGCATGATCAGAGGGTTATAGTTTGAGGCCAGCTTGGGCAAACACTTCACAAGACTCCATCTCAACCAATAACTTGGTGTGGTGGCATACCCTATGTCCCCAGCCTCCTGGGAAGAATTAATAAGGGAATCATGGAAAAGGAGTGACAATAATCAAGATGCACTGCGTTTATCATCTGATTTATTAAATTAAAACCCCTTTTTATAACCACTTAAAGATAATAAAAATAACTGACACACACACACACACACACACACACACACACACACACACACACACACACACACAAAGAAAATCATGTTCCAGGTCAGCCCTCGGGGAAATGTGAGACTCAGTTAAAAAATTACAACTGCAAAAGGTGATAGTGGAGGCCCAAGTGTTACAGCTCTACATAGTAAGCGATAAACCTGGAGTTCAAATTTTAGTACTACCATAAAATAAATGGCAAGAAGGAAAATATTACATTGTGTCAAAACAAAGAAATTTGATTAAAAATTTGATATGAATTTGTAGGATAGAAAAAATGCATCAAAAATAGGGGATGTGAGGGAAATAGAAACATAACTATATAGACATAAAAACCTATGACTCTATAGACATAATGTTTTATTTCATAAACTAATATGTATCTATGACATACAAACCCTTAGCCTAATTTTGATTAAGTGCCAGTGATTGTATATAGAGATTCCCTTCTTGAACACTTGTTTGTTAAACTTGTCATTTGAAATATGATGTAAAAATCAATGTTGATAAATTCTTTAATAAAAAAAGTAAGGTATGATCTAAGGTGTTACACAAATCACATGTATCATATATGTATGTGATATAAAGTGCAAAATTTTACATAAATATTCAAATTTTATGATTAATTACAAAATTCTGAGCTATTTTTGTTTCTGGTACTATGCATTGAGATGTCTTCCAACATGGAGACTGAAATTTAACATATCTTGAATGCACTTTTTTGTTTCTATTTTTGAATAATTGTTTTATTTACCCTTACCCTTCTGTATTATTTACACTATTGACCAGATAGGCCCCAAAGAAAGTTGCTTTTTTCTACCCAAGCTTATAACCTGCATAAGGTTATAACCTGCACGTAATAGTATAACCTGCACGTATAACCTATCATGTAATATTGATAGATAATGCATTTTCTGAGGTCTTCCCAGATTGTTACCTGGATCACAAATGAGATATCCAGCACATATCCAGGCAGCTTTGGTTTGGGGTGTCCTTCACACAACTGAAAACACTGCAGAGAAAATGCTTTTCTATGTTTTTCTGCAGCTTACCACCATGTTAAGTGGAAAGGAGTATCCAAGAGAAGCATGGCTTTGAAGTTCTCCATACATTTTGGAGTGTAGAACATGATATAATGGCATCTTCTCTGTAAAGAGTGCCATTCTCTGATTCAAAGGCGATGAAGGATGTGGAATCCAGATAAAAACAGATGTCAGGGATTTTTTTCCTATCTATATCCAATTCCCCTTGGGGATATGACATGACTGCAAGTAAATTGTTCAAATCAATAGGAATAGAAAAAAATATATAAGGATCCCTGTTGCGCTATTTCTTTTGTAGCCACTAAAGAAGGGGTGGGGGAGCTCTTAGTGGATTTTAACCAGCTTAGACACTATATTGACAGGCTTACAATAGCAATAAAAAGAGAAGATGTACTTTTCCCCTTAGCTTGATCATAGTTGAGTTACTTATATACTCATAGCTATTTTTTGAAAATCTCTCCAATAAAACATCATAATATGTAATAGGAAAATATCAAATTCATACAATAACAACAAAAATAAAATAGGCTCAGGGCTTGGCTTAGTGGTGCTTGTCTAGTATACAAGAAAATCCTAAATCAAATCCTCAGTACCACATTCATTAAAAAAAAAAAGCCAAACGTGATGGTGTGGCTCAAATGGTAGAGCTCTAGCTTTGAGAAAGACCAAGGGCAGTGCTCGGGTCCTGAGTTCAAACCCCAGGACTGGCAAAAAGAAAAAAAGAAAAAGTAAGCTCAAGACATTTAGGAGGAAAAAACACCATAACATTTTAATGAAAAATAAAGCAAGACTTGAATAAATGACAAACTCATCACATTCTAGAGAGAACTTAACAAAATTTTAGTATCAGGTTGATTTTGATTACATCATCAACATAGTTCTTTCAAAACCAGACACAATGTTAGTAATTATTCATAAGTAGTTGTTAATTGTTTAATAGTTAGGGAAAAGAGTTCACTCTGCTGGAAGAACAGCCTCAATCTCCATTTTCTACTCCTTTTTTAAAATCAGTGTTGTTGTAAGTATAAAATTTCCATTTAGGGCCAGGAGTTTGGCCTAGTGGTAGAGTGCTTGCCTAGCATGCACAAAGGCCTGGGTTCAATTCCTCAGTACCACACACATACAAAATAGCTGGAGTGGTGCTGAGGCTCAAGTGGTAGAGTTCTAGCCTTGAGAAAGTCCAAGGACAGTGCTCAGGCCCTGAGCTCAAGCCCAGGACTAGCAAAAAAAATTCCTTTTAGTTTCTAACAGCGAATACAATTTGATACCTTATAAAAAATCACTTTCCCTTCCTCCCTCTCTCCCTGCTTGCTTCCCTCCTTCCTTCCTTCCTTCCTTCCTCCTTCCCTCCCTCTCTTCCTTTCTCCCTCCTTCCCTCCCTCCCTCCATTTCCCTCCCTCCCTATCCCTCCCTATCCCTCTTTTCTTTCTCTTCTTTTTCTTCCTTCCTTCCTTCCTTCCTTCCTTCCTTCCTTCCTTCCTTTCTTCCTTTCTTCCTTCCTTCCTTCCTTCCTTTCTGTCTGTCTTTGTAATAGTGCTGAGGATTAAACTCAGGGTCTTGTGCTTAATAGACAGGTGCTATATCAGTTAAGCCAGGCCTTCATTTTTGCACTTATTTCCTTTTAAAAGAATATCTCATATATTTTTATATATTTTCTCCAATTTCCCTCAAGTCTTATTTCATAATCTTCTCATTCAACATTTTGATTGAATGTTCTATTTCTAATATTTAGTCTTCTGATGATCAGTTCTCCATGGGAGTGGGTTTCAGAAGTTGTTTATTCTTCTACGTGCTTCCAAGTGAATCCCCCTAAATACACCCTCGTTTCAGTTGTTAAAATCCCACGTTCTCGTTATGTGAAACTCAAAATGAAGTTATTACCTTAAGATTTGTCACTTTCTAATTTCATAACCTTAGGCATTTTAACTTTTGAATTTCAGTAATGTCAGTCATAAGAGATGAGTAATAAGATAAAAATAAAATTTCCTCCAGTTGCTTTTAGACTACCATCTAGAGATTTCAACTCTGTTTTATGTGTGTTATTTTATTTTAATGCCATTTTGAGGGCTTGAAGTTAGTGCCTGAGTGCAGTTCTGGCCTTTTTGTGCTCAAGCCGCTATTCTACTACTTGAGCCATAGTTCTACTGGCTTTTTGATGGTTAATGGAGCTAAGAATCTCATGGACTTTCCTGACCTGGCTTACTAAAACACCAAGTGGGGGTCTATATTCTAATCTTATTACTGAGTAGTTAAGTAGTTAGGATTACAGGCGTGAGCCACCTGCACCTACCATTATGTTTGTTATTTCTGCTTTATATGTTGATGCTATAAATGTAATAAACATAACACATGGGTCAAGATTTGTGGTTGTTTATAAGTATCTACAGATCCATTTTGTAAGTGGCCACATGTCCATCACAAGGCAAATAGCAAAGAGCCTCCATTCATAGCTAGTGTTCATTTCTGAGCATCAGAGTCTGCTCTGGTGGTAACTGCTATTGTTCATTAAATTGTTAATTGCTTCAAGGATTTCTTGAAGAGACTCCCTTCTTGAATACTTGTTTGTTACATACGTCACTTGAAACATGGTGTAAAAATCAATGTTAATAAATTCTTCAATAAAAAAGATTTCTTTAATGAAATCCATGCTATCATCTCAATTTTCAGTTACAACTCAAGTTATTTTCAAGAAAGAGGAATTGACTCAGAATATCATATAAGAGAGAACATTTATTACATGTCTATGTGTATGTATTTGAGTGTACATACAGATGTGATGAATATGTTTGTGTGCACATTAGGGAATTTTTATTAAAATTCCTTGAACAATACAAGATAAGAATACTCCCTCTGTGTTCTTGCTCATTTACAGGCATTATAAGTATCAATGTTAGGATAAATTAGTACTAACACATGCATTTCTGTTCTTATTTTCTTTAGTCAGGATTGAAAGTTCTGAGAGAAACAGTGCCTGGATGAACTCTGTGGGATTGGTGACTGCTTATGGCCAAGAAGAACAGATACAATCTTTTGTAGTTGAACAGGATAGCCCGATTACATGAGAAATATTTCTCCAAAGGATAATCAAAATGCTATTATAAAAAATGAGAATTCCTTTCGGGCAGACAAAAGAAACAAACATTTATTGACTCAATATCCTCTCAACTCTCAGTGGAAGTATGAATAGAATAAAATTTTAATTCTCTTTTGTTTCTCATGATCATCTCTTTTCAGAGAAATGTATTTGATCTTCAGAATAGAGCCCCGGGTACAGGGAATTCTTAACACTGATTTCATAGTTGAATCATTTTGGAAGTTAAAGTTTATTATTCTGCTTCTGCGTTTTCTAGGACTGGGAATTTAGATTTTTAATGACCACTTTTTAAAAGCTGCTAAGTTTTGTAGTAATAATGTACAGTCCATCTGAGACCACCAGTTTGATGGTGAAGAACTTGAGTCAAATTGCATGATTTTGAACCCCAAGTAAATGCCTCCCTAAGCCTGGTAACACTGGGCAAGTAAAACTCATTTGTAAATTGGCTGTATTACAGAAAACCAGCCACACACTTAAATGTATCTAGAGATTTGGAGAGAAAATTCATATCCAGAATCTCCTTCTTCAGGCACGATTGAAACAAACCCTCAGCTTTGGCTCAGAAGGCAGGCTCTGGGCTCAGACATGGCATTGCAAAGGAAATTTCCCTTTTGTACCTAGTAAGAAGCAGGACATGCATGGCTTGACAGTCAGGTTTCCTCTCTGTATCCTGGGGGCAAGGATTCTATGGGTGTACTTCTGGAGCTGGTGAGCCTACGGTTTCACCCTGCATCAGAAATTCACAGCACAAGGTCATTTCAAGGGCTGTTGACCCCCAGTGGATGGCTGGTCATCATATCCTTGTCTCATTGGGATGGTAACACAAGGTTCTGGATGCATGTGTGAACTCACTCCACAGATTCCAAAACGGATAATGGCTACTACATTGATGGTAATATAAGACACTTGGAAAGAATATCAGTTTAGTTGTCCTAACTATTTGATGGAAAGAATATCAGTTTAGTTGTCCTAACTATTTGACTAAACTCTTCTATATTATTTCATTTGGTGCCATTGTGATAGAATTCCACAGACAGTAATGTATCATTAATAGAAGTTTATTGGAGCAAAATTTTGGACCCTAGCAAATCCAAGGTCAAGAGACCAACCTCCAATGAAGATTTTCTTGTTCACTCAACAGGTAGCAGAAAGCAAGGCCAAGAACTTTATAGAGAAGCCATGCCTGTAAATCTTCATATAAAAATTTTAAAATAAAAAGTGTTAACCATGTATACACATGTATATTACTGTATGTTTTCTAACATCCTTTTTCCTCTGGAAAATTATATTTGTTCAGTAAGTAAATTCTGTTATATTTGTGAGTATATTGTTATTTATGTTGTGTAGAGATTTCAACCAACATATGCTTTAAGCTCTGAGGTCTTAAACTACACAGCACTGTTCAAGTTTTTGCTTCACATATGATCATTTCTTAGTAGAAATTAGCAATTTAAAAATAATATTCTAAATTTTATTGTCAGGTTGATGTATATTGTCAGGTTACATTTACATTTGTCAGGTCGATGTATATTGTCAGGTTACAGTTACATTTGTAAGGTAATGACCATATTACTTCTTTTTATTGTTACTATAAAGGTGATGTACAGAGAGTATCTTTTCTAGTAGTTAGGATTATTGAATAACTTAAGTGAAAAGTAGAAAAATATTTTCTTTCTTAAGAAAGACTTAATTTGAAATGTGTTTTGCATTTTGACATCTTCTGGAATTTTTTGATATAAGAGAATAGAAACATCACTTCTCAATGTAAAAAAAAAACAAGCCCTTAAAAGAATACACAAAAAATCAGAACTTTTTACAAGAGGTTATCTATTTGTACTTTCAGTTTATTCCGAAGGCTTTCTGAGCAGGAATGTTTAAATATCTTATTAGGTTTGCATAGGATATTAATTTTTAAAGGCAGTGGTTTTCAGCCCTAGGGCATCATACAAAGTTAGTGATGTGGAGATTGGGAAACCCCAGAATGAAGAGGAGGCAGCTATTCCAACTTGCAAGCTATTATCATCCATCCTCAGCATTCCAAACCCCTGGTCCTCAGCACACTATCATTTCTATCTCTCCTATGATATTAATTTTTAATTAGATATTAGAATGACATGCAACAAAGCATTTAGAAGCAGAATTGTGCATGAAAATGTTTAAATGTAAACAAATACAAGGAAGCCATCCAATATACAACAAAGAGGTCTTATTTGTTTGAAGCATTTCTAACTCTCATTTCACACAAACATCTCCTTTTATTCCTGGTTGATATGAACATTGGATTTTTCTATTCATGAAAGTTCTCTAGAGACATATAGCATGCGCACATATTTTTAAATGTACTATACTAAATGAAATAAGATGACTATCAATTCCATTTGTTTACCATCAGACACTTCTAGATTTCTTAACCAAACATAAACCTAAATAATTGGATAATTTATATCCAAAGTTTCAGTTTTATAAAATCGAAAAGTTTTAAAACTGTATTTTAGTCCCTAAAAATCTTTGCAAATGCAGGCCACTAACAGTAACAACACTAACAGTAACCAAGAAGTCATTCTTTAAACTAATCTTAGTCATAATTAAACTATGTGATGAGAAATAAATTTATTTCTAGCTTAATTTCAACATAATGAAGCAATGCATAGACTTATTTCAGCACCAATTATAGGAGGGAATAATGAAAAACATTTGTTTTTCAAAAATATTTTACTGATGTTTGAACCCACTTCTTTTTCCTGGGGCACACAAACCAAATTAGATCCCTTACAGCATACCATTGATTTTCAGTTTTATTTTCTAGAAAAATATGACTACATTTTGGCTAAGAGGGTTGTTATCAAGGCTGAATATTTATTTTTTATGGCACTATTTATATTGAAAAGACACTTGTCTTTCGCAAGTGCCTTTAAAATTTTATCACGTCCATGTGGGTAAGTCAATATTAGTTTAATGTATGAATATGCAATATATGAACAAGCTTAAGAAGTTCTGTTGATACATATCATTGGTATGTAGAGTGTACTATAATTCCATCTGATTCCTGATGGTTAGAATTCCTTTTGATACCATAATTTATAGATAATTTATTGTATTATATATCTTATGGAAATATACTTTATAGATAGTATTTTGCATATGTTATGACATTGCAAGCAGAACATCTTGATATGGGATCATTGGAAGTCACTTGCTAAGTGTGAGATTCTCAAGCAAATGAAGCTTTAAACCAATGTTTCTTTTATTTCATCAATCTATCTTTTAAAGTAATTAGATTGTAGATCTCACATACACATACATGTGCATATGCACATGTACATATAATAATAATACTACATATATACATATATGTATATTTGTGGGGGGGCTCATGGGGCTGGAACTCAGCCTGGGCACTGTCCCAGAGCTCTTCAGCTCAACACTACCACCCTAGCCTTCATTGTAACTCTTTTTAAAGGTGTGATTAAAGAAAGTAGGATAAAGACACTGAACTTAGTATTGCACTTAGTATAGACTTTAGGAGTATCATGACGGAAGATTTAGTAGTAAAAATTATAGTCATGATGGCAAAAATTTAGTTTTCTTGGTCTTTGAAAAATATATACTGACTGGTTTGGAGAAATGATTTCTGATAAATGTTTCTTCTTATTACCACCTCTATTCTTGTTGCAGTTCAATGAGACATTTGAGAATTTCCAATAATTTCTGAATGTCAGTATTAATGAACATATTTATTATCCACATGCTATTTCATCGACGGTGAGTTAAATTTCATTCAGAAGACACTACGAATTCCCTTTATCCATCCAGAAAATTATGAATATGGTGGCACATGCAGTGACATTGCCTAGTGCTGCAGATTCTGCTACCATGATACATATTGTAGTTTATCTTCCTTATGAGCAATTACAATGCCTACGTGCAAAATTTGCTGAAGAGATAGGATGGTATTTGTTAGTGTGGAGAACAATTATGATTATTGCCTGTGATCATTTCTTCCTAGACTGATTGCAATGTGTGTCATTTTGATCTGTTTCAGTGTCATCCTGTGAACACACTGGTCAGCTCCCAGCAATAGTGAGTGGAATTTAAATTAATAACCTGTGGAGGAGATTATATTTAAAAACAGATGGGACTCATCTCTGGCCCCACCAAAAATTCATCACTGGATGTCAAGAGAACTAGTCAGGAGTCACTGTGCTTTAAGCCACTTGAAAAAAACATTAGATGTGTCATTCAAATTAAAATGATGCAAAATAATGCTCAATTGTTAATAGAGCTGAGTGTCTAGTGGTAAGGCATGACAGGTGGGAGAAATAGTGCTCACGCCTTCAGCCAGTCCTTCCGGCTCACTTGCCTGGTATTTGTGCCTCTTTAACAGTGCTCTTTGCCCATGATTAAAATGGGCGATTTGGGCTCAGTAAATAAATGGAGAACAGCTCTTGCAACTGTATTGCAATAATGATATCAGGTTCTCTTTCAATGAAAGGAATGTCTATTAAATAATAACTGAACATAAACAATAGAGTATTATTCAGCCAAAAAGAATAAAGAAATTGGAGCCAGGAGTCTGGCCTACCGGTTGAATGCTTGCCTAGCATGCATCAAAACCGGGATTCGATTCCTCGGTACCACATACACAGAAAAAAAAAGCCAGAAGTGGTGCTGAGGCTCAAGAGGTAGAGCTCTAGCCTTGAGAAAGTCCAAGGACAGTGCTCAGGCCCCGAGCCCAAGCCCAGGACTGGCAAAAAAAAAGAAATTATATTCCATACAGGAAAAAAATGAATGGAATAGGAACTTACAAAGCTAAGAAGTAAGTTAGGTTTCTAAAGGCAAAGGCCATCTCTTTACTCTCATTATGCAAACCCTATTACTGAAAGATATACAGATGCCATATACTGATGATGGTCATGCGTAGCTAGCTATTTAAGATGCTGAAACCTGAGGATCATGGCTCAAAGCCAGCCCAGTCACCAGTCTGTGAGACTCTTCTCTCCAATTAGCTACCAAAAATTTGAAGCGAAGTTATGGCTCAAGTGGTAGAGAAGTTATGGCTCAAGTGGTAAACTTGAATTACAAAGGTAAGGGAAAGCTCCCAGGCTCTGAGTTCAAGCTCCAGTACAGTCACACATATTAATGTTTTACATAAATATGCATATATCTACATATGTGTGGACTTACATAGACAAGGAAATTTCCACTCTGGAATTGGTGAGAATGATTGGGAAGACATGAAGCACAGGGCACAATAAGAGGGTGTTAGGTGGTAAATAATACTTAAGTACATTGTATATATGCAGGAAAAATGGTATAAAGGAATTTACTGAAAGCCTTCAATAACAGAGTGGAAGTACATGGGAAAAGAAAGCACGGCACAGTGGGTTAATCTGACTATAAGATAATATATGCAGGTGTGTCCTATCAAGGAAAATTTCTTTTGTACAATTAATACTAAGTAAAGAAAGTGAGTGTTAAAATAATTAGTTTCTGGATGGCTCGGGCCTGTAATCCTAGCTACTCAGGAGGCTGAGATCTGAGAATTGAGGTTCAAAGCCAGCCCAGGCACAAAAGTTCATCAGACTCTTATCTTCAATTAATCACTAAAAAACCAGAAGTGGTGCTGTGGCTCAAGGGGTAAGGAGGTAGTTTTGAGCTGAAGAGTTCAGGGACAGAGCTCATGCCCACAGTTTAAGATCTGCGACTGACAAAAAAAAAAAAAAAAGTATTAGTTTCTCTCCAGAGTAAGGAAAACTTCAAAGCAAACTTTCAAAACGGCTTAGTTTTTGTGTCCAAAAAATTAAAAGAAGAACCATACCTTGAGGGAACAATCAGACTAATCCAGAATGTGAGACACTGCAAAATAAAATGCTTGGCCCAAACTCAAAAGGGTCCTCATGGAAATCTGCAGTGTAAAGAAGGAGGGTTGATTTAGTTAAACAATGTTTCAATCTTGTTGATCTTGCTTTTATGTTGTTTATTTTCTAAGCTGGAAAACGATGTAAAACTGACATTAATTAGGTCCCCAAGAAATACCTGACCATATGCCGATTTCCCCCCAAATTCGACAAATATGAGTGGTACAATGCCAAATAATCTATTTACATTTTGCAATAAGAACAAAACCAGCGTGTGTCAGTGCCTAAGATGAACATAGCTCTTTTTCTTCAGAGCTTACCAAGTAAAGTAGGAGACAGAACCATTAAACCAACCAGTAGGTATACAATTAGGATTTGTGAGAACTTTCCAAAAGAGAGTCCAGCACAGATGCTGAGTGGGTCTTCATGAAGAGTAAAAAAGCCAAATATGTGTGTTTGGGAATTGGTCTTTAGGTTGAGATATTATGATGCCTGAAGCATGATGTTAATTTAGTTAGCCACAACCCAGGTCAGTGAGGAAACAGGGAATATTATTCCTGGTAGAAGAGGAGCCTGGGAAATGACCTTGAGGCAAGATGGAATCTGATGTGCCTTTGGGTCCAGGACTAGAGCAAGTGGTGGGGTGGGATACACAAGGAGGGTAGAAAGCCACACCACGACTAGAGCACAGTCAGAAAGGAGAGGGGACAAGGCAGGCAGAGAGCCAGGCCGTGCGAGATGGGGAAGGGCACCCTTCTGCATATCTATTCATCACGTTCCTTCATCAGGCTCCTGCTAAAGTTCATTTTCCTTTTGGTCTTGCTGGTCTTTCCCAGTTTGTCCTCATGTGCCCATCTTTCAAAATCGGTGTCCTCCATCAGAATAGTACACAAAAATACCACCCAAAACGACACGAGGAACGTACAAGGGTCATGGACAAGTAGTTTAGCCACTTCATTTGAATACTTGAAACATTTACAATGTTTGAGAACTTGGTGGAAAGGCGTGTCCAAGTCCCTTCTCTTCCTTGACCTGGAATGGCACACTGTCCTGTTCTCACCGTGGTGTGCTGGTAAATTGATCTCCGGACACCCAGGAGAGACAATTCACAATATTGTAAGAGCCGTTCTCAAGTGCATACTGCCAATAAACAGTGGTGAAGCACTTACCAACATAGTAACTTTTCTTGCTTTTCTTTCAGTCATTGGAAGGTACATGTACAAAAGTTGACAACTGGTAGGCCACTAAAAATTAGCATTTGATATATGATCTATATTTATTTTCTTATGTCAAATGACTCAAAGAATCCAGTGGCATTATTAGCACAAGATGAACACTCTTGCTGGATTTACTTCTTTCTAGAAGGACAATGTTGCTTGGTAGTGATGTCTTATCAAAATATACAATAAAAACACATTTTATGCAAAACTCTGATCAGAGGCAATAGTTAATCAGTGATAACTAGGGGCTCCATTTGGCTTTACTTATTCATTTTTGATTGCCAGTGGCTCTTCTGTACTTAGGATTGGTGTGGAGAGTAGATTCAATTTCTCCTTTCGAGTTTTCAGTTTTATGTCAGGCTCTTTCCTCTAGTGAGTTAGTCCTTTTAAATGTTTTGTATTGTTATAAAAGTGGTGTAGAGAGGAGTTACAGTTATGTAAGTCAGGTAAAGAGTATATTTGTATTTTCGTCTTGGACAATGTGAGCCCTTCCCTTGCTTTCTCCCCGCTTTTCTCTTCTGTCCCTCCTCACAGGTTGTAGAATTCACCTCTAAAACAGCGCCTCCTGAGGATTAGTGCTGCACTGAGGGTGCTATTTTCTTCTAGTTTTCATGAGATTTGGGCTGGGGGTCTCTCCTTCCCATTCATCACCACAAACCACCTGAGAGTTCCCTAGATGTAGTCCATGGGGAACATAATTTCATTTTGTGACTTTCTTACTTTTTTGTTCTTGAGGCCAAACCTGTCAAGTAGAACAGATAAAATGAATGCCGTTTTTCTCTTCTGAGCTGTGCCAAGCCCGATCCTAATTACCCTAAGGGATCAATCAGTGCGTAATTATCTATTCACCTGTGAGAAAGGTGATTTATTTTCTCTGGACTCAAAGTTCTGTTGTTCACCCTCCCCAGAAAACACTAAGCTATACTTATTATTTAAAAAGTGATGTCAAATTAATTGAGTATAATTATTTTGTGACAGGAGTCCACATTAATTTTTGATTATTCCTAATTAAATATGGAAATGAGTGATCATGTATAAAGTCACATTTTGTGTGTTATGAAAGGAGAGTCTGGTGTGGGTTCAGGGGGATATTGGATGGGTGAGTAGGAAATGGAATGACATTCAGACCATTCAGAAATCTGAATTTTGTGTCTCTGGGAAAGGCAAGATAAGAAATTTAATTTTTGTAAAAAAAATCCTTTCCTTGAAAATATGTTTATTGGAGTATACATTTGGAAATGGATTTTTTTCTTTCTTTTAGCTACATCAGGACACTAAATGTTATTTATTATTCATAAGAAAACACAAATGTATAGTAAATGATAAATGTGCTCCAAGAATTTTGGTAATGTTTTACAACAACATGTAGAAAATACTGTTTGTTCATATATGACAAGGGGAGGACATAAAATATCAACTTTTGTAATTTAATGCTATTAATACTCAGGATAAGACTTTTCAAAAGTAGAGCTATTTCAAGGAATATTTTGGGTGAAAGAACAATAAAAATGTAAGTTATTGTCTTTATTTCCATTGGAATTATATTCTGTTCTCTATGTTAAATGTATCATAGAGCCCACAAATTTCTTGAAAAATAATGGAAAGATTTGTGTTCAGTAATAATCTATCATTTTAAACCACTGACTTTTTAAAAAAATGACATTGGCAATAACTGGCCTGAGGTTTTTTAATTTTTAAAATTTATTTTATTTTTATTTTTTCCCAGTCCTGGGCCTTGAACCCAGGTCCTAAGCACTGTCCTTGGACTTTTTTCTCAAGGCTAGAGCTCTACCACTTGAGCCACAGGACCACTTCCAGCTTTTTTCTATGTATGTGGTACCGAGGAATCGAACCCGGGTCTTTGTGCATGCTAGGCAAGCACTCTACCACTAGGCCAAACTCCTGATCCACCACTGACTTTTTTAATGTGAAAAAAACAACCTAGTGAGCAATAGTTGTCTTGCACATTTGATAATATTAATTTTGTATAATTTGTTAAAATGAATGAGTGTATTATGCTCATTTAATATTTAGTAAGTTTTTCTGAGGCTGCTAATAGTTCATTGAACTCCAAGAAACATTTTATACATTTTTGAAACAACAGTGAGCAAACAAAAGTAAAAATGACAAAAAAATTAAAATTCATGGAAACATGCATATCAACTCATTGCAAAAATACTCTCACATCAGTTGGTTTTTGCCAAAAATATTTTTAAGATAATGTGTGTTAGATGTACTAATAGTATTAATACAATTGTATACTCATTCTAATTTCTTTCTTTCTTGTTGAGAATATGTGACTGTTCTCAAGTCCAGGACTCATGGAATCTTTCAAGGTCAAACTCTAGGATAACTGTGGCTCTAGCAGTTCACAACTGGTCCTGTCTTTCTCTCTCTTCTCTCTTTATGTCACTTTATGGTCTTTGCATTCAGCCTCTCAGTATGCACTAATAACTATTCATGATAGTACTCTTTTCCTGGGAACAAAACTAGTATATATATTCATCATCTCATATCATGGAAGTGCTACCAGATGTTTTGGGGCTGTGCTCTAGTACAATCTGGTTGGACTCTGTGTGTGTGTGTGTGTGTGTGTGTGTGTGTGTGTGTGGTTTTCCACTTTTAACAACTCTGACTTTCTTCTCTTCGGTTAGTCAATTTTACTAGAGATAAATTCTCCAATTTCCTAAATATATGTCGTAAAATTTGGCTGCCAAAAATTATGGGAGTCCAATGAAGTTGAGAATAGCAGTCTCCCTGGGTAGCATGCAAGTGCTCGCTTCATTGTGTCCTCGTACCCAGATGCCATCACTGGCATTGAGTCTGTCAGCTGTGGAAATGAGAGGGAGGCCATTTATACTCTCCCAGAAGTGAAACTTGGACTCCTTACCAAGATTTTGGGAAGAGAAGCTACCCAAGCTGCATGGAGAGGGAGAAACCTGGCAGAAAAGTGAGTATTTCCTTTGAGACATTTTTGGTGGTGATGGATTTGGAGCCTTGGGTGATCTGCCCCAACGACCTTGCTGTAGGCCTCACAAGGTGCATTTGCCCCCATGCTCTTTCTGTGGTATGTGAATTATGTCAGCTTTCTGCTTCCAAGAGATTGGTTCTATTCTCTCCTCTTATTATTTGCCTCATTGGCTGATCATGTATGCACCTGTCTGTGTTGGAAGTTAGAGAAAGAGGGCTCGAAAGTATGTATCATAAATATCATTTAACATCGTTGCTTCAGTTATATTAGGCAATTGTGTTGTCCTCACATGCAGCTTTTTTTATTCCCCATTAGAACTTTTTCCAATCATTTGTTATTTTCAGACCTACAACTTCTGGTTGAAAGCATTCACAATGTAGGGTTCATATAGAATTCAAGAAGCAGAAGAAGCCTAGAATTGTCACAGGCCAGTGGTAACATAGGATCACATCTACCAAATATAATTAGTCCTATAATAGATATGCATATATGAATGTATACATTCTATGTATACATAACATTTATTTATATAAGATGTATACTGTCATACATATATCACAAATGGATAAATTATAAATACACATACAGATAATACTAAATATTTTGGTGGGAGATATACATAAGGACTATTCCCTTAATTTTTAACATGGATTAGGTATTTTATGTTTTATCTTGAGAGAAACATTTTTATTTTAAAGATAAAAAGCTGCTTTGTAGAGCAAATAACAGCAAAAGTATGTTGTGTTAGGATGAGAATTTCAAAGGAAGTCTAACAACTATAGTTGTTACAGGCAATGTGGCAAGTCTGATAGCCAGTGAAACACTTGTATAGACAGTCAGTCTCATCAAATATGGAAAGGCTTAGGAAGATTAGTTTAATGAGAAGCATCAGCTGCTGGAACCATAAAATGCAATATGCTCAGGCTAGATTTAATACTTGATGTATACAAATTGCTGATGGGTAGAAAGAATAATCGCATAGACTTTTAGGAACTCTGGAATTTATAGTTAGTAGAAACATCTTTGATGAGTACTTTAAATGCCATGAAATGTTCAGTCATGAAGGAACATTCTATTTAAACATTGTCACACTCCCTAGTCAGAAGGAACGACACCTTTCAGGTAACTGTTCAAATTATTCTGTTTAGTTTCTTGCCTGTAGGAGATTTTAGTTATATGATAACTTGAAAAATCAAACTTTCTGTTATATAATGTGTTACAGAATCAAATAATTGGACAGTCATTTGATTTCTACTGTGTTGTTGGTTAGGAAGAAGATTTGAGGTGATGGATGAGAATGTTAAAAGGGGTAACAGTGAGCAAGGTGCATTGTATTTATAGACTGCTTCATTAAGTGGCAACTACTTTGTACAACTACTTCAACGATAATAAAAATAAATACATAAATAAGTAACAAAAATTTGTGGGAGTCCTTGATACTTTCTGGTGTGTGCCTTTTGAAAAAATATAAAAAAGGGGCTGGGAGTTTGGCCTAGTGGTAGAGTGCTTGCCTAGCATGCACGAAGACCGGGGTTCATTTCCTCGGTACCACATACATAGAAAAAAGCTGGAAGTGGTGCTGAGGCTCAAGTGGTAGAGCTCTAGCCTTGAGAAAGTCCAAGAACAGTGCTCAGGCCCTGAGCTCAAGCCCAGGACTGGCAAAAAAATATATAAAAAAGACTTTCTAGAATTCCTTTGTTCAGATGGGGTCCACGTGATCATTCCTTGCTAATTCATATAGATGAGAGTTTTTAGCATGTTCCTGATTAATTTTGTTCTGTGAAAAATTGCACTGATACTTTTCCTTTCTACATGTTTCTTAAGTAGATAAAAGCTTGAGCAATATCAATACTAGTATTTTTTTATATCAGTTAAGGACTGAAGGGAATTCAATGATTATGTATAAATATTTCCATAGAACGTGTCTGAAGATTTGATCCCCATCTTCACCTTGAAAAAAATGGATTCCGGGGCTGGGAGTTTGGCCTAGTGGCATGCACGAAGACCCGGGTTCGATTCCTCGGTACCACATACATAGAAAAAAGCCGGAAGTGGTGCTGAGGCTCAAGTAGTAGAGCTCTAACCTTGAGAAAGTCCAAGGACAGTGCTCAGGCCCTGAGCTCAAGCCCAGGACTGGCAAAAAAAAAAAATGGATTCCAAGGACCCCAGAATGCCACCCAATACAGAATAGGTTGTTTGTTGGGAGGCAATCAGCCAGGCCCTCATTTCCCAAAAGAAACATAGAAATGGAAAAGTATTTTGTTTTCTTTCATTCTGTGGACCTACGTCATTTCATATATCCATTTTCATATATGATAATTAGATCATCCAAAAGTTCTGAGAAGTGCCTCATCTCTGTGCTTCAAAATACTCATGTTGAAATCACATCCATTCCCATTACTTCATTTCCCAAAGTCACTCTCATTATTCCTATAGTGCAATAAAACCAAGATTGTTGATAGTTATGAAAAGGGCAATAAAAATAAAACCCAAAGGTCATGTTAAGGCCAGAAATAATGAATTAAAATGGAAGTATGTGATTCTGGCATTCATATAAAATAAAAATCAACCATGAAAATTCACCAGAAGCCCAAGGCAATGAAGAAAATATGCTAGAGAAAAGCCAGCCTTAAATGAATCCCTGAGGAGACGTGTTGAATGCCTCTCTGGATGAAAGATGAATTATGAAACGCTTGTATTTGTTGAAATTGTTTCAAATGATTAGAGCAGCAAGTTCACATTGGCATATATTTAGTGACTTCAGGGTTCTGATAGGTTATTAGTATTCAGTATTAATACCAGCAGCCCATTTGTACGAATTGCTCTTCCTTTCTCTGGTTCTTTGAGAGCGGTATTGTATCCTCCTGCCTACATTTCTCTATAGGCTTAATGAATGTATTTGTCTGTTGGCAGGTGCACACAGTATTGTTAGACTGAATATATGATGGATTGTTTCTTTTTCAGAAATGTAAATTGAATGTTTTTAAAGCATTTACAGCTCACCTTCTGAGTAGGCTCTGAAGTGAATGTTATGCGATTTATTCTCTTTGTAAAGACGATGCAAAAGAAAGCTCATTCCTCACCAGCATGTAATTTTACCTTGCAAATGCTAGATTTATTTAGCATTTGGGAGTGCATTGCATTTTATATAGCTATGAGGCACCAAGAACAATCAGTAAAGACAAATCACTTTAAAGTATTTTTTGAGTACCAGGGAATAAAAGTTCTTATTCATCAAATGTTTATGGAACACCTATGTGTTATCAGAACATCACAGGGATTAGGTAGATATGACAGCTCACTATATGTTTACAACTCTGCCAGAGTTTTCATTCTACTGGAGGCTGGAGAGAAAAGCTAGTGAAGTCACTCACATAATGTTGCCATACTCTGTCAAAACAATACACAAGTTTCAAGGAAGGAGAGATAATAAATACACAATTTCTTTCTCAAATGGAAACATACCAATTTATCACCATGATTTCATTTCACCAAAGAGCTCACCATGTTGAAGATTTAGTTCTTAGAAAGGATTGCAAGATTCTATCTAAAACCTTGAAGACTTCTCTACAGCAATATTGCCCACGAGACATCGACAGGCTTTTAGTTTTGTTTCCTGAATCTATCACTGATGTAGATTTCTCTTCACATTCTCTCTGCTATTCATATTCCTGATCACTTCTGCAATTTGCCTGGAAAAAAAACTCCCAACAAACCAGCACATAAACAAAAGAAACTCTAAAGAGAAAAAATGCTTTTTTTTTTACTATTAGTGTGGAATGCTGAAATAAAAGTTGTGATGAAACCAATAGAGATCAATAAGACATGAGGAAACTATTGTTTCTGTAATGAACCTTGGTGCATGCAATCATTTTGCATTTATTTCTATCCAAGCTGAAGGTACAAAACTCACCCAAATGTAAATATAGCCCGGAGCTATTTAGTGGAAAAAATGCCATGTTATTTACAGAGCAGTTTTTCTTAACCAGGAAATCTGTTGACCCTTCCCCTCCAGGCTGTGTTTGGAAACTCCAGTGATTGTCAGAATTACTAGCAGTTTTCCTAGGAGAATGTCAGGGTAGAATGGTCATGAATTCTAAACACCTTTGAAATGAAGCCATTCCCTCAGAGCCAAGAATGGTTCTAATAAAATTCTGATGTTGCTGTATGAGATAAGTTCAGAACCTCCTAGAATATGTTAACAATATATATCCTCTACTTAACAGATAACTAATGTTTGTATCATAGCAATTTTACTTATTGTACTAGATATGGAAACTCTTCTGACTGCACATTCCCTTTAGTGATTGATAATTAGAAATCATTTTGAGGAGGGTCGTCAAGAAGGTATTAGAAGTTGTAGATAATACATTGAAATTTATTTTGCTAATAAAATCTCTTACTAAAGAAAAATCTCTTACTAAAGAAAATGTGGCTAGCAAAGACATCAGTTAGTTATAGCAGTATGGAAATGCCATGATGGATTTAATTTTAGGCACGAAATTGTATGTATATATAAATATATATATATAGGATCACAAATATCACATATGTATTGCATTTTGAATATTATGTATATATATGCATATATTTATGTGAGGATAGATTGATGGATAAAAATATAGATAGTGTATATTAGGTCTGAATCAAGAAGAATTTGAGGAATCTGACAGTGAAAACATTAAAGCAGGAAAATGATATAAATCTTTTGGCTTTAAGATCTTTCTGCCTGTACTATGAAGAACTAAATGAGTGCAAATGAACGAATGCCTAGGTGAACCAGATAAGACACAATAATGAGATGTTCTGAAGAGTGGCCATCGAGATGTAAACAGTTTAAGGAAATCAGAAGATAATGGAATGCAGATGGGGTTGCAAGTGCTAAATGGAAGTATGTTCAGTACTTATCTTCATCCCTTTCTACTTGCCCTTTTCCCTATATTAGTGAATTCTTGTCTGTATTCTCCCATATTTCATGCTCATTCTTTTTCTCTTCTCCCCTATCCCCCATCCTGCCCTCTTGCAAATAACATTTCCTGGTACTTATTTTGTTGGGTTTTGGCTTAGTCTTTTTTTTTTTCTTTTCTTTTTCTTTTTGTGGGTCATGGGGCTTGAACTGGGCCTGGGTGCTGTCCCTCAGGTCTTCAGCTCAAAGCCACTGTCCTATCCATGGGCCTGGTACTGTCACTGAGCTCTTCAGCTCAAGGCTACCACCCTACCCCTTGAGCCAAGCTACACTTCCTGTTTTCTAGAGGTTAATTGGAGATAAGATTCTCAGGTCCTTTTGTGCCAAGGCTGGTTTTGAACCTTGATCCTCAGATCTCAGCCTCCTGAGTAGCTAGGTTTACACGCATGAGCCACTGCACCTGACTCAGTCTTTTTTTTTTTTTCCAGTCCTGGGCTTGAGCTCAGGGCCTGAGCACTGTCCTTGGGTTTTCTCAAGGCTAGAGCTCTACCACTTGAGCCTCAGCACCACTTCCAGCTTTTTTCTATGTATGTGGTACCGAGGAATCGAACCCGGGTCTTCATGCATGTTAGGCAAGCACTTTAACCACTAGGCCAAACTCCTGGCCCCTTTTTTTTTTAGAGAGTTATAACCTTTGTGCTCTCTACAGAGTCTCTTATTACCCTTCAACTAATTAATTTGCAATCTCTTGCTTACTATCCTGTATTTACTTGTAGATGTAAAGACACATTATGACTACCTCGAATGAGGAAAATCATGAAACCTATGTTTCTCTGGGTTTGTCCTACTTCACTTAATATAATATAATTTACCCAATTTCCTTAAAAATGGTACAATATCATTTTTTGATGGATGAGTATGTGTGTATGCATGTGTGTGGAGACCTCATTTTTGCATCCACTCTTCTGTTGAGGGGAAACTGGGCTAATTCTATATCTAGGCTATGGTAAGCAATGCTGCAATGGAAACGGAAGCTCCCTGTTATTGAAGCTTACATATTGCCTTCCATAGAATTGATTCAAACTGGATCAAAGATGTTAATGTAAGTCCAGCTACTATGAAAATGTTATAGGAAGGACTAGGAGAAACACTAGGTCTCCTGGTTTCTAACCATTTTTAATTCTTCTGATTTCTAGTAACTTCTTCATTCTTTCTTTTACTTTGACCAATTCTGTGGAAAGGTTCTGCCATATTGCTGCAAAGAAATTCCCTGGAGATTTAAAGGGAGTAGACAATATTTTTGAAAGATAGGAATTTGGAGACCAACTCTCCTGTCTTATTTTAGATTGTAGTTCTTGAACTCTGTTTTACAATGAATAAATATCATATTTATTCATATGGATTACAGGCTATCTATAAACTGAAATGTGCGAATGGCATGGAATTAAAGAAAATAGCTCTTTTGTTATTCATTCACTTAAATATTTACTCAAGGCTTATTGGATAATAGAGAGAATGGATTCTTTATTGCACGAAGTATTTAATTGGAGCATTTCACTTTAACAAACCTCAGATGTTACAAAGAAACAATAGAAAAAATGACTCCAATTTCATCAATCAATCAACTGTAATTCCTTGCTGATTTATCTTTTTCAGTATAGCAATTCAGAGCAAGAGTTTTTTTGGAAAAAAATGTGTTTATTTTTGCCAACTATTGTTTTTGCATGCTATTTTTTTCTTGTAGCATTTGACAGGTATAAGTTCTTCAAATAGTGATATTTTCTGGATGTATAAATGTATATTAATAGAAAGAGGGCTGAGTGGTAGCTTTTTTTCCTGTGATTTTTAAATTTAATAATTCCAAAATGACTTGATGAAACTCCAGTAAATCAGAATGGCTGAATCCCAACTGTAATATGTATGTAAATATTTTTGGATTCAATTTGAGAAAGAATCTGAAACTAGAAAGTCACTAGAAATTGAATATTCTATTCTCTGAAGGATACATGGGAATAAATAAGCATGTAGTAATGCTTATAAACATGTGGGGGACACAGGAGCCAGAGTGATCTGCTTTTGAAAAGAAGAGATGGAAACCCAGCATTATTATTTCCCAGCATGACATAGGATACTATCAGCTTTCTATGGCTATGCATTGGTATAATTATTATATTTTGAAAATGAGTTTGTCAAAGGAATGGGGTGTGGTAAAACTGCCACTGTTTCAGAAGAATATATTCTAAATACTGCTGAATACTTTATGTCTTCATCATTTTAGCATGCATGCCTTCTTGTACTTCTTTTCTTTTTTCAAATCCAAGGGCTTGAACTCATCACCTTATGCTCTCAAGAAACTTGCTTGCTTATTTGCAGGAGCCTCATCATCAGCTCTTTGTTCACAACAGGTTAATTGTTAGGTAGGTTATTACTTTTTGCTTGGGCAAAATAAGACCACGTTGCTTCTACTTGTGCTTATTGCATACTTAGTGCATAGCTGAAGTTATAGACGTGAGCCGCCGTGTCCAGTTTATTTACTGAGATTTTGTCTTACTAACATTGTTTTATTCAGGTTGTCTTTCAGCTTTGGCTGTCTTTGGATTTGCCTGACTCACAGTTGGTATTAAAAGCCGAGTCATGCCATCCAGCACTACCTTATCATCTTTTCCCTCTGCCAATCCATTTTGAATTTGTCTTCAATATTTTAAGTTCTATTGATTTTGATTGTAATATAAATATAATTGTAAAAAATTGGAGAAGCTTTGGCTTTAAGATACTGAGGCTCTTCATACAACAGTAACATGATTTGGGGGAGGTCAGGAGTTTGGCCTAGTGGTAGAGTGCTCGCCTAGCATTCATGAAGTCCTGGGATTGATTCCTTGGTTACCATGTACACTGAGACAGCCAGAAGTGGTGTTGTGACTCAAGTGGTAGAGCACTAGCTTTGAATAAAAAACCACTCAGGGACAGTGTCAAGATCCTGAGTTCAAGCCCTAGTAATGGCAAAACAAACAAACAAAACAAAACAATTTGATGTGAAGCTTTCAACTCTTGGTAGAAAAAGTTGGTTTTATGCTTTCTAGATTAGCATTGGAGTCTACCTGTAATTTCTATTGATTTTCCCCAGTGCCACAAATTTGCTTGGCTATAAACATGATAACATCTTTTAAAGAGCATATATACAAATTCTATTCATAATTTGGTTGTTATCAATATAGTAACATGTAAGACAATTATATTCTGCTGTGGTATAGATAGTAAATAAATAAATAAACAAACCATTACATTATATATAATGCATTAAAAACACAGGACAGTAGCTAGATCTACCCTATACCTGGACCTGATAACCTATGCAAAACTCTAGGTATTCATCCACAAAAGTCAGAGTAAAAGAAGATCCACTTAGGGGAGGAACCCAGGGGTATAATGTCTGTGAACATTGAAAATACTGTTTTGTGGAAACAAATTTTAGGAAATGAAAACACATTTGGTGGTGGTGGTGGTGGTATTGATGATGATGGTGGTGTTTCATTTTTCCTTTTTTTTTCTTTGCTTTTTTGAGGTACTGAGTTGGTGCACAGAAATGAAGAAAGATAGGGTGAACAAATGCAATCATGGTATCCAGTATACACCATGTAGAAGAAAAACCTATGCAACTTGTAGGTCACAACAGGAATGGGAAATTGTGGGAAAGAGAAAGAAGGGTGACATGGTTCAAAAAAAAGAGAAATCTACTCATTGCCTGACTTATGAAATGGTAACCACTCTGTATAATGCCTTAATTACAACAACATAAAAAGCTGCATGACAGAGCACTTGACTAAGTCTTCCGTTATGTGCACACAGGCTGAGCAATGGGAAGGAAATGAAGAGTGGGAGGTGTTATTCCTAAGGGCCATTATGTGGAAAAGCCAATCAGTCACTCAGGAATCAGAAAGGCCAAAGTACTTAAGCTTTATTAATAAAGGAGCTGTGTAGGAGTAAGGGAAGAAGGTAGCATGCATCCTTTTTATGTTTTCTTCAACAAGTGTTTGGCAACCACAGAAATAAGGAATGTTTGCTTCCTCTAGTATGGTACAGTGTCTTGTAGTTTTTTAGTGGAAAGACTCCTTTGAGTTTGTTCTGGCTCTGTCTCACTCTGAACATTCTCAAGGAACTTCTCAGTGTGTTTTGCTGTGTGTCAGCAATGTGGACGGTTACAGAACTTGTGTTTTAGTTCTGAGGTGAACATTCTGTTTGGGGGATCACATTGAAAATGGATTCTTAGCCCAGGTGAAGGGCTGTGCTTGTTATGAATTAGTCACCTCGTGGTGATCACAATCACATAGAATCACTCTCTGTCTGCCTAGGGAAAAACTGTAGGTAGCTGAAATCCATCCAAAAGACAGCTACTTGGACATGTCAGGAAGTTAATTAAAAAATTCTAAAGCTGAGGGGCCAGGCAGAACAAGCGAGGGCCATGCTGAGTGTGTGAAGGCTGAATCAGTAGCCTTCCAGTCGTCTGAAAGGGCCTATCTCCTTTATTACAAAGTCATTGGGACCCTATGAGAGAGAATCAGCCATGAAGCATCTCATTTCAATGGGAGCCTACAGGGGAGGGGTATCCACTTAGCAGTGAGGCTTTTGGGGTCAGATCATAGCTCATCATCATGACGGATATACTCTCAGGATCTGGCTAGTGACAGATTGCTTGTTAATAAATAGTTTGGTAATAAGCAGCACCACTGAGCGTTGAATGTCGATGTTGAGTCAAAGGTTGTGTCTGTCAATCTGTTTATCCTTCAGCATTTGCCTTCACTGAAGGTACTGTGGATTTTCCTTCAACAAAAGGTGAAGAAAACCAATATTCTGTGGTCAAAGCAGATAGTAAGTTTTTCAAGCCCGGGATTAAAAAAACAAAAGTACTCTGTGAATTATAAAATCCCATAATGTAAGAGTTATCAGTCTGTGTATATTTTAGACACGTTAGAAGAAAGTGTCCTTTAAAATAATTTATCTTCTTTAGCCTATTGACATTATAATTACCATGGATAATGTTACTAAGTGGCCTGAGATTTGAAAGAATTCCCAACCAGGAGGTGACTAATGGAAGTAGAATTTTTGATGAGCGTTAATTGGTGTTGAGCTTGAAGAATTAGGTGAACTGAAGTTAAATAAGTAATTTCAAATATTTTCAGTTCAAAATGACCATCAATAGCCACAAGGTCACTGAGTAAATTTGCTCTCTTAAAAGCTTGGAGAAATGCATTTGGATATAAATTCACAGCACTATGTCAGGAGGCTTCTTCTAGGCATTCCATTAGGAGGTTTAATGAGTCCAGCTACAGAAAATACTTTGCCAGCTTCCTTCCAAAGATCAGTCTTCATAGAGAAGAGATCGGTAGGGTGAAGATACATGCAGAATAAATTTTGGGTAAGGATGTGAAAGAATAAAGAAGTCTCAATTAGACATTTGTAGAATGCCTTGAGGACCACGTTATCAACCTTGTCTACCACATGGGAGCAAGAATGACTTGGGGTATATTTATGTAACATATAATTATTTACACCAGCATTCTATACATGTTTCTGAAGGAAACAATGATACGTTTTTACCATAAAGTATTGCTCTACAATGTGGGTGTACAAGCATGCACATACTCACACACATATGTATTTATCTGTATATGTGTGGATAGATCATTAAAGTTTATTTTAAATGAATGTGAAACTAGGAAATGTGTATTACAGCAAGGATGATTCTGAAATTCCAAAATTTCATCCAATGTGCATCCAAAACAATACATTTTTATATATCTTTGTTGTTGATTAAAATTTAGGTGTAATTACATATTCCTTTTGCATTATATCTCAGAAAGAATTTGTGCTCAATCTTTTGCCAGCTTTAATTGCTGCCTGTAGCACATACAATACATAGTAAAGAGTATTCTACTATATTATTTAGTTCCCTAAATGTGTTTGATATTTTTCTCTGATCTTTAGACAAGTGAAAATGATAGCATCTTTAACAAACATTCCGCTATTTTTCCTTTAAATAGTTATAGAATAACATATAAATAATTTGTCAGTGAAAATATTTTAAAAGCCTGTTAACCTTTTTAAAGAAAATGCCACTTAGTCTACAGACATACCACCCTGGACGCACCCAGTCTTGTCTGATCTCGATAGCAAAGCAGGGTTGGCTGGCCCTGGTTAGTACTTGGATAGGAGAAAATAGTTATAGAATAATGCATAAATAATGCATGGGCATTTTTTGGAATCTTTGCAAAATGAATTAGAAACAGCTCAGTCAGCCAATGGAAGCACACTTACATCTGGTGGAGGGAGGCTCTATTCTGTCATGGAGACCAGGGAGGCCACAGGACATTTCATCCCTTGTTCCAGCTGTGACACATCCTGGCAAAGATGAAACAGGTGAAAGGTTATCAGAAGAATGTACTCATTCTGGAAGGAGCCTTTGTACTGAGCAAGTTTCACCTTCAAATTGGTGACACAATCTATACTCGTTAGACAAGAGACTTAGAGTGTGTTCATGATGAGAAAGAAGCACTTTGCCTGAGTGATTAGGATGATTAGTGTTTTTATTTTTAAAGGCAAAGATCTAAGGAGAAACTTGGGTTTACACCAGCAATTTCTTTCAGGGAAGTGTTAGAAAAGGGTTGCTAGGCAGAAATAATAGTCAAAAATACATCATTTCAGCAAGGTGCGGTGGCTTATGCCTGTAATCCTAGCTAGTCAGGAGGCTGAGGTCTGAGGATCAAGGTTCAAAGCCAGCTTGGGCACAAAAAGACCTGAGACTCTTATCTCCAGTTAACCTCTAGAAAAGGGGAAGTAGAGCTTGGCTGAAGCGTAGGTGGTAGCCTTGAGCTGAAGAGTTCAGGGATAGCGCCCAGGCCAAGTTTAAGCCCCATGACCAAATATCTATATCTACCTATATCTATATCTACATAGATATAGATATATTTGGTATGTCTGTATCTATATTTGGTATATCTATATTTATGTATATAATTCCACAGCAAATGAATCTGTATTCCTATACTCCCCTGATAAAATGATTCAACTTTATTAATAAGCAATGTTGCCATAGAATGTCAAAGTCCCAACATTCTTCAGATTGTCCGCAATGTTGGAGTCAGTCTCTTATCATTGTTCAGTAATGACTTGAAAAGGACTCAAAAAGTGCACTTAAGGCCAGGAACAGATAAAAGGATCAATTTTTATTAGTTTTTCATTCTGGTCATAATTTTTCAGTCTGGTCAGTTATTTTGCAAATGGCAGAAAATGGTTAAAAACCTTGCCACAGCTACTTTTACGGTTTTCATTACAACTACAGAAAGATGTATAGTTAAACCATTCCTGGAACATAACTTTTTAGTAGAAAAACAAAAGTTGGAAATGGAAAATCATTGAAACAAATGAAAAACTGTATCTAGAGATATTGATTATATAAGCATATATCTACAGATATATACGTCTATTTAGAGATAGATGGTGTCTGTAGGCCATATGGAGGTATCATATACATATATGAATGTTTGTATGTGTGTATATATCTACATACTTGCCTAGTAAAGCTCAATATCTTTCTGTTGTTAAATTTCCACTAGGAAATTTACCTCAGAACCAATACAAATAAGATTTCATAAAAAGGCTGCTTTTTTAGTGCAATATGTACAATGATCTTAATCTGCAGTTTTTGCTTATTATGGAACTGGGTGTTATTTCATATCTTCTGGTTTTGTTATGTAAATGTAATTTACTAAAGATTGCTTTCCTGGTACTTTTTAAAGTGAAGTACTATGTTTTTAAGCTAACTGTGGAGTGTTTTGCACAAATCTAAGCCTGGTGCTTGTAACTGTCCTATAATATTCAATAGTGTGTGTGTACTCAATTCTGCCTATCTACTCTGCCAACCAAGAACAATGATTCTCTTCTGTGCATAATGAGATAATATTACCCTGCTCTCTTTGCCCTCATTATGTTAAACATTTCTATGGAATATACTCCTGAGAATATAATTTCTTTTCTGTAACTATATAGATGTCAATTGGTATTCCCATCATTCTCTATGCAGTTTAAATCCTCATCAGGAGCCTCCATTTTTTTGGGGGGGGGGGAAGGGAGTCATGAGGCTTCAACTTGGCCTGGGTGCTGTCCCCAAACTCTTCATCTCAAGCCTACCAACCCACCCTTAGTCACGCCCCACTTCTTGTTTTCTAGAGCTCAGTTGGAGATAAGAGTCTCAAGGTTCTTTTGTGCCTAGGCTGGCTTTGAACCTTGATCCTGAGATCTCAGTCTCCTGAGTAGCTAGGATTACAGGTGTGACCCACCGCACCGAGCTCCAGTTTTATTTTTAATTCTCTATTTACTAAAATCAATTTCTGTGTCATTGCTGGGTTGATCTTTTCAAAACACCTATCTGACTGATAACTTCATTTCTTTTCTGTTTCTGTTGGTTGTCTTCAAAATCTTTATACGTAATTCCCTCAAAACTGTATTGTTTCTTCATTGGTTCACAGCCCTTCCAAATACAAACAGGTATATGTAAAGGAATAATAATCAGATAGTTATAGTTCAACAAGTATTTATTAGCACTATATTTCTAAGAATATGCTAGTCAAAGGATATGCTAATGAGGTAGCTGGAGATAACGTCCTGTACTGTAAAATTGTCATTTTAGCCTGAGATCCTGGCAAAAAAAGAAACCTATAAAGTTTAAAAAATTGTGAGTGCTCAAAGCTGCACATCAGCTGCATTCTTTTCATAATTTTATACATGCACAGTGTTTTCTTCCTGCATAATCTAACTACCTTTTTTCTTTATAGTTTGTATGTTTGCATTGGGTATTTCTCCTATGGTTTGAAATGGTTATTACTTTTTTCTCCTTTGTAAACTGCTTAAGTAGCAAGACAATTGTATTGTAGAAAAATTACTTAATAAAATTTTGCTAAAGTAGGTAGTCTATAAAATTATCAGGATATAACTTTATTTCATTAATTATCAATTATGTTAAATATTTTGTTTCTCGTGACAAATATCAGGTTTTTGGAGCCCTTGTGTAAGAAGAAACTAACAATTGACAATGTCTCATCCACTCCTTGAAGTACATTGTAAGTTGGTTCACAGATTCTCTTCCCTAGATTTTTGCTAATAGACTTCTCTATGCTTAATCTGTCTTCTCTCAATCTATCCTCAATACAACAGAGAGATCTTCTCAAAAGACAAATTTCTTACCAATATTTATCACCTATAAGCCTTCAATGCTTCTTTCTTTATTTAAAACCAAGTCCAAAATGTTTACTTGTTGTAGAAAACCTGACCAACATGGATGTTGTTTTTTAAATTAGTTTTTGGCTATTTTTCCAAATGAAACTGCTTAACCCCTAATTAAAATTAGATGTATTTTCAAGAGAGTGCCCAAATTGCCTTTTCCATATATATTTTCTTCTTCTGATTTTTTATTATTTTTAGGTAGTTATACCAAGAAATTGACATTTTACAAAGCAGTTTATGAATATAATATATCTTGATCAATGTCACCACTTTTAACAATCTCTCCTCTCCTTGCCCTCACTACTCTTTTCCCTTACTATATAGATTTTCAAGTCAGAACTTCGTACCTTTCTGATCTCATCCCACTGCCCTCTTGTTCACGCAGCCCCAGCCACCCAAGTCTTAAATTTCCAAACATACCTTGTGCTAGAGATAATCGAGCAGATGTATTGGCTGCTTGTCCTGGGACATATAAGTTCAGATACATGAACTTTTCATCTCAAATCTGGTCTCAAGTGTCTTCTTATCCTTATATATTATACATCATGCTACATTCTCACAGCCAGGTCTCCTATTTTAGCATAATACAACATGAATTATTTTTATATATTTGTTATTATTGAATACATTGGTTATTTTATTCTGTGGACCTCAACAGAAGTCTTTCAGTGATTTGCTAGATGATCTATCATCAGCATTTTAGAGGATCTGAAACAAACCCTGTGTTCAAAATAAATGATTATTGGCAGAAAGAAAGCACGAATATATGAACAAAAATGAAAAACGACCAGTCTCTTTGACAAGTGACTTATCCCATCTCATTTAATACTTACAACAGTTCTCTAAGCTTGTGAGTAATCGTAAGCATGAGGTGTTATTAAGCTAAATGTTAACTTGTCATGTACATGTCATGAAAAGTATGAGGACAGAGGCCTTTGCAATAAAACCACAGAGAACACAGTGGAGAAAAGTGATTTTTCTTTCTTTCTTTTTTTTTTTGACAGTCCTGGTCTTGAGGTCAGGGACTGAGCATTGTCCTTGGACTTTCTCAAAGCTAGAGCTCTACCACTTGAGCCTTAGCACCAATTCTGGCTTTTTTCTATGTATGTGGTACCGAGGAATCGAATCTAGGACTATGTGCATGCTAGGCCAGCATTCTATCACTAGGCCATGCTCCTCCCACCGCCCTACTTTTTTCTTTTCTTTTTTTTTTTTATAATATTGAGAAAAAGTTCTATATGTATAATTCAAAGATAAATATTTCTCATGTTTTTCTCCTTTGATTTTGTATTTTTACTTATTTTAGGTCATGTTTAAGCTTATTGGAAGTAGTTTTGAGAAGTAAAACAATACCAATGCTATAAGATGTGTTGAGGCCATGAATTAAAGCTTTGTGCAGTGCTTCCTTTTGCTGAGTAATGTTTGTAACTTTTATTTTATTTTTGCTAGTCCTGGGCTTGAACTCAGGGCCTAGGCACCGTCCTTGGGCTTTCTCAAGGCTAGTGCTCTACCACTTGAGCCACAGCAAGACTTCCAGATTTTTCTGTGCACGTAGTATGAAGAAATAGAGCCCAGGGCCTTGTTTATGTTAGGCAAACACTCTGCTACTAGGCCATACTCTTGGCCCTGCTTGTAACTTTTTGTTAACTAATTTTTTTCTTAAAATTAAGGCCTTGTAACAATAAAACCATCATACAAATAAAAGAAGAGGCATTAGTAGGAAATGAATCCTAGCAGAAACTGCATATGAAGTGAGCTTTTAAATGGTTAGGTAAAAGACTGGTTAGCATGTGTACACAATAGCAACAATGTAGGATTGGCTTTCTAAGAGTTCTGTTTTCTCAGATCTAACTTTTTCTTCTTCTGAGACCCTCATATAAAGAGGATTAAGACATTATATTGTGTTCTTTTATCCAAATTTAATCTTAAAGAAACGTTTGTAATTTATGCTTTATCAACTCATCTCTTGACAGACAGAAGGAGAGGGAGAGACTGTTCAATGAAAAATATTTTTAAGTATAATATCAATGTGAGAATTTTCCCACACTGTCCATCAAAGAGATGCTTTTCATCCTAGGGTTTAAGAACTCCTTTACTGATCATATCTTTTTGTCTCTTTTATTAAATATAAACAAAACCCATAAATCCTTATTTGCTTGTGTAACTACCTTCAAATATGTCAAGTCATCTGTCACTTGTTAATAGTCACTTTGGAATTTCATGGTGTGTATAAATTGTGACAGCTTTACCTAATAAATAAAAGCAAAATGTCTTTGGAGATTTCAAAACTGTCAAATACCACTGCACTGTGGGGAGATGTTCAGCTTTGCTGCTATTTGATCTCCTTCCAAATGTCATCTTTCTAAGTCTCTTGCTGTTGCTTAAATATACACAACTTGAAAAATTGCTTCAAAATTGTAATACTAGAGCATGCCAATTTGCAATAACATTATAAAACAAATTTTTTCCAATTTTTATTGTTTTCTATAAAAGGTATGATTGTCACATTTTGTTTCTTATTCCATGCCTATATCCAGCTTCATTCTCAGCTGGCTTCCAATGTGTGGGGATCATTTGGAAGGATTTCTTGTGTTTATTCCTATACCAATCTTATGGAAGCTTCTGATGACTCTGGAACGACCAGCTTCATCAGGAACAAAATATCACTAGACATAAGACAGAGAAATAGAAATGAAAGTGTATTTAGTATACTTATTTTCTGCCTTTTTGTGGTCTTAATTTCTTATCTTTTTCTCCTAAAGACTCCATTATTAGCTTTATAAAACACTTAAAATAGACATAGAATTTTAATTTATAAAGAATAGATTCTCCATTTTATTTTTTGATGACCCACTGATAATTCATTAAGGTGCTGTTTAGTCTTCATGATTTTGAGTATTTTCTGTGGTTCTTTTTACTGCTGAGATCTACTTTTGATCTACTATGATCTCACAGGAGACAGAGGGTTATTTCAATGTTTTAAAAAATTTTGAATTCTGTAGATAACTGAATAATTGATCAAGAAAATTGATGTACACATATGTATATATATTCTGTGGATGACATATCCATACATAAGCCTTTCATTATATAAATATTATTATTATATAAGTATGTTATTTGAAGGGAAATGGATGTATTTGAAAAAAATATGACAGGATAGGCTCAAAGGAACAAAGGATGTGTGTTTTCTCTCATGTAGAGGTTAGATCTAAATTATCGGTGTGTATATAAACATGCATGATCACATGCTCATGTATAAAAATATGTTAACAATGAATAATATATAGCAGGGGGAGTCCTATGTATAACTTTTAACAGTTAATGAATACCAAAGGTCAAGGAGAGAGGCTAGACAAGTGGAGAGAGGAAAGGTGAATAAATACAGTCATATTCTTCAGTGTAAGTTGGGTAGGTAAACTGAGGAGATAATTGGAGTTGGGAGATGGGGGAAGAATATAAAAAGGAATTACATTAATCAAGGTACATTATACTCATAAACAGACATGACATATTGACTTGAAACCTCTTCGTACAGCTATTTAATGATAATACTAATGACAAAACAGAATAGGATGGCATCATTCACATTGTCACAAGAAGATGAGTAAGTTGAAGGTCATTATTTCTCCCTAGACATTTCTGAGAGGTGAAGTCACAAGAGTTGAGCTCTTCTTTAAAACAGAAATTATGACAATGATTTTGAATGCGTATCTCAGAAAAGTTTATTCTAGTGTAATGCCTTTCTAGAACTGTGTCATTAAGCATGGCTCCTTGATCACAACAGTAACAGGGGAAAAGATCAAGAGTTAAAAAAAGCAATATAATGGAAAGGAAGACTATCTCTATTGGTTCATCAGTAGACTATTCTCAGAGGAAGAAAGTATAGGTTATTTATTACTAAGTTTCTTAGGAGAATGCAGGGGAAACTTTTTAAGTGAAATGCAATAAAAAGAATATCTAGGATCTCCAAGTCGATTCCATACATGTATGGAATTCTAAAGGGAATAAAAAAGAGAAGAGCAGAATAACATTTTAGGTAAAAAAAAAACTTGCTGAAGCACTAGTCTAGAAAACTCTGAGGACAGGAAGCAGAATGAACACAATCTGTAATGATCGTATTATTATAAATCACTAGAAAATCAAAGAAATTGGTAGATAGTAATCTATTAAAATAGGACTGCTGACAGTAGTCAAGAGAAAATGCACATAAATATCCTCTCCTTAGAGAATTAAAACAGGTAAAAGGAAACAAATCACTTTAAGGAGGTGAAGTATCAATTAACCTGTGAAAAGATAATGCCAAATTCACAAAGACTTCCATTGCTGAGACCCAGTCATTAACTACTTGTATAAGGATGTCAGAAAAATAATTCAAACACACTCTCACAGAAAGCAACAAAACCAAGGAACAAACAAATTAAAATTCAATTCCCTTGAGTAGAAAGCAAAATCCTTCACAAAGTTCCTCTGTGAGGATATTGTGTCTGAAGAGCCACTGAATGAGACTAATTCGTTTTAATCACAGGTATTTTAAGCTCTCTGTGTTTGTTTTTGTCAAAGCTGAAATATTGATAGAGCTAATGTTTCATGGTTAAAAACATGATGAAACTTTAGAATGGTTATAATTTGATTACTTTTTTTCAGTTTGTTGAAACTATTGGCCATTTGACTCAATTGAAAGTATTCCTGTTCTCATTAACATCTTGTTGATCTGTGTATCCGGCTTGCTACAAAGTAGTTCTCCTGGATCAATCTGACTGATTGTTGTTGTAAAAAGTAGGGATGTAATTTTACAGCCAATCTTTCTCCTGACTTACAATCAAAAGAAAGGTTTGTGTCTAAGCCTTTAGGGCAAAAGTTTGGTTCTATAATTAAATTCTAGGCTTAAGAGTGTATATACTTTCAAATGAGGTTTGTACATTCATAAGGCAAGGGAAAATCCACATTTTAAATGAAGTCATTACATTTATCTGTAAAATTTTCGAAACCAAATTTGTTTAGGTGCAACCAGAATATATGGTGGGGTTAGCAGAAATATTTGCAAGCATCAAAAATCCATGAATGGGTTAAAATTAATTTGAAAGGATGTTCTTTAGACTATAGGTTACTACTTAAAAAAACTAACAACCCATCTTCTGGGGAACTTGAGTTTTTGACAGTTGGGCTTTTTTTCTAATTTAACTATGTAGTAAAAGTCTAATGGCTTTATATATCAATGCAATTTACACACAATTTAACTGCCTTTTTGTCATGCTTGGGTAGCTTTTCTTCCATGACACAAGGAAGTGCAATCAAAGCAGGCATGGAAACATCACAGACAGAATTCCAGCTAGTGAAGGAAACTCAAATGGATACAAAAATTTATCAGAGAGACAAAGTCTAAGAGGAAACTGGGGAGAAAGGCAGAATTCTCTATGATAGTCACTTTGGGTCTTACAAAAAATATCTGAACTGAGCTGCCAGAAGATATGTTAGGAATGTTGAAATGCTGGACAAACCAAAAAAGAAAAAGCTGAGATTAGGGGCCACTATCTTGTAGTAAAAGCAATAGATGCAAAGTTAAAACTTAAAAACAAATATCCAGGTAAAATGGAAAATTCCCTACCGAAATGATGATGACTGATTTTGCATCAGAAATAGTAAAAGTCAGAAGAACGTGAATAGTTTTAGATATTAAAAAGATTAACAAAGTTTCAGAGTAAGGCTTCCTTGATCACTGGAAAAATATCCTTCAAGTACAAGGACAAAACTAAGACATTTTCACAGAAGTTAAATGAATCATTGCTAGCACATCTGCAATAAATAAAAAATATGCAGACATTTCTTCAGGGTAAAGGGAAATGTTGCCAGATGTTAACTTGAATATAAAGAAAGAAATGAAGAGTACTGGGAACAGTAAATACTTCTGCTAGAAGTAATAAATGACTATAGCAAAACAGGAGCTTACAAGGTCAATATTTCAAGATGATTTTTATATACTAATAAAATTCATGGATTTTTTTGTTCTTCCCTTGTTAGTTCATTTTTTCCTAAAAAAAGAAAGCTGACATCAGTGACATCAATTTCATTCTTAAAATTTGTCAATAGATTAAGAAGCCCACATTTGATATGGTAACAAGCTTTTCTGAATTAGTCTCTGTTCTATGTCATGTTTGAGAAAAGAGCTGTTGATCTTGCCATAGATTGTTTTTCCCCTCTAAACAGAGAGAAATGTCTAATTTTTCTCTTATAACTATAAAGTAACTTTCAATTTCCAGTCTCTTGAGTTGAGAGTTCTGTCAATTGTAGCATTTCATCCTGTTTGCTTGCTCAAATAGTAAGGACTAATGGAACTTTTTTGTCAGAGTTACATTTTTCATTTCAAACCTCCAAATTGTCCTCTTAAAGACTAATGGCCATACCCATAATGAATACAATTTAGAAATACTTTATATGACCTTAGATTAATCTGAAATAAAATGGTTTTTTTCATTTTCTAAATAAAAATACATGGGTAAGATCATATAATAGAAAGTGGCTTTCCTTTCAGGAAATTCATTACCTGTTGTATCCATAGCTTCCATGGAGCATGCTGTCTTCTATTTGTTATCTTTTTATTTTTTCTTTCTTTTTCTTTTTGTCTTTTCTCCCCCACTCCTCCTCCCCCGCCTTCTCCTCCTTCTTCTTCTTGCTCTTCATCTTCTTCTACTTGGTAGTCTTGTTCTTGTTGCTCTTGTTTTTGTTCTTGTTCTTCTTGTTCTTGTTGTTCTTCGTGTTCTTCTTCTTCCTCTTCCTTTTCCTCCTCCTCCTCCTCCTCCTCCTCCTCCTTACTCTTCCTCCTCCTCCTCTTCTTCTTCTTCTTCTTCTTCTTCTTCTTCTTCTTCTTCTTCTTCTTCTTCTTCTTCTTCTTCTTCTTCTTCTTCTTCTTCTTCTTCTTCTCAGATCTCAGCCTCCTGAGTAGCTAGGATTACAGGTATGAGCCATCGGCACTGGGCCATTGGTTATCTTTGAAGAAAGATTGATTTACTTATAATAATTAAGAAAATGTGGCATCTACTTATCTGAGTTATCAATAATCGTCCATTTTTTATTTGTTCTGATACTGGGGTTTGAACTTAGGGCCTCAAGCTTTCCCTTGGCTTCTTCACTCAAGGCTGGTGCTATACCATGTGAGCCATGCCTAAGTTCCAGGTTTTTGCTGCCTAATTGAATAATCTTTTAGATTTGTCTGCTTGAGTCGCCTTTGAACCATGATAGTCACACCTCAGCCTCTTGAGTAGCTAGGATCATAGGCAGTGTTTATGATCCACCTTGTTTATTTCAATTTAATTTTAAATTTAGACACACATTTCACTTGACTTGTATTTGATATCTCCTGGTTTTCTTTGTCAAACTATACACTGTGATTTCCTGTGAGTGTACTTATGTCAGGTTATTGTTTAAATCTTCTACATTCTTTAAAAGAATTGATTTTTACACAAAAAGGTGGAAATACCCTAAGTGTTAACAATTTTACTGTATTAGAATAAAACATTTAAATGCATTTCAGAACCACAGCAAGACTTCAAATTGTTTTTTCTTAGTTGCTTTAAACATTTCAAGCCACTCACAGAGATCTGGCGCATGCATTGATTTGCCTCTGACATTGAGCTTATTTCAAGTGAAAATATTTGAGAAAGGATTTTTACTTTGCTTTAAACTATTATTCAGCTTAAAAATTATACATATTTGGTAAAGGAAAATAAAATGAGATCAAGAAATAAGATATTTTTCTGATATTTCATTCCAATTTCAGTTTTTATCTTGATCTCAGGGAAAACGATCATACATATTCATTTGTAGCTTCCTACAAAAGAAAAGACTGGAATTCAATCTTATGAGGAGATAAGAAATTATACTATTGGCTTGAGTCTCTGAATTTCTTACATTGAGCCATTTATGACCTTCTGACACATTGTATTTATTTGACTTGATGTATATATTCTCATCTTTCTTCACAGTCATTTAGGTTTTAGAAGTACAATTTCCATAATGTACTAATGTTAAATACTCTTTCATGGTTAATGGATACCTAAGTTTTTTTTCAGATTAATTAGTAATATACCTTGCATTCCCCCCCCACCCCAGTCTGAGAAATTGACAACTTCCCTATTCTTCAGACATTCAAGGGATTTTAAAATAATTGCAATTTCTGTCTTGAGCTTATATTTTCCTGATGAAATTGCTTCAGTCATATCAGTATTTCACATAGAAAGCATTTTAAATTTCTTTCCATGCACTGTAATTTGGTAAAGAAACAAAGTGTATCAATTATATAAGAACATGGCTTTTGAACTAATGTCTATTTGACAAAGTTCAGGGTTTACCTAAAGTTTTTCTTCCTTTACATTGTGTTTAAAAAATGATCATATACCTGCTCCCAGTTCAGAATAGATATTCTTTAATAATCTTCTATATTCATTTTTATTTTTAATGGTCTTTTCCTCTCATCTATGATTCTTAAAATGTTCCATTTGTAAATTGACTTAATGTGACTTAGATTACCAGAGTAGAGAATTACTTGACTCATTTCAAATTAAAGTGCTGAAAAAAAGAAGCTGTAGCTATTTTAGATTGCTCTTCCCTGAACCTAGCAATTAAAAATAATTGCCACATTTTTCCATTTTTTGAAGCTAGTCTAGATGTAGCTGAGCTTCTGGTTTGTTAACATAAAAAGGAGAAAAATACATTATTTTTGATTGTAACAAAATTTGCAAGCAACAAAAATTGTCTGTTTTGAGTAAAAATATCAGGTTTCTGCTTTTTTCATTTACTTTTACAGTCTTTTAAATGCTTTAAAAGCCTTCATTTTAACCAATTTAATTTTGACCAGATATTAATGGTGGTTTATTTATTGATAAAAACATTCAGGTAGAAACAGAATGCCTTTAAGTTATGGTGTTGCTCTGATTTTTGAATTGACTTAGACTTATTGAAGTTAGAGGATGTATTGGACTTTTGCAAAGCCCGTTCATACATAACCATTATTGAATACACAAAATAGAAAGATAATAAGTTGAGGATGATTCTCATTTGGAAGTTACCAAAGAACAAACTGAAAATACATTATGTCTATAATACATGTCAACTACTTTATTTAGGCATGAGACTTTCTTTAGCCATGTGATTTATTGGAATGTTCATATTTTATTTGAAATACCAGCATTTTGGATAGATTACATAATAATGCTATAATATCATAGACTTGCATCTAAACTTTAATATTAATATATGAGTTATGTTAATATACACATTATTAATGAATATTAATCTGGGTAATGAATATATATTCAGTATACATATGTATTCACTATATATATGTATATATAATCTTGAACTCAGGGCCACTGTCTCTTTGCTTTTCTTCCTAAAGTTCCTCTGCCACTTGCGCCACAGCTACATTTCCAGATTCGTAGTGACCAATGGAGGGAGAAAAATCTCATGGACTTGTAGGCTGTTCCTCAAATCTTAGCCTAATAAAATTGCTAGGATTACAGGCATGAACCACAGGTGACCAGTTATTGTCTCTTATAAAATACTTATTGTACAGGAAATACTGGCCCAAACCTTGCCTATACTTGAGTGTCATTTTATGTCTTGCCTGGGTTCTTAGGTATTAAACTTCTCTTTATTTACCAGCTTTTATTTTAAGGAGTTTTATTATAATACCATTTATGAACTACATATCACTAAGTCTTCCCCGTTTTAAATTTCATATCCATTTAGAAGGTAAAAGTAAGTGCCAATAGTTGAACTAAAGTAGCACAAAGTTCTAGAAAAGTGTTGGAAATAGAAATTACTCTGTTCTTCTAATCAGTCATTATAATAAGGTTCTAGTCATTACTCCATTCACCTGAGCATCAAATAATTGAAAAAATGCTCTGAATTTGATTTTTTTTACTATATGTATGTATATATATATGTTATCCTTATGTAAAGAATACAAAGGTATTTCCATTCATCAAAGCAGGTTAAGAATGCAATGTAATTTGATCCATCTTACTCATTTTGACATTCTAGATAAACTCACAATTGTTAGTCCAATTCTTATCAATTTTTGGACCTGAAGCAAAACTTGAGAAAGTATTGTTTTATTTAGTTCATTCTTCAAAGACCAAGTTATGTTAAAACACAAATGGCTGAATTTACCACACTTAAAATATTCATTACTTTAATCTGCACAATTTCCTTTAGTCTTTACAACAGATTTTTAAATATGAAGCTGTAATTGTTCCAATTTTGTAAATGAGAACAAAAGGACAAACAGAATTTAAGAATACACTCAACATTACACAAGTAGTTCTGAAAAAAGGCTTTCATCAGCCTAAGTCCTTGAACAGCCTGAGCATTCAATTACTATATTAGGTTCTCTCCTGAGACAAGCACAAAAAGGTAACTTATTATTATCGATGACAATTATTATGTTTTGTTTTTGTTTGTTATACCTCATTTATCATATTTTATAGAACATCTATAGGTACACTTAAAATAACTGAATGAAAGCTTTGAAAGCATTAGAGAAATGGTAGTAATGTCAAGTTCAGATAATCTAATTACTATATATAAAATTATATTTTTCATGCCTTTGATAGTTTAAAATTATGTTTAAGATTGATTTCTACTTAAGAGTCCCAAAAATAGTTTTCTGAGATTTTAGATAAAATATTCTGTTTCCCAGATTATTCTGTTCTCAAAAGATTTATCTGAAATTCCAGCCTGAAGCTATTGGAGGCAGTATTCCATTTGAAGATTTAAATTTAAATTTGTTTCCACATCTAAATTATGGGATGCAGATGAAATCATTTTGCTTAGATTTATTTAGAACTCAGACTAAATATAGACATTTAAAAATACCTTTCCTGCTCTAAAATGTATTTTTCTGATGTAAGTGGTTTAAATGCATTAAATTAAAAAAGTTACCCTTAAAAATGGGCCAAAAACCAGATGGATTCCCAGCTGAATTCTATAAGGTCTTCAAAGCAGAGATGACACCAATACTTCTCAAGCTCTTCAAGAAAATTGAAAACGAAGGCTCTTTGCCAAACTCATTCTACAAAGCCACTATAACCCTCATCCCAAACCAGACAGAGATTCATCAAAGAAAGAGAACTAGACCCATTTCTTTGATGAACATTGATGCAAAACTTCTCAACAAAATACTGGCCAACTATCTTCAGCAACTCATCAAAAAATTATACACTATGATCAAACAGGATTAATCACAGGGATGCAAAGCTGGTTCAACCTATGCAAATCAATTGATATAATTCAATACATCAACAGGAGCAAGGACAAGAATCACATGATTGTCTCAATAAATGCAGAAAAGGCCATTTGACAAGATCCAACACCTCTTTATGCTAAAAGCTCTGGAGAAACTAGGAATCCATGGAACATTCCTCAGTATAATAAAGGCTGTGTATGACAAAACCACAGCTAGCATTATACTTAATGGCAAAAAGTAAAAGCCATTCCCTCTAAAATCATGAATGAGACAAGGATGCCCACTCTCTCCACTCCTCTTTAACATAGTATTAGAACTCCTAGCCAGAGCAATAAGGCAAGAAGCAAGCATAAATGGGATCCAAATAGGGAAAGAGGAAGTGAAATTTTCCCCCTTTGCAGATGACATGATTCTGTATTTAAAGAACCCCAAGTTCCTTGAGCTGATTCAAAACTTTGGAAAGGTAGCAGGGTATAAAATCAACCCTCAAAAATCAAGCAGTTGCCTTCCCCAATCATTCCATTCCACTGATTTAATGCTACTAAAGGGAATTTTTATCATAAAATATAATCTACAATTATATTTTATTTCAAAGCCATTTATTTTGATTGTGTAAATTGACCTTCTAATAACCTACAACAAAACATGTATTTCAAGTAGTAGAGTTTTTCAGTGTAAATATTTGATGCAGTTGTATATGCACCTATGAATTAGGTAGGTATGTGATCATGGATACTCATTTATTGGTAAAATAGGCTTGCATTGTGAAATGACCAACTCTAAACAATTTCTTTAATTTCATATTAACAGGATCCTCTTGCCTTCAAATTTTTTAATCCCCAAACTTTGTGATTTATTGGAAGTTCTAGAGAATATTCAAGCACATCAATGCTTTCTAAGTCACTTTTTCAAATCTCCTTTATTAAATAGGGCCTTGAAGATAATAATTTAATAGATTAGTTGTTGTTTTAGTTTTGCTTGAATCACACATCAATCATAATGAACAATTTACTTTTAATTTGCTTTACTGATACCCTCTAGCTTTCCTAATAGGCTGAAATCAATTTAGCTAGACATTGCTGATATTGAAGCCAACACATACTTAGAAAAATCTGGGATTTTCCTAGAGTCAATAATTCAATTTTTAAAAAAGGAATATCATAGTTCAGTTTCACAAGATCAGAAATAGATGCAACAAGAAAAAATTGCAGTCCAGCAAGCAAAACCCAGCAAAAGAACAATTTCTTTTATATCTTGTCAGGAAATATTTTTGAAAACAAATCAGCCTACCTAGTGCAACTACAAAGAAACAATCATTTCAGAAGGAAAAATAAATGATCAGCAGTACAACTATTCATCACCACAGCAAAACTGCTCATAAAAATGAGCAAAAGAATCCTTCCTTGTTTCAAATCATTTAATTGATCAATTAAGCTTTGTCAAAAAACATTCTTTGTATGCATTATTTGAACAGGATGGCCATCTGTAAAAATGCAAAGTATGAGGTTTATATAGTATTTGAGAATGGTTTACCTTTCTGCACTGAAAATTAATTTGGATTAACATTTTTCATGTATTTTGATATAGTTCAAGATATGGTGCACATTCAATTCTATTTACAGAAATACTACACTCTTTCATCAGGAGTTACAGAAACTTGTACTGAATGGATCAGTGTATATGCCAAAAGAACTTCTAAAAATTCAGCTATTCCATTTCCTGATTTTTTTATGTTTCCTTTTTATAGTTCTCATTTTTGGTAGCATCTCTGATGTATTTGTCGCATTATTTTTGAATGGTTGGGTGTTAATGTGAAGATTTCTTCTGTGTGTCTGCTTCTATTGATTTATTTTTCTCTGAAAGTCACCTTTGTTCTAACAACTTTACTTACATACTGCGTATTAAAATGTGATATGGTTGCCTCCAAAGACTCTGGTTTCTGTCAATGAAAAGTATTGTCTTTTTCTTTTGAAAGCTGGGGTGTTTGTGTTTTAGTTCTGTCTGTTTTTGCCCTTAATCCTACAGCATTGCCTGACATCATCATCCACACAAGCCATTGCCCAGACATCCACAGCACCACCCATCTCCTGCCCTGGGAATCCCATCCTGGCCCTGAGGGCTGCCAGAAGTTTCTTCTTGGCTGACCATCAGTCTGGCTAATCTCTGGCAGTTGATGGATTACATCTTGGTTGAGTTAGGTTTCTTCAAGTGTCAGGCAGCTGAAATATAATTTGATTAGCTTAGCTCACAGAAATTTACTTTGCATGAAAAGGAAGGGAAAGAAAAAAATGGTCCTGGTGACCCAGGCTTTCAAAGTCAAAGATGTGCCAGAATTTAGAGCTCCTGTGTTTTTCACTCTCTGCTGCCACTCTCTGCACCCTCCCCACTGTCACCCACTCCAAACATAAAGTGACACTGGAGCTGGGATTCAGGGTTTCCTCTTCCCATCATGGGAGGTAACTTCTTTAAAAAAATATGCTTTCCCTAATTTAGTATTTCTCATGTGTCATTAGTTCTGTTTTCTGATTTCTTCCCATGTAGTCTATCCAAGGTGCATTCCAAACTAACATCTTTGAAACTTGTCTTAGCAAATATTGCAAAAGAGACCCCAGAAAGACTTGCTTGGAAAAAAAGGAAAAGCTTAATGACATTTTTAAAATAATAACATGTCAGAACTTGCTACAGGATGACTATTTAGCAAGGTATAGAGTAGCTTCATAAACTACTTAAAAATTCTAGTAACACTACATTCAGGATTTTAATGTTGGGTTTAATTCATTGTGAGTCGCAGGGATTATGGGCATGCAACATCAGCATTTGGGTAAATGTTTGTTTGTTTGGGCACTGTCCCTGAGCTCTTAAGCTCAAGGCTAGTGTTCTAGCCCTTTGAACCACAGCTCCACTTAAATATTTATTTTTTAACAGGTACTTTGTTTGCATTTACACTGAAAACTATTAAATCTTATATTACCTAAGCAAGTTGCCAGAAAAAAATGTAAGCATTTTTCTGAGTGATTCACATAGTATACTATTTGATGGAAGGAACCCAGTATTCTGTCATTAAATAAAAATGTCTGCTTATACAGTAGACAAGTAACAAGCCTTACATTTGTGGTAGCATTTTGCATGACGTATATTTATATACCACAGGCATATGATCACTATTTTTTTGGTGGGTTGTGGGGCTTGAACTCTGGGCCTGGGCACTGCCCCTGAGCTCTTCAGCTCAAGGCTACCTACCACCATACCTCTTGAGTCACAGCACCACTTCCAGTTTTCTAGTGATTAATTGGAGATAAGAGTATCAAGGACTTTAGTTCTAGGGCTAGCTTTGAACCGTGATCCTCAGATCTCAGCCTCTTAAGTAGCTAGGACTATAGGTGTGAGCCACTGTGCCAGGCTAAGGGAGTGATCCTTTTGATAAGTTAATTAACAATACTGGCTTTGTACTTTAAGAACTTTGAACAAAAGCATGACTGTTTTATTTGTTCCAAAGGCATTTGGAAATTTAGAGTCAGTTTTTCCCCATCTTACAAAAATGGCTATCGTCTCATAAATATAACTTTTTTTGTAACAGTGTCTAAGATATCTTTGAAATATTGCCTTGTCTATAGGTCACTCCCATATGAAGAATACATTAATGGACAGGACATTTCATTACACTACAGGGTAAGAGCAGAAGAGGAATAAAAAGTTTGGTGAGATGTTAAGCAGTTACAACAAAATCTTAATAACTCTGAGACATGTTTTAGATCAACAGAGAGCTGAACATAATAAAATAATTATTGTTAGGGTTGCAAAGTTACACATCTAAAGAAAAAAAATCACACCAGCTTCCCTTGACAACAAAATGTTCAGTATCATTTTGGTAAACTCCCGTGGTGGTTCTTCAAAGATGAAGACAATTCTTCTGTCAAGACTAATGAGTTTTGTCAGTGCAGGGAAGATGCAGTGTTTCCTTCATGGAACACTTTTGATTGTTTAAAATGTATTTACTTAAGTTATATACATCATAGCTGTTTGTAAAACTTAGGTAGGCTGATTCCCTCTATTTTTCCAGTGATAGAAGTACTGAATTTGCACTGATGGTTTCAGTTATATATGAGAGCCTTCCATATACAAGAACCAGAAATCTTTGTCAGTATTCACAATTTGGAACTCCACTCCAGAGTTTGTTATCTCATGTATAAGATGCACAGTGAAGTAAATTATTGTTCCTGTTGCTCCTCTGGATATTGTGTTTATGTCCTAAATATGATTTGGGTCTATTTTGGTTTAGAAATATTTGGTAAAATACTTTGTTCAGCAGTATTATGTTTTCTCTGGTGCATGATAATATGCTTATGGTAGCATGCATATGTTTATTTATATGTATATTCATGTACATATATGTGGGTATGTACATTTGCTTTAATGCTTCCTACACTGAATAGTGGACAGGGACAGGCAGCTGTCATGATTAATTATAAATATGTGTATATATGTATACATCACATGAATGTCCTAAAAATAAGCACCTTCATCAGTTGATCATCTTTTTAATAAAAATAATAACAAAAGAAGAAGACATGATTTGCTACTTATATATCAATCATCTTAACATTTTCAATCAATTTTTATTTTTAGTATTTGGTCATTTGTGTCTTTTTGGAAAAAATTTTAATAGGATATCTTTAATTTTATAAATATGCCCATAACTTCCAAACTTTAATTGTATACTTGGTATACTATAAATTATTTATGTTAAATTTACTTGTTTTGGAAGTAACAGTTGTATAAATCAAGAACATAGGGACAGTAATACAGCTCAGGGGGAGAGCATTTGCTGAACACAAGTAAAGCTCTCGGTTGGATCCTCAAAACAACAAATAAAATCTTGAGAATATGTGTTCTTTATCTGCACTGAAATCCCTGGCGAACTCAAGTGAAAATTCTGCTAATAAATTTTATGTTCTCATCTGGAAACAGGCTTCACTGAATTGTGTTAATAACTTAGTTCAAATAATTTCATCAATACTTTGCTCCATCTGTCACCAGAGTAGCTTCTCTTGACAAGTATTTGTATAAGATCAATGTCACATATGACATCTTTCTTTATAATTCTACTATACATGTTCTAACAAATTTCAGTTCCCTAAAGGTGTTGGTCTTCTCCATGATTTTTTTTTCTATCCCACTCACAGAACTACTCACAATTTAACAAAGCAATCAACTTGATGACAAATATTAAAAAGCACACTATTTCCATGAATAACATTTTAAAAAGTGTATTAGGTGATTTGGAAAAAGATAAATGAGAGGAATGAGAAAGATTTGGTACCTTGTAAAATACATAGGATGATATTGAATATTTTAGTATTTCTGTGTTATTATGAATAGCAGAGGAAACATGGTAATGAGGGAAAAGAAAACGTAACCCTTCCTGGCCAACCAAGTAGTATCTATGTGATATACATGTGTAGTATAATGTAATGAATAATATATGGATAATGATATATAGCCTATAATATCATTATATTATTACAACTCATTTCTCACCAGAAAATCATCACTGTAGCAGAAATAAAACAAATCCTGGGTCAAAACTAGAAGAAGATCGGGGGCAAAAAAAAAACCCTAAACTATAAACAAACTAATCCACTGATCTGGCTGGTATAAGTCAGAATGGGGAAGTTTGGAGCAAGGCTGATAGTAGTTGCAAGGTTAGTAGAAATTAGTTAATTTTAAAATTTTGGGGCTGGAGAGAGTGTGGTAATCTTGAATTTTGCTGTTTTTGGTGAAAAATGTTAATAAACAATGCATTTATTTCATTCTAATTACTAACTTCTTGTTGGTGTGAAGACAAACTAAATGACCTTGATAGCTAATTAGATACAAGGATACTGAACATGTGCTTTAGGTAATGTCATTTTCATTTTCAATGGAGGCAGAAATCTCATTTTGTAAGAGGCCAAAAGGTAAAAACTCATTTCAATGGGTGCAATTAGACCTTCCCTTCTGCCCATAGGATTTTCAAGGAGAAAGATCCATGCTCATATAGACAGACACACACACTTACACACACAAACATGACCAGACACAAGCATGTGCTCAACAGGATAGTAAAACAGCTTTTATTAGGTTCTATTTACCACACTGTGTTTTATTACAAATATAGTACTGTAGAATAATGATTTATCTAAATCCTCCAGCACACTATTGTGAATGGCAAGTAAACAAAACATTGGAACAATAAAAAAGAGGAACTTTTTTTTTTTGCAAATGTCATATCGTGTTGCAGATTTGAGCATCCTGTGACTTTATTATTGTCCAGTCAAGGAATGTAGTAATGGACAAAAGAGAACCATTCATTACAAAGCAGGGAACTTCCTGGCTGCCATGGAACTCCGTGGTCCAGTGTTGTCATGGCAACCTTTTTCTGAGAAATCTGGGGATGAGAGTAGAATCTACCTCAGGGTTTCAGTTTTTGCAAGAACACAATGCTGCCACATCAGACACAGCATCGAGGAACTTATGTTTAGGAAAAGACTGATAATTGCCATACTAGATTGTACCAGCGTTCTCTGAAGCATGGACATAATGAGAAAAAAATAAAGTCACACCTAGGATTAATTAGTAAACAATGCAAAGAAGGAAAATGTAAACCACTACAGATTGTGTCTCATATAAATTTATTCACAATCTTCTTCTCTGGGATTATCAATAAAGAACAGATCCTTTGACCACAGAAAACAGTGCATTTTGGAACTGTAGACTATCCTCTGAATGAGCATCCACATAATAAAATAACTATGCAGCACAATAAATGCTGAATAGAAATGTATTCTATCTAGTTTCTTTTGAAAAACATATATAAGTAAATGTATGTCAACTCATTTTGAAAACAATAGTAGTTTCCCAATTCTTAATTGTAATTTAATTTCTGATATATTCAGCTCCGTAAAACAGTATACAGTTCAGCTTATAATGAAGTATTTATTATATTGCTTCTAAATTATTGTATTTTGCCACATTGAAGGCATTGTAGTCCCAGATATATTTTGTTTGCTTCAGGTACAAATAAATAGGCCTTAAAACAGGTCAGAAGGCAATGTGCATTGTGTTTGTATGCTACAGATGAGAACATGGTAACTGCTAAGCTCCATTCAGCAGCAACTACAGAGCTTCATCAGTCTAGGCTTGAGGAAAGCCTCACTTCATGTTCGTGAACTGAGTTAAAAAATGAACACTTACATGTGAGCAGTCTCCATGAGTCAAATCTAAAAGCTGCGAATCTCTCCAGAGTAACTTCTCATGGTAGGTGACTATCAAGATTTCATGATTTATAACTTTACTTTTAGTTACAATATCAAAAAATTGCTTACTTGAAGAATAGAGAATTTAGGATTTTTATAAATAAGAAAAATTTGTTACTGTAAGACTATATTTCTTACTATATATCTTTTCCTTTTATTAAATATAACTGTATTACTTCTTTAGAGTAAATTATAGATATTGGCCTCTTGATGATGTGATTTTGGCTTAGCCCCTGGAAAACTCTTCATTAGTGGAAATGTATTTATTTCTTCCTACTAGGGTGTTTCTCATTTATTTTGTAGCTTTAATGTTAATATTTCCTTCTGACCTTATATTATATTTTGCCTCTAAGCAGCAGTTCTTTTTTTATAAATTATGAATGGTTTATAGGTAATGTATTTATATATTATTGCACTTGCAAAATGGAACTCACCTTTTAACAGAAACAACGTAGAGTATCTCAAACCTGTGTGTTGGTTCGCAAACATGAGGTAAAGTACACTTCCCTTGTAGCTTTTATAGACAGAAAAAAATAGAAACGTACTGTTGGCAAGAGAGATTATATTTGCTGTTGTTTTGTTTGATTTACTAATCACAGTAAGAATTGTGTTTTGTAGAAGGACTTTGTACACACACACACACACACACACACACACACACACAGAGTCCACGTATACACTCACAGGCAAACAAATATAATGAACAAACTTTATTTTATAGAGGGTAGATTAGGCAGAATAATGATAATCAAAGGTTCATATTAAATTTTCTACATTTTGCAGATGGAAATAAATCTACTAATTATCTCATCTTTTTTATATTTTTATTGTAATTAATAAAAGGGTTACATGATATTTGCCAGATAGAAGGTGCATTAATTGACGTATATTGATACCCTTTCACATGTCTTGGTCCCCATTACTCTCACCTCCACCCCTCCCCCGGTCTTGGTTTTCCCCCCTTCCCTATCCAATTTCAAATAACCAAATACAAATAAATCCAATATATCAGATAACAAAGTGAGATACTGTAACAATATGAGATACCCAAGGGACAGCAAAAGAGATGAGAGATAACATAGTACATTAAGGACAACAATCATATGGCTTTTGTTTCAATATCCTGGAGGTCTTTTCAATTAGCTTCATACTATATGGCCTTAAGGTCTCTGCTAGTAAAGCCCAAGGTTTCTACTGATTATGACAAATGAGGGAAACCATTGAGCCTAAGTTCCTTTGAGTCTGGCTTACTTCACTTAATATGATTTTTTCTAAGACTTTCCATTTCCTAACAAATGGGTTGATGTCGTTTTTTTCTGGCAGCAGCATAGAATTCCATTGTGTACAAATACCACAACTTGTTGATCCACTCATCAACTGAGGGACATCTAGGTGGGTTCCATATTTTTGCTATGGTGAATAATGCTGCAATGAACATTGTTGTGGTAGTGGATTTAGTATGCCCTAGTTTCTGGATGGTTGGGTAAATGCCAAGTAGTAGAATTGCTGGGTCATAGGGGAGCTCTATGTTTAGCCTTTTGAGGCACTGCCATTCTGCTTTCCATAGTGGTGGAACGAGTTTGCACTCCCACCAACAATGTAGTAGTGATCCCTTCTGGCCACATCCCCTCCAGCATCTGTTGTTATTCGTTTTCCTGATCCTGGCCATTCTAACTGGAGTGAGGTGGAATCTTAGAGTTGTTTTGATTTGCATTTCTTTTATGACCAGAGATGTTGAGCATTTCTTCAGGCCATTTTTGTTTCTTCTTCAGAGAAGATTCTCTTCCTAAAAAAGGAAATTAAAGCAGAACTAAGGAAATGGAAAAACCTCCCATGCTCCTGGATTGGAAGAATCAATATTGTGAAAATGGCAATCTTGCCAAGGGCTATCTACAAATTCAACGCAATACCGATCAATATCCCAATGGCATTCTTTAAAGAAATAGAAGAGGCAATCCAAAATTTCATATGCAATAATAAAAGACCCTGTATAGCAAAAACACTTCTTAGCAGAAAGAACAGCGCTGGAGGAATTTCAATTCCAAACTTTAGACTCTATTACAGAGCTATAATTATCAAAACAGCTTGGTACTGGCACAAGAACAGGCCTGAAGACCAATGGAATAGAACTGAGGACCCAGATATTAAACCACAGACCTATGGCCACTTAATCTTTGACAACAGAGCCAAAAGAATAGAATGGAAGAAAGATAGCCTCTTCAACAAGTGGTGCTGGCAGAACTGGTTAAGCACCTGCAGAAAACTAAAGTTGGATCCTTCTTTGTCACCCTGCACTAGAATTAACTCCAAATGGATCAAAGACCTGGTGGTAAAAGCCAACACTCTGAAAACTTTACAAGAAGGAATAGGAGATACACTAGGCCTCCTGGGCACAGGTAGAAACTTTCTTAATAAGGACCAAGAATCACAGCAAATAAGAGAAAGGCTGGATAAGTGGGACTGCATTAAACTGCAGAGCTTTTGTATGGCAAAGGACATAGCTAGTAAACTAATTAGGAAGCCTACAGAGTGGGAGAAGATCTTCATCAACCAAACAACGGACAAAGGCCTCATATCTAAAATATAGCAACACCTCAAAAAATTGAATCACTCCAAAACTAATCTCCAAAGTAACAACCATCCCATTAATTATCTCATTTTAAAATAGCGAAATTGTCCTGGATTTTCTAAGGGAGCTAGATAGATTCTCAGTTTTATAAATGGAGGAAGAAAATGCAGAGTCAGAGGAGATGAGAGATGGAACTAAGTTGAAATAATTGCCAATTTGATAATGAAGTACAGAGTTCACAATGCAGCAGAAAAACAAAGGAGCATCGAAAACTATGCTCCCACAGAAAACTATGAAACTATAGAAAGGAACATAGGAAAGTATGGACCCAGTGTGTGATGCTCCTCTGGGGAGACAGGTCTGCTTATATGAATCTCATGATCAGAACTGGATGGGAGCTTAAACAACCGATATCTCCAGCCTCCGCTCCACAAATTGGAATTCAGTAGATGGTGGTAAGTCTAGACTTGTGTTCATTTTGATTGAGTGTTCAATTTTGATGAAATCAAGTTTGAAAATTCCAAACCAGAGCCATACCAATTCTTAAAGGACATTGGAAATGAGGCAAAATTGTGATTGAATAATAGATATATCAAAATTATATGATTTAAAATTTACCTACAAAGAACAAAGCTATATCTGTAGAGTAGCAAAATCATTTAGGACTTTTTTAAAAAAAGATTTATGTGGGGCCAGGAGTTTGGCCTAATGTTAGAGTGCTTGCCTAGCATGCACGAAGACCTGGGTACGATTCCTTGGTACCACATACATAGAAAAAATCCGGAAGTGGTGCTGAGCCTCAAGTGGTAGAGTGCTAGCCTTGAGAAAGTCCAAGGACAGTGCTCAGTCCCTGAGTCCAAGCCCTGGACTGGCAAAAAAAATATTTATGCAATTTGGAGACGTGTTAGATAAATTTTGGTGTCTTCATCCCATTTTTACAACTTCATGAAACTAGAGATTTGGTAAAGAATGCCCTAGAAAAATATGACAAACCTTAAAACATGAGTCTTGGCTAGCCCAACCCAAACAGGAAGCTAGCAAGAGAAACTTGTGGAGAAGTACTCTCAGTTAAGGTGGGATGTTTTAGGAAGCCTTTGTGGTTCTTTTGGAAATGTAGAAGGTGTGCAGTCATCTCTTTCTCCTGCCATGAATAATAATTAATCATACAAGCATCAACAGAAACAGGGCAAAAAAGGTATTCTCTGGTTTTATAAGAGCTAGTCATCAGTGAAAGCTGGCAGCAGGGTAATTCTGTAAGTTGGTCTTGATGAGAGATCAGTAGGGCATTTGGGTCTGTTTGATGCATTAGACTTTCTGTTGTAAAAGGGATTATGGTAATTTAAGTAAAGACCTTAAGTCATACCTCATTCTGATGAGCTTTAGAAGGAAAACCAAGGCTGCGTGGTTTGTTAATAAAATTTTACTTGAGATAAGATTAAAATGTAAAGCCCTTTATGAGAACAACTTCATGCTTACTTAAAAGGGATGTTGTAAGCTCTCATCATTACTCCTAATTCTAAAGTTATTTAACAAGGAGTGAGGTGTGGCTGAAAATGTGGGAAACCATACTGCCAGACATTCTCTGAACCAATTCTTTCTGCTAGAAAATGTAACCAGAATTTCTATAATTGCCAGGATATCATTCTATCCCAGGACAGTGGATTAGATCATGGAGACCATGTTTTTATAGACGGTGTACTAAATTATGGAGTTGTAAGATAGGGACCCCAAAGATTACTTGCTTGTACTAAAAATGGCTTGTTTCCTACTGTTATATACACCATGGTTTTTCTTCTCCCTGTCCTTTTTTAGTTTGGGACCAAAGCTTTATCTTTTTTTACCTTCATAGAATTTCATCAGTCCCTATATCATTGTGAAAGAATCAAAGAACATCTATGTCTATAAATATATGCATCATATGCATGCGTAGACAAATAGATGTGAATATACAGACAAATATGTATATGTTTATGCATATACTAATACAGTAAGGTAGAGAAATTTTATATGTATACATATCAGAAAATAATCATAAGGATGTAAAAAATAATAGTTTCCGATTCTATAAAGAAGTCAAATATGTCCTAAAGATGTTCTTGCTGATGTGTAATAGATTGTAAATCAGTTATTTAGTGGAGTACAGTGATTCACACTTATAATACAAGGTTCTTACGATACTGAGTAATCAGAACGTTCATGGCTTCCAGGCCAAAAAGTTTCTAGGACCTGCATCTCCATATACATAGGTGGGCATGGAGGCCCACACCTGTTGTCCCCATTAAGGAGGAGGATGTGACGATAGTAGTGTAAGTAGTGAACCAACAAGTGCCTGTTTGCACTGACTCTCCTTTTGTCTTCCCAGCATAGCAAGGGTTAAAACTTGGTGAAACTGGATCTAACCAGTATTTCCAGACAAGAATACAGGCAATAGAATTTTTCTTGAAGTCCACAGTGAGAGGAGTTAATGATCCTTAGACCTAACCACTGGACTCAATCTCCCTCTATCTTTCATATGTCACACACACACACACACACACACACACACACACACACACACACACACAGACACACACACACACACACAAAACCAAGAGCAGAAACACAACTATTCCACAGCAGAAATCCTTTTATATCACTTGGGTTTGTCACAAACACATTGAAACAGCTAGCATTACTTTTCTACCTCCTTGGGTTTGTGCTGAGAACCTCAACAGACACAGGTACTTTATAAAGTGTCTATTCTCAGTGCACAGACTTCCTTTCTTTATTCTTCTTGCATAAATTTGGCAAAGAAGTTAATGAGGCTCTTAAATCCAGAGTGCAGGCATAACATAAATGTACTCAATGCAATTGTTTGGGCAAATGGCTTATTTGTTTTTATTTTTATTTTTTTGAATGCTGACACTATCTGACTCAACACACATTTCTTCAGGAAAGCTTAGTCACTGACTTGGCTAATGTTGAATAATAAATATTTTTAAGAACCACTTTGAAATTTATTGTGAGTACATTTACAGTTATGCTTGTATAGATTTAGGGTTATTCTCATATGTGGCATTAGTAGCAGCAGAGAAACTATATTAAAAGGCAGTATTTTAAATTATTAAAACTTTCTATAATTGAAACTGCAAGATTTCTCTATGTAGTTCTGCAACAAAATACATCCTGAAGGATACTCACATTAAAAGGGGGATCTAGGATTATTTGTTTCTAAAGGAAAGATTATCTGAACATGCACATGCACATATGTAACATTTAGATAAGCAAATACATTTTTTTGTAGAAAATGCAGTAATGTGTATATTGACAGGCAAGTTTTACAATGGGTGATATCCATCTCACATAACCCTTTAAATACCAAAATATTTCATTTAATAAATATGTTACCGATAGATGACACCAATGAAGTTTCTTCAAAATGTCAGTAAAATAAGCAAAGATGAAGAGTAATTCCTTCTTTTTCTGTGACAGGACTTTCACCTTGTAGTCTAAGCTGGCATCAGTCTCTGAAGTTCTGGGATTACAGGTTTGCACAACATCCAGTATGAAAGGCTCTTTACCCATGTGCATATAACTCTTTACTGAATATCTTTGGATATTTATTTGACTGAGTCAATATACACATAGGAAATGTTCTGAAACGTGATGTTAACACTAAACTTAAGCACAGACTGAAATAATCTGCATAATTGAAGAGCTATAGTCTGCATAGGAATTTCCCACACATGTTTTGAACTATGCAGGCACAGACTCAATATTTAACAGTTTGCAGGCATTAACTGACTATTAAACATTTATTCCTTATGTCCCCAAGGAATAGAACTTAAGTATAAATGTGTCTATTTCAGTAAAACAATTGCAAGAATCCATAATAAAATGAATACAAATTTAGAGATAATAGTATTTTATTTACATCTTTTTCTAGAAATACAATAAAAAGGTAGTAATGTCTTGGCCAGATATTCTATAGATTTGTGTAAGTATGGTCATGAATACTGAAGAACTTTTCTGTTTAAATGTTTGTATATGGAACAGGAATATTTGACATAAAGTAGCACAAATGTAATGTTTTATTTTCAAGACAGAAGAAATAATCTTCAAGAACTGAGTTCATAAGATTATAAGTTGTTTTTGAAGTGTTTTGTGAACTCAGATGATGAGAATATCTTCTATATTTTGTCACATGTTAGATTGCAAATAACTTGTAAGTACATTAAATGACATATTGCCATATCTAATGGCATTTAAATTGAAACAATTTCATCAAAGGAATTCAAATTGGAAAAGAAAAAAATAAAACTTTTCTGTATATCAATAAAATTATCTTTTCTGCTAGAAACTCTAAGGATTTATGCATAAAACTGAAATGATTGATACATAAATTCAGCACAATTGTAAGATACAAAATCATTTACAATAGCATGGAAAGAAATAAAATGCTTAGGAATTAATCTAATTGTGGAGAAAATGTGAATTGAAAAATATAAAATACTGGTAAAGAAATCAATGCACAGGATAACAGTCCATGTTCATTAGTTGGCAAACTTACTGTTAAGATGTTGAACTAATCAAACCGGTCTGCAGATTAAATATCAAGCAAGTTTTGCAGAAATAGGAAAACTCATTGTAAAATTCATGTGGGATCTAAAAAGATCCTGAGTAGCCAAAACCATATCTAAAAAGAATGAAGTTGGGCCGGGAGTTTGGCCTAGTGGTACAGGGCTTGCCTAGCATGCACAAAGACCCGGGTTTGATTCCTCAGTACCACATATATAGGAAAAAAACATAAATGGTGCTGTGGCTCAAGTGGTAGAGCTCTAGCCTTAAGAAAGCCCAATGACAGTGCCCAGGCTCTGAGTTCAAGGCTCAGGACTGTCAAGAAAAAGAATGAACTTGACATCTTATAATCTCTGATTTCAAATCTAATAGCAAATGCACACCAAGACAGAATGATGTCAGGGGCCTGTGCCTCATTGTATCTTAGGGGGCTGAGATGTGAGGATCATAATTCAAAGATAATTTGGAAGTAGATGGGATTCTTATCTTAAATTAACTATCAAAAACCCAGAAATGAAGCCATGACCCAAAGTAGTAGGGCACTAGTGTTGAACTCAAATATCTGGGATAGTCCCCAGACTCTAAGTTCAAGCCCCAGAGACCTCTCCTCCCCCATTTCACCTTCAATAACCTAGAAAGTAATGGCATTAGACAGATTTATAGGCTAGCTTTAATCTTTAGCACAGATAGATTTATAGATCATCTTTAGTTTAGTCTAGGTAGTGGTATAAATGATCTTTGGTGTAGAATATATTGCCTAGAAATAAGCCCTCACTTGTATGATGAAATGATTTTCTAAAAAGAGAACCAATACTACACAGTAGAGGAAAATTTTTTTCTTAATGAGGATTCTTTAAAATTTGATATCTTTATGTGACAGAGTAAAGTTGAATCTTTTCTTATATCTTTTCATATCTAAATGGAGCAAAGACTAACATGTAAGGGTTGAAAAATCATAAAACATCTTGTAAGCAAATAAAGAGTAAATAAAGGGTTTGGCAGTGATTTTGACTTTATCTGTAAATGCATAGGTAAAAGGAAAAATTGATTATTCAATAAGTAAAACTGTATATCATGGGATGCTATCACTAGGATGAACAATTAGTTCACAGAATAATAGTACATATTTTTAAATCATGAGTAAGTCCAAATGACTTGAAATGATGTCTATCTGAAGAAAGTATGAAAATCACCAATAACCATAGATAGAGATGTCTCACACCATTCATCACTGAGAAGAGTGAAAACAGAAAGCATCTTGATGAAGGTTCTCATATCCAAAAGTTTATCTATTCAAAACAAATCCAAAATAACAAAATCTAACTTAGAAAGGGTGTTGGGGAGATATCAGAGACTGAAGAGAGAGAAAGAGGAGAAAGAGACACAGAGAGAGACGGTGACAGAGAGAGATATGTAGAAAGACAAAGAGACAGTGAGACAGAGAGACAGAGAATTAGACTGGATGGATTTCATCAGTCACATTGTTGCTAAGCAACTGGAGACAAAAATAAGATATCCTGTTTGTGAGCATTATGGAATAAGACTTTCCTTCAATTTATTGTAATAATATAAAATATTGTAGTAATACAATTATACAGAAATGTAAAAACACTGAGATAAAATAGTGATAATCCGCATATTATCTAAAGTAAAATTACTTCAAAAAGTTAATCACTTTATCCCTGACATTAGTACATAATTGCTTTTGTCATCCAAAAGGAAATGATTTTACTTCTCAGGTACTTCAAAATAATAAGAATGTTAATAACATAATCTAAAAGAAATAGATTGCTTTAAAACACTTTAATACTGTCCTGTTATATCTGTATTTTCAACTTACATCATGAGTTGTAGGGCAAAATTAAATTAAAAGTCTTTAAGAAGTTATTGCCATCATTTCTCATTTAAGTGACTTAAATATTATTTTTGATGTGATATATTAAAATGGTGAGAACTAAGATGTGATTAGTCATATCATGTATGTCCTAAATATTCGCCAAGTACCTTTCACTAACTAGTTGTAAATAACATTCTTTTGTAATCAAACATCTAGTAGAAAGACTAGAATTGCACTTCTATTAAAGAGGAAAATAAAGTAGCCACATGTGGTTTAATATGAACTACAACGACTCATAGATTCAGCAGTATGATTGACATAGAAGCAGGAGAACAAACAGCACATGTGATTCTTAGATCTGGAGTAAAAGATATATGTATTGTGAAAATATATTTAGAGAGTGTTGAAGTCTTGAGGCAAAATCTCCTTTCTCCCTGTATAAATTTTAAAGCCACAATAGGGGATCAGTTACCAATGTACCACAACATGATGTAATGTAACTATGTGTTGGCAATTGGTTATAAATATCATGACTCATTTTATGGATTTACCCCAGAGCATTCCACATGCATATAACCCATATAAAACATATAGTCAACTTCAAATGGAAATGATCCCAAATTGCCTCTCTTCCCATCTCAAAGAAAATGCTTGGCAAGATGCCGATGGCTCACACCAATGATCCTAGCTACTCAGGAGGCTGAGATATGAGGATTGTGGTTCGAAGCCAGCCTGGACAGGAAAGACTGTGAGGCTTTTATCTCCAATAAACTACCCCTCCCCCCAGAGCCGGAAGTGGCACAGTGACTTAAGTGGTAGAGCACTAGTCACAAGCAAAAGAAACTCAGGGAAAGAGCCCAGACCCAGAGTTCACATTGTCCTTTGATATTGGTTATTTGGCATAATTTATACCACTATAAAAAGATATACTTATACCTGTTTTTAATTTGTTTCTTGGGCCTGGATACTATCCCTGAGCTTTGTGCTCAAGGAGAGTGATCTACCACTTGAATCACAGCTCCGCTTTTTGTAGTTAATTGTAGATACGTGTCTCACATACTTTTCCTACCCAGTTTGGCTTCAATTACCTCCTGAATAGCTAGGATTCCAAGCATGAGTACAAGAAGCTGGCTCTTATTCGTATTGTTTTAGATGCTTATGTGGGTTAGATTAAGTTTACATGAAAGCCTTATAGCATCTAGCTCTGGAATTAGTTTTTTTTTTTTAATGAAAGCATCATTTGTCCAACTGTGTTCTTATAAGTCCTTCAAGAACCTATATACATGATATTAGAAATGGGAAGAAATTGCTACTTCCCTCATCCGAACCAAAATATCTGCACCTTGATAAAGGAATTTTAACCTCTCAAACTGAGAGAGACAATAAGCACCTGTGTTTAATATCTGGTCCAGTCATCTCAAGAAACTAATGCAGAGACTGGAGCTATGAATAAGTGTAGATGAGGAAAAGTCTAAACTCTAAGTGATAAGGATATATAATTAAGGATATATTGGGTAACTGTTAAAGATGTATAATAAAATATTCACAAAATAGACATAGTTATAGGCACTTGACTTAGTAATATGATTATGATTGGCCCTTCATGAAGAATTGCTGAAAGTCTGCACAATACATAATCTGATAAAGTCAGACCCTCTATCAAAATGTCTGTGTGATGACCCATACATGAATTTCTTTTTGGAAAATAATAAAGAATACTTGTGTTAATTTTAAATAAAGTTGCACAGGGTTAGTTATAAACTAATTAAATGCTTTAATAAAAGTTCTGTAGTTCAGAGTTGAAAAAATGAACGCGTATCTTGTCCTCTTCATACATAGAAATGACACAATTATAGAATCAATATAAGTATTATTTTTACCCTAGATGCTAAAAATTTCTTTTGTATAAACACTAAGAATTTCTATAGTGTGACTAAACTCATGATAGGGTAAAGGAGAAAAGATCAGTACCAAGTTAGCTCCTCAGTAACTAATTATAGGAAGAAAACAGTTAGTCATACTTTAAATTTAAAGATGACTTGAATGAGTCATGTTGACTGACCTTGTCTGGCAACTGTTAACTCTTCATGGTCTGTGCCTGCAACATTTTAGAGCATAATATCCTATAGAGATTAGAAAATTATTTGTAGAAAATTGCTAATGATACTGTAAAATTCCTTTTATTTTCAATTCTTCATTGCCTACAAAGTAGAGTTTGGCCATATAAATAAAAACAATATAAATGTACATTTACCAACAAGTGGCTAGAATTATGAGTATATGAGTGTGCATGAACACATTTCTATCAACAGAATTTGCTTGCTTCCTGCCTATTTTCCTAGATTCTTCTGAGGAGATTGGCAAAAGAAGGAAGATTGAGAAAAATGAATTAAGATTTTTTTCAATAGTATTTTTTAAAATATTAATTCATCTTGATGTGGAGGATATAACTTAAGAAAGAATTGACAAACTTTCTGCAGAGGGCCATAGTGAGTAAGGGTGTATGTGTGTGTGTGTGTGTGTGTGTGTGTGTGTGTGTGTGTGTGCTTTCTGCCATATGATCTCTGGTTAAATGTCTTTACTGTGCCTTTGGTAAAAGGATAAAAGGAAAATACGCAGAGACAAATGAGAATAGTGGTATTCCTGGGAAACTTTCCATATGAAGCAGGGGGTCTCATATTTGGACTGAGCCCTTTAAGTCTACTGAATCTAGTGGAGAAGAATGGTTGCATTTAGAAGTTGGTTTCAATGTCACATGATCTGGGGATGGAGATAACACCAATTTATTAAAGAAACCATTGACTATCATTAAACAATAAGAATAAATTTTAGTGTATCATGGTATTAGGGTCCAAAGAGAAGAGAAGGAAGACGTGGAAGCTTCAAAACCCTTATTCTTGGTGATCCTGTCCTTCAGGAATTGTGAGGTGATATGAAAGAGATATTCATGCAAAGCTATGTACAATAAAGTGCTGTCTTTAATTCTTCTGTCAAAGTGTAGAAGGATTTAGAAATGGATAGATATACCTGTGGACATGCTAAGAGATTCTGAATGCCCCACTTATCATTTCAAATGTAGGAGATAGTGTCTTAGGGTTCTTGTTAATATTACAGAGACCAGGTAGATGAAAAACACAAGACAGGAATGATTTATTTTGCTCATGTTTTCAGAGTTTTCAGGCCATCATGGTGGGGAAAAGCTCACATCACAGTGACTGGGAAACCTCAAAAAGAAGGGGTCAATGTAAGCTGAGTCCCTGAGGTCATGCCTTCAGTGACTTACTCTCTCTAACCATGTTCCAACTCCCGCCATTTTATAAGCTCCCAGTATTAAAAAATTATGAATTCCTCAGTGAACAAAACCATTTATTAGGACAGGACAGTCAAAATTCTCATCTCTGCATACTCACACACATAGAGGTGCAATTTACTATTCTCCTAGGGACTTCTCATTAGAGCCAACCTAACCAGATTAACCATCTCCAATAGTTATGAAGGTGGCAGGAAACAATGGAAGGAATTGTCAGTCTTTCCCCATAATCTAGTTCATAGCTCTGGTGTTGATTTGGACATTAATCTGTGTACATTTGAGCACAATTGTTCTATAGAAGTAATAGAACAGGAACGTTCTCATAGTCCGAAAGCCTGGGAAACCTAAGATCAAGGGGCCAGCAAGTTTGGTCTCTGGTAAGGTTCCAGTCTCCCTTCTAAAATGACTCCTTGGATGCTTTGCTCTCTAGTGGGAAGAAATGCTGTTCTTCACATGAGAGAAGAGCTAGAGGAAGGAATTCAGTCCTACAAACTATTTGTATAACCGTGTAGTTTATCCCTTCATTGAAGCTCTCATAATCGAGGTACTTGCCATGGGGCTCAACCTCCCAAGGATTTCCTGGTGAAGACTAAGTTTCTAACCCATGAATTTGGGGATAAGTATTTAGATCATAGAAGTATGCTTATTTTGTTCACGTAGGTAATATTACACATTCATTTGTTCCTTGCGGCATAAATCTAAAAGAAGTTATACTTTCTTAGATTTTAGAGAGAGCATTAGCATAGCCTAGCATTGCACACAAGGTTCTAGATGATCCTATATATAATTAAATAAGTTAGTACAGCATCATAAAACTAAAATAAAAAATACCCAACTTCCTACATATTCTTTTCAACAATTTCCAAATTCTACAATGTCAGATATAATCTTTATGCTCAGTATCCAGTAATAAAATGTTGCTTATAGTTTAGTACATACTGTAGGTAAACATATGACAATATGCTATTTATTGAATGGCACAAAAAATCAATTAAACACAAACCCCAAAAAACCCCAAGCCCAAGAAAAGTACAAATTATTGTTGCTGCACTGTGAAGCAAGGGTGTATATTATTTGTCCAGGTGAGTAGGGAAAAGGGAAGGTTAAAAGGGCAGGCATTAACCAGGATCTGAAAAAACTGTAAGATATATGCCAAGAAGAATAAAAGTAAATCTTCTTTTCTGTGTTCCTAACTTTTCCTGGGCTAATTTGATGGAGAAATCAACTAAAACTTTCTGTGAATAACACTTCACCGAATTTCTTCTCATTTTAGTTGTGTCTGCCTAAAACACGTATTTGATTCTGTTCTAAAACAAAATTCAGAACACTAGCAACCCCCCAAATCTTACCAAAAAAAAGCTCTTTTAAAGATAGTATTTAGAAATCGGAACATGTAGTGTATGGGAATGTCATTCATTCATCCATTGATAAGGCAATCACAATTGCATGATGCACTGTCAAGCAATAAAGGCAGCATTGTTTTAATCTGTTCACTCAAATTCATGCCTCTCCCCACAAAGTGAAAATACCAAGAACAATAAATCTCTAAAATAAAAATCTCTCTGTGTGATGATATGTTTCAAAGGAAAGTTCTCAAATACCTTTGGGGTTTTAAAATAGGTATGGTGTAGGTAACTGCAAATAAAGGAACATTCTCATGAAAGATTCTGAAACCTCTTCATGTTAGTGACTTCCACATGACAATCTGGAAATGCACACTCTGAAATTCAAAGGTCTTTCCAGAATATATGTCAATTTTCTAAATGAAACAGAATTGAATTCTCCTTAATTTAAATTTCATTGTTTTTAATAGTAAATTGTCAAATCTTGGTTAGAATCAATACAGCAGTAGGTTTATCTGAAAATCCTTCCCAAAGGGAGAATTCTCTTATTTAACTCTTGAATTGAATGTGGTGACTCATACTTCTTTAGAAATATTTCTATCACTTGGAAATATGGTGATAATTTTTTCTTTTTAAAAATTGATTTTTATTATAACATTGCTATAGGGCAGTTGCAGTTAGGTTACAGTCAGATGAGTACAATTCTTTTTTTTCATATATTTTTTATTGTAATTAATAGAAGGGTTACATGATATTTGCCAGATAGAAGGTGCATTAATTCACGTACATTGATACCCTGTCACATGTCTTGGTCCCTATTTCCCTCCCTCCACCCCCACCCCTCATCTTGTTTTCCCCCCAAAGACTTAGAAAAAAATCATATTAAGTGAAGTAAGCCAGACTCAAAGGAACATAGGCTCAATGGTTTCCCTCATTTGTCATAATCAGTAGAAACCTTGGGCGCTCCTAGCAGAGGTTTGCAATAGAGCAAAACCTTGATACATAAGGCCATATAGTATGACACTAAATGAAAGTATCTCTAGGATATAGAAACATAAGTCATATAATGAATGATTGTTGTCCTTAAGGTACTATGTTATCTCTCATCACTTTTGCTGTCCCTTGGTTATCTCATATTGTTACACAATTCTTTTTCTTTTCTTTCTTTTTTCTTTTTTTGCCAGTCCTGGGGATTGAACTCAGGGCCTGGGCACTGTCATTGGAGAAGTGTCGTGATAATTTTAGCCAACTTTTACTCTTAATGATACTTGCAATTCTTATTGTCGTTTTTTTTTGTTGTTATTGTTTTGTTGGCTTTTTTTATTTTGCACCATTCCTGGATTTGAGCTCAGGGCCTGAGCTCTGTCCTTGTACTTTCTCAAGGTAAGAGCTCTACCACTTGAGCCTCAGCATCACTTCTGGCTTTTTCTATATTTGTGGTACCGAGGAATAAGAACCCTGGTCTTCTTGCATGCTAGGCAAGCACTCTACCACTAGGTCAAAGTTCTGGCCCGGTACTTACAATTTTGTTCCCTTTAAAATTCCACAAGGCCTCTGCATACATACACATTTGGTTATAAAATCTGTAAACTGATTTATTTGTTTCAAATAGTACTTAAAATTATTAGTTGTGACTGTCAACAATTGATTTGTCAAATGGAATAAATCCCTTTATATTTTAAATAGCTTAGTACCTAATGTTTATTTGTCGCATTTGAGACACATGGAGGATTAATAGAAATTTTATAATCCATGTAGAAATTATCTTCAGAGTAGTCAGTTATATACTATATAATTCTTTTAAAGAACTGACTCAGAAAAGAAAGATTCTTAATTGAATTTAGGCATGATATATAACTTCATTTTAGAACCAATTCGATGTAAATTTATTAAATATAATTTTTCTTGACATTTGATATTTATGATGCATATAATCAATTTGTCATGTTTCATATGTAAATATTGTTAGTAGAAATAAGTATGCTTAAAGAATCGCTACATAAAGAATGAATACTATGATACAATTTTTTACTCATTACCAGAAGCAGCTCTATATCAAAGCATAATAAAAGAAACATACCAAAGTTCTTTAAGATAGGTTAAGGAGTGGCATACTCAAAAAATGTAATGGCTATTTTAGTTTTAAATATGCATCTATCAAGATCCCATTTTGTACCTCTATCAATTGAATGGTTGCTTATCTCTTCCACTTGAGCTTTCCTCATAGAAAACATTCTTTTCAATAAAAAAACCAATAAAACAAACCATGCTCTCTGCCCACATTGTTTCTGTTTTTCAGAACAAACAAATCCATTCTATTGAGTGAAGACCTGCATTTCAAGGGGACAATTCACTGCCACCTGATATTTTTTCATTAAGATAGAAAGTTAACTCCAGCAACAACAAAATTTAGAAGCTTTCTTGGGACTTATTATGCTTCTGTATTAATTCATTCTAAAAATCATGTAATGTTTCTGCTCTGCCTTCTCAGAGGCAAAGGATGAGTAACATTTCCAGTGGAGGAAATGGGTACCTTAATTTGAGAGTATAGTACGTCTTTGAGGGAATCTCACCTTGCACCCAATAAGCATTGCACAATATTATCTCCAGGTGAAAAAAAAGGCCTATATATTATCATGTATTTAGTAACTATGTGTATCAAAAGGAGGCAAAAACGTTGTAATTAATCACTTCCCCACATTTAAAAGATAGAGAGATCATCATTCTTTATCCATTCATCTTGCAAATGCTGGTTACATTTTTTTCACTATCTGGGCAAGACTTGCTTCATTATATCTATGCAATTTCTCCATTAGACTGTGTGAAAGAAATGTATCCTTTCTTAAATCTAAGATCTTTTTTGATGGTATGTCAATATTGGATGAATGAAGCATTTTGATTAATCAGAGATTTAAAACTGTCGAGTGTCTGCCAAGATTTTCTTATACAATGATAATGAGAACATAATCATTTATTTCATTCAGTCTACTTAGGGAAGACCCTTTCTTTCTTAAGTATTCCATGAGACCTCAACCAGAAAAAAGTACAGTTGTGTTAAATGTAACAACAAAAATTTCCACTGCATTGTCCACATTCATAGCTGCTTCTACTATTCTCTTTTCTCAGATTGTCTCAGATTTACTTGAACCTGACCTTTCATAAACAAGTTATCAGTCAGTCAGATCTATGGTAATTTCTCTTCACATTATCCATGGACTATGCTATTTTTACCTCGTCATTCAACAGTTACATATTATAACACGTTTCCTTTTAGTACAATTTCAAAATATGAGATGAATTTCTTACACTCTGGGGACATAGCTTGTTATGTGAAGGTAAAGAGTAGCAATTGCCGAAAATATTTCAAATGTAAATCACTTCCGTTATAATTCAGTATCACCTGATGTTTTTGCATTAAGATATAAAGCTAATGCTAGCAACAATAAAATCAAGAAGCCTTCTTGGGACTCATTTCTGCCTCTGTCTCAATTCATTATGCAAAGCATATACACTTTCAGCTTTGCCTTCTTCATAGAGGCAAACCATGAGTGCCATTTCCAGAAACATTGACTAAAAGATGAAGACTAGCCAAGAGTTTTTTCAATAAGAGAACTGTGTAAACATATATATTATAAGCTTCTTGGACCCCAAGGGAAATAGCTATAATAAATGTTAAAACAGTGACAAGATTCTTTTTGTAAGGGTAGAAAGGGGCTTAAGAAAGAATGGACGATGTGCTGGGCAATAGTGGCTCAAGTCTGTAATCCTAGCTACTCAGTATGCCTGGGCTGGCTTTGAACCATGATCTGAGGGTTATGATTGACCCTTAGGTCATAGTTGACCCTCAGATCATGGTTCAAAGCCAGTTCAGGCATGAAATTTTGTGAGTCTCTTATCTCCAATTAACCACCAGAAAACCAGAAGTGGTAATGTTGGCTCAAGTGGTAGAGCAGTAGCCTTGAGCTGACGAGCTCAGGGGCAGCCCCTTCCCCCCAAAAAGAAAGAAAGAATGGAAGGTGATAAAATTTTTATTGAACTTTATTAGAGTCAAATTATGGTGCTATTGCATCCAGTTTGTACTTTATAACTGGAGTAGTTAATCTTTCTAAGTACAGCTAACATATAGGATTTTCCTTACTATAAAAATATTAAAGAAATATGATGGTTTTCTACTACATCATGCACAGGTACTCACAATGACACAGATTTGTTAAGTTCACTGTGAACAAATGCTCAGTGACATACAGGAAACTTTATGGAAGCAATGGAGTTGTGCAGAATTACAGAGATATGCGACTTTTAAGTAGGCAACAGTTCTGAGTTTGGAAGGGAAGGAAATAATACATGGTTGCCTTCTCCCTGATTCAAGACCAGATATGACATCAAGACTTTTCATTTTTTTTTGTAAAACCCCGGAAAAGACTGAAGAATTTAAGTGGTGATTAGAACTGTTTCATGATATTCTTCATGAACTTCATTTTAAAATATGCATCAAAATATGTGACACAAAATAGTGGATTTTTTTCTATTTTTTTCCAGTCCTGGGCCTTGAACTCAGGGCCTGGGCACTGTCCTTGGGCTTTCTCAAGGCCAGAGCTGTACCACAGTACCATTTCTGGCATTTTTCTATGTATGTGGTACTGAGAAATTGAACCTGGGTCTTCATGCATGCTAGGCAGGCATTCTACCACTAGGCTAAACTCCCGGTCCTTGTTAAGTCTATTTTATTTTAGATATGCAAAGAAAGAATTGTAGCAAAAGTGGCTCACTGGATGTACCATTTCAGGAAAAGAGAAGGAAAGATAATATCGGGTAGATTAGGCAGCTAGTAGTATCAGGTACATAGAGAAAGAAATGAGATTAAGTGTGAGGTAATGAGTAATGAGTACAATTCTTTTTGAACCATGTCTCACATTCCACTACTCTATCCCTGTCTTTCCATTCTGTCCCCAACCACAAGATAATCCAGTTCATTTCCCACAGAGTTTCTAGTGCGCTCCACTGTTGCATTTGATCACCCTCACAAACACACACAAATGAAAAAGACGAAAGGAAAAGAAAGCAAAAACAGCAGAAATGGCAACTAAAAATGTGGCAAAATCACTTCAAAAATGAGCAGATTGGTTAATAATGCATTTGTGATACACTTTTACCAAAGGAAAAATGTGAAGATCTAGATTTTTTGAAGTGCAGAAATGGAAGTAGACTAAAAATTTAAAGATTATTTGACACAGCTTCTGTTTGGCATCCTAAGGATAAATCCCCTGTGATCATGATTAATGATCCTTTTTAATTCTGCTCTGGATTTGTTTTGCTACTGTTTGGTTGAGGATTTTTTGCAGTGATTATTATTTTAGTTAACAAATTATAATATTGTTTTGTTGTCCTGTCCTTGTCTGGCCTTGGTTTCAAATTTAATACTGCCCTCATTAAATGAATTTGGAATTGGTTCATCATCAGCGTTTTGAAGGAGATAGAGTGTGATAGTAGTGGATTCTTAAGAATTTGGCAGAACTCCTCAGTTGGTGAGTGGATCAACAAGATGTGGTATTTATACACAATGCAATTCTATTCTGCTGTCAGAAAGAATGACATCACCCCATTTGTAAGGAAATGGAAAGACTTAGAAAAAAATCATATTAAGTGAAGTAAGCCAGACTCAAAGAAACTTAGGCTCAATGGTTTCCCTCATTTGTCATAATCCATAGAAACCTTGGGCTCTCCTAGAGATTTACAATAGAACAAAACCTAGATACATAAGGCCATATAGAAGGATGCTAAATGAAAGGACCTCCAGGATATAAAAACAAAAGCCATATAATGAGTGATTGTTGTCCTTAATGTACTATGTTATCTCTCATCTCTTTTGCTGTTCCTTGGTTATCTCATATTATCATAGTATTTCACCTGGCTATCTGATATATTGTATATATGTGTATTTGGTTATTTGAAATTGGATAGGGAAGGGAGGAAAACAAGGTGAAGGGTGAGGGTGGGGGAAGGAAAATGGGGACAAAGACAAGAGAAAGGGTATCAATGTATGTGAAATAATGCACTTTCTATCTAGTGAATATAATGTAATCCTTCTATTAATTACAATAAATTATATGAAAAAAAGAATTTGGCAGAACTGAATTAGAAAGCCAAAAGGTCTTTAATAAGCCCTTTGAGGAGAGAATTTTTAATTCCTGGTTTCAAACTTTTATTCACTATTTAATGTTCCAATTCCCCTTTTTAGCAAGTCATAAATCTCTAAGAAGTCATCTATTTCTTTAGATTATTTAATTCATTTTTTCATAGTCTTCTTTCATCATCTTTGTTTCAGAATATAAACTATACTGCCTCCTCTCTCCTTTCTAATTTTGTTTAATTTTTTAAAAATTTGTTCTAGCCAAATGAATTGTTTTCTTTAGAAAACAGCAACTTAGTCTCAGTGTTTTTGTGTATTTTTTCCTAGCCTTCATTTCAATTATATCTGCTCTGACCTTTATCTCCTCTGGGCTTAAACTGTTTTTATTTTTTCTCTAGATACTTGAAGTGTAATGTCAAGTTGTTTCTTTTTTTTTGAGATCTCTTCTCTTTTAACTTCTCTCTTAGAAATGTGTTGCTTCCTTATATTAAATCTTCTGTACCCATTTCCATTTTATTTGCTGTAAATTTTTCCTTCACTGAAGAGTTTCTTCTCGTGTGAATGAACAGAATTTGAAGCTTATTTTATACCCTACATGAAAATCAACTCAAAATGGATTATATAATGAAACTGTAAAACTTGTAGAATAAAACATTATAAAGGGAAAATATTCACATTGTCCTGACTATCTTTGTGGTATAAATATTTTGGGAGAGTCTACTTGGAAATGAGAGAAAATATTTACAAGGTATGTATATGGTATGATATTTCTAGTCTCACTACATAAAGAACTGGATAATTCAAGTAACAAAAGAATAATAGTCCAGTAAGAAGATGGGCAAAGACTCTTGACTAGATATTTCTGAAAAGAAAACACACAAAACATCAACAGATAAGGAAAACTACTCAGTGTCATCAGTCATCAAAGAAAATTATGCAAATTGAAACTACAAGATAATATGCATACAGTGGGAATGGCTTTATCAAAAGCATTGATAAGTAACTTTTACATACATTGAATCTAAGTAGTACATACATTATGAAATGGAATTTCCACAAAAATTAAAAGCAGAACATAATACCACTTCCACCTTGCACTTATATATTCTAAAGAAATGTAATCAATATGTGGAACAAATATCTTCATCCCTGCATTTATTACAACATTATTCTCAATCGCCCAGACATGAAGAAGACCTCTATATATCAATGGATGAAGTCATAAAGAAAATTTGATATAAACTATTTTTATTCAATAAGGTATGATTCAGCCTTAAAATAAAAGGAATAAATCTTCCATTTCTACCATTTTTGTGACAACCTGGATAAACCTAGAGAAGATTATGCTAAGTAAAATAAACCAGTAACAGAAAGTAAATTTTGTTTGATTTCTATCATGTGTGAAACTTAAAGGACTTAGAAGCAGAAAACCAAATGGGAAAGTGGAGATGTGGCTCACATGACAGAAAAAGAGAGACTGCTTTTGTTAGAGCCTGCGTCCATAATGGTCAAAATTTCAATTAGACAGGATAAAAGATCTTAGAAATCATTATTTCAACAGAGTGGCTATAGGAAAACAGTAACATATATTTAAAAATTGCTAAGAGAGATGTTAGAGCTTGTATATAAAGTTGCTCATTGAAAGGCTTGATCCAAAGCAGGCAGACTGGTCTAGAAAAGTGCTGTCCACAGCTTAATGTGTTATTAAGAGGTGGGACTTAAGGCCGGGAATGTAGCCTACTACTTGAGTGCTTGCCTCACATGTGTGAAACCCTGGGTTTGATTCCTCTGTATCACATACACAGAAAAAAATCAGAAGTAGCGCTCTGGTTCAAGTGACAAATCACTAGACATGAGCAAAATGTGTCCAAGGACAGTGTCCAGGATTTGATTTCAAATCCCAGGACTAGCAAAAAAAAAAGAAAAAAGGTGGGACTTAATTGCAGGAAATAGTTACAGTGGTATGTGCCATTGTGCCACTGAGTGGAGTAGCTTTTCTTTAACTCATGCTGTTTCTCTCTGTCTTTGTCTCTGTCTTTCCTGGATGCCCAGAAATCAGCAGCTATGTCTTTCCCTGATGCTAAGCAATGGCTGACTAGAAATGGGAAAATTCTGTATCTGTGAGCCAAAGTAGATGTTACATTCTTTTATATTTTGTCAAAGCAACAGAAATTCAATCAACCCAGGAGTAGATGTCAAATATTCTCAGAACAAAAATAGTACTCAGTATGTGAAGTGATGGATATGTAAATTCCCTTGATTTAAGTGTTTCATGGCGTGTACGTATATCAGCGTGTCATATTCTCTGCAAACGCGTATAATTTTTATTTGCAAATTATGCTTTAATAAAGCTTAAAATATCCACACATAGTAATTATCATAACTGAAATGCAAAGAGTCTTAAATGGAAGAATGAAATGAATTATTAGTTCTCAATACCTGGCAAAAACTGCTATGTCAAGAACATGAGAAGAGGAAGGCTCAGCATAGAGAATAGACTGGCATTTTAGTGGTTCAGGTCTAGGCTGCTAGCGCTCAAGAGGCTAAGGCAAGATGATTGAGAACATTTAAAGCAAGCCTGGGCTAAACGGGGAGACTCAGTCTTTTTAAGAAGAAAAACTGTCATAGATTCTGGCAAGGATTCAGTCAAAAGTGAGCCTTAATACACTGTTGGTGGGAATGTAAACTTATTCAACCACACTGGAAAGCACTATGGAGGTTCCTCACAAAATTGAATTAGAAATTCCCTGTAATCTAGCAATCCCACGCTAAAGCATGTATCCAAAAGCTTACAAACCAGGATACACTAAAGCCACCAGTGCAACTCTGTTAATTTGGCACTATTCATCATAGCCAAGGGATCGTTAGATAGCCAGGATGGCCCTCAATGGACAAATGGATCCAGAAAAATATGACATGCATATACAAAAATAGTTTTACTTATACATTAGAAAGAAAGATTTTGTAGTATTTGTGAAGAAATGACAAGATCTGGAAGAATTAGGTTAAAGTACATCAGACCCGAAGAGACAAAGATGAATGTTTTCCCTTATATGTGGAAGCTAGATTTAGCTTATACATTCATAAGTAAATGTAATGGGTGGAACAGTAGTGTACACAAATGCATTGATGAAAATATGGTAGATTCCAGAGAGAGCTCAAATAAATATAATTTCTTAGAAAGGCAAACTCAGCTTTCAAACAGCAGGAAAGTGGTGTGGTTGGATCAAGGGGGTGGGGTAGAAGAGAAGAGCGGGAAATGGCAGTCAATGATGCGAGAAATATCCTATGAAGTTAAAAGTGTGAAGGAAGAAATGGGTAGAGGAGAGATGGGTGACAATGCTGAAAATAGTGCCAGTGATCAAAGTGCACTGCACTCATAAACTATCAGTGTCAAATGACAACTCCCTGATGTTGAGTTTATTATCCCGTGTGATGTATCTGTAGTAACCTAAGAAAGTGATTGATACACAGCAGGTCTTCTATCGCTATTCTAAGTGAAAAGTCACTTGGTAGCTTAATCAGTTTGACACAATGAATTAATATCTCTGTGCAATTGTAGCTCAATTAATTTATCTCAAGTATAAAAACATACTTTGTATTCACATATTCTAATATTCATTACACTTTGAAAATGTGAAGCACCACATCGTCAGAGAGGGAAAATTTTACATGTAGTATTAGAATACTTTTGTGGCTAAAATATAGTTTATTATACCAAAATTAGATGATGTACAGAATGTTTACTTAATGTTCTTAATGCTGCTCTTACTACGTTTATATCAAAATCTATAATAGAGGAGGTGAACGTGATATATTTATGGGGGTTATCAAAGTGAAACCAACTTGCACTATTAATATATTTTAATAAAATATTTAAAGAACTATTTTCTTATATTAAGCCTTCTTTTTATTGTTTAGCAATTAGACTGAAATTGCTTCTTTCAGCTAAGTCTAAGGAGACTTTCCATGGTTCTTACTGGATAGCCACATGACTACCATGATGCAGTTGGGCAGATGAGCAATCTTCATGAGACCAGACACAGACTAGACAGTATAAACACGGTATTATTTACTTATACCAGAGCTATATAGGAACACAGCATCAACATATGGATATTGCTTCTTTCCTCAGCATCACCTGGTTTATCATGTTACTGTGAGCATTAAATATCACTGCCCCAGATCTTTATAACATATTTTCCATATTTTATGATGGTAATGCAATTCTTTAGTGCAATTATTTTAATTAAACTACTAAGAGACACAAATTCATGCATTATGGCTAGAAAAAATGTTTTATACTCTTTTGGCAGCATTGTCTACTTCATATGATAAACACGAACTAGGATTTTGTTTTAGAATATATTTAATGCATCTACAAGCTCAATTGTACATTCTTCGACTTCCTGTAGCAACTTCCTCCTGAGAAAAATCAAAGGAGCTTAGAAAGATAGGATAATTAATATGTATAGTATACTAGAAACCATCAAGGCTTCCAAAAAATCGTTAGTGTCTATTTATAACCATGCTTTAGTGAAATGTAAAAAAATGAGAAGCTTTACTTCAACAGCTCAGCTGACCTGAAAATATATAGGGCAGAGCCTCTGAAACCATTGGAATTGATATTATCCTAATGAGATATTAAAAGTAGGTCAGAGTGTAATTTTGTTGATTTTCTCTGCTCTTTCTTTACATACATGAGAGTTGAATGTTTTTGCTCATGTTTTGGGCTCTAGCACTTATATTTGGTCCTACAAGAAAGGGTGAGGTCAGTGCTGGGAGTTGAAGCATAGAGACCAAACATTTTACTGTAAATCTATTTTGTAAGCACACTGAATCCAAGAGGGGATGGGAATCGTATCCTCAGAGTGATGCCTCTTGAGCCAGAGTTAATTTAATTTCTTCCTCTGGTGAGAAAAACTGGAACCTAGAAAGATGCATCTTAGTTAAGTGAAAATCATCCTACCTTTCACTCTAGAAATAATATCATTTCAAGGAACATGGCTCGGAGTTCCCAGAGCATGAACTCACCCCCAAACTTCTAGCAATGAAGACTTTCTATTGAATTGAAACTTGTAAACAATTATAATAGGGCATACTAAGGTAAGAAAGAACCAAAAGTACACTTAGATTTTACAAATGAATTCAGAGGTAAGTATATCGCAAAAATAGATGTTGGTTATGTTACAGTAATTTACAGAATAAATGTAAAAATAAATAAGATATAGCTGCCAGACATTGGGTGTGAGACTCATTTAAATGCAGAGGTTGATAAATTGTTATACTCAAGAAGCCTGTAATATAGAAAAATAACAAGATGAAGATTTAACTTAAGGATTATAAATACAGCTGAGAATGCATTTGTGTGGATAATCAACAAAGAATAAATTTAAATAATGTTACAAATCCAAAGACACCTACCATAATGGACTACAGTCAATCGTAATATGACTACTGCAAACTTTTCCATGCTTGTATGGTTTTATTTCCCCTGCCTTTGTTCAAACCATACATAGACATTTGGAAGACTTAGTATTTCACAGTGCTCTTTGGCTTTGCCAGGTCTAGTAACTCTTGCAGTTCTAAATCAAACATCCTCAAATTAAAAACGCTTTCAGATTTCACTTATCACTATTTTTAAAACTAAGATATTTATATATTTTAATTTTCCTGTAAAATATTTATAATTTTTATTGTAGTTAATAGAAGGGTTATATTATATTCACCAGATAGAAGGTGCCTTACTTCACAAACATTGATACTCTTTCTCATGTCATGGTCCCCATTTCCCTCTCTCCCTCCCCCTGCTCATCTTGTTTTCCCCCTTCCCTATACAATTTCAAATAAGCAATTAAGCATATATGAAATATATCAGACAACAAGGTGAAATATTGTAACAATATCAGATAACCAAGGTATAGCAAAAGAGATGAGAGAAAACATAGTACATTAAGGACAACAATCACTCATTATATGGCTTTTGTTTCTATATCCTGGAGGTCCTTACATTTAGCATCATACTATATGGCCTTTATATCTAGATTTTGTTCTTTTGGAAACCTCTGCTAGGAGAGCCCAAAGTTTCTACTGATTATGACAAATGAGGGAAACCATTGAGCCTATGTTACTTTGAGTCTGACTTACTTCACTTAATGTGATTTTTCCTAAGTCTTTCCATTTCCTTAAAAATGGGGCAATGCATTCTTTCTGACAGCAGCATAGAATTCCATTGTGTATAAATACCACATCTTGTTGATCAACTGAGGGACATCTGGGTTGGTTCCATATCTTTGCTATGGTAAATAGTGCTGCAGTGAACAGCATTGTGCTAGTGGATTTAGTATGTCCTTGTTTCTGGACAATTGGGTAAATACCAAGTAGTGGAATTACTGGGTCTTAGGGGAGCTCTATGTTTATTAGTCTTTTGAGGAACCACTATACTGCTTTCCAGAGTGGTTGAACGAGTTTGCACTCCCACCAACAGTGTAGTATGATCCCTCCTGGCTACATCTCCTCCAGCATCTGTTGTTATTAGATTTCTTGATCCTGGCCATTCTAACTGGAGTGAGGTGGAATCTTAGAGCTGTTTTGATTTGCATTTCTTTTATGGCCAGAGATGTGGAGCATTTTTTCGTGTGTCTATAGGCCATTTTTGTTTCTTCTGCAGAGAAGACTCTCTTTAAGTCTTTGGCCCATCTTTTAATGGGATGGTTGTTTCTTTGGAGATTACTTCTGGAGTCAATTCTTTGAGCTGTGGATATATTTTAGATCTGAGGCCTTTGTCTATTCTATAGTTAGTTAAGATCTTCTCCCACTCTGTAGGCTTTCTAGTTAATTGGCTAGCTATGTCCTTTGCCATACAGAAGCTCTGAAGCTTAATGTAGTCCCACTTATCCAGACATTCTCTGATTTGTTTTGTTTCTTGGTCCTCATTAAGAAATTTTCGACCTGTGCCAAGGAGACCTAGTGTATCTCCTATTTCTTCTTGTAAAGTTTTCAGTGTATTAGCCTTTATCTGGAGGTCTTTGATCCATTTGGAGTTAATCCTAGTGCAGGGTGATAAAGAATGATCCAACTTTAGTTTTCTGCAGGTGCTTATCCAGTTCTGCCAAGCACCATTTGTTGAAGAGGCTGTCTTTCTTCCATTCTATTTTTTGGTTCCCTTATCAATGATTAAGTGGCCATAGGTCTGTAGGTTAATATCTTCGTCTTCAGTTCTATTCCATTGGGTTTCAGGCCTGTTCTTGTGCCAGTACCAACCTGTTTTGGTCACTATAGCTCTGTAATAGAGTCTAAAGTTTGGTATTGAAATTCCACCTGTGCTGTTCTTTCTGCTGACAATTGTTTTTCCTGCATGGGGTCTTTTGTTATTCCATATGAAATTTTGGATTGCCTCTTCTATTTCTTTAAAGAATAACATTGGGATATTGATGGGTATTGCATTGAATTTGTAGATAGCCCTTGTCAAGATTGTCGTTTTCACGACGTTGATTCTTCCAATCCATGAGCATGGGAGGGTTTTCCATTTCCTCAGTTCTGCTTTAATTTTCTTTTTCAGGGTTTTAATGTTTTTTAAAAAATTTATATGACAATATATTTGTTGATTTCTAACATACTAATGTTACATGAATAACAATAGCAAAAAAACAGGAAGGAGAGCTTCTATGTAAGTAGTAAAGTTTTTTTATTGTGATTAATAGAAGGGTTACATTATATTCATCAGATAGAAGGTGCATTACTTCACAAACATTGATACCCTTTCTTATGACATGGTCCATATTTCCCTCCCATCCTCCCCTTGCTTATCTTGATTTCTCCCCTTTCCTATCCAATTTCAAATAACCAATTAAGCACATATAATATATATCAGATAACAAGGTGAAATATTGGAAAATATGGGTTTTAAAGTTTTTATCAAAGATATCTTTACATTCTTAGTTAAGTCGTAGGTACTTTATTTTGTTTGAGGCTATTGCAAAAGGAGTTGCTTTCCTGATTGTTGCCTCGTTCCTCTCACTGTTGGCATGGAGGAAGGCATGATTTTTGAGAGTTAATTGTATACCCTGCTACCTTTCCAAAGTTTTAAATCAGCTCAAGGAGCTTGGGAGTGGAGTCTTAGGGTTCTTTAAATACAGAATCATGTCATATGCAAAGAGGGAGAGTTTCACTTCTTCATTCCCAATTTGGATCCCCATTATGCTTGTTTCTTGCCTTATTCCTCTGACTAGGAATTCTAATACTATGTTAAAGAGTAGTGGAGAGAGTGGGCATCCTTGTCTTGTTCCTGATTTTAGAGGGAATGGCTTTAGCTTTTTGCTATTAAGTATAATACTAGCTGTGGGTTTGTCGTAGACTGCCTTTATTATACTGAGGAATGTTCCATGGATTCCTAGTTTCTCCAGAGCTTTTAGCATAAAGGGGTGTTGGATCTTGTCAAATGCCTTTTCTGCATCTATTGAGACAATCAGGTGATTCTTGTCCTTGCTCCTGTTGATGTGTTGAATTATATTAATTGATTTGTGTGTGTTGAACCAATTTTGCATCCTTGTGATGAATCCTGTTTGATCAGAGTGTATGATTTTTTTGATGAGTTGTTGAAGTATTTTGTTGAGAAGTTTTGCATCAATGTTCATCAAAGAAATGGGTCTATAGTTCTCTTTCTTTGATGAATCTCTGTCTGGTTTGGGGATGAGGGTTATACTGGCTTCATAGAATGAGTTTGGCAAAGAGCCTTCATTTTCAATTTCGTTGAAGAGCTTGAGGAGTATTGATGTGAGCTCTTTTTGAAGACCTTATAGAATTCAGCTGTGAATCTTTCTGGCTCTAAGCTTTTTTTAGGTGGAAGACCTCTTATTGCCATTTCTATTTCAGTGCTTGAAATAAGCCTTTTTAGTTGGATTAGGTCTAGTGGGGTTATGTTGATATTGGCTAGAAATTCATCCTTTTCTTCTAGATTTTTCAAATTTGTTGGCGTAAAGGTTTGAAAAGTATTCCTTCCCTCATGATGCTCTGGATCTTGGTAATTTCTGTCATGATATTACCATTTTCGTCTGTGATTTTGTTTATTTGGGTGTGCTCCCTTCTTTTTTTGCTAAGATTTCCTAAGGTTCTGTCAATTTTGTTCATTTTTTTCAAACAACCAATTCCTTGTTTTGTTGATCTTTCTATAGTTTTCTTTTTTGGACTCCAATTCATTTAATTCTGCTTTGATTTTAATAATTTGCTTCCTTCTACTGGGATTAGGGTTGGTTTGTTGCTCTTCTTCCAGGCGCTTAAGGTGACACGTTAAATTGTTGGTTTGTGATTTTTCCAACTTGTTATTGTAGGCACTCAGAGCTATAAATTTTCCTCTGAATACTGCCTTTGCTGTGTCCCAAAGGAGCTGGTATTTTGTGTCCTCCTTTTTGTTAAATTTCATAAACTGTTAGATTTCTGTTCTTATCTCCTCGATGACCCATTGGTGATTCAACAATGTGTTGTTCAATCTCTGTGCGTTACAGGGTTTCCGTTGGTAGAGATTGGTGTTCACTTCCAATTTGATGCCCTTGTGCTCTGAGAGAATGCAGGGAATAATTTTGGTGTTTCTGAATCTGCACAGGTTTGTTTTATGCCCTAAAATATGGTCTATTTTGGAGAATGTTCCATGTGCTGCTGAAAAAAGTGTATATTGTGTTGTTTCTAGGTGAAATAATCTGCAGATGTCTGTTAGATCTAGTTGCTCTATACAGTTGTTCACTTCTGAGGTTTCTCTGTTGAGTTTTTGCCTGGTTGATCTGTCACAGGTGAGAGTAATGTGTTAAAATCACTGACAATCACGGTGTTTCGATCTATGTGTGGTTTCAGTGAAAGGAGTTTGCTTGATGAAGTTCGTGCTTCGGGATTAGGTGTGTAGATATTTAGGATGTTTATGTACTCCTGGAGGAGAGATCCCTTTATTAGTATTTAAAAACCTTCTTTGTCTTTTCTCATTACTTTTAGTTTGAAGTCTATTTTATCTGATATGAGGATGGCAACTCCAGCCATGGAGTTCATGTGGGTTGTTAACTTGATAAACTTTATTCCAACCCTTCACTTTCAAAAAATATTTGGTTTTTTTGGGGGGTGGGGCAAGATGTGTCTCTTGAAGACAGCAGAATGATGGATGTTGCTTTTTGATCTAACTAGACAGTGTGTGCTGTTTAATTGGAGAGTTAAGTCCATTGATACTGAGAGTTAGGACTGAAAAATATTTACTAGTTCCTGCCATTTTTAAAAGCTCTCATTAGGGCTGTGGCTCGACAGTTTTTGTGGTATTTAGATGATATGATTTTTAGGAGTCATTTCTTTGTCAGTATTATGTTTGTGTTGGTATTCAATGTGTAGAACATCTTTGAGAATTTTCTGTAATGCTGGTTTGGTTGCTACATAATGTTGCAACTTTTCCTTGGAATGGAAAGTTTTTATTGTTCCCTCAGTTATGAATGAGAGCTTAGCTGGGTACAGTATTCTTGGTTGGTAGTTATTTGTCTTAAGCATTAGAGATGTGATGAATGAGACAGCCATAGTGACTCACATTTATATCCTTAGGTCATGAAGAGGCTGAGAAACAAAGATCTTGATTGGATGCCGGCCTGGTAGAAAGGTTTGCAATGCTCCATATGCAAAATGTCCTCCTTAAAGTAATGTCGAAATTATAAGTCAAGTGGTAAAACCCATGTCTTGCAAATATGAGGCCTCAAGTATAAAGCCCAGTACCATGAAATCTTTTTTAAAAAAAAGAAAGGAAAAAATAAGAAAAAATATCCAATGAACAAATAGTATGATGGAAGAAAGCTAACACCTCTGAAGAGTTAACTAATAAAATAAAATGATTTTAAGCAATGGGCACAATTGTGCTAGGATGAAAAAGCATTGAATTAGTACAGTTTCTTTTCAGTAATCTAATTTAGCAAAACAAATCATGAGTTTCCAATATAGCATGAAATATGAATGTGTCGACAGGATCAAACACCTTTTAGCATATATGTCTATTACAAGAAAGGAAATGAGCTACAGGAGAAAGAAAGAAAAGTAACAGTTTGAGGTAACAGGTAAATGCTGACTGGAAAAAACTGTGTTAGACATAGGAATGCACTATTGTATTTGAAGGATTAATTTTTAAAAATTGCAAATGATAAAAATCTCCACATTTACCTTTATTACTATATTTTTGAAAATCTGCATTTACCAAGGTAAAAAACAAATTCTTGAGTCACATTCTGCTTATTAAATTACAATTGATTTCCATCCTGTAAATGTGTGGAGAGAACATTTTTCTTAAGATCGAAGTGAATTAGATGCTGTCTTCTGTGGTGTTTTTCTTTTTAAATCAGTTGAGATTAAAATACTGGCCCCATGGGAATTTCTGTAATGAAAAATAATATAAGTGACCAGAAAAGTACAAATGGGAAGAGAATTTGAGTATTCAGTCATTATGGCTATACTTCCAGCATAAACTTGAAGTAGAAAAGACTTCTATTTTTCCTAAATAATGAAAGAATACTCTCTTTGAGGTTGGTTTTCTTTTCTTTTCTTGACTTTTTTTCTTTTCTTTTCTTTTCTTGACTTTTTTTCTTTTCTTTTCTTTTTGTCAGTTTTGGCCTTGAACTCTGGGCCTGGGTGCTGTCCCTGAGCTGTTCAGCTCAAGACTACCACCCTATCTCTTGAGGCATAGCACCATTTCTGGTTTTCTAGTGATTAATTGGAGATAAGAGTTTCTTTGTCTTTAGTGCGTGGGCTGGCTTTGAACACGGATCCTCAGGTCTCAGCCTCCTGAGTAACTAGAATTACAGGCATGAGCCACCACACCAGGCTTGAGGTTGGTTTTCATGAAACACCCTAGATTGATTATGTTCCTTGATAAAATAAAATCTATTAGACATACGATCAGGCATTTATTCCAGTACATGATGGGGTTTTTTGTGTGTGAAACTAAAGAAGGAAAGGGCGTTTAGGTTCTTCCTCTGTTTACATCAAACTTGCTGAGGGCTCAGATTGTAGAATAATGAGTTTTCACATAGTAAATATTGGACCTGAGAAAGTTGTCCTTCTGTTTAAGGTCAAAGAAGCTATTATTATCATGCTTTATGATTGATTTCTCATGCTGTAACTTTGACTCAGTAATTTCTTCCCCTTGTAGTCCTGAGAAACAAAATGAGTTTACAAGCACATGGTTTGAGATGATGGTCACAAGTAGCATGTAGACAAATATATTATGTAACAGAACTCCGATGTTCAAATTTAGAATATAGAATCCAGAGGTGCAATTCATATTGTAGATATTTACATGCCATTTGACTTATTGGGGGCCCCAATTTTAGAATATTTGAAAATGTCTCTATATGTTTTGTGACAGATAATTTTACATATAATACTTGGGCAAAACAAGAATTAAAATGGAATTTTCATAAAGAGAATGTAAAATTGTAATGTTCAGGTCAAATTTCAGTAAAGATGAACAAATGAAGACGAAAAGTCAACAATATACTAATGTATTCTTATTAGATAATGTCACATACTCACATCCTAAAAAATGAATGTTGTATTTGTGGTGATGTTTCAGAAAAGACACAGTCAAAAAGTAACAAAACTTATTTTTATTCAAGATTGATTTATCCCTCTACTCCATTAGCTGAAATATATCATTTCCAGTGTCTGATACATTGAATACATATGTATCGTTCTCACTCATAACATACTCAATTATCTAATCAATTTATCTTCATTTAGTCAAGCCCTGTTAGAATTAACACATTGATATTTGGGAGCTATAATCAGAAATGTTAAAAATAAGTCCCATACATTGGGGGCCGAGTAACGGCCATGTCTAATAACCTTCTGCTGAGGCTTGTAGTACGGATAAAACACGTGGAACTTTTTGTCCTCTCCATCTTTTATACTGATAGGCTCCATCACCCAATATAAGGAGGAGGGATTTAGGGAATAAAGGGAGAGAGCTCTTCCTGCCTTGATGAAGCTGCATGGCGTCTCTGTTCGTGCTCCTGGGTAAGAAGGCTGAGAGCGGGAGGACAGTGGGCCCCTTCCTCTCCTGGCTTGGCCTGGTCTGGGTGTGTTTTTCCCCATCCCCCCTACTAGTAGAGAGGGACCGGGGACGAAGGACCCCGACACACCTAGTTTTTAATACTCATCAATTGTACTTTCACAGAACCCAACATTTGGACTCTAGAAGCTAGCCATTTTCCTCTTTAATGCTTAACTATTCTTCAAGGTTACCTGCTTGGAATTAACAGTTGTTGAGCATTTAGCTCTGGCATTATGGCTTTGGTCATAGCTTTAAAGCACAACAAGAAAAGCAATTTTCTGTACAAGACATGATTCCCATTGCTTTCTGTAAATAAAAGTTTTAACCCCAAATGTGCTATGGTATGCTAAAATGTCCCCTCCATCATTGTAGATCTTTTTCTTTGTGTTTCTGGGGATGGAACTCCATGGTTTGGTTATGGTAGGTAAAGGTTTTACTATTGTATTGTATCTCTATTGTTTTATACTTGATTTTTCCTCTGAGGATATAAATTTCACAGTGCAAAACAACAAAACAGGAACATCATCAAGTTCACTTCCCTTTAATAGCAGAGACAGTAAAGGCAACATTGACAAAAGCATTGAGGAATGCATGAGAAACTATTAGCCAATGTTTTCTTTTTCCTTCTTTTAGTGGTGTATTCTCTATAAGTTCTGAAATTTTACTTCCTCTTCCCCATCATGTGTGAGCACAATTAACATACATGCCAGATTATGTTCGTGGTATCTATCAAACGTATCATCTTCTGAGACTTTTATGACTAATTCCTATGTCTATTCCTGTATAATGGGAGGTTAAGTGGGTCTTGATTGGGGAAGGAGAGATGAGAAAGTGACTTGACTGAGGTTATAGTCTCAGGCTACAGTTGTTGAATTCTAAGCCATCAGCTTCCTACTAGATTATAGTCAAGTTTCTGGGACTAGTTTTGCAGACATGACAGTCACTAGCCTCTTTGTACTGTATCTCCTCAGTCTGGGAGCCATGTTCCCTGTCCTTGACACAACCCAGTGATGCCTTCCTTCTAGAGTGGTTTGAGAAAAGTGCTTATGGATCATCCAGCAGAAAAGGCACTTCCCTATTTTCTAAGAATTTGTTTGATGTCACACCTTAGAGTAACTAAATAATCTGTTTTTTTTTAAATCTCCAAATCCATAGAAACTTCTATGATGTGCAAAAGACAAGGAAGTGCACTGGCTTATGTCAAGGGAGCCATCTCAAAACCCACCCATGTCAGCACTGTCAAAATACAAGAAAGGATTTTAAAAATTTCTTACTTAATTTTTCTTGTTTGATCCTCCATTTGAAGTTGTATAGATTCATCAGTTTCACTGCATTCTGTCTTACATTCCTCCTCATGTCAAGGGGCGAAGGGGAACTTGGTTAAAAGTGCTTCATTACACTGCTTAATTCCTATGTCTCGATCACTTTTATATAAGGTTCCACATACCCAAGGGATCTTTTTCTGTTTGTAGGTAACTACTAGCCTTCAAGAAGGATCTTAAATATTACACACTTTCCTCAGACAATGTCTTCTGTACTTAGAAACTTTTCTTCATTTCTGAATTCCTATTATATCTTTGGTTGTGCATACTATTTTTTATTTAGGTTGTTATCAGGTGTGTATGGATTTCTGTTCCTAACTCCACTGTAAGTTTTCAATGGCCTGTTAGCCATTCATCTTTGTATTCCCTTCTGAACATACAGTGAAGTCTTGACATTGAATAAAAGAGCCAATGGAGAGGAACAGCAGAAGATAATCAACTCTAACTTTTTTTTTATCAGCTCACTTGATGTACTTCTTGGTTAGAAGTAGCTCAGTGTTTTACATGTTATTATGTTCTTTACCTGTATTCATATTCTTATACTTAATCCAAATCTTAGCAACAATACAAATTCAATGATATTTTTTTCTAAGGCACCTGCCTGGAGATGAAGTCTCTTACTAGAAATAATGCTATTCAACATTGCTAAAATCAAAACAAACAACCATTATTCAGTATACTAATTGCATAATTCATTGACAGGCCTTGTCATTGTGACATTCAGAATACAAAGAGATTTTCATTGTGAGTAAAAATAAAGGCACTTGTAGTTCTAATGCACAGTAAAAGCTCAATAAGAAGCAACAAGAAAACAGCTTCACAAAGGAATAGAATCAGCCCTGAGTTCACACACACACACACACACACACACACACACACACACACACACACCCTACATGTATACTGCAAAGAATTCTCTGAACTCACAACATTGTGCTCCTTTTTCACATTAAATTTGTCGGGTTGCTATTACACTGGCAATGTGATGGTCACTCACTGAATCTTTCATTCCAGGTAAACAGGATCACTGTGGATAGTGAATGTGGACCCTTTAGACTCAAATTTGTAGGTTGCTTTTATTCCTCTTGATCTTGAAACATTTTGTTTCCCCTCTTCAACTTTCCATTTAATAACAATAGCATATGTGGGAAGTGTTTTTGGCTTGTGAAGAGCAAATGTAACATGAATTATTGCTGAATAAAATTGATAAGAAGCCTATGCAATGAAGAACAAAGAGTGCTTGGTCATTACAAAAGAAGACAGACAGTAAATAGCCAATCAGAGACTCCCGGCACCTTGTTCATTTCCAACATAATGCCCGCAGCTGGTAGTAATGAAGGAAGAGAAACAGCATTTACGTCATCCACTACGGACTGTGCTCTCTGTATGGGAAACTATTTTAAATCTAAATTTTTCAGTTATTTGTCAATGACATAAGTTATTAAAATCACAAGCTGTATCTTCATTTACTTGTAAATTTGCTCATTTCCAGTGCTAAATGCTTAGTCATCCCTTCTCTTTATATGACTATTAGGTGCTTCTCAGTATCTCCAGATTTCCAATATTTATATATTTTTATTTACTTCAGTTGAATTTGGGGCCTTAACTATGGAATTGATTCAACTCTTAATTTCTGGTTAGCTGAAGGACTGAGAAATGAACCCCTGAGCCACTGCAGGTTCTCAGTATTCTTTCTGTGCAATGCTCTCCTGGTAAGTCATTTCTAAGGTTGTATTGATCATGTGGTTTTATGTGACAATAGACTCAACAGTCTTAACCACAAGAAGTTGAGTCTTCAAATACTGAAATGCCTCAGACAGCCTTATCATTCTGAGCATTACTAACACAGAGTAGAACAAGTTATATACCCATTTTAAACTAAAGAAAAAAAAGACAAAATGGCCAATGGACTGCCTCTAAGAGAGGGAAGTCCCTGGTGTGCTTATAGGTGTTGTGGATCACAGGAAAAGACATGATTTGTTCACAGAGGAATGTGGCAGTCAGGCACAACGTTGGTCTTCTTGTCATTACTATAGATCAGCAGGCTCAAGTGCATGCAGGTAAGCGCTGTTCCTTCTCTCATTGCTTGTACCTTAATGTACCTCAGTTCTAGTGTGCCATACTTAAATAAAGATACTGCCTAAGAATCTTACAAAAGCGACATTAGGTATATCTTCCCTACTTTAAAGGTAGAATCTGCAAAATACCTAAAGTGAGATTGAGATATGAGTTTGCTGTGTTATATAAGTATAGTGACCATTTTCCCAAGTTACTATGAATTCAGAGATTTAATATCCAGCTCTAAAATCAGACTTGCCTTATCATACAGTATACAAACAACCATTATGCTTTATTGATTATAAATATTGAATCAGATAAAAGCTCTATTCTTCATTATAATTTCCTTTGCAGATCATTTATTCTGATGTTATGTAATTTTATGCTCATTATGATTTTTTTCTTGAGACATTTGCATGACATTTATAAATTAAGAATCTTGTATGGAGCTACAATGTTAATTCTTCTGGACCCAGAACCCAGAAGTCATTTTACTCCCTTCTCTTTAAGTCACGTCTGTGATAAAAAATCCTCATACCTGCATTTGGAAATATTGCTTTATTTCGTGATAATCAATAACTAATATTTGGGCTTTTATAAGGCAAAATGGCTAAATCAGTGACATGTTAAATAGATTACATTTTGAACTAGGTGGAAAAGTTCTGAATTTACTACTAAAGGAGATTCCTTCATCATTCAATGGTAATGGATCAAAACAAAAACAGCACATTCGGGATGTTCTAAGTGTATGGTTCAAAATTACTTCTGGTGAAAAAGCTTCTATTCCTTCTTATATTTATATTTCTTTGTTTTGTACAGCTTGGTCAGTCACAAGTGCTGAGTCTAAACAAAACAAAATAAAACCCACAGGCACTGAGGCCAAGTGGTTCCGAATTTAACCATGCCATTTTACCTCAGTTTTTCTCCAGGAGGAAGAGCTCCATTCTCCATACTGGACACAGGTTGGATGTTATATTCATGTAAGGGAGTTAGGTTTAAGCCAGATAATGCTCTCATAGCACATCAAAACGTTATCTCTACATTTTGTATTTCTTTTAGGACACCTGAACCTATTGTCTTGATTTTATAGTATTCTAATGTTAATCGTTGCTCCAAATCTGCTATTTGTAAAGCATGATATCCCAGTAAGAATGCAATAGTCTTAGGGTCATTAAACCTAGTCAGGTAAAGAGAATTTAAAATTCAGTCATATTTCTGCTGATGGTACAGCATTCTCCTACATAGAACCATAGCCCTGTCAGCAGAAAACAGCCATTAAAAGCTGGACATAGTGAATGGCAGCAAGACTAAGGCACTGGAGAGTAACAAAAGCAGTTAACAGTGGTGGGAGTATAATTTGTGAAGAAAGGGATACTCAAACGAATAAAAGAAAAACAAAAAATATCTGCATAAATACATACACTTTATAACTTTATCTTAGACAAGGTTTTAGTAGGTTTTTTAGTCTTTTCTTTTTTCTTTCTTTTTTTTTATAATTACAGAATACATGAGGGTAATGAAAGTCACAACTATAACATGAAGGACACAGCAGGGGTTGTGGACTTTTATACAGGTTGTTAATTTTACTCAGTAATCCAGTCATGATGATAACTGTGAAAAAGCCAACCAAAACAGGAAAGCATGCAAGACTTTTATTTCTAATTAATCAAAGCCACGTGTGCAAAGGCACGTGCACAAAGGGGCATGCGCATACAGAAATATTTTTGATTTACTCTATGTCTGCCATTTCAAGAGTCAAATTAGAAACGTTGGATAAATTTATAAAGTACAAGACATTTAGACAGGAGTATATAATTCTTAATTAAATGCTTAATTTTTAGGTAATTTTATTGTTTGCTTTCTTGATATTAAAAAAAAATACTATCTAGATAGATTGGTACATTAAGTCCAGAAAATGTCCTTCTGACTTAAAGGTGCATTTGAACATGTATTGAGAAACATAAGCTTAGGGTATTTTACTGTATTTATTCCAGCTGGGAAATGAGTGTTATATCACTAAGTAATAAAAACTTATCAATTGCTGGGCGCTGTTAGCTCACGTCTGTAACCATAACTACTCAACAAGCTGAGATCTGAGGATCACAAATCAAAGCCAACCCAGGGAGGAAAGCATGCAGGACTTTTTTTTATCCTAATTGCGCAAGGCGTGTGTGCAAAGGCAGGAAAGCATGCCTGAGTTTTATCTCTAATTAATCACTCAAAGGCACGTGAGCAAAGGCAGGAAAACATGCCAGACCGTTGTCACTAATTAATCACGCAAGGACGCGTGCACTGTTGCGTAAGGGGCAAAAGCATTGAGCTGAAGAGCTCAGGGACAGCGCCCAGGCCCAGAGTTCATCTCCCACGACTGAAAAAAAAAAATAGCAAGGTAGTACAAATAAAATGGCAATTGAAGAGCAACAAAAAGTAAGTTGAGCACAAATTAATAATAATCTCAAATCTTGTAATAATAATGTCATCAAAGATGCAGGGTTTGTGATATAAGGATTAAGAAGAAACGTGCACTTAAATGTCATTTACAAGAATTAAATAAAATTAAATTTCAATTTGTAATCTCTCCATCTAGGAAACTTTTAAATGATGACATCTTCATGGGAAGATTTTAAATGATCCTGAAAGATATCATTATAATCCTTTGCAAATTCTGTCAGCATATACAACTAAAAGGGACTGGTGTATTGTATAGTTATTTATTTAAATTAGGGGAGGGAAGGAGAAAAACAAGATGATAAGACAAAGGACAAAGGGTGAACCAATGTAATGGTGATATGCCCAAGACACTATGTTGGAAATCAACACTACAACTTGGAAGGGGGCTGCGGGAAGGGAAAGTAGGAGAATAATATGGGAAGGGGTAACAGTGTTCAAGAAGTAATGCACTCACTACCTTACAAATATAATTGTAACCCCTCCATACATCATCCTGACAATTAAATAGAAATTTAATTAACTTTAAGAAGTCTGTATTATATTGCTACCAAAATTAGATAATGTCATAAGAATATCTTTATACATATGACATAAGATTTTTATTATATCTTATAAAATTGGTTTCATCATTGTACTGTATAGAAGGGATTGTCTGGAAATTCCATATAACATATATGTAAAAATCTGGTAAGTTAATTCAACTACATTAATATCTAAAACAAGAGAACATTATCAGCTTGATATATGACAAAATGACTTTGACAAAGTTTAGTATTACTTTATGTTCAAGGTTTTCTCAATTAAAAAGTGATTATTTATGAAAAATGTAAAGCCCATATGAAAATCTATAATTAGAGACCCAATGCTTCTACCTAATATTAGGAAGAAAGAACAAATGGTAGTCACCAATAGTATTTAACTGTTTAGGAAAATTCTGTAGATGACAGTGACTGGGAAAAGAAGTAATAGTACAAAGTGAAATGGAACATGCAGATTATGTTTATTTGTGTGCACTATGTATTCACAAGGGAAATTCTAGATTTAGTGAAATTTTAATCCAATTTTTAGAAGATACTTGGAGGAAAAACAGAGAAGTTTGAAAATAATTTAGAAGAGCAAAAAAATCTTGAATGCTGACCTTAGTTTGAAAACATACCAAGATAAGGTATAGGACCTGACCCCAATGTTTACTGTGTATCTTTAGTAATGAAAGAGTGCCACACTTGCATGACGATGGCCATAAAATCACTCAGAAAGGTTATAAATTTCAGACAATGAAGGAATCTCTTGATTTTTTTTCCAAAAATGTCATAGTAGTCACCAAATATTACTGAAACAAATGAATACCTTTGTGAAAGTAGAATAAAATTCAACCTTTCTCTTATCATTGTAACAAAATTTATATATGCATTTGAGATAACATTTTCTGACTTTTATATGTAAACAAAGGGATCCCTTTATCTTGGCTCTTTCTTTGTTTCATTTTAATGAAAATCATTATATTTACATTATTTCTTTTTTGCCAGTCCTGGCCTTGAGCTCAGGGCCTGAGCACTGTCCTTGGACTTTCTCAAGGCTAGAGCTCTACCACTTGAGCCTCAACACCACTTTCAGCTTTTTTCTATGTATGTGGAACCGAGGAATTGAACCCGCGTCTCTACCACTAGGCCAAACTCCTGGCCTTTTATTTACTCCTGTCATTTTACTTACATTTAACATTTACAATCTACACCTTTGATTTTATTCTGTACAAGAAATAGAATAAAGAGATCTCTTTCAACCTTTCATGTCATGCTTACATACTTTGCTATTACTACTAATAAATACTTCATGCATATATAATTGCAGCACCACTTCTTTCTATTGTCTAGAATGAGAGAAAACACTTGAATGATGTCTTAATTTTATGTATTGTGGTATTGTTTTTAGTTCATTTTATTTTAATATTGAACATTCTATCCTCCAATTCTGATATATGGTCATTTCATTCCACATAGATTTTGTGGGGTTTTCTTTCATCAAGTTGCAAGACGTGGTAAAAAAAACAAAACAAAACAAAACAATTGTTCTGAAAGTGTGTTGTTCCTTTGCCCTCATCTAGATAGATGTTCAGTAAGCTAGCTTTTCTCCACATTTATAAGAAGTTTAATACTATGAAGATCAAATACATAATCACCAATTAAATGGTTGGGGCAGCAGTTCAAGATGAAAGTTAGTTTCTGGGAAATGTAGGCAAAAAAGGGAGATAAAATAAAGATCCAGTTTTTCTTTTCATCCCTGTAGTCTTTCCCATTAGCTCACACTTAGTTAATGGTTCATCAAAAGAAGACAAGTTAGATGGGGTACATTCTGTGAAATGTGAGTGGACTTATAAAGTTAAACTAGAAGAGAGATGAGACAAGGTCATCCTTTCCATGGCTATTTATATCAAGTTAAAGTAGATACTTGAGAAAAATCTGTCAGATCATTTACTGACTTTGTAAGAGATTCGAATAGCTAACCTTTAGCCTGATTTAGGTCAGGTCACATGATAGGTCAATCTAGAAATGAAGGATTATGAAGTTCACTTATGGAAACGAATTCCCGTTTTTCTGAGAAGATAATTTTGTAAAGTTAAATGGATTCCCTTCTGAATTGATCAGACATATTTGCTTATATTGGATCTCAGCGAGATGTCATCATATGTTTATTACAAACACAAATGAGCAAAAGATTAAGCACTAAGTAGAATAGTAGCAGAATACTTAACAGACTAGCACTGACATTATCAAATTCATTTTCTTGTTTTAAGAAGATTAGGAAAAGAGACCGAATTATTTTTCACTAAGATAGCTAATGGTTCATTGAACTGTAGTGGTTTATATTAAAGATAAGAGGATAATAAGCTTATTTTTCAGCCATTTCACTTTGATAAATTATATCTAAATTAACTAATATTGATTCACAGAAGCGACAATGCACTCTCTGTGTAGTAGACAGGTTGAATGAAATCTCACATACAAAAGAACAATATATGTAAACTAATATGAGAAGTGGTATACAATCATCATATTTCTTTTAAAAAATTTTTTTGCCAGTCCTGGACCTTGAACTCAGGGGATGGGCACTGTCCTTGGGCTTTCTCAAGGCTAGAGCTCTACCACTTGAGCCACAGCACCATTTCTGGCTTTTTTTCTATGCATGTGGTACCAAAGAATCGAACCCGGGTCTTAGTGCATGCTAGGCAAGCACTCTACCAGTAGGCTAAACTCCTGGCCCTCAATCATGTTTTTAATTTAAAATTATTATAGGGGTGATATACAGATGAGGTACACTTATGTAAGTGAGGTAATGAGCACCTTTCTTTTTGAACACCCTCTCTCATTTTCTCCCACATTCCTGCCCAGACCCCCCTCCTTCTCCCCAAAGTGTAATGGCATTTAGGATTTTTTTATGGATAAAACATTATGCTAGCCAGGCACGGTGGCTCACGTCTGTAATCCTACCTACTCAGGAGGCTGAGATCTGAGGCTCAAGGTTCAGAGCCAGCCAGGGCAAACAAAAGTACCTGTGAGTCTTATCTTCAATTAACCTCTAAAAAATAGGGGAGTAGGGCGTGGCTCAAGGGTAGAGCAGTAGCCTTGAGCAGAACTCAGGGACAGTGCCCAGGCCGAGTTCAAGTCCCATGACCCCCCCCAAACAAAACCCCCCAAAACAAAACCAAACAAAGCAATATATTAAACGAAGCAAACCAAAGAAACACAGGCTCCAGGGTTTCCCTCATTTGTAATAACCAGAATACATCTAGGACAGAGGGTCACAATAGCTCAATAGCTAAAACAAAATGAACTCCAGGAAACGGAATCAAGATGTGCGTGTGCGTGTGCGTGTGTGTGTGTGTGTGTGTGTGTGTGTTTTTCACAGTTCTTTCTTTTCATTCCTTTCATTTATTCCTTATTGTTACTGTTTTGTGATTTCTGTACATTTAGTCTGGTATATAACTTTACGTGATTTAAGGAATCACAGAAACAGTAGGGAAAAGGGTGACCCGATGCCACAATAATGATCACCAGACAATATATTGGAAGCTTAGGAGAGGAGACAGGGAACGGGTGAAAATGAGGGACGGGATAACAATGTTCAAAAAGAAATGTACTCATCATCTTACTTATGTAACTGTAAGCCCCTGTACATCACCTTTACAATAATTTTTAAAAGATATAGAAATCTTAGTAAATACTTTTAAAATATATTTTATTTTTATTGTGAGTGATGTATGGAGGGGTTATAGTTACATGTTAGGTTGAGAGAACATTTCTTTTTGAAAAATGTCACTCTTTCCCTCATTCTGTCCCAGTTTTTCCCTGCAGTCCCATTTCTCACATATTGTCTAGTGTATATCATTGCTGCATTTATTCACCTTTTCTGTCATTTTTTCTGTGTCTCCTTTACCCTTCAAAAGACAACCAACAAGGCAAAAGGAAAAAAATAGCAACAACAACAAAACTCTTGTTTCCATTTCTTTGAATTCATTTTCATAAATATTATTTAATATCATATGCCCTTTGCCGTTATGATCCACTCCTATATTTCTCTTCCCTCATTAGTGGTAACTAGAATGTGTTTATAAATCTATGAATGAAAACACTGAATAGTTAAAAAAATATACTGGATTATAATGAATTGTACAGATGTCTTAATGAATTCCTAAAGGTCTCAGGTACTCTTTTTGTCATGAAGTGTGAGATTTTTTTGCATGGAATAAATAAAATCTACAGAGACACTAATGATGGCCTGTTGTTGAAGACATGTGGAATACACAGTTCAGATTCACAGTTCACATTAGCCAAATGAGAAATCATTGCTGACAGCTTTCAATTATGTACTAGAAAGTTCTTAATGTGTTTTCTATCATATCTAGTACTCATTTCCTCTTTCTGTCATTCTCCTCTGTCTCCATTTTTCTTCACACAATAAACCACAGACCCATGGTCACCTAATCTTTGACAAGGGAGCCAAAAAAATAGAATGGAAGAACGACAACCTCTTCAACAAGTGGTGCTGGCAGAACTGGTTAAGCACCTGCAGAAAACTAAAGTTGGATCCTTCTTTGTCACCCTGTACTAGAATTAACTCCAAATGGATCAAAGACCTGGAGGTAAAAGCTGACACACTGAAAACTTTAAAGAAGGAATAGGAGATACACTAGACCTCTTTGGCACAGGTGGAAACTTTCTTAATAAGGACCAAGAATCACAACAAATCAGAGAAAGGCTGGATAAGTGGGACTGAATTAAACTGCAGAGCTTTTGTATGCCAAAGGACATAGCTAGTAAACTAATTAGGAAGCCTACAGAGTGGGAGAAGATCTTCACCAACCATACAACAGACAAAGGCCTCATATCTAAAATATATCAACAGCTCAAAAAATTGAATCAATCCAAAACTAATCTCCAAAGTAACAACCATTCCATTAAAAGATGGGCCAAAGACTTAGAGAGTCTTCTCTGAAGAAGAAACAAAAATGGCCTATAAACACATGAAGAAATGCTACACATCTCTGGTCATAAAAGAAATGCAAATCAAAACAACTCTAAGATTCCACCTCACTCCAGTTAGAATGGCCAGGATCAAGAAATCTGATAACAACACATGCTGGAGGGGATGTGGCCAGGAGGGATCACTATTACACTGTTGGTGGGAGTGCGAACTCCTTCAACCACTATGGAAAGCAGTATGGCAGTGCCTCAAAAGACTAAACATAGAGCTCCCCTATGACCCAGCAATTCCACTACTTGGCATTTTCCCAATCATCCAGAAACAAGGACATGCTAAATTCACCAGCCCAACAATGTTCATTGCAGCATTATTCACCATAGCAAAGATATGGAACCAACCTAGATGTCCCTCAGTTGATGAGTGGATCAACAAGATGTGGTATTTTTCCACAGTGGAATTCTATGCTGCTGTCAGAAAGAATGACATTGCCCCATTTGTTAGGAAATGGAAAGACTTAGAAAAGATCATATTGAATGAAGTAAGCCAGACTCAAAAGAACTTAGGCTCAATGGTTTCCCTCATTTGTCATAATCAGTAGAAACCTTGGGCTCTACTAGCAGAGATTTGCAATAGTAAAACCTTGATACAAAAGGCCATATAGTAGGACGCTAAATGAAAGGATCTCTAGGATATAGAAACATAAACCTTATAATGAATGATTGTTGTTCTTCAGGTACTATGTTATCTCTCATCTCTTTTGATGTCCCTTGGTTATCTCATATTGTTACAGTATCTCACTTTGTTACCTGATATATTGGATATATTTGTATTTGGTTATTTGAAACTAGATAGGGAATGGGGGAAAACAAGATGAGGGGTGGGGGTGGGGGGAGGGAAATGGGGACCTAGACATGTGAAAGGGTATCAATGTATGGGAATTAATGCACCATCTATCTGGCAAATATCATGTAACCCTTCTATTAATTACAATAAAAATATATGAAAAAAAGAATTTTCTGCCAAAGAATGTTGGGACTAGGGTTTCAGGATCAATATTAGGAATAAAGATGTACAATATACTTAGTGTTTATTATACTTCTATTCATATGTACTCTTTCTTCAAACACATAACAAGACCTGTAAAGATAAATGAATCTACATGTTGATTAACTTCATGTTTAATTGTTTTATAGATGTCAATAGTTCACCATAGAGATTAACTAGATACTATTGAAGATAGGGAATGACCAACTTCTATATTACATAAGATAGAAGAATATATTTTGCAAGTTATTCTACTAGGTACTGTAATGTGTATTAGTCCACAAGATCATCCATTTCTTCCCCTATTTATCTTTATGATTGATTGATTGACAAATAGTTATGTAAAAGGAAAAATGACATTTAGTTGGCAGGGAAAGAAGTATACAGATATCTACTTTGTGAACTGAAGTATTAGAATCAGTGTTTTTCACCTGAACTAAAAATGGTTACATATACTGGTATAAAAATTCCAATAAAGAATTGTTACCATACAGTTTAAACTCTGAATACTCAATCCAAAGACTAGAATAATTCTGAGAAAATTAGGAATTGAATAAACAAATACTTCTGTAAATTACTTAGGAGAAAATATGTAAACTATACTACAAAGCAAAAGAAGCCATATTTTATTCAGTAAGAATAAGTTGTAGGACAAAGGAAAAGATAAACACACACTTAGAAATATAAAATGGAATTTGAGTGGAAATAAGCTTAATAACTTAAACCTAGGGATATGTCTCATAACAATAGACCCAGGGAAATAGAAAGTGACTAACTGAAACTTCTTTCTAAATAACTGTTACAAAAATGTCTTAAAATTTGTAAATATACATAAACTACTATTCATGATCATTGTGAAATTCCTCTCATCAGATTTTAATTATAGTTACTGTATCTAGGTGTTAAGTCTCATTTAAGTTAATATTTTCCTCTAGTTGGCCTTTCTCTTTGATATCTGCCAACATTAGACAATCTAGAAAACTATAATATATGTATCTATCTTGTTTATAGTTTATGTAATACTCAGAGAGTTCTCAACCTTGTAGTAAACTTATCTATTCTCAGGTGATATATAATTTTCTCACAACTCAATAGTGAGCTAGTCTTTCTGCTGTGCTTTAAAATTAGTGTCTCAAAGTAAACAAAAACCAGGACTTCTTTCCTATTCCCACATTGCTCACAGGTATGAAAATAGAAGTTCAGTGGTACCACAGATTTTCAGGGATGCCTACAAAGCCACAAGTTTCTATTACTATCAGAATCACAGACATTCTGGCTCATAAAAATCTTTGTCTTCTTGATTTTACTCAGTTATTTGGCAAAATGATATCTTTGACTTTCTTTACAGCTTAGAAATGCATAAAATACTCTTACAAGGTGTCAGGAACATCAGGCTCAGGCCTGTAATCCTAGCTACTCAGGAAGCTGAGATCTGAGTGCCAGTCTGGGCACTAAAGACTGTGAGACTCTTATTTCCAATTAATCACTACAAAAGGGGAAGTGGGGCTGTGACTCCTGGGGTAGGGCAGTAGGATTGAGCTGAAGAGCTCAGGGATAATGCCCAGATTCCAGAGTTCAAGTCCCATGACTGACAAATACCCACAACAATAACAAAGTGTCAGATATATAAAATGTACACATTTTGGATATCTACCATTTGTCAGTGTGGCAGTAGTTCATAATACAGTATTGTAGTAACATTTGCTAAATATAGACATTAAATATTCTTACTATGTACAAAAATATGCTAACTATACAAGATGATGTATGTAGATTGTAATCATTTTCAATGTGTATATGTAAGTGTATGTATATATAACACAATATTGCTGTACTTGCACATTTTGTTTTCCAATTAACCCTCAGTATGGGTTGACAAATGAACTAATATACTTGGTTTTTTTTTTCTAACTACCTCACACACACACACACACACACACACACACACACACACACACACAAGTATCCATTTCTTAGTACTCATTTTGTTGGGCTTTAACTTAGTCTCTTTTTAATTTTTTCTGTATATTTTTATTGTAATTAATAGAAGGGTTACATTATATTCACCAGATAGAAGTTGCATTATTTCACATACATTGATACCCTTTCTCACGTCTTGGTCCTCATTTCCCTCCCCCCACCCTTACCCCTCATCTTGTTTTCCTCCCTTCCCTATTTGAATTCAAATAACCAAATAAGCATATATACAGTATATTAGATAACCAGGTGAAATATTGTAACAATATGAGCTAACCAAGGGACACCAAAAGAGATAAAGATAACATAGTACATTAAGAACAACAATCACTCATTATAGGGCTTTTGTTTAAACTAATCTCCAAAGAAACAATCATCCCATTAAAAGATGGCCAAAGACCTAAAGAGAGTCTTCTCTGAAGAAGAAGTAAGAATGGTCTATAGACACATGAAGAAATGCTCCACATCTCTGGCCATAAAAGAAATGCAAATCAAAACAGCTCTAAGGTTCTACCTCACTCCAGTTAGAATGGCCAGGATCAAGAAATCTAATAACAACAGATGCTGGAGGGGATGTGGCCAGGAGGGATCACTACTACACTGTTGTGTGGGAGTGCAAACTCATTCAACCACTTTGGAAAGCAGTGTGGTATTTCCTCAAAAGACTAATAAACATAGAGCTCCCCTATGACCCAGCAATTCCACTACTTGGCATTTACCCAATCGTCCAGAAACAAGGACACACTCAATCCACTAGCACAACGATGTTCATTGCAGCACTATTTACCATAGCAAAGATATGGAACCAACTCAGATGCCCCTCAGTTGATGAGTGGATCAACAAGATGTGGTATTTGTACACAATGGAATTCTATGTTGCTGTCAGAAAGAATGACATTGCCCCATTTCTAAGCAAATGGAAAGACTTACAAAAAATCATATTAAGTGAAGTAAACCAAACTGACAGGAACATAGGCCCAATGGTTTCACTCATTTGTCATAATCAGTAGAAATCTTGGTCTCTCTAGCAGAGATTTACAGTAGAGCAAAATCTAGATTCATAAGGTCATATAGTATGACACTAAATGAAAGGACCTCCAGAACATATTTGTTTTGTCACTCAGTAATTCAGAACAAGCCTAGACCTCAAGATCATTTTCTTTAGCTTCCCAAAGTGCCAGGATTGCAGATAGATGACCTTGTTTCCAGTTTAAGAGCACACTTGTAAAATTATGCACAAAAATGTCATATATATTAATTTAATTTAACTAAAGTAATAACCTTTCCCTAATTTTTCAAACCTTTTAAGGAATGCATTGACAAGTAATAAAGTTGCTATCCTTGCCAATATTGTTTATCTTATGTTATTTTCTCATGTACAGTGCAATGTTCCTTCATAAACAAAGATGGTAGAGATAGAAATGAGACAGTTACATTAAATGAAAAATAGATTTCTAGTGTTTGTAGAATCAGACATTTCTGTTATCTCCCTTGGAAATACAAAATAAAAATTACAAATGAATTAGGCATCAATTGCCAGAAGCTAGAACTAAAATTTTGTGACTATTTATGTGGAGACCTCCTTGGGAGAATGAACTAAGAACTAGTGAAAGATGTTAATTAGTAGGAAACAAAAATATTAAGTATGCTAAGTATGAGAAAAAAGGTTCATGGCATTTTGAATAATAAAGAAAAATTTTCTTGCCCATAGAATCATTTCCCAATAAAGTATTCATATATTAAAATAACTAATATTTACTAAAAGTGAAGTCTATGCCTATTAGTATTCAAAAGGTTCATAAGGATTAATTCATCTTCCTGCTACCTTAAAAGACTGCAGTTACAATGATCATCATTCTGAAAACAGGAAAACCAATGCATGGAGAAGTGAAAAAAATTCTTTCTCAGAAACAGTTAATCAATCATGACTCCAGAAATCAAATCTTTGTATTCTTTTGTGAGAGCCAACATTAAATATGTGTAGTATTGACAGTCCTAAAACCATTCTAACTTTGACATTTCAAGATTTATTTATGCATTTGCATGTAACTGTATAAGAAACACTCTTTAGCTTATGCTACCTATGTATAATTTTTTTGTCTCACCAATAAAATGTGTGCCTGTACACATCCTAATGTTGCCATAACAACCTGAACTTTCTCCAAGCAAAGTGCTCATTACACAGTATTATGCCAGTACGTTTCTCCCCTGTGGTCAGAGGACAAAGATTCCTAGAACTCTACTGTCTTGCTTAGTCAACTACCTAACTCAAATATTTCACACATAGTATATACCTTCGTAACAACATTTTAAGGAAATAAAAATTGAATAAATGATATTTACATAGCATAGAAGGAGAAAGAAGTACTTATTAAATATGTACCAAGCTTTTTCTTATAGTATTTAATAACTCAGTCCAGCAATTTCTTGTTGAATACATACCACAAACCAGGCACAATGTTAATTGCAGGAGATAAACAGAAAGGAGAGAGATTTGTGTGTTTCTCCATCCCACATTCCTACAATGAAGAGGCAGATAGTTTAAGATACACTTATAATAAATCATACCAATGGTGAAATAAGCAAAAGTTAAGATTCCAAGAAGGGTGTAGAATGTAATCTAGAATAGTGGAAACAGTTTCCCAAGAAGAAATCTGAATCACATTATAAAAATAAGCTTGAGTTGATAGAACATGTGGGAATAAACTTTTCTGGAAGAAGCAACATAGGAAATACTTTAAAATTAAGATATTCCTTCTATGAATATTTCACTTAATCACTATATCTTTTCATGACTAAAATATAAGCAGTATATTTTTTTAACTAGATAATCAGAATTTGCTAGACTCTGAAAATTCCCTCTCATATGGTACCTGTCACTACTCTCATGGAATGTTAGCCTGTTTGGAGCACAGAAGACAATAGAAAAAAGAATTTAAGGAGAAATGATTGTTCTTCTAACATCCCCTACCACAAGGGACCAAATAAAATCCCATTTGTAGAAATCCTTTAGCAAAGATTGTTTGTGCATTAAACACACCTCTTAAGGCAACTTTCATGTCTTGCTTCTGTGGCATCCATTTAACCTGGAAGAGGAGAACATGATGAAAAAGGCCCATACTGTTCACTTTCGTTTGCTGCTCGGTCTCCAACTCTGTCTTATTGAAAAAGAACAGCCCAAACAACTTTTATTTGGAAGTTGTCATGACATTAGAGCTGCGGCCAGGCCATTCTCCTTTTAACCATACAATTTCAGAGAGTCAAGGTTTAGAAGAGGCCATTCTGATGGGAAAACCTGAATCCCCTTCTATAGCTCTCACCATGTACAGTTAAAGACAAGAAGCTCTGCAAACTACAAAAAAAAAGACCACTCTATCAATTTACCAAGGTGAAATGGAATTTTACCAAGGTGAAAGCTCTTTCTTACCAATTACACTTTTAAGTATCAACATTACTCTCTTTCTCTCTCTTTCTTTCTCAGAAAAAATTACTAAGATGTCTAAGTGCAGGATTAGCACTTCTTCCTGAGAGGCCAGAGTTTCCACAAATCTATCCTTCCTTCAGTCATTTAAGATTAAATAGAATCCTTTAGAAAGACTCACCTAACACACTTTTCCACACAAGTCTTCAATTCCTCACTACAGTTATATTCTTGGTTGTGTTGACCCAGGCAGTTAACCCACATGCTTTCCAAATTTCAGCACTCTCTCATAAACATTCAGAATATGAACTTTAATTGGAAGATTAGATTTTAAAAACTTTTCATTATCTTTAAAGTAATCGTATAAAGTGGGTATCATTTAACACAGCAGTTTATTAACCAATGGTCCTGGATCAGTATCTCCCCATTCAACATTCCCAGCTCCCTTTGACCCAGCCATTCCCTTATTTTTCTTAATTTCGGGGTATGTACAATGAATTCTAACTACATTCTACCCCTTTCCCGCTCTATTCACCTACCTCTCTTCCCTTGGTCCTCTACTGGGCCCCGTGTTGGGTTTACCCATTTCCTGGTGCTTATTTTGTTGGCCTTTGACTTAATCTTTCTAAAAAAAAAACATATTCTATTTGAAGTTTCCACAGAGTTGATTATACTTTAGGTAATTCGTTTGTAACCACTTGCATGCCACCCAACATGTTTCACAGATTAAGTTAGATTTGAAAACAACACATTCTAAACCAGGAGAGGAAGCTCAAAAATGGCTATCATCAAGAATGCAGTCACAAATGTTGGCATGGCTATGGAGAATAATGTACATTTATATACTGATGGTAGGGATGTAAGTTAGTATAAGCACTATGGAAATCAGTTTGGTGGTTACTCATTAAAACTAAATAGAAACTGGGGCTGGGAGCTTGGCCTAGTGGTGGAATGCTTGCCTAGCATTCACGAAGACCTGGGTTTAATTCCTTGGTACCACATATATAGAAAAAGCCGGAAGTGGTGCTGTGGCTCCAGTGATAGATGCTACCCTTGAGAAAGCCCAAGGAGAGTGCTCAGGCCCTGAGTTCAAGCCCTAAGACTGGCAAAACAAACAAACAAACAACTCCCCCCAAAAAACTAAATAGAAACTACTTACAAACCAGCTATTAGGCATTTACCTTCTTTTGGGCTTTTAATCAAAGAATGGAAGTTTAGATACCAACGAGATACTTTTATACTCAGGTTTTTTACAGCTCTTTTCATAATTCTAAGCAATGAAATAGCCTAGACGCGCTGAACCTGATGAATGGATCAAGAAAATACAATACACATAAGCAAATGAATATTATAAGGCTACAAAACGGAATTAAAGATCGTACTTTAAGGAAAATAAATGAAACCAGCCATTGTAAAGTACACTAATCCAAGTTCAGGAAGACAAAGAACATGTATTTTTTGTCATATGTGGATCTTTCCATACGGATAAAAATGGATAAAAACAGAAAGGGAAGGAGGGAGAGAGAGAAAAATATTATTGAAGTTGTGTGATTGGTTATGAGATGGGCTGAGGAAGGAAGGCAAAATTGCTCCCGAGTGTTAAGACAGTATAAGATCACTCACTGAAAGGTTTGGGAGATGTGGAAAGAGCCCAATAGAGGGGATGAATCTGATTACAATGTTATAGGCACACATGAAATAACCTGTTAAAACCCCTTTATACACTTCCTATGCACTAAAAATAATGACAGGAATGGGTAACAGTCTCCATTTAGAGGTAACGAGATGGGAGAGAGAGAGTAAAGAGAGTAAACGTAACAGGAATAGAACAGGGAAATCTACTGAAGTTATTTTAAGAGAAAGAGGGAATATGATGGAGAGTTCTAGGAGGGATGGAGTTGAGCAAAGTAAATTATATATATGTAGTGAAATATTACCGTGAATCCACTTTGTACAACTAAAGCAAATTAATAAACAGCTTTTTAGTGACCATTTTAGCTTCATTTCTTCAAGGGGATTCAAAATAAAATCCATTAATTTAATTGAGCTGTTTGATTGCTTATGTCAGGAAAAAAATAGCTTTTTAAAAGTTACTTGCTAGACATCAAGCATTACAAATAAAAACCTGAGTAGAATTTGTTTTTCTAACTACTTCATCTGCAGAGCTAGGAGTCCACAGACAAGTGTTTTAGAACTTTAACTTGATGGTCAGAAAAACAATGAAGAGTCATATCAAACTTTAGTGATGGGCCAAGGCTGAATGAGAGATTTGCCTAACATATTAGGTACCTTCCCAATTAAATGATATAATGGAACAGGCTGGAGTGCAGAGATATGTGGAAATCACACCAGGAGTTAAGCCTTACAGAGTAAACAGGGATGGTCTCTTGAGAAGCCCTGCAAACGGCCATTAAATGGTTTGCCCAACTTGTTCTACAGATAAACAGAATAATGAAATGGATCTTAAGCTGAGGCACAATGACGGAAGGTATTTTTATTGCATTTTATTTTATTTTTGTGGGTCATGCGACTTGAACTCTGGGCCTGGGCGTTGTCCCTGAGCTCTTCAGCTCCAAGCTTCCACCCTACCCCTGAAGCCACAGCCCACCTTCCCGTTTTCTAGTGGTTAACTGGAGGTCCTTTTGTGCATGGGCTGGCTTTGAACCGTGATCCTCAGATCTCAGCCTCCTGAGCAGCTGGGATTTCAGGAGTGAGCCACCGCACCCAGCCAATGGGACGTATTTTAAGAACACCCACGTGTGGGTTGCATCCATAATGGAAAGTTGTCCCAGCGAAGGAGTAATGAGGAAGCAGCTGGGGTAATGCAGCTGAGAAAAGCTTGGGCTTTGCACCAGGGTCACAGGGATGGGAGGTCCTGGGTACACTCGGTGGAGAGGATGATGGCAAAATTCCAGGAGCAGATTAATGACTTGATGGGGAACTGGGTCAAGAGATAATGTAAAAAGTTATGTGTGCAGAATCTGCGAAGAGGATGCCTTTCTGAAGAGTCTCGTGGGAAAGAGATTTAGAAATAAAGAGTTCTAGGCAAAGTTTGAGGGGAAGTGCCTCAGGCTTGGTGAACAGGGCCTGTCCAGGGGTTGATGGCACTCATGGACCAAGAGCTTTGCAGGGACATCTGGGGTCCAGGAAAAGATTTGGCACACAGCACTCTGCTATCCGAAGTTGAAGCAATGAATGCAGCGTCTCTAGGAGAAAGGACTGAGCTATGCTTCCCAACTTCTGATGCTTAGTTTTATGTTTGGACCCTACAGTAGGTTTGAAAGAGCAATAAAAGGTCTATGCCCTGTATATAAAGATATTGTAAAAATGCACACCAATAACAAACACATGGGGGAAGATAATGAAACAAAAATGTCAAGAGCAAACGAAAGGAGAGATTTTTAAGGTGCAGCTCTCAATCATTTTTGCCTTTCATGACAGACTAAGAGAAAGAGCTTGCAGCTTGGTTAAGAGTGCAGGGAGTAAAGTATGTGAGATCACAGAAAACAGTGACAGATCTTGGTTCAAGGGGAAACGAATGCCAGCCAGTGATGGATGCTAAAGACTGGTAAGGTAAGACATGGGTTTAAGAATTTTCCTTTCACGTTGGGGGTGGCAGTGTGGTGTGGACTGAGTTTGGAAATAAATTGCTGAGAAGCTGTATGAATGGAAGCTGTTAACGGGCTGAGGACTTAAAAAGAACCGTGGATAAACAGATGAAAAAAATTGTGCCTTCCTGCCGGCACCAGTACTTAGTTCACACCTGTAATCTTAGTTACTCAGGAGGCTGAGATCTGAGGATGGTGCATTGAAGCCATGCCGGGCTTACTACCACAAACAGGAGGTGGAGCTTTGGTTCAGGTGGCAAAGTGCTAGTCTTATGCTGAAAAGCTCAGGGACAGGCCCTGAATTCAAGTGCAAGATTGGTACAAAAGAAATTACAAAAGTGCAATGAGTGGTCAACATTTTAATGCTACTTTGAATACCATTAAAGTACACAATGCTATGTGCATATTTTTTGTAGAAAAGAAATATTTATTCTTTAAATAACATATGTCCAGTCAAAGGAATTTATGTGCATATTTCTAATAGCAACATTTATAATGTATGTTTGCCTATGGTATCTATAACATATTATATAAAGACTTATATGTACATATATATGTATCATGTATTATATATATATACAAATATATATATATACCTGCATATGCTATGTGTATTGTAAATCAATGAATGATTTCTTATGGAATTATAAAGTTCTGATATTTGGATGATGTATTTTCAGTCTTAGGTATTCTATCATTCAGTCTTTATTCATCATTTTGGGACTTCATCTGCTTGCAATTTATTTGCTGATATTCTCTGTCAACAAGTATTTCTAGTTTTGTAGTATAAGCAGGTTGAACTTTAAATATTAGCATTCGACTGTATAATCTACATATCATGACTTTCATCACATGTGAAATATATTCACTCGCTATTTCTTTGAACGTTGCCTTATTTTCACTCTTATCTGACTTCTCTTATGACTTACAGTACGTTTCCTTATTCTTGTTTTTTCATCTTTTCTGTATATTTCATCTTGTTTACTTTTTGCTTCTAAGCAAACAATCAACTTTCAAGTATAATAATTACCTTAGCAATTCTCTTTTTAGTTGAGTGCAATCTGTCACTTAATCCATCCAAATTCATCATTTGCCAAGCCTATTTTAATATCAAGATATTCTCTTTTGTTAAATCTAGTCTTTAAATATTGTTTTAGTCACATGTTATGTGTTGAGTTTCATAAATTTTTCTGATTCTTGTAAATATATCTACATAATATTCACACCTTATTTATTTGGTTACACAATATTCACGGTTTTCATGAGATATACCTCTTGTTCCTGACAGGTTATTTTCCCATTTGAATCTTTTGTGAGTTGTATCAAAAGGTGGACCTGTCCGAATCAGTTTTGCATTTGTTTTTGCAAAAGGTCTAAATCTCCTTCTACTTGTGTGTTACCTAGTCACTGTAGACTTTTCTGAACATCTAAGTAGTAAAACACAATATACATAATATAACACAAACTGGTTGAAGGCATAGCTGTGATTCTGAAATTTGGAGATCCAAGGATAAGAAAGATATGATTCTATTATCTCACTCTAGAAAATAATAATAATTTCTCTCAAATATTACTTGATAGTAGATGTCGATCTGTGGCTAACAACTTTTCTGTTGAAAGCATTGAGCTGGATATTTTTGTACATTCTCTTTAGATTGAGAATTCTATAATCACTAATAAAAGAGAAATGCTATTATTTGGATGCTAATAGATATCAAATATTTTTGCAAACAAAATCTGAGCACAAGTTTGAAGCTACTAGAGGTTTCCTTGGACTTCTATTAGATTAACTAATTCTGCACCTTCTACTCCATTAATTCAGTGGGCAAAGGCAAGCCTATTTGATTTCAAAATCCTTACTTCCTAAAAATAAATTGGAAGACCAAAAGTCATTGTAGGAGCTGGATACTGGTGGCTCCTGCCTGTAATCCTGGCTACAAGGAGTTCGAGATCTGAAGATTATGGTTTGAAATCAGACTAGGCAGAAAAGTCCTTGAGATGTTTAACTCTGATCCCCCAGAACCAAAACTACAGCTGTGCCTCAAAGTGACAGAGGGCTAACCTTGAGCAGAAAAGCTCAGAAATAGTGCCCTCACCCTGAGGTAAAGCCTCATTACCAACATAAAACAAAAAACACAAGACATTATGAAAGAAGTGGCAGTAAAAAAATGCAATAGTTACTGGAAAATTTTCCTGAGCATCAATTGCTTCTTTCTCATTTAAATGCTTTGGACATGAGACCTCAAAATCTTTCTCTAAAATGAAAGAAAATATTTTGATTTATACACAATATGCCTCCTTCTGATATCACACGAAAGACTTTAGTCCTAGAGAGTGCATTAAAAATACCCTTTCTAGTATCAATGTTTATGAAGTAATGCGCCTTCTATCTGGTGAATAAAATGTAACCCTTCTATTAATTACAATAAAAATACATGAAAAAAATACCTTTTCTATTTTCATGCCAATTAAATATTTTACATCTTAAATATACATTTATGCTTATAATGAGTAATACAATTATTATATTAATATATGTTGATATATTTGATGCTGAAATATCGTTTAATGTATATTAAATATTCAAATAATTTAATATTTCAAAAGTATTATAACACTAAAAATATTTCAATAGTTACAATATTTTGATCCAATGACATTGGATCCAAACAAAAAATAATTTTTGTTTCTTTCAATTGTAAGTATAGTAAAAAAAATACAGTCCATAGATACTGCTTTATGTGTTTTGGAAAGATATCAGAACTGTCTCATAAAGAGAGTAGCTAAATAGAGCTTTGAGGTGTATTGAAGAGAAAACATTGAAGCCATCCCCATTTAATCCTATTGAAGTTCTATTTTGAAAAGGATTTGTTTGTCTTGTGTGAAATCAGGACACAGTGAAGAAGAGTGTAATAACAACCTCCAAATAAGTGAAAGGAATGGTGCCCTCTCTTGTTGCCATCTCTGCTTAGTATCAAGGAAGATTCAGGCTCAGCAGTATAAAAGCAATTGTCTCTTTAAGAGCTAAATCTTATTTGTGCACAACATTAGCCAGAGCCCCAAGGCAACCATGAAGATGTTTTCAAAGTATTACTTGGAGTTTGTCAGTGATTCTCATTGACAGTAATGGGAGTTCTCTGGGCATCTCAAATGTCTCTGCTTGGCAGTATGTGAGGGAGGGTTTCAGCAAGAGTGCTTTTCACTGATTTTTATCAAGAAATACTTTCAACTTTACATGCAGCTGAAAATGCTGAAATAGCTGAAGATTGGGTTAATCACCTATATTATACATTTAGGTAACCACATAATCAAATTGTTCATTTCCACTCGAAAGAGTATTTTATTCCTCTTCTTCTTTCCTAGGTTGGCTTTTTATTTTTAATTGATTTTATTATATGATCTTTAGGTAGTTCTACCAAGTCAGTTTGTGCATACCGTGTATCTTCAACATTGACTGCCATCACTCTCCTCTGGCTTATGCATCTTGGTCCTTGTTATCTCTTGTATCATTCTCTGGCATCTGTCTCAACCCCACTCATCTCCTCATTCCCTGGCTCCAACTTCACAGATGTGCTTTGACTGTATGCGTTCAGCCTTCCCACCCTGACCATGACAAACCCTATTTCAGCTTTCTGTATTCATTTTGTTAAAACGGAAGTTAGTTGTGTAAAACAGTTTTGGCACTGAGAACTTCCCCTTGAATGTATGATAGGCTAGTCAATCTGTTTGTGTATAGATGCACATGACCTTGCATATGCTTTTGTTTGTGATGTTTATAGTTCAGATTAGCTTCTACATTTGAGATAAAATATCTGTCCTTTGTCTCTCTGAGTCTATTACTTCACTTAACACTCTTAGGCATTTATTCCAAAGATTACAAGTCAGGATACAGTAAAGACACTTGAACACCCATGTTCATTTCTACACTGTTTATCATTGCTTAGTTATAGGAACTGCTCAGTGGAACAAGAAAATGTAATATACTTTTACATATTACATGAGTAAAATTTCATATATACACAATATTATCATCACATTTGAGGTACCTGAAGCTGGGAAATTATTTTCCAAGTTTTTAAAATGGATATTGGCAGTATATTTGAATTCTTAGACTTCTTCAAGTATTTATCTGCATGTGTCATGTACACTGGATATCCTCCATCCAACTTTAGTGTAAAACTGGTGATTTTCTAGAGCTGAGCCTTGATATTAATTACATATTAACTTTTAGTGGCCAGTACTTCACTTGATAATTAGAATATAATATGAATGCTTGGAGTATAGAATTACATATGGCAACACCACACAAACATCACTGCTCTACTACATAGAACATCAGTTATGAAGTACAAAGAAAGCTCTGAAAATGATTTGCTTTGATCCCAGTTGCTAAGGGTGAGTCAGTGTTAATATAGTGACACAAGTGTAAACAAAACATTCCACTAAAAGGGACATTACATTAACCAATTCCTGGTTTAAGAACCTGTAAATAGTCGGACACCAATGGCTCATGTATATAATCCTAACTACTTAGAAGGCTCAGATCTGAGGATCATGGTTCAAAGACAGTTCAGGCATGAAAGTCTGTGAGACTTTTATCTCCAATTAACCACCAGGAAAAGGAAGTGACACTGTGGCTCAAGTGGTAGAGCATTAGTGTGAACTGAAGAGCTAAGGGACAGCAACCAGGCCAAGAGTTCAATCTCCATAACTGACCAAAAAAAAAAAAGAACCTGTAAACAGACTGATTGGCAGGTTTGTTAGGGAATAGATTCTGTCCCAAATGTAATAAATGAGCAAAGATCATAGTCTAAATAAATTCCTTACTTTTTATCATTAGAAAAAAATGTCATAGTGTTTTAAGGCTGATTACTCTCTGATCTTGAATTCTTTGCAAGAGTTGACTCTGGGATCTTCTGTGTGTGTGTGTGTGTGTGTGTGTGTGTGTGTGTGTGTGTGTGTGTGTGTGTGTGTGTTTTAAAGCATTAACACCACGTCTTAGCATGTATTTTAAAAAATTTATTGTAGAGGTGATGAACAGGAAAGTTACAGTTACATAAATAAGGATGTCTGCTTTTTTGGCTGCTATTATTCTGCCTTTCTTCTGGTAGGAGACACAGGTATTGCCAGTATTGAATCACCTTTTCATTTGTCTTGTTAACAGTTTTTATGGATATCAGATACACATTATTTTGAACTTGTACGCAAAAGCAAACTCTCTTAAACTAACAGTGTAGTCGTATATGTGAAAAGTTTCATAGTGTCTGAGTGACAAAAAGGAACAGTTTTTTCTCTCATGCATCACCTTAATAACCTTTGAAAATGCCTCAGATATTTTGTGATGACATACTATTTTCACCTAATTTTGTGAACAAAAATTCAGAAAAATGCCTTTTGATATTGCCTATGAAAGTAAGATAGAAGGTCAGTTACTCTGGTACAAAGAGCTAGAATTTTTTTAAAAAATTAACAGATTTTTGACATAATCATGAGGAAGATGAATTGGTCAGAAAATGGATAGTGATTACGGGTGAGCATCAGGGTCTACTTGATATTGGGTATCATAAATCTTGTCAACTATCCAGACTCTCAGAACACTTCAACTATACTGTCCTTTGGCTACTGAAAAGTGTAAATATCCAGATACATCTTTGTTTCTTTTCTTTTTCTTTTTTTGTGAATCATGGGGTTTGAACTCAGCTTGGGTGCTGTCTCTGAGCTCTTCAGCTCATGGCTACCGACCTAACCCTGGGACTGGGTGTTGTCCACGAGCTCTTCAGCTCAAGGCTGTGGCCCTATCCTGGAGCCATGCTCCACTTCCTGTTTTCTTGGAGATCAGAGTCTCAGATCCTTTTTACTGGGGCTGGCTTTGAACTTTGATCCTCAGATGTCAGCCTCCTGAGTAGCTAGGTTTACAGGCATGAGCCACCTGGCCAAGCTCAGACACATCTTTCTTTCTTTCTCTCTCTCTCTCTTTTTTAAAAAATTGTATTTACTTAGAAGCACTCAGAATGTCAACAGAACAGCTGCAACTATTTTTTTTGCAATTACAGAGCGGTATTCAGTTAACAGAACAACAATTATTTCATATAAACTGTGTCAGACTACTGAAGATGAAAAAAACTACCGTCCACATATATAACTAATTTGTGCTGTGCACCAACAAGAACCTGCTTTAAATTTCCATGCCAATTTACAACCCCAATACTGTACCAGGCAAGGTTAGTGGCTATTGAAAAGACCACCAGGACAGGGCTATCCAAAGACATATTCAGTAGTGTGTTAACTATAGAAAACAAGACACTGTACAGTTTAAAAACAAATCTTACACAGCCTTACATTTCAACTTTTTTTCTTTAAAAGGAGTGAGTTGTGTACAGGGGGGTTAAACGCTTTATAGACAAGAAAAAAACTGCACTAGCACCAACTTTTTCATCATCATCCTCTTCATCTTCATCCTCATCCTCTTCTTCCTCATCCTCTTCATCTTCCTCATCTTCTTTTTCTTGCTCTTTTCAACCTGCACAACCCCCCTTTTTTTCTGCATCTGGCTTTCCTTAAGCTCGCTAGGCAGCAATATCCTTTTCATATTTTTCCTTCAACTCAGCAGCCTTCTTCTCCTCAGGCTGCTTGTTCTCTGCAGCCGTGTTGTTCCACGTCTCTCCCAGGTTTTTTGCAACATCACCAATAGACAGGCCAGGATGCTTCCCTTTGATTTTAGGGCGATATGCAGAACAGAACAAGAAGAAGGCCAAAGGAGGCCTCTTGGGTGCCTTGGGATTCTTGCTGCGCTGTCTCTGTGGAGCTCAATGTTCTGCAATGGCTCAGACATTATATTAAAATGTAAACTTGCCTTCTGGGACAACAATGTGTTTTGTTTGTCCCTTCTTCAATGAAGAAGGGACAAATGCTTCTCAGGGATGGATGTTTAAGTGTACCCTCCTTTAAATAAGCTTGTTAGCAGTCCCATTTCTTCTCTTGTGGTAAAATACTTTGTTTTTACCCATGGTCTTCTTTGTCCTCTTTTGAATCTCAGTCTTAAATTAAGGTAACTTGATTTAAATATAAAAATGTACATTGCCTACATTTCCTTAAATTTTCTCTTCTTTCTATTTTCTGTTAGTGCATATTATTTGACCAAAGCTTACTGTGGTAGTTCACATGGGCATTGTACACTGATTGGATGAGCTATCTCTATTGCTTTGTCTATTCAAATTCCCCTAAGTGGATTCCAGAGTGGGGCCACTGTGAATATGCTGTGATAAATGTGGGTGTGGAAATATCTCTATTTTATTTTTATTCACCTTCTTTTGAGTACATGTCCAGGAATAAAAAAGTAGAATCTTACAGTAGTTATACTTTTAATCTTTGAGGAAATTTCATACTAATTTCCTTCCTGCTTACTCTAGGTTATATTCCCACCAACATTATATAAGGGTTCGATTCCCTCCATGTTATTGCCAGTGTTTATTACTTTTGTTCTCGTTTATATCTATTCTGACTAGAGATGGATTCTCAGTGTCATTTTAATTTGCATCTCCTTTGTAGACAAAAATATTAAGCCTTTCTTCATGTATTTATTGGCCATTTGATATTCTTTTGAGAACTACTTTTAGGTTTACTTACCCATTTACTAATTGGACTGTTGAGGGTTTTTTTTTTTTCGTTAGTTTATTTTTGAGCCTCTGGTATATTATGGTGATTGTTGAATGTATTACTGGAAAAGATTTTTCTCCCAGTCTGTAAACTGTCTCTTCATTCCAGTGATTTTACATATAGGATCTAATCATTTTTAACATGATGCTGTTAAAATTTAACGAATATCATCATTTCCTCACTAAGGCTCTTCCCAGGCAAAATCTTTCCACATATTGTTGCTGATTATAATAACATAGAATAGTAAATGCAAAATTACACTTAACTTCAATCAAATTTGAATCAACTTTTCAGATACAAATAGAATGATGATAAGACGTAGACATTTGTGAAACCGTAGTAGTTCACAGTTGTTGACATGATTTTGTTAAAGCTCTGTGGAATAAAATTTGCAAGTTTGAAGACATACCATATTCTACAGTGAGTTTATTCTGTTTTCATTTCAACCATAGTTGTAGGCATTATGTTGTGTTCTTCCTGAAAACCAAATGTTTATACAAGTTTCTTTGTAGGCCAGGCATGTGCTCTCTCTAGCAAAGCATCCAGGTATGTCTGATTGGCTTCCTTTTCAATGCATTCTAAAATTTGATCAGTCTCTGTCTAACAAAAGATCAGCATCTGGAATAAACCATCTTACTTAGAGTAGCTCTTCAAAAAGAAAAGGGGCAAAATCCATTTGCCCTTTATAAGAAAACATGTTATCTAAATGTTGATCCATCTCTGACTGAGCTGGGAGGGGGTAGAGAGACACATTCAAGCTCCAGCCTGGCAGGTATTGGATAGACTTCACATTATTGAAGGGATGATTTCTTCTGCATTGTCACACCTGTATGTGTACTCTGTACTGTGTCATGAGCGATGATGACGAGGATGAACAATGAGCAGAGAATATAGAGAAAGAGATGAAAAGTCAGTGTGTTAGAGGAGGAGGCAGCTCAGCCCTTCATCATTCTGTGCTTGCAACTGCTTTGTGAGAGCTAGATCACTGTCAACCAAAAGGGAAGTAGGATAGGGGAGAGGAAGAAAACTCATTAAAATAAAATGTTCAAGATGTTACAGGGATTCATTGTCAGGGAGGGGCAAGGAGGTTTTGGTCACATCTTTTAAGATACTTGACTCTGACTGGTACTGGATTACACAAGGTAACATATGTACACAAAGGTATGCTTTTCAGTGCTTATCAGTGTTACTGCCTCAATGATAGACAATTATCCAAGATGTAAGAATCCATAAACCAATGTTCCCAGATTCGTAGGTATCCCAACATTACTCTTTCAGGAAATAGAGGAAGCAATCCAAAAATTCATATGGAATAATAAAAGACCCCCATATAGCAAAAGCAATCCTTAGCAGAAAGAATAGTGCTGGATGAATAGCAATACCAAACTTCAGACTCTATTACAAAGCTATAGTAATAACAGCACCTTGGGACTGGCACAAGAATAGGCCTGAAGCACCAATGGACTAGAACTGAAGATCCAGAAATCAACCTACAGACTCATGGCCACCTAATCTTCGATAAAGGAGCCCAAAAAAAAATAGGATGGAAGAAAGACAGCCACTTCAACAAATGGTATTGGCAGAACTGGTTAAACACATGTAAGAAACTAAAGTTGGGCCAGGCGCAGAGGCTCAGACCTGTAATCCTAGCTACTCAGGAAGCTGATATCTGAGGATCTCTGTTCAAAGCCAGCCTTTGAGAGCCATATCTCCAATTAATCACTGGAAAATGGGAAGTAGAGATGAGGCTCAGGGATTGGGCAGTAGTCTTGAGCCTAAGAGCTCAGGAACAGTGCCCAGGCCCAGAGGTCAAGCCCCATGAACCACAAAAAAATGAAGTGGCACTGTGGCTCAAGGGATAGGGCAGTAGCCTTGAGCTGAGGAGCTCAGGGACTACACCCAGGCCCAGAGTTCAAGTCCCACAATCAACAAAAAATAAAATTTAAAAAAGCAAAAAGAGAACTATAGTTGGATCTTTATATGTTGCCCTGCACCAAAATTAATTCCAAATGGATCAAAGACTTTGAGATAAACAAAGACACCCTGAAAACTTTACAAGAAGGAATAGGAGATATAGTAGGGATAGTTGGCACAGAACCCCTTTCTTAATAAAGCCTTTCTTAATAAAGCCTTCCATTATGGTTTTCCTACCTACAGCTACTAAAATGCTGGGATCTTAGGCATGACCTACTATGCCAGGTTTGTTTTTCAGAAAGGGTCTCACTAACACTTTTGTTCTGAATAGCTTTTCAAACCCTGACCTCTCTGATTTTTTTAATCTCTGTTTCCCATCTACCTAGGGGTTACAGGTATGTGCCACTGCATATGGTCCAGCTTAAAAACAAGACTTTAAAATTCTGCTGTGTTCTGAGTGCTGTGAAAATATGGGCTGCCTGTATCTGTCACATCATACATTTTACATTCTAAATGCAAGCAAAGGACAGGAGTGAATTACAGTATAATTTACTGAGTGCTTAGAAAAATTAATAACATACCTCTATTACTATTGTAAGATTATGAGGCTTAATTCTGAATATACGGTAAGCATCCAGTTCCTACTTTGAATGGTAAACATATAATAGCTAAATTCTTTATGAGGGCTGACATTAACTAATCTGTTTCTTTCTGTTTAGCTTCTTCTATGAAAAGAAATGTGTGACTTCTCAGTGCTATTACTGATGGTGTGGGGAAGATTTGTAGGATGTATTATGATATGAGTAAGTATTAGTGGACACTTTATTGAAAAGGAGATTATGAATATGGGGCTGCTCATTTTGTTTCCTGTTAATTTTATAGGTGGGTGGTGATGATATGGTTAAAAGAAGTACAGGGTCAGCTCTTTAGGATGAAACCCAGAGTTCTTTATGTCATTTCTTTATATGTCATCAAAATTGAAAAAGAAAGGGAAATCTGATTTGAGTATAGTATGTATCTAGCATTTTGGAAATTTTAAGGTAATAGTTATTGAAATTCTCTTAAGTAAGGCAAAATTTATAATGCTACCTGTAGAAAAGAGGCCCAGTAAATAATAATAGCTAATGCTTACTACATGCTCATTTTATGAAAGGCCCCTTGTTGTGCTCTATCATCTTGGGAAATATCACGTTTCTCTCTCAGATCATTTTCAAGTCTGTATTAGCCAATTATCTCTTGTAATTATTAGTGATTCAAATTTTTTGTCTGTTTTATTTGCTGCAGTCCCCTATGTCTCCAAAGAACAAAATAACATCAAAAGGCAGCACATAGCTTTCAAAGCTGAAATCACAAAAAGATCAAAGATACAGATTTCCCATGAGAAGGAGTATCAATGTGTGAGAAGTAGTGCACCTACTACTTGGTAGATGTAACTGTAACCCCTCTATACATTACCCTGGCAATAAGAAAAAATTGAAAAAATTGAAAAAAGCTAAAAAAATAAAGACATAGATTTCAGTTTAAAAAATTAAACATGTGTTATAGTCTCATTTCTACTTGAAAGGAAATATAAGACCATTCACAGAAAGGCTTGCCGTAATTAATATATAAATACGCACAATAGAACTAGTTCAGTACAGTTTCTTACTGAAATCTCATCCTAGAAAACTCAGGTGTGGTTGGACCTGGTTGGCACTTAGATGGGAGAAAGTTCAAGATTCTACAAGGATACTCAGCTAATAAGTTTTACAATGAAATATTGAGCCCAGGAAACTTGGCTTCCGAGCCCATTTTCTTAACTAATAAATCATGGCACTTCACTGAAGACTAAGAGCTTATAAACTAAAAATACTAAACAGACACAAATTTTCATTAATGATGAATAATCATGGAGTCATGCTTCCAAAATATCTTGGTTATGATCATTTGATCATTTATAATATATAGTAAATGAGAACATAAGACGAATGTAACTAAAACAACATGAACTTTTCTAGCTTTTGAAAGGCCATCTTAAGAATGCATTTGAATGACTTTTTAAGGTTTTTGGAAGCCATTTTCAAGTCAAGTTTCTATATTTGAAACAATAACAATTCAAAGTGAGATACAAAAGAATCAGGTTATTTGAATTTATGTGAAACAAGTAGCAATGTAATTATTTATGTAATTAGTTAAACTGGTCTATAGTTCCAGGAAAGACAGTGGTACAGACTTGGCATAGGAAGTAACAGTGCATGGCCCTTTCATGAACTTCTTATGTCTTATTTTGTAGGTATTATGTTTGCTTCCAGCATTCAGATGGATAACTTAGCAAGATATACTTAACCAGGGAGAAAAGCTATCACTTTACACTTTCCATGACTTTGCTTATGATGACTAGCAAGGTAAATTAGATAACTTTAAATTCTATTCCGGCTGAACCTGGTGATACATCCTGCTTTCCCGGCACTCAGAAGGCAAACGATGGTGAATTCAAGGCCAAGGTCTGCTATCTCAGACTGAACTTTGCTAGGCTTTAGTTCATTCTGCATTATATTTATGTTTGTGAAAACCAAATGGACAGATACAAATAACACAAACTGGCCCAGGAACATGGCCTAGTAGAACAGTGCTTGTCTAGAAGGCATGAAGCTTTGGGAACCCCAAAGCTTCCTCAGGAACCCCTTCCCAGAAAAAGCCATAAGTGGTGCTATGGCTCAAGTGGTAGAGCACTAGCCTTGAGAAAGTTCAAGGACAGTGCCCAGGAGCTAAAAGTTCAAGCCCCAGGACTGGCTAAAATAAATAAATAACACAAATAGTTTTACATCTCTTACTTACATAAAATTTGCCACAAATATTAGCATTAAAATGTCTTGTTAGAAAAAAATTAAAATAAATAAAATGTCTTGTTAGGAAACAAGGCATGAAAAAGGTTGTTATCGGTGGACAAGGCCAGAACCGAATGCTAAGCAAATCAGTAAAATTAATGTATGGATGATATACATTATATTTCCAGACAGTGTTTCTTCCTTAAATCAATTTGTTTATTCATATCACTCAAATTTAAATAAGATTATCTGGCCATTCTAAAGAATAATGTTTCTGTTTATAAATAACTCAGTTTTAAAAGCCAAACTCGAATTCTCTGAAAAATCACTTCAAGAAGGAAAGTTTCACGATGTTGCACAAATAATTTGTTTACCTGTGCTTTTGATAGATTGCCATCCATAGGAAAATTTGAAGAAAAACCCATAAAAGAACAGCAGCTCATTTACATCGAGATTCTCAATTGTTCAAGTCAATTTTCTTTTGCCCTTTGGCAAAGGTTCTTCATCCGCTTCAGTAATAGGGTGTTTTTCTATTGGCTACGAGACTATCATCACAGCTGAGGATACAGCATGGGTCCAAAGACTAATAACAGTGAGGCTAAAACAAATCACTTTTATTACATGGAGTAAGGCAATGACATCTTACTAATGGATAACAAAGTGGGTAAGAACATGACACAAATGTTGACTTAAATTGAATATAGTGAACACTAGTAGTTCTGTAGACTTCCTTGTTAATGTCTATGTGTGCCAGATTGCAAATATCAGACTCTTTGTGAGTGGGTTTTTTTAATGTTCAAAATGGATATCTGAAAGTAGTTTCATTTAACTTGTATAACTCATAATGTCTAGGTCCATAAGCCATAGTTCATAAGTTCATATGAGAGATCTTATTTTGTGTTTTTTTCATAGATTATCTCTGAATATGTCCCTCACTTAGAAGTTAGTATTGATTAGAAAATCAAAACCTAGAAGGTTAACACATGTACTCAAAATTAATCCCAGAAGCTCAGACAATGCCTGCTGGAGTATAAACAATATTCCTTGAGATCATTTATGTACACAGACTTAAAAGTGCACTTAGTAGATGTAATTACAACTTTTACAACAGGGCAATCATATAACATATCCATAGTAGTTATTGTCTGCATTCTGGGAGTTTCCGAAATCAATCTGAAGCAATGTAGGCAGCTAGTTGCTTCTTTTCTACCTGCTGATATAAAATGTAAATCAGCAGCCATTAAGGAGAGACAGAAATCTTTTATAGCAGAAAGTGATAATTGACAGAATTTCCTGTTCTTAGAATTTTATGTGCTTTGTAATTATTGTACTCTATTTCTTTGGAATGGAAACTTTTCCAGTGATTAGACTCAACAGTGATGGCTTTCCTCTGCTAATCAGGAAGTAAATTTGTTAATGAAGTGCCCATGATGATTCGGGAAATATTTCACATGATCATTTCTACTAAAGTCAAGTTTAGCTTTGTTTACGTCGCATATGACTCCTCCACTTCAGTAAAAAGAATAAAAGCACAGTTTCATACTTTCAGTTGATGTGGTTTTGTAGTTTGGATTTTACTTAAAGTTTGAAAATTTCTGAAAGAAATAACTCTTGCCATCATGAAGAAGAGGAAATATAATCAGTGGAAATACAATCTGAGAAGCGTAAATTAGCCTTATGAGCTGACGTAAACTATGAGTTTACATAGTTAAGCAGATATAAGCAAAGTGCTGAGTTCGAGAATGAAGGGTACACCATTAAGGACTGGGTGATGAGCCAGGAGAAGGATGGCATATTTCCTGCTGATGTTTGCATCTGAAATGTCCTCCAAACTCATGTAGTAATGGTTTTGTCACAAGCTGATGCAACTGTTAGGATCTGGAGGAAACTTTATGAAGGAAGGACGGTCTACTTGGAGGAAGAGAGGTGATTGGGATGACAATTTTTTAAATTAGTAGATATTAATTGTAGATGATAGTGGATTTCTTTATATAAATATTATGATATATGCATAATGTACAATCTTTAACTCTATATTATAATCCACACAGTATACAAATAACTTTGATCTTAGTTATAATATCCTCCCCATTGTCATCCACCTTTATCTCCTTTTCCTACCCCAACTCACCCATTTACTGTCCTCTCCTACCACTCTCCTGCTTCCACGTATCTTTGTTTTATCTTCAACTTGTGAGAGAAAGCATGATTCTGGTCTTGCTGAATCTGATTTATTACACTGAACAGATAATCCCCAGTTGTGCCATCAGGATTTTGTTCCAAATGAATGGATAATACTCTTTTGTGTTTGCATACAACATCAAAGAAAATCACTCATCCATTGATGGTCATGTAAGCTGCTTTTGTGACTAGGCCATTGTAAGCATCAGCATGATAAACGTTGAAGAAAAGGTACTATCTCTATTGTATGTTAACATTGACTGGATAAATGCCCATGGGTGTCATAGCTGCATCATACAGCAGTCATATGTCAAACTTCCATGGATATATCCACAATAGATGCACTGACACATCCCCACTTACAATGTAGAATGCTACCCCCCTTACTTTCGCTTGCATCCCAGCCAACATCAATCATTTGTTATGATACTCATTTTGAATGGGATGAAATGAAATCTCAACTTTCTGACTCGAATTCCAGTAGTTTAAGAAATAATATGAGATACTAATATATTACTTCTTTTCCAGATACTTACAAAGAAATATAACAACAATTCTCCTCAAATATTCCACTAGAAAAATATTAATATTTATATTACACAACTTTAAACATATCAGGTGAGCAATTAAGTGGAAACATACCCTCTCTGCTGTGACTGATAAAAGCAATGCTTGCTTCCTTCTGCAATTTGCTTTTGTTTCAATATTTTACCCAATTTAAGAACTTCATTTATAAATTTCCCAGAAATTCTAGTAAAATTATATTATTTCATATAATCTAAAATCAAATTATTTTTTCTAAGTAAATATAAATTATTGGATGGCAGAAACTGGAAATTTGAAAAAAATATACTCACAAAATTTAGAAGAATAATAGCTTCCAAAAAAAGAAAAGTTGGTTAACCCACTTTTGTAAAACTACTTAGTTTAATTTAATTTTGTTAATACACTAGTATACTTTAACCCACACTGATAAACTACACTACTCGCAGAAAATAAAAGAAATAAAATGTGTATTTTGTTAAGCATGACACTACAGAGAGTTCCAGAAATACATATCATGTGGTTATTGTGATAGGTTCAATGGAAGCTAAAATAATATGTAGGTTTTAATTAATATCATTTTTACTTATAATGCTTTACTTATACACACTAGACAATTGATCATTTCAATGACTGGCAAAAAGAGTTACATTTGTGATTATTTCATCAGGTATGTAAAAAAATTGGTTTTATATGCTTGTTGCTAACAACATAATAACAGATAAAAACAGATTTTTTGAAGCCCGTGCATAGAATAAAAATCTATCAGTGCTTAGTGTGGTTTACCACAAAGTATTAAAAAGCAAGATAAAGTGCTAGAGTCAATAATAATTAATTAGGTGTCCACTTCTAATGATTAACTTACAAGAATAGATTCATAATCATCTATCTTTATTCCAAGGTAATAGAATATAAGAGAACTAAAAGGTGTCTTATGAGTGAAGAAATAAATATTACTTGGGTTGAACTGAGGGATATAAGAATATGTACATGTTTACTTTATTAGCATTTAACTTTATTCCCGAGTTTTCCTTTCTGAACAAACTAAAAGCCACACAATAAGTCAATACATTTTTCAATAAATTGATCTCATTACTGGAGATTAAGCATTGTCAGATTACCTGGCGCAAGAAGTGAGGGTATTTAAAGGGTAAATGGAGTCAATTTCTCAACTTTTTCCTCTTCACTCAGCTAAATGAATCTATTCAGATAAATGTATCTTTTTTTTCTATAAAAATCTAATAGTTTATCCTGTTTATTTTTGGCTTAGACATATAATAGTTGCTCACTGGTCCCATGGTGGCCAGTCAGTGTTTTGTGTGTTTTGGCCTCTGAGATTATCTGAAGCTTATGTTTCATGATCTATTTTAGGAGTTCCACGTTGTAAGAGAAATTGGGTATTTATTTTCTTATTTTGCTATCTACTTTTTTTTTTAACAATGGAAAAATCTTAAAAGCCTTCCAGTCAGTTGAGTCTTATGCACTTGTGATGCATTATTGAAAGAAACTGCCTTGTGTGTTCCTAATTCTCTATCCATGAATTCCTGCTCTTTATTTAATTCCGGGGTCAAATGGGACACATCAATCAGTTCGTCATGCATTACTGTTATCCTGACAGTTCCCTCAAGATGGAATTTGTTCCAGTTAACCATTATATAACAAACCACCAAACTGTGGATCTTACATCAGAGGATAACTTCAGCTGGACATTGAAACATTTATGAGAGGAAAATTGGAGGCATTAATTGGGAGTATATTGTTAAAATATCAATACTATTATGTGGTTTTTTTATTATACAGAATTAAGTAGCAAATGACTTTGGTATAAAGTCATTAAATAGCATCAAGAGTTTTCTGAAATGATTCACTACATTTCTCCCTTGAAATTAAATTTAAGCTCTATGAAAGAATTTCTAAATAAACAAGTATAGACACACTTTTTCATTTCTTCTTTTTTTTTTTTTTTGGCCAGTCCTGCGGCTTGGATTCAGGTCCTAAACACTGTCCTTGGACTTTCTCATGGTAGTCCTCTACCACTTGAGTCACAGACCACTTCCAGCATTTTCTGTGTATGTGGTACTGAGGAATTGAGGACTTCATGCATGCTTGGCAAGCACTCTACCACTAGGCCATGCTCCTGGCCCCAAGTATAGACACCTTTTTATTTCATCTTTCCAAGATTTTCTAGAAAGCATTCCACTGAACAAATATTTTTGAATAGTAATCCAGAAGATGTTAGTCCTGAATTTGATTTATTGCAGAATGAAAAATGCATCTATGAAAGAGTAAAATAGAAAATTTCCCTTTGATAGTCATGTGGTTAAAGAAAGATTTTTTTGGTTTAAGTGTATACTCAACATATGTAATTCAAAATTTCTACAATAGTTCTGCCTGCCTGATACAAAAATCTCTTTCATTTTCGTTGCTGCCTTTTAATGAATTATCAGATTACAGTTAGTCTGAGTACAATTCCCCTGGTGTTACTTATACAAGTCTTGTGGTGATGTGGTGTGACTTCTGGCAGTATGCGTATAAGCAGGATATATAAATCTTTATGTGTGGAAAAGGGAAGCCACATATGGCAATGAAATAATACTGGACAGTATTTAATCTTATGCTTAGATAAATAGTTTAAACATAACATTACCCTGGAGACAAACACTGGATATTGGATAAACACCATAAGATCAACACAGGCTACAGTAAACTTAATGAAAATATTGACAATATTTATTATTTAGTATGTCTCACTCTCTCTCTCTCTTTCTCTCTCTCTCTCCTCTCTTTCTTTTGCAATACTAAACACCTGATTTAAGATTCAGTTACAACCCCTTTATGCTAAAAGCTCTGGAGAAACTAGGAATCCATGGAACATTCCTCAATATAATAAAGGCTGTGTATGACAAACCCACAGCTAATATTATACTTAATGGCAAAAAGCTAAAGCCATTCCTCTAAAATCAGGAACGATACAAGGATGCCCACTCTCTCCACTCCTCTTTAACATAGTATTAGACTTCCTAGCCAGTGCAATAAGGCAAGAAGCAAGCATAAAGGGGATCCAAGTAGGGAAAGAGGAAGTAAAACTATCCCTCTTTGCAGATGACATGATTCTGTATTTAAATAATCCTATAGACTCTACTCCCAAGCTCCTTGAGCTGATTCAAAACTTTGGAAGGGTAGCAGGCTATAAAATTAACCCTCAAAAATCAACTGCCTTCCTCTATGCCAACAGTGAGAGGAACGAGGCAACAATCAGGAAAGCAACTCCTTTTGCAATGGCCTCAAAGAAAATAAAGTACCTAGGAATTAGCTTAATTAAGAATGTAAAGGACCTTTTTGATGAAAACTTTAAAACCCTGAAAAAGGAAATTAAAGCAGAACTAAGGAAATGGATAAACCTCCCATGTTCCTGGATTGGAAGAATCAACATAGTGAAAATGACAATCTTGCCAAGGGCTATCTACAAATCCAACACAATACCCATCAATATCCCAATGTCATTCTTTAAAGAAATAGAAGAGGCAATACAAAATTTCATATGAAATAATAAAAGACCCCATATAGCAAAAAACACTTCTTAGCAGAAAGAACAGCACTGGAGGAATTTCAATTCCAAACTTTAGACTCTATTACAGAGCTATAATTCTCAAAACAGCTTGGTACTGGCACAAGAACAAGCCTGAAGACCAATGGAATAGAACTGAGGCCCCAGATATTAAACCACAGACCTATGGCCACCTAATCTTTGACAATGGAGCAAAAAAAAAATAGAATGGAAGAAAGATAGCCTCTTCAACAAGTGGTGCTGGCAGAACTGGTTTAAGCACCTGCAGAAAACTAAAGTTGGATCCTTCTTTGTCACCCTGCACTAGAATTAACTCCAAATGGATCAAAGACCTGGAGGTAAAAGCTGACACACTGAAAACTTTACAAGAAGCAATAGGAGATACATTAGGCCTCCTTGGCACAGGTGGAAACTTTCTTAATAAGGACCAAGAATCACAACAAATCAGAGAAAGGCTGGATAAGTGGGACTGCATTAAACTGAAGAGCTTTTATATGGCAAAGGATATAGCTAGTAAATTAATTAGGACGCTTACAGAGTGGGAGAAGATTTTCACCAACCATACAACAGACAAAGGCCTCATATCTAAAATATTTCAACAGTTCAAAAAATTGAATCAATCCAAAACTAATCTCCAAAGTAACAACCATCCCATGAAAAAATGGGCCAAAGACTTAAAGAGAGTCTTCTCTGAAGAAGAAAAAAAATGGCCTATAGACACATGAAGAAATGCTCAACATATCTGGTCATAAAAGAAATGCAAATCAAAACAACGCTAAGATTCCAGCTCACTCCAGTTAGAATGGCCAGGATCAGGAAAACGAATAACAACACATGCTGGAGGGGATGTGGCCAGGAGGGATCACTACTACACTGTTGGTGGGAGTGCAGACTCGTTCAACCACTATGGAAAGCAGTATGGCAGTGCCTCAAAAGGCTAAACATAGAACTCCCCTATGACCCAGCAATTCCACTTCTTGGCATTTACCTAATCCTCCAGAAACAAGGGCATACTAAATCCACTACCACAACAATGTTCATTGCAGCACTATTCACCATAGCAAAGATATGGAACCAACCTAGATGTCCCTCAGTTGATGAGTGGATCAACAAGTTGTGGTATTTGTACACAATGGAATTCTATGCTGCTGTCAGAAAAAATGACATCGCCCCATTTGTTAGGAAATGGAAAGTCTTAGAAAGTTCACCTAAATTTTCATTTCTGTTAAACTGAGTTATTATGCTTGTTTATCATCTCTCTAAACTTGCAGGTCACAATTCTTAAAAACAATTTTTGTATTTGTCAGAATAATGTATAGAGGGGTTACATTTATCTTCATCAGATAATGGGTACATTACTTCTTGAACCTTGATACAACTTCTCATGTTCTTACCCACTGTTTTACTTCCCACAGCCCCTCCCAATCATCTTGTTTTCACCTTTCCCTTCCCTATTTCAAATAAATAAAAGTATATACAATATACCTGGTAACAAAGACAGATACAGTAACCACATGAGATTAAACATAAGTGGAAAAAAAAGAACAACAATCACAAAGATAAACCTCTTGTTTCCATATTTTAGAGTTCATTTCATTTAGTCTAATCCTGTATGACCATATGTACGTAGCTTTTGAGATATTGTGATCTGCTGTTAGGAGAATCCTAAACTGCATAGCATCTGTATGGCAAAGGACATAGCTAGCCAGTTAAATAGAAAGCCCACAGAGTGAGAGAAGATCTTCACTAACCATACAATAGACAATGAGGCCTAAGGGCCTCATATATAAATATATCTACAGATCAAAACTTAAATCTCTGAAAAACAAATACTTAAAGAAACAACCATCCCATTAAAAGGTGGGCTAAAGACTTAAAGAGAGATTTCTCTGAAGAGGAAATAAAAATGGCCTATGGACACATGAAGAAATGCTCGACATCTCTGGCTACACAAAAAATGCAAATCAAAACAACTCAGCTTCTACCTCAGTCATGTTAAAATAGCTATTATCAATGAATCTAATAACAGCTGTTGCTGGTGGGGATGTGGTTTGGAGGGATCACTACTACACTGTTGGTGGGAGTGCAAACTCGTTCAACCACTATGGAAAGCAGTATGGCAGTTCCTCAAAAGACTAAACATAGAGCTTCCCTATGACCCAGCAATTCCACTCCTGGGCATTTACCCAAATGGTCAGAAATAAGGACATACTAAAGCTTCTAGAAAAATTTTGTTCATTGCAGTATTATTTATCATAGCTAAGATATGGAACCAACCCGGATGCCCCTCATTAGATGAATGGATCAAGAAGATGTGGTACTTATACACAATGTAATTTTATATTGCCATCAGAAAGAATGACATTTCCCCATTCCTAAAGAAATAGACGCAGAAAAAATTATATTAATGTACTAAGCCAGACCCAAAGGAGCCTACGATCCATGGCTTCCATCATTTGTAAAAATAACTAACTAACTAACTAAATAAATACCATTTTACATAAATAGCATTTATGTAAACTTCACCTTAAAAATTAAATGGTAAACTTTCAGATTTACAGTGTAGTGAGTTGTTTTCTATTGTTCTTTGAATTTCACAAGTTTGTTAGAAGTCTATGGTCATCTTTAAATCCAGCAAATTTATTTGGATAATATGTTTTAACTACATACAGGCATTGTGCTTACACCTGGCAAGTGCCATCTTCTCCTAATTACGTGGAACTTTTCTACAGAACATTCTTTATGGGAATACAGGGAAAATGTTTGCCATAAGTAAAAATGGGGTAAATAAATAAGAGTAGGATGCCTTTCTACTGTAACAGAATTATACTCTTATAAACACTTGGGTTATGCTCTAATAAACATGTCAGAAGCAGAAGACGCACTTAATATTTCTAAGCTACTGAATGTTGATAGAAAACATGGAATTTATCTTTCTGAATCAGGTTTATTTTGCTTAATAGGGATCATTCAAATATCAAGCAAAGTAATTCAATTCATTTTCATGTAAATGACCTCATGTCCTTCTCTATGTCTGAATACTCCATTGAGCATATATAAGATAAATTAGTTGTCCATTCATCTGTTAGTGAGCAATTATAATGATTATATTATTTAATTATTAATAAGTGATAATATTATCACAATTATTAGTGATAATATTGCCAATATTATATAATTGTATTTACATAAAATTTACACATGTATCTATTTATTTTTATGAATTAAAACCCATCATTTGGTTACCTTTCTGAGCTATAGTGATTAACCCATAACAATGGGTTAGTTTCTGAATATATTTTTTGGTTTGAGTACCAGAGCATTCATATTAGAAATTCCATAAAACAATATTTATACATGTTATTGTTTGCATGAACATATTTTGATTCTATCAATATATTCAAATATTTTATTTTCTTATTGTCATAGACAAGATTTATATGTACCCCCTGAAACATACTATTGTAAAATAGAATTATTAATTTAGGATTTTTTTTTGCCAGTTTTGGGCTTGAGCTCAGAGCCTGAACACTGTCCTTGGACTTTCTCAAGGCTAGAGCTCTACCACTTGAGTCTCAGCACCACTTCCAGCTTTTTTCTATATGTGTGGTGGTGAGGAATCAAACCCCGGTCTTCGTGCATGTTAGGCAAGCACTCTACCACTAGGCCAAACTCCTGGCCAATTTAGGAAATATTTTAATTTGCATTATTTTCTTCTCCATATGAGCAATGTAATTTAGATTTCTATGAATTTATGTCCTTAATCTTAGTGCCTAAGTGTGTTAAAGGCTAAGAGAAGTTTATCCAAAAATCATTCTGATTTATCTTTGCCTTTTAAACTCCAGCACAAAATGTTAATTTTGTTGAGAAGAATAAATCCAGTAAAAATACATGTGCTTTCCAATCTACTAACTTCATTTAAAATACTAACATTCTTTTTCTTCTTGGTATATTAACAATAACAATTCTCAATTTCTATGTAGAGAAGAATACCATATAAAAATGTTTAAGGTGGTTTAAGGCTACGTAAACAAAATTCAATGATGAGAACACCCATTCTTTTCACCAAGGGAATGTTAGTTCATAGGTCTATATCAGTACAGAATTATTGTTTGAAATAACTTCCTGAAGAAAAGCTCTGACCTGTCTTCCAATGTGGTCAAGGACATGGTTTATCTCCAAGACAACTAGTCTCTAATACACATTTGCCTTTCACTGTGTTCATAACATCTTGCCTGCACTGTTAGCTTTTCAAGGTTCTTGAATTACTGTACAGATTTATACTCAGCTTTTACTTACCATACTCAAGGGGAATAAAATATGGGAATAAAATTTGCTCTAACTCCTAACAAAGCAACATTTTAGAGCTTTAAAGTTATTTTTGTAACGGTGTTATTTAAGAAATCAACACCTTGATCTGCTGGAGGACAGACATATAATCAATATATCAAGTCAAAATCTAGTGCTATGACTTAACATTGGGAGTTGTTGGTTCTGTTTGTACTCATCAGCAAATTCCTTCTTGATTTGCTTGTAAGACTGAACTTTTATATTTGGAATCACACTGGTTAACAGTGATATTATTGTGTTCTCTTATGGACTAGAGACCAAAGGATACTGTGACAGCAACTTATGATATATAAAGGCTGCACACTTTCTGCATACATCCTGCATTACTACAGACCTGTTCTCTACTTCAAGTAGAGAAAAAATACAAATCCTATGCAAAGAAAGAACTCGTCAGAAATATTTTTTAAAGTTCTTTTTTATTGTAATTAATAGATGGGTTGCAGTTATAGTCACCAGATAGAAGGAGCATTCCTTCACATACCTTGATACCCCTTCTCATGTTTTGTCCCCATTTTTCTCCCCCAACCCCTCTCCTTTTCTTGTTTTCCCCCCTTCCCTTTCCTATTTCAAATAAACAATTAAACCTATATACCATATACCAGATAACAAGGTAAGATCATGTAACAATATGAGAATAACCAAGGAGCAACCAAAGAGATGAGAAATAACACAGTACATTAAGAACAACAATCACATATCCTGGAGGTCCTTTCATTTAGCCTCATCTTATATGGCTTTTTGTATCTAGATTTTGAGTCCAAGGTTTCTACCAATTTTACAAATGAGGAAAAACATTGAGCCTATGTTCCTTTGAGTCTGGCTTACTTCCCTCAATATGATTTTTTCCAAGTCTTTCCATTTTCTTACAAATGTGGTGATGTTGTTCTTTCTGATGGCAGCATAGAATTCCATTGTATATAAATACCACATCTTGTTGATCCAGAAATCTACTGAGGGGCATCTGGGTAGCTTCCATATCTTCGCTATGGTAAATATTGCTGCAATGAACATCATTGTGCTAGTGGCTTTAGTATGTCCTTGTTTCTGGACAATTGGGTAAATGCCAAGTAGTGGAATGGCTGGGTCATAGGGGAGCTCTATGTTTAGTCTTTTGAGGAAACGCCATACTATTGCTTCCATCAGAAATATGTTTAAGGAATACACAGGGTGAATTACATTTAAGTATAATGATAAGCTTATAGAAAAGTATTGTTTCTTGTCTTATGATAAATCAGAACCTTGAAAATCAAGATCTATAGGAACATAAAAAATTAAAACACTGAGAGGACCTGATAGATGTTCACTAGAGTTTAAGGAAATTGTGAAAAATATTCTTCACTTTTAAGAAGAATTTAGCAATAAATTCAGGCAAAACAAAGTAAATGACCTAAGAATGGTAGTTTGTTTAGGATAAGAGCAAAAATGTACTTTGTGAGTACAGATTAAGGCCAAACTTGTAAACTGGCAAAAGAAGTTAATTAGGAAAATACTAGAAGATATTTGCTGTAACAAAAAGAGTGAGTTTTTTTTAACGTATACTTGATTGTAAATATATCCTGTAAACCCTAGGGCAATCGATTAAAAATAACACAATTGAGAAAATGAAAAAAGAAAACTTATTAAAAATATGATCAAATGAAACCAAAGATTGCAGAAAAATAGTAATGTACAAATACTGGAAAAATGATGGCAGGACATAATGATAATAACAAATCTAATGAATGTTACTGTAATGATATCATTAACACCAATTAATATAAATGTCCTAAATACAACAATACTCTGATAACAGAGTGAGTACAAAAAACAAACAAGACTTAACTTTATGTATAAGAAATCACTCTGTGGCAACAAATTTGAGAATCTGGAAGAAATGGATGAATTTCAAGGAAATATTGCTATGCCAAACTAAACCAAGAAGATCTAAAACAACTAAGTATACCCATTTCAAATAATGAAATAGAAATGGCAATAAGAGAAATAATTACACTATTTTTCCTTTAAATAGACACAGAACAAAGTATAAATAATTCATCAGTGAAAATATTTTAAAAGCCTGTTAACCTTTTAAAAGAAAATGCCAGCCTTGGTGGAATATCAATACCAAACTGCACACCCTATTACTGAGCTATGCTAATACAAATACCTTGTTACTGGCACAAGAACAGACCTGAGAACCAATGGAATAGACTTAACACCCAGAAATGAACCCACAGGTCCATGGCCACCTAATTTTCAATAAGGGAGCCAAAAAAAATAGGATAGAAGAAAGCCCCTTCAACAAATGCTGGCAGAACTGGTTAAACACCTTGTAGAAAACTAAAGTTGGATCCTTATGTGACACCCTGCATCAGAATTAATTCCAAATGGAACAACAAACTTGAGATAAAAGCAGCCACTCTGAAAGCTTTACAGGAAGGAATAGGAAATACAATAGGGCTCCTTGGCACAGGTTGCAACTGTATTAATGAAGGCTCAGAAACACAGTTAGGACTAATGGGATTGCATTAAACTGCAGAGCATTTGTATGGAAAGGACTTGGCCATACAAATGAAAAGCCCAGCATGGGAGATCTTCACTACCCATACAAGAGACAAGGGCATCATAGGTAAAATATACTTACAGCTCAAAACATTGAATTTCAAAAATAATATCATGCCATTTGTAAGGAAATGGAAAGACTTGGAAAAAAGTCATACTAAGTGAAGTAAACCAGACCCAAAGAAACATAGGCTCCATAGTTTCCCTCATTTGTAATAATCAGTATGCACCTAAGATTCTCCTAGCAGAAGATCACAATAGCTCAAAAGCTATGTACATATGGCCATATAGATAAGGCTAAGTGAAATGAACTCCAGGATATGGAAAGAAGAGTTTTATCTTTGAGATTGTTATTGTTAATATACTATGCGATTTTATTTCTCTTCTCTTTTTTTCCCCTTATGGTTTATCTCCCGTTACTGTATCTGAGTTTGGTACCTGGTATGGTGTATATATGTTCATTTCTTTATTTGACATAGGGAAGAGAAGAGAAAAAAAAACCAAGATGATTGGGATAGGGTGGGGGAAGGAAAAGTGGGAGAAAAACATGGAAAGGAGTCTCAATGTTCAAGAAATAATGTACCCACTACCTGATGAATGTAACCATAACCACTCTGTACATCACCCTGACAAGAAAAAAGAAATAAATTCAGATGAAGACAACTGTTTAAAAGTACAGGGGCAGAGAAAGATAGATGTACAATGATGTAATTATTAAAGTGAATACATTGTTTTCAGAAAAAAAATCTGCCTTCAACATGTTTTTTTTGGCCTGGGAAACTTATGATAAGGAGCCAAATCTGAAATAAAGACATAAAGATTTTAAATATGTAATTAAATAATTACCTATTGTCAAAATCCATGATGCGAATACTGATTAAAACTTAAGGAAACCCAGGCAGATAAGTTTTTCCATTGGAGATTTACATATCCCTTCATCAGTAAAAGGATAAAAAGAACCAGCGACAGAAAATTAGTAAAGACTTCATAGAGCTGATAAGCACAAACAAATCCTACATCAACTTGATGGTTATAAAGTCCTTTGCTCAATCATAGCTGGTATGTTCTGGATCTGAAATATTCCCAGAGCCTCAGTTATTGAAAGCTTGGTCCTTTACCAACGTTCAGAAAGATTGGATTCTGAGAGCTCTAGACATTTTCCATAAACTTGTTTCCTGATGAATTCATATCTGAGCAGAACAATGGGAAGCCTTGGGACAGTAGAGTTTGTGGGTCATCACGCTCTTCTTTTGAAAAGAACCAAGTCCATGCACTACTATTCCCTCTTAGCCTGTGGTCGTCTGCTCACCACAGTCCCAGGACACAACCTACTGGCCACGGAGTGCAAAATCTATCTTTATCTCTTTATAGTTGAAAGATATAGCTTATGTGTTTTACATCTACTAAATTCCCGGTAATCACTGACATTTTTTTTTTTGCCAGTCCTGGGCTTGAGCTCAGGTCCTGAGCACTGTCCTTGGACTTTCTCAAGGCTAGAGCTCTACCATTTGAGCCTCAGCACCACTTCCAGCTTTTTTTTTTTGGTACCGAGGTCTTCATGCATGCTAGGCAAGCACTCTACCACTAGACCAAACTCCCCGCCCATCACTGACTTTTTAATGGTTCCAGAGTCTTTTCTTTACTGTAATTTGACACAATTGTAATCGTGTGGTGTGATTTTTCTTTTGGTTTCTCTCCCTAAGAGTATTTTCAGAAGGGGGTTGGAGGAAGGAAAGTGGGAGAAATACATGGAAAGGGGTATCAATGTTCAAGAGAAATGTACCCACTACCTCACCAACCTTGACAATGAAATATAATAAAAACAATAATAAAACACTAAGAAAACATTTCCGTATCATATTTTGTAGGGATAGTGCTTTGCAGATGGCCAAATGATTTTCCTGTGTCTTCCCTCTGGACTTATTTTTGGTGGTGTTGTAAACATAGAAGTGGAACTTGTTCATTCAGTCATTCCGAGTGAGCATTTTCATGCTAGGAACTGTGGCAGGCACTAAGGATGTGATTTTCCATTAGAGGTGTAGGTTTTTATGGGTAAAAAATGTCAAATTGTTTTAGAGCTTTCAGTGGCTTTGGATTGTAGCATTCTCTCCCCCCATGGCCTACCCCCCACCCTGTAGTTGGATCCTGTTCACCAGAAGACTATTATAATTTAGCAGATAACAATGTTTGCTTTTGTCCTTTCTGGATCCCCCTTTCCCTTAGGAAGTATTAATGGAAAGTATCTGAATCCTGGATTTTCTAGGCAAATGAAGACAAGCAATTCATCCCCAGCTGCACCCACATAAACATATTTGATCAAGACCAAGGCCACAATCCACTGAATGCTTCATTAGATTCTTGCGTTTATAATGGTTTCAATAAGAGAAACTGTCCTGTATTCCTCATATAGCATTCAGAGAATTAGATTTACCCTGAAGACGTATCTATTCTGGAATAGTATTTGCAAACGAGTGCTAAAAATAAAACTAACTAGCAAACATTGACAATAATAGCACCCCCCCCCCAAATTAGAGGATTTCAGTGGTTCCAGCATTCCTTGTTAAATATTTAAAGTGCAGTTTTGATAATAAATTCTTCAAATCTAAGTGAGAAATGTGTTTCCAGCTTCTGTTTTATTTTGACTCTTGCATTATTAAAAGCACGTACTCTCTATGGGAGAACAAGCTTGGAATAGAAAGAACATTGCTATAGTTTAGTGATGCCATCATCTTAATAGACTGCCTCTCTAGCTAAGCTCCAGGATCCCCAATAATGCAATTTTCATAAAACTTAGTTTAAAAATAATTATTAATTGATAAACTGTGCATTAAAGCACAAAAGGGGAAAGAAAATACATTTGTTGTGGCCACGTAGCTAGAAAGAACACATTTCTCTGTCAATTAATATTATCTAGACCTCTATCAGGACTGGAGAAACAGACCCCTGTCCAATCTAAATTTCCCTGAGTTCAAATTGTTTATTTGAAGTCACATTAGGGTTCTGATAAGAACAACAGCCCCAAACACTGAAAGGTTCATTAGAAAGAAGGAAGCAATACTGTTTATTAGGACGTCAAGAGCTTGTTCTTTTTTTCTTCAGAAAATCTGTGGCTGTTTATTATACAGTTTTAGATGGAATATTCTTGACGAGGTTTCTTTGAACTATCACCTGTATTTATTCAAAGTCATATAACTCATGGAAAAGAAGTGAAGTTCAACTTGGGTTTATTTAAGAAAATTGCCATTGGGTTGGCCAGGAGTTTGGCCTAGTGGCAGAATGCTTGCCTAGCATGCACAAAGACTGGGGTTCGATTCCTCGGTACCACATACATAGAAAAAAGCCAGAATTGGTGCTGTGGATCAAGTGGTAGAGCTCTAGCCTTGGGAAAGTCCAAGGACAGTGCTCAGTCACTGAGTTCAAGCCCATGACTGGCAAAAAAATTGCCATCCATATAAAGACAGGAAAAGAATTGCATTTTACCTTTTTGCTTTCAGGAGAGAATCTTGCCTAATTAGATGCATATCTGATGACACATTTTATGAATCTACTAATGATGGAAAATGGAAAGATCTGCTTGTTTTCTTTATATCCTCAGCTTATTGAACTTGTCTTATTTCTGGCTGTCTCCAATATATAATGAAAAATATGCTAAAGCTGTCTGATCTAGATAAATACTAAAGTATTAGAATGCCAAGATTTGTTCAGTGATTTTACAATCAAGATTTCCATGGAAACATTAATTTGTGTTTTTTGTTGCCTACACAAAATGTCTTACTATATTTGTGCATTGAGTGGTTAATATTCCAATTTATCTGCCCTATCATGGATAATAGCAATGAATAAGTATCAAGGAAAAGCAAGTGCACGCTGTATCTAAGTATGACTCAAACTGTTCCTATTTGTGTAAATCTTATGTGGAATATCTAATTATATTAAATAATCTCTCTAGGCATTAACACTGCAGGAGTAGCTTAATCTATGTTCTTCATTGCTAGGGTTCCATTAAGCATTTAATGTTCTAACACTGAGACTGAGGAAATCATTCAGCAATTTCTTCCATTGCTGTCCTTTCTGCCCCCTTTTCCTAATTTCACCTTTATCTAAAATGATATATACATTTGCTCAAAATTTTCACTTGGTAGAAATTAAGAACTTTAAAGGAAACATGCAAAAACAAAGTGATGGTGGAAAAAATAACACAACTTGCTTGTGCTCTAAAAGAAATTCAACAAGATATACGATGGCTTTGAGAACAAATATAACTGAAATGGACTGGCAGACCTATAGTAAAATTGAGTAAATATTGTAAAAGTACTAACTGCTAAAAAAAATGGCAGAGCACTAGCTTTGAATCAAAGAGCTCAGGGATAGTGTCCTGGATCTAATTTCAAACCCTACAACCAACAACAACAAAAATAAGATGTATTGATATATATCAGTAAGTAATTCCTACCATGTGAAATGAAAAGACAGAATTTATTTTGTGTTAAATGAATGTAGGGTTCCTATAATTATCTCTCTCTGTCTCTGTCTGTCTCTCTAAGAAACACTCCAAACATATTTAAAATTGGAAAAAATACTTATACATGCAAATAGATCTAATCGGAGTATCCCCAAATTATGACAATAAAAAGTCAAAGCCAATTAAACCATTAAAAGATATAAATTGTGTCTTGCAAGACTTGTTAGATATGAAATACTCGATAACATTTAATACTAGAAAATATTTGGGAAAGTGACTATATTAATAAATTATGTGAAAAGATAAGAAACAGAAAGAGAGTTTTTAGAGGGCTATTTGGACTATTTTGATTATTAGGTGCATTTGAAGCTAGCAATTCTACTTGTGCAAATTGATTATAGAGATATTTGTATATGTACAGAAGTGAAAGGATGCTCCATTCTAGAGGATTAGTTGTGAAAGAGAATAAATTAATCACAATACATCTGCACATTAATCAATAAACTTTTTATTATAAGTACACTTTTAGTCTAGAAACTTTGTAAAGTAAGAAGGATCATTCTGTCTTCCTTGATCCTATATGTTCACAGCAGAATAGAACAAAATGAAACAACCAATAGGAAGGGGCAAGCAACTTAGTGAAGAGTGGGCATCAGCTCATAATATGAAAAAATTTTGGAATGCATGAAGAAAAGGCTAGGTTCTATTCCAAATCAGAAAATATGATAGAAAATGTATATTGTTATTATCATTTCTTACATCAAAATAGCAATGTTAAATGGTGCAAAATAATAAATATTTACCATTGTTATTATCATAGCAATAAAATTTGACTATCTGATTTCAAAAAAAAAGAAAATGTATATTGTTATTAATATGGAACAGGCTACATGGATCCAGACCTGATTTTTAATCATGCCTATCCCTGAACTTTGTTGCAGGTGTATTTTAATGTTTCCTCTCTAATTTGCATCTCTCTATGTCTTTGAAAGATTGATAAGTGACATGTTATTATTAGTTGCAATAATGAGCTTTTGAGTGATATTTGAGTGTATCTCTTCTATTTTGCTTAGAAAAACTTAAGGATTCCTCTTATTTGTTCCCATAGATACTGAATATTGGCTCATACTTGAAAAGTCTCTAAACTTTGTATTTTGTACATTAATAAATTAACATTTTAGCCAGGTGCCAATGGCTTACCCCTGTAATCCTAGGTACTTAGGAGGCTGAGATTTGAGGATTCCAGTGAAAAGCCAGCCTGGGCAGGAAAGTCCTCATGAGATCCTTTTCTCCAATTAATAACTCATAAACTAGGAGTGGCATTTTGGCTCAAAGTGGTAGAGTGTTAGCCTTGAGTGAAAAGAACTCAGGGACAAGTTTCCAGGTCCTGAGTTCAAGCCCAGTAACTGAAAAAAAAAGAAAGAAAATTAATATGATACTTAAACCAAAATGCTTAAGAAAATACTTTCTTCATCTCCAAGGAAAGGCAGTTACAGAATAATATATACCCTGGAGTGTACCAGAAGTGACTCTAGAAATTATTTCTTTCTGGCTGTGTTAGTGAATCAAAATAAAGCAAATGTGAACATAGTAAAAAAAAATCCAAATGAGATATTATCAAGGACAACTAAATAGATTGGTTGATACTACATTAAAACATTTGACAACCTTTTCAAGCATCCAAAGCCAGATATCCACATTATATCTTTAAATATCCCTGACTGAGCTACCTCCAAGTTCACAATTGAACTCAGTAAGATTGAACACACAATTGCTCTCCTTTTAGACAGTAATAGCTGCACCAAAATCAGTAGGACATTATATCACAGCAATAAGTAAAGGACAAATTCAGCCAGGAATTCAGCTACAACAAAAAGGAAAGAATCTGTTGACACAGTTAAGTTTGATTCTGAAAGTAATGACTTTCATACTGAGCAGAATATAATACCTCACCCACGTGTTTTGTGTTTTTAAAGGCATAAAAATTCATAAAGATTTCATGTCCTTTTTAGTCACAAAGAAAAAAAGGATAAACTATTTGGTTAGAAAGAAATATTTCAAAACAAAGCTCCTAAACTCAAAGTACATGAAAATAATGCTATGGAATGACTAATAAAGCAATTGTCAACTATTCTTGTGTTAATTTTCCCTCATTTTGGGGGTAAATACTAGTAGGACTAGGTACTAACTAATACTAAATACTTAGTAGCACTGTTATCAGTATGTACACAACTACATAAAATTTGTAGATAGAGTTGTTTTGTCTCAAGTTATTATAGTACTTATTTTGGAAACGATGCATTCAATCATTTCCTGTTGAGATTTTTGCTATTACATATCTTCTGTGAGAAAAGTGAATGGGTATACATATATAAACACTTTCAGATATGTGTTATATATACACATATATAACCATTATGCATATATGTGTATAGATGCATTATATTTGTGTATGTGCAGTGTTTGCACATATAAACACATTATTTGTATACATAGATATGCACACATATATTCATTCAGAAAGAAAAAGAACTTGTCAAACCTCACATTTTAGTTGGGGTGAAAAAGAAAAACTAAATCTTTCTTACTAAACAGTCATGTATAGAACTTTGGTTTCAATCATGGGTAAAGCAAAGAAATAGAGCAAAGCTGGGGAACAAGAGAACTCTCATTTCCTTTACCTCAAATTCCCAAACACTTGGACAAAGATGAAAACAACTTTCCTGCTGGTGCTATTATCTGTGATAGCAAACCCTTTCCTCCTCACAATGAAAACCCAGAAGGATAATCTGTCCCACAGAGGCAGATGAAATAACAAATGGAGAAGAGAAGCATTTCAGCATAAGAGAGAGAGAAAAAAAACACCTCACCAAAACTATAGATGCACTGGGCAATCACAGACAACAAAGACCAAATAAACCCTGGATTTCTGTTGTTTGTATTTGTTCCAACTTTGCCAGTTCTTCCTCTATTTCCTTTGAGTTCCCAGAGAGATGAGACATTCACACAAAAATGAATCTTTTCTAAGCCACAGAGAAACAAAACAGATATGAAAACAAAGCGACCAAAAGAAGAGAGAATTTAATTTAAACTTGTGATGATGGGAAGCCAACACAAATCTCTATTCTTCTGCTTGTTTGATTACTTGGAGTGGCGGTAATTTCACTAAATGTACTTTTCTTCTGGTGGCTCTTAGGAAATGGCCTTGTACTTAATGTTCTATTGCAAGCTTTGAATAATAAAATTTTATAGAACAAAAATAAAATGTTAGAGAAAACGAAGAGATGTTTTATGGGGAAAGTATCTTACTTTTCCTGAAATTTTAATTAAAAAAGTTATATATTTTTTTCAGAACATTTCTTAGATGCACAGAACTTTAAAAACTATATTAATCTGGTTTTCACAAGAAACGATTGCCCAGAAAATTGCTAACTATAGATATACATTCCATCTCTGACCAGAGATACATCTTATATTTCACTATATCAAACTTGTACTTGCTGCCCACGGCATAAAACTATAATTAAAATTAATGTATATTTAAATATAAATCTGAGAGGGTCTTATGTTCTTTCTTGTGGTTGAGACCGCATGTGTCCCTTAAAGGTTATGTTGAAGCTATACTCACTACATGGCATTACTGTGGATGGAAGAGGCTTTATTAAGTGGATCCTCAAGGGAGGACGTTAGGTAATGGGGAAATGTGCTTGGGAGATGGATGCTAGAATGCCCATCAGTTTCCTTTCTGCTTTGCCTTCTGGGTGGCAGGAGGTGAGCAGCTGCCTGTGTGAGCAGAAAAATTCCTCCTTACATATAGATGACGACAGTCATGGAGAGTTGACTAACACACTGATGTTTTTCTCCTGAGGATTATTCATGAGTGGGGTCGTTTGACTTGATAGACACAAGGAAATCCCTGGTACTTCATTCAGCATATTTGTAGGCTGTAGTTCTCCAATTTATTTTATATTATGTTGAAGAAAATCAGCTGATGGGATTACTGTTACAATGTCCCATTCTTCTTTTCACAAAAGAATGCCAATCAGGAGTCTTATAAAAATCCATTCCATCGACTCAGGATACTTTCCTGCTTTGCAATACTCTTTTTCCCTAGAATATTTCTTAATTTTCTTTTGGAGGTGGTTTAGAGGCTTCCATGCCACAAATACTTCTACAGTAGGGAGTCTGAAATAGATATTTCTGCCATGTTTCTAACCAGCACAATGTATTTTGGTCTCTGTATTGCCATGTGTCTCCATCAGATAATCCATTCTATGCACAGCAGGAATTATTCAATATTACTGATCTAATAAATGAAAGAATTAACCCAGAACACATACAAGAAACCAACAATGCAAATATGGTGAAAATAAAGGAATCAAAGTGTCCAAAGGAATGTTATAAATAAGGTCTTTATGGTTTTTAGTCCAAGTGTAGTTCCAGGTTATTAGAAATATAGAGATGAAATTTTATTTTTAATAGAATATTAAGAAATAAGATCGAGTGGCTGATGTATTTCACTTATCTTTCCTGAGTGGAAGGTTCTGAAAATAAGTTAAGAGATAGAAACTACAATAACAAAGAGTGGCACTACAAGAACAATCAGACATGTAGAAATTAAACCTAAATCTGTTTTTTTTTGAAAAAAAATTATCAAGTGGAAATTTATTGGCATTTAAGAAAAAAATTCTGCAGTTGGGTTTATTATGGTGCATCCATTTTCAACCGCGGCATGTTCTGATCATATTCATCTTCATTACTCTTTATCCCTCTTTTAAAATAGTTTTTAATATGTTTCATTCTTCTATTTTCATATATGCGTATAATATATATTGCTATCGTATTTACAATTACATCTACATTTCTTTAAAAGGGATTCCTAAGAATAGTAATTAATACAAGAAATGACACTAAATGATGCAGTTTTAGTAGAAATGGACTGGGAAGAAAGACAGGTTTGAGCAAGATGGATCTGTTGCTTTTCGCCATACCGCTCAGGACATAGTAGCTACTTTGAAAACTAAACTGGAAAAGAAGATCTAAAGAGTTTCCAGGATTAATTTCAGTTCATTTAAAATCAATTAGTAATGCCAGTATCAGGAAATATCTTTTTTTTCTAATAGTGCCATTACCTGTCCAGAATGAAAGCTGAGACTGAGGAATATACAGGGATGAGGATGAAAAATGGTCAAAAGAATGGCGATTCATATCATGGTTTTTTCATATATTTTTATTGTAATTAATAGAAGGGTTACATTATATTCATCAGATAGAAGATGCATTACTTCCCATACATTGATACCCTTTCTCATGTCTTGGTCCCCATTTCCCTCCCTCCACCCCCAAACCTAAATCTTAAAAAGGTTATTATAAGGTACTTGCAAGTTTAACAAAATACACTTGAAATTTATTACCTATAATTAATTTGGATTTGTAAACTCAAGTGACTTTCTATTTTCCTACCTACCTGGCAGCTGAAGTTGTAGAAGCCAAAGGAAAACGGGTAGTTCTCCCAAGTGATTCTGTCACAATTGACTTCTGCTTTTCCCATTTCATTCACAAATGTATTTTTTTTTAATTAAAAGCCTGTACCCATTCAATTTAAGGCTAACCCAGAAATATCTGTCGACCAGCAGCAACAAAAGTATCCAGAGCTGAAGTTTATAGCAAAGGAGCATAGTGGGGCTATCAGTCTCTCAAACCTCTCAGGATTGGACATTCTGCTTTCAGCACCTCAAAGACTTTAGTGAAAACTTCATGACGAAGCAGAAAGATGAAGAGAATACCTCTCAGTCACTACGCGTGCTAAGAACACAAAAGTGGAGTGATATGATTTATGCTAAAAATTGCTGGGGTTGGCAAAGATAATAGAAATAATTGGTGCTTGTATCAATCCTGAGTTGAAGAACTGTATTGTTATTTTTAAGTCCGTGATGATAAACTCTAAATAATGCTTTCTTCCTGTGATAAACAGATGGTAGATTCTAACCTCATAGTTTCCCCTACCAAACCATGCAAAATAAATAGCCTATATTGTCACTATCATTATTCCGAAGTATAATGATGTGGAAATTCAGGTGTATGAAAGAACAACCACCTGATACTTACAAGAGCTTTCACCAAGCCAACTTTTCATCCCTATAATATGAAAACAAAATCTAGTCTGCTTAAAATAACCTAAATGATGCATAATTGGGACAATTTTTACAATACAGCTGGCTCAGTGACAAGAGAAAGTGCAAGCCACTTTTATTTTGTTAGGAAATGGCTCAAAGGCAAAGATACAGTAGCCCTTGGAGACTTGCAATAACCCATAATGAGAGTCCAGTCATCATATGAGAACTATAACAGATGGTAGGCATGACTGCATCACTTAGACACAGCTTATAAAACAGATTTTAATATTTAGAATATATGGAGGAGGTGGCTCTTAGCCCAGGAGGCAATACTGAAGGTAATGCAGCATTGGAAGCTAAAATTTCTATTAATCTTTCCCTCTTCTTATATATAACTGAATCTGAAATTTAAATTCTTCAGTTATATGATCCTAGAATTTCAAGTTTTTAACAGAAAAGCCATAGGTTTTGTCTGATGTTATAAAAATAATATTTGGATGGCAATCAAAAATAGAATCATTATTTGATTTTAATCAAAATATGTCAGAAAAGATCTGAATGGATTCATAAATAGAAATAAATTTTCCCCTGTGTCTAACTGAACAGTTTCTAGAAGTGTACTCTTGTAGTTCACTGAAGAATATACAAACTTGGGATAAAACATTAAAAATGCTTTTCTGGATATACTGCTAGGCAAGTTAGGCAGCAAGGGCCTGGGGTATAGGAAAAAAGCAAAACCCAAGATGAAATGAAAAATCTATGTACGTAGCCTCCATATTTATTTCCTTAATTTTTTCCCTGGAGCATTTGTTGCTATCAGTTTGAGTTACAAAATCTTTGCTGGAACCATGGCATAAAATTAAATTTGGAAGAATCAATATGGTAGGACTTGGAAAATTTCCTAGTTTAAGACATTCTCTCTCTCTCTCTCTCTCTCTCTCTCTCTCTCTCTCTCTCTCTCTCTCTCTCTCTCTCTCTCTCTCTCTCTCTCTCTTTCCCTCCCTCCCTCCCTCCTTCTCTCTCTTTTTCTCTGTCTCTGTCTCTGTCTCTCTCCTTCTCTCTCTGTCTCTCTCTCCTCTCTCTGTCTCTGTCTCTCTGTCTCTGTCTGTCTCTATCTCTGTCTCTCTGTCACTGTCTCTGTCTGTCTCTGTCCCTCTCTCTCCCTCTGCCAGTCCTGGGGCTTAAAATCAGGGCCTGGGACCTGTCGTTGTGTTTTCTCAAGGCTCGTGTTCTACCACTTGAACCACAGCACTACTTCTGGCTTTTTCTGTGTATGTGATACTAAGGAATCAAATCCAGGGCTTCGTGCATGCTAGGCAAGCACTTTACCACTAGGCCACACTTCTGGCTCAATTAAGGCATTTCTTGAATTTTAAATTGCTCTGATCAAAATAGGGAGAAATGTTAAAAGAGAACAAACAAGACTGCACCAATTAATAGACAGACAGACAGACAGACAGATAGACAGAGGGAGAGACGGACACACACAGACACCCACACACATGCACACATATGGACATATATTGAATTTAGGATATTTCAAGAGAGTACAGGAAACACTCCAGATTACAATGTATATTCCAGATAGAATATCATAGCTAACTGGTTATCTGAATCAAATTTTCAATTCATTCTCATTAGTGTCCTTGCTTTTTAGACAGTTTATTTCCCAGAAACATGATTAAATATGCTTGGAATAAACTAACGTGATCTTAATTTTCTGAAATTCAGAAAGGGTGACCAAGAAAAGCCATAGAAGAAATACGGTATTTATAGAAACATATGTAATTTCTCATATTTACACAGGTAAATTAATTTTACAAAGCTCATCATAATTGGATTATGTGAAGCACATATCTTGTACCACTATACATTTGGTGTTAATCTGTTATACATATATTTCTTGTGATAGTAATAATTGACTGTCAAGTGACTGGGAATGTGTGTCTGGAGGTAATTTCCATAGACCTCTGACATATGAACAACCATTAAGAATAAATATTCTCCATGAATGTGGGCAACACCAAGCCAAAGGCAGAGAGAAAACATAAATGAGAGTGGAAAAGAAAAGGAAGCCAGGTAGTATATGAAAACTGAGCTTCCCAAGTAACATTGTCTTTTGTGCCTCTCATACCTGAACATTAGACTCCAGCATTCTCAGCCTTCTGCCATGGAAACCAGTAGGCTATAGCCTCTACTGTCTACAGTGTGGGTCACCCTGGCTCTGAGACTGAAGATGCATGGACTAAGTCACTGCTAAATTCCTATGATATTTAGCGTTCAGGCAGCATATGCATATACTATATTCATACGTATGTCTTATTCATATTTATAAGGTATACTGTGTATATTCATTGAATACATAATAATATAATAATATATGATTGCATGTACATGTAATACAACACATATATTATGCACACATTATAAAGTATTTACACATATACATATATATTACTTTATAAAATGGTTTTGTTCCTCTGTGCAGCACACACATTTATGGATAAATAATTAAGTGAAATAATTTCAAATGAAAAGATTAACAAATAAAGTTAAAACACATCTCAATTTCAAATTAAAATAATTCTTCTTTGATACAAAACCATTTTACTTAGCACATTTGGGCTTTTTTTTAATTTTTGGTTGCTCTGCATGTGAAGAATCAAAAGGAACAAGGCTAAGATTTCTATCAGTTTAAGCCAATAATGGCAAAATACCCAGTGAGGGAAAACATGTAGCTGTAATAAATATTAGTAGAGATAACACCCCACAGGAAGGCAGGGGGTGCAGTTCAGATAGTGGCCATCTGGGTAGTTTGTTTGTTTAGCCTTTCAAGTCCAAAGAAATGTGCATTTCCCAAGGAGTTCCATAAATCAAGATGGATTGACAGCTTTCTTTTCTAAACTGGCAAATGTTCACAGGTATTGCTCCAAGGGTAGAGCAAACAAGCAATATTATCAGATCCTGATTCAAGTTGACTTTGTCCCATTATGCAGATAAAAGGGTCAATGTATACACAATCTTAAGGAGCTCACAAAAATCTCTTCAACAGAATACAGTTTGACATTAACTCACACTATGGTATGTGCCTAATGCCAATCAACAATAGGAAAGTTTCAACAAAACAGTCTCTTGAACACTAATTTCTACTCCAAATAATATCAGTTTTTTTTCCTTAACATTGGATTTTCTTTCAAATCTTTCATAGTAACCTGAAAATCTTGCTTTTATTGACCAAGTCAATAAACAAAGTCCAAAAACACATAGTGAACACTAAGATGCCTTTTATACTTTGAAGTTTATGTATTACATGGGCGAATTTCAAAGAAATATGCATTGTGTGTAGGTTAAATCAGGAGCGCAAATATAATCTAAACTAGTAGCTGGTCAGTTAAACAAAGTTTATGTGGGAAGGTTTCTATCTTTAATGACTTATTCTCTTTTATTCAAGCCAATTAAAATGTGCTATTAGAAAAGACATTCCCTACAAGCATTTTATAAGCCATTTGAATGATTTCAGAAGTTTTTACTTGATATGTGGCATCTCCTTCATGTGTTAATAAAGTTAATATCATTAGGAGAATCTGATTTTATTGGTAGTGCAATCTAGCCACAAACTGAACACAAATGGAACATGTAGAAATATTAAAAATCAAATGGCTTAGCTCCAAGAGTAATTTTTAAGTTTGGAAATGAGAAAGAGAATGTAACAGAGAGGGCTAGTTGGAAGCTACCAAGTAAAGGGAGTAGACAATCTGGAATTGGAATTTCAGGGAAGAACATAAGAAAACGATAAGAAATCTGAACTTTAAAATGATGGGCTAACAGACTGAATTCAAAGTTAGAATGCTCACAAGACAACAGCTAACAAGCAAACGTGCAAAAGGAGGTTGATCGAGTGAAGCCTGGACTGGATGCCACAGTCAAATGGGTTACCAGATGTTATGGAGACATCTGTGGAAGACAGGACTGTATCTTAAAGAACAACCTCAGGTTAGAAGATTAGCATCTAAATCAGTGATTTTGAATGTAGACCTTTTTTCAGAATCTAAACAAAGTATAGACCATTTTGTACGTTCTCCACACTTGAAATGCACATAAAATATCATAAGATAAGGTATTAGAAAAGTATTACTGTCTTGACTTTTGGCTTCACTCTCTTAATCATAAAATTTTAGTTCAAATATAGTATCTAGCTGACCAACCCCTCCGTCTTTCTGTCTGTCTGTATGTCTCTAGCAACCTAGCCTCCTGGTCTTTGGCTTTCTTGCTACAAGTCTACAACTTGAGTCTACAACTTGAGCCATATCTCCAGCCTGGTTTGTATTCCTTGGTTAGTTGGATGTGGAGTCTCATAGAATTTTCTGCCTAGATTAGTTTGGTCTCAAACCACTAACTTTTCAGTCCCAGCTTTTTGAGCAGCGAGCACTACAAGGGTGAGTATAAGCCACCAGTGCCAAGTTACACATCTCTACTTGACAGGAATTTCTTGTTCTTTTGGGTTGGAAATTTCCAGTAGTTTCAGATTTTCAAAAGGAGTTACATCACATTGCATCTCAGAGAGAGGGAAACAGACATTGTATACTGACTTATGAGGAAAGCCTAATGAACACACATGGAAAAGTATTAGGGTTCCAGAAACAGTGATTAGAATGGAAGATTCTTATTTGGGGAGCAGTAGTTATTTTGAAACATCACCTAGACAATTAACTGACAAACTCCTCTACTTTTTCACCAATAGGCCTTTTAAGCAGTTCATAAGCTATGACTATCCTGAAAGAAATCTCTTCCTAAAGATTCTGTTCTTTGCAACTTAGCATTAAACACTATGACACAGAGCCACCAAATGCCTGCAAATAGAACTGAGGAATTAGAATTCGATCCATATTTAAGTATCTTTTTCTAAGTGTGCCATGTATACTGGACTAATTCAGATCCTCTGCATAAACATTAAACAATACACTGTATATTACAACAAAGAGCTCACAGAGTTCTCTGAAGTCTTGCCCAAATGCCCAGGGGAAGAAAGGCATGCTGAAAGAAAGAATCCAATGGTATAAAACACAAGAAAATCAAACTAAGAAGATTTGTAATGACTTCGGGTAGCTATTACAGAGAAAAGAGCACAGATGGTACTACATGACAAAGGGAAATACACACGCACACACACACACACACACACACACACACACACATAATTTCCAAATGTGAAAAAGATGATTTTTTTGTAGTCAATAGCTGCTTGGGAGAAACACAAGGATATAATAAAATGGTCTGGCATGTGTCTTTAGTTATTAAAGCTAGAAATTTTAAAATGAATAAAACATATCCCTGAATAGCACAGTTTACTGATTTTGTATAGTTCCTCTCTCTCTAAGTTGAGATAATATGAAGGATTAAAAATCATCTCAATTCAACAACCCCAACCCCTTGGGTACCTGAGCCAGTATGAGCCTTGGTACATAAGTATGGCTGAAAAAAGAAATTAAATTACATATTTAAGAATAAAGTCATACATTTTTGATTCTTTGATGCCTCAAATTGGCGCATATAATTTGTAAGTAACTTCCTGAATCTAAGTTTTTTGAAAAAAAAAAGGAATCAAATAAGAAATAAATGATCATAAATCTAATACTAGCAAAGGAAAACTTAAAGAGAGAGAGACAAGGGAGAGAGAATAGAAGTATGGTTGTATAATTCTTTTATTTCAAGGGAATATAAACTTTTATGGAATGTGGAGGTGTCTATACTTTTGCTCTTTTAAATAAAAATATGCTTTAGCCACTAATTCCATTTTCTTCCCAAACCACATTATGAAACCTGGTTTAACAATATCATCTCTGTTGCTCTTCACACTATCACATGATAAGGCCTTACCCAGTGGCTCAGCGGAATACCACTTACCTAGAATGCAAAGTGAGCTCGCCTTGAGGCCCACTGTCGCAAAATAGTAACCCAAAGCTACTATTCACCCATAAATGCTTAGTTTAAGTAAAACCAGAGCTTGTTGTTATTTGATATTTCTGAGCATCTGTCTTCAAATACTCATCCCTGTAGTGTTGACCTCAACTCTACATGCCTCTCTGGTCTCTGGGGACTTTTGTAGTATATCCACTGTTTCAAATAGGCTTTTCCTTCAATTTATTCCAATCGTTGGCCAATCTGTACTTTTTAAAATGATTCATAGGTATGAAAATGTCTGTGGTGCATCACTTTCCAAGAGCTGTGTTAAGATTTTAAAAACTTATGACATTAATGGATATTATCTTCAATGATATTGGTTTGGAAAGGACAGATCACAGATGGAATGAAATCCTGTCTTTTTGCAAAATACATATACTTTTGATGTTGATTTTCCTTGTGTTTCATCAAATTCATGGTAAATATAATCATTCTCTTTGGTAACAGGATATAAGCATGAAGACAAAATGGGGAGTCAATAGCTACCAAAGGATTTGGGGAAGGATCAATTACTTTGGTTGTTTATAAAATAATGTCAGTAAGAAATATGGCACCATTATTTTCAATTAAATTTGCATCGTTCTTGAAAGTATTGCCTTGAAGGCTTAGTCTTGTTTGCTTTGTATTACTCTAGAATGAATGATTACATTTCTGAGTAAATACAAAAATTTAACTATAAAGTATAACTTAAATGTCTTCACATCAGAAAAAGAAAATATTTCTGCATTTGAAGAAATTCTCCTCAATACAGAACATCTTTGCTATAGCTATACTTTTACACAGTCATCTTTTATTATTGAAGGCACTGCCACTTTAGTAAGAGTATATATTATCATTTATCAAGTAAAAAATAATTCCAGGATCCAAATAACTTGATTGCTATAAATTCTACATGCTCTGTGTTCAGTGTTTTATTTTTTGGTAGATTACAATTTGCTTCCCTAATTGTGTTATATTCCTCTTTTATAAAGGAAGTGCCACATTATAAAGTAAAAATCCTGAAATGAATTATTGATCCAGATAGCTCATAAGCTACTGATATGATACCACTTTTCTAACACAGTTCCATTGCCTTGTAGAAGAAAGCTAAAAAAATGAAAATGAGTGCACTGTCCTTTTGCTTTTTATTTAAACTATCTGGAATTAAATTTTGGTTATCAACAAATAATAGCTTTTAAGTTTTGAGATGTCTCTGTTAGATAAAAGTATGTTTTACATATTCCTTTAATACTAGTCTTGAGATCATAGGAACAGAATGGATTTGGGTTTAGTTGGACAGGCAGATGTGGATCAGTCTGTAGCTTACTGACTGCTCATACTCTGACCTAGAAAGATACCCAGGAAGCTTTTGTCTTCTGCAAAATTGGACCCGTCAATCTTGATGGGCTAAGACACAACAGCATGTAACTAATAATTAATTGAGTAATTAGAATTCCAAATGTGAATTCATGCTCCTCTCCCTTAAGTTCATTCTGTTTTACAAAATACTTTCCTTTCCATCCACAAATGTTATAATCTCCTCTACACTCTTCCTCACCTTCACCCATATCCACATACCTACAGATCAAAGACAAAAAGTTTTGGAAGTGGGGTGTATCTCAGTGTTAGCGAAGCTGCCCTAGTAACACCACCATCACCACCACTACTACTAAACACAACAAAACAAACACCAAACTCCATCCTTTCAGAGTCTGCCTTTAAGGAATTTATGAGTATTTCAATGTGTGCACTAAATATACACATATGTTTGAAGATAGCTAGAACAGTATAATTCATGAAGAGCAATATGTAGATGGTAACTTTAATACCATTTCTCAGGATTAACCCTACTGAAATTTGAAACAAAGCTTCGTGTCTGGCAGGCAAGGACTCTATTACTTGTGTTAGGCTGAGTCGTGTGACACTTTGGTTATTTCTTACATAGGGTTTTATGTCTTTGGTTTGAGGTCAAAGGATAAGACCCTAATTCAGATTCCACGAAATTTTCTCTTGTGCTGAATCATATTCACTTAAGAGCCTTTCCAAGGGCTGTTTCTTTTTTTTTTCCAACAAGACATTCGTCTATCCTCATTCTTTACCTAAAATGGATGTTTATTTTATAAATCTAAGATCAAGTGACCCAAGAGTAGAATGGTTTACTCAGAGCTACACTTAGTAGTTTCACAACATTCTTAGCTATTTTTATGATTCCTATATCATTTTATAATTATGATTTACTTGAAGAATCATATACATCCTATTCCTCAAATAGGCTCAATTCCTACTGTGATCAGCAGTGGTCTGAACTAAGTAAGAACTTAGCCCATTATAGGCACTCAAGAATTATTTTTGAAAGAAGGGAGGAATGAAAGAAGGAAATAATCATCAAAGCAAAGAAATCTTCACAGGGTGATGAAGGACCCTGGAGCCAACACACACCTGTGCTTTGATGAATAACTAAGCATGAATATCAGGTAGTTGCTCATGTCCTAAGAAAACATTTCCATCTAAAGATTTGTTCAAAATTGAGAAGCCTTTGTGGGCTTCCACACTGAGGATATCAGAGTAGGTTTTTTTTTTTTTGGCAGTGATTCAATTAGATTGGGGTCTCTTCATGTTATAAGAGCAAATTTCTCCATCTGTATTTTAAAAAATTGCCATTCTAAAAACAAGCCCCTGTGATCTGTGTAATCTGTCATTTGTTAGTATTCAAAAGAAGTGCTTCTCGCCTTGTTTATGCACCAGAGGAATCATTCTGACTTTTGTCTGAAAGCAACACAAAGAAGCCAACTTGCTTAATCTCTGGGGTGCATAGTGAACACATCACGTGAGAAGACTTGATCAATTCATCCTTTTTCTCTGCAAAAGAAAAATTCTAAGAATCAGCTGGATCTCTGGGTGTCCCAAAGGAATTTAGAAATGATTTATCTTATGGATGGGGTGAAAACCGACTTGTCCTCTGAAAAGGAATAAACACATTAGCAATGCATTAAAATGCATTGATGGCACTGACTACATAACACATGTAGCCTCTCAACAAGGAGGTAGCTCTCTATTTTTCCTTAAGGAACTATGTCTGATATGGATATGCTGTCATTATTTTATGCCTTATGAAGATCATTTGGAAATGACTGACTGTTGAGTTAATGATAGCACTATTGGAACTATTGATTGAATATATATTGGAAATTGAGGACATGTCAGTTCTGTCACTGACTGATTATTTTTAGATGTGATACCAAGGTATTTTAAGACAATATACTTTTAAAACAAAGCAGATTGGTTTTAAACATGAATCCAAACTGACATCTAATAGGCCGATACATCAGTTTTGGCATTTTGCCATTTTTATGAATGAAAATTATCTAAGATGATTCTACTGGGATTATTGTTCAGACAGGTAATCATTATAATTCACATAAAGCTTAAAGATTGTATGCAGAAGGGTTTGCTTAAATAAATTGTCAAATCCAGAGCTTACTATATAGTTTGCTACTTGAACATAAATTTACTGGGTACTCAACTCATACAGCAAAGTATTATTTGATGCAGTATAAAACTGGAAAAGATTCTGTTGTATAGGAAACAAGTAGATTTTCCAGAGCAATGTAGTGGCTTACATAATGAAGTAGAGAAGCTGATATCTGATGTCACAGATACCAGGAAATCCTTCATTTACTCTGGGTTTTTGAAGAAGCATGCAGAAGCATGAGCTAGAGCTCCTTCTAGTTTTGAGTAGTTAATTGGCGATAAGTGTCTAATTGGGACTTTCTGCCCAGGCTGGCCTTGAAGGCTGATCCTCAGAGCTCAGCCTCCTGAGTAGTTAGGATTATTGGCATGAGCCACTGGCAGCTGGCAAAAGGGGGGATTTTAACTGAAGGAATTAGGAGATGAAGTAAACAGGCTAAAGCTATCCTAATGGTCCTGTTCATAGAGAATAGCATTGGGTCTGCGAAAATACGTCAAAATCCACTTATAATGTAATTCCACTCAAGTTCAGGCCCAAACCCCATGGTGGATGAGTCTTTATTCTTCCATTTTCTGAGGTTCCAGCACAGTGATTTCTCAGACAGTGCAAAATTTTTCATTTTCTCTTTTATCTGTAATCTGAATTCCATTCGATTTGCAAGTTGTAGGGAAGTCTTGACAGTGTCCTTTATTTTCCAGGAAGTTATCTATTCCTCTGCATATGGATTTTGTAAATCTAGTGGTTGTAGGGAGATAGAATTGGAAAAGTTTGTAAGTGATCTTTTGTTATTCTTCTTCATCTGAATTATACACTCTTAAATTATTGAAATGCATCCAGCCTGCCATTTTCAAGATAGGGAAGATAGTTTCTCTTAGCACTTTTTCCAAGTTGTATTCCTTGTCTCCACTTTGGTATTTTGGTAAATGATGGTTTTATAAGCAACACTTTTTAAGGAGGAGATTTATTTTAGATTTTCTTGGTAAGACAAATACTACAACCATAACCAGTTGGATCACAATATCTCTAAATTTATGGTGGAGAAGATATTTTATGAATAAAAGAAAAATGTGAAAATATAAGTCACTTCAAATTTTGAATAAACATATCTTATCAGTGGGGAATAAACCAAACAACAACATGTTGATTATTTGATCATTGATTATAATCAATTTGATTATTTCTTTCAACATTATTAACAATACTATTTAAATTAGGAATGTAAAAAGGAAAGGTACAAATTTGCAATAAGAAGTGATAATACGTGCCTTCTAGACATGAAAACAGGCTATAGGTTTCCATTTGTAAGGAACACACAATGTTTGAGTTAAAGCCCCAGCCAAAAAAATGTGTGAATCGTAGCAGACAGATATTTTGTACATAGAGACAGATATTTATAAGCTTCTCATGTCTTTGTAATGATTGTAGAATCTGAATTTATTTGTCATATATCTGTATTAATTTTCTCAGTAAAATATTATTTACCATTCAAATGCTAGGAAGCCTTTAGGAATCTTAAAAAAAAAGAACTGGAGTTTTGGCTTCCCATTACAGGAACATTGGTTGGTGTCTTAATTTAAGATACTTTAGTTGTTAAAAATATCTCCTTTAGTCATTTATTTCTCTCTGTGTGTCTGAACTATAGACTTAAGTTATATGCTACTCCTCAGTATTTTTTGAAACATTTGGTCACTTAATTGATTTGTCATAGCTTTTGAATAGTGCTAAGAAATTGTTATTATCTACTATTAACTTTATTAAAGTATATTTGTTTTGTCAACTTTAATATCATTTCATACAATGCAAGACTTTTCCATGTAGCTATGCTTCATAGATTATGATGATTATCAATCATACAATGATCAACATGTATTTTCTCCAGGAACATGTGAACTGGGTCTACAAAGCTATTCTAGCATACTTCTTTACCCTTCCTCTGATAATCTACTATATATGTCTTTGTAGAATCTAAGTAATCAATAATCATGCATTTTTTTTTTGTGGGTCATGGGGCTTGAACTCCAGGCCTAGGCACGGTCCCTGAGCTCTTCAGCTCAAGGCTGCTCCCCTACCCCTGTGCCACAGGCCCATTTCCTGTTTTCTAATGATTAATAAAAGATAAAGAATCTCATTTTGAATGACATTGCACATTTGTAAGGAAATGGAAAGACTTGGAAATAATCATATTAAATGAAGTAAGCCAGACACAAAGGAACATAGGCTCAATGGTTCCTTCATCTGTAATTATTAGTACACATCTAGAATTCTCCTAGCAGATGATTACAATAGTTCAAACCCTAGGTACATAAGGCCTTATAGGATAAGGCCAAATGAATGGATCTCCAGGACATGGAAACAAGAGCTTAATTATAAGTGACTGTTATTCTTTATGTATTATGTTTTTCTATCTTCTCTTATGTTTCCCTTTGGTTAATCTCATACTGTTACAGTATCCCACTTTGTTACCTGGCATATTATATAGAATTTTACTTGTTTATTTGTAATAGGAGGGGAAAATGAGGAGAGGGGGAGGAGGGAGGGAAATGGGAAAAAAACATAAGAAAGGATATCAATGTGTGCGAATTAATGCACCCCCTTTCAGCGAATAGAATTGTAATCCTTCTATACATTGAAAAAATTATATATAAAAGAAGAGTCTCATGTTTTTTAGTGCTGAGCTGGCTTTGAACCGCAATCCTCAGATCTCAGCTTCCTGATTAGCTAGGATTACAGTCTTGAGCCACTGTGCCCGGCACCACACAGTTTTTTATATTTTTATTTTTTCATAGAATCATGATAATGTTGTGAAATAACCATTTACTGTACAGTGAGTAACTTTCCGTGTTTCATCATATATCTAGAAGAGACGGATGGTCCCTGCTGATTCAAAGCTTTGCACCATTAATACAGCAATCCCCCGCTCAATACCTCTAAGCATTTTGCACATTTACCTTACTCTCAGTCCTGACACCTTGTGAATATGTGAAATATGAAAGGCCTCTAGTGCATTTAAAAGCTCAATGGTGAAGTCAAGTGTGGGAACAGATGTTTTTTTCTCTATCTTAATGCTTTACCCCTGGACCACAATATCCTTTGGGGAAAAGGAAACTCACTGCAACTGCTCCTGACTTGACCTAAATTATACAGCTTTATAAAGAGAACTGCTCCTTTCATTCTTTATACCATTATCAAGCTCGTCAATACATACAATCAATGTAAATTCAACAAAATATGTCTGTCACTTACTTATATGTACATTTCCCAGGTGACCCATGGCCAATCTCCAGATGCATCTTATGGTGCCATAAATTGGCACAATGTTCACTTACAACAGATCACACTGGGATCAAGAATGGCAAGAAGATTGTCAATGATTTCAATTTATCATTCTGTTACCCAGAATCTCTTCTCCCTCGGGCCCCCAAAGAGTTGTGTGTAACATCTCAGACAAGATAAAATGGAAACAGGAATCTTGATACACACCAAAACACTTCCAGGCATCAAACAAAATGTCATTGCCCCAAAGCAGGTAAACTTATTGAAAGAGAAATATATGGTACTAAACTGTGAAAAAATATAGTTGTTTCTATTAAAGTAGCATCTTTCATCTGAGAAATATTCCAAGTCCAAAAAATCTTTTTTGCCTCCCCTTCACCTATCTGGAGGAAATACAAGTAATTGCTGATTAATTTCCCAGTAGACAAGGCACAGTTTTGTTTTAGGATATGCAACACTGAGAAATAAAATGGTTGCTGCTCTGAGTTCACTTTATACTCCATATCTAGCTTCTATCCCACAGTCTGTATTTCCTAGTGTATCACTGTTTCCGCTTTTCACAACCTGTAGGAAGCTGCATGTGAGTTAATGATCACATATGGTTTCTTAATATATCACCTGCTTCTAGATATTTCATTTAGGAAGAACACATAGCCAGTGCCAAGTTGCAGAGAGCTAGATTGTTTGGAGGCAATCTAGGAGAGGTAACGTGATGTTTGAAATGAAAGACAGAAATGGATATAGAAATAGAGCCCATGGGAGCCAGAGCTAAAACCAAACTGTGGAAGCAGGTGTGCGTCTTTCCACTCTAATGCTCCACAATTGACATGAGTCACTCATTTTCATTGAGCCATGAGCAGTTTCCCTTCTCGCTGACAGATGTACATTTGTCTGCGGTCCTCCTTGAGTCTTTCTTCTGGTAAGTTCAATGACAATCACCACTTGACATTTTCTGCTTGAATTAGTTAACATTCTTTCAACTTCCCAAACGCAAAAGTAGAAAATATTCTTCTCCATGTTGATTTGGGACAAAAGCATCATTTCAAATCTTGAAACCTTTACTGTTTCCATTAATTCTATTTAATTGGAAATAAAAAGTCTCATTGACTTTCCTGCTCTGGCTGGCTTAAAAATATGATCCTCAGGGGCCGGGAGTTTGGCCTAGTGGTAGAGTGCTTGCCTAGCATGCATGAAGACCCGGGTTCAATTCCTAGGTACCACATATATAGAAAAAAAAAGCCAGAAGTGGTGCTGAGGCTCAGGTGGTAGAGTGCTAGCCTTGAGAAAGTCCAAGGACAGTGCTCAGGCCCTGAGCTCAAACCCAGGACTGGCAAAAAAAAGAAATGATCCTCAGATCCTATCCTTTTGAGTAGCTAGTCTTCAAGGCATGAGCCACCAGTGCCTGGTGCTTTCTGGAGTTTTATAGTCATGTCTCAACTCATTCACTCAGTATATTACATTGTTGTGAACCCGTCCTATCACTTCTCCAGGGTTCTGCTCACCTCCGACTACTTTATATCCTTCTCAGCAATCATGCTGTTCAGCCGTATTGATCAGTTTTCCATTAATTCTGGCATTTATTCACACCATTCTACCAAAAGGCTAATAGGCCTTCCTGCTTTTTGTATCTGATTAAATCTTCATGATATTTCTAGTTTTCACTTTGTGATTTTTCTATCAATGCAAAGAACTACATTTTAATTATTCATTATATTATCTTGCCTTCCCTTCTTGTAAGGGCCCACTGCTCTCATTAGAGACAGGGTTTTTCTCCGTATTGCAATGCTTAGCATATGCTTGGCAATGAGAGCAACACGATAAATGGTTTTTGAAGAAGAAATGAGAACAAATGTATGGCCATCAATGTGGTTTCTGTGAAATCTAAACCCCTCATTTCAAAGAATCAAATGGATTTTTATTGCTAACATGAATAATTGTTTATGTTTTATTTGTATCCTGGCACTAATGAATGCTGTTGTCTTACAATTTTACTATAAAGCTTGATTCTTCCACGAACTGCCATTTCCTTCCTTTTATGTACAACTGCATTGTGTTATCAGCCCAGAGGAAAAAGAGTTGTAAATAGCAGGGTTTTTTTCAAGGACTTCAAGGTTTAGTGGGAGAGACCAAATCATAAAAGAAGCTGGGCCGGAAGTTTGGCCTAGTGGTAGAGTGCTGCCTAGCATGCACGAAGACCCGGGTTCAATTCCTTGGTACCACATACTTAGAAAAAGCCGGATGTGGTGCTGAGGCTCAAGTGGTAGAGCTCTAGCCTTGAGAAAAATCCAAGGACAGTGCTCAGCCCCTGAGCTTAAGCCCAGGATTGGAAAAAAAAAAAAAAGAAGAAGAAGAAGCCAATCAACACAATGTAGAATTAGGTAGCACTACCATCACGACAGGCTGGTATATACTCATGCTCATAAATAGCAGTGGCTTCCTGGCTTGTCTCTTACAGACTGATTTTTTTTTACCCTGCTCTATATCATCTCGTCTCAGGTATTTAAAATCTATATTGCAGGATCAATCATGGAGCACACTTCACTAAGATAAAGCATGTCACAGCCCTTCACGTGAGTTAAGAAGGCAGTATCCCCACCATCCTCCAGGGGAGTAAATGTGTCCACAAGGGGCCTGGGAATTAAATATGAGTGAAACGAATTCTATTTGGGGCTGTTCCGTGACTAGAGTGTGAGTTAGAATTATGCAGGTGGAGAGGGATTGTTACAGACAAAATGCCAAGACACAGAAGCAAGTAATGGAACTCCATGCTATCTATCTGAAAAGCATGAAGACAGGTATTGAGCTGAGTGGATTGGAGAAGCATCCTGAGGTTTGGGAAGTGAATGGAAAACATGAACTAACCCATGCTAGGAAGGCAATCAGGTACATAATTTGCTAAGAAGAGCTATGACTGTTTAAAGAAGCTCTTGGTGGAAGTTGTGGCCTAAAGAGTCCTAAAGAAGAGTGGATGCTAAAAGACCAATGATAGCAATTTCTACTGAAAAGTGCTAAGAGGGTTAATAATAATATTAAAAAAACCTGTCTTGTCTTAGGCAGCTTCCATTTTACTGACTGCTTCATGAATAAATCCAAGTAATTGGCCTTTGATACAACTGTGAGTTTCTTCTTTCAGCATACAGAAGAGATAATTCAACTGAGACAAATTAAGAATTTGATAAAAGGTCACTATAACACTTGTTTTTATAGCATATTACTCTTATTGCCATTTCTGTGACATATTAGCATTATTAACTTCCCTATAGGATCATCACATCCAGACCAAAAAAAAATATGAGACACCCAACTTGAAAAATGATAAGTGACAGATGGCCAAAAGGAATTTAGTATTCTAAAGCTAGGTACTCACAGGTGGCTGACACCTGTAACCCTAGATACTGAGGATACTGAGATCTGAGGATTAACGTTCAAAGCCAGCTCATGCAGGAAACACTGTGAGACTCTTATCTTCAATTAACTGCCAGAAAACTGGGAGTGGAGCTGTGCCTCAAAGTAGTAGATGCCAGTCATGTGCAAAATGCTCAGGGACTGTGCACAGGCCCTCAGTTAAAACCCCGTAATTGACAAAAAATAAAATAAAATAAAATTCTTTCTATTGGCTCTTCACCAGTAGGTTGGGGTGATGTGGTCTCTATAAATATACTTAGTAGAATTTTCTACAATGTAAAAGAAGAGCTACATAAAGTTACTTCAATAAAATCTTTTTTTTTTTGCCAGTCCTGGGCTTGAGCTCAGGGCCTGAGCACAGTCCTTGGACTTTCTCAAGGCTAGCACTCTACCACTTGAGCCTCAGAACCATTTCCGGCTTTTGTCTATGTATGTGGTACCAAGGAATCGAACCCGGGTCTTCGTGCATGCTAGGCAAGCACTTTAACCACTAGGCCAAACTCCTGGCCCATACTTCAATAAAATCTGTGTGTAGTGATTGGTAAATATTTTTTTAAGAATGTTGCTTTCCAAAGAGACCTCTGAGTTAAAGGACACCATAGCACAGCTGGACTTAACAGACATACAAAAAGTCTTCCTCACAACAGCAAAACACTATACATTTTTTTTCTCAATAGCCCCAGAATGTACTACAAAATAGATCATATAAATAAATAGATCATATAAATTAAACAGATCACACAAAGAAACTAAGCAGAGTCAAGGGAACTGATATAATCCCCTGCAATCTATCTGATCACAGCAGAATCACTAGTTCCAAACAACGTAGCAAAGGGTAAAAGCCACTCAAATACATGGAAGCTGAATAACACACTTCTGAATAACTCCTGGATTATAGACCAAACCAAAGAAGAAATTGAAAACTTAGAGTGCAATGACAATCAAGATACATCATAAAGGAACTTACAGGACACAGCAAAAGCAGTCCTAAGGGGCAAATTTATTGCATTAGGAGCCCATATTAAATAGACAGAAGAAACTGACATAAACAATCTAAAGAAGCAATGAAAGCACCTAGAGGAGCATGAAAAAATTAACTCTAAAACTACTAGAAAGACAGAATTAACAAAAATAATATTGGAAATATCTGAGATTGAAATATATATATAACCAAAAAGTTGGTTCTTTGAGAGAGTCAACAAAAGTGACAGAACCCTGGCAAGATTAATTAATAAAAGGAAAGGGGAGACTCAAATAAACAAGATTGGAGATTCACAGGAACAATCACGACTGACATTCAAGAAATACATTCCTTATGAATAAGTACTTCCAGGGCTTATATTCAAAGAAACAGGAAAAGTTAGAAGAAATGTATGATTCCTTTAAATAAACATAAGCTGCCCATATTGAACCAAGAAGAGATAAGTCAACTGAATAAACTGATTTCATAGAATGAGATAGCAGAAGCAGAGACATGCCAACGAAAAAGAGCCCAGGTTTAGATGGTTTCACTGTGGAATTCTACAAGACTTTTAAAGATAAATTAAACCTATACTCTTAAAACTTGTCTGAGAAATAGAAGGAGAAAGAGCCATCCCAAACTCATTATTTTTTTTTGTGGGTCATGGGGCATCAACTTGGACTGGCCACTGTCCTTGAGCTCTTCAGTTCAAGGCTACCTCCCCACCCTTGAGCCAAGCCCAATTTCCCATTTTCTAGAGGTTAATTGGCGATAAGAGTCTCAGGTCCTCTTGTACCTGGGTTAGCTTTGAACCTTGATACTCAGATCTCAGCCTCCTGATTAGCTATTACAGACGTGAGCCACTGCAAATGGCCCAAACTCATTTTATGAAGCTAATTATCATATTTACCTCCAAACCAAGGAAAGACTCGACAAAAAAAAAGAATTACAAACCAATCTCTCTGATTAATACAAATTCAGATCTCCTGAAGAAAATACTAACCAACAGAATCCAGAAATAAATTTTTAAAAATATACACTATTATCAAGTAGGCTTCATCCCACAGATGCAAGGCTGGTTTAACATTCGTGATAATTACTATGGACACCAAGAAGGCATTTGACAAATTAGAGCATCCATTCATGTTGAAAGCACTAGAGAAAATAGGAACAGGAGGTACATTCTTTAAAATAATTATAGTCATATATGACAAATCCACAGGCAGTATCATACTAAATGGGGAAAGACTAGACCATTTACCTTAAAATCAGGAAGAAGACAGGGATGCCCTCTCCACTTCTCTTCAATATAGTGCTGGAACCCTTAGCCAGAGCAATAAGGCAAGAGAAGAACACAAATGGATCCACGTAGGGAAAGAAGAAATCAAATTATCCCTATTCGCAGATGACATGATCCAATAAACTCCACTCCCAAAGTCCTAGAACTAAGAAACCACTTTGGCAAAGTGGCAGGATACAAAATCAAACTTCAAAAGTCAGTAGCCTTTCTGTATGCCAACAATAAACAAACAGAAGGAGAAATCAAGACAATGACCACATTCACAATAGCCTGAAAAGAATAAAATATTTAGGACTTTACCTATCCAAGGAAGTAAAGGAATTATAATGAAAACTATGAAAGCCTAAAGAAAGAAAACAAAGAAGGTAGGAGAAAATGGAAAGACATCACATGCTCATGGATAGGGACAACCAACATAGAAAAATGGCCATACTGCCAAAATTGATATACAATTTCAATTCAATCCCCATCAAAATCCCAAGAACATTCTTTTTTTAAATTTAATTATTTTATTTTTTATTGTGATTAACAGAAGGGTTACATTATATTCACCAGATAGAAGGTGCATAACTTCACAAACATTGATACCTTTTCTTATGACATGGAGACCATGCCATAAGAACATTCTTTATATTTGCCAGTCCTGGGCTTGAGCTCAGGGCCTGAGCATTGTCCTTGGACTTTCTCAACACTAGAGCTCTAGCCCTTGAGCCTCAGCACCACTTCCAGCTTTTTATTATGTATGTGGTACCGAGGAATCAAACCCAGGTCTTCATGCATGCTAGAAAAGCTCTCTACCACTAGGCCAAACTCCCCTCCCCATCAAGGGCATTCTTTACTGAAATAGAAGTTGTAATCCAAAAGTTCATATGTAATAACAAAAGACCTCAAATAGCCAAAGCAGTTCAACGCAAAAAGAGCAACGCAGGTGGTGTTATAATACCAGACTTCAAACTCTACTATAGAGTCATAATAACAAAAACAGCTTGGTTTTAGCACAAAAATAGAACAGAAGATCAATGGAACAGAATAGAAGATCTAGAAAGAAAACCACATACCTCTAGTCAACTTATATTTGACAAAGGGGCCAGAGATATACAGTGGAATCAACACAGTGCTGGGAAAACTGGGCAACCACATTCAGAAAACTAAAAATTGATCCCAGCCTGTCATCATGCACATACATTAACTCAAAACTGATCTAAGACCTCAATATCAGACCGGAAATCCTGAAACTGCTACATGATAGAGTAGAAGAGACACTAGAACTGATAGGCATCTTAGACAACTTTATAATCTTAATAAATTAGATATTAATTTCCCATTGTGTCTTATTCAGGAAGCTGAGATCTGAGGATTGTGCTTTGTAGTCCACCCAACAGAAAAGTACCTGTGAATCTCATCACCAATTAACCACTCAAAAACAAAAGTGGAGTTGAAGCAGAGGAGAAGAGCTCATGGACAGTCCCCAGTCCCTGAATTCAATCACCACAATGAAAAAGTAAAAACAAAACCGAGATCCAAGAAGTACAATGCTGAATTAACTATGGCAGTACAGGAGTCTTCATTGAAGTATGAATCAAGAATGAGTAAGTCAGCATGGGAAATGAAGAGGCAGAGTGGAGGAGGAATATATACAGCTCTACCATATAGTTTACCAGCCATGCTACTATCTAATTTCATGTCTGGAAACCTGCACACAGTGAAATGGTAAAGGAATTATATTTAAAAGAATACCTCCCACAGTCTAGTAGAAATACCTAAGATTTTTTTTCCATTTAGACAACAGAGAATTCACACTATATTAAAATAACCTAGAGTTCTTTGTATGCAGATTTTTAAATCAAAGTTAAATTTTAAAAAAGCAAAGTAGGAATTTCAAAAGTGAAATTTAGAGTCTGTTGAATATTATAGAATAGTATAAAACAATCAAAGTTTAAAATACTCTCACTGCAACATTCATGCAATTGTTCTATAAAAGTGAATAAAATAATGATCTTTATAAGAAAAATACGTATATATTAACATGTATGCTTATTATTAATAGATATGTGTTTACATATGTATATGATTTGTATATATTTTATATACACATAATCATGTGTCCATACATACATGCACATATATATTTTTACATGATCATGTAAGTGTAACTAGATCAGAGAAATACAGAACCATCAATGAGAAATTGGCTCCAGTGATTGTGAAGAATAAGAATTCCCCCCGTGTTCAATCTGAACCTGGTTGTTGAATCCAGTCACAAAGGGGAGGCTCAAGAACCACAGGAGTCCAAAGACTTGAGAACCTTGGGACCCAATTTTATACATTCAAGACCTAATGTACAACACTATACTGGTCTCAGTATGTCTCAGCTCAATGCTGAGATAGTAAGACAGGTAAAACCTCTCCTTACTTCACCTTATGTTCTATTCGGATATTCAACAAATTATGTAGAGCCAGGCACACAGAACAGGACCATCTGTGTTACTTGGTCCTCTAATTCAAATGTAAATCTCTTTCAGAAACACTCAGACCGAAATAGCTAGGAATCCTGTTTATCTGCATATATTGTGGTCTAGTCAAATCTACATGTAAATTAGCGTCACAGACAGCAATTATACTGGGTTGGGGCTTACTTTATCCAAATACGTTCTAATTTTAACTAATTACATATGCAAAGATGCTATTTACTCCAGCTCAACCTTGAGGGCCCTGGGCATATTATATGCTCTGCCTTTCTGCTCTGTGGTTTGGCTTCCTTGTTGCCATGAGATGAACATCTCCTTTTACCACATGCTCCTGCTATGATGTAATAACCTCACCATGGGTTCAAAAACAATGGTGCCAAACTGCTACAGACTACAACTTCTAAAACTGTGCTCATAAAGCCTTCCTCCATTTAGGCTTATTATATTTTCATGTCGTTTCTGTAAGGGATTAATGACTAACACAATAACTTACTTCTTTATTTTAATAATTCAGATTCCCTCAGCACCACCCTCCAGACCTGCTTTCCACCATGAGAAGAAGTTCCCTTGTTACAGATCCATTTTTAGTTTTGGAGGGGATGTTCACAATGTTGAATAGATTGTCCTGAAATCCTGTAGTTGGACACATACTTGAACCCAAGCCAATAAATAAAGCACATTGCCAGGGCCTAAGTGAGTGTCAAGAAACTCATGATGTTCAAATGTGCCAAGAGAGGTTGATTCTCACCTTTCTTAGAACTTCTGGTAAAGAAATGCTCTATAGTCTTATTTCTTTTGCTACTAGACAGGATGCCTAGAACTGACCATGAAATATTTGCAAAAACACAAGGCAACTCCATTTTAGAATTGAATAATACAAAGGCAAACAGAGTAAGTGAAGAACAGAGGAAAACGAGTCTTCAAAGATGCATAAGCATTTCGATTAGGCCACCATACCCTATATCCATCTCTATTTTTGAAATAGTCATTTCTTTTTTCTTTTCCTTGAGTACATTAGGGTTTTTTTTTTGCCTAACGAATCACATTAATAGATTTTTTTTAAGAGAGTATCTTGGTGGTTGATGATTCTTCAATCATGAGAAAAAAAATAAACGCTAAAGTTAGAACGAGTCTGGAAAGCAATACTCTCTTTGCATTCCATTTGTTCAAGAGGCTTCAAAAGACAGAGAATGCCCCTGTAGCAAACGAACAGATTCTTATCCGTGAGTCATGTCATGAATGAAAAGTACTGCAGCTGTCAAGGGAGGCTGAGGCATCCACGTGGGACTGACAAATGACTTTTCCAGAGAAATAGCATTGAGACATATTGGAGACTGTCAAAACATTTCAGCGTAGGCCTCGTTAGGCTTTAGTGTGTTTCTTAGAGTAAATACTGCCATTACTATCATATCTGTCAAAGCTCTCCTGACGGAATGCACCACGAATGCGCCTTAGTTTTCAAACACACTTGCATTTTATAAACTCTGTTCCTCGTAACATTTTTCTAACTCTTCAAAACTGAACTATCATTACACTGCTTTTCATTAAGGGATTTCCAGTATCCAGAGCTGCTTTTCTATAATTATTTAATCTCTGACTCTCTTTCCTTACCCTTTGCATATAAAGCTTTAACACACTAGTGAATTGTTGTCTCTCCCTTTTTGAGTTGTTTGCTTTCTTCTTGAGCTCATTCCCGACAAATGTTTGGCACCAAATACATATTCAGTGTTTGTTGAGTGCTGCATTTAAAATAATAATAAGCCACTCTTAAGCTTGAGAGATTGAGGTACAGTCCATACTAAACTCCAATATGGCAAGTTCTATAAGTGTCAATGTTTTTACCCCAGGGAAGTTCAGATAAGGAGGAAATACAATTTTGTCTACCTAGAAGAACTATAACTCCTGGAAAAGACTTCAAAAGTCATGAGGTAAGGCTTGATTACCTTTGTCCCATTTTTTCCCCCTCTTCTGGACATAGCAAGGGTTTTCATCTCCTAGGTGAAAATGAATAGTTTCTTTTCACAAAGCTTCCAACATGTGCTTCATGATCATTATTGAATTGTAGTTAGGTACAATGAAGATTGAAGTTAAATGCAAATATTTTAAAAATTGTAAAAGTCAATACACATTGCTGAATTAGACCAACTGTGATGCAGGGTTAGTGAATTATTTACCAAGGGTTTTGCTTCATAGATATTTATACAGGGATACAAAATGATCCCTGGGTATTTTACTTTAATATGCAATCACTTTTTCATTAATTTTATAAAGGAGATAACATAGAACTCAATTACATTGAGGCATACGCTTTTATGTTTAAGCAGGTGTTAATGGTTAGACTGCAAGGAAGCTCAGTCTGTCAAAAAAAGCAACTTCCTACAATCAGAAATTAATGTGCTTCTATGGCAGCAGTGATTTGTTTATGGCTTTTTCATGCAAGGAAGACATCATTACAGGCTCCATCAACACCAGCACAATGTTGATAGAACTTTTGGCATAATTAGTTTTTAACATACTGAAACTGATAAACAACTTTCTGAGTGTAATTATGTTCTATATATTTGCTCCTGATGCGTGCTGTGGAAGAAAGAGTGAGAGCTCTAAAATGTTTTAAAGCAATTTTTCTGGTTGTACATATGAAAAAGACAACGGAATGCTTTCTTTCTCTGCTGTTTGTGTATGTTTCACACTTGGGCCCATGCAGAACATGCTGAAAGAAAAGAGACAAAAGAGGGAATAAATTAATAAGATACTCTTCACCTTTCTCTGAAGTGGCTGGAATTTGAGGGGAAATGATGAATGAACATCTTTGAACAAGCAGGATGGGGTACATCCCAGAATAATCAATTCTAAATGTCATGGTGAGGGTCTTCACCACCTATGATACTACTTGAATACAATCCTTAATCATCGATGCCACAGTTTGACGATATAAAAGCAAAAGGAGTCTTGGAGCTGCAGAAGCTTCTGAAATTAAAGGCTCATCTGATCCAATAAAGTGATTTAAGGGCAAATGAGCTGTCACATAGAACAGAGGTGATCATGAAGGTAAGATCAACTTTTTCTCAATTTTATCTGCTAGGTGTTGTATCTGCTATCACAGACTAACCATCAGGAAAGATATGAAGTTAGCATGAATCATGCTAAAAAAAAAAACATCTTTTTTTATTTCTTCAGATGATGGCCAGGAAAATACAATGGCTTTGGTTGCAGTTAAAATGAATTTTTAGAAAAGAAAAAGGCCTATGAAGTTGGTATTTTAATCATAACTTGGACTGTTTTTTCTTCTTTGGTAGTTGTTGAACGCTGTGTAAACAGGTGATTTTGCTGTCTTAAAATCACAACTTTGTTGTTTCCGTGTATAAAGTGTATACCTACTTTCTGTGTATTCCAGAATTCAGTACTACCTGCTTATTTTAGCTCTCTCCATTCAATCTCTTGCACTCTCTCTCTGCACTAAGAATTCGATTCTACTAGCATGTACTTCATTTTATTAAACTGATCATTCTATTCATAATGTCCAGCTGTTTGAAATACATGCTATTGTGGTTCAGGGACTGGAAAGATCATGAAAATTCAATATATTTTCTCTAGATTTATTTTATCTGTTAACATTAAACCATCACTGACTGGGCAGTGACAAGTGTAAACTAGACTGGATTGTATTTGCTCTCCTCTAATATGTCATTTTTATCTTCAACATTCAGAAAGAAAAGTGTAAGAAACAGAAGAGAGAAAAGACTGCCTGGAGCTTGTCAAACTCAGGGATTACCACATCCATAATGAGGATGTATTCTTCATGTCCCAGCAATGCCCTTTGAAAGCAATTAATTACAGATGCTGTATTTTTAATTGGGTACAATAACAATAGCATGCGACCTCTATTATATAAATTAATTTCCAATTGATGTATAATTGTCATTTTTTTCCAGCAATGCCAAAAGTTACAACAGAAAGTGTCATATTTTTAACTGTTCCACAGAGTTCCCTTACAGCATATTCTAGGCCATGTTTTAAATGAATAGCTCTTTGAATAGGCCCATCAAAGTCCAGGGCTAAAATTAATCTGCCTGAGGCACTACATGGGCAGAGGGAGGTTGTTTTTGCTGATAAAACATGACAAGGTCTTTTCTGACATAAAAGAGTCTCAGGTTGTAGCTATCCTGGGAATGATGTATTGAACTGTTATATCAATTATATATATATATATATTCATTTTACAAGATTCTGCATCCTGTTCTACCACAACTGCTTCTATAATCACATTAGATAACATATTATTTGCTATATAAAGCTAATCATAGAGTCACTTCCTATTAGTGATAATTATAAACACATCCAAAAACTATTGACTATAGTGTGTTACTCTCTGAACGTTTTTCAAGATTGTGTCAAGGTTTTCTTGACAACACTGTTTTGGGATTTTGTTTATAACAAGATTAAAACCAAAAGGAGAATTTCTTCTTATATACGCAGACAAGACAGATAGACACACACTCATAGCTAGTGCTTGTACAGCTGTTTTTGAATTAGATATTGGATAAATGCCTAGATGTCTTACAAGCCAGTTGATTTGTTACCACATGCTAGAAGTCCAACTGATTCAAGGTTTAAATGCATATGAGGTCTTAGAGTATTTAAAATCTATTAAATGTGAGTGGCATATAGCAATTACATAAAAAAATTTTCTAATCCCATGAACTCCCTTCTGATTCTACTCATTTAATATCAACAGGATGAAGTTTTATTTCCAACATTGGTCTCGCTGAAACCCTAGTGAAAAATTAGATGGAAAAATTCATGTACTCTGACATGGAATCAATCATGTATTAAAATACCAATTTTAAGGCTAAATTAAGGTATATGAAGACAGTGCTACTGGAATAGGATATCAACTGTATATTCTAATTGATAATATGACATTAACAGACCATTATTTACATAGCTGATTGGATTGAACCTATGAAAATAAGTTTAACCCAAGTGTACTATTTGTACACACTATTTGCAATCATTTTGTTAGAATAAAGTGACACCCAAGTTCAGGTTTCCATTTACTAGTTTCCTTCAGCAGAGCTAGGTTGCAGTATTTGCCAAGACTGCAATCTCCCAGTTTTTATCAGTCTATCTTTAGATGGTTCAAATTAGTTATTCAAAAATGCATCTGTACTAGGTGCCAGTGGTGCACACCTGTAACTCAAGCTACACAGGAGGCTGAGATCTGAGGACTGAATTTCAAAGCCAGCCCTGGCACTGAAGTCCGTGAGACTTTTAGCTCCAATTAACCATCAGAAAACTGGAAGTGGCCCTGTGGTTCAAAATGATAGAACCCTAGCCTTGAGCTGAAGAGCTCAGGGCCAGCTCCCAAGCCCAGAGTTCAAACCCCACAATTGACAAAACAAACAAAGCAAAACAAATGTTTCTGTTCAGAGGAGAAATTCTGACTACCACGAACATATTAGAAAGAAGAAAAACAAAGGAGAAAAATATTTCATATTTACATATCATAACAAGAAAAAACTTACATCTGCCTAAATTAAATAGAGAAATTCTTTATCAATTATGGAATTTTTCATCTTAATATTTCTTTGTATGAGAAAGTGAGAGTTTCACATTTTTGACAAATGTGGAAGTATTTACATGTGCTACATTTTAAAATCCATTTGAAGCTATCTGAAAATGTCAGAGTCCTAATGCTCTACCACTTGAACCTACATTTCTATTCTGTCTTTTGCTGATTAACTTCTAGCAAAAAGTTTACCTATTAGGCAAAACAAGTTGAGCACTAAGGATGATGTTGGTGTAGTTTGTTTCTGCACATTTCCTGGACTTCTAGACATCTTGAAAAGTGGTTTGAGACATGGGTTTTGAGCTACCAGATGCAGAAAAGTCATCACTCATTTTGCATAAAACACATCAACAAACATTACAAAGCTCAGGTTTTATTTTTGCAATTCAATAAATACATTCTAAATTAACCACCAATAGGCCATATGGCTTAAGTTTTATGAGTTCTTTACCCAATTTTCATTACTTTTTCATAAAATAATACCAAAGAACAAACAGAGAATAATAGTGAGCTTAACTGTTTTATTAGATTGTTGCAAGGAATTTTTGGAATTCGTTTTATTTACTATTCTGTATTGTCAGAAAACACAGTTTGTCTTAGTTAATATGCTCTTTTGATCAAAATGTAAATGACTTTTTAAAGTTTTTTAAATGTTTGAAATTTTATTTTTCAAATTTTATTTTATTGTCAGGGTAATGTATAGTGGGGGTCAAAGTTACATATCCAATGAACTCTACAATTTAGGAGTGGGCAGGGGAAGGGAAAGTGGGAGAAAAACCTGAAAGCAATGGAGGGGGAAATATGTCCAAAATGTTCATTTTAAACTCATTTTTGTAAATTGTATTAAGCAGCCTATGGAAACTATTGTGGTAGCTATACACAATAAGAATGCATTCATAAATTTGTAGATGTGTAATATTCCAGAAATATTTAGTCTTTAATTTTTAAATTACTGTGTTTCAGAACGTCTGTAGTGTTTGTCTTAGTTTTTCTAAAATGTAAATGCACTACTGAAACAAAGCTTAAAATAATATATTTAGTATGGTTCGAAATCAATTTAAGGAAAGTTGCTGTGCTAATTAATACTTTTCATCAAAAATACTCCATAATTTAAAATAAATTTATCAAGGACTCCACTGAGATTATTATTTTCTATTTAAATTAAATCTAGAAAACACCATGGATTTCTACAAATAAAGAATGCAGCTATATCATATTCTGGAGTGGAAATAGCATGTCTTTATTAACAGTAGAATATTGTTTAATATTAAGCCTAAAATACCTAGGATAGAGGCTGGCTTGCTACGATGCCCACTATCAACATTTCCATAATAAAAATGTGAGTATCATTACATTGAGCTAAAATATTCAAATTTATTAAATGATGAACATGACTAGAATATGTCACACATACATGTGCAAACATTTATTGTGCAAAAAATAATTCCTATGAAGTTTATTAATTTTAGTATTTTTCCTCGTTTGTGTTTGTTGTTGAACTGTATGCTATTATGAAGTTTGGAATGGTGACCTTAAAAATGACTTTAGTATTCTTATATTTTTATTTTACATTAATTTGGTAACTTCTTTATAGAATTTTCTTTTTAGTCTTTTTTTCAATTAATCCACCGTCCATATACTTGTCAAATAGGTGCTGCTATCTTCAATCATGCTTTTAGAATAGAAATTTTTTTCAGTATTCTAAGTATTATATGACAAAAATGGAGTTAAATATGACCACTTCAATAGTATTATTTGCAATATTTAGTGCAAAAGAAACACATAAGACAAACCAACCATAATTTCATGTATTTTGAAAAAAATGAAGATTAGTACAACTCTGTTTGATTTAAAAAAGAAAAAAAATCTCAAAAAACTTCCCTAGCTAGGTTGCCACATATTTATTTAATAATCCAAAGATACACTAAGACATCTTCTTTATACTTTGAATAAGCCCCAGAAAAATCATTAACATATAGCTAATTTGGTTATAAGATTCTTTATTTTGTAAAGTATACATAAACAGTTAAAATGAAAATGCATTATACTTCAAACATTGTGTAAGGTAAACATTTTTATTCAGTGTGTAAAATTTAAAATGAAATAATTCACTGATTTTTCTTTCATTGAATGGTATACCAGGAAACCAGTTAATCCACGATGGGAATGGAAGATAATAATGTGAAACACTCAACAAGTTTTTCCATTTCTATTGTGGACACAAAACCATTGGTTTGATAGTCTTAGAAAGTGGTGGTGTATACACAATTAATTAACATGCTAACTTAAATATAGTAATTAAAGTAATTTGTTACAGTTAAATAGTAAATGCCACTTTACACAATTATAATTATAAACAAGTCCACATGGCAATTATGTAACAACAACAAAAAGGAAGAAATCTATTCCATATTCCTCATCCAGCAGCAGTACCTTTACTGGCATTAACTTGTAAGTTAGATGAGCTTAAATATTGCCTAATATCCTATATTGGTATGCATGCTAAACCTTTCTATTACTATTTTTGCAAGGCACCATACAATACGTTAAGTTCCCACACTACTAACAAAAATGTAATTTTAAGATTGAACTCAAATTTTTATGTAAAATAGGAAATAAAATGAAAAATAAATTAAAATTTCTTTCCTTGGGGAAAATGAAAAAAATAATGGAAATATGGTTGAAATGAATCATTCACTTTATGTAACTGATTTAACTTCTATACCATAAAGTGCTGGTCAGAAGGATAGAGAAAAGTAGAAGTCATGCTGTTTAAGAATATTAAAAGAATCTACATAAGCCTGTCATTCAATTTGAAATAAAAATCAGAAAGGTCAGTTTAGTTTATTTTGAGAATCCAATGTCTTCTATACTTGATATTTTATAAAATATCTTATTATATCCAGAATCACTTCACAATTAAAAGCATTACTGTTAAATAAGGATGCTACAATGGTCATTCTGTCTTACCATATGGTACCTCTCTCACCCTGACTCACAGAAGATGCTATATTGAAATTGAAATTGAAATTAAAATCATGCATTATTTTATAAAGTCCTCAGGGTCCACGTCACCAAGAAATTTTTGTGAATTTAGCTTAGGCGATTTCTCATACACAATAGCATATGATCACAAGCTCTCATTGTCAGTTTTTATAGCTGTGGGACATTTAACAAAGATTTTTCTGTTGAAAAAAAAAGTATTTCCATAGGTCTTCACATCCTTCCTTTTTCTGGCTATATTCCATACGTGCTGTCTTTCTTTCTAAGGCATAGATAAACCGAAAGCAAACAATTCTTATTTAAACATCAAAGTTCTATGATTTTGCTACAATATTTGTAATAATTATACAAAATATATGAGAGGTTTAGACTCATTTTGGTTTCGGGTAAGAAGGTAATTCTCAATAGGCTGTTACTTCGTCAATATTAGAAATGTAGGCTCCCTTGACCTCAGAATCACATGTACCCCTCATGATCATCACCATCATCATCATCATCCCCCTCATCTTCATCATCATCTTCAATTTCCTCTTTAGCGTTTATCATATCATCTTCATCATCTTCATCATCAGTCCATTCATGGAAGTCTCCACTTGCAAAATCTCCAGATACCTCAAAATCTATAGCTAAAAAGGATAAATAACCAATACTTTATTCATTGGTTTGAGTAGTAAGCTGACTTTCAAATTTAATTTGTAGAGACAAGGAAAATATACCTTATGGAATTCTATCACATGTGAAAATTCTATCCGTTTATTATCCATTATTATATTATACATTGTTATACATTATTACAACTTGAGAATTTCCATCCAGAAATATAGATCTCACCTCAGGATTATAGAAGTTCATGTCAGGCTGAGTTGTAAAATATATTTAAAATTTCTTTGACAAGTTTAGGAAGATAGAGCAGTTGTCTCCCCCAAATATTTGTACCCTAAACTCATAGAATCTACAGATAGGGTGCTTCTTATTGAAGCCTTATTTATTTAATGGAACTTTGTATATGTGACTAGATTAAGGATCAAGCACATGGGAAACATTTTCTGTCATGCATGTGGCCCAAATTATCACTTGGCTTCTTAAAGTTAGGCATGGCATTGTGCAAAAATAAATGCACTCTTTATCTGACTTATAGAACAGCAAACTCCTGTATATCATCTTTACAATAACAACAAAATGCATATAAAAGAACCTTCCCAGATAGAGCCAAGGGAGACACAGAAGAATGGTTTTCAGAGCCATGGTCTGAGAGATTCAGTATATTATGAAGCTGGAGAAAAGGGTGAATGAGGCAAGGAATCTGAGTAGCTTCCACAGGGTAGGAAAGGCAGGGAACTCAAGTTCAGGAACTTCAGATATAATGTCCACCGTGTAGAATGCAGGTTGTATAGTTTAGGAGACCTTTTGGAATCTTGACAGAACCACAAAATAATAAATTTGTGTGTGCTAAGCTTTTAATGGAGTGAGATTTGTTATGGTGGCAGTGGGAAAAAAAACCCCCAATACTCTTAATCAATTAAAAGACCATTATAAATGCAGCTGTTAATACTTCTGGAGGCAATAATACATTATAGCTCAGCATGTGTTTACATTTTGACTCCTTCAGTGTAATTGCATCTTTATTTTTTAATTTTCCTAATATTATTTCTACGTTTCTTTGGTTGTTGAATGCAATAAATCCTGCTAATATAATAATCCAAGGTCTATAAAATACATGGTTTCATAATACAATTCTATATAAGGAAATGTGCTATTAAACCCGTTACACATGTTAGCAATATTAGGGAAGCTAGAGGCTGGTGGCTCATACCTATAATGCAAGCTACTCAGAAACCCAGAAATAGAACTGTCACTCAAGTGGTAGAACACTACTCTTGAGCACACTAAAAAGGCTGGGAGACTTCACAGGACCTGAGTTCAAGGCTCAGGACTGGCAATAACAACAAGAATATAAGGGAATAATTAAGATCATACAAGAATTTAAGGGTTAATTAAAATTAATTTTCATGTGTACAGTTTCTCTTTCCTAAATAATCTTCACAACCAGTCTAAAATTATATGCAAAAGAATCTAAGTATTTTCTAATGTTTGAATTAACTGGGTAGTTTGTGTATTATGGATACAACAAGCAAAGTCAACACTCTGTTAATTCCCGCAATATGGGTTGGGGGAGTATGTGAACGGGAGGGAAGGGCAGGATACATGGAAGTCTGTACTTCAGATTTGTAAAACGTTTGTTGTTAAAGACATTCATGGTAAAACAAAAATTATTTCAATCTTGATTTCTGAAGCACAAAATATGCCACCTTAAAAATATATCTGCATGATGTTCTTACTAATTGCTTTCATGTGTACACCTAAGAATACATGCTCATAAGAGAAGTAAAGCATTCACCCGTGCATAGTCATTCTTGAAATTACTGTTTCCTTCACTCAAATATAAGATTAATGGAACTTTACAAAGGTTTCCTGTTCATGTGTTTAGCGAATGTTCATATAGTTCCTACAGTGCCTCTCTCCAGACAAAAGGGTTCAGCAGGAGCATGTACACACAGTTCCTGACTCTCTCACTCCGAGTAGAACAAGTGATACCACATATGTTCTTAAAAGCATTCTGAGTTTGAAGTAATAAAGGATATCAACTTTCAATTCTTCCCCTAGTTATCCTAAAATATTTAAAATGTGAAATTCCACATAGATTTCCACATATTCCAGGCACAAGTTTGTCCTTTTCTCCCTCCCCCCCGCCCCCGAAACAATTTATCTGGTACATGGGAAAGGATGAAGAACTAAATTTTTAGCCGGGCGCTGGTGGCTCTTAGCAACTCAGGAAGCTGAGATCTAAGGATTGGGGTTCGCCTGCACAAGCAGAGAGGTGAGACTATTATCAGCGAGACTATTATCTCCTATTAACCACCAGAAAATTGGAAGTGGAGCTGTGGCTCAAAGTGCTAGCCTTGAACACAAAGAGGCTCAAGGACAGTGCCCAGGCCCTGAGTTCAAGCCCTATGATAGACAACAAAAGAAAGAAAGAAAGAAAGAAAGAAAGAAAGAAAGAAAGAAAGAAAGAAAGAAAGAAAGAAAGGAAGGAAGGAAGGAAGGAAGAAAGAAAGAAGGAAAGAAGGAAGGAGGGAAGGAAGGAAGGAGGGAAGGAAGGAAGGAAGGAAGCTTTTGACTTACCACAGTCAGCAACACCATTTACTCTGGATCCTATGACTTCATTTCCATATCTGTCAACACACCAGCATTGCCCTACACCGCCATGACACTGGGTTGGCTTGTAGTAGCCGTCTTCATCACATAGAGGGATATACTGTCCTGTGAGATACCCACAGTCACACACACAAATACACATATGAGTTGTGTGGAGAAGCTGTGCTTTTTTCCAAAAGTACCCAGTAGGCACAAAGGTTCTGACACGCACTTCCCTTGTGTCCACTGTGTTCCATGTAGTAGAGCATAATTAAGTTCTCTGCTCTTGAGGGCTTGGCATTGCCAAAACGAATCACTTGCATTTCACAGGTTCATAACCTGTGATACACAAAATACTTAGCATTTCTCACTGTGGCAAGGGTTGTGAGCTCAGAGAGATAGCACAGAATTAATATCTGCTGAATGCTATGTTTATATCAAGTTATCAAAACCAAATCCAAGACTACTATCATTGGCAACTTCCGGTTATCTTTCCTCAAGTTGTTTTGTTCATACAGTTCAAGATTTTTATATATCAAGTGATGCTTAATTAAATGATGCCTTTTCTTTTTATACATTTCTTGGCTCCATGGAGACCTACCTTCTTCCTTTCCTTTTTAGGATTTAAATGGGATCACCAATATGAAAGTGCTCCCTACATTGGAGAGCTGTATGTAATTGATTGAGTGTGTGTGCATGAGTATGGGCATGTATGTGCATGTACGTTTGTGTGTGTCTATATAACACACATGGATGTTGGTGAGTGTATGTGTATCTATATCTAATCAATTCTTTAAACTACCATAGAATTAGAACTTTCTGCTGATGTTTTAACTTTAGTATTGTTGCAATTTCTTTCTTTACTTAATAACTTTCAAAATGAACATTAGATTAAGGTAATAAAATAGACATCATATCTTTCAATAGGTAAGGTACTAAAAGTAAGTTTAATGGCTTTCCAAAAGCTCATAAATTTTGTTGCAGGAATTTAGTGCAGTCTATCTTTGTTGGATTAATATTGATTTTATGTTGCTGTTTCCCTGGGGTTATTTATGTAAGCAATAAAGCCTTCAGAAGAATGAGCTATTACCCACCTAGGAGCTTCTTTACCCCTTGTCGCTTCTGGATATTGCTGAGTTCTGTCTGGCAAGGTGGGTCTAAAATGAAATGAAAAATATTACATTGAGGATTATAGTTTAAATTTGTAACCTCTCCATTATCCAACTTCAGGTCACTTTTGTGTGTGTCTTTGAAGACACCTATTAAATATTAATTGATCATTTTATATGAAGTTTTCATATAGGTATGTGTATAGAAAGAGGAGGAAGAGCAAATGAGAGAGAGAGCAAGAGAGAGAGAGAGACATTGCTTTCCTAATCATTAGTAATATTAGATTGTCTGTATTTAGAATGACAGAACAGACCAGAAAAACACATAACATAAATACTTATGTGAGATTAAATACTCAATAACTTTTAGATTACTTCCCAGATAAAAAACTTATTTCCACTTCATTGAAAATATTTTTGAAGACAGAGAAAAAAGTTTTCATTATGAAAGATTAATCTTATTAGAAATTATGTTAGAAGCTCAAATTTTTAATGTTATATATTATTAAAAAGCTATATGTTATTTACTGTTTCACCAGATGGTTACATTGCATGTACAATTTAAACACAGGGCAAAGTATACGATTATTTCTTATAAGTCATTATAAAAATATATCTAAAATTTTAAACAATTTTAGAAATAAGTATATGATTATTTTGTGAACTGAGTCATTTTAAAGAGAATATGGGTATAGAGGTATAAAAGTCTAAATGGTCACCTTGTAGTTGTCCTCTGTTATTAGTACTGTATAAACTACTATATATTTTGATATATACATATACAGTTATCTAAAGACAGCTTAAATATTTTATATTCATTCACAGTATGGTCTGATATATACCATTAAAAACTACTGAAAAATCCAAATAGCTAACCAGTTACTATAACTGTTCGCTGAAGTAAGGTACTACTAATTCAAATAATTTTGAAATCACTTTAATATACCAAATTCAGAATAGTCAATAATTAAATGACAAATAAGCAATAAAGCAGAATGTAAGGGCTTAAAATAAGTTTTATTTTACTATGTGAATTCAAAGTTATTGAATTTTGTAAAATAGAAGATATGAAGAAAATAATTTATTTAAAAACATTAATTAGTGGCCGAGAGTGTAGCCTCGTTGTAGAATGCTTGCCTACCATGCATGAAGCCCTCATTTTGATTCCTCAGTACCACATAAACAGAAAAAGACAGAAGTGGTGCTGTGGCTCAAGCAATAGAGCGCTAGCCTTGAGGAAAACCCAAGGACAATTTTTAAGCCCTGAGTGCAAGCCCCAGGAGCCAAAAAAGAAAAGAAAACTACCACCACAACAAAAACACGAATATGTATCTTACTATCCTAAAGTGTCTTTGAATGGATCCAACTGATCTTTTTTCTAATATTCTTATGACCCTCTTAAAGTATTCCAAGACTATAAACTGAGATACACTTCATGGACATCAAAGAGCTGAAATTGGACATCAAAGAGCTGAAATTTCAATATTCTCTTGATAGCAACCTTCTTTTGGCAATGAGCTAGCTGATGTAAAGTAGAATAGATAATCCTTATGTGTACATTCCTGAATATCCAGATACACTTGTTATTTCTTATTTCCTGTCTTCATAAACCTGAACTTATTGAAGCCAGAACAAGAGTCTACAAGTTCTATTTAATGGAACATTTTAAAATTTTAAGAGACATCATGACCAATTAAGCTGTTCTGTAACAATTAATACCTTATTTTTAACCACATTCTTCTTACTATTATTAAACTAGCTTTGAAATGTCAAGATATTTCTTTTAATTTTGTTATTAAGAATTTCAATATAAACTGGATTAAATGCATATGTATATGTTAGGATGCACATATAAATATACTAAATGTATAATTGTATGTATAAGACATTGGCATATGTATACCTTGTAGAAAAAGCTAATCGAATTAACATATGCATAACATATGCATAACATATTTCTTTTCATGATATAAGCATTTAAAAGAAAAATGTCAATAGAAATGTCTTCATTTTTTTCTCCCTTTTCCTCTCCATGAAATTTTCACACCATTTTAAACAACCTTGTAAATTCTACAGACATGTTCATATGCACATATTTTTAAATGGTCAAGTTTTAAACACGAAAAATAGGATATATTGGCACTGAACTGTCATAAAATTTCATGTCTTTTAGGACAATTTATTTGGATTTACTTCTTTTTAATGTACTTTTTTTATGGATATACTCATTCATAACAAGGTGAATGTCATTTCTCAGAAGGTTTTGGGCTTATTGATAGTACATATAAAATAAAGTTAACAATGGATGTGTTGTTGTTTGCTTTAATTTCTTGTACCAGTACCAGATATTGAACATAATGGCTTGCCTTCTCACGTGGCTTTCTTGCTCTCAACTAATGCTTTGCCACTTGAGTCATTTTTTTTCTTGTCTGGAATTTTTCTGGTTAATGAAATTTGAAGTTTCACTAACTTTTCTGCTCAGGTTGGTTTGAACTCTGACCTTCTAGTTCTAAGTCTCCTGTGTAGCTGTCATTATACATGTAAGCCAGTGGAGTCCAGGAATAATGCGACTTCATTCCTATGTGTCATTTAGAGTAGATGAGATAGCAAATTTACTTTTGGAATTTTAGTGTGCTATAAAGAATCTAGCTACTTTACTCAGTCAAGTTTTCTGACCTACATTATTCATTCATGAATAATCATTGCCTCCCAATTACTGAGCTTTTACCCAATATTAAAAAGAAAACTTCAGATATAAAATACTCATTTGTCTATTTGAAATATAAGGATCACTGACATAATTCATTCACTGAAGTCTCAAATTTAAAATATATTGTTTTCTTAGTTTAACAGAACTATTGTAAGGAATTTTCTTAGTTGTGTATATGTACTTAATAAAAATTATAATTCAATATATTCTATCAAATATGATTCAAATTTGAAGTTATACTTCTGCTTCCTTAAAGAAAAAAGAGAGTCGGGAGTTTGGCCTAGTGGTAGAGTGCTCACCTAGCATGCCTGAAGACCTGGGTTCCATTCCTCCGTACCACCTACATAGAAAAGCCTGCAAGTGGTACTGTGGCTCAAGTGGTAGAGCTCTAGCCTTGAGAAAGACCAAGGACAGTGCTCGGACCCTGAGTTCAAGCCCCAGGACTGACAAAAAAAAGAGCAAGAAATGTATAGAAAGAATGAGCAACATTTCTCTGGCCTCTCTTCCTCTGGGATATTGAAATACTTTCCTTGCTAGTGAATTTTTAGAACACTAAACTATTTTGAAAAGCTTGAACATTTTTATGATTATAAGATATGTAAAAATAACTTGGTGGTGAATGCTCTGGTTCATTCATCTCATTTAATAAGATCACAAAATGGAACATTAACACTCGTCAGTATAGTGATAAAAAAATCCCAATTATTTTACACCATGGGCAAAGCAGAGAGCAAATTAATTTTAATGATTACTTTTAATATCTATATTCTCCTATCTCAGTGTGCTCCTTGCCTGCTCATAATGGAAACTATAATGAAGTACATTAATATAATATATTAATTACTTACTTTCCTTTATTTAGCATGTTTGTTTATAAAATTTGCAAAAGTATTTTGTTCAACTTGTTTATTTGCCTGTTTCATCCAACATGCCTACACTGTCAAAATGAAGGACACAGTGTATCCTGTAAATCATTTTCCTAGACAAGCATAGATCATACTGCAAAGGCAGACCAGCAATTCGGTGTATATGTGCCCATCTTTTACCTTGCTGTCTCTGGAAGCAGTAGCACCACTCATTGTTGGATATTAAGCTGTCCTTGTATGTGTCACAGGAATTGAAGAATGCCTTGACACAGTGCTCATTCTTATCAAGGTAAATGCTCCCGAGCTCAGATTGGTCTAATAGCAGGTCATAGTTTGTATCCAGTCTGTTAAACATCCAGCCAAGGGAATCCTTGCAAATGGGCAGAATACTCGTATCAAATCCTGAAAGCACAAAGAGAAAAATATGCAAGCTACATAAGCAAGCTGTCATCAGAAAGGAAAGCAAGAAAAGGCAATGAAGACAGGGCAACTACTGTGTTTTCACAGACACCAGGGCAAGAAAATGGATGCCACTGGAGATTGTCCTGCTAAGTAAGATAAGACAAGCTCAGAAAGACAGATACTGTAGGTTTTCCTTCAGAGAAAGAATTTCAACTTTCCAAACATATAATATGGTTGTATGAGTTTGAGGGTGAACAGGAGTAGGAGTAGGAGAGGCAGGAGGATGGAAATATAATGAAGGCCAGAAAACACTGGCAAAGGGGCTGGGGAAGAATAAGGCTAAGAAAGAATAATATAAAAGAGGTGGAGTTTATCAAAATACATTATGAACACCGTGAATGTGATGACGAGATTCTTTTGTACAATTAATTTCTGCTAATCATTAAAAATGGAGATGTAGGTGGGTCCAGATGTGCTCATGAGAAGTTGTCTCAGAAGATCAAATCAATTCTTTGCTGCGTAGCCTGCTTTGGAAAATATTATGGAAAAAAATTATATTCATCTTGTGTGAACCATTTCAAAATAAAGCTAATATGTCTGTCAGGATATTTGTGATGATTAATTTACCAGAAAATATTCAGTAATAACTCAGTGATCATTTAATGGCAGTTCATCTTCTAATAATATCTAATTTATATTTTTGGTTCAATATTTTTCATACACCATGTATGACAACAAGTTCACTGTTAGGTAAGTATGTAAATTTTATAAAATAATGACACCGAGCAGTAAGGTGCTAAAATTAATTTTGTTGTAAGGAAATGGAGATACTATTTTCATTGAACTATAATTAACACATAATAAGCAATAGCTTTAGTATTGCCTTTATCATGAAGGAACTATGGTGATTGTAATTTTCATGTAAATCTGTAGGTCTGAGCACTGATCATTAACAGACCTCTATAGAATTAAAGGATCATACCTTTGAGAATGGAGGGAAAGGATGGAAAGATAAAGAAGAGGGAAAAAAAGAATATGTAAGAGCAGAGAGCCATCATTCTAACAGAGATGTAACTAAGAAGAAGATGACAGAGAAGAGATAGAATTAGAGGCAGTATTTCAAAGATAAATGGTGAAATTCTCATTATTAATGAAGGAATCAAACCACGAAGGTAAGATCTTGGAAATACTGAACAGAAAATAACATCTGCCAAAGAAACAAACAGGAAAACTTGGACACATTATAGTCAAATTATTCAAACCCAATGATAAGAAGCAAGATTTAAACAGCCAGGAGCAAAATACATGTTCTTAAGAAGGAGGAAAATAGCACACTGCTTAGATAAACCCAAGTCAGCAAAAGTATAATGGAGGATTTTAGAACAGCATGCTGAAAAATTATTAATCTCTCAACACAGAGTTCTTTTCCCACTGAGAATATCTTTTAAGAAGGAAGCAGAAAAATCTTTAAAACAAAACAAGAATAGGAGATAATTTGTTTAAAGAACACGTGAACCACAAAATATGTTGAAAATAAGCTTTTGCTCTACAAAAATATTATAATGAAGGTTAAAATTTGCATCTCAATAAAAACTAAAGAATTCTGGAAAATATTCTGTTTTCCTTTCAAATGGTTTTAAAGATAACTGAAAGTTAGACTGAAAATTAGCAATGCACTCTTTGTGTTTAGTATGTTTGTAAGAAAAAAAGTGGAAGTGAACTGTTGCTGGAAGTGGTAGAGTGCTAGTTTTGAGTATAAAAGCTCAGGGAGAGTGCCAAGGCCTTGAGCTAGAGCTTTGTGACAGAAAATAACAACAGTTCTGAAAATCTGAGTGAGATAAGGGACAAACGATTCAGCTTTTCTCTCCTATGCGTAAGTTAGGACTAAAATACATACTGAAATCTCATACAAGGCTACAGACTGTATATAGGTTATCCATGATATCACCCCTTTGGACAGTTTAACAAAATGAGTAAGAAGAAGCTGAACTATGTCTTGTCTGCAGGTAGGGGAGGGAGAAGAGAGATAGGGAGTGGAGCAGACAATGGAGAAGGGAATGCTGGATGATTCATGGTACTCAAAGTACATCCTTGAAAATGGAACTGAAAAACTGAGGGGACAGGTGTGGATGGGAGAAGCATGGAACACGTGACACTGGTCAAGGTACATTGCACACACAAGTGTACACGTTAAGTGGAAACTCCTTTGTACAACTATCTGCAGATTATAATAAAAACAAAGGGGAAATACACAAAGCAAAGAAGTTTTATAAGGTTAAACTAAATAGTGGTAATAAGTTGTCACATTTTATATGCAGTGTGATTTTTTGTATTAATAGTAAGTCTATATGCATCTCTTATACCAATGAGCATATTAACAATGTATTTATTAACAATAAGTATGCATGCTTGTGTATTCTTAACATTGTGAGGGAGAAAATAGATGTAGTCAGAAAGAGGATACTAACCTCATGTGATTTTTTCAAATACTTTAACACTCATTAAAGTCTCAAAGGGATCATCCTAAAATTAATTGCCTGTTTTGGTGCATAGACTAATTTGTCTTCACATTGAACAATATCTAATAGTTATACTTCTAAGGTATTTTGTTCTCTTTGATTTATATTTTCCCTGATATTAGCTCTTGATGTCTTTAAGATGGTTATTATGCAAATATTTCAGGATTTCACATAAAATTCAAGTAGCAGTGCAGAAATATTCTACAAGAATACTTATATTTTATAACTCTATATGCAATATATATAAATGTACATATGTAAATTTTATTTAAAATGCTTTTTTGTCTTTTTAAAAATATTTATTTATTTATTTTTTATTTTTATTTTTTTTTTTGCTGGTTCTGGCTCTTGAATTCAGGGCCTGGGTGCTGTCCCTCAGTCTGTTTGTGCTCAAAGGTACTATTCTACCACTGGAACCACAGTGCCACCTCTGGATTTTTCTGAGTTGTTTATTGGTATAAGAGTTTCATGGCCTTCTCTGTGCAGGCTGGCTTTGAACTATGATCCTCTGAGCTGAGCCTTCTTAGAAGCTAGGATTACAGGCATGTTCCACTGGTCCCAGCTTCTTTTTGCATTTACTTCTGCAAAACTGCCTTTTTTTAAGCAGAGATACGAGTTCTCTTTTTAAAAAGTTGGTAACTTTTTTAAAGTGCTCAGATATATTTTGAAAGAATTCACAAAAAATAAAATAAAATGTGCAATCTTTCATTTGATGGGAACGAATTTGGATATTACAGAATTATGAGTGAATACTGTTATTACACTCTGTACATATGTAAAAATGGAACCACATAACTAGAGGGGATGGGTGGCATGGAAATGGATTGGGCAGGAATGCTCAAAATGGTGACATTGTTCAAGAGGCAGTTTACTAATAATACATTTATTATGTTCACGTGAGCCTTCTTTGTACAAGTACTTAAAGATAATACAATTATAAAAAAACTAAACTCAATTCATGTATTCTAATGGAAAAAATAAAGGCTAACCAAATGTTCATTCTTGGCATCTAATAAGAAACTTAATACAATTTTATTATACTTTTTCTCTTCGTAGGATTAACATAATTTAGCCAAATACAAAATAAATTATTTGTATGTAATTTAAATGTCTGTAACTTTAGATAATATGTTAGTCATTCTGAGATGTATAATTAAATTTAATTATAGAGAAAGTTATAGTGTATACCATTTTTTTTAGAAAAAGAGAACCCCCAGATGTCTTAATTAGAAATACCAAAACAAGCAATAATTTGGATCTTTCCTTTATTACTTGAAATAAAAAAAGAAAATTGATGAACCAACTTTACAAATCTTTGTTTTCAACAGATGGAAGGGCCTGCTTTATCGAGAAAGTTCCTCATTACATTGAGACAAGGCATTTTATATTTAAAGCCATTCAGTTCCCAAGTTAATCTTCCTCTCCATGTGAAGACAGCATGACATAAAGTGTGCAGTATGTGGGTGAGAAATTAGGAAGTATCCATTTGCCCTGGGGGTTTAAGTGATTCTATCGTTTTTCTCTGGCTGTGAAGAACAAGAGATGAGCAGAAAAGGGAAAACAGACATTATCTAAATCTAAGTAAGACTGTTAATCCGAGAGTTTTGCATAAAATGCCAGCATCCTGAGGCTTAGCAAATTGATAAAAGAAAAGTAATACACCTTCACTCCAAAATAGTCTTCTTAATTGGAGCTCTATTTTTAAACACTAGATATAACCTTTATCCTGTTTAATTTTCAAAGACTCACAAAGCAAATTGAAAAATATAAACCACAGAAGAAAAGCCTAATTTTATGAAAAATGCAATCCAATCTTTAATCATTTTTCTTCCCTCAAATAGTTAATGGTCTCTATAAGTTAATGATATAAATTGATTTAGAACTTTTCCTTCCCAAATGACTATACAAACCTATTATTCTGTGTTCACACCTCAAGATAATATTAATAAATTTGATTTTAAACTCTCAGAAGGAAAATCGTGTTCTGATTGGCTGAGTGATAACTGTTTATATCATCTTTCTCAAAGTTTCATAAATTAAAGAGCATTGAAAAGTCTTTTAGTTGGAAATAACCTAAATGTTTAGTTGGAAATAACCTAAATGTTTTGTAACATTATTTTATATTTGGATAGTCATTTAAATAGTCATTGTAAAAACAGTAGTTTAATATTAAAGAAAACATTTATGGCTGTTTGATAGTATTTAGTATAATGTAATCAGTTTTTCTCTTTAGACTGTTTTGGTTGGTCATATGGGTATTGATCAAATTAATTAACACTTCATCTTGTCCATATTTAAAAGTAGAAGAAATACTAAATTTTTTAAACAAATTAAGTCATTCAGATGATATACTCTTAGCAGAAGTTATTATTATTTTATTTATTATTTTTATTTTTTTGTGGGTCATGGGGCTTGGACTCTAGACGTAGGCCTAGAGGTCCCTAAGGTCTTCATCCCAAGACTACTGCCCTACTCTGTGAGCCACAGCGCCACTTCTGGTTTTCTAGTGGTTAATTGGAGATAAGAATCTCATGGACTTTAATGCTTGGGCTGGCTTTGAATAGCCATCCTCAGATCTCAGCATCCTGAGTAGCTAGGATTACAGGCTTGAGCCACTGCGCCCAGCACAGAAATTATGTTTTTCATAAACCAACTTAAAATTTATTTTTATCATCTTCCATAACTTGAAGTCACAGTTATGCTAGATTAGATCAATTAGTAGATATTTCTTAGTATCTAATTTAATATTTAAATTCAATTTTAGAAGAGATAAAACATTAAACCATGCTATTAAACTTATATATGTGGCCTCTTATTTGTATGGCTTAGCAAAATTTATATACTGTGATCTCTTAATAAGCATGTTTATTTTTTCCACATTAAAAATATATATGATGGAGGATCATATGGCTATAAAAACTATAAATTTATGTTCATAAACCCTGCTAATAGAAAAATGCTGAGCCATAACACTTTATAATTACTCACCTCAGAGTTTTCTCTACAAAATAATTCAAAATTATATGCATATATGAGTGTGCAAAGAAAAACACCTCTATATTCAAGATATGTAAGATATTGTTTTGTTAGAAATATAACTTTATATCAATATGCAGTGACATGTAGAATGCCTAAATAAATTAGTTTCAAGAGTCAATGAAATCATCACTCAGTGAAAAATGTGAGACTCTTATCCGAAAAAAAAATAAAAATGAAACATGAAAAGGCTGGAAGAATAGATCCAGTGGTAGAGTGCCTGCCTAGAAAAAATGAGATCTGAATTCAAAATCTAAGACACCCACCCTGCCACACACACACACACACACACACACACACACACACACACACACACACACACACACAAATGGATATAAATACAAATTGTTGTTCTGCTTCTCACATCTTTGATAAATTACTGAAAAATATACCTACTGTTAACTTTTAACTGAGGTTAACTGTTATGAGAGCAGACACTAATTTCTTTCTAATTGGAATTGTCCCAAGGGTATATTTCCTTATAAAATATTACAGATGTTATTGGAAGCAGCACATAAGTATAGACTAAATAGTAAACTGTATGCTTTTTCCCAAATGATCCAGTAGATATCACCCCACTCTCAAAGAGGATCATGCTTATCCCATTCAAAAATCTTACTGCTCCTTTCCGGCCTTAGTAATGTTTTGGCCTTCTTGTTCTGACTTCCACTTTCATGAAGGGCCTTGAACCAATCCCGTAACCGATTGGCCACTTCTCTGAACTCCATGTCACTGCATACTAAAAACAGAGAGAATAACAGCAGATTAGTGGAAAATCAAAGCTTTCCTCCAAATTCTGCTAAAACCCTGAAAGGAAACAATGTAAACAAGTGTCATACAACGACTGTGATTCACTCATTTCAAAGCTAAAAGTTAATGTACTTCAAACATAATACGATGTAATAGGACAGTAATATTTATTTAACAAGATTTCTCTTTTTTTTCACAGTAGGATTTGATTTCCACTCCACTTGGAAATATATTTGTTTGAGGGCTTTTATTGTAGCTTGAATAATACTTCTGGAAATATACATATCATGGAAAGGTGGCCAAACAAGAGAAAAAAATGAAAGGGTGAACATTCAGAATTAATGTTGTCAGTTCATTATTGGCAATGCCATGATTCATAAATAATTACTGGTATGGATCATATGTATATATACATACTTATGTATCTATATATATACATGTATATGTGTATAGGAATCAATAATGTGCATGCTCTTTCAAATTAGTTTAATCCTGTATGCTTAATGAAACACAGAAAAGGAAGGGGCATATTATCTGAACTTAGGATAGAGTGCAAAATATTTAAGTAAGTGGTTCCATGTTCTTGTGGAAAGCTCAATATTAAGGGACTTACAGATGTGGCTCAGAACAATTGCCTAGACTTCATGAGGCCAGGTGTTGACACACAAATTAGCCTGTGCTACAAAATTAACTTCCCCTCTGTTTCCAAACTAATTTGCCAAAAATTATTTAAAATAGTCCACAAAATAAGCAATAACAACATATAATACGCACATGACCATGGCAAACGTATGACTTCTAAAGTCAGTAATTTGCTGCTAAAACAAGTGGAAATATAAAATCATAACATTTGCCTTGTTCCTACATCCAACATCCTTTTGTGGATGTTGTAATTTCCTCACTTGACATTTTTTTCTAATAATACTTTTCATTGTTCTTGTTAAAAAGTTATTATTCAATGATGCTAGAGTATGTTACATGTTATTTAGTTAATAGTATATACATTGCAGCATAATATACATTATGTAGGTCGACTTATTATAATATAAAGAGCATATTACAATTAGGATAATCTCCTTGCCCTTGAAACCCTAGACCACCAATATCCCCTTGGTATCAATTACAGTGGATGGCACTGACAAATCATTGTAACATTTCACAAAACCAGAGTCAAAACATTCTAGCCCCCATTCTATGGCGAATAGTAAAAATTTAATGTATTAATTATAAAGTATAAGGTTGCCTTCACACTTTTTAATAACACAATTAGTAGGCAGTTGCAAATACAGAAAAAATAATTCAGTATTCTATGCATCTTTTCCCAGAAAATCTACTTATTACTTTTTTAACCCATAGACAATATCAAAATATGAAATCCTCTCTAATCTTTCTCTAGGAAGTTACTGAAAAAGTATAGAATACTACAGAGAATATTTAACAGAGAATTCCAATTCAAAAGCCATGGGATAAAAGATTAATAGGTGAGGACAGTAAATACAGAAAAAGGTTGTTTCAGAAACATATTACCCGAAAAGTGTAGATGGCAATGGTGGTTGTCAGAAAACTCTTGGCCAGGGATGAGAAATGCATAGAACACACAGCTATTTTTTTACCCAGAGAAATAATAAGCTGTATTGATAACTAGAAAAAGTATTAGCTTTATGGAAGATTGGCACTTGCCGAGGCTGTCTATAAGAACTACACAGTAGTCTGTTGTCCCTGTTGAAGACAACGTATTTCAAAGGTCTGCTCCTTTACTCAAGAATGAAGAAGGAACACCGGAAATATGAAGTATGTGGGTATGCAAATGAATATGTCTATATGTAAAATATGCACATATAGACATGATATTTGTTTATATACATATATAAAATAAGCATGATATATGTCTACATATGTCTCTATAAATCTGTCTATATAACAAATATCATCTATCTATTACAATGGTTTGTCATCTAGTCATGTACTTGTCTGTCTGTCTATCTCTCTAGCCATCAAATAGAACTAAATCCAATTAGTTCCAAGTGGGAAAACTGATAGAAAAAATGCATAGTGCATGAAAAAATTTTGATAAGTTTACACTCATACCTTAATAACTAATAATCTGTTGCATATTATGTGGTGTAAACAAATATTCAAAATTATGTGGGTATGAATTTTGCTCCATCTTATTTTTTCACAAACCAATTTCATCAAATATATTTGCTGCAGGAAGATAAAATGTTTTTAAACAGGTTGAGATGAAGTAGTGTTAGTAAAAGAGGATGTAATGGCAGAGTGAGGAGTATCCGAAACAAAATGACTGTAACAGCCCAGGGCTTTTGAAATTAAGTGACTGATATTTAAAAATAATAAGATTTTAGAATATATACAAAAGTATGACCCTATACATGGCTGCACATACTACCACGATTTGTCTTCCAATATAAGCTTTTGCATGTATTGCATGGGAATATCTTAAGAGTAAGAATATAATAGTGGTATTATATTATTCATAATAATATCAATATTAGCAGGTAAGAGTACTTATTTACTGTGACAAATGCTTCATATATATCAATGTGTTTGATCTTCAAAAACCTCAGGCCTACATCACTATTGCGATCCCTTGGAAATATTACATAACAGACATAGACAAGTGAAGACTCTTAAGGTGAGACAGGGAAATGGCAAGGATTTTGAATCCATAAATTAGACTTCAGAATCTGAAGTCAGACTCACTCCAGATGTCTTAAAAACAAAAAATTCTGGATGCCAAATTGAAGGAAATAGTCAAGCCTTGCTTTGCTTAAAGCTGCCTCCACCATTTCCCTAAATTATGCCAGAAGATAATATGATTATGATTGCCAGAGTATTATTGCTAACCAACCACAATTTTCGAACACAGCACCAAACGTGTGCTAGAACTGTATCTTCTTGACTTTAAAGGAGCCATATATCCTCAAGTGGTATACTTGATGTAATATGATCACAGAGTTCTTATTGTAAAGTTAACTAAAGGACATTTTACCACGTATTTCACAGCTCTTGATTAGGGCTCATGATAGCATGTACTCAATAGGATAGATTTAATCCTTATATTTTTCAGTGATACTACAATAGATAATGCCATTATATTTTAAATATAATGAGTCAACCTGTCCTACACACACCCAGGAAACAAGGACATACTAAATCCACCAGCACAACAATGTTCATTGCAGCACTATTTACCATAGCAAAGATATGGAACCAACCCAGATGTCCCTCAGTTGATGAGTGGATCAACAAGATGTGGTATTTGTACATAATGGAATTCTATGCTGCTGTCAGAAAGAATGACATCGCCCCATTTGCTAGGAAATGGAAGGACTTAGAAAAAATCATATTAAATGAAGTAAGCCAGACTCAAAGGAACTTAGGCTCAATGGTTTCTCTCATTTGTCATAATCAGTAGAGACCTTGGGTTCTCCTAGCAGAGATTTGCAATAGAACAAAACCTAGATACATAAGGCCATATAGTATGTCGCTAAATGAAAGGATCTCTAGGATATAGAAACATAAGCCACATAATGAATGATTGTTGTCCTTAATGTACTATGTTATCTCTCATCTCTTTTGCTGTCCCTTGGTTATCTCATATTGTTACAGTATCTCACTTTGTTACCGGATATATCAGATATATTTGTATTTGGTTACTTGAAATTGGATAGGGAAGGGGGGAAAACAAGATGAGGGATGGGGGTGTGGGGGAGGGAAATGGGGACCAAGACATGTGAAAGGGTATCAATGTATGTGAATTAATGCACCATCTATCTGGCAAATATCATGTAACCCTTCTATTAATTACAAAAATAAATACATGAAAAATATCAAAAAAAGAAAAGAAATTCTAGCTTCTACACTGCGTCTCTGGCTATAAAGCCCTTGATTGCACACTAACCACCCCACAGCCCACTGGATCCACACAGAGCTCCACCACAGGCATGTGACAGCTATTGGTGATTTACTGAAGGTTCCCCCTGCCCCCGAGGATGTCAATTCATACATTTTCTTCCAACTTTCTAGCAGTTCTACAACGCAAATTTATTTTCCTAGAAATAAGCTCTTGCATTTATATAGCATGAAATGATTTTTAATGAGGTCTCACATTTGATTTTAATGTCAAGCCTGGAAGGTTAGGGAAAGGATTATTATCTTTATTTTTAATAGCTGTGAAAGCCAGGAGGCAGAAGTTAAATGACTGTCTTGAATTTTTCAGACAGTAGTGAAGGAAAACAGTGCTTGATCCTCATTCATCTCATATTTGCAGTCAGGAATGAACCACAGAATAAGAGGTTATACTAGCATGATAAATACCATTTTATATTAAAATTGAATACATGAACTTGAATTATATTCACAGACTTCAGTTATACCAAATTATTAACTAGAACATGATGTTATATAAAAAGCAAAGAAGGGAAAACAGATCTGGAAGCATATATATGACAAATATCATATACATTATATAGTAGATACATATATAAAATATATGCATATGTATATTACAAACACTTTGTAGCAAAAACATAGTATAATGCATAGCATATAGATTTAAGAAAAACAATTTTTTATATTATTATTGCAATTAATAGAAGTATTACATTATATTCACCAGATAAGACAGTGTATTACTTCACAAGCATTGATACTCTTTCTCATGTCTTGGTTCCCATTTCCCTCGCCCACTCCACCCCTCATCTTGTTTTCCCCCCTTTCCTATCCTATTTCAAATAACCAAATAAGCATATATACACTTTATCAGATAACCAGGTGAAATACTGTAACAATATGAGATAACCAAGGGACAGCCAAAGAGATGAAAGATACCATAGTACATTGAGGACAACAATCACTCATTATATGGCTTTTGTTTCTATATCCTGGAGGTCCTTTCAGTTAGCGTCATACTATATGGCCTTATGTATCTAGGTTTTGTTCTACTGTAAATCTCTGCTAGGAGAGCCCAAGGTTTCTACTGATTATGACAAACGAGGGAAACCATTGAGCCTATGTTCCTTTGAGTCAAGATTACTTCACCTAATGATTTTTTGTAAGTCTTTTCATTTCCTTACAAATGGGGCAACGTGTTTTTTTCTGAGAGCAGCACAGAATTCCATTGTGTGTAAATACCACATCTTGTTGATCCACTCATCAACTGAGGGACATCTGGGTTGGTTCCATATCTTTGCTATGGTAAATGGTGCTGCAATGAACATCGTTGTGTTAGTAGATTTATTATGTCCTTGTTTCTGGATGAGTGGGTAAATGCCAAGTAGTGGAATTGCTGGGTCATAAGGGAGCTCTATGTTTAGTCTTTTGAGGAACTGCCATACTGCTTTCCATAGTGGTTGAACGAGTTTGCACTCCCACCAACAGTGTAGTAGTGATCCCTCCTGGCCACATCCCCTCCAGCATCTGTTGTTATTAGATTTCTTGATCATGGCCATTCTAACTGGAGGGAGGTGGAATCTTAGAGTTGTTTTGATTTGCATTTCTTTTATGGCCCAAGTTTAAGACAAACAATTCTATAAACTATAAGAAGAAAATAGCTCAGAGAGGAAAAGCATAAAATAAAGGATAACTCTTTTACTAAGTTTAATATATAACTTATAAGAGATCACATGTAAATAGTTAACACATGCATTTAAAGTTTTAATATTTGGAAATATAAAAGGATCATGAGAGTTTGCAGTCAGAAAAAAATATAAGGCAAGGTTGGCTACTCATGGTAAACAACCCTACACCATTATTTGGAATGAATTAAAGATTATGAAAGAAATATCAGTCTAGCATCCAATATTTATGTGGTCATCTAATGAACAAAATAAAGACACTGTATATGTACAAAATGTCATGGATGGTTGCACTCCATGAAATTATGACAACTAGCACAGTTAAATGGCAAAAGAAATGAAATGCAAAGATATGAACTTCCTAACAAAGGGACTGACTCCAGAAATAAATAATAACATAGAATCCAGCAATGTAGGAGACATTTCCTGAAAGAGCAAATTCATGGGCAGGTCAAGGGAGAGAGAGACATGGTGGTGATGACAGGGAGAAGGTGACTGGTTCTAATCATACCTGCCAATTTGGTAAAGTCATGATAAAGACAGAAATATATGCTAAGGATGCAAAGTACTTAAAACTAAAGCTAGTACCATTACACCTAGGGTAGATAATTCACAAGTAAGGTGGTAACCAGGTGAAAAAAAAAATCTTGTCCTTCTTGAAAATGATCAACTGTGACCCAGAACAGAAAGTGTAATAATAAGGAGAGGTCAGGCAGGCTGTGAAATGGGATTATACTTTTTTCTAAAGTATTTCTCTGACTTAAGTTCAAACTGGAGCATCAGCCTTAGAGCTCCTGAGTCCCAACACCATGCATTCTTTTTTTTTTTTTTCATGAAAAGGACTGGGCATAACCACATTGGGTGTATAAGCTAGAGAAGACAATGAACATTTATTCATCTTAGTTGTGAAATCAAACAATGAAATCTGAGTTTCTGATATACTTTATTAGCTTGGAAAATTCATTTTGCCCATACTATGCATTATGTAGCACATCTGAAACTACAAATTCAGAACAATTTCTATTCTTATGCTAGCACCTGTTCCCTACCAATAGCCAGGGTAATGTGTCAGTGATGAAGCCATGTCCAAATCTCAAATTATTTTCCTTCTTTCTTTCTTTAATTTTCAGGGGATGTTTTGATGGGTTACAGTTACATTTGTCAGGCAGCGGGTACATTCCTTCCATGTTTTCCTCCCACATTCTGCCCCACCCTGTCCCAATCATCTTGTTTTCCCCTTCCCTTCCCTATTTCAAATAGACAAATAAATGTATATATAATATACAAGTACCAAAGTCATATACAATAACAATATGAAATAAGAGGGAAAAAGAAATTCTTAACTTACATTATTCAGAGGACTGAATGCCTAAGAATCAAAGGATTTTCAGTGTCTGTCCTAAACTCAGGACAAATTAATGTTAGATTTCTTCAACATGCTGCTTCCATATCAATAATATTTTACATTTAAAGCACTTAAATACTTTTTTATAATTTTCCAAAGCAGTAGTGCCTTTTGCCAACAATTTATTCACATAATTTAAAATTGGCAATGATTTATATGAAATCATTAGCAAAGTCGAGAATTTTTTCCAAGCTAAAAATTTCACATTGTTCTTGGAACTTAATTAACTATTATAAACATCAATGTAAAAATAAACAAAGTTGATACATAAAAGCTAAATCAATCATTTGTTACTAATGAGTACTTTTTCATGTGGATTAATATGCACATGCATAATCATTTATATCTGGTTATGTGTATAAATTTGTACATGTATGATTGTCCATAGCAAAAATACAAAAATCAAATTGCAGAGGAGAGTTCAACAATTACAAAATGCTTTGTTTCAACAAAAGCTCAGTTAAAAAGTTATTTTCACACCTTTTCCTAGATGTAATAAGAGGAGTTTCTATCATAATACAGCATTCACCTTTCTACTATACAAAAATGTAAGCTCAAAAATGTTGCTCTCTAAATGCTCTATTGCAAATAATACACACACACACACACACACACACACACACACACACAAACACACGCACACACACATGAGAATTATTCCTTTTTTTTTCCTTTTGGTCCATCATGGGACAGGAAAATTCACAAAACTTTTTTCTTTTTTCTTTGTTTTTTTCATATACTTTTTATTGTAAAATAGAAGGGTTACATGATATTTGCCAGATAGAAGGTGCATTAATTCCCATGCATTGATACCCTTTCACATGTCTTGGTCCCCATTTCCCGCCCCCCCATCCCTCATCTTGTTTTCCCCCCTTCCCTATCCAATTTCAAATAACCAAATAAAATATATTCGATATATCAGGTAACAAAGTGAGATACTGTAACAATATGAGATAACCAAGGGACAGCAAAAGAGATGGGAGATAATATAGTACATTAAGGACAACAATCATTCATTATATGGCTTATGTTTCTATATCCTAGAGGTCCTTTCATTTAGCATCATACTATATGGCCTTATGTATTTAGGTTTTGTTCTATTGCATATCTCTGCTAGGAGAACGCAAGGTTTCTACTGATTATGACAAATGAGGGAAACCTTTGAGCCTAAGTTCCTTTGAGTCTGGCTTACTTCATTTAATATGATTTTTTCTAAGTCCTTACATTTCCTAACAAATGGGGCGATGTCCTTCTTTCGAACAGAAGCATAGAATTCCGGCCTGAAGACCAATGGAATAGAACTGAGGACACAGATATTAAACCACCTAATCTTTGACAAGGGAGCCAAAAAAATAGAATGGAAGAAAGATAGCCTCTTCAACAACTGGTGCTGGCAGAACTGGTTAAGCACCTGCAGAAAACTAAAGTCGGATCCTTCTTTGTCACCCTGCACGAGAATTAACTCCAAATGGATCAAAGACCTGGAGGTAAAAACTGACACACTGGAAACTCTACAGGAAGGAATAGGAGATACACTAGGCCTCCTTGGCACAGGTCGAAACTTTCTTAATAAGCACCAAGAATCACAACAAATCAGAGAAAGGCTGGATAAGTGGGACTGCATTAAACTGAAGAGCTTTTGTATGTCAAAGGACATAGCTAGTAAATTAATTAGGAAGCCTACAGAGTGGGAGAAGATCTTCACCAATCATACAGCAGACAAAGGCCTCATATCTAAAATATATCAACAGCTCAAAAAATTGAATCACTCCAAAACTAATCTCCAAAGTAACAACCATCCCATTAAAAAATGGGCCAAAGACTTAAAGAGAGTCTTCTCTGAAGAAGAAACAAAAAAGGCCTATAGACACATGAAAGAATGTTCAACATCTTTGGTCATAAAAGAAATGCAAATCAAAACAACGCTAAGATTCCACCTCACTCCAGATAGAATGGCCAGGATCAAGAAAACTAATAACAACAGATGCTGGAGGGGATGTGGCCAGGAGGGATCACTACTACACTGTTGGTGGGAGTGCAGACTTGTTCAACCACTATGGAAAGCCGTATGGCAGTGCCTCAAAAGACTAAACATAGAGCTCCCCTATGACCCAGCAATTCTACTACTTGGCATTTACCCAATCATCCAGAAACAAGGACATACTAAATCCACTAGCACAACAATGTTCATTGCTGCACTATTTACCATAGCAAAGATATGGAACCAACCCAGATGTCCCTCAGTTGATGAATGATCAACAAGATGTGGTATTTGTACACAATGGAATTCTATGCTGCTGTCAGAAAGAACTTTTTTCTTTTTAATGATCCTGCGGCTTGAACTCTGGGCCTGGGCACTGTCCCTGAGCTCTTCAGCTCAATGCTAGTGCTCTGCCACTTGAGTCCCAGTGCCACATCTGATTTTCTGGTGGTTAATGGGAAATGAGTTTCACGGGCTTTCATACCTCAGATCTCAGCCTTCTCTGTAGCTAAGATTGCAAGCATGAGCCACCAATCCCTGGCTAGAATTATTCCTTAACAAGGATTATTTCACTCTGAGTGTGGTATATTTAAACAATCTCACTCACACTTTAAGTGATAAATTATGAAAGTGAATATGTATATTTTCAACATTGCTTTAACATGAACCATAATTTCTATAGGCAGTAAAATTACAGATATTCACAAGTGTATTTGAAACTCTGTGGTTCATAAATAATTTACTTTATGAGGATGAAGGTGCTCTACGCCATTCAGACATTAGAAGATACATGCTGAATTGTTGAGTCTCCAACCAGGCATTTGGATAGTAGTAATACATGATTCATTTTATTATACAGTTGGCATTTTGAGTTATAAAAAGGTCTTTCTGTAAAGCAAATGCAACTAGGGATGGGATCAAATGATAAAGTGGCATTCTAGGCAAGCATTGTAAAGATGACAAACTTTCTCAGAATACTGAACATCTTGCAAATCAGATCAATCCGTTTCAGTGTAGATAACAGGAGAAGAATCAATATTAGATTGTGACAACTCCTTTATAAACTAAGCAATTGATTTGATGTGTTTGAGACTCAGATACCTACTTGCCTTTTCTAATAATGAAATGTAACACTAAAGCTTGTAGATAACAATTAAATTAATATCACCAAAATACAATTAGAATTCCATGCTTTGTGTACTTAATAATTTGTATTTTTGGAAAGAGTATTATGGTTATTGAATTAAACTGTATACATAAAGAAGGGGCTGTTTCCATCTTTTATTTAATGCACATTAAATATTCAGTCAATCAAAGGAATCATCTTCCATTGTAATAGCCAATGTGTATTCTCTAGGAAATTGTGATCCATAAGGTAATGGACAAAAGCTGAAAAGGAGACGTGGTTCCTGACATCTCCTGTGGACCTGGAGGTGCTCTAAGAGTGACCTCTTAAAAGAAATGGTGACAGTAGCATTTTCTTTGAGAGTTGGTGCTGAGGTTGGACTTGCTTCATGAGTGATTTAGCTTCCTAGGGCTACCCCAACCAAGAACAACAGCCCGGTTTGGCATAACAATAATCCTCTATTTTCTCATAGTTTGAAGGGACAGAAGTTCATGATCAAAGCATCAGCAAATTAGCCTTCTTCTGAATCCTTTCTCCATGGCTGACAGAAGGTCCCCTTCTTGCTGTGTTTTTACATAATTATCCTTTGGTCTGTATTGCTTGTGTTGTGTATATCATACAACACCAGTCAAATTGGATTAGAGCGTGCTAATTGACCTTGCATCCCTTTACTTATTGCTATAAAGACTCTATATCCCAATTTAATCTTGCTCTTCATAGATAGACACAACTCATTTCCTGACTGTACATAACTCATTATTTTTCTCAAATGGAGACAAAAATGCAAATAAAACTACTTAAATATCATACTGTAGGGACAACAGCATGAATTATGTACTGTTTGTCTCAAATTTTAGAAGATTTTCAGATAGCTTTGGTTTAAAGAAGTGATAAATGTTTGAGGAGATAGAAATGTTTAATATGATTAAAGAAAGTATACATATGTTGACATGTCACATTACCCTGCAGATAGGTATGATTTTTGTGACTGGAAAAAATTTTAATTTGGAAAAACATCAACGCTTCTCTTCAGATACAGTTTCTTTCTGTAGATATGTCCTCTAGATTCATTCATTCAACCAAGAATAGAAAACATAGTAACATGCCTTGTGACAGCATTTTGGTCAATGCTGAGTCACACAAATGCTATAGTGGCCCCACAGTATTGTCCTGCTAAATGACAAAGTATGCTTCCTAGTTTGTCATGGTACACTCTACTATATTTATACACTAATAAAATCGTTTAATTCTATACCACTCAAATGTACTGGAATATGTTCAGCATAATTTAATCATTCTTAATATGCATCTCCAAGGAAGATGTAACACACTGTTACCAAAACTCAAAAGTTTCTTCTAACAACAAAACAATATTATCTTGTGAGCAATAATATTCTTTGTAAATGTGTATGTGTGTGTGCATGAAATTATTCCTCACAAAAGGGAAATTGAAATAGTCTTACCACAAATGTCTGGTCTGTGGTGCACAGGTACATTGCTAACTAAGTTCAAACTTACTGGCTGGATGGATAGGCAATGGCTGGGAATACAGAGCAGCATGAAATATAGTTTTACTCATTTTTGTTTTTACTTCCTTTGAAATTCTCCTGTTATAAGTGTGGCAAGCTTTCAATATCTAGAAAATGTGTTTTATGATCTGCATATTTAAAAAGCATTCCAATTCATTTTTTCATAGTGGATAGTCATTTTAGGGTCACATATATCTATAAAGAATAAAAAACAATTGTCTTAACATGATTTAAAAGATGAGGCAATATAATAGAGACACATTCAGATTATTATTTTATCTGATAGACCAGCAGATTAATCTTTAATGGCTAAAGGCAGACAGTAGAGGTTGCAGAAGGTCAGACAGTAATCAAAAATGCTTATTTAATCAGATGAATTCCATTCAGGAACCAGCCAAGAACTGCTCTTAACTCTTGCATAATATTAATAGAAGGCATGTCTGCTATTACAATCAATTCTTGTCACTGTTAAGAAAATTACTGCGGCGCAATGATGAAGTCATAAGCTCAAAGGTTGGTATGTTTGGCAATCACCTAAAATAATAAAAACAGACTCGTTTATCTGCAAGAATGACAGATAAATCCAAGAAATGTGGGTGAAGTTTCAAGTTCATGAGGCATTCACTTCAGCAAAGCCTTTACAATGAATATAATAAAATAAATACCTCAATCTGTCTTCTTCCTTCTCTAGTGAAGAGAAGCAACTGAACACTGCATCAGACTTTCACTATTTGTGAGAAAGAACAATAAGAGCTCACTGAATTTACATTACTAGTACTAGATTCAAAGTAGTTAAGAGTTATATAAAGGCACTATAATTTAAAAGTAATGCTGAGAAATGTTTTCAATTGTATTATTAAAAGGCATGTTTTCTTGGCCAAGAGTTTGGCCTAGTGGTAGAGTGCTTGCCTAGCATGCATGAAGATCCAGATTTGATTCCTAGGTACCACATACATAGAAAAAATCCAGAAGTGGTGCTGTGGCTCAAGTGGTAGAGCTCTAGTGTTGAGAAAAGCCCAAGGACAGTGCTCAGGCCCTGAGTCTAAGCCCAGGAATGGCAAAAAATATTTCATATGGCTCAAGTCTTTGTCCTGACTGCACTAATAAATTTTTGTTTATAAAAATACATAATACTTCATGTTTAAAAAAATTCCTTTTCTGGATGGAAACAAATATTCCACTCCAATGCACCGTACAAAAAAGCAGCAGTAGCAATCTTAATCTCGAACGAAATTAACTTTTCAGTAAAATCAGTACATAAAGATAAAGATGGGCACTACATATTAGTAAAGGATACAATCCATAACCTCAATATTACAGTTATAAACATTTACTCCCCGAACATGGGAGCACTCAAATTCATCAAGCAAACACTCTTAGAATTACAGAACAAGATAGACTCAAACACAATCATAGGGGGAGACTTCAGTACGACACTCTCACCAAATGACAGGTCAACTCGACAAAAGTTAGGTAAAGATACCATCGACTTAAATGACATGATAGCCCAGCTGGGCTTAACAGATATACAGAGTCTTCCCTCCAACCAGGAAACTGTTTACATTTTTCTCAGCAGCACATGGAACATGCTCCAAAATAGATCATATAATAGTTCATACAGAAAACTTAAGCAGATACAAGAGGACTGATATAATCCCATGCGTTCTATCTGATCACAGTGGAGTCAGACTAGTTCTGAACAGTGCTGTAAAAGTCAAAAAACATTCAAATACTTGAAAGCTCGACAACACGCTTCTGAATAACTCTTGGGTTACAGATCAGATCAAAGAAGAAATTCAAAACTTTCTTGAATGTAATGACATCACAAAGGAACTTATGAGACACAGCAAAGGCAGTTCTAAGGGGCAAATTTATCACACTAGGAGCACATATCAAAAAGACAGAAGAAGAGCATGTAAATAACCTAAAAAAGAAATTGAAACACCGAGAGGAGCAAGAAAAGTGAATACTAAAACAACCAGAAGGACAGAAATAACAAAAATAATATAAAAATATCAGAGATTGAAATAATATCCACTATACACAAAATTAGTAAATCAAAAAGCTGGTTCTTTGAAAGAGTCAACAAAAATGACAGACCCCTGGCAAGATTAATCAAAAAAGGAGAGGGGAGACTCAAATAAATAAGATTAGAGACCCCATGGGAACAATCACTACTGATATCCAAGAAATCCAGTCCATAATGAATAGGTACTACCAGGGCCTATATTAAAGAAACAAGAAAATCTAGTAGCAATGGATGATTTCTTTTGGCTAGACACATTGAACAATGATGAGGTAAACAAAGTGAACAAACCAATCTCATACAATGAAACTGCAGGAGCAATCAGGAGAATGCCAACAAAAAGGAGCCCAAGTCAAGATGGTTTCACTGTGGAATTCTACAAGACGTTTAAAAATGAAGTCACACCTATACTCTTGAAACTCTTCCGAGAAATACAAGCAGAAGGAGCAATACCAAACTCATTTTATGAAGCTAATATTACCCTCATCCCCAAACCATGGAAAGACCCAACAAAAAAAGAAAACTACAGACCTATCTCTCTAATGAACATAGACACAAAGCTCCTCAATAAAATATTCATTCAACCACTATGGAAAGCAATATGGCAGTGCCTCAAAAGGCTAAACATAGAACTCCCCTATGACCCAGCAATTCCACTACTTGGCATTTACCCAACCATCCAGAAACTAGGGCATACTAAATCCACTAGAACAACAATGTTCATTGCAGCATTATTCACCATAGCAAATATATGGAACCAACCTAGATGTCCCTCAGTTGATGAATGGATCAACAAGATGTGGTATTTGTACACAATGGAATTCTATGCTGCTGTCCGAAAAAATGACATCGACCCATTTGTTAGGAAATGGAAGGACTTAGAAAAAAAATCATATTAAGTGAAGTAAGCCAGACTCAAAGGAACTTAGTTAGGCTCAATGGTTTCCCTCATTCATCATAATCAGTAGAAACCTTGGACTCTACTAGCAGAGATTTGCAATAGAGCAAAACCTAGATTAATAAGGCCATATAGTATGAAGCTAATTGAATGGACCTCTAGGATATTGAAACAAAAGCCATATAATGAATGATTGCAAATATCATGTAACCCTTTTATTAATTACAATAAAAAATATTTTTTAAAAAAAGAAATTTGAACAAGACCATTGAGAATGGCCAAAGTACAACAAATGCAAAAATGTAAATATTATATACTTGGAATAAGCAGAGAGTACATTCGGTATAAGTTAATTTGAATATTTAATAAATCTTTCAAACTTGGGAAGTATGATCTAAATAGTGTTATAGAATAATTATTGACAATTTCGGAAGCAAATTAGCACTAAAATTATACCAAAATCTTTTAGGTAGATAAGAATTTGGATATTATAAAGAAATAGTAAAAACACTAAACAAAACACAGAAGAGTTTATTAACTGGATGAGTTAAAAATATTTCTATAATTTAGTTCCTTATCTTAATGATTATGTAATACAAATTTCAACACTTTTATTTTGTATATTAATAAACTACAAAGTGAAAATATGAAAAAAATAAAATAAAATAAAATACTAGCCAACAGAATCCAGAAACAAATCTAAAAAATTATACACTACGATCAAGTAGGCTTCATCCCACAGATGCAAGGCTGGTTTAACAATTGTAAATCAATCAATATAATACATCACATCAATAAAGCTAAGGATTAGAATCATATGATAATTTCTCTAGTTGCAGAGAAGGCATTTGACAAAATACAACATCCATTCATGATGAAAGCACTAGAAAAAATAGGAAAAAAAGGTACGTTCCTTAAAATAATCAAAACCATATATGACAAAACTACAGTCAATAAGTGGTGAAAGACTGGAACCGTTTAGCTTAAAATCAGGAACTAGGCAGGGATGCCCACTCTCTCCACTATTCTTCAATATAGTGTTGGAGCCCTTAGCCAGAGCAATAAGGCAAGAAAAGGACATCAAAGGGATCCGTATAGGGAAAGAAGAAATTAAACTATCCCTATTCACAGGTGACATGATCCTCTACTTGAGTGATCAAATAAGCTCCACTCCCAAACTCCTAGAATTAATAAAGCACTTTAGCAAAGTGGTAGGATACAAAATTAACCTTCAGAAGTCAGTAACCTTCTTGTACACCAACAATACACAAACAGAAGTTCAAATCAAGAAAATGATCCCATTTGCAATAGCCCCCAAAAGAATAAAATACTTAGGAATATACTTAACCAAAGAAGTAAAGGAATTATTTAATGAAAACTATAAAAGCCTAACGAAATAAATTAAAGAGGACACTAGGAAATGGAAAGACATCCCATGCTCATGGCTAGGGAGAACCAACATAGTGAAAATGGCTTTACTGCCAAAATTGATATACAAATTCAATGCAATCCCCATCAAAATCACAAAGACATTCTTTACTGAAACAGAAGATACAATCCAAAGGTTCATATGGAACAAGAAAGACCTAAAATAGCCAAAACAAGTCTAGACAGAAAGAGCAATGCTGATGGTATTACAATATCAGACTTCAAACTCTAATAGAGCCATAATGACAAAAACAGCATGGTATTGGCACAAAAATAGACCAGAAGATCAATGGAACAGAATAGAAGATCCAGAAATAGAACCACATACCTATAGTCAACTTGTATTTGACAAAGGAGCCAAAGATATACAGTGGAACACACACAGTCTATTCAATTATTGGTGCTGGCAAAACTGGGCAGCCACATGTAGAAAACTAAAAATTGACCCTAGCCTTTCGACATGCACATGCATTAACTCAAAAGTGGCTCAAAGACCTCCATGTCAGACCGGAAACCGTGAAACTGCTACATGATAGAGTAGGAGAGACACTGGAACTCAAAAGCACAGTCAAAAGAGTCCAGATTGGAGAGAGACTTGATAAATGGGACTACCTAAAAATAAAAAGTTTCTGCACAGATAAAAGCATAGCCACAAAAGTAGAGAGACAGCCAACCAACTGGGAAAAGGTATTTACCAATAATACATCAGACAAATGCTTAATATCCAGTATCTACAGGGAACTCAAGAAAGTAATCCCCCCAAACCTCACAAACCATTCACTAAATGGGCAAGGGAACTAAAAAGAGACTTATCAAAAGAAGAGATTAAAATGGCAGAAAAACATATGAGAAAATGTTCATCATCCATGATCATAAAGGAAATGCAAATAAAAACAACCCTAAGATACCACCTTACCCCAACAAGAATGGCCAAGATTTTTTTTCATATATTTTTTATTGTAATTAATAGAAGGGTTACATGATATTCGCCAGACAGAAGGTGCATTAATTCACATACATTGATACCCTTTCTCATGTCTTGGTCCCCATTTCCCTTCCCCCACCCCCACCCCTCATCTTGTTTTCCCCACTTCCGGATCCAATTTCAAATAACCAAATACAAATATATCCAATATATCAGATAACAAAGTGAGATACTGTAACAATATGAGATAACCAAGGGACAACGAGATGAGAGATAACATAGTACATTAAGGACAACAATCACTCATTATATGGCTTTTGTTTCTATATCCTAGAGATCCTTTCATTTATCGTCATACTATATGGCCTTATGTATCTAGATTTTGCTCTATTGCAAATCTCTGCTATGAGAGCCCAAGGTTTCTACTGATTATGACAAATGACAATGACAGATGCTGGAGGGTTGTGGAGAAAAAGAAACCCTACTACACTTCTGGTGCGATTGTAAACTAGTTCAGCCACTTTGGAAGGCAGAGTGGAGGTTTCTTAAAGAACTGAAAATTGACCTTCCCTACAATCCCGCCATACCACTTCTGGGCATCTGCCCTGAACATCATAACCCAAGATATGATAAGGACACCTGCTCAGCTATGTTTATCTCTGCTCTATTCACAATAGCCAGGCTATGGATTTATATATATATATATATATATATATATATATATATATAGAGAGAGAGAGAGAGAGAGAGAGAGAGAGAGAGAGAGAGAGAGAGAGACAAGATAAAATAATGGCATTTGCAATGAAGTGGATGAATCTAGAGTGAATGGTGTTGAGTGAGACAAGTCAAGACCAAAGGAATAAAAGGCTATCCTTAATATGTGGCTATTAGAGCCAAACAGCACAAGAGCAAGGACTCAAAAGTTGTATACCCAATGCTGTGGACATGGTACTGGAAATATAAACACAACTACATAGTCACAAAAACTATGACTCCATAGGCATAATGTTTTATTACATAGATTATTACGTACCTATGATATACAAACCCTCAGCCTAATTTTGATTATGTTCTAAAATCTAAGTGCCAGTGATTGCATATAGAGATTCCCTTCTTGAATGCCTGTTTGTTAAACATGGTATTTGAAATATGATGTAAAATCACTGTTAATAAATTCTTTAATAAAATATTTCCCTTTCTTACAGATTGTCATAAATGATCATGTTGCTTTAAACAAGGTCGTAAGCCTTAGGGATTAATTTTTAGATAAGTTACCTATAATTATGAGTTGTTTCCAGATAGGGAATGAGTTTTCCTTTTGTATATTTATAAGTGAAATTGAAAAAGTCTGTTCCATGACAATATTTTATTTATTTATTTTTCCAGTTCTGGGCTTGGGCTTTGAGTTTTCTCAAGGCTAGAGTGCTTCCACTTGTGCCACAGCACCACTTTTGGCTTTTTGTCTATGCATGTAGTACTCAGGAATCAAACCCAAGTCTTTGTGCATGCTAGGAAAGCATTCTTTTTTCATTTTATTTTGTTATTATCAAGGTAATGTATAGTGGGGTTACAGTTACATTCACCAGATAGTAGGTGCATTACTTCTCAGACATGGTTACGCCTTCTTATGTTTTTGACCCTATTTCCCTCCCCTCACTCCCTCCCAATTATCTTCCCTTCCAAGGCAATCTTTCTACCATGAGGCCAAACTCCTGGCCAAAAATATATGATTTGTTATAAAGAAAACTATTTTAGAAACCTTAAACACTGCTGCCCTTCTATATAATAAATATGTGAGTATACTATGTGAATTAAACTATGCTAAAACTTTTTAAAATTTTCTAATAGTAGTTGATTTATTTAAAAGTTTAAATTACTGTGGTTCAGGTTAAAATAATTGCAAAAGTAGTCCAAGGAATTTTTTGAGTATATATGTAGTAGACGACAAAAAAACAAGCCTAAAACCGGGCCATAGATCTCTGTAAACATTTCTTAAAAGAATGCGTACAAATAAATAGCAACAGTGAGAAGCGGTATTGTTGTGCGAGAAGTAATAAATCTACTACTTGATGAATGTAACTGTAACCCCTTACACATTATCCCAACAATAAAAAAGGAAAGAAAACAATAAATAGCAACCGGTATGTACTTTTTAAATGTCAACATCACTAATCATGGTATATCACATCAAGACATATTCTACTATGAGAATATCTATTATCCAAATGTCAAGTGATAATTTTTGGGTAGGATGTAGAGAGAGAAAAAGAGTGTAAAAATTAGTTCCATCATTATGGAAGACTATAATATCAGTAGGTAGGTTTCTAAAACAATAGAAATAGAACTATCATATGATAAACTACCATATGTTGTACAGTATCATGGCTGGCAAAGTATCTAAAGAAAATTAAAACAAGCTAAATGTCCATCATATGATGGTGGCGATAGATATACTTAACCTAATTTAGACAATATCCAATGTATACTTATGTGAAAATATTACATACTCTTTAATGTATACATTACTCATATATTCTTTAAAACTAAATTTTAAATTGTGCACACATATGTACACGATGGATATGTAGAGTATTATGTACCATTTATTTTCAAGTCCAACAATCATAAATTGTCAGGTAGTATTTGAGCTTTAAGAGTTTGGAGGCAGTAGGGTGCAGTGCAAAAAATGAATAAATGTAAGTATCCTGATTTCATCTTTCTTCAATAAAACATAATGGGTTTTCTATTTCACTGATTCCATTTCCTGAGATAATTAATATAAATACTAGAGTTATCATATCAGAGAAACCCAGCTGCTTATTCTCAGAGCTTCAAATTAATGTTCCATACACACACTGTGTACATGAGCAATGTATCATAAACCTTAAAATGAATTAAATTAAGTTACATTTTCATAAAGTCAACCTGATTTCATTGTCTTGTCACAATTAAAAAGGCCACCAATACTGAGCTTGTTGGACAAAAATAAAATGACTCTCTTGATGGAAGAAACAATCAATCTGGAGAGGTTTTGAAAGCATGGAAGCATGCATGCCATCACATAACATATCAGAATCGATGCTATGTCTGCCTTTCTTTCTTTTCTTTCTTTCTTTCTTTCTTTCTTTTCTTTCTTTCCTTCTTTCTCTTTCTTTGTTTCTTTCTTTCTTAATTTATTTATTTATTGGTTTGTTTGTTTGTTTGCTTGCTAGTCCTGGGGCTTGAACTCAGGGCCTGGAGCACTGTCTCTGAGCTCCATTTGCTCAAGGCTAGCACTGTATCACTTGAACAACAGCACCACTTCTGACTTTTTCTGTTTCTGTACTAAGGAATCGAACCCAGGACTTGATATATGCTAGGCAAACACTCTACCACTAAGCTACATTCCTAGCCCCAAGGCTAGCACTGTACCACTTGAACCACAGCACCACTTCTGCCTTTTTCTGTTTATGTACTAAGGAATTGAACTCAGGACTTGATATATGCTAGGCAAACAATCTACCACCAAGCCACATTCCCAGCCCCATGCTGAGATTCTAAGGCAAAGGTGGTAATGAAAAGCTAGAAAGAAAACACCAAAGACTCAAAGATGGAGGGGAGCCTCTGAAATGGCATCAATTCTCCATTTACCTCAAAGGACAAGCAATACCCCCCATTCATGGAAATAAAAGTTACTATAAGAATAGAACTTACATAAATAATATAGGATAATATATGTAGCTGTATGTATATAAATAGATTGGTAGAGTAGACAATGGATTTCTTTTTAAAAAGTCTGGAAAATATTCATTACTGATGATTTTTTTCTGCTGTGACTCATAAGACATAACACCATGTAGAAAGACATATATTTCTAGTCAGAAACCTCCCCTATCTTGTCAGAGTCAATCTTCACAGATAATATGAAGACCCATCCATCGGAAAATGAAAAACCTAACAATCACAGGATCGTGTGGTCAATGTAACCCAAAGGAAAAAAATGTATCATGACACGTAGTGATGCACAGACTTCAACCTAATAGCAATCCACAACTTTACATTTGATAGAGGCAAGGTATAATGGATAAATTATCTGGACTTAAAAAATGCCTGACTATATTGAATATGGTCTACTGAAAGCACATATAATTAAAATTATCATATGTGCAACCTTCTGATAAACATTCAAGATGGTTACTGATTTTAACCAAATGAGAGTAATTGAAAGGACCTCCAGGATATTGAAACAAAAGCCATACAATGAATGATTGTTGTCTTTAATGTACTATGTTATCTCTCATTTCTTTTGCTGTCCCTTGGTTATCTCATATTGTTACAGTATCTCACTTTGTTATCTAATATATTGGATTTATTTGTATTTGGTTATTTGAAATTGGATAGGGAAGGGGGGAAAACCAAGATGGGGGGTGGAGGGGAGGGTAATGGGTACCAAGACATGTGAAAGGGTATCAATATATGTGAATTAATGCATCTTCTATCTGGCAAATATCATGTAACCCTTTTATTAATTACAATAAAAATAAATAAAAAACATAAACTTTAACTCTTTAAGAAACTAAATTTTATGTTACATATTATAAATATAATAAACTATTATGTTAGTGAGTAAACCATTTATTTTGTTACTGACTTTCTGAATACAGAGGATAAAAATGTTATGGCAGGAAGGGGAATATTCTAAGATGTTAGATATTTGCTGAGTTAGATTCCTCCAAATAAATTAATAATACTTAAAAAAAAACATGATGTAAAATTTGGTAAAAACTATTAAAAATTCCTCTGTTAAAGTAATTGTCTAGAAAATGAACTCAAATAATTGCTACTTTAATAGTAATTCGTGTTTACACTGTACCTTTTATTTGGGAATAAATGTAGTCTGTTTTAAAGTCATTCACTGGCATTTTTATATAAATTGCGTATGTTTTTGTAAGAATATGTTACATCACTACCATTGTTAGACTTAAAAGTGCATTGAGACTTTGTTCACAACTGCCTCTTCCCTGCGGATGTAGTTTTTGACATGTATTGTGCTTTCAGACTTTTCTATGCATCCTGAATAATTGCTACTGTGAATTTCATTATTTGTCTGCTAATTTGTGCCAAAATGATTCTTACGCATATGTACATTTTGGCCCTACAGGTTTTTAATTAACTTCATTTCAATCAAGTAGTGTTTTCTTCAAAGCATCCTGTATGATGCGTAAGGTTGCAATTTTCCAGTCTGCCAAATTTACTTTTTATTCTAATTTTCACCTTCTGGGAGTACAAACTTCCTTTGGGGACACATAATATCACAAAACTGACTGTGAAGCATATTATACACAAATCAAACAGTTTGTGATAAGAGCAAAGCATCCTAGCTTTAAACCATAAACAGGTTTTTGTGGGCTGAAAAAGTATTGAATATATATATATATATATATATATATATATATATATATATATATAAGCCTGATCCTTTGCCTAAACCAAATCTGAGAAAATACAGAAGTAGATAAAGATGAAAACAAAGAGAAAAACTATTAAAGCTAGGCTCCAATGGCAGATGCCTGTAATCCTAGCTACTCAGAAGGCTGAACTATGAGGATCACAGCACAGCCAGCCTTGGGTAGGTAAGTCCTGTGATCTCCATATAAACACCGGAAGACTGGAAATTGTGCTGTGGCTCAAAATGGTAGAATGCTAACCTTAAGTAAAATAGCTCAGGGTCAGTGCCCAGGCCCTGAGACCAAGCTGAAAAAACAAAACAATGTACCAAAAGATCCCTCAGAAGGCAGAAGTTCCTTATTTTTGTGTGTAAGCAGAAAGCCTTGACTCCAACATCTTGTCACTCTGGAAGGGGGAAGTATGGTGGCCTGGTACTTTTGGTAGGATTTGATTTTTATATGTAGCCACTTCATGGCAGAAAGATAGTATCAGGATACTGATGGATTTTAGTAGTCCCCTTGCTTAGACTGGAGCCTGACACAGTGTTATGAATATCAGCAAAAGACCCAAACTCAATGCAAGGTTAACAGGTCAAAAATCAGCATTACTAACCCACAGCACTTGGGAGGTTAGGATCTAAAATCCTGCTATTTTTCCATGGCTGTATTTACACAGGGTCCTGTGACAGGGACCAGATGACATAAGATTGATGAGTGATGATAGTGTTCCATTCCTGAAAACCCAGAGTTGAAGAAGACTGTATCTGTTATAATAGGCTATGGGCAACCTGTACCTCTGACAAGAATAAAGCATTGATTTTTAACTTCCAAGGTGATAATTAAACTTGCTGGTCTCCTGAAAAGAAATTCTTTCTCCCTCTTCAAAAGCTATTCACCACAAAGACATTGAAAAGACAACCTACAACAAGGGCAGGCCAATATTTGACTCACAATTACTTCTAATATTGAGACGATTTGACCTCCACAAAGTAGTGGATCCATATTGAAAGCAGGAGAATTTCTGGGTCCCAGAGTAACAATCAGATCAAACCACAACCAAAGATGGGTAGAAAACATAATTAGTGCAAACACATTTCTCACTCCTGAGAAGTACCTTGACAACCCTGCTCACTTGCATTGATAGAAACAGGAAAACTAGGGAAAATTAACATTTAATGAGCATGAAAGAAATAAAACCAAGTCAACCCTAAGAGAAAAATCAAACAGAATAAAAATATTTATATATGCAAAACAAGGAGGCAAATAAAAGGGCAAAGAAAAATGAAGCATATATTTTAAGCAGAACATGATTTCAAGAAAATTCAGCTGACATTCAAAGATGCACAGATAAAAATATAGACCTAATGTAACATATGCAATTGGAAAATGTGTGATTTGTCCATACTTTTTCAAATTAAAATGAATTATTTATTATTATTGTAGAGTTGATATACAGAGGATTACAGGTACATGAATCAGATAATGAGTAATGATTAAATTTCTTTTTGAACCATTCTTGTCTTCCCTTGCTCTCTCCCAATCTTTGAGTGAAAAAGCGCAGAGACAGCAATCAGGCCCTCAATTCAAGCCCCATTACTGCCACATACACATAAAACAAACCAAAACCAAAACAACAAAACACATAAACTTGCCAAAGATGACACATTAAAAATACTTTACCTGATTACTGCATGAAAACCAGTGAACTATACTGATGCTAAATAAATATTAGCTTAAGTTATATGACACAATAGTTAATTTGTACTATATAGTCTTAATGCAGTATTTAGCAGTATATTGAAGCACTTTGATCAGAATTATGGAATAATTACCTTCACAAAGAAATAGCTCTGTCACTTTCTTCCCTTGGAAAGATGAGGTTTCGCTTAGTTATGATTTATAGGATGTTTTATTTGAGTTATAAATTATTGGCTATTCTCCATTATATAAACTTGAAATATCATATTCATTAAATTTTACTTTCCCTTTCTTGTTATCAATAAAATAGGCAGAAAAATCACCTATCATACATAATGTTAAAAGCTGCTGCTAAAATTTGCACCTAAAATTTCAACCTTTAATAAAATATTTCTTCTGCCAATGTATATACTACTATCCATAATGAAATTAATGGTGAAACATGTCAGATTAGTTTAAGCTTTATTTCAAGTATAAGATCCTTAAAATGATAGTCAATACAGCTAAAATGGAACCATGGAATTTCCTAATTTTTTAACAACTGGTAATAACTAGAAAAATGAAAATTTAACAGGGACATGAATTTCATTTTAAAAGTCTCTAGGAATTATTGCAATTTGAGACATTAAATTTTATTTTCTGGCATTGATTATTTTTAAATTTCTTTGAATAGAGTAAGCACATGAAGACCTCAATAGCTACAGAAAAATCATTTCATAAAATCCAATCCTATCTTATTCAAGATAGAATCTCTTGGCAAAAACACAGATAAGTGCAAACCTCATCAACCTGATGTTATTTACAAAAATGATCACAGAAATCTTTATGATTGAAGCTGTAAGACTGAATGTTTCCCCAATAAAAAAACAAGTACCAACAATGCAATATGTTTGTTTTTACTACTTAAACATTCAATATTTTGCTAGAAGCTTTTGCTAGAAAATAGAGGAAAGAAATTAAATAAATGCCAGGAAGAATTCTCATGCTGTTGGCACACACCTGTAATCCTAGCTACTCAGAAGCTTGAGATCTGAGGAAGGCAGTCCAGATCAGCTCAGCCAGGAAAGGCCTTGAGACTCATGACCAGTTAACCACTCAAAAACCAGCAGTGGCTTTGTGGCTCAAAATGGCAGTATGCTAGCCTTGAGCAAAAAGAGCTCAGGCACACCACCCAGGCCCTACATTCAAGCATTGGGGACTGGCACAAATAAACAAACAACAACAACAATAACACCACCACCACCACCACCACCACCACCACACACACACACACACACACACACACACACACACACACACACCTATTAAAATACAAATGACCTGGCCTAGTGGTAGAGTGCTTGCCTAGCATGCATGAAGACCTGGGTTCAAGTGGTAGAGCTCTAACCTTGAGAAAGTCCAAGGACAGGACACAGGCCCTGAGCTCAAGCCCAGGATTGGAAAAGAAATTAAAATACAAGTGACCAATAAAGTCAGAAGATACAAATAAGTTACATTCATCAGGTAATGGCTGCATCACCTCTCAAACCTTAATACCCTTTCTCATGTTTTTTTGTCCCTTTTCCCTCCCTACACCCCACTCCAATCATCTTGTTTTCTCCTTTCCCTTCCCTATTTCAAATAAATAAACGCATATTCAATATACCAGGTAACAAAGTCAGATACTGTAACCACATGAGATTACACATAAGAGAAAAAAGGAGAAAAGAAATAATATTCTTTTGGTAAGGCTAGTAAGTTGCCAACTTTAAGAGAATAAAATAAGAGAATAAAACCAAGAGAAAAAGTGAATAAAACCAATGAGAGCTCAATGCCTGAGTTCAAGGCCCAATACACACACACACTCACACACACACACACACACACACACACACACACACACACATGCACACACACGCACACACACGTAGACAAAAGCTTTGAATAAATGTCTTTTTAAACATGGTGTAGAAATGGCTTTTTTGCAGAGTTCTTTCACTTCTTTCTTCACTTTAGGTGGAAATTTTTTTATGTATGCTACGCTGAATATAATTATTTCTCTGATTTTTTTCTCTGCCTGTTTGATGTTGATGTTGATTTATAGAAAGGTATTTTTTGTATGTTGAGTTTATAACCTGCTACATTGAGAAAAGTGTTTTAGGAGTTTCTGCAGGATATTTTAAATATTGGGTCATAAAATGTATATACAGGGAAAATTATTTAGTTCTCAACCTTACAGGAAAATACTCTAAACTGACTAAATAAATTTAAGTATTTCTTATATTTAGCCAAGTGTTATCTGCCTGAGTGTGTTTAGTTGTTTGGTTTATCTGTTGGCAGCATTGAGGATTGAACCTAGGATCACATGGATGTCAAGAACTCCAGCTGTACCACACCTCGGCTTTGATGCTATTTTTATTTAAATTTTATTTCGCCAATACTGGCAGTTTTCTACAGCGTATAGCCCAAAGACTGAAATGAACTTGCCATTTAATAATGACTTCATATTGTCAGATTAAATAAAGTTATTCTGAAAGATGTTTTCATAAATACTGAATTTTCAACAACTGAATTAGTTACTACACATCTGCCTGCTATGATCACTTTTGGACTTTTGAAAAGTAAATAGTAAGAGTTAATTAAGAGGGCTGGGAGTTTGGCCTAGTGGTTAAAGTGCTTGCCTAGCATGTGCGAAGACATGGGTTCGATTCCTTGGTACCACATACATACAAAAATGCTGGAAGTGGTGCTGAGGCTCAAGTGTTAGAGCTCTAGCCTTGAGAAAGCCCAAGGACAGTGCTCAGGCCCTGAGCTCAAGCCCAGGACTGGCAAAAAAAAAAAGAGTTAATTAAGAGGTTTGCTTTGAGACATGAGAAACCCAGTACCTGAGAACACTGTTTGGCATGAGACAAGTTCCCAAAGAATAACATTCATTTCAATTGTTCAATGAGTCCTGGACTCAAATCAAACCTAAGAGGATTAACAAGACCTTGTGCCACACACAGAAATTCTCTAGTAACAAGTTATATTTTATTTATGGTACAAAAGTATTTATTTTAATTACTTATTTAATGGAGCTGCCCTCCATTACTCTCAGGCTTTTGAACAGGGCAAGTAAGTCTCAGGTCAGTCTTCAAAGGACACACAATGAAAACAGCATGACTTTAAGGTGAGAAAATGACACCAGGACTGTGTTTTCTGACCAGCTTGTCTCTAGGCTGGGATATCTTTTCTGATTAACAATATATCTGTGGAGTTCCTTCAAACCAGCCCTCACCCCTATATTTGGTGTGTGGTACTTACATCAGATCTGAGAATACTGAACCTCATACAAATCTTTATACTAAGGAAAATGACTATGTGTGTTCTAAGGGGAATAAATTCGAAACCCCTTCCATTTATCATATCATCATCTCTTGTGTGGGAAATATCTTATACTAATCCATAATTGTGAGATTTGGAATTCCCCTATTTTATTGAATTGAGTTGTGGTAAAGGAAAGTGTCACCAGATACAGAAGCAATGTAATTCTCCATCACCTAGTCCTCTGTCCGTATACTTACAAACTTAATTCATTTTATATAGTATCTTCAATTTTCCTCCCAAACTATTTATATATCCAAAAGCTGTTATATCCTGTATCCTCCAAATATTCTCAAACCAGGATAAATATCACCGAATGAATTATGGAATTGAAAAAGTACAGGGAATGTTTAGTCAGTCGATGCATTTCACAGTAGGATATATTTACCTGTTTAACAAAGAAAATTACTTTTGTAAATAAAGTTTCCTCTGTCAAAGTCTTCAAAATTCCCATGACATTTAATTATGAAGTTATGTCATTCACCAAACATAACCACTTATGTGAGATTTTTCAATTTTGTTTGCCTATTTCTAGAGAAGACAAATATTAATATTAAATAAGACAAATATCTATGATTCATAACACTGTATACAGCGTTACCATATTGTGTGGTCAACAAAATTCTCCACTGCTCTTGACTCCAGGGACTGTCAAATGCAGCCATCTGCTCTCTTAGGGCACATGGGCTATTCTCATCCTAAGTTTTAATTGTATTTCTAGGGTAAGTCGCTTTCTCCTTGATACAGTGTTGATGGGAAAGTGATTGCTTTACAGCATCAAATAAAGAGAAAGTATTTGTATGAGTGGATTCTTATTTTTTTAATCTTAACCAACTCAGAGTAAATAATGACTTCAGAATGTGAACAGTCATGTTACTAAACTTACAATTGGCCCCTTTCGTTGAGTTAAGCCATTTTTTAAAACAATACTTTCAGTATGTGCAAACTTTTCCTTAAATACTGGATTCCTCAACAGGAGAGTATCATAATTTAGCAAGGAGTAAAACCTTGAGATGTCATGTTTCTACTGAAAAGGTTGATGATAGGCTTCCTATGTTTTCATATGTAATAAAATTTTATATAAAATATTAAAAATATGAGAATTCTCATTTATAACAATGGTAAGGATCCTGTCTAAATAATTTACCAGAACAAAAAATACATTTTTAACTGCTTTCCCTTTTCGACTCTTCTTTTTTGGTACTGGGATAGAACCCAGGATATTTCACTTGCTGGGCAAGCACTTTGTCACTGAGCTACATCATAGTGCAGGAATAAAGTTTCTTTTCCTTTTATGGAATTTTTTCCATCTATTTTTTTAGTGTAACTGACAGAAGGGTTACATTATATTCACCAGATAGAAGGTGCATTACTTCACAAATGTTGATACTTTCTCATGTCTTGGTCCCCATTTCCCTCCCCCAGCCCCACCCCTCATCTTGTTTTCCTCCCTTCCCTAGCCTATTTCAAATAACCAAATACGCATATATATACAATATATCATATAACAAGGTGAAATACTGTAACAATATGAGATAACCAAGGGACAGCAAAAAAGATGAGAGATAACATAGTACATTAAGGACAACAATCACTCATTATATGGCTTTTGTTTCTATGTCCTGGAGGTCCTTTCACTTAGCGTCAATACTATGGAATGGTTTGTTAAACATCAATGTGTATAACAATGTGTATTGCCATTCGTGTACTTACACACACACACACACGCATTTATTCTTATTAGCACTTTCTAATATTCTGTAGCATGTATCCGATTATCAAGGCTCAGTATAGTCAAATGTAAATTTGTTTAACCAAAGTTTATATTAAAATGATAAAATTCTTAACTAGGCATGGATGGAATGTAAATATATATTCAGTAACATTATTTGATAAGATGATAGAGATTTAAAATATATATACATATATAAAGAGCACTATCTCTAATGACCTTTTTCTAACTTTCTAATTTTGGAGTTGTTTTTTGATTGACCAATATTTTAAACTGCACAAAAAACATGATGCCATGATTTTTCACTTGCTAAAAAATAATAAAAGCACTTGTAAAGTCACACACACCCTCACACATACACATACTCTCTCACACACACACACCCTAATCATCTGACTGATTCGTACTTCAAAAATACTTTCCGCCAAGTACCAACAGGAGACTGAAAGAATTGTTGCCCAAGCCTAGATTTCATAGGCAAGTTTCTCTTATTGCAGCTAATTTAAGTTTAAACAAAGAGGAATTGGCACTGACTTTGTCAATTTCTATTAGTGATTATTTAGAAAGTTTTTAAAACTTCATTTCTCTTTCATTGAGAAACTATGCTATTTAAAAAAATGCTTACCTACCTCTGTTACCAAAGTTTGATATTCTGTTTTTTTTTTCATTCTGCTAGCTTTAAAAAACTTATTTTATTCTACTGATTTTGACAAATGAGGGGAACCATTGAGCCTATGTTCCTTTGAGTCAGGCTTACTTCACTTAATATGATTTTTTCTAAGTCTTTCCATTTCCTAAGGGGAGATGTCATTCTTTCTGACAGCCGCATAGAATTCCATTGTGTACAAATACCACATCTTGTTGATCCACTCATCAACTGAGGGACATCTGGGTTGGTTCCATATCTTTGCTATAGTAAATAGTGCTGCAATGAACATCGTTGTGCTAGTGGATTTAGTATGTCCTTGTTTCTGGACAATCGGGTAAATGCCTAGTAGTGGAATTGCTGGGTCATAGGGGAGCTCTATGTTTAGTCTTTTGAGGAACTGCCATACTGCTTTCCATAGTGATTGAACAAGTTTGCACTCCTACCAACAGTGTAGTAGTGATCCCTCCTGGCCACATGCCCTCCAGCATCTGTTGTTATTAGATTTCTTGATCCTGGCCATTCTAACTGGAGTGAGGATGAATCTTAGAGTTGTTTCGATTTGCATTTTTTGTGGCCAGAAATGTGAATTAATGCACCTTCTATCTGGTGAATATAATGTAACCCTTCTATTAATTACAATAAAAAATATATGAAAAAAAGAAACCTTGGGCTCTCATAGCAGAGATTTGCAATTGAGCAACACCTAGATACATAAGGCCATACAGTATGACGCTAAATAAAAGGACCTCTAGGGTATAGAAACAAAAGTCATATAATGAGTGGTTGTTGCCCTTAATGTACTGTTATCTCTCATCTCTTTTGCTGTCCCTTGGTTATCTCATATTGTTACAGTATCTCACTTTGTTATCTGATATATTGAATATATTTGTATTTGGTTATTTGAAACTGGATAGGGAAGGGGGAAAAACAAGATGAGGGGAGGGGGGAGGGAAATGGGGACCAAGAAATGAAAAAGGGTATCAATGTATGTGAATTAATTCACCTCTTATCTGGCGAATATAATGTAACCCTTCTATTAATTACAATAAAAATATATGAAAAAAGAAAAAAACTTATTTTATTCTAAAAGTGAGGTACAGAGGGGCTACAGGTACGTAATCATTGTAATGAGTACATTTCTTGTTGAACATTGATACTCCCTGACTTGTGTTTCTCCCACTCCCCCTTTCCATAACTCCTACCCCTCCAAGTTGAAAGTTTATTTCCAACATAGTGTCTTGTGAGTATCACTGTTGAACTCGTTCACCCTTTGGCCTTTTTCTCACCATTTCACTATTCCTCCTCCTTGCCCTACATCAGATAAGACACAGGGTTCCAGGATAAAAATCAGTGATGACAGGATAAGCTCAACTTTATAGCTTATCACTCGTTCTGGACCATTTAAGCTATTCATATGGTTGAATAGCTAAGATTACAGGTATGAGCTACCAGTGCCCTGCTCATAGATTATTTTAAAAAGTTTGTCTCACTGTGTCATTATTATCACGCCTGTGTTACACTCAGATTTGATATATATGTATAGTATATATACATATATATATACTATAGTGTATATGTACATATATGTAATATACTGCATACATAATATACATAGTTTTCCAGCCTTTACAAAAACAAATCCAAAATAAAACCAAACTGTTGAGGATTTTGATTTGCTATTTCAAATCTACTGAAAAATTTTGTCAGGAAATGACACTAGAATTATAATGATTTGCCATCTTCATTAAAACAGCATATACAGAGGGGGGAAGGGAAATGGGGACCAAGACATGTGAAAGGGTATCAATGTATGGGAATTAATGCACCATTTATCTGGCAAATATCATGTAACCCTTCTATTAATTACAATAAAATATATTAAAAAATGAAATTAAAATCAGAAAAAAACAGCATATACAATTTCCCTCATTAGTATGGATTAAGATTTTTTCCTAGCTGAAGAACACAATAGCTCCAAAGCTATATGTGTATGACCATACTGGAAGTAGTAAGCAAAATGAACTTCAGGAGGATAAACAGGGGATTTATCCCTGTGGTTGTTTTTAATATTCTATGTATAGTTATTTCTTTACCCTTTTTATCCTTTTTTAATCTTTTTCTTTTTCTTTCCTTATGGTTTATCCTGTTATTGCTTTATCTGACTTAGGTATCTGGTGCATTGTACATTATTTGCTTATTTGACTCAGAAAAGGGAGGGGGAAAAACAGGACATTAAGTCAAATGACAAAGGATGAACCAATGTAGCAGCTGCATTCATAAGACAATATGTTGGCTATGAACTCTACAACCTGGGAGGGATGAAGAAGGCAAGTGGAAGAAAAGATGGGAATGGGTAACAACATTCAAGAAGTAATGTACCCACTACTCTATGAATGTGACTGTAACCCCGCTATACATTACAAGACAATAAAAAATTGAAGGAAAGAAATGTACTTATTACATAACTTACATAACTGTAACACCTCTGTACATCACCTCTACAGTAACAATAAAATATATTCTTAAAAATATAATTCAAGGGCTGGAAGTTTGGCCTAGTGATAAGAGTGCTAGCTTAGCATGCACGAAGACACAGCTTGGATTCCTCAGTACCACATACACAGAAAAAAGCTGGAAATGGTGCTGTGGCTCAAATTGTAGGGCTCTAGCCTTGAGAAAGCACAAGGACAGTGCTCAGGCCTGGAGTTCAAGGCCCAGGACTGGCAAAAAAATTACATTATAAAATTAAAATTAGCATATATCTTTATGTATTTAATGCTCTTTGGTTTTCCTTTTTATCCTCCTTCTGCCTTTTGAATTCATTGAATTTTTACCACCGATTTGCCTCCTGTAATTGCTCCTTAGTTGTACCTGTTAGGCAAGGTCTGCATAGTGTATTTCTGTTTCCCATAATAACCAAACTTTCTTACCTTTGTGTTTGCTCTTGGATGTGTAGGTATTATCTGTCCTCTCAGATAGATTTCCAGTTCTATTTATTTCTCTGCTCAAGAAAAGTGTTCCTGCTTGCATGAAAAGGCACTTTTGACTCTAACTCTGCTGTAGATGTTTAGCAGTGATATAGTTTTCAATCTATTTCCTAGAACAAAGTTTTGTTTTCCCTTCTTGTAGTAGGGAATTTTTCCTATTCTTTGTGGAAGAGGTTTGGCTTCCTTTCTACAATAGGCAAAACAGTGGCTCAGGAATTCTTTGATGAAGAGATGTGCAAAGACTTATTTTTAATTACTGATCTGGAAAATCAGAATTTGCAATGTATATGCAGATTAACAATCAAAAAAATTTTGCTGTGTGGGTGACATTGATCAAGATGCACTGTATTCATAAACTCCTTCGTTGAACAACAACACCTTTGTACAATTACTTAAAGAACATAAGAATATTTTCAAAACATTCTTCCTGTTAATTCACTTTATTAAAGTTACAAGTAATGACATCTTCCCATTTATTAGTAATATTGTTAGTAGTCATACAATAGAAAAAGTTTCAGGATGAGTTAATTGCCTTCATTTATACCTAAAGAAATATACATTGTTAACACTGAAATTCCATCTACATTATAAGGAAGTACCGAATATGCATATCAAAAAATCTTCTATCTTATTAACATAATTCACAAGCAAAAGTATGGTGTATAATACCACAATGACACAGCATTAAGTTAGAAATATCGAAGAGCAATATTTAAGTAAGAATTACCTACGGTGTAGAAAAATTCTTTCTTTGTTAAATATTTGAAGTTCTTTTTTTAATGTTGTGCCTTGAACTATTCAAACTGGATGAAAGGGGAATAACAAATGTGAAAGTAGACCTTCATCTTTCATGTTTTGGTAAGGAACTCTCACTGTTCCTTTCTGTCAAACTCAACCTTAAATAATTTGTTAATTATCTTGCCTGTTGTTCCATAGTTCACCTTTAGTGTGCTCTACTTTTGTGCATTTTAAACACTGTTTATTCTTTGCAGATCTTTTATATTCATTGCCAGAGGAATTTTTCATATAATATAAATATTCCTGCAGAGAATGCTCTTTCATTATTAAAACCTTTGAGATGCCTTCAGAAAAGTGCATTGTTATGTTACCTGTCAACTTTTGCAGAGTGACATTTTATTATAAATGTTATTCTTGGTCTTTCTGCTCTCAAGTTCTCAGAATATAGTAAGAAAAAAGAGCCGGTGTAAAGAACCAGAAAATTGAACTATCCCACCCTAGTTTTACTTTTTCCCTTAAAGTTTAAAGCACATGATATAACAGAATAATATAAATTTCCAATATTAATGGCATTGTGTTATTTTTTCCTCGGTTTTTCTTAGAAAGCTTAAAAGTAATAGCATGTTATAAAGATTTTGCTTGTACTTTTTATCTTTTTCTTTCTCTAACATCCAGTTGAATCTGCTATATCTTCTCCTTTGGTGATTTCAGATTTTCTCACTGAATTTAGCTCATGGAAGCCTGTTTTCTTTGGCAGTTCTATTTCCCTGTGGAGTAAATTTTGCTTTTCCCTCATCTGAGACCCTATGGATTCCCATAGATGTTCCATAATGACTTTTAAAAAATTGAATATAACATGTTATCCTGAAGAAACAGTCTCTCAGCAGGCTCCATTAGTCCTTTATGAGTTATCCTGACCTTGACCGCTCTTCTCTGTCCCAACAGAATTCAGTTTGAACAAGAGTTTGATAAAACAATTTTTTTTCACTCTACACATCTGACCACCTCCATATGTTATTAGTCTGGTCTTCTAAAAGTCCTCCAGTCTCACAAAGTTTTCCCTTTTATTCAAGACTCAAATACTATAAATGTCAGGTCTCTGTAGTGCCTTAGGACTTTAGTTTTCCATTCTTCCTTTCTAATGCTTAGATGCATGATTTAATTGCTTTATTTTACTTTAAGTTTATATTATGTCTCTATACCTAGTAATTCAGTAAAAAACTGAAGAGCAAAAATTAGTAAACTTTATACAGCAAAACAAACCAAGTTGTGTTATTTAATACATAAATCTAAAATTATCTGTCATATCTTAACTATTCAAAAAGTGAGGAAAGAAAACAGTCAAGGAGAAATTAGGCCTTCATGTTTCTTTTGCCTGAATGGGATGTTTGGCCAAATTATTTTTGTCTTTTTCCTACTGTTCATTATGTTTTTCAATCCACTTTCATTCTTTTCTTTGGGTTATTCCTGTATTTCCATTCAGTTATTTTTATTATTATTGTATTTTACTGTCAGGATGATGTATATAGGGATAACAGCTACATTCGTCAGTTAGTGGGTACATTACTTCTTGAACACTGATTCCCCTTTCCATGTTTATCTCCCAATTTCCCCTTCCTACCACCCCCTCCCAATCATCTTGTATTTCCCCGTCCCTTTCTTATTTCAAATAAACAAATAAATGTATATATAATATACCAGGTAGCCAAGTTAGATATAGTAATAACATGAGGTAAACTGTAAAAAGGAAAAAAAGAAATAACTTCATATAAGAACAGCAATCACAAAGATATATCTCTTGTTTGCATATCTTGGAATTCATTTCACTTAGCCTCATTCTATATGGCCATATGCATATCTTATTTTTGGCATTTCTTTCTTTCTTCTTCATTATTTCTTCTTTTCTTTCTGAGAATTCACTTGTGAAATTTGTGTTGTTAAGGACAAATGGTATAATTACTTATTCTTAAATGAATTCTTAATTGAAGCAATTTTGTCATGATTGCATTAAAAATCTTCATGATATATTTAATACAGTAATATTCTCGGTTTTGGTATTTACTACTTTTCAAAATTATCATTCAGTTTGTTTTTTCCCATTGTTAGAATGATGAGCAGTTTTTCATAAGAACTCAGACATTTGTGCTGTATCCTATTACCACATTATACTGCTTATTTCAGAGGAAGTGACGGAGCCACTGCTTCATTACTGGCATTTGGTGTTAGAAGCCAGCTTCACTGTTTAACTCAGGTTGACCCTGGATGGTTGCATCTCTTGGGTCCTGATTAGAGGATGTGGGCTGATATGTCCTGGCTGGAATGCTCATTATTGTTGCTCATACGAACTTTGGTGGCAACTGGGACACAGGGTCTCAGTACCAATGGCTGATAATGAAATTCATAACTTTCCTTTAGACTTCCTCTTATGCCACTCATAAAAATAAGCTGGCAATGACTCATTATTTCCAGGCAGAGGTGGAAATCCAGAATCCCTGTTCAGCTGGGCACTGATACCTCACTGGAGAAAGTCATATTCTCAGTCAGTGGAAATTCCTCCTTAGCCTTCTCTGTCAATATCCTAATACCAGTCAGTGGCTGGGGGCTTTCCTGTCACTTAAGGATATTGAAACAGCCATGCTCTCTACTTAGCCCTTGTTATTATGATTGGGAACTGGCTTTATTATTATTTTTAAATCTAATTGGGTACAGAGAAATGCTTATTGTCTACAAATTACCATAATGGCTACAAATTGCTGACCTGTCCTTTGTATAGAGAAAAAAAGGATGTGGTTAGGCTATGCATGCATGTGTTTCTTATTCTGCCTTGTGAGCATTCTCATGTATCCTAGATGTTTCAGCTCCAAATCTTGGCCATATAAACCCATCAGAAAATGCTGGGAACTCACCTACTCTTTGGTATGTGCAGTCTGGCTAGCCAATCCCATTTTCTCTGCATTTCAGCAATTTCTTATATAAAAATTTGAACTTTGTGATCAGACTCAGAAAGAAAACTAGGAAAAATTAGGCCTAACAGTTTTATAGGCACAGAAGTTTGCTAATTTCAAAGTTACTCTTTGGGAGAGAAAAGCAAGGCTAATATTACACATCTAGATTTTTACACCTTCTATTATTAGAGGCCGCTATGAACATGATAAAGATCTGAGTGTAATAAAACATTACAACATGGTGCTCTAATTGTTTACCTTACTGGCAGTCATCAACCATTAATTTTCCCCAATCACTACAGAATAGGAAAGTCATACCAGTAGGATACAAAAAAAATGAAAGTACTACCAAATGTCGATAAGAGCGGAGAGAAACAGGTTTTCAGAACCAAAAGGGATCTGTCCACTTTGACTTTGTTCATATCCTATTTTGACTATGGTTTGTTGCATGCCCTTCCTTAGTGTGCTGTCATAAGTTTGAACTCATGTTGTTGAAAGTGTATCATTATAAATCCTCTCCTGAGAGTGGACACAAGCAGTGACTATAACAAGATCCCCCAGTACATTGCATCATATGGCAAGGGTGAAGGGATTGTGTTCATGTGATTGTGGCCCTTCTCCATTGGCTTTGTTTAATCAAACAGGAGATACATGTGGTTGGAACAACCTGATCAGATGAGCCCTGTAAAGGCAGTAGTGAGGATAGAAGTGAACAACTAACACTGCCTAATTTGCTTTGAATTACAAAATCAGCATGAATAGCTTCCAGGAAATAAATTCTGTGGATGATTAGGTAAGCCCAGAAGAGAGCACTGAGCCTCAGGTACAATCACAGCCACAGCCTGTGCTTGTCATTTTGTGATTCCCTGAGAAAAAGCTCCAGATTAGTTTTAGGTGAGTTCTGGATGATGAAAATAGTGACATGAATAAACTCATATTCAAAGTCAATTCAATACCAGGCCACTAATGATGGATGACCTGGTTATTTCCATTTAAGTATATTTCCCTTATTACTTCATGACCTATTTGACAGGAGACCAAGTATAATGGTCCTTTTTTTAAAAAAATGATGACTCAGGGAAATGGAAACACTGGAAAGCTTAATGAATTTCCTTTTTTAGATTAATAATACATGATAAATATTTCAAGGGATTCAACATAATAGGTAGGATCTCATAGTTTCTAATATTACTAGGAATTTGAATATAATCAATTTGGATGCGTCAGAGAAAATAGTGTTCTTGTTGCATTCCAAAGTATACAGCATGGATGGGAGTTTGGTAAAAAGAACTGAGGCAGAGAAAAAAAGTGAGATGGTTCTCGTTGCCCAATGGTAAACCACCACCAGTTATTATCCGTTAGCTACTGATCATTCAAGACCTTTACGTTTTCCTGGATCTTGGTAGAAAGTAGCCCAATTGAGAGGTAATTGAGCCATTTACTTAAAAGGGAGAATGGGGATTTTCTTATGAAAATAAATCATGAATGCTTTTCATAGCATGAAATGTTAATTTTACGTGTTATTTAATAACCAGCCACTTCTCTGTATACCACAGCTTAAGAAAGACTGATGAGACAGAAATTCCTCTATATTTTCAAAACAAATAAACCAAATTATCCATAAGGTTTTGATGATTTGTATGTCAGCAACAGAATGATTCAATGATTTCAAGTTATACATACAAAATTGGGGAATGTCTATATCATCTGACTTCTGTGAATATTAAAAAGAATACTAAAATCAAACTAGAAGCTATCTGGTTTGTAACCTAAAATCAAATCATAGTCAAGTTTCCCACAGATGGCAGACAGTAGTTCTTACAGTTATTTTAATCTGTTGTGTGGTGGAGGGTGACATTTATATGGCAAATGTTAAAACCTGTATATTACAACTATCCTGATGAGTTCTGTTGTGGTAGTTTTGACTACGGACACTTCATTCTGGACAAGTAAGGTTTGTTATTAAAGTCGAAAATTGCCTGCATTGCAAGTTACACCCAAACTACTCAATATAGCTGTCACCAATTGATTCTTTCAATGACAACAGTATACATGAACCTGTATTGACTAGGGGAAGGAAGTCAAAGAACTCACATCCAACACTTGTGTACAAAGAGAAGCCAATACTAAAATATTGGGATTTTATTTACTCACAGTCAAGGTTGGTATCATCTTGAATCACTTGCCTCTCAGACAGAACAAACTCTTTCATTACAGAGTGGTGTCTGAAAATGCTGTGAGACCTAAATTACAACCAAGAACAATGTTGAAAGACTCCTCTGATGGATGTGCTAGGAAACTAGGTGAATACGAGGGATTTGCCTCAAGCCTTTGCTCCAGACTGAATACGTTGTAATACCAAGCATTTAACTTCAAAACAACTAGACAAACAAAAGTAGTTCAATTATCAGAAATTTCCCATCATGTTCTGATTGAGGATGGGTGCACCTGCTTCTCTGTGTTGCTGAGTTTATTCTACGAGAAGCTTTGGCCAGGGAGCTCTGAGTGAGGCAAGAGCTTATAGCGGCCATTTTCTCTTTATGCTGCTGCTTCTCTCCTTTCCTTGATATTTTGGTCAAGGTCTTGTACCCTCCTGGACCAGTATAATATCCTGTATACTCTTTGTACTGGTTGTGTAGCACATGTAATTTACCATTAGCCACCATTTCCTAATATTCTTCATATTAGGAAACAATGACTAGTAAGTTCTAAAACCATCAGTTATTCTCAGAACTTTCCAACACCATGCATGTGAACAGACTTTTTTAGCCCCCCCCCCCAGGGATTCAAGAAATTGTAGAAGATACCAGTATGTATATATATATATATATATATATATTTCATGTGTTGGTGCATGTGTAGAAAATATGATTTAATGCTTCATTGTTAATGAAACATACTTTAAGGCCATAGTTTTCTCATTACAGTATGCATTTGGTGACTTTGTTAATCCTAAACACTGGAATAAAACTATGGTTTTGAGTGCCATTACATGAATATTTCAATAAGAATGGCCTTAGTTGTCAATTGTGGATTCTCATTAGCAGAGGGAGCAGCTGCAGTAATTAGTACTTACTCTCAGAATTAAAACCAACTTGGATCATTCAAAAGCCTCTGACACAACATCCCTTAGGACTGTGTCTATACACAGATGTTCAGCTAGAGTGACGGATAAAATTAAATACCTGGATGAGACAGTGTCCTGAAGGTAAATCTTTCACACGTAAGACTTTCTCTCAGGTAGTCTAGGTTAAAGCAGAAGCTTGCCAGCCAAGTCAATCTATTTCTTTTCTGTACTTTCTAAAAGCTCTCTGGTAAAAACTCCAAAAAACATCCTCGCTTAGATAGACTTCAATAAGAGCAAATCTTATTTTATTGAATTCCACTTTAAAATTCTGGGCCAGCACTTCTTAAAATGACAAAAGAATACAGTTCAGTAGATGTTTAAATATATGTGAAGAATGCCTTAAGCACTAAGTTTGAGATTAAAAAAGTTAAATAAACTTCCTTTGTACTGTGGGAAACCATTACTTTCCTATGTGTTTTCAGTTATGCCTCTCTGTAGCCTGAGGCTACCAAACATAGAACTTTCTAGTAGAGCTCAGGATCCTGGATTCTAACATTCCACAGGTATTGAGAATGCCTCCTTTCCAGAGTGGACAGGACATTTTATTGCAATCCAATTGTGATGGAAATTGCAGCTATTCTGCAGAGAGGTGAAGGCTGGGTGTGAAGGCTGTAAGGCTTATCCACATTTGTCTGCTGTGAATTTCCCTTGACTGTCTTCCCTTTGTTTAGTCATCCAATAACCATTTGTTTTTGCATGTGCACTTTACTATTAACCTCTTTAGTAATTCCTTGGTAGAGTTTTTCTTTTCTCTTTCTCCTCTAGGCTTTTACATTGAGGGCCTTAGCCAACTTGACTGAGGGTATTTGTGTAATAGATTGTTTGCTTAATAAGATTGTATTTTTTGTACCATGGTTTTTGTGTTTATGAGGGCTGTTTTATTAGAGTAACATAAATATTTAACGAATTTGTAGAAATTTAACAGTAACTGGGTTTGTATTGGTTCAGGTTCCCTCAAAAAAGGTAGGTCATGAGCACTGAACTTTCATTTAGAAAAAAACAAATGAAAGGTAGTACATGATATACTTGATATCTCCTTTGTGCATTGGAATAACAGAAGGAAAAATACCAGAAGGAGTCATATTAAAGAAAACTAAATGAACAAAATTAAGAATCCAACAAATATGGAAAAGACTTGAATCAAGCAAATTATGTAGTAAATAGCATGAAAATAACATACCTGTCAAGTTCACATGATGACAGATATGTGACATAATATTAAAGGGGTAAAGATAACTCAGAACTTTGACAATAATTTAGTTCAGATGCTGGTTTATCATCTTACAATGCAAAGAACTTTCAAATTTAATTGGTTAAAAAATTCTCCCTTAAAACTATTGCTAGTTATGATCACTGAAATCATAGCAAATAATCATAAATAATCTAAGCAGCTTTCTTGAATAGTCATTTTGAAGTCTGTAAAATACATAGGTAAATATCATTCAAAGAACCTTGAAGAGTCAATGATGTTCATTTTCTCTTTTCCTGATAGGTCAAGCAAGAGAAATTGATCACTGGGTTAGCTCTTTGCATTTACTTTTGTTTTACAAGCTTTCCATGGCCATTTACCTTCCACCATATTGATGTTTTTATGCCAATAAATGGCTTCATGACAAGTGTCACATGCAATTTCTGTAGCATTGTTGGGCCTTAAGCCCACCTTTTCCTCAAACTGTGTGTCTTGATTTTTGGGGTATTACGCATAGACACCATCACACCCAGCTCATATTAACTTATCTTCAAACTAGAATAGAAGTACAGTTCAGAATTTTTATGCAAATCGAAATAGAATTAATAGAAGAATATAATCCTAAATATATGATCTGCCCAGGATTACACCATTAGCTCCATATAACAGTTGCATATTATTTCTAGGCTGAAAATACCTCAGAGTAATTCTTAACTTTATAATAAATATAATAATGAAACACAGCTCTAAATAAATGGACCATGACTGTGGAACAAATACGAGTCAATGGAAAAGGTATACTATACCTTTACTTCTATCTACCCTTGGTGACCGAGGCAGTAGGACCACTTGAGCTCAGGAGTTCAAAACTATCCTAGATAATATCATAAGACACTATGTCATATCAATAACAAAACTGGAACTTTACTCTCTTCCTAAAAATTAGAAATACCTTTAAAGATCAATAAAAGAGATGTGATAGGGCAATGATTCCAACACTCAGTTTGCAAAATGTGTGATGAAGTCTTTTTTTTTTTGATAAGTGCCTGCAGAATACAATAGACTACACTCCTATTTCAAATACTTTCTCTTCTGATTTCCTAGATGAAGGTCTTGATAAAACTAATGAAAACAATTTCTTTGATAATTTGCTATAAAAGACTATACTGTCTTTAACTACCAGAGGCAAAAGAGACAGAGGTGAGTATTTGATATAGATGGGAAAAAAAGGTAATGTTTTTAAACAATAGATTATAATGGAATTCTTTTCCAAAGTTGCAAAGGAAGTCTGAATGACATTATGTAAGTACTATAATTATTAGAGGGGAATTATGTTATTTAATAACTGCTCATGTTGTGAAATGAATGTGCTGTAAATACAGTGCATTGCAAAAGAAAGGTCATAATTATGGAAAAGCCATTTAGCTAACAGTTAAGGGTTTATTGATTAATGAACTACATTAAATAAGCTTAAAACATTAATTAAAGTTAAATGTTTAATGATTTTTAAGATTAAGTTATTGATTACTATATGCTAACACAAAGGTAAGTAAAAGTAAAATGAATGTAATTTAGGCATTGCTTTAAATTATTAATAATAGGCATATAAGTTGTCATAAAACTACTCAACTGTTTTAAATGGTTGATCAACGAACTTAAGTACCACACATGTTATCAATGAAAGGCCAAAGTGAAACTAATAAAGCCTTTATAATGAATCAAAAATATTCTTTGTAGTCAAAATATATATCAATATTGCGGTAAACTCTGATTTAAATTTCCTAATAAATCTATGCTGCAATTATATGGAAAAGTTAATTTGTTAAATTTTTTAGTAAATCTATGTTGCATTTATATGGAAAGTGTAATCTGTCATATAAAGAATGAAATGGTATTGTTCAAACATCATTATTGAAGTAAATGCTTGCATTTCAATTACAGTTTTAAAAAGTTAAATCAGCTAACTGAAATTTTGCCTAAGTCTTGAGTTTTGTTGCTATTGTTTCTTGTCTCTAAATATAATAGCTGAATTAAAGCTTGTACTGAAAAACAATCCACTATAATCCGAGTTTATACAGTTCAATTTTCTGAAAAACTACATTAAGGTACTCTCAGGGATATTACTCATGATATTCAAGGTTAGATCACAAAATGAATCCCAGAACACTTGACTTCCTCTGGGAAACAGTAGTTTAGTTTATAAAGCTATTCATCCTTACATCAGTGTATAAATCAGAAAATGAGACAATGTTGTTGAGAGGGTCAAACTATATCAATAGAGTTTTATGACTTTAATCACAAAGCTAAAGCGAAAAAATAACTGTATCCTAAGTATAAATTTCCCATACAATTTGGAAATATATTGAAATATACAAAATATCTCTTTCATCATTTTTACTATGTGTAAAGTCCTGGCAGGAATTGTTTACTCACTAGTAGTTTGAAAAAAAATTGTAGTTTGGATGATCCCACCCAAAACATTTAAATAAAAGTTTTTAGAATTATATGCTGAGAAATCACTGAATAATTTTAGTGAGAGGACAGAACCGTAAGTTGGTAGTTTCACAAATTATTCAGAAAATCACAAAGTTGCTCCTACAGTAATGGAGTGGAATTTTTATTTTGCCTCAACTGAGCAAATACTGACAAATGCCTGGGAGCAATCTTCCTTTGTCGCTTGAAGGGTCAGCCAGAAGAGTTAAAAGGAAAATGTTGTTGACTTTATGGAATGTCAATTGATGACATAGTTTGCTGGTTGAGTTAAAACCCATCAGAGTTAAACACATCTCAAATTATACAGTTATAATTCTTAAAGTGGTAAGTAGAAAATCATTTAGGTAAACCTCTTTTATTCACCTAATTGAATTTCTGCTCTTGAGCTCTTGCTATCAAAAATAACAACTAAATTTTCAAATAAGATAGCTCTTTGTGTTATATATTTTTCATATATATATATATATATGATGGATATATTTATTTTTCTATTCTTACTTTTGAGCCAAAGTAGCATCTTCTTTTTCAAGAGAAAAGTGCTCAACATTGTTATATTCTTATAACTCATATAACAGTAACTGCTGGTACATTTGGTATTGTTGGATATGGTATGATTTAAAGTATTTATAGGTGCTTCTGGCTTCAGACTGAAAATGCAAAGAAATTAAGTCATGCCGATCCTTATACAAAACAATAACAATAACTATGAATCTGAAGAAAGTGAAAAAAAACAGCGTAAAATCTTAACTCAGTAACTCACCAATCATCAACAAATTCATGCAGGTCATAATTGGCATGGAGTATCACTTCAGTAAAAAAGACTGGGTGCTTTTGGGTTGAAGAACAAAATAAGAAAATAAAAACACTAAATCGAAAACATCACTATGTCTGGAGAGAGGAAAAAAAAATGTTACTTGGAAAGCAACTCCTCTGTGCCAGATACATTGAAAGATGAAGACAGAATTTGGAATCTAGAAAATGTACAATTTCCACATACCCTGCCTGTATGCTATCATGACTCTAGATAAAAACTGAAAGAGAAGCCAGATAAATTCTCTGAATGAAGTAGCACAGGCAAGTCCCAAAAGCATGAGAAGAGGATGAAGCTGAGACAATAGTAGAAATTTGAAGCCCAGATAGATATATTTATTGTATACAGAGGACATAATTCAAGGAATAACAAAGATCCTGTAAATTACACTAGAGAATTACTACTATTCTATTTCACCTCCTTATCTTCCTGACTTTCGACAAAAAGATATAGACATTTTAAAATAAAATAAGGCTTAGGTCACAAATTTTCCATCATTAGAACCAATTCTACATATGACAAAGAACAGGAAAATTATGCAATTTAAAATAATATTGATTAACAAGTCAAAGGTTTTCACCCAAAAGAGAAAACACACTATTGGTAATATCAGTAGTTATTTAAAAGATAGAAAAAATAGAAAAAATTAAATATGCTAGCAGAAAGAAAGTAAGCCTTTAAAAGCAACATTATAATAGCTTTAGGCAGTGTAAAAAAAAGTAGAGCATTTTATGATAGGTCCATAGAAACTTCTCAAATTAAAATACACAGAAAAAGAAAAATAAAACAGAGTAAGAAATAGAGAATCAAAACATCTGAAGAAATAATGGTCAAGAACTTTGAAAAAATTAATGATATACTCCATATAATAAATTTAAGATAGCCAGAGAACAATGCTGAAAAATAAAAAATAACATGTCTATAAGAATACCTTTCAAATTAAAAAATCAAAAAAATTAAAGAAAGCTAGGTGGTAGGTTCTACCTATAAGAAAAAGGGATAAGAGTAACACTGGACTTTGTATCACAAAAGATGCCAGCAACGAGAGATTGGAGAAGACTATTTTTTTCTGAAAATGTATTTGTCAAACTTGAACTATATAATTTTTGAAATAGGCCTTGACTTTCTCTGCTTTATCCCTTTGAGTGTTTTCAGTTCAGCAAACAGACAACTGAAGACTTTATAAAACTATGTTCATGGCTTCACATTTATCTGGAAGCATTTCAATCAATCAGCGCAGTTCTGTCAATGAACAACTTTACGAATTAGCATATACTCCTGAACTAAATCTGACATAAAATAAATAACCAAGGTTTGGTATGCATAGATACAGTGTTATTATGCTTACAAATTATTGCTGGTTGTTGATTTTTTAGAAGGTAAATTGCTGATATGTTTGCTGTTTGAGTTAAACTGATCAGAGTTAAACACATCCTGAATTATGTAGCTAAAATATAATTTAATTTAGGTCAAGGGCAGTACCGTTGTGTTTTTTATTGTATATTATTGTCAGGATAATGTAGAGAGGGGTTACAGTTATATCTGTCAGGTTATGAGTACATTACTTCTCAAACCTTAATACCCCTTCTCATGTTTTTGTTCCTCTTTCCCTCCCAACATACCCTCCAAATCATCTTCTTTGTGTTTTAATGTATCAACTACAAAAATATTTGCTAAGGTCTTATGTAATTCCCTCCTAAGATACAATGTTGCATTTTATATGTTTATAAAAAGGTCACCAGAAAATGGTCTGTTCATCGTCCACATTCTAAGCAACAAGTCTTGTATTATTTTGGCCTTATAAAAATATCAGGGATTTCACAAATCAGATGAGACATTAAAATTATTTGACTAGATTTAACTTCCAAAGATGTACTCACATGACTCATATTTCCTTTTGATTGGACAATAATATTTGGGGGCAGCAATGGCGATAATAAATACTTGGATTAATGAAAGGAAGACTGAAAGGGGATATGAATTAAAACTTACTTATTGAAATAGAGTATGCATACCTACTTGAGTCTAAAGTTAGAACCCAGGGTTCTAAAATATGAAAAATACCTGCTTTTTTAACTTTATGCATCAACTAATGCATATCCATTACAAAATGCATTAAAGGCATCAAACAGAACTTTACTTTCTCCCATTCTATAAGGAAAATATTTGCACTCATTTTAATGAAGTTCAAGCACACTTAAAGGATTCATTATTAAAAAGAGAACATAAAATAGTATCAATAGTATCAATTTGCCTTCAAGAAGAGGAGGTCAGGAGTATTTAAGAACTATTTCAGTGACAGTCATTCTACTATATGTCTTCTATAACTGAGATGGTATTAAGTATAATTCCCTGGACTGCACTGTCTATCTAAGACATGCTTCCACTGTAAATGCCAGTTGAAAGATTAAAAATGGTATTGAATTCAGTTTTACATTTCCCATGTCTCTCGGCCTTTGGCACTGTGCAGAAATGACATTCAACTTTTTTCTGTACAGCTTTTCCAGAGAAGCTAGCAAAATCCTATACTTACTTTGCACTGACAATCTGTTAGAGTAGGATTAGTTAAAATTCTTGCTTCCCTTTTTATGCACAATTGAACATAAGAGATCTTTATCCCCTGAAGACAGGACTTTAAGTTCCCTTCTTGACATATTAATATAAACACTCTGTAGAAAATATAAGTAATGTAAAGCATAATTAGTGTTTATTCACAAGGGGTGCGCTTCTTAGATATGTCATCTTCTATATTGGATTTCTTTCAGTTTGTGCAAGATTAAGATGAATTTATACATCAAAACTATCGCCACATGCAAAAGTAAGCCTAAAAGCAGGAAATACTTATTGAAGCCAAATCTTGTTGAAGGGCCATGATGCATTAGAGTGATACACTTACACCTACTCCTCAAATGTCCTTAATAGCCTCCAGGGAAAAGATTGGGATATAGATATTGAATCCAGAAGGATTTGTATTATGCCTGAAGTGCCTTTCACAGTTAAATGTATTGAATTCTATCTTCAATTCAATTGAGAAAATGTCTTCATTTGGGAGTGGGTTCCAGTTAAGCATGAATGTCAAGAATGCCAGCTGATATAAAAATGCAGGTCTTGATAATTCGCGGAATGATGGACGTATGTGAAGTGTTGTTGAATGTTCTTATTTTGGCTGAATTGGAGGGAGTGGATTAGGAGATAGCAGAGGGGAATAAGGAATTATGCAAGCACTGCAGTTCATTCTAAGCTAATATGAAGCTGCAGAGTTGCAGTTGCAGGGATCCTGCTACTGGTTAACTGATTGGCACGTTCCACCTTCAGTATCATTCAGGATACAATCCAAGGTCGTACACAACCTAACTGTTCCTTTTCAAATTAAATGGATTACTTGAGCACCAAAACTGGCTACCTGATTTATTATACACAACCTATAGCCCTACTTTATTTTGAAGCTTACCCTAATTGTATAAAGTCAAACATAAGGGACATAATGTTTATAAATTATTTTTAATGTAATACTCATTATAATATGGACCACCAATCATATCCTCTGCTGTGAGCATGGGTCTTGAATACTGCCAAATAGCTCATTTTCTGGCACTTTGACAAGGTGATGAAAGGAAGTCAGATCACTGGAATCCTGCCCTCAGAGAAAATATGGGGCACAGTCCCATGTATTTTCTTCCTGGCCTCTATGAAGCAAGCAATTCTTTTGCTCAGCATTTCCATCAGGATGTCCTACACCTTCATCAGACCCCACACAGTAAGATGAGGTGAAAAATGGTTATAGTTTAAGCATGAACTGTAACAAACTCTTCTTTTAAAATTTTTTCCATATATTTTATTGTAATTAATAGATGGGTTACATAATATTCACCAGATAGAAGGTGTATTACTTCACAAACATTGATACCCTTTCTCATGTCTTGGTCCCCATTTCTCTCCCCCCACCCCTGCCCATATCTTTTTCCCCCTTCCCTATTCTATTTCAAATAACCAAATAAGCATCTATACAATAGATCAGATAACAAGGTGAAATACTGTAACAATATGAGATAACCAAGGGACAACAAAAGAGATGAGAGATAACATAGTACATTAAGGACAACAATCACTCATTATATGGCTTTGTTTCTATATCCTGGAGGTCCTTTCATTTAGCATCATACTATATGGCCTTATATATGTAGGTTTTGCTTTACTGAAAATCTCTGCTAGGAATGCTCAAGATTTCTACTGATTATGATAAATGAGGGAAACTCTTGAGCCTATGTTCCTTTGAGTCTGTCTTACTTCACTTAATATGATTTTTTCTAAGTCTTTCCATTTCCTAGCAAAACGGGCAATGTCATTCTTTCTGACAGCAGCACAGAATTCCATTGTTTATAAATACTACATCTTGTTGATGCACTCATCGACTGAGGATCATCTGGGTTGGTTTCATATTTTTGCTATGGGAAATAGTGCTAGTGCTAGTGGCTTTAGTACGTCCTTGTTTCTGGATGATTGGGAAAATGCCAAGTAGTGGAATTGCTGGGTCATAGGGGAGCTCTATGTTTAGTCTTTTGAGGAACTGTCATACTGTTTTACATAGTGTTGAACGATACTCCTCTTTTTTTAAAAACAAATAACCACATTTAGTTTATAGTAAATTAACTTGTTTACATGAAATCAACATGTCTGCCTTATATTAAATAATTTTCATAAGAACTACAAATCCATCAGTCATATTTTTCAGCAGGATATAAGGAGTCAATAACAGATTCTCTACCATTAGGTAATCCCATTATAATTCTCTAATTACAAGGGTCAGGTAATCATAAAGTATATGACAAATGTTAGTGAAAATTATGTAAAAAATAGTTTCAAAAAGCATACATTCCCTACAAGTTTGTAGGATTACCAACCATGAAATTAGCAATCATGATAATTTCAGATTATAGAAATAATACGAAAAACCAAAATGACACCATGTAGATAGTCTACAACAGATAATCTAATAAAAATTAATAACATGCCATATAATACGTATCATGTTATATTTACTCTATTATCCAATAAAATGGTGTGGACTTTAAAAATTATCCCAAATAATTTCACATACATACTATCCATGAGATAGATATTTTCATTTAAAACAGTAACAGCCAGGTTCAGTTGGCTCATATATATAATCCTAGCTACTCAGGAAGCTAGATCTGTGGTTAAAATATTGAGATTAAAAGCCAGCCTGGATAGGAAGGTCTGTGAGACACTTTTTTTCATAGCTCCAAAGAAGCCAGAAATGAAGCTGAGGGCATAGCTTTGAGCATAAAAGCACAGGGACAGGGACAGGCCCTAAGTTCAAGATCCATCACCCATCCAAATAACAGAAACACCAACAACTATAGCATCCACAGACAATAATATATCTGATCAATGTATTATCGCTAGCCATTTCCTTCATCCAATGAAATAAGAGATCAAAAAATATACACAAGGAATAATAATTCATAGATTTATTGTATTAAGTAGGTAATTAAGAATGGGATTCCGTATGCTTCCATTTTGTTCAGTAACTTCCTAAGATGGCAAAAGCAATTATTTCCTGTAGTGACTACAGTTAAAAGGGGAAAAGATCTCACAATACAATGACTACAGTATCTTATATGCATAAAAGCAAGTTTTGTTGTATATTTAATGACAACTTTTATTGCAAAACATGTTAAGAGCTTGTTGAAGTAGAAAACTACGAATGAGCTTCTATTACTTACCTCTCTTAAGACTTTTGCTTGAACTCCTGGGCTTATCTGCGGGACATGGGCAGCGTCCTTCACATTTGACAGAAATCTGTTTTCCTAAGACACATGCTTGGTATTCTAGCTTGCACTGTATATAAAAGGGAAACTATATTAATTCAAGTACATTGAGTCATATCAGTAGAAAGCAAGGAATATTGACACATAAGAATGAATTGCTATATGTAGAGCTTGGAATTCTACCAATACTAAGGTTAAAGATTTGTACATCCACACATCATTAATTGTTCCATGGATAAAGCAGGAAAATTGTAACTTTGGATGACATTTTGGTGAAGTGTTAATGAGGAATACCAGAGTCTCAAAAGTGGCCAAGTTTTTGTCAGCACAGTTGTATGCTAGTATTAAATACACAAAGAGATATCACGGTATGACAGCAGATCATTTGAGCTCAATTTTAAGCACTGCGATCTAGTTATTTTAATATTTAATATCTCTAGGACTAGAATCTAACTTTCAGTTCCAGAGGATTTGTCCTTTGGTATTTAGCTAGGTACATTAGGGCTTAGCTAGTGACTTAAACATCACTGACCTATCACACATTAGGCCAATGATTGCCAAATACATATTTAGGAATTGACATTTTTTTTTTTTTGCCAGTCCTGGGCTTGAGCTCAGGGCCTGAGCACTGTCCTTGGACTTTCTCAAGGCTAGAGCTTTACCACTTGAGCCTCAGCACCACTTCTGGCTTTTTTTCTATGTATGTGGTACCGAGGAATCGAACCTGGGTCTTCATGCATGCTAGGCAAGCACTTTAACCCCTAGGCCAAACTCCCGGCCCGGAATTGACATTTTTTATGAAATGCTTCTAAGTTTACTTGTAACTTCTGTAAAAATACCAAAGGCCCAAATCTACTAAAATAATAGATATATGTATATATATATATACTTACATTAAATATATAATTCTTAACTGACTTCATTCTTATTATACATTATGCATCCATACATTTCCTTTTTATATAAACATACACAAAAAACATACATTGAGCTTCGTACTTCATGTGCAAATGTTTTTGAACTTACTTTGTTCTAGGCCATGGAACAATTGCATAGACATGACAATAAGTGTATCATAAAGCTGTTTCCACAAATCCTAAGGATTATTTTACTTGCTTTAATAAAAAAATAACATCATAATTCATTTCAGTGCTTATGTAGCCAACATAGAAAGAATTGAGGGAGTGGCAAAATTACCTCTGTGTTTATACTGAAAGTGATTGAAAAAGATAAACAAATGTCATGGAACAAGAAAAATAATTCCTTAATTTAGATACTGAGACATCATTTTCTGAATGTGGCTTTTTGGAATAGTTCCTGAAATATTTTCAAGTCACATTGCCTGAACAAAGATTGGATGGAAAGGTTTAGGCGCCGGTGGTTGACACCTGTCATCCTAGCTATGCAAGAGACTGAGATCTGTGGATTATGGTTCAAGGCCAGCCCAGGCACTAAAGAATGTGAGACTCATCTCCAATTGACCACCGAAAACCAGAAAGTGGAATTGTGGTTCAAGTGGTAAAGAGCTAGCATTGAGCTGAAGAGCTCCGTGACAGTGCCCAGGTCCAGAGTTTAAGCCCCATGTCTGACCAAAAAGAAGAAAAAAAATGAACTAAAAGGAACACATTTCCAGAAAATTCTAAGAATCAACTAGGTAATTTTTCCCAGTATACTAGTTACCATGAACAAGAAAAATTCTCATCCTATGATATATTTTAGGCAGCAGTGATTATCTAGAAATACATCTTACTAATTCTGCAGTAATGTGATTTCTTTAGTGGCTACTATCATAATTTAGTCAGGATAAATCATTTTAAACCTAAATAGGGTAGACTTTCTGGCTCCAGTTGACAAATGCAACAGTGACTAATTTAATTCCACTCCAACTGATATCAAGAAACACTGAATACACCCAGTAGCTAATCAGATTATTCACATCTCTACAGCATTTTAGAGTGTCTTGTCAAATAACTCTTTAATGGAGGAAGAACATGCTTAAATTGTCCTTCAATAAATGATTCAAATTACTATGTACTTTGAATACACTTACAGTTTTATACTGGCCCTTTTAGACCCTTTTAGACACTTCATTCCAAAGATAATTCCACATTTCAATAATTGATAATTATTTTTGCCATGTAAAACCACAATGAACTTTAAATGCAATTAAATACGACCACTATCAAATAAGACAGTGAAACCAAGAGTTAAGCATATGAGTATTTAATGAAAGCCAAAGGAGTTATATAAAACTTTGAAACTTGAATTTTATCATAATGTCCCTTAAGTTGATTTTAATACCATGAAACCGGTCATATATAGACAGTCACACACAGTGAGATGAAAGGTGGATATCCTTAGGAAGGGAACACAAAGGCACAATACCTACATGCGTCTAATCATATAAAATAATATTTATTGAAATAAACTCCAGGAAAAGGAAACAAGAAGTAGTCCCATTGTTGAAAAATAAATCTGACCTGTGGCCTCAAGTTCAAGAGCAATTTTAACCAACAAATCATTATTAATTATAGCCAATAATTGATTTTACTATTGAGACTATGAGATAATGTTCAAAGATGTTCTTTGTCATCTCCATTTGGATTTTCAATATAATTTATTTTAACATTGATTTTTTTCACATAATATATGAATGTGCTAACAAATGGACCAATAAATGAGCTAACAATAACAAGAAAAAATATTTTTTATGACAGACATGTATTTTCTGGATAAAACCTGTTGACTTTTCCTTTTCTTTAATTGTTAGGTGCTAGGAAAATAAGGAAGCATAATATTCATATGAAATTTTATGTCATTTTCATAAAACTTTCACTTCTTAATATTTCTTCAGAACAATTACCACTAAAATGTGATGCTATCTTCAAGATTTTTATGATATAACTATAGCTTTATAATAAACTATTTTTAAATGAAATTTCTTCCTTAGAATGATTCTATCACATGGTTTTCTCTATGCTTTTCTGTAAAGACAAACAAAATCAAAGTCTAGCAAACATCTACTGTGTGTATAATCATATGAATTTAGACATTTGCAATCAAACAAATCCACTTATCTTTATTTATGTATAGATTGCTTTGGAGGAAAGAAATCTTTATGAAATTTTTAACTAAAAGATAATTTAAAAAAAATCAAAATGTCTCTAAATTTTTAGCTATATCATCTGATTGCATTTCTAATTAATAATGTTCAATTTACTTAATTATCATAAAGCTGAAATATTTATCAAGGTGTAAGTGAACTAAAATATCACATAAAGGGCATGCTCATTAGTTGATAATTACCAAAAATGCAAATGATGTAGAGAAAGAGATGATTAATGAACTTCTGATTAAGACCCTAACTTCGGGGAATGCTTAAGTTATGATTTACTGTGAAAAGCAAGGCAGAAGGTACGTTTTTTAAAATATAAGTCACCAACATATGCCTTATAGTCATTTATTTAATAACAGGATCAAAGAGAAGGCAATATGGCCTTACTGTCTGAGCCATGTGTGATGTATAGACAAGACTTAACTGCAAGAGTGAGCAAACACTAGGCCAGCTATTCATATCTTGTTTCGAGTTGATGTCATCAGCTTATTCATGGAAGAAGGTTTAGAGCAGTGGCCCACAGGTGGGAATAATCGATCTATTCTCTCTAGGAAATCTGGAGATTTTTGTAAATTGTTACTGCTAGGAGCAGCGGTGGAGGGATTGCTGCAGTGTCTACTAAGTAGATGCCTGAAAAGCAGAACACATCAACTTCCTCACACAACCCTGCACCCACTACCCTGCACTCCATCTACATATGCCCTCATGTGCACACCCCATACACTAAGAAGAACAGAAAAACACAGAGCCAAAACAAAGGACTATTGTCCCCAAAGGTCAATAGCACCAATTTATAAACTTTGTGTTCTTTTCATTTAAAATTCTTAATGGAAGCTTGTTACTTATTTAAAACAAATCCCAACTACTACTCTTATGACACTCAGAAATCACATATGACAGACCTTGGGCTGGGAATGTGGCTTAATGGTAGAAGGCCTAGAGAGCTTGAGGCCCTGGGTCCAATTTATCAGTACCATATAAACAAAACAAAGAAAGAAATGAAATTAGTTAAAAGTGTTTCAGAAAAGAAAAGAAATCATATGACAGACCTTAAGATAAAATATTTAAACTTCTAGGAGAAAGCAGAAAATTCTTTTTATGCAGGAAGCAATATAATCAGAGAGAACTGATGAATGGGACTTCGTTGCCATGCAAAAATGTCTAAAAGCATAATTTTGAAAATTGTTCTAACATCACAGTCTTTAAATTAGAAAAAAACAACACTATTTGATTAGAGGGAGATATGTTGCAATCATCTGTAGTGATTCAAATAAATATGCTTGCCTCAATAATTATGTGTGTCTGCTTCAAATTCACATTAAAAATGGAAAAGCAGTTTAGAACATGAACTTTGAAATTAGCTAAGTGACTATGGCTAAATTTCTTTACATTTTTTGTGTAATGAGTTTCTCAGGCACAAAAGAAAGCAAACATATATCCACATGATTTTTGAGTACCTCCCAGGAAAGTAAGCTATAGACATAGACTAAATGTATAGTATATAAATTCTATGAATGTTAATTCAGTGAAAAAGTCATTAGTTATCAACATCTGGTCAAAAATTAGATGCACCTGTAACTATGCTTTATTATGATATTATCTCACCTGCAAGAGTTGCTTAATGGTACCAACCATTAAGAATATTGTTACAGTATTTCAGTTGGTTATCTGATATATTGTATATATGCCTATTTGGTTATTTGAAATTGGATAGGGAAGGAAGGAAAACAAGACGAGGGGCGAGGGTGGGGGGAGGGAAATGAGGACCAAGCCATGAGAAAGGGTATCAATGTATGTGAAGTAATGCACCTTCTACCTGGTGAATATAATGTAACCCTTCTATTAATTAAAATAAAATATATGAAAAAAAGAATTTGGAAGAAGGTCTTTAATAAGCCCTTTGAGGAGAGAATTTTTTTAATTCCTGGTTTCAACCTGTTATTCACTATTTAATGTTCCAATTCCCTTTTTTTAGCAAGTCATAAATCTCTAAGAAGTTATCTATTAATTACAATAAAAATCATATGAAAAACATTGAAAAGAAAAAAAAAGAAGTATATATTAGAGGGCAATAGCCTTGAGCTGAAGAGCTCAGAGACAACACCCAGGCCCAGAGTTCAAGTCCCACGACTGACAAAAAAAAGTGAAAAAAATTCGGCTAAGGGTAATGGGTACCAAGACATGTGAAAGGGTATCAATGTATGTGAATTAATGCAAATATCATGGCAAATATCATGTAACCCTTTTATTAATTACAATAAAAATATATTAAAAAAAATTCGGCTAGTGGTAGAATACTTGCCTAGCGTGCAGGAAGACCCGGGTTCGATTCCTCAGTTCAGGCCCCATGACTAGCAAATATATTAGGCATTAGGAAAATCCTTTATAAATTAGTGGCTTGACCATGTTTGTCAAAGTAGTATAAATGAGCTTGAAATATCCCGGGGGAACACAGCTATGATTATCACTTGCAAGTCACTATACAAATACACATTGTCTTTGATGTAGTCAAAAGCCACTCAAGGATTTAGACATGAATTCAGGAATATTAAAGAATTTTTAACACTATCAAATGGTTCGTATCCATCTAAGAAGAGAAAGATTTGGCATATTCTCTGTATTGGTTATTTTTTACATTGTTCGTAAATGTTGTAAAACTGGTTTTATACAAGGATGGGAGGATAGCCCTATTTTTATGTGGAGTAGAGCTGGCAGGAAAACAAGAAAAAAAGACAGTGAGAGTTTGGCCTAGTGGTAGAGTGCTTGCCTAGCATGCACGAAGACTCGGGTTTGATTCCTCGGTACCACATACATGGAAAAAAAGATGGAAGTGGTGTTGAGGCTCAAGTGATAGAGTGCTACTCCTTGATAAAGTCCAAGGACAGTGCTCAGGCCCTGAGCCCAAGCCCAGGACTGGCAAAAAAAAAAAAAAAAGACAGTGAGAATAATTAGTATTTATGTATCTTCCAGTGTGAATATTTGTAAATAAGTGAGTGAAAAAGAGATTGTCACACTCTTTTTCCTAAGAAATCAATAAAACCATTGAAGTTTCATAATGAATTATCTTAACATAGTCATTAAGCCTAGATAAGAAGTCTATAACCTAAAAATCTATGTATGCATCATCATCATCATCATCATCATCTCTGTTCACCCATCCATACATCCATCCATGCACCCATACATCCATGCATGCATATGTCTATCCATCCATCCATTTTGTTAAGCATTAGTGAGAAACGTGTCCTAAACTCATGAAATTCACTGTAAATTACTTCAATATCCTTAACAGAACAAGAAAATAAACATTTGTTTCCATTGGGTTTAAATGAAAATATTTTACAGGATGTTGTTTTAGAGAAGGAAGAGCATGAATGAACACAATAGATAAAATTAAAGAGCTCTAGTCCTTTAACACAATGTGCTCAGACTGTCAACGAGGCATCATCCAAAGATAGCTGTAATTCTAAAGCATATTAGACTTTCTTATGGGAAATACACCATCTTAGAGACTATAAAGCACAGAAGAGAAGTTAAGCTCCTTTAATCTAATAAAAGTTAGAGAAAAGTGATCTAATCAATGAAATAGCAGAAAGGCAAAGTATTTCTTTGTCCCTGCAATGTGATTTGAAATTATTCATAATTGAAAAGGATTCTTTGGCTATTTAAAAATAGAAGCAATTTATTTAGTACAATAACCTTGTCACAGAAATAGCATATCATTTTTATATTTAATTGCATTTCCTTCTGTGTATTTTTTCTTTCTGAAAGAGAAAAATCATTCATGGCCACACACCCTCATTTCTTTTTAAAAATATTTAATTGTAATTAATATAGGGGTTATGTTATATTCACCAGATAGAAGGTGCCTTACTTCTCACACATTGATACCCCTTCTCATGTTTTGGTCCTCATTTCCCTCCCCATACCCTCTCCCTTTTTCATCTGGTTTTCCCCCCTTCCCTTTCCTATTTCAAATAAACAAATAAACATATGTACAATATACCAGATAACAAGGTCAGATAATATAACAATATGAGATTAACCAAGGGGCAAGAAAAGAGATGAGAAATAACACAGTACATTAAGAATAATAATCACACATTATAAAGCTCCTGTTTCCATATCCTGGAGGTCCTTTCATTTAGCCTCATCCTATATAGCCTTATGTATCTAGGTTTTAAGCCATTGTAATACTCTGCTAGGGGAGTCCAAGGTTTGTACACCCTCATTTCTTTTTATCTATAAATATTCTGATAATAAAATAATATGTTACAAAACACTTAATCATTCCGAACCAGAATATTTCATACTTGTAAATTATTATTATGAGGACAATGTAAATCCAGGATTGAAGGAACAATAACTAGAAGTTATTTATAACTCTACTCACTATAATTAATTTACTATGTCTATTTTGAAAATTAATTTAAAAAATCAGTTTCACCTTCATTGACAAGTATATTTAAATGAGTATATAATCCATAGACAAGAGCCAGGTGCCAGTGGCTCAGGCCTGTAATCCTAGCTACTCAGGAGTCTAAAATCTGAGGATTGTGGTTCAAAACCAGGCTGGGCAGCAAAGTCCCTGTGAGACTCTTATCTCTAATGAACTACACACACAAAAAATGCAGAAATGGCATTGTGGTTCAAGGGGCAGGACAGTAGCCTTGAGCACAAAGAGGCTCAGGGACAGCATCCAGGGCTTGGGTTCAAGCCCTAGGAACAGCAAAAATTAATTAATTAATTAATACAAGAAGAATGTTAGTCATTATTCATTCCTAAGGCCCACCAAAGGCCAAAGTGTTAAGGGTCCTCAGTGACTCAAATATCTTTATTTTTCTGAGATTATTTTTCTGCTTATTTCATTTGTGCTCTTTTTGATTCCTAATTACGTTCCTCTAGATGATATGGTAATACATACTGGAAATGAAGGATGAAGATGAGGCAGGAGACTAGCAAGCTTAAGACTAGCCTGAGCTATACCTCTAACTCAAGTGCAGGCAAACCTGCAAATCCTGGACTCACGTGTGTAATTGGAGCTCTTCACAAGGGTAAATCTATGCGTGGAGGAAAGTCTCTGAGACTATTTTTTTTGCCAGTCCTGGGGCTTGAAAACAGGACCTGAGCAATGTCCTCGGGCTTTCCCAAGGCTAGCTCTCTACCACTTCAGCCACAGCACAATTTCTGGCTTTTTCTATGTATTTGGTACTGAGGAATTGAACCTGGCTCTCCATAAATGGTAGGAAAGTTAACCACCAGAAAGCTGAAGGTGGAGTTGTAGGCCATGTGGTAGAGTACTAGCCTGGAGCACAAACGTTTAAGAATAGTGTCCAGGCCCTAATTTAAAACCCCAAAATGAACACAAAAATTTGATATTAACATTTTAGTTATACTGTTGGATAAATTATGATCATTAAATCTCATACAATTCAGGGCTTACCTTCCATGGGAAAAAATGTAATGTCTCAGATAATGCAGATGAGGTACAAAAGTTTCTACCTGTATAAATAATATGGTATGAAATCATGTAAATAATCTAGGATTAGTGTTTTTAAAAGTAAATTGAGTATGTGCTTCTAGCTGACCTGCAAGTGCCTTTAACTTCATATTCTGATTAAATGGCACACTTAGGGAGTCACATTTCCCCACTAACTGGGAACCTTATTTGTAATTCAAAATAAGCTCCTGGTGGCTATGCCTGGGAAATGTTGAAGCCAAACCATTGCAAAGAGATGTAAGCTTTTTTCACAGTTAGAGCTCTCCTCAAATATGGAGATTTCTCCTAGGGAAGATGACATCCTATTAGATGTCCTAGAAGTCCTGTCACATTCCTCTTAAACATGAGCTTTCAAAATGAAGTTCAGTCATAACACTGCCTTGAATACTCAGTTCTTTATGAAGAGCTTATCCATGAATACAAATGTGCTTGGGTTACATTCTTGACCAGTTTGCTACACATAAACCAAAAGACAGAACAAGCGGCAATACCATTCAATATAAAAAAAAACAAGACAAATTCATATTGTTGGTATTCAACTTAAAATTATCCTTAGACACAACATAGTGAAGAAGAAAGACAGAATTGAATGCTAAGTACTGGACATCACATTTAGAATTAGGTGTCAGAAAACCGCTATCTACTTACAAATGGTAAATATATATATATATATATATATACGTGTATATATATATATATATATTTTTTTTTTTTTGCCAGTCCTGATCTTGAGCTCAGGGCCTGAGCACTGTCCTTGGACTTTCTCAAGGCTAGAGCTCTACCACTTGAGCCTCAGCACCACTTCCAGCTTTTTTCTATGTATGTGGTACCGAGGAATCGTACCTGGGTCTTCATGCATGCTAGGCAAGCACTTTAACCACTTTAACTCCCGGCCAGTAAATATATTTTTACAGTTACTATAAATAGTGACTAATAAGAACTAACAAGTCTTATGGTGAAAAGGAGAGCAAAACATAACAATGGCATGCTGAAGGTAATATATATCAAAATATAAGTTCAGTGCTTCTTCAATGTGAATGGTATGAATTTTAGGCATGTACACGTGCTTGAGAATTCAAAGGCAATACTACGAAGTAATTACACAGGGATTCTATGCACAGATACAAATTAAAATTTTCTAGAGAACTTTAAATTTTCTATGTGAAGAACCTCAGCAGAAACCAATTTTACAAGAATCTCTGTAGCCAGGACAAGCAACACATATGTACACTGGATATGTTTATTCTGCTTCCAGCAAATACACACACACACACACACACACACACACACACACACACACACACACACGCACATGCACGTGTGCCCACACAATTTTATAAGCAATGCTCATTCATTTATAGAAAATTCACATGGCATAATTGAGTAGGAAAGACTTTAAAATCCACCCTCTTGTCCTCAGGGAATTTATATTATGGATAGCCTGTTCAGTTCTAAAACATTAGTATTATTTAATTGATTTGTGCTCACAGCAAATGTAATATATAATTTACAAAAGTGACAGACACATCCTTGGGCCTACACAGATGCTGTACTGGGGGCCAGTTCCTGGTTCTTACTGAAGCTTCACAAAGGCAATCAAACTAAACTGCCTGCAGGGAAGAAACAAAGCCTTCATTTTTGCGTCAATTTCAAGAATTATTACCTCTCAAATAAACTTGAACAGAATTATAATTTTTTTCTGGTATTTCTAAACTTATAGAAGTTCTAAAACAGGTAGCTCTTTGTTTTGTTAGTCATGGGGCTTCAACACTGGACCTGGGTGCTGGCCCTGAGCTCAAGGCTAGTGCTCTACCACGTGAGCCACAGAGCCACTTCTGTTACTTCTTTTTGCTGATCCTGAACTTGACGTTTAGACACTGTCCCAGAGTCTTATACTCAAGGCTAGTGCTCTACCACGTGAGCCACAGAGCCACTTCTGGCTGATTTCAAACCATGATTCTCAGAACTCAGCCTCCTGAGGAGCTAGGATTACAGGGGTGAGTCACTGGAGCCCTGCTGGGCTACTCTTTTCAAAAGAAAAAGTAAGTATACTTCTAAAAAGTGAATCATTTTTCTTAGCTGGATAAAAGGAAGATAGTAGGACAAGAATAATTTATTGAAACTTACATTTTCCAATGTTTTTGAGGTATAGGAATTTTATAGATTTTCATGTGTTCATGAGAATCATTGTATTTCTCTGTATTCATGTTTTTGAGAATTTTTTTAAACTTTTTATTCTTGAGGTAAAGTATGGAAGGGTTACAGTTATATTTGCCAGATAGTAGGTGCATTACTTCTCACACCTTCATACCCCTTCTCATGTTTTTGTCCCCTTTTCCCTCCTTCAACCCCCTCCCAATCATCTTGCTTCCCCCCATTTTCTTGAGAATTTTTATAAATACTGATCTCCAATGAAACAATTAATTGAACCTGGTCATTTTGTGTAATGCTGAATATTTAAAATTATATCCTTGCTACATTTGAATAAAATATTATTTTAAATAACTTCTTTCTCATACCATATCTCAACATTTGAATCTATTTTTGAAATAGTACACTCCACCTGAATTGTTTTCATTGGAATATAGTAAACTGAGCTGACAGTTATATTTAAGCATGGAGTTGTGTTTCAATTAGTACAACGTGAATATGGAAGGTCTGAAAATCAGGACTGAGATTCTACCCAAAAGTTGTTCAAACCACTGTACCATACTTCTCAAAGTGTATTGACAAGGCCACATCAAGAGTCTTCTGGAAATTTCTCTGACCTAGTTTCATTCTCTGACAGGTGATTGTTTAGAAAAACAATAAAATAGTATGTTCATGAAACCCCTGCCTCTGTGATCTTAGGTCTTGATCTAGTATCTAAATAGCCCAGAATAAAATTTGGGAGGGGGTGGAAAGAGGGAAATGGGGACAAAAACATGAGAAGGGGTATCAAGGTTCGAGAAGTAATGTACCAATTTCCTGATGAATGTAACTGCAATCCCTCTATACATTGTCCCAACAATGAAGTATAATAAAAAATAAAAATATAAAAGTCTTTACTTAGAACTTCAATCACGATAAAATTTGAGAATGTACTGGTAAAGAAACATTGGCCCATAATTATGCAGTGTATTTAATTTCATATCTTAGAATCTTACTTTTTTTCAAGGCTATACCTTAAGATTAGAATGGTTGGTCCAAGATGGAGAATTACTTCACAGAATTCTACTGCATAGAAACAAGAAAGGTGATTTGAGGTTACTAAAGATCCAGGTAGATTTTGAACCATGTTGTTTGTTATATATTCTAATATAGATAAAACATTTATTGAAGATGACACTAATACCAATAAGACTTAAATTCATGAATGGATTCATTTTACTAACAGTGTTAATGAGATTCTGTGATTGTGAGATTAGGCTCACTGTGTGCCTAACCCATGAAGAAAATGGAAAACCTCACTGAATCTGCATGAATGAATGTATTTATAATAGACATGCAAAATCAGTGCTTTACATATTTTGTAATTCTCAAAGCATCAATCAAAGCTTCCAAGATAGAGAGTCAAGATTGCAGGATTCATGATGCCAACAAAGACTGCTGTGAAACACCTATGACTCTCCAGGCAGAGGATTACAATAGCACCAAACAACGCCATATAAGATGAGACAAAAGGAAAGAATCTCCAGGATATGGAAACAAGAGCTTTATATTGTGTGATTGTTGTTCTTAATGTACTATGTTATTTCTCTTCTCTCTTGTTGCCCCTTGGTTAATCTCATATTGTTACAGTATCTGACCTTGTTACGTGGTATATTGTATATGCGTTTTTTTCTTTATTTGAAATAGGAAAGGGAAGGGAAGAAAACAAGATGATTGGGAGGGGGTGGGGGAGAGAAATGGGGATAAGAACATAAGAAGCGGTATCAATACATGAGAAGTAATACACCTACTATCTGGTGAATACAACTCTAAGCCCTCTATGCAGGACATACAATAAGTTTTTTTTTTTAAAAAAGGTTACTGTGAAAACAAGCTGTGACGGAAAGGCCTGGAACAGGAATTGAGGGATTGCTTTGACTGAAAAGCACTGACTCTTCACTTTGGTCTGCAGGCTTCTGGTAACTAAAGTCCACACCAGAGCTTGTCCTCTCTGCTTTCATATAGCATCTGTCTTCTTTACCAACTTAAACTCTGTGTCCATTTCCTTTGGCAACTCTGTCCATAGATATACACATATAAACATAGTAATCAAGACATCTTTAAGCTTTGTAGAAATGGCATAAACAACTGAGCACTGAATCTTCTACATGTTCAATTCCAGTTTAACGGTTAGGTCCTAAACCTAAGAAATCAATTCCATCTTTCTGTCATAACTGCCCGTTCCACTAAACCATTCTCTGCTGTACTCTGTACCCATCTTGGATGCAGGAATGACAGGTGTGCCTGATAAATGCCTCCCATAAGGGTCAAAAACCACTACCAGGAAGCAGCTTTTCTGTCACTGACAAGATTTTCCTGGCCCTCATATGGTGACACTCAGCTTTAACAGTTGGAACAAGACTGCTTGATTACCCATGTACCTGCCCCATTTTTAAGTTCTTGGAAGCACCTTGAAACAAACCTGAGAAATTCTTGTCTTTATTCCATGATCCAATCCAGTATGGTTACAACAAACAGTTTTCTTTCATTTTTAACTATGATTAATTCTTAACCATTATGGGACAACAAATAGAAAGGCAGAATTATGTGGAAATAAGATCAGAGCATTGAATAAGAGATACCATGAAATCTTGGCTTTGATGTCAACTATATATGTGAAATTTATCATTTTTCTATACTTTTGCAGGTCTTAGCATTCTTAATTTGTTAAAAAAATATTTTTCTTGGAGGCTTAACTGAGATACTATAGGAGAAAACATGAGATGAAATGAAAATTAGTTACAACGATAAAATATAGGAGAAATCAAGAGATGAAATGAAAATTACAGTGATAAAATATAGCTGATATTATCATTAGAACAGTAATGATTATTAATGTGACTGCACATGATGCTCATATTTCTGACCACATCTATAGCTGGGACAGACAAATTGTTGGTTTTTCATATACCAAGGCTTAGAAAATTCACTACTTTGGTATTTATATTTTAAATAGTATGACAGAAAAGAAACAAATATACAATGGATCATGAATAACCAGTGCGTTATTCATGTTAAATTAAAGGATGAGTCTATTCCTTGAACAATGACTTTACAGAGTTGGTGTTTTCAAAGGGTTGCTAACTGCATTACCGATTTCTTAGTGAATGGTGTAGTTGCCTTTACCTGAGAAGAATAAGAATGGCCATCAGAACCACAAACAGGGCTGGTGTAGAGCCCTGGGCACTGCTTACAAGTGGATGGGGTGAGGCCTCTCCATGGCTTATGGCCTGCTCCTGTTTCTTTCATACTGTCAAAGAAAGAAAGAAAGCAAACAACCATGAAATACTTGAGTTTAAGAATGCATTTACATTGGCAGATGTCACTGACACATGCCTGTAAACCCAGAAACTCAGGAGGCTGAGATCTGAGGATTGTGGTTCAAAACTAGCCGGGGTAGGAAAATCAGTGAGACTCTTATCTCCTATTAATTACTGAAAAAGCTACAATTGGAGTTGCAGCTCAAATGGTAAAGTGTGCTAGCCTTGGGTAGAAAAGCTCAGATACAGCATCCAGGCAACTGGATGGAAAAAGAATACATTCACATTAACTTTTCCATTTCCTATTGCCTTATCATCCCTTGAGTATTAATTGGCATCTGTTAAGTTGGGTTCTCAATTTTAGAATATTAATTCATGCAGTAGTCTTCAGTATCTTTTTTTGTATCTCAGGATTTTTCCTTCCAGAAATGGAAGCATCATTTGCTCAACAAAACAGAACTCAGCCATCTCAAATTCTTCAAGCTGCTTTTGGGTTTGCTTAATAGCAATATGAAAAATGAAAAATCTAATTCACTATTGGCTTGAAAATAAGTGAAGTTTGCTTACAGAAAATACGATTAAGAAATCAAAATTTATCAGTATTTAGACAGCCAGATTAGTAGGTTTAGTGAAAGCAAACCCCTTTCATTGCCAAGAAATGTCTAAAACAATGGATCCATTGGGCTGTGATCTAAAATAACAGGAAAACACATTGTCTTTTGGCACCAACACCTAATGTTATTTTCTTCCTCACTTTTAAAGTACTTTATGCTCTCTCACTTTTCATATTGTTGTTGGTTGTTGGGCTTCAACTCTGAGCCTGGGCACTCACTGTCCTTAAACTCTTTCTGATTGAGTTTAGCACTCTATCACTTTATGCCACACACAGTTCTTCTTCAGGTCTTCTGGTAGCTATTTTGAGATAAGAGTCTTATGGACTTTCCTGTCCAGGCTCTTTGAACTTCGATACTCAAATCTCACCTTCCTGAGTAGCTAGGATTACAGACATGAGTCCCCAACACCTAAACTATTCTCTATTTAAGTGAACCATTATTACAGAGAAAGGGAGGGCTTAAAAACCAGAAAGAAAGCAATAGTAAATCTACTTGGAAAATATGAGTCACCACTCACTAGTGATAATTGTATCCCCAACTAAAGAGAGAAAATGATCTCTACTTTCCTTCCAATGTTTATCATGTTTTTGTGAACAAGCTAAATATACACAAAAGTAGACTCAAAATACCACACTACTGAGAGTCATTATAAAGTTTTATATTATAAAATTGTATTCAAATATGAATCTTAATCAGTTAAAATTTGAATGGACAATATATATTTCCCATTCTTTTTCTTTCTCCCTCATCCCTTTGCTGTCCTTTCCTAAAAACATTTTCATATCTACTAGCTTGAGTTTTACATTCTTCTTTAAATTTTGTATATTATGCTAAATGACCATTTTATGCTTTGCTTGACTACTGAATTTATCTTGAAATAAGAAAAATGGAAAAAGAAATGCTAAATTTCATGCCTGACTGAATAATTGTCACAACAAACAAAGGGACATTAAAACAATTCCTAATTATCTGAAACATAATTTTGTGCCATTTTAACATCCGGAAATGAATCAAAGAGAAATAAAAAAAATAGTCTTACTACCCATGTACTTTCAAATTTTGCAAATGAACTTAGATTATAAACCACACAATTTTTTCTCTCCAATACATCCATTGGTTTCCTAATCAATAAAACAAAACTATTATACTTAACTGGAATTACAGTGAACAATAACATGTTCATGTATTTTATAAATATCCAACTTTATGTACCTTTTTGAGTCATATTATTCCCTCCTTGTATAAAATATCCAATCTTAAAACTGCTGTAAAATATAGGGAATAAGTTATCTATAATTAAAGATTTTCAGAAAATATTTCAAAAAATTTTGTAATTCCAAAAAACTTCTCATCTGTTAACCTATAAAGAATTCTTTATATGCCAACAATAGGCATAATTTAATGACTCATACACATATACACTATGTTTTTAGGAGCTATTCTACAATCTGAAAGTACCAGAAGGGAGAATTGTTGAACACATGGAGATCAGATTTTATTTGTAGATGAAATGATCATTGTCAGTTTGAGTGGGTTTTCCTGTATTACAGACGTGATAATCTATAACATGTTTTACCATTTCAACAAGTTTTAAGGTCCTAACATTGGTACCTTTCCTTTTGTAAAATATTTTCTTAATTTTCAAGCACATTTGCCTCCAATATGTTGTTGTTTCCTCCCCGCGTCCCCCCCCCAAGACTGAGATCCTTTTATATACTTTATCAATTATATGAATCACTCATATGATTTCTATTCCTACTTAACCCAGACCCATTGAGATTAGCAAGTTCTGAGGCCAACTGAACAATATGTACAAGTGCTAGTGGCAAACATTCCATTCTTCCTTGCTTCTGTCTCTTCTAGGTCTGAAGTTGGGAAAGTTTTATTGCAGCTTAGATAAAGGCCATTTCGCAGACTAAAAATATCACTAACCTACACATTGAGCCTCTCCACTCACATGCCAGCAGAGCAGCTGGGCTGGGAAAGATGTCATTGTAATCACTGCATGTGATTGTTTACAAATCAGACTTAACCCCAGCATCCTTCTGGAATGACCGGAACATTTTGACATCTGTGCAATTTACCCAATCACATTCTTGATTTTCCTCTGGTTCAATTATGCTTCCAGAAATAGTGTCTAAGATGGAAGAATTTGTTTTCTGTGTTGGCTGGAATAAATTCCTGGAAACTCACTAGCTTGAACAACAGAAGTTTAATTTCACATAGTCAAGTTAAAAGCCTGAAATCAGTATCATATGACTGATATCAAAGGGTTTAGTTGGACTACATTCCCTGTGGGTTCCAGGTCTATCAATATGCTTTTGGTGACTGTTCACCGTGCTTGCGGATGACTACATTTCTTTGGTCCATCTTCACCTTTCTTTCTCATCTGTGTCTGTGGCAGGATTTCCCCTGCTTCTCTTATAAGGAAATATCTGATAGTATTTAGAAGTCATCCTGACAAGCCAAGATAAATTCTTTTTCTGAGGGCTCTTAATTTAATCATATCTTTCACCATAGAAGGCAACCATTTATTGCACTGACATAGAAGGAAATCATTTTTGATTTTATAAATGAGGGTGATGGCATATTTGGGGACCATCCTAAAGCTCTCACTTCAGAATGGATACAAGGTAAAATATAGATTGTGCCTTTCTTAAAAGAAAGATTTGAAAGATGTCTTAAGTAAAATCATACTTAAATAATACTATAACTCAAATATAGAGCATACATTCTATTTTTCTGCTCTTCCCAAGCCATTTACAGATAAAAGGGAAGATGTCTGGTCAAAAGTGATATTTTAAGAATTACACGGGGCCTGCTAGAAACATGTGTTTTGTTTACCTTTGAATCAGCGGCAGGCTCCAAGCCAATATACTTAACATCGGTCTTATAGCTCAGTAAATTATAGTATCATTATATTTTATTTTAGTTTTTTACTAGACTATATTTTAAGGAAGTACCAGAATTTCAGCTTTGGAAAGTACAAGAATTCTGGGCCTGGACGCTGTCCTTGAGCTCCTCAGCTCAAGGCTTCCGCCCTCCCCTTGAGTCATTGTGCCACTTCTGGTTTTCTGGTGGTTTACTGGAGGTAAGAGTCTCATGAACTTTAGTACCCTGGCTGGCTTTGAACTGCTATCCTAAGATCTCAACCTCCTTAGTAGCTAGGATTCCAGGAGTGAGCCACCGTGCACAGCTGATTTTCCCAGTTATATGGATAAAATAATAAAAATAGCAGAGAGATATTTTGCTTCTTACTGTAGAAGAGAGAATGGAGATTAGGATATTTTCTTTTTTATTTTGTTGTTGATATTTTCTTTTCTTTTTTTAAAATTGTACTATATAGAGAGGTTACAGTGATATTTGCCAGATAGTAGGTGCACTGCTATCCTTCTCATGTTATTGTCCCCATTTCCCTCCCCCACCCGTCACAATCATCTTGTTTTCCTCTGTTCCTTTTCCTATTTCAAATAAATAAATAAATAAATAAACTCCTAGTATAACAATAAGATTAGGATAGTTTCTAATCTTTGTTTTCATTCAGTTAGCAGTAGTGGTCAAGTGGGAAGGGGAAAGAGTGTGAAAGACAGGTATCTATCACCTTGTGGGCTGGATAAAGGCTCAATCTCATCAGGAGAGAGGCCATGGCAGAAAACTACAAATCTGAATTTGTACTTGGGTAAAAAAATCTTTCCCCAAACTTTTTCACATGTTCTTTTTTTATAACTTACTTTTTTTACTTTTTAACTACAACTAATTATTCTTTCTCCAAAATTTCCCTAACTCTATTACAAAATAAGTAGTCAATAAATATCAATGAATGGGAAGGAAGGAAGGAAGGAAGGAAGGAAGGAAGGAAGGAAGGAAGGAAATTAACCTAGGATTTCTGAGCAAACGAACTACTGATCATGGCCTGTTTGCTTAAATTCATGGTAAATTAAGAAGGAAAATTCCATTACATAGTTTTATTTTGTAAAGCATTTGGAAAGGAAGTCTGTATTAATGCCATTAATTTTGGACTAAAAGCTAGCTAATTAGAACGCAATAAAAATAATAAAGTTGGCTCTGAAGTTAAACAAAAGGTTTATTTCTCCTTACAATTATTTTAAGTCATAGCTTGAAGGAACATGACAAAGCATTTTTATAAAACTTCCTTCAGTAGATTCAAATTCATCAGAGGACTATTTTTAGACTCCTGATTTACAGTTTGGGGTTTGATTTTCATTAGTCATTTAGGAAGCAAGCATTCAGGAAATTAAAAATGTGCCTCTTCACAACTATAATAGTACTTTAAGAACATTGCTAATTTACAGACATTTTTAGCTTCTCTTGCAACTGTTTTGGATAAATAATAGCTAATTAATTAATAAGCTCCTATTAATTTTCTTTTGAAAAAGCACTAAATCTATCTTTCTAACAGTTTTGTTCTAGGCAACCTGTGGCTATGAAACAAAAGGTATTCAAGACTTCTCAACTCACCCGTAACAACTCAAGCAAAGGGCAGAAAGATGGCTAAGATTGTATCCTGTTTACTCTTATTTAAAAGTCCAAAATAGCTGCTGTATGAAAATTGTGAGCTAAGAACAATGACTTGGTATGTAGTATCCCATGGCTAAATTGACTGGATTGGAAATGCTTTCCAGCATTGATCAAATATTTTCCTGCACTGAAGCAAACTCAAACAAATACCTTGGTCTGCTGTAACTGTGTTAGAGACTTCAGGTGAAATAGTATGTTTCTTCACTGTCTTTTATTGTCTCTAATTCATTAAATATTTATTTAATACAATCCATGTTTGAACTAAATGAGATATGGAGTATCTGAGAATAGATAAAGCTTCTAGTTGCCCTTATTTGAATGTTATTGTTAGGCTAAATGTTCTTATATAGGTGAAGTAGTAGTCTATTGACTATAATTCAAGTAAATGTTAATCAATTGGCATTCACTGAAGTTATATTGTGGTTTGGATATGAGATATTCTCACAAAAGCACACAAAATATTTAAATCTTAGTATTTAAAAGTGAATTATTTGAAGTAAGGAAGTAAATTAGTTGAACCACTGCAACTTAACTAGTCCATGGCCTCTTTGTCTTATTCTACCTTCCCTCCAGCTACTATACTTGGACAGATCTGTGGCATCATGAACTTTCACACACACACACACACACACACACACACACATACACACGTAGGTATGGTTATTCTCCCATAATCACTTGTATAACCTAATGGTACTCCTCTCTCACGGCACTGATACCAATATAAATAACAGACTATGTTTCGACTATACTAGGACTGGTGAAAAGATATGAACACTAAAATCAAATTTATAGAACAGATTGGTATCACATAACCATAACTGTGTTCTGTTAAAATGTTTATGGATATTGATAGTAAATTTTACAGGATTTCTGTGTGTCACCAAGTGTTACTTATCTTTGGATTTTATTTTTATTTTTTGTTGGTTGTGGGGTTTGGACTCCGGGCCTGTGCACTATTCCTGAGCTCTTCAGCTCAAGGCTACTGCCCTACCCCTTGAGCCTCAGCTCGAGGTTTTCTAGTAGTCAACTGGAGATAGAGTCTCATGGACTCTTGTGCCGGGGCTGGCTTTGGATGATGATTCTCAGATCTCATCCTCCTGAATAACTAGGATTACAGGCGTGAGCCACCATGCCGGCTAAGTCTGTTATTTGATGTGTATATTTTTTCAGAGTATAACCCCCCAAATAAGTCTGAACACATGTTCAAACATTGTATTATTTAATTTTTGATGCTAAATGAATATAAAGTTTAGATGTAAAGGCATAAATAACTAAAGATGATATATGAGTACAATGCCACATTTCTTCCATAAGAATTTATGTACTCTTAGATATTAGTCTGGACAGAACCTTTCCTATTACAGTTTTATAGCATCCACCATATACTTTCACTTTTTCAGTCCAATGCAGAGGAAGCATGAGAAAGCACAGTAAGAACAGAATATCACCAACGAATGTTATCACCTCCATGTCCAGGTAACAGGAAATGGTTGAGATTTGTCTTGCATGCTCACTCTCACTTATACTCTGTTCTGTCATTCCAGAGAAGCAAAGATCACAGTCACAATGGCACAGTAAAAATGGATGAGTAGTGAGGAAATAAAGCTTGCCTAGCGAAGGAGTTTAGATGTGTGTAGCCACTCATGATCTTGAAAGAACTCCATCTCCAACAGAGAAGCTAAAGGTAAGTTCAGAAGAATTTATAAAGCATAGGGCTCGGACTAAACTGCATGCTGATTTATGGCCTTTAGAAGCTACAAAACAAGAAGTATTTTTGTTTTGAGTCATTCATGTGCAAAAAATTAATATATCATTCATAGGATATCTCCTGATTTAATTCAATAGATGGACACTCTTCTATTAAGACACACTCTTGAAAAACACTAATCAAAGCCTCGAAAACTACAGGACAGCAAAAATCAGACTAAGAATACTCTATGGAATTTAGCTTAGTCCTTTGGAAGGCATCACAGGTGTTGATATTTGCATGATACATTCAAGTCAAATTTATAACACCTTAGCAGCTGTACTGTAAATAGTGTCTTATAAAGAGTCTACTGAGCAATAATTGCTACTCAATATTCATAGCTGAATGAAAGTGACTTGTTACAATTTTTACCCATTTTAGAATCATCATTATGTAAAACTTTGGCATATGGAATCTGTCTATATTAGTTTAGGAGGAGGAAAAAAGGTCCACATATTCCTTTTTATAGGAATATAGAAGAAGAAATGTATAAGAGGAAAGAAGAAATCCTTGCACTTTGGCAGTTTTGGAGTGTATCTGTTTAGGCATTTTGACAAACTTTGCTAAAAGTTCTATTCTATTTCTTGACAACATCTGCAGGAACATGCCAATTAGACAATCTTCATTTGACTCATATAGTGGTGTTGCTTTATCATTTTAAAATATGATGGAATGCTAGTGAAATATTTTGTAAAATATTTTAAACAGATTCCAATGTGATCAGAGGAAAGATGTGTTCAATAGCTAGCTATGTGAAAGCAATTATTTATGTGGAGCCAATAATATAACCCTTCTATTAATTACAATAAAATATATGGAGAAAAAAGAAATTTGACTAAGAATTTGACTGAGAACTATGACTAGCCCACTTTCAACCTACCAGATATCTTGGGATGGTGGGCACAAGCTACTGGAGCATATAATCATATATGTATATATGCATATACAGATATGTAGCTGTGTGTATATGCATATATATTCATATCAATGTATATAAGTATATATATATATCAGTTAAACTATCCTGTTCTTTAGTTTTAATTATTCATTAAAATAAAGGCTAAGTAAATTGAAGACTATTACGTGAAGATTTATTAATTTTCTTTCTCCTACTTACAATGTAACTTTTCTAGCAGCTGAAATTTCTCTCTTATTTTCTTAATCTTGATATCCAGAAGTAGGGACCCTATTCCTTCATCAAAGTTTATGAAGAACAGGTGTCAAACACAGAAAATGGAAGTCTGATAAAATATTGCTTTACGTTTTGGACATAAAGTCATTATATCTTCAAGAGGAAGGAGACATCATGAGTTTAAACATACTATGCAGATAATTGAGAACATCTTTTTTCAACTATAAATACATCCAAAGAGGTTAATTCAAGATATTTAAAAAGCTTGCAGGAATCAAATTGGTGCTTCAAGGATACATTAACTCCCTTTTCAGGGTGGTAGAATGTATGAAGATGATTAATGCAAATATGCCCTGCTCATTTGACATTGGTTATGTGTTTTTTACTCAGCTATAGTAGCAATAAATAGAGAGGAAAAGGGGGAGTGATCCAAAAAATGTGAATAAATTAGAAAATAGAGCCTATGGCATTTTCTATCTAATGTTTATGACAGTGATGAAATAGCAGAGAAGTAAAGAGAAAGGAAAATAAAATAAATCCTAAAGAATGAGAATAAGTGAAAGAAGTATCATTAGAAATAGGTAGAAAAATTATCCTTAATAAAAATGTAATCCAGTTTTAGACCCATTAAAGATATATTTGATATTGCTTATTAATTACTACTACAATTTTGGTAAGACTATAGATGTGTAAAATATGCTATGTGATAAGGTATGCTATGTGATAAGGAATAAAGGAAATAGTAATTATGAGAGAGCAAACAATTTAACGAAGGAAACAAGCACAGAGAGATTATTTTTTCTTATTTTATTTTATGGTTATAAAACACAATGAAAGCATACTAATAACTGAAAGATTTTAGTCCAATTGCATTTAATTACTGTTGAAATATTTTTATAATGCTACCATTACAGTACAAACTTAATAATACATAAAAATTTTTATTTTTCTATTTATGAAATTAGAAACAATCATTACAGAGATATCAAAGACTATACAAATGTTTGGTTAGAAAGGCAGCATCTCTTTATAACTGAGGATCGTTCTTTTCAAAATTTAATTTCTATTAAGTCAGATGTTTCAATACTTCAGCATCAGAGCAAAGCAAAGCTTTGCAAAATTTGATTTAAAGAGTACAAAGGTTAGAAAAATACAGAAAGGCAAGAAAAGTTATAGACCCTGCCAGATGGTAGGTACAAGTCAAATTATACTGAGAGACCACAATGAGAGACATAAATTTCCATGAAATATAGAAGAAATGTCTTCAGGTGAGGCACATCATAAAAATGCACCAAATATAAAACATTTGCAATGTACCCTGAAGGATGGATATATGTGTCTGTTATCTCAGAATATTCATTACCTTCGCACATAAAGTTTTAACAGCTGTGACAGAATGTGGATTGCAGTTACTCAGGCAATGCCATGGAAATCAAAAGAGTTTTCTGGCAGGACAGTCTTTTCAACTGAGTATGGAAAAATTCACTAGAATTGTGAAGACGGAAGAGGCCTCACCCACTGGAGCCAGATGAATGAATCATCGCATATCAGAAGATCAGTGCTGGGAATGAATGAGTATGCCTGATCCAGGATTCCCAGATGCACGTGTGAGGGCATTAATGTTTGAGGACAGGGAAGAAAGAGACATCTCAGTACAAATGCATGGGAGCCAGCAGGTTACAATCAGTCATGTCTAATTGAAGGGTCAAAGGGCACCGGGACAAGCATGAAGCGGGATTTGATATTTTGGAGAGACTCTGAGCTTTGAAGTGATCAGTTATAAGGCAGTAAATAAGACTCAATAAAGGTTGTTGAATCGTAATGTGAAAGACTCAATTAGGTATCCCCAAGAGAGAAGGAATGAAAACCTTTCTAAATTTCTTCTTTCTCTCTGGAAAATTAAAAGCAACAAGATGTTTAGACAAACGTCCCCTCTTTGATGAGTAAAATGAAACACAAACATAGCAACCAAAGCAAGACAATTAAAAAGCACACAGAAATAATGCACCCAAATCATGTACTTTTCAGCCATCATAATTTCTCAGTTTGTGGGGTTATGAAATACAACTGTCTAAAAATATATTGTCTGAAACTTGTTGCAATAATGCCTCTTTGATAACAACATGGCCTATAGATTCTAGCAGAGTATTAGCCATCTTCCATAGAGATTATCAAAGGAATTTTGTACAAGATTTGGAGCCAGTAGCCCAACTCCATCCTCTGATTCTTTTTTAACATGAAAACTTAAAGCCTCAAAACAATTGGATTCCATTCCTAAATTCACATATCTTTTCAGAGGTCATTCTCCATTGGATTCTCCCATCTTTGGACAACTTCTGGGCAAAGATAATTGTGGGTATTGTTACTTGTGATGCTTGTAAAGTAAATCCTTGAAGGGACATAATTGTTTGAAACAGAAAGCAGATGTCTTTCCTAATAAGAACAGTGAAGATAATGTCTTCCTTTGCTGAAAAGGTTGGGCAGGTTCATAAACAGTATCCAGGAATCAATTTTTGTCTTTCCTACAACAAACTGGCATGGCTTTAAATCAGATTTCTTAATACATTTTAGCTTCAGTAGCAAGAAATCTGCAGTAGTTTTCATAGTGCTAATCACCATATTAATGCTGCTTTTTATTTTGGAAGCTCTTGGAAAATCATCTGTTGTTTTCTCCATTCTAGCTGCTAGCAGTTGTATGTGCCTATTTTGTCCTGCCTTTCTTTCTTTTTCAAAACACAGAGTTGAAGAAACACAACAAATCAGAGAAAGTCTGGATAAGTGGGACTGTATTAAACTGCTAGCAAATGAACTAGAAAGCCTACAGAGTGGAAGATCTTCACTAACCAAATAACAGACAAAGGCCTCATATCTAAAATATATCACTAGCTCAAAAAATTGAATCACTCCAAAACTAATCCCTAAAGAAAAAGCCATCCCATTAAAAGATGGGCCAAAGACATAAAGAGAGTCTTCTCTGAAGAAGAAACAAAAATGGCCTATAGACACATGAAGAAATGCTGGACATCTCTGGTCATAAAAGAAATGCAAATCAAAACAACTCTAAGATTCCACCTCACTCCAGTTAGAATGGCCATGATCAAAAATTCTAATAACAACAGATGCTAGAGGGGATGTGGCCAGGAGGGTTCACTACTACACTTGTTGGTGGGAGTGCAAACTCGTTCAACCACTATGGAAAGCAGTGTGGCAGTTACTTAAAAGACTAAACATAGAGCTTCCCTATGACCCAGCAATTCCACTACTTGGCATTTACCCAACCATCCAGAAACAAGGACATACTAAATCCACTATCACAACAATGTTCACTGCGGCACTATTCACCATAGCAAAGATATGGAACCAACCCAGATGCCTCTCAGTTGATGAGTGGGTCAATAAGATGTGGTATTTGTACACAATGGAATTCTGTGCTGCTGTCAGAAAGATTGACATCTCTCCATTTGTAAGGAAATGGAAAGAAAGAAAAAATCATATAAAGTGAAGTAAGCCAGACTCAAAGGAGAGATCAGAGAGAAAGAGAAACAGAAATGTGGGTAAACAAAGGTATTTATTGTATTTGCATAATGTAATTTGGTACTTCCAAAATTGAGATGATAACATTCTGAGAATGACACAAATGTTTCTTTTGTTCTCATTACAAGAAGGAACATTGTTTTCTATCAGCTTAGATTTTGTTCTTGGATCATCACTGTTGCTAATGAGACATATTAAGCAGACTTGGTGTTAACACCATAATAAAAAGGATTTTTTAAGGCCTTCAAACAGCAAAAAGTCTCAGTAGGAAAATTCATTAATTTAAACAACAGGAGAGGAGACTGAATATAAAGATACATGTATGTTGGCATTTCTCTGGTTCTCTCCCCCCACCCCCGTGTGTGTGTGTGTGTGTGTGTGTGTGTGTGTGTGTGTGTGTGTTTCTCTGTCTCTCTCTTTGTGTCAGTCTTGAAGCTTGAATTCAGAGCCTGGGCACTGTCCCTGAGCATTTTTGCTTAAGGTTAGTGCCCTACCATTTGAGCCATAGCTCCATTTTAGCTTTCTTGGTGCTTAATTGGCAATAAGACTCTCATGTGATTTCCTGCCCAGGCTGGCTTTGAACTATGATACTCAGATCTCAGCCTCCTGAGTCTTCAATAGCTAGGATTGCAGGCATGAGTCACCATACCCAGTTGGAAACTTTCTTTTATATTTAATTTAAATTTTTAATATGTTCTATTAAAATATTGACTTCCCTTTCCACAAAGCCCTTGGATTTCATTTCTCAGTTTTCAGTTGAAAGACATGGATGCGGACACACTGATAGCTCCCTATGTCAGATTCTCTTTTGTCCCAAATTTCAAAAATAAAGAGAGGTATGTCCATTATATTGCAAATTAGATATCATGAGACCATGGGGAAATTTTTATTATTTGATTAAAATATGAATGAATGGCCCTGTCATAAGAGATTCAGGATGAAAACAGAATACAACTTTGGATTCTCTCTGCTTTCAAACAATCTACACACACATTCATTTAGTAATAGCCCATATTCATCTTATTTTATTTATCCCATATTAGGTCCTACTTATATGGAAAGAAAAGGACTATTGATTGGTGTCACATAATTTATACTATATGGTAAGGAAATTTGGCATGAATGAATTAATTAAACAATAAACATATTCTTATTTTCTTTTGCTAGTATGTGTTAAAGAATTCAGATTTGTCCTGTAGTCTTTCCTGTGAATAGCATTTCATTTCGTCTAATTTTTAATCATTATTCTATATTTTTAGAAGAGATAACTCAAAACCGTCAGTAAATAACAGGGTAAAAAAGAAGGAAAGGAAAAAGAAAGGAAGGTAGAAAAAAAGTCTGGTTAAACTTATTCATAAATATAAAGCTTATCCTCTTACTTTGTACTTAATTCCAAATAGAATCATGTCTCTCTTTCATCAGAGCTGTAGTTTTTATAGTCAGAGCTGTAGTTTTAAAGTATTCAATGGAAATGTATTTTGCCCTTAATTTTCTGTGAATAGCTTATATGTATCTTTTTTTGCCAAAACTAAATACAAGTAATAAATCTAAAGAACCAATATAATCACAAACATGAAATACCTGAAAATAAGTATGCTCATATTCAAGGGATACGTCAATGATGGAATATATCTGTCCTATATAATATGTATATATGTATGTATGTATTCTTTTAAAAAATATTGTAGCAAATGGTGCTATGACTCCAAGGGGTAGGGTGGTAGCCTTGAGCTGAAGAGCTCATGGGCAGTTCCCAGGCTCAGTGTTCAAGCCCCACAACAGACAAAAATCCACATTGTAAAGGTGATATACCGAAGGGGTTAGAGTTACATAAGTAAGGTAATGGGTACATTTCTTTTTTGACAGTTACCCCACCTTCATTTTCTCCCACCCATTCCTTTCTCCCCAAAGTAGTAAGTTAATTTCTAACTGAGTGTCCAGTGAATATTTTTCTATATGTATTAGGCATCAATGATTTCATCATATCAATGAACACAAAAAAACCCCACAAAAACATAAACACATGGCAAAAGCAGAACTTACTTGAAGTTACTACTGGAATTTTGCTACTACTAAATAAAAATACCAGGATAATAAGGCTCAACATCTTAAAGATAAAGTCAGTAGGTCCAGTGGAAAATTTATTTTGTAGGAAAACAAGCTGTCTTCGTAAGATGGTACAAGACAGATCTGCTCCTGAATCAAAAATTATGCTAATCCCAGTTAGCGAAGAACTCTGTACAGGATGCCCTGCTACTCATTAGCTCATTCATTGCCAATCATTACTGTAATTTCAGCCTCGGCTGCACATCACTTCCTGTCGAAAGCAACATTGATAACAAGAGCTAGAAATGCTTCCACACACAGCACACTGATGGCAGGAATTACTCATCAAAAGCAAAAGCTGCCAGTTGCCTATAAAGCACTGGCTGCCTAAGAATGATTAAGTGTTTCTGAACAAAACCACAAATCACAATAATGAATCAGATGAAAATCTCCAGTAAGATACTGAACAGCACCAGCTGGCCTCGGCACACAGTGATGTACAATGTAAAATGATGACACTCTAAATAACTTGTGCTGGCAGCTTTAGAGAACTCCGTCCCAAGCTAGTGCCCGCTTGTGAGAATCGCATCAGAAGGAAAAGCTGATAAACCGGAAGAACATCACTCATATTACAACATTCCCAGAAGGGGAAAATGTATAAACAATGACTTCTTACACTGGTCACTCTTAAGATAATAAAAAGCATCCTAAATCACATATATTTTCTTTATTTTACCCTAATTTTAATTTAAATAGAATAAACAAGTAGACTAAATGTGAGAAATGCAGAAATAATAATTCAATATTTGGTCACAATTTTTTAACCTATTTAAGGCATAAAAATGTTGATTCAGGGCTGGGAGTTTGGCCTAGTGGTAGAGGGCTTGCCTAGGATGCAAGAAGACCTGGGTTCGATTCCTTGGTACTACATACACAGAAAAAGCTGGAAATGGTGCTGTGGCTCAAGTGGTTATATCTCTATCCTTGAGAAGTCCAAGGACTCAGGTCCTGAGTCCAAGGCCCAGGACTGGCAAAAAATATTGACTCAGTTGTATTTTCATATTGTTTCAAGATACCTATTTTGAGATAAGTATAGGTTGGCTCTCCTTTATTACATTATTGATCAAGAATAGAATTTAGGCTACAGTTTGAGTAATATATGAAGCCATAAACACATGTGAAATATATAAAGATCTTTTTATTTCTACAACATATTTGTGACTTATTAATGACTGAATCAAATTATGCTCAATCACGGTACAATTAATTCAGCAATTAGAATAATGCTTACTTCAAAGAGCATGCTTGTTTTAAATGAAATAGGACAATGTATCTATGCATGTATCTGTGATTGACATCTCATTATTTCTACACTCTATGCCTGTAATTACAAATAAGTACCTGCAATACAGGTATGATGATCCATGCATATAAGTCAAGGTACTTAGATGGAGACAGAAGTCCAGTCTGTGAAAAGTTATCAAGATACTCTCTCATTGGAAGGAATCAAAACAGAGGATCACAAAATTTAAACAGGTGGACCTCTTGTCATAGAATGCTGGATGTAAAACTTACATTCCAGTCTCAGAACTACAAAAAAATATACTCCACTGTGTAAGACAAAGAATATGTTAACTAGAACTTATATTGAGACACTAGTTGGATAGTATAGGAGATTTTTCTCTGGAATAAGAAAGTTTGTAAACATTAGTAAATATAATAATAAAAAATGTTACTAGCATATAATATAAAGGGAACTAGATATCTACTCTTCTCAAATTATTTCATTCAAAATATATTACTAGTGAGACTGTGAGTTTTTAATCTTGATTCATGCATTTCCACTAAAAAAAGATTCAAGATGTAAAATTCAAATAATGTTAAAGATTTGAAAGTATGCAACTTGATCCCAAGGAAAAATATGTACCAAGACTACATATTACATACATTTTGACATTTTTAAAATGTTATACTCACGGTCAATGTAATTAATGAATTATAGCTAAGAAATACATGTGTTGAACAAATTCATCCTATATGCATATCTATACCACCATTCTTTTTACTTTCTTTATACCAGGGATTAAACCTTGAACTCAGGGCCTCATTCTCTGAATGGACTTTTAAATTCATGGCTGGCATTCTGCATAGTAAGAGGCAGAACAAAACTGAAACAAATGGCCTCTTATTTTAATATTCATTTTATTTTGACAATAGATCAAGATGTCAAATGACTTTATTCTGTATGTCTTCATGGCGATTAAATGTGGATTCTTTCCTGTTGCTTTCAGTTTGCTCAAAATGTTTTATTTTCTATCCATCTATCCTTTTATATGGTTAGTCTTTGATAACTATAAGCATGAATTTAGTAGGGGTATACAAGTTGGAGGGCAACTACTTAAAGGTCTTATGTGATATCAGTTAAACTGATAAACTCATATTTATACATGATCATAGTTGTGTGAAATTTTAGCTAGAAGATGGAGAAAAAATGTACAAAATTGTATATTTCACAAGCATTTTAAACACTATGATAGCTGATTAGTAAAGAAAAGAAGACTATTTGTAAAAGTTCATAATTATAGCATGTCTGGTAGGGTCACAGTTTCCAATGCCAAAATTTAAAATGACTATCATTTCAAATTGTTGAAATTCCAGGGGTGATTTAGCTATGACTTCTATAGTTATGCTCAAGTTTTCTAATTCAAGCTCTCAATATTTTTTTTCAAGGATGTTTGGAGGCTTTTGGAATCAGATAAGTCTGAATGAACACGCTAGAGTAAGTCATTTAAACGTAATGCTTCTTAAATGATTGTTCCATTGATAGCAAAGCCAGAATCTGATAGTTGCTGATTTTTCCTCTGGAAATCTTCCATTAGTTGGGAAGTTTGCCAAAGTCTTACCCTTTTAAGAAGGAAGACTGGAAACAGATTTGAATCATATAGCATTAGATCAATTTTCTCCTGCTTGGCAAAACTACAAATGCATATACACAAAGATTTTAGATTCCTATTACTAACCCAAGCTTTTGACTCAGTCCCAGCCATGACTCAAAGTGATTAAAGTCTCTTCTGACTTTGTTGAAACAAGGCATGGATCTTCTATTATGGAGGAAGGAAATATTGGTCCAGAATTTTAGATTCGGTCTAACATCAAGTATATCATAGGAAAGCTTTAACCAATGCTCAGACAAGGACCATATTAGTTCTATGAAAGTAACCAGATATTACAACTAAAGATAGCCAGGCTCTTTGCATTCTTTAGCTTTTGCTTTTCTTTTAGTATACATATTTCATTTTAGTATTTTGTTATTTTACTTATTCTATGTTAACTGGAAGGATCAACTGTCTCTATCTCTGCCTAAGTCTCTCTTCATTCATGGAGCTTGAACTCAGGGCCTGGGCTCTGTACCAGAGCATTTTTACTCAAGGCAAGGGCTCTGCCATTTTAAAACATACCACCACTTCCCGTTTCTGGTTTTGTGGTGATTAATTGGAGACCAGAGTCTCACAAACTTTTCTGCCTGGGCAGGATTCAAACAATGATCTCCAGATCTGTCTCCAGAGTAGCTAGGATTACAGGTATAAAAATCAGCACTGGAAGAATTCTTTTTATTTTTATTTTTTTGCCAGTCCTGGGCCTGAGCACTGTCCTTAGACTTTCTCAAAGCTAGAGCTCTACCGCTTGAGCCTCAACACCACTTCCGGCTTTTTTCTATGTATGTGGTACCAAGGAATGGAACCTGGGTCTTCATGCATGCTAGGCAAGCACTCTACCACTAGGCCAAACTCCCAGCCAGCACTGGAAGAATTCTTGGTACTAGCCTTGAGTTGGGAGCCCTGTGTGTTCCACAAGGGACTAGAGAAGGGAAGGTAGAGCTTCTGGAAAGAAGACACAGGAACTAACCTACTGTCATGGGAGCAAAGCCTTATGAATGGACTAGGAAGAGAGTGCATAGAACTGTTGTTGGGAAAATCACAGGCCATCAGATGCTAGAAAAACATTCAAAGGTCAGATTTGAGTAAGTTACAGAGACAAATTTATTTACTGCCTTTCCTTTTGGACTGAGGCCATCCATAACTTCCAAATGCAGGTAAAAAAAATGAAGGATAGTAACAATTGTTACATGCTTTCTATACACTGAGCACAGAGTAATGCATTGTGTATCAGCAGTCATATCTATCAGTCATTAAAGCAGGAAACAATTATACAATGGAAGTGAGATTGACAAGTCACAGTTGGAGAAGCAGAATGTGTTAGTTAGTCTGACCTCAAAGTGTTTTGGGGGTAAATGCATACAACATACCTACAAAATGCAGTGGGAGAGAAATTTAGAATCAAAAAAAATAGTAAAATTTACTTTTTTGCCTATGAATAAAATGTTTTTGAATATATTACAAATATCATTCTCTTCCAGGAAAAGGAGAAAAAATACTTTCCATTGTCCATACTTTGCTACATATTGGGTATCAAACATAAATATATGATTATTCAAATAAGAGTGAGAAGAATACAGAAGTAAAAAAATTTCTGTGCAAGGATCTACTTATATTGCCTTTTGAAAACAGAAAGTATTAGATAAATGTTCCTTGTTACAATTAAAAATCTACAAGTCAAACACATCCTATACAACTTTTCTTTGTTTCTGAGTTTGTGATGTTCTAACACAGAAAAACTTGTCCACACACATGTGTTTGTGGTGGAGTCTTTACTTCTTCCTCTCTCAGTGATTCGATGGTTTCATTTCTCTTTCCTGCAGCACAACCATTTTTGGCTTTCCTTCACTCTCCATCAATACTACGCAATCATTCATTGCTAGTCTGCTCCAAATCTAAAATTAAACCAAATTAAACAACAGAATAGTAACAAAACAGATCAAATGTTCCCGAGTCAATTCTCAGTCCTTTTTCCTTAAGTGTACTTTTTTTTTCCCAGTCCTGGGCTTGAGCTCAGGGCCTGAGGACTGTCCTTGGATTTTTCTCAAGGCTAGAACTTGAGCCTCAGCACCACTTCTGGCTTTTTCTAAGTATGTGGTACCAAAGAATTGAATCCGGGTCTTCGTGTATGCTAAGCAAGCACTCTACCATTAGGCCAAACTCCCGGCCCAGCTTCAGTGTACTTTTAAGACATGTCTTCTTGCTTTTGCCTAAGCCTTCTCCAAACACAGACAATTCTATCTCCTCCCCTTGAGAACCTATGATTACAGATATTCACTTGTATATCTGGTTTGTTGAGATAGAAGCTCACTAGGCTTCGCGTTTTTTATGCGCTCATCCTCTAAGGGTTGGCTTTCTGTTTTTCAGGTAGTACGTTATGCCATCTCTTAATCTTTCATGGGATATTATCATTGTTTTCTTCCTAGGCTATAATTTATACATTTCTCTTTTCCTGCTATTCTAGGAATACCACTCCAGAATCATTCATTTCAATCATCTTATTTTTATAACTCTCTTACTCAAGCTCTGTAGAACAGACATAGTTAATAATTCCCTTAATTATTAATCTCTCTTACTCCCACAATACCAAGACCCACATGTTTTCTTCTGATTTTATTATCTCTTTTATCAGTATTTTTCATCTCCCTTCAGAGAAAAACTATTCATAGAGAAGCTAATAAATTTCATCATTTTCTATGCTTTCAGAAAGAATTTAGGAGATCCATATTGTGCTCAGTATTAAGATTTGATGAATGGAACTATACTTAAAATGATTATAATCCTTAAAACCCATTGACAATATTTTAAAATTCAGTATGATCTGTGAATATAAAATAAGCACAACACACTACAGTATTGGCATTTAGACTAACATTAGAATTATATAATGACATATACAGGTAGTTAATTTTAGTTTCACATTAAAGTTATAGAGACCTAACCAGAGAGTAAGAGTTATTTTATTCTAAGTGACTAACTTGGAAAATGAGTTAGTTCATATCTCTTAATGGGAAATTGTAATAGTACATAGCCAGAATATCAAAATTTCCATTTGAGTTCAGCACATTCATATAAAGTGAATAGATAAAGGTTAGGCTGACATTAGATTCTTTACTTAAGCATTAAAATATAGCATTTTTTTCTTATTTTTCCTCCTTCTAGTAATCCACAGCTAGATATCAGAACTGTGTAGAACTTTGAATAACACAGATGTTATTCAAAATTAATTATCCAGAGATTCTCAAGTTTGTAAAATGAATATTTTCATGAGTCATGAGTCCCTAACAGTTCAAATCCAAAGTAAAATGCTTCAAAGACCCCCTAGTTGTACTATATTTTATTTGATCAAGGATTTCTTTTTGATCTTGTTCTTTCCTGTATGTGTCCTTAGTCAGTGAGAATGGTGGACCATTCCCCCTCTGCCAAGTGGGATTCACACCCAGAGAGATAACATCTTTCCTCTAGTAGAGAAAATGTCGCCAGCACATTCCATGAAAAACTGTGTGAATCCCAATTTTAACTTCAAAATCCATGCAATCCACTTATTTCCCAGTCTGTGTCCCATCAACTTAAGCAAAGTGATTGGCTTAAAGGTCTGCTCCTTTCTGGGTAATTTTCTAATACTACCCAGTCCTGCTTGTAATCTTATGACACAGAAACAAATAACTCCCAAATCCTGAAATATGTGCCATCATACAAACAGGCATACAATTCAGGGTCATTTCCAATGACTCAAGTGGAAAAGTAAAAAGTAGCAAAAGAGATCCTCAAATTCAGGAAACAAAGCAATAAGATCCATCCATTTGGATGATTTGGGGTATCTCTGTATTTACTGAATACAAAACGATCTGTATTAGCCATAAGCCTCCTTTGCACCATTCCCCAAATTCATCTTAGTCACATTTTCCCTCACGGTTCCCTCTGTACTGTCAGTATCACTCTCAAGAGTCCGTGCAAGTACTTTCTAACAGTTTGGAATAAAACTTCCTTTCTTTCCTCTTCCATTTGCCAGGGAAACTCGTTTTCATCTTTCTTTTGATCAAAGCCCTCCAATAGTTTTACCACTACTTTTAGGGATAAGTGCAAAATCCTTGTGGTCTCAAGTATTAACTGTTCTGATCATGGCTCACTTGTCAGACCTGTCTTTCCATCTAACTACACTGGCTTTTGTGCCAAAGAAGGATTCATGGGTACACATCAAGTTTGTTCGTATACTTTCAGTCTGCTCACTGCACTTGGATATTTCCCAGATATTTGACAATAGTGCATTTCCTCTCATCCCAGTTATTTCTCTGATGTTATTGATGAATGGAAAGTTGCATTTACCATTCTGCTCTACCTTTATCATTCTTCCATTCTCTCTCTGCTTACTACTTATCACTATTATTTAAATTTATATGGAATATCATTTATTTCTCTATTACTGGTCTTTCCTGACAAAGTCTAAACATGAGAAGATTAAAGCTTTCTTTGTTCTTATAATGTTTTAATCTATCTGCCTATATGAGTAATTGGCTCGTGGTAGTTGTTCAATATGGGTGTTTCATGATGAGTGAATTATGATTTGACAGGTTCAGTAGAAAGCTCAAGTAAAATAAGAATGAAAGATTAGATGGTGAATTTGACACTGTCAATCTTTCTAGTGCCCCATGGAAAAGTATTTTCACTGCTTTAGCTGCACAAAATTTGCAAGTTAACAAGTTAACTGCAAACCAGTTAAGGAAAAAGACACCTCCTTAATAGAGAAACTGTATAGTAAAGGAAGAATTGAAATACACAGATTTCTTAGCAAACTACTAGTGATATTTAGGTACTGTTATTCCTATGATTTCATTTTTGTCTTCCTTATTGTCAATAATTTCATTATAAGTAGAACATATAATGTAATTAAAATGTCTTTTAAAATTGCCTTTTGCACATTGTTCCTTGATAAGTGGATATTAGATCCAAACAGTACAAGAGCAATGATTCAATATTTGGGTACCCAAGGATATGAACATGGTCTTGGAGATAGAAATATAACTACACAGACATAAAAAGCTATGATAGGATATATACTCCATAGACATAATGTTATATAGGTTGATATGAATCTATGACATACGAAGTCTCTCTCAGCTTAATTTTAATTATGTCTAAAATTTGTGTCAGTGATTGGATATAGATTCCCTTCTTGAATATTTGTTTGTTAAACATGACATTTGAAATATGATGTAAAAATCAGTATTAATAAAATCTTTTAATAAAAAATGCCCTTTTAAAAATGTCCTAGATTCAGGGACTGAAAGATTAGCCTACTGATACAGTGCTTGCTTAGCATGTACGAAGACCTGGGTTCGATTCTTTGGTACCACATACATAGAAAAAAAAAAGCCAGAAATGGTGTTGTGGCTCAAGTGTTAGATCTCTAGCCCTGAGAAAGCCTAAGGACAGTTCCCAGGCCCTTAGTTCAAGGCCCAGGAATGGCAAAAAATATGTCCTAGATTCAGAAATAACTTTATTCTACTTGTATTTTACTCTAGATACATAGCTGAGAGCTAAATACTAAAACAGGAATGAAATAACTTACAGAAAATGATAAAACGTTTACTCCTGAAAATGAATTCGTTTTTAAAATTTTGTCAATAATATACAAACATTTTAAATAATTGTATAACTTTGAGCAATATCACGGGCTGAGGACTGCATTTATTTTATATAACATGCATTGTTTTAAACGAACATTTATAATACAGGTAAAAAACCTCTAACTTTAGTGAACTTCCATAATATAGAATATTTTCTACAACCATAAGAAAGTTCTAATAAGATCAAATGAATAGTTCTTGTATATTGCATGGTCCAGTTTTATGTATGAGAGTTAACAAAATGTCTGCTTTAGGAATGGACACATACAATTGCTGTTGCTTGTTAGGCTCTAAAAGGTGAGTGTTAGAAAAGTGTGCATGATGCCCACATCAGGATGCTGGAGAAAAGTTCTTTACAACATTTAGGTTTTGTCTTTCATTTTTGTCACAAAAATAAAATTGTTAAGGCTCCAGTGCATACTTCTATTATTTTTTCTGCTATTGTGATTCTCATTATTTGAGAGTAACAGACAGTATTTTTAATTGATTAGATCATGCGCTCTACTATTAAATTTCTTTAAAATGTTAGTGTCTTAACAGAATAATTGTGTTCTCATTTGAAATAAAAGGTTCTGATAGTTTTCTTAAATGCTCGTTAGTGTGCATACTCTCTGTGTTTCTGATGTCCTGGAGGCTTATTTTTTCTTAGACCTTCACCATCACTTTCCTACTTTTGTTAGATTGCAGGTGGAAAACAATGGAGAAGGTAGTACCATCTAGCTTTTAATCATCTGAACCCTGAAATGACAACCGTGTCTCTACTCTGGTTTGACAAGGGAAAACTAAGCATACAATCTCCGGAAGATATAAGAAATCCTTTGGGAGCTTCTGAAAATTCTGTGACATGGCCTAACAAAGATTTCCCCACAACAAGACTCTGAAAAGGTTTGGAAAAGGATACTTTTTTCTATGATACTTATATTTGTCTGAAGGCAAATATCAATGAGTATAAATTATATATTCAGATAACAATGTGAACACAGAATCACATAGGAGACAAATGAGCTTCATATTTTAAACAAAATTGGCCCACAAGAACTATTTCAAGACATTTTAGAAAAATCAAAATGAAATATCAGATAGAGTAGAAAACTAGGAGAAAGAATGACGATTCAGACTGAAATATAGCAGCATATGAGCCTACGTGTCCCAGTTATTTATCTGCATTAGTCACTTGTAAGATGAGAGGCTTTTTTCATATATTTTTATTGTAATCAATAAAAGGCTTACATTTATATTCACCAGACAGAAGGTGCATTACTTCACAAACATTGATACCTTTTCTCATGTCTTGGTCCCCATTTCCCTCCCCCACCCCCCGGAAAGGCTTTCTATGAAGTTTAAAAGTTAATTGGCTCCAAACTCTAAACTCCTTTAACTAGAAGTAGTTTCTTTTCTGTCAATACTTGGCCAATGATAATTTTTCCAGAATGTTGAATTATTAAAAAATAGTAACAGAAAATTTAAATTTAATATCGCAAGTATCACAACCCCATAAAAATGATCATTCAAATTGATTACTGGAAAACATGCTATTAAAGAGTGATTAATACTAATTTTTCTAAAATGCTAAGAAATATAATTGATTAACAAGAGAGAGGAGTAAGAAAAACTCACTTGTTAAAATAATTAACAAAAAAGAGAAACATGAATCACACAAACTAAGTTCATCATGGAACTTGCCCATCAAACACAAACTGTTTTACAAATAATAACCTCCCCAAAATGAGTGAATAAATTAGACACATTTTTATGATAACTTGAAAATCTAGCCATTCCCCCCAACACAAACACACTTTGGGGATCTGCTAATATTATCTTCACATCTGAAAATAATTGCTGCAGCTCCAAAAAATAGTTATCGCCAGGTTCTAATTCCTTGATTCGCCAGGTTCTAATTTGAGACAATGTCTGGACAGTATTTTTCTATAGAGCCCTCCATTATTAAAGATTCACACATTCATTCTTGATGACTGAAAAGAGAAAATGTGACTCTTATCCACAGGTCCACCAGTCTAAAACTCAACATTCCTCAGACCTAGCCAGTATTCTTTATTGGTAGCTGCGTGATGAATGATGAAGCTTCCAAGCATATTACAGAAAGTGAAGAACCTGAAACTCTCCATAGAAGGTGCTCAACGGTGAATTTCAGGATACTTTTCCAAACAGGAATATAGTTTATTACCCTTACTCTCTCCTATCTCAATCAGTTAAATCATATTCCTCATTTTACATAAAATTCTAATCTTAAATATAAACAACTATACATGAATCTTGAGCTGTTCTAAAATCATAATGGGAATCAACCAATTCTCTCAAGCATATAATTAATGTTTATTAGGCGCTTATGCTTTCAAATGTGTTTTATGCAAATGATGTCTTTAATTTTCACCAAAACAAAAAATAGTATAATTACTACCTCTGTCTGATAAACAGGAAAAACAGACATAGAGGATTTAATTTGCAAAGAGTCATTCTGCTACCAAGAAACAGAAACAGACTTCAAAGCCAGCTTGTCTAGCTTCAAATTACAGACCATTAACCATCCTGCTGAAAGCCTTTTCAGAAGTCGATGGAATATTTGCCAAAAAATAAGCCATATAAACAAACCAGGGAATAAATTGGCAGAATATGTTGATAGGAATGAAGAAGACAGATTTTACCAAAGTCTGTCACTTAAAAAATGTTGTATAAAATTTGTGCTATTTATGGAAGTCTATGTTTAAAAATATGAAACATGTTTGGGAAAATAATAATTGACCACAACATAATCCTTACATGGTTGTGATTGTTTTTGTGTGTGTGTAGGTCCTGAGGGTTCGAACTCAGGGCCTTGGGCTCTAGTTTAGCTTTATGACTCAATACTAGCACAACTTCAGTTCCAAACTTATTGCTTTAGTTTTTTTTTCCCACATGAGCACTCTATCCTCAATTGAGATTCTTCAGAAGTCACAACCTTTAGAATTTAATTTGTAGAGTAAAAAAATCAGAGCACATCCTCTAGAGAGTAAGTTGCCTGCTACGATGAGATTGCCACATGCCAGGTGAGAAAACATCAGAGGGGCTGCCATAGGCCATGGTGTGGATAAAGAAGTATCATTCTTTGGGTTTTAGGTTAATCAATAGATTGCTGGTTTTATTTTTTGTTTTTTTTTTTTTCAAATGAAGAGAAAATATACCTCAGTAATGATTAGATTAGTTATATACTTCCCAAACCGGTTCCATGTGGCAACTTTTTTATATTTGAGAAATGTAGTTTGTGTTTCTGTGTGTAATGCATATTATATAAATTAAAGGTTGTCTATTCTGTCGTAACTGACCAAGATGCTTGAGCCCAATGGAACCCTTATCAAAGAGGAAAAGGTTTATAAACTCCTAAGGAAGACTTCGGTTTCAATTTCCTTGGAAAAGACTAAGAATTTCATGCGCAGGAGGGAGACGGGGAGGTGGGGGGTGGGGGGAGAGTAGGAAAGTTAATATGGTCAAAAACTGTACATCAAGCAATACTTTTCCAGAGGATAACATGGTTTTAAGAGAAGATGAATGAACAATGAAACCCTCACCTATTATAAATGTATGCTAACTTAAGTTTTAAAAAGGGAAATAACAATTCTGTAATTTTTTTCACTCCTGGGACTTAAACTCTGGCCTGGGCGCTGTTTCTGAGCTCTTCAGCTCAAGACTACCTACCATTCTATCCCTTGAGCCAAGCCCCACTTCCCGTTTTCTCCAGGTTAATTGGAGATAAGAGTCTCAGGTCCTTTTGTGCCAGGGCTGGCTTTGAAGCTTGATCCTCAGACCTCAGCCTTCTGAGTAGCTAGGTTTACAGACTTGAGCAGCTGTGACCAGACAAATTCTGTAATGTTTTAAAAGTGTGACCAGAGGAGCTGCATTTGATCAATGTCAATAATATGCAGTTACAGAAATATAACTGTGAAATGCACTGTGATTTTTTATAATTTACCTATGTCAGCATACATTGGTTGTTACAAGAGTGTTTCACTGTGTTCATACATTGATGGAGTATACCCTGATTATATTCATTCTTCTGTGTTCTTCCTGATCCCTTTCCTCCTTTCCGCACACAATTATTCTATTCAATGAATCCTCATCATGTAATTGCTACACAGTAATAAATATACATTTAAAAGATCATATACCAGGCTGGGAGTTTGGTTAAAGTGCTTGCCTAGCATGCATGAAGACCCAGGTTCGATTCCTCGGTACCACATACATAGAAAAAAGCCAGAAGTGGTGCTGAGGCTCAAGCGGTAGAGCTCTAGCCTTGAGAAAGTCCAAGGACAGTGCTCAGACCATGAGCTCAAGCCCAGGACTGGCAAAAATATCCCAATGGCATTCTTTAAAGAAATAGAAGAGGCAATTCAAAATTTCATATGGAATAATAGAAGACCCAGTATAGCAAAAACACTTCTTAGCAGAAAGAACAGCGCTGGAGGAATTTCAATTCCAAACTTTAGACTCTATTACAGGGCTATAATTATCAAAACAGCTTGGTACTGGCACAAGAACAGGCCTGAATACCAATGGAATAGAACTGAAGGCCCAGATATTAAACCACAGACCTATGGCCACCTAATCTTTGACAAGGGAGTCAAAGAAATAGAATGGAAGACAGCCAGCCTCTTCAACAAGTGGTGCTGGCAGAACTGGTTAAGCACCTGCAGAAAACTAAAGTTGGATCCTTCTTTGTCACCCTGTACAAGAATTAACTCCAAATGGATCAAAGACCTGGAGGTAAAAGCTGACACACTGAAAACTTTACAGGAAGGAATAGGAGATACACTAGGCCTCCTTGGCACAGGTCAAAACTTTCTTAATAAGGACCAACAATCACAACAAATCAGAGAAAGGTTGGATAAGTGGGACTGCATTAAACTGTCGAGCTTTTATATGGCAAAGGACATAGCTAGTAAATTAATTAGGAAGCCTACAGAGTGGGAGAAGATCTTCACCAACCAAACAACGGACAAAGGCCTCATATCTAAAATATATCAACAACTCAAAAAATTGAATCACTCCAAAACTAACCTCCAGAGTAACAACCATCCTATTAAAAAATGGGCCAAAGACTTAAAGAGAGTCTTCTCTGAAGAAGAAACAAAAATGGCCTATAAACACATGAGGAAATGCTCAACATCTCTGGTCCTAAAAGAAATGCAAATCAAAACAACTCTAAGATTCCACCTCACTCCAGTTAGAATGGCCAGGATCAGGAAAACGAATAATAACAGAAGCTGGAGGGGATGTGGCCAGGAGGGATCACTACTACAAGGTAGGTGGGAGTGCAAACTCGTTCAACCACTATGGAAAGCAGTATGGCAGTGCCTCAAAAGACTAAACATAGAACTCCCCTATGACCCAGCAATTCTACTACTTGGCATTTACCCAACCATCCAGAAACAAGGGCATACTAAATCCACTAGCACAACAATGTTCATTGCAGCATTATTCACCATAGCGAAGATATGGAACCAACCTAGATGTCCCTCAGTTGATGAGTGGATCAACAAGTTGTGGTATTTGTACACAATGGAATTCTATGCTGCTGTCAGAAAAAAACGACATCGACCTATTTGTTAGGAAATGGAAAGTCTTAGAAAAAATCATATTAAGTGAAGCAAGCCAGACTCAAAGGAACTTAGGCTCAATGGTTTCCCTCATTCGTCATAAACTAGCAGAGATCTGCAATAGAGCAAAACCTTGATACATAAGGCCATATAGTATGAAGCTAATTGAAAGGACCTCCAAGATATTGAAACAAAAGCCATATAACGAATGATTATTGTCCTTAATGTACTATGTTATCTCTCATCTCTTTTGCTGTCCCTTGGTTATCTCATATTGTTACAGTATCTCACTTTGTTATCTGATATATTGGATTTATTTGCATTTGGTTATTTGAAATTTGATAGGGAAGGGGGGAAAACCAAGACAGGTGGGGGGAGTGGGGGGGAGGGTAATGGGGACCAAGCATGTGAAAGGGTATCAATGTATGTGAATTAATGCACCTTCTATCTGGCAAATATCATGTAACCCTTTTATTAATTACAATAAACAAATTTTAAAAAAGATCATATACCAAGCCGGCATCATGGCTCATGCCTGCAATCCTAGCTACTCAGGGGGCTGAGATCTGAGGATTGTGGTTCAAAGCCAGCCTGGACACTAAAGTCCGTGAGACTCTTATCTCCAATTAACCACTTAGAAAACTTGAAGTGGCACTGTCACTTCAGGGGAAGAGCGGCCTTGAGCTGCAGAGCTCAGGGCCAGTGCCCTGATTTCCAGCCCCATAACCCACAAAAAACCAAAAAGATCATTTATCATATAAGAGTACAAATTCTACAGCCTTAATAACCTGGTTCCATGTACAAGTTTATGACCTGAGTAAGTGTTAACTAAATGCTATGGGTCAGAGATTATATATTTGTAAAAGATAAAATAATAACAGAAACTCATTTCATCTTCTGAGATTGATTGCTGTGACTGGATATTATGCATGAATATGCATATGTGCATATAGACATAGTCTAGATATAAAGAAAATCACTACAATCTTTAGCTGTTGCCTATTAGAAAGAAGAGTCAAATAAGACATGTCACTATTACAGAACTGTGGTAATGTTATGCTTAGAGTTAGGTACTCCTAACCCTTTATACCTCAGCTACCAAGAATGTGTGGAGAGCTAAGTACTTAAAATGTTATAAAAAAATCTATCTGCACAATTAAACTTCATTTGTGATTACAAAAATGAAATGTGTACTTAAATAAGATAGACATAATTTTAGGTCTTCTATTATCTGTCTGTCTCTTGGTCTATTTATCTACCTCTATATCATCATTGTAATTAATATTGGGTCACTGAATTTTGGTTTCCACTTCTGTGAAATAGATATAATGATGCTTAGTACAAAGCATTATGATTGTTGTGAAAGACAAATCAACTTAAGGCACTAAATGAAGAGTTTTACACATATTATTAAGTATGATATTCCTACTGGATTTCACTTTCCCTATGAATGCATTAAGCATAGGCTATATCTTCCAATACAGAAGTAGAAAGAAAAATTTTGAAGTGGTCATAAGTTCCTTTCAGTTTAATAAACATTAGTAACTCTACAGTATTACACTCTATGATTTAACCTTCCCATCTTAATGGTTACCATATTATATCAATGGAAACATAAATGCCCTGCTAACATCAACCATATAAAGAAATTCAGTTTCTTTATAATAAATTACAAAGTCCAAAGTGAGTAATGAAAATCAGAGTTCTAGGGCTTGTGTTCTTCTGCTATGGTTGCCTCCATCTTTGTATGATGTCTTCTTAAGAGGCCAAGAGTTTTTACCTATTGGCATTGTTGCATACCTTTGGTATATATGAGGTAAAAATTACCCTGAGTAGTTCTGTCCTAGAGTAATGTCTTCAACTTTGTGCTGTGATGCCAAATGTTTTTCTTCTACTATCAGCAGCATCGACTGGTGCCAGAAACACTGATTTAGAAATAATGTTAATTATTTCCAGCTGCATAGGCCTGGGAGGGAGGGAGCAGAAACCTTTGGAATCTCACTCACAATAGATTAAACAACAACAGCAACAACAAACAGGAAAAGAAAAACTTGCCTTTCTGGTTTTGTAGAACATTCCCTCTCCCCCAAGGTAATAACAGACGAAGCAGATCATATTCAAAGTCTGAGAAATCCATCACAGATTTTATAGTAAACTAACAAACTAAATAGTTATTTTACTCTATGAAAAAAATGCATGAGAATCTTCTTTATTGATAAAATTATGTGGTCAAGCTAGTAATGATAATGGTAACAGAAAGTTTGCACAAAAACATAAATATTGTGCTGCTTTCAAGCCAAATCACTAGAGAAAATCTCATTAGGAGACAAACCCAAATACATGACTTCGATTGGGATACTCATGGATGGTTCATTTCACCCTCTCTGTTGGTATTGATGAATATAGCTACTAGAAAACAATGGGCCACCTAATGATGCTATTTTTATGATTTTTGGAACATGATTATTTTTTAAAGCACACTAGCAAAATAAATAAGAATTGCTGATTATTAATTCAATTTCTTACAAACAATCCAAACATTTTTGAAACCATTTTTTATGGATTTCCCCCTCTTTCCATTTCATTTTTTGTAGACTCTTTTTCCTTTTCTTTGTATAATGTATACCTTTCATTTAAAGAATTGAATCAAATGCATTAAAACCATTTCAAAATAAATGTTAGTCATCTACAATATCTTCTCTCATTGTCAACACCTATGCACAAATCGTATAGAAAATGGAATGTATATTGATCTAGGCTAAACATTTCACTGGTCAAATACGTGCCAAAACCTGGATGGGAATGTGGCTTAGTGGTAGAATGCTTGCCTAGCATACACAAAGCCCTGGGTTCGATTACTCAGTACCACATGAATACAAAAAGCCTGAAGTGGTGCTATGGCTTAAGTGATAGAGTATTAGCCTTAAGCAAAAGAAACGCATCAGTAGCCTGCATGCCCTGAATTTAAGCCTTATCACTAGTAAAAACTACAACAAACAACTTTAAGCACCAAATGTTCTACAAATGGAAGAACATATAGTCAGCCTGTAAAGTTTCATCTATAGTATTGAACAAGACATAAGCCTGACTTTCAAGAACTGTCCAGTCAACTGGAAGAGACTGATGTCAGATAACTATGGGATAAGGAGTTTGAGTTAATGGAGCACATGTGTAATATCCACTTCTTTTTTGGGGAGGTAGTGGTGGAGGGGGTGATTAGCTTAGGGAATCCTCTGTGTAATGCAGGATCCTCTGCACAGAGGATCATTTCCTTTCTCTCTTAAGAAGAAGGAAATAGACTGTTAATTGCTATATGTAGCAATTTCCTGTGTAGATGATGTAAATGATCATGTCAGCATAGCACACTCAAGGCCCTGAGTTCAAACCCCTAAGACCACAAAAGTATATTTAAACAACCAAAAATGCTACAACTACAACAAAGCTATCTGGGAATGTTAAGGGTTAGCGTAATGTATGTTGGCTACCTTTATGCATCAAACAAACTGCCTGGAAGCTGGCTTTCTTGTGTAAGTGTTGTATATACCTCAACTATGTATGAACATCCATCCTCAAAGCTAATAAAGCCTTTTAAATATTAATCTTAATACCAATGCTTTCCAAAGCAGTCATTTATGTAATGAGTAGAGTTTACATAAAGTGCCATTTTTTAGACAGTGCTTGTCAATCAGAGAACAAGACAAAAATCATACTTTCACGAAGCACTAAAATCTGCCTACTGAGAGATTATAAGAGTCCTATAATGAGTTATTCCACCCTTTACTGAAAACACAGCTTCTGCAGGATTTCTACTCAGCATGTTTTGGCATTATACATTGATTACTGATTTCTGGGATATTAAGTAATATTTTGGTTACTGGTTTCTGATCATCTTTAACATGTAGAGAAAGTATCTTTCTGTCTATAGCTACATCATTGTAATGAGACACCCTGACTGGTAAAAAAAGTAGCCTTTGTCGCAATAAAGATAGTTAAGAATTTCTGTTCTTAAATTCCTGACTTAATAATTTTGCGTCTAGGTTTTAGCAAGTGTCAAAAGGAGTAAATCTCTGCCACAAGCATGATATTAATTGGGAGTTTTGAACTTGCTCTTTCCACAGGTGTTAAGTTCTAGATTACAGAATTTGTGATAAAATGAATTTTGCTTCTGAATTAAGTGCTTAAGCTAAGTCTGCCACTTTGGTGAGGCTCAAACACGAATTCATTCTTATTGATGTCTCAAATTAAACTCTTCACTCTCCTCTCCACACACATCTAAATATTGATGTACATAGGCGCTCGTGTGTGTGTGTGTGTGTGTGTGTGTGTGTGTGTGTGTGTGTGTGTGTGTGTGTATGCTAGTCCTGAGGCTTGAACTCAGGACCTGGGTATTGCCCTTACATTTTTTATTTTGTCCAAGGCTAGCACTCTACCACATCACCCACAGCTCCACTTCTGTCCTTTTGGTGCTTAATTAAGAGAAAAGAGTCATAAATGTTCTTGCCCAGGCTGCCTTTGAACCTTGAACCTCAGCTCTGTCTCCTGATCAGCTAGAATTACAGATATGCCCCACTGGCAGCCATCAACGTCTACCTACAAAGAAATTTAATCAGTAAGAATTTTAAGAGAGGCAGAAGCTCTTTGGGAACATAATGAGTTAAATAAAAGACAACATTTGTGGCCTAGAGGTTTCTGTTTCTTTGTAAAACTAGCATAAAAATCAAGACTGAAGAGGATAAATTGCTGGTAATTCTGTTTTATCTTTTGTTGTATCTTCCTCATATACACTGTGGACTTTATAGTCACTGACTGTCTTGATACCCCAAAGGAGAATGTTGTTCTCTTTCTCCTGCCCTTCTTTCACCTACTTCTACAATTACACTGAGTATTTAGGATTCATTGTCTCCCTTTGTCATACCAAACTTTCTTGGTACTGGTTATCTGTCCCTATGGATAGGAACTTAATGGAAAAAGACTTTTCCTGAAGCAAAAGTTTATATGGAAATCAGAGGAAAATTAATTTTCTTCTTTTGACTTTACTTCTAACTTCCCTAAAGTGAAATGTGTTCTAGCAATTTACAGATGCTTTTATTCTTTAATTTGTCTCCACTTCTTGGTGAATTTTGATAATAGGAGTTTTATACCAGTTCAGAAGAAATGCAATTATCCTCCAAGAATACAAAACTAGCAATATTTTCTTGTTAATTTGATTTTTAAAAGAGCATTTTACCAAAGAGAATTCCTGCAGAAGTCATACAGGAAATGAATGCACCTATCAGCTGATTCCCCAGTGATTCCACTGATGCTGGCTTTTACAGTCCTGAGGAATCAGCAGCAAACTGCATTCACAAGTTCTAAATTGCTCCTTTCTCAAAGCAAACCTTGCTCTACAAAGCAATAGGGGTTGTGAAAGATAATCAACATCCTTCTTTCCTCTGCAGAAATTTTACTCCAGCCTTCTCAGAATTAATTGAGGGATTCTGCTTGGAGTGCGGCTTAGATTTCCTATAATTTCCTTCAGAACAAATGCAGAATTTCTTAGTGTTCCAGTCTAAATCTTTATGCTGTGGGTTCTCATGTCTGTAATATGACCAGTAGAAACTAACTGACTTCTTTTAACTTTACTTTCAAATCTTCCCTGAAAGAAAGTTGTACTAGCCATACACAAAAATGAAACACAAGTTTCATTTCCCCTTCAAACTTGTAAAAGCACAAATCTGCAAATATATAACATCCTTAATCCAAGCATTATAAGTCTGTTTTATTTAATAATATATGTCTGAAATCATAATCCACAGAAATTCTGATTGATAACAATATTTAACCCAAGTGAAACACAATTATATTAACCAAGCTTCTGAAATTGTTTCAACAAAATCCTGCATAAAAGATTAGTAGGCACTGCTAAATATTTATATTGCACCATGATTTCTGGCAAGAAGTACTGTTCAATCAGTAGGATTTAATTTAACAGTGTTTACCTGTGTGTAAGCCTCCGATGACTAATGCAGACTGCAGTCTGAGAGTCTTGAGTAATGCACATTTTATGGCGACTACATTTCATTTTCAAGCATGGATCTTTAGCTGGATCTAAAGCTAGAGAGAGAAAGGGAAAGGGAGAAACAAGGCAAAAGAAGAGGAAACATTAAGATAAATTTCTTTAAAACTGAGATTTCTAAGAAAATATAATTGCAGCAAATAATTTCATAGCATTGTAACGTTGAACTTTGTTGACACTTTCTTATTAAAATATTCTACTCAGTAATCACAGAGAGTGGGTAACAGTCACAGTCTCCGTCAATCTAGTAAATAGTAGGACTACACATACTAATAGATTCAGCAAATGGAAAATTCCACAGAAATGTTAGCATTACGATTCTCTGCAATAAATGACTGCTGTCAGGGAAATGAAGACAAAGGCATATGTTACTATATACTGTTTTATATCTGAGAACAATTATAATCTGTACTACTGCTTTACTTAAAGAGTTTTTGGTGGGTAGAGTAAAAGAAGAGAAACTCAGATGAAGTTGGGGGACATTTATGAGTCTCTGGATATCCATGAAAAAGTCTGAGGCTGGCCTTCAAAGTTGAACTGAACGAATTATGGTTGAAACTGAGACTTTGCACTTTCATTTTTAGCATAGCACTAGAACCAAAATTTCTTTATGTGACCTCTATTGGTACCTTTCAAGACCAAACTTTTTTTTTTAATTTTTTTTATTGTAATTAGTAAAAGGGTTACATGATATTTGCCAGATAGAAGGTGCATTAATTCACATACATTGATACCCTTTCACATGTCTTGGTACCCGTTTCCCTCCCCCCCCAAACCCCCCACCCGACCAAACTTTTGTAACACATTAGTTTTTGCATAAATAATTTGTTGACAGATAGTACATATAATATATACTTTATCCATTTATGGTATATAATTTATGTTTTCAGTATGGTCACAATTATGAAACTAACCACACAATTTTAAAACATTTTCATTGCCAATAGGAACCCAAACGGATTCTCTAGTTATCTTTCTCAATGCTTCAATGACATAAATCATCACATAAAATACATCCATTTGGACCATAAATATTTAAATGACCTTAATCATGAAGGAAGTTTCCTTTGGTAAATGATGGTTAGATCAATTATTCTATTACTTTTTGTCAAAGTTGTTTAGAAAATAAAATGTTATTCCTATAAAATACTGGATATAAGAAAATGCTAGAATATTACTACAAAATCTTCATTAAGCTTTAACATTTCATTATTTCAATTTTCTTTTTTTTCCTTTTCACAAAGTGAGTTTTCTTTTCTTTTTTTTGTAATATACAGAGGGGTTATAGTTATATTCACCAGATAGTAGGTGCATTACTTCTCACACATTGATACCCCTTCTCATATTTTTGTCCCCATTTCCTTCTCCCACCCCTTCCCTTTCCTATTTCAAAGAAACATATATACAATACGCCAGGTAAGAAGGTCAAATAATGTAATAATATGATATTAACCAAAGGACAACAAAAGAGAAGAGAAATAACAGTACATTAAGAACAACACTCACACAAGATGAAGCTCTTCTTTCAATTTTCTTACCGTACACAATATGAATAAGTTTGTTTTTCTTTAAATTTCATGATACTACTTTCATTATTACCATTTAAGAAACAAAATCAGAAGTCAAAATTGTTGTACAGCAAGAACATAATCAGAACAAAGTTAACAAAGCAAAGGAATTTAATGACAAATTTTTCACATGAGATCAAATGAAAGAATAAGAATATGTGGCAACATTGGAAAACAATGAAAGAAAATGAGAAATCAGATACCTCAACTGGTACAATTAAGTAACTAACAAGTTTTGTGAATGTGATTTCTTTAACCATCTGTATTTTTTGTGGAAATTACGTTGTTGGCAGCACAAAAACTACAAACATCTCACACTATAAATACAGATGCCTAAGATTTCCTACTTGAAATCTCAGCAATAACATAAGAAAATTTCTTTTGGCTGCAGTAAATGGTTTTGAAAAATCCTGTTCCTTAAAGAGGCCTGGCACAATGTCCTGACACCCCTGCTATTTTCTTGTCTTTATCTTTTTCATGTTAGTGTCTGTTATTTTGTCTTACATTGCTTTATCTAACTTTCTCTCAGTCTTGCAGCAAAACTCCATCTCAAAAGATTGTATGTCAGCTTACAAAAGTATGGCACTTTCTTAGTCCTAATCTTTAATAACTTTCTGATTAATATAATGCTGGAGACCTAACAATTAAAAAAAGGTTTTGTCTTCTATCAGAAAAATACAAACATCATTTCACATCATTTAACTATTTTTTATTGTATTTTATTCTCGGGGTAATGTGTAGAGAGGATACACTTAGGTTCCTCAGGTAGTGGGTGCATTACTTCTTGAACTCTGATACCCCTTCTCATGTTTTATTTCCTCCCACCCCCCATCATCTCATAGTCTTTTCGCTAGTCAGAGACATTTTAGCTTTGGACTTGTTGCTGTAACAATACAACTTTTCTCAAATAATCAAAGTTTCTCACAATTCAATATTGGAGTACAGTACAATGTTTTATCACTCTTTATCTAGGCTTCCTTGATTTCTATTGAGATTCTTGTACATAAAAATGTACTAAAAAAGCATTTTTATTATTGCTGTCCCTAGAATTCATAAGCAACTTCTTGATGTACTGTTATTTCTCTTCTCATGTTGCCCTTTGGTTAATCTCATATTGTTACTGTATCTGACTTGGTTACCTGGTATATTGTATATATATTTATTTGTTTATTTGAAACAGGGAATGGAGGGGAAAACAAGATGATTAGGTGGGGTGGGAGGAGAGAAGTGGGGACAAAAAATTTGAGAAAAGATATCAATGTGTGAGAAGTAATGTACTTACCTGGCAAATGTAACTGTAATCCCTTTATACATTATTCTGGCAATAAACAAAGCAATGGAAACAATAAACTATGATTAAGATAAAAAAAAACCCACCTCTTCCACATAGTCTGAATATTCTGCTTTCAGCAACCTTGAATTTTCTGTTGTTAGAGATTTAAAGGTTTAGAGGGCATCCAGGGAGTCTTAATGACATGGCTTTTGCCCATGCCCGTCTGTGAATGCGCACCAAGCACACAGCGCCATTTATTCAACAGTCACCTCTGGACTGTGATGCCTCTGAACACTTGAAAGAGACACTGGGCAAAAGGTCAGTTGCATGGCTTGTACACTAGGTACATTAAGCCTGGCAAAAGGTCTGAATTTCAAAGCCAGCCCAGAGAGAAAATTCTGCAAGATTCTTTGTCCAAAATAATGAAAAGACTAGGTTGGAGGCATGTTCCAAGTGGTAGAGTATCAGTTGTGAAAGCAAGACACACATATAATCAAGTGCAAGGCCCTGAGTTCAGACCAAATACTGGAAACAAACAAACAACGAGCATGACTTTATGGGAACATAATATCATTATTGCTTTTGAAAACTTTATTTTTTTAGGAGTAAGTCAAGGAAAGCAACACATTATAAAGTTAAAGTAAGCTTAACTTGTTAAAATTTTCAACAGGAAGATTTTACTAAAAATGAAAATAACATGGAAATGTGTGAAAAACAAAAGTAAAGCAGACATTTAAATTGTGATTCTATTAGTATGTTCATAAATACTACTTTACATAGGGAATGATAGTGAGTGGCAATGACTAAAGTTTGCTACGCACACGTTGGGACTGAAAACAATAAACTATAGAGGAAAGTACCCAAAAAGAAAGGGCAGACTGCTGTCAGAGAACAACCTCAGGCTGATTGCAGAACTGCCCATTGAGTAGCTACTGATGGCTGAAAGAACGAAATCAGATCATCATCAAGGAGAGGAAAAGCAGGCCTCCATGGAAGAATCAGCCACAGGTAAATTATCCTTTGTGTGATTGTTAAGGAAACGTACATTCAGGAAAAGAATACCAAAGACAGAGCACAAATTGCTATAGAGGAAAAGAAAATCATACTCTCCAATCAATAGAAGGATGAGGAAGGGAGTCCAGAGGGGAAGTGTCAATTGCAAGAATTGAAGACAAATGAACAAACTGGTAGAGCTGATCATTTTAAATTAGCTATGACAGTACAAATGAAAATGGGGGGGGGGGAAAGCCTGATTTCCCAAGGACATGAAGTAAATGGGGTGTAACTCATGAAAAATAGCGAAAATTTGAAGGTCAAAGATCTAGGTTAAAACTCTTCCAACACCCTGATTCTTACTCCTTATATAGGGAGAGAAAAAAAATAATGATTTTCTTTATGCTAGGTGAGATGTAAATATATAAAGGATATCACCAAGTAAAAGGGAGTTCACAATTTCCCTCCTAAGAAAACAAAACAGAACACTAAATACAAGATAATCCTTTAAGGGACAGGTCAAGAGAAGGAAAAGCAAATGAAATGAAATAAAAAGTACAAAATAAGGATATACTCAACAAGTTACATAGGATGAAAGGCAGGTAATTTTGTAGGGTTTATAAATCTACACATTAAGAGCTGACTTAAAAAATAATGAAAATAATGATCTTTGGAAAGAAAGGAATAGAAGGAAAAATATTTTTCTGGGTGACTATAATCAAAAGGACAGAAACCATGTCACTACTGGGTGAGTTGAAATCCACAAATTAAAGGTAGAAAGCTGAGACCTTGATTAGGTCAGGTTGTCTCAAGCATACCTATAGAAACAAACAGCCCCTCAAAATCACCTCACTAGTTGCTGTGTGAGTTTGTGGGAAATCTTTTGTCTAGTGTGTTTCGGTACTTGGTTTCACCATACACACACACACACACACACACACACACACACACACACACACACAATCATTTTTTTCTACTCTGATTTTTCTCATGGCTAAATATTTCTAAGTTATTATTTCTATTACTTTTCCAATTTTCAAATCTTGTTATTTAAATATCAAATATACCCCTAGTGATGCAATTTCTTGAACTAACCACCTATGACACATCATTGCAATTACATATGAAAGGTCCAAAAATATTTATGAATTGGAAAAATATGTTTGCATAGAATTCAGTTTGCCTTTATTTCCTGAATAAGATTTAATCAACATATTGCTGTTGTGCCAGGTTTACCTGCTATGCTATAGCAAACACAAAAGTAAAGACGCCTTTCTCTCTAGATTTCATTTATTAATGTGAAATGTATGTAAATAATGAGCAAGGTCTGTAACAGACACAAAGGCAAAATATTAAGGAAACAAAGACTACATTTGACATTCATGGTCATCAAAACCAGACAAACTGAGATTAATGGTTATCTTGTAAAGTCCAAAAATTTGGGAAAAATTGCAGCATCCCAAAAATACATATCTAAATGCATTGATCAAAATGCCTCTAATCTTAATTGTATACTTGCTCACAAAAACATGATGTGACTAGTCTAACTGCAACATGAATTTTAAAAATCTTATAATGGTTCAGCAATGTAGTTTCATGGGTATTCTGTTTTTACCAACAATAGTCCACTTCACATAACTCTACACCCTGGAGCCAAAGGCAGATCTGGGTTTTTAAGGATTAAAAAAGGAAAAAAGAAAAAAACTTCTTATCAGATGTTGTCACAGAAGGCAGTGCAAGTAGGCAGCATAGAAAAAAGAGCTAAGGTTAGGTAGTTAATTATACTTGTGACAGCCAATTTTGTGGTGCTAAATGCTATTAAATGTAGCTGGAAGTCTTTAGAGTGACTTTCTTAGTTTCAAACCTTAATATCACTTCAATAATATGATACACTGACTCAGCCTGGTGGTCTATATTCTTAGCAGATTCTGATGTAACTACTGGAGTATTTTGTGGTAGCCAATATGTGTATATGCGTATATGTGTGTTTGTATGGTAATTTTTGTTTTAGGAATAACCAATCTTATAAATGTTTGTTATATATAAAACTGTCTATTGCACTTAGAAACTAGTTAATGGAAAGTATTAATGCTGACACAAGGAAGAATTTCATTCTGTTAGGTAACTCCAGTGGAAAAAATGATTATTTTAATTCTTTGTCATTCCCATTAGCTATCACCTTTTCTTTTTCAATATGTCAATCTCTAGTCAAATTTTTCCAAACTTTTCAATCATAACATCTTCTTTTATAAAGTAGTGTTGCTGTTATTTATTTCTATACCTATTGTAGGTAAGTTTACCTGTTCTGGGAAAAGTAAGATGAAGGACAGAAAAGGAAAGTTGTGCAAGTGCAGCACCAATATACACTAGACAACTTGTAAGTAAGGTGGGCTGGAAGAGAAAAGCTAGGAGAGAAATAGAAAAGAGAAAACACTGCTCAAAATAAGAAATGCACTCCTTACATGACTTGCATAACCTTTATAATAATATTTGAATAACTAAATAGGGTATTTTCAGCAAATGTTGTTATGTGTGGAGATCCATATATATATATAAATATATATATGTACTAGCTTTTCCTTTCTCATCTACAGAAATATAGATAGTTTCATTGAGCCCTTATCATTGTGTTGATACTTAGGACTTTTCTTTCTATTATTAAAGCTCTGCTTATGCTTTTGTAAGATATGCAAAAATAAGTGCTGGAAGCATGGTCCTGGTGATATTTTCTTTCTTTTTTTCTTTCTCTCTCTTTCTCTCTCTCTCTCTCTCTCTGTCTCTGTCTCTGTCTCTGTCTCTCTCTCTCTCTCTCTCTCTCTCTCTTTCTTTCTTTCTTCATTTCTTTCTTCTTTTATTGTGGGTCTTGGGGCTTGAAATCTGGGCCTGGGCATTTTCTCTGAGCTCTTCAGTTCAAGACTACCACCCCACCCCTAGAGCCACAGTATCACTTCCTGTTTTCTAGTGATGAATTGGAGATGACTTTCATGTGTTTAGTGCCCTGACTGGCTTTGAACCACGATCCTCAGATCCCAGCCTCCTGAGTAGCTAGGATTACAGGCCTGCACCACTGGGCCCAACATCTGAAGCCCTGAGTTCCATCCTGAGTACTGACAAAGAATAAAATCAGTAGGAAAAATGTCTTCCTTAACACAGTAATTCTGACTTTAGTTTCATGAGGGTAGGCTAACTATAGTTCCTTGATAATAACTCTAATGAGTCTATACCTTAATGCTTTTATCTAAAATCAAAGTTAAAAACAATTCATTTGATAATATAAAATTAATGATTCTATAGTTTTCTGATCAAGTTATCTGCTTAGGTTTTCCATATCATAAATAAAACATATGTTTAAAAGTTCACAATAAGTTATCAAGTAATGCCATTTTGTAGTATTATGTGTGAAATGGTTAACATGTTTCCGAACAATTAAGAAGCATTGCATTTGTACAATATTTTTTTTTTGCCAGTCCTGGGCTTGAGCTCAGGGCCTGAGCACTGTCCTTGGACTTTCTCAAGGCTAGAGCTCTACCACTTGAGCCTCAGCACCACTTCTGGCTTTTTTCTATGTATGTGGTACCAAGGAATCGAACCCGGGTCTTCGTGCATGCTAGGCAAGCACTTTAACCCCTAGGCCAAACTCCCGGCCCGAGCTACCGGGAACCTTTGTACAATATTACTTACAATCCCATTATACCTATTAAATTCTTATAAATATCTACCAGCATATGCCATGAAATGCTTCAAACAACTTACAAAGTGATTGCTGTGCAAAAGATTGTTTTTAGTTTAAAATTATCACTTCCCCATATAAATCCCACGTTGTGCAGCTTGTATTTATTTGCTTTTCTTTTCCTTTTTCTACTTAAAAGTAAAAGCAAACATTTTCATTTTAAATCTTTTGAGAAGACTAATAGCATCAACCAATCCATGTTTCTTAGGAAATTGAAAGACTGACATGTGCACACATACAAATAGAGAAATGAGCCAAGGGGCCGTGCAGAGCAGTGTGGGAGGTTGATAATGATAGAAATGTTCTTTATCTTGCTTTATATGGTATTAATAATTAGTGTTACTGAACCCGCCAACATTTACCTCACTGCATGTTTTTAAAGCATCTTATTTTATGTAAACTATGTCTCAGTACAAACACAAACTCATGTTGTTCTCTTACAATATGAAAACTAAGAAAGTTCTTTACAATTATAGAAGGGTAGGAGAGCGGCAAAGTAAAAAAATGTGGCAACATGAATTCCACTATTAAAATTTTAATACTAAAAATTCAATTCATCACCATCAATGAAGGCTTCTGGCTTATAAACTATATATTTTCAACAGATAACATTAATCAAGAAAAGAAAGAAACAAGTGAGGACCAGACAAATACAGCACTGAGTCTCTTTGCCTCCCAAATTGTATTCAAATACTATTGACATATGTATAAAAGAAATAAGTTTAATGAACTACTAAAATGTAAATCTCTAAATATAGAATGAGACTTAGTATCCATCTAGACATTTAAATTGAGTCATAAAGTCAGTATTAATATTAGCTAATAAAATTCCAATTAAATATTGTTTTCTATTTAAAATCCGTTTGTGAATTGTGAATTAACCCTTTATGTAGTTCTCAACTTGCAGGGAATGACGTTTGCAGGTTTAGCACTGCAATTGGAATGTGAACAGATTGTCATAGCAAGCACTGACCATAATTAGCCTTGCAGGTAAGTAAGCTTTGTGAATGTCTCTTTGCTTTCAGCTTGTCATTTCTAATTCATGTCATTGCCTACAGAAAAGAACCAGTTCTTTGGAAAGTAATGATCTGAGTGTTGTTAAATGAGCCTTTCATTGACTGTCACCTACTGAGGTGTGATTAGATGAAAACCCCTAAATGATCTAGGGAACTAAATCAAATGACCTCTCATTTTCTGATGCTCAGAGATCTTTCAACCTGTTTATTTGCTGGAGACTCTAATCTGCCCTGTAACATGATGCAAATAAAATTTTCAGTTGGATCTTTGCCAAAGAATTATATCTTTAGGACTGATTTTTCAAAGGAATTATTTACCATATTTCCTAAGTTAATGTCACAAAATATCTTTTTTAATATAATTTATAATTTAATTATGTGGTCTATAATTTAACATATTAGCTTATAATTTATAATTGAAATCACTGGCATAAAATTAACATATAATTAACTCATATAATCTGCAATGTGTGTGATATGTAGCATATATAACCTATGGAATAGATGACATAAATAACTCAGATATATATATGTACATATAACTGAGATATATATATATATAACTGAGATACATATAGATATATAGATGTATTTCTTTTTTTCTTTTTTTATTTTAATTAATGAAAGGGTTACATGATATTTGCCAGATAGAAGGTGCATTAATTCACATACATTGATACCCTTTCACATGTCTTGGTCCCCATTACCCTCCTCTCCACCCCCCCCTTGGTATTCCTCCCTTCCCTATCCAATTTCAAATAACCAAATACAAATAAATCCAATATATCAGATAACAAAGTGAGATACTGTAACAATATGAGATAACCAAGGGACAGCAAAAGAGATGAGAGATAACATAGTACATTAAGGACAACAATCATTCATTGTATGGCTTTTGTTTCAATATCCTGGAGGTCTTTTCAATTAGCTTCATACTATATGGCCTTATGTATCAAGGTTTTGCTCTATTGCAAATCTCTGCTAGTAGAGCCCAAGGTTTCTACTATGACAAATGAGGGGAATCATTGAGCCTAAGTTCCTTTGGGTCTAGCTTACTTCACTTAATATGATTTTTTCTAAGTCTTTCCATTTCCTAACAAATGGGGCGATGTCGTTTTTTCTGACAGCAACATAGAATTCCATTGTGTACAAATACCACAACTTGTTGATCCACTCATCAACTGAGGGACATCTAGGTTGGTTCCATATTTTTGCTATGATGAATAATGCTGCAATGAACATTGTTGTGCTAATGGATTTAGTATGTCTTTGTTTCTGGATGATTGTGTAAATGCCAAGTAGTGATATTGCTGGGTCATAGGGGAGCTCTATGTTTAGCCTTTTGAGGCACTGCCATATTGCTCTCCATAGTGGTTGAACGAGTTTGCACTCCCACCAACAGTGTAGTGGTGATCCCTCCTGGCCACATCCCCTCCAGCATCTGTTATTCGTTTTCCTGATCCTGGCCATTCTAACTGGAGTGAAGTAGAATCTTAGAGTTGTTTTGATTTGCATTTCTTTTATGACCAGAGATGTTGAGCATTTCTTCATGTGTCTATAGGCCATTTTTGTTTCTTCTTCAGAGAAAACTCTCTTTAAGTCTTTGGCCCATTTTTTAATGGGATGGTTGTTACTTTGGGGATTTGTTTTGGATTGATTCAATTTTTGGAGCTGTTGATATATTTTAGATATGAGGCCTTTGTCCGTTGTTTGGTTGGTGAAGAACTTCTCCCACCCTGTAGGCTTCCTAATTAATTTACTAGCTATGTCCTTTGCCATACAAAAGCTCTGCAGTTTAATGCAGTCCCACTTATCCAGCCTTTCTCTTATTTGCTGTGATTCTTGGTCCTTGTTAAGAAAGTTTCGACCTGTGCCAAGGAGGCCTAGTGTATCTCCTATGCCTTCTTGTAAAGTTTTCAGTGCGTCAGCTTTTACCTCCAGGTCTTTGATCCATTTGGAGTTAATTCTAGTGCAGGGTGAGAAAGAAGGATCCAACTTAGAAATCAAAAGACACACTGATGTTTTCTTAGACAACTTATGTGTTCACATACTTAGCATAATCAAAAGGTATTTATAGTTCCTTTCTTGAGGTTTTAATGGACAATCAAATAGGCAGCAATGACATGCGACATAATGACAATGCATAATGCCATTTTAGTGCATATCTTGGAAGCCTGTACAATTGCAAGGAATGATTCCACAATGTTGAAAATGATGGATGAAACAGAGCCTAACAGCTAACATGTTGATTTTATCAATATATATTGAAATGAGATACCCATTTTTTCTGGCTACGATAATGACAAATGATATATTTAAAAACTCACATAATAACAATGGAACTGAACCATGAAATACTAGCATACTTTAAACGGATCAGTGGGAAAGCAGGTCAAAAAGAATACTGCTGCATAAGTTACTGCTCAACTTTTAAACTAAAGCAGTTGATGTACTTTGAAAATTATTAATTCACTTTGTATGATGAGCTTTTAGGCTATCAACCTACAATCTGTAGAAACTAAGATGTTTCCTTCTGTGGTAAAAGAAAAGGCTTGACTATTTTCAGTGTTGACTATTTTCAGAAATATGGCCTGGGTAAATGCCTTAAATATTCTAATTTCACTGTGGCTTTCCCTACTTAAGCTGAAAATAATAAAGTTGGACAACAAAGGTCATAAGATTATTGCGTCTTGGGAAATGAATCGCTTTAAGATTAACATGTAAAAGAAATATATAACAAGGAAAATTATTTCTTTTATTAAAAAGAAGAGCTCTTTGATTTTCCCTAGATGATAATGGATGAGGGAGAAGATGGAACAATTAAAGAAAGGTACAGGAACTACATCTAGGTCCCCATTTTCTTTTTCAGGTTCCATCTCAACTTTTGAACAATGCTGGGATGAAAGAGAAGAGAGCTTATTTGATTACTCCTGCCTCAGTGTGTGGGTAGGCTTACACACGCCTCTGTAAAACTCCCAGGTACTGACACATCCAAGAAACCTTAGTTAAGACAGCTAGGCCTTGTGCTTGGGACTTAAAAGCCAGCCACAGCTTCTCTGTAGCACATCTACTGATGGACATGTCTTCATGCTCTGAGGTATCTTCTGAAAGGTGAAATGATCTAGCCCCCAGTGCCCCAAAGCAAGACCAGTGGAATGCACAAAATCTGGCAGATAATAGTTTATACCCCACAAAATCCATTCTTCATCTTGCCTTTCCAGCCATATACATACACAGATACCGAACTGGAAAAATGCCAGTGACTGAAATAACAGCAGAGAGACTTAACACACCCCAATGGAATTCAGTTGGAATATTTTCTTCCCTTACTTTGTAATTACTGATTGAGAGTAATCTATAAAATGATGACATATGAGGCATTTGTAGCCTTCTTATCAAACGTTTCAGTAAGAATTGTTTTCTTTGATCAGGACTTGGAAAATAAGTAAATATTTTAGACAGACTAAAGAGATCATATTTACACACATCCAACTCATTATGCCAATAATGATAGAGATCAGAAACTTTGGACTTGTTGCAAACAGAACCTACCAAACTAATGCAAAATGTAAGTTTTTAAGTTATAATTACCTCTATATTACTTAACACAACACACACACACACATCCACAAAAAATCCATTAATGTAGAGCTTGATTAATTATCCACTCTCTAGAGAAAGGAAGAAATATTAGGGTAAATATATTCATTTGCAACTTTAGGACTCCATAAGATGTAGAGCTAGAATTTGTCAGTTGTTCTATGTGGCCATGTGTTTCATGGGACATTTCTCATACTGGAGATTTGATCATCTTTATGAAGAATCATGCACACCATCTTTGAGGAATTTCTACAATTGGTAATGTAAGGAATGAAAAGCTCTTTTATTTCCATTTTCTAACTTTTGGAAGTTTTCTCAAAGACACTGAAAATAAATATTGAAATGATGTTTTCTGCCAAAGATCAACACAGGGGCTGGACTTCTGAGCAATTCTGATACCAGCTCAAAACAGACACAATTCTTATTATATAGTAATCAGATGATTATGAAATTCTGAAGTAGATTTGGCTATTGAGGACAAAGTGTGAAAATACTAAAAGATAAGTATTTCTATAAATTAAGAGGTAAAATAAAAATTGCTTATGATAATGGGCTATATTTTACAAAAATGAACCATTGCCTATAATTCATCTTGCCTGAATAACATAGATTTTTATTTTCATTTGAAAATATGTGATATTTATTGAAAGTCCATTTTTGCACTTGAAGTTTCTTATGTCCAAATTTTCTGGTTTTAATTTATGAAATAAAATTTTCTTCTTTTCCAGAATATGAGTTTTGAAAGGTACTTATATGAAGTCAATTTTGCATCACTTTTCATCCTTGTATCACATAATTTTCTCCATTAATTCTAATTAAATCATAAAAGTCTCCAAACTTTTTTCTTCATGTTCTCTGTCTAGAATTTGACCACCCCCTCACCTTGATAAAGTCTTAGTTATTCTTGACATATTTTTGAGATGTCATTCTTCAACAAAGTATTCACCAACTCCCTCAGAGAGAATAGATCATTTTCCTCTTATGTAACAATATAAAACCCTGAAAAGTTTCTTCACAACATTCTTGAAACTTTAGATCATCTATTATGTAATGAGTCTTATTGAAGTTTGTTAAATTTTCAATGTATATTCATACTCCAATTCATTTTCTTGGTACTTTTGTCAGTGTTAGTATATTTGAGGATAAACAATGTTATTTGGCACTCAGCTTTATACCTCATGTTTCTTAGGGAATTTATTTATTTATTAAGTTTTGCATATTATTTTACTTTTTATTGGTATATATGATCTACAGTTATGAAAAACCTACCTATTAGCTATCTTGCTTTAAATGAAATCAAGATTTGGAGTTTTGCTTACTTCATTGTAAATGTTGAGGTGATTATCTCACTTATCGTTCCCAAAATTGAATTTCTCTTTCTATTTTATTATTCCTTAGATCAGTGATTCATTTTGCTTTTTTTGCTTAATTTTGACTTGTCCTATCTCATATTAAACTTATTTTAATATAAAAAAAGGCAGTGGGGCTGATAGTTTGGCCTAGTGGTAGAGTGCTTGCCTAGCATGCACAAAGACCCGGGTTCAATTTTTCCATAGAAAACAGCTGGAAATGGTGCTGAGGCACAAGTGGTAGAGCTCTGTCCTTGAGAAAGTCCAAGGACAGTGCTCAGCCCCTGAGCTCAAGCCCAGGACTGACCAAAAAAAATACAATAAAAAAGGGACTGAATGCTTGATTACTAATTACCACAATGTCAGCATTGGTTAGACCTATACGAAGATTGACTAGGAATAAAATATTTTGGCATCTACCAACAGCAGGATATAACCATGTATGAAGGATCACCTTCTTATAACTCTACATTTGTATTGTTTCCATCATATGTTAAAATATTTGCTTTTCATGTTTTGCCTCATCATCTTTGCTTTGTCTCTTGATCCCTATTTCAGAACTGGTAATATTTATCTTTTAATCAATTATATTGTATTACATTATATTATCTTTAAATAATTGGACAAAGGGGCTTGAATTTATGAGTCTAACGCCTCTTGATTAGTGTTGACAATTCCATGTGAGATTGAGCATACTTGTTACTGAAACAAACATGTTAGCATCCTAGAAAGATACTGCAATGAAAATGCAGCTCTGTGAAGAAGGGTGATGGTTCATGGTGTCACAGACTCAAGCAAAGACTCTTCTCTTCATTGGCGATCTTTGTTACTGGGTTTACAATAATAACCTCTTGAGTTCCTCGGATATAAAATTACCCAAAGTTACACATAATCACCTTCTATGTGGACAGTGTTTAGATATGTGATCATATCTAGATGATTCAGAAATGCAGTCTTGGAAATATTTTCTGGAAAACAGCAAATACTTAATGTCCCAGGACTGTGAAGAAAGGACAGAAATTCCCTTGGGGAAGACACACCTACTTCTGCCACAAAACAACAGATCCAAGTATACCCTTCTAAGTAACAAAAATTCAAACTCCACACGTGTTAGTGCTACATTTTCCCTAACAAAGCTATACTTTTCACCAGCTCTTCTCCAAACAGCACCAGGATATTAGCCATCTTTAATCAGCCAATAGGCACTACCTATGTCTTCTTAATCATTTTCTGACATTTTGGTTCAAAATGTTTAGGCACATAAAATAAGTCATAGGCCTCTTGGGTGTAGAATCATAAAGTGATTAAATTTGCTAATATGTTTTCTCAATTTTGTCTAAATTTGCCACTTTTTTATTGTGTTTTACTAGGTTTTTTGAAACATAACCTCCAGGAGCCCTTTAGAAATGATGCTGAGGGTAAAATACTTACTGAAGGCCTGCAGTTTTCATTTCTTTATTATGGTTAAGACAGGAACATATGTATGTAAGACCTCATTTTAGGAATTTGAGGCAACTACTAATGACCTTCTTCAACAAATTAATGAAAGTTCTGAATGAAGTTGGGAAAGAGACTGATAAACAGTCCCAGTTTACAGGACAGGCAGAAGTGCAACAGTAAATGCGTGAAATGGAGTTATTATATTAGAATGGATTTCATTTGAGGGTGGAGAAGTTAGAAGAAGGGAAGATAAAATGCACAATTATTACACATCATTCCATTCCATAATTCAAATTTGTTCCATTAATTAAACTGATAGCTCTTAATATAAAGATGTTATTAATGAAGCTTTGGAGGCAAAAATTGTAGGTGCCAATACTGTTCAGCACTGCAAAATGAGTATGGAGTTCTCTCAGTAGGAAAGTCAACATAAAAGTGAGAAATGAAGATCTGGAATTTTTCAGCTGTTGTAGAAGATGGTATATAATGAGTTTGCCCAATTCCTAAGATCATAGAAAGTACCCTGTATTATTCTCTGTAGATTGCAGATACTTCGTCCATGCACTTTACCTGATTGCTTAGCAAAAACAGAGTTGTGTGTTTAAGGCTGAAACATTCAAGCTTTATAAAAAAATGTTATTCTGCTAAGAAACATGTAATTTCAATTTTATTAAATCATCACATTAAAATAAAAAAGGTTAGTGGGGCTCAAATGAAATATTCATGAATCACCATTTTTGGTATCCAATTCTAAACATTGTATAAATCCATTTTCTAATTAGTCTTTGGAAAAGAAATACAAAAGAACTCAGTTATTACTTGTTAGATATTAATGAGACTGGTTACTTTAATATTTTTTTGCTTGCTTTGGTTTCCTTTTCTTTAGTTTCCTCTGAAAACTACATGCAAGCATGAATTCTCCAATTATAAATAATGGCTTTATTTTGAAATTGTTCATACTTAGTAGAGATACTCAGCAGGGGGCCCATTACTGCCTACTAGGTTTTAATTTAACTCCGAGCCACAGGCAGGGTATATTAGTCATGATATTATGGTATTGTGAGATCACCTTCATCGAAAATATGAGTACTAGATTAGGAGAAGAAAGCAACAATTCCAAGTATCACTATGTGCCTTTTAAAAACTAAATAAAATTATTGCCCATGGCCATTTCCATTTTTTAAAGGCTGTCTGTTACCTTGTTTAAACATGCTTGTGGTAACATGTCTGGACAAGCAAAAGACAGTTTCTACTTTCAATTTAGGATTTTATGTCTACAAGTTATATTGACCTAGCAATTCATGTCATTAGTAATTCTTATTATTTTCATGTGTTTACTATAGACTAAGGACAATTCTCAAAGTTGTATATATACTATTTAATGCTTTTAACTGACCTGTAACAGAAACATCATTTCTAGAGAGATGGAAAATACTCTGCTGACTCAATAACTACATGGCTCATAGATCTCCTTAGGCTCCTCCATACCAAGTCTTAGAACGAGTCTTAGCAGAATAGTATACAGTACCAAAATACACATAACTTGCTATACTAATGGAATATTCTCTGCCTGCCTCTGATGTAGCAACTGGATAGCAACCAATTGTTGATTCGAGTTTCTGGTGAATTTAGAGTCGCTATTACCAGTAAATTGCATTGTTCTCCATTTGAACTTACCAGATGAAGATGATCCTATATAAAATGATAATATATTCATTTTCGTCTGATAGCTGCATGTCAAACTTATCTATGGTTTAGACTTTTTCATCTTGCTGAATGCAAATTATCCAAGTTACAGTGTTATAAGAGACTGGACTTCACTATTCCATTCTATTTAGAAGTACCCATAAATTAATAAAATAGATATTAATAAAATAGCTATTTGTTTTTCCTAAAATGACTTAATAGAACATTCAGAAAGAATGCAAAAAAAAAGAAAACATTTTCAGATTCTTAAACCATTATGAATGTCTCCTAAATTCCACAAAGCCACTTAAGTGTTCTGCTATTTATACTAAGGATAAAATACCTGCTGTTAACAGTAGAAGAGGGAAAATATTGCTCTAAATTAAATGAACTCCAAACTTGGTGTTTCTTCTCTTTTATGTCTGTACGTGTCTTATTTGACCTTATTTATTTACAGTCCTGCTACTGTCTTGGTTCAAGTTGTAGTTTCAAAAAATTTTTTCAGTTCTACTGTAAAAGTCAGATGCAAAAGAAAATTCATTTTCCTACTGATGCTGTTCCTTAGATGGTTATTTAGGAGGCTTTGGGCAAAATCTCTTATGCTTTTAAAATAATGTTGTTTGGTGTCTACACTGATCTCTTAAACTGTGTTTGCTTTTAATCCTTCTCTGGCCATGGTGAAATGATTAGGTAGTGGCTGTAGGTAATACTCTCCTTACAATGTTCTACATTGTAAAGAGAATTCAATGTTGCTATCTGTATTTGTACCGTTTTAAATGTTCGAAAATGTAAAATGGGATCTAAGAGATGCCCTGCTACCATTTGTTATGTCAACAAATAAAAGGAGCATATAGGAAGATCTGTACTGCTTGGTTGTGTTACAGTTTTAGACTCAGAGATCATTTCAAATGTCTGTCTCTCTGGAAGAAATTTTGGAGGCCAGACCTTGAGTCTTCATGCCTAAAACAGCTGAACCCTAATCAGGTAGCAATGCAGGCTGAAGACTTAGGTTTACAAACCATACATTTCTTACTCAAATCTTTGGGAAATGGAAGTTTTGAGACTTCTGCTTTCTTTTACCACCTTGAGGCAAGAAAATAAAGATTTTTCATCGTTCACACAAACTATCCAGGTAGAAGCCTTCCCCGTTAACCATCATATCTCTTTAAGGGTTTTGGGGTTTTTTTTCAGTCATGGGGTTTGAACTCTGGGCCTGGGCTCTATCCCTGAACTCTGCATCTCAAGGCTACTGCCCTACCCCTGGGCATGGGCATTAGCCTTCCATTTGTGTTTTTCTCATTTCCAGTGGTTGTTAACCATCTTTGGTGTTCCTGGGCTTGAATTTTCCAAGTTCCAGACTCTTCCTCCTTTACCCATGGCTGATCTGGAGGTGTCTATTTATTCTCTCCTTAGAAGGCCATCAGTTCTATTGGCCTATAGTTTTGCTAGTCTTAATTATATCTACAATGGTTTCCATTGAAGGCCCAGGTTTCTATAACCTTCCAATGAAGGTCCCATGAAAATGTATATAAGGTTTGAGGGTCACAATTCACTCCATAACCCTGAAAGCTACACATTAAGAGAGAGTAATAGTTAAAGGGTAAATTCTTATTCACATAAAAATTCTATTTCTAGAATCAACATGCAGCAGATTTGTGCATTTCACTCCCATCCACTACCCTATACTCATAACATTCCTCTCTATTTTATTTGCATTATTTTCTCTTTAATTAGAAAACATAATTTAACTCAAGATAGCTACTGTTTTGAATGAATTTTTATCCATTAAATGAAGTAGAGAACATTTTATTTTACTTTTACTTCTTCTTTCTTCATTAGTCATCCATTATGTAGATCTGTCTCTGACACATTTTCCTTCTCTCTCAGGAATTTTAGCATTTTCTGTGAGGTATATCTTCGGACAAAATGTTATCTCTGTTTTCTTTGTCTGAGTAAGTCAATTTCTCTTTCACTTTTGAAGGATAATTCCAAAAAGATAGCTTTCTAGTGTGGTGGGTTTTCTTTTAAACTTGGTTTAATTTGAAATCTTTCTTTAATTAATAGGTTGTTTTCTGTTACTATCTGCATGATTTCAAAGACATCATCCTCAATTATTATCTGTGATTATCTGTGGAGAATATATTTATGTACTTCCTAGCATCTTTTGAAATTTTTCTTTTTAATTTCCTTTCTTGCAGCTGGAAAACAAAATGTCTTGAAATAATATGCTTTCTGGAAGTCATCTTTTCTTGGATTGTGTTCTCTGACCTTTCTGGGTCTGTGTGTAATCTCTGACATTAATGTATGGAAATTCTGTGATTATTCTTTTTAATATTTTTTAAATTTTCTTTAGCTTTTTATATTCTTACATAAATAGTTTTAGTTCAAATTAATGACAGTTATATAAAATGAACATAATACAGGTTTAAATAAGTGGAATTCTGATTATTGTTACTAAAGTTCAAACAACAGATTTCTTGTTGGGAAATAGAAACGAGCATTTAGAAATCATCACCAAATGGAAAATAGAGACTGAAAAATGGAAAAAGATGAAATTTAAATATGGCTTTATTACAGGGAATGCAATATTTGTGATACAGTACATATTTAAATATTACTATAGATATCAATAGCCGTACTGTTTCGATGAGCGATGACCTCAATTAATAAGAAACACTAAGTCTCACATATCAAAGAACAAATATATTGTAAAAGCAAGTGTATTTGGTTATTAGTAGAGTGAAGTTTAGAAGCAGAAATTGAGGTGCATTTGGAATGGTATGTAATATCTTAATAAGGAAAGATGAATTTACAGTTGATAAGTAAGATATTTTCAATAATTTGACTGTAGGTACCACTTAAGAAGTAATTTTTATTATAATTTTTGTTGTCAGGGTATAGAGGGGTTAAAGTTACATTGCTCAGATAGTAGATGCATTACTTCTCACACACTGAAACTCCCTCTTAGGTTTTTATTCTTACTTCCCTCCCCCAACCCTCTCCCAATCATCTTGTTTTTTCTGTTTCCTTTTTCTATTTCCAATAAACAAATAAACATATATACAATATACCTGGTAACAATATGAGATTAACCAAAGGGCAAAAACAGCACATTAAGAAAAACAATCACACAAGATAAAGCTCTTGTTTTCATAGCCTAGCGATCCTTCTTCTCATCCCATATGCCCTTATGTACCTAGGTTTTGACCTATTGTAATCCCTAAAAAGTAATTTAAAATATGATAACTGTGTAAATGGTTTGAGCAATGAGAGGTTACACTGAGGAAAACAAGTCAGGATATTTTGCCTTTGAAGTTTCAGTCTAATACTTCACTGAGGTCAAAAAGTTCATACAGATCATTATGAGTAAACATTTGCAACCAACTTTCAGTAACTCTCTTTTCTAGCTAAAAGGGATGCCTACCTATGGCTTTTAAATCTTCCCATGAACTTTCTAATCTGAGTCACAAAAAAAAAGTGCCAATGAATTTACAGTAGACTTGCTTCTACTAGAATTGTTGGATTGGTTGTTTTGAAGAAGTTTTTGAGCTCTACTATCATTAATCTTAACTTTAAAATATTATAAAAATTGAGTTCTAAAGCTAAGCATGCTGGTACAAACCCAATCATCTCAATTATTCAAGAGTTTTGTAAAAGCAAAAGGAAAGCACATCAAAGCCAGCCAGGACAAAGTTATACATCTTACCAATAAAGCACAAACAAAAAGAGCTCAAGTGATAAAGTGCTTGCCTGGCAGGCAAGAGGCTCTGGATCCAATTCTTGCCTCATTGCAAAGTTAGAGTATAACTTTGGCAATCAGAATATGTTTCTTTATTGTAGGCATTTGTCCTCCATTGTGATTTTATTATCTTATTTTTCTTTCAAAATTTCAGTGAAATAAGGCTTCATAGCAGTTGAAAATATACTATGTAGAAGTACTTTTCAGCTGTGTATTCTTTCCTCAACCAAGTTATAAAACATATGTGAAATGATAGATGTTTCCTTAGATAGAATAAACATGAGAAAATGCCCTGAAATTTACATGATTGGAACTTACTTTAAATACTAATAACTAGCAGATATATATGTACTTACTTATTTTTTCTTACCAGCTAGGATTTTATAACAAGCATTGCTATGAGAGATTGCCTACTTGGCTATTAAGTCATTTTGGCTGTATGGAAGAAGGAAATAGGTGGGATATCTTTGAAGAATAAAATTAGCCTGAAGTTCTGTTATTTTTTAAAGATATGTCAGAAGCTACTAGAGTTGCCTAACCTATAATATTATGTAATATGTCTGTCATGCAGATGTTTAAAAAACTAAAAGATCCTGACAACTGAATTAAACTAAAAGTATTTAGGAGATTCACCAAGTTATAAGTGACTGAAGTTTTCTCCATGGAAATTATCTTCAAGAAAAATACTTTCACACAAGGGATGATGCCTTATTAACATATAATTTCATATACAATTTATTTCCAATATTTAAAATGATTATTATGATCTGGGCTGGATTAACAAAGTAGGCATTTTAAATCACTGAACACCTTTCAAAGTGAGCATGATCAATCCTTTGCTCTATAAATTTGATCCACACTTTCATGAGGCACATGATCATAACACAGTAATAAATAAAAACTCCCTATCAGAACACTGATTTGGTAGCCTATGATAGAAATCATATTCATCTACATCCTGCTTAAACCACAGATATCTGTTCAATGTTTGCTATTCTGTGGAGATACTACTGTTATTTGGCCTAGAACTACAGAATCTAAGAGTCATAGATGCTATAGTTTATCGACTATGGAGCAAAACAAAATAAAATCCATTGTTGCAAAAACAAGCAGAACTAGCTAATAAAATACACTTCTCACTTAGCAGTGCTGTGTAGACCTTAGGTACAAAATCTGATGGAAAGTTAAATCAGCATGAGATTCTGGATATAATATAACTTTCTAGTGAGTTTTCCACAGCAACAGAGAGAACTGCCATGACCCAAAGCTGCCGATGGGAATAATCCAGCCAATAGAGTACGTAAATGGACCAAGTTGTTAGCATTTGAATGCCTTCACAAGGTATTTGTCCAAAATGATTTAAAAAAATCCTATATCAACTCATGCGAGTTGATCAAATAATGGTTCAAATCAAATAATGGTTCATAATTTACATTCTTAAATGATTGAAAGCACTTTCAGAAAATACTGCAATCATCTCTGAATATTGCACTCACTGAATTTCAATTCTGAGAACACCAATTTTTCCACTAAAACATACCCAAAGGCCCTGAGCTTTAAACAAAGCCACATTATTATGCCACCAGGCCTCTATTGTGAGCCTGGATCAGACCTATCTATTGTTTCAGAATATCACCAAGAAAGGCCAACTGAGAGCATGGGAAAAAATAACATGCACATAAACAACTGAACTCAAGAAATCAGAGAAAGACAATACCTACATTGTCTAATCTACAAGACCTGTTCAGTAAGCACAGAGCTGCGTTCACTGTACGAACAAGAAGACAAATTAGAAGTTGCATTTTTTTCCTCAACACTTGTATTTTTAAGTTGCAGAAATAATTGCAGACATAAAACTGTGAACAGCTTTGTTCACTGAAGGGAACAAAAGCTCCAGATGAAATCTTCACAGCTTTGGTTCAGTAGCTAGATATTGATTGCAAAGGGATACATGAGGCTGGGGCTGTTTTTATATGGAAGACATTTTACAAATGGAAGAGAAATAATGAGAATCAGATAAACTGGATCCTTAAGAGACAAAAGCAGTGGATGAACACAAGGGTAAGCATAGGACTGTTCTTTCGAACAAAGCAGGCTTCTCTTTCCAACCATTGTTCCTTCAGCAGATTGATAATCAATTCTGCTTCCTGATGTTTAATCTATTCATTCTAATTTCCTGCCGGGTAGATGCTAAGTGGAAGCAACTCCGAGGTGGATTAGATAGTAAAAAGTGGAGAAATACAGGAAGCAATGACACATCGATGGTTTCTATTCAGTGTATGTGGAGAAGAAAAGTTAACATTTGACTAAGAGTAACACTTGCAGATAACATTCCATTCATCCAAGCAGATTGTCTAAACAGCAGTTCACTGCTATACTGTTAAAACTCCAATGACTTATGTGTCACCCATAATAATCCATGCCACAAACAATACTAACACAGTGAAAGGGGAAACAATCAATATTTATCTTTAAAAGCTGCAGCACATTTATCAAAAGCACTTAATACTTTATACTAAATCTTTAGCATGCAACCCTTATAGATTTTTCTATAAATTTTCCTCATTTGGATTACTTGTCATACTAAACACAGAATTTGTTTGGCTTATTCATGAAGATGCATGTCCTCGTTAAAACTATTTTTCAGTTGACTTTGGAGTGCCAACTCATGATTAAGCATGTTAATGAAGAAAAGAAATAGAACAGAAAAAGCAGCACGGAGAAATCCAGTGCAATTTATTTCTGGCATTGATATCGTTTAATTTTGAAATAGCTTTTCCATCATCAAAGAGGCTTTATTTAAACAGCGTCTTTTATTGGTAGTTATCAGTGGGAGGAGAGCATAAATAAATATGAGTGCAGTACTTTATCTTCATATAGGAACAGAAACCAATAAACTTGTCGAAATTGTTTTAAGAGACGGAGGAGGGGAAATAAGGGAGAGTGAACAAGAAGTGGCTTAAGTGGGGTACATTTTATGCAGGTATGACCCCCTCTTGTACAAGTATGAAAAATTGTAATGAAATTAGTTTTTCCTAAAATATATGAAATGTAGATGAATATATGTAAATGTATATGAATGTATGCATGTGCATAGGTACACATATATATATGATCAGATGTGTATATGTATATTGGAGTACATATATTTATGAATTACATTTTTTCTGATTTGCTTAAGAGACAAGTTTGCAGGTTCATAAGGATACGTTTAACAGTGTTATTTTATACTTATATACTTACGTGTATTGTGTGCATGTGTGTTTTTTGGGGGGGGGGGGTGAAGGGGCTTGAATTTGGCCTGGGCAATGTCCCTGAGGTCCTCAGCTCAAGGCTACCACCTTACCCTGGAGCCAAACCCCACTTCCCATTTTGTAGTAGTTAATTGGGGATAAGAGTCTCAGGTCCTTTTGTGCCGAGCTGGCTTTGAACCTTATCCTCAGATCTCAGCCTCCTTGAGTAGCTAGGATTACATTGTGTGTTTTTATAAGTAGGTAAAAATACATCCTTTTGATAGACAATTGTACTGTTTGTATAAGGACATATTAGCACTTTATTCATAGGTACTTAAATTTCTGCATATTTTGAGAAATATTCTCTAGAAATGAAAATAGAAGTAAACTTTACAATGCATTGGATCAAAATGGCATAAATACCATGGTAAGAAATGTTATTAGCTGGGCATTAGTGGCTCATCTTATAATCCTAGCTATTTAGGAGCCTGAGATCTGAGGGTCATGATTCAGCCTAGGTCGGAAAGTCTGTGACACTTTTGTCGCCAATTAACCAACAAAAAAGGCAGAATTGGAGCTGCGGCTCAAGTGGTATAATGCTAGGCCTGAGCACAAAAGATTAAGGAAAGAAACCAGGCCTGGCTTCAAGCCCTAGGATGAGCTCTGTTCCAAAAAATCCAAAGGAAAAAAGGCAAACAAAAAGTATTATCAGAGTAATCTTCAGTCCAATATCACCACATCTTTATTTTCTTCAGTTTTTTTCAGAAAAAAGGCATAGGAATAGAAGAAAGCAACTTATATTGATACAAGATATTCATTTAATAAATAACATGCAAATGTTTCAAATTTAAAATCTGTTATTAATAAACACCAATATATAAAATTGATTATATGAACATATATTAAATTATTTCAACAATGAAATGAAATATAACAGTTAATACCATACAAAGATGAAATATAAAACACAGAGGATTTAAATCTTAAATATGAAAGCCTTGAAAATTATATTAGATTAATGAATATCAAAATAATTCTGTGATGAGCAAATTCAACAAACCTACAATAACTCTCTATTATTCAGAGCCATAAGGGAATAAGGAAGTTTTACCACTCAGGGTGGTCAGCAAATAAATTAGATACTTGGACTCAATCCCAAAAATATATACATAACCTAAATAATGAATTTTGATCTCAGATCTCAGCCTTCTTGGTAACTAGGATTATATCCTTAAGTAAGACATCCCTAAAGCACTTTTATATTTATAGGCAATATATAATCCATTCAATAAAGATTCAAGATCTGATCAACAAAATATTTTTACACACCGAAATAAGTTATTCGTTATTTCTCTAATGTGTTTTCACATAAAAAAATGTGTTTTAAAGTAAAACCTTTCAGGATGAAAGAAGAAAAGGAGGTGGGTAGATTTAGTGTACAGTGAATGTTTGTAAGAAAAAAAGTCTTATCAATGTGTACAATCGGCATGGTTTTATATGTGAATTTGCAATTGTGAAGCTAATACTACAATTTTAGTGCCATCAGATGAATTTCTTTCCTGGACAGATATAAGAAAAATGCAATTCAGGGACTAAAATAATGAAACCCAAATTCCAGCTTGCCATTTTAAAGGAATATTATATGAAACAGAATATCTCCCCTCAACTCCATTTTCTCATCTACCTTCTAGATTCTTGCAATGATTAAAGAAATTAATATATCAGATATAAAAGTCATTAAACATTGGACACTAGAAATACTAGATTTTTCATATCATAAGCTTCTTCTTGTCTAATAAGTACAACTGTTTCACAAGATTGTTAGTAAAAATTTCTTTGAAAATGAAAATAAATCAGACTCAAACTTGTTTTTCCCTGCAGTAAGAATAGTTTTTACATAAGTAAGAGATAGTTCACACCCAATATAGTGTAATACACCCAAAAGGGGACAGGGACAAATCAAAGCAACTTTATTGTTTACCAGAGCTATCAAGTATGATAAATTTGTGAGTTAACACCTTTGCATAGTTAAATCCAAACTTTTAAGGTTTATGATTCCTTCATAAAAATTTGTTGTACAAGAAAGTACATAAATACATCTGTTGTTACTTTCACTTTTACTGATTTTAGCACATTAAAAAAAATAATTTATTAGTAATCCAGGTCAAAATGGCCATCTTAGTATTCTAAGTGCTGATCCCATAAGAAAGATAACACAGCCCTCAACATAATACCACTGTAGCATGAAAGATTTCACAAGAAGCTGATTTTGAAGAAGGACTGATGGGATGACAGCTTCCTTCTCTCGATTGATATTGGTGATGTCCATGTAACTTGTTTCTCATAGAGGAGTTATATGTGTAGCACTCATCTCCCAATATTCAGTGGATCACTTTGTGGACATGGCAAAATGCTAACCTGTCTCTGGTATTGTATGACTCCATCATTTACTCGTTTTCACTACAGTATGGATATTGAGAAGCCCCAAGCCTGGTGGGTCCATGCATTCAAGTCATGGTCCTTGCAGGGGTGCTGCTGGAAGGTTGTGAGATACTTAGTGAATGATGTCTTCAGAGAGATGCTCTGGGTATCAGGGATGATCTGAAAGGAGATTGCCAGACTCCAGTCTCTTGTTCTTTGCCTGCTGATTGGTGATTCAATGTGGCTTCCATCTTGTTCTATGGCTGTGATGTACTGCCCTTACCAAATACCAAAATCCAGGGTTCACTCGGTATGAGACCAGAGTCAGGACCAACCTAAGTTTCTTTCTCTGTAATTTATTTGCCTCAAGTATTTCATTACTGCAACAGAAAACTGACTAGTATATCAGCGGTAATGCTTCAGCAAATACTGTCTTTGTCACGGATATTATTGCCTAAAGTAGCTTTATTCGGCCGGGAGTTCTAACAGTATTTGTCTCTTTCAAATTTCAAGTGGAAGATTCCATAGATGAAATGTCATGTAATTTACTAAACAATTCTTTTATATAGTTATGATCTCATGGAATTTGGAGTCTTCATTGCCGTTATACACATCAGTATCTTCCACCAGTTTGTACTGCTTTTCTTTCTTTAAGTAAGCTCATTAGAAGTGTATGTTGTATGTATAGAGATTGGAGAACACTAGTTGAGCATATCGCTTTCCCTTTTGGGTCAGGCTAAGCCCTCAGATAATGCTAATTACCGAGGTGGTCTGCTTAAAATGAAACCATGTATTCACTGAAAAAGAGACATAAGAGCAACTTTTTTCAATTCTGGAAAAATATGTCTATCTCCAAATGAATGCACTTTGAAACTATGTGAAGTGCTTTGTGTCAACTAATAAAAAATGGAAATATTTAAAAGCCCAAATCTGTAAGTCAAACATGTATCTAAAAATTAAAGAAAGTTTTCCCCCGTTCCCTATCCAATTTCAAATAACCAAATACAAATATATCCCATACATCAGGTAACAAAGTGAGATACTGTAACAATAAGAGATAACCAAGGGACAGCAAAAGAGATGAGAGATAACATAGTACTTTAAGGACAACAATCACTCATTATATGGCTTATGTTTTTATATCCTAGAGATCCTTTCATTTAGTGTCCTACTATATGGCCTTTTGTATCAAGGTTTTGTTCTATTGTAAATCTCTGCTAGTAGAGCCCAAGGTTTCTACTGATTATGACAAATGAGGGAAACCATGGAGCCTAAGTTCCTTTGAGTCTGGCTTACTTCACTTAATATGATCTTTTCTAAGTCTTTCCATTTCCTAACAAATGGGGCAATGTCATTCTTTCTGGAAAACAAGATGAGGGGTGGGGGGGGAGAGAAATGGGGACCAAGACATGTGAAAGGGTATCAATGTATGGGAATTAATACACCATCTATCTGGAAAATATCATGTAACCCTTCTATTAATTACAATAAAAATATATGAAAAAAAGAAACATGGCATGCAAAGGGGTATCAGCGTGTGAGAAGTAATGCACCTACTACTTGATGAATGGAACTATAAGCCCTGTAAATATTATCCTGACAAAAAAGAGAGAAAGAAAGAAAGAAACATGGCATTTAGGTTTCTCCTAACCAATCAGAAACAGCATCTGCAACATCTCGTACAAACGTTTGTATTGTTCGTGTTGTGGGAGCTGCTTTAGATTTTATACCTAAATGAATTTGAAGTTCTGCCTGGGAGCCTGTGAGGTGAATTATAAAATCAGGAATATCCTATGACTTTACAATGAAGATAGCTGGATAATAAACTCGAGATGGAAATGACCCTGAAGGGGATAAGAAAGTCAGGACCTTGCCTAGGCAAGGTTGTCTCAGTTCTTTTAGGATATATCTTTGAATTAAAGTCTCTCAGTCTACTTTAAAAAATAAATAAATAAAAGAAAGTTTAACATAACCATATTACCTAGCCAATTTTTTCTAAACATATTCTCCTTAAGTAACCATCATTTCCACACACAGATGCACTCTTAAGAAATTCTATTTTGTACTTTCAATAGTAATTAATAGTATCATTTTAAAGAGCAGAGACTATGAGTATAGAAATGTTTTTATGTTGGTGCAATTAGGTTCTTACCTTGATCAAAGGGTTTCACTGGACTCCAAGTGCGAAAATAATCATCCTGTGAGGGAAATAATATGAATTGAGTTCACATGGCTAATTGAAATGTAAAGACTTACATAAAATCTAAAATAAAATAGGAAACACAGAAGCTGAATACAAACCTCTACTTCCTGCAATGGCAAGCAGCAAATTATAAAGAAAAGAAAAGAAAAAAGAACAAGAGAAAAAGAAGAGTTATCAAAAAGGAATACAGTGCAGAAAAGTCAACAAATGAATTTATTTTCATTGCAAGTCAATGGTTGCTATGACAACTTAACTGTTTTGGTTGCCACTTCTTTTAAGTACTATAATCCAATTCTTTGGATTGCAATTCAATGGGTAATATAACATGTAGATAATTATCCTAAGCTAATAAGCTATGAAGTAGCATACTACTTTCTAATTATACAACTTCATTTCCCACTAGTACAACAGTAAATGGATCCATTTATATAAGGGAAAAAAGTGATTTTGCAATAGTCTATATACTATAAATGTACTGTATGCAAATCATTCACATGTTAATTTAGTATATAAGGAGAGTCTATCACAATACAATTAGATACTTGAAAAAATGCACATCTAATTAAAGCTTGGATAATTACTAAATCTTTGATGCAGAACAAAATACCCATGCAATATATTTACAATATATTTAGTATGCATATGTTTACAACATGAAAATTGTGGCAATATTAGCAGAAGAGATTTTTAAAAACAAAGCAAAATGGACTAAGTCTATTTTATCACTCTAAAAGGCCTATAAAAGTACTTCAACCTTATGATCTTTCACGGTAAAATTAAAAAAAAACAATCCAAGTTCCAATCAGTGCACTGTTTTCATTGTGGCAGGTTGCCCTAAGAAAGAGAAACAAGTACATAGCAATGTGATAAAAATCCTACCCCTCAAGATGCCCAAATGCAAAGCTATGAAACTGAGAAAATCTGAGTAGGACAAGCAGAGATGTTTTTAATTCCATTTTTATTCTATTTGCTAATGTTTCCCAGTGCATAAAACACTGCAGACATTTTAGCTAGTGTTAAATTGAGTTTCTCCCATTTTTTCCCATTGGAATAAGAATATGATTCAATAGCATTTAGTGTTCTGCTACTTACCTGCTTCACAGGAGAAAAACTGACAGGAAAGTAAAGGCACAAAAGGTATCTTTGCTAGTCTTGTATTTATGTCCAAATATGCTTATTAAGGAGTGGGGTTCGGGACAAGTAGCAAATGGGTATTCATACTAATAGATTGTGTCGTAAAGTATGTAGGAATCAAGGAGGGAAGATAATGCCACTGTATAATTTAATAAACATTCATTATATCCTCTTCTCCAACTTTCTTTTTTAAAAAAGCAAACAATTATAACTGCTGGAAATTGACTTAAGCTAAAGCTCTCACATTCCCTCCTGACACCCACTACTTAGAACTATCCCTTCTGCTGACCCCCTTGAATCATCTCTCCTCACCTCACCCCTGAAGAAATGCCCTGTGGTCTCAGAAGAGAGCCTGAGACCAAGGCCATATCTGATGCTCACATCCCTCTCTAACACAGAGGGCTGTTGAGACCTTGAAACTCCTCCATCAAAATAACAGTGCTCTTCCACTCCACCTCCCTCTCAACCAGCTTCCATCTGTCACTCCCCCACATCACTTTTTCTGCCCAATAATGAAAGGGACCCTAGTTTGTGAATTGGGGGTTGTGTCATTTTCCCTTCAGCCAGGTTGAAGAAGATTTGGCTGCCCTTCCCATGCTTTACTCCCAAATAAGTCCTGTTGGCTCTTGACTTCACTTTCTGCCCTTTCATTATTCTGATACCCTCATGACTCAGTTTTCTTACAATAACATGTCACAGTCCTTAGAAAAAATAAGCATTCAAATTAAATTACTCCATTAAGAATCTAACAACTGGAGATCATGGTCATAAAATCTTTTATTTTACAACTTTGCCTCTTAGTGCTCAGGAATGATGATTTCCATGCCAGGCATGGAGAGAAATGAACACCCATTTGTTCCCCATCTCTCTTTACCCTAACAAAAGCTAGAAATAAACACAAGAAAAATGGATTTGGAGTGAGTTGCACTTGAACTTAAGGTCTGAGAATGCCATCAAACTTTAAACACGATGATCAACATCACAGAATCTTCTGCGTAGGTTGGAAAAATGACTTATTTGAGTGGGATGCTTTGAAGATTAGTCACAAAGTATTTAAAATGCTAGCACCATATCTGACCTGGAGGATGTGCTGCTGTTCACAACTACTGCCAAGAGTGAAGTTCAATAGTGCTAGTGTATTGGCTAATAAGAATGGAGGCTCTACTGTTGCTGTCAAGATCCTTGAGATTTCCTGTTTTTTTCAAAAAATAGCAATGGAATCTTCCCTGGTGAAAATACGTACAAAAATAACATAATGATAAAATATAATCTCACACAGGTTTTGTTAACTCCCTTCCAAACCATATAATCACATTTGGTTCTTTTAAGTTTATAACTAAATTAAAATTTATAATCACAATTAAAACATAAGCCTGCAAGACATGTGAAAGGGTATCAATGTATGTGAATTGATGCACCTTCTATCTGGCAAATATCATGTAACCCTTTTACTAATTACAATAAAAAAAAAGAAATTGTTCAATATGTCCAAAAAGTTCAATATGGTCCCACAGAAGACAGTTTACTAATGAAGACAATTTAAAACAATTACATACCAGGTTAAAAAAGTCAATTTTGCTGTCCCCTGGTTATTTGATATTGTTATAATGTTTCACCTTGTTATCTGATATATTGGAGATATTAATATTTGCTTATTTGAAATTGGATAAGGAAGGAGGGAAAACAAGATGAGGGGCGGGGGTGGGAGGAGGGAAATGGGGACCAAGACATGAGAAAGAGTATCAATATATGTGAAGTAATGCACCTTCTATCTGATGAATTTAAGGTAACCAACATTTTATTACACTGAAGACAAATAAAAAATATCTCCAACCTTTTATATTATGTATGGCATTGATATTGTTCCCTCCAATTCAGATTTTAAAACCAATCCAATAAACCAAAAAGTCCTTACTTTCAAAAAACCCAAAAAAACATAAGCCTGGTTCATTGGATAATATCCAGGGCAATATTCCAGCCCTTATATTAAAAAGCAAACTCATCTTCTAAACTTTTTTAGTGATATTCTTTGTGTTGTAAATTTGGGCTTTTTAAATTTTTTTCCTCAAAATGGTTACACTTCATTAAATCTTAGGAATTTTGCCAGGATTAGAAATAACAGTTCATTCAGGCATAATTTCTTTTGTGTCAAAAGAGGCTTTGTGTGAATATAGGTTGTTCTTGAGCTTCAATTTAGGTACAAAATAAGCCAGTCAGGGATTTAGAAAACAACTTCAAGAAATGTTTCCAACAGAGAAATTTAGGTTTAGGCAACTACAGCCAATCTTGAGCTACTCAATAGACACAGCTGAATAACTGTCACTAGTACTCCAAATCTTACATTGGCCACTTACAGACACTTTCAAAAAGTTAGCCCTGGAAGCAAATGTCCCATTTTTACAAGTTATACTTAAAGAAATAACAAATATCAGTCTTCCTCAAAACATAGTTGACATAAGAAAATGTGAAATACTCATATTATTTAAATTATCTTTTTCTTCATGTTCTTTCTGACTTTTTCTAGTTCTACATGTATATATGTGTACATATATGTATATATAATATAATATAATAAAAAACAGAGGTTTTCAAAATAGCATTATTGATATTTCAGGCCTGCTAATTCTTCATTGTTTTGAGCACCAGGGATTCTGTTCAACATTTTGGGCCTCTACTCATGAAATACCAGATTTTCTCTCAAAGAAATCCTCCCTCAAGATTTGACAAACTGACTGAAATGTCCTTGGGGGAAATGTCACTCACTTAACAATGATAGATGAAGAGATATTGAGAAGTACAGGAAGAAAACAGAATAAAAATATCCTACAACAGATGACTACTGCTGATAACTGATGTCCCCATTACATTTTATTGTAATTGTCTTATTTTTAAAGAAATTGTGGAGCAGAAACCTTTACCATTTTGTATAGATTTACCATCGTTTAGTTATACCTTCATATATGTGTGCTTTTATATTGCATATGATATTTTGCAATTAAGAATCCAATAAATCAATGTCTAATAAATATTTATTTTCTGATTATGGAAAATATAATTTTAGAAGGTGATCCAAAGAAATGAACCCAATATTCACAGAATAGGAGCTACCATCCTGTTAGAACTAGTGGCAAATAGGCTTTAAGTTAGGTAAAATGTCTCCAAAGAGCTTTAAGGCTATGGTATTTATTGAGGATTCTTGTGTCCATGCTGCAGTATCTGCACTGAATTTTTGGGGGGGAAGGAAGTGGGAATTTGGTACTAGGGCTTGAACTCAAGGCCTGGACACTGTCCCTGAGTCTCTTTGTGCTCAAAGCTAGTGCTCTACCATTTGAGCCATAGCACCACTTCTGGCTTTTTCTGTGTAGTTTATTGGAGATAAGAGTCTTGCAAACGGGGGCCCAGTGGCTCACGCCTGTAATCCTAGCTACTCAGGAGGCTGAGATCTGAGGATCAAGGTTCAAAGTCAGCCCAGGCACAAAAGGAATTGAAACTTATGTCCAATTAACCTAAGAAAATGGAAAGTGGAGCTTTGCTCAAGGGTAGGGCAGAAGCCTTGAGCTGAAAAGCTCAGGGACAGTGCCCAGGCTGAGTTCAAGCCCCATGACCCACTTAAAAAAAAAAAAAAAAAAAAAAGCTTGCAGATTTTTCTCCCCTGGCTGGCTTTGAACCAAAATCCTTCAATCTCAGCCTCCTGAGTAGCTAAGATCATACATGTGAGTCATCAGCACCTGGCTTGAAATTTGTTTTTGTCTGAATTGGCATGAAATTAGCTCAAGATTGTTTCAACATCTTCCTGGATATATTGATCACAGGCTCAATTAGGAACGGGAAAGTCTTGGTGCCCACTAGCTCTGTGACTGTCTAGAGATGTAGCTATGATCCAGCTATAGTCACTATGTTTTTAACACTGGGCCCTGTTGCAGTGAAGGGCTGCAGGAACGGCAATGTATTTCCAAAGTAATGGTGAGAACTTGCTCAGAAAACACTGCATTTCTTACTACTACTAAATAGAAGCACTATAGAAGTCTACTGGACACATGGTTCTCCTGTATCCCTATAACCATTTTACATTATCCACCAAAAAAGTATCAAATATCACCCAGTTCTAAAGAAAAAAAAAACTACGCAATCATAAAAGAGAAGCAGAGAATAACAAAACAGGATGAAATAGGGGAGAAATATGAAAAACAGCAACATTTCCCATAAGACCTATGAATTGCTACTTCCAATGAGAATACTTTTGGAGAGTCACCTTGCAAATAAAATGAGTGTCAAATTGATGATTATCAGGGATAGCTATTTTTGGTACAACAAATTATAAGAGAACATGATAATGCAGTTCCAAAGCAAGGAACATAATTGTCCGGTGTTTGTGAGTGTACATTTACAAAATGTATAGATGCTGTTATACATATAAAATTTTGTATTTATATAAATGGGTCTATTACAGAAATTCATTACCTAAATACTGATAACCTTATTAATATTGAATTACTCCAAGTTTCCAATGAGGCATCTCATAAGAAAATTATTTGGAGAATTAGATCTAGGTCTAAAATAATGTATGCAGTAAAATTTCTTTAAAAGTTTAAAATATTTTATATGTGATTACAGAAACCTAGAAAATACAGTTTCAAGTTTTCTCCCAGCTAAGGAAATGAATAAATTTAGCTATAATATTGACATATGCATACACAAATAAATATTGACAGTAATACTATGAAAACTTCTTTGCATGAATTTTTATAGTGATATCAACTCTGTATTGTACTCTACTTCCTCACAAGACTGCCTAAATTGTGCTTTTAATGTAGAGTCCCATTGGATGTATACATTTATATGATTTAGAATTATACTTTCATATAATGCTTTTGAATTATATGTCATTTGTGATACACTATCTGAAATGTCAATTTTTTCCCACTAAAGATGCATACTTTAGAAGAAATAGTGTTTATGAGTGATCTCATTCATGGAACAATTGTCAAAAATTGCTAATGAGTTAGCATGCATGTGATGAAAACACATTAAAAATGCAAGAAAGAACAAGTATGAAGATTTACAGATTCATTTATTTTGTTACTAAATTAAAAATTTAGCTTAACCATTTCAATTAGAGCATTTTGATAGAAACAAATATAAAAGAAAATGGAGAAGGTATAGTATAACCTCAGGAACAAAAGCCAAAACTTAGAAGAAAAATCTAGGTTTGAACCTTCTGTATTGAGTTGTCTTCTCTGAAAATTGAGGTGAATCACAATGTCATTTGGCTGTTAGTCAGCATGGTTTAGTTTCTGGCTCACGTATTATAGTGATTGTCATCGGTCATTATGTTGCAGGTGAATATTCTTTCAATTGAAATCATATGAAAGTGGAATTCTGAATAATCTCTGAGTTTTGTTAGTAGGAACTTGTGACATATGGAAAAGAATATGAGGAAACAGAGTGTTTTATACTCTGTTATTTCAGATCTCTCTCCTCTGAATTCTGAAAAAAAATAAACATAAAATGTGTCCTCATTTATCTTCCTGTGTCCTATTAGAGATCCATCTAATTAAATCATTCAATAAATATTTAGTGCCTTTCCAATAGGTCATAAAAAGAAAATTAGATGATAAATATCCTTTGAATTCATGAAACTCTGTGTTCCATGTAAAAGGATGTACAAAACAAAGAAAGAAAAAGAATAAATCTGTGTTGAGTCTTCACGGCAAAGATAATATAGAAATGCAGAATATAGAAATGTGAACCTTAAATTCCCCAAGGCCTTTGAAGTATTATCTGACTAACTTTACTTTTCCAATTGAGTAATGTGCAGTTCCTATGATCAAAGATTCTCCACAGCTGTCTCTGTCAGTGTGTTTCTCATGGTACACTCATGGTGGTACCCTGTAACTACAGATTAATACACACCCCTTTCCAAATAAGAGTCTGTCTGTTTTAAGTCTTGCTTGATCAATAATATATATTAAAATACCATACAAGAATTCTAAGACTAGTTTATAAGAAATGTTTCATTCTTCCCATTATGATGGAAATCCAACCTACACAGAAAAGCTGAGTGTATACATCATTCACTTATCTTCTACATGACATTCCCAATCAATTATTAGTCGTGTGCACAAGCAAATTTGAATTTGAAGTGACTCAAAACAAGGTCTATCATCTGTTAGAGATGCAAAATAAAAGGAAATGTGTATCCTTCAAGTTTGTGATCCTCATTATATAATGAAAATCAAAAGTTAAATTAGCAAAGCATCACTAAAAGTTCTCAAAAAGAGAAAGTCTTAAATCCTAGAGCACTTCTTTGGTTCATAAATCAAACTTTTAATTCTCAGCATGGTGGTTCACTATGGCACTCCTAGCCTCTCAGGAGACAGATATCTGGAGAATGGATGATCAAAATCTGAGCAAATATTAAGCAAGAACACCTTTCAACCAGCAAGCTGTATGTTGTGGCATGTGCCCAGAATCACATACATAGGAGGAGTAGATAGAAGGAGTAGATAGGAGGATTCAAGCTGAATGAAAGTCAGCTTTAGATAAGGAATAAGATTTTAACTGAAAAAGAAAAACTGAAGGAAAAAATAGGCCAAGTTCTGGTGCAAATGGGAGGCACTTGTATACCATAGCCTGCCCACACCAAAAAAAAAAAAAAAAACCACACAAATAAGCCTAAATACCAATTTACACATTATATATAGATATATATAGATAGATAGATACATCTATATAGATGTATAGATTTTTTGTTGGTCATGTGGCTTGAACTCTGAGCCTAGGTATTGTCCCTGAGCTCTTCAGCTCATTCTTTTACATTCTTTTAATGTTTATGGCTTCTTTTTGGCAGTATTGGAGTTTGAACTTGGGACTGTATGTTAGAAAGGCTCTCTACCACTTTAGCTATGTATACCAGCCTTTTGCTTTAGTTTCTTAAATTTTTTTAGAAAGTCTCATAGACCTTGAGCAAAGGTGGGCATAATTAGACAATTAAATCTATCTCTAATAGAGCTGAGTAGCAGGCATTTGCTGATATAAAGTCTTGCTAATGCTTTGCCTGGGCTAGCCTCAAAGGGTGATTTTCTTGATTTTCACTTCCTAAATAATCAGAATAGACATATTCCACCAAGCCTACCCACTGATGACATTTTATTAATATCCATAATTGATAATTATGAAAAATATATGTGAAATTACATACTAAATGTGGGTTAAAGATAAGAATGCTAATCTGCTAATCAGATCAAATGTAAAAAATGAGTATACAGAAGATATATAATGTATGATGTCTATTAAATTATAATATAGAATCAATGAAATACTGTATAAAATAGACAAAGGTCACTGTAAATGAAAACATATCTGTTTTATAATAGAACAATAAGAAATGAAGTAGAGGGGTGAGGATACAGTTATGGACAGCAATTTCTCCAGATACTTAAAGCCCTATGTTCACTCTCTGAGCAATAAGGAGAAAGAAAAACAAAATAGTACAATAACAACTTCCATCTTGAGTCAGCAATTGAGATTTCTTAAAAAAATAATAAAACCAAAAATAACTCTGCTTCAGATCTTTGTCTGACCAAATGGTAAGAAGGAAATGTTTATGTGAACTCACATCACTTAATTTCAGATATTTTTTTGGCCAGTCCTAAGGCTTGAAATCAGGGCCTATGCACTGTCCCTATGCTTTCTCAAGTGCTCTACCACTTGAGACACAGGACCACTTCTGGCTTTTTCTATGTATGTGATAACCAAGGAATGGAACCCAGGGCTTCACATATGCTAGGCCAAACTCCTGGCTCAGTCTTCAAATTTTTTATGGTAAGTAATGCCTGTGAGCATCTGTTTTGAATTTATCTATTTTTAGACACTTAGACCATTTTGTTCCTTGAGTTTGACTCATTCATAAGGCACTTTGTATATTTTTTCTTGTTATTATTATGATGTGATTCTACGTGTATAAATAAGGACTCCAGTTACAAGTTGCTATTGTCTATAAGGGTGCAATACTTATAGTTGAATTGCATGTAAAAATATTTGAATTAAAAAATGCTTTATTCTTGTCTGAGAATCTTTGACTTCTATTATTTTTGAAATGAAAATCTTTCAACAAGACTTTCAGCATGGCTCTTTGCTCAACTCAAAAATTTGGAGCAATGTAAAAAATATGTATCCATGTACGTTTGTTTCTCTGCATAATCTACTTTAAGATAAACACTGATATATAAAGATAGATAGATAGATAGATAGATAGATAGATAGATAGATAGATAGATCAACCAAGTCACCAATACATTAGTTCCTTACAGATTCCAGTATACTAGAATGCCATAAGTGAAGGTCACAATAATCAATAAAGGATTAGATTACATAAAGACAAAAACTGAGGAATTTTATGTAAAACCCTTGGTATCCACTTGTTCCTCTAAAAAGAGAAAGCAGATGAGGAATCACCTCTATGAAAAAGTTGCCTAATATGTGATGTCAATATTTAGCATCTTGGGACAACAAATACTCATCTAACTATTTCTGGGCATGATGGTTTATCCCAGTTTCTGACTAGGTTTTAGTTGCTGCTTCCATTTTTCTCACAATAATCCCAAGATTGAAATGTCTATTAAGAGCTATCTGATGATTTTTGTGTAAATGTTTGTATGAAATTGACATACTATTTTATAAGTTGCATAAAAAATATAAATTGAAATAAGTGTAAATACTAAATGGATGAAATTCACTAAAGACTTTCACTGTATGTTGTATTCATTTAGAAAATAAATGATTTATGCACTTTCAATATAGCTATTTCTCCAATATTTAATATACTCTAGGACTTGAAAATGCTAGGTCTGAAAGGATATTCCTGACATGATTTATAAGGATCACATTTGAAGATGTAAACTTTGCCTATGGACACACCCATAATACACACAGACACACACACACACACAAAGCTAAGCCTAAATGAATAGTGTAAAGATCAAATTTCCAAGGAAAATGTGTAAGATGCTCTAATATAATTGTATATTGTAATATAAATTACCAGAACATTTTAAAAGAATGACTTTCTGTAGAGAAAACATATAAGAAAAAATAAATTTTGTATATGTATTAAGTTCAAAAGGAAAGAGTTTCATATAAGTGATAGAGCTTGTATCTCTGTATTCTTTCCATAATTTTAAAAAAGAAAAAAAATAATATATCTCAATATGATTCAATTCTAATGATTAATTTATGCATATTAGTTTCATTGGTGTTCCTGAGCTTTAACAAAATCTAAGGTGAAGTAAATATAGACTGTTACAGACATAAGATTAGTATTAGTAATTGGAACATATTTCATATAACTGTATTATTTATTACATTTAATTGTATGTGATTTGTGGTCTGTAGTTAATTGTATGTTTAATTCCATTTAGAGAAGAAGAAAGGAAAGAAAGTATGATGTAATAAAGGGAGGGAGGAAGAAAAGGAAGAAGAGAGCTAAACTAACCACAGGAAAGAAAAAGTAGCATTTATTTCAACAAACATTCATCTAAAACATCCATGGATGAGGCCCCTATGTAGCTAGCACCTGGCCACTGCTAGATAAAAATATATACATAGTTACTCTGTTGTTATAATTCAGGTTTTAGAGAGATAATCACGGTAGCAATCTATTGTAGTTTCATACAAAATGTTGAAGCTATTCATAAAAGAGTGACCTGGTCAGGGCGACTGTATGTGTCCTGTAAGCTGTGGATTGACACATGCCAGTGTTGCTATGTTATTCAGAACCCCTAGCAAGTAAAACACAGACATGAAAAGAAATCTACAGTATCCTAGAAAGTAGCTTGGTATCATCATATCCTAACACAAGCCACACCTTTGTGTGACAGAATTACTTCACAGTGATTGTGTGTGGGTGTGTAGGTTGTGTGTATGTATGGGTACCAGGAACAACAGAAATACTGAGGTTGGCTGTGAATGGATATGGCAGGGTTACACGAGGAGTAGTTAAAGAGAGGCTGACAGGTAAATTAACTGTAATCAGGTTTTCTCCTGCAAGACTTTTTTTTGCCAGTCTTGGAGCTTGAACTCAGTGCCTGGGCACTGTCCATGGGCCTTCTCAAAGCTAGAGCTCTACCACTTGAGCCACAGCACCACTTCTAGCTTTTTTTTATGTGTGTTGTACCAAAGAATCAAACTGGGGTCTTCGTGCATGCAAGGCAAACACTCTACCATTAGGCCAAACTCCCGGCCCCTGCAAGATATTTTTTAACTATTCTTCCAGATTCAAAGAAAATGTAAATTGTGAGGCTGTCATATACATTCTCCAAATTATCAACACATCTGCATATTTTTCTGATGCCTAAAAACCTACCCCAGGAGTCTAAGCATTATGACACATAGGCAGAATGATAAGAACAACATCTAGTATTAGTTTTACTGCATCTTGGTACTCTAAATATTGAAACTAACCTATAGTCTATATGTCATCTTTTACTCTACAAGTAAGGAGAGACAATGATTTTTATCTCACTTTTAGAGACTATCAGAGATGAGACTGAAACCCAAATAACTTGATTCTGTCACTTATGCTCTTAACCACTTTCTTTCAAGTTCTCAATTTTATTAATTTTCAAGTTAATAATATGCTGCACAGAATCATTTGGAAATTCCATCCTAAGTTGACTTATTTAGCAAATATTGTAAATTATATTTTAATTCTAAGAATAAAAGTAAAATTGGTGAACAAGATAGAAAGTCTATCATGAGCAATGTATACAAGACAGTTCTGGACAGCATACATGAGAAAGGGAGAGGTTCTACAATCACAAGACAGAACTCATTTAATTACTTAATGAATTCTGTTAAAATATACATTTCATTCTTTACATTTGAGCAAGGGAATTTCAAAGAAAAAGATCTGCTGGTATTCATAATCATATATGCATGGGTATCTTAGGAGTAGGTCTAAGATACTGTCAGATATAAAAATGAAAAATCTGAGAATGTGTGAAGTACATTTTTTAAAACAGAACTAAACCTTGTTGCTTTCCTCTCCAAAATGTACTAGTTTTAAAAACTTTCAAAACTATTAATGACTTTTCAAAGCTTCCCACAAAATTGTTTTGTCAGAATCCATTCATGAGGAACGACCTATATCCCTTGATAGAACCTAATTTATGCTTCTTGCTGTGTTTTCTTTGAACATTCCTAGATTTAATTATCTGGAATAAACTGCTCCTTTTGACAAGAAATACTTTTTCTTGGTTTTTATTCCATGTCTATAGACATTTTGAGTCAAGACCCAATAGAAATGGAGAAAAAAATCTTTAAAGACTAAATATACCAAGAAAATAAATATCCGTGATGCCCGGTGAAAGGGGCTATTTCTTTAGTTTTAATCAGTGATTAGATGCCAAGAACACATAAGAAAGAAAGAAGTTCAGACGTAATAGCCAATTTCTCTGTGAATGTGTGATTAATATTGTCAATCAATTGAATTTTGTACTCAATTCAGAATGTTGTTAATTACAGTCCAGGGGAAAGCAAATTCAATATCAAACACTTTGAAGCAAAAGTAAATGGGATTTTATGGTGCTGGCAAATGGTAATGTGTTGTGAGCAGTGCTGTGCGACTTCATACATTAGCATAGTTGTTTATGCACTTGGTGATATGATATTTAAAATATGCTGTAATGTGGGTATTAAATTAGATCAGAGCTGTGTTTACCAGGTCTGGGTTGAGAGCCATATGTACTGTAAAGATAAAAGGATTTAGACCATTGAAAAAGCAATACATAGAGTTAAAAATTCCCTGGAAGCTAGTCTGGGGATGCATTATCTGGGAGGAAGCAGGGAAGAACTTTCATTAAGCATAGTTTTTGTAAAATGCATAGATGGCAAAATTGCCTTTATTCCTGCCCTTTTCCAAACCATCTTTTCATGGGGCTTAGCCTTATATATGCCCATGTTTGTCTCAGTCAACTGCTTAGTCTTTAAGATAGACCACAATCTAAAGTCAGGGAATTGTTAGTTTACCATCAGTACTATACCAACCCCTTGACCTTACTCTGTTTCCCTAAGTGGCTGAGGCAATGACATCATCTAAGGAGTGCCTGCAACACTGGTGATGGCAGTGTCTGCAAACCAGTTTTCTAATTTCTTCAACAATTTCTGGTTTCCATGAGCCATGTCTCCCAAACCATGCTATCAGCCATCCCTAAGAAGCAATTAAAGTAACACTGAGTAATATTAACATCAATAATAAGTGTTAGTTTTCCTTCCATTTCCAGAACAAACATAAAAGACAGAGGGTAACTGAGAACCTCAGGTCATCTTAGAAATGAGAACCCCGGCAGTGATGGGTGAATGTCAGGGCACCTTAAGGCTGAGATTGAGAAGAGTAACAGGAAGGACAAGGACTTACTCTAACCATTTGTTTTGCCTAAGGCTTTAGGAACAAAGATGGCATATTATTTGCATAATAACAACAGCAAAGGGCACTGGGAATTTCTCTTTCTGGCTGACAACACAGAAGAAAATATATGCATCAGAAATCAAAAAGATAGCCAAGGAAGGCTGCACTCAGTGCCAAGTCTCTTGATGCTTCTGTTCAATCTTTTAGGTCAGTGTCTCTTTGCAGCTCATCGCATTAACCTTGAACAATGTTGGGTTTTAAGGTACAATGGTAGAGGAGAAAAATTAGAAATGGAACAGACTTGGGTCAAAGTTCTGGCTCCACAGTAGAGGTAATTATAAACTTTCAGCTTCAAAATATTCCATTGAAAACCTACAGGAAATATCATCTTTATATAATTTTCTAGGTATCAGTATATAGAGAACATACAAATTATCCAAGTAATACTTCTGGCATTTATGAACCCTCAGTAAATACAAATTTGCTACTTTCATTTCACCTGCTACCTAATAATGTTCCATGAGAGAAAAATAGGTTCAGCATGCTTTTGTTAGCAGTTTTCTAGAGTTTCCGCCATTCATCCATTTGCTCATTCATATAACTATGGGTAGACATATTGACATATCAGGTTAATATGCAGTTTAAATGAAAGGAAGAGAATATTAATGAAGCATTTAGATGTATACACACAAATATAAAACCAAATCCAGCACAGATCACAACAAGATCACAGCTGGTCAATTTGCTTCCCTCTAGAGAATTTCACTATGAACTATATTAGAGAAGTAAAGATAAAATAGTAGGAGCAGGAGCAAGAAAAAGACAGAAAAAAAATCGAAGAGGTGAATAAGCAAAATCTATGCCTAATACGAAGTTTTTAGTAGCAAGGGAGTGGGAGTAAAGATCTGATGTATCCTGAAGGTAGAAGACAAATACTGGAATGCATCTCTCTCAAATTCTGAATAATATTTTTGTTCTAGCCTCTAACCTTTCAAATTGTAATATAGTTCTTTTACACTGGGCATCCTTAAGCTCATATAATCTATACCATTGCTCCATTTCAGATCTCATACTTACAGTATCTGAGTTGACTTACATGCAAAATATTTAACTCACAGAAAGATCATGTAAATAATAATTTGCTTTAAATTATCTTAGCAAGCATAGATTTAAGTATGTGTACAACTTAGTTCTTTATGAATTGTAGAGGTGATTAGTGTTCTATTAATAAACATTTGAAATCTTATAAATGGCAATAAGCATTCTAAGGACAACTGTGGAGTCAATGCAGAAAAATATCATGAACAGCTACCCAAGATAGCCCATCAATTACTAGAGCATTTGTTTGTTTGTTTGATATAAGTCTATATACATTTCAAGAATCCTCTCATAGCTTATGTCAAAAGCCAACTCAAATCAAACCTGTATTCCTGACATTGTAAAATCACTTAACCAAAGCCTGGATCCTGGGCAAGGTTTTTCTGTTGGTTTGTTTGTTTTTTAAATCACACTGAAATTCCCCACAGCTAATAATGTGTGCTCTACAGAAAAGAAATCCTATTAGTTCAATCATCGGTGTTCCTATTGGAGATTGGACCAAGCAAAGTGACATTTGATTTCTTACTAAGTCATCTACAAAATAGCCAAATATGCAACCTGGTCTGTGTATAAGACTTCAAAGCTTTGTGAAGTATTATTTTATCATCTAAGTTAGGTAACAAAGTATATATACTACTTTCTCTCTGGTTCATTTTAATTTAGATTCAAGGTAGGACTATCTTAAGACTATTGCCAGATATATTGAAACACATAATCCCCTCTGATTGGTTTTATATTTTGCCAAAATACTAATGGTAATGATATTCACTATTAATTTAATATTAACATCCTATGGATAGTAATGGCAAAAGAGGGCTAGAGAAATGTCTGGACGTTTTTAGTTTTCTTTGCTCATGTTACCTGAATACCAAATATAAAGCTGTAATCTTAGATGTCAGGTTTCTTTTTCTCTTTTTTCTGCAGAACATTTGAATCTAAATTGCTGTTTTTTTTCCAGCTAAACTCACGAAATGATACATCATATGGCTAGGGAGACTGGCAAGTTTTACTGATAGAAAGTGTCAGTTACTTGAGTCATATCTGACTCGTGTCACATGTTTTTCAAGGTCACTTCAAGTACAGAAAAGAAATACTTAGTTTGTGATCGTTAGTACTTATGAAGTGTATAAACTTTCCTGGTTTATAAGAGTATGTATTTTAATGTACTTTTATATTGTTATTACGTGTTAAATGTTATTAAAGAGATAGGTTTTACTTATTTGAATGTGCTGGAAACCATGATCTCTTGCAACCTTCTAAATGACAATAATAAATAAGATATTTCATTAGAAACAATTGTCTATTTTTCTTCCACAATCCTTTTCCTGGTTTGCAATTCAAGTTTCTCTGCAGTATTTTCCTGTTTTCTACCCTTCTCTCATATTTTTCTCTCTCTGAGTAGAACTCAACCATTGGATATCCATGTGACTGCACAGCCCTAAGGCTAATACACTGGTGTCAACAAAAATCTACGTAGAATTCCATAGTCCAGAAACATTTTCTTGACAATTACTTCTCTATTCACTCCCACCCACCACACTTATCTGGACAGTGTCGCTAAAAATGTCAGTGACTAGTTCTGCCTTTGGTCTGGAACCGCCTTAAATTTGTTCTCACAGGAAGCAGGATGTGTAAGAGAGATACTTTCAGTGCCTGGGTACCCACTTGCTTGTCATTTCTTGGTGTTACAGTGAGATTGAGAAAGCAAGTAAACAGATATTATGCCTTGGGTACTAGTAATCAAGAAGAAATGGAATTTTTAAAGTCTCACATAAGAGATTAGAGCTCAACACATATCTCTGCAGGCACAGAGTCTCTAGAAATTCCATTTGTCTCTGATGGTGTTAGTAGATGGAGAATCTGTTTTAACCCAACCTGTGTTTTGCCCAGAGGAATCAAGGGGATGATTGACTTTACTGTAAGCTTCTAGAAACTGGTCCTGTGACAGGGACAGCAGAGACCTCAGTAAAATCTCAAACATTATCTACTGCAGACAGGCAAAATGTCAGGATCAGAAGAACTCATGACTCCAGTCATTAGCTCCCTGCTCTGCTTGGCAAATCTAAGGGAAAAATAAAATGTCCTTTAAGGAATGATATTAGGAATATAAAATGTTTGATGTAAATGATGTCAAGGAATAGGAAAAGAAATAGAAAGGGGGAGCAAAGGGCCTTTTTCTTTTGTCACTAAACTGCTTATCAAGTTAGACAGGATTATGGAAAACACAGCCACAGTGGCTATATGTCTGCTAAAGGGTAAAAATTTAAGTCTAGCCTACGATTTCACTTTTTGTTTCAGTGACAATTTCCAAGAGGTCACAAGAATTACAATTTTGAGAACATGCAGTACTAGTGAACTGTGATTTGACTCAAAACAAAACTGTGATTGATGTGTTTCTCACCTGCCAAACAATTGCAATAGACCTGGGAAAGACCAGAGTGAAGAAGAATTTAGTTTTTGTGAAATTCTTTAATCTGGAAAACCATTTTTAATTTGCAGTTGCTTTTGGTATATTATTGTTATGTCATTTCTTCCTACAATAATTGGCAAGGTAGACCCCCCCAAGTTATTTCACGAACAAAATCTCCACACATGGTCTTATTAGCACTACAGTCAGTTGTATATGGGAATTTTAGTTTGAAATTCTCATACATATATTCAATGTACCTCGATGAGACTTGTCCCCTCCATCATTATTCCTCAACTCCTCATCTCCTCAAATTGTTCCCAACAAACACAACAGATCTCAACTTACAAGCACATAAAGAATTTTGATTGTTCACCCTTCTTGTCCATCTCAGTTCTTTTTCCCCGCCCCCACGTCAGCTATTTCTCACACCCTGACAAGATTTGCCATTATTCTCATGCATTCTGTGTACGTAAATCATTTGAAAGCATCTCCCTGTGTGAGGTTTGTCACCCACGTAGACACAGTACTTCAATTAGATTGACCATGTCCCTTATTCTGGCTTCTCCCTTCCCCCCCACCTCCTGTAATTCAGTCTTCCAGGGAGCAACATTAGGCTATTTTCATTCAGAAATGCAATATACTGCTCTCTCTCTCTCTCTCTCTCTCTCCCTCTCTCTCTCTCTCTCTCTCTCTCTCTCTCTCTCTCTCTCTCTCTCTCTCTCTCTCATTCTCTCATTCTCTCATTCTCTCCTACCTCCATCTCTCACTTCGCATTCCTTTACATGTGTAAAATCCCCATGCAAGTCAGAGGAGGACTTTTTAAGTTAGCTAATATTAATGGGGATATAATGCTAATGGGGGATATAATTAACAATAAATGGACTGGAACCAGGGTCTCTCAGAAGCTACACTAAGGTGAACTTTCAAAAGGTTCAGACATACTTATTCTCTTGGTAATAAATACTAATTTTCATTGTATTTAATTGCATTTGAAGACAGAATCTCACTATGTAATGCAGCCTGGCCTAGAACATGGGCTACTCTAGCTATTGCAATTTAAGTTCTGAGGATGAAGGCAAGAAATACAGAAATACAGTGATGTTTGTGTTTTGCAAGAAGCAATCTGAAAGCATGCTGAAGTATGCATCACTGTGGAAGCAGTTATTACTGGAAACAACTTTTTTCCTAAATTAGTTAAGTGACTGTTTACATTCTCCTGTTTTAATCTATTCTTCAATGAATGAGTTGTTTCTTTTTTCTTTTTTTATGGGGGTCATGGGACTTGAACCTGGACACTGTCCCTGAGCAATTCAGCTCAAGGCTATAGCTCTACCAACTGAGTCACAGCACCATTTCTGGTTTTCTGGTCATTAACTGGAGATAAGAGTCTCATGGATTTTTGTGGCTGGGCTGGCTTTCATGCATGGTCCTCAGAGCTCAGCCTCCTCAGTAGCTGGCATTACAGGTGTGAACCACTGGCACCCGACCAGTGAATGAATTTTTAACATTATACAATGAAATTATTTTATAGTCAAATTAATAGTTCATTGATGTTAATATTTTGCTGAGCATCTTTTGGCAATGAGATACTTTCTAATTGTGATTCATCAGGAAAAAATTATTTCAGTCCCCAACTTGCTATACCATTAATTATTTCATGGTAACATGTAATAAAATTAATTTACTGACATGAGACCTACTGCTGTGGTTTCAGTGTCCTCTCCTGACTCAGGTTGAATGCTAGCTGCCATTGTGATTTAACAATTGATTCAACAAGGCCAAGAGGACTCCTGCCTCCAGGAATGGCTGAGGACTGGTTGAGGGTAGTGGGTGTGCTATTACCAGAATGGCTTTCCTACATAAGTCAACTGGCACTTGAACTTTCCCACCTCATGAACACTTCCTGCTCTTCTGCCATGTCATTATACAGCAAGAGACTCACCAGGTGCAGTGCAGGGCTTTAGTTTCCCAGCTTCTAAAATTCTGCCTCAAACAAGTTGCTCGTGTTTATAATTCATCCATTGCATGATACTCTGTCATGGCTGCAGAAAATGGACTGAAAATACTTATGTGTCTAAAATATATGAGAATTGGTAAATCCTTTCTTTTTTTTAAAGAGTCAAATGGGAAAGATTTGAATTGATTTTTGTTTTGTCATCATTTATTGCTGAGGCAAAAATATTGAGAAGCTCACGTTGAATCCTATCAGTCTGAATATAAATCTGGGGATCTGTCACCTGTGCCAGGCTCTATGTGCTTTCACAATTCTGATTTGTTTTATTTGCATCACTTGGTGGGGACAATAGTAATGTTATTTCACAGTCTTTTGGGGAACAGAATTGTCTTATTTCCCTCTAATTGCTGAGGGCCCCTTGTCAAATCTCTGGCACTCTTTACCTCTGTTTCTTCTACCTGGTATGAGTCATCTGCCACATTGCACAAATCCCTCATTTATGCCATTCAATATAATTATCCTTAATGTAATTAGATTTAATTCACCCCAGCATTCTCTAGTACAATATCGCATATAAAGTTAAGAAATTAAGGCATATTTGATTAAGAAATATTTAATCGCTGCATTATAAATGAGCGAGCAAATATAAGCTCTGTCAAGTATTCCTTTCTGGTGAACCTCAGAAATGGATAGACAATGCTAATTTAGATGCTTATTAATGATACAATATTTATAGATAAACTACCCAGACTAGAATGATGATGTAGAAAACAAAGACTGTCATTGGTCTTACCTGAATATAATGAAGAAAATAAACAAAAACATCTAATTATCACATCATTTATAAGTTACTTATAAGTTATTTATAAGTTGCTTATTATGTACCAAGTAGAGTTTGAAGTAACAACATTTTACATTATTTAATACTGCAAACAGCTCTGTGAACTATCTATGTTACTGTTATTTCCTAATGATTCATGAGAAATTTGCAAAAGAGAAAATGAATGGCAGAGTTTCAACTCTGAGATCTTGGTAACCACTAAATATAATACTTTAAAACACATTTTATGACTATTGCCTTGAAATGCAAATTTAATCTTGTGGCAGTTTTAGTGAATACACTGAAGTTAGAGTAAGAACCACTGACAAAAATATTTTTACTTTTTGTAGCATTAATCACAGAAGAATAAAAATCATTGGTGTATTTTGGCCCATAAATATATCTGTTCCTTTTTCCCTGGGCTTAACCAAATATGACAAGATACACAATTGATGTCATTCAGAATCACTGAGACCTGCTTTCCAGTGAGCTAGCACTATCTGTGATCACTCTCATAATAAACCAACCAGTTATTGACTTTACTTCAAGCTATTGTCACTGAAAAGGCTTCATTTTCTTATATTTCATTTTCTTTCCACACACAAAGGAGCTAAAATGAACCATCAGTAAAGAATTCTGGGCACGTGACTTTAGAATAGTTCTTGTTTATAACTTATATAACAAAGAGCCCTATCTTGTACAGATGTTGTGTAAATGGTATCTTTTTTTGCCAGTCCTAGGCTTAAACTCAGGGCCTGAGCACAGTCCTTGGGCTTTCTCAAGGTTAGAGCTCTACCACTTGAGCCGACCGTGCCGTTTCTGGCTTTTTTCTATGTATGTGGTTCCAAGGAATTGAACCTGGGTCTTTGGGCATGTGAGGCAAACACTCTACCACTAGACTAAACTCCTAGCCCTGTAAATGGAATCTTAAGACTATATAGCTAGCTGGGCACTGGTGGCTCACATCTGTAATACTAACTACTCTTGAGGCTGAGATCTGAGGATTGCAATTCAAAGATACTCTTAATATAATTTTTTAAAAGACTAGTCCATACTCTGTGTGTGACATTAGCCATTTTGATTGTTAATATTCCATCATCTAGTTGCATGACAGTCATGTATCAAGGACATTAGCATAGTTTTCTGGGTGAGGAAATTATGCGTTAGAGAACTCTTCATGCATATTTATGGCAGGTTTGTGTGGACATATGTCATTACCTTTCTGCAATAAACACAGAAATATAAGAACTGATTGTTCTAAATTCTCATTCACATTTTCAATTTTCATTTTAGTTTCATTTTTACTCTTTAATTGGCAACCTTAATAAAATATAACAGTATGAAATTCTAGTCTTTATTTTTATCTATGTAGTGCCTAATTATAATAATTAACCTCTTTTGTGCTTACTTGCTATTTATATAACTTCCTTAGTAAAGTCTCTATAACATGTTAAATCATTTTCAAATGTCTTAGGTTCTAGAAATAATTATGGATAGTCTAAGTCATTTGTGCTAACCATTACCCTCTTTTCTAATTATAATTGACTGTTTTAAAGTCCCAAAATAGTGACTACTAATTAGCATGACATGGTTGCAATAAATAACACAAATGCACATAATGGTGAAATTCAAAGAAGATTGAAGCTATTTATTGGAAGTAGAAAACAGTATATTAAAATATTTCACAACTAATTAATACTAGCCAGTTATACTCACATAAAATGCACATAGTTTATTGCATCTTTAGGCTTACAGAACTGGATATGACAAGTAATACCTCATGTCAGTCATTTCACACTGAACTTTCACACTTGGTTCCTTTAGGGGTTGTCCTAGAAGATTTAACAATCCTTGTTGGCCATGGATTGATAGCAAATAAAGTTTTTTAAAGAACTATTCAACTTACTTTAAAGGGCTTTAAACCACAACTTACTTTAAAGGGCTTTAATCCACAACAGCATTATTAACAATGGACTTATACTAAGCACTAATCAAATAGTAAACTACTATTATATTATCAACTATTCAATACAATCAGAGATTTTGAAAATTGGCATGGAGTTAAACCACTGAAATGATTAATTATACAACGATGTTATGTTCATTCACTTTCAAAGTTCATGTCTTCATTTCCAAATATTGATAGTGCATAGCTTACAGGATTAGAAAATAAAACATCATAACACTCTATTAGTCTGTATAATATCATAAGATCACTCTACAGCAGAAGTTTGGTAACCCCATATTCATTTCATTATGGAAAAAAAACAATTGAGCATCTATAGTGAAGCACAGAATTCTGTGCACCTTTGAAGCCTTTTCTCAACTCTGTTCTTCTTGGAACCATTCATCCAGAGCTACCCAGGGAGTAAAACTGTATTTAAGAAGCTTACCTTGGGTGCGGGGTGTGGAGGGGGAGGGAAACGGGTACCAAGACATGTGAAAGGGTATCAATGTATGTGAATTAACGCACCTTCTATCTGGCAAATATCATGTTACCCTTTTACTAATTACAATAAAAAAAATATATGAAAAAAAAAAAAAGAAGCTTACCTTAGCCCGGGAGTTTGGCCTAGTTGTTAAAGTGCTTGCCTAGCATGCACGAAGACCCAGGTTCGATTCCTTGGTACCACATACATACAAAAAAGCCGGAAGTGGTGCTGAGGCTCAAGTGGTAGAGCTCTAGCCTTGAGAAAGTCCAAGGACAGTGCTCAGGCCCTGAGCTCAAGCCCAGGACTGGCAAAAAAAAAAAGAAGAAGACGCTTACCTTATGTTATAGAAAACATTATTTTAGAACAGTTTTATATTCATAGAAAATTGTGAAGACAGTATAGATTGGACCTCATATAATCTGCTATTACTGACATTACAGATTCTTAATAATATCTACTTAAGTTTATCTAGGCCTTTTCTTAGCCCAAATGAAATTTCTATCTTATTATTTTGAGGTATTTAATTATGAATTACTGCCCTCTTTGTTCACAGACTCATGTAAAAAAAAGTTAGCCAAGATCCATTCAATTTTGGTAACAATGAATAAAACTACAAATTACAAATATGTCCAGTAGTGATGTTTTGCCATTTTTTTAAACCAATCTGTGGCTTATTTTGACTCTGTAATATGACTTTCCACAGCATACATTTTTAATTTGCAGAAAGAACAATTAAAAATAAAATTTTTAAAATTGTGTTTTTAGTGCTGTGCCTAAAAATATCATCAGACTCCAGGCCACTTGTTTTCCTTTCCTCATCATGCCATCTCCTAGGATGCAGGCAAAAATATATCTGCATTTATTTAGATCTTTTTATAGCTTCATTTAGAATTGTATAGCACTCTATACAGAGATCCTATATGTAATATTTTTAGATTTGCACCAATTTAGAATTTAGAATTTCCTCCTTTGATTATATAGGTACTCAATGACACAAATTTTTTTCGTATATTTTTACTGTAATTAATAGAAGGGTTATATGATATTTGCCAAATAGAAGGTGCATTACTTCACATACATTGATACCCTTTCTCATGTCTTTGTCCCCATTTCCCTCCCCCCCACCCCCACACCTCATCTTGTTTTCCCCCCTCCCTATCAAATTTCAAATAACCAAATACAAATATATCCAATATATCAGATAACAAAGTGAGATACTGTAACAACATGAGATAACCAAGGGACAGCAAAAGAGCTGAGAGATAACACAGTACCTTTAGGACAACAATCATTCATTATATGGCTTTTGTTTCTATATCCTAGAGGTCCTTTCGTTTGGCGTCATACTGTATGGCCTTATGTATCTAGGTTTTGCTCTATTGCAAATCTCTGCTAGGAGAGCCCAAGGTTTCTACTGATTATGAAAAATGAGGGAAACCATTGAGCCTATGTTCCTTTGAGTCTGGCTTACTTCACTTAATATTTTTTCTAAGTCTTTGTATTTCCTAACAAATGGGGCAATGTCATTCTTTCTGACAGCAGCGTAGAATTCCATTGTATACAAATACCACAGCTTGTTGATCCATTCATCAACTGAGGGACATCTAGGTTGGTTCCATATCTTTGCTATGGTAAGTAGTGCTGCAATGAACATCGTTGTGCTAATGGATTTAGTATGTCCTTGTTTCTGGACAATTGGGTAAATGCCAAGTAGTGGAATTGCTGGGTCATTTCGTTTGTGATATGCCACAGACTTAAACATTTTTAATTTTAACTTTTATTCATTATTTAGCTCAAGACATATTTGATTTCTCCCAAAGCTTCTTTAATTCAGATGTGACTTAGAAATGTGTTATTCAATATTTGAAGATGTTCAAGCTATTTTTATTTATGGTACACGTCTTTACACAAACTTCTATGTAGATTCCCCAATTAAATTAATTTCTATTCTGTTTTATTTGCCAGTCCTGGAACTTGAACTCAGGCCTGGGCACGTTCCTTGGACATTTTTTGCTCAAAGTTATTGCCCTGCCTCTTGAGCCACATTGCCCTTTCTAGCTTTTTCCATATATACTAAGGAATCTAACCCAGGGCTTCATGCATACCAGGCGAGCATTCTACCATGAGGCCAAACTCCCAGCCCTAATTTCTATTCTTAAAGTCATATGTTATATTTTGTGGAGGACTCTAGTGCAGTCTGTCATCATATGAGCCTACTGTACCTGCATCCCTTATTATTGTTTGATGAAATAATCTACAAATATTTATGAGAGTTATAAATATTAATTACATTTGCAATATTAACTAATTGATCATTAATAGTTAATATTGTTACTGTCTCTTTTAAAATCAATTTCTAAAAGAGATCAAGGTTATAAGAAATCTAAAACTCTTTTTGAAAGAACTATGATGTAGGTGAAATTTATTCCTCTCCCACCTACCCTGAATCTCATCTTAGGTGAATAAAGGAAAGGTACATTAGCTATTATTTAGTGGAATGTCTTCGTCTCAGGACATAGCTCTTATAATGTCTATTCTCCTGGAGATTAACACTCTATTTTTGAGAGTGTTCTAGATGTATTTATCAGACATTATTTTTCAACTCCTATTGGTAGAACTTAAAACAATGTCTCTCCACTTTTACTCTGGGGCTCCTGGAAGAATACAGGACAACGTGATTCTCTTTAGCACTTCAGATCTCAGGGAATTTCACAGTGCCTGTGTGCCTTCATTCAGTCACAAGCAGTTTGTGTTTTACAACTGAGTGGCTTCTGCAACAGGTAAGGAGAAATTCCATCTTTGGTCTAGTTTACTTTCAAGATTTTTTAAAAGAACTGCATTGAGTAAAATATAAAGAAGATAAACCTCCATGTATAGCTTTTACTGTCTCACACCCTGGTCTCACACCTGCAGCAAGCAGCCTCATTATCTACAGAACAAAGTCCACCATTTCTAAGATTGCCTTCCTGCTTGTTTCTCACCTTTGATTTCTCAACTCAGGAACATTTTCTGTTTACTGAATAATAATTTATCTGTTATAACTTCTTGCTTGAAAAATGTCCTCAAATTATAAATCACAAAATTGGGAGTTATGTTATTATCCTTTTGTGTTATTTATGATATGGTTCCATAAATAATTGAATCCCACTTGTTCCATAGTCTCTCCTAGAAGACTGCATTCCTTTCTCATTTAAATAGTTTTCCAAATAACTGTAACATTTAGTCATCATTTCTGGAAGCACAGCTTATTTCCTATAACAATAACTATAACTATATATATATAACACATATACATTACATGCATATGGATTAGTTCTTTTCCTATAATTCATACACCTAAAAAGGAATGATCAGTGTCTGATTCACCTTTTTATTTGCCAGTCCTGGGCTTGAACACAGGGCCTGACCACTGTCCTTGGGCTTTCTCTGGGCTAGGGCTCTGCCACTTGAGCCACAGCACCACTTCCAGCTTTTTCTATGTATGTGGTACTGAGGAATCAAACCCAGGTCTTCAGGCATGCTAGGCAAGCACTCTATCATTAGGCCAAACTCCTGGCCCCATGATTCATCTTCTTAATATCAAAAGCACCACATAAACTAACTCCTTCATGCAGAATGTAGTAATTGTGTTCTGAATAAATAAGGATATAATGGTTGCTTTTTATTTTTTCGCTTTTCTACTAGCTTTCTTTTATTCTTTTTTATTTTTTTTGCAGTACTGAGGATACTCTATTCATTTTAATCCCAGATTTTATAGTTAATATAAATTGTTATGATTCTACATTAATATATGGAAAAACAAATTACAGGTTAACACTTTTTTTTTTTTGCCAGTCCTGGGCTTGAGCTCAGGGCCTGAGCACTGTCCTTGGACTTTCTCAAGGCTAGAGCTCTACCACTTGAGCCTCAGCACCACTTCTGGCTTTTTTCTATGTATGTGGTACCGAGGAATTGAACCCAGGTCTTCATGCATGCTAGGCAAGCACTTTAACCACTGGGCCAAACTCCCGGCCCACAGGTTAACACTTTCTTGTTAGTAAATATTTTTGTTTCTCAAGTATTTAAAACCACATAGCATTAGATGTAACAGATTTAAAAGAAGTATGTTCTAATTTCCTACTAAAGAGACTCTACAGTGAGTATATGCCATGAAATTCTGAGCAGACAAAGACAAATCTAATATTAACTACAGCAGATAAGAAAGAGACTTCTGCCATTGAAAATTATGTGCACAGACAATAAGTGCACTGGTGAATCAGATTCAGGGAGTTTTAGTCCTACTGAAAATAGAGCTGAAGAGAAGCAAAGTTCACAGGACAGAGCTCAGTAATATATCAAGGATTATGGAGACATTAAAAAGTACTAAACTTTACATGTGATAAAGTGTATTCAAAGCTTCTCTTCATTCAAAGGCATTATATTTTCTACATTTTAATTTAAAAAGAACATTATATTGTCACTTATTGGCCCTCAATCTAAATCATATTTGTCATTGCCTAATATTTTTTACCTTCCTGTATAAATTTACCATTTTTGAGTTATGAACCTATTTTTTCACAGAAAAAATGATAACAGATATCATATTTGAAAGTATTCGGGAGAATAGTTGAAGTTCTTATCAAATTGGCAGTTCAATTTGACATGCAAATTTTTTTTACTAACAATTCTGCAGTCTGGACTGAGTTCTGACAATGAGTATAACTTAATGCCTCTAAAACTTATTCATATATTGTATAGTAATAAACATTTGAGCTACTGAAAATTCAATTAATCTTATTTATCCTCTTACAACTTAAGTGTAATCCTCTACTATTAATAAGTAATGCAACCTATGGTGTACTTTTTCTAAACTTCCTTACCTTAAGAATTTCAAATGCCATTTAGCTTATTAGCTTAGGCAGTTAATATGTTCCAACTTTTGCTCTTTTTCTCTTTTTCTTGCTTTCTTTCCCACACATACATCCTCACCCTTTTTTAAAAATCTCTTTCTCAGATTTATTAATGAAGTTACGATCAGATTCCCAATACCTCTACTGCTAATTTTAATCCTTGTGTAATCCATAATGTCCAGAAATAAGTAGGGCGTAAAATATCAACTTGCTAATTCTAAATTTTATTAAAATAAAATAAGAGAAGAAATAATAAAGATCCACAAAGGAGAACAAGTCATCTTGAGTAAAAACAATTTGAATTAACTTTAAGTAAATTAATATTTATCTATGACATACAAACCCTCAGTCTACTTTTAATTATGTCCTAAAATCTAAATGTCCATGATTGTATATAGAGATTCCCTTCTTGAATACCTGCTTGTTAAACATGTCATTTGAAATATGACATAAAAATCAATGTTAATAAATTCTTTAATAAAAAATTAACTATTAAAATAAATTAACATATGTTGACATAGTTAATAGTATCTATTTTATCTATCACATGGTAACACGAAAAGTCATTTTTCTGTCAATTTATAGAGAAATTATTGCAACTGAACTAAATACCATTTAGGACATCATTTTATTCTCAAGCCCAATTGTGCAAAATAAATGGCCAATCTATATTTCTAAAAAAAAAAACAAGTGTTGCAATATGATCGAATCTTTCCATTTCCTTACATTTGCATAGCAACTTTCTAGGATCTAATCCCTGAATGTGTCATCTTCATTTTTAAATTCAACTGTGTGTAATGCCTATAAACATCAGAAATTCCCTAAGAAGCTGATTTAAACCCAGGATAGTTTCCTGATATTCATTCATTGGTCACAACATTTGCACAAATATTTCCCCCTAACTGAAATGGGCTTTTTTTTTTGAATACTGCTTCTGCGAGGTCTTCTAAGATAGTAACTGATCCCACAATTTTGTTCCTCTTACAAAGCCCGATGGGGAGATGTCTTTCTTTACAAGAATTTCATAAGAACTGCTAATCATGTCTAAAACTATGTTCTTTCTCCCTCTCTTTTTATCAATATCTCTTGGTTTGGATCTTATATTTTGTAGAATCATACCTTTTCACTGCTTTTAACATTCTTCTCCCATGCTAGAATTTTATTTAACTCCTTTGTCTTTCCTTTTATTCCTTGAAAGACCATTTCCCCTCAAGTATTCTCATTCAAATCCTCAATAATTTCACTTTTCACACCAATAATTTTCAATCCTGGTTGTGAGCTTTCTAAAGTCTTCTTCCTTTTTTTGCCCTCCATGTACATCAGCTCCTTTCTTTATCAAACCGCTGCTTTATTATTGCTATAGAAGGACGATGAATCCATCCTACTTACTAACCACTCTCTGTTTCCAGTTTCTATTACTCTACTTCAAAGATTTCTCTCAATGCACCATTGTTACTCTTTTCTATTAAAGAATTCATCAGCATTGATTTTTACAACATATTTCAAATGAAATGCTTAACAAACGAGTGTTCAAGAAGGAATCTCTATATATAATCACTGGCACTTAGTTTTTAGAACATAATCAAAATTAGGCTAAGGGTTTGTATATCATAGATACATATTAATTTATGAACTAAAACGTCTATAGAGTCATAGATTTTTACTCTTTAACTTTACCTTTCCTTCTTTCTTTTTCCTTCTTCCCTTTTTCCTTTCTTCCTCCCTCCTTCTCTCCCTCTCTCCTTCTTTCCCTGTCTCTCCCTGTCTCTGTCTTGTCTCTGCCTGCCTCTCTCTGTCTCTCTCCCTTGCTCCCTCTCTCCCTCCCTCTCTCTCTCTCTCGCTCTCTCTCCTTTTTCCATTATATAATCTATGTTAGGCAAGAATCCTAAGAGTCGTCTAAATTGTATAAATTCTGGTTTGTGCCCCTAAACTGAAAGGAGTAGAAGAGGAGAGAGAAAAGAGGTCATTTTGGTCAGAAGATCAGATTAAGAATCCCCTTACCCCCTCCCGCTCCACCTTGATTGACTGATGACCAGTGGTTTTTGTTTTCTTGATTTTTTTTTCAATTCAAGCAGTTGTGTAGTGAGCCCACATCTCAAGAGACGAATCCCAGTTACTCAGGATTAGGCTTGAGCCAGATGATGATAATATAGTATCAGGATAGCAACATGTAAGAAACTTCATCTGAACAATAACTGACAAGCAAAGAAAGCATGAGGGCTTCTTTCTAACATATGGCTATTAAACACTGATGAATGATTCTTTAACTATCTGCTGGTACATGGAATTTATTATATTGGTTGAATGATTTTATTATTCATTTTCTATCATTTGTAAAAAAAATAGAAACAACAACAACAACAAATCATAATCAAGAAAAGAATTTATGCCAAACGGTTGTAACCATATCTTGGGAGAGCAAATAAATATATTAAGTAATAAATTACTAGCTTCTAACAAGTCCCAAACATGATTTCAAATAAAATAATGTGCTATTAATTTTCCTTTCTCATATCATTAAGTGTAATTATGTAGAACATGTACTATGGTAGCTTCTAAATTAAAAAAAATAACAAAAATATTAAATCAATCTAAAATTTTCTTAACTCAGTCATACATAAAATGTGAAAATGAAAATTTAAACATTAAGATAGAAAAAATAAATTTACTGGACCAGTAATGTATTTTCCAATTGTAGTTCAGTTCTGGATAAATACTCACTCCAACTGATTTTTTTTTTAAGTAAATGACTTGTGTTTAGTCAGGTTTTATTCTCGTAAAAGAAGCTATAAAACTTGATCTTAGCAAATATTAAAAGCTAACAATAAGATAATGATTTCAATTAGCTCTCTATCTCCCCTGTTTACAAAATTATCTCCAAATAATCTATAAAAATAATGGCTAACCTATTCACATTAATCAATAATTTAAATTATTAAAAAAAATCCAACCAAACACTAATATTCAGTATCTCAGCTTATTACTAGAAACTTTAATCCATCCCACTTAGAAAACATGTAATACCATTGGCACAGATGAATTAAATAAAGGCTGTTGCCCCAAGAAAGAGCATATAATAAATATTTTAAATTACATCCTCTTGCTTCTTAGTTGATTTTTGAATTTGTTGCAATAGATTATAAAATACATGGTCTTATTAGAGGATTTGTTTATGATCCAATACCGAATTGACACTTACATAAAAGGAATATTTTGGTTTGAATTTTTCCTGAATATCAAGATATCAGAACTCTGGGTGGAAAAACAGAAGGCCCAGGAGAGGCAAAAGTCTTGTTAATATTTTGAGTGACATCAGCACTCCCCCAAAATGTGAAAATCATGCATGAAGGAAGGGGAATGCCAGCACTTCCCTTCATCCTCGGCTTCTTTAAAATACTTTCCTTACAGCCAGGGTTTCAAACAGTACACTGTTAAGTAAATGTGGAAAGACGAGAATAAGGAGAATCCATGCAAACTTGACAGAACAATTTTAGGAGAAAAGCAGAAAGAAAAGCGTTGTGCTGTCAACAAGAACAGACTCTAGAAAAACATGTATTTATATATGTAACATCTCTGCCCTCTAGAACCTGGCCCTGTTCAAAAGGACTCTTTTTAGTATTAAGGGCATGTTTAAGATGTGTAAATCACTGAAAGGAAGTCTGCGTGCTTTCCTGTGTACATGGACTCTCAAATCCAAGGACACTGGATAACGAGATTTTTCTCTTCTCTTATCAGACTGCTTCTGTTTCAACTGATTTGCCTGCCTGATTATATTGATTTTGTACACAGGCAGCAGGTAGGAAGAATCAATGGGGAAAGGTCAGCGCGTCAAAGGAAGAACTACAAACCTGAGACCAATTGCTGCTGGAATGAAAAATACCCCAAGTCAATGACACTGACAAACTGAAACCAGATGAGTTTTTCTCTCCCTGCTTTCGTCCTGGACACTGCATTTTAATTACTAACTTACTTATCTAGTACGTTGTGGCTTAGAGTGCTATGTAACAGTTCTAAAAATCTCTCTCTACAGAGTGAGTTGATATTTTCTTTTATTCCTTCTATCTTGTTGCTGTACAACATATATATATATGTACAGCAACAAGAAGCGGAAGATGGCGCTGAGACAATAGGGACACTGCCTAGCTCTTTCTCACATAAAGAGAGAACCAGGGAGTCCCACGAGCCAACTACCTAAAGAAATCCACAACAACAAACTCAAAAAGCAACGGAGAAGGACTCAAACTGGAAAAGAAATCCAGATAAAGCTCACATCCAACTTTCTCAAAGAATTCAAAACTCGAGGACCCCTCCCACACCCCTCGAGGCCGGTTCTGAGCCACAAAAAGTTGCCGCCGAGGGCGCCGGGCCTGGCAGCCCCGACCTCTGCAGAAACAAGCATAGGACCTGGCCAGCGAGCCGCAGAAGCAGCGGAACCCAGACGCAGAACACAGGTGGTGGCGCAGACCCAAGGGGAGTGAAGGATTCTCCAACACCGTGCAGCACCCACAGATGAACGCAGAGGCCCCCCCTCCCCTAGGCCATTGACTGGATTCTGACAGGCTGGTGGCGCTAAGACCCAGCACCCCACCAAGGGAGGCGGAGGTGTCCCAGCTCACACCTGCCCAACAGGTTCCTCTCCCAGGCCACTGGATCTGGAGAGTGGGGGGCGCTGAGACCCTGCCTTACAACAGCGGGTGGGGTGTGCGGGAAAATAGGAGACAGCATCTGTCCCCCTCAAATCTTGAGCCAGGCATCCTCCAGCTGGGAATCCTGAGCAAGACAGGACAGAGGGGTCCCCCACAGTCACATACTCTCTGACAAAGCAGCAGGGAACTGAAGGGCCGACCAGCAGCCACTCTCTGAGAATCAGAAACGCATGGCTCCGCCCTTGGAGCCCATGTCCTTGGCGGGGCGCCGCCCCTGGGAACAGAGCAGACAGCTGCTGGTCCTGCTGAGAGACCCTGGAAACTCCCAAAACCCAGATCCTTGGCCAGGGGCCCGCCCCTAGAAGCAGCACAGGAAAACCAACCATCCGCCCAGCACACTGAGACTGAAGCTCCCAGATCCATCCCACGGCCCACTGTGATGCCACTGGCTGGGCTGAGAGCTAGTCTTGCAGCAGCACACAGCCTCTGGGAACAGGCCAGAACACCTGCAAAAACTGCAAACTCTGACCTAGTCAGCAGAGGAATCAATTTGGCCGAGAACCACAGGTATTCACATATTCCCAGAACCACCAGTCCCAATCCAAGTAAAGACCACTACCTACTGACCACAGAGCGAACTACAACAACAGTTCTCGATGCCGAGGAGAGCACAAAGATGAATTAGGACATACATAAATAATCAAAGTCCCATGCAAAGCCCAAAAGGAAACAAGAGCGAAGGGACGAGAGAGATGTCACCAACCCAAGAAATGACACCTGAAGAGACACGAAACATGACCCTATTCAAGGAGATAATTGTGGACATGACTAAAGAGATTAAAACAGAATTACAAAAACAATTCCAGGAACATAAGCAGGAAATCACCAAAGATCTCCTCGAATTCAAAAGAGAAGTGGAAGAAAAGATGAATACTCTCAGAGCAGACATGATCAGCTCAGTGACCACACTTCAAGCAAAAATGGAGGCATTGAGCAGCAGATTGACGGAGATGGAGAACAGAACATCAGAAACAGAAGATAAAACACAAGAGCTGGAACAGAGAATCGCCACGTTGGAAAAATCAGTCAGAATCTACCAGAGAGAGCTCCAGGAACTGGCAGATGCAGCAAAGAAGTCTAATCTTCGTATAATAGGGATTGAGGAGGGGGCTTAATTTCAGGACAAAGGTATGCAACCTTTATTCACCAAAATCATAGCAGAGAACTTCCCCAACTTCAAAAGGGAAAATACTCACATTATTGAAGGTTTCAGGACCCCAAACAGGCAAGATCCTAGAAGGAACTCATCTAGACATATCATAGTAAAGACACTAGACCAGAATACCAAGGAATTGATCTTAAATGCTGCAAAAACAAAGAAGGAGCTATATTATAATGGGAAGAAAATTCGAATCACAGCAGATCTCTCCATGCAAACCCTAAATGCAAGAAAAGCTTGGAAAAACATCATTGATGTCCTGAAGACCAAAAACTGCCAACCCAGACTGATATATCCAGCAAAACTAGCATTTACATTTGAGGGAGAAACAAGAATATTTTACTCCTTACAAAGAATACTAATTAATCAAGAACAAATTGTAGATCATCAAGAACCCCCATCAAGAAGCAAACATCTATAATTCACTAAACACAAAGGGGAAAAAAGAGAGAGAAAGAAACCTAGAAGTAAAAATAAATAACGACAATGGACACTGACCACTTCTCCATAATCTCCCTAAATGTGAACGGCTGAACAATCCAATCAAAAGACACAGAGCAGCAGACTGGATTAAGAAACACCACCCATCCATATGTTGCCTCCAAGAGACACACCTCACTGCCAAAGACAGAAACAAATTCCAAGTGAAAGGATGGAAACGAATTTTCCACTCCAATGCACCATGCAAAAAAGCAGGAGTAGCAATCTTAATCTCCGACAAAATTAACTTCTTGGTAAAATCAGTACATAAAGATAGAGGCGGCCATTATATATTAGTAAAGGGTACAATCCATGCCCATAATATTACAGTTATAAACATCTACTCCCCCAACACGGGAGCACTCAAATTCATCAAACAAACTCTCTTAGAATTACAGAACAAGATAGACTCAAACACAATCATTGTGGGAGACCTCAATACACCACTCTCAACAAATGACAGGTCAACTCAACAAAAGTTAAGCAAAGACACCATTGACTTAAATGACACCATAGCCCAACTGGGCTTAACAGAAATACACAGAGTCTTCCACCCAATGGTGAAACTTTTTACATTTTTCTCAGCAGCACATGGAACACACTCCAAAATAGATCATATAATAGTTCATACAGAAAACTTAAGCAGATACAAGAGGTCTGATATAATCCCATGCATTCTATCAGACCACAGTGGAGTCAGACTAATTCTGAACAATGCAGTCAAAGTCAAAAAACATTCAATCACATGGAAACTGAATAACACACTTCTGAATAACTCCTGGGTAACAGATCAGATCAGAAATGAAATTAAAAACTTCCTCGAATATATATATATATGAAAAAATATTTCAGAGCTAGGAATGTGGCCTAGGGGTAGAGTGCATGTCTAGTATGTATGAAGCTTTGGGTTCTATTCCTTACTAAAATATACACAGAAAAAGCTGGAAGTGGTGCTGTGGCTCAAGTGGTAGAACGCTAGCCTTCAGAAAGCTCAAGGACACCCTGAGTTCAAACCCCAGGACTGGCAAAAAATATTTTAGCACATATACATTATGTTAATGTGTATATATAAGTATATATAGATACATATATGTATACCCATTTATACAAACATGAATGGATATATACATACATATCAAATTCACATACATATATTTTTGGACTCTATATAGATTATTTCCTGCTTGTTATACGTAAGGTTTTACTTTCAGTCAAACTTAAAATTGCATAACTACAATGTTCATTCAAATTATCCCATTGTAAATGAGAATGCAGGTGAGTCAGACTCTAAGAGGTAACTAAGGGACTGGTAAGAGAGAAGATGGCATTCGTGTGGAAAAGTCTGGGAACGATTTTAACACCAAGTATGAAGCCAATAACCTAAACATCATCCTTGCCCTTGAGCTAAAAGAAAGGGGCAGGGCATGCAATTCTAAACCAAGTGTGAGCTGCGGCAGTGGAAGGATATCTACCATCCAGGAGCTGGGCAAAAGTCAGAGAATATCCTTCTGTGAAGAGACAGAATGACTAAACCCAGCCTCTCTTGGCAGAAATGCTTTCATTCTTTATTAGGTTTTCCCTTTGTCCAAACCCAAAAGGAAGCCAATTCACAAAGGATCATGGGTAATATAGTATTTGGACCTTCCAAGGCATAGGGAAGAGAAAAGAAATGAAAATATTCAACATGAAGTGGGAGAAAAAGGGAAAAAGTACCATTTTTAGTTGACTGAAAAGTCAAAGGTCAATGTTCATGTTCCAAGAATGGTAGACTTGCTCATAATCAGGCCTAAATATATGCGAAAGTACATAGGTCCTCTTAACAAGAATAAAGTCTTAACAAGCATAAAGTCAAACAAAGCAAGTATCTATTTGAACATGTAAGTGAGCTAATAAATATGCCAGAAATTGAAGACCACAATAAAAGATAATGAAAAGTCTACTGAGGAAATACTTGATAGCACATTCTTCACCAAAACACAAATGTTGATGCTGTTTTCAAATGGATAGAGATAGAAAATATAGTTTCTACTCATTTGTTAATACTGAAAAATGAAGCTCAGATGACCATAGCTTTTAAGACACCCAATGTGGAATCCACAGTTACTCTTAGGAAAGATTGGATTCACATGTGACACTAGAACATTTAACTTCATCTTTGAAACAAGTGGAGTAAAGCCAGGTAGAATTCAGTATGAAGACGCAAATATGTCAGTGGAATAAAGAAAAGCAGGACATACAGAATAGGAAATAAAATTTATCATTGCAAATTTCCAAGGTTTTCCATTTAGAAGATGAAAAAGTGATGTCGTTTGAAAAAATGGAGTAGTTTATAAGTACTAAACTCAGTTTTGACATATCCCAGAGCTAGGCTGTACTAAGGCAAGCTTACACTAGCCAAGCCACGGGCTAAAGATAGGGTCTCTCTCTGAGAATTATTGAACATAGTATTCAATGGTCATGAAAAATGAACAGACACAGAATGATACATGATCAAGAGAAACAGCAAACAATACAATCAAATGCAGAATTTATTGAGACACTGGAATGATCTGACCCTAGAAATAAATTCATGTAAATGAATATGTTCATAAAGTAGTAGGAAGCTTAGTGCCATTTTATCAGGCAGCCAAAATCCTGTACACATGGAAGAGACAATAACAAACAACTTAATATAGAATATTAAACCAGAGGTTGATGAATTATAGAGGCTGCCAAATCTTACCTTCTTCTTGTTTTGATAAATGTTCTCTTTTGAAATATAATTATACTAATTGGGTTACATATCATCTACAGAGGCACTGGCCCTAAATTCAGAGTTGTCTATATAGCTCTGACCAAGGTATTTACTTTCTGTTATTTTGTATAATTACCATCCCTGAATTGCAAAAAAAAAACCCAGTTTTTTGCAATGTAGCTAAGAAAAAATTTCATAATGAAGCACCAAAATCATTTTTCAAAATAATGCCAAAGCAGAAAACAAAAGACAAAATACAGATCTTGGCAACAGCCTAATTGAGGTCTGATTTTACTTCAAAGTAGAAAAGACGGAGGCAGCCTACTAAAATAATAATTTAAATAATTGCCAAGATTTTGAAAATTAACATAATATATCATGCTGTAGAACTAAGTACTTTTGTTGATGTCAGCAAAATCCATCCAAACCAGTCAAACTCAGACCACCAAGGATGCTGGGCACCGGTAGATTTTTATCTATATTCCTTGCTACTCATGAGAGTGAAATCTGAGAACTGAAATTCAGAAACAGCCCTAAAAGACATATTTAATCAGTTGTTATCTTACAGTTAGAGCAAAACCTGAAGTGGCGGTGTGGCTCAAGTGTTACTATGCCAACTGTTAGCAGAAAAAGCTGAAGGATGACATGGAGTATGTAAAATGTAAGGGAAGGCAAGAAAACAATCCCTTAAACGCTAACTTTTAGGAGTTGAAGCTTACGCTATGTTTGTTTTTAAAAAGAAGTGATAAAAATTAAATATTCTCAACTCAAACTGAAATCCAAAATCAATGGACAGAATGTAATAAGCCAGAAAAAATCCATAACCAAGACAAGCTTTATGAAGTTATTCTTTAAGTTAAAGAATGAAAACAAAAATCATCAAACAGATTACAACCAAGAGTACTTATTCCACTAAGAAGACGTGATAATAAAGGAAAGTAACAAAATTCATGAAGGACTGCAGAGTAGTGGCAAGGGTGTGTGTGTGTAATCTAAATAACTGTATAAAGCAACAATGACTTCTAAATCACACACACACACACACACACACACACGACAGGAAGAAAAAAATATAATTTTATTTTAATTGCTAGTATTAAGAGATTGTTGTAAATGTAGCTTAAAAAGCCACTCGGTGTCGGTGTATAGGTCAAACATGAGGAATCACAAATGATCCAGAACAAGTCAGAGAAATTACACAAGCATTTGTGTTTTGAAACCCAGGGTGGTGTAAAGAATTTAAAGAAACCAGAAACTGTTAAATTCCAGATAAGAACCAGTTATCCCTGGAATAGAATGACTCCTGGCCACCCTGCACCCAGGCACCATGGGGAGAACCGGAGAGGGGGAGAGCCAGGCAGAACTCCCTGACACCCACAGGCTGCTGGAGGGCCCAGAACTAGAGAGCCCCAGACCAGAACCAGAGAACCCCAGATCAAGAACCAGAAAGTCCCAGACCAGATCCAGAGTGCCCCAGACCAGAACCAGAAAGCCCCAGTGCAGAACCAGAGAGTCTCAGTCCAGAACCAGAGAACCCCAGATCAGAACCAGAAAACCCCAGACCAGAACCAGAGTGCCCCAGACCAGAACCAGAGAGCCCCAGATCAGACCCAGAGTCCCAGTCCAGAACCAGAGGGTCCCAGATCAGAACCAGAGAGCCCCAGGCCAGAACCAGAGAGCCCCAGGCCAGAACCAGAGGGTCCCAGATCAGACCCAGAGGGTCCCAGATCAGACCCAGAGTCCCAGTCCAGAACCAGAGTCCCAGATCAGAACCAGAGAGCTCCAGATCAAAACCAGAAACCTCCAGACCAGAACCAGAGAGCCCCAGGCCAGAACCAGAGAGCCCAAGATCAGAACAAGAGAGCCCCAGTCCGAAAGTGCAACCTCAATGGCCCTTCTCAGGCCCTTTGCTGAGTATCCAGCTGCCATGTGAGACAGGCTGTGAGTCAGGCAGGAAGGAGGGAAGGGAAGCACTCGGGTACAATGTGGAAAGCTACCAGCTCTGACAGCTCCAACAGGGCCACGTGAGCGTCCGCATCCCCGTGGTACCCAGAACCTTCATGGAGCACTGGGACTCTAGAGCATGCCCCAAAGAAAACAAGAGAGTGGGAGCAGAAGCGCACTCAGTTCGAGCTTGAGCGCAGAGACACAGGGAAGAACGGATGATCAACGAATTCTGAGGGACCTGCGGACAAAAGCAGGATACTTCCCAATGACCAAAGTCGTGCCTTCAGGGATGACTATAAAACATATTTTTCATGCTGCTGATGCAATGATTCCTGGGACAACTTACTTACAGTTGCAGGCAACTTACTTACTTAAAACAGAGTAAGTGTACCTATGACTACATAAACTATAAATAAACTATAGATCAAGAATTCTATTGTGTATTTTTTACACGTAATATTCAGCAGGGAATACGTGTCCTAACTGGAAGCACTGGCATCTTGTGTTCAGATCACTATTTCATCTGTGATATCTTATACGAAGCATTTTCCGTTTTTTTTTTATTGTCAGGATAATGTATAGAAGGGTTACAATTATATTCGCCAGGTAATAGGTGCATTACTTCTCACATATTGATATCTTCTCATGTTTTGATCCCCATTTCCCTCTCCCACCCCTTCTCAATCATCTTGTTTTCCCCTTCTCTCTCCTATTTTATTAAACATATATAAAATATACCAGGTAACAAAGTCAGATACAATAACAATATGAGATTAAATAAAGGGCGGGGTGGGGGAGGAGAAGAGAAATAACATAGTACATTAAGAACAACAATCATACAAGATAAAGCTCTTGTTTCCATATCCTAGCTTATTTAAAAGGTTTCTTTATCAGGAGATCCGTATAGTCATTCATCGATCCTATGTAATTACTTATTTTTACAGTTCTTTTAGTGATGCTCTGCTCATTTGGATTTCAAAGAATGACTTTTTCAAGGTTTCACCCTAATTGAACATATTCGTCTGAATAGAACCTAGAAATACTCATATTTTTATTTATGATGTGAAGTTTCAGAGTTGAAATGTCCCTGAGAATAGCTTACTTCTAGAGATGGTCTCATTTATTTTGACTGTGTCTATATTTTATGATTGCTTATGTAGCATTTTCAACTTTCAAATTAATGTCAATGAGTCCTTCTGAACACCAGCTGCCATCCTAGTAAAATCTTAAATAGACAAATTGCTCATATTTCATGTACCATGAAGCTTGAAAAAGCTTCATCAAAGTGGCATTATGCCCTGTTTTACAAGTATACAAAATTCTTTTTCTATCGGAGGGGAAAAACGGGAAATAATATTCATTGCTCAGGAAAGATAAATACTGGTTTCTTTGGGCTAGTCTGTTCCTTTCTTCCTAAGTATTCAAAATACCAATAGCAAATCTATATGAAGGAATTTATATAATCCACAATTATTTTCTGATTTTTAGCATCCAGTAGTCCTTTCTGGTTTGGGCCTCATTAACTGTCTTTGGATTGAGGCTTTCCTCTCCTGCAGTTTCATTCCTTTGGCTTTTAACTCGGCCTTTACAAACCAATCCTGGATGTTCAGATTCAGGCTAAAAGTCTGAGCTGAATAGAAAAGCTCATCCCTTCTGTGAAGGAGACAAAAGGTTCACAAATCACCATGAGATACAAAAGCTACCACATAGCAAACTGTATGTTGTGAACTAGATTAGGAGAAAGTGCAGTATTTCACTTCATTGTAGAAAACCCAAAGAATGATTTTCATTAGTGATTCTGGAGTTGGGACATAAAAGCATAATGTTTTATAAATGTATATAACCATACATAAACATATAACATATAGTCAGCCATTCACTTTTGTTATTTAGTATTTGATAGAAGAAATTTCTGTCAAGAATTGATGCAGAATATGCCCTCGTGAGCTGGGAGCAGTGGCTCACACCTGTAATCCTAGCTACTCAGGAGGCTGAAATCTGGGGATCAACGTTCAAAATCAGCCTGTGCACAAAAGCACCTGACCCTCTTATGTCCAATTAGCCTTAGAAAATGGCAAATGGGGCTTAGCTCAAGGGTAGGGTGGTAGCCTTGAGCTGAAGAGTTCAGGGACAACGCGCAGGCCGAGTTCAAGCCCCATGAACTACAAAAATATGCCCTCATATTTAGGATTTATGACTGAATTTACTATTAACTGTATAACTCAATAGATTATTACCTAATGTAATAACAAACATGAACTCAAATGGCTATCATTACTGTTTCCCTAGAAGTTTTCTTTTCTCCTTTCCCCCTCTTTCAAAGTTGGTTATTCTCAGATAACTAGCTGTGTGGGGAGAGTGCTTACCTAGCAAGCTCTGGCCCTGGGTTCAATCCTCAGCACTCATAAACACAACATGGTGAGCCTCACGTTAATTGATGCTCAGTTGTTTTATTTTAAAGTTTACAGTGTGTAGAATAAAATAGCTTTTCTCAATGCTATCATTTAATTTTTTTACACCATTGGGTAACATTTCCGTTTCAATGAAGTTTCCAGCTACTGCTCTATTGTTTCCAAGTATTAGAATGCCTGAATCTGTTGGATAACTGGTATTAGTTTGGGTACTGCTCATCACTTATTTGACTTAGAGTTAGTTCTCAGGTCCCCAAACGTTACACATGCATTGAGGTCAACAATCAGAGATCAGTTTTTTTCTTCAACGAAACTTAGCACTGAAAAAGATTTAAGACACAGCGTATTTATACAAACTGATTTATTGAAGAGCACTTCCTTTGTATAGCTACCTAAAGATAACTGAAAAAGAAAAAGATGCATGTGTGTGTATACATATATAATATGTATTTAGAAAAAATTAATTCATTTACTACACAGTTCTCTAAAGTTTATTTCTTTCATGATAATGGCTTATATTTGTCTCTTTAGATTACAATATGAATAGTAGTAATTTCCTTTACAAAGATTTCTGTTTTAGCCAGTTCTCATCTCTCTTGCTGTCAGCAACCTTTTTGTGTTGTCCCTTGAGTATTGTCTTATCATATTAGATGAGCAATGCCAGAATCCATTATTGTCTCATAAAGGGATTTACGAAAAGTGAATGTGGATGAGATTAATTTTTCTACCATAGAGCTAAATCAAATGATAAGAGGCAATAGTAAGAGATAAGAAAAATATATATTGAAAGAGCTAGCAGAGGGCAAAATTGTATCTAATAGAATATCTTGTACTCTGTGATTGTATAACAAAATTTTATACCATTTATTTCTAGTGTGGGTAAATGTTATCAGTACGATTCATGTTCTTCGACTAATTCTATTTTCTTATTCTTTGAAAAGAAAGATACACAATAACAACCTGCTGTGAATCCAAGCATTTGCATTAATGTACAATTGCATTTCAACTTCTCACAAATTGGGTGCAATAAAAAACCAAGCCCTATCAGACAATAATACTTGTAACAGTATTAATGCATAATACTCTCAACAATTGCATTATACATATCATGTATTAATATTCTGAGTAGTATATAAAACAAAACCTTTCAGATAGCAACTGATAATTGCCTAAATAATACGGAAAGCAATCTGTACACTCAGCCATGGCAAACTGCTACTCCAGCTGTCCCAGGAATAACTTTCCTTATATATTTGTTTTATTCCTTGATCTCACTATGAAAATACATATACTCATTAACTTCATGCTTTGTCAGGATGGAGGAAAATTCACTGCTTCTTTCTTGAGGACTAAAAAACTTAAAGAAATGTTAAAAAAAATGAAAACCTCATAGAGGAGGATCACATGATATCATCACTGACTCAAACGACTGTAATATGTCCCTGACATAATGTTCACACCCTGCAAGTATTCTTCTTTCAATTTATAGCTGACATTTGAAGGAGGAAATAAATGCAGTGACAAGCTAAATAAATAACATAAAATCATACAATAAATCGTCAGTACTTCCATGGAGAGCTGAGGAGAAGAGGACTTGAGGAGATGAAATCATCAAGATGGTTGGGAAGGATGTTGGTGGGCGGTGGAAATGCTGAAAGGGATAACATTGACTGAGAGTCACTGTCTTCCTAAATTGCTTTGTTAAATGGCAATTCCTTTGTACAAATACCAAAAATCATTTTAAAAAATACTTGTCATTTGTAGTTTAAATGGTTGCATAATTTTAAAATTTCAATAAAATATAACTCCTATTCTAAGGTGAGAGAAACAATTGTTCTTCTGGGGTTATTTCTTTGAAGTCTATTTGGATATCAGTATCATTTGTGGGCCACACAATATTATCCATACAGACATACATACAAAGGCTCTTAGAAGTATGCATCTGTCCTACCTTGTGCAAAATGATTTGTTGGGCCTCATATGACCCCTGAGATAAATGTTTTCTGCCCCTAAAGTAGTACCAGGCTTAGAGTGATAATGAAGGGACCTGGAGATAATGTTACCGAAAAACAAAATATGTGAGTTTTCAGAACTAAAGATATTGTTTTTTTTTAAATAAAAGCACATATAATTCATACCCTCAACAATATTACTCATAGCAAGGCCAAGTGGTTTAAAGTTATAATCCCAGCTACTTGGGAGCCTGAGGTAGGAGAAAAATCACACAGAGGCCAGAGTAAGTTGGAAAATAAAATAAAAATTTGAGACTCCATCTTAACCAGTTGCGGGGTACACTGGCACGCACCTGTCACAACTATTGGGAAAGCAAAATGACTGGCCAGGTGTGACAGAATGTGTCTGTCTTCCCCAAAGATCTGAGAAGCACAAGTAGGAGAATCTCAGCCTAGATTTGCAGGCATAAAAGTAAACTCTTTTTCTGAAAATAATCACTGAAAAAAGCAATAGAGGCATGGGCTCAACTACAGGGGTTTGCATAGCAAGTGTGAAGCCTTGAGCTCAATTTCTAGTAACCACTAATGATAATAAATAAAAATAATAACAAAATCTACTCTTCAGAATTGATGCATGAGAGTTTTATCAGTGTAGGGGTATAGCGACTACATTAATCTGGAAGACTACATTTCAAAATGAAAAAAATAGGTAAAAAAATTAGAATATAATATTAAAGGGTATCAATGTATGTGAATTAATGCACCTCCTATCTGGCAAATATAATGTAACCCTTCTATTAATTACACTAAAAAATATATGAAAAAAGAATATATTGTGCTCAGATTTCTTCTTTTCAAACTGTAAAGCTTTTGCTATCATGTTTGTGCTTCTGTGCTGAAATCTAAAAACAATTTTTCTATGAAAGCCATCCCACTGGCCACCAGAGATAATGACCTAATAAAGGAACCATGTCCAAATATGCATTCAAAACATGAGCTAAAAACTTTTTAAAAGTTTACATTGTTTCCAATTTTTTACTCTCAGTTACATTCAGTTAAATTAGACACTAGAAAAAAAGCATATCTTACATGATCACAGAAAAAATACTTTGAGTGGAAGAAATAAGAGTCAAAATCAATTTAGAGAACATAAAATGTCAAATCATTAAATATATTGCCTGAAAGTTTCTGATGCCTCACAATCATTACAATATTCTCAGCTAGTGAGACATGTGTGAATATAGATGCTTTTATATTTAATCCAAACATCTCTCCAGCAGCAATTTGCAACTAAGCACCATATTCTCTTATGTAAAATAAATACTGTGAAAAAAAATACAGTGCCTAAAAACACCCTATTCAAGTAATACATTTAGATATTTTCCAAAGTATAGTAGACAATTTCTCCACAAGAAAGCTACATTATGTCACTTTTGTATTGCAGTCAATCAAAATATAAGAATTACAATCAAAAGATGAATTAGAGAATAATATAAGCATGTCACCAGAAACATTTAGATCCTAATACGCTTTCAAATAACCAAATTTGATCTGTAGGAAAAGGATGTTTTAACGCTAAAGGAAATGTTACTACTATAAAATGTGTGGATGTCACTCACATTTCCACAATTAATGCTCAACAAGTAATAACAAGTCTTTATGTTAAATTTACATAGGTTAAGTAATTGTATTTCTGAGTGTTCTTCAAACATTGTCACATTATGTCTACACACAAAACACCACACACACACACACACACACACACACACACACACACACACACACGGGCGCGCGCGTGCGTGCGTGCGCGTGCACACACACTGAAATATGCATAGGATAGTTTATTAAGTGATAGAATTAAGATCACTTTATTTACTTTCTTTATGATAAAAGTTTTGCCAATTTCTACATCACCAAAGAAATCAAATTATTATTATATGAGACATGGTGCAAGAATGATGATCAGGTGACATTGATCAAGGTGCATTATATAAGCAATTTGACAGACAGGTTAACTAGAAACCCCTTTGTGACAACCATTTGCAAACAAAAATATATAAGAAATTTTGATAGGATCTATATATTATAAATAAAAGTTGTAAAAAGAGGGTAGGGTACTAATAGTTCATACCTGTAACTTTACCTACTCAGGAGGCTGAGATCTTAGAATCACAGTTGGAAGCCAGCCCCGGCAGAGAAGTCCATGAATTTCATATCAACAATAAATTACTCAAAAAAGCTGGAAGTGGCTCTGTGGCTCAAGTGGTAGAGCACACCCTTTGACCAAAAACAAAAAAGGAGGGAGGTGGGGGGAACCAAATTAAAGATAATAACAATAAAAACACATATAAAAATAATAGCTATATAAATTAGAAGCATTTCATATAATAGATAAAATACCTTCCTAATTGTGTAACTAGAAAGCACTCAGCTTTGACACTTTATATGGTTATTAAGTCATTATTTTGAGTTAAAAGCAATTGGAACATTATCACAAACTTACTGTAAAAAACATATAAAATGAAAAAGAAACATAATGGTAATCCATGCGCTATAATTGATGTCAATGTCAAAATCTAAAAAGACTATTCTGTATTTGTATTTCTATGATACTAATTAAGAAACTCTAAGGATACATTTATCTGGTCAAAAACAAAAACTGGAGGATTTGCATATGAACCTGAGTTTTCTAAATAGCTCTTATGTAATAAAATTTATAAAAGTATTAGAAACATAAATAATGATACCAATAAAAAATCTATACACTTCATTATTTTAAAAAATCCTTTCGGGAGTGTGGACTAGCGGTAGAATACATGCCTAGCATGTACAAAGTTCTGGGCTCAATTCCTTGGTACTACATACAGTTGAAAACCTGGAAGTGTTCCTGTGGCTCAAGTCTTGAGAAAGCCCAAGGACAGTGCCCAGACAACTGGCCAAAATAATCCATTCAAAGACTAGAGTAATACCCCATATGGATTCAATTAAGTTCCCAACTGTAACTCACAATTTTATAAGAAACATTAGTTCTGGTAGAAACACAGAAGATTATTATAGAGTAGAAACATCTGCACTAAGAGTACACACATAGGATAATAGCTAACAATGTGCTGTTATAATTTCTTCTAATTAAAGGCTTTCTTAGCACAACTAGCAATGACTCTTCCTTTCACAAGCATTTCATTCACGAAATTTCTAAAATAATCCACCAAATTTTATTTCATTAGACTATTTTAATTCATTATTAAAAGGCAAACCAAGTTATGTCTCATTATCACTCATATGTTTCATATCTGAGACAGCTACTTTAAGTTAATCATGATAATCATATTGCCATAGCTAATTTCAGTTTTGAAAGGCCACGCAGCTAAACTTTTGGTAGATTTCTGTTTCACTGGGAATAGAGTTTTGAAAGCAAATTTTCTCCTTTCCAAGACAGGCATGAAGTGTGAAATCCCGTTGGGTATTTCCACACTGGGATAGGAGGAAGGACGTCTTACTCATGATACATTCAATTCTGCAAACTACATGTTGATGGGCAGAATGAAGAAGTAGCCTCAGTCTGAGGGAATCTGTCACACAATTAAATCACTCAGTCAACCAGACAAAAATATATTTCCCTTAATTTCTTTTGGGGAATATTATCCCCATTATCAATCATCAATTAATTATCACTTTACTCTGATATTTGAGTCTTCTTTTCAGTTTTTCACAACACAATGTCGCTGAAATAGTAGTGAGAGTGCATATGCTTCATCAACTCCATTTAAGATAATAAATTTTCTGGAACATATTGTTGGTGACAGGGGTAAACACGCTGGAATATTAACTTTACTGCAAAGTGTTACACACATTCATCTTAATAAATACAGTTTATATCTCATCAATCTTACGATGCTCACAATTTGGCTGCACATAAAAATAATCCATAGCAAATAACCTTTCATTATTCAGTTACTCTTTCTCCCAAGAGAAGATAATTGAAAGAACTGGTGAGAATTATACTTATTGCTCTATATAGTAGACAGAATTGTCTACAAGAAATGGTAGTATAAGGTTAGAAAACATTACAAGGTTAATAAGAAAGGTGGATGGTAGCCTAAACCCAACCCAAATAAACTTAGCAAAAGACTGGGGCATGACTCAAGTGGTAGAATGTTTGTCTAACTGTGAGGTCCTTGGCTTGTTATCACGTTTGCCCACATAAACAAGATATAAATCACAGGTAACTGATAGAGACACCAGACCAATTTTGTCATTCAGATATCTATACCTATTGTAAACTGGAAAGAGTGTGGATTATATGCTTCTATATGGATTTGAATCTCACTTTCTGAATATATGATTTTTTTAATATCTCTCTTCAAGCTTGATTGTTTTATGTTGGTTATTTATAAATGACAGAAATATTAGGCTCTAGGAGCTGGGAGTTTGGCCTAGTGGTAGAGTGCTTGTCCATGAAGACCCGGATTTGATTCCTCAGTACCACACACATAGAAAAAAATCCGGAAATGGTGATGTGGCTCAAGTGACAATGGCCTTGAGAAAGAACGACAGCGCTCAAGCCCTGAGTTCAAGCCCCAGGACTGGCAAAAACAACAACAATAAAAAACTAATATTAGGCTCTAAACACACTTAGTTTCCTCCCATCATTGATAACAACACAATAGGAAAGAAGTCAGTGGACAGTTCTTTAGTTGATCTAATGATAACTTCATTTCTCTGACTTGAAGATATGGAATAGAATTAATTGTTTTACATAAATGCCAGCTTCCATAATGTGCATTTTCTTGTTGCTCAAATTAGACTGGTTTATACTAGATGGTATACTAGACATAAAATCAAATAATGATTGGTGCTTTTATAAGAAAGGAGGAGCAAACAGCAAGACATACGTGTAACTTTTCTTTTGCCATAAAACAGCCTATGCAAGCTGGAGACTCTGCTAACAATACAGCCATCATCAGATATAGAATTACAAGCTTCCAGATTTGTAGGCTAACTCAGCCTTTTGTCTTTATAAAGTTGCCCAGACTCAGGTATTTTTTCGTTAGTCATCGGGCTTGAATTCTGGGCCTGGGTGCTGTCCCTGAGCTCTTCAGCTGGGGGCTTCCCCTTACCACAGCCCCACTTCCCATTTTCTAGTGATTAATTGGAGATAAGAGTCTCATGGACTTTAGTGCCTGGGCTGGCTTTGAACAACAATCCTCAGATCTCAGCCCCCTGAGTAGCTAGGATTACAGGTGTGAGCCACCGCACCTGGCTATTTCATGATGGAAATGAGAACAGACTAATATAGATATCAAAAATAATTATCAATTTATTTCCTGTTGATTTTTTTGTATCTGGGTAATTCAAAAAACACGATTACCATTTACTAACATGAAGGAATCTGTGGAAGACTCCTTCCAAGACAGATTGATCAGAGGCAAGAACAGTATTTCTATGACATAGTCACTTCCAATGTCTCTTACATAATCAAATGGAGACATCTTTTATCTGCCCGATATATGAGACTAACTTTAATAGTAGATGCAAGAGTATGGAAATGATTTTCAAGCCTATGGGACTCCTTAAGTTTACCAAGGAAATGTGGGAAGAAAGAATTGCCATGTCTGAACTGGATGTGACTCTGATTTGAGGGCCACGAGGAAGGAACCAGGAAAAGAAGATGAGAGGCAGATGCCAATAGGGTCTGGGTAAAGTCAGAAGATGGTTCCCTGGAAGGCTGGAGAGGATGAAATCAAGAAGGTGCTTCTAACAGAAAGTAAAGCCAAGGTCAGCAGAGAGATGAATACATTGGAGATTAAGACAACTACTGTAAGCACCATGAAAGTAGGAGTCATGCTGGGACCCCAAAGCAGAACTTCCATCTTTTTCCACCGTTCTCATTGCCCTTCAGAGAATAGCTGGAATTACCTAGAGGTATTTGTTGATTGTCAGGATTTGGGAATAAGTTATGGAGTTGCTATCCTTATCTAGAGAGTGGAAATCAGAATTACTACCAGATTGTCCTAATCAGGACAGGACAACATCAACAAGAAAATCATTTGACCACATTGGGCAACAGTAATAAAACAGAAAACTCTATTCTATCATTACCTGGTATGATGAAGCTAGAATGATATCCAGAGATTACAAAGGAGAGACAAGAGTTTCAGTATTATGAAGTAATAGAGCTCACTGGCTTTAAGAAACCATGATTAACTAGTATTCTATTACTTTTCTGTTTTGTCATCATAGAAATGAATAAAGCACAGTAGATGATCATTATCTCCAAAACAATCTTCTAGACTTATGTACCTGCAATAACATTATGTTGTAGGCTTACATGGTCCCCTTGCATGCGATATTCAAACCAATACATCCTTAGGGGCATGTGTATTTTGTATTTCATGGTTTAATTTATTCTCATTTTTATATTTTCAGCAGTCCTAGGGCTTTAACTCACTCTTTTTTGCTTGCCAGGGAGTGACTCTATCAGTAGGATTACATCCTCGATCTTTTCTGCTTCTATTTCTTAACTAGATCTTGTTTATGCTCAGGCTGTCCTGCAATGTTATCTCACATAGTTGAAATGACACATGGGTATCACCACACTCGACTTCTTACTGGTGGCGATGGAATCCAGTGATCTTTTCACCCAAGTCTGACACTGAACAGTGATGTTCTGGATCTCAGTTTCCCCTTGAGTTATGATTACAGATGTGAGCTAGCATGCCTCGCTAATCTTAGATTTTTAAAATCATGTAGCAAATCATGTTCTTTGTATGTAATGTCTCCCTTGAAAATAAAATGGAATAAATTGATCTCATTAAATTGTACATGCATATTTGAAGATAACATGAAACATTGAACAAGGCACATACATTTATTCCAAAAAGCTAACAAAAAATGGACCACTGTAAGAAACAAAGGACATTCAAAATAACTGATATGCTACATACTAGGGTGTATATTTTGTTTTACTTTGAAGACAGATTTAACCTCACAAAAAGTTGTTGACTATCTCATTCATAAAGAAATCTCTGACATGTTGTTGTAATGAGCAAGAAAAGTGCATATGACTTGGAATGTAATACTTTTAGTCCAAACAATATTTGAAAGCAGTTATAATTGCATATCATTCAGATACAACAGTAGTTCTCAGCATATTCCTTTTCCTGTATTATTCAAGTACATTGTTTACAATGATAATTTTTCCTAAGGGCTAAGAAAACAACACAAAATATTAGGCTTAGTCTTTTCACTCATCATGAATATATTTACTTGATTTTCAATTTTTAATATCCTTTCTTGCTATAGATTCTCAACTTTATAAGAGGAATATCTATCGAAATACATATATCAATGGCATACTATATTATAATCTGGGCATAATCTGGGTTTGCACATGGAAGAATATTATAGATTATGAATTATCTTTGCCCATTAATATGTAATTTTATTTGTCAACTTACACAGTAGGGTTTTTCAATGAAGTCCAAATGTTATGTATTTACTGGGTCTTCTCGGGTTGATCCACTAGCACATAACTATTGTCAATAGACCATACTTATTTTTTCTGTGATTTGGGAATCTTGAACAAACGTACATACGCCAGCATTTCTGTAAGTGATTAACTGAATAATTAGTACTATTATGAATGCATGAACTCCTTTGTTACATACAACGTTATACATCCACATATAAATATACTAAAAACTTCAATTTTCCAGCGAAAACTGGGTGTGAATTTGTGCTTCCCTACTTAACTTACTTTGAGACATTGAGTAGATTGCTCAGCTTCTATAAGCCTCCAGTATCTCACTTCACCAGCTGTCATTAGCATAAAAGCAGATAATCAGAGTAAAGTACTTGATTGATATAACTGTATGCTACCCGTAAGCTGAACTGTTCTCTTAAAGTGTAACTAATTTTATTTTTCAAAAGAAAAAAAAAACCCACGTTGGTAATAGCTATTACATAACTATGAGGGAAAAAATACTGTAAGACTAGAATAAAAGCTTTTGTTCTTTCAGAAGAAAGTTGATGTACAGCCAGGAGAGGTGGAAGGAAGACAAGTTGCAATTAGAAAGGATCCAAGAAGAAGATAACATGAAAGAGAATGGAGCCTGGTCCTGGTGTCTCCCATCTGTAATCCCGTTCAGGAGGCAGAGATCTGAGGGTCATGGTTCAAAACAAGCCCAGGCAGAAAATGTGCATAAGACTCTTCTTTCCATTGAACCACCCAAAAACCAGAAGTGGTGCTGTGGCTCAATTCTTTAGCACTATCCAGACCCTGAGTTCAAGCTTCACAACAGCCAGAGAAAAATAAGTAAATAAAAGAGGATAAAATGAGCAAAGAATACGAGGTTTAAACTAATGTAAGAGCAGTAAATCAGCTTTGACAGTACCGAGAAGTTGCTATCGTAGGAAATAACAGCAAAACAGTAGGGGAATGATCAAATCATTATAGCATACGTGTACAAGAAAAGATGAGTCTCCAATTCTGTGGAACAAGTGATGACATGACGCTTGACCTAACTTGAGGGAATGAAACTGTCAACAGGGCGAATGGTGAGGCCCAAGTGGAAAGATTGATAGTGTTGGCTGTTGGACAGCTTTCTCCACTATAGGCTTCAAGTCTTCTGGCCCAAAATATCACCAAATTAATCCGATTTATCATCAAGATGTGTACAAAAATGTAAATTGTGTCTCTTATTTTATAATGCTGATGATTAGAATAAAAACAAGCAAAAGAATTAAGTGGCCAAATAAACAACTTTTTAATACAGTGTGAAACTTAGGAGGCTGAGATCTGAGGATTTGAAGCCTGTCTGGACTGACAAATTACAAAAAGCTGTTATTTTCTATTAACAAGCAAAAAGCTAGAAGTTAACATATAGGTCAAGGGGCAGAGTGCCAGTACTGAACAAAATCTAAAGGGAAAGCCCTGTATAGGCACAAAAAAAAATGTGTGCAGTTTAACATAATATTGTATTCTGCAAAACATTACAGAATATAAAAAAGTAAAGGGCACACATTAGAGATTCTAGGAAAATTCAGACAACTTTTCAGAAATATGAATTGTATCACTCTGAGAAGGCTTACACAGGCTAAAGAAAGGACTATTTGAGATGAGTTTAAACTTTTTTTCTCTTTATTATCAGACTGAGGTAAAGAGGGGTTATAGTTCCATTCACAAGGTAGTGACTACATTACTTCTTGAACATTGTTACTCCTCATGTTTGTCTCCCACTTTCCCTCTCACCACCCCTCTGCTGAGTTATAAAGTTTATTTCCAAAATATTGTCCTGTGAATATTGCTGTGACACTGGTTCACCCTTTGCCTTTGTCAAATCCTTTTTTTTTCATATATTTTTTATTGTAATTAATAGAAGGGTTACATGATATTTGCCAGATAGATGGTGCATTAATTTCCATACATTGATACCCTTTCACATGTCTTGGTCCCCATTTCCCTCCCCCCCCACCACCCCTCATCTTGTTTTCCCCCATTCCCTATCCAATTTCAAATAACCAAATAAAATATATCCGATATATCAGGTAACAAAGTGAGATACTGTAACAATACGAGATAACCAAGGGACAGCAAAAGAGATGAGAGACAACATAGTACCTTAAGAACAACAATCATTCATTATATGGCTTATGTTTCTATATCCTAGAGATCCTTTCATTCAGCATTCTACTTTATGGCCTTTTGTATCAAGGTTTTGCTCTGTTGCAAATCTCTGCTAGGAGAGCCCAAGGTTTCTACTGATTATGACAAATGAGGGAAACCATTGAGCCTAAGTTCCTTTGAGTCTGGCTTACTTCACTTAATATGATCTTTTCTAAGTCTTTCCATTTCCTAACAAATGGGGCGATGTCATTCTTTCTGACAGCAGCATAGAATTCCATTGTGTACAAATACCACATCTTGTTGATCCACTCATCAACTGAGGGACATCTAGGTTGGTTCCATATCTTTGCTATGGTAAATAGTGCTGTAATGAACATTGTTGTGCTGGTGGATTTAGTATGTCTTTGTTTCTGGATGATTGGGTAAATGCCAAGTAGTGGAATTGCTGGGTCATAGGGGAGCTCTATGTTTAGTCTTTTGAGGCACTGCCATACTGCTTTCCATAGTGGTTGAACGAGTTTGCACTCCCACCAACAGTGTAGTAGTGATCCCTCCTGACCACATCTCCTCCAGCATCTGTTGTTATTAGTTTGCCTGATCCTGGCCATTCTAACTGGAGTGAGGTGGAATCTTAGAGCTGTTTTGATTTGCATTTCTTTTATGGCCAGAGATGTGGAGTATTTCTTCATGTGTCTATAGGCCATTTTTATTTCTTCTTCAGAGAAGACTCTCTTTAAGTCTTTGGCCCATCTTTTAGTGGGATGATTGTTACTTTGGAGATTAGTTTTGGAGTGATTCAATTTTTTGAGCTGTTGATATATTTTAGATATGAGGCCTTTGTCTGTTGTATGGTTGGTGAAGATCTTCTCCCACTCTGTAGGCTTCCTAATTAGTTTACTAGCTATGTCCTTTGGCATACAAAAGCTCTGCAGTTTAATGCAGTCCCACTTATCCAGCCTTTCTCTGATTTGTTGTGATTCTTGGTCCTTATTAAGAAAGTTTCGACCTGTGCCAAGGAGGTCTAGTGTATCTCCTATTCCTTCTTGTAAAGTTTTCAGAGTGTCAGCTTTTACCTCCAGGTCTTTGATCCATTTGGAGTTAATTCTAGTACAGGGTGACAAAGAAGGATCCAACTTTAGTTTTCTGCAGGTGCTTTGTCCTTTTGTTTTCCCTTCCCTTCTCTGATTCAAGTAAACAAAAACCAGGTAGCAGAGTCTGATACAACAACAGTAGGGGATAAACAGTAAGGGGGAAAACAACAACGACAAATAAATAAGTAAAGAAAAAAATTCACATAGTAGGTTGAAAACAACAACCACAAGGATAAATCTCTTGTTTCCCTAGCCTGGAGTCCATTTCACTTTGACTCATCCTATATGGCTATGTGCACATAACTTTTGAGCTGTTGTGATCTTATCTGCTGCTAGGAAAATCCTAGACCCATACTAATTATTACAACTGCAGGAAACCATGGATCTTATGTTCCTTTGGGTCTGGCTTGCTTCACTTAATGTGATTTTTCCAAGTCTTTCGCTTTCCTTATAAATGAGGCAATGCCATTCTTTCTGATAGCAGTATAGAATTCCATTGTGTGCCTACACCATCTTCTTGTTCCATTCATCTACTGAGGGGCATCTGGGTTGGTTCCACGTCTTAGCTATAATGAATAATGATGCAATGAATATGGCTGTGCTGGTAGTTTTAATATGTTCTTGTTTGTGAACATTTGGGTAACTGCCCAATAATGGGATTGCTGGGTCATAGGGGGAGCTCTATGTTTATTCTTTTGAGGAACCACTAAACTGCTTTCCAGAGTAGATTAATCTGGAAATTCACTCTCCTACCAACAGTGTGGTAGTATTCCCTTCTAGACACATCCAACAGAAAAGTAACCCTATTGACAAGACAGAAGACTACATTGTCATCCAATAAATAACTTGAAATATTAGCACAACCAGTGAAAAGGGAAACAACAAAAACAGTAATTCTATATCCTTAACAATGAAATTCTATATGGTTTTGATGCCATCTCACTGAGAATTTAAGGAGCTCAACGAGATGACAAATTGCTATTCAGCAAAGACATGCAATCAAGCAAAACTCATAACTTACATTCAGTAGGATTCAATGGAGAAAGGAAAATAAAAATAATTACCGTTATAAAACTTACATTTTGCCAAACCCAAATTGGCTATTTGCTTTAATATTGTAGTGGCAGAAATGGTTCACAATTTTAACATTCCTGAAAATAAACAACAGATTTTCACATGGAATATCATTTTTAAAAAGTAAGAAGAGAAAAGTTAATGTATCCTAAAACATTAAAACATAACCACGTGCCCACAGAATCCAATAGACAGCTTTCTTTTCATCTATACTTCAGGGTTATGCTATTTTCCCTCACTTTTTGAAGTGTTTGACAATCCTACAACCTCTCCCTCCTTGTACTACACTGAAAGGTAAACTGATCTGTCAATGACACTGGTAACATAATCCATCTCCAGAGATCAGAAAAAAAAATGTGGAATTTCTTAACCAGACTCAAGAGTTCCTGTGCTCTAATTGTCAGAGTTTCTGCATTTTTATTGTTCTACTTCTAAAGGTACCTGTAAACCTTTTCAGCAATTAGTTTCCTGGGGACTGGTTAATAGTGTTCTGTCAGAAAACATATTTATGAACAGGGAAGGTAAATGGTTTGTTGAAATGAGACCCACCAATCATGAGTTTCAGCTCCTCAGAAAGAGAAGAGCAGTTTACAAATTTCCTTTGAATAGTATTTTTAAAAAATTATGCATGGGATCCATGTGGTAGAGTTTGCTGAGTATGCACAAACCCTGGGGTAGATTCCTGGGTACCACAAACACAGAAAAAGCCAGGAGTGGTGCTGTACTCAAATAATAGAATGCTAGCCTTGAGAAAGCCCAAAGACAGTACCCAGGCCCTGAGTTCAAGTCCTAGGACAGGCAAAAAAAAATATACATGGGATTTATTAAAAAAACAAACAAACAAACAAACAAATGGCAGTCAATAGTTGTAAGATATCCAGGAGTTCTTTTATGCTTTCATATCAGGATTCCATAACATAATAAAGTATAAGAAAATCTATTCTGAAAACCTATTTATTATTTAATATTAAATAATTTAATTAGAATTTTCTAAGCAACATGATCTAATTAAAGGCAAATTAGATTATAAGTAAGTATGAGGGGTACTAATATTCCCCAAACAGATATCCAAAATAACATTCAGAGTATTGAAACTTGAATTTTTTTATAAAAGCATGTTAGAGATTTCAAGGATGAAATGAGTACTTTTTCCTTTGCGAAACTGGGTATCATTTTAGCAATAACTTTCTTGCCCCAGCTGTGATGGATAATTCCTAATTATGAGATAAGATTTTAAGGCAGGGATGTCTTTTGGCAGGCTCTGTGTAATTTAATATAAATGTATCAAGTCAAACTACATCTGTGTATTCAAGTACTTATTAAGAATCGCATACATGATTAAATTAGAGTATAGTATTGCCCATTATTATGAAAATGGAAGTATGATATAAAATTAATTAATGTCTTATTATACAAAAATTTCAGAAACTTGAAACAGCATTCTTTGACAGTATAGGAAGGAGCATTCTTTGATAGTATAAGAAGGAGCAATTGGATCAAGTAGAATCTATGATTGGATGACTTGATTTGAGTAATTCAGTGAAGAAAAGCAATGTAGACAAGGACACTTGCTCCAATCTTAGACGACTGGAAAGACTGGACACACATACATACACAAACACACATAGATACACACACATTTAAAATCACAATATTTCAGTCATGGGATGGTTAATATTAATCTAGCATAAGTAAAAATAATCTCACATAATAGCATGTTTCTTATTTTTAAAATATTTTATTGTATTTTGCAGGACTGGAGTTTGAATCCACACAGCTACCAATCAGACATTATATCACATCAGTGTTTTAGTTATACTAATATTATTTATTTATCTGACATAAAACGTCACACCAAGTCACTGTGAAATTTACAAGCTTTTTTTTTACCACTTACAAATGTCTACTATCATAAAGCTTCAGGACCTAGATTTAAATCACTGCTTGCTAGCAATATAGTGCTTCTATTTTTATAAGAAAACTTGATTAAACATAACCAATAATCATGTAAAACTGAAACTATTCCAGGAAGTAAACTACACTTCATAAAGTGGAGAGGTTGAGAGTCTCAAGTCCAAGAAGGGTTAAAGATAGTTGCACAAACTTTAAGATTCAAAGCTTGTGTTATTTCTGTGTCCTGCCTTAGAACATAAAAAGAGAATACAGGCGATTCTAACTTTGAGCTGACAAACTGAGTCAACTGAAAAGTTTCAGTATTTCAAAAGAAAAGTTAAGGAACAATAAGTAAATACAGAGACAGGAATAGGAAAATAAAAGGAAATGTAATAGAAATATTAATACATAAGGAAGTTACCACAGTAGAGCAATAACTTCCAAATAGTTTTGTTATGCAGGAATGAGAACTAGATCATAGCACATAATTACCTAAGTGAATCACTTAAAACACTTCTCCCCGCCCCCCCCCCACCCACCTGCCCGCTCTTTTTTCCTTTGTGAGAGTACTAAGGTTTGATTTCAGGACTTCACATGCGCACAACTTCACCCTTCCGTCCACGGATAGGATAAGGCAAAGAGCCTCCCCATCCCACAGCCCCCGTCCCTCCACCAGGCCTGGCTTAAAATACATTTGATGTGAATCAAAATCTGACTTACTCAATTGAGGTGAGAAAGAGAGGGTTTATTTAACATATGGTTTATGGTGATTGTTCTAAGTGCTCCAATGAAACACTGAAGGTATAGAGCGCGCGTGGATTAGAAATGAACGTTTTAAAGGAGTGGGAGGCAAAAATCAACATACAAAATTGTGTGGGGTTCTTTTTTGTATAAAAATAATAAGCAGGTTAATATGTAAATCAGCAGAACGATTCCACTTATAATAGCTTCCGAAAATTTAAATTATATTCGTTTCCAGGGTATAATAGGTGCTTAAAATTATATTAGTTTCTTTCCACAGAGAAAACTAGAATAAAAGGTGCTTAAAATTAAAACTAGTATAAAAAGTGCTTAGGTTCTCAGATTAATCACCAATACTCTATCCGATTTTATTTTAAAATAAAATAGTATTATTAACAAATAGCAATAGGATACTATGTTGATTCCCCAAACTGCAGAAGTTTATACTTTCTGTTTATCATTTGCCTACTCCAGAAAACACTGTAAGTTCCATTAGAGGAAAATGATGAGACAGAAGAGGCAATTCCAAAATAGACCCTGAAGACAAAAGAGTTTTAAAGCATGACGATCCTGTATTTTGGTTGTCCAATTTTGCCTTCATATGACATCCTTCTTTAATATAAAGTCAGTTATGATTTACGGAAAAACCACTCTTGACTCAAGCATTTGCTATTCTCTTTTATATGGAACACATAAAAATATTTAAAAGTCAATTTTGAAAAGATAAAATTTACAAAGAGGAAGAAAGATTTCTAAATAGTGGACAACAACAACAACAAAAACAGCCATAGAAAAGACTAAGGAATAGGAAGGGAAGGAAAGAGGATGCTTTTTCAGGGGAAGATCGTGAGTGAGCGCAACTTAAAGGGGCTATAGAAACTTAGAGCAAAGCTATTGGGATAGAACAAAAGTCAGCTTCCAGAGTCTATACCTCTCATGCTGTGAATATTTGCAAGCCACTCTGGAACCTCTAAACAGCAGTCAGATCAAACAGGTCCCTTAAAGATGGACAGAAAGAACAAGAGAAAGAAAATTATATATAATATATTCTATGCAATATGTAGCCATCCAGTATTTAACCACAATCCCAAGTCCTTTCCAAAGTTTAGAACCATGGGGAAAATGTTATAAACTTCAATGGTTTAATTGCTCTTCTCATTATGATGGGCACTTCTTTGACTTATACTTGGCTAATTCACAAAGAAAACATCAAATGTCATATTTCTTAGAGAACATCCCTTCTTTTATGATATTCACTGAATCTTACTGTAACTACTGTATCATTTAATAGCAGAAATGCTGCAAAAGTAGATTGTTGATTTAATGGAAGATTCCTGTGTCTTCTGAGAAGAGAAACCAGACACTATATTGAAAATGAATTTTATGACTTTAGGGGAGGGGAGTTGAGCAGGAGGGAAAATGGGAAGGAGGAATGGGGTAACATTGTTCAAAAAGAAAGGTACTCATTACCTTACTTATGCAGCTGTAACCCTGTTACACATCAACATTACAATAAAAAATTAAACATTTAATAAAAAGAGTTCCAGAAGTTTGGGTCTGAGCTACTTATTTGGAAAGGCTCAGATCATCAGTTGAACTTGAATCCAGTGCTTTGAGCTCTGAGAATGATTACTTCATTGATAAAATATAGTTCCACAAACTGGAAAGCAAAATCACTGGTATGTTCCCAAGAGATGCAAGGTTTGGCAAAAGGAAGTTAATTATCATGGAGTATAACATGTCAGAAAACAGAATCAAAGAACTCCTAGGTTGGATGATCAAGCTTCATGAAGGATGAACATTTTTTCATTCGAAACTGGACAAAGTCTGGAGGTAATCTAGAGATTTGTATAAACACCTTGTAAAACAAGCAATCTTAGGTATAGCAGCCCACTTCCTATAACATCCTTGGTATCTCCTTCTAAGTTCACATCTTTACTCACTCCCATGTCTTCAACAACTATTAAACTCCAACTTGAGAAAGGCCTGAACTTAAAATATCTATATGATATTATAGTACATGGTGTGGAAGCAGTAACTGCCCAATGAGCTGACAAGGACCCATTCCTGTGTATTGACTGAAATAGGCCTCCTAAGAATTATTCATTCCTTTCTATTCATTAAATTATTAACGTTGGTTCCGAAAAGCATACTTTGACAAATACATTAAAAATTCAAATTAGTTTCTCCCAATAAAAGTAGAATATGTACCACATGATGATTTTTCAGTCAGTGACATACCATATATACAGTGGTAATCTGACCAGATAATACCACAGAACTGTAAAACTATAAAACTGCTCAAATGCTTTCACCCCCTGAATGTCTTGCCATAATGGATTACTCAAGTGTTGTGGTAAAGCTGGTATAAATCAGCAACTGTGGTATTAACCAACCTACCGTTGGCACCAGTCATAAAAGTATAGCATAAACCGCTATGTTCAGAGTGCAATACTTGAAAATGGCAATGAATGAACATTGGTTTTTAACATAGTTAGTATGTTGTATTTTAATAATCTTTTCAGAGTGCATTACAACATCTGTTGGAAAAAATGAAGTAAAAAGTAGACCCCTGTTATATCATCAGAAATTGCATGTATGTCACAGTTGCAACTGGGCCTGCAAATGCTATAGTCACCACAGAATTCTCAAGCCTGACTTTATTCACTGTCCTCTCTTTCATTAGGACCTTATGTGCTGTGGGCTACATAATATATTATACAATTTGGGTATCTAGCAAGCTCTACCATCTAGGCTTAAGGAGGGACTTTTTAACCAGACACATTTTTTTCAGATGTAACACTGTAGTTAAGGGTCACAGACTGTACATGTTTATGTGTGTATATGCATGCATATGTGTATATGAATGTACATATCTACATATAAAATATACTATTATATATGTACATACTATTATATATGGTACATAATACAGGTATTAATACACATGCATATATTCATATATGTATTTTTTCCTTATTTCTTTCACATACAATATAATCTCAATCCATAGAGGTATTTCATTTTATAAAGAAATTTTTACTGAATGTTTCAGGAAACTCGTCATGATTTCAGAGCTCATACTTTTTCAAGAGCAAATTATTTTAACTAATTTTTCACATACGAATAATACAATCTTGGATGCAATTAGTCACACTAAAAAGGATCTTTGTTATTTACATTCTCGTATTAATTAGGTCAGAAACTAACACAACCATATGCAATTGGAAAGCCTCTCTTCTCATCCCCAACATCCATTAATGGCAGATATTTTTGATCCAGCTGGAAAGTTGTCTAGGTTTATGTTTCACTTGCCTTGAGTTATATTTTTTATGACTCTCTGCTTTCATTTTCCAGAATAGAAAGCTGGGAATGGATGCCCATAAGCACTTTGTTTATCTGCACAGAAGTGGCACTCCATTTGATGTTGCAACAGAAACTGAAATATCCCTATTTTTTCTTTTCATTATTTTCTGCTCTTTCTATTACAGTGGTTCCAATCATTGCTATTACAGCTTCTCAATATATATGTAAATATCTGACACTGTGTTGCCTTACATATTCAAACTTCCTTTGAATTCTGTAACTTTTCTTTTGAGAATTTTAAGCCTCTATTTTTAACTGATTGATATATTTCTTGCAAATGTTTGTCTTCTTTGTAGAATGTAAAGGATATTTATTAAATACTGGGACTGAGTTTTATATAATTTCTTAAAAATTATTTAATGGAGGTCATGAAAATAGAGAAAAATCTATTTTGGTACAGATAATACTCCAATAGTATCCCTAATATTTCTTCATGACATAAGGTTCATTTAACTTAACCAATGTGCTGAGTGTAGGTTCAACATTTTCAATGCTATGGTGAATCAGGTACTATGGCTTCAAACAATAAATACACTTGACTTTAAGAAACTCAGAGTACGTTGACAAAGACTGAAAAAGAAGAAAGAAGAAAGAAGTGGTCTTTTTCAAATTAGTAACAATCTATCATTACTATTGCTGAGATATACATATGCCTGGATTGAGTATCTGGAAAGACAGGTTCATAAATGACTTCACATCTTAGAAAATGAAAATCTAAGAATCATTTCAATTAACTATTTCCATTGAAGATTTTCCTCATGGTTTTCAATATTTGATAACTATTTTTATTACCAATTCTAATAGCTTGCTTTGTAGATAAAGCAATAATCTTTCCATACATGCTTTCTTTATTTATAAAATCACAATGGCTTGGACAATAGAAATACAATGCAATCACAGGATACTCATTTCACTGACAATTCTAAGATAGCATTTTAGAATTCGTAATGCTGAGAACAAGAGGATCGTGTTTTATGCCCATTTTTATAAAGGTAACACATGTACTTGGAGGTAAAGCAAACAAGAGGCCTTCAGAAAATACTGACCTCATTTTTAGGTGATGTATTGAATTTGGGGCCATTTAGCAAAGTAGTTGATTTACACAATGGACACAGACCTGTGATATCCCTTCAACACCATCACCCCTCCCTCGACTCCCCCCACTTCCCTTATTTTTCTCAATTTTGTGGAACAATATCATTCTTGCCTGCATTCTATTCCCTTCCCTTGTTCATTCTTCTACCCCCTTTCTTTGACATTCTCCCGTGCTAAGTACATTTCCTGCTAAGTACTTATTTTGTGTGGCTTTGACTTTGTCATTCTAAAGCATTATTCTATTTGTGCTCTCCATAGGGTCTATTACACTTCTGTTAATTCACTTATAGCCGCTTGTATACCATCCAGTGTTTACACATAGATTTATAGGCCCATCACAGCACCTACAAATGAAGGAAACAGTGTACCCTGTATTTCTCTGGATCAGAAAAGTGAGGGAAGGAATGGGGTGGGAGGGGTGGGAAAGAATGTTGAAAGGAGCGACATTTCATTAAGACACACTGTATTCATAAATTGTTTTGTGGAATGGAAAGTCCTCTGTACAACTACTCAGAGATAATAAAATATTCAAAACGTAACAATACAGTATAGAATGTGAAAACTATAATACATGTCATTATTGTGACATATCTATAGTATATTAAGCATTTATTTTTAAATTCTGTAGTTTAATTCTAAAAATAAAAACCAAATTAAAATTTTAAAAAAAGAAGAAAAATGCTGTCCCAGAAAAAAAAAAGAAAGACTATGGATTAAGACCATGGAGACTAAACAAACTTTTAGAGTTCTTTCGATTATGTGAAAGTATACAAATTTATATACACACATCAACAGACATATACACAAGAGAAATTTACTTTTTTAATAAGAAACTATTCTTCTTTGTGATTTGTATTCTCAAGGGAGTCTTAAAATTGTTTAGCTCACTGAGTCAGGATAAAGCTAATGGAAAAAGAATTCAGTGGCAAATAAGCACTGGTCTGCTTGCGATATTCTATAGCTGCCACTTGCTATATTATGCATATCCTTTGGCCTCCCACCAGCAGAATTATTGAGGATATACAAAATGATGTAGCAGACTCATATTTATTCAGACCTCAGGAGGAAACATGAATGAGTTAATGAACTTCTGATCCCACTAAAGGAAAGTCTCTATAATTATAAAAGGGAGTTTGTTTTAGAACAATTAAATTGTCATTTGCCATAATTGAGGTTTTATCCCAGTGGTAGAATCAATGATACCACTCCTTATTAAAGCAATAAGTCATGGCCCCGTGACAGTCCAGTACTGGCCACACGGCCCCTTCACCGAACCAGCTCGGTCAAATCAAAGTGATGACAAAAGGCAGGCCTAGATACTTTCAGTTTCTGGAAATACAATCACAGTTTTCATATATTATAGTATGATGTTTTATTTATTTATTTTTTTGTGGGTCATGGGGCTTTAACTTGGCCTGGGCGCTGTCCCTGAGCTCTTCAGCTCAAGGCTACCAATCACCCTACCCTTGAACCAAGCCCTGTTTTCTAAAGGTTAACTGGAGATAAGAGTCTCAGGTCCTTTTGTGCCTGGGCTGGCTTTGAGCCTTGATTCTCAGATCTTAGCCACCTGAGTAGCTAGGATTACAGGCGTGAGCCACTGCGCATGGCTCATGTACTGTAGATTTATATTAAATGTTTGTGTCTCACAAAATTCAGATATTGAAGCTCTAACCCCCAACCCTTACAGTACAATTTTATTTGAAGGGAGGTACATAGATTAAACTGAGAAAATGAAGGTAGGAACAACTCTCCTAGAACAAGAATTAGGACTCGGACACAGGGAGCTGAGGAAGGGAATGAAATGGGAAGCACCACTATTTACAAATCAATCAGGCTGAACAGGGGCCATTCTTCCATTTCCAGTCCTTAGAAACAAACAGCTCCATTAACATTTACGTCTTGAACAACTAGCTTTCGGGAACTGTGAGACAAGAGATTGTTATTTGAGATGCTCAGTGTGTACAAATTTGTAATGTCAACCCCAGCAAAAAAATATTATTAACACTAATAAAAGTATTGTTACATTCATATCCAAGTGCTGCACCAAATGACTACAAGTTGAGAGATGTAAAACTGCACTAGTGCCTATGTCACAGACCCAGAATTGAGTAGTTTCATAGACTAAAATGAGACTGTTGGCACAGCGAGACAGTGGCTTGCACCTGCGACCTTAGCTATGAGGGGAGACTGAGGAGCATAGAGTCCTTGACTCCAGGGCATCCAGGCAGAAATCTTCCCAAGGACCCTTGTCAGCCTGGGCTCAGAAGCCCATATCTGTCATTCTAAACCAGCTGGGAGGCTGAGATGGGGGAGCTTTCAATGCCAAACCAACTGAGACAGAAAAGTCATGGAGACTATGAATCTATAGAGGGAAGCTGAATAAAATACAGTACTAGAGGCTTGTGATCACAATGAGGATGGAAGCCCTGAAGCACAGACAGAAGTCAACCTTGGGGCAACCTGGGAGAAAAGAGCCAAGTGACATTCAATGAACAACACTGGTGGAAAGTTCTGAGAGGACATTGCACAGCGTAGAACATAGAATTAAGGATGGCTCAGTTCATGCAGTCTTTCTTTGGACAGCAGTATCAGCTATGTATTGATGAAACCCCACAAACTCAGAGGTCATAGTGGTTGAATGAGGACTGTGAGATGTCCATGTAAGCCTGGAGTGGGTGTCAGGTCATAACCACACGCTCAAGTTTCTTTGCCCATAAGAACAGCATGTAAAACGAGGACAACTGAGAGGTTGTAACTCTGTGAGTAAGTCTGTTGAGAAATACTGAGGTGTGTGTGCCAAAGTGGTTTTATTTTGATGCAAAGAACATTTGAACCAGGTTGATTTTTATTTTAAGGGTTGGTAATCTGGTTAGTGATTATTTTTAGTAGGCCTTGGTAAAATAGAATTGAAATAAGAATAACTAAAATGGTTTGTAGCCAAAAATCTCAGTTTAGTTATGAAAGGTCAAATTGAAATCAGTAAGACACGGATGGCCTATGCTCTTATCAAAAATAACATATTGCTTTAAAATACATATTATGTTAGATGCTCAGCTCACTGAAAATTGTGTAAATGGAAATTTTTAAATGTACAAATTTTCTTTAAAGGTTTTCCTTATTCTACAAAGGATTCCAATACCTCATTAAAACAAAACAAAACAAAAAGAGCACACTTTCTCAGTAACTACCTATTATATTTTTGTCATTGTAAGAATCATCAAATTTATACTCCTTTTTGTTTATTTTCCATTAGAATCTAAGTATACAATGTCATAACACTGTTGGCTGTGTCTGTGTGGTATCTTCAGCATCTATGGATCTGATTCTCAGGAAAGGTCTACAAAATGAATTAAATAATCACAAAAACACAACTATGATTTTTAAATGTATCCTGTTAAGTCTAAGTAGCATATTGCAAAGGTATTATTAATACAATTCTAATAATGTGTTCTTAACAAATGATCAGAAAACACACTTCACATTGTCTGAAGACTTTCTTCCTTGGTTGTTAGCTTTTTCTGAATCCTCCAGATACAATCACAGTCTGTAAGAGCTGTCGTTCTCTACCAGAATAGGACTCAGGTGTACTTAAGTCTAATAATGTGAAGTCAGAATGATGTGTTCTGTAAACTTGATCCTATTTAGCTCTTCCCATATTTCCACATGAGCAAAAGAAAATGTCGGACAGAGGCCTCTAAACACAAAGGATGAAAAGTGAAGATGTATTCGTGATTCATGTGTTCAGTAATATTTAGAAGATGATAGAGAAATTATTTTTAAACTGTAATAATAATAACAACAAAAACACTGATTTCTGTAATTATAGAAGTTTTCATTTCCTTTCTCACTTATGTTTGGTGAGAGCATCTGTGACCTCAATCCCCATCACATTTCTGTACTCAGATGCTTTCTTCCCTTCTCCCTTTTTTTTGCCAGTCCTGGAGCTTGAGCTCAGGGCCTGAGCACTGTCCTTCGGCTTTCTCAAGGCTAGAGCTCTACTGCTTGAGCCACAGCACCACTTCTGGCTTTTTTCTATGTATGTGGTACCGAGGAATCGAACCCGGGTATTTGTGCATGCTAGGCAAGCACTCTACCACTAGGCCAAACTCCCAGCCCCCCTCCTATGCTTTTTACAACTTCGCTGTTGACTTCTGTTTGTTATCCGACATGTGATTTTTGTTTGTCCGGTAGAATGAATGCAGAAAGGAGAATTTTCAAGTTCTAAGCCTAGAGTTAAAAAGGCCATTTATCTTCTAATTGTCTTCAGTTCCTTGGTGATCACAGTGGTCCAAGCACAATGAAAAGCCTGTGAAAAGAACAACTCCAATAGACTCAGCAGCAATAAAAATAAGAGTCTGCTGAGATATAAACCCTACCTAAAGCACTCAGTAAAAACAACCTTGAAAGGACAACAAATGATCACTTTTATAAGCTGTTGAGTCTCCTGGTAGTTTACTATGCACCACAGTGAACCAAACCAGTCTTCTATTTTGTTTTATTTTAAATATTTTTTCAACTTCTTAAAGAAATTTTTTTCTTACTAAAAATAAGCTGAATGGAAAAATTATTAAAGTCAACTTGAAATTGAAATGTTCAGTATTAAGAAAAATATTTTTAAAACAAAATGCTTAGAGAAAAGTTGCGATGATCAATTGTTAGTATTTTCCGGAAAATATGAGTGAAAAGTTATGCTGAAGTGCTTTCACAATGAAGAATTCTGAACAAAACAAAATGGGAAAGAAAAAAGCGTAAGAGATGTGACATTCATTGATGCTAGCATTTTATTATTCCACAGAGGACGTACTGACGTACAATAGCCATGTATAACTATAGATCACCTGAAAGACATGATGTCTTAATAACAATAAAATAAATGCTAATAAATACCTTTCAAAAAACTGAACGAAAAGGAGCATATAATTTATCACCCTCTAAATAAGAAATTGCCTAAAAACTGACATGAATACCACAAGCAAAAAGTCTCTGGTCATAGGAACTTACCACTAGAATTAAGTTGAAATTATCCTCAGTTTTCATTAAAGGAAGACAGAATAACTAGCCATTGACATTTTGATTAGGAGCTGTCATAAAGCACTGATTGAAAAATCATTTTTTCAATATCATACCAGAATCGTTTACTCAAAATCCAAGTAGGTAATGGGTTATTAAAAGAGTAATAGATCAGAATGGGTATAAAAGTAACTTAGTTAACTTTCCACTTGTTAAATGTCTGTGTATCCTATCTATCTATCTATCTATCTATCTATCTATCTATCTATCTATCTATCTATCTATCTGGAATGTCTCACTATGCTTGCATACTGAACATACCTCTAAATGGAAGGATTAATCTGCAGAGATAAACACATTGTGCCTATTTCTTTCAAATAATAATCATACATATATCTGAACATTAGCTGACCAAAATACTTACTACCTTTAAACTTAATTTAGAAATAACTAACTCAAAATTAGGTGACATGTTTTAACTCCCAGGAATTAAAGAAAGCAATAGCACAGAAATACATTTATGCCTTTCTCAAATGCTTAACTCTGTCCGCAGCATTCTTTCCCAGGATGCCATCAATGTCCCTCCAAAATCCACACTTACAGGATTGAATCACAGGTAATTCATGGATTATTCAAATCATGCTAGGCCCATCAGGAGCTAATGTATAAGTACTAATACCATTAAACCCCATAAAATACAACCTAACATTAGCTTTGTTGTATAGATGAGCAAAACACAAGGGTTAGATTTGCTAGAGCACAACGAGAAAGTTTACCCAGAAGTTGTATCACAACTCTACAATTTAGAAAATATAAGAGTTGTCACCAGACTTCCGACTGTGAGATGATATTATTATCTTAAAACTTAATTATAATATCATTTCAGGAATTCATACTTAGAATTAGTTATGCATAGTTTTTCCAGCAAACAGAATATTAATTTTCTTTTGAATATGCACACATGACAGTTTGGTGTGGAAGAATGAGCCAGAGAAATCCTTGATATTTTCCACGCAGAAAAAGAAGAAAGTAGGAATTGTTTTTACGGGCAGATATATCTGATAGTCGATTGGAAGCTCCTTGAATTTTTTATATACCCCTCCTCTCCTGATTTCTAACAAGTTGGCTACAACCACCAATCCAGTTTTGTTTGCTCATTGTGTTGTAGGTAGTTGAAAATTTACTTCTAGGTTCTATCTTTAGGTCATACATTGAAGGAATTAAGTGAAACCAGAACATGAATTGTTTTCATGACAGTATTAGTTTATGAAAATACCAAGAAATGTTAAAACAATGGATTCTTTTCCTATACTCAAACATTAAACAGTAGAATTTTCTCTCCAATTTTCTTTTTTTTTCTCTTTCTTTGCCTTGGATCTCTTTGTTGGTATTGGTGTTGGTATTTTTTTTTTCTTCTACAGAATCAACCCTAAATTACCCCGATTGCTCTCTGACATAGACAGGAGGGAGAGTTGCCTGTGTAAACAAACACCCATCTGCTGTGCGGATTCTCCTTCTACAAATAATTGAGCTAGTTAGGAAAACATGAATCCATGACAAAAAGCATGGAAATCCAGAACAGATTGGAGTTCTACATATTTCAGCCTAATCCAATGCTGTGGGAGGGGTATTCTTCACTACTATTTGCTTCCTATTCCAGAAAAAAAAAGAATTTATATCCTGACAACACAATGATAGGGAAATACATACATGTATGTATACATATATATATATATATACTGTTTCATTAAGGTAATGTAAATACAATTGCCTGAATACAGTGGAGAGAAATGTCTGCATTATTTTCAAACAATGGTCTGTCCATTTTTTAACAATATTATTTCATTCCCTCATCTTTATCCTAGGCTCTGATATCTACATATCTTGGCAAACATTATTGCATTAATTAGAGCAGGAGACCAGTTAAGGCTTTTTTTTCTTACCAAACATATTCTCAAGCAACCAAATCCAAATACACTATGCTTCCTCAATTTCTTTTTAGACTTATTTTAAATCAGATCTCTAGAGGTATAAAAAATTACATGTTACTAGTATTAGAAAAATTATAAAAATAACTTAATGTGCAGTTTTCTTTATGGTGAATATTTTTCAGAAAAAGTAAAATCAAGTGAAGTAATTAATTACAATATGATATACCTGGATATTACAATTCAGCTGGAAACAATGCAAAATGAAAATTTAAAAAAACACATTTTAAATCTAAAAGCCAATTTTAGGTTTAAAAATGCATATTCCAGAAGTATATTTTTTCATGTTTCTTCACTAGCTGTGCACATTCCATTCAAAACAAGACAATACTTGTAGAATATAAAACTTTAAAATACAAGTAACTTTTAACATTGTGTTGATGAAGGAAGCAAGCCTCACAGACACAGTTATGGAGGTTCACACCTAATCTTCCTCTAGTACAGGTGATACTACCATTCATCACAGCACAACTTCTGCCTTCTCGTCTACCTTTCCTTATCACAAAGCTTTCTTTGCCTTGCCTTCCTAGAAGTGACTTTTAAAATCCAGTTTGGCTTACAGTTTGCTTGGATTTGGTTTGGGTTTTGAATTTAATACTGGCTTCTCCATAAAATTTTCTACATGGACTACATCATTTCAAACTTTCTCCATGTTTTCTTCTTATAATGACATACAATGCTTTTTAGGACAAATCTTTCTTATTAAGATCTTTCTTGCCATATAACTTCCCAACCCAAGAACTCAATATATTTGTTACTTCCTCTGAAATATAACACCCTTAATTTAGTGTCATACTATACGGCCTTATGTATTTAGGTCTTGCTCCACTGTAAGTCTCTGCTAGGAGAGCCCAAGGTTTCTACTGATTATGACAAATGAGAGAAACCATTGAGCCTATGTCCCTTTGAGTCTGGCTTACTTCACTTAATATGATTTTTTTTAAGTCTTTCCATTTCCTTACAAATGGGGCGATGTCATTATTTTAGACAGCAGCATAGAATTCCATTGTGTATAAATACCACATCTTGTTGATCCACTCATCAATTGAGGGACATGTGGGTTGGTTCCATATCTTTGCTATGGTAAATAGTGCTGCAATGAATATCACTGTGGTAGTGGATTTAGTATGTCCTTGTTTCTGGATGATTGGGTAAATGCCAAGTAGTGGAATTGCTGGGTCATAGGGGAGCTCTATGTTTATTAGTCTTTTGAGGAACCACCATACTGCTTTCCATAGTGGTTGAACGAGTTTGCACTCCCACCAACAGTGTAGTAGTGATCCCTCCTGGCCCCATTTCCCTCCAGCATCTGTTGTTATTAGATTTCTTGATCATGGCCATTCTAACTGGAGTGAGGTGGAATCTTAGAGTTGTTTTGATTTGCATTTTTTTATGGCCAGATATGTCAAACATTTCTTCATGTGTCTATAGGCCATTCTTATTTCTTCTTCAGAGAAGACTCTCTTTAAGTCTTTGGCCATCTTTTAATGGGATGATTATTTATTCGGTGATTAGTTGGTTATCTCATATTGTTACAATATTTTCCTTGTTATCTGATATATTATATATATGTTTATTTGGTTATTTGGTTATTTGAAATAGGATAGGGAAGGGAGAAAACAAGATGAGGCGCAGGGGTGGGAGGAAGGAAATGGGGACCAAGACATGAGAAAGGGTATCAATGTTTGTGAAGTAATGCACCTTCTATCTGGTGAATATAATGTAATCCTTCTAATAATTACAGTAATAAATATATGAAAAAAAGAAACATAACACCCAAAGTTTACATTTTTCTCATTTGTTTAAAATATTCCATTAACTTCCTAGTCATTGGCCTTAGCCAATGAAAATTAAAGTTATTTTTTCACTGGGATTGAGGATATTTTTCTAATATTTTTATTAAAATATTTTATTAACACTGTTTACATCATATTTCAAATGCCATGGTTAACAAAAAGTATTCAAGAAGGGAATCTCTATGTGCAATCATTGGCAAATAAATTTTAGAACATAATTAAAATTAAGCTGAGACTTTGTTATCATTTTTCTAGTATTTTAATCTGTTACAATCTATGCTTTTAGAGCATATTTCATTAGACTATATTATGTAGTAGTATTTTATTAATTTTTACTCATCCTTTAGTTTTCAACTATTTTATGCATATGTCTAACATTTAATCAAGTTTTTATTTTCCAAGTGAAATGATTATGAGTTATTCACAATAGTGCTATAATAATCCTCTACAGTTAGACAACATAAGTTGTAGAGAACACTTAGGTTCACTATGGTCTTGAACTTCCAACCTTAACATGAAGTACTCTATCATTTTTAGGGGCTCCTGACTGCCAGTTTATGTTTAGGAAAGACCAACTTGAGTTCCAAACTACCTCAAGTCCCTAATTGCATGCAACTTCTAAATTCAATAATTACAATGCAATAGAGCTAGGAAAAGTCTAAAGACTAATAAAACATTACTATATATAAAACAGATACAATTATCACCTCTAAAATGCAGAATTTAATTTAAATTTATATGAATTATAATGTGTGAAAATTTAATATATTACTTATAAGGCAAGGATAAAATGGACATTAAAATAAACTACTGGAAATGAAGTGTGAAAAATTCTGTAATTCATCAATTTAAATTTGTGTTTCAATAATACTTGAATTTTCTTTAAGTTATTTTAAGGTTGTCTTAATTGCTTAATGTTTAAATATTTTAAAAATTGGGTAAATATAATGTTTTGTCACAATTAACTATTTCCATTCTGAAGATTATCTAACGTATGTGAAAGGCTTAGAGAAGTAAATATTTTATCAGTAGTGGGGCTTGAACTCATGGCCTGGGTGCTGTCCCTGAGCTTTTCGGTGAAGGCTCCCACCATGCCACTCTGAGCTACAGCTCCACTTTTTGATTTTGGTTTTCTGGTGGTTAATTGCAGCTAAGAGTTTCATGGGCTTTCCTGCCCAAAATGGCTCTGAACCACAATCTCAGATCTCAGCCTCCTGAGTGGCTAGGGTTGTAGGTGTGAGCCACTGGCACCCAGGTGGAGAAAGAAGCATGTGAAGTGAAATAATCTCTCTAGGTCTTTGTGAAGAGGCACCCTGAAAACAAACATTTACTTCTCCTCATTGGCATCAATGGGGCCAATCCAAATAGCATCAAAACCGAGTCTGCATGAATTTGTTCCAGTTCATCTCAATTAAGAACATGCCTTAAATTTGTTTCGTTCATCTGCCATGTGTGAGTGTGTGTGTGAGTGTGTGTGTGTGTGTGTGTGTGTGTGTGTGTGTCTGCATGCATATACTTGTGGCGTTACCAAATTCAGGTAATGTACTTCTTAGATCATTATTAACGTTTAGTCAAGTATAGAAATGCCTACCAAAAATAATGTGTCTGACTCATGAAAATTAGAATATCAAAACAGTGCAATGGTAAGATCTGTTTGGTTTTGCTCAGGCTATCATAAATGCTTTTTTTTTGTACTTATCATTATAATCAACAACAAACATGTCTTCCTTGAGGAGATTCCTGACACAATCCTCAATGCCAGACTCAATTTCTCAGCCTGGCTACGGCTTTGCTCAGTGACAGCTGTAAATTTTAGTTTGGCTTTGCAAAGTTTCTTAGAGGTTTCTCGAGAAAAATGTAAGACTCATACATTTTGTTATCTACAACTTCTTTCAAAGGTGAGGATGTACTGATTTCCTATGCAAGTTAGCCCTCACTTATTTCACAAATATTCAAATTTTAAATAGATGTCTAAGTACCAAAAATCTATATTTAGTTAATATAAAAGCAAAATCTACTATGACAATGTTAGTAATAATTACTATAAAAGTAATTAGAAAGGGGAGCCGGGAGAGTAGTCTAGTGGTAGAATGCTTGCCTCATATGCACGAGGCCCTGGGTTAGATTCCCCGGTACCCTATATTCAGAAAAAGCTGGAAGTGGTGTTGTGGCTCAAGTGTTAGGGTGCTAGCCTTGAGCAAAAAATGTGTCCAAGGACAGTGCCCAGGTCCTGAGTCCAAGCTCAAGCTCTGAGTTCAAGCCCTAGAACTGAAACAAACAAACAAAAAGTAATTAGAAAGGCTGTAGTTTTGTTGTTTACTTTCAGTTGTACTTATGTTTCTCTTTATTTTCTTACATAAGTTTGTCCTAACTTCTAAAATGTCTATGCTTTCAATTTCAGAACAATCCCATTTCACCTTTTCCCAACTCAGTTTCCAAAAGACCTAGAATGGAGATTGTACATTGCTCAGGTGTAGACATTTATAGTAACATAATTAGGTCATAAAATTAAACTCAATCAATTAGTGATTCATAAATTGGAACAAATGTGACAGACTTCAATCCTATTTAATCATACCTGTGGTATATTTCCTTAATTTGGGAAATTCAGAACACATATTAGGAAGTAGCTAAAAATGTTCATCACTTTATGGGAAAATAGTCTTCTGGTTTATGTTATGTTGACTAAAAGTATATTTTTTGTATAGACTAATCACTATTTATAATCCTCAGAGAAATCAGTTACACACATATTGAAACTTCAGTCAAGTTGCCTGAAAGCAACTGAGGATCAATTCCTGCCTCAGATTTTTAGTACAGAAAACCACAAATACATTGTTAAATGCAAAATTGTTTTACAAAAGAATTTATGTTTCCCCAACTCCTACAGGTATTTACGCATGTGTGCGCTGCTGCCCAGAGGTTTCTTCAAGGTCTGGGTACTGAGCAGCTGTGCGGTGCACTGGCCGTGGATAATTTGCTGATTAGACCATCTGCACTGGCTACTGCTAAGGGTAGCTGCCCAGTCCTAACACTGGTCAATGGGTAGGAACAGTGCTCCATTGCCTCAAGAGATTCAAATCCTATTGGTCAGTGTAACTCTGTAGCTCATCCTGTGACTGGCTGAGGCTTCGGTTAGGAGTTATTCAGGTCAGATCATCCTGGTAGCCAATTCTATGGACTCTTCTCCCTCCTCACAGATGAAGGGGAAAGGTGTATGACAGACAGCATGAGTGAAGGACATGAAATAGTCTGTGATCACAGAACCAGTCTTCTTCACTGTATTTCATGCCATTATGAAATCAAAACACTAAAGCTAAAGGAAATTATTAATATAATAATAATATAATATAATGCAATATAATAATGTAAATACATACTTGCTTAGGCAAAAATTGCATTATCATATTTGTAGACATAGCCATATAACTGGATGCACTGAGTAGAGCAAAAACTACATTTGTATGTAGATGCACATGTTGCAGAATTTATATTTTATTTTTTCTCTTACAATAACTACTCATGTGGGTTATTTCTCTTCTGATGGAAGCTAAAGCTATACATAGCATCTGGTGGTTATAGGACAGTGCCAAAATTAACAGTACAGTAAGAGAACAAATTTAAATCACTGTAGCTTCTAAAGATACCAATTTAAAATGTTTAGAGTATGCCCAAAGACATTTCCAGAAAAAGCTAATTAATGATATGATTTATTCATGAGTACTATGCGGGATTTTCTTTAAGTTTTATTTATTGTGATCATGTACTCATGAGGTATAATTAACTTTTACTTAACCTTTGTTCAAGGTAATGAACTTTGTTAAATTTATGACCCAGAATTTATTGATCTTTTGGTCAACTTAATATATTTGGCTTCAAAAAAGAACTATAATTATCTAAGTCACAGGGTTATAAAGGTTGTTTTATAATTTTTCTTTATTTGTACTATCATGGTGGCCTGTCAAGTATATTACTGCATTATGCATCAAACTTTACTCGTAGGTGCAAAGTTCCATTTGGACTTTTAAGTCAATGTAATTTCCGTCAATTTTGTTACTGTCATGAAATTATGCAAAAGTATCTGCAATAACTGTTCAAAAGAAATTACAATTTGAACTAAAGTAGAATATATAGAATCACTTTATACTTTGGGTATACTTTTTAAGTAGTAGATAAAAAGACATAAATTTAGATAGAAATGAATAAAAGAGAGGAAAATAGTCTGTACACATTACATTTTTCAGAAAATACATACATCACCATCCAATTTTTGAAAGGATCATTGTAAGTAATTGTCAAGGATCATAAAAATACACATGCTATAACAGGGTTTTTTTTCAGCTACAATATTCGTTTGAGTCATGTGAATTTCAGCGTTCATGTTACACCATATTAAACAATGGTTAATTTTGGTAACTCATTCTCTTCAATTTTTTAAATGCTTGTCTTACCAACTCATTGTCAATCACAATACACTGTATTCAGTCAGCAATATAAGAGAAGCTGAGATTTGTTCATTCAAATATTCTTAGATCAAAATCAGAATTCAGAAATATTAAGAAACATAGCAGGACTGTTAACTGATTGTTCTGTTTTTAAACATTATATACAAATATGTTCTCTCTTTTTTCTTACACATTACTTTGTGACTTTTATGTTTTTATATTTTTGTACATGCCAATTTTTCAGAAAAATAACTTTACTACATTTATATAATTTATGTGTACATAACTAAAACAATATCATCACTAGCCAAATAAATCAAATTGAATGGCTTAACGCTCCTTTTTCAGTTTCTACTGACATCTCATGCTTTTTGGTTCCTATTTAATTGTATTTAAATGTAATTGCTACTTTTTTAATGGTGATTTAGGAATCACACTATCAAGATAATACAGAAACCAAAATGAAACTCTGTGCATTAGAATTCAAAAATCCAAGATAAAAAAGCAATATAGACACAGCGTCCAGACACTTTCAGTAAGTAAACTTTCTGTCTATATTTTTCACGCGCACACACACACATACACACACACACACACACACCAAGTTACATAACCTAATTGTGGTAGAGCTTGAATATTGTTCAAACAGCCTTCCCCAAATATCCTCTCTGGTAGAATCTCTAAAAATGGCATCTACGCGTCCTCCTGAAAGACAGGGAGGCAGAACACTGTGACCTGGTATTTGTCATTGAAACACGAGGACAGCCTGCTCAGGAGAATGCAAGAAAGCTTGCTCTGTCTGACCTGAGGATGAAGGACTGCAAATAAAAGAGACAAGGTGAGGATCTGCCCCCTGGCCTTGGGAAATGGCTTTCTGAGAAAGTGGATAGCGAACTTGGAGGAAAAAAAAAAAAAACAAAAACTACAAATGAAAATTCTGCTGAAGATGTGGACAGACAATGAAGAAAACGTGTGCTGCTCTTCATAAATTTCTTTCTGTCTCTCTCTTTCTGTTAGAGGGTAATGGAGCAGGAATTCAGGTCCTCAGAGCTGCTAGGCTAGCACAACACTAGCTTCCCTGGTTATTTTTAGAACAGTGTCTCCCATTTCTGCTCAGCAGAAAACCTGAGCTGAGGCCACCTACCTTTAAGCCTCTGAATACTTCTGAGATCACAATAATTCTAGGTTCTTTTTTTTGTTTGTTTTCCTTCTTTTTTAATGGAGATGTCATCTTTGTGACTTCTCTGCTTGGGCACACTTGATATCCTTCTGGTAACCTTAACCTCTCAAGTAGATTGGGATTATAGACATGCACAACTACTCACAGCTAATGACTGAAAAGCAGACTCATGAGCTTTTCTGCTCAGGCTGGTCTCAAACTGTGATCCTTCAGATGTCAGCCTCACAATTAGCTAATATTACTGAGACACTAGCACCTGACTTATTGATGAATTTCTCAGAGTGAATTTGTCATGCTGCCATTTCCCTCATACAAGATTTGATTCATATCACTTATTAACCAAACATAATAAAACTCAGTCTCAAGACTCATGCATTTCTCTTAACAGATACCATGTATTATTGTTGAGTCACAATACCTTTTTTCTGTGCTTGACTTCTGTTATGTTTTTTTTTGGGGGGGGGGGGTGTTTTTGTTTTTTGTAGGACATGGTGCTTGAACTCACCCTGGGTGCTATCTGTGAGCTCTTCAGCTCAAGGCTACCACCCTACCCTTAAGTCAAGCCCCACTTCCCATTTTCTAGAGGTTAATTGGAGATAAAATTCTCAGGTCCCTTTGTGCCCAGGCTGGCTTTGAACCTTGATCCTCAGTTCTCAGCCTCCTGATTAGCTAGGATTCCAGGTGTGAGCCATGGCATCTGGCTTTCTGTCTGATTTTTAGCATAAGATATATAAAAATATATCCAAATTTAATAACCTGAGAGTCAGCTGTCAATTTAAAAACACTGTGTGGATTTTGTGCTCAAGTTGTTTTTATTTCCTTGAAATAAGGTCCTAGAAGAAGCTACAGATGAAAAAGTCTTAAAATGTTTCTTGACTTATTACTTAGATTTGAACTGTGATTTATCATATCGTATATCATATATAACTTATGATGTCATATATCACATATTTGTACCATCTTTGAGAGTAAACTATTATTACTTTGATTAATGAGAGAACTGAGATTTAGGTGTCAACAATCTCAAAACTATAGTATTATAAATGTATCTTAGAAGTATTTATTAATGCAAAAATATAATGATTTCTAATACAGAAAACTTTTAATTGAAATGATTTTCAATTTCTATGCAACATATCATGTATTTGGGCTGAATTCACCATAACTGCACATAATTTTTAAATGTAAACTTTTAAGTGTTTTAATCAGCAGTGACAATAAAGCAAAACCATGCTGATTTTCTCATTCATCACATATAGATCCATTAAAAATATATTTGAATGTTTCATATCTACTGTATTTATTATATATTTTAAGAAATCACTAATATACATCTATTTCAATAAGCTGAATAAGTTTTAGTTCACTCATTTTGAAATTATAAAATAAAAATTAATTTTCACAACAAAGAGAGCCATTCTACTTTTATTTGGTTTGTCATTAAGGATATAAATATTAGCTGGGTGCAGTAGCTCATGCCTGTAATCCTAGCTACTCAGGAGGCTGAGATCTGAGGATCAAGGTTCAAAGCCAGTCCACATGTAATCCTAGCTACTCAGGAGGCTGAAATCTGAGGATCAAGGCTCAAAGCCAGCCTGGGCACAAAGGCACTTGAGAATCTTATCTCCAGTTAACCTCTAGAAAATGGGAAGTGGGGCTTGGCTTAAGGGTAGGGTGTTAGCCTTGACCTGTAGAGCTCAGAGACAAAGCTCAGGCCTACAATAGCCTACACTTTACACTTGTCTGCTATCACTTTTCACAAAAGCCATATAATGAGTGATTGTTGTCCTTAATGTACTATGTTATCTCTCATCTCCTTTGCTGTCCCTTGGGTATCTCATATTATTACAGTATCTCACTTTGTTATCTGATATATTGAATTTATTTGTATTTGGTTATTTGAAATTTGATAGGGAAGGAGGGAAAACCAAGACGGGGGGGGGGGGGGGGGGGGTAGGGTAATGGGTACCAAGACAGGTGAAAGGGTATCAATGTATGTGAATTAATGCACCTTCTATCTGGCAAATATCATGTAACCCTTTTATTAATTACAATAAAAATATTAAAAAAAACTGCTTTGCATTTGACAAAGGGGGATTTAAACATGATGGTGGAAGAAGGTTTAATTTTGAAGTATGCTTTAACCATTGATTGTTTTTTTCACGGTGTTATTTTCATAACACATAGTGAATTGATTCTGGCCAAAAGAAAAATAACCCCTATATTCTGAAGGAATACATGTTCTTCTTTTACAGGACAGATAGCTAGGCTCTCACAAATGTAATGGGCCTATTTCTAGAGCAAATAGTTAACAAAATGTTCTATTAACCTCTTCTGTTTGTTCTAGTCTCCATGTTCTTGTACTTTTTTCAGTTATTGAGTAGATACTTCTAATTTATTGAAAGCGCCAATCTTTCATACTTTCCACAGACCTAATTAAATTTGCATTAGTCATCATAAAATGAATTGTTAAGATTCAATTTAAGTTACAAGTAACAATAATGACAAGGTTGAGAATGTGGCCTAGTGATAGAACGTTTGCTAGCGTGCATGAAGCCCTGGGTTTGATTCCTCAGTACTACACATACAGAAAAAAGCCGGAAGTTATGCTGTGATCAAGTGGCAGAGCACTAGCCTTGAGCAAAATGAGAATGAGGATGGTAATGATGACAGTTGCTTGTTGTAGTAGAGGTAAGTTCTGTAATAATATTCCTCATAGCACTTCTCTAATAGCAATGATAGAAATGATGATGGTTTTATACATACCGTGTATTTAAGAAAAAGCAATGTAAAGTATGAAACTCATATGGAGCTGTACATATTCCTCCTCTATAAAGTGGGAGCAATATTTTCTTTATATAGAATCAGAAAATATGGACACAAGTTAACTTGCCTAAGTCAGACACCCAGAAGCAGATAGTCGTAAGAGTTAGGTTAGGGACAAAGGAAAAGTGTAGATGAATAAAGAGGAGAGGAGTGAAGGGGAGAAAACAATCTACAATTCAGTATAGACATATTCTAGTTATTACAAATGAGAAAACCATGCAGTCTATGTTTCTTTGGGCCTGGCTTACTTTATGTACTATAATTTTTTCTAAACCTTTCCATTGCTTTATGAATGGGGTAATGTCATTCTTTCTGATGGAAGCACAGACACTAAAAGACAAATAGTTGCACTTAGTCATGGTTAATTAAACAGCACTCATAAGCATTTGCACAGTAACAACAAAGGAGGATATTCTCTCTTTCATTCATTCGTTCTTTCTTTTTGTGTGTGTGTGGGGGGGGGGTCATGGGGCTTGAACTCAGCCTGGGCGCTGTCCCTGAGCTCTTCAGCTCAAGGCTACCACCCTACCCTTGAGCCAAGCCCCACTTCCTGTTTTCTACAGGTTAATTGGAGATGAGTCTCAGGTCCTTTTGTGTCCGGGCTGGCTTTGAACTTTGATCTTTCCATCCCAGCCTCCTGAGTAACTAGGATTACAGGTGTGAGCCGTGGAGCCCTGCTAAAGGAGGATATTCTTAAGAGAAGATCACAGTGGCTCAATAACTTTGTGCTTATCGAAATGAACTCCAAGAAATGGAAACAAGACATTTTCTACTACATCATTTGCAGTTCTTCATTCTCTCCCCTCCCCCCCCCGCACACACACACCTTTGGTTTATTCCTTTTTGTCATTGTTTTTTTTTTTTTATTTCGATACAATTTTTCCTGTATATCAATTTATCTGATTTAGGGAGAGGAAAGGAAATCACAGAAAAGGTAGGACAAAGTATGAACTGACTCAACAATTATATTCCATAGATATTATATTGGAGTGAACTTTACAACTTGCTGGAGGAGGTGGTCAGGAGGGAAAAAAGTTGGAGAAAATGAGGTAGAGGGTGACAGTGTTCAAAAAGAAATATACTTATCTTTTTTTTTTTTTTTTTTTGCCAGTCCTGGGCTTGAGCTCAGGGCCTGAGCACTGTCCTTGGACTTTCTCAAGGCTAGAGCTCTACCACTTGAGCCTCAGCACCACTTCCAGCTTTTTTCTATATATGTGGTACCAAGGAATCGAACCCGGGTCTTCGTGCATGCTAGGCAAGCACTTTAACCACTAGGCCAAACTGATAGGGAAGGGGGGAAAACCAAGACGGGTGGGGGATGTGGGGGGGGAGGGAAACGGGTACCAAGACATGTGAAAGGGTATCAATGTATGTGAATTAATGCACCTTCTATCTGGCAAATATCATGTAACCCTTTTACTAATTACAATAAAAAAATAAGCAATAAAAAAAGAAATATACTTATTACATCGCTTATGTAACTGTAAGCCCTCTATATCACCTTTCCAATAAAACTGAAATTGAAAAAAAGAATTCAGCATATACCTTACAAAATTATGAACAGTGAGAGAAAAAGTGGGTAAGGGAAGAACATGTGTGAATATAAAAGAGATGACACTGATCATGATATATTGTATCACAGACTGCTTGTTAAATGGCAACTCCTTTGTACAACTATTTCAAGATAATGACACTAAAAAAAAGTAAAGATCTATTACAAGTAAAAGGCTACATCAGGACTCACAATTATAAATACTCATTCTCTATAACAGTCACTATTTACAGCATTTATGTGCATACTCCCATTCTTTAACATCAAGGTTGCCATTTATTGAACTGAATAAATGACATCTCTATTTTATTTATAATCTGAAATACAGTTCCTTTGCTGTTTCTTTACATTACAGCATTTTTTTTCTGACTTGACTTTGGTTGAATGAATTCATCCCTGCAGTCAATCAGATCAATAACATCAGACTTTGATTTTCTGAAGATGTTAAAAACACAGAGTTTTTTTCTCTTTTAAAGAGAACTTTCAGAAACAGGTACTTCTACCTCTAGATATTTCTGAATAATGGAATCTAAGAATCTCTGAATAACACATTCATTCTTGTTTGATCATATCTTTAAAAACAGCATACAGTAAAACTTTTTTTCCAATGTTATGTCATTTCTCTTTCCAAAACTTTTCAGAAGACTTTTTTCTTTTATAAAGTCTTATTTGTAGTCCAAGCAGTTCAAAAGCCATGCCAGCTCCTTACATAACCTCTCAAACAAAAATACTGTACTTTTGATGTTTTCGTGGCTGAAATAGAAAACTGAAAAATGAGAAGTCTTTTTCCTACAAAGGTTGGCTAAATTAAAACCATCTTTATCTAAAGATCATGCAAATCATCTACTCTTTGACTAAAGACCATTTTTGATGTTTGGGTGGATGTTTCTTGAGAACCAAATATGAATAGATTTCATAAGCACAAATTCTACTGCTAAGTTACACCCTACTTATGTCTTAATAGACAACTTGAATATTTAGTAAAATCATCTTTCCATTAAATTAAGGTATATGTGTGTGAGAGAAAGACAGAGAGAGACAGAGACAGAGACAGACAGACAGAAGACACACAGAGAGACAGAGATGAAACAGAGGCAGAGACATATTAATGGGTATTTAACTCAAAGTTTTGAGCTCTTACTTGACCACTTGATCTACACTTCTGCTTCTAGATTTTTGCTGGTTAATTGGATCTGAGTTCCACAGACTTTCCTACCCAGACTGGCTCTTAGTCACCTGAGAAGTAAACATTACACCTGTGTCACCAGCACCTGAATTGGTTTATCTTTCTTTATGTGAAATTATGGTTGTTCTTATTTTCCTATTGCTTTATTGAGAGTTTTTTTGTGGAGGGAAATGAAAAACAAAAAGCATTTTTCTCTATAAATAAATTCTACATATCACTTAAAAATCCATTTCAGTTTCAAGAATGCCTTTTTAATGTTATAAGACCTGAACATTATTTAGAATGGTTACTTCTCATTTCTGATAACACAAAACTGTACACTTGAAATCAATCTTAAAAACTATTTCCTCATGCTAAACTATGCAGATAAGTTGATAAAGCGTAAATTCAAAATATAGTTGTATCCCAGTTTATCATATTGTTGAGCTGCTATGAAACAACTAAGATAAAAAAATACCCTTAAATATCTATAAGCAAATCTCTGAGCACTTATTTTTTCTCTCAGAAGGATACTGACAGCATATAACAGAGAAGTTACAAACAGACAATATGTAATGATTCCAAGTATGTTTTCCTGGTTCTGGGACAAAAACACTGAAATTTTTACTACTACTCCTGCTTTATCTATCTGCCTTTAAAAGGATTTATTCCTATATCTACATACTGTCACTGAATATCTGTATTGAGAAAAATTTTCATGAGTTGAACTCACACTTTTTTGTTCTATTTCTCTATAAGTGCAAGAAGGTCACCTTATAAGTAAAAACCATTTGAAGAAAATCAGTATCAAAATGGTCATATTTCTTTTCCTCCAAGATCACAGTATATTCCAGAAATACCATTTTATTCTAAATTCATTTAGTATGATTTCAAAATTGATAAAAATCATTTTTAAATGCTTATATAATGATACTAGAAATGTACTTTGGGTCACAAGAACTATCGAAAAGGCCAAATTATTTTTTTCAAGACACATGACAAAGTACAATACAAATTAAATGGCTTCAGCTCAAATGGCTTTAAGAACCATCTAAGAATATTGTTTGATGAAGTCACATCTTCTGCTTACAATGAAGGTATTGGCAGACAGTCTCCATCTCAGCATCTTTTGGAGGTGCATCTGCAGTGATTTAATGCTCTCCTTAGGAGCAAGTATGAAAATGTGCACATCCTTTAGTTTTTCCATAGCTGGCCTGGTATCATTCTATGTTCAGAGATGACAAAGTAAATGACAAAGTTGCTTGGACCAGGATTGGGAAGAGAAGGACTCAGTTCTTTGCTAGGAAAACTATTCTATTCCTATCCTGTAAACACTCAAAATATAGTCAGCCACTAATAATGTTTTGCTTTAACCTTAGCATAAAGTTCACGATGGAAGAGGTGACTGGTTAAAATGCACGGTACTAAAATTTGGCTTGTTGAATTAAAAGAAAAAGGAGCAGTTACAGACTGCTTTTAAAAATTTGCATGAACAAAATGGAAGAGGAGGTGGGAGAGGGAAATGGGGACAAAACATGAGAAGGGGTAGCAATAATTGTTAAGAAATGTATCTTCTAAAGCAATCTAAAACTTCATATGGAATAATAAAAGACCCCAAATAGCAAAAACACTTCTTAGCAGAAAGAACAGCTCAGGAGGAATTTCAATACCAAACTTTAGACTCTATTATAGAGCTATAGTGACCAAAACAGCTTGGTACTGGCACAAGAACAGGCCTGAAGACCAATGGAATAGAACTGAGGACACAGACATTAACCCACAAACCTATGGTCACCTAATCTTTGATAAGGGAGCCAAAAAAATAGAATGGAAGAAAGACGGCCTCTTTAACGAATGTTGCTGGCAGAACTGGTTAAGCACCTGCAGTAAATTAAAGTTAGATCCTTCTTTGTCACCCTGCACTAGGATTAACTAACTCCAAATAAATCAAAGACCTCCAAGTAAAAACCGATACACTGAAAACGTAGCTTTACAAGATGGAATTGGAGATACTCTAGGTCTCCTTGGCACAGGTTGAAACTTTCTTAATAAGGACCAAGAAACACTACAAATCAGAGAAAGGCTGGCTAAGTCGGACTGCACTAAACTGCAGAGCTTCTGTATGGCAAAGGACATTGCTAGCAAATTAATAGAAAGCCTACAGAGTGGGAGAAGATCTTCACCAACCATACAACAGACAAAGACCTCATATCTAAATTATATCAACAGCTCAAAAAATTGAATCACTCAAAAACTCATCTCCAAAGAAACAACCATCCTATTAAAAAATGGGTCAAAGACTTAAAGAGTGACTTCTCTAAAGAAGAAATAAAAATGGCCTATAGACGCAGGAAGAAATGCTCGACATCTCTTGTCATAAAAAAATGCAAATCAAAACAACTCTAAGATTTCACCTCACCCCACTTAGAATGGCCAGGATCAAGAAATCTAATAACAACAGATGCTGGAGGGGATGTGGCCAGGAGGGATCACTACTACACTGTTGGTGGGAGTGCAAACTCGTTCAACCACTATGGAAAGCAGTATGGTGGTTCCTTAAAAGACTGAATATAGATCTCCCCTATGACCCAGCAATTCCACTAGAAACAAGGACATACTAAATCCACTAGCACAACGGTTTTCATTGAAGCACTATTTACCATAGCAAAGATATAGAACCAACCCAGATGTCCCTCAGTTGGTGAGTGAATCAACAAGATGTGGTATATATACACAATGGAATTCTATGCTGCTGTCAGAAACAACGACATCTCCCCATTTGTAAGGAAATGGAAAGACTTAGAAAAAATCATATTAAGTGAAGTAAGCCAGACTCAAAGGAACATAGGCTCAATAGTCTCCCTCATTTGTCATAATCAATAGAAACCTTGGGCTCTCCTAGCACAGATTTACAATAGAACAAAATCTAGAGACATTAGGCCAAATAGTACAACACTAAATGGAAGGACACTAAATGTAAGGACCTCCAGGATAAGGAAACAAAAGCCTTATAATGAGCGACTGTTGTCCTTAATGTACTGTGTTATCTCTCATCTCTTTTACTGTCCCTTGGTTATCTCATATTGTTGCAATATTTAACCTTGTTATCTGATATATTTTATACATGCTCAATTGGTTATTTGAAATAGGAAAGAGAAGGGAGGAAATCAAGTTGTGTGAGGGGTAGGGGAAGGGAAATGGGGACCATGATATGAGGAAGGGTATCAATGTTTGTGAAGTAATGCACCTTCTATCTGGTGAATATAATGTAACCCTTCTATTAATTACAATAAAAAATATATGAAAGAAAAAAAAGAAACGTACCTTCTATCTGGAGAATATAATGGTAACCCTTCTATTACTTACAACAATAAAGAATTTAAAAATTTTGCGTGAATATTGAATTTCTTCCTGTATTTATGCAAAAGCAGATTTAATTCTGGATTGATGGTGTGATGTATACATAGGTATAATTTATATGGATTTACAATACCATGAAGATATTCATTTTTTAAGAATTATGACTACATGTCCTATTTCTCTTATAGTAAGTACTAATTCTGTATTCTTCATATGCCTTAAGAATAATCATCACCAAGAATACAAAAATCAACAGAGGATGTAGTGGATGTGGATGAAAATTAATCCTAATAACACTATGGTCAGAATATAAACTTACTCAACCACTCTGGAAAACAGTTTGGAAATTCATCAAAAAATGAAACATAAGAACTACTTTATAGTCCAGCAATTACACTGATGGGCATTTATCCTAAACATTACAAATTAAGATATTCTAAGGCACCGGTACCACCATGTACATTGCTATACAATCCATAACCGAAGTATGTAAACAGCTTAGATACCCCTCCATGGATGAATGGATCAAGAAATTATGGCAGATACCCATGATGAAATTTTACTCATTCATCTAAAACAATGATGTGACAATATTTGCAAAGAAAAGTAGTAAGTCAGAGACAAAGGACACATGTTCTTTTTCATTAGTAGAAGTTAGAATTAATTTGTAAATGTACAAGTAATAAATACATATGGGCTGTGCACAAGCGCACACAAATGTGGTCATTGAAGTATGGTATGTTCGGGGTAGAATTCAAATGGCGTAATTCTGTAGGAAAACAACTCACAGTCCAACAAAATGAGTAACCAAAAAACTGGCACTTGAAAGGTGAGGAGGATGTGGAGGTGAGGGAGGAGGAGACAGGGATGAAGACCAGATGAGGAAGAGAACGATGCACTCAAAACATTCAAACATTAGGGTCCTTGAGAAGATAATAACTTGGTATCCAATGACATTTTGAGAGTTTGAAATACTGATAAAGGAAACCGTTAGGCCTGCTTTTCTTACCAATGGGACTGACTCCAAGCTTTCTCCACCAAGAATCCAAACATTTGAGCCAACAGTACATGTAAATAAAGGAACACTCATTCCACCAATAAAGGCAAGGCACTTGGCAGCAAAAGCCAAGTGGATTTTTGCTACTTGGAGCAAGCAAAGTCACTCTGAAATCAGATTTTCAGACTTCATTCAATGATCTGTAAACCGTTTGTGGTTCTTGATTATAGGAAAAACTCGGTGCACAATATGCATTCCAACATATCTGGTGACAGGCATTTTTTCCCTCAGAAATGACCGGGGATTTCTTCTTCCATTTTAACTACTGATTTCTTCTCTGGTTAAGTTATGTATTAACAAACTTTTACTTAGAAAAATATGTAGACTAAGAGAGAAAAATTCTCCATTCCAAAATACTTTATTTAAATGACCATTATGTCTGGAAGCAGTTAGCATGCTTAATGAATAAAAAATCCCAGTGATAAGGTTGCACAAAGCATTCATATACGTAAAGAAAATAAAATCTTAGTGTGCAAGGGGTTGCTGTTGAACTCTATAGCATCCAAACTAGCCCTTCTTGAGTGTTCAGTATGACGTATGCCTTTAATTCAGCTTCAGTAAGTACAATAGTTCTTTAAAACTACAACGTGTATAACATCTCAGCAGCAAGAAATTACATTTTATGTCAAAGAAATATTTCTCAGGTAATACTAGGTTAATGCTGTTGATACAGTGTACTAGAGAAATTTTGCCCCAGGGAATGTTCATTTTAGATGAAGCTGACTGCCTCAGGGATATTTGAAGAGAATATCAGATGTTGTTGCCAAGGGCACCTTTACCAGCCTAACTGGGGAGTCTAGGAACTTTCCTATAATTTCATACTATACTGTATGTCATGAAAAGCCTATAAATATTTCCACCATCTTCTAAAACTGGTTCTTCAGCAGATGCTAATTCCCACAGCCAAGGCAATTAACAAGCTCATATTTCAATGTATCCTGCCTACCTTACCCTATGAAAATATTTATAAAGTCACAACATAGCCTAATAATGCAAAAATAGTAGTGATTTATGATTAAGGGACTTACCAGATTTCTATCTTTGGAAAAAAACATATAATCACTTATCGTACTTAGGAATGTGTTTTTGTCATTTTCCTACTTTGGTTCTCACTAAATGAACTCTACCTTGGGATAAGCATCAAAAAGTTACCAATCATTTGAATCATTCAACACAAAAATTTCCAATTAACCATAAGATGTATTATGATTTTTATCACAGAGTATATCCTATGAGCAATTTTTATGTGAACACAAAATACAAAATGGGCAAGTTCAATATCACTAAATTCAATTAGAATAAAATATTGATGTAATTGAATTTTAATTCATTCTACATTTTCTTCAGTCTGGCAGCTGCTTAATTTTGCTCTTTGGCTTTAAGCCTCCAAAATAAGAGACTAACATTCACGATTAAGATCTTTTCACTCTGAATGGGATCTCAAAATACATTAAGATAATAAAATTATTTCTAAAACTATCTATGTAATCCTAGATGACTATATTTCTGTTTTTAAGTCAATGCATGAAATTCTAGCCATAGTGGAGTGATATCTGAAGATCATGGCTCAAAGTCAGTCTCTAAAGACAAATCCAATATATTATTATCTCAAATTAAATACTAAAATGCCAGAAGTGGAAGTGTGGTTCAAGTGAAAGAGCTCTAGCGTTGGAAAAAGTCAAAGTAAAAATGAAGCCCTGATTTCAAGCCCTACTGCTAGTGTGCACATACACACACACACACACACACACACACACACACACTACCTTTATGTAGCTAGAACACAGGAAATTTAGTGAGCTTCAATGACAGAGATTGTTATTCCTTTTCAACCCATTCTATGCTGAATTAATCAGTTTATGTATGCACAAGTTAATTTGACATGAAAATAATAAATGAGTTCCTGGTATCTTAAGTTAAAGAAAATAATTCCTTTTCCATTTTCAACTGTTGTACAAATAAGGAGCAAGGAAGGCAGGAACCAAAGCATTTGATTTAAAACAAATAAATAAAAGTATACCCAAAATGAGTACCTAAAAGTTTTTGTAAAGGTTATGCTCTAAACAGCACCTAATGAAAGATCATATTGGTAAGTTTCTTTACTCTATTTTCCCAACTTGACATACTGAAGATTAAACTGTAGTGTCATAAAGTCATAATAAATGTTCTAGCATATGCTATTGCCAATTTGGTAATTCTGCAAGGATGTGCGTTATTTTTTAAATAATACGTGATGATCAGTTACTGGCTTGTGTAACACTAATTAATGGAAGCTGGAAAACCAGAAATCTCTCATAGTTTCTAAATAAATTGACCAATTCACAGTAAGATTATTTAAATTCTGTATAAAAGATACCAAATGCTAATGAAAACATCCAAATTTTTATCTGCTTCTTGTTCTAGCAGTTAAGAAAGTAGAGTCAATGTCCACCATGGAAAAATTATAATGTGGCACTTAAAAAGGTAGAATATCAATTTGAGTTATCTGTATGGCTCATTTGAAGTGATCAACTATTAATAACTAAGAAATTAAACACCGGTGAGTTTTAGATAGTGTCACAAATACCAGTCATCCATAGTAGGCTTATTAAACTTGTCAAAATTCAATTTCTGTATTTATAAAAGGAGATTATGGCTATATTTTGAATTATTAAAGATTTTACTAAAGAAAATACTCAATTTATCCTAATTACCCTAAATACCCTAATTAAAAATAGTTAAAAGGCTGAAATAGACATTTCTCGAGAGATGGTAAACAAATGTCTAATAGGCATTAGAAAGGATTGTAACAGTCCAAAACATTAGAGAAATGCAAATTAAGTACAATGGCTATCCCTTCCTTCACATTCACATAGCAACTATCACAAAAATAGAAAATAAGTGTAAAAAAAAATGTGGGAAAATTGGAGCCTGATGTACTATTGGCGGAAACCTAAAAATGTAGAGTCAGCATGGAAAAACAAATATTTTTCTTTCTAAAACTCAAACACTGCAAGTTCTTATGTAGTCACTGAATTCCACTATACATTCAAAATAACAGAGTGTACTCATTACCTAACTTACATAGCTATAACCCTCTGTACAACACCTTTCCAATAACAATTAAGTTTTGTTTAAATATCTCGACTTAGGGGGCCGGGAGTTTGGCCTAGTGGTAGAGAACTTGCCTAGCATGCACGAAGACCCGGGTTCGATTCCTTGGTACCACATATATAGAAAAAAGCCAGGAGTGGTGCTTTTGGCTCAAGCGGTAGAGCTCTAACCTTGAAAAAGTCGAAGGACAGTGCTCAGGCCCTGAGTTCAAGGCCAAGGACTGGCAAAAAAAAATATCTCAACTTAGTCAAATAACCACATTTCTGATATCATTGGTAATAGAAATCAAGAGTCCATGGACGGTTGTGAGTGCTCAAATCAAATGTACATATGTCCAATATAGGCATGTCCTAAATAGAATATACTCCATCATCTAAAAAGAGGAAATCCTATTGCATGCCACAACACAAACGAACATTTAGGACATTATGCCAGGGGATGTAATGCCCAGTCACAAAACAACAATTAGTGCACAGTGAAGTAGAATGCAGTTTCCAGGATTTCAAAGAGGAAGACATACAGAGCTTCTTTAGTGCCTGCAGAGTTTTGGTTTCCAAAGCAACAAAGCTAAGATTCGTCGTGTGAAAACACACTTACGCTGTTTACTGGATCATACTTTCAAAAAGGTATAGTTGGGCTCTAATGATTCACACCCGTAATGTTAACTATTTAGAAAGCTAAGATTGGTTAGTATGGTGAATTCCATTTTTAATCAAAATTAAGTACTATGAAGTATATAAAAGACTATAGCAATTGGAATAATGTACTTAGAATGTACATCATATCATAGACTTTTTATATATGTTTCTAGACCATGAAGTACTATTCTTACTATGTTTAAGGGCAGGGAAGCTGGAGCCCAAATGCCAACAAATACTCCAGCTTAGAATGATTCGGCTTATGATATTTCAACTTTTGGAAGGTGTGAAAGCAGGACACAGTATTTTTATCTTTTCCTGGGCCAGAAAGATGCTATATGTTGCTTTCTTTTCATGCTGCACACCAACAAAGCTAGTCACAATTTGGTCCAGAAGCAAAAAAAAAACCTATACTCTCAGACTGTGAAACCAAAATCTATGGGCCATCTAGGGTATATGGTCCTGGAAGTCTGCCTGCATTGATGATTTTATAGACTATGAATGATATTATAAAATATCCAAATGGCCATGTTTCAGTATGATAGATGTATTTAATACAGGTTGATGTACAGAAATTTTGACTTCTGGTAGGTTTATCTGGTAGTAAGCCTATTGTAAATTGAAATGTTTAAGTATGGGAGAGAGTCTAAGACTATCTGTGTTTGGTTCCAGAACCTTAATGTTCACAATAAAGTAATTGTGCATCATTTAAAGAGATAATACTAATAAATACATCCAGAAATTTATAATGTTGATGCCATCTACTCTATAAAATTGCTTGCTCTTATTTTAATATTGTTATTACTTCCTCCTCAGAGAGGACTCTAACATATTGTTAGTACCTAACTGATTTTATCTTTTGAACAAACACATTTTAGCCATGATCTTATGCTCTTGCCACAGAGAATGAAACTTTGAGCATTGTACAACTAAACAACTGTATGTTTATGTATGTGAATTAAATAAAATATGTAACATAGCATTTAACTTCATTGAAATGGAGTCAGTCATAGTAATAATCGTGAATTCAGGTACCATGTTCTGATTATTTAATTTTAATTTTAAAAATTACATTATCTTTAATTAGCTGTAAAAGGAGTCAATATTTAACAAAGCAGTTTATGAATACGGTGCTTCTTGATCAATGTCACCTCTCTACTTTCTCACCTGTGCTTTCCATACCTACCCATTCCTCACTCTTCCTAGTTTTGAGGGAAACACACAGGTTTCTGGAACACATTTGCCCACCTTTCTCTTCACCACCGGCTACCACTATCCTTCGACTCCATCACACCCCTTTCAAGTAGCCGTTTCCTGGTGTTTATTTTATTGAATTTTAACCTTGGGTTTCTAAGAAATTACACAATTTGAGTCCTCCCTTCAAACTGTCATATTTCAGTTACTAAATTTGTATACATTTGCATATCACCCAATGTATTTACTTATACATGTAGAAGGCAAATCTAGCTTCCACAGACAAGGGAAAACATCCAACCTTTGTCTCTCTGAGCATCACTTAGTTCCTTCAACACAATGTTTTCTTTACAAATGGTGCAATATCATTCTTTTTAATGGATGAATAAAATTCCATTGTGTGTATGTATATACATATATCATATTTTTGATGCATTTATATATTGAGGGACAGCTAGGCTGATTTTAGTAATGAATATGATTTTACTGTTGGCTGTACTGTAAAGTTTCATTTACTTTATGAATTTGGAGCCTAAAGTTTCCCAATCATTGATTTTTCATTATCATTTTATTCATTTATAACATTTAATTCATACTTAATGATGTATATTTATAAATATTGTAACTACCCACACATTTTTGTAACACTGATATTCTATATTAAAATACTTGTCACAGGTAGTCAGAGCTTTTAGGAAATAAAATATGAAAAAACATGTAAAACATTATGAAATATATCTAAGAAATGCTAAAAGATAATTTATTTTTACTTTGTCTTAAAACATAGACCAACATGTGGTATTTTGTTAATAAGACATTTCGGCAATTATCAGAACATGATAAAATAAAGTAATTATCAATTTTTCTCCCCTCGTAATAGCGACCACCATTTACTTTTAGGGTTTTTTTCCTTCCCCTTAAGTGAAAGTACATATTTATAGCAACATATAGCTATGTAACTTAACTCAGGCCTATAAGATAGAGGTAAAAGTCAGGTCAGTTATAGAACAAGCATTGTATACTAGCTAGCTCTCTTGGAAACCTTTCCAGACATGTAAAAAATGGTCAATTACAGACAGCATATTCTGAAGGAGGAAACCCAAAAGTCCAAGATGAAATACATACATTTTATGGTTATATGGTTGAGAAATAAAGTTGTGTCATAATTATGGCAGCATGACTCAAAAGTCTCTCTTTTTTAATTAACATAACCTACCTCTGACTAATACCTGGGTAATTACAAATGAGGCAGAATCAAATAAATAAACGCAAACTGTGGTTTAAATGGACTGAAACATAAGTGTTCACTGAAGTGTAGTAGTCAAAGAGGGAAAATATTGGTGCTTGATATTATTTATTAGACAATGTAAAACAGTATTTAATGATTTTAGAGCAAAAGACTTATGTATCAAAGAGAAACTATAAGACATGTTGGAAGAATTATTAGATCATTAACTATGGCTGATCCTAAAATTGAACCTGACACTCTAAACAGAGCATTTTCATTTGGGGGGCATACTAGAACCTCAGTAAGGCTAAACAGTTTACTACTTGAAGCTTGACATTTTACAGTTATTGAACTTTATTTAAATTGCCAAATTGGGCTTGAGGTGATCAGATATGGAATTGTCAATAAAAGGCAATCTCTAAGAAGCTTTACTTAAGATCTCTGCAGCTGGGAATACAAATCTAATTTAATGTTTCTTCCTTTAAAGCCTTTTCTAATGGCCACTCTAAGCCACATGCTGCACTAATGCTGCGTGAATTCAAGGACTTCAAAGGAAGGAAGATGATAACCTACAGCTCCAGGACGTTATATTTTAAGAATGTACCCAAACTGACAAAGAGACTTAAAAAGAGTAGAAGTGAAGAAGATATCTTCATAGATGTGAAACGACACGTAAGTAAGTCATCTAGGAAGCTTTCAGAATTGGGCAGTGTTTATAGAAGATTCAAAGAGCAGCACTAAAAGTAAGTACATAAAATAAAATTGTGACCCTGAACATGAGATCATGAAAACTGAAGTTGAATAAAACATAAAATGTCATGCTGAGTCAGAATCATGAGATCTAAAAGCCTCTAACCCAGTAGTCTTACTGTCTAAATGCTGCACGGCTATAGACGGTGTTCCTTTTCTCTGTCTAGCTGAAGAGTTTAACTATATAGTCCCAAGTGGCACAACTTCCCATAAGAAGTGGGAAAGCACAAGGTGACCAACCAGAGAGCAAAGAAAGCAATTTTCTCAAGTTACATGCAGAAATCCCAATCACGAAGAAAAAGAAAGACTAAACATTCAAAAATTCTTTTTGGCAACTTGAAGGATCATAATTTAACAGGTTCTGTGTAATATGTTCCATACAGGCATATAAAACTTACATATTATACATATAGTATCTATTCATGCCTGATGTTTAGATTCTTTCATCATACTAACATGAAGATACGTATCTTTTATATACATGTAAGATACACATATATATACACACATCTACGTATGCATAATATAGACATGGCATACATTCAGGGAGAATATGTCTCAATTTACTTATTCCTTCGTAATAACCAAGGAGACAGAAAAGTTAGAGGACTGAAAGGATTGACTTATTCTTATGAGTTTTTATTAGGGTGATCTGAAGGGATCTGACTAAAGATTACTGTCAGCTTGGACTTGCTAGTGGAGTTGACTAAGGCCTTTCCACCTCCAGAAATGCGTCTGTCTGTGGACATTCATTGTCTACCTTGCCTGGCAGTGGTGGGGATAGGTGTAAGGTAGAGGCATTATGGAGGAAGCAGCACAACCACAGCCAGTGTGGAAAGCTCAGGAGGCAGGATTCTGCAAGGACTAACCCTTTTCTATCAGCTAGTTACTCGCTGATCCCAGGATTTTCAGACTGACTAATGGTTTCCCTTCAGAAGCCACTTGTACATCTCATCATGAAGACTTCATATGAATCTGACCAATGACTATCAAGCCACTGAATATTATTCCAATAAGTATCACTCCTATGAGTATGATTGTGTGCTGGAATCCTTACCCATGAGAATATGTACAGTGTACAAAGGCACTTCAGGAGTAAACGCTGTATACATAATCATCTAAAGAGCAAATGCAAGAAAGGAAAACCCTCATGGAAATATATTGCTTTAAACTCAATGAATTCTTTAAAAAAGCCTATGTTCTTGACTAGGATGGAATGCAAGTAATTAGAGACAGGATTGTTGCTTAGTTTTACAATACATGCTTAGTATGTTCAGGTTTAATCTGTGATGGCACATGCATGGGCATATGTATACACACCTATAAATATATTTATGAGCATTATTTCATAATGAGAGATACTAAAAATGCACATTTTCATAGACAGCAGTAGTTGCCCACTAAATCCATCCACACTGTTAATTATTAGTGCTATATTTGATACATACTGTTGAAAATAAAACTAGTAATACTTTGCTCCCAACTATAAAGGCAGTACTCAGTAGCTCTCCTGTGTATACAGAATATAGCAATCAGGCTTCATTAATTTAAAGCCAAAACCCCAAACAAAAAAAATAAGCAAGAGGACATTCTACCATGTTGATTCTGTGTAAGAATTAGATGAATTGTAATAGCTTGTAAAGCAACTGCATACTATTCTTGGGGAAATAATCCATGTTTGTTACTTTCTAATAACAATATGTTTGATCATCTCTAGGGTCTCAACTTACCCTGTAACCTAGTAAGATCTCAAGAAAAGATAGTTTACCACCATCTACTATCAAATAACTTATACATCACAAAACTCAGATTTTAAAAAAGAATTCTAAGAAAAATAAAAGAAGCTAAGAAAGCTGGGAATTAGACCAGCCCTTGCACTTAGATAGATTCTTTACCATTTGAACACACTCTGAGACATTTTTAGATTGCTTATTTTAGATAAGACGTTATGCTTTAGTCTGAGATAGGGTCAGAGGGTACTCCATCTAACTCTACCTCCTGAGTGGCTGGGATTAGAACTGTGTACCACCTTGTGCATGTTTAAAAAGTCAAGTTATCTTTGCAATATGTTAGATATTCTCCAATTAATAATACTTTTCAAAAAAAATATTTCAAATCCTTTAGCTAGTAGTAGAAAGGTTAGAATTTTAAAGTTTATAGTATATTTAAAGTGTATTGAGGATCACTGAAGGAGAGAAAATTGATTAAATAGATTGGATCAAGATAAAAAGCTTCTATATATGAAAGAATGGAATTAGCTAAACAGATGCCTAGAGAATGAAAGATCTTTGCCAGCTATTCCTCTAACAAAAAGAAGACAAAAACTAAACCCTAAATATTCAATAACCCAGTTTAAAAAGGAGCTAAATGGAGACTTCACAGAAGTAAAAATGTCCAAAGAAAGTATGAAGAAATGCTTCACATTTCTGGCTATCCAGGAAATGCAATGAAAACAACATTTACTGTTGTCCCATTTAATGAAATTCCATCTTATTCCTGTCAGGATATCATCAAGAAGATAAGCAACAACAAATGTTGGAGAATTTATGGGTAAAAAGGAACCCTAATACATATTGGTAAGCATGTAAACTAGTGCAACCACTGTGGAAATCAGTATAGAAGTTTAAGAAACACTAAACGTAGTTACGCTATCACAGCAATACTACATTTTTTTCTGAAAGCATGCATGTCACTAGACAAATGAATAGAGAAAAACAGGAGATGCCCTCATAATATTCAATGCTATAGGAAAATTGAGGGGATGGATGTGTTGGGAGGGATGGGGGAAAATGATAGAAGAGGAGATATTAAGTAGGATTTATTTTACCTAACATGTTCAATGGTACTCTCTTTGTACAATTACCTAATGATAATAAAAACACAACTTAAGAAAAGACTGCATGTCAGGATTCCAGAAAGGTGCCTGAGCACCCATGCTTATCACAGCACAGTTCATAATAGTCAAGTGATGGAAAAGGGTCAAAACGTGTGTAGAGGGGCCAGGAGTTTGGCCTAGTGGTAAGAGCGCTTGTCTATCATGCACAAAGGCCCGTGTTCGATTCCTTGTTGTACCACATATGTAGAAAAAGCCAGAAGTGGTGCTGTGGCTCAAGTGGTAAAGCACCAGGACAGTGCAAAAGCCCCAGGACAGTGTTCAGGCCCTGAGTTCAAGCCCCAGGACTGGCAAGAAAAAAAAATTCATAGATAGATAGATAGATGATCCTGGAAAAATCATGTTGAGTGAAATAAGTCAAACTCAAAGAGATGGAGGACAGATTTTCTTTCCTGTTAGTTCTAAATTATAAGCATATATGAAAATTCATTCAGGGCCATATTCCTAGACACATAATTTTAAAAACTGACTAAGGTACAATATGAACAGAGCTAGATTCCAATGGTGTAACCCCTTGGAACAATTAACAGGCAGTTTAACAAAATAAATACTAGGACACCGAGAGGGTTAATCTAAGGGGGAGGAATGAATGGAGAGAGGAGTGATGGGTAAAAACAAGCATAATACTCAATGTACATGTGGGAAAATCCAAGTAGGATATTTGATGAAATGGGTTGGCATTAGAATAGATGGGAATAGGAAGAGAATGATGGAAGTGCTAATACAGATGAAGATGCAGTGTACTTACAACTTCCTGTGTGGAATTCAAATCTCTCTGCAACTATTTCAAGATAATAAAAATGTGATATAAAACAATCACCTGAGGAATGAATGCAAGCACACGTTGACTGGCAATCATTAATGGTACTCAGGTTCAAAATGAACCTTATGGTCTAATCTTGTGCACTTAAATGAAATGGCACAGTTTATTGCATTTATTATTCAATTTACCATAGACCTAATCCATCCTTTTTTAATATACATATACAGTATTTGAAGGCTTTAACTGATCATTTCTGTCATTCTTATCCAATGTATATACTTCAGTGAAATCAATAAAGTGGATAATGACATTATCACATAAATCACCAATAATTTATTAGTTTCCCAGTTCTATGCTCATTTAGGTTTATATGAACTTATATAAATGTTCAGGGGCCTGGGGTTTGGCCTAGTGATAGAGTACTTGCCTAGCATGCACAAAGATCCGGGTTCGAATCCTCAGTACCATATACATAGAAAAAAGCCAGAAATGGTGCTGAGGCTCAAGTGGTAGAGCTCTAGCCTTGAGAAAAAGAACCCAAGGACAGGGCTCAGGCCCTGAATCCAAGCCCAGAACTGACAATATATATATGTTAAAATACATAATATACTAGACATCTGAGCTAATGGCTCAAAATGACTCCTAACACATATCTCCTAACACATATACAAGAATGGCATAAGGGAATCTTTTATGACACACTCTTGGAAAGTGTATTGGTTGACTCCAAATCCCCCCACTGAGAAATCTTAGTTTTGTCACTCTCCAACAGTACTGAACAGAAAATAACATACAATCAATGCATATGCTGAAAAGGTCTCATTGCTGAAAGGGACTTAAGAGTTGTTTTACTTTAACTTTTAAATATTAATTTAGCTGAATTTTTCATTAATTTTAATTAATTTTAGTTTAAATTATAATTAATTTTATTAATTTTAGTTTAAATATTAATTTAGTGCTGGTGATTGAAACTAAGGCCTGGCTATCCTAAACCCCTGCTCTACCACTGAGCTATACTCCCAGCCTTAGTTTTCTTCTCAAGTGACATAATTAAGCCCTGGATGCAATATGCTAGTTCTATTTATTTTTATATGCTAGTTCTAGTGTTTTTGTTTGTTTGTTTCTAGTTTTTTGCCAGTCGTGGGCTTGAGCTCAGGGCCTGAGCACTGTCCTTGGATTTTCTCAAGGTTAGAGCTCTACCAATTGAGCCTCAGCACCATTTCTGGCTTTTTTCTATGTACGTGGTATGGAGGAATAGAACCCGGGTCTTCGTGCATGCTAGGCAAGCACTCTACCACTAGGCCAAACTCCCGGCTCGTCTCTAGTTATTTTTTAATGTATTAACTCCTTTGTATCTTTAAACTTCAACTTCCTGAAACATAGAAATGAAAAGTAGATCTATGATCTTGAATGTGTTAAAAATTCTTCTCATCTATATATTTGTATACACTGAAGGACAAAATATGTAATGACAAAATTCAGTAATGAAAACTGATAATATAGAGTAGTCACAAGTATTTATATTTCTTTTGTTAATAACTGTTTCTAGCCAGTGTTTCATAATTTATAATGTTTCCTTGATCTATGTTGAAGGAAACAAGAAAACAACTATTGAGAGAATGGTTTTGCTATTCATCTTCTCTTGGGTAATTCTATCTATGCCTATATTTCCTAAAGCATTATTGTCAATAAAATATATTTCCATATTTATGTTGATTTTGAAAGACAATTTATTTGCTATCTTATTAAATATCCATACATTATATTTCTATGTAATAGTCAAGGTAGTCTTCAATTATAATTTAAAAGTAGGCATAGTTCTATTAGTGAATGCATTATAAAATATTTTCAGTTTTAGAAAACAATCTTTCAAGATGATTGGGAGGGTGGGGAGGGGGAAAGTGGGAGAAATACATGGGGAGGGTATCAATGTTCAAGAAGTAGTGTACCCACTACCTGATAAATGTAACTGTAATCCTTCTATACATCACTCTGACAATAAAATGCAATTTAAAAAAGAAGAAAGAAAATAATCCTTCACAAGAAAGCAAGGATCAATTTTATTATTTGTTATACTGAGACATGATAAGGCTTTTTAATGCTTTTTTTAAAAAAATGATGCTTATATTTTTATGGGAGAAGTAAAGGAAAGCCCTTTCTGTAAGAAGAGCTTCCGATGCAATTTCTCTTTGCCTTCTTAGGAGCCAAATCTCTTATTCTAGATACAAATGCTCATGCAAAACATTCAAAGGTAGATTCCTGTAGTATGGTCTTACTATGAGTAATGCATTATAACTATGTACTTCTAGCTAAAAAATGGGCTAAAAACAAATAAACAAACAAAAAAGCAACCCAGAAATTTTACAGGGGAAAAGAAAAAAAAAGATAGTAAGGAAAAGACTGGCAAAAAGGGAAACTATTAATAGCGACGTGTTGAATGGTCTGAGTCAGAAGTCTGAGTTAGGATGTGAGAGGTCACACTTAGCCCACAGGCCTAGTGTGTTAGTAATGGGCAACAGGTGGATATAAAGGAACAGCAGGACAGTGGTGAAGTTCCCCTGGCCTGACAGATGGCAGATCCACAAAGACCCAAATGCCTTGCCACAGTGCCAATTAGAAAACCTGATGGAAGTGTGTTGCTTTTTTTTTAATAAGTCATTACATTTTATCTATTTCATGTGCTTCAAGATCCGCATTTGCTTAAAAGATCTTAAGACATCATTTGCTTAAACTCCCATGCAATGTTTGCTGGACTTTGCTACTGAGATGAAAAAGTCTAATCTCTATAGAAGTTGGCTGCACTATATCTAGGATATTTGGTTGAAATCAAACATACTGTCCAAGTTGAACTGCTCACTTCTAAATAATTCAACAAAGCAATTTTTAAAAATGCAGGCAGCACTATGATATTCAATATTAAAATTTTACTTGAAAGGAATCTAAAATGTACATTTTCTATATTTTTAAGGAGCCGTTAAATAATGTCAAAAAGAGTACGGTTCAAATACTGACAAATTTTTCCAGTAATGGCCTGGTCAACCGAAACTCCTCAAGTAGAGTTCATATGTTTGCTAACTTGTGATTGCCCTTAAAATCGCAACAAATAAATAGGCCAACAGTTTGCCTTTATGAATACTCATTTTGCCCTAAAACGGTATTGGAGCTTTGTTTATGAACCACGTATGACCAAGTCCTGTATTAAGTAGTACTATGAAATATATTTTTTTCTGCTTATGCATCAAGGCTAGGTATCAAGAAGATAAAATCACCTTTGCGTTAGAATCCCTCTAAGGGATTTGCCTTGCCAAGTACTTTATGAAAGGAGTGGTGGCAGAAGTGGGTAAAAAAAAAAAACAAGCAAGATGAAAAAGTAGCCCAAGCTGCCATTTATCTGCCATTTATGTTCCTGATTCGTGACAGGCTGAGCTCATGAAGGAACTTAACTCCTCCTTACCTGGTGGCCCTGCAGATGGACTCATAACACATTCCCTCAAATGTCACCGCAAGGTTTGGCAACAATGTATCTGGGAATCACCCTTGTAGGTGCCCCTGGGTTTTTAGGGGTGGGCAGAAGGAACAACAATCACCCGTCAGGAGGGGAGGGCGGCTTCCTCTGGGAATGCCTGCAGATGAGCTGGGCTCTGCACAGGGGGCGGCTCTCAGCCTGGGGCAGGTCAGAGGAGAGGGGGAAAGACCCCGAGGCCTCCCAGCTCCTGGCCCCGGGCCGCCAGCCAGCACACCACGGGTCTCCAGAAAGGGTGGCCTCCAAGACCTTTTTAAGAAACTCTGGAGGGATTCTGCATTTTCATCCTCTCATGGTGGCCACCTGCTGGCGCTGCCCCCCCCCCCCCCCGGGTCCCTCGCAGCTGTGGCTCACAGGGGTGAGGAGATGCAATCTGAATTAGCCCGGGTTAAAGTCAAGGCTAGACTGCGCGCCCCAGGATGGGCCATTTTATGTAACCCGGAGCGGCTTGCAACTTCTCCACAAACGCACCGCCCAGCAGCCCTCTGGTGAGGAGCAGACGTTCATGAGCCCGGTGCTTTCAGGCCCCGACTCCCCGATCCCTCCCCGGAGCATCAGTCACCAGATCCACCGCGGTGACTTGAAGAACCATGCAGAGCGCAAAGGCGCTCGGCTGCGTGGACCAGGGCCAGGAACACCATTCAAAAGTTGGGAAGGCGAAAGCCTGAACTTTGCAGATCTTGGAATGTGTGGGGGGGGGTAGATAGGGGTGGAGGGGGGAACAGAGGCGGACGAGGGAGGATGGGGGGGTCGACAGGGGTGGGGAGGACGAGCCGGAGCTGGTGTGACCTGCGCATCCAACCCACGAGTCCTGGGAGGCCAGGCAGGAGAGGGCGGGGGGGGGGATGCTAAGTTCTCCCGTGGCGGCGCCCCCCTCCCCTGCTCCCCCCGGTCCCTCCTTCTCCAGCCATCCGCCCCCCCCCCCCCGCGGGCGGCCGGGGAACCGAACCCGCTCCCTCCCCAGCCGGCGCGCGGAGCCGGAACGGGTGGGGGGGGAACCCGGGCGGCGCAGCGGCACTTACGTCTCGGAATTTGTTCCACTGTCCGACTTCCTGGTCGTACTGCGAGATCGTGGTGAGCCATTGTTGATCGTCCAGGAAATTCCCTGCGTCCGCCCGGCCCCCGGCCGCGGCCAGCGCCACGGCGGCCGCCAGCGCCTGGCCGCACCACGCCGCCGCGCACACGCACAGCACGGCGGACACCTTGAACATCTGCGGGCGTGGGGAGGGGGCGGTCAGACGAGGAGTACCAGATCGGGGGTGGGAGGGGTCCCCGGAGAGCCAGCATCCGCCACACGGGGTAGACTGAGGACAGAGCCGGAGCCCCGGCCGGGGGTGGGGGGTCCTGTTCCCGCAGGCTGCCCCCTCCTACCCCGGGGACTCACGCGCACGCAGACCCAGGGGAGGAAGAGGGGGTGCCAATGGGGGGAGTCACCCCGCAGGAGCCCCCCGCCGGCACCCAGCCGCCTCCGGCCCCGCACCTTGCCGTGTGCGCCCGCCCGGGATCGCCGCTCCCGCCCGGCCACGCAGCGCGGCTGTGCCAACTCGCGGCTCGCGGGCGCTGCTTGCTGCTGCTGCTGCTGCTGCGGCTCGCGCCGCCGGCTCAGCCGTCCACTCCGCGCCCCGCGCCCCGCGCTCCCCGCAGCCCGCCCCTCTCCCTCCCTCCCTCCCTCCCTCCCTCCCCGGCTCCCCGCGGCTCACCCCGCCCGCCCTCCCCCGCCCCCCAGCCCACCTTCCCCCGGCAGAATTCAAAGCCGCAGTGGGATGGGATGAGCTGGATGCCCGGCTCGAGCCGAGCCCGAGGAGGAGGGAGGACGAGGAGGAGGAGGAGGAGGGAGGAGGGGGGAGGAGGGGCTGGAGCAGGAGGAGGTTGCCCGGCTCTGCCAGCTACCCCCCTGCCTCCTGGAGAAAGAGACTCGGGCGCTGGCCCGGCTGCGCCCTGGTCCCCAGGCGCTCGGGGTGCGCGCGGGGCTGGGCCGGCTCGGGGTTCCGCTCCGCGCTGCAGTTTCGGGGTGGCGAGGCAGCCGTGGGCGGAGAGAGCGGAGAAAACTTTACCCGTCACCAAGTAACCATCACCTGGACTGTCAGCCACGAAGCCCCAGCTCGGCCCTAACGGGGGACCCCAGAAAATAGAGCTCAGCTAGGATCCCAGAGCATGCACTGAAGTTTCTCTCCCTCCTTCCCTCCTCTCCCTCTCCCCCTCACCCCCTCTCTCTCTGTCTCCCTCGGGTCTCTCTCTGTCTCTGTCTCTCTCTCTCCCTCCCTCCTCTCCCCCGCCTCTCTCAGGCAGGGTGTTACCATGCGCCTACATCTCCCCACACTGCACATACTTCTCAGCAGAAGGTCCCCGGGGGGCTCTGTTACACCTTCTAGGACCTCAGGGATAAACTGTAGAAGAAGAAGAAGAAGAACAGGCAAAGGAAACTGCCATGGCACTCTTGCAAAACTAAGATGAGCAACTTGGAGCAATTATTTTTGCTTTTCAGTTCTACAGCTGTCCCTCGTGACTGAGTATTCTGCTGTATGTCTCTGTATATTGGAAATGAACTAGGAGGACAATAGATTAAAGAAGATTCCTGTATACATTGCATGTAGATCTAGGCCTATGAAAGCTAAAACACTACAATCACGGTATGTATCTTTACAGGATTGTTACATATGGCACCAAAATTACATCTGTCAAAGCTATGACCTTTTAAAAAAATGCCTTGTAGCTCCCAAAACTTCACATGCAATTTAAATAGTTGAAGTACTCACTGCTCATGTTTTCCATTCAATTTCAAATGACACGTGTGTGACAGGTTTTAAATGCTCTGAAAAGAGGTATCAAGCAATGCTTAGTGTTTATTTTTTCTTTTTAAGAAGATTTTTTATTATCTTTAAGTAGTTATCCAAAGGTGGTGCCACTTAAGAAAATAGTTTATGAATATAATGCGTTTTGCTCAACGGTCACCCCTTCAACATTTTCACAGTTCTTCCACCCATGCCCTTCTTTTCACAATTTTGTAGTATAGACAATGAATTATTGACTGCATTGTTTCCTCCTTCCCTTTTTCATTCATCCACCTCTCTCCACTGGGCTCCATGTACCCTCTTGTATGTACCTCTTTCTCTTTGAATACATGGCCTGTCCCTGTCTCAGGCTTCTGTAGCTCCTCAGGTCAGGTCAGTTCACTGGATTATGCCTACATTGGTGGTCAGTTTGTCTGTCATTCCCTATTTTTCTTTTTTTAATATTTTTATTGTAATTAATAGAAGGGTTACATTATTTTCCGTATAAAATTACAATTTGCTGAACCAGCTGTAATGCAAATGAGCGGAAATAATGGATTTTTTTTTTTTTTTGGCCAGCTCTGGGGCTTGAACTCAGGGCCTGAGTGCTGCCTTTGGGCTTCCTCAAGGCTAGAGCTCTACCACTTGAGCTACAGCATCATTTCCAGCTTTTTTTCTGGGTCTTGGTGCATGCTAGGTAAGCACTCTACAACTAAGCCAAACTCCTGGCCCAAATTCTGTTAAGCGGATCACATCATGGGGAAAAATTTAGGACAAACAAATCATAGAAGCCTCGTTGATGGATGAAATCCCACATCATGTAACTTTGGGAACAATACCATGAACTTGATTTCCGAAGAAAGAAATTTATTTTTCTTCGTCACAAGGAGCCTGACCATATCTTCTAGCTTGTTTGCATTTTATTTCATTATTAAAAGTTCGTTGGCAGGCTCATCTTCCACCATCACTGTCTCTCCCTCCCAGGACCTCCAGTCATTATGCCCTGTCCCCAACTCTCTACCTCAAAGATGGAAGGAGTAATGTCTTCTCAATTCAGTAGGAATAACTCATCCTATCCTCAAAATGACATTTGTGTACAGCTTAAAATCCTCCTCTGATAGAGTATTTGACTTGAGCTCTGACAGTACAAGGCTCATAGTCGACTCGCAAGTTTGAAAATCTGCAGGTAGGAAGAGATAGGCCATGCCTTGAGTGTCTCCTCCACCTTTGAGCAATCTGGTCTAATGCAGCACAGCTCATCCCTCTCTATGGCCAGAACTGCTTAAACCTTTTCTCCCAAAGTCATTCATTGCCATTGTGTAAGCCAAGAGATGGTGCATGCTGGTAAAGAGAGGAAAAGTGTGATGTGACTAATCACAGAGAAGTCTTTGCAATCAGTTTCTCCATTTAACTGAACATTTGGGTCTCCAAATAGTCTGTTTACCACACTGAAAGGGTCCAGAGAAGATTCACACTTGGGTTACCACTTTGACTATCAATTAACACCTCAATGGGGATTAATTGAAAGCTTGCTAAGGGCCAGACACAGCAGGAAAGAACAGAGGAAGAGGATTAGGTACGAGGGAAGACTTAAGAGGGATAGCTGTGACTCTTCCAGGAAAGGTGGGTGGAGACTCAGGGGACACTTCAAGGAATGCTTTTTTGAGAGCTGGTCTAGAAACCTAGAGAACTAAAAAGAAGAATCAAGTGGTGTGTGTGGGAGAGTGATGGTGGGAAATCAAGCCACTGTGCTTAGAAACTACACGCCCAGGATTGTGGCCTGAGTTCATGTTGTCCATCACACTTTTCAAGATCAGAATCCACAATTCGACAAAGGTTTTCACATCCTAAGCACTCAAGATCAGCAGCAGGACTCTTCTTGTCATCCTAGGAGCATACTTTGGGATATTATATGATAAGGACTGAGAAACACTTGATCGATCTATCAAAGTCAACCATGTACTGTGAGGTTTTACGTCAGAAGCAGGGAAGAGCTTAAATCAATCACATTAGGAGAGGAGAAAATATAATAAAATCCTGAGGCTTGTCTACTCATCAATAAAGATTTCTTGGTATCTCATTTGGGAATTCCATTTACAGAGATCTTATAATTCGCAAGTCATTTGTTCTTAATTTAGTAGAAAGTAATCATGATTACTGAGATTTGCACAGGAGTACGCTAAGTCAAAACCAGTATGGAATTGCTAGAACAGATTTTAATAGGCTTTTGTTTGTGTTTTCTCTTTGATAGGGTCCTGCTTACACAGATTCGTAATATATTAAACACCTAATTTTATAAACAGTCCTTGTGATTAAAATTAAGTTAAAACATTAAGTTTATAAACAGATTTTAAAAGGTGTGATATCTATGAGAAACACATCAATCAGTTCAATTACTGTAATTCTGAAGAAGGTATTTTTCAACATTTAAACCAGAGGGTAAATCTGATTAAATGAATTGATTACTAAGTAGATGATACTGAGAAATTGCCAAAAAGGCAATTAAAACATTTCTTTTTTGCTGCAAATGGAGAGGTATTGATTGCTATTTTAAAAGAACATTTTTCCAAAATTTCAATATGCACTAATTATAAATGTACAAATTTATCAGGGGACAGATGGCCTTGTGTTTAGGAAAGCAACCCTAATGTAAAAGATTCACTGTACTAATAAGGCTCTTGGTTGCAATTAATGATAACACTGTTCAAATTAGATTGGTTAGGACTATTCATTGACGTATTTTACTAGACTTTTTAAAGGGTCATTTAAATAACATATGTAAGTTTTCTATTTGATATAGGACAACTCAAGCTATCAATTTCATTTTGTCAGAATTTTGGCAGTTGGTTGTTTTGTACTTTTCCTGAATTTTTAAAATATGTAAATATAAATTTATTTAAAACACACTCATTCTTTCTATAGTCGAAAGAAAATAGCCTTTTTATTACTATTAATAGTAATTTGTGTCTTCTTTCCATGTTTGTCAGTCTTCATAATTGTTATTTTTGATGAACTATCTTTCTGATACATTGATTTTGGGGAAATGCTTTCCTTTACTCATTCCTTCTATTCATTTATTAAATCTTATCTTCCTGGTGACTACTTGGTGTTATTTGACTTTTAATAGATTTACTTGAGATTTGCTTTTTATGTAATGTGAGAATTAAGTTCTGGAATTAAGTAACACAATGATAGCTGCTGACCTCATATTTGATATATTTTTGTGTTCATTTTCATTCTGCTTCATTGTTTTAGATTATTTTTCCAGTTGATAAGTTCAAAAGAATTCTTTGACTGATTGGTTGTTGAGAACTTCCTGAAAAATATATTGCTCAATATCCAAACATTTGTAGACATCTCATGTATTGTTGTTATTAATTTCTATTTTTTGTTCTACATGTCTGAAAAAATGTTCTCAGTAAGAATATTTAGCTACTCTGGAGGCTGAGATCTTAGGATGTGGTCCCAAGCCAGCCAGGGCACAATAGTACTGGAGACTCTAATCCTCCAATTAATCACTAGAAAGCTGGAAGTGGCACTGTGGTTCAAAGTGGCAGAGCACAATCCTTGAGCTGAAGAGCTCATGGACAGGCCTAGAATTCAAGCCCCATAACCTACCAAAAAAATGTTCTCAGTTATTTTAGCTCCTGTCAAATTGTTGATAGTTCTTTTTACAATCACCCCCCCCACACACACACAAACACATCTTATTGTGGTTAATTTAGACACATTTTAAGCAATTAAGGCTGAGGTTTGGCATTTTTTTAAATAAAGTATGGAAAAGAAACTGCTCTTCCACTTGATTTTACTTTATAAGTATAATGTTCTTAAATATTTTCTCTTTACGTATAGGGCAACACATTAGAGCATGCTACAAATGTGGCTTCCAATATCAAATATGATTTAAAGAGCCCATGAGAAAAAGTCTTTTACTTACCCTTCTAGTTTACCCATTGCAATGTTCTTATCTCCTTCTGAATTTCCAAGACTTCTTTCTGTTCTCATTTCGTTTCCTCTTCAGAACATTTCCTGTAGCCATACTTCAAAGGGATGTTTGCTAATGGACTTTACTTTTAGATTTCTTTCATCATAGTCTTAGCAGATATATAAACCATGATTCCTTTCATTCAGTATTTTTTAAAAACCTTGTGCCCTTTCCTTGTGCCTCATAAGAGAAATTTAATTCTTTAAAGTAGGTAGTCTTTCTCCAACTAGTTTAAAGAATTTTTGTGTTTAGAGGATGTTAGATTTCTCTGAGCATACTATTGATAACCTAGTCCATAAAGTCTCTACATATATGCTGATCACCAATCACCATACTTTGGAGTTTTCACTTATTGTCTTTAGGTAACTTTTTAATCTCCTCCTCAGTCATGCATTTCAGTCAATATTAATAATATTAGCTCTTTTGTTAATTTCATCCAAGTTACTGAAATTTTGCGCATTTTCTTTAAAGATCAAAGGGAGGTAAAATGAACTAATGTTTTCACTGGCTTTTAATTTCAGTGATTCTATTACCAGTTATCTGTGCTAAACTATTGAACTATCAGTGAGATTATTCCAAAGAAAACATGAGAAATAGGTCTATGAAATAATATTGACTATTTCCAGCTAAAAGATAAATAGAAATAAAATGCCATAATATATTTAAATTATTATGAGGAGAAAAAAAGTTTTGGTAAGCAGTAGGAACTTGAAAATCAACCATTCGGTGGCATTAATTTGCAATGAATTTTATTTTCAACTTTCTTAGACCAACTATCCATGGACATTTCTTCCTTTTATATTGTGAATTCAGGATGGTGCAGGAAATAGATAAAAGTCAAAAACTTTCCCTACTTGTGGAAAATCTTTTCCCCTGTCTATCAGAATTGAATTTGAATGCAAGCTTAAAAGGAAAGATTGGAAAGTAATGTTTGCTCTTTGTGGGCCAGGCATCAAGTCTTGAGGAAGTCTGAGAAGGAAGAGCAGGGATTAATATTCTCCCTTTAAATTACTAACATTGGATTGTTCATCCTTTTACATCAGGATGAATATCATAATCACATAGTATAAAGTGATGTTATTGTTGAATTAACCAATTGCCCATTATTATACATTTACACTCCTGTAAATCTTTGTAGGAGTAACATAAAGGTATTTATTTTCGGTCATGGTTACCTCTCATAGGTAAAAGTAAAAGGCTATTTTGTACAGATATTAATAATTCGCCTGTATTCTGCTTTTAATTTCAACTTCAGCTTTTGCTTTACTTACCTCGGCCAGAGGGGCTGGCTAAACAGTTCATCGATAGTAGCATTATCGAAGCATATGTACTAATTCCTAAAACAGTCTTAAGCTCATTTATTGCTCCATAAAAGAAATGTGAAACATTTCTCTGACCTTCTTGGATGTTTATTTGTGTCAGATATAGTGTTAAGTCTTTGACTAACCTTTAAATATCTTCAAAGGCACAAAACTAATATAAATGGACAGATTTCTCTGGAATATTTTTGACATATTGCACCAGTGTTTACATTTTCAGCTACATAGCATGAGTATTTGAGAACTTAGATTTATGATAATACCTCCTTTAGCCACAAATTTAGTTCATTTTCAATAAAAATGTGAAAAAACACCTACTCAGGCTATATTACTTTAATATATATGAAATAATATACTCAAAAGAAATGTGTAGGATCTGTCAGAAAACCAAGATCTTGTTAAATCAGAACATAAGCAACTCAAACCTTTATTAGTTTGTTTCCAAATTACTACATCTATTCATTCATTCATTCATTCATTCATTAGTTCCTATAATGATCTGATTGTTCCCATTTTGATAAAGATGTTGAGGGTAAGATAAACACAGTAGACAATAGCAAGTATGATTTGCCATTCAATATTCATTGGAATTATGATGGTCATACTGAAAACCTAGGTGGTCAACTATTAATGAGAGATGTACCTTTGTTAATATGCTATTTTAAAACAGAATTTACAGTCTATGTTTTCTTTAATTGATCAGTTGTTGGACACCTTCACTGACCCCCAGTTTAAGCATTGTTGAACAGGCTATAATGAATATCATTAATACATATATTTATCTTGTATGTTGATTAACATTCATTTGGACATATGCCCAAGAGTAGTAATATGAAGGTTTCTTTTTCCCTTTCATCCTGCCAACCTCTGTTGCTGTTTATTTTCTTGATAATTGCCATTATGCCTAGGGTAAGGTGGAAGTTTTAGTGTAGTTTTGATGTGTATTTCCTTTGTGGCAAAGGATTCTGTATACTTTCTGCTGTATCTATCATCCACTGTATTTTTTTGTTCCAAGACATATCTACCCTACTTATTTGTCATTTGTTAACTAAACCATTTAATGTTTTAATTTTTTCAAATTGCATTTTATATATTTGTATATTATCTCCTTTCATATATTGATTATTAGTTCTGATAGTTGCCACATTTTTTTGTGGGTCATGGGGCTTGAACTCGGCTTGGCAGCTGTCCCTGAGCTCTTCAGCTAAAGGCTACCATCCTACCCCTGGTCCTGGGCTTTGTCCCTGAGCTCTTCAACTCAAGGCTACCGCCCTACCCTTGAGCCAAGCCCATTTCTGGTTTTCTAGAGGTTAGTTGGAGATAAGAGTCTCAGGTCCTTTTGTACCCTGGCTGGCTTTGAACCTTGATCCTCAGATCTCAGCCTCCTGAATAGCTAGGATTACAGGCATGAGCCACCACACCTGGCTTGTTGGCACATTTCTGTGAAGAAACTTTACAAATACTTGAAAATGGAATTTAACATATTTAGAAGGTCTTTTTAAGAAAATCAATTGAGTTGGATACATGCAAAGGTGGAGAAAAATATCCAAATAAATAAATATAATACAACATATAAACAGAATCAAAGGTAAAATCACATGGTCATCTCAATTGAAACAGAAAAAGCCTTTGACAGAACTCAACATACTTTTATGATAAACGCTCTAAAGAAGTTAGAATAGGAAGAATGTACCTCAACATAAAACTATACACATAGTAAGCTATAAACATAATAAACTATATATGACAAAACTTAATAACTAAAGTTGGGAACAAGAAAATTTTGCCTGCTCCTCCTATTCTATTTTCAGTATAGTAATAGAATTCCTAGCCAGAGAAATGTGGTAAGAGACAGAATCAAAAATTTCAAATAATCAAAGAAGTTAAGCTGTCATTTTGCAAATATTATGATTCTACACGTAAAATACTCTAAAGAGTCCACCAAAAACTCCTAGATCTGATGAATACTTTTGGAAATGTAGCAATGCAAAAAAATGAAGATGCAACACTCATCAAATCCCAATGTAATTCTTCACACATACACACACACACACACACACACACACACACACACACACACACACAATAGAAGCCTTAAAATTCATGTGTGGAAATGTAGAAGACCACAATAGCAAAAGCAATTCTGAGCAAAAAGAGTAATGTAAGGAGCTGTCACAATACCAGATTTCAGATTATACTACAGAGCTGTAGTAGTAAAAATAGCATGGTAGTGGCATAAAACAAGACAAAGATAATTGAAACAGAATACAACCACATGGCTACAGTCATGTAATTTTTGACACAGGAGACAAATTCTACACTAAAAGAAAGACAGCTTTCAACAAATGGCACTGGGAAAACTGACTACCTTCACTCAGGAAATGGAAATCATATCAATCATTCCCACCAACTCAACTCCAAATGTACCAAAAATCATCATGTAAGATCAGAAACACTCAACTACTTCAGGAAAACATAGGGAGAAATCTGGAAATTATTGGTACAGGTAATTATTTTCTAAGTAATATCCCAATTGTCTAGAAAATAAAACTAAGCACTGACAAGTAAAATATTATCTCCATTTATGATTATGTCTGACATATTCACTAACAGCAACTTTCTTTACCTGAATTACAAATGGCGCGAAACCTACAATATTAATATGTTAATATCATTATGTAAGAGCGGTAGTTAACATTTGGGTTCACTCCTTGCATTATATATATTATATATATATATGTATATATATATATTCTATGTTTTTGTGGGGGGGGGTCATGGGACTTGAACTCTGGGCCTCGGCCCTGTTGTGGTGTTCTTCAGCTCAAGACTACCACCCCACCCCTGGAGCCACAGCCCCACTTTCCATTTTTCTAGAAGTTAATTGGAGAAAAGAGTCTTTAGGTCTTTAATTCCTGGGCTGGCTTTTGAACTGAGATTCTCAGATCTCAGCCTCCTGAGTAGTTATGATTACAGGTGTGAGCCACCATGCCCGGCTTATTCTATGGGTTTTGACAAAATGAAAATGCTGCAAATCTCCCAGTGACATGTTATAGAAGATAATTGGATACTCTAAAATTACCTTGACTTTTCCCGTTTTTACTCTTTTACTTTGAGTCTGGCTGTTCCTCATTTCTGGACTGTCAGCATAGTTTTGCCTTTACAAGATGCCCACATAGCGGGAATCACATAGTCTCCAAGTCTGGTATTTTATATTAAGCAATATGAGTTTAAGGTATCAATGTGTTTTCTGGTGACTTCTTTCTGTTTAGTGTGGATGTTCCATCATTTACTTGTTCACTCTAAAACTACTTTGGTGCTTCCAGGCATGCCATATTATAAACCATGCTTTGCAGATTTTTGTGAGGGCATGAATTTTCAACTCGTCAGTGCCAAGAAATGTGAACACTAAGTTGTAGTAAAAGAATGTTTGGCTTTGGGCCGGGAGTTTGGCCTAGTGGTTAAAGTGCTTGCCTAGCATGCATGAAGACCCGGGTTCGATTCCTCGGTACCACATATATAGAAAAAAGCCGGAAGTGGTGCTGAGGCTCAAGTGGTAGAGCTCTAGCCTTGAGAAAGTCCAAGGACAGTGCTCAGGCCCTGAGCTCAAGCCCAGGACTGGCAAAAAAAAAATGTTTGGCTTTATAAGAAATCGTGGATTCTTTTTTCATGCTGGTTGTATATTCTTCCATTCTCCTTTGACTGAAGAGAGTTGGTTTTGTTTCATATCTTGCTCAGAATTTTGCTATGTTCGATTTAGAATTTTAGGTACTCTAATAACTGTGAATAGTAACTTGCCATTTGATTTGTAATTCCTTAGCATCACGTGACATTGAGCCTGTCCATTTGATTACTTGTGGTCTGTGTATCTTTGCTGGGAATAGGTCTCTTCAAAACTTTTTTCAGTTTTCAAATTGTTGTTTCTTGTGATTCAATTTTAATAATTCTTTGCATATTACAAAAATCTTTCACAAATATTTTCCTCCAACCTCTGGCTGTCTCTTCTTTCTCTTAATAGTGTCTTTGGCAGTGCAGAAACTTTTAAATTTTAATGAAGTTCAACTTCCTGATTTTTTTTTTCATGAGCTGTATTTTGGCATTGTATCAACTAAAGCACAATCATATCCATGGTTACATGTGCTTTTTCTACATTATTTTCTCACAGATTTATACTTTTACATTTGGGATTGGGTTTTAGAATCCTTCTGGAGTTCACTTTTAAATCAAAGTTATACATTCTGGGTCTAGATTAAAAAATTTCCCCATGTATACGTCTGAATGTATTAGCACCATTTATGAAGATAATTTTGTTTTCATTCATCTACTTTTGCTCATTCAGGCAAGATCATTTGGCTCTCTCTCTCTCTCTCTCTCTCTCTCTCTCTCTCTCTCTCTCTCTCTCTCTCTCTCTCTCTCTCTGTGTGTGTGTGTGTGTGTGTGTGTGTGTGTGTGTGGTGTTTTTCTGAATTGTCTGAAGTTCCATTGTCCTAATTGACTAATCTTTCATCAATACCACTCTGCTATTATTCATGAAGCTTTAGAGGGAGTATTGAAGTTTAGGGATGACAATATCCTGACTCTTCCTTCAATATTGTGTTGCTATTCTTGGTCTTTTGCCGTTTGGTATGCCTTTGAGTTTCTACATGTTAGCAATGAAATAAAAATTCATCGATTCTTGATTTTCTTTTTTGTCTCTACTCACTACCCTAGACAATATCATATGAGAACAACAATTGTCCCATTTTTCTGTGAAATCTGTTCTTTGATGTGTCATCCTCGCCATTGTCTTTACCTGAAATCCAATAGCTTACTCTTTTCTGAGATCTTTGCACTCAGGTTTGTTTTCCACTGTGTAGTTCACCTTCATGCTTTTCTAGAAAACAGTTGAATCTCCTCAACAAAGAACATTTACTGAAAGCTGTGGAATATTAAATTTTCAGGGAGTTTTACTAAATATCACAAGTCACGTTCCTCACAGGCATTAGACAAAAATGTATCCTCCCAAGAGAATTAACTCTTGTAACCATTAATATGAAGACATATATTAATAGGCCAATGCAGCTTCTCATGCACTTTGTGTAAATGATTGCATAGAATTGAGGACTTTTGGTCAGCAAGTTTTTGAGATTTATTTAAATGACTATTAAATTGTGCATTGCTGATTTTTATATGTAAGTAATATTCCACTGTATATATGTTGTTTATTCTTTACTAGTTCTGCCTTTCTTGAACATATATGTAAAAATTTGAATACTGTTTCTGTGAACATTTTTGTCCTATTTCCTTCCATATAATGTATGTTTAAATTGATTTGGGGCCAGTATCTAGAAATGGAATTCTGCATCATAGGGTAGATTTTATTTCTTTCCTATTGTAAATGATTTTTAAACACATTTCCAAAATGAGTGTGTATCTGACACTCCCACTAGAAATGTTGGTGTGCTCTGGTTCTTCCAGATCCTTCTGCTTTTCCATGTCATTCGACCTTTTAATTCTCTGACATTTCGTGGGTGTTTAATGGTATCTCATTGTGGTTGTCAAGGATGACAACTTCAAAATTAAATTAGCTCACACCATCTACTCTTTCCACACCTGAGGTGACTTGCTACTTTCTTCCCGAAGCAAAGCTCTGTACTTTATGCTCCACAGGGCCTTTCTCAAGATTGTCAGAACTGAATATTTGTGCCCATATTGAGTGATAACCTCACTCTTCTTTTCCCCCATGCATGGCTGAAGTTCTTGTCAATACACAGCCCTCTCATATATTTGTGCTTTTGCATAAACTACCTCCTTTAAGTTGAAAAGCCCTTTATTTTTTCTGTGTGACAATTTTTATTTGATGCTCCATTTCTCAAGAAATGTCCTACATTCATTCTTCTTTGAAATGCTAGGTTTTTCTCCTAGGACCCCATAGTCTATTTAACCTTGTGCTCATATTTCTATTTTAGCCTTTGTTATTTTTATGTCAGTCTCCTTACGAAAGGGCAGTGATGTCTCTACAAATGATTTAACATTGAACCCTAAGTGTCAGAAGAGAGCTTTCAGTCAAAACATGATTTATTTATGAGATGAAAGAATGAGTAATATACTTGGAAGTCTTTAAGCTCCACGAAGGGAAGCATGTTTCCATCTTTCAAAAAATCCCAGACAAAAATATTGCTTTGTACATGAATGATTTCTGAGTATTTGCTCTACAATGGATGTGAGCAAACCCTTTCCTCCAAATCTTTTTATTCATTTAGTGAGAGACCGTGTGTGTCCTATAAATATAATTCTCAAGAGATTTGAGTCAAAATAGACTTTGTTAAATTCTTTATTTGGGTAACTCTAACAGGAATAGGTATCACCTATTGAAATATGATTTTAAAATCTGAGATGTTTCATTATTTTATCTACGTTTGGTAAGATTTTATATGAACTTTGTTGTTTGTATATTTGCAATACTGAACAAACGATTGTTCTAAGTTTTCTTATAATTGTAACCATAATAATTTTATTAAGTGGCAAGGAATTTCTACTTATTTTCATCTTCTGCAAAGACTCATATACAAGTGACAAACAAAATATGCTTAAGCAAACAATTATGATGGTGAATTATCCAAAAATCTAATGTTGGGATACTGAGAAACCCCACGGATTTAAAAAAGTCTCCACTTTTTCTATTAGCAAAGTCTTCCTCCAATAACAAGAAAAAATGTCCCATTGCTACATACTCATTTTTTCAAACCTACTAACTTATCCTGAGCAACAAGATTAAAGAGGAGAAAAGACAATGTGGAGAAGATATTTTGCTGGAAAAAAATACAGAATGTGGGAGTAAAACTCTTATCAAACCATCAACTAGACATTGGAAATTGAGGATGAATGGTGAGAATTGTCTCAGGAAGTCATTTCATAGCTAAGAACTAAAGGATAAAAGGCAGTACTCCCTGTGTGTGGATACTATCTCCCTCTTAGATGAGAATGGCTCTCTTTACACAGGTATGATTCTCAAACTAGAGGTTTGCGAGACATGTTTTGGCTCTAGTCCACTGTGGACGGGTACATTTACTTATGCCAGAACAATTAGTTCTCTCCCATAGGAATTTAGGAAATTGTGTTGAGCAATTTCTGCCAGTCTGAGCTGAGCAACAAAATATGTGCATAAACGTATAAATATAGAGCTGAATTAAGTTGAGAATGCCAGTTCTGTAAAAGTAGTTCATCAAAGGAAAAGGAATAAATGTAATAGATATATAAGTTCTTACCCTACTGTAATGTACCATGGCATTTATTTCCTCTTACTCCAAGATACGCTAATCAATATGTATATGCTATCAAATGTTATTTTCCCTCAAGTAGAAACTTAATTGCATACCTTTCACTACATTTTCCCATTGGTGTTCTCTAAGTGCTAAGAATAGCACTTAGAAGATAACTGGTACTTTTTCTCAATAAATGAATAAATATTAGTTTCAAATGATTCCTTTCAAAATAACAAATTTATTCCATATATATATGGAATATATATATATATTTATATATATATTCCATATATATAATCTTGCTATAAAATTAGTTTATTTTTATATATTGTAAAATAGTCACAGGTATTTAGTTGTGATGTTTCAATAAAGAAAACAATTCTGACCAGCAATTAAGTGAAACAATAATGAAAAACTAGAATGGGTTTGAAATTTTCAGGTCAAGAAGTCAATTAAATTCCAAATTCAGATATTGAAAAATGATAAGTAAAACTCATAATGTTTGTTTAGCTATTAAATTTATTTTTGAGTAAGCAGAAAAGAGAATATACTCAGAACAAATCAGAAACCAAATCAATATGAACTGATGGTGATTATATAATTTGAGATATTATTTAATTTAAAAGTGAAATTTGTAAGGGTGAGCATATAGAGTAGGTGAACAGGAACATAAGAGCCATAGCTTTTCCCTTAAAAATGTGTATAATTTGTGGTTCATTCAATCTGGATCTTTTTTATTTTCAGTGTAGTCACAACCATCCTGAAAAATAACCAAGTAAATTAGTTTACTTATTTAAGCAAACAAATGCCATCATTTCTCTTGACTTCATTAAATGTAAAAGTAATCCTTTGATCTCTTCCTAATTATTCTGGCTGGAATGTTAGTATGTGATCTCAAAAAAAAAAAAACAGAAACAGAAACAAAAACAAAAACAAAACCCATACCCCAAACCCAAAACAGACAAACAAAAAAACAAAGAAAGAAAAAAACCCATTTCTTGGAGCATTGCAAATCAACTACTGAAAAGCTCTGGAAAATTTAATAAGCCACTAAAGTCAAACCAATGCCTTGATGTGATGTTTCATAAACATGGATGTGTCTTTATTGGGTTTCCCAAAAGGAACTGTTTTTTGTTATATTTCTCTTCAGCCTTATCAATGTCAGACCATAATAACTCAATCAAATGTTTTATAGCTTATTTGAAGCGTCAAAGAAGTGACTTTATTCAATTCAAACAGCAAACCACTAAGAAGTAATAAAGTTATTTTTTATTAACCCATTTCCTAGCTAAATAAAGGAAGAAAACCACTGAGAAGTAATAAAGTTATTTTTGATTAACCCATTTCCTAGCTAAAGAAAGTGAGGCTTATAAAGCTGCAGTAGTAGACTCAAACCCACAGCCTAGGACACTAGACAACAGAATAGCTGTGAAAAAATAATTCTTGCCACAAAACACAAGCAGTTTTAGCAGGGGACGCACCATTCACTTTGCTCCCTGTCATGGTCAGGTTCTCATTTCTCACTGTCATGTGCTTGCCAATCCTAAGCACATATTTTTATTCTTTCTTCCTGGGTAATCTCCATATTAGCCTAACTTTGAGCCCCACAACATGAGATGCTTTAAGCCATCTGAAGTCCTTTGAACCTGTCTTTCTAGGATCCTCTTCTAGCAGATCTTTTTACAACGGTTTCCTATTCAGTAGTTAATTTTCAAAGGACTACTTGGGAAGTTGAGGTCTGGAGGATCATAGTTGAGGCCGGTTCAGGCATACATGTGAACATTTTTTTCACCTGTTGGACACATAGTGTGTGACTGTTGTACAGAATGTTGAGACTCAGCCACCTTCCCAGCCAGACTAGTCCAGAAAATCTACAAGAGTCCAGCTAAATGGCACAAAGCAAAGCATTATCTTAAACAAAATAATGAGTGCAAAATAAACCTGGATGTCAGGAGCCTGGATGTCCAAGTGATTGAGTGCCCATGTAGGCAACCTAGGTCCCAATACCAGCAATAAATAAATTTTGAAAGTCAAATGAGGAAAGCAAATGAAGGGGTGACATTACTCGACGCATTACACTCATAAACGGATTTTGTAGAATGGCAGCTCCCGCTTACAACTACTTAAAGAGAGGAAAGATATCTTTAAAAAGAAATCTATAAAGACGTTTTACCCTTGTAAAGATGATATATTTATTATTTACCTAATTTACATGATTGGCTTAATTTTAACCAGAACCATCCATTTGAAGCAATTAAAATCTAAACAGAGAATCTTAAATTGTATTGGTGATATTACATTTATTGATTATCTTGGAATAGCCTAATCTACTTCACATAACAATAGTTTAAAATAACATTTTTCACATTCATATTGACATTTTCTGCCTTTTGACATTAATCAGATAAATAGACTATGTTTCTAGAGTGAAGCATTGGTTTCATAGGCACATAAACCCCTCATTCCTGATATTTGTGGCTCTCGTTTGGCCACAATGTTATACCCAGAATGTGGTTTGACCTCTGATCTCATCAGCATTGCTGAAACTCTCAAAATGTCACTCCCATCATACACAAGATTTTTTTTTAACTCTTGCCAGTGGAAGATATTGATTTCAGTTGAAATGCCTAAATTTGTAAATGTTTTGGAATGGCAAACTATTTGCTAGTGGACAAAAAGAAACATTTACGATTTGCATTCTCATCAACATAGTGATAGCCATAAGCAGGAAAAATGTTATTTTGAGACATTTTGAGGCATGGAACACAAATGAAAAGAAACATTCTGCAACTGCTGTTCTCAGTTGAAATATTTCTTCACTCTCAAGAGGAAGTTGATTTTTATAGTGCAATTTTGAAACAAGTTCACATCTCTACATTTTTGCAGCAATTAAGTCAATGAATTAAACTTTTATAAAGGACAGGTTCATGTGTATAGAACATTCTAAATTTAGCACTTTACTTTTGAATAAGTATATTGGGTCAATATAACTTCAATGTCATGAATAAGTTCCTTAAAAAAAAAAAAAACTCATGTACAAATCACTGACCTCTTCCCTGATGTATTTAGTAAAAGACTGCCCCCTTGTGATTTCTAAACTTTATACAACATCAAGGGCTACTAGTTTCAGGAAGTTTTCTTGTTTTTGTTGTTGTTTGTTTTGATTTCCCATCCATAAATAACAAGCGCTTTATTTCTGCTCAAGGGGCTATTTTTCATATTTAAATTTACTTTACTGAAATAAGAATAGAATGTTTCATGGAGATTTCTAGAGAGTGTTAAGAAAGTCACTACCTCTGCTAAAACTGTGCATGGAGAAATACATATATGGTTCCTTTCATCTGTGTGTCGAGTAGGTTGATGTGCAGACAGATCACTGTGTCTAGAGAATGAGCCTGAAGAGCTTACAACTTTTCCTAACAGGTTCTTCATAATGAACTTAAGGACATTGTACACAAAGACCCTAGGTTGCTCATTGTTCCCATGGAACTGATTTTGATACTCCAGAGGGTCCCAAACCACAAGAACACGAGAAGCACAACTTCGCAAACTTTCTCCCTGAGGATCTGACATCCCCAGGGAAGAGTAAACTCAATGCGATATCAAGAGCGGAATATGAAATTAGGTTAATGGGGTACTGGGAATTTTATGCAAAATTGTTTGAGTGACTTTTTTAAACCACTTTTCATACTTGATCAATAATTAATGAGCACTGTACCTAGTTAATGCTATAAAAACTTCCTTCTTCTGCTGAAGGACATGAAGCACTGTAATTAAATGCAATACTGAAGGAGAAGTTAATGGTTTAGGTAAAATAAAAATGTTGACTGATAGTAAGGGAAGGAGCAAAGTACAGCAGCATTTTTTGTAAGCCTAACAACCTAACCTTCTGAAATAATTGTGATAAATATCGGAAATAGACACAACTATATCAGTGGGAGATAGGCTTCTAATTATGCATATTTTACTGACAACAGTAGCCAGAACATTTGTAGATAGAAATATAAGAGGAAAATTTTGTTTCCTACACTTTGCTTGGCCTGAATTTCTCAACACTGATGAGAGTGATTGCATTGTGTAAATGACATTACAAGCCTTTCTGGCACTCACATTTGTTTGTCACAGGTAGGGCTCAGGTATGGCTGGCATCTAACAGGTGATGCTTAGCATCACATAGAATGCTCAGACTAGCCATGGAGGGTAAATGGTTTTACTCAGACTTTCTCACTACAGCTTTCTGAGGGCTTCGTGCCTGCACTGCTCTAGGTTGGCATTTTGAATCATGCATCACCTGAGGTAGCACGGTGGCCATAGTTGACCTAGTAAAAATATAAAGAGCTGCCATTAGTGGACAGGCTGCTGAGGGACAGAGAATAATGAGCCTACACACAGGATGAATGAAGCATCTGGAGTCCAGGCTGTTGCTGCCTCTGAAGACAAAGAGTTTGTGAATGCAAATAATTGTCATCGCAAATGCATTGGCTATTACTTCTGCCCAGTTAGAAAATCAGGGAAAAAATAACCAAGAATGGTACAGTTCAGTGGTGGTAAGGAGTAGACACAGAGTAAAATATGAGACTCTGTTCTCCAGTTAATCACTAGAAAATGGAAAGTGGGGCTTAGCTCAAAGGTAGTGTGGAAACCTTGAGCTGAAGAGCCCAGGGACAAGGGCCCAGGCCAAGTTCAAGCCCATGACCCACCAAAAAAAAAGTTTGTCAATTACAAAATGATGGCTGAAAGTACTTACCATCTGCTAAGTGGAATAAGCTAGTCTTCTGAAGATTGGAATTTCATGGAATATGGGGGGGGAGGGATGGACATGAAAGAAAAGTGGGACTGCTATAAATGTGGGGAGGAAAAGAGATGGAGAGAGATGAAGGATAAGCAAGCATAATATGGAGAAAATGAATAAGATATTAACAGCATTTTATTAATAAGCCCTTAAAGGAATTATAAGAGAATGCTGAAAGGATAAAAGAAATGGAAGAAACAAGATAGTAAATAGCAAAATCCACAATTTATATAATCAAAATACCAATAAACTTGTAGAATCTTCATATAGGCAAATAGCACTAGAAAAAAATCCAAAAGCATAGCAGTAAAACAACAAATTGAATTTTAAAACAGATTGCTCATGAAACAAGTCAGCAAAACACTGAAGTGAGAATGTTTCAAATCATATATCTAAGGAAGACATCTTCTGAATATGTTAAAATATAGAAAGCAAAATTCTTAATCACAAAATGGTGGATCCAAATTTACAAACAATTCAAATAAAGTTTAGCAGAGAATCTGTGTGCAAGACAAACACCTTAGTTTAAAGAAGTGAAACATTAATCGTCAGGAAAATGCTATTTGAAACCCAAAGGGTCCCCTTTATATGGCACGCTTTTGCCTAAAAAAACTACCATTTGACAATTTCAAATAAGGACGTAATTGGAACTCATATGTATGGCTGAAGGGAATGAAAGTACCATGAATACCTGGAGAGCTCCAGAGGGTTTCAGGAATCTTGTATCAGCAGTCACAGAGCAATCATCGAAGGAAAGCGCTAAGAAAACACAGCATTCACAGAATTCACAAAATTCACAGACTTACCACTTTTTATTCCTTTCATTTTATCAAGACTCGCACATAAGTGAAAGGACAAATGGAAGTACATAGATTATGAACAGACAGGCTGATGGATCGAGAGATGAAAGATATAGATAGGCAGAGATGGTGAATAATTGTAGATTGTAGATAGGTAAGATAGAAAATAGATTAGATAGATAGCTCTCTGTGGATTTGAGGTAAACACATATGTTATTGCTCTCAAAGGAAGTATACAATTTCTATACTAAAAGGTCTACACAAGTGGTTGCCTAGCATGCACAAGGACCTTGGTTTGAGCCAGAAGTGGTGCTGTGGCTTAAGTGGCAGAATGCCAGCCTTGAGAAAAAAGTGCAAGGACAGTACTCAGGCACTGAGTGCAAGCCCCAGGACCAGCAAAACAACAACAACAACAACAAACAAACAAACAAGTTGATCAAATTCAATTCTCATAAACATTAACTCTCTATATAAATTCAGGATTTATTAGATTTAAATTTTTACTTCAACTTCACTATAAGAATCATAGGAGTCTTGGCATTTTATATCAACTTATATATTTAACTGTATTTATTGCACAAAAATGAAATTTCTTGACATTTTATGTGTGTTTGCATTCATTTCATTTGTATTCATTTCATATGCATGCATATGTTAGCAGTTTGTTTTTATAAGACATGAGTCAGAATACTTACCATTTGAATTAAGCAAAATCATTTAGTTTGTTCAAGCTAAGACAAATTCAATACATTATTTTATGTGTGGAGAAACCTACATTAATCCACTTTTCGCAATGTGACATCTTTCAAAAATCATACAACAACTTGAGAATCACCTTGTGGATCATAAACAATGTTGGTAGTTTTCCACTAATATACAAAAGAATTTGTGCAGTTTATTCAGTTTATGTTGGTTTTTGTGTGTTGGTGCACCACATTAACTTCATGTTTTAGAATTGCTAATAATACAGAAGAGAAATTGTTTTATTTCCTTTTAAATTTAGACCTATCTCTATCCGTGGCCCATGCAACATATTATTCTGAAACTCAATGTTGAGTAAAAGACAAATGCCAACATGTTGAAGTTCATGTTTACAAGGACGTGACATTTGGTAAGTCTTGTTTCCCGTGAACTCTTGAGTTTTGTGTAATGTACACTTTTATTTATGGGTCAGTGTTGGAAATTGTGATCATTAGTGGAGCACCGCTGGGGCCTACCTGAGAAAAATTCTCTCAAATGCACTTTGATTGGTTAGCAAAATAAGGGGTGAGGGGGAAAGTCACTGATCACTACCTCCCACTGCAAACCCACTGATCATACACTCCAGCTTCCATAAATGGGAATCATAATTAGTATAAAACTTGAACTCTCCTAGCAGAGGTTTACAATAACGCAAAACCTACATACATAAGGCCATATAGGATGAGGCCAAATAAAAGGACCCCCAAGATAAAGAAACAAAAGCCATATAAGATGTGACAGTTGTTCTTAATGTACTATGTTATTTCTCATCTCTTTTGTTGTCCCTTGGTTATCTCATATTGCTACAGTATCTTACCTTGTTATCTGATACATAGTTTATATGTTTATTTGAAATAGGATCGGAAAGGGAGGAAAACAACATGAGGAGAGAGGGTGGGAGAGGGAAATGGGGACAAAAACATGAGAAGGGGTAGCAATGACTGTTAAGTAATTCACCTCCTATCTAGTGAATTTAATGTAACCCTTCTATTAATTACAATAAATGAAAAAAGAAAATATAAAAAATAATAAATACAGTAGCCCATTCCTGTAATCCTAGCTACTCAGGAGGCTGAGATCTGAGATAACAATTAAAAGCCAGCCCCTGGGGCCGGGAGTTTGGCCTAGTGGTTAAAGTGCTTGCCTAGCATGCATGAAGACCCGGGTTCGATTCCTTGGTACCACATACATAGAAAAAAGCCGGAAGTGGTGCTGAGGCTCAAGTGGTAGAGCTCTAGCCTTGAGAAAGTCCAAGGACAGTGCTCAGGCCCTGAGCTCAAGCCCAGGACTGGCCAAAAAAAAAATAAATAAAAAAAAAATAAAAGCCAGCCCCATCAGAAAAAGTTTATAATATGCTTATCTCCAATTAACCAGCAGCCAAAAACTGGAAATATAGGTATGGATCAAATAAAGAGCACCAGCCTAAAGCAAAAAAGCTCAGTGAGAGTGGGATGCCCTCAGTAATTGTAGATGCAAAAATTAACATTATGTCTGATGACTGTAAAATTTAGTTTTCTCTATGTCATATAATAATATCAACATAAGTAAGTTTAGGAGATACAATAAGGGGATTTGTTAACCATAATGGTAAAAAAGACAAAATTTTATAATGCAAAGCTAACATTATTTATGGAGCACTAGATGCATAGAATTTTCTCTAAATAATAGTAGAATGGAAAAAATAGAGAACCAAATACAAGAATACTCATTCAAGAGTGCAGTAGAGAGTAATGTTGAAAGGAAAACGTGCCTTAGATTTTTGATTCACGTATATTTGGACATTCAGGATGAGTTCTAGGGTGACAGAGTCTTAGAGGTAAATGGTAAATCAAGATATATTTCTATCTATAAAATCAATTGAATATTATATTCCATTTGAGAAAGAACTGCTCAGTTTTACCTACCTTTGCCTGTGTTGTCATACAAAATAAATGACACAGAAATGCAGAGTTTTGGTTTAGTGCTAACAGTATTTCTCTAATAATCTGTTATGGAAAATAAAGCTTCAATGAAGGAGGTAGAATTAACCATTTAAAGGATCTAGAAAATTTATTGCCACACAAACCACAAAAGGTACAATACTATAAGAAGAGATCATTTATGCTATGATTGATGGCAAATGAATGCATGAATTTGCCACAGGTTAAGAAAAAAACTGCATAGTTTTAGAAAAGTTTTCAAATGAATTAATTAATTCACAATATATGACTATTGTGAATAAATTATAATTTGTTTATTTAAATTTACTAAATTGTAATGAAAGTCTCTTGCTTTTTCTTTTAAAATTTCTTTTACAAGAACTCAACAGAGAAAACTCAAAATTGAACAATTGTATAGACCAACTAGATCTAAGGGACATCTGCAGATTATTTCACCCAGCAATATCACAATATATTTTTTTCAGCAGCACATGGAACATTTTCCAAAATAGACCACATTTTAGGGCATAAAACTAATATGTGCACATTCAGAAAATATTCCCTGCATTGTCTCAGACCACAGGACATCAAATTGGAATTGAATGCCAAACTTCACCAAAGAAAACGCTATTACTTATGGAGATTGAACAACACATTGTTGAATCACCAATGCGTCATTGAGGAGATCAGAACAGAAATTCGACAGTTTATGACATTTAACAAAAAGGAGCACACAAAATACCAGCTCCTTTGGGACACAGCAAAGGCAATACTCAGAGGAAAATTTATAGCTCTGAGAGTTTACATTAACAAATTGGAAAAATTGCAAACCAACAATTTCATGACACACCTTAAGATCTTGAAAAAGAGCAACAAATCAACCACAATCACAGTAGAAGGAAGCAAATTATTAAAATCAAAGCAGAATTAAATGAATTGGGGTCCAAAAAACTATAGAAAGAATCAACAAAACTAGGAGTTGGTTCTTTGAAAAAATTAACAAATTTGACAGACCCTTAGCAAATCTTACCAAAAAAAGCACAAACAAATAAACAAAATCACAGATGAGAGCATCATGAGGAAATACTTTTCAAACATTTACACAAAAAATTTGAGAATCTAGAAGAAATGGATGAATTTCTAGCCAATATTAACATACCAACACTGAACCAAGAAGACCTAATGCAACTAAACTGACCTACTTCAAGCACCGAAATAGAAATGGCAATAGGAGACCTTCCATCCAAGAAAAGCCCAGGGCCAGATGGATTCACAGCTGAATTCTATAAGGCGTTAAAAGCAGAGCTCACACCAATATTCCTCAAGCTCTTCAATGAAATTGAAAAAGAAGGCTCTTTGCCAAACTCATTCTATGAAGCCAGTATAACCCTCATCCCCAAACCAGACAGAGATTCATCAAGGAAAGTGAACTGTAGATCCATTTCTTTGATGAATAATGGTGCAAAACTTCGCAACAAAATATTGGCCAACTGTCTTCAGGAACTCATCAAAAAATTATATACTATGATCAACAGGATTCATCACAGGGAGGCAAAGCTGGTTCAACATATGCAAATCAATTAATATTATTCAACACATCAACAGGAACAAGGACAAGAATCACATGATTGTCTCAATAATGCAGAAAAGGCATTTGACAAGATCCAACACCCCTTTATGCCAAAAGCTCCAGAGAAGCTAGGAATCTATGGAACATTCTTCAGTATAATAAAGGCTGTGTATGATAAACCCACAGCTATCATTATACTTAATGGTGAAAAGCTAAAGCCATTCCCTCTAAAATCAGGAACAAGACAAGGATGCCCACTCTCTCCACTCCTCTTTAACATAGTATTAGAATTCCTAGCCAGTGCAATAAGGAAAGAAGCAAGCATAAAGGGGATCCAAATAGGGAAAGTGGAAGTGAAACTTTCCCTCTTTGCAGATGACGTGATTCTGTATTTAAAGAACCCTATAGACTCCACTCCCAAGCTGCTTGAGCTGATTCAAAACTTTGGCAAGGAAGTAGGGTATAAAATTAACCCTCAAAAATCAACTGCCTTCCTATATGCCAACAGTGAGAGGAACGAGGCAACAATCAGGAAAGCAACTCCTTTTGCAATAGCCTCAAAGAAAATAAGGTACCTAGGAATTAAATAAGAATGTAAAGGACCTTTTTGATGAAAACCTTAAAAACCTGAAAATGGAAATTAATCACAACTGAGAAAATGGAAAAAACTCCCATGCTGCTGGATTGGAAGAATCAACATCGTGAAAATGACAATCTTCACAAGGGCTATCCACAAATTCAACACAATACCCATCAATATCCCAATGTCATTCTTTAAAGAAATAGAAGAGGCAATCCAAAAATTTCATAGGGAATAATAAAAGACCCCATATTGCAAAAATACTTCTTAGCAGAAAGAGCAGAGCAGAAGGAATTTCAGTATCAAACTTTAGACTCTATTACAGACCTATAATAATCAAAACAGCTTGGTACTGGCACAAGAACAGGCCTGGAGACCAATGGAATAGAACTGAGGACCCAGATATTAAACCACAGACCTATGGACACCCAATCTTTGATAAGGTCCAAAAAATAGAATAGAAGACAGCCTCTTCAACAAGTGGTGCTGGCAGAACTGGTTAAGCACCTGCAGAACACTAAAGTTGGATCCTTCTTTGTCAGCCTGCACCAGAATTAACTTCAAATGGGTCAAAGACCTAAAGGTAAAAGCACTGAAAACTTTACAAGAAAGAATAGGAGATACCCTAGGTCTCCTTGGCACAGGTTGAAACTTTCTTAATAAGGACCATGAAACACAACAAATCAGAGAAAGTCTGGATAAATGGGACTGCATTAAACTATAGAGCTTCTGTATGGCAAAGGACATAGCTAGTATACTAACTAGAAAGCCTACAGAGTGGGAGAAGATCTTCACTAACCCTACAACAGACAAAGGCCTAATATCTAAAATATATCGACAGCTCAAAAAATTGAATCAATCCCAAACTAATCTCTAAAGAAATAACCATCGTATTAAAAAGTGGACCAAAGCCTTAAAGAGAGTCTTCTCTGAAGAAGAAATAAGAATGGTCTATAGACACATAAAGAAATGTTTGACATCTCTGGTCATAAAAGAAATGCAAATCAAAACAACTCTAAGATTCCACCTCACTCCAGTTAGAATGGCCAGGATCAAGAAATCTCATAACAACAGGGATGGGGATGTGGCCAGGAGGGATCACTACTACACTGTTGGTGGGAGTGCAAACTTCTTCAATCACTAGGGAAAACAGTAAGGCAGTTCCTCAAAAGACTAAACATTGAGCTCTCCTATGACCCAGCATTTCCACTACTTGGCATTTACCTAATTGTCCAGAAACACGGACATGCTAAAGCCATTAGCACAACGATGTACATTGCAGCACTATATGCCATAACAAAGATATGGAACCAACCCAAATGTTCCTCAGTTGATAAGTGGATCAACAAGATGTGGTATTTATACATAATGGAATTCTATGCTGCTGTCAGAAAGAATGACATTGCCCCATTTGTGAGGAAATGGAAAGACTTAGAAAAAAATCATATTAAGTGAAGTAAGCCAGACTCAAAGGAACATAGGCTCAAGGGTTTCCCTCATTTGTCATAATCAGTGGAAATCTTGGGTCTCCTAGCAAAGATTTATATAACAAAACCTAGATACATAAGGCCACATAATATGACGATAAACGAAAGGACCTCCAACCATATAATGAGTGATTGTTTTCCTTAATGAACTATGTTATCTCTCATCTCTTTTTCTGTCCCTTGTTTATCTCATATTGTTACAGTATTTCACCTGGTTATCTGATATATTGTATATGTGAGTATTTGGTCATTTGAAGTCGGATAGGGAAGGGAGGAAAACAAGATGAGGGGCAGAGATGGGGGGAGGAAAATGGGGACCAAGACATGAGAAAGGGTATCAGTGTTTGTGAAGCAATGCACCTTCTATCTGGTGAATATAATGTAACCCTTCTATTAATTACAATAAAAATATATGGAAAAAATGTCAAGAAGATATTTGCTTCAAAACTTAAAAGCCACAGCTTTTAAAATTAATTTACATATTAATGTAAGATCAGGTGATCAATGTGGTAATTTTCTTTCTCATGCATCTTCAATTAGCAGCAGAAATCTACTCTCTAGATCATGAAATTCAAACAATTTCACACAAACAGATATTGATTCCCCAGCGACTGTATCATTGTATATCTTATCCATTAAAATGTCTATATGAAGACCTCATGTTATATCATGGTTATTGATTAAGAGCTTTTAAAGGATGATAGTATTTGGATTCAATAATAACTATCAATCAGAATTTCCAATTCATACATGGAAACTATTTGAGAACAAACATATATTTTATTTATTCTTTTACTTTTTCTTCCCTTCTCTTTAACTTCTCATAGAATGGATGCTTGATAAATGTTTGAAATTTATTTAAAAATAAATTATTTTAGTGAAGGAGTGATTTATACTCTGTAGTGTTTAATCTTACCTAACAGTCACAGTTGTTACCAGTTTGAAATAATTCTTATGGGGGTACAAGTTTCATACACTCTGTCTACATATTATTACTGTGCATGAATACCATTATGAGCAAACTGAGAAACTTATTAACCAGCTATCACTTGAACAATTGTTTTCTTTAGACTGGAAATTCAATATTTAACAAAAAAATCAAATCTCCTGTTTGCCTGCCTACCCTAAAATAATTGCATGTCTGTGTTATTCATCAAAATGTTCATTGAAACTCCGGTCAACATTGAATTAGGGAAGGAAAGAGGCTGTAGTTGAGATCCTTTACTTGATTTTTCTCTCCAAGATTTGCCTCTGTATGTTATCTTAGTTTGTATTGTTACTCTTTGTTATCATGATGAATGATTCAGAGAGAGCTAAGTTCCAAACAAATAACATTCAATACAATGGAGATATTTGCATTTTCCATAGTGCTCATCTTTACTTATTTATAAGACTAAGTTATTTACCTCCTGGTGCCAATGTCAAATGAAATTTACTAGTATATGTTATTACTACCAATCACTGGCATCAAGACCATAGGGTCTTGTGGATTAAAAAAAATACAAAAGTTCCCCATTGCAAGCTTGCCACTACATACAGCTTACCTCATTATGTCACTTGTGATGATTGTGACAGAATCTTCTTTGTTAGATTTTTTAGCCCGTTGAGAGTTAGATAATTCAGAAACTAAATTATGCAATAATAATGGAGTTCATATTTTGGTCCAATAATGGTTCAAAGATAGCCCCCCCAAATCCAAGAGTATATTACTGTAGAAATAAGAAATGGAAACTTGAGAAAAATCTATACTAATAGCTCACAGAATACTACTTATTTTAGCAAAGAAAATATCCCTAAAGCTGAAATGATGAAGTAATTGACTTACAAGTATTTTTATTTTTTTTTTATCAAAACTTCTTCAACAAATAGGGATAAGAAATATCTGGAAATCGGTCCTATAAAAAACATGTGATATATTTAGATAAAACAGCACTTGATTTTTTTATTTGGGAAAAGGTAAGGATACATAAACACTGCAATAGATTAAAAAGACAATACATATCAATTTTATAATTACAATATATAATAACATTCAAATACAGCTTTCATGTAGGGAAGGGAATACATTAAATTGGAAATACTAAAGAAACACAGGAGCATTCTTCAATAACAAAATTAGAGAAATTTCAAACCCCACAGAAAGTTATTGTAATTTTATGGCCTAAGGACACAAAATAAACCAACAGCACAAACAAAAAGGAAGAGATGAGGGGCAGTGTGGAAACATTATAGGGGGTCAAACTTGAGAAAAGTTACATTATATATATGTCTATGGAATTGTCATAATAAAACCATTTGATAGAACATGTATTCTATCCCATGATGAAATATTAACAGTTTAGCATATATTTGCACAAACAGTTCACAATAGCCACGTACAGTTCCTTTTGATAAAATTGTATTTCTATGAGTGTGTACTTTTCATATTAAAAAATATTGACAGTTCAGCACACAATTCAGAAAATAAAGTTTGGGCTGGTGACTGGTCCAGATTTAAAATATATATTAAAAAGGTTTGTAGAAGACATTGTACAAACTTTATAAACTGGAGTATTATTTTGAGAAGAATATTGAAACATGCACATCATAACAGAAGAAAAAGTTTCATTTGAACTACATTATTAAAAGGTTTTCTGTTTAAAAGCACAAGGAAATGAGCAAGTTGTCAAAAAGTCAAATGAGTGAACACATTTTCAATGCATTCATCTGATATAGAACATAGTGTATGCATCTAAGTGCTACAAGTCATAAAAAAGAAAAATATATAAAAATTTATACGATTATCTTTTTAATATATTTTATTGTAATTAATAGAAGGGTTACATTATATTTGCCAGATAGAAGGTGCATTACTTCACAAACATTGCTACCCTTTCTCATGCTTTTGTCCCCATTTCTCTCCCCCACCTGCTCCCTTAGGATTTTCTTGAAGTAAGTTTGGAATGTAAGTTAACTTGTATGTGAAATAGTGTATATATGTTAAGGTAATTCATAATATGTAAAGCCACCTCAGATAAGGCAAAAGGTAAAACAACTTTGTCAAAAATTCAAGTGCCTATTGGGGAAAAAGAATATGTCTCTAATATGTGTGAGATGTCTCTGATGTGATAAATATGAAAAAATTCTATCCTCCTTCTTTCACCTATGTGGTTTACCTGGTCTGTATTTCTGTTAAAAATACTTCTCCTCACTAAGGCAGCCTTTGACTCTTTCCATGTTCACATATAAGCATGTACATCATTATGGGACTTCGTTTAGTCAATTCATTGCCACTTTTTCCAGCTCTACCTTTAATACCTTGAACTTGTATTTTTCATTCCTTTGACTTTGAAATTGCTTCAAGTTCCAATTGTAATACTCTCCTTAATCTTGTCTCCACAGTCCCTATCATTTACATTTTCTGACTCCTAGAATAAAATATATTTTCCATGCAATAAGGTTAAAAAGAGCTTCTATGGGAAAATTTTTAATCAATGTGAAAACACATATCTTAAGCAAACATCTTACTTTTCCTTTTGTCTTTTCTTTGGTAATAGTTTCCAACCTAAGAAATTTCCATAACGCTGAGTGAAAAATCATTATTTCACCATTAAAAAATTACCATGCTTCTTCATGATCACAGCTGCATGCTCTTTGCTCTTGTTTTAAAGCAATTTTATTCTTTTTTCATATATTTTTATTGTAATTAATAGAAGGGTTACATGATATTTGCCAGATAGATGGTGCATTAATTCCCATACATTGATACCCTTTCACATGTCTTTTAGAGTAATCCTTTAATTTTTTTTTCTGCCTGGGCACATGTCTATTGTCTTGTGGATGAACACATATGAAGAGTTAAGGAGTCCTGATTTTCAGAACATAAGTCTTGATTTTCCCAGCTTGATCTCTAGCGGTACCAGAGAGATATCCCTTCATTTTGTAATTTCTATTTCTTCTCTGAGAATAAGTATTTTATGTTCTTTCTGTCTTAGATTTGGTTTATTGTTAACTCATGTTGCTTCACTTCTTCCTTTTGGGGTGTTATCTATAGCACGAATCTGTTTCAGATTATATACTTTTAACTAAATGCCACAATCTTATTCTGTAGCATATAATTCTACATAAAATTACCTTCCTATATGAATTTTACTATTAATAAAATATTTTCTCCTTGTCATTTCTTTAATATGCCCTCTTACCCTAAGGAAATAAATACCTGTATATCCCTTTTTCCTTATCCACATGCAAAGAACTAAGCAGAGATGTCTACACTTCTTATTCAACCTATTTTCTTCAGTTCCTCCATCCCTGCAAACACCACAAAGACAAAAATAAATGTGGCTTCAGGAATCTCAGTCTGGATTACTTCATTCAACATCTTCACCTTTACTCCAATTTAATATGGGTTTAAACATCCCATTTTTATCTTGATGTAAATAACTGAATAAAATAAGAGACAATACAAAACATTTAGCTTGTGCCCACTTTTTCACTCTTGTTATGTGATAAATAGGAATGAATCTGTACTTTAATATAAGATACTCCAACACATGCCACAGTAATTTGTCTGTGTGAAAACTAGACAGCACACTTATCAGAGTTTGTAGCCATCCATCTTCATACTTATCCCAAAATACCAAAGGATAAAGGAAAAGTGACTAAGGCTCATGACCATATTACTGTTTTAACAATTACACAAATGAATGTGAAAAGACTATCACTATCAATGTCACCATCATGACTGACCTTTGGATTTACTAACATTTCCTAGGTGACCACACAAACCATCTATATAATCTAATGTAAATTAAAAGAGAATATTGATATCGGCCTGATATAGAGCTGAGGGATTATAATATCTGACCTTTGTATTTCTGTGGAAATTGGAAAAATGGTATCTGTATGTCATCTTCTTTCAACTCTTCTTGCCCTAAACTTTCAAGTAGAAGATGTGGTTGTCTTTTTTTTTATGAAAGGTCACTTTTGTAAGTCTTTATCCCTATACTTTAATTCATGGAAACTAAAGGATCTAAATTCATCTAAAAGGATAGGATTATCAGGAAATGTATTTTCTTTTCTGTTTTTACATTATTCTGCTCTTCTATCATAAAGATTATCTTTGCAATTAGAAAATGTAGAAGCTAAAGAAGAAAGTATATTTCTTACCTTCTTGTTCATCTGCTTCAAATCCTAGCAATCTACTAGAGTTAGCAACTGTGTATAAAATCAACATGCCACTTCACTTTGTGTCAAAATAAAGAACAACTATGCATAGAAATATTCCTAAAAATATAATTTTCTGGGATACCCCAGAAAATATTATATGCGACTTCAAACATATAGAAGATAGCAAGGATAAACTTAAGCACAAAATAAAATTTCACAGCAGATAGCTTTTAATCAAGTGTTGTCTCACTACTTAGAAGAGAACATGAATAAATTGTGAGCACTGAAGCATTAAATTATTTATTGGCCTGTTGATTCTTTTGACATACCTGTAAATATTGATATACCATTAGTATTGTTTTTGACCCATTGGCTCTTCCTGATAAATAAGGATTTCTGTAAAAAAAAAAGCTACAATTAACAATGAAAGGGCAGAATAAGCCTCTCTCAAACAAATTACCATAGATTTTGTAACACATAAAGTTTTAAAAATCAGAGAATTATGCAAGCAGTGATATGTCATGCATGCTTTAACATAAATATAATCAGAGTGATTTTATTTTTATTTAAATGTTATTAACATTTGATTAAAATTATCTAAGGCAATTTATTGCTCTGATAGTTCCGAGATCCAATTTGTTCAAACATACTTCTTCTGAGGAAGTGACTTTATTTTCAATCTCATATTTCAGTTTATTAATTATTCTATCTTCAGAACTGAAGCTTTTTTAAAAAATATGTCTATAGCTCAGGTAGGCATCTTATAGAGAGTAATTCATCTCAATTTCCAGGATCAGTATTGCTGAAGTGAAGTTAGAGTTCAAATACTCAAATTCAATATCGCCTTAATTCTATAACAATCTGAAGCCAACTTATGTTGCTCTCATTTAAACTAATTTTTCTGTTTTAACTTTCTGTATTCCTTTAGACTTGGTAAAACACCTCAAGCACATTTCAGTTTCTTTTTAATCTACAGAATACTCTTATCCTTTACTCTTAAGTTATGTTTCCACAACCCAGTATAGAAACAAGCTCTATTAACATTCTCCCCTCTCTCTGTCTCTCTCTCTGTCTCTGTCTCTGTCTGTCTGTCTCTCTCTCTCTCTGTATCACTGCCTCATGCTTGTATGATCAAGGATCACTCTAGTTCCATTGATTAGAATTAAGTCTCATAGACTTTTTTGCTCAGTCTGGCTTTAAGCTGAGATCCTCAAATCTCAACCTCCCAGGAGCTAGTGCTACACATATGAGCTACCATTGTCTGGCTAGTGTTCTTTTGTATTTTTTGCTTTGTTTTATTTATTTTTTTATGGTACAAAAATTTGAATTCACGGGTTTGCCTAGTATCACTTGAGCCTTATTCACAGAGAAGTACTAAGTTGTTAATGTATGTTGGTTGGTAAAATCACATTTAATATTAGATTCAATTTTTGTTTTTTCTACTGATCAATTTTTTAATATAGTGGGATAATCAAATGAATTTTCTTAGTGTTTTAACAATGTGTTTTAGTTCCAAGCAAAAAGAGAAAAGATTGGAGTATAACTAGAAGCAGCAATATTACAAAGATATGTACAAAAATTTACATTTTTATTGGAAAGTGAAAGTGTTTAATGAGTACACTTTTTGTTTTCATCTTTTGTTTGAATCAATATTGCAAACACCTCTTAAATAGCTACATAAATATTTGAAGTAAATAGTTGGCATGCTATTTTATTGATAATTGACAAAACTATTTTTAGGAGTAACTAATAATACATTTTTTCACAAATGTGTATATGTGTAAATATAAATAATACAGATCATACTTTGAATTTCTACTGCATTTACAGAAAACTCTTTCCATTTCTATAGGTCCATTTAGTTTACAAAGTGTAGTACACAGAGTATATTTCAATCTTCAAAGATATTTTTGAATATCTTACTCTAGATTTGAAAACAATAAAAACTTCATGACTAATTACTGCATAGTATAATGTTTCTAAGTCTATAAAATTTCTGCTACATTCAGTATAGCTTAATCCACATCATATTCACTATGAAGTCAATAAGATATATATTGGCAAATGATCACAGTCTTATAATTAATTAGAAGAGACTACAGAAACCCAAATTTTAACTTATCCATTGTGACTGATGAGTATATGATGAGCTCTTTTTGATAACAACTGATACAATAAAATACATTTGATATGTATTACTCTACAATAAGAGAGAATTTCTAAATATCTGGAACATTTTCAATATTAATATGGTGGATTTATGCTGTGTGAACTATCATGAAAATAATCTTAAGTGAGATATTTTATATTAAAATGATTCATAAGTGTTACTAGTATTTTTGACAGTAAGTTTATAACAAATGCAAAACCCTGCAACCTATACTTATATGGTAGACCCAAGATTAGAGTCAGAGATGGATGCCTTTGAAAGTTATACCTGGTCTCTTGTGCAGTTGGCTCTGTCCTGGCCACCTTGAGGAGACAATCTCTGATTTTCCACTTGCCCATGGCTTGTGGGCCATGAATCCACAGACTAATAAAACCCTTGAAACCATGAGCCAAAATAAATCCTTCCTCCTTTAAGAATTTCATTTAAGTGTTTGTCCCCATAGTGAAAAAATAAGACAAGAGAAAGCATTCAAATTCATTTCTTCCAGCCTTTTGATATATGCAATATATTATGATTATTCTGTAGTTACCCTATTGAGAAACTTAGTTCTAGTCAACTGTAATTTACTATTTATTGAAATGTCTTTTAGGTGAGTTTTACATGCTTTAGATATAATTCCATTATTGTGTGTTTGTATCTGTGTATTCACATACATGTGTGTTGAGCACTTACTTGCTTACTTTGTGATAATACAAGATATTAGGACCCATCTTCCACTCTGCCATGTCCTATAGTCAGAAATACAACAGGGTCAGAGAAATGTTAACTTCTATTAGATAAGATGCCTCGGTTGAATAAGGGTCTAGTAAAATAATTTTCTCGAAAACTAGTGTTTGGTATAAAATGTTCTGGAATAATTCTCAAGGGTTTCTTTTCTCAATCCATGTCAGAGGCACTAGCAGATATTTTTCTAGGCTTTACTCCTTAAGAACCTGACATGGTCCTTTAAGGGACATCTCACAGAACTGTTGGAGTCTATGGGACTGCAGATGCAGGACTCTTAGTTTAGTATACACTTGGCTTCAGGCAATTTGCATAAATCAGGTAGGCATGCAGGCCTGCAAGCATTCCTATTAGCTTTCTACTGGGCAGTTTTCTGTCCAAGGAAAGTCAGTTCCAGATGGATTTACCTTTCTCTCCAGACTTCAGGATGGTGTCCTGCGTGATCAGGACCCTGATTGATCCACAATATTGATTCTTAGGTTTGGTAAGGTTTTCCCATTGAAGAGGAGGAATAACAAGTTTTTATGTGTATGCTAGACCAGAAGCCAGGGGTACTGGTGCCTTTTTTATGGTCCTCCCATAATTCTGCCATCTTGGATATGGATAAATTCACATTATAAATTTTTATGTTGGTTATATGAATTTTCAATTCTGGAATTCTGTTTAATGTCTCCATATAGATTTTATTATATTATTGAAGCCATTGTAAAATTGCATTTTCAAATTATTAGATATATGCTATTCACTTTAATAGCAATACATATGCACATATATCACCTAGATAAAATCTTTGTATGTATATATAACCATATGTATGTATATTGTTATAGTTTATATATAGCTAACTATATATATAACTATTTAATTTTTATGTTCTTATTAGCTTCAACAGCTTGATTTGCAATAATATGAACTAGCACCATTTTACCCTAAAGGTCGTGTTTCTTTATGCATTTCAAAATGCTGTTATTATTGAAAATTGGAGTTTTCACTTTATATAGTACATATTTTAGCACTGCTTGATTATGTTTCTCTCCCTATAAGTCATTAACTGAACCTATCTTCTTGATGTAAGCAACCTTTTATAAGGCATTTCGGTTTTGCTAAATCTTAGTTTTATTTTCTGTCCTGGCATTCTAAGGGTCTCCCGTGTATCTGCATAGCTTAATAACTGGCTAATCATTTGAGCAGAGGTTGTGTTCAGACACCACAGTCCTGCAAAACTCATGCCATTTGCTGACGGATTTGTGTGTGGATTGGGAAGTGCATTCAAAGTTCAGCCAATTTTAAAATCTGCCTCAACTTTTACTTTCCTCCAGGTACTCACAGCTCTGTCTTTTACTTGCACAACGTTTCCTGGGCAGACATTGCTTTTTGGGTAATGTTTCTGGCCCTTCTGAGGCTCTTATTTCCACAATTGCTTTGTTGACTTTTTCCACATATACCTTAATTAGCTTAATTGTGAAAATTTTAGGCATGTTTTTAATATATGTAGGTCGTAGTTAATAACCCTTTCTTGATCACCCCCTCTGACTCCCAGTGGTATCTTCTTTCCAAATAGTTCTCTTCTACTTTCACAATTTTGCAAAAAATAAATCTGCTTTGACTATACGAGAAAATACAGTATTTACCTTTTTGTGACTGGCTTAATGTCATTAAAAATGATAGCTTCTGGGCTGGGATATAGTTCAGTGGCAAAGCGCTTGCATAGCAAGTGAAATGTCTTGGGTTTGATCCCCAGTACCAAGAAAGAAAAGACCAAAAAAATACAGTTAAAAAAAAAATGATAGCTTCTACATCCCTCCATTTCCCTGCAAATGACATCATTTGATTCCTCTTTACTGTTGGATCAACCTCTATTGTGTGTATACCTACCAATACACACACATACAGTATTTTCTACATCCATTCATCTGTTAATGAACATCTATGGTGACTCTATATCTTGGATATCATGAATGCTGTTGCTTGAAACATGAATAATCAGGTATCCGTTGTTCAATTGTATCCATTTCCTCAGAACTCCAGGATATGGACATCTGAACCCCTTCACTGTTGAGTAATCTTCATACTGAGTTATTAGATTGAGTTGCAATCCCATTAGTGGTATATAAGGGCTTCCTTCTCCCTACCTGGCTGGTAAATATCTGTTATTTAGTTGTTGACGGTTTAACTGGAACATGGCTTGCTCTGTCAGGCTTAGCAAGCAGAGTGACATGTTTTCCAGAATCATCCCTATTATATCTGCTACTGGATGAAAATGCTCGCTGGCATTCATTTTTGCCCTCATTCACAGTCATGTCTACTTTCTGAAACATGGCGAAAAGAGTCCTAGCTAGGTAGCACTTCCACTCTGACAGATCTCAGGCAGCTAAGAGAACAGCCGTAGCAAAAAGGCCTGCTGCTTGCTGCTCTTTCTATCCAAACTTTTATCCATTTTTATCTCAGAGAAAAATCATTACTTTTTAGCTTAAGTTTAATTTAAAAACATATTAAATAATTCCAGGAAAACTGAGTTTAAAGTGGAATGTGTGTAAAATTCAATATATCTGATATAATGCCAGAGAGCGGCTCTAGAAGTTGTGTTTTCTATGGCTCAGGCATTTTTAAAAACCATTATCAGCATATGCAGTGAATTTTTCTGATAACAAGCATTACAGATCTTATGACTCAATGCTAATACAATTAGCACAAAGAAGGTACAACAACCTGGCTGAAAGGCAGATGCCTCTACAGCCAAATATTCTTCAGTTCAGCCCTTCCCAAAGGATTTGTTATTGTGTTTGGGACAACAGAGCACTTTGGGGTGTGTTTCAAAGACCATTCATATTTTCATTTGTTTTCAGGACGCACAAAAATAATTCTATTTCTTTTTTTGTGGGGGTCATGGCGCTTGAACTTGGCCTAGGCGCTGTCCTTGAGCTCTTCAGCTCAAGGCTACCACCCTTCCCTTGGGCCTGGGCATTGTCCCTGAGCTCTTCAGCTCAAGGTTACCGCCCTACCCTTGAACCAAGCCCCATTTCCGATTTTTTAGAGGTCAGCTGGAGATAAGGGTCTCAGATCCTTTTGTGCCTGGCTGGCTTCGAACCTTGAACTCAGATCTTAGCCTCCTGAGGAGCTATGATTATAGGCATGAACCACAGTGCCAGGCAAAAAAGGATTCTATTTCTATACTTATTCTGAAGGGTCTTGGGGAATACCTGAAGCAGGACACTTAATGAACAAATTTTGAATACCAGGAAAAGCAGCTTTTCATGCAGACAGTAGGAAGAACTCCCCAACACATAGAAATAGCAGCCTTTAGGAAGTGGAAAGTTGTTGATACCATGCCTATTAATGATTGGTAGGACTAGTGCATCATACTAATATAAAAGCGAACATTTTAATTGATTCACTGTAAAAATTCATTTTGATCATCATTTCTTGCCATTGGGGGACTGAGGTTGTGCATGTTTGAGTAACATGCACAAAGCCCTGGGTTCAATTCCTTAGTATCACATACACAGGAAAGGCCAGAAGTGGTGCTATGACTCAAGTGGTAGAGCTCTAGACTGAGAAAGCTCTGAGTTCAAGCCTCAAGATTGGCAAAAATAAATAAATTCGGATGGCTATATTTATAAATATATATGAATATAGGGTATACATATACACTATGTATAGATCCTTATTAACTATGTATATATATATGCATATAGTGAGTATTTAATGAATACAACTTTTCATATATACTAATCTATACAAACAGTGACCTAATTTGTCTTACAGTGCCATTGAGACAAAGTACACTCTATAATTCTACATGGCTTAATTGCAGACAATTTTCTTTGGCAGAAATTCCAATCGCCCCTATTTCCATCTGTATGGGAACATTAATTGCTATTTTGTGCATCCTCGATAATATTCCACATTTCCTTGCTCGATGTTTTACACTTTTTTTTAGCCTACCGACTGCCAATTGTAAAGCCTTTGAATTGCCTAACATTAAACATTTCAGGCTATTTTAGGCTGACACAAAGATATAAAAAGTAGGAAGAGGAAAGTCAACACAGTAATTTGGAAAAAAGTCAGTTTTTAGAAAGAGCCACTTTGTATTTAAGCCCACAAAATGTATTCTGAAGATTAGTTAAGTATTGGAGAATTCACAATAGGCAGAATACAAATGCGTTTTTGTTTTTCAGCTTAACATTATTATTATTATTTATTATTATTATTATTATTTTATCATTTGTGTGGGTCATGGAGCTTGAACTCTGGCATGGGAACTGTTCCTGGGCCTACTGCCATACTCTGGTCTTGGGCATTGTCCCTGAGCTCTTCAGCTCAAGGCTATCACCCTACCCTCCCAGCCACAGCCCCACTTCTCATTTTCCAGTGATTAATTGAGGATTAGAGTCTCACATTCTTTAGTACCTGGGCTGATTTTGAACAGTGGTCCTCAGATCTCAGCCTCCCAAGTAGCTAGGATTACAGGCATGAGCCACCAGGCCTGGATAACATTATTTATTATGATGATCATTATTTTAGGACAATCATTATGTTTTCTACTATGGAAATTATATACATCTTCTCTGATTTTTGTACTGCTTTTCCCCAAATATAGTTGTTCATTGTAAAGTCAAAATATTTGCTTTAAATACTCTAAACAAGTAGATATAGAGTACATATAAAGAGTGTATGTGAATTTTGCCATTTGGTAAAGAAACATGTTAAAGTTCTGACAGTTCTAATTCCTGAACTTAAAATTACTCTTTATGTGACCCCTGTAGGTATTCAAAAAGTGATTTTCTTATATATTCTTACCTTTGGGCATGTGGTTTCTTTTGTAATAAAATATATTTTTCTTCCTTATCTCTACTTGTTATGGTAGGTAACAAAGTTACCTTGTTCATTTATTTCCTAGTATTATCAATTTAACTTTAAATCAGTTAATAATTATTTGACTTAAGTAGTCAACTCAAAGAACTAGGTTAGTATCCATACTATTATTCTTTCTAACAAGACATCAGACGATGCTTTGTTGACTTTGGAGTAGATAGATGAATACAGTTTTCACAAACTCAGCGTGATTTTAATTTTAAGTTTAGAACAAAAAGCATCTAAAATATTGGTGCCTACATAAAGCACATATTGATATACTTAAGAAGAAGATTGGTACCTCAAACTTACTTCAAAGTACATCAAGATAAAGAACCATAAATGATGAGAAGGGAAAATGATCGTATGATAATGTAGAGTAAAATGTTAGTTGTAGAATCTAAGTAATCATTGTGTGACTGCTTCCTGTGAAACTCTTTCAATGTGTCCCACTGTTCAATGTTCTCATAATCATACAGTCAATAATTACCACATGATCTTTTATAACTAAAAAAGAACTTATTTTTTATGATTTTCTTTGAAGGCATTACCAGCATAAATTTCAGATTTTAGTTCTCTCAAATAGTATTCTACAAAGTTTTGGATAAGATTTCCTCAAATAATAATCTTGCTAACCAAGAAAAAGCTATCTTCATTTTCTTTGTCACATACTATATATTGTTCGAGGTAATTCATATCCTAAAATTCCTCAAGACAACCATGTAAGGTAAATATTTTCATTTTTCCTCTATGTTTCAAAGATAGTTTATAGTTGTTTCCTGTAGTTATAATTGCACACTTGCTTTATTATTAATATTATTATGGAAATTTAAAAACATAAGTCAAGTGCTTAATTTCCTGTTCCCACAGCCCATGTTTTGTGCCTTTGTTTTGTTTGTTATCTCCTTAACCTTTCATTTCCTGTTTTAAATCAACTACCTGGCATAGAAGTAGAACATTTGAAACCATGTTTTCAGTGCTAGCATTGTTTTAAGTCTTCTGTTACTAATAGTGATATTACTTTAAATTTTTTATGCATGTACCATTTATGGTATCATTCAAAGCTTTCATTTAGGTCAGGAATCTGAACCATTACTGTCATTTCTAAATGTGTTATTTGTAATAGTGAAATTAAAAATGACTTAATCATTAAAGCAAAGCCTTCTTCTTTTCATCTTCCACTATCTTTATTCTCTGCATGGTGATTAATGTGAATGTAGGATTTGTGACTGAGAGGTGGTGTCACATATTTAACAATATTTTCTCATAAATATTCCTGGCAGCGAGAGTAAGCCTCTACCTTCTACATAAATCACATTACTAAAATGTTTATATAGCAGTCAAAGATAATAAATTTTATATCGGTCTTTAACATACTGTTCATTTGTTTGTTTTCAAGGTTCCAAGTAGATATCATTGAGCTAGAGACAGCTTTTCAGAAAACTGTCATTCTTGATGGTATTCATACATTTCTAAAGAGAGTAAAATTTTATTCCCTTATTACAAAAACAACCTCTGTTAAGTCATAGCAAATGAAACAAATTGTAAAACATGATTTCCCAAATGAATTACCACATTCTCTATGACTTAATTTCTTCTGACAATTTTTGTAGTGACAATACAGTTTTCGTCTGACAAGCACAATTAAGTTTGGTGAAGCATATTTATTTCATGTTTCTGACTCTGAGAAAGCAACTCAACTCATACTGAGAAATGTCTTAGGAATGGTGGCCAGTGCAAAGAAAGCCATGGTAAATTAAGATGAATTAATGTTGAACTGGGATTCATAAAACATGAAACAAGGCCATAAACCACTAGGATAAACGTTTAAGCAATAACCTCTTTAAAATGTAATAGGGTGAATAATGGTACATTGGCTTTAAGATTCACAGTTGAATGAGAAAGAGATAGAACAAAGTATACATACACCCACAGAGGAGAAAAGACTGAGAGTGAATCAGATGCATGTATTAAGCTACTAGAGTTTTGTTGTCTCAAAAGGGAGGCTTCATCAGATGCCTTTCTATTATCTAGCTGAAAGTTCTCAAACTCGTATGCTGAAACTTAATCACCACTGCTATTAATGTTAAGAAAATTCTATAGGCAATGATAGAGTCAAGAAAGAAAGCTCCCCAAAATAGAGAATTCTATTTAAAAGAATTCTAAGGGAGTTGTCTAGGCACAATATGGAAAGCCTCAATCAGGCCCTGACCAGCAACTATCTATTCTAGATGCATGAGAGAGAAATTTCTCTAGTTATAAATTACCAGTAAAATGCATTTTTTTGCCAGTCCTGGTTAAGCTCAGGGCCTGAGCACTGTCCTTGGACTTTCTCAAGGCTAGAGCTCTGCCACTTGAGCCTCAGCACCATTCTCAGCTTTTCTTCTATGTATGTGGTACCGAGGAATCAAACCCGGGTCTTCATGCATGCTAGGCAAGCACGCTACCACTAGGCCAAACTCCCAGTCCCTAAAATGCATTCTTTCCAGCAGCACAAATTTTCCAAGACTGTCCTGTGATAATCATGCATAGCACAAAAATTTTTTTCTTCACCTCACTTATTACTGCTGGAGTTTCACATTTTGTTTATACTTGTACACTTAACTAAGTTATTGTCTCTAAAATGGCCCATACTACATCTGATACATCCAACATATTTCTCTAGTCTCCAACACAGAAGGCCACTGAAGGAAACGAGAATCTAAAATATCTATAGAATAAATGAGTTAATAATTACCTTTTCTGGAAATTATCTTGAAATTGAAGCTATTTACCACCTAAATTCTTGCTTTAAATCTTCTTCTGAGATAGCTTTTGTAAAGCCTAGCTTTTCTTTTTTTTTCTTTTTTTTATTTTTTATTGTAATTAGTAAAAGGGTTACATGATATTTGCCAGATAGAAGGTGCGTTAATTCACATACATTGATACCCTTTCACATGTCTTGGTACCCATTTCCCTCCCCCCCCACACCCCCCACCCGTCTTGGTTTTCCCCCCTTCCCTATCAAATTTCAAATATCCAAATACAAATAAATTCAATATATTAGATAACAAAGTGAGATACTATACCAATATGAGATAACAAGGGACAGCAAAGGAGATGAGAGACAACATAGTACATTAAGGACAACAATCATTCATTATATGGCTTTTGTTTCACTATCCTGGAGGTCCTTTTAATCAGCTTCACATTATATGTCCTTATGTATCAAGATTTTGCTCTATTGCAAATCTCTGCTAGTAGAGCCCAAGGTTTCTACTGATTATGACGAATGAGGGAAAACATTGAGCCTAAGTTCCTTTGAGTCTGGCTTACTTCACTTAATATGATTTTTTCTAAGTCTTTCCATTTCCTAACAAATGGGGCGATGTCATTCTTTCTAACAGCAGCATAGAATTCCATTGTGTACAAATACCACAACTTGTTGATCCACTCATCAACTGAGGGACATCTAGGTTGGTTCCATATCTTTGCTATGGTGAATAGTGCTGCAATGAACATTGTTGTGCTAGTGGGTTTAGTATGTCCTTGTTTCTGGATGGTTGGGTAAATGCCAAGTAGTGGAATTGCTGGGTCATAGGGGAGTTCTATGTTGAGCCTTTTGAGGCACTGCCACACTGCTTTCCATAGTGGTTGGACGAGTTTGCACTCCCACCAACAGTGTAGTAGTGATCCCTCCTGGCCACATCCCCTCCAGCATCTGTTGTCATTCGTTTTCCTAATCCTGGCCATTCTAGCTGGAGTGAGGTGGAATCTTAGAGTTGTTTTGATTTGCATTTCTTTTATGACCAGAGATGTTGAGCATTTCTTCATGTGTCTATAGGCCATTTTTGTTTCTTCTTCAGAGAAGACTCTCTTTAAGTCTTTGGCCCATTTTTTAATGGGATGGTTGTTACTTTGGAGGTTAGTTTTGGAGTGATTCAATTTTTTGAGCTGTTGATATATTTTAGATATGAGGCCTTTGTCCGTTGTTTGGTTGGTGAAGATCTTCTCCCACTCTGTAAAGGCCTAGCTTTTATAAGGTTCCCTCTATAAATCCATTATTGCGGTATCTTCTGGGATGGAGAATCCCCCATCTGCTGCAGACACTGACATTGTATTTATTAAGCCATATTGTTTAGTAGCATACTTTTCCCACACCCAGGTTCAAAAGCATTTCTCTAGAAAAATACTGTTTTTCATTCCTTGAAGTTGTGGAGCACTTAAAATATAGGGGCTATAGTATATGCAAGTACAGATACTAAAAATGACTATCAACTTACAAGTGAAATGAGTATCTGCTATTTCCATACTCTCAGATGGAGCAAAGTAGAAGTTGCATTAAAATCTTAAGGCTCTTGGTAAGTACCTGTTCATCTAGATTGGTGTGATTCATTGGGTCTTGTCATCCAGCTATGCTGGGAAACAAAAAAATAAGAGTCTATTAGCATACTTAGGCAGGAAGTAAGACCCTATCTCAAAAAACCCAGTGGAGGCAAGGGGTAGAAGCATGGTTTGGTTGTAGAGTTCCAGCCCAGCAAGCACAAAACCCTGAGGGCAAACCCCAGTAGTTCTAAGAAAGAAAAGGTTTAAAAATGATGGTCAATTTTCAGTCATCAACATTATCATTTATGAAACACCAGTAGTTGTTTGAATAAAGCTGAACATTTTAAAGCACTTTATTTTTTGCTGTACAAACATCAGGCGCATTATCAATTATTCTGTCATTATAAATAAATTTAGTAGCTCAATAAAATAATCGGTTATAAGACAAATACTGAGCTCTCTCCACGTCTAGTAAAACACTTTTGATAATGAATTCAAATATATGTATTTGCTGTGAAATACTTCATTCCAATTTAGATATTTAGGTAGCTACAAAAATGGTAAAATATTTTAAAATAAAGAACAGGAGTCTCTTCCAGGGACAAAATTAGCTACATACAAGACATTATGGTTTTGTTTATGAGTGTTTTATAATAAGATACTGGAGAACTGCATTGTCAGTAGTATTACAACTAGGCAGTTCTTTTATTTCCAACACGATCATAAATGCAGGGGTTCTGAGAAAGGGCCAGTTCCCCACCAGGGACTAGAGCTCTACATTCTGAATTGTTCACAGAAAACTTAACCCCTGCCAGATCATCTCCGAATATTCTTGAGGAGTAAACAGTATTTGTAATCTCTAAATCATAGACACCACTTCTTGCTATAGCTGGTCTTCTATCTTCATGCCAGTCACCTCTAGAAAGCATATTCAACTCCTTATTCCAAAGGGTTTCCAGATTTTCGAGTCCCTTCTTCTCCCAAACACTGCAGCCCCTAGTCTTATTTATTATTCTCAAGTCACAGCTAATACATGAAATCACTAAATGTTGTTCAATGAAGTTTAGCTGGAAGGGATAACGGCACAGAGCAGAAACAAATTAAAGCTGAAAAGCAGAAGTCATCTCTTAGTGTTGTCTCCCTCCTTAGAACACGGCCTCCAGGCTCGGGCTCTGTAATTGGACCATGTTTTCCTTCACCCCAGAGCTCCTTCTCCTAATCTGGCCTCTGTCTCCGGCTCTTGGCCAGAGGAAATGACAATACACTTCACACAAATGCGTGTTATCGCCACAAGAGAATGGGTCTCACTTTTAGGATCATATCTAATAAATTTGAATGTCTGTTCTCTAACGACATCATCAGATCAGAGCTGGGAGGAAACAGAATGAAAGGGGCATGAAAAGGTAATGAAGTCTGTTCACATTTGTCAAAAGTGAATGAAGATGTCTTTTGAATAATCGTGTGTGCGTGTGTGTGTGTGTGTGTGTTTGCTTAATTTTAAATAGAATACCCTTACCTGTAATGGAGGTAGCCATCCCAAATCCAGAATTCCTGTGGTTTGGCTGACATTCCTAATGGGACATGATTCACCACCCCCCTCCACACACACATTGGCTGGTGGCTCTGATTCTCTACAGGGTTTACTGAGATGCCACTGGCATTGAGGCACCAAGTTAGAGTTTCATGAAGATGGAACTCAGCTTTCCTTCCACGGGTTTCCTGCCTTCAAATTGATTGGGACCATTTTTACTCCAAGGTCTGTTTTAGAGAAAATTGATTCTTAATGTTTAATAATACAATATTTAAGAAAAATGAATATTTAATGCATTATTATTGTTGTTATCATCACCATCTAACATTTTCTGTCTTCCTAGACACTTTTGATTACACATAGGAAGCATTTGTTTTGGAATGCTGTTTTCCATTGTCTTTTGGCATTTCTAGCTTTCTCCTTTATTTCCTATTAGGCCTGTGGAACTTACCATTTTGTCATTTATCTCCTGAGGTTTCTATTTGATTTGCACATAGTTTTCAATCTTCTTATAGTTTAGGTGTATCTCTAGCTCTACTTATCAGAAGGGAGAGAACAGAATAAAATAAATATATCCCATTTTCTTAAAAGTGGACATTTCAGCCTCATCATTTTTATCTTAACTGTCTCTTAAGTCCATCTTTACCCATATTGCTTCCTAAAACTCTGTGGCAGAATTCACCAGCCAATCCTTCCTAAGTATCAGAACTACATAGGAAGTCTAGACCTACATAAGATAAACTTTGCCCTGCTATATAAGTGAACTTCAAATTTAGTCACTTTGGAGAGCCAAGAGGTGATGCTGCCTGCCATATGGAAGAAAGGTCTAGAAAATTGGCAAATGCAAGTAGAAAATGAGAATATAGTATATTTAGACTTAGTCATAAGAACCACAGTAGCATAAATGATCTACTTTAAAATTAAATGACAAAATAGTTTGAGACTGGACAGAAAGGGAAGTCTCAAATATATGTTTCCACATATAGTTTAAAGATAATGACAGGTTAAAATTAAAAGGATGGAAAACACGATATTATTATTAGAAGGTACAATTCAGAGTAAGAAATCATTACCATATATAAAGCGGAACATGTCATGATGATACAAAGGTCATCTGAAAGCTCTTAATTATAAATTCATGTTTACAGATCATGACAGCTTCAAAACACAAAGGAGAAAAAAGACAAGTCTACAATTATAATTGCAGATGAATAATATTCTCTCTTTACTAGTAGACATAATCCCCCTAAAAGAATCAAGACCTAAAATATACACCATCCTCCTCATTCTTTCCCTAATTCAGAATAAACATTATATACTGCAAAAGCAACAAAGACTTGTGTTAAATTATCCTCTGCTTTCACTATAAGGTACTGGCAGTATTTCAGATAACACACACACACACACACACACACACACACGCACCCACACCCCTAATTTTTAACCTTGCCTAATTTATAGGCAATTTTCTTTTTGCCTTGAGTGTTCAAGGCAGTATATGAATAATTGACCAAGTGTTTGGGAAAAATATAAGCTGATGTAAACAAACTGGAAATGAAAGAATAACCAGGACCTAAACAAAAGTAAAAGACAGAAGAAAATGAACAGAAAGAAATAATTGTTACTCTCAATCTCAAATATGCTCACCCAAACCCTCTCATCTCCACTTCAGTGATATACCAATGGCTTATCAGAATGCAGCTTGTATATTTTGTTTCCACATTGTTTCTATTCATTATTTTACCTTGGCTGAAGTCTAACATTATTTGGTAAGTCATAACACAAACTTTTAAAAAAGACATTTCTGAACTGAGATAGGAAAGGAACCTTAGTCTCCAAAAAACTGAAATTCATCTTGCTGCAAACATTGAGTACTTTTAGCTTAATACTATATCAATAATAACTGTAGAGAATAAATGCCTTATGAGTAGACAATGCATAATAGCTTTAAAATTATGATATGGCATGTTCAAATTTATAATATTGTCCTTAACTTTTTATGTTGTTTCTAATCCCTAAAATTGTTGACATGCAAATTTATTTCTTCTCTGACTTAGGCAACAATTTTCTCAAATGTAAAGTGATGCAAAACATTATCTGTACTGAGATCAGTTATTACCAATGTAACTTTAAGCAGATAATAATCTTTGTTATAACTACAGTTAGAAAAATAAAATGCAGCTCCTTTGGTAATATTGGCTATAAAGCTATTGATTCCTTAAACATTTGTGAAGATTAAGTGCTCTTGTATTCTTTTTTTTTTTTTTTTTTTGCCAGTCCTGGGCTTGAGCTCAGGGCCTGAGCACTGTCCTTAGACTTTCTCTAGGTTAGAGCTCTACCACTTGAGCCTCAGCACCACTTCCGGCTTTTTTCTAGGTACGTGGTACCGAGGAATCGAACCCGGGTCTTTGTGCATGCTAGGCAAGCACTTTAACCACTAGGCCAAACTCCCGGCCCCTCTTGTATTCTTTTCCTTGATTTTAAACTTACTGAGAGCAAGCTTGTTATAAAAACACTATTTGATGACAATGATAAATAACTATAAATATAATTGTAAATATAAAATAACTATACATAAAATAAAAATGGACCGAATTGGAATTTGTTTCTTTTTCCTCTATTTCTACATGAATAAACTGTATTATATATCAAAGTTTTAACAAATCAGGAAATGTAATCCAAACCAAATGTAATCATTTGTGACTTTTACTGAATTTTTTCCTGTTGTCTTTACAACTGTATACTGATATAAAGAATGCATATCATAGATAAACCAGTTCTAGATAAAAACAATAACTTATCTTTGTGATAGACTTTGATTTTATTATGTAATTGAAGAAACAATGAGAACAATGAATGCCATCAAATTAATGAAATTTGCAGCATTTAATCATATAAAAACAAATCTAGGCTTAAAAAGGAAAATTTATTTAAGAGAAAAATTATAATTGTAGAGCCAAATTAATCTATCTATCTATAAATCTATCTCTATTTAGACATAGCTATATCTATATCTATGTAAATATATACAGAGAGAGAAAAATAACTTAAATATGGAAGATTATGTTCATAAATGAAACCGTTTAGAGTTAAAACTGTTTTACATGGCAAATGCAGAAAGATGTAAATGCTATCTATCTCATTTAATGACTGAAAGACTAGTAAAATATAGTGCAAATCGTATAAGAAACTAGTGACACTGAAATATTGTAGAAAAGAGAAAACCATTTACAACACAAATCTGTATTTCATAGCCTAAATAATAATAGTATGCCAGTGTTGCTTGAAGAAAGGCAAGGATATTAAAATGCAAGAGACTGAAGAGACTAACTCAACTAATTATAAAGGCAAATGAGATAAAGCAAGTGTTTGCATTATCTCTTTCAACATTGGCTCCATTTATCTTTTTGATTTTTCCAATGTCTTCCTCGAGCTGTAATTGTGAAACGTTATAAAATTGACATGAAATATCTTATGCACTTTTAGACAGATAAATTCCAAAGCCTAGGAATGAATAATCTGTAAGAAAGAAATGTTTACTAAAACTAGTTCAAATATAAAGAATTATTAATGATGTTGATTTCCTTGAGGCCAAGAGTTTGGCCTAGTGGTGAGAATGCTTGCCTAGCATGTGCGAAGGTCTGGGTTCGATTCCCTGCTACCACATACATAAAAACTGCCGGAAGTGGTGCTGCAGCTCAAGTGGTAGAGCTCTAACCTTGAGAAAGTCCAAGGACAGTGCTCAAGCCCCGAATTCAAGCCCCAAGACTGGCAAAATAAAAGATCTTGATTTCCATAGGTAAACTGTAAAAACAGTTATCAAACTTTTATTACATGGGGAGGATAGTATTAAAGTATCAGGTTAAATGCACCTTTAAAAGATATCTTTCATGGAGCCAGGAGTTTGGCCTAGTGGTTAAAGTGCTTGCCTAGCATGCATGAAGACCCAGGTTCGATTCCTTGTACCACATCTAGAAAAAAAGCTGGAAGTGGTGCCGGGGGAGGCTCAAGTGGTAGAGCTCTATCCTTGAGAAAGTCCAAGGACAGTGCTCAGGCCCTGAGCTCAAGCCCAGGACTGGCAAAAAAAAAGAAAAAAAAAAGATATCTCTCATCACTTTGGCTGTCCCTTGGTTATCTCATATTGTTACAGTATTTCACTTTGTTATCTGATATATTGGATAAATGCATATTTGGTTATTTGAAATTGGATAGGGAAGGGGGGAAAACAAGATGAGGGGTGGGGGTGGGGGAGGGAAATGGCGACCAAGGCATGAGAAAGTGTATCAATGTATGTGAAGTAATGCACCGTCTATCTGGCGAATATAATGTAACCTTTCTATTAATTACAATAAAAATATATGGAAAAACATATCTACCTCTTTTTATATTGTCCCACATCTCTGAAAAAGTGAAAAACATATAATGTTTTCTTTCTCAAGCAAATATAAAATTGATGCTTAAAGCTGATAAAGTCTAGAGACAACATTTACACACACTATGAGTTCCTTCATCTCATGTGAATAATGTGTTTTGTTTTCTAATCAAGTTCCAGAGATATGATATTTTAATTGGAGGATCTAATCTCATTTTATTACTTTAATAACAATTATATTTTAAGCATCTTCTTGTTCAAGAGTTCTTGGAATAAATTAACTGCAGGTTTTCCTCCACACAATGCGTCTTCACAGAATACAGAAGTACTTTGCTATCTTCTATTTTACTGCACATCATGGGTTTCTTTCACCTAAAGATGATAGAAAAGTGTCATTGAACTTATTTTTAAACTTATTATCTACATCTTCCAACCAACAAGGCAAGCAGTTTAATAAGTTTTCATATTTTTCATGTCTCCATTTCTCTCTTCCAAATGGTATGGTGTAAAATTTTAGATAGTATTTCTAAGTTTTAAAGCCTATACAACTCAGTATTTTGAAGTTTTTGATGTAATATTCCTGATCTGGTGGATATAACAACAATACTTTTTTTTTGTCGGTCGTGGGGCTTGAACTTGGGGGCTAGCACTGTCCCTGAGCTCTTCAGCTCAAGGCTATCTCCTTACCCCTGGAGCCACAGCACCACTAACAATTCTTAGGAATAATAATTAATGTGAACAATATCTTTGCTTACATTTATTTCCCACATCTTCTTATAATCTTCATTTTGTTCTATAAGAAGTTATGCAAATGGGTCTGAATTCTACATTTGAGTACAATCCATCTTAATCAATGTCATGCTTTCATCATTTTTTCTACCTCTCCAAGCCCATATAAACCCTCCATCTTCCAAGCACTATTTTCACATATATCATATACATTAAATATTATGACTGCATTCTTCCACTCTTCCTTTCTCCATTTCTCTATACCTTCCCCTTGAAGTCACTTGCTACATGAACCTCAAGATCCAGGTTTCTGGTACCCATCATGCTAGACTAGAAGTTGTCCAAAAGACCTTTGCAATATGCTTACTCACTTTTACCATGTTTATACTTTATTATATTTATTTATCTTATTTATAAGCTCTCAAGATAAGGTTTGCTGGGGCAAACTCTCCTGAGGTATATATATCTAGAAATAATTTTGTGCTCTCATATTTAAATGATAATTTGTGTGACTAGCAAATTTAAATTTATTTTTGATACATTAAATATTGAATATTCAATAAATATTCAATATATCTCAATATATTTCCTCCTACTGTACAAAATATCATTCTACTGGCTTCTGATACCAATGATGCTACTGAAATTCCGGTTCCATTGAATTATTATTTCTTAATAATTAATGTTATCTTCATTTATGTTTGTAGCACTTCATGTTTGTATTTAACCCAAATTTCAATTTGAGTGTGCTATATTCCCTTTTAATATTATATATGCTCTTTCCATTTGAGAATTTGGAAACAATTTGAGAGCTAAACATATCTCAATTATATCTTCAGAATGATTTGTTCATCTTTATTTTCAGCTTCTGTATTTCTGAGAGTTCTGTTTCCATGATACCATCAATTCTGCCTCTCTCCCCAACATTGCTTAGCTATGACATCCTAAATTTAATCTCTACTTCTGTTTTGGCCATAATCTGGAGAATTCGTCAATGTCTTGCTCAAATACTCTAGTGGACTAATTCAGCCTTCAATTTTCCTATTATTCGTTAGTACTTTACTAGAACTTTCGCATGGTTTTATATCTAATATTTCCACGTAGCCCTGTATTGTCATTCATGTATCAGTTTCCTATTACTAATGCATACCTAAATGCTTTGTGTATATTTTAGCTTGCATTCTTTCTTAGTAATTTTGTTTCAGATTGTATATGTTGGATTATTTCTTATTTTTCTTGTGAGAGTTTTATTACCTTGGAGTTCATGGTATCTGAAGTTATCAGTTATTCTGTCTGGTAACTCAGAATTAAAGAGGGAGAATCAGTGCCAATTCCTAGGAACTGAGGAGAAGATGGAACATGAATCCTGAAGAAATAAACCTCAGATTTTACTATACCAACACAGACCACTTTGATTACCAAGCAACTCTTCCCTGGAGCATTTCATTCAAACACTTAAACTTTCTTAATAAGGACCAAGAATCACAACAAATCAAGAGAAAGGCTGGATAAGTGGGACGGCATTGAACTGCAGAGCTTTTGTATGGCAAAGGACATAGCTAGTAAACTAATTAGGAAACCTACAAAGTGGGAGAAGATCTTCACCAACCATACAACAGACAAAGGCCTCATATCTAAAATATATCAACAGGTCAAAAAATTGAATCAATCCAAAACTAATCTCCAAAGTAACAACCATCCCATTAAAAGATGGGCCAAAGACTTAAAGAGAGTCTTCTCTGAAGAAGAAACAAAAATGGCCTATAGACACATGAAGAAATGGTCAACATCTCTGGTCATAAACCAAATGCAAATCAAAACAACTCTAAGATTCCACCTCACTCCAGTTAGAATGGCCAGGATCAAGAAAACTAATAACAACAGATGCTGGAGGGGATGTGGCCAGGAGGGATCACTACTACACTGTTGGTGGGAGTGCAAACTCGTTCAACCACTATGGAAAGCAGTATGGCAGTGCCTCAAAAGACTAAACATAGAGCTCCCCTATGACCCAGCAATTCAACTACTTGGAATTTACCCAATCATCCAGAAACAAAGACATACTAAATCCACTAGCACAACAATGTTCACTGCAGCACTATTTACCATAGCAAAGATATGGAACCAACCTAGATGTCCGTCAGTTGATGAGTGGATCAACAAGATGTGGTATTTGTACACAATGGAATTCTATGCTGCTGTCAGAAAGAATGACATCGCCCCATTTGTTAGGAAATGGAAAGACTTAGAAAAGATCATATTAAGTGAAGTAAGCCAGACTCAAAGGAACTTAGGCTCAATGGTTTCCCTCATTTGTGATAATCAGTAGAAACCTTGGGCTCTCCTAGCAGAGATTTGCAATACAGCAAAACCTTGATACAACAGGCCACATGGTAGGACGCTGAATGAAACGATCTCTAGGATATAGAAACATAAGTCATATAATGAATGATTGTTGTTCTTAAGGTACTATGTTATCTCTCATCTCTTTTGCTGTCCCTTGGTTATGTCATATTGTTACAGTATCTCACTTTGTTACCTGATATGTGGAATACATTTGTATTTGGTTATTTGAAATTGGATAGGGAAGGGGGGAAAACAAGATGAGGGGTGGGGGTGGGGGGAGGGGAAATGGGGACCAAGACATGAGAAAGGGTATCAATGTGTGTGAATTAATGCACCATCTATATGGCAAATATCATGTAACCCTTCTATTAAGTACAAAAAAAAATATGAAAAAAAAGAAGAACCAAGAGTTGAAGGATCTAAAGACTGCCTGCTCCGTGAGTTATGGGAGGAAAAAACACATGAATTTTGAAGCCAGTGGTTCAGTCTAAACTTATTTTAAACCTCCACTTTACCCTTCAGTTGTCCCATCAATCCAGTACTTGAATCCCTTCATAATGAAACCACATCTAGTCTACCCCATGTACCTCTGCCCCACTGCAAGACACTGTTTTAAGAAGAAAAGCAGGAGCCATACATGGTGAATAGAATGTCAATATTCTCATAAGTATGTTGTGTTAAGTGAACAGAAACTAGACACATATGCCTGGGGGGGGGGGGAAGATTTGATTCTAATTGTTGCTAGTTCTCTCATAAGTCCTATGTGTGGGGAGCCCGGCCCCACCCCCGCGGTGTCGGGACCTGGAGGCTCGTGTCACCCTTTCACTGTGGGGCCGCCTGCGGTGCTGGTGGCTGCGTGACTCAGGGACATCCGCCGCATGACCGGATGATGGCCGGCATCCATTTTGGGGAGTGCTGCCATTGCTAGCGGAAGCCTGGTCTCTGCATAGCTGGATGCATGAAGGGTGCATGACTGGAGCCTGTGAAGCCATGATTGGAGGGCCTGAGCGAGCTGGCATGAGTTGATTGGCCCACTGCCTGTATATAGCGGCCTGGAGAGAAGAAGGAGAGGAAGAGAAGAAGAATAAAGGATCCTGCTTAAGCTAGCATTGTGTCGCGTGTCTTCCTTGCGGGACAGGGATAGCACGTGATATCTGGTGCCGAACCCCAGGAATTACTGAACTGTAAGTATTTATAGGTAAGTGAAAGCGAGCTCCGCTTGGAGACTCCGATCCAGGATAGGGCAGCCCCATGTTCGCGGTGAGCGACTAATCTCAAGCTCGCGGATTGCGACTACCACGCTCATGGAAGGTGACTAAAGAGGAAGGACACAGGTGTGGGGGATGGGATCAGAAGTGTCACGAAACAGGATGGAATTTACCATTGAGGGTCTGTTGGAAGCTAATGGGACCCCTTTAAAATCTTCCGCAGTAAGGAAATTCATCAAAATTATAGAGGAGAGAACCCCATGGTTCTTGGAGGAGGAAACCATTGAGGCCCAAGTGTGGGAAAGGTTAGGGAAGGCTCTCCGGAGGTCAGAGGAGGAGACTCCGCTACCCCCTGGCTGCCTTGCTGTGTGGGGATTAATAAAAACTTGCCTGTCTCCCCTAAGGAGGATTTTAGACAGTCAGCAGAAAGGGGAAGTGAAATTTTGAGAGCGGAACAAGAACGACGATCTCGCTCTGGCAGCAGCCATAGATCCTCTTCCTCTTCCGAGGGGGAGCTCTCCGAAGAAGAGGAAGTGATAGCTAAAAGGCGGAGCTTTCTTTGGGACCTCCCCCTGCTTTTGCTCCTGGTCCTACAGCGCAGCCTCCTGACTATCCAGGCAAAAGGCGGGCTAATTACAATAAATGGAACCTAGAGCCTCGCATCGGTCATTTCTTTCCAGTGGTTGAGGATCAGCAAAACCAAAGATATCAGTGTATGAAAGGGAACGAATGTGTGTAAAGAGATTTTAGAATAGAACCAAATGGGTTCAGACTGGAACGACCGCAAATGTGTGTGTGAATGGTAAATCTAAATCTAAGTCTATATGGGAGTAAACAGTTTAAGAACAGGTGTAAATCTAAATCTCTATACGGGAGTAAACAGTTTAAGAACAGGTGAAAAGCGCAGACTTGAGAAAGAGAATTAAGTGGTAGTGATCGTAATTGTAGTAAATCGGTGGAGTTTAAATCTACTCCTGTTTGTGTTTGGTCTCCCTTTCTGTTTTTGTTGTGTAATTTTTCAGGAGAGCATCTAAATTGTTCACAGCAAGCCTGCCTGCTTAGCACCTGCTGGAATGGCAGTGTCCACGCTAGTGCGGTACTGATGCCGCTTCCCACATCCATTCTGATTCCAGCACTGGTGACTGATAAAGACTTATCGGTGGTTCTTGGAGAAAGAAGAGATTTTGGTGTTCTTGCTGCAACTGCTGCCGCTGCTGCCGTGGTTTCATTGGCTCTGTCGATTCCCACAGCTACTACACTTAACCAACTTTCTGAAAATACTGCTCAGGCTTTGTCTACACAGATGTCTATGAATGCTCAGTTTTTAGGGGACTGATGATTATGAATCAACGGGTTGATTTACTTCAAGAACAATTGGACATTTTACAGGAAACCGCTGGAGTTGGATGCATTTCCACCATGCGAGGGTTATGCATCACCCCCTTTCAATATCAGAATTGGACAGGTGCCGTTAATTTATCAAAATTATTGGGACAAATGCTACGTGGCAGTTGGACTATTCAATTTGAAAATTTGACTGAACAGTTACGTTCGGAAATAATGGCTGTTAATTCCAGTAGATTAGAAGTTTTGTCCATGCCAGATCCTGGGTTTCTAATGCTTTTAGCTTTGTAAAAGAGTGGGCAGGTTTTGCGGCTCTGGTATACTTGGTAATCCTTGGAGTGGTAGTGATGCTGCAAGTGATCTGTGTGATGTGTAACAACATGGCCGACAAAATACTATCACCAGACAGGCTTTGGCGGCACTATCCCCTGGAGACTCCCCTCAGATCTGGCTCAGCATGCTGGACCGGTAGTCAAAGACGGGTAAGGACAGGGGTAGGCGTATACCAACCTAAGACAGAAACTGCAACTTGAGCCTTGCAGCATTTCAATGACGGGTAAGGATATGTCCTGACTCCTCCACCTAAGACAGGCATGGTTCCTTGCTTCAATAAAATAAAAGAGGGGGAGCAGTGGGGAGCTCGGCCCCTCCCACACAGTGGTGGGACCTGGAGGCGCGCGTCCCCCTTTCACTGTGGGGCCGCCTGCGGTGCTGGTGGCTGCGTGACTCAGGGACATCTGCCGCATGACCGGATGACGGCCGGCATCCATTTTGGGGAGTGCTGCCATTGTTAGCGGAAGCCTGAGCGAGCTGGCATGAGTTGATTGGCCCACTGCCTGTATATAGTGGCCTGGAGAGAGGAAGGAGGGGGAGAGAAGGAGAAGAGAAAGGATCCTGCTTAAGCTAGCATTGTGTCGCGTGTCTTCCTTGCTGGACAGGGATAGCGCGTGATACCTATGTATTTCTGTTTCAATGTATGAAAGCCTCCTAGGATATAAACCATAGAAAAGACACTTTAGCTAGTAGGGGTAAAGCCCATCTGGATTCCAAACCTTTGAGATCACTGGGATACAATTCTGTAGCAGTCAACACCTGCGAATGCTGTAATTCCATTGCCAGATATTGCATAGTTGGCTTTCTTGGGTTCTTGTCTCAGGAACTTGACCAATGAAGTCCATAAGCAATGGGCTTTATAATTGTGTTCTGGTTGATTGCTCCTATTATAAAATCAGATGTTTGGAGAGGTGATATTTTATGGATTGGGCCCTGTGACATTCTGATTGGTTATGAATTCTCAATCAGATCCCTCTAGCAAATTCCCTTCCCAGGATATTAGGAACATTATCGAAATTTAAGGAACTGGAAAGGGTTAGGGAGGGGAAGAGATAAGGCATTCTCCTTCTTGGTGAAATCTCTTTTGTATCTGGTTCACCTTTGCAGGACAACATGCTTCCTGGGCACTCCAGGTGTACATTAATCTACCCTTTTACAAGATCAGGCCTACTGATCACTTCAGACATTCTAGCTTTAAGTGACTAAAAACATTTCGATCTATTGTTATATCTTTTGTTTTGGGACACTCACATAGGCTGAAGTTATGCCAAATAGAAGATCTGATGTTTGGAAATAGGTCATAAAATTACAGTTCTTTTTCATTGGCTGAAAGATTATATTTAAAAGGGATATATTGCATGCATGTGTAAATTATGGTTGTGGTATTGATGATATAATGGAACATTGATGTAACGAGTTTATAGAAATGATAGTTCAAGGAAGTGTGAACATGTTTCAAATTCCAAAAGAGATGAACTAGTCTAAAGTTTTCACATCCAACTGTGATACAGAATTGGTTTCATGCCATCACAGCAGCTGGCTCAGAGACAGCAAGAAACCTGGTGATTCTAGGTCTGAAGTGTGCTCTAGGGTTGATGCAGAAAAACCTCTTAAGGGAAATTAAAGAGTGGTGAGTGGAAGAACAGAATATTCTCTTGCAAAAGAAAACTTTCAATGATAGTTGCCTAGGTCATATTCACTGCTTTAATATTGCAAAGGAAATTTACCATTAATGCATTAAAATATGCATTTGATTTACTTCCCTGCCCACTTTTGTATTCATGACTTGTATGACTCCTTTATGATTACCAGTACCAGCCCTGGCCCTTTTAAATTTCAAACTTTAGAGGGCAAAGATGATTTCCATCTTTTGTGGTTCTGCAGGCATACCCACTCCCTTCAGGCCTTAATTATATCAGTCAATCAAACAATTTTCTAGCTATCCATCATTACTTTTATGGCCACACAAACAGAATGAAAATGCAATTTTCCTAATTGTATACATTGTCAAAAGCATAGAGGCAAAGGGTCCTCACAAGGGATGTTTCCTGAGTGTATTCTGGAGCTTCTGATTCATCAGTTCCAAGAACATTAGAACCTGGAAAGTCAGGCTAAAGATATTGCTAGAAATCAGATCAAAGTCTTCTTCTAGAAGAAATGAACAAACTGCTGAGGACCTATTTGTGAATAATTCTGGACTTCCATATCTGATGTTCAGTTATGTGAGAGCAGCTGACATGTTTTTAAATTCCCAGATTACATGACTTTCTTAACTAGTTTTTTGTATGTGTCTTTATCCTTTTTTAAAAAAATATTGTGGGAGTGATGAACAGAGGGGTTACAGTTACATTCATCAAGTAGTGGGTGCATTACTTCGTGAACACTGTTAGCTTTTCCAATGTTTTCCTCCATCTTCCCCTCCCCCACCCCCACACTCATTTTGTTTTTCCCTTACATTCCCCTTTTCAATAAATAAATAAACACATATACAATATATCGGGTATCTCATTCAGATACAGGAGCAACATAAGATAAACCACAAGGGGAAAAGAAGAGAAAAGAAATAGATTCACATACTACATTAAGAACAACAATCACCAAGATAAACCTCTTGTTTCCATATCCTGGAATTCATTTTGCTTAGTCTCATCCTATATGGACATATGTACATAGCTTTTGAGCTATTTTGATCGTCTACTAGGAGAATCCTAGAAACCATGGAGCCTATGTTTCTTTAGGTCTGGCTTACTTCACTTAATATGATTTTTTCCAAGTCTTTCCAATTCCTTACAAATGGGGTGATGTCACTCTTTCTGATGGCAGCATAGAATTCCATGGTGTAAATATACCGCATTTTCATAATCTATTCATCTACTGAGGGGCACCTGGATTGGTGCTATAGCTTAGCTATGGTGAATAATGCTGCAAAAAACATGGTTGTGCTCTAGCCTTAGGATGCCCTTGTTTCTGGATATTTGGGTAAATGCCTAGGAATGGGATTGCTGGATCACAGAAAAGCTCTACGTTTAGTTTTTTGAGGAACCTCTCTACCACTTTCCAGAGAGGTTGTGCAGTAGTAATCTCTTCTGGACACATCTGCACCAGTATCTGTTGTTATTGCATTTCTTGATAATGACAATTTTGACTGGGGTGAGGTGAAATCTCAAAGTTGTTTTGCTTTGAATTTTTTTTATGGCCAGAAATACTGAGCATAACTTCATATGTCTATTGGCCATGCTTATTTCCTCTTCAGAGAAGTCTCTCTTTAAGATTTTAGCCTACCTTTTAAAGGGATGGTTGTTTCTTTGAGATAACCCACTTGAATACTTGGGATAAAAAAATACTTGGCAAAAAAATAGTTTTGATATGAAGGATGATGAGAAGTTTTATAACTTATAAATAATTGGCCAGTGCTACTAGAATTATTTGAAAGATAATTCAGTTCCTATCTATTTTATTGTCCTCTTCTTGAGAATTCACAGATATAACCCCAGTAACAATGAAGTTTGAAGCCTTGACATTCTTATTGCATTACAAAAGGATTCACAAAAACAAAGTGAACGTGTAACAGCTTGTGATCAGCATATTCATTCATATATATTTAGTGTTAATTCATATATATTTAGTGTTATTTAGTATTATCCAAGGTATTATTACAAGGATTGCTTTTACTTATAAATTTGAGGACTTCAGTGACAAGCTAGTGTCATATAGTGGTAACTTTTAAAGAATGATTTTCCTCATTCTAGGTTAAACCAATCATGCTAATAGAAGTAATATTATTTTTTGAAAATTAGTATGTCCAACTGAAATATTCCTGGTCATTCTTTCAAAGAAATTCCTCAGATGGATATCCAAGATTCGTGTAAGCCCTATGATAGCCTTAAATCTGTTCAAAATCAAGCCCAAGTCTCATATTATTATGTTCTGTTTATCAGTTAGAACACAAACAAACGTCATCATTTGTTTTTTAAAGCCTTTCTCTAAGCTCTCCACGACACATTAACTATGATAAGCAGAAGATGCATGGAGCTAATTATTATAGTGATATGATCCATTTGCTAACTGATGAGGATATCAATAATTCATAAGAATTAGCCACCAAAACATTTATTGTCAGATAATCTAAGCTTGGCAACTCAGATAGTAATCTTTTGGATGTGCTGGTTTGGCATTCAGACATTTCCTTTTCACTCTGAAATATAAATACATTTTTTCTTGTAGCAGTTTGGATGATAAAAGATAGCAGATGTATAATGTGTCTAAACTGATTATTGGAGGCGCTAGGCAGACCCAGCAGACAATCTGCACATGCCTCCTACTTAGAGGAAATCAGTCTTACAAATTGTTAAATGCAAACGCTGTCATCCACTAATAAGAAACAATTATACACACAAAACTGCAGTGTTGTAAATATAAGAATATGGCATAATGGTCTTTTAGTTAGAATAGAGGAAAACTATTTGCTAATGTCAAATTTTATTATTGAACTTAGGCCATCAGTTCTTATGTTCTAGATGTCCCCAAATTGTGCACATCAAAAAACCTGAATGTCTACCATTAAAATGTTATGTCTTTTGACACGTGTAAGTTCTTAAAACAGTATATACAATAGTAAACACGAAAGTTTTCAAGTTTGTATTAATTTTCTTAATTTAAGTAATCAAAACGAGTAATAGTATCAGTATTAGCCATTATGACAAATATCAGTTGAATGAACTAGAGTTGTAAAAGTCAAAACTAAAAATGAATCATTGTATTAGAAATTTAATAGTTTTAAAAAATACCAGTATCAATTGTAACGGATATATTATCAGTAACAGTAGTGAGAAGAGACTTCTAATCCAGCAGAAAATCATACACTATATGATTCATACTGCATGATTCTAAATTGTGTTTTAGCAAATAATTTCTCAATTTAAATAAAATTTAGGCTTGAGTAATACTGAAGGTGAGAAATCTGGGAGATGTGATTATCTTCCCATTTTCTAGAAAAATTGAAAGAAGTATAGATGTGATCATGTATTTCTATTATGATACTTTAAACCAGCTATACATACTTTCATCTCAGAGAACTGAGCAAAAATCCCACACTGGTAATGCTAACTTCTTTGTACCCCTCCTATTCTTTCTTCTAGTCATTAAACTCTAAATTACTCCATTTTTCTTCTTCTACCTTCGAGCATTTAATCAATTTCCTGTCAGAAATTTCTGTTTGAAACATCTATTGCAATTTTCAGTTCTCATGTATGGACTCTACTGGAAAGCTATTGAAGAATCTTCAGGTGGGAACTGGCATTATTCGATCTTTGTGCCAAGGTCATTATGTTGGTTGCAGAGTTTGATAGAAGAATAGAGGAAAGAACTATTATGAAACTATCATAATAGATCAGAGGAGATATTGGCTATGCCATGGATGGAAGGAGTTGGAATCAAGATACAAGATGTAATGTAAGTAATATTTGATGAAGAATCAAATAGGGCAAATTAGAAAGAGAATTGAAAGAAGGTCAGATGACAGTGTTAGAGGACAATTTACTAAGATGTGTATTACTGGAAATGAATGGTGCTTGGTGATAAGATCACAATTGCCTGGTGATAGAACTCAGAAGTTATACTGTGTACTGCTTGACATTTTTTAGAAAAGGAGATCTGGATGGGGACAGATGAACTTCTAATGTCATGGACCTAGACAAGAGAGAGTGGAATGAGCCTCTGGGATGCTTGAGGTTCTTCTACCCTGAGAAACATAGTCTGCAGGCAAGAATTCAAAGATGAGATTCAATGCATTATGGAAATCCCACATGGCTTGGGTCAAGAAATGCAGTGAAAGGAAATATTTGAGAAGAATAACAAACAATATCTTCAATGGAGAGTATAAGATTTAAGGCAAGATTTGAGAGTAGTTGGATTTCAAAGATACTGTTAATGCAGCTAGAGAAAGGTTACCCATTGATATGGAAAAGCTTCATCTGGGTCCTGAAGAGAACAAGAATAATAGACTCTACTTTCAGATTTTGGCCACTTCTCCTTTATATGAAATATTTTCAAATCAAAGGAAATTATTACTGGTGGCATTTTTGTTACCACAGCTACAGTTCCTTCAAGCTTGTGTTTGTCTTTCTCCTCATGTTAATCTGAACTGACAAATTACATATGGGCCCTGGTGCCTATTAATACATGCCCATTATATAAATTTTGGTAATGGTATTGATAATGGTGTTTCACAGAGACAGAAATTAAACTCTGCCCTACTCAAGCGAGAAGCATGCATGACCAAGAATATTATCAGTTTCTCCAGGCCAATGGTATTTTGGATAGGGACATGGCTTATTATTATCATAAAACTTTAATAGTCCATTAACTCCAACCCATGCTCTCCTTGTTCCACAGTCCTACCTTAAAAAGAAAATGGGGCTCATTACAGTTCTCAGTGATCACAGACATCACGAAAGTACATCGTTACTGAGTAAATTTCCATTGCAATTTTGTCCACAATTACCACCTTATTGAAAATCTGTGGTGTAGTGCTAGATGGTCTGAAGCCTGACAATTAAGCTGAAGTGATATTCATTGATTTTTAAAGGCATTCAATACTTACGACATAGGTTATTAATAGCAAAAATTGACTGCACAACGCAAATGAACCAGCGAGCAATTTGGAGATGCCGTTGTTAATTTCTCTTTGAAACACATTTCTAAAAGGTTTTAAAGAACTTTCTTTAGTGACTAATAAGCTAATGCATATGTAATTCTTTGATCTGGCTTTAAGTAAAGTCAGGACCTAAGTGTATTTAAAATGTTTATTTCTTTGTACCTGCAAAAGGTGCTCCTATGTATCATCAAAACTTGAACTGCTTTTCAAAATACTGGGTAGAATTGGAGCAGAGTTTCTGTGTCTGGTTTTACTCATGAAATGGAATCAGATACAAGGCATTTATTTCAACCTTTATTCTGAACTCTACATCGGCAAACATTTTAGTCTCTTTAAGCCTTGCTTACTTACTGGCAAAATGGGAACTGAAACATACATTGTTCATATTATTAAATATGTCTGTACACATTCAGTTTGTCCCACTAAATGTGCCTTATATTTAGTAGTCAATAAATACTCGTCCTACTCACAATGACCTCTACATGTAATTCTATTTCCAATACTTTGTCTTTGTTCATGCTTTCCCTTTGAACTGGATAGAGCAAATTCTAAAGTATATATAATAATTATATTTTTGCCAGTCCTCCTGGGACTTGAATTCAGGGTCTGAGCACTGTCCTTGGGCTTTTTTTTCTCAAGGCTAGAGCTCTGCCCCTTGAGCCTCAGCACCACTTCTGACTTTTCTATGTATGTGGTACCAAGGAATCTAACCCAAGAGCACTCTACCACTAGGCCAAACTTCCAGCCCCTGTTCAATAGATACTTTTGATTTTCCTACATGGTAAAAGATTATTTTCTATTTATTTAAATTATGGAATTAGACAAGAAAAATGCCCTGCTGTCAAAAAAAGAAAAGGGTTCAAGCAGGCAAAACTCAACTATAATCAGATCAGTAAAGTCATCACGCCTGTGATGGTTTTTAATCATCATAACATATTGTGTGTGTGTGTGTGTGTGTGTGTGTGTGTTGAAAGATTCTCTATGCCTATGCACAACCAAATATAGAGCATATATAATATCATAAAAATCTTCAGAATAATTAATATTATGCTATATTAAGTACCTAGCATTTATTTCTAAATGTGAGAATGTTCAGTACATGCAAATGAAATATTTTTAACAGCAACTTTTTGAGGAAGAGGAGGAGACAGCAGATGGTGACAATATTTACAAAACCTTGGTGGAAGTTTAGGACTCTCTTCTGACATATAACACAAATCTGCAGTGGGTTGAAGGATGCTGTACCCAGTCATAGGCCAACACTGAAGTAACATTTGCAAGACAATACCACTGGCAATCACAACGGTCCAGGAACAAGGCCTCCCCCTCACAGACTTGAGGAGGAAAGGACTGTGAGAGAATACATTTCCACTGCTGGAAACCACACGTTGTGTGCATCTCCACATGAGATTTTATACATAAGTACCCTTTAAGATGAGTATTGAACATATTATGTTTTGATGACTGTCTACTTGTAAGGATAACTATCAATTGATGCATTATAAATTATATTAGATCATGTCTATGTTAGTTTCTTGTTTAGAAGTCTATCAATAATCACTTATAAAATCAACTAGTCTTTGTGTTTTCCACAGCTTCCTACTTTAGCTGATTAAAATATGTGTGAGGATACAGAAAAAGTGCTTCTGCATAAGGATGCCAAGTTTTGCATATCACATAATGTCCTGGTAGTCACAATGGATGCTCACAGTTTGGGGCCTGTAGAAACTTCATTTCATGAAAATCACCGTTGTCATATTTTTCTCATTCAGCCAAAATACTTCTGAATTCTGCAAACCATATTAAGTTCTGACACTTTCAGGCGAGTTATTTCCATAGTTACTTTACTTTCAGAATCCCATCTTCTTGACAATCATTTTTTGTAGCAGAGCATACTAACTTATGAAGAATGTATTGTTATATTTTACACATAGTACTTTGTATTGTCTTAAAAGTTTTTTGAATCGATGTGCTACCAGCCATCACATAGTCATTTCTCCTAGTAAAATGTTGAGGTTTCCCTTCTTCCCCTTTCACCTTGACAAATTTGCCTAACATATTTCTAGAAATTCAGTTTAATTGTTTGGTGACACACTCTCTTTTTGGTTAATGTATTCTGCATTTGAAATTATACTCAATAAATCATGAACAAACTCTAGCACAATTACTTAAAACTAGAAAAGTGATGGACAGATGTTACAAATCACCATTGAGAAAAGGACTTGATTTCATTGCGCCTCACAAATTTTCAGATCTCTTGCATATTTTTTCTGTATCTACTGTAATAAAAAACAAAGTAAAACTTTCAAAACAGTTATAAGGGTATATACTATAATAAATCAACTCAATAACTATCTTATTTGCTTAGGTTTTTCATTGATTCATATTTATCCTTATTTAGTTATTTAATGGTACTTAATTAGTAAGTTATTTTAACTTATGATCTCTCATTTTCACTGCTGCAGCTTTTTTGTTCTTGGCTGGCTCCTACCACTTGAGCCACAACTCCATTTCCACTATTTGCTTAACTTGCAAACTACTTATTACAGGGAGCTCAAATGATTTAAGAAACACATTATTTATTTCATTTAGTTCATAAGTTTAGGGTACATTTTCCAAGCCATGAGAAATAATGAAAACTAGATTCTTCCTATCTCTATCCACCCCCACACCAAATAAAACAACAGATATCATTATTTTCACAATAATTTTATTAATATATAACATATAAACCAGAAGGTTTACCAGCTTAAAGGGTACAGCTGTTTGATTTGTTTACAAAGTGTAATTATAGAGTTGTGGAGCCATCATCAAAATGTAATTTTAGCATCATGCTATATAGCTTTATGTATCTAGGTTTTGCTGATGCTAAATGAAAGGACTTCCAGGATATAGAAACAAAAGCCATATAATGTGTGATTGTTGTTTTTAATGTACTATGTTATCTCTCATCTCTTTTGCTGTCTCCTTGTTATCTCATATTTTACAGTATTTTACCTTGATATCTGATATATTTATATATGTTTATTTGGTTATTTGAAATAGGATAGGGAAGGGGAGTAAAACAAGATAGGGGCGGGGATGGGGGGAGGGATATGGGGACCAAAATATGAGAAAGGGTATCAATGTTTGTGAAGGAATGCACCTTCTATCAGCTGAATATAATGTAACCATTCTGTTAATAAAAATATTAAAATGTAATTTTAGATCAGATTCATTAATCTTCTGTCTAGAAAATCATCGAAATCCCTTTTTCTTTCCTTTCCTTCCTTTCTTTTTCTTTCTCCCTCCCTCCCTCCCTCCCTCCCTCCCTCCCTCCCTTCCTTCCTTCCTTCCTTCTTTCCCTCCTTCCTCCCTCCTTCCCTCTCTCCCTCCCTCCCCCCCCTCTGTCTCTGTCTCTGTCTCTGTCTCTCTTTCTTTCTTGCCCATCATGGATATTTAATTTACATGGAATCTTTGTCTTCTATGACTGGTTTATTTCACTTCTATTATATTTGAGGTTCATTGATGTAGCAGATAATGGTACTTCATTCCTTTTGGTTGACAACTGATATTCCATTGTGTAAATATAACCTTTTCTATATCCATTCATCAGTGAGAAACATTTGATTAAATTTAGTGTCTACTTCTTAACCATTCCAGAAAGAAAGGAGTGTGCAAACAGATTTCACAAAAACATTTGTAGAAGTTTACAGGAGATTCCATTTTTGTTTTTGTTTTGGCCATTGTCAAGGTTTGAACTCAAGCCTTACACATTCCCTGGGCTTGACTTCTCAGCTGGCATTCTAACACTTGAGGTAATATTTTACTGCTTAATTTGGGATGGAGTTAGGAGATTTTTATGTTCAACCTGGCTTTGAATCTTGATCCTTCATATCTTAGCTTCTTGAAGAGCTAAGTTTATAACTGTAAGCCAGCAGCACCTAGGGAGATCATTTTCCGAAGTTGATGTAAGCAATCAAAGTCACTCATACTTTGCTAATTTTCCTCAGTTACATGAAGCTCAAGTGATGTAAAAACAATACTATTTCTTAGTAAATAGTTAGAGATTGGCTTTCGGCCACATTTTCAAGGTCATCTAAGAATTATAGAAAAATGTCTTTCAGAGATGTTTTGTCTTCACATTTGACTACAGAGACTTCCCAGCCTGATATGCCACTTGCGATCAGAGGGAACTCTTGCTATTTAGCTACCAACTGTAAAACTTCAAAGCAGTGGATGAAAGAAGATTTGCCTGCCTTTGCCCATTGAAGACTGTACACGGTGGTTGGAAAATGAAATTGTATGCCCTCAGGAATGAATAGCTTTTGTTTCTCAACATGTGCATTTTGATTAGAAGTTTATGCTAGATAGTTATTTTCCCCCTATAGTTTCCTTTTACTCAGGGAAATGAGCTTGGCTGGGAAAATAGTTGAAACACAGAAACTTTCTACATTCATGGAAACAGAGAAACAATAACTAATGGGTTGAATTTAAACCTAATTACCATATCATCCCATACCAATGACACATGAACAAGACTAACATGACCTTGGTCTCACTTGACAGCTTAATTATTAACTTTCCCTGCAAGTCATTACTAGCACTCTGTCTCCACTCATGAAATTGGAATCCATTTCACCCCATTTAGAATGGCCATCACCAACATAAAAGACAACAAATTCTGGTGACTAGGCAGGGCTAAGGGAGCTGTGTATACTGTTTGTGGGAATGTAGATTAGGGCAGACATTATAGAAATCAGTATAGACATTATAGAAATCAGAACCGACATCTCCCAAAAAAACAACAACTGAAAAACTACCCTGTGATTTTGATACACCAATATCATATGCTCTTAGGCATGTACCTGAAGGGATGTAAATCAACAAATTAGATTGTAAATGAAATATCTGCACATCTGTGTTTCTCCAACACTATTGGCAATAGTCAATTGATAACATCAGCCAAGATGAACATCAACAAATGAAATAAGTTGAAAAGTATGACATAAAAACAGGAAGAAAATTTACAGGAAAAAGCTTGGCACTAGAGACCACTACGCAAATGAACCAACCCAAGCTGACAAAGAAATATACTGAATGTGGTCTCTCATCTATGCAAATCATAACCTACCAAATAATAGGATATAAATATAAAAAAGAGGACTTTGGTGGAGAGAAATCGATAGGAGGTAGAAATAATAGAGTGATGGTGAATACAATCAAAGTAAATGAATGTATAAAAATACCATATGAAAATCCAATTAAAAGGAAAATAATGGGATAGGGATGGAATTAAGGGAACAATGAAGAGGAATAGAGAGACTGGCCTTAATCAAAACAAAATATGTGCAAGTATGGAAAATCAAAACCCACTTGTGCAATTAAAACATGTTAATCATTCATCAAGATGCATTGCACTTACAAAATGACATGCTGAAGTGAAACCCCTTCGTATAGCTATTTTTAATTATGTACATATAATTAAGTGAATAAATAAAAAAGTTAAGACATATGCACCCAAAATTCAGTAAGACTATAGATATTTCTGTTAAATTGTTCTAAAATCATAAAAAATGTCACAGATCAAGACTTCTTAAAGGTGGAAAATATTGAATCAATGAGCACAGTTGCTTTGTGATTTCACAACAAATTAACATGATTCATGCAGGGATACACTATACAAATCAAATGATTAAAGGTTCATGAAAATAAACTTAATAATTACCGTTCATCGATACTTCTAATTGAAACTCCAAGTTTTATGCTGAAAAACAATCAGAAACAATTTCTTTAACACCAGATGAAGAAGTCAGCAGTGAATGCATTTATTTAAATACCAAAAAAGTCAACCTGGAAACCTATAATTAATTCTTACCTGTTCAAATTACTGTAGTATTCCTATAACATAAATTATTATAAACTTGAAATAACTGGTGCTTCATTTTAAAAAAAATAGCTAATTTCCATTCAAAATTCTGAGTAAGGTATTGTCCTTAATAAGACAGCAATTAACCTATGTAAATTCCTTTGACTACAGAAAAGTGCAGTAAAAACATAGCTACCACTGTGCCATAAGATATAAATGTGGGAGATAGGCGGAAGATGGCAGCGGTCCAGTGTGAGTCTTTCTGAGCTCTCGTCAAGACACCAGTTCTAGCATCGTAGGGGAAAGTTCATACCGAAAGATCAATCCTAAGCAGGCTTTAGCACCACAGAGATCTCAGTCAGAGAGGAGAAAGGCAAAACACGGGCACAAGAAGACAGCGTGGAGCGGTGCCAGCCCCTCAGACTCCACCACAGAGACAAAGCCTCCCTCCTGAACCTGAGCAGACAGCGCTTCCCAGCAGCGCAGACCTGCCAGCTCCAGACAGAGCCACACAGAGCATGCACAAGCCCAGAGCCGACACCCATCCATGGTGCGGACCTGCCAGCTTCACGGAACCAGGAAACCCAGCAATTTGTGAGTACCTCCATGGAGAATCTTCCACTGCTGCTCTCAGAATGGCAATGGGAAGGAGTCCCCTCCCCCACAAGCTGAAGAAGCGCCATCTTAACTGCTGGCAAAGACCTGTCCAAAGCAACTGGACCCTGAGAAGTGGTGCTGGCAGCTCCATCACTCAAAAGGGCAAAGGTTTTCCCAGAGGCAGCTTAGCTGGACATCCACCTCTGGCGCTCATGGAAGTTCCTCCCTCTGGGCAGGGCTTCAGTCCTGGTAAACAAAGCCACTTGGGCTCTACCTACTTTTTTTTCCCTCTGCCCAAACAAGGAAACTGATCAGAAAAACCACAAAGCCAAGTTGTAAGAGAAAAAGACTTTTTGAAGAGTTTGGATGCCAAATTTAGTGGAGACACAAGTTTCCTATCCTGTCCCCCACCCCCCCCCCAAAAAAAACCAAGTTATAGAATACCCCCTTTTTTTCCTACCTTTTTTCATTTGCATTTTTGTGGGTACTTATTTTTTTCCCATTTTACCTTCACCTTTTTTTTTTAATGTTATGATTCTTTCCTTCCCCCCTCGCGCCACTTTCCTTCTGTCATTATGCTCATTCCTAGAAACATAGTGACCGCACTGGGTACAGACGGGATACAAATGATATTTTTATTGATACAGTCACCTGTTTTTTAATCTGTGGTTCTTAACCTTACTATTTCTTGTCTAACAACTCACAATTATGTGGGATCTCCCCCCACTGAACTCTCCTATATATACTTTCCTTTTTTCTTTGTATACTCTTGTTATTTCATAAGTTTTATCTTATTTTTTCTAAATTTTATACTCAACTATTTTAACTTTCTATCACCCTAGGTCAGTTACTCTGATGATATCCCTTTTCTTCATTACTATATTAATCTTACACTCCAACATTACTCTTTTCTTACCTTCCCTCTTGTCTTTCATACTATTTTTCTATCTCTGATCCCCTGTTTATCCTTCAACAACCATTCCATTAAAAGATGGGCCAAAGACTTAAAGAGAGTCTTCTCTGAAGAAGAAAAAAGAATGGTCTATAGACACTTGAAGAAATGCTCCACATCTCTGGTCATAAAAGAAATACAAATCAAAACAACTCTAAGATTCAAACTCACTTCAGTTAGAATGGCCAGGATCAAGAAATGTAATAATAACAGATGCTGGAGGGGATGTGGCCAGGAGGGATCACTACTACACTGTTGGTGGGAGTGCAAACTCGTTCAGCCACTATGGAAAGCAGTATGGCAGTGCCTCAAAAGACTAAACATAGAGCTCCCCTATGATCCAGCAATTCCACTACTTGGCATTTACCCAATCGTCCAGAAACAAGGACATACTAAATCCACTAGCACAATGATGTTCATTGCAGCATTATTTAACATAACAAAGATATGGAACCAACCCAGATGCCCCTCAGTTGTTTAGTGGATCAACAGGATGTAGTATTTATACATAATGGAATTCTATGCTACTGTTAGAAAGAACCATATTAAGTGAAGTAAGCCAGACTCAAAGGAACATAGGCCCAATAGTCTCCCTCATTTGTCATAATCAGTAGAAACCTTGGGCTCTATTAGCAGAGATTTACAATAGAACAAAACCTAGTTACATAAGCCACATAGTATGACCCTAAATGAAAGGACCTCCAGGATATTAAAACAAAAGTCATATAATGAGTGATTGTTGTCCATAATGTACTATGTTATCTCTCATCTCTTTTGCTGTCTCTTGATTGTCATATATTGTTACAGTATTTCTCCTTGTTATCTAGTTTATTGTATATATGCATATTTGGCTATTTGAAATAGGATAGGGAAGGGGTAAAACAAGATGAGGGGCAGGAGAAAGGGTATAAATGTTTGTGAAGTAATGCACCTTCTATGGTGAAGATAATGTAACCTTTCTATTAATTACAATAAACATATATGAAAAATAAAAAAGATATAAATGTATAACATGGATTCAATACTATTAAAACTAAATTAGTCAATTAACTATGAAGTAGTATTACAGCAAAAGACATATGTTTTTAATTGAAGAAAATATAGAATAAGTGTAAAATGAAAACTTCCATTGTCATTACTTCCTTTACTTACATTTTGAACATTCCAATAATAAAATTTCCCTACATAATCCATTTTTGATTGGAAACTTCTCTTTGACTTTGATTGTCAAGAGAAGTTGGCATAGAGTTAGAAATGAGGCCTTATTCAATCCTGGCATACTCTTGTCACTAAATGAGAATGAACAGAGAAGGTACCCTGAGGATTGGAGAAAAGAGAGAGAATGTGAACAATAAACTCCACTCTAGGAAATACTTGCTGTCCCCACTATTTTTTAAAGTGCAACCAAGAATGATGCCAATAAGATGGAAGAACGGAAGTCTTCTACTACCACCTTCCTAGAGTGTGATTTGGACAGCCACTTGTAGACAGAAATCCTTTTGTGAGCATGAAAGATGAGTGGAGAAGTTCAACTAATCTTTGGATCAAAAGTATTAAAAAATATGAAAATAGACACATAGAAGAGGACAAGGCTGGCCTTAGCCACAGTGGAAGGTGTCTCAGTTTATTTGCCCAGAGCCACTTGCCTCACACATGTATCTTCACCCAGGGAAGTGAGAATGCCCTGAGTGATCACCTGGCTTCCCCTGCAGGATGAAAAAGATTCCTCAAGGTCGACTCTCACAACTCCTTAAGAATACTGAAGGGTTGGCATGGATGCCTGGCTTGCTGGAGGTGAAACTTAGCAAACTAGTCACATTGCAAACTTTATCAACTACCAGAAAACCATGGACTGTGAGTGGATTCGTAAATAGAAAACTGAAAGAAAGAGAGAGAGTGGGGAGGGTGGGAGAGAGTGAGAGAGAGTGCACTTTTGGTTCATCTGTTTACAGACAATTCCTTCTGGGGGCTGGATTTGAACTCTGTGGTTTGGGCTTGTTAAACAGGTGAACTCCTACTCCAGTCTTGCAAGAGTTTGTTTCATTTTATTTTTTTCAGATAAGACCAGCCTCAGATCACAATCCTACTTTGTCCCCAAATAGACAATCCTATAGAGCCAGTTTTCCAAACATTCTGTTCTCTTTAAGACCAATGTAGACCTGACCCCCAGTCCAACTCTTTGCATACTCTTCAATCCTGCAGGAAGGTTGCTGCCCCTGGCTGTGCCCCAATAAACAAACCCTGATCTTTCTCCTCCCTGCTCCTAACAAATGGGTTAGTTGTTTTCCATGTCCTCACACAACCACAGCAAGAAAGGGAGGTGAATTGTCTTAACAACAGTTTAGACGAGGCTCCATTTTCTGCTAATTATTTCATATTCTAGCTTCACAAAGGAGCATGTGATACATAAAATGAGAGGAATCATTATCTTTTCCTCATCAGGCAGTGATGATAAATACACAGGGACATTCTTTTCCTTTCCGAGAAGGAACCAAAACTATCTCATCATATTCAAGACAACACCATAATAGATACCATTTAAGTAATCTTATTCTTGAATAAAGTGATATTTCAAAGAATATCGTAAATTTAAATCTTCTCTGGAACATTATAGTAAAGGTATTATTTTAATTTAGCATAATTTCAAAAATGAATGATTGTTTCTTTTCAATCTTTTTATGATTAGTATAAACATTTATTCTAATGAAAGTCAAATGACTTTAGAATTTGTTTTGAAACCACCCTTTCTCCTGTTCTTTTGCATAAGTTTTATTTCACAATCATATGCTCTTTCCTCTAACAACAGGCTTTGTTTAAAAGTATTAAAAAATCAGATGGTTTCTTAAGTATATCTATGTGAAATTAATATAATCAGTCATATAATTAATAACAATAATTAAAGAATAAAATGTTTGTAGGAGTTAGGTTAAATTACTTACCATACATTTTGGGATCCTGAGCTTTAATCAAAGAAAATAGGAAAACTAACATTTCAGAAAAAAACTTAAAAGATATAGAATATATAGGTTCTAAAGTTTTGTGAGCCAATATTGGGGCCCAAGGTCTTGTCTGGTTTTCTTGGGCTACTCTCTTTTTGCTTTATTACTCATAGCTGGTGTTTTAACACTTGAACCATGCCTTCAGTCAATTTTCTTGGTTTACGGGTGTCTTGAAAAGCTAACTTTGAACTGTGACCCTGAGTCTAACTCTCTTGAGCAGCTAAAATTATAGGCTTGAGCCACTAGTTCCTGACATTTAAATAAATAGGATTTTGGCTGTGGAAAATTGTGTGTGTGTGTGTGTGTGTGTGTGTGTGTGTGTGTGAGTGTGTGTATAAAAACTGAGAAACTTCAATCTGGAAAAATGTTGTTAGGTACAATTTTGTTGAACTCTGAAAACAATTGAGCATTTCAATTTGTCAAATGGAAATTGTGGAAATGTATTTCATCGAACCCTAATCCATGACATTAAAATGAATGAAGTATGCATATGAATAAAAAATATAATCATTAAAAATTATTTTCTATTACCATTTTTAATTGCATTTTATTGTCAGGGTAACGTATAGAAGGGTTACAGTTACATTTGTCAGGAACCAATTTTTAATTTCAAACAAAAGAGTGATTGAAAGGAAAGCTAAATTTAAGCTGGTCAAAATTGAGATATGGCCCATGTTATTTCATTTATTTCTCCACACTAAAATTTATTTGTTGGAAATATCAAACAACTTACCTCACTGAATAGTTAAGCTAATTGCACTTGAGGAAATCAAGATAACTTTACCACCCATTGAAGAGTCATTCATTTCCAATGTTGCATTGCATCTGATTTCTAAGTCGAAGAATGAGATCTTTAGGCCTAGATCAACTGTAGTCAACGGAATGAGCAGTAATCAAACCTCAAATTTCAGTAGAGTATGTGTCCTTCTTGTTCCAGTTTCCTTTCCTGTCTCGTTGCTTCAATCCATAGATCACACTCAATTCTCCACAAAGGAATCTTGATCCAGTCACAACACCTTGTCATTTGTTTTAGTCCCTCTCATAGTCTCATCTCATTGGAATAGAATCCACATTTCTGATCGTTTCCTAGAAAGTGGCACCAAATAAAAAGCAGAATGCTTTGCTCCCATGTGTACCCAGCATTCCTATTCCATCGATTCTATGGAGCAGGTGCACTGCAATTTCCAGTGGGCAGACTAAGCAGCAGAGGCTGAAGCGTTAGTTAAGTTGTCTGATATGGCACAGAAGACACGTGGCACAGGGTTGAACTGAAGCCCAGTACTGACTGCCTGAGTGGTGGCTGTTTTTCTGTATTCAATTCTTACAGCTCCACTAGTTCTTGGGTGTCATCTTATTGAACATCACAGTCCTCTAGGAACCTTCTGAAGGAACATCTTCCTGAGCCTGGAATGTTCTTCTCCCAGCGACTTGTATACACTAGTTTCACAGATTTTCAAATGCAGGCTCAAATTCAGTTTTTAGTCCAGGCTTTATTAATCATTTAATCAGTTGTCTGCACTTCCCAGTCCTGCACAGCTATTGACTCAACTTCTGTTCTCCCCTCAGTAATATATTATCTTTCTTCACTTCTCTCTCTCTCAACAATTCCTGAAATTATTTTGTTCCTTCATTTGGAAACTTTAACTATGTCTTTAATTAGATGATAGCTTAAGGATTATGAGGTCAGCTAGGTGTTTTTGTCCTATTTGTTTCTAATGTCTAAACTGTAATAAGAAAAGCAATATATCACCAATCAATTAATTAAATCAGTCTTTTCTATCCATAGTAACGTACAAAAATTAGGTACTTTAAGAACTGATACAAAAATACTGTGGAATTATTGTTTTACAATATTATTTTTATATTTACTTTTTATTCATATATTCACTATTGTATTAGGTGATCATTTATTGACTTATGGTAAAATTTAAATTTCATTGTGAGTTTTAACAAACTTTTTTTGTATTTCTTTATGTTATACACATTTTCTTGTTTCACTCTTAGATGCATTACAGAGAAAGATCAAGATAAAATGGAGTGTGTAATAGTAGTCAAAGTTGTTTTGAGCTACTTGTGATACTAATTTAAAAGTGGCAGTATATATATATATACATATATATACATGCTTTATAGCATTCACATAAATAAAAACTACTTAAAAGTAACAGAAACATTTGTCTGAAGATCAGGAAATGAAAGAATGGAACAAAGAAAAATAAATACCATACTTTTCCAGTATTCTGACTCAACTATAGAAACACAATAGATCTCATGAAATCTTCTATTGCGATGTACTGGTTTCCTAACAGATACTCCTATAGTTTGGGAAGTATTTGTGTTTGAAAAAAATACCATCTTGTGCATTGAAATTGGATTTCAACCATGGTTTAAGATTCTATAATTTCAGAATATTTATGGATTCAGTGTCTGGAAACCAATACCACATCAAGGATGAGTAATAAATAACAAATAAGTAAACTTAAATTGAGATTCCGAAACAGGAAAGTCTTATGGTTATCACTATGACTTTGTGAAATGTAAATCAAGTTTGGAAAATAGCGATGTGTCTGGCTATCCAATAGTCAAAAGAAATAGACTTCTTAAGAAGGAAGATATATATATATAAGTATATATATATATATATATATATATATATATATATATGAAAGTGACTGTGGAAACTTGCTGATAACCAAATGAGTAAAAGACTGAAATGAAATCAATAAGGGAACATACTATAAGTGAATCTATACAGGTGAAAAAAAGATGGTTTTGATAGAACACATGGTTTTTCCTGGGGATACTTCAAATACATCTTCTAGTAAATTAATCATTTGCTTAATATACAGTTTTTGAAAACTGTCAAATTTAATAATTCATGAAATATGTTGCCCAAATTCTTCTCTAGAAATCAAAATAATAATTTAGGATGTCTAGTTCATGACTAATTCTGATTTAACTAAAAAGCAAACGCGCGCGCGTGTGTGTGTGTGTGTGTGTGTGTGTGTGTATGTGTGTTTGTGTAGGTTGAGTGCAACTGAATTGATAGGTCTCTAGGAAGAATGCAACATTTCATACTGTAATTCTTGAAAGCCTTGGGAGAAAATAGTAGACACATTGCAATGAGCACCACATGAAACACTCAACAAAAACATAAGAAAAAGGAAAGCAAAATGATATCAAGTATTCCTTTATCTGAATCCTACAATTTGCTTTTGCTGTGTGATGCTTCTAGAAGAAGCATCTTATTCTAGAAGAATTTATGGGAAACTGATTTCAGAAAATGATACATAATTTATTACTCTTATGTATTTAATTGTACTCCAAGCCTGTTGTTGAATCATAAACCACTCCAAAAGTCAGTGGTATAAGAAACAATATCATTTATTTTCCTTGTGAATCTTCAATTTAATGAAATTGTTCAATCAAAAATTCAATGTATATCTTACAAACTTAGGAAAAGCAAGGGGGAAGTGGGGAAACTGGTGACACTAATCAAGATGTATTGCACTCACACACTCCCTTGTAAAATGGTAAATCCTTCGTACAACCAGTTAAAGATAATAAGGAAGAAATATTTCAAAGGGAAACAAAATTCTTGTGATCTGCTTAACCTAGTTTGGGGAGAAACTCTCAGTCAGACATGTGTTAGGAATTGTGTTTAAATTGTTGTGTGATCTGATGAGTGTTTCTCTACCCTTATTTCTGTGAAAAACCTGTCCACCAATGATTGTATACCATCCAGAAACTGTATACAACATGTTTAAGTGGGAAAGTGGGAACTCTGGCTTTTTAGAAAGTGGAAGTTGGGCAGTGAGTTAGGAAAAATGAATCAAACATCCTCAGTACAGTTCTGAAATCTATGATACTGAGTACTAATGGATTTTTGTCAGTTCTGTTGTCATTAGAACCATAGACCCATGCGTACATACTAGAAAGCTAGTGTGCTAATTAAAACTAGAAGCAGAGAGGCTTTGAATAATGGTGCTCTGATGCTTCCATCATTACAAAACTTGAGATTGTCTGGATAGGGCTGGATTGGACCTAATATCCAAGGGTTGACAGAAGGAAGGAATTATAGGATATAGAAACAAGAGGTTTATCTTTGTAATTGTTGATCTTAATGTCCTGTGTTATTTCTTTTCTCTTTTTATCCCCCTAATGGTCAGTCTCATGTGGTTACTGTATCTGACTTTGTTTTCTGATATATTGTATATACATTTATTTGTTTATTTGAAATAGGGAAGGGAAGGGGGAAAACAAGATAATTGGGAGTGGGTGGGGAGAGGAACACGGGGACAGGTATGACGAATGTAACTACATCCCTTCTATACGTTATTCCAAAAATAATTAAAAAAAAAAGAAGTTCACATCCTTACAAGGAAAACATAAAGGATGGAAGGACTTGACTGTTTCACAACTTACTACATACTTTAAAAAATGTGATCCATAAGTTTTAACTTTCTCCCAAGAATTCTGGATACTTACTTCTTTCTACTTTAATTGTGCTTTGAAGAACTTCCTATGTCCTCATTCTCTACCCAAAACACTCTCACTTCTCTATGTTCAGATTGTATTTTGCTTTTTTATGAGCATAAATGAATCTCAGGGTTGTAATACAACCATAAAATGAGATATCTAGCATATTTATTTGCTATAATCCATTAAACCTACTTAGCTTAAAAATGCATATGTTAGGGCTGGGAGTTTGGCCTAGTGGTTAAAGTGCTTGCCTAGCATGCATGAAGACCCGGGTTCGATTCCTCGGTACCATATATAGAAAAAAGCCGGAAGTGGTGCTGAGGCTCAAGTGGTAGAGCTCTAGCCTTGAGAAAGTCCAAGGACAGTGCTCAGGCCCTGAGCTCAAGCCCAGGACTGGAAAAAAAAAAGTGCATATGTTAACAAAATGAAGAAGAAGAAGAAGAAGAAGAAGAAGAAGAAGAAGAAGAAGAAGAAGAAGAAGAAGAAGAAGAAGAAGAAGAAGAAGAAGAGAAGAAGGAAAAGAAGAAGTAGAAGAAGAGAAAATGAAAGAAAGGAAAAGAAAGAAAAAAGGACGAAGGTAAGATAGGAAGAAAGAAAACAAAATAGTTGTGGCTCCAATTATAGGACACCAATCTTTAGTGAAAAGGCAAAGAGACAAGCCACAGTGGCCAGATCCCGAGATCAATCCTCCATCAGCAGCATAGATAGATGGATAGAAAGACAGACAGACAGACAGACAGACAGACAGACAGACAGACAGACAGAGTTGTAGACCTGTATTTTACAATAAATTTACCATAATTTATTATTTTCCTTTACCACATATATTTTTCCCATTCCCCCAAATGTGCTGGCTGGGAAATGCAGAGGTAAATTTCAAACTCTTTATAATCTGTCTTTTGTGCTGCCTTTAGCATCATTATTCACACTTTACATCTTGTCTTCTGTCTTCTTTAATATACAGATATTGTAAATGTTTCAATGTAAGCATATGGTATCTCCAAAGTCTGTGCCATTTCTACATTTCATTAAATTTTCATTATTATTGTTATTATTATTAATATTGTTATTATTGTTATGTGCCAGTCCTGAGACTTGAATTCAAGGCCTGGCTGCTGTGCCTGAGTTATTTTTGTTTATCTCTTTATTTGTTTTTACTCAAGGCCATCATTCTCATTTGAGCAACAGCTTCATTTTGGATTTTTGCTGGTGTCTCACATACTTTCCTTCCCAGGCTGGCTTCAAGCCAGAATCCTCAATTCTCTGCCTCCTAAGTACAAGGGAGTGTGAAACACTAGTGCTAGGCAAGAAATTGTATTTTAAAGCTCCCACTTTTTTCTAAGAAAATTAGCATCTGAAAATTAGGACTCTTACTTTACACACTTTTTTTTGCCTCTTATTCCAGGCAAGTCACATAGTTGGATCTACTCTTACTATAATATGTCTTAGATTCTTTTTGCCCATACCATCCATCAATTAGGTTGCAGCATCACTAGATCTTCTATAGACCATTACAACTATTCCCAATGTCTCATTTTTTCAGTTAAATTACAGAGAAATGAAGGTCTGGTTTTATCTTAGTTAACACAATTCTTCATAAAATTACCTCAAAACCAGGAAACAAGAAACAAGAGTGGGAGCAAATAAGTCAAATATATTTGAGTGAAATTGCAAAAAAAAAAAAAAAACCAAGACAACCCAAAACACTTCAAGCTAAAACCCCACAAGAGTAATGCAGAAATGCTAAATTACAAGCTGTAAACATTAGCATATGAAAAATATTGCAGTTAAGTGTATGAATCACAATGTAAGTAAAATACTTAAGCTAACATACAATTGCACATTTTGGACACCACAATGGAAAAGATTTTTACAACGTGTAATGGTCTAGCTATAAAAATATTCTCTCATTCAAAAGGCATGTCATTTTATTAGTATGGTACTTTATGTTGCTACCCACATAGAAGGGAGAACACAAATCTGCTAAATGGAATCTCTTGAATCTGTAAATGCAGACTTAGTGTCCTGTCTCTCTACTTGTAATCAACATCAGTCAATCTGCAACTTTTAAAATCACTTGACAATAGAAGTGCTCATCACAATTAAAATCATAAAGATTTACAAGCCCGAACAGCCAGTTCCCTAGAGATAACAGAGTATTTACTGAGTTGTATTTTGGTTGTATGGGTAGTGTCTGGAACATGGATCTATAAAGGGCCAAGAGTAAATACTTCCCTGAATCACTAAATCTTGTTAGTATATATCCCTGAGACACGGGAAACTATTCCTAGTCTACACGTGGTAACTCACGATTATGTGAACACATCAAGCATTCAGGGGCCACAGGCCTTTTGCTTTAAGTCTTTGGTGCTCAATCAGGTCATTCTCATGATTCATCTATGCCTGTAATGAGATATTGCATCCTAATATTTCTATGATATTTCTGTATTTTCAAATAGTTTCCTCCTATCCTTGCTAAAAAACAAAATACTATTTTACTATAAAAATAAAAATATGTCATGAGAAAGGGTATCAATGTTTGTGAAGTTATGCACCTTCTATCTGGTGAATATAATGTAACCCTTATATTAATCACAATAAAAATTATAAAAAAATATGAGTTTTTCCCCTGTTTTTGCATTTGAATGCTAGGGCATTCAACACTTTGTGTGTTAATTCTGGTTTCAAAAATCTGAATAGTTACAACTAGAGAATAGGTGCATTCATTAATTAAAATAAAATAACACATGAATAATAAATGAATGAATCTATTTCTAAGAAACAGGTAGTTCATTTCTTATTGATGAAGCATATTTGTCTCTATCAAATCAGGATTTCTTTTTTTTTTTTTTTTGGTTGGTCGTGGGGCTTGAACTCTGGGCCTGGGTGCTGTCCTTGGGTTCTTCAGCTCAAGGCTAGTGCTCTATCATTTGAGCCACAATGCCACTTCCAGAATGTTTTTTGCCAGTCCTGGGCTTGAGCTCAGGGCCTGAGCACTGCTCTTGGTCTTTCTCAAGGCTAGAGCTCTACCACTTGAGCCTCAGCACTACTCCGGCTTTTTTCTATGTATGCGGTAGTGAGGAATGGAATCCTGGTCTTCGTGCATGCTAGGCAAACACTCTGTCACTAGGCCAAACTCCCGGCCTGATTTTTTTTTAGGTAACATCTCACATGGTTTTATTTTAGCAAGAAGTGACCAACTGTTCAAATTCCTCAAACATCTATAAGAAAAGTGAAATAGGTCCTGAAATAATTTTTCTTGACTAAAAGAAAGAGAAGAATACAAAGTAAGTTTCCTGTCACAGAAATCTGTCTTCCATTGGACGAAGTCCTCATCAGATACTACAACAGAGATGTGTACTGTATCAAAATCTCTCCATGATGTTCAGGGATATGATACCATTTTTGGTCCCCTGTAGCCAGTACAAAGCTTTATCAGCTTCACCTCATCTATCCATGCTATCTTTATTTGATTTTCCAACCTATAGTAATGATAACAGGAAGAGAACTCACCTGCCCAGTGCCACCTGACCACCTTGTCAGGCTGGGCTTGCTTAGTGAGCATAGCACAAAAAAATTAAGTTCTTATTAAAGTTAGGTTAAAAGTAGGTGATAGAGAGCCGGGAGTTTAGCCTAGTGGTAGAGTGCTTGCCTAGCATGCACGAAGACCCGGGTTCAATTTCTCGGTCTCACATGCATAGAAAAAAGCTGGAAGTGGTGCTGAGGCTCAAGTGGTAGATCTCTAGCCTTGAGAAAGTCCAAGGACAGTGCTCAGGCCCTGAGCTCAAGCCCAGGACTGGCAATATCAATATGCTGTTTCATCTCATACTCAAGTAGAAACATTATCAATGAGATAATGAGGTATTCTGAAATAATGAACAAAATGTTACATTAAATAGTCCAAGGTTCTTGACAGGTTAAAACATATTTGCTACTTTAAATCTCAACACTGATTTAGAGCAGGCAGGTTTTTAAGTTATAAGTTGATCACTTGCATAATTTTGGTCATTAAGCATCCATTTTTGTGGCTCTTCCTTGAGGAATTGAACCAATTTTGCTTATTGAGAGAATATTCTGTCTCAGAAACCTGAGATTGCTCTCAATGAGAAAAAGACTATAAGAGGACAATCATAGGATAAATCGGACAAGTTTAATTACACTTGTTTAAAACAGAGGGGTTGTTAATTGCCGTGAATTACTGACAAGAGCTAAGGGATGGTGGGCATTCTATACACACCCAGCCAAACATGCTTATTATTCTCTAATATTATTAATTCTAACTGAATTAAAGCCTCTTTAACACAGAGAATGCATCCATTATATGCACCTGCTACATAACAATTTCATATAATATCCCTGTGACCAGACTGGTTGAATAACCAAGGAGTAGCCCAAAGAAATCTCATATCCTGCTTAATTTAACAATCTAGATTATTTTCTTTCCTTGTCATTGAATATTCTAGTCCTTTGGTCAAATTCGTGTTTTTTATGTGTACATGAGTAAGTGTGCTTGTGTCTGACTACCCAAAGAGTTTGGAGTTTGCTTTTGCATCATAGGCATTAATTTTCAGTACAAATGTGATGTTTTTTAAAGACAAAATAATTCCTTGATGATAAAATTTGTTACACAAAAGGAGTTATCTCCATATAAAAACAAAAGTAGAGAAAAAATGAAAATCTCTACTTATTTAAAATAAACAAATGGAAGTATAAGCATGGTTGAAATGATACAGTATCAACCACACTGAAAAAAACCTATGAAGAACACAAGCCTCATATTTACCATAGCAAAGATATGGAACCAACCCAGTAGATAATTACATCAAGAAGATGCAGTATTTATACACAATGGAATTGTATGCTGCCATCAGTAAAAAATGACATGGCCCTATTTGTGAGAAAATGGAAAGACTGGGAAAAAATCATAGTAAGAGAAGTAAGCCAGATCCAAAGGAACATAGGCTCAATGGTTTCCTTCATTTGTAATAATTAGTACAACCGTAGGACTCTGCTAGCAGAGGATTACAATAGCTCAAACCCCAGATACATAAGGCCTTATAGGATGAAGCCAAATTACCTCCAGGACAGGAGAACAAGAACTTAATTATGAGTGACTATTGGTCTTAATGTACTATGTGTTTTTTTCTCTTTTCTTGTGTTGCCCTTTGGTTAATCTTTTTTTTTTTTTTTTGCTAGTCCTGGGCTTGAGCTCAGGGCCTGAGCACTGTTCTTGGGCTTTCTCAAGGCTAGCACTCTGCCACTTGAACCACAGCACCACTTCCAGCCTTTTTCTATGTATGTGGTACCGAGGACTCGAACCTGGGTCTTCGTGCATGCTAGGCAGGCACTCTACCACTAGGCCAAACTCCCGGCCTCCCTTTGGTTAATCTTATATTATTACAGTATCAGACTTTGTTACCTGGTATATTATATATACATATATGTTTATTTGAAATAGGAGGGGGAAAATGAGGGGGGTAGGAGAGGGAAATGGGGACAAAAACATGAGAAGGGGTATCAGTGTGTGAAAAGTAATTATCTTCTATCTGGTGAATATAACTGTAACCCCTCTATACATTAAAATAAAAAAAAATCTATGAGGAAAAAAAAAGAGCACAAGCCCTGGGGCTGGGAATGTGGACTGGTGGTAGAGTGTGGTCTAGCATGCATGAATCCCTGGGTTCAATTTCTTAGTATCACATGCACAGAAAAAGCAGGAAATGGTGCTGTGGCTCAAGTAGTAGAGAACTAGCCTTGAGAAAGTCCAAGGACAGTGCCCATTACCTAAGTTCAAGCCCCAGGACTGGACAAAAAAGAACACAAGCCCTGAATTTAAGCACCAGAACTAGTATAAAAATAAATAAATAAATAGATAAATGTGCAAAACTAGCAAATAACCTAGATCCACAGATAGTGTCAGCAGAATAAACAGGCCTTCACATGCAGATTTTTCATTGTAGATCTTCAATGTAGCATTGACTGAAAAAAGAAAATGTTCTCAGAAATGCTGAGTCTCTGGACCCAGATGCGCCTGAATCAGAAACACAACATACCACATTTGACCATGATATAGCAAATCAGTCCTAGCTTCTTCATCCCTCTCCCTTAAAAAAAGGAAGTATTTCTGAGGACATGTTTGGAGGGATATATCTGGATCAGAAAAAAAACAGATTAGAGGTACTTTAATTAGTATGTTACCTTTATGATCTCACGATATGAGAGATATTATCAAACGATATATATCCAGTCACATTGGAATGTAATTTACTTATTCTGACTATCTCTGCATGCAATTCCAGGCTAAGCTCTACTCTTCCCTAGAGCTTCCTCTTTTGGGAATGAGCATTATAAAGAATTTGACTGATCCCTGTGGCCAGCAAAAGTCATTCAAATCACACAAATAACACTAAATGTGTACTTCGGCAGAGATTCCCAGATTCAGGAGGTAAAAATGCCTGGGAGGAGCTAGAAAGAACAAACTAGTTCATGACCCTTAATTTACTGCCCAACTCAGGAACATAAATGAGATTTGTTTGAGACTGGTTGAAACTGGAGAAGGGGAATATATTTCAGAGGAATTTCCAGTTCACTCTGCTTCTGGAGATAAACCTTTATCACCTTAATCTATGTGCTAGAAAGTTCACGAAGATTACTGGAAGCATGTTTTGGCATGAGTGCTATAAAGACATGCAGGAAATGTCTATCTCACCAACGAAATGTTTAGTTTGAGGTGGTTTATACAATTTTAAGGATGCCTAAGGTTGGGATGGTCCAGACAAAGAGACCCTGCAAAATGGAATCAGTTCTAGATCATTAAAGGTTTGTTTCAGAGAAAAAGCAATACCATCAGAACAATACAGGTGCATAGGATCAGATACAAGAGTTGGTTATAAGCATCAGTTTAGAGAGACATTTTCCACAGTTGACTGAAATTACATGGTCCTAAGCTACTACATGTGATGTAGAATTGAAAGAGATCATGTGCATTTTCACTTACAGGCTCCCAGGATGAAGTAAAACCCTGAATCTAGAGGCTGAGAGGGGATGTTCTCAAGTGGGAATGTGATGTTTTATTGTGTAGGACTGACTGGTTTCTTACTGCTTGAAAATTCTTTCTCTCTCCATCCTATCCTGATGTAAGGTTTTGTATACATCCTGAAAGGGAACTAAACTATGAATTCCAAGGAGAAACTTGCCCACATAGATTTTTTTTTCATAATGTAATATATAGAATCCATTCACTGAAAATTTCTATAATTGGAGGTAGGTACACCATAACATTTGATTTTGAATAGATTTGATTGCATTTTCTCTCCTTTAAAAATTCACTGAATTGGTCAGGTTAGCTGAAATCCACGAACATGTTATCCAGAAGGAAGGAACTATAAAGTGCATTTGTAATAGAAGCTAGTATAAGCCACCTATATCAAAGGAAGATTATCTGCCCAGCTGGGAAACATACAAAAGCTAGATCCTTTGAATTTTTCCTCAACCCAAAAAAGTTCCTCTTCCCTTAAATACTCTAATCTTGTATCCCAACAAGATGAAGATATAAAAACCCAGAATTTGGGGTCTAATATGCAACAATCCCTTAGAGAGTATTTATTTTTGAGTTCTCTACTGCATTGGCTAATTTTGTTTTGTTTTTTCTTTTACAACACTTTATTACTCCTGCTTCTCCTTCACATTATGTGCACCTACTTCTAAAGAATCCAGCTGTAAATCTCATGCAAGTTGGGTTTTAGAAGGGCATTATTCTTTGCTTAGTTGCCAATGAGAAGCACTGGTGATGAAGGTTAATTAGGAATGAATGCTTACATGACCCCAAGCATGTAGTATGCAGCTATCTAATGGTGAATGTAACAGTTTGTACTTTAATCAGGAAAAAAATGATAGACACCTAGGTTAACTTGAAATGAAAATATCAAATATTTACAGTTACTACCCTAATTAAGTTCTCTGACCCACTAACATAGAATAGTCCAGAGAAATGAGACCATCTGAATTTACAAAGTGTTCTATGAAAAATGGGGGGATCTTTTTGTTCTTCAAGGTTACCAGTCTACCACTTGAGCCATATCTCTACTTCAAGGTTCCTTGTGTTTTTGTTTTTTCTTTATTATTATTTTTGTTTCGGTAGTTTATTGGAGATAAGAGTCTCTGGGTCTATCCTGCCATGGCTGACTTTGAACCTCAACCTTCAGATTTCATCTCCCTGAGTGGCTAGGATTACAAGCGTGAGCCACCAGCACCTGGATGAAAAGTGAGAAGAATCTTAAATGTTCTAACAATAGCAAAGGATATTTAAAACATCCATTCTCCCATAGATCTACTTTCTTGAAAAGGTCATGAAATTGGACAGATGACAGTTCAAATCAGTGCTGTCCTAGATAAAATTTGGCCTTTGAAACAGCATAGGTGATATTTGGGAAGAACGTGATTATGATGATATGGGTATAAATTTTTATTCTAAAATATTACTAAAATATGAAAATATAATTTTAATGATCTAATCATGAAGTAAGATAATTTTTTAATATCCATAGATCAAGTTGTGGAGGTTCTACATAATGGAGATAGAGACTGTTGCCAGAACAGGATCCTTGAACGCATGGTTTCAGACTCCACAGATTCCGTACAAGATCTTTCTGTTCACTTCTCTTTACCACAGCAGTTAATATGCCATCCCCTGAGTCATAATTCCAGAAGATACCAGAAATAATCATGTCTCCCAAACAACAGAACACTTTCATATATATAGCAGTAAAACAAGTGCCACAGAAAGCCCGATGTTAAAATTTTATTCATCACACCTCTGCCTGTGTTGGTGAAGGAAAGTTCAGAGTTGATTTAATTAGCAGGGCTCCGATCTAATCAACGATGTAATCCATTGATGGAATCAGAATTTGACTAGATTAGTGGGAGGTGGTGGATGGGAGGAAGTGGGTCCCTGTTGGAGGAGTAGAGTTGGCATAGTTTGTGACAAAAAATAATTTAAGGGATGGCAAATAGAACCAGGATGCTGAAGGAGCTTATTGCCTGGTAACAAAATGGGTTGCCAAGGTAAGCCCATTATCATCTGTGACAAATAGATCTGTGAGGAATTCCTAAAAAGAACATTAAAGTTATTTAGTGACTTTGCCTCATATTTCCCTTGTAAAGTTTTGCTGGAAGACACAACTAAATAATGTTGGCACAGATGGTCTATGATTACTTTCTAAGTCATGTTGACAGGGATTTGCATAGTCCTCAGTCTGCTCATTGTTTTCATTCTTGAGCTACTTCCGGAGGATACAACTTTGTAATTTGGAGATGTAATTAATATTGGTGTCATTCACTGTGGATGAATAAAATTTTGACAATCAGGCTTTTGGTGGCACTTGTTTAACTGAAACTTGAGGCAAAGAAAGGAAAAGGAAATGCCATGCATGGGTTATATGATGGCACAGGGTTAAGATTCTTATCCTCAAATGAAGGTATGGGGGTATAGAAAGGATGGATAAAACCAAAGCAAGAGCTAGGCCAATAAGGACATTAAGTCCTATCATTAATTCCTATTGCTCTATGTCCAGCATCTATAACTTATGGTAGCAGGTATAATAAGTTCTAAAGGATTTGGGCAGGCTCACCCCCACATCCTGCCACATGAGCTTGCTCTAGGATATGGCTCTGCTTGTGAGCTCAGACTTTCCTCTGCAGACATTCACTTTCGTGGGGTCCCCAGTGCAACTGTGTCTTCACTGTAACAAATTCTTGTAACCTCTCAATGGTGATATGCAGGGACTCAAACCCAGTCCCACACTGCAATGCATTGAAATGCAGACAGAAGCTGCTGTGATCTTACAAGTTTACATTATCTCTTCCTGAAAGTTTTAGCAACAAGTGCTCATATCAGAGTGTCCTGCAGTGGCTGGTCACCCATGGAGCGTGGCTGTGGTGGCCTCAGAGTGTCTGGGAAGCTGAATGTGTGATGAAATGAATCCTTTCAAAAGAGGTGGGTTCTGGCTTCCTCTATGTTTTAATCAATGTAATCATTCCTATATACACAGCATTGTGAAGTCGTAGAGACTTAGCAAGTGGGAACTGAATGGGGGACGTAGGGAAATTGGAGCATGTCATAAGGGCACATCTTTGAGCATGACCCCTTCCTACTACTCTTTACTTGCCAGGCACCACACAGCTCTGTTCCACTAGTCATTTTCTTCCACGACTATCATCTTGACGCATCACAGGCCCAAAGAAATGGGGCTAAACAAACGTGAATGGGATCCTCTAAAACTGTGAGCAAAAATATCACCCCCTCTCTTTTACAGTGTTTCTATCAAGAAGTTGCAACATAAATGAAGAACCTATGTAGAAAATTGGTAACAGGAGTGTGTGTGTGTGGCGGGGGGTTAACTAAGGTTCTCCTTGGTGTGTTTTAGAAGCTTGATTTGCTAGAGGAATTTGAAAATGTTAGGAGAAACAATCTAGAGAATGCATCAATGGTTTAATACTTTAAGCATAACTGTGAACTCAAGTCCATTGTTTACACTCAAGATGCCCAGTGGCTCATGAACAAGTTGTTGGAATAAGGTAAAAGATTCTTACTGAAAATGAGCCAACTAAAGATGATAGAGGTCACTGTCTATCAAAATCTCTTGCATAGTTAGGAGTGGCAGCTGCAGAGCCTTATTTTGGCATGATTATGGGGTGTCATTACATAGTTGGGCATCAGGGTTACAAATTCCAGGGTGATTAGAAATTGAAGGTGGTATGTGATCCTGACACGTGGGTCAACAGTTCTTTGTAGGTCTCTCAATGTTCTGGGTCCTATAAATGTGAAGGAATGTTACTCAGAAATAGTTAACTCTATGGTAAATCCCCTGAGTGCAGGGAAAGATAGGAACTGCCCACTCCACAGGTCAGGGAGAATTAACATTCACCACAGAAGACTTTAACCCACAACCCACTATATGTTTTATTCAAAGTGGTTACCCACAGCAAAGCTAGTAGAAGATTAGTAATGTATGTCTTAACTGTGTGACAGTGATTTTTCTTAAGTTCACTACATTGTGAACTTGTAAACTCTAGTGATTTAAAAAAAAACTCAAAAGAAGCAGATTTAGAATGTTTATTTAGGTTTTCCCTTGGCAACAAAGATATCCAGTGAAGGCACTTTCTTATTACAGCAAAAGCGGAAGGAGGTATTTATGATACAAGTTTAGCAAATAACAGAAGAGTGACTAATTTCAACAACAGTTAGCTATTGCCTTTTTTAAAATTGGCTTATTACTACAATAATGTTATTATTCTCATTTATAATCAAATACCATTGGCATTATTAGACAATATACCAAATAAATTATTTGACTTAATTAGAGATTTAAGAAAATTTTCTCTTTTTTTTTTGCCAGTCCTGGGCTTGAACTCAGGGCCTGAGCACTGTCCTTGGACTTTCTCAAGGCTCTACCACTTGAGCCTCAGCACCACTTCCAGCTTTTTTCTATGTATGTGGTACTGAGGAATCGAACCCGGGTCTTCTTGCATGCTAGGCAAGCACTCTACCACTAGGCCAAACTCCCGGCCTTAAGAAAATTTTCTATGTGAAGTTCACTATTTAAGTACATTGCATTCCACAAACTCATTTAAAGTATAAGAAAAGCAGTAGGTTATATGCCATAAAGGCTGGCAATAGAAACACAAATATTTGGAACAAAAGCATATCATTTTATCTTAAGACCCAAAGGACCATTGAAATTAACTGGAGGCGGTTCCATAGTAGCTGGTTAGGAAAATCACATAAAGAACAGTTTCAATTTTCTAAAGAATCAGTAGATTTGACACAATTCCAATTCCAGATCTCTCAACAGCAATTTGATTTCAAATCTCTCAATCCCCTTTTTAGAATCTGACAAGCTGATTCTAAAATCTGTAGTTCATAACTACCAAAGTCCAAGGTGCACCCAGCTCTCACATACTCCCATGGTGATTCTCGGCCAGATTCTTCACAGCACTTTCACCAAGAGCCTTCTTTCCTGAGCTTCTGAGCCACTTGGGGCAGGGCTTGTGGAATTGCTGGAGGAATGACCATCCTCAAGTCTGAGCCAATTCATCAGAGGCCACATGAGAAATTACAGGACCTATATGCTTCCAGGAGAAGTCAATGTTCTGGTCCAAAGTCCATCTTTTGGGAAGAAACCATATGTGTTTGTAATGACTCATAAGAACTTCCAGTTACTTTTACTGTGGCACAAGCATAAAAGCCTTGAATTGTAGGAAACTATCATTTAATGCTAGGGACAACATCCTCCAAGATCTCAGCTCCCTTATCTGTGAAATGAATGGATGGGATTGAATGATCTTTATCTAGTACCATCTTATAATCAGTCCCTTAGGTTCCATAATCAGGTGTAGATTGTTTATCAACAAATCATAACATACACAAAAGTGAGTTGGGCAGTATTATTTCTTTTGATCTATTTCTATTATAATCCACATTGTTCTGTTTTGACAAGTCTGGTGTATTATTAGAAATCTAGGTAAAATGATAAGGTATGATGTTTCTAAGGATGTCCAGTTTTACACATAAATTTTTGTTGACCTTTAAGAAATACAAATTGTGTATTTGTCAATATCTGCAAGATGTGATAAACAGGAAGAAATTACCAGAAGCTTCAACCTATTTTTTAAAATTATTTGCTGCATTAAAATTCTACACCACACCTAGACAGAAGCTCGGTTCTAAGTGCAGGAGCAGGTTCTTAGTAGAACCACTATCCCCCTGGGACCATTTTCCTCTCACTGAGCTACATCTCAATCAGTAGACAATTCACAAAGGAGGAGACTCAGTTTGAATTCTTGCTTCATCTAGTCACGCTCAATTGAATGTAGAGGCCTGGGATCATTAAAGGCCCTGTTTTCTCCTGACAGCTTCATGGAAACCAGCCAGAGCTGTGCAGTGTCGGAATTTCATATTCCCTTGAAATTGGAACTGCACACCGTGCAGTGCTGTGACCTTTTCTGTGGCTTTTTTTTCCTTCTCTGCTGCAGTTTGAAAGGTGTTGGCACATCAGAGAAACTTCACTAAGGACAATTACATAATAAAATGTGATAAGAAAGGGCATAATCTACATTGACTATTCATTTTATCTAGATAAGTAGCAGTATTCTATGTACTATTAAAATATGAATGATTTAGAAATTATGGAGCCTGATCTTTGAAGTGATTTATGGAGAAAGGTTAGTTGAATGTTCAAGCTGTTTAATTCTTTTCTTTATTTATTTGAGGATTTTTGGTGGTTATTTGGTGTTGTTTTATCTATTGATGTGTATATTTTTGCTTTTCACCAATCTTGTTTTGCTAGTGTGGATTGGTTGTACAAGGGATATGTTTATTGTGATTTTCATACCTTACCTGTAAAATGCTTATTGCTCAAATTCACCTGCTTCATCCGTCTCCCTCATCGCTTTCCTTCTTAAAATAATTTTAATTTCAGCAGATTTCATTGCTCTTTACCAACCATCCATATAAAGTACCTATATTATAAATCATTCTTCTTTACCCTGTTTTTCCCCACTGCTTCTGGTTTCATATGCCAATATAGTCTGTTTTATTTATGTTTTAAAAATGTTGAATGCGTATGCACATGGGAATTACCATGATAAAGCTCTTTTGTTTGATTAAAATTTGAAAACTGTTTAATCATGAACCAAGCAAATGCAAGTTCCCATTTTGTTCCATATCGCTTTGTTTTTGCTGGTACCCAAGTTTGAACTCAGGACCTTGTTCAATTTGCTTGCACAGCTGTAGCTATATCAGTTGACCAATACCTCCAATCTGATATTTTGCTGATTAACTGGAAATGTAATCTTCCAGACTTTTCTGCTCAGTCTTAATGGGAATCTTCTCTGTTCCAAAACTAAATGTTGCCCCCCAGCATGGCCCAGTGACCTTCCTGAAATTCTCCAGCCCATTCTCCAAGCTGGGATCTTAATCTAAATATGAAAGCTCACTTCCCATCCAACATTTCCTCTGTGTTCAGACCACTCATAGAAAATTCAGTAAGATGAGTTATGGGTTTGCTCAAGATAAAAATCTACTTTACTGAGAGATTGTGATATCTTGCTTTAGAAACACTTTGTAAGCCTTAATCCACATGTATTTTATGAAAGAAGTGTTATATAAAATGAATAGTCTGTGATATCAAATATATGTATATGTAGATCTAGAGTTCATGTGCCTATGACTCATACATAAATAATATATGATATAGATAAACATATACATGCACATCTAGAGATCATGTGCTTGCAATTCTTATGTATATGTATGCATATGTATATATACTCCATATGAATATAAGACAATATAGTAAATACTGACCACTTAGTCTAAAGAGACTAGAAAAACATGAACTGTGGAGAAATTGTGGAGAAAATGTCATCATCTTCAGTGTACATTTGTAAAAATGGAACTCGATAACTTGAAGGGATGAATAGAGTGGGGTTGGAATACAGAAAAATTACCGAAAGGATAAAATTGCCCAAGATGCATTGTACTTATAAGTTGATGTACTGAATTAAAATTCAGTAAAGAGAATAAAAGAAAAAATTAATCTACCTGGAGACTGATTTTTGAAAATAAAATTTATTTTATTAGATTCTACTTCATTGAGTTCTGCTTTTATTTTAATAATTTGCTTCTTCTACTGCAATTGGGATTGTTTGTTGCTATATTTCCAAGAGCTTAAGGTGCACCATTCAATTGTTTGTTTGAGACTTTTGCAGCTTTTTTTTTAAATGTAGGCACTCAGAACTATAAATTTTCTTCTGAGTACTGCCTTTGCTGTGTCCCAAAGGAGCAGGTGTTTCGTGTGCTCCTTTATGTTAAATTCCATAAAATGTTGAATTTCTGTTCTGATCTCATCAATGACCCACTGGTGATTCAACAATGTGTTCTTCAATCTCAGTGAGTTACAGGGTTTTCTTTGAAGGAGATTGGTGTTCAGTTCCAATTTTATGCTGTTGTGACCTGAGAGAATGCAGGGCATAATTGTAGTGTTTCTGAATTTGCACAGGTTTGCTGTATACCCTAAAATGTTCCGTGTGCTGCTGAAAAAATATTCTGGTGTTGCTGGTGGATTAATCTGCATATGTCTGTTAGTTCTAGTTGGTCTATGCAATTGTTCAATTTTGAGGTTTCTCTGTTGAGTTTTTGCTTGTTTGATCTATCCAGAGGTGACAGTTATATGTTCAAGTCTCCAACAATCACTGTGTTTGGATCTATGTGTGGTTTTTGTGTAAGTAAAGTTTGTTTGATTCAGTTGGGTACTTTGGCATTAGGTGTGTAGATGTTTAGGATGGTTATATCCTCCTGGAGGAGGCATTCCTTTAGTAGTATATAATAACCTTCTTTGAAGGTTTGAAATCTATTTTATCTGATATGAGAATGGCAACTCCAGCTTGTTTATGGGAGCCATTAGCTTGAAAGATTTTATTCCAGCCTCCTGGATTAACTTTTCCAAACAGTCCAGGTTAGTTAGTATTCCCCCCAAAAATCAGCATACTTAAAAGCCTTTAGCACAGAGAAGGTTCTGGAAAATTCAGTTAATTTTTTTCATATACATTTATTTGTTTATTTGAAATATGAAAGGGAGAGGGAGAAAACAAGATGATTTGGAGGGGTGAGAGAGGGAAATGGGGACAAAAACAGGAGAAGGAGTATCAATATGCCAATATGCAAGGAGTAATGCATCTACTACCTGACAAATGTAACCCCTCTACACATTATCCCCACAATAAATAAAAAATCAGCACTTGGTACTACCTGGAATCCCAATGGCTTAGGGAACTATGCATCTATTAAAAGTGACTATACTCTTTATCAGTTAATTTTTTATTGATATTTCTGCCAACCTATTTCCTGAGACTCCTCCTTAGTGAAGGCATGGTCTAACAACTAAATTGCTACAGGGAATGGAAAATATGCACTGCCTCAATAATAAGGAAATTGCAAAGTCAGACATGGTCACTGTCAAGTATCTATTTGTGTTTTGTTTTCTCCCCATTAAAGCCATACTTCAGTGAAACTAGTTTAATTCCTGGTACTAAGTAAATTATACTAGATTCTTTCCAGAAAGAAAATTGTAGTAATTTATCTTGATTAAATTAGTATATTTTGCACTTCTGTGTTACAATTAGTGCCTCTTCTAAACTTGCATTGTGTTTGACTTTCTGAATAACCTACTCATCACTATAGGATGCCAAACAAGTGTGTTACTGAATACTGAGACAATCCTGTCACAGTAAGGGTTGAAATAAGGATGGGTCTAACACATGCCATCTTGGCCACGTGGTAGATGATGGATCATATGGCAGAGATTGGGGTTAAATGGCACCATCTTGTCTTCGTGGTGGAGGCAGAGAATTTCCACTCCTAAATCATGGACTGCCTGGATAATTGGTTACTGGACCTGTCAATCCTGTCCCTTAGACTCATGAGACTGTAGAGTTACTCGTGATGCCCACCCCCGACCTGCCCCTATTTAGGTTCAGATCAGCTCAGGCACCATTACCCCATGCCTACGTTTCATGTCTTCTGGCTCTTCTCCATTCACCATTGCATCCCACTTCAGCTTTTCATTGGAGTTGATCTGGTTTTTTTGGAATTGTTTTTCTGGTCTTCCTTTCCTCTTCTGCTCTCATGCCCCAGTTTTCTGAAAGTGTTAAATGTATTCAATCAGCTGCAGGTCTTTGAGACTGGAATCTACCTGCACTCATCAGCTATCCAATAAAGACTTGCAATTCGACCTCTCAAATTGTGGGCTTCCCTCTTATCTCACTATCCAGATCCGATACAGCATAATAATTAAGATATTCCTCAGCCTTGCCAAGGACAGATAGACATGCAGGCCACAACACTATGAATCTGAAGTTTTTCTCAGTCTATGTTCTCTGGAGATTTAGAGTTTATGTGCTCATAATTCAATACATGCTAGTCTATGGTTTATGTTTTAAGAACTAAGATTAGAAAGGGGAAGCCTAAATTTGACTTCACTTGACCATAATTTCCAGCATTTGTATTTTGCTACAGAAAGCTTTTACATGGACATATATCTTCTATTTCAAGACTGCTCTGTCTTCTCTAACTTGCAAATTAATTCTTAAACAATGATTTGGGAGGCATGATATCCTGTGATGTTCTTTTTTGTTGTTTTTGTTTATTAATACATGACCTACTTGAGGATTAGCTGTTCATATTGCCATTTCCTTTCTTCCTATGTATCTGGGTATCTGAGCAATACAAAGCCTGCTAACTGTGAAATCAATACTGCCTTACCATCAAGTGTGAGTTAGAATCCCTCATTTAGACACAATTGCATAAAATGTGAGAGGAAGGAAAGGAGAGCAAAGTTATTATGCTGCTATCAGCAGGAGGGCAGACACCGGGAGACAGCAGAAGGGAGCTTGCTCCAGTGGTTTTTCTGGAACCCTCCTGAGATTTGTCCACGTGGAAACTGCAGGTGGCTAATTTCTTTGGCGGTGGTTATCTTACATCACTACAATTTAGGAATTCCTGGAAATTGTTGCAATCTTTGGTCTTCTGCCCTATCAGTAGCAGTGGAAGCGGATCAACTTCTCCCTATATTTTAACAAATAGAACATTTAACCACTGAAGGATTTTCTAGCAGAATAGCTATGAAATCACTATTTAAAGATTGATCAGGAATCTCTCCACTGGTAGGAAATTTTCTGCTAAGCTCACTTTCCTTTGGCATGAAGTCAATAAGGTCATGACAAAACACACAGGTGTTTATCATTCTGCTGTGTGAGCTGCTGCAAGGGCTTCAGGCTGGACTCCAGGATAAACAGGTGCTCCTCAGTTGAGATTGACATGTTTGGGAAATAAAATGAATAATCGCATCTTTCCCACATTTCAGGAGAAAGTATATACATGGTTTCTGTTTATAATATCCCCGCACGCATAATGTAAATTTTGGAGTGTTTCCTAGAAGTATAACACTTCATTCTATCACATTTGAAGATTTCATATGCTCGGAAGAAGATTAAGTCTAATACAATAAGACATTTTGAAAGGGAAAAAGAGATGCTATGTTCACACAGCTTTTATTATAGTATTTTGTAAAATAACCATTGTACATTATTATTAGTGATTGCATATATCTTCCTGTAATTTATAAAAAATTTGTTATGATATGTATGTATGTATGTAGTACATTCAAGGTATATTAGTATATAACTTGTAGTTCTTGGAACTACAAGAACCCACTGGAGATTTCAGAAGCATTCCCTGAAGATAAGGGTAGTAGGGGGGTTGAGGATTTAGAACAGAGCAGTAGGTGGTATCTGGATGGAATTTGAGGAGTGTGTTAGGGAAAGTCTCCATCTCCTTCAACAGTCAGTTCTTAAGGTACTGGGCCTTGGGTCCAATGCCGTTGTGATCACAAAAGGTGATTAAGAATATGTTCTTGGAAAATGCAGGAATGTGCATTTGCCTTCTATAATCTCAGAAACATTGGCAACCTCATGGTCTGTACTAAAATACTAAGCACAAAATGTGCCCAATTTCCTGAGTGATATAGCAAAGGAGATGTCTGAAGAAACTGATGAGTATGTCTGTGATATTTTCTTGTGCTGCTTTTAGTAAAGTAAGAAACTAGGTGAATTTTATACTTGGACTTTTACACAACAATAAAGAGCCAATGACTCCATGGTTTAGAAAACATGTAACTTTTCCAAATGTCAAAAATCTCCCAAGGCTAACATTGTCCAACTGAAAGATATGTACTCATCTGACTTATGAGGTAGAATACTTTAATAATTACAATACGCTTGTAGGGTTTTTTTTTTTGCCAGTCATGGGCTTGGGCTCAGGGCTTGAGCACTGTCCTTGGACTTTCTCAAGGCTAGCACTCTACCACTTGAGCCTCAGCACCACTTCTGGCTTTTTGCTATGTATGTGGTACCGAGGAATCGAACCTGGGTATTCGTGCATGCTAGGCAAGCACTCTACCACTAGGCCAAATTCCCAGCCCCTATGCTTGTAGTTTTTAAGAAGACTCCTGAATGAAGACATGGTGTTGAAGTCAGAGCATGACCAAGAAAATATGGTCCAATGATGAAGCTGAATGTGTAACGCAAACTGCTTTTCTTAAGATGACACCATAAAAAAAAAATGAAAGGGTGATATCAAAGGAAAGGTTTCCTTAGGGGAATTTTGAATGTGCTTCACAGATTCATTCAAAAAATGTTTTCCCTTCTAGGACGAAGTTCCTGTTACTCTCAACTATGTCAGTATGTCAGGAAATGGCTTGTGACCTCTAAATAAAGAATCCTGGGGCTTGAACTCAGGGCCTGGGCACTGTCCCTGAGCTTTTTTGCTCATACCTAGTGTTCCAAATACCACATTAGCCTCAAGCTCCACTCCCAATATTTTTGATACTTAATTAGACATTAAAGTCTCACAGACTTTCTGTCCAGGTTGGCTTTGAACTAGGATTACAGGCATGAGCCACGTCCCTCTTAGGACGTGATGATTTTGAGAGAGGAATAAGTACAGAAATCATGATGACTTTGACTGAAAGAGCTAGTATAAAATGCAAAGAGCTCATTGGGCACTACAATCCTGCTACAAGGTAGCAAGCTTGACAACATGGCCTATCAGCAAAGCTTCTTCACACAGGGGGCCTGAGGATGAGGCGGGGATGGTCCAGAGAGCAGAAACCAGAACACTGTGCCCAGCCTTGAGACACAGAGAACAGTTTCCACAGACTTCCCAACCTTTGGCAGCCCAGACATCCAACATACTACCAAGCAATAGCTCTTTTGTCTACATATCACTCATTTTTTGCATTTGAAAAATACAGTTTTGATTGATGCATACTGTTGTGTAAATCATCAGTGTAGGAATATCAAAGACAAAAAGAGCCCAAGCAGTGACATGAAAAGATTCATTCTACTTCAAATTATGGCCATATTCAAAGATACTGTGTCAAGTAGTTCTTAAACACAAAAGTTAAGGAGGATGATATGTTTTGCAAACAGTTCTCATACATAATAATTAATGGTAAGAGTGGTGTCAGTTTGAAGTTGAATACAGCAGGAAATTCTTTGTGTGTTTATGATCTCTGCAAATGCCTGTGGAGGCTTAGGTAATCCTGTGTAAGAGCCCTTCCTTTATCCTAGATTTATGTATTTCTCCCATGGCAGTTAGGAAAATCCACCTTACATAATCACAGACAACATTCTTTTTTTTCCCCCAGTCCTGGGGCTTGAACCCAGGGCCTGAGCACTGGGCACTGTCCTTGGACATTTTTTTTTTCTCAAGGCTACCTCTTTGCCACTTGAGCCATAACACCACTTCTGTTGTTGTTGTTTTTTTTCCTGTGTATGTGGTACAGAGGAAACCCAGACCATGCTAGGTGAGCATTCTATCACAAGGCCACATTCCCAGCCCCAGAGAAAACATTCTTAACACCATTGCTTGCACTAAAGTTTTAAGAAATTAGATAAATACTCCCAGGTATATTTACTTTTTTGTTGTTTTTAATTTTGGCAGAGATTACTCTATTTTGATTCCAATGAATTTCAAGTTTTCTTTCACAACATTTATAGATCATGGTTCATTGTATATGTTGTGCAATAATCAAATCAAGATAATTAGCCTAGCCATCACTTTAACCATTTATAATTTTTACAGAGGCTTTTGCAACAAATATTCTATGCTTTCCTTAACACTTTGCTAATGTGAAAGAGAAAAAATACTCCTCTCTTTGTGTTATAAAATCTAAAAATACAATACTACAGGGGTCTCACGTGGTGGTACATGCCTGTAATCTCAGCTTCCTTGGAGGTGGTGGTAGGATGTTCATAATCTAAAGTCTGCCTAGTTTGTATGACATTGAGTTCACAAAAGTTCAGTTTCATCTGCACCAGGACCTAGTTTGGTAATAAAATTCTACATTTTGAGCTAATGTTCACATGGAATGACATTGGTCTAGGCCTTGGGAAAAGGTGACCATACTTTGCCTCTAGGGAGGTGAAAGCTATTGAAATCATAACACAAAGTGATAAGAGAAAAGCCAAAGCCAAGTGCTGCTAATAGATCATTTATAATGTGATGAGTTTTGACATTCTGACCTTGATTTAGGAACAGAAAAAATTCTTGACTGTGAAGAAAATTTCATTGACTACCAAGGCAAAGTTTTGTGAAACCATAGAGGAGAGGCAGTACACAAGGGACCAGGATAAACAGACACTGGGGAAACGTTTTGTTTTTCATTTCTTTTTAATGTGAGAGAAAATTCACTCCTGAGTGCATGCTGATTTGAAGAGTACTGTGAAGAAAAAAAATTCATCATGCATAAAATATACAAGACACTTAAAGCAATATTCCTAAGTCAGAAAAGTGAAAGCTCGGGAACCATGGAAACGTGGCCAGAATCGGAATCATATGTGTGTCGCTTTAAGTAGAAGATAGGATGAATGGCCCAGAACATGGAAATGGAAAAAAGTAGGTGAACAGATGAGACTGTAGCCAATTTTGAACATTTCCTCCACTTTGCTTTTATTTTGTCAGTGAATAAGTGACCAAAATTATCAGCTAAGCATGAAAATCACGATACAACTATAGTAGACTTGAGGACTGAAGATAATATACAAAATGATCACATGGCTAGAGGAGACAGAACAGACAGAAGACAAGGGAATCTCAGTTCAAGATCAGCCCAAGAAAATTGTTAACAGACCCTCCCATCTTAATCAATAAGCCAGATATGGTGCCTATATCTATCATCCTACCTAAACAGGAAAGAGAGGTAAAACTGCTGTCCAAGGCTGGTCTTGAGAATCTTTCTGAAAAATAACTAAAACAAAAATGGGTGATGGTGGACTCAAGTGGTTGAGTACCTGTCCAAACAAGTGTGTGACTTGAGGACAAACCCCAGTGCTGTTAAACCAACGAACACACAAAATCATACATACATAAATGGAATGGAAAATACACCTTTTACCCAATGGACGCTAAATATACTTTTAAAGAAACCTTAGGATTGTAATGATAACTAATATTTGAAAAAGTGACTTAAAGTATGGTCAACAAAATACAAGTTCTTATCCATTTCCTTTGGAAGAAAATGCTACATATTGATGGAATAAATGGATTTTTAGTTTCCAAGTAGATTTAAAAAATAAAATTTGTCATTTTTTGATGTTTCAGAACAAGTGTAGTATTTCTTTTGCATGCTCTCAGTGTATATATGCTTGTATGTATGAGTCTGAATAACACATGCTATAAGTAATAACATTTAAAATATGTCTAAATTTTATACTTTGGCTTGTTGTCACAGATATAATTCAAATCACAGAACTTGATATATTAAATGTCTCTGAAGGTAAATCTACTTTTCCTTATAGGCTTACACCAAGAACATTGCTTAGCCATCTGTTTTTAAGAGATAATAGGAAATTCATCAACTTGTAACACATGGTGGAATATTATTCTAATTGAGTCTATTTTTTGCCAAATTATTATTATTATTATTTTATTATTATTATGCTTTTAGTGCTTAACTTTTAGGCCAACAGGTATCAACAGTAGGAGCCTCCAGTTCCAGACTTCCTTTGCTGCCTGGGTTCCAGCTGATAGCTAATGTCATATGTCTTCTTGATTACCTATAAGCAGATGCATGATAACTTTAGACTGCCTGTGGCTAAAAATCATTTTGAATGACAGTCATCCAGTTTGAGAGACACCATGAAACTGACCTTGCTCTGAAAATAGCATCCAGTTCAACAGACCCATTTGTTCCTTACCAACTGTTTATTAGCCTCCAATCTCTCTTGCTTTCTTGGCTACCTTCCAGGACTAGTTAAGGATGCACTGAAATCCACACAGCAAATGAGGAATTGTTTCTATGGGTCATTGATCCTATAGCACAATATGGCTAATTGTTATGGCTTTCTTTGTTTCAAATAACCTTTGGATGTGATATCTGCTCTTTTTGGACATTTGTAGCATGTTTCCTTAGTTTAGATGAATGGTAGTTGGGATTACATATATTTTCATTAACCCATAAATTCAAAGCTAAAAAATAGGTTGAACTAAAAGTTTTAACCTAGTTCTCAGTACCTAAGCCCTTATAATGTCTTCCTTTTCTTTTGATAAAATTGTGAACAAAAATTGTAGTTAACTTTTAATAATGTAATTTCTTTTAATATTTACCCATATGTGTTTTCAAACTAGTCACTGGATTTATCTTTGAGCTGTATACTAGCTTACATTAACTTGTTTGCTTGTTTAGAAAACAATACTACATAATTAAACAATCTCAGAGTTTGTTTGAGATTATACTTGTTGATTCTCATCTCGTGTAATTTATAGTATTAAATAATTCCCAAGTTAAACAGCACTGATTAATCTGGAAGCTGGTGGTTCATCTCTGTAATCCTAGCTAATGAGGAGGCTGAGATCCGAGAATCATAGTTCAAAGGCAGCCTGTACTAAAAAGTCCAAGAGACTCAACCCCAAGTGTTAAAACCCTAGCCTTGCATGGAAAAGTTAAAGGACAGAACTCAAGCCCACAGTTCAAGCCCCATTACCGGCATCCACAAATAAACAACAATGAATAATATATACATGTATGTTTATATATACTACATTTATGTGATTTATGTATTTGTGTATATATACATTTATATGCTTAGAATTTTATGTAGTTTGCATCATTGGACTATTAGCAAAAGTACTTGTGTGTTAATTTTTAGAGTTAATAAATGCACATATGCATATATGTCTATGGATGTGTATATGTGTGTGTGTGTGTGTGTGTGTGTGTGTGTGTGTGCGTACATTATTAGAGTGACCACCTGAAAAGTAGCTAAGGATACTTCCAAACACCCCCTGTGTCTACAGGATATAGATGATGCTTTTTTATATTGTCAAATACCTAATGAATTTTACAGGATATGTAAGCTTTTTTTCCTTAACTTGTCAACAGTAGGGAACAGTAGAAACCCCACAATTTTCATGATAAGAGAACTCAAGCGTGAAAGATGTATATAAAACTATTCAAACAACAATAAAATCACCTTTATTTTCTTTTCTTTTATTTTGTTCCACCATAAAAGAAGAACAAAATCATACCCTGTCATTCTCTGCCGTGGAGCTAAGGCATTACACGATAGGCGTTTTAAGTAGCTCAGTTGATCATAAAAACCACAGATCAAGTTAAGAAGCATTGTGTGTGTTTGTCTTTTTAAGTTGTTTCCTTTATCAACTTGACACATAAAGCCTATGGTGCTTAAATTGATGTTTACTTGAACTGCTGCTGAGTATCTTTCCTTTGCCCTTAGGGAATCTGTCACATCTTTTAAAGCTCTAGCAATGAATGTGCCTTCTCCAGTTTAAATCATGACCCTTGACTTTCATCATGGTGCCAGGAAAGGATACTTCTGTAAAAAAACAGGCAAGTCATGACACAAAACAGGAAAATGAGCACATATCAAAATATGTTTAATTCATCAGTTAATGAAAGAAATTAGTCACGTTACAAATGGTTCTCAAGAAATCACAAAATACCACACATATATTAAGCATTCAGAATGGTGACTTGAATGAACATACACTGTTAATGCAAAGCTGGTTAATATCCACAGGGAATCATCAACTTGCTCTCCATCCACTGAGAGTTTATTTGCATATCTGCAGACAAAACCATTTTCAATCCTACTTGGGTTTTTGAAAGGAAGCTGTAACAACCAGATAATCAGTAATATCTTTTTGCCTAAAAGTTGTTCCTAAATTTTCCTGGTGATATCCAGCATACATACCTACATACTTAAGACCAACTTGTGATGTTATCATGGCTAATATAAAGAAAAATTAGCTCACACACATAATCCTAGTTATTCATAAAGCTGAGATCTGCAGGTCAAGGCCTCAGCAGAGAAGTCCATGAGATTCTTCTCTGCAACTAAGCACACACACACACACACACACACACACACACACACACACACACACACAGATGGAAGTGCTGCTCAAGTAGTTAAGGGCTAATGTTAAGCACAAAATGCTCGAGGATAAGGCTCAGGCCCTCTGAGTTCAAAACCCCAAAATGGGCCCCCCCCACAATAAATAAATAAAATAGCCTTTGATGGGAAAGACTTCAATGAGCAGTGAAATACTTTTTGTCATACAAATAAACCAAATGATTCATTTTATAGATTAGTGGTGTAGTTTACACTTATTGCAAGCCATTTAAACAATTTTGAGCAGAGACTATTCCCCAAAATATAATTTTTTAAAAATTTGAATTTGGTAACATTTGCAGTTGAAGGTTTCTTATAGAATATCTACGTTATTTTCTAACACAAGCCAATAAATTTCTAAAAGATCGAGACAACCATTTGGGGTTGTCATATTAGGGGGTTGCATATTTAAAGAAAGGGAGCTTAAGTGCATCTTTAATCATTCTCTCAATTTCTCCTCTGCTTGAATATGTGCTGTCTCCTTTCTTACTTTTATACATGTGCACATACACATACACACACATATAATATACTTTCTAATTTGAATGAAGTTCACTGCTTGGCTTCTGCATGTATATGGCCTTTACTTTTAATTTTGAAAGGTTTTTAATTATATTTAAGCAGTTACTCTTTTGAAAGCATTGTACTATTTGTGCTCTCCATAGTAGCTAAGTGGAGCAGTTCTTATGGAAAACAAGTCATGTTAGTTCTATTTTCTATCCTTCTCTTCATTATCTACTTTCTGCCCATTTTGCTGTCTGCCCTGAAGAGTCTGACCTGGTTTCTATCAACAGACCTAGTTTCTCTGCTCTCTGGCTTCTGTGTTGATTTCTGATGACCTAACTCAGTAAAAGACTAGAGGAAGGAAGGCACCCAGGACCCGAGAGTAGAGTCCCTGCTCAGTTCTTTCCCTGTGAAGTACCTCAGACTTACCCAGTCTCCAGAATGTCACTGTTTCTAAGGCAATCTTCTCTACCTTCCCTCCTTTTCTCTCTGGCGCTTGTTTCTTGGATTACCTTTAGGTCTTGGAACAGTAATAGCTTCTCTACTATTATTACCCCAAGATGATTACGTAGTCCTGATGGTCTTTACATTCATCCACATTATTATGAAAATTAATTTTGTGGACAAAACCTTTAGCTGACATGTATCATTGGCAAATGTGTGCTATCTTTGGAATCTTGTGTCTAATCTGAGGGGAGGAAATCCCCCAATTTTCTATTTAGATTCACAAAAAATCCAAGGCTTTCCCAAACCATGAGAGACCAGAAGTCAGAAAACATCTACAAAGAAGCCTGAGATAACCTCATATGGAGGCTGAGAAGCCTCCACAGTCAGCAGCCAGTGCCTCACACCTGTCGTCCTAGTTACACAGAAAGCTGAGATCTAGGCATCAAAGTTCAAAACCAGCTAGACAGACAAATTGGGATTCCAAGCCTAGAACAAGAACAAAAAAGTACACAGGCAAGAAACTTCCGCTTTTGTATTGAGAGTTGTATTATGTTGGTTCTCTCTGCTTTAATATCATTTTCTGAGATAGCATTCACAGAGTCACAGCCTTTTCTGTGCTTCATTCACAGCAAACTACACAATAGAATGCTCCTAAAAGGATAATCAACTGGCCATAAATGTGCATCACTTATTTTTCAATTTCACTCATTTTGAAATGCCAGTGTTCATGGATAAATTCACTTTCAGATAATGTTTCAAATAGGATGTACCATTTCAAATCCACCCACCTGCCATTCATGTTTCACCAAAGTAGTTTTCTTCTAGAGTGCAAGAGTTTCACAGACTACTTCTTAGGCTATCTAGCACATTAATCATATTTACTTCTAAAAGCCATATTTATAAAGTTGAATAGTCTGTCCTATACAGCTGAAATCTAAGAAGTGTAAGACTCTGTGTTTGATTCTGAAAGGAAATACAATGAAATTAAACAGTTTACAGGAGACAGTAGCCAACCTGATACTGGACATATCAAAAGCTCTTTCATAAGTGTTATGCTTTACTCTGTTTTCCCATAGTTCTGTTCTGGAGTTTCTTTCTTCAGTCCTTTTCTAATTTGCCTTTCAAATCTGCAAGTTTTCTATTGAGTGATCCCCAAACTAGCGATTTTCAGCTACATCCTATCTACAAATGAGCTTGTAAAGGGCATTCACTGTCCAAGATGTTTTAGTCTTTCTTGACACCTCCATACTCTATTGGTATCACTCATCTGTTCTTCTATGACACCAATTCTTCATCATAGGACCCTTAAAATATGAATCATCATGTGTAAAATCCCAACTTATAACTGCTGCATCTCATCATGACTGGCAAAAAAGCATGCCTTCTTTCATGGCAGCCTTGCCATTCTGGACACTTTAGGATCCTTGTGAGAGCACCCCAGCTGCAAGAAACACTGCCACTGAAGCTGTCAATCCTGCATCAGCAGGCATGGCTCCAGTGATCACATTCCAGACAAGCTGCACCTGCCTTGGCAAAGCATGCCTGAGTGAACTTTAGATGACCCCGAAGCTACTTTCATTCACCCTGTGGCCAGGAAAGGAGGAAGGCCTCTTCACTAACCCCAAGAAGCCAGGGACTGGTGGAACTGGAAGTTGTGCTGTGGTTGCTGTAAATGCCCCCTTTCATTTACATACTGTTCACAGACCTCATATAACCTCCTGGTTATATAACGAAGCTACTTAGCTCACTTTTAAGTCAGCTGGAAGATTCCTTTTTCATTTTTTTATTATTATTTTCGGTCCTATCCCTGATGTTATATTAAGCCCAGCAATCAGCTTCTCTTAATGTTCTTTTCTTGTCTCTATGTGAGTTTTGTCATAAGTAAAGCTGACTGAGCACTTAACGAATGGAAGGTAGTGAATTGGCGGCAGCAGCATTAATAATAAGGTAGCTGAAGACTTCTGGAAAATGGATCCGGCTGAAGAAGGATGGACCAAAGGCCACAGAAACCACAAAGCCTAGTGGTAGTATACAAACGATGGAAAGCCAAAATGACATGGTGACAGAGGTGATAGGTAAGAGATTGTGTCTGGGAGGGATCCAGAGAGGTGACAAGTTCTGGAAATCTGCAGGGTCCTGAAACCCATGGCTCAAAATCTGGGTGACTGGCTGATTCCGCACTGCTGTCAATAGCTCATGTCACAAGCTGCTGCTCAGAGGTGTAGATTTCACTAGGTGCTCAGTGTCACTCCTGAAATTCGGAACTCAGTGGAGTAAGTGTCTAACCTGAACACCTCTATTTCTGTCACTGGCTTCTAGTAGAGTCATAACCAGCCATTTATCAGAGCGTGCACAGGATATTCTAACTATGTTTAGCAACATAGCTTACTTATAAAGGTGATCAGCTTTTAGCACACAAGGGCTTAGAACTACTTGTTGCCAACACAAACATTTCCATCCAAGTGCACAAAAAAACTTTTAGCTAGCTCACTGGTAACACAAATGGCTGGGATAAAGCAGAATGCATACGTGGAGAAGTGAGGATGATGATGATGATGATGATGATGATGATGATGATGGTGATGAATGTCCAGATGCCTAATGATCATATAAAGAAATACAGAATTCTTCCTAATTGAAGCAAAAATGTACTAAAGAATTGTTTGTTAGCAATATTAGGGGGTCAGATTCAGGGATCTGCAGTTACTAGGCTGGTGTTCTACCTCTTGAGCCATGCCCATTGCCCCTTTTGGGCATTAGTCATTTTTGAGGGAGTGTCTTGGTTTTCTGCCTAGCTCAATCAGGCATGTAATCCGCCCATGTATATTCCCAACATCACTGGGAATGACAGGTCACAAATCCCAAAGCCATTCACTCTACCACCCAAGTATCTAGGATTATAGGCTAATAGCCTCACATATGGCAAATTAAAATCTTATGAGCAGATTAGGATCCTAACATTAAATATTAAATTACAAATATAATATAATATTTATTTTATGTAAAATATAATATTATCACATTATTCAGCTTAAAACAGTAGTTCTAAGTGAAGCAAGTAAAAATACTACAAGCAAAGAGAACATCCTTGAATAGTCTCGTACAAGTAAGCTCCAGAAAGTGAACACTGCACAGTGCTTAAACTATGTCAGTAGCATAGGGAAACACAAAACAAATTCTCAACTTGTACAGAACTTAGCTTCAAACTCAGGTATGAACTGTGTGGTCCATGTGTGAAACCCCCTAGACATAACAGAGGAAGTTTGCAGACTGAGCTACCTTATGAAATAACACATTCAGATCAACCTCTAGAAAGCACAAAAAGTAGGTCAGACAAGAATTGCATACAGAAATGTTGAAAACTAGATTGATATTCAAACCACAGCTCATAAAAGTACTCAGGTTACACATTCTGACCCTACATGGTTGACTGCTTGCTAAAATAGAAGATTTTAAAAGCAGACTAGAATCTCATGGCATAATATGCCAACATCTAAGGCATAATAAAATTAATCATTGTAAAATATCTTATAAGGCATCTCAATAGAAAAATAAAATAAAACATTCAAACAGGCAAAATACAATGTTGAAATTTATATGACCAATATTCTAAAGCAAGTATTACACAAAGGCTTAAATAAACAATTATGTACACTCTTAAAACAGATAAAATATGTTGAATCAAAGAATAGATTACACGATGAAGCTCCAAATAGAAACTATAGATCTTATTTAAATAATAACTCAAAGAAATTATGTCAAACATATAATTATGTCATAATAAGTCATCAGTAACTTCGAGGCAGAGCAACTGAAATAACATTGGCAACAGAGATGAAATTGATAGAAATTTATGAATAAAGTCTCAGCACCTGTAAGACAAGTTGTTTGATCTAACATTCTTGTCAAGGGAGTGCTAGAAAAAGCAGAGAAAGTGATGTGAATAAAGGAAAGTGAAGGAAAATAATGCCCCAAAGCTCATCTTATTTTCTATTATATGAAAAACCAAAAAAATGCAAAGTACCAGGCTGGGGTTGTAGCTCAGTGAAAGAAGGCTGATGTAGCATGTAGGAGGCAGTGGCTTCCATATTCAACACCAAAAATAAGTAAATAAATAAATAAAGCCAAAGAGTTCATTAAAGATGCCAAAGATATAAAAATCCCAGACAAGAAAATCACATCCGTATCAGTGACAAATTTCTGATTCTGAAGGCAAGTAAACATTAACAAGCAAAACACAGGGAGTAGAGTCATTCTCTATAGAAAAATGACTACTCAAATGACAAGGGCCATTTCATCCAAACATGCCAGATGAATATTCGGAAAAAGAAGACCTTCATCCATGTATCATTTCAAGAATGACGGTGACAAATAGACATTCCTAGTAAAAAGACCACAAAAAGGTTGAAGATAATATTTATAGAGTATTTCCCAAACGGCAAAAATAATAAGGGGAAATCTGGAGTATCTTTTGTTAGATTTCCAACAGCACTCCTAATTATATGCCCAAAATAGAGGTAATTATTTACTATGATCATATTATTTGATACTATTTTTCCTTTATTTTAAATAAGGGCTTTGGGAGAATAAAGTAAAAATTCATTGCATATATTATAATATTAAGTAAAGTATGGGAAGAATTGATTCAGGGGACTGAAAACCTTGAAACTGATGACATGGACCAAGACACATTGTATTCATAAGCTGGCTTGCTAAGTGTCAACTCTTTTGTATAACTATTTGAAGATAATAAAAAGAGTGACAATAAAGGAAATGATGTATGGATAAATATTGATGGTATTATTTCTAGTGATGATAAAATTATGTTAAAGTTGTTGTATTCTCTGGTTAAAGTATACCAATGCAGCATATAAGGTCATTTTCTTATTAAGAAGAAGATATCTTTTGATAAACTTTCTAAATTCCAACTAATTGGAAAAGTGTTACTTATTAGACTATGGCCACTTAATAAAAATCTAGAAATGTACTAAAATATACTCATAAAGCAAAGTTGAACATTAAAATAATATTTACTAATTTAAGAACAGCTTAGATCTTCCAAGCTTCAATTTAGCTTTCAACTTCAGAGAAGCTGTTTTTTTTTATGTTCATACTGGAATTTTACCAGGTTCTTACTTTTCACCTGTTTTGGCCATATCTGAGTTTCATATAGTTTTATATTAAGGGGAGAAACTTTTATATAGAAACCTCAATGCATTTTTTAGTCTACCAGAATTAATTGTGTATGGGTCAATGAAAACCAATACATTAGAGCCATTGTACATGTTCCAGCGGATAAATAAAAATCTTTCTTGAAACTTCAATAACACTTGGCAAGAAATCTGTTTAAATGAAAACATTGCAAGTGCAGAATGATAGAAGAAATATGTTGTTTTTCTTGATTAAGAACACCCACAATCTTTCACAGAGCACCCACAGGAAGCAGAGAAGCATAATGGAAAAAGTGAAAAATCTATTGAGTACTTTATTGGCTCAGTTATTCACTGAATAGCAGCAGATATAAATATTCTTCTTGGCCTTAGGGCTGCCCTATAAAAAATAAAAAGGCTTGTCTCTATTAACTTAGATTTCAAAAAGAAGAAAAAAAAGGAAAGAAAAATGAAATAGTATTGGTGACTATATGAAGTTGCTAAAAAGAGAATGCAGACAAAGTAGAGCAATAATACTCAAAGCAGTTGTCTAAGATCAGAGCAGTAAAAGGAAGTGACAGGTGGTACACACGTCCCTGGGCCCTAAGTCACTAAATTCTAAATGGCACTCACTCTACCTAGACTAACAGAACAGCACAGCAGTCACGTAGCACCAAACTCTTCTTGTATTTCTAATCCATGATTTCTGTGCACAATGAATCATTTTAAGAACCTTATAAAGAAATAAAAATGATTAATTTGTTCTTTGTCACAGCTATTAGGTTAAAAACCCCAAACCACTGAATGAAGCAATAATTTGCTCATACACCTGAAGCTTACATGCATTTAAGATTTTATGACTTGGAGGTGTGAGGTTTTTGTGTGTCTGAGTCTCTGTGGAAATTTTAACTGTTTGAGAGAAGGGGAAAACAGAGTTTCAATCCTAAGTCCTTAATGTCTTGCACATAGTAAATATTCTGTTTGGTGAATGAGTGAAAATAAATGTTTGGACAGGTGAACACTATTAACAGAAACAAACCCCATTTGGGCTTTGGGGACCATTGGGTTGGGGGAGGGGATCTCGTGCCTCTGTCCTTGACAAAGGATATTCAGAACTCATTCTGGTTTCAAATTTAATTTCTGACATGCTCACCTATCCAGGAACTGCTGGAATAGCAGTTTTTAAAGTGGTTGAAATAAGGAGAGGTGACAATCAGTCAGCAGAGGTTGGAGATTGGTGTCATCTAACAGAAAAATGAATATGAGAGACTTCTTTAATTTCAGTTGTTCTTCCATCTAGAAAATAGGCTTGGAGAATTACTAAAGAAAAAGGTAAGAATTTAAATTTTCAGATTTGTAGCACACATCACGCCAATTACAATCAATGGGTTTAGCAAGTTCTGGGCAGACTGAATCATTCCTCAAAAAGTTTAATCACCTCAACTATTGAGATTTTTTCTAAGACTATCAACAAAAGGTTATCCGTCTTTATGGGTTAAAAAATCTTATTTTCCTGGAAATATCTAAGTACAAGGATCACCAAATCTTTGTCTACTCCAGCATGAAATTCATCTCTCAGTGTCTGCAGAATTCCCAAATAAATTATGTCAGTGCCAATCTGAAGGGCAGAAAGAGGCTTTAGACCCAACATCTCCTTCACTTCAGCTCTATTTCCTAGGGTGGTGTTGTGTTACACAAACATCTGTGCACTAACATATATCATTATTGTTATTAGTATTCACCATTGGTAAGATGACAAAATGTGTGTTACATAGAAAATGAATTGTGGAAATTAAACATACACATTCAGCTTGAGGATTGTACACATTAATTTATGAAATATTTATTGGAAAGGCCAGCTTAGCTGAACAGAGTGTAACAGGTATTGAGTATACAGTACCGGAAGATCTATCCCTCAATTAACATGGCCAGAATAAGAAGTAAGAAGATAAAGGAACTTCTTGTCTATTGGGAGGAATATTTCAAGTAATGCATTTTTGTTGCACGTTCTTCTCATTGCTTCACATATTTACACATTTGCTTTATACCAGGGAATTTCGTTTGTATCCAATTTCCTAATTTCCATAACAGCTACTGATTACTCCTTTGATTTGTGAGGCTAGCTGTAGGAAGCCAGAGGGAGCTTAGTTCCGGTGGTACAACTGGGGTCTCCGGTTCTTCCCATAGTGAAAGTCTTGATGAAAAGCTTGGCACAGGGTTGGGGCTATAGCTCAGTGATAGTGTGCTTGCTTTGAATGCATAAAGCCCCATGTTTGGTTCCTGTCACTCTCCAACACAAATACACACACATGCACACACACACACACACACACGCGCACACACACACACACACACACACACACACACACATCCCAGAGAGTGAGTTGAGAATTGAAAAAAAGGGAAAAAAGGCTGAGACAAGCTATTTCTGAAACTTGTTCATGAACACAGGTTTATCTAGTAAAATGTAAGTTTCTCTTTAAAACATCATTGGTGAAAAATTGCTCTATCTATCTATCTATCTATCTATCTATCTATCTATCTATCTGTCTATCTATAGTGAGAGCTATCAAGAGTGAGAAATAATAAGTCCCACTGTTTGAAAGAGAAAACAGCAGGTATTGAAATATTTTCCAAATACACATTCTTATTAACATGCTTTCAATTTTATGGATTAAATAAGTTTAATGATATCTTCATGATATAACAAATTCCTAACTATAATGGATTATGTCAATTATATGTTGAGATAAAATTTCTTTTAATTTCAAAAATAGAAGATAATCTATGTCATGCAGTGCCATTTGAGCATTTTTTACATTCTGTTTTACACACAATTATTTTTGTGTTGTTGCTAGGAAAAATAATTGTTTCCGTGTTATTTGTAAAAAGTAACTTTCTAATAGTTTGTAAGGATTTATAAGTTTTTTAAATTGAAATTATTAAATAAATTATCTTATCGACCACACTACATTTAATAAGTCACACAATTAATTTCAGGCAGTGAAAGCTGCAACAGATAAGAAATTATTTTAATTGGAATCTAACTCGTGGTATTAATAATTAGTCGGAGAGAAAATTGCGCAATCACATGAAAATAATTATAGACATGTTCACAGTATCCTAGATTATAGGCAGGCAAATATCACTTCTTAACACTTTCTCTGATAAGTATGTCACCCTAACTATTCACAGATTTATTAATGATGTTTAAATGTGAATCTCCCTGTTCACAAATTAGTATGTACTCTACATTTCATTTTATAACATCATATCACATGTTATTTGTAACAGAAAAAAGGTCAAATGCATTCATAGGGAAGTAATTACATTAACAGATCCTGTTTCCCAAATTTCCAAATGGCAGTTCGAATATTAATTTACTCAATATATTGACTATTTTTCTATTATATTTTACTTCCATTATCAACCCAGTTGTGTTCTCGTTCTGTGCCCAGTGATAGACTCAACTTTTCTGCAAATCATACATTATGATTGGATTCTTTAAGTCTCTTTCAGATGCCATTTCAAACTTTAGCTTATATCAACAATAAATACAGTAGAGCAGTGTACAAGAGCCAGATGCCGCAGAATAAAATTCCCCCACACTGTTGAAATTTCTCATCCCCAGATATAATAAAATTGATTAATACTGGAAAGGGTATGTACACCTCTGATTACTGAGATACTCAGAGATACTTCTTCAGGCAAGGTTACACCCAGTGGTCAAATACTCTCACAAAGGAGGCAGGCTCTCTTTCCCTTGGGCTTCTAACTATTCCAGAGCCAGGCTCTTAATGTGCTTTTCATGGTAGCCCCATGAGAAATGACTCTTTTATTTCTACATATGTACCTTTTCCATGTTACATTCAGGTAGAAGAAATAGATCAGTTGCTGTGGGACTCCATGAAGCTTTCCATTACCCCAGTACCTCAGTAAATTTTTATTGTTTTTGCATTATTTATCATTGGAGATAGAAACAAGCCACCCCTACAGGTGTAAAAGAAATCAATCCTGTCTCATTCTCCTGTCTGTTGATGAGGTAGAAGCGTTACTTCTTAAAGGAAAGGAAAAGAGATGCCACTAAAGGGAAAAGATAGCCTTGTCCACTACAACCTTGGCTAATGAATTAATGATCCTGTCTTTCAATCTCGTGGAACCTCTCACGTGACCCAATTTTACCCACTCTTTACTTTCAAGCATCACACCCACTTCAAGCCTTTCCTGCCTTATAGCCTTGCATCCATAGTTCATGACTTACCCTATTAAGGCCAGTCGCCGCTTGGATTCCCCCCCTTTTGTTTTGTCCTTCTGTTGTCTGCCTTCCTTATTTATTTTCAAAGGGAAACTACAGTGAATACACTTGCAATAAGTTCATAGTCCCTCTTCTAGGATAGCCTTATTCTTGATGAGCACATTCCAATTCCTACAATGCTCTTCCTACATGTTGCTCTTTTCTGTTCACAGACAACAAATAGATGCTGCTGATACAGCTTATATGAAACACAAAACTCTTGAGAACTGACCACAGTGTAGTTCAGCTATCATTATATATTTCCGTGGTTTGTACGTTCAACTTGACTTGCATTCTTATCACACCCACACACTCAAAATATACTACTAAAGAAAGAAGCATCATCAAGACGGAGTTTTGCCTAGAAATAGTTGACAGGAAACACTGTGGTTGATTATGACATCTCCATGCATACAGGACACCCTAATCAAACTTGCCTCCTCCTTTTCCTTCATCCCATTCTCCCGCTATTTTCACACATATGCAGAAAGCACTGTGACCACATTTATCCTCTCCATTGCACTCCCTTGTTTAATAATAAGTATTGTTGAAATAAATAATACAACTGAATTCTTTTGTGAATTGAGATCACTTGTTTATCAGTATAGTTATAATTAGGTCCCAGTAAACCTTCAGAAACCCAGTGCAGTAAATCAGCTCCACTAAAGCTTGCTATACTCTCCAGATTAAGTGGATATTAAAGGGGCGAATTTTTTTTTCTCATTCCTTGGAAGGTTTCTCATGAGACTGCTGCAACAAAAGACAGATTATCAAGAGATATGGATACACACTTACTTAATGTAAGTGTGAAATTAGAAAACTTCAGAATTGGAAATCCAAAGGAACACCAAAATATTGGTATTTCATGCATATTTACAAAGACATCTAGATGTATATTTTGACACTCCGAGAATTCAGAGCAGATGCTCCTTAGCATACCTGTGCCTTCATTTTCTTCCTCCAGGAAGGAACAGGGTTTTATGTAATACTTCTGCCTATTTCAGTTAAAACAGAGAGGAAATTAGACATCTGATTTTTTCAGATTTCTTAAGTACTAATATGCAATATTTTGGATTAGTACATTTTGACATCAACATAAAAATGTAACCTGCTAAACTCTGACAATGCTATCACTAAGCTACTTACTTCTTTTCTCATCACGTCTCTCTTAACCTTGATCTGAATTGAAGCTCTTACACTTGCAGTCTCTTTCAGGTTCTTGGCCTAGGTGGGAAGACTGAGATTATGAGAGATGCAAGATATTCATAGAACAGAAGCTGACCGTTTGTCAACTGCATACATATAGAGCATTAAGTTTTGCTTAGAGCAAACTAATAGAGGAAACAGCTCTGTCTGCATCAGCAAATTAGGATTGCAAGAAAGAAAACACCCTTGTCTCTTCCTAAGTGTCAACATATTTGCTAATATGCAATCTCTCTGCAGTTTCTATGAAGACTATGCAAAATTGATTCAGAGGAACCTCATTATGAACTGAGCGCTATTGTCAAACGCGTCTCTGGAGCACCTTCTCTTTTTCTGGCAGCATCTAATGGTTTTGAAAACTTAATGGATGTAACACAGCCTCCTCTTGTACCATTTATTAGTACCACTCACATTTTGAGCAATTAGAGTTTCTTGTGCTGCCTCTGGGAGATGAGTGGCGGTGAGTGATGAAGTGATCAATTCAAAGAGAGATAGCTGAGAAGTATAAATGCCAGCGAATAAAGTAGATTTATCTCTGGAAATACATTTTACCTAGTGTGTTCTATCATTTTTTCTATAGTTTGACAAGATAACGTTTCACTGCAAAGCAAAAAGTGAACAGAGATTATGACACACAAGAACAATCCAATTTTATTATAATGTCACATTCATTCATTTTTCATTTTGTTTTTAAAATATGTACAATAAACTCACAGTGTTCACTTCAGTAGAGCCACATAAAGGCATATCTTTTATTATCTGAAAAAATAAAGCATTGGTTTTTGAAAGGAAGAGATAAAACTAAAACTCAAATTTCTTAAGCAATTTAATCAATGAATACTATAAGGAGTCTTAGTTTCTTTGAGTGGAGAAAAGCATAGGGTCTTATAATGAGATTAACAGGAACATTCTTGGAGTTCAGGTATCATTCATATAATAGATTTCAATTCATACAACTTCAAATTTATGCTAGTCTGATTAAATATCAGACAGATATGTTTGAAACTTACTAATTAGAAAGAAGATAACTCTCTAAATATATAGGTAATTCCTAAAATGTTTGCTATTATTCAAATATATAGTACATTACTTAATGGCAAGAAATACAACCTTGCAAATTTGTACCTCACTTTAGGCATTGCTTCTCAGCAGGAAGAAATTATTATTTGGCAAACTGCCATTTGTAGTTTAGATGCAAGCAAAAATGGAAGGATAGTAAAGGCTGTTTAGAAAGTCTTATCTTTTATTTTAATATATGTTCAATTTACATTTCTTTCATATGTGGAAGGTAGAAACAATTCATAAGTGTACACACAAACAATAAGGCTATATGTAAATGTATTCACTAAAGTATGGTATTTGCAAGGGAGAATTCAAATGGTATGATTCCTTAGTAAAATTCACTCAAAATGATTACAACAACATTAGTGCTTGACAGGTCAGGAGAGCATTCATGAAAAGAAGCATAGATGAATAAAGAGAAGAAGAGGGGAAGAAGGAAGCCTTAATATTCTATACATATACTACAAAATTAAGAAAGTTTATGGGAACAGTGGGACTGAGACAGATGGAAGGTGATATCTGTCAAGATGTATTGTCTTCATACAACTACTTAAAAATAACTTAAATTTAAATTAAAATATAGCCTATCACTAAAGTAAGCTTTTCTTTCTTTGCAGATAATATAGATAAGAGGAAAATGAAGTAAATCTTTCCAAATGTATTCAAATATCTAATCAGAATAAAGAACATGTTACAATAAAACAACTTGTCACCGTCAAATGATAATATTGTACCTATCTCTTTCAAATAATATCTCATCTTAGTATAATTTAATCGAGCAAGTCTATTGTTTCTCATGTACCTGATCAAATGAATTAGAAAACTTGGAAGTAAAATTTAGATATGAGCAGAAGCCATACTAATTTGCATATCAAATATGAGGGAAAGAAGAGGATGATGAATGTTTTTCTGTTTTGATTTCTCATATTTGCAAATGTGTGATTCTGTTATTCCTTGTTTGCATGTATTTTCAAAGTATTTAAACTCAAAAATAGATCATCAAATGAAGACACCTAATGAAGGAAAGAGAAATAGTAATTTCTAAACATTACCTGCTTGTAGAGCATGAATATTCAATGTGGATCTTCTTGGTTAAAATATGAATTATAAGCTTGCAATACATTTTTCTCATTAAAATCTATTCTTTTTATTCACCTGTGTGGCTTTGATACATTCATTTCACTTCTCGATAAATACTTGCTTTTCCTACTAAATCTATATTGCTGTATTTTCTACTGGGGAATCTAATAAAAAAGACAAAGATAGAACATTGTCTTATTGTCTATTGGGCATTCAATATAATGTTAGGAATATGTAAATTATGTGGATGGATAGACATTTGGATGTATGAATGGCTAACAGTACATATCACTATACTGTTCCAGCTGAGAGTGAGAGAATTACAGCACATCTTTGCATTCTCTTAGTCACACTTGTCATTTGAAGTTCTTGATAGTATATTAGATAATCATACTTTCATTCATATCCTTTTTATTCTGCAGTCTGGTTCCGCAATTAATAACACTGCAGGAATTGCACTGGGGATGGAAATGAACCTATGTCATTATGGATTGCAGAGTTCATGAAGAAAACTCAGAAATGTCGAGGAAGTTCTTAGAAGTGTGAACAGTTTTTTTAAAATTATTTTATTATCAGAGTGATTTATAGAAGGGTTACAGTTACATTTCTATGGTAGTGAGTACATTAAGAAATGTGAGTAGTATTTAAAAAGAAGATTGGATACCTATAAAATCCAAAATAAATTTGAGGAAAGAAAAGACATTAAAAAATACATGAAAGGCTGGGAAGGTGGCTTAATGGTAGCATGCTTACCTAACATCCACAATTCCTCAGGACCGGCAAATTAGAAAAAAAAGAAAGAAAAAGCAGAGTTAAGTGAAGGCCAGAGGATATAAGTATGCATTAGATGATAATGATGAATGCAGAATGTCCCTTCAAACACCAAGTATGAAGGTTAAAGAGCAGGAGATGCCAGAAGCATGGTGTGGTTTTCGCATTGAGAGCAGAGGTCAAGTGGTACCAGAGCAGACTAAGCAGGCATGCAAATCCCCAGCTAACTGAGTTCTATCATTCTGGATGCTCTCTGCACTATCCATGGAAAACTGATCTTTTCTTGATACTGTATTGTTATCTCCTAGTATACTATCATGGAATTCACAAGCAGTTTGTAAATATCTGTCAATTGCGAAATAGATGGATTTTTAATATTATTTACTCTACCTCCAACAGACTTGTAGATATAAGTACACGGGCCTACAAAGAAAGAATCTGTCCTTGTTAGGTCAATCATCTACTTCTTTCCTTTGTTAATTTGCTTGTTGTAGTGCTAAAAAAAACTCTCTTAAACTGAATTGAGATTTTAATTGTTATGTGATACATAAGTGTATTAACATCTGATTTATGTTTTTTAGGGCCATCTAAAATATTCCTATATTTTAAAACTTTGAGTACAATTGTTCCCTGTCATCAAACTAAAATAAATCCTACCTTCTCAACACTTATTTATGTTTTGTGTTTAAAATATTTTGTGTAAATTTTTGAGATAATAGGCAAAATTATTGTTACAGACTTATTTAGAATTAAAGAAACACTTATACCATACCATACCATAAAATAAACACCAGGGTTTCAATTGTTCTAAAAATGACAAATTCTTGACTCTGATTTTCTTTTGGTTTTCAGAATGTGATCTGTCAAGATAATGCCTGGGAAACTCTGAAGACAAGCAAGGTCTTTTTAATTTTTTAATCACTTTCTCTAATGTATCTGCTACCTGTCACACAAAAAGGAGCAAGAATCACTATTAAAAGTCCAGATATGTTTTCCTCCAAGATTTCATAAGTGCATAGCATTTTACTTTAGAAAACTAACTTTTTCTCCCTTGTGTGCTGGTGTAACTAATTTCTCACAAGACTGAAGGGGTCAGGAAAAAGGAGGTTGACATGGTGAAGCAAATTCTACCTTTGGCAGAGCTGACTATCATTGTTGGCTTTGATCATATCCAGAAGCATCCCTCTCTCTGGGGTTTTAATTAATATTATATTCAAATCTGGTCAGAAAACATTAATGTTATTAAACAAAGGACTTGCATCAGCTTTAGCCATATCTCTTGTGAGGCTGTAGCCACAAGAATATCTTTAGTAATTGCCTGTCAAGTCCACTTAGAGCGGTCTTAAATAATGAACACATTATCATCACTTTAGCATGATGTGTCTTCAGTCAATGTATAATCACATTTGGGGGGAGATTGAGTTACTAGTCTCATTTTCTCTCATCTCAGGATTGAGTCTATATTGGTTTGTTTTGTTTGTGTCTTTGAATAAAATTCTAAGCACTCTACTACTGGCACCTCCATTAAGAGATTGTTTGGTAACCTTTTAGAGAAGTAACTGGACTATTCTTTAACCAAGGAACAGTCCTTTGCTATGTGGTTTGTGTGATAAGTGTAAGAGGAAAAAGATCATTTTTGCATTTTTTTATACTTCAGAGGCTGGCAGTCTGACCACTGAGGATACAAGAAAGGAGAATCTTTAATATTAAGTAAGCATATGCTAAAATTAATTTTTACTCATTAGATCATGTTTTGCCTCTTTGAACTACTTTCGGAGGTAAAAACTATTTGTTGGGATTTAAGATCTCAAATACTGAAGTCTTGGTTGCCTGTTTTGGGTGATCCTAGAAAGGAATGTGTTTTCACATTACGACTGTGAAGTTCCAGCATGTCTCATTGTGACCAGCTGTTCCACTTTCCACCTATAAAGGTAAATATCAAGTAGGTTTGAAAAAAAACAAAACCTTTGCTACAATTACATTTTGTGAATGTGAGGAGAAAAGTAAACAGGCAGCTTAAAAAAGTAAAATTGGTAATTCATTGATTATCTGCATCAGTGATAATCTAATCTCCATGACTAATGGAATATTTGGCAAAACTTTATTTTTGTTCGAGTGTCAACTGGATTATATTTTTAAATTTAAACACAAAATCTCAAAAAATAGGATAACACAAATATAATTTATTATATATAGGCATACCTTTCAATTTTGTTCTTTTTAGATTATATAACAATTTTTAGTTTTCAACCAATGCAATCACACTATTTAATGGCTCTGAGTTGTTCTTTTTTTGTGTGTGGGGGGTCTCTGGGCTTGAACTCTGGACCTAGGCGCTGACCTTGAGCTCTTCAGCTCAAGGCTACTTCCCTACCCCTTGAGACACAGCTCCACTTCCCATTTTCTAGTGAGTAATTGGAAATAAGAGTCTCACATTCTTTAGTGCCCGGGCTGGCTTTGAACCACAATCCTCAGATCTCAGCCTCCTGAGTAGCTAGGACTACAGGTGTGAGCCACCATGCCTGGCTTGAGTACTTTTGAAAATTGAGGTGAGCTTTACAAAAATATAATGGTAATACTAATACTAATGTCATCTATATATGGTGCTTATGGAGACTTTCTGTATCATTTTTTTCAATTTTCTGAGAATTCTAAAACTGAAAAGCAATACTTCAATGAGTAAAATAGTAAAGAAACTTTTGAATAACCATAATAGTTTCTCTGAATAATAAATCTTTGAGGAAAGTTACTAGTTTAGAGATCTGACCATACTTTTATTTGAAGGCATCCCATTGACCTGTTAAAAGGTTATGCCAAGGACTCCACTTATTACAAGATTCCAAACAAATTTTTGGAATTTTAAGGGTTATTTTATAATTAGACTTTTTCCTTTTGAAATTTCTTAGTTCTTGTTTATCAAGTCATCAGCATGTGTATTTTATTTTTATCATTGCTGTTTCTCTTTTTAACCATTATTAAAAGCGAAAAGGTTCCAGGGATTAAAGCACTAAGATTCCAGGTTTTCTGGCTATCATCTAGCATATGCTCTCTGTTCTTATAGGCTTTCTGCATTTCCTTGGGATATTGCTCCTCTATTTTCATGCTAACCATCCATCAAGTCCTTCTCATGCTTCCAATCCCTCTCATGCTCAAAACCTCCCAGTTCTTGACTCTAAATCCATGTTTAAAGATCGGGTGGTTAAATCTATTTGGCTAGCAATCCTGGTCACCTGATTTACAAGCTAAGTTATGCTGAAAAATTCCTTCCAGCTTCTAAATTATATCAGATATGAGCGGGATGAGATTACTTCAAGTGTATGTTTTCTTTCATACTATAGTTACCAGAATGTTTCACATCAATCCTGGCTTATACATACTAAAGAAGAGACAACAAAACTGTGGAAGCCAATACCACAACTGCACACACACACATACATACATACCACACACACACACATATACACACATACACAGAGATTCACAGGAGAGGAGGAAGGAGTGGAATAAAAGGAGAAGAAATTGATGAAAAAATTACCTTCTTGTTTATATTTATAAAATTTCCATGAGGTAAAATCAATAAGCTTATCTATAATTTTGCTGTACTGAAACTAAACTTACTAAGTATAAATAATTGACCTAAGGATAGCAAACATTCTAAGATCTTATGCCAAATTACCTTTCTTAAAATTTAGGCATTATCTAGGACTCTCCTAGAGAGGATTACAATAGTTCAAAACCTAGTTACATAAGGTCATATAGGATGAGACTAAGTAAAAGGGTCTCTAGGATATGGAAACAAGAGCTTCATCTTGTGATTGTTGTTCTTAATGTATTATGTTATTTCTCTTTTGTTTTTTTTCCCTTTGGTTAATCTCATATTGTTACTGTATCTGACTTTGTTACCTGGCATATTATAAATATAAATATAGATATAAATATAAAATATATATATTAGTTTTTTTTGAACTAGGAAAGGGAAGGGGTAAAACAAGATGATTGGGAGGAGGTGGGGGGAGGGAAATGGGAACAAAGCCATGAGAAGGGGTATCAATGTGTGAGAAGTAATGCACCTACCACCTGGAGAATGTAACTGTAACCCCTCTATACATTACCCTGACAATAAAAAATAAAATAAAATAATTTAGGCATTATAACTTACTTACTCAAGTAATATGTACTCATGCTACAAGTGAACAGTTGTACATTTTAATTTTTACCTTTAAATTTTTTTGCTGAGTGAGTAAATACAAAATGTTATTCTTTTCTTGCCTTAAATGATATTTCTGATAAATAGCAGCTGAAAGTTATATAGTCAGCGATTTTTGCTTTTCTGAGCAGCCTTTGTTTTTAACTTTACTGCTATTTTTATAATTTGTATATGTATTAGTTCTTAATAATACATAAGGAATTTTATGCATTAATACATTTTAAGCATTTACACATTTTGATTATTTTTTCAAATTTCTTGCATTGTCTTTAACTTTCTTCTAGTGTATAATTTTTCCATGTATAAAAATATATTATTTCTTCAGGCTTAAGTCTCTATATTTCTTAGATTCAGCAATCATAAACTTCTTTGCTAATGGCAAGTCTTTTGTAGAACTACTTAAGATAATAAAATTAATTTTTTTTATTTTCTTCTATTTTTAAGTTCTTTCTCTGCACACTTAGTTTAATTTTTTATATGTCATGGAGTAGCACTGAAAATCACTGAGAAATCCGATTGAAACTCAGATTGATTTTTGTGTGCTTAACTTCAGTAAGTAAGGAGTTAACACTTATTTGTTCAAAATACTTTAAGAAAATGATCTCTGTGGTAAGTTTACATACTTGAACAATATTGAGGAAAATTTATGTGGTACTTCTGATATGGGCAGTTGAAGAATTCAACTTCAAGCTTATGGTTACAAGCAGAGAATTCAGTAGATACGAGGGAGGATTTATTACATTCACATCTGAACAATTGCCTACATTCTTCTTGGCTTATCTCTTTCATTACAGAATGCATTTCCCAACGTATCACTTGCTTTTACATGGTAGGCAGTTGAACAAAAAAAATAGAAAAACACTTGACTTTTTGTTGTTTGTTAAGCATTCACAGATGAGCAACTATTTTCAAAATATGCCTAAAGTCACTTTTAAAATACCAAAATGGATAGTCCCAACATTTTTCAAATATCTTTTGACCAAGTTTGGTTTTACAATTATTCTTGGAGTAGATTCAAAGAGTAAAGCATGCATCTGATAGTTTCTAAAAATTTTCCAGGATGCAGAGCCTCCTACTCCCCTTTCCTCTCTCTTATTTTCCTTTTACTTGCCAATGTTTCATCAGGTGGAGAATTATTGTGACTGCCTTATACAAAATAATAAATTTGGTTTATCTGCTAAAAGCAGATGATAAACTTAGATTCAGTAATTAGCAGATAAAATGGAGTTCTACATATATATGACTTTATCAAGTACCCAATATTTTATCCATGAAGCCACACTGACTTTGTACAATAAATTTATGACATCCTAGAATCCACAACACAGGATGCTTCTAGAATTCTCAGATGGATAAATCCTACCTCTGTCTCTCTTATGAGATTAGGATAGATACTTAAATATAACTGTGTTTATACAAATTTATGTAAACATTTGGGTTACTTTCTAAATGCAAATCCCAACTCTTTGGGATAGTGATCCTACATGGCAAAAAACGAGAAGAAGGTTCCTATAGCTGCATAAAATCGAAGATGCTTCTGTCAAAAGGGTCATTTGTGTCTGGAGGTTAACAAACATGCAAATTAAAAATGACCAAATGGAGAGACGAAGCACTTCTCCCTAAAACAGGAGATATTTTGCAGTGACCTTGAGGCATAGCATTTTAAATAATGGATGCATTTTTTCCCCTTCACAAAGATCAGCAATGTTAGAATTGGCTCAGATCTTATATAAAATCTGCTCAGGTTTCTTTATATTTGCACAGGTCAGAATATCTTTTCTGTTTTTTTTTTTTTAAGTACAAGCCCTTCTGCCTTAAAACACTTGATTGTAGGATGTACTCTGTGAGAGCTGGCTATTCTCAGGGATCAGCAGGGAACTGAAAAACATTTGGGACAAGACAGTTTCACGACATCAAACCACTGCCAGTATGTTCTGGGTGAAGTTCCAGGTGCTGAAGCAAGGTGCCTTGATTTTCCTTATGCCCTCAACTCCTGACTTCCATCCTTGGCTTTCAGATAAGGACCTCATTCTATCCCTCACTAAGACCCTAGGAAGGCTTACTTCGAACCCATCACCCACACTCCGCCCTACACTCTTACTGCACACTCTCAAATTTGTGCCTCCCTTAATATTCAGACTCCAGAGTGAATCAGGAAATTCAGGTCTGTTTTACATCTTACCTCCTTAGACCAGGCATCTCCTCACAGACATCTTAAAGATAACATCTTCTGGACAGAAATCTCCATGGTTGCCTCAAACATTCTCCCATTCTCTTCTTGGCAACAGTGGAGGTGAAATGATCAGTTAATGATACATGCACGCTTGGGACTGAGGCATCACAGAAAAATCCATCCATTCGTACATATGATACATGTGGATAAAAAGGTTTCTCAGCATTACAATGGCGCACAACCTCAATACATAAGGTCATATAGGATGAGGTAAATGAAAGGATCTCTAGGATATGGAAACAAGAGCTTTATCTTGCGTGATGGTTGTTCTTAATGTACTATGTTATTTCTCTTCTCTTTTGTTGCCCTTTTGTTAATGTATCTGACTTTGTTACCTGGCATATTGTATATACGTTTGTTTGTTTATTCGGAATAGGAAAAGGAAGGGGGGAAAACAAGGTGATTGGGAAGGGTAGGGAGAGGGAAATGAGGAAAAATCATGAGAAGTGGTATCAATGTGTGAGAAGTAATGTACCTACTACCTGGAGAATGTAACTGTAACCCCTCTATACATTACCCCAACAATAAAAAAGAAAAAAAAAGGAATTAAAATATTCCTCAGATAGTCTTCACATCCATGAATAACCAGTCCACCTTTTCAGCTCTTCAGACCCAAATAGTTGCAAAATATTTCTCATTTAGTTCTTGCTCTCAAACTCTCACTTCACCTTGTTAGGTACATATTACAAGCTCTACCTTATGGATTTGGATGATCTTTCAATTTAGATAATCACTCCAAGAAAAAAAATTAGTGATTTAGAAAGTACAATTAGGTAGAAATGTGAATGTTGATTTGCTAGGGAAGGGGAGATAACAAAATTGTCATAGTTAGTAAATGCAATATATTAGAAAATAAAGACAAAATAGTGCTTTTACAAAATATCAAGTGGCTGCCTAATTCGCTTTGCAAATGTTTTGCCTCCCAAATAGTTCTGCTTTCAAACTCATTCAGTAAGCTCCTTCTATGGTAATTTTAGTATTACAATTTTTTTTTCTGGTACCAGTGCTTGAAGTTAGGGTCTCCCTCTATGTAACTTATATACTGGGCTGACACACTACCACCGGAGTCACACCTCCAACCCACCTTTGCTTAGAATCTCTGAGACTTTTTTTTCTGGGCAGTATCTTCAAACCTCCATTCTCATATCTTGGTAACCTGAATCAAGTATGTCTACCAGGCATGAGCTTTAAAAGAAAATAACAATATAAATTACTTCTCCCCTTAACAATTAACTGGAAGTTTAACATTATTTTTACTTGGAAAGAAATTTGGAAATTTAGGTTTTCCAACCTAATTTGGTTAATGATGTGAATATTAATTTCAGTGGATGGTTTACCTGCTGGTAAAATCTCTGATGGAACTATTTTCATATTTTTTCATAGGACATCTTAATTTCAGACACTTGAATTTTCATGTAGAGATACATTCATATACTTTTCAAATAGATGACATTTATTATTCCATTGATCACTATGTCCATATTTTAATGATACATTTTAAATTTTATGTTATTTTCATTATGGTACTATTTGATGAAGACACATATGACATGTGACTTTTAACAGAGTTTCCTTGATATTTTTTAAATAATGCTATCAATTTCTGGCCCCCACACATAAATTCTTATATGGTCTTGCATTGATGGTGCTTTATTACATTCCTATCAAGTGCCTTTCTAACAGGAGAAGACTTCTGTTTAGACTGCACATTAATTTGGACAAAATTCTCCACTTCAGAATGTATATAATTCATATTTAACTGCCTTTCAAATTAGCACCAGCTTTTCACACACCTTTTTCTCTGCTCTTCATCTTCTTTTTATGACTTCTTATCATTCTACCGTTTATAACTGCACAGCAAAACCAAAAATTATCTCACAAAAACTGACACTAGATCCTGTTACCCCTGTATGTTATATCATATTATGATTTACAGGCTCACTCAGCAGAAAAAAGTGAAGTCTATATCCTTAAGGCCTCAGAATAACTGACTATTGTTATCTCTGAGCACTTACCCCTCTTCCATCAAGCATTCCCCTTCCCCGGGAACATGAGCTTTGTCATTTACCCTTGGACATAGATTTTGCTGCTGAGTCTCATGTTGGATGAGAAGTTCTCTGATGTCCTTTGCCTCACCTCTTACTTATCTTCTTCTCATGTCACCTTTCCACACGGGCCATACTGACTTTTATAACCTAATCACTGTTTCACTTAGCATTTCCTATTTTATTATCCCTTCTTAATATGTCATTATACAACTCATACTTAGTCACCTACTTAAAATATTGTTACATTTAGAATTTACTTTATAGCTTATCACCATTATTTTCTGTTTTCTCATGAGAAGTTAAAATCCCTGAGGATGATAATTTTTGTTTTATTTTCTTTCATATTACCATCATAGAAGAATGAAAAATACACCTACGTAAATTGGTTTTATAATACTACTATAACTTAACAAAATAGATTGTAAACAACAGTCAGTAAATAGAACTGTATTTGTATATGATGTAGAAATACATTCATTTTGTATTGAGGCTGAAAAAATGTGAAGGATGTAAATTTTTGAAAGAGCTCTATCATGGTTAATAAAATTCAAAGCAAAATTATACTGCTGATAGTTTAGATATTACCTTTATTTCTCCACTACACCTCTATTAGTATTTCACATAATGTATTTAGTTCTTGGTTTACATACTCAAAAATCCTTCCTATCCATCAAGCTCCAATTTCAAGTCTATATTTTCACAAAAACCTTCCCTGTTACCCCTGATGAAAATACATCATTTTTACTCCCTTATAAGTTATACACTATTTTAATTTGAAAAGTTATCATTGGTCACTCAAGACCTGTCATGTTATTGTAATTAATCTTACAAGAAATAAAACAAAATGACCAGTTAAAAGTAAACATGCCTCTGACAAGAAAGGATATTACTTGAGAATCAATCTTTATAAGTTAAATCAATCAAATTTGCAAAAATGTTACATTGTGAAGGGATTTTAGTTTGGAAAAGGCAGATGATTATTGATAATTATTGATAATTAAAATCATCAAATATTTAAGCATTATAATAATACTAGAGAGTTTTATCAATATATCTTTATACATATCTTTCTATAGTCACAGAACCCTCCATCAAATTGATTAAAAGGAGATAAAAAGCCTTCTTTGTGTGTACAGCTATGCAATGTTTCAAAACAATCTCAAAGTTTACTTGTTCTGACAGGTGATTTAATTTATGTTATCATATTTGCCAGGAATAATCCCCGTTTTAGTAGTACTAGGTCAACCACCCAACTAGTGCTCAATAAATGTTTGTTGAGTGTACATTAAAAAATGTAACCAGTGCATCAGTGGGCATCATTTTGAAAATATCCTTCCTTGTCCTCACCCAACCAAAAATCCTAATAATCAAAGATCCTTAGATTCCACTTTCTTTCACCAAGTTTCTCCCCACCCTCACACTATTGTAATACTTAGGGCTGCTACAAAGGTTATCAACAAGCCATTGTGAGGCTTTGATCTTTTTCTTGTCCCTTGCTGGTTTTTATCCTGTTTTCTCTGTTTTGTTGCATAGTTGGTATGGTGATGCAATAATAATTTGCATAATTATAATTAATACGATTTGACGTAGAGTGAGAAGAGATGTATTGTAGGTCATACAATATTTCTGCATTCTTATCCTTCTCAGTTTTCATTTTGTAGATAACCCTATCTATTTTACCATCAATCCTTATTGTAACCTCTTTGGTACACTCTTAGGGAAAATTGATGTGAACAAAAGTTTCTGAATTCTTTAATGTTTTTAACATTTCACCTTTTGCTCTTTGTAACTGAAAGTCATCCCTCTTCCAGGAGAGAATCTTTAGATTACACTTTCTTTTACTAAGTTTCTTAAGAGTGCTATTTTTCCTTTTCTTTTTTTTGCCACTCTTGGGCTTGAGCTCAGGGCCTGAGCACTGTCCTTGGACTTTCTCAAGGGTAGAGCTCTACCATCTGAGCCTTAGCACCACTTTTGGCTTTTTTCTATGTATGTATGTATGTATGTATGTATGTATGTATGTATGTATGTATGTGTACCAAGGAATCGACCCCTGGTCTTTGTGCATGCTAAGCAAGCACTCTACCACTAGGCTAAACTCCTAGTCCAGAGTGCTATTTTTCTTCTGCTCACATAAGCATTTCTATTGAAAAGTTTTATGATCATTGTGTTTTAAATTTCATTATAAATCATCTTTTTTCTCCAGATGTCAAAAGCAAATTCCATTTTTTTCATGTTCAAAAACTCTCTTACACATACTTTGATTTTGGTCCTCTTAGGTAAACATGTAGTATGTTTAAGGTTTTAAAATGTAACTTAAAAGCAATTGATTTCTGAGATAATTAAAATAAATATGTTTGACATTTACCACTGTTCCTTTCCCTTGCATCATTTTTTTCTTCAGGGCATATTTGTATCTCTGTGTTGATTACCTTCTTTTTTCTTTTCTTTCTTTATTAACTTTTGATAGTACTGAAGTTTGAATTCACTGTCACACATTTGCTAGGTAGGTACACAACCTCTGGGCCCATGCCTCTAGTTCTGCTTCTTGCTAATTCCATCTTAAGCACACCTCTTGATCACTGTCTACCTGTTTCAGGTTTCCAGTAGTTGTTGGGATGATGGGCCTACAAGATTGTGATCAGCTTGTCACTGTTGGGAGATTCAGATTTTTCTTCTTGGCCTGCCCTGGAATCACAATTGTCCTAATCTCAAATTACACCTAGCCTTTTTGGTAACTTTCCTACCCATATTGGCATACAACTGTGGTTTTCTGATTCTCAGCCTCCACATATGTAATGTGGGAGCCACCAGCTCTCACACTTCTTTCCTTTCTCTTTTTTTCTTGAAACATGTATTGATTTTCTGTAGCCCTGACTGGCCATGAACTCTATCCTGTCTCACTTTCCCCTGGGTTGTAATTATAGGCATGTATCAACATATTGAGCTTTAATGTTTAGTACTCTGTAAAAATTACTTCCTGTTAATTCCTCAAAAGACTAAACATTGAGCTCCCCTATGACCCAGCAATTCCACTACTTGGCATTTTCCCAATCGTCCAGAAACAAGGACATACTAAAGCCACTTACACAATGGTGTTCATTGCATCACAATTTACCATAGCAAAGATATGGAACCAACCCAGATGTCCCTCAGTTGATGAGTGGATCAACAAGATGTGGTATTTATACACAATGGAATTCTATACTGCTGCCAAAATGAACAACATCACTCCATTTGTAAGGAAATGGAAAGACTTAGAAAAAAATCACATTAAGTGAAGAAAGCCAGACTCAAAGGAACATAGGCTCAATGGCTTCCCTCATTTGTCATAATCAGTAGAAATCTTGGGCTCTCCTAGCAGAGATTTACAATAGAACAAAATCTAGAGACATTAGGCCAAATAGTACGACATTAAATGTAAGGACCTCCAGGATAAGGAAACAAAAGCCTTATAATGAGTGACTGTTGTCCTTAAGGTACTTTGTTATCTCTCATCTCTTTTGCCATCCCTTGGTTATCTCATATTGTTACAATTTTCCACCTTGTTATCTGATATATTTTATATGTGCTTAATTGGTTATTTGAAATTGGATAGGGAAGGGGGGAAATCAAGATAAGGGGGGGAGGGTTGGAAGAGTATGGGGACCATGTCATGAGAAAGAGTATCAATGTTTGTGATGTAATGCACCTTCTATCTGGTGAATATAATGTAACCCTTCTATTAATCACAATAAAAAAAAAGAAAGTACACACGAGATTGGACCAAACAGCCTGGACATTTGTTTTTCACCATTCTATTCTTACTGTACTACACCAAATCAAATGAAGAGTGGTGACATTCAGATCACTTACTTTCTATAAACTACTGATAAAAATTGGATGTTAATTTAAAAAAATTACTGCCTGTTTTTTTATTTTTGATTATAATTTTAACTGTTTTTTTCTCTTAAAGAAATGAATATTTTATAAAATTCTTTATTTCTTGTAAATAATTATTAGAATAATAATTCATGAGTATGTTTCTATTAGTTAATAATATATTCATCTCTTTTGTTAGTAGTTACTATGTTATTTATACTATCTTAGTCATAATGATTTCTTTTATTTTAATTCTCTCTGGGGTTGAAGCACAAGTTCACAATTGTGAATACTTAAATATAAAACCATAATCATAATTTTAAAAAATGTGTACAACAATATGACAGTTGAGTAATAGAAACCAATTAATGGGGAGGGAAGCACTTTAAAACTCCCTGTATGTTGAAAGAGAATTGTGGATTTTGCTGTCTACTCCAACTGTTAGTGTAGGATAGTGAGAATTTCCTTTTCATTCTGATTTACACACACATACACACACACACACACACACACACACCAAAAAGCAAAATCATTTTAGCTTATCTACTAGTTGATTTTTTTTCCCCAAGTCCTGAGGGAGCAGTGAGGTCCTGGTTTGTTGAGCTGAGGAGAGGGAATTGAACTTCAGGTTTGTCCCCTTTCACGGGAGTCTTAGGGCAGATTTTCATAGTACCCTCCCCTCTGCCAGGTGACACTGCTATACAGTAGTCTCCAGGCAAAAACAAAGCCGGAAGTGCTAGAGAGTATCTCTACAAACTTGGCCTGGAGTGTGGCCTGGTGTGGAGTGCCTGCTAGCGTGGATGAATGCCTGAGCTGATTTCCTAGGTACCACAAACACAGAACATGCCAAAGTGGTGCTGCGCCTTAAATGATACAGCATTAGCCTTGAGAAAGCCCAAGGACAGTACTCAGGCCTTGAGTTCAAGCCCCAGAACTAGCAAAAAAAAAAAGTCATAAGCTCGGTCTCTTTTAATACTAAACATGACATTTTGGTCTCTCAGCTTTTCTATATTGTATTTCTCCCTGGTTCTGAATTTGGAGGAAGTAAAACATTATTTATTTGCACCATAATACCTTGGTAATAATGAACTTCCAAAAGTGTACGAAGATGAATGTTATATTATTATAGAAAAAAAATGCTTAATTAATAGTATGGTTGAAAACCAAGGAAACAATAGAAAATTGCCCAGCCATCTAAACTTCAAATATACTTAAAGTGTTTTCAAGGAAGAGATATAACTCTTTATATACTACTTCCAGATTTGGTGGTCTGTGGTATATTTGAGTGGGAAACATTTTATGAATAGCAAGTAGTCACTTTTCAATATTGTCTTGCTGCAAATATGCAAGTTAGAAGCCTTCAATGTGCTCAGTGAAGATATTCTGACCTGTGTAAAGATGACATTTGTTTATGAACAGGCATTGCTCACATTGCTTCTTCTGTACAACGTGCAAAAGCTCTTCTTTTCGCTACATTGCACCGAGAGCCTCCCCGACTTTCCAAATGTGCAAAGTAGAACTTCTGGCTGATGACTGATAGAATCTTGCTAGCCCACAGCTATCACTGCACTCTTGAGGTCCAGACGTCAAGACAAGGAAGTTGAGTTTTCCAAGGCCCAACACCATCAATACCTGTTTCCTGAATTTTCCATATCTTGCCATTTCTAAATGAGGCAGCCTGTTCTCTCTTTGCTTGATCATATTACACAATCATTTGTTATCAAAATGTATTTAAATACCATCATCAGCCATAACATGATCCAAGTTTCAGATTCTGGGGATATATGTATGTATGACTTTGTTTTTTTTTTTTTTTTTACATCAAGTAGAACTTCAATGCTAACTCTTCCATGCGGAAATCACCAAGTAAAAGCAGGTATCTGTAATCAATCATGTCCTTCTTTCAAAGTCTGAAATGACTGGCCACTGCACTTATGTTTGTTAGTATATGCACAGATAGCAGAATGCTGAGTTCTATCTATTATTTTCACTTTTGGTGCCAGACACATATGACATATTTTAAATTATTATCAGTATATTATTAAGGGGACCTTTATTGTTAGGACCTTTCCCAACAATACAAAACCATTGTAGAAGAACAAAAGGAGAATGCTGGATGCAACGGAACTTATGAATAGAATATGGTGAGAAAATAAATGATTGACAATGTACAATGAATATAATGGCTAAAGTTAAAGTATCATGAATATGTTTTTTACATTTACTTTATTTTTAAATATATTTTATTGTAATTAATAGAAGGGTTACATTATATTCGCCAGATTCATTGACATATTTTTGTGCTTTCTTCCTTCCTTTCTTTCTTTCTTCCTTTCTTTCTTTCTTTCTTTCTTTCTTTCTTTCTTTCTTTCTTTCTTTCTTTCTTTCTTTCTTTCTTGCCAGTCCTGGTGCTTGAACTCAGGGCCTCAGCACTGAACTTCTTTTGTTCAGTGCTTGCTAGCCACACATAGCTCTACTTCTGGCTTTTTCTGTGTATAGGGTATCAAGCAATCAAACCCAGGGCTTTGTGCATATTAGGCAAGCCCACTCTACCACTAGGCCACACTCTTGGCCCCTCATCAATATCTTTTACATTAATTTCCCCAAGAACAAAATGACATGGAAAAGTCCATTTCTTGTGGTGGGAAGAAGAGTGACAGAGATATGTTAAGTTTTCTAATCCGTAGAACTTTTTGAGGCTTTAGATCTCAATAAAATAGAGATCTGGGAACAGCAAGTATATCACTGATTGTCTAAGTGGGTCCAATGTAATCGCAGGGAGTTTGGCTTCATAAAGGGGAGACAAAAGTGTTAGTGTCAAATAATAAATTGGGCATACAATTTGCCAATAGATCCTTAAAACTGTCACTGGGGCATTTGGCATTGGAAGAGTGATGGAATGTCACTGGCTCTGAATAAAAAATAGGAGAATAATGTGATGAAGATGACCCTAGCAACAATGAAAGGGATTTTTTCCTACGTTCTCTGGAAGGGAATCTGGCCATAGAGACACCATAATCTCAATCGAAAGACTTCTAACTATAGTTTAGGTGCCTGGTACTTCCCAAACTGTGTTGTATTGTTCAGAGCACCAAATTTCTGATGACTTGCTTTGGTGTCAATTTAAACCTAATGCACTTATACTTTTGAATCACATTTGATATAGTAGACTCTTCTACTCTAACAAAGAAAATGGCTTCATTGAATTCACATAGACTATAAATGAACGGAGAGGATTCATACCTTGCAAGAAATGTTGCCTATGCTCATCATTCTAGGTCCAGACATTTAGTAAAGGCAGATTTGCTGGCATAAAGGAAGACTGTGGCCATGAAAGAATGGAGATGTCCAGAGGAAGTGATAAAGGCACACTTATTGCACTGTCAGGGCTCTCTGGGTTTGTCTCGTGACACTGAAAACTCAAACACTAAAATATTTTATGTCTCTTTTACTTGGCAAAAGGCACTCAATGAAAATGATCTCTGCACAGAAATACAAGATTAAAATTACTAGTAATTGTGAAAAATATGGCAAAAGAAAAATGCCAGACCTACCTTTCCACATCCAGAAACTATTCTTTTCAGACATAAAATCCGTTACTTATGACCTATTCATCAGTGAAAATAGGGGGGAAAGTAAATGAATTCATCACCTCAAAGACTAGTGGATATATAAATTATGTGCTCTGTTTTTTTTATTGGATTTCTTTGTCCTTTTTTATTTTCCTGTGAGAGATTACTTACAACTATTATGAAGGCTTCTTGGCTGAGTAATATTTAGAATTTGTCCCCAAATTCTAAGGACAAGCATCTGTGACATTTTTTGTTGACATCTAAAGTCACAGAAAACTTAATCCAATACTGTATAAAATTTTACCATAGAGAATAATCAGTACAGTATAGTCCATTGGTGTCTCATTTCATAGCCTAAAAATAATTATTGAGAAAAAGGAATTCTTCCTGCAGGGAAAATTGTTACAGTGATATGCAGAAATTATCCTGATGTGCTATATTCATTTGATGTTGGCACCCTCTCCCCTAAAAAATCTTAAAAATGAAGGAGAATGAAGAAAGGGGAGTTAGAAGTTATGGTGTGTACATAAATAGACATGTCAAATTGAACTCTTGCACAAATAATTGATGCTTACCAAACATAGAGGAAAATAAAGCAGAAAGATAGAAATGGTGACTTCAGGATTATAGAGCATAAAAAGTAATTCAGATTTGGAAGAGTTTAGATAAAATGAGTGTAAACAAATACATATGTTTAGCGAATATATGTATATATTTATAAAATATGAATGTGTGCTTTCAAAGTTATGTACATACATAGTCCTATGTGCATCCACATACATATATTAATAACTGCCTAATTATTTTAATGACTGAAAATATCTTTCAACTACATACATAATTCAGTATATAAATATATCTTTAAAATATCCAAGATAATATATTGTGCTAATTATCTATTGAAAATGCAATATTTTACTACTAGGGATAAGATTTATAGATATACTATATTGGCAGTATCTGTGAATAAAGAGGTAAATGTTTCCAGCCCAGCAAAGCATAACCAGGCCTTTGATGGGCAATTGTGGCTGTATATTATGACTTCAATTTTATGAGTAAGAACATAATACTTTACTTTCCATCTGTCTGACTTGTATGTTACTCAACTATTTTGCTGTTAAGACAGTATGTTTAGAATAATTTATTAGCTTTTCAAACTGTAGCATGTGATCCATTGCCTAGCTACACTGAGAAGCAGAAGATAAATGTGATTTGATTCTCAACCCAACCCCTTGGTAAGTAAATCCTTAGTGTGAACTTGATTGGCTAACTTGAGTCCTGAGCACAAAAGGTTAAGCTCTGACCTTGAACTGGCACCAGTAGCTTACATCTGTAATCCTAGTTACTCAGGAGGTTGAGATCTGAGGATCACAATTAGAAGCCAACCTGGCCAGAAAAGACCACGATAGTCTTATCTCCAATTAGCCAGCAAAAAGCCAGAAGTGGTACTTGGCTCCAATATTAGAATGCTAGCCTTGGACTAAAAAACTTAGATACGTCACCCAGGCTCTGAGTTCAAATCACAGGACTGGAACACATCCAAAAATGATTTTTCAGTGAAGTGCTAGTTTAGTTTTTGGTGGTTTTCCTGCAGGTGAGATGGTTCTTTTGGAAAGGAAAAGCGTGCTTCTCTGATGGAGTTCTTAATGGAAACATCAGCTGGGAGCAGACTTAGCAGGTTTATAGTTTTGTGAACTGGTGGGTGGCCCACTGGGTTTCAGTCACAAAACAGTTGGTCTAGCAGTGCCTTGAGAAGAAACCCTGAAACAGCACTATAAATGATAACGTTAACACACATAACATGACATGCCCACTTCAACTGGAGTGCCTCAAAAATGGAACAAAATTTCATACATTTGACTATGTTGCCTATGTTTTCAACCAACTTATTCAGATGAGTTCAGGAGTACTAGAGGGTGCTATAGGAGCCTCAAATATTACTGTTACCTTCAGGAAGGTGATGACAGAAAAAAAAAAAAACAGACTGCACACAATCCTGAAAAGTGTACAGATGGAAATGGAGCAAACCAAGTATTTCCATAGTTTCTAGTTTATTCATGAGAGTTCTTAATATCCATCTTCTTTTCCTCATCTTTAAAATTCATTTCACCTAGAGAACATTTCTGAAAGTGATTTTCCAATATTGAGGTGGAATTACGTTTTAAATGATTCGATATTCTCAAGTGCCCTACTGAGAGGCACGCACATGTGTCTATTTAGATCCATCGTATATGGTATGTAACTACCCTAGAAAAGAAATACACAGTGCCCTAGCCTATTCTGCTTGATTATATCTTAACATTTTTTGAACATTTTAACAAAACTGCTGCCTAACTACATTGGATGGTTTCCAGACAACTCCTTGGCTGACTATTTGACGGCTGTGAGTTAAATGCTAAGCTGTGAATGCAGTGAGTGGTAAATTGAGTTGATATTACCAGATGGGGTTTGGCAGTGGAAGTTGGGCCATTCCCATCTTCTCTATGAAATCATGTATTGAATTGATTCATTCACAGCTTATCTGAAGAGCTTCAAGTGTCTTTCCAGCCCACTATGAGATGGAAATAAGCAGCTCTTATGGCTAGCCTGCTTCGTAGGGCAAGCTTTAATGCATTCTTGGCCTTACTGATTGCTCATGTCCCATTCTGATCTGATCTATATGTCTTCTACATGTGAGCATGCCACAGACTTTCTGATGGTGCATAAGCTGTAGGATGTTTTTGGTGCACTGTGAGGTGCTTCCTTCAAGTGTCTGAAGCTCACCACGATTTTATACACTTTTTGTTAGCAAACTTGGAAATCTGGTTTCAGTTATGTTTAAATGTACTGGAACATCACTGAGTCTCATTGACATCGAATTACCATTGAGTGGACACACCCTAAAGAGGATGCAAATGCATTCTTGCATACAAATCAACTCCATTCTGCTGTGAGGGCTCTTGCTTCCTTTTTACCCTTCCAAATGGGGTGTAATGAAGACCAAGATGACAACCCACAAGTATTAGGAAAGCTTTGTTTTTAACATAATGGACTCTTAATCCGACAAAGAAGATGCCTTCATGGGTAAAATTCAATACAATGAGTAGTACATGTCTCTGTGCATTTGTTCTATATGAAAATTGAACTGGTGTTTATTTTTCAGAAGATAAAACCCCAGTAAATGTACATACTTTATTCACATCAATGAATTTTCTATTCCTAGATTTTTCTAAAAGGTACATTATATTGTGTTACCTTACTTCTTCATGAGTCCAGTTCTCTTTGAGACTGCAAATTTTCAAGACCTTGCAGTCTTTATAGTTAAGTTGGACCTGGTGACCAAGCAAATGTGTCTATATGCCAATTCATATTCAGAATTTAAAGCAGCTGTTCTTCATGAGTACACATTAACTGTGCAGCACGTGTTTTGTGATGACATTTCTGTACATGTATAAATGTGCTCAGTCTATCTCAGCCACTCGGTGTTACTTTCCCTTAATCCCTTTCTTCTTCTTAAAGGATTTCCAGAAAGTTTCATTGATCTGTTTTTATACACACAAACCATCTGCTTTGACCCTATCTTTCCCCACTCACTCTCCTCAGTAGCCCAAGCCCAGCCCTCAGGGAGCCATTCTGCCCCAATATAGCCCATTTTTCTTTCTGTTTACATCATTATTTTAGTGGTATTTAAAAATGACACCAAGGATTTTCCCCATGGCATTTCAGACATGCATAAGTTGTGTTTTATTTAGAATAACCTTTCTATTTCTCCACCCCCAGAGCACCTTATTGAGCAACAACTTTCTTTCAGACTTTATGCTATCTTCAGGTGTAGTGCCATGTATTTTAAATCATTCACTTTTGTTTTTTGTGGGTCATGGGTTTGGACTCAGCCTGGGTGCTGTCCCTGAGCTCTTCAGCTCAAGGTTACGGCCCTACCCTTGAGCCAAGCCCCACTTCTTATTTTCTAGAAGTTAATTGGAGGTAAGAGTCTCAGATCCTTTTGTGCCCGGGCTGGCTTTGAACCTTGATCCTCAGTTCTCAACCTCCTGAGTAGCTAGGATTACAGGCGTGAGCCACCGCACCCAGCTTAAATAATTCAGTTCTTTCTTTTTCTTTCTCCCTTTTTCCTCTTCCTCTGAAACAGCCCTAGGCATAATTAAAAATGTTTGTATATATGTATGCATATATATAAATATATGTATATTCATTAATATGTATATCTCCTTTGTGGTCCAGCTTCAAATAGGAGCAAATACAATATTTGGTTTTATGAGTTTAGCTTATCTTTCTTAAGATTAATGGCATGCACATATGTGTGCACATATCCATATATCATATCTGTGTTTGCTTTTATAGGAAGACTATATGCTATAGATTAAAATCATGTTTCTATATGTCGCTATATCTGCCCACAATGCTTAGGAAAGCAATATGTGTTTAGAAAGTCAATCTGAATGAAATGGGTTTTGTTTAAAAATCAATTGGGATGAAATGCAGAAGTATTATTCCTCTTTAGATGTTTTTCTAGTTATATCTGAAAAGAAATATCACAGCATCTATGAGAAGGCCTCATGTTGATGTGAGTGTTCATTGTATGTGTGCACTCACGAGGTATAGCGGCACCTGTCACGCAGCATTTACCCTACCCCACACTTGCCTTTCGCTTTCTCAATAACCTATCACCCTCATCCCTCATGCTGTGGGGAAGCCTCAATATCTTCTTGTGTGGTTTCTCAATTTTCACTCTCTCACATTGTATACTAACATTTTCCTGGCAAATAAAGAAAGGAATCAGGTGCAAAGGGAGGATATGGAATTGTAATGTCTTCTCAGAGCACGTAGCTATTTGTTATAGCCATAGCACATCATTAAAGCAGCCATCTTTTCCTACACTGGGGTCGGAGGTAAAAAACACTGGCTAATCAGACTTTCCTTCTTTCAAATCAGAAGACAACAAGAAAAGGAAAAATATTTCTGTAATTTGTCATGGCATATAAGTTTCCTTTGTATATTAGATATCAGGTAGAATTTTTCAGTTTAGTATACAAACCATAGAACTCTAATAAAAACATGAGAAATATGATTCATTTTTTGAAAGGCTTTGTGTTTATTCTGTATTCCATAAACATAATTTGGTTTTATTTCATTTTCAGGAGGTTCCCTTTACACAAAAAGCAGACTACAAGGATTTAATTTTAAACTCAAATCTTCCTTCATTAAGTTTTTTTGACCTGGACCCCAAAATATTATTCATCATAAGTGAAAAAAAGCAATATCCTACCTTTAATAATAAAATAAGATTTAGTTTACTAACATCTCAGAAGATAGATGCTATCTAAGAATAAAATGGTGAAGCCCTAATTCATTATCACAGCCATGCTCAAGTGTACAGTAAAAAACTTATTTTGGTCCAACAGGTTAACTTGAAAACAAAGAACGAAAAAAGAAAGAAAGAAAGAAGACCCATATTATCATCTCTATTATAATTAGCAATGATGCCTATCTAAAAATACTTCTGTAATTTGATCTAATAGTTCTTTATAAGTAATTCATACACTGATTTAAGTTGAACATATATGTATGTGTAGACATACAGACATATTTTATGGCAGTGGGTTTGATGTACTGGGTTTTGAACTCAGGACGTCACTCTGGTGAGGCAAGGGTTCTGTCCCTTGAGCCATAATTCTAGTCCTTTATTACTTTGAGGTTCTTTTACATATGGAGTCGCAAACTGTAATCTTCTTAACTAGACATCCAACAAAACTGGTATCAGAAGTATATGATACCATAGGCTAGCACAAATTGGTTATATTTTTTAAGGTTATCTATAAGTAGTTGTAGAAAGAGATTTCAGCCGGGCACAGTGGCTCATGCCTGTAATCCTAGCTACGTTGGAGGCTGAGATCTGAAGATCGTGGTTCAAAGCCAGCCCGTGCATTAAAGTCCTTGAGAGTCTTCAATTAATCACTAGAAAACCGGGAAGTGGAGCTGTGGCTCAAGGGTAGAGCGGTAGCCTTGAGCTGATTAGCTTAGCGACAGCGCCCAGGCTCAGAGTTCAAGTCCCATGATCCAGAAAAGAAAAAAATGAGACAGAGAGAGAGAGAGAGAGAGAGACAGAGACAGAGACAGAGACAGAGACAGAGACAGAGACAGACAGAGAGAGACAGAGAGACAGAGAGAGACACACACAGACAGAGACAGAGACAGAGATAGAGACAGAGAGACACAGACAGAGAGACACAGACAGAGAGAGAGACAGACAGTGAGACAGAAAGACAGAAGATACAGAGACTGAGACAGAAAGAGAAAATGTCTATAGAAAATGCGTACCACGTAGTAAATATGTAATTCAATTATGCTATTATTTTGCTCTATATTCTCAATGTTTGTTGCCAATCAACAGATTGAAACACTAATAAAAACCCAGAGAAGTTGTTCTAGAGACTATAAAACCAATAACTACTGTATTTATAGATGGAACTTTTAAACCCTAAATTCAATTTTCTGTTCTATATAATATGCAGGCACATGGCGACAGCTGGAATTCCACGGCAATCCAAGTAATTGAATAGCATGAGAAAACACATATGAATTTCACAAACTCACACTAATGACTTCTAAATTATAAAAGTAGTCTTCATTATGCTAATGATCTGAAAGAAATTTGTTTTTAGTATCTTTAGTCCCCTGCAATAACAATAGCTTAACAAAACTATCCGACAGTTGGCTAAAAGGGTTGATGATTCTATAATAACTTGGTACTTAGTGACTTTAAAGGCATCTAACTATGTTTAAATTAGCATATCAATGAAATATAATCACCAAGTACCTAAAAACAATTGTTCATTTAAGTATTCTCTATGAAATATGATTTATACATTTGAAGAAACCTTTTCACAATTAGCAAGCAATATGAATATGTTCCTTTAAAATTTTCTCTGTTATATAAATGCAAAAAATCAAGGTACTGAATTGGATTGTTTTAAAGTGATAAAGAAATTAGCCTTTGTCTTATTCAAATAAGCTTTTTCCCCATACTTCAAAATTCTTTATCTGGTGAATCAATTATCCAGAAGCAATTCATTATTGTGAATATAGATGTATAGAATTCAATGTTGTTATTTTGAATGTAGAAATTATTGGAAAATGAAAACGTATTTTCTTTTGCCTGATGTTAGTGGCTCAAAACTGTAATCTTAGATGCTTTTAAAGCTGAGATTCAGAAGATTGTGGTTCAAAGCCAGGTTGGGAAGAAATACCTGTGAGATTCCTTCAATAAAAGAACTAGGAAAAATCTAGGCTGGAGTCATAGCTTACATGATAGTACCTGAGCCATGAGATTGTCAGCTTAGTGAAAACAAGAAGCCCTGAATTGAAATCATGGTACCAGACCAGCACACACACACACACACACACACACACACACACACACACACACACACACATTCTTTTTGTGTTGGGCTGCAGTAGAACTTGCTATCATGTAAGTTGTTTTCAATAACATATATTTTGATTTTGCAAAAGTTGAGCCACATTGCATATATATATGCATATACATATATACACAGACATGTATCATAGGCACACACAGACGTGTGTGACATGATTGAAGTTCACATATGTATGTAAGCATAGGAATGATTTCTTTATTTACTCTCAATCTGGCAATGATGTCCTCAGTATAGGGTAGAGCTGAATTATCACCTGAATCATCTTGTATAGAAGCATATTTAATCAGATTTTATCTTTACGTGTGTATAGTAAGATTGATGAGCACACTTTTTAAACATTAGCCCTGATTGCATGTTGATTTTTAATAAGTAAAACATTTCCAAACATTAATTTTCAATTGTTTTAAATACATTTTTTAAATCTTATTTGGATTTGTAGAACTATCTTACATGATAACTTAATATTTTTAATCTGGAAATTGAGGTTCCCCAATTCAAGCATCCATGCATGAGTAACAAGCTGTCACTTCTGAATCACTCTGATGCATCTTAGAGTGAGGATGTAAGCACAATATGTAAACAGTACATGGTCCTAGTATGCAGAGAATATACAACAATGTGTTACCTGAGTCTAGACATACTTGATCATTTGGCAGCCACATTTAGTACAAAATCAGATCAAGAAAGCTACACAAACATAAAAGATCTGAGGTGAGTAAGAGCTGTGGACTGTTTGCTATAACCTTATGCCAGATCTATTTCCAGAGAAGTTTGGTGTATAACATGCAATTCATCTGCCAAAATCTAACAGTTGAGAAGCATGTTGCCACAGAATGAAACTTGTCATGCACACAGCGGGGGAGGGGGCTGAACGACTAGCAAACTGCAAAAAAAAAAGAATCTGAGACCAATAACACTGTAGCTCTGATTCTTATATTATTCTGGACTACGCATTAGCATTTTTCTTGGCTACCTTTCTTAGGTCTAGATTTCTTGACTCTCACGGAGTTAGACTAGAGTACTCTGAAAGGACTTAGTTCAACTTCTGTTCTCTTCACTCATTTCCCTACCTCAGGGTCTCAGTTAAACTTCTAAAGAAAGAAACATAGTCTGCATGATTTCCTTCATTTATAATATAAATTTACAAATAAACTCAATGGACAGGAAAAGACAAATAAGTACACCTGGACATGATTAATTAAGCAGCAATCTAAACATTCACAATGAGAACAAGGAGAGGATCATAAAGGCTTAATAACTATGTCCATAAGATCATATAAAACGATGCTTATAGAGATGACCTCCAAGAAATGGAAGAGGTTTTTTTTTTTATTATTATACTACTAGTCGTTCCTTTTTTTTCTTCTTTCCTTTTTTTCCTTTGGTTTATTACCTTCTGTCGTAGCTGTTTTTGAGTTCTGTACACTATTTGTCTTGAATGTCAGTTTATCTGATTTGGAGATGGGAAGGAGAATCACAAAAGGTGGAACAAAGAGCGACTCAATTCAGCAGTGAAACTAAACACCAAGCTCTAAATGAACTATAAAATGTGGGGGGAAGGGAGGGAAGTCAGGAGGTGAAAAACTGGAAGAGCATGAGGAAGTGGGGGGAGGGGCAACACTGTTCAAAAGGAAATGTACTCACCATCTGACTCATGAAAATGGAATTCCTTGTACATCATCTTTACAATGAAACTTAGAAAAAGAAAGGTAAAAAACAAAGATCGATGATATGGACCAGGATTTTTCTACTTATTGCAATTCCTCTTCCACAAGAATCAAATGCAGGCTTTGCGTGCAAAATTCTAAATGCTTGTAATTCAGACAATACAGGAAAATGGCAGTGTATATATCAAAGAATGCAGGTATCATACACTTTACTTTGATCCTCTTTTCTAAGCAAGATAGTATTAGAGTAATGAAAGAAATATAGGAAAAGTACATAAACTCATTTTATTATTTTATACACATTAGCTGGCTTTGTGAACAAATCTGTGCTTTCCTCTTATCATGAAAAACATCACTTTTAGCAGGGTGCAGTGGCTCACACCTGTAAGCCTAGCTACTCAGGAGGCTGAGATCTGAGAACCCCAGTTCAAAGCCAACCCCAGACACTAAAGAATCTGAGATTCTTATCCTCAATTAACCTCTAGAAAACAGGAAATGTGTCTATGGCTCAAGGAGTAGAGTGGTAGCCTTGAGCTGAAGAGCTCAGGGACAATGCTCAGGCCCCAGGGGAAGGGCAGCAGCCTTGAGCTGAAGAGCTCAGAGACAGCACCCCAGCCCAGAGTTCAAGCCCCATGACCCACAAAAGAATCACTTATATAAGAGGAAAAATTAGTGAGAAGGAAAATAAATGTTAAATACATATTCCATGTGAGTTGATAAACCACATACATTAAATAAGGCATCTTTTAAAAGAACACATAAACAAGGTTATATATTGATTACATGATAGAAATGTGGCCAGAGGCTTGAAATAACTTTACATTGTATTTCCTAGAGGAGCAATGATTCAGTAGTTCTGCTTCAGTGCTATGGAAACTTTATGAAAATAAATACCATGTATAACAAAAATTGACTATCTATTAAGGGCATTATTGGGGGGGAGAAGTATTGCTTTAAGCAATGGAGTGAGATGCCTGCAAAAGTCTGAAACTCACACACGGGAAGCTGTCAGAAAGGAAGACTCTTAGACTCTGAAGCTGGAATCTGTTAGTCAAATTTCTTCCTCCTCCAGGCATCATTAGCTTGGTGCTAAAAGCTTTCCAACTAATTGAATTAAGGCCACCAGTATGATCTAGAATAATTACTCTTCATTAATGTGAACTGACTATGGACTTGAACTACAAACACAAACTCTCTTCCTGATAGCATTCAGCTTAGAATTTGAGTAACTGAAAAGTATATCCTGGTGAAGGAAACACAATGCTGATACCAAGGGATGTTTAAATCCCATGTCCTCTTAATTGCTAATAGAATAGGTTGGTTTTTTTTTTAGGTCACTGGACTAGAAGAGTTGTTTCAAGGAGAGAAGATTTTTGACCATCAAATAATATTGTTCAAAGTCAGGAGATAGTGTTGTTTGAGGTGTAAATGCATCTGGTAACCAGAAGCCAGGGATAAGGCTGTGTGTGCAGGACAGCACAGTAACCACAACCTCACACTGCAAACAATCATGCTGTATCAAGGAAAGGACATGCATAGAAAGCATCTGGGCTGGGAAGGTGGCTTACTGGTACAGTTCTTGCCTAGCATGCATGAAGTCCTGGGATTGATTCTTCAGTACCACATAAACAGAAAAAGTGCAGAAGTGGCTCCGTGGCTCAAGTGGTAGTGCCTTGAGCAAAAGTAGCTCAGGGACAGTGCCCAGGATCTGATCTCAAGTCCCAAGACTGACAAAAAGAAAGGATCTGTCTTAATCCTTAAAAATTACTGCCTAGCCTGTGCAGGGGGGCGGGGGGGGGCTCACACCTGTAATCCTAGCTACTCAAGAGGCTGAGATCTGAGGATCAAGGTTCAAAGCCAGTCAGGGCACAAAAGAACCTGAGACTCTTATCTCCAATTAATCCCTAGAAAACGGGAAGTGAGGCTTGGCTCAAGGGTAGAGCGGTAGCCTTGAGATGAAGAGCTCAGGGACAATGCCCAGGCCGAGTTCAAGCCCCATGATGCACACACACACCATACAAACACACAATTATTGCCAATATTTCTTTGTATCAGAAATATTTATTTGTATGAAAGTGAATGCTTCAAGCTAAGCTATCACGAGTTCAGTAATGAAATTTATTTCTAAAGGATATGAGATTATGTCTGTCACATTTACCACTGGATATGATAATTTATCACTGGCAGTGATTAATTTGAAGTAAACTGTTGGAAAGTTAAAAGAAATAGCATATTCAATTGATATCAACTAACTAAATATTGACAATAAAAATAATATTTAAGCCATATAATGACTAGATAATATTACGATGACAAATTTGAACATGCTATTATTGTGTCTCTAGTCTCAAATTTATTTTCATTTTGCATTTGTTGGATTTACATAAATGGATATTGATATAAATATCAAGTAAGAAAGAGAATTGGGATTTTTTCCCAAGTAAATAACAAATCCAAAAGAAATTGTAAATATATGAACTTCATTTCTCTTAATTAAAAATAAATCAGCAATATAGACAAAAGACAGAAAATGATTTTAAGTAGAATAAATTCTAGATCATTCAGTGAAAGAGAGCAAGAGACTGAAAAATGAAACTGATTAGTTATGTCTGCTTTGTGACCAATAACAGCAATGTGATTTTAGTCACAAAAGGCCATGAGTAGTTACTGAAAACTTCACTGACACAAGTAGTCAGCTGACAGGAGCTCAATGAGATGTGTGAAAGTAAAAAGTATAAAAGATCAAAAGGGGGCTGGGAGTTTGGCCTAGTGGTTAAAGTGCTTGCCCAGCATGCACGAAGACCTAGGTTCAATTCCTCGGTACCACATGCATAGAAAAAAGCCAGAAGTGGTGCTGAGGCTCAAGTGGTAGAGCTCTAGCCTTGAGAAAGTCCAAGGACAGTGCTCAGGCCCTGAGCCCAAGCCCAGGACTGGCAAAAAAAAAAAAAAAAAGATCATAAGCAGTTCCCGCAGATGAATAGATACAGAAATGTGATATATAGGTATATATATATATATATATATGTGTGTGTTATATATATACACACACACACACACACACACACACACACACACACACACACAATGGAATTCTACATAGCCAACAGACAAGATAAAATAATGGCATTCTCAGGAAAGTGGATGAATCTAGAGCGATTCATGTTGAGTGAGACAAGGCAAGACCAAAGGAACAAAAGGCGCATGGTATCCTTAATATGTGACTATTAGATCCAAACAGTACAAGAGTGAGCATACCCAATGCTATGGACATGGTATTGGAATATAAACACAACTACATAGACATAAAAATATGACTCTATAGATATAATAGATTAATTTGAATCTATGATACACAAACCCTCAGCCTAATTTTAATTATGTTCTAAAATCTAAGTGCCAGTGATTGTATATAGAGATTCCATTCTTAAATACTTGTTTGTTAAATACATCAGTTGAAATATGATGTAAAAATCAATGTTAATAAATTCCTTAATAAAAAAATATAATAAAAAATTTAATACTAAAAGCAAGACTCAAAAGTACAGAAATCTGAGATGTTATTCAAATATTGGGTAGTATTTATAATTGTAATAATTACTCTGAGCCTTAAGAAGCTCACTGGATGAATTCACATAATAGTTATACTTTAATATTAATTGGAATGTATATTTCTACTTTATTAGCAATAGTTGATATCTACCATTTGAACATCAAAGAAAATTAAGACCAGTATTAGGAGTCATCAAGATGATATGCAAGCTACTAGTTAAGAGTATAATTCAGTGATTACTTTCACAATGTTTATGCTACACATTATAAATGAATTAAGGGCAGTAAAAGAGAATTCTAAGCTCATTGTGTACCCAGTATGAGGACTGTTTTTATGACCTTGACCTCTTAAGCAGTGACTACATGGTAGCAACATGTGTTAATCTTGCATAAATAAGTAAATATATTTACATATCACCCATGGTCAAGGAGATGGAGGCTGTGTAGTCAATAATATATATCTGACAAAACTACGAAGATTAAGACAAAGTGGATAAGGGAAGGATGAGTGCGAGTGTTGAAAGGGATGTTGAAAATTTGTTAAATGGCAACTTCTTTATATAACTACTTAAAGTTTAAAAAGAAACAAGTAAGTATATAAATAAATAAACTTACTATTAACATATGAAGGTTTTCCTAAATTATCGTTTTGTTACAAAACTGTAATCAAAAATGAATAAAATTCTGCTTATAAAAAAAGCAGTTCCCAATACCAAGAATAATTAACTCTTCTTTCTTTTTCATATACATTACATTGGAAGTATGTAAACAGAGATAAATTTGACAAGGTATGATCATTTTTATGTTGAAATCATGGCACTATTGAGGCTCATGAGGTAAAGAATAAATAACATGTTAATAAATGCAGGTATATTTATAGTTTATAAACATTAATCCATTAAGATATTCATTCTTTCCAATTTAAAAACATAACAAAAATGAAGCCTTATGACTCCCAAGACACCTTTCCACAGATTTGATAAGCTTATTTTAATATTCATATGGAGATTAAAATACCAATGAAACAATAACTTAAAAAAGGAAATGAATGTTAAGATGACTCTAAAGAGATGTTACTTTAAATAGTAGTAGACTAACATGAATACAAAATATTGTGCTAAGAATTTGAAAGATTATCTGAAGAGTGTATCATCGGATAAGCATACAGTATCAAGATGAATCAACAATAAAATAAATCAAATTTTGCTATTCACCACTCACCAAAATACTGGATAAATAAAAAACCCCCATTAAATATAAAGACAAAATTAGGACTCTTTACAAGAAAATATGGAGAAAACATTTCATTATTCAGAAATAGAATAAAGCAGACTTCTTTGTTGTTAGTCATGGGGCTTGAAATCAGGGCCTGGGTACTGCCTCTGAAATTTTCTTCCCAGGCTAGTTCTGTACCACTTTGAGCCAAAGTATCACTCCTGGTTTTCTGGTGGTTAATTGGAGATAAGAATCTCATGGAGTTTCCTGTCCATAATGGCTTTGAAATGAGAAACTCAGATCTCATTCTCCTGTGTAGCTAGAATTACAGGCAAGCGCCACGAGCACCATGCGTAAGCAGACATTTTTAAAGAAGAAAGAAATGGTCATTGTAAGCAAAACATTTTAAAAAGTCAATTTGCCGAAAAGCATCATAAAGTAATAAGCCACAGATAAAAACAAACCATAGAAAAATTACTTTGAAATTATAATACATAGTTTTTAGAAATCCACAGGAAAGTAGTAAGGACTAGCCAGTATTCCTGAAAGTATACACAAAGCAAACTAAACTAATAGATTTCAAACATAATAGTGATACATGTAGCAACACTTAAAACACTATGGTATCTTTCCCTACACTGATTTTTTTAGTTAAAAAATGATTACCACCTTCCCTATCAAATTTCAAATAACCAAATACAAATAAATTCAATATATCAGATAACAAAGTAAGATACTATAACAGAAAACCAAGACGGGTAGGGGGTGTGGGGGGGGGGAATGGGTACCAAGACATGTGAAAGGGTATCAATGTACGTGAATTGATACACCTTCTATCTGGCAAATATCATGTAACCCTTTTACTAATTACAATAAAAAATGCAAAAAAATGATTACCGAATTTTTCTGTGAATTAAAAAGCATAATGTGCCAGATATAGTGGTGTAGTTATGCATTCCTCTGACTCCTGTAGTCTGGAAAATGAATCAGGGAGATGGGCGATCTGAGGCCAGCTTAGGCAGCAAAGCAAGCCTCATCTCAGAAACAAAGTAATGCAAACCATTGGGCAAAAGCAATAATAAAATATAATACTTCCTTTATTTGGTTGCTTAATCCACTGGTTTAATACGTTTTACTTTATCATAAATGCTAGTAGCTAAATGATTGCTCACCTCCAAAATAATAGTTTAGATGATATTCCTTATCTTGGCACTTACTATTGAAGTTCCATTATGAGACTTTTATAAATGTTATTTAATATCTTTTTAAAAACTCTCTAGTAGTCTAAGAAGGATTGTGGAGCCCGGAATATTAGTCTTAGATTTTTTTTCCTGTCAATATCACATTCTGTTCTTTGTCCCCACACAGTGCACTCTAAGATATCTGCCTTGTCTTTGCTTAACTCCACAAAGTTATTGCCCTGAGCAATTCTGTAAATGTGCACAGCTCTGCTTCCCTTCTTGGCTAGCTATTTCTACCCCTTGGCTGGTTCAGTCTCTGCACAAATGTCAGCTACTGCAGGAATCTTTTACCCCCATCACTGGTGGCCAGCAACTTGCTTTCTTTGTTTCCCATAATATATCATTCCAACTGAAATCACAAACTTTTCTAAACCTTGTGCATTGTCCACTGTCCCCAGTAAAAATTAAGCCTTTCACAAATAAGGATAAAGTGCCAGTAAATGGAAAATTGCCTAGTGCCCAGCTGGGCTTTTACTGCATATTTTTTAAAATAATAAATTAATGCTACTCTATTTAGGTTCCAATAATGGACAAGGGAGACAATTTATTCATATAGAATTAAGTTTTAAAATGACAAGAATTTAAATTACTTTTATAGATTAGAGGAGGTGGTGTTGGGAGTGGGGATTTTTATTTACTATAATCCAATTTTGAGAAACAGATTTTTAACTTCAATTTGCAAATTTCAAGCTGAGTTAAACCTGTATCTGTATTGCTTCTGTATTTGATGGGACTTTCAACCAATTTTGAGCACCACTGATTCAGAGTTTAGTTTAACTAAATCAGAGGAAGCAAATATAGTTGGTTTGTGCATGACCAATGTATTCCTCAGCAATAATTCATCCGCACGGGGCGAAGCCACCTACTGTTTCGAGAGTGCAACCATTCCTTTCTATTACTGCAATCACATTACCCCACAGCTTGGCAGTGATGGATAAGTATATCAAAAGATTGAGAATTTTGCACAACGGTGATATAGTAGGCCAGCCTTTCAAATAGCCACCTGTCTTTTTGCCAATAGGAACTTGTAATTTTAGTGCTGGTCAGGGATAAATAAAGAATAGTGATTTCCTTCATAAATCCCTGCTATTTGTTAGTAAAAAAAATATACTATCCCATTCAATTTACTCTAAATGTCTTACGCAAATAAATTCATAGGATGAATGAAGCTGTCTGTTAGCAATCCCAGTTTCTAACCACTGCCCCATCATGCAGTTAACAAAGAGTTCTTTTGTATCTTCTTTTTATAAATCTTGTGTGTAACTGTATAAAAATACCATATCAAAATATATTGCATGAAAAATATTAGATGTGAGTAATGAATGAAACAGTGGGTTTATTAATTGACCCCATAAGCCTCATCTGAACCTGAGACCTACCTTAATCAAATCATCATCTTTCATTATGATTAATTAAATTAACTTAAAAGACTAAAATGAGAAAGATATGTAATGCTTTGACAACCTTGAAGGAGAAAATATGATTAACCTCACATTGTAGATAAAGAAGTAAATTAGGGTGGAAATTAGTCCCATATACATGCCTTTGGTGATGGAAAGAGTTGTAATGGATTAATTGGATGTGAGTATGTCAGCATATGCCTCCTCAGCGTAAAAACACACTTCAGTGAGTTCTCAAAGAGGACAGTTTTAACACAGGAGTCAATGTCTAGTATCTCAGGCAAATTTTGATTTCTTCAGATTCTCTTGTTTTTTTTTTTTTTCCTGACACCAGTAGCATCGGATGATTTGGAATCACAAAACAGTATACAATAAAGATTACAAACAGAATAATGAAAAGGTGAAAGAATGCTGGTGAAATTAGCATGTGAAAACATACTTCCAGTTTTGTATATTTCAGCTTCTCTAGAAGCTCTAGCATACAAGGAACCTGACTTGTCCTTTGATTGCTTGTCCTGGAACACACTTTCATCACCATATGAACATCCATCCTGACACATATTAAATGCTATTATAAATTTACATATTAAATGCTATTATAAATTTTTCCCCTCTGGGATTAGCACTAAAGAGGTATTTGGTAGGCAGAATAATGTGTTTTTTTTTAATCAAATTTGTCTGAGTCTAATCTGCACAACATTACCTAGCAAGGCAGCCTTTGCAGAAGGGAGATAATCCTAGATTTTCTGGGTCTGCCCAACCGAATCTATGAGCCCTTAACAAAATAAAACCTTTCTCAGCTGTACAAAGAAGGCATATAAGAACAAGGCTTCATGAATTGGATCAAACTAAATGCCTACTACACAGCAAAGGACGTAGTTACTACACTGAAGAGACAGCAGACAGAATGGAGAAGAGACAGCTGATGAAATAAAAACCAGAAAATCAAGGGAGCTTGAAAAAGTAAACTCTCAAAGAATCAAGAACTCAATTAATAAATGGGACCATTAACTGAATAGAGCATTCTCAAAGGAAGAAGTACAGATGGATAATAAATACACAGAGAAGTATTTAATGTCCCTAGCTATACAGGAATGCAAATTATTTTCTGGGTCCATTCATCAACTGTAGAGCTTCTCAACTGTGTCCGTAGCTTGACTGTTGTGCATAAGGATACACAAAAGAGGATTTCTTTACAGTGAACTGACTTGCATTCCTTTGAATATACATGCAAGAGTGGGTTACATAGTAGTTGTATTTTTAACTTTTGGGGAAATCACCATACTGATTTCCATATGGTTGCACTAGTTTACATTCACATTGAGAGAGTATTGGGGCCTTTATGTCGAATCCTGGCAAGCATTTCTTGTTGCTTATGCTTTCTATGGTGACCATTCTGACAAGAATGAGGTAAAATCTCAATGTCATTTTAATTGGTGTTTCCTTTGCAAACAATAGTACCATCTGAAATACTTCAGTGAAACTCTTTGAACCATTCGCATACCTTAAAAGTCTATGAATGAATCATCAATATTTAAAACAAGATCTATGCAAAGTGTGGGTAATAGTGGGAGGGGGCAGGGCAAACTCAGAGTGGGAAGAGGGGCAAATATGTTCAGAATATTTTTATATATGTATGAAATAAAAAATCAAGGAATTATAAGTACATCCTGGAAAGAGCAAATTCTACCAGCAATATGAATTTACAGGAAACAGATTCTGCCCTAGACATCCAGAAAACAAAATAGACAATCATGTTGACATCTTAATTTTAGCCCAATAAGACCCTTTAACTCTCCAGAACTGCAGATAGGAAATTTTGGTTCTTTTAACCCATGAAATCTATGACAATGTGTTATAGCAAACAAAAGAAAAACACATACCCAGAGCAACAGCTTTTTCCATGTTTCCGGGACAATGGACTGGGGATGGTGTCATAGACTCAGAAAGGACATGAAGACTGGAGAAGAGTAACTTGTAAAGCACTTTCATTTCTGTCTTTAATAGGCCAGATTTGAGAACAGATAGCACTTTTTTTCATACATTTTTATTGTGATTAACAGAAGGGTTACATTATATTCACCGGGTAGAAGGTACATTACTTCACATACATTGATACCCTTTCTCATGTCTTGGTCCCCATTTCCCTCCCCCCCTCCCTCCCCTCATCTTGTTTTCCCCCCTTCCCTATCCGATTCAAATAAGCAAGTATGCATATATCCAATATCAGATAGCAAAATTTTAAGTAAATGTTTTCTTTAAAAATACATTGGTGTGTATGGTAAGATGAACATGAACCTTATTATAGGCAAAGACATTTAATATACAAAATCTTGAAAACCTATTAGCTGTATGACCAGCACCTTTTTAGCATTCAAAATGCATTGATTCTGCTTTGCTCAATTGATTGCTCTTGGTTAGAAAGTTCATGAGGCATGGAGACCAATTCACTTAAATGAATCTGTTGAGTCTTGTCACTAGAGATTTTAATTTTTAAGATTGATGCTCTGAGCATTTGGAAAACTTATTAGTGGCTTCTATAATGCAGCTTTGTTTCTCAATAATAAATTAAGTTTAATTTAGAGTTGTGACAAACTTAATCTGCTGCAAAGTCAAGTCATAGATTTGATTTCAATGAGTATTTACCTCATTCCTGTGTTGTTGTAGTTGGCATTTATTTGTTTGCTTTCAGAACATTTGAGTCAGTTTTTAAGCCACTGATTATGTAAGTGATATAGTTTGCAGTCTACATTACTTCATGACTTTTGTGACATCATGTAGTTAATTCTACTGTGAATTTTCAATTGTCAAGCTAAGTAGAACTAATCACTCTCATATGCATTTTGATTAGCTCAAGTAATTGTGCTTATTTAAGGAGGTAAACAAATTGTAAAGCTTGTCTCCAGGAGAAGTATTTTACAAATTGTCTTTACAAGTTTTGCATTAATATTAATGAAAATGCAGGATAATTTTTATCATATGTGGAAAAATCACTGGTGCTATTTATTACCAGTTTGATGTTTTTTACAAACCACTTAAGTCTAAAAGTGGAAAGCAAAATTATAGTTTTGTGCATATTTGCAGCTAAATGAGAAATGTGAGTTTTCACCTTCAGTGGACTTCTTAGATGAAAAACATCACTTTGTACTACTGCATGCATGGTGACTATTACAGACAAACCCCAAGACTTCATCCTTTCAAACTTTTTAACCTACCTTCATGAAGACAGAAGTAAAAATCTCCTATGGTTGGTGCCTAGATGAAAAGGAGACAACTGAAATAAAGTGATCATCTTGCTTACTACTTTCCTTAGGGAAAAGTATTTACCCCAGAAAGCATGATTCTGAGTATGCCTTGGTGGCAGAATGGCTTTGCTCTCTGGAACATAATATAGCTCTCTAATTTCCAGGAATCCAGGAGAAAGGAAGATCTGGGATCGATTCTGTGAAAGCCACAAGAGTTTCAGTTTTTCATGGTATAGAAGAAAGAATTATATGTTTTTGCCCTGCCTGATGACAGATAATAGAATGAATATGCAAAGTCTTCCATTGGCAATAAATTGATGGTATCTTGGGTTGACCAAAAGACAGATACAAAGTGATTATTTATAATTTGATGCCTATAAATTCCTTAAACTAGTGCCCATCTAAAAGGCCCATAATGCTATATTTTTTAAAAAATAGGACATTTTAAAATATAATTTGTACTACACTGGGTTGGTGTTTCATAATTTAGTCAGCCAGTTTTCTATTAATTCTACATTTTACTCTAGTAAGGAGCAAAACTAGAGCTAAAATATACAATTTGGCAACATAGTAAAGTCCGATTAATTATTCTACATGAAGTTTATAAATCCCTATGTGAAAGATAAACAAGAATTTTTCTTTGTTTAGATAAGGGAAGGCAACAGCGGTTTCTCTGCCTCTAGAAAAGGGTCTCCATGAAAGTGTAATGGGTCTGAATTCTGACCACAAATCTTTAAAAACTATCCAGGGTCCAGATGATGCAATGGGCCTCATCCTTCACTACAGAAAGATGAACATTTTCTGCATCTTCCTGTTGATTTATTATAAATGGTGAGAATGAGAATTGTTTTTCTAAAGGAAGGACCTAAACCAGTTATTGTTTTCCTGAAAAAGAACTAAAATTTTGCTATTGCTATGCCTCAGAGCAATAGAGACAAATGGCTACCCATCTCATGCTAATGGTATGTGAAAAGGCAAGTATTTCTGGGGGGAACAAAAGCAAATACCTTCTGTCTTTATGCCTGTGTCTTCGGTGGGCCACTGCTTCTTTGCTAGCAGCTTAGAATCTGGGAAGTTCCATTTTCTTTTTCTCTAATCTGTGTAGATCAACTCTGTGTAGATCTTTTGGTCTGGAATGGAAGTTTGATGAAAATAGAGATTTTGTCTCTACATATGAAAATAAAATATTTTTAAATTTTATTTGAATAAACATGCATTTGCCATTGGGTAAGTCAGTATAGCCAAATATTGCCAAACTCATCTGGTTTGACATAACCTGTAATGACAGAGATACGACTGTGAGTCTCCTACTCAAATATTACATATATGTATTCCTCCTTAAATTTCTAATTTTTTTTTATTCTTTGATAAAGTGACTGTTAACTCAGAGAGGAGATGTAGACCTAACTGCCAGTTTCTGTGCTAGATTAAAGCATATCCAATTTGAATAAAAATTTAATATTCCCCCTTACAAAATATGTAATTAAAGTATATTCAGTCAATGTACCTGGCATTATAGAGGTCTGCATTTACTTCTTTGTTTTGTGTAAGCTATTTTCCAGTAGCTTATATGCATATTTTTAAGTATACATTGTTGATTGTAACTTTATAAGATTTATTCAGGCTTTTGAAGCTAACATATATATTTTACCCTAAAGATCCTGTTAAGAATTTTCTCCTTTTACTTACGGCCCAACTTTCCAATGAGCCATATAAAATATTGAACTTTGAATGTTAATCTATTATTTGTTCATACAAATATTAGTGTATTATTACAAACTAAATCAATAATATGTTAACTTGCTAAATCAATAATATGTAATAATATATTACATAGCAATATATTATATTAATACATCAAATTAGCATTGCAAAACAACACTAGTGTCGATTTAATAACTTTTATAAATATATGACATTATTTAATGTTAATACTCATAAATGCTAAGATAGTAATTGCTAAAGTTGTACTGCTAAATTGCCACCAATTATAATTGGTATTTAAGACACAATCTTTATATAAGGTAACTTTGAGGATCATGTGTGCTATGTCACTGAGTCATTACGCAGCATGAACATTTCCAGATACACTTGTAGCTAAGTCTTCTCTGAGGCCCAGGCTAATATACCAACTACCTAAATGATCCCTTCATTTTAGTACAGCATCCAAATGCTTCTGAAATTATCCTTTTGGAAATTAAAGTCATCCACTTACCAAAGCTGTTCACTCGCACTAACAGCACCTTTGCCAGTTTTGCTAGTTGCTCATGGAGACTAGACACTACTGTGCATGACTCCTCCTCCTCCTCCTCCTCCTCCTCCTCCTCCTCCTCCTCCTCCTCCTCCTCCTCCTCCTCCTCCTCAACTTCATCCAGTCTGGTCTACTAATCTGCCTTGAAATCACATGTTACATCAATCCCCACCTTTTTTACTTTATCTCCATCACCCTAACTCATGAAAGCCATCCCATTATTTTGTATCCAGTCTTGTCTGTGAACACATCACACAGTGCATGTAACACTTCTTGTTTCGTTCAAGTAGCCTTTTTAAAACTAGTTAGTTCTGCAAACATGCTATACTGTGCACCACAGGCTCTGTCAAGATGAAAGAGAAATGGATTGGTCTGGGACAGCAAATAACTAGGACTGTTTGGAAACATAATTCAGTGATTGTGATAAACCATTTCCAGTGTCCTGATTCTTTCTCTTAGTATAAAAATACTTGACAAGGCTAGCTAAAGATCTGCATCTATAGGTAAAGCAATTTCACTTCAAGCTTTTAAACACTCTTCTTGGTTCTCTTCTCTCTATTGCTATATGAATGGGAGGTTTATTATGATGATGCCATTGTAGATTGAATTCTGAATATGATTTTTTTCAGATTTTGATAGTTTCTTAAACTCAGTATGGTCTCTTAGTTCAAAATATGCTATCTATCTATCTGAAAAAAACAGAAAAATATTAAGCGTTCATAAAAAAATATGTTCTTTCAGGTCCAGGAGCATGACCTAATGTTAGAGTGTATGCCTAGCATACACGAAGGTCTAGGTTTAATTTCTTAGTACCACATACATGGAAAAAGGCAGAAGTGGCACTGTGGCTCAAGAGGTAGAGCATTAGCCTTGAGAAAGCCCTCACATAGAGCCCAGGCCATGCATTCAAGTCTTAAGACTGGCAAAAAAATATGCTCTTTCTCAAAACATTTCAGCTTACATAGTCATAGGAGGACTGAACATAAGCAACTTGACTTTTAAAGAAGGGAGAGTTTCAACCTAAAGCATTTTAGACAAATTAATGTGTCAAAATTCATTTAAATACTGCTGATATAGGTTCACAAGATGTTAGGATGAAGGACATTCAAATCACACAAGGTCACAAGCACCTTTAAGAGTGTGACAGAACAGCTTGTCAACAAATAATATGCTAAAATGATGAGAAATGCTATAATCTTGTATTAGAGAATACCTGATCATTTTCATGATAATAACACAATCACAGCACACTGTCAGCTTAATGACTTCACTATTACCATGGCTACTGAATTATTCAATTCTAATAAACCTAGCTACACTTAAGAGGAAAGAAAAGGATCCCCCAAAGGTTGCTGTACAGATTTCCACATTGTGATTACACACTTTTTGAAAAATAAATTTTTAACTGTGTCTAAACAATAAACATAAGAACATTTATACATACTTACAATGAAACATTACTTACTATTGGTCACTCTAAAAATGATACCATTGAATAAGAAGAATCATTTTAAATTTTCATTTCATGAGATTGGTTTCAAGACCATATTGGATACCAAAGTACATATAGGTCAGATTAGTATTTAACATGGTACAGTATTTAATACCCATAATTTCATTACTCCAGAGATTGAGGCAGGAAGATTGGAAGTTTAAGCCTAGCCTGGACTATACAGTGAGATCCTCAATCAAAAAGAAATTTTATAAAGAAAGAATTCAAAACTTGGGTAAAAATGCAATAAAAAAGAAACATGTATATTTGAGTAGGAATATGACTCAGTATGAAACAGTCTGTAGGTTCCTCAACAAAGTATATATCTCATAGCATATCATATCATCATTTTCACCTCTGGAAATACATCCAGAGGAGATGAGATTGCTATATACAGTCGGTCTATGATCTATCAATGGATGAGATGATAAAGAATGAAATTATATCCAGACATAAAATGTAAGTAAATCTTATAACTGAGTACATCAGTAATGTCTATAAACTCTGCTGCTTAGAAATTGAGATAGCAAGATCTCTGTTAGGAACCAGTCCAAGCAAAAGTTAGGGAGACCTTGTCTCAAAAACCAAGCTGAGAATGGTGATACAAACTTGTAACCACAACTAAAAGAGAAACAAAGGAAGAAATATGATTAGAGACTAGCCAGAGAAAAACAAAAGATAATGAAAATCAGGACCTGAAAATAAACTAAAAGCAAATGGACTAGAGTGTTTGGTTCAAGTAGTAAAGCAGAGGTCTTGAGTTCCATCCATAAAGCAAATATTGTCATTATCCACAGTATGGTTACTTTTGGATGGTATGTTCAGTGAAGTATGCCTGACAAGAGAAAGACACACACTATACAGTGTTACTTAATTTTGCAACATAAAAAAGTTTAACACCAGGAGAGAGTATGCAGAATGATGTCTGTATAAGACTGGTAGTGTTTCATGGTTTCGGGGTAGGAGAAAATACTAAACAGATTGAATTTGAAAGGAAGCGAGGGAGCTGGCCTAGTAGTATATGGTAAAAGTCAGTATTCTGCAATGGCTCTGTCTACATGAGGGAGAACATTGATTTGTAACATTCGCCAACTTCTGTGGTGTCAGTACCCCTACAAATGCCAATTTTTACCTCTCAAATGGGAGAATTGGGAATGGCTATGCAGTCTTCATCTCATGTTCTTCAGCTCAGCAGACCACTGGGTAGACAGTAAAGATAACACTCAAAGCAATGCTTCAGCAATAATAATATCCAAGGTCTGGCTGCATCAATATTTAAATGCAAAACACTCATTTTTTAATTAAATTGGTCTGAAAACTGTTCCTGTTATATCTGTCACTTCAAACAAAAATCCACTTGACCAAAAAAGCTGGTCATATCACCAGAAAAAATGTTCAGGTAACACATTCTTCGTTTGTGTGGTATTCTGGGCTCTTGATACCTTTCACAAAGCCTAACATGGACAGATGAACTCACAAACATCTTTCCAATTAGACTTTGGGGCTTGCTTTTACTGCTAGATAATTAGCTTAACCCAAGAGCCCTGCCCTTAGAAAAGGGAGTCACAGTTGAGAAACTTCTCTAGAAATCTCTGTCACAATTAGTTATAATTTTAGTCTCTGGGAATAATAAAGCTTAGTGCCAGCATCTTTCTCAATATTTAAGAAGAAAATTAAATTAACTGAAGTATCTCCTATTAACACGAAGATTATCTTGTAAACTGAAATTTAATGACTGTTCACGGATCATGAGATAAAATAATCATAGTGCTTGTGTTATTACTGACTACAGAATTTAACTGGGTCAATTCTCAGCTTGTGAAATCAGCAAGATATCATCTTCAGTTGATAAAATAAAAGAGGCACCATCTAAATCTACAGAACAACTACTACACTTAGAATCACCATACAGAAATTTGGGTTTATTAAAGAAAAACATATATCCTCCTCCCTATTCTCTTCTCTTCTCTTTGAAGTCCTGGAAACATTCCTAAACAGCTTCCAGAGTAGTTAATGTTTTCCTACTCAAAAATAGCTTTTTGTTACAATGTTTAGCTACTCTTCCAAAGTAGACTTTACAATCAGTGCTTGGATCAATAAAATCCATTGATCAAGACACACCATATTATAAACTGGCATGTTTAATTCAAACCCTGTTGTACAACTGCTAAGAGTTTTTTTTAAGAAGCAGTTCTAAATGGCTTATTTTTATTTTTTATAATTGTTTTTATATAATTGATATACAGAGGGGTTACAGTTATATGAATCAGTTGAACCATGAATTCTTTTGAACCCGTTTTCTCCTTCCATTCCTCTCTCTCAGTCTTTCCTTCTTGTCCTCACCCATAAGATATTCAGGTCACTTTCCATACAGTGTCTGGTGAATATCATAGTTGTTCCGCCATTTATGTGTTCTCCCTTGCCCTCCAAAATACAAAATAATAAACAACATACAAGGAAAAGAGAACAAAAACAGTAGCAATGCCAACTAAAGAATGTCTCTTGTTTCCTTTTATTTCAGGAGTTTGTTTCATGGAATATTATTATGAATATTATAATATAGATGAACATTTGCCCATAGCTTTTCTGCCTTTATCCACTACTCTTATGCTTAGCCTCCTGTGTTTGGCCTTTGTATGTTAATGACCAGGGTCATACATAATTGATCATGTCCAGGTTTTATTTATTTGTTTTGGTCACTTAGCATGTTTTCTTGTAGATTTATAAGCACATTCTAATTACTACAAGTGAGGCAAACCATGTGGCCTATGTTTCTTTGATTTTGGCTTACTCCATTTAATATAATATTTTCCAAGTCTTTCCATTTCCTTACAGATGCTACAATATCATTCTTTCTGATGGATGAGTAGAATCCCATTGTTTTCTTGATCCATTTGTCCACCGAGGGATATCTAGGTTGATCCCGTAGTTGGCTGTGGTAAGCAATGCTGCAATAAGCATGGTTGGAAAGCAGTATGGAGGCTTCTCAAAAGACTAAACATAGAGCTCCCTTATTGCCCAGCAATTCTACTCCTGAGCATTTATCCAATGGACCACAAACCAGGCCAAACTAAAGCCACCAAGCCTAATACTTATAATAATTAGCTGAGTTGTGTGTACAATAGAAAGTGTGGATGCAATTTTTCTAAGTTTTTCATGCACTATTCCACAGTAACCTTAAGATCCTGAAAGCTAAAAGAAACCAGTGTTCTTAATTCACTCCACTGCTTTGGCTTGGTTTGTTAGTCTTCAACATGATCTGAGTCATTTTTCATAGAACTGTGAAAATGCATAGGATGAAAACAGTTGGCTGAGATGTAAACATTCTGAAGAATTTGGATATAAGCAAAGCATAAAGAGGAGAATATCAACCATGTGTTTGACATTGATTCTCAAACAAAGAAAGACAGAGAAAGAATCTAAAGCTGAACAGATTCTATGTCGGGGATTTTTCTAAGTATAAATAGATGTCACAGATTCAGTCCAGTGAAAATTCAGGAAGATATTACCCATACTCCGTCATTTTGGCAACTTAGAGTATTTCATAAGCCGGATTCATTTTACTCTGCAGTTTTGTGTGTCTCTGCTGGAAATAGAAGTGTGCCAGAGAGAAAGCAACGCATGATTAAACATTTGCAGCAAAACCTACATGAAGTAATTGGTGGATTAATTCCTAAAGCTTTAAACCATTCATGGTTTGGCTATCTCTCATCTTATAACTGGAAAATCAATATAATTATGTATAATAGAAGAAGTTCAGAGAAGGTACAAAATTTATTGAAAGTGAGAGGGAAAGTTTATTAGATGAAGAAGACATTTTCTATGGACCTAAATCTAGTCATGTCTAGTGTGAGAATCTAAGTCATTCTTAACCTAGCACAATTGTTTTATTGGCAGACCTCCACATGACCAGCTCATATGTCAGTAATTCTCCCAATGTCGGAGGAGGTATACTGAGTTACACATGGACTTCAGGCATTGCTCATTGGCTTGGATAGGCAATTGAAGATCTATAGTTCCAGGATCGATTTATTGACTCACTTTAAGTTTGAATAAAACTACATTAATCCATGGGAGGGTAGATTACTCAAAAAAATCTACCTGGTGACATTCTATCACCTCAATGGGTCACCACATGGCTTGTTGGAAAGTCTTTGCCCTGAGTTTATCTCATCCTCTACTTGAGTTTCCCATTGCATTTCCTTATTGCTCGTGCATACCAGCTTCTTATTGTTTAATTGTGACCTCACCAAGAATGACTGTTACTTACAACTAGGACTATTTCTGGAATCCTTGATTAAAGCTGTAACCAAAATGTGCAACAGCAATTATGTTAACATTTAGCATGCTCTGATTATAATAGGTTATAAAACACTAAAATTTCAAGAAGTTTTACAAATAGATTTTCAAAGTTGACTCAAGATTCGTTTGTGTGTCCTTAAAAAGTTAAATCTTCAAATATACAAGCGGAAGGAAATTACTAATTGGACTTCTAGAATATGGGACAGCCAAAGAGATAAGCCCCCAACCTTGAGTTGCTATTCACTTTAGAAAGGAATAGCCACCGAGCAATAGCTGAAAAAATTTATTCCAGTTTTAAGGCAAATGGATATTAAGGCTAAATATATCACATATGCACCATAAGGATTCAGATAAGATAAAGGTCAAAACAATTAAGCTACATTCATATAACGCATGGGTACTTTCTTTGTTAATGATACTTTAATTCTAAGAAAATATTAAAGAAACAAATACTATAGTATAAAGATCAAAATAGATACTGTATTAGCTTCAATTACCATTACAAAGTTGCCAAACATTAAGATTTGAATTCTAGTTTCTGAACAACTCTAAGATGACCCTTTTTAGAGAGGTTGCTTCCTTTCCCAATGTCATTTAAATTTCCACAAATGGATTTTTTGAGTTTTTCACATTTTTTAGAGAGTAAAGCATGCAAGAGAAGATAGATATTGGGATTCTAACAGTTACTATTAACAGGTCTCCAAATTCTTCACATTTTCCTGCATAGATTTGAGATGATAACCTACAGAGAGCAATAGAGAAAATGAATATGTGATATACCTAAATAATTGCAGCATATTTGATGCTAAACTTTCCTACAGTCACCATATGCTTACTACATAACAATTTGTATCATTATACTATATTCATCTGATAGTTATTGAATTAATAACTGGTATCACAAATATGGTATCATATTTATATTGTAGTATCATAATAGCAGATGGCAGTGCCAGCAAATACAAAGAGCAACTGATTGGCTCTTGACTGGTATTGGAGTGTAAGTATTGAAACAGATTTATAGAATAAGTTGAAGACTTTGTCCTTGGACATGCCAGATTTGCATTGTTTAATAGGACATAGACAACAAATTTTATTTAAAAATATCAATAAAATAATCACTGGATTTTCTCATCTTTCTACTCACAGAAGTTGCCTTCAGATAAGAGGCAGCAATTCCTTCCATTTCCAAATAGAATAAAACCAAAGCTCCTGCTCTTTCCGAAGTAAATACAAAGCATCCTGATTTTTGTTCTTATCTTTTAAATATAATTACATCTTTCTGTGGGCTAGTTAAACCCCAGAATCTCTCTTATAATATAGAAATGTTTCTAAAGTCCAGTCTGATAGTACTAAAACCGTCAAAACCCCAAGCTTCCTGACATGTTAAGTGCTTAAGCCAGGAAAATTGGCTGTAATCATTGGAATTTGTCTGTATAGTATGGATCATTTTAGAGAAATGATGACTGATCTAATTATATGGTTTGTGAAGGGGAAAGAAAAATATGTATTTTATATTGGTTATGAATACATTTGCTTGTCTCAGGAGGGGAGGCCATTTTTTTTAAGGAATGCAGAGAAATCTAGGCAAGATTTATTTCTCCACCATCTCCCAGAGTGTCAAAACTTTCACCTTGACCCACTCTTCTCATTTAACCTACATAATGTTTTTGATTTCAGTCTATTTTTGCCTACCTTCTGTATACCTGATCTTCTGTTCTTTGCCTCTAATGAATCAGCCTACAGATGTCATGACTCCTTGATACTTGTTCTTCAAAGGAACTTAGCTTACCTGGACAGCGGCTGCAAATCCAGCTCTTTGATGTGTTATGATTTTGCACTGTATTTGGTTATGTCTGATCATGGTATTGAGATTTTCAATTGTTCTATCTTTCACTTTCATGGGTTGAACACTTACTATTTTATACTTATGTCCACATTACTGAATTAGTCCATTTTATGGTGTTGTAATGAAAGAGCTGACGTGAAATAACATGGACAGAAAAGAGATGTGTGCAGCTTAAAATTCATTTTGAGCCCAACAGTGCAAGGCACATGCATGAACTTTGATGAGGAGCCATTTGCTCTATTCACTTAGAGAGAATTACAATAAGAATGGTCAGGAATGTATGTGGGAGGAAGCAATCACAAGACTGGGGTACATAAGAAATGCATTGATCTCTTTAGAGGTCAGAACTCAATAACTGAACTCCCACCCGTCCACCTCCAAAAAGTCCTACCACCTGCCAATGATAAGGAGAAGCCTCTAGCATCTTTGAAGGTAAAACCACATCTAAACCAGTTATGTCCCTCTTTTCCTATGTCCACATCGTCCTCACAACCCAAACTGCATTCACTTTATTCCCAACACTCCTAAAGTCTTAACTAATGCATCATTGCTCAAAGGTCCAGCTCACACACTTCTAACACCCAATGGCAGAATAGAAATAGGTCAGATAAGCATATTTTAATGAGGAGAAATAGCAAGTAGAAAGAAATGATCCACTCAGAACAAGACCAAAACATACCAGCACAGACATACATTCCTGCATCTCCAGATCTAGCATCTGGCATGCACCTTAGAGGCGCATTTTGAGTGCCCTTGCCCTATAGCTGTATTGGTCCCAGATCACAGAATTAGTTTCTCTATTTGTCCTACAGACTCCCTTCAGCTTTCTTTAACAGATTCTGCACATGGTATGTCATGGTATGATACTGATGTTCTCATTTAATCACCACCTGTGCCCCCACTAGTGTTGCCTCATGCCATGAGAATAGTGATTGCTTTGCTTCTTTACATCTTGAATAATGTGAAGACTGCTCTAGTCCCTGCCTCTTATGAGCCTCACTATATCTTAATATCACGACATAGGAATTCTTGTGGTGGGGGTGGGGGAGCAAACTACATTCAAACTTTAGTAATTACTTTTAAGAAATTTCTCTGTTGTTTAATATAGTGGCGATACATTTTTTCATTGTTAGTACAATTTTTCTGTGTGACTATTCAAGAATTTTATTGTATGCTTTTTAATTAATGGACATTTGAATAGTATCCAATTTAGAGCTATTATTAAGGAAACATCTAAGAACATTTTATGGAGAACTTTGTTTTGTGAGAACCACCTCACAAAATTTAGTAATACAGGTTACTACAGTTATTTTTGCATAAATTTGTAAGGAATTCAGGGAGATTTAAAATGTGCCTCACAATTTTCTCCCTTGTTTAAGTACTTTCACTCTGGACCTAACTCTCACTTGTATTAGGTGCATTTTATTGTTAACTAGTAGCCCAAGATAAAACATTAGGCAAAACAAGAAAGACCAGGATAAAACATTAAATCGAAGAAAGTATCAAACCAATTGTAGTAAGTCATGGTAATAAACATCATATTCCAAATTTCACTTTATTATCTAACAGTGCAAGAAAAATGATTTCCTATGTCCCCAAGTAAGAGTGACTGTGATGAAAAAATGACATGTCCTATATAGAATGCAACCAAAGTAACCTCATTAGCCCATTAGTGGGTGAATACCATTCTGCTCAGGGTGTCATAACCTCTGTGATAATAATATGTGAATCTCATGCCTTTGTATTTAAGGCAAGAATAGCTTTCTTTCTTCCTGTTTTGTCAATGGTTCTAATATTCTAACTCATTAAATATCCACCTAAGAGACACATGGTGAAACATATGATCTGTTGAGAGATGGTGAGATACATAATAGGCTACAGAATAACTAAGGAAACAACTCAGTAGGGAAAAATCCGTGTCAAATAGAGCAGACAATTCAACTTTGGGTACTAAAATGGCACTGGAGGTCAGTGTTTAGAACATCAATTATTATTGAATTGGAAAGATTGAAAACTACTGCTTAATAATGATTTGTGAATAAGACAATGGAGTGTCTGGAGGATGTATTTTTATTGACTACTCTGTCTTTAAATTGTTGGTAGGGTAAGAAACACAAAAGAAAATCTATAACTCACATAAATGTACAAAGAGCTATATAATTCCATTTACTAAAATACAAAATGGTAAAAGAAGAAACATAGGATAGATTTATGGTGAATTGAAGAGAGCATCAGTGAATGAAATATTTTTGTGTTCCATTTCAAAACAATTACTCTGTTCCAGGCATTATTCTGAATAATAGAGGAGTAGTAAGTAAGACAGATAAAATATGGAACTCACATTCATAACAGCAGAGATCCAGCAAACAAGAAAATCAGAAACAATGAGAAAGAGACAAGATATTATTGGTCAAGAAGAGGAGTGAAGGAAATATAGACATCAAGAATACATATGAAGCAAAATTGTCAGCATTTATTACATAAAATATAGCTGAGGCCATACAATACCGTATGCTGAAGTGGGCATATTACATTGAACATATACAGTGTGTGTGTGTGTGTGTGTGTGTGTGTGTGTGTGTGTGTGTGTGCGTGTGTGCGTGTGTGCATGTGTGTGATTTTTTACAAGACTAACATTGCATTTAGAGTGTTTCCCAGCTCTATGAATCTTCAAAACATGTGATAACACTTCAGCTGAGGTTCTTTGAAGCTCTTTCAGTATTTGAATGATCACTTTACTTGATTATCTAAATACATTTAATACATTATTCAGAAAAGAAGCTTGCTCTTTGTGTTCATAATGAAGATAGTTTGAAGAGTTTTATTTATTAGAGGTAGGAAAATGGAAAATTTAAGATGGTTTATTTTTTTAAGATTCACAGCATGAACATATTCATAAAGATAGACAATTTATTAATTCCTTGCTGATTTTCTGGCAATGTATAAGCATCCATTTTCAAAAATATTAACTAGAGGAATATGTAATATTCTCAACACTGAGCAATATACCAACTTTTTTTTATTTGATTATCCCTCTTCCTTCTTCTTATTTCTTTCTCTCCCCCTTCCTTTTTCTTCCCCTGTGTGTGTGTGTGTGTGTGTGTGTGTGTGTGTGTGTGTGTGTGTGTGTAGATTTTTGGCCCTTCCTTACAATTTTGTTTTTCTATTAACTTCCACACTTTATCATTTCTTAAATGCACTGTGCTCATTATTTTAATCATATGACTTCTTCATTTCCCATTCTTCTCTCCTCCAGCTCCCATCTCTCACAGACTCAAGCTCTATCAAAGTTATCATTGTACTTTACTTAATATGATTTTTTCTAAGTCTTTCCATTTCCTAACAAATGGGGCAATGTCATTCTTTCTGACAGCAGCGTAGAATTCCATTGTGTACAAATACCACAACTTGTTGATCCACTCATCAACTGAGGGACGTCTAGGTTGGTTCCATATCTTTACTATGGTGAATAGTGCTGCAATGAACATTGTTGTGCTAGTGGATTTAGTATGCCCTTGTTTCTGGATGGTTGGGTAAGTGCCAAGTAGTGGGATTGCTGGATCATAGGGGAGTTCTATGTTTAGCCTTTTGAGGCACTGCCACACTGCTTTCCATAGTGGCTGAACGAGTTTGCACTCCCACCAAGTGAAGTAAGCCAGACTCAAAGGAACTTAGGCTCAATGGTTTCCCTCATTCGTCATAATCAGTAGAAACCTTGGGCTCTACTAGCAGAGATCTGCAATAGAGCAAAATCTTGATACATAAGGCTATATAGTATGAAGCTAATTGAAAGGACCTCCAGGATATTGAAACAAAAGCCATATAATGAATGATTGTTGTCCTTAATCTACTATGTTGTCTCTCATCTCCTTTGCTGTCCCTTGGTTATCTCATATTGTTATAGTATCTCACTTTGTTATCTGATATACTGAATTTATTTGTATTTGGTTATTTGAAATTTGATAGGGAAGGGGGGAAAACCAAGATGGGTGGGGGGTGTGGGGGGAGGGTAATGGGTACCAAGACATGTAAAAGGGTATCAATATATGTGAATTAATGCACCTTCTATCTGGCAAATATCATGTAACCCTTTTACTAATTACAATAAAAAAACAAAGTTATCATTGTGCATATGTCTAGAAATTTCATTTATTGAAATATAAGCAAGACCCATCTATATTAATCAGAAAGTAAGTAAGCATATGTGCAAAGTTTCAGAAATTGCAATGTCCCAAGATCCCCTAATGTATACACATGTATAAGCTTACTTGGATATAGATTTCTGTTCTAGTCAATGAGAGAGAGACAGAGAAAGAGAGAAATGAAGGAAGAAAGTAATAAGGAAAGAAAGAAAGAAAGAAAGAAAGAAAGAAAGAAAGAAAGAAAGAAAGAAAGAAAGAAAGAGAAAAAGAAAGAACAGAAGAAAGAGAAGAGGGACAAAAATAGGTAAAGGAAGTCACAGATACCATTGTTAGGCTTTCTGTCTGCCTCGTGATTAGTCTTTTAGCTCTACTTTGTGGTTAGCTCTTATAGGTTTATATCAGTATTTTCCATTTACCTTAGCTACATTGTTTAAATTTCCGTCCCTTGTTTAAAAAAAAGTAATCCAAGTGAGAAAACAAACAGTCCCACTTTGTGTCTCTTTTTATTAGACAGCCTTTGAAGGGCTCCTCCATGTGATTTTTTTCTGTTGTATAGCCACTGAGGTTATTTTAGTATGACTTCCCACTGCATGTCTGTTACTTTTCTTTTATGCCTTTCATGCCACCTACATTCTCTAAATCTCAGGCGAAACTGTAGAAAACGGTAAAGATGGCAGAGCAGAATATTTCTCTGTCAGACTCTGTGAGTGACAAGACCCTGGGAAACAAAGGAGAGACTACATTCTCAAGTGCGAAAAGATTAAGAGCACTGAGAACCACAAAAGAGGGCTGGGATACTGAACAGTCCAAGCAAACCAAAGATGACAAGGATAAATTAGAGGGCAGTTGACTGAAACTCCAGTCACAGTTCCCCAAGGGCTGAGAGGAAGCCAAACCATCACAAGGAGGCCAGGTGATCCTTATGATGGAGTAGCTGACCTAGCTGAGGCACGAAGCCTTGTCTCCTGGTAGGCTTAAAACCCAGTGGGAGGATGGATGGTGACTTGGGGCAGGCACACTTTCATCCCCATATCATGAAGAATAAGGGTGAGTAACCATCATAAGGGAAAGTTTCTAGTTCTAAATTAAAATGAGGTCCTGAAAGGAAGTAGAATTTCTCAGGTGTTTTAAGAAGGTTAACCTTGGATTATAAAGTTTAACCTTGGATGATGAGAGGCTTGTGGTGAGGGCAAAATTTTCATACAGATGAGCTGAAACAATGGGAAAATGGGAAACCAAAATAAATAAGTAAATAAGCAGTTGTAGCTGTACCCAAACAAACCTGTGCACAGTTTCATTATTTGAGAATCATTGCAGGAACAAAAACCTGATTTCTCAGCTGCCAGAATGTTCAGGCTCTTGGCACAGCCCAATCTATAGAGGTCAGCAGGTAGGCATAATTAATTAATTAACTAATTAATTGTAGAGCTTTGAACTGAGGGTCTGGGTGTACTCAATGCTAGCGCTCTACCACTTTGGGTCACAGTGTCACTTTCCATGATTTGGTAGTAGAGATAAGAGTATCAGAGACTTTCCTGCCCAGGCTTTTTGTACTGCAATAATCAGATCTCAGCCTCCTGAGTAACTATGATTACAAGTGAGAGCCATGGGTGCCATTCAGATAGCCAGAATTTGAAGCTGAACTAACCTTCTAGATTTGAGAAATAGGGACAATCACAATTTGAATGAATTTGTACTGCTAAATAAATCAAGTTCATAGGAGAAAAGGAAGTAATCATTTGGCACCTGAACAGATTCTTGAAAATAACAATTCCAGTCAAATACCTGCCACCAGTGAAGGAAATGAAAGCACTGTAATTCATGTGAATATCTCTATGGCCAAGAAAAAATTCTGTATACTTACCTGAAGTTTTTGGACTTTAGGAAATTAGTAGATAAATCATGTTTGGGAATAACTGCTAAGTGAAATACTAGTGTGTATATAGAAATGTACTCTTTAACAAAATCATTGATCATATTTATGCTGAGATGCTAGTGAAAAATCTGCCTTGGTTTGAATGTTGTACAGATTTCATAGATGATTTCTAGAAACCAGTTATAAATATAGAATTTCACTTAATTTCCTTTTGTAAAGAGGCATTGTTAGGAAAGAACGTTCCCCAGGATTCTCCCTGGCTGAAGAAAAACATGATTGAAAATAGCCTTGATTACTAGACATTGTTGATCACAGAACAGAGCGTGGCCTTCTACTTGTAGAAGAAGGGCTATTCTATAGATGGCAATCCACACAGGGGCTTGAACCTAGCGGCTCCTATATAAACCACACAAACAGTATCATACCCAATCCATCAGCCAACCTTAGCCTTCTAGTACAAGTGCTTATGAAGATAGAGATTGCATGTCAGTGAGGATGTCTGTGATGGAGAAGACGTAGTCAGGACTGATAAAGATCTCTGAGATCCAGAAAGAAAAAAAATATCTGGTAACTCTTATTGCAAACAGCTACAACCTATATTTGTAAGTAGAATTGATTCCCATAAGCACATAAAAGACTCATCTCAAGTTATCTGAGTACAATTTAAGGAGTATAAACCCTTAGTGGTTCAAGACAAAACTGTTCACTTTCAATTTTAGCAGATTTCAGCAAATGGACCATGTCTTTTGCTGACTGGAAACCCCAGCAGTACAGAAATGACTAACCAGGGTGGTGCTAGCTCATGGTAGTTGATGATGAAACTACATTTTCTGTAGTGAGGATATGGGAAAATTTCAGACACTTGATTTGGAGAATTAAAGGGAGAAGTTTTCTACTGAAGACTTGTAGCCCTGGGTAATGGTTGGGGTCTGAGGTTGATGTTCATCTGAAAACGCTGTTTGGCTGTTAGCAGTTGGTTAATTTGACTTGAAGAAGTTGATAAAAGTTGATGAAACAAGATGACTGTGGCACTGCTGTGGATTTCCCTAATTAATTTCCAGCATACAAATAAAAAAAATCACAGCTATAAAATGAATTAGTCTAATAGAATAACTCATAGGTTTTTCAAAGGAAATAATAGTCCCACTTATATTAACAGACGTACAAAGTAGAATTAATATATACACACTTATCTGTTGTTTCAAACTTCAGATCCTAATATTTCCTTTTTTCCTACAGATGATTGTAATTCACAAAGAAAATCAAATCTTTGAAACAGGAACTATGGGACCGGGATCATGGCCTAGGGGTAAGAGTGCTTGCCTAGCATGCACCAAGACCCAGGTTCGAATTTTTGGTACCACATATTCAGAAAAAGCCAGAAGTGGTGTTCTGGCTGAAGTAGTAGACGGCTGGCCTTGAGCAAGCACAAGAATAGTGTTCAGGCCCTGAGTCTAAGCCCCAGGACTAGCAGGGAAAAACTTTTTTAAATTTTTTTAAAAGATAAGAAATGGGAACTTTGAGCCAACAAGGCTATGACCTTCTGTATTTGAATTGTGGTAAAAATGTGTACAAAAAGTTTAGCATCTTTGCTACTTTTAATTATGATCAAGTGGCATCATTATCTTCCCACTATTGAACAATGGTCCTGATTTCCCTGCACTAGAACTGTTAAATAGCTACTCCACAATGTCAGATTCACAAATTTATCTTTCAGTTGCACCAAACTTGTTTCCCTTATTAGTGCTTGTTTCTCATTTAAGCAGAGAAAGTACTAAAAAGTAAACATGTTGAACCAGGGTAAGTTATTTTAAGCACAGCAAAAATAAACAAGGAAAAATATGTTAAAATCTAAAGATATACATAACTGTAGTGGAACCTTTATTACCTAAAATATAGTAGTAGGGGATATAAATTAGTGATAAGGGAACAGGAAATTCTCTTCAATCAGGGAAATCAACTTACATTTCTCTCATACTGAAAGTAAACTCTTTTCTCCTGATCATCCATTATTTCACATACTTACTGTTACTTGAGTGTATATATATATATATATATATATGAGTAAAATGCTCATTATTATGTGATAGATTTTTGGAGAAGCCTCAAGGACTTTATAATCAATAAAAAAGCAAGCAACCACTGAATTAAGTACAATGTAAGAGACACTACATTATATGCCTAATCATTTTCAGCCTTTGATTGAAGTTACTATTTCTACAAATTATAGAATATTAGTTCTTCACATCTTTGTAAAAAATTGCTTCTCTACACTTCCCATTCCATGAAGATTCTAGAAAGACTGACATTGAATATACTTGAATTTTTACAGTTCTTTGTTTCACTCATTGATGCATAGAAATTGATAGCACTAGCTGTGCTTGTTTGCTTTGTCAAATATCTAACAGAATTTAGAGCTTCTTAGAAACCGGTAGTATGTGACTGCTGTGTGGTATTTTTGAGTGATTTTCTGCTTAAATTGGGCATAAATATACAAAGTTGAGAATCAGAGAAATTGCAGAGGGAGTATTAGTTTTTTGGTGGCTCTACATCAAACCCTGTGGAGTTCAGATGAGGCTCAGGAGGAGTGATCTTATACAGCGGGCTTAGAATGGCAGATTTCATTCTCCAGTTCTGGCAAAAGGAAAGATGTGTTTTCATATACTGATTGAGTGCCGGGTCTTATTGACCCATAAGAAAACAGCTACATTAACTTTTGAATTGTGCACTCAGCAGGCCTAAGTGTGGAGGGAAAGTGACATTTCAATGCCAGGAGATAGATTAGCCTTTCCTGGCTTGGAGAGACTTACTTCTGTGGAGGGATTCTTAGATGCTGCCCAAGGAAGTATAATTGGTTTGAATTAATGAAGGCATTGTAAGTTGCATGAAAGTTAATATCTGTTGACTTCCTTTATTTTTAAAATGATTATACACACTAATAACCCATTTCTTTAATTTTTAAGTAAAGATTTTTGTTGTTATCATTGTTAGTGGAATTACCTTTTCCTTAATGCTAGTAAAAATTCAGTTAATAAAGATGTCATCTTATCAGCCCTGCTTTCACTGGGCCTTTTTTGCTGGCTGATGGATTAAAGCCTGCTCATTCATTTTAAACATTTTTCCAGAATGTCCATCAACTAGTAGGATGCTTGTACTGAGTCCTATGAGTGAACTAAAAGACCCCCAACTTCATTGAAATTCTTTTGCAACCACCTCAGGTCTCAGGAAAAGAGCTGATTTACTAATTAGCGTCTCAGGTGGAAGGACAGCTACCCATTTGGACAAGCAAGATAAGAGGAAGGCTTCCTTTTATCATGGGAATGAAAAAAATAGGAAATTCAGGGAATATCTTAGCTCCTCTTCTACCCCAGTACAATAAACCATAGCTACTTCTGTGGAATTCCTCCAATGACAAAGACTGAGAAAAAGGGTGAGCTTAGAACACAGGTGTAGCCTGCAACAATTTGGACTATGCATCCCTTTCTCTTTCCTTTCCCTGAGTTTCCCTATTTAACCTGAATCCGATGTCTACCGTGGGGGGGTGGCTGAAGGCACACTGACATGTTATCTTCCTATGGCTGCTATGTAATAAAACCTCCTTTCTCTGCCATTTATCATGTCTCTTTATTTGGTATCTGAGGGTGAGTAGCTAGAATTAATTTATAACACATGGATTTTAGACTTGGGTTTAAAATAGCTCATTACAAACCTGGGACTTTATACAGACTTTATGAGTCAACCAATATAATAGAAAATTTTTTCTAACTGCTGGGATGATAATGATGATGATGATGGTGATGATATGAGTATTATATGTATGTACATGCCTGCCTATATAGTTAACTGCAGAAAATCACAATATGCATACATACAGAGAGTTGAAAGGAATTCTCTCCCTTTGTGTTAGAAAGTAGAATTCATTCATCAGTATCAGTAGGTGCCTGCCATTCACGCTCAGCTCTGACTCTTGACAGCATATATTTCCCCAGACTTTTCTATGTATTTGCTTGTCACGATTGTTTTGATATTCAACTGACATACTCTACCAGATGACCGACAGCAGAAAATGCTAGGGAAGTCACAAGCAAAACAAGATGACAAATTGGGTGTGTTACCATTTTAATGCTCCACATTAACTCTGCTTTGTGCAATGGTTTGTACTTTTCCTACCTGCCTTGCTTGATTAACTGGATCCCGCTATGGATGTGTGATGTTTCAAGTTTCATGCAGTCCAACTTCTTAATAAAATGAGGTTCTGTCATGAGAATGCACTGGGTTTCACTTTAGTTTCCTTCCCCACTTCCAGAATGAAAGTGGGCCAATGTAATAACAGGTGAGATGGAGCCTACCTTTGACCAAATTTGCAAAATATATATTAAATAGGGAAAGAAGAACAGGTAAGGCTACCTATTTACTGGAAGAGTCTGCAAATGCATTCTTCAATATTATGAAATAGATGGGAATTTCAGCCAAAAATATTTCCAAAAATACAGTATAATGTATTAGGCAATGCGCTATTAAAATATCTTTAAATGATTCCATTTAACCACGTGTTTACTGTTTTTTCATATATTTTTGTTGTAATTAATAGAAGAGTTACATGATATTTGCCAGATAGATGGTGCATTAATTCCTATACCTTGATACCCTTTCACATGTCTTGGTCCCCATTTCCCTCCCCCCACCCCCACCCCTCATCTTGTTTTCCCCCGTTCCCTATCCAATTTCAAATAACCAAATACAAATATATCCGATATATCAGGTAACAAAGTGAGACACTGTAACAATATGAGATAACCAAGGGACAGCAAAAGAGATGAGAGATAACATAGTACCTTAAGAACAACAATCATTCATTATATGGCTTATGTTTCTTTTTAATAGATGGTACTGAGATTCATTCTTTGCTAAACAGGTTCTCTGCCACATTGTAATTTTGAGGTTATTTTTATAAGTAGAGACTTACCTTTTGCCGGGATCTCAATCCTGTTTATGCTTTCTACCATAACTGAAATGATAGTGTGTACCACCAAGCCCAGATTTTCCATTGAGATGAGGCTTTCCCAAACTTTCTTCAAACTGCTGGCCTGAACCATGATCTTCTGAATTTCTATCTCTCTGGTAGCTAGGATTATAATCATAGTCATGATGCCCAGCTTCCCTCATTCTTAAATGAGGGGAAAGTATTGCATTTCAATTTTTAAAACCTCCCATTATCTTCTTTTCCTTGGACTAATTATTATCTTTTACTTCTACTTTAATTTTGCTCCTATCTTACCCTAATGGTCCCTGAGGTGTATGAACCTTTCCTAAATTTAGGTCCTTTTTCTCTGTGAAAGCTTAGCAGAAACTCAAAGAAATATAGATATATGAGAGTTAAGAAAAAATACCCTACAAGGTAGAGTTTACACCAATACTCCTCAAACTCTTCAATGAAATTGAAACTTCTCTACCAAACTCATTCTATGAAGCCAGCATGAGACAGGGGACTCATCAACAAAAGAGAACTATAGACTCATTTTTTGATGAATATTGATGCAAAAACAATCCTTTGCAGAAAGAACAGCACTGGAGGAATATCAATAACAAATTTTAGATTCTATTGCAGAGCTATAGTAATAAAAGCAGCTTGGTATTGGCACAAGAACAGGCCTGAGGACCAAATCAACCTACAGACCCATGGCCATATAATCAGGTTGGAAGGACAACCACATCAACAAATCGTGCTGGCAGAATTGGCTAATCACTGAAGAAAACTTGACTTGGATCCTTATATGTCACCCTGTACCAGAATTAACTCCAAATGGTAAAATCAGATATGCTGAAAAGTTTACAAGAAGGAATAGTTGATACACTAGGGCTATTTGGCAAATTTTCTTAATAAAGAAACACAGGGAATTAAAGAAAGTTTGGACAGATGGTACTGCATTAAACTTCAGAGCTACTGTATGGCAAAGGACATAGCCAACAAGTTAAATAGGAAGCCTACAGAGTAGGAGAAGATCTTCTCTGGCAATACACCAGACAAGGGCCTCATATCTAAAATATACCTACAGCTCAAAAAGTGAATCTCTAAAAGACAAATCCTCAAAGAAACAACCATTCCATTAAAAAGTGGGCTAAAAACTTAAAAAGAGATTTCTCTGAAGAGGAAATAAATATGGCCAATAGACACATGAAAAAATCCTTCACATCTCTGGCCATAAAAGAAAATCAAAACAACTCTGAGATTCCACCTCACTCCAGTTAGAATGGCCATAATCAAGAAATCTAATAATAGCAGATGCTGGCGAGAATGTGGCCAGGAGGGATCACTACTACACTGTTGGTGGGAGTGTAAATTCATTCAACTACTCTAGATAGTAGTATGGCAGTTCATCAAAAGACCAAGCAATCCGGCTCCTGGGCATTTACCGCAATGTCCATAAACAAGGACATATTAAAGCTACTAAAACAACGACTTTTAATGCAGCACTGTTTACCATAGCTAAGATATGGAAACAACCTGGATGCTCCTCAGTAGATGAATGGATCATGAAGGTATGGTACATATACACAATGGAATTCTATGCTGCTATCAGAAAGAATGACATTGTCCCATTTGTAAAGAAAAGGAAAGACTTGGGAAAAAAATCATATTAAGTGAAGTAAGCCAGAACCAAAGAAATATAGGATCCATGGCTTCCCTCATTTGCAATAATTAGTATATATCTAGGACTCTCCTAGCAGACAATCACAGTAGTTCAAAATCCATGTACATATGGCCATATAGGATGAAGATAAGCAAAATGAACTCCAGGATATGAAAACAAGAGGTTTATCTTTGTGATTGCTGTTCTTAACCAACTATGTGAAGTTATTTCTTTTCTTTCTTTTTTTTCCCCCCTTTTTCTCCTTATGGTTTATCTTATGTTGTTATCTGACTTTGGTACCTGCTATATTGTATATAAGTGTATTTGTTTACTTTAAATAGGGAAGGGAAGGGGGATACCAAGATGATTGGGAGGGGTAGAGGGAGAGAAAGTGGGAAAAAAATATGGGAAATGGTATCAATCTTTAAGAAGTAATGTACCATCAAAAAGGCGCGGCTCTGCCCTTGGAGCCCACATCCTCAGCAGGGTCCCACCCCTGGGAACAGAGCGGTCTCCTGCTGGCCCTGCTGAGAGCCCCTGGAAACTCTCAATCCCCAGACCCTTGGCTGGGGGCCGCCCCTGGAAGCAGCACAGGAAAACGTCTGCCCAGCGTGCTCAGGCTGAAGCTCAAAGATCCATCCCATGGCCCACTGTGAGGCCACTGGTTGGGCTAAGAGCTAGTTGTGCAGCAACACATAAGTTTCATTCTAATACTTTCCAAACTTTGTACTTAAATAGGCTACCTACTTACCAACTTAGTTCAGTTATCCTTACGCTATACCTTTTCTTCATTACTACAATATTCTTACACTCCTACGTTAATCCTCTTGTACCTCCCTTGACTTCTCTCATTCTATTTTTCTAACTCTGGTCCTCTGCTCATCTTTCAACCCTTATAGTGCATGGATCTACACTTGATGGCTGTTGAGCAATACTGTATATCTAGGTGTTTAATTATTCTCTAGGCTCAGAGGGACTTAAAGACAATAGAGATTGGATTGAGAGGCTTATTGTTTTGGGTATAAATCACTTATCAGTGGTTGTATTAGACTGGTCTGTAAGTACACAAAAAGAAAGAGTGATAACACCAATCAAAGACTGTGAACATCTAGTGTCTGCCAGCTACAGAGGTCTAGGTTGGTTATATCTGAAAAACTATAATCGTGTTTAGTATTAATCTTGCTCCCATTTTCAAATGGGCAGAACAAGAAACTCAAGAAAAATGTCAAATCAAGAAACAACATCCCCCACCCAATGTAAACAGACAATGGAACAGTCACTGGCAAACCTAGAGGAGAAGTGCTATACAAATGCAAGTGCTATACATCATTAATGAAAAATGTGAAAATATAAAGAAAGAGATAAGGGAGGAAGCCATAGCTAAACAAGAGGAAACCATAAACAAGGTGATAAGTAAAAAAGAAGAAGCCATAAAGGAGGCCATAATAAAGGTTGTTCAGAGAAAGATGGATGAATTCATAGAATCCACAAATAAAAAAGTGACCGAACTCCAGCAAATGTCCAAAGAAAATAAAGCTACTGAGCTAACCACTCAAATGGAAATCAAGGAGCTAAAGAAATCCATACATGATCTAAAAGAAGAGATGCAAGGCATCAAAAATGAGCAATTAGAAGCAAGGGAGATGAAAAATAAAGTAGATAGCTTTGATAGCAGGTTAGACAATACAGAGGAGAGAATTTCTGGGGCTGAAGATAATTTAGTTATTACGGAGAAAGAACAGAAAACAAGTCAATACAAATCTAGGAAATATGAGAGAGTGCTTCAGGAGGTCCAAGATACAATTAGGAAGCCTAATTTAAGGCTAATTGATATTGAGGAGGATCTGGAGAAAGAGGTCAATGGTATTGGAAATATACTTCAGGGAATCATCTCAGAGAATTTCCGAAATATCCAGGAGGGCAGGCCCATCCAGATACAAGAAGCTTTTAGAACCCCAAACAGACCTGACCAGAAAAGAACATCCCACCGCCACATTGTGATCTGAACTGGATCAATGGAAACCAAAGAAAGGATCCTAAAGGCAGCCAGGGAAAAGGGATCAGTAACTTATAAAAGAAAACCAATAAGAATAACCCCAGATTTCTCAGCAGAGACCATGCAAGCAAAAAGTGACTGGAAGCAAATATATCATGCCCTCAAGTCCAATAACTACCAACCAAGAATACTGTACCCAGCTAAGCTCTCATTCATAACTGAGGGAACAATAAAAACATTCCATTCCAGGGAAAAGCTGCAACAATATGTAGCAACAAAACCAACACTACAGAGAATCCTCAAAGATGTTCTATATATAGAAAACCAAAATAAATGCAATATAGGGAAAGAAATGGCACCTAAACAGCATACCATCTAAGGACCACAAGAACTGTCAAGACACAGGCCCCAATAAAAGCTTTTAAAAATGGTAGGAACTAATAAATATCTCTCAATCCTAACTCTCAATATCAATGGACTTAACTCTCCAATTAAACGGCATAGACTGTCTAGTTGGATCAAAAAGCAAGAGCCATCGTTCTGCTGTCTTCAAGAGACACATCTTACCTCAAAAAACAATCATCTTTTGAAAGTGAGAGGTTGGAATAAACTCTATCAACCTAACAGCCCCCATAAACAGGCTGGAGTTGCCATCCTCATATCAGATAAAATAGACTTCAAACCAAAATTAGTAAGAAAAGACAAAGAAGGTTACTACATACTACTAAAGGGATCTTTCCTCCAGGAAGACATAACGATCCTAAATATTTACACACCCAATCCTGGAGCTCCAAACTTCATCAAGCAAACATTACTTACACTGAAACCATACATAGATTGAAACACAGTGATTGTCGGTGACTCTAACACACCACTCTCACCTATGGACAGATCAACAAGGCAAAAACTCAACAGAGAAACCTTAGAACTGGACAACTATATAGACCAACTAGATCTAACAGACATCTGCAGAATATTCCACCCAGCAACAACACAATATACGTTTTTCTCAGCAGCACATGGAACATTTTCCAAAATAGACCACATCTTAGGCCATAAAACAAACCTGGACAGATTCAGAAACACTGAAATTATTCCCTGCATGCTCTCAGACCACAAAGGCATCAAATTGGAACTGAACACAAATCTCCACCAACGAAAACCCTGTAACTCATGGAGATTAAACAACACATTGTTGAATCACCATCGAAGAGATCAGCACAGAAATCCAACAGTTTATGAAATTTAACAATAAGGAGCACACAAAATACCAACTCCTCTGGGACACAGCAAAGGCAGTACTCAGAGGAAAATTTATAGCGCTGAGTGCCTACAACAACAAGTTGGAAAAATTGCAAACCAACAAGTTAATGTCTCACCTTAAGCTCTTTGGAAAAAGAGCAACAAACCAAATAATTAAAATCAAAGCAGAATTAAATAATTTGGAATCCAAAAAAACTATAGAAAGAATCAACAAAACAAGGAGTTGGTTCTTTGAAAGAATTAACAAAATTGACAAGCCCTTAGCAAATCTTACCAAAAAAAGAAGAGAGCATATCGAAATAAACAAAATCGCAGATGAAAATGGTAATATCACTACAGAAATTACCAAGATCCAGAATATCATGAGGGAATACTTCTCAAACCTTTATGCCAACAAATTTGAGAATCTAGATGAAATGGATGAATTCCTAGCCAATATTAACATACCCACACTGAACCAAGAAGAACTAAGCCAACTCAACAGGCCTATTTCAAGCTCTGAAATAGAAATGGCAATTAGAGAACTTCCACCTAAGAAAAGCCCAGGGCCAGATGGATTCACAGCTGAATTCTATAAGGTCTTCAAAGCAGAGCTCACACCAATACTCCTCAAGCTCTTCAACGAAATTGAAAATGAAGCTTCCTTACCAAACTCATTCTATGAAGCCAGTATAACCCTCATCCCCAAACCAGACAGAGATTCATCAAAGAAAGAGAACTATAGACCCATATCTTTGATGAACATCGATGCAAAATTTCTCAACAAAATACTGGCCAACCGTCTACAACAACTCATCAAAAAAATTATACACTATGATCAAACTGGATTCATCACAGGAAGGCAAAGCTGGTTCAACATACGCAAATCAATTAATATAATTCAACACATCAGCAGGAGCAAGGACAAAAATCACACGATTGTCTCAATAGATGTGGAAAAGGCATTTGACAAGATCCAACACCCCTTTATGTTAAAAGCTCTGGAGAAACTAGGAATCCATGGAACATTCCTCAATATAATAAAGGCTGTGTATGACAAACCCACAGCTAGTATTGTACTTAATGGCTAAAAGCTAAATCCATTCCCTCTAAAATCTGGAATGAGACAAGGATGCCCACTCTCTGCACTCCTCTTTAACATAGTATTAGAATTCCTAGCCAGTGCAATAAGGCAAGAAGCAAGCATAAAGGGGATCCAAGTAGGGAAAGAGGAAGTAAAACTATCCCTCTTTGCAGATGACATGATTCTGTATTTAAAGAATCCTATTGACTCTACTCCCAAGCTCCTTGAGCTGATTCAAAACTTTGGAAGGGTAGCAGGCTATAAAATTAACCCTCAAAAATCAACTGCCTTCCTTTACGCCAACAGTGAGAGGAACGAGGCAATAATCAAGAAAGCAACTCCTTTCACAATAGCCTCAAAGAAAATAAAGTACCTAGGAATTACCTTAACTAAGAATGTAAAGAACCTTTTTGATGAAAACTTTAAAACCTTAAAAAAGGAAATTAAAGCAGAACTAAGGAAATGGAAAAACCTCCCATGCTCCTGGATTGGAAGAATCAACATTGTGACAATGACAATCTTGCCAAGGGCTATCTACAAATTCAATGCAAGACCCATCAATATCCCAATGTCATTCTTTAAAGAAATAGAAGAGGCAATTCAAAATTTCATATGGAATAATAAAAGACCCCATATAGCAAAAACACTTCTTAGCAGAAAGAACAGCGCTGGAGGAATTTCAATTCCAAACTTTAGACTCTATTACAGGGCTATAATTATCAAAACAGCTTGGTACTGGCACAAGAACAGGCCTGAAGACCAATGGAATAGAACTGAAGACCCAGATATTAAACCACAGACCTATGGCCACCTAATCTTTGACAAGGGAGCCAAAAAAATAGAATGGAAGAAAGACAGCCTCTTCAACAAGTGGTGCTGGCAGAACTGGTTAAGCACCTGCAGAAAACTAAAGTTGGATCCTTCTTTGTCACCCTGCACTAGAATTAACTCCAAATGTATCAAAGACATGGAGGTAAAAGCTGACACACTGAAAACTTTACAAGAAGGCATAGGAGATACACTAGGCCTCCTTGGCACAGGACGAAACTTTCTTAATAAGGACCAAGAATCACAACAAATCAGAGAAAGGCTGGATAAGTGGGATTGCATTAAACTGTGGAGCTTTTGTATGGCAAAGGACATAGCTAGTAAATTAATTAGGAAGCCTTCAGAGTGGGAGAAGATCTTCACCAACCAAACAACGGACAAAGGCCTCATATCTAAAATATATCAACAACTCAAAAAATTGAATCACTCCAAAACTAATCTCCAGAGTAACAACCATCCTATTAAAAAATGGGCCAAAGACTTAAAGAGAGTTTTCTCTGAAGAAGAAACAAAAATGGCCTATACACACATGAAGAAATGCTCAACATGTCTGGTCATAAAAGAAATGCAAATCAAAACAACTCTAAGATTCCACCTCACTCCAGTTAGAATGGCCAGGATCAGGAAAACGAATAACAGGTGCTGGAGGGGATGTGGCCAGAAGGAATCGCTACTACACTGTTGGTGGGAGTGCAGACTCGTTCAACCACTATGGAAAGCAGTATGGCAGTGCCTCAAAAGGCTAAACATAGAACTCTCCTATGATCCAGCAATTCCACTACTTGACATTTACCCAACCATCCAGAATCTAGGGCATACTAAATCCACTAGCACAACCATGTTCATTGCAGCACTATTCACCATAGCAAAGATATGGAACCAATCCAGATGTCCCTCAGTTGATGAGTGGATCAACAAGTTGTGGTATTTGTACACAATGGAATTCTATGCTGCTGTCAGAAAAAATGACATCAACCCATTTGTTAGGAAATGGAAAGATTTAGAAAAAATCCTATTAAGTGAAGTAAGCCAGTCTCAAAGGAACTTAGGCTCAATGGTTTCCCTCCTTTGTCATAATCAGTAGAAACCTTGGGCTCTCCTAGCAGAGATCTGCAATAGAGCAAAATCTTGATACATAAAGCCATATAGTATGAAGCTAATTGAAAGGACCTCTAGGATATTGAAACAAAAGCCATATAATGAATGATTGTTGTCCTTAATCTACTATGTTATCTCTCATCTCCTTTGCTGTCCCTTGGGTATCTCATATTGTTACAGTATCTCACTTTGTTATTTGATACATTGGATTTATTTGTATTTGGTTATTTGAAATTTGATAGGGAAGGGGGGAAAACCAAGATGGGGGTTGGGAGGAAGGGGGGGTGGGGGGAGGGTAATGGGTACCAAGACATGTGAAAGGGTATCACTGTAAGTGAATTAATGCACCTTCTGTCTGGCAAATATCATGTAACCCTTTTATTAATTACAATAAAAAATATATTAAAAAAATGAAAGGACCTCCAGGATATGAAAACAAGAGCTTTAAAAAAAAAAGAAGAAGAAGTAATGTACCCACTACCTGAAGTACTTGAAAGAAAAGTTGCTTTAAAAAAAAATCCTAAATCCATAGGAATTGGAGGATTGGAGGAGACCACATTAAAAAGCTCTAGAAAACCAAGTAATTCAGATATACTCTGGTTTTCAAGTATTAACTAATGAGCTGCCATTTAAAACACATTCTTCTACAACTCAGTAAGCATTTCAAAATTTCACATCACAGAAGAACTTTCGTGACCTCAGCTTTTGCTTCTTTTTTAATCTCTCCATGCCCACTCTTCCTCAATCCCTTAAATACTCTAGCCCCTGTTGTAACTTTCTTGACTTCCTGGAACATAGTAGCCGTTATTCATTCTGCTTAAATAATATCTTCTTTTTCCAATTTTTAAAATTCTCATTATAAAGGTTACAATTCCATAAGTCAGGTAATGAGTACATTTCTTTTTGGACAACGTCACCCCTTCTCTCATTCTCTCCCACTGCCCCCTCCGTCCCCACCTATAAGTTGTATAGTTCATTTTCAACACAGTGTCTGGTGAGCCCCACTGCTAAATTTGTTTATGGTTTGTCTTCCATTCTAACTTTTGTTATACTACTAAAATTCTATCATTCTTGTCTTCCTTCTACTCTGCCTTAGATGTTCTTTGCTGTTCAATATCACAGGCATGTGATGACTTTTCAATAATTCAAGTGCTTTCAAGAACAGACAGGGTGGCAAATTAAATTACTGCTATCCTTAAGTCCAAGAGTTTTATACTCTTTGCTGCAAGTTTTGTTTGTGTCGATTAGTTAAACAAGAAGTTTCATCTTGACATGTCCACATGCATGCTAGTTACCTCCTCCTGTCTAGTTACCTCCTCCATCACTCTCCCTTATCTCATTCCTACAAATTCATTGTTCCATTTTCACACATGTACATGATGTATTTTTAACCACATTTGGAAGAAACTTAACCTTAAATTAATTCCACAACTACTATTGAGGTCATCTGTACAAGCAAAGCAGGTAATGAAAACACAACTAATAAATCCCAACATTTATCAGTATGCTTCTCTAACCACAAAAAATTCAAAAGTTAATTGTGTAATATGACAAATATTTGAATTTCAGCAACAATTAAAATGCATATAGGTCAAGAAGAAAAATAACATGTCACGAGTCAATGGCTGATTGTTTTAATTGTAATATTAAATATGCAGGACATAATTATTTCAATAGTTCTGAGAAAGAACAAAGCATTCCAATTGAAAATGATAAGGGAAATTTTCTTGTGTGAAGAAATTATAGCTGGAAATAAATGAGAAATAGATATCTAAAAAACGAACCCCAGGCTTTTTTTTCAATTATTTTACTGAAAAAAGTTATACAAAAATCAGCAAAATCCTAAGTCCAAATCTGAACAAATCAAATTAATGATTTCATTTATGCCCTTTGCTAGCTAATCTTTATATTCATTATTTTACTCATATTATCATAGATAATGTTAATATATAACAAGAATATTTTATTTCTTTATGCTGTATCACTTACTTTTCTCCAAGAAAAAATATGTTACAAACAAGTACAAATTGCACAATTCACCCAAGTTCCCACTATGGTTTACTTATGTATATGAAGATAAAAGTGTGCTCAATCCTTATTGGTCAGTTTTATACAAATAAGTAAGCAGCTGTGACCATTCCTAATTGCTCGACATTTAATGTGGTTCTAAGCATAGTTTAATGATAAATTCCAGATAGAAAAATGAGAATTTCGGTTAGAGATGGCTTTGGCATTTGAAACATAAACTTGTTTGGGCAATGGCCAAAAGGTTTCTGTGGTTCTTACAGATCCACAGAATACTGTATGTGACACCATACTCAGCAAATGGATCTTCAGTTCCCTTTTGAGTTCAGCCTCTTGGGACCTTTCTGTATGGGTTTTTATGTATTTACACAAAACACATGCATGTATATTCTTTATGTTCTTATTTAGGTCCCACCTGGCAAGTTTTTCTTTCAACATTCATATGTATACATATTGAATCCATATATTTATAAATATTCCCGATTATTCACAAGCAGATCATATTTTGATTCAATTCTCCAAATAATTTCCCAAACATTGAGCAAGCTCTATGTAACAGTGACTTATTTTTCTGCAAAATTAATCCCAGAAAATCTTTTCCAGAAATGAATCTACCAAGAAGTATAAAAACAGTACCTCTTACATACTAAAGCCACGAGTAAAATGATGTTCATTGCAGCACTATTTACCATAGCAAAGATATGGAAACAACCCAGATATCCCTCACTTAGATGATTAGATCAAGACGTGGTACTTATACAGTATTCTATGCTGCCATCAGAAAGAATGACATTGCCCCATTTGGAAGGAAATGAAAAGACTTGAAAAAAAATCATATTAAATGAAGTAGGCCAGATCCAAAGGAACATAGGCTCAATGGTTTCCCTCATTTGTAATAATTAGTACACATCTAGGACTCTCCTAGTAGAGATTACAATAGCTCAAAACCTAGGTACATAGGTCAAGAGCTTTATCTTGTGTGGTTGTTGATCTTAATGTACTATGTTATTTATCTTCTCTTTTGTTGCCCTTTGGTCAATCTCATATTGTTACTGTATCTGACTTTGTTCCTGGTATATTGTATATATGTCTATTTGATTATTTGAAATAGATAAGGGTCGGGGGGGGGGGGAACAAGATGATTGGGAGGGGCTGGGGGGGGCAGGAGAATGGGGACAAAAATATGAGAAGGGGGGCTGGGAGTTTGACCTAGTGGTTAAAGTGCTTGCTTAGCATGCATGAAGACCCGGGTTCGATCCCTTGGTACCACATACATAGAAAAAAGCCGGAAGTGGTGTTGAGGCTCAAGTGGTAGAGCTCTAGACTTGAGAAAGTCCAAGGGCTCAGGCCCTGAGCTCAAGCCCAGGACTGGCAAAAAAAACAAAAATATGAGAAGGGGTATCAATGTGTGAGAAGTAATGCACGTACTTATCTGGCAAATGTAACTGTAACCTCTCTATACATTATTCCTGCAATAAAAAATTAAATTATTTTTTTAAAGTAGTACCTTTTGAGCCAGGCACTGGTAACTTACACCTGTAATCCTAGCTACTCAAGATGCTGAGATCTGAAGATCATGGTTCAAAGCTGGGCAGGGCAGTCCATGAGACTCTTATCTCCAATAAACCACCATAAAATTAATCGTGGTTCAAACTGGTAGAGTGTCAGCCTTGAGCAAAAAGAGATCAGTCAATGCTCAGGTCTGGAATTTAAACTCCATGAGCAACAGAAAGAAAGAAGGAAAGAGAGAAAGAAAAAAGAAAGAAAGATAAAGTATTAATACTTTATTAATGAGGATTGAATTTTCTTTGATAAACTTGAGAATAATTTTATAGTATCTTTTTCTCATCATTCTTTAATTCCTCATCTGTGATTTGACCATTTGTGCTGCTTGACATTTCAGCAGACTTCTGTCCTAATTGACTTTAATTTTTCAGAAATTCTCTTTTAAGGATAACTTTATTGGAAAATTCTCAACTTATTTACATTTGCCTTTATTTGCAGCTATTTTGATAGAAAAACATTTACATTTTCAGGTATTCTAAAATTTCTTCCTTCTGAAAGACCAAAATCATTTTGTTTTGAAACCTATTCTGAACCTAAAGATTAAAATGTATTTGCTAAATTTTCTATGATTGATCTTGATGTTTATTTTATACCCAAATATTTACTTTATTGAATAGAGGGCATTCCCGTTAAGTTCAAGTTTCAACATTTTCAAGATCTATTTGCAGTTCAAGTGCATAGACAGGACTTGACAGTAAAAATCATGAGGCCTATGAAAGAAGAACAGAAGCCAACTTGAAGACTTGTAAAGTCATGAAATGGGATAATAGATCAATCACGGTTAGATAGTAATGGATTGTAACAAAAATAATGAAATAGATATCTTGAATACATACTTACACAAACAGGTGATAGAGTAAATTGAGAAGACATTTCCCATCCTGAAGATTTTTAATTAACTCACGTAAATACTCTCTGTAAAGATAAAACATGATGTTGAACGCTCCTTGAGTAAAAGCTGTATTTAGTAATGTATATATGTATATCCATGTGTGCGCTGGTCCTGGGGCCTGAACACATTGCCTAGATGCTGTTCCTGAGTTTTTTTGTTCATGGCTAGTGCTCTACCACTTGAGTCACAACATCACTTCCAGATTTTGGGGTTGATTAATTGAAGGTAAAGTCTCCAGTGACTGCTTCCCCGAGACTAGCTTTGAACCATGATCCTGAGACCTCAGCCTCCTGGGTTGCTAGGATTGCAGCATGAAGTACAGCTTTTATGACTTTTGTCAAAGAGCAAAGTATGCAAAAGGGAAAACAATCCTAAAATGTAGAAACCCCGAGAAGCAATTCTTTGATCAGGAAATCAAGATTAAGATCATTGTCAGTCATCAGTTATTGCATCTGAAAATAGATTTTTATTCTCAGCCATTGCTTTTCCCTAAACCCGTTACCAGTGCTACCAAGAGAAAAATACCAGCCAAGCCTAAATTATGGACGTGTTACCAAATAACAAACAAGGACTATTCAAAACTGTAAATACAACTAAGGAGATTCAGTCATTATCTAAGTGTGACATGAAGGCACTGTCTGAAATTCTCAAGCAGTAAAATGTTATTACCAAAAATAGAGAAATCAAATGAAATATGGAGTTTACTTAACCGTCGTTGAGCAGTTTTGATTCTTCAGTTAGCCCCGTGACATGTAAGCTGCTAACACAATAATCTGGTTGGACGTTTTACTAGACCTGTACTATTTTTGCAGGTTTTCTGTGGATCTAAAACAATTCTAACTTGCATTTTTGGAATGATCATTTAAAAGAAAACATTAATCATGACAAAGAGCAGGTGAGACAGCGTAAATAATGAACCCCATGAAAGAATAGGGTTTTTAAGTAAGGCTACAATGATTCGTTACCCTCTTGGACATAAAATCAAGTACTATAGTTTAAAGGGTTTCATTTTCAAATTTAAAATAGATAGAATTGCTAAAATCTTCTTGGAAAGGGAAACTGAAAATTATCTGAGCAAGAATAATGCTTAAATTGGCATTTTTCTTTGCAATAATAAACATAATGGCACTAGCGATCATACATAAAAAATAACAGCAATAATAGCAAGCAGCAAATTACTCATTCATTCAGAAACTTTTATCAGGACATTGCATTGTATAAAGTTCTATTTCAGGCACTGAAGTTTCAATAATAAGTGTAACAAAGAATATCTGCTTTTATGGAATATATATTCTGGTGAAAAAGTTATTTTGTGCTTACTGAATTATTTTCCACAGATTAAGTCACTGTATTATTTTGCATTTCCCTAACTTTACTACTAATTTTAATACCAATTTTACAATTGAGGAAATGAGTTATCATGAGTTTAATTAATTTAATTGGGGTCACAAATCTTATTATCAGTGTAACTGATTTACAATTTCAGGCAGCCACACTCGGGGTTGATACTTTCAACCTCCATACGATGCTGTGTGTTTAGTTTTCATCATTAGACTATCTCTCCCCACATGCTGACTTACGAGAGGATCTATGATTTCAACAATGAGGAGCCCTAATGCTGAGTCAGGTCATGCTGTAATCATCTCGCTAAACAATATGTTGATGAATGCACAAGAGACTGAAGAATACACAGATCTGAGGAGCCATAATCACACCCCAAGTAATTTTATTTAATAAAACAAGAGCATTGGTAACGACGTAGCAGAAACATGAATGAATGACTAACTGTACGTCGACATAGCCAAAGTCCAACAGGAAGCTGCCTATAATTGTCACATTTAGTTTTTTTCATATATTTTTATTGTAATTAATAGAAGGGTTACATGATATTTGCCAGATAGATCACATTTAGTTTTATATCCAGAAATTCAATCAGAAATTTAGTTTCATATTCAAAGATTATTGGGCTTGCCAAACAACTGAAATAATTTACTATGTTATCTCTCATCTCTTTTGCTGTCCCTTGGTTATCTCATATTGTTACAATATTTCACCTTGTTATCTGATATATTTTATATATGCTTAATTGGTTTTTGAAATAGGAGAGGGACGGGGGAAATCAAGATGAGTGGGTGGAGAATGGGAGGGAAATGGGGACCATGACATGAGAAAGGGTATCAATATTTGTGAAATAATGTACCTTCTATCTGGTGAATATAATGTAACCCTTCTAGTAACTACAATTAAAAATATATGAAAAAAGAAAAATACAAAAAAATTGTTATTCATAGTTATTCACATGAATAATAGTTACACAGAGACTATAAAGAACATTTACAAAATATTTAAATTGGTAACTATTTTAATAAGCAAATATGATTTGGAAAGTTTAAAAACAGTATTGTTACAGTGTGACTAATGCAATGTTGGGATGGCATTGACAGGGGAAATTGACCTTGAAGTGGAATGATTGTACTCCAAGACTAATAGGATAAACTCTGCCTTGGAAGAACTGAAATCTGCTTGTAAATAAAGAGGTAAAGCATATCCCTTATTCACTCTGGTGCTCTGGCATTTTATCATTACTTGGGCAAAAATAATGCAAATGATGTACACTAAGCTTTTTCCAAGTATGTATAATCTTAAAAATAATATTGCTACCCATTTTATTCTCAATGTATAAAATATCAATAATAGCTTCAAATTTTTATGTATGACAGCAGCGAATGCTGCATTTGTGTTCTTGTTATAGTTGAGACATAAGTAGCTGAAGAATAGCTGGTGAAGTACAGTGAGGAAAGTTGTAAACAGTGATTGCAAAGAAGAATACAGCACTTCCTAGAGATTCCGACATTTATTCAATTGAGTTCAATTTCTACATGCCAAAATTTTTATACCCTCATTCCCTTTTTTTGTTGCTTTTTGTTTTATATCTTTATTGTAAAGGTGTGATAAACAGGGGGTTACAGTTATATAAGTAAGGTAATGAGTATATTTCTTTTTTGAAAGGGTATCAATGTATGTGAATTAATGCACCTTCTATCTGGCAAATATCATGTAACCCTTTTATTAATTACAATAAAAAATAAAAAAAGATTTTATTAACATTGATTTTATATCATATTTCAAATGTCATGTTTAATAAACAAGTATTCAAGAAGGGAATCTCTATGTGCAATCACTGGCATATAGATTTTAGAACATAATTATAATTAAGCTGAGGGTTTGTATGTCATAGGTACATATCGATCTATATAACTTTATGTCTATACAGTATATATCCCATCATTGATTTTTGTGTCTATGTATTTGTGTTTATATCTCCAAGACCATGTCCATAACCTTGAATACCCGAATATTAAGTCATCGCTCTTGGACTGTTGGGATCTAATATCTACATATCAAGGAGACCATGTGCCTTTTGTTCCTTGGGTCTTGATTTATCTCACTCAACATGATTTGCTCTAGTTTCATCCATTTTCCAGCGAATGCCATTATTTTATCTTGTCTGTTGGCTATGTAGAATTCCATTGTATATATATATACCACATGTTTTGTTTCCATTCATCTGCAGTAGGGCATCTGGGTTGTTTCCATCACTTGGCTATTGTGAATAGTGCAGAGATGAACATGGCTATGCAGGTGTCCTGAGTTATGATTTTCATTCCCTTTTAAAGAACAATCATATCACTATTCTGCTAAGTAGAGATAATACTCTATAATCTAGGCAAAACAACATAATGTGCATAATGCTTTTTTTCTCTATTTTATACATAATGTAAACCAGCTGGCAAAGTTTAATGATTTACTTGTATTAATACAGCAGATGCATGGTTAAATACATTCATGATACAGCATTCTTGTTTCTCAAACGAATAAACTGACCTCAAAGCATATATACACCTAGATGAAGACCCAAGTAGGATTTCTCCAAGTTTATTAGCAAAAGTAAGTGAAATTCTAAAAATCTCCTATCCCTTCCCTCATTTACTCATTATCTTACCTATGAAACTGTAACTGCCCATTTACAATAAATGTATTGTATTAAGAATAAACAAAAAGCACCAATCTGTTTTGTTATTCTAGTATTGCTCATGTTTTATATTAAATGTGCTGGGGTGAAAGATTCTGTGATGAGAAGTAGTTGTCTAATAAAAATATATTTTTAACTTTCCCAACCAGAAAATAAATTTTAACAGAGACTAAATATTTATAAACATTAAGCTACATATAATTTTGAATTGTGTTAGTGTGCTATAACACATTTCTGCCCTCTCGGATTTTAAAACAGTCAAAGACTATATTTTTTCAACAAGTATATTTTTAAAATTTGGAAAGGAGCATACGTAACTTGATGCTGATGCTGCCATGGAAACAATATCTTAAAAACAACAAAATAATGGGTTCTCTACTCTATATCAAAAAAGCTCATAATTACATGCATTTTATTTCCATGGTTGCATTAACTTGCTCATAATTTTTCTCAGAATCAACTCAATTGATTTTAATCTATTATCAGTTTAGTTCCTACATAAAATTGAAATTTTTTTTCTAATTTTTACTCTTCTGATTATTTTTTTCTCTTTCTCTTTGATAAGAAGTTATGCCTGCCGGGTGCAATCACTCACGCCTGTCATCTCAGCTACTCAAGAGGCTGAGATCTGAGGGTCAAGGTTCAAAGCCAGACAGGGCACAAAAGGACCTCTTATCTCCAATTAACTTATAGAAAATGGGAAGTGGGGCTTGGTTCCAGGGTATGCCTTGAGCTGAAGAGCTCAGGGACAGTGCCCATGCTGAGTTCAAGCCCCATGACCCACAAAAAAAAAAAATTACACCCATGAAAATTCTTAAGTTCATGGATCAAGGAGAAAACACAATGAATCTTTAAAAAATGAATTTAAGCAAAACAACACATTCTTTTTGATAGTTTATTTTGTACTTACATTTTATTAGTAAAAACTGTATAGTTACTTCATGATGTGAATTAAAGTATTTTTATAATTAGTTTTTATAAGGTCAGAGTTTACTAAATTAAGGATTGTTTGGAAATAATCTTTGCATGCTCTGATAGTGCAACAATTTTATTTTACTTTTTTATTTTTTACAGTCCTGGGGCTTGGACTCAGGACCTGAGTATTGTCCTTGAGCCTTCTCAAGGATAGCACTCTACCACTTGAGCTACGGCACCAGTTCCGGCTTTTTCTGTATATGTGGTATTCAGGAATCGAACTCAGATCTTTGTGTATGCCAGAAAGCACTCTACCACTAGGCTACACTCCCAACAATTTTCTTTTCTTTCTTTCATTCTTTCTTTCCTTTCTTTCTTTCTCTCTTTCTTATTTATTTATTTATTTTCGTGGGTCACGGGGCTTGAGCTCGGCCTATGCCCTGTCCCTGAGTTCTTCAGCCCAAAGCTACCACCCTACCACTTTGCCTGGATGTTGTCCCTGAGTTCTTCAGCTCAAGGACCCCAACCTACCCTTGAGCCAAGCCCCACTTCCCATTTTCTGGAAGTTAATTGGAGATAAGAGTCTCAGGTCCTTTTTACTGGGCTGGCTTTGAACCTTGATCCTCAGATCTCAGCCTCCTGAGTAGCCACTGTACCCGACTCAACAATTTTATTTTTGTGTAAACATGCCTTCCTGTAATATATCATGACTAACTAATTCATGCCTTATTAATCCCTATAGTATTTAAACGTGCAAGGAGAACAGAGGGTTTTGGTTCACAGATATGGTGATCTTAACTAAGTGACCAACAGTAAAATTCATAGCCAATGAATAAAATGGTAACTTGTATTGCACATACTCCAGTTTAGGAGACATTAGTCACTACAGTGGGGATTAATGAGCTTCCACATATATTTTTAGATGATTCCAGATGAGTCCTTGTTTCTGTGGGGAGAGTTCCCAGGACATGCTTGCCTGTGTGGGGCTAGGCATGACTTCCGGCAACACATTCACCTCTAGTAAAGTTTAAATAAGATAGCACTTAAGAAAAAATGGAGGGTGATTAATGATTAATTTCAGAAAACCAAATTTGCATGGTCTGAGTTTGAGTAATAGTATAAAGTGTACAGCAGTAGCTGCAAAAGTCCTTTGATATATTTACTGTGTTGTTGTTTACAGCATAGTTCTCTATGGTTCTACGTACCTATTCTAATGACATCGATCACTCTAACCACTTGTATTTTAAAAATAAAACAGTACAGATTACCAGTCTGTAACAAGATCTCATATTTTATTAACAAGAATTCCTTTTATTAATTTTGTCCAAAGTAAGTAAGGGCAAAAATATTTAGAAAAACAAGACCTCTAGCTTCTATATGGACTGCAGTAAGCTGGAGAAAGCTCTTTCTTCTCCAATAATAAGGAGCGAAGTCAAATTCCAAAGTATAACTTTGTGTGAGCCCATCCACACAAATACAGGAAGTAAGCCATGTAATTCTATCCAAAGAACAGATGGCAGGTGACAGGTGAACTTCCAGGTAAATCCCAGCTCCCTCAGGAGGGGGCCAACTGGACTTGCCCATGACACAAACATAAAGACAACCTCAGGGAAAGATAAGAAAGTTTAAATGATGGAAGGATAGCTCGGGACTGGATAAGGAGTCCTTAGACTGACAGACGCAAGGGCCATTGATTCTGCCCTCCAAATCACTCTACGATGCAGAAGAAACAGCCAAGAGAGGGAGTGGCTTCTGCAATTCCAGCACCGGAGGCTGAAGCTGAAGGATCTCAAGTGTGAGGCTAAATTGTCTCAAAAAATAACAATAAAATATTACTTAGGCATTTGTGTATATGTCTCTGCATATATATAATACACAAATATTACATATATATGATATACCTTATAATGTAACTAAAATCATTGCATTTGCAATACATAAAATATTGAGGTAAATATTATGAAAATATTATCAGACAGTAGCAGTTTTGGATTGACACAAATGTGCTTCCTGTCACTTGATTTAAAAAGCACCGGGAGGAAGTATTTCTTTGCATGGAAATATAGTCTGAGCATGTGCAAGGCCAGTCTTTGTCAAAAAGGTCTAGGAGAAAACATGAGAGTGCCTCAAACTGGCACTGAAGCCAGGACAAAAATTAAACTGGGTTTCATATTTCATGGGACTTAAAGTCTAAAAGGTTGGGAGAAAATGTGTGATAAGCTCCTCAAAACTAAACAAATTATTTGGAACCAATTATTAATGGCAAAAATAAAATACATAATAACACAAACATTTAATTAGGAAATGCATGATGGTTCAATTGAAAACAATATTTACATAGAGAGGAGAATGTACGTGCAGAATATTGATTTAAGGCAATATTGATTAGCCCTACGATTTAAAATTGTGAAGAAGTGAGGAGGGGACACAAAATGGGGAAAATATTGTTGAAAATAATTACTTGGATAAAATGGAAGTCTCTTTTCTGTGTGTGTGTGTGTGTGTGTGTGTGTGTGTGTGTGTGTGTTTGAAGAAAAATATCAAAGTAAAAGCCGAGCCAGACACTTGTAAAAGTGGTACAGTCAGATTTTAATGAGAAATCCACTGCAGGCAAGGTAGAGGCCAGCATGAACTCAACTGCAGTTTGTACAGCCATCGCTGGGTATTTTAATGAGACATGAATGGTTGGGAGGGAAAGAACAAAAAGCAGACTTGGTGTTAGGTCACTGGAGTGCTTTTGGGTTTTATTTGTGGCATGTGTGGGCATCAGACTCCTTCCTCCCCTCCCACAGAGGCCAGGAGACACAGGTGTTGTGATCAGGGTGGCTAGGAGACACAGTAAATTCTTTTAGCAGCTGTGATTTTTTTAAACCTGGTAGACCTATGAAAGAGGGCTGCTGTGTTGAAAGGAGGGATGTGTTTAGAAATTGTGTTAGTATTCGGTCTTCGAAAGCAGACTCTGAGAACATCTGCTAGGTAATCCAAGTTAATCACGGTCAGAAGTGGAGAAGCAAAGACTGTTTTCACCAAGAAGTTTTTAAATCAGTAGTTGTTAAATCTCAAAACTATTGAAGGATGGCCCTGTGTTAGCAACAGAGAGCTGGTCTTGTGGCCAACTCTTGTTATCCCATGTTACCTTCCATGACATTAGTTTGTCCATGAGGAAGTCACAAGCCTAACTGTTCTGAATCTGAGATGTTGATTGGCTGCCTCTTACTAGAACTCAGATAAAAAATGCTTTCAGAAGGAAGAGCCTCTCTAACACTATGATCCAGCACAGTCCAGTGCCCTTAGGCACTTGACCAGAGGACCTGGGCTTGCTCCAGATTGTGGGGACAATCCCTCCCGTTCCTCGCTCCCGAGACTCCCAAGTAGCCAGCTTGGAGAAAACCAAAGCCACTCTTAGATTGTTTGGCTCCAATTTTATTTTCTATTTCCAAATTTTCTCTAAAGTTGGTGGGTACTAAATATTGCCATTTTGTTGTTATGTAAATCCCATCCAGTAGTTATTTCCTGCCTGCATTGCTCTTTGTATTTTTGAAATTGTATGCTTTATTTATTTCATGCATTTTTATTATTATTATGAAGACCATGTTTGGAGGGGTTACAGTTACATTAGTCAAGTAATGAGTATATTTCTGTTTGGACAATGTCATCCCTTCCCTCACTCCCTCTCTCCCAATTTTCCCATGCTATCCCACCTACAAGATGTACAGTTCATTTTCAACCAGTGTTCAGTAATTATCATTTGTTCACCTATGTCCCATCATTTCTGTGTCTCCTCCCTTGTACTCCCAAAGACAGATAAATGAACAAACCAAACAAAAAGAAAAGGAAAGCAACCACCAAGGAATCATACCCTCATGTTTCTATTTCTGGGAGTTTGTTTTGATAAATGTTACTTTATATGATCAGGTGCAGAGGTAGCATGCCTTTGTGTTCCCTTAAGGGGATCCTCTCCCTTAAACAACGTCACAATAGAGGAGATTCAAGTAGGTTCAGTGGTCACCCATTTTAAACCCCAACACAGTGATGTGACCTCTAAAAACAACAAAAATAGATCTATTTTTTTAATTTAATGTATCTTAATAGCTACCTGACAGGAGCAGCACAGAAGACTTTAAAAACATATACTTGGGGGGCCGGGAGTTTGGCCTAGTGGTTAAAGTGCTTGCCTAGCATGCATGAAAACCCGGGTTCGATTCCTCGGTACCACAGACATAGAAAAAGGCCAGAAGTGGTGCTGAGGTTCAAGTGGTAGAGCTCTAGCCTTGAGAAAGTCCAAGGACAGTGCTCATGCCATGAGCTCAAGCCCAGGACTGGAAAAAAACAAAAAACAAAAAAACAAAACAAAACAACAGAAAAAAAACCATGTACTTGGGTGAAGGACAACTCAGTTTCAAAAAGAGTAAACAGAAGGAATCTCCTGTGTGATAAAAATGCTACAAACAACATTTAGTTGCCATCAATAAGAAATTACTTATCAAAAAAAATCCAAATGCTGGCATTGCCCAGAAAAATTTAACAAGTTTATTTATAATTGTTATGAAGTTGAACTGCAGAAACTTGTTCACTGAAACATGTTGAATTGCACTAGTCCTTTATATCCCTGCAGTTATATTAAAAGTTCACACACAAATGAAAATTGAAAAACCAATACCTGTTTTCTGTCCCCTATTTTTCCACTGGCAATCATATACTTAGGTACCTTTTGACCCCATGGGGGGAAAAATCTAACGTTTAGAACACTGATGACAAGAAAAAGGGGGAGGGTTACCTTAAAGTCTATTTTTATCTATTCCTTAATAGAAAAAAGCTGGGACATTCTTATAGAAAAACATAAAGTTATACAAACAATACCTATTTTCTCTCTTTCACCTCCTCTTCCTTCTCACTTTTTTTATTTTGTACTTCATGAAGATAGTTCAATTAATTTGGAAGTTTGATATAAAAGTGTTTTCTTTCTTTTAAAAAAAGAATTTCTCCACTACTGGCTGCTACTTAGCTTTTCTTGCATTAAAATATAGATGAGAACAATTACCTTTCAGGATATCAAAACTACTCTAGGAAAAATCGGTGGCCCAATAGAAGGATGATCTTTCTGGTGGAGAATTCCATTCAGAAGAAAAAGAGAAGGGTAAGCATGATTTTTGGAAGGAATTCATGTAAAAGGCTCAACTGAGATTGTTCTTGCAGAAAATTTGGTGCCTCCCTCTTTCCTGCAAAAATTCTTTCCTGCACTCTTTCAAATTATCACAGCCTACACATAGAAAGCAGCCAAGCAGAGAGGGAATAAACATGCACAGTTCTGTAGGAAGGTGGCTTCTTAGTCAAGCCGTAAACTGCTTATGCTGTATTTTGGAATCCATAGCTGAATAAAATTGAATGTGCAAGCTTCAGAACATGATGATTACTTATTTTTACCCCATCATTTTTACTAAAATTCATTATATAAACCATCATAAAGCTTGATGGAAAATCTCAGAGATCACAGAATTTGAGTTGATTGAATATCTCAGAGGAAAACCAAGTAAAAGTAAAATGAAATTGAAAACTAGGTAAGATGAAGGGTGAAAGACAATATTGTGTGTACTTCTGTTATGTTTCATAAAGTCTTACAACTTTATCCCAATTGGCCTGGATCCTGAACTTCCTCATTATGCCTCTGGAAGATAGGAAAACAAGCATAGCAACCACAGTCAGCTATGGATTTGAAATGAGATCTCACTAACTTCCTGGGTACTGGAACTGCAATTCTCCCTGTCATCCCTGTCTTCACCGGCCAGGTGACTATGATTAGAAGCATGTGCCACTTCTCCTGGCCAGATTTTACCATTTGGAATGGTTTGCAGTACGCCATTTTCATACATGTCCACATGTGATTGAATTATATTTGCCTCTCCTGTCCCCTTACCACTTCTTGTTGCTTTCCTTGCCACATTCTTCCCTTTACCTCCACGTCATACTAGGATTAACATTCAGTTTTAGGTCTAGCTATTTCGCAGAAGAGAATTCATGTGATATTTGTCTTTTTTCAGCTTTGCTCATCTTTCTCAGCATGATAATCTCTCATTCCATCTGATTTCTTGAAAGACATCATTTCATTCTTTTTCAATGGCCAAGTATTCTGTTGTATAGATACACTATATTTTCTTCTTTCTCTAACTGCTGTTTGGTTTGTTGGTTGTGGTGCCTTTACCGCCATTCTCAGTGACTTGCTCACAAAGTTTGGGCTATTCCTGCATTAAAGATGCTCTAGTGAACATCTGTGATATTGGGCTCAGATGTAAGTCTCCCTTCTTTCTTCTCTTCCTCCTTCCCTTCCTTTTTTCCTTTCTTTCCATGGAGAAATATGAGAGGTACATAAGGGAAGCAGGCAATGGCTATATCTAGTAGTATCCCTGGCCCAGTGGAGAACAAGGATCTCCTAGACAACTTTTCTCCACGTCTCTGTTGGGGCTATTTTGGGTCATTTCCCTAGATGTTTATCAGTTCCCCTGGGAGACTGAACACTCACTACATTAGGGCCAATAGGACTGACACACAGCCAGCTGGCTTTCTTCTCTTTTCCTCTCACTTCCCTGCTTTGAGGATCATTTTTTCATGCACACAAATTACCTGCTTCTGTGTTTAATCTGAGCAAAGGTGACACCTATCTTTGAGAATATCGCCAAAAAAGCAATGTCATGTTAGTAGTAATGTGAATACCATTAGCAAACTGGGAAACCTAAGAGAGAAGTATCATTTGAGATGTACCTCTGGATTGGTAAGTGGAGAATTAATAAAAGGTGATAACTTGGTGGCTGTTATGCTACTTGCTTTACTGCATAATGAGCATATGGAAGGGGAATTCAAATATTGAAGAATTTAGCCTTTTTCTTCAGACTCTCTCATGGGGTATAAGTGGCTAAACATTGTCCCAATCATTGTAGCTATTGTAATTCCAACTCAAAGGAAAGAAGCAAGATGTCATGGCGTGCCTGTGTCTTCCTAGTTAAAATGGGAAGTATGAAATGGGTGAATCCAGCACAGACCATGTCAAAACCTGAGACCCTGTCTCAAATATAATCCATGCAAAAGTGTGCTCAAGGGCTGGGTTGGCAACAGAGCATCTTCCTACCAAGTATGTGACTTGACTTCAAACACAAATATCACCCGCCAGAAAAGATACCCAGATCAAACAATCTTTGATAAAACAGTCTCAAGTTCTAAAGAGTTTCCCATTTATCAGTGCTAGCCAAAACTGGTGTAAAGAAAGTTCTTGGAGTGCCAGGACTCATAGCCACAAAAGACCAGAGTGTACGAGATCTCCTACATCTTTCTTAGATCCATATTGTCAATGCATGAGACACTTTGGGAAATGCTGGATTTAATTTCTATCTGAACTTCTAACCTGATTTGTTGAATGGGAACCTATTTGTACCACTATGTGAACATAATAAACACATAATTTATAAAAGCAGAACCTTTAACATGGAAGTAAAACAACTTGGTGATTTAGAAAAGTAAGTTTGTATTTGGAGCCACATAAATCCTGTTAAAATAATGACCTGGACAAACCTCAGAGTGGATTTATTTTTCTGAGACAGATCTAAGGCTCTCTTGCTGGTGTTAATTGTGTCTTGCCTAAAACTTGAAAGAAATACAACTACCACATGTTCTACTTCTATCTGTGCTTACACGCCTCAGAGCAAATATTCACATTTTGTAGCACCGATTTCATCCCTAGCTTTGGAAACATTCCTTTTTGAAACCCCAACTTGAACTTGAAGAGTGATAAAAATGTGTATTTTTTTAACCATGGAAATTCAGCCTTACAATGGGGGAGGTTCTTATAACTTCTCTTTAAGCAAAACTATCTCATGGTTTATTCTGTCCCTGGAAAACACTATTGTGTTTGAATACGAAAACTGGAGCTTCATCTACGAACTACACAATAGCAATGATCTAGCTGTCCTCATGGTAATCAGGCAAGCATTTGATAGTATCCAGATACTATCAAATATTACAGCACATGTTTGGTCCTCAGGGCCATGACTACATGTTTCCTCTTACTCTTTCCTTGTCTCGCATTCTGCTTTCTGCTATCAGGACAGTATGCTGTTAGTTGACAATGTAGGGCAATTTTGGAGCACTTAATAATATAGATAAAAGACACAATTTAAGAATCTTTTTCTTTTAATTGCAGAGCTGAGGACTGAACTTAGGGCCTTCACTTGCCAGGCAAGTGCTCTTCCACTGAGCTAAATCCCCAACTTCAAGAATCACATTTTTTGTGATAATTATATACGATACCAACATATGCCACTTGATGAAAAAGCCATAAGTACTGTATTTCAGCGACCACTACCATACACCTAACCACACACCAGCCAATTAACTTTTCTTAATATCAATTCTCTCAACTATAAGTTGAGGATATACTCTTTTAATATCCATTTGACAAAGTTATGGAGATAATTGAATGAAAACCAGACACATGCAGGGGTTAAAGATTGGTAAGGCAACAGAAGACGAATGGTAGCAGTGTGACAAAGCCTTCCAAATAATGGTTTTTATTTCTTTGTCACAGTTCTCCTTATTTTTCTATTTACGTATTACTCTGAGGTGCTGCCAAAATCTTTGCATGAAGGAACCAAAGCATATATCTTCATCCTGCCTTGAGGTCATTTCTCAGCATAGAAATTCATAATCCACCTGCCAAGTGTAGGGTTTATTCAGCAGGCAAGTTAACAAGTCCTATGTATCTTTTTTGATTGCATAACAGTGAATCATGTGGTTCTTCCCAAGTGTAGCCAACTGATTTTTATCAAGTTGGACAAGGCAGACCTGTGCACAGAGTCATGCTGCAGGCACAGGTAGAAGTGGTGATAGAGGGAACAGCCTGGGTGATATGGTTTCCCACTCCTGACACCCACTGCTGTCAGCAGCTTAGCTTACTGGAGAGCATGAGGATTTTCACACTGATTGGGCCAATGTGAAAGCGGGTTCTAAACTGCAGTATTGGCTAATAGCATTGAAGTCAAGAAATGTGCAATCTTTGGGGGTGTAAGTAGCTTTGATGAATTAGCAAGTGTATACCAGTAAATTTGTTTCTGTTTCTATCAGATTTGAAAATTTACTGCAATATTCTTAAAAGCCAGTTAAAAATAACCTACTATAATCTGACACCGGTGGCTCATGCAGGCCTGTACTACTAGCTACAGGAAAATGAGATCTGAAGATTGCTTGCAGTTCAAAGCCAACCCTAGATGAAGAGTCCTTAAGACTTTTATTGCCAATTAACCATCCAAAAACTGGAAATAGAGCTGAGGCTCGAGTGTTAGAGCATTATCCCTGAGCATAAAAGCTCAGAGACAGAATTTAGGCCCTGCATTCAATCCCTAGAACTGGCAAACACACACACACACACACACACACACACACACACACAACACACACACATTTGCCAAAGGATAAATGTGTAAATTTGTACTATGGAAATAAATCTTTAAATATACAAACTATATAACATCATAGTAGAAAACAAAGGAGAGAGATTTTTTTTTTACATCAAAGATGATGATTTAACTCACTCACAATGATAGAAGTATTGTTCCTGCTATTTTTCAGGTCATTTTATACAAAGATTTTGCTGTTGTTCCAGTCCTGGGGCTTGAATTTAGAGCATGGGTACGGTCCTTGAACTTTTGAGCCAAAGGTCTACTTCTAACTTTTGTGTGTATGTGTGTGGTTAATCAGGGAAAAGAGTCTCATGGACTTTTCTACCTGTGTTAACTTTGAACTGTGGTCCTTAGATCTCAGCCTTTTGAGTAGTTAGGATTACAGGCATGAGTCACCAAAAGCCAGCTGTACAGTCTTTTAAAATTGCACTTCTATATATTATAGATGAGAATAATTTAGCAATCTTGTGTTTCCATTTCCTATTAGTAGAAATAATTCATTAGAGATCAGAATTCTCAGTGTTCTGGAGAATTCTTAAATACAAAGCTCATATATTTGGAATCCATGAGCTGTGACAGCAGCTTTTTCCTTCTTCCTTTCTTTTTTTCTTTCTTTCTTTTTTTTTTGCCAGTCCTTGGGCTTGAACTCAGGGCCTGGGCATTTTTCTTGAGCTTTCTCAAGGCCAGTGCTCTACTACTTGAGCCACAGAACAACTTCCAGCTTTTTCTGTGTCCCAGCTAATCGAACTTCATGCATGCTAGACAAGCACTCTACCAGTAGGCTCTATTCCCTGCCCAGTAGTTTCTTAAATTCGTTGTGCAAAGTAAATTTCCATGTATTTGCATGTGTTTACAACAAAATTGGATTTTGATTGACATCTTTTGGTATGAAAGTAACTTACCACCTTTATTCATTGGATTTGGTTATAATATACCTAGGAAAAAAATTTCAATTAAATCAACTCAAAATCCAAAACTGGATATTTCTCTTTTATTTGATTAACATAAATTTTATCATAGGACAAACTTTTCGGCAACAAACTCATTGTTTCTTTTAAGAGAAATATTTCTTTGTTTCTATGAAAAATCACAAATCCTATTTCCATTTTTTCACATTGAGAAATGAATTTCTAATACTGCTTTTAGTGAATAAATCATGTAAACTGAAAGCTTTTTTTCCATGCTACACTTCGTGATATTGAAAAGCATCATCAACTCTTTGCATTGAGGGCTTTGCTAGAGCAAAGAAAAAAAATAAAAGCTTTGGCAGAAGGGAGCCGTTTATGCACAGTCAGACTATGAAGGGACAAATGTGGAACTATTACAAAGCTAAAAAGAAAAAACTGTATTAGTTCTAATGGATTTTGGATTACCATTTGCAATATTCTTGCTTTACATTTTCCTCTTAATGTAAGTGTTGCTTTCTCAAGAAGGGAACTTGCATAACTCTGAGCAATAATAAGAATGTTTTATCCAATAATTGCTTGACACAAGCTCCCAGACTAACAGAATTGAATTTTGGTTTCTAATATGACTAATGTATGCTAATATGATTTAAATTACAGAGTACTGAAAAAAATGTTTGATTTTGTGCTTCTGGAAAAACTATTGGTCTTAATTTCACTGAATGAATTATTCCTGTGCTCTAAAGAATCCTATACCAAAGCTATTTATTTTTTGAATAGATTTTGTTAAAGAAGGAACTATTTCAATCTAATATTTTCACACACATTTGCTGTATCTGTATTATATAATCACTAACATTTCATTGTTTAGTATTTCAAGTAAAGAATTGGGAATCTGGTTCTAATTAGAAGGTATTTGTCTCATTTTAAGCTATTAGTGGTTGACTGTTTTCATCTTAAGATAACAAGTTTTAAAAATAATGCTCTTTTTAAAATAATTATTAAAAAGTTAGCCAGGTACCCTTTAAATTGAATCTTCCTAAATCACATACATAAGAAAAAAGAATCACACAAACCCAAAATATATTCCAGGGCCTGTTTTCATGACACTCCCAAGAATAGCATAATCTAACTCACAGAAAAGTTAGTTTATATAAAAACTCCCTATGCTGCAACCTGAACACAAGGCTCCTCATTGGATAGATAGAAACTGACAGTAGCTGTCCACCAGCCTTTTCAAATAATAATCGTTGAGTACTTTCCTTTTGTCAGTTACATTTCAGTCAATAAAATAAGCTGCCTTCAAAATCCCACGTGGGGCACCTCTGGTGACCAATGCTGTTAAAATAATAGCATTTTCTACATAGACCATACAAAATACACTTATCTTCAAACTTATATGAAAGGTCATGTTTCTACCACCATCAAGAAAATTTGTTTATGCAGACAAATTTTACCATAAACAAAATAGCTATGTAATTTTGCCCTAAACGTAATAACTTTTTGTTTTGTATGTAGTTTTGTGGGACACTTATTTGTTCCCTGTGTGTCTACTGATTGTCTTAGTCCTGTTTATGTCAACTACCTATTGTTTTAGGAATTCCTTCTTCTCCTATTCCACCATGCACTGTGGGTAAGGTAGACTCCATTATTAACATGATGTTGATCCAAAAGAGCTTGGTTCATTCATCCCATTTTACTCTCCACTAGCCTGTGTCACTACTGAAGCATTAAGCAAGTGATGGAAGTTGCCACAAGATCCATCTCAGACCAGTGATACACAGAAATATATTTGCCTTGGATACTGAATTATTGAAAAAAAACATATCCAGTAACCAAAAGAGAACACATGATCTCATCTGTAAAGTTAAAAGATGAGCAGCTATTATTGATATTCAGAGAATAACTACTATAGAAATGAAGCACATGGAAGAATCCTGGGGAAAGAGTCAAGAAGCACTCAGGATAGCTACACAAAATCAGGCTTCCTTTTTCACTGTCCTGCAATCTAATATACATATATATATACATATATATGTGTGTGTGTGACTTTATTTACTAAAAGTTTGTATATATTCGTAATATATATATGCATGGCTTTATTTATTAAAGTATGTATATATTCATAGTATTGTTTATTATAATACTTTTTTAACTAGAAAAAGATTAAGTCATAAAATACTAGCTAAGCTTTTCTGGCTTCCAGAAAAATTTGATTGTTAGCAACAAGTGTCTTGAGGGTAAGGAATAAATAAATACTTAAAAGATATGATGCTTTCTTAACCTTAACTAAATGCCACTAGTATTCTTTATTATGGGAGAATATGTGTTTGTCTCTTCTAGTCACAAATCCTAAAAATAATAAGTAATTATGACTGAATTATTCACAAGAACTCAGCTTCCATCTCCCTGGCAAAACCTGCCAATCTCAAATTATGGGATGTGCTAAAGACCTTTATATGATTAGATGCAAATAAGGAAGCAATTAAGTCATTATTCATTAGCACTAATGAGCATGTTATTCAGGCTTTTTCTTAAGTAAAGGAAAACAAGTACTGTATAAAGGGTGAGGACAAGTTCAGAATCATAAGCACCAGTCATACCTGTGTGATGGATGGAAGCCTGGCTCACAGGTTCCCAAATCCTACATATGGCAACAGCTTCTCTATAGATATTGTTTAAGAAAAGTTTTGAAAGCCAAGTTTGCACTTTTTGTAAGATTTATATTGTGCATTTCATTTTGTATTTTATGACTTCCTTGTCATTATTCTCTTAAACTTGTTGTATTCTTCAGAGACAGAGATAGACAGACAAACAGACAGACAGATAGATGATGTGTACATCCATGTACACATACATACATACATACATACATACATAATCACTGTTTACTCCAACTGCAGTTTCCTTTTTTCATATATTTTATTGTAATTAATAGAAGGGTTACATTATATTCACCAGATAGAAGGTGTATTAATTCAAATACATTGATACCCTTTCTCATGTCTTGGTCCCCATTTCCCTCCCCCCACCCCACCCCTCATCTTGTTTTCCCCCCCTTCCTTACCCAATTTCAAATGACCAAATACAAATATATCCAATATATCAGATAACAAAGTGAGATACTGTAACAATTTGGCCTAGTGGTAAAGTGCTTGCAGTTTCCTTTTTGAACAGAAGCCTAAAATACCTTTTCATTCTTTGTACACGTATGGCTTTTACCTGTAATTTTAGCTAATCAGGAGGTTGAAATCATAAGATTTTGTCCAAAGCAACCTAGACAGAGAGAGAAGAGATAATTGTCCCCCATTAAGGAGAAAATTGCTGGAAGTATAGCTTTGGTTCCAGTGATAAGACAACAACATTGAGGAGGGAAAACAAAACACTAAGCAAGAATTGAAGTCCCAGTTACTTGCACAATGAAAAATAATTATCTTTACAAATCATATTAAGTGAAGTAAGCCAGACTCAAATGAACACAGTTTCAATGGTTTCCCTCATTTGTCATAATCAGTAGAAACCTTGGGCTCTCCTAGCAGAGATTTGCAATAGAACAAAACCTAGATACATAAGGCCATATAGTAGGATACTAAATGAAAGGTCCTCCAGGATATAGAAACAAAAGCCATATAATGAGTGATTGTTGTCCTTAACGTACTATGTTATCTCCTTTGCTGTCCCTTGGTTATCTCATATTGTTAAAGTATTTCACCTTGTTATCTGATATATTGTATACACATTTATTTGTTCATTTGAAATAGGATAGGGAGGAGCGGAGGGAAATGGGGACCAACACATGAGAAAGGGTATCAATATTTGTGTAGTAATGCACCTTGTATCTGGTAAATATAATGTAACCCTTCTATTAATTATAATAAAATATATGTAAAAAAGAAAAAAACAAATTAGAGATAACCTCTCTCAAACTCTCCCACCCAAGCACAACCCAAAACACACACACACACACACACACACACACACACACACACACACTTTGCCTTTTTTAAAATAATGTTCCAGAAACTGAAGTTGTCTGATTTGATGATGGATATGCTGACCAGAGTCCTTGTGATAGTCTTTATTGTATATGGCATTGATAAATATTATTCATTCACTTATTACTTGACCAACATTATCTCCTTTGCTGCTAATAATACTTTTGGCACTGTAAATATAATTACAAGTAAGAAACTTAGAGTCATGTGCAGCAATTCATTGGTCTGTCTTCCAGGGAAATATTCTGAAGGGACTTTGAAGTGTTATCTAAAATGATTATGTAAGATTCCTGAACTGAAGTGGCAACGTTTGCAAGCATGTGGTAAAACATGGAGGGCTGTATTGGAAAAGTATTGAAAGGGAAGGGAAGAACTGGATCTGAAGAAAAGTTGTAGGATTTACGGCTGCTAAGAGAAATGATGCATAAGAAACACTTTGATGTTCTATGATGAAAGGCATGCTTTGTAGCTTGAACTCTCGGCAGTATGTTCTAACAGGAAATGTGTTCTTTCAGGAAAGTGTCCTGCTCTGTTGTCCCATATTCCTTCTAAGAAAATGGTTTCTGTCTTGAGAGTACCAACACCAAAGAAGGCTAGAAAAAAATTGTCACGTAATAATGTATGCAATTCAGGCCATTATCATGGTTACTTATATGTTTGTGAGTAATGGCTTTCAGAAAGCAGCTCACTTTGCAAAATGTAATGGGAAATTATCTGGGGACTTTTGGATAGTACCTGTTTTCATAGTTTTATTTTATTTTTTTCTTCGGTTTGATGTGCATCTTTAAAATCAGCAATCATCACTCTCAAGATTCTCCCACCTTTTACATTCCTGTAGCTCTGTTTCAAAAGTAAAAATGAAACCACATTCTATCCTGGGCACCTTAAGTTACTATCAGTTCTCAAAATCAAGAATATCCAAGACAATGGGGAATTATTTGTATAATTGTGCTATCTCAGATATAAGATTAGTTCTTGTCTTTAACAACAACAAAAACACTCATGAGCTTTTTACTATGCTTTATAGAGTCATAGATCTTTTATAATCATGTTCCTTTTGTAGTTCTTTTACATTTTAATTGAGAATATTTCTCACACTAATATAACAAACTCCTGCACACACACTAATATTCCCAATTTCTACACAGTGTGTTTCCATAAATACTCCACATTAATATTAACTTGCTATGTCTCTCCACTCTGTTTTATCTTATATACTTACATTTGTTTCTGAATTTTATAAAATAAATATTAAAAATTTATACATTTGTCATTAATGTTCTCCAGTGCTATGATTTTCTTTCTGTGTTAGTTTTCTGCTTTCTATTTGGACCTCTGTGTTCAATTGCCTCTTTGACATCTGGATAAAAATAAATCAAAAGTTTATATTTTACAAATAAAATAATAAAAATGAACTTTGTCATGCCCATTACAATATTACAAAAATTATTGGCATAAAAACACCATTCCAAAAAAAGGCCATTCCATGCTATGAATTTTGCAAAACAAAATGATAGTGGTCTACATAAATCTTAGTATCATGAATTCCATTTTTTATATATTTCCTGTTCATAAGCTTCGTTCAGATTAACAGTAAAATAGTAATAGCTTTACTCTCCATTAATTTTCAATTTTTAACTATTCCTATTTTCCAATACCTAAGTTTTTAGTTCACATAACTACCCTAATTTCAAAAGAAATCCTCTACTAAAAAATAAAAAATAAATCAACTTTCTGTTTGTGATAGATTTAATTTGAAAGTGTCATTTATTAACAAGGTATTGTAACTGGTCTGCTTCCTGCAAAATCGTGCTTTCAGTATCTACAGCATGAATAAATTAATGAAGAAAATCAGTAAATATAAATGAGAATAAAATGAAAACAATTTAAAACTGTTGCACTTTTGCATAAATATTGCTATTTTTAAAGTGTATTTTATATGACAAAGATCTAATAAAATGTGAGAACTAAAACATTAGCATGCCTCAGAGCAAAGAGTTAAAAATAGCTCTGGTTTAAAACCCACATAGTATAATAAAAAGCCTTTCTATCACTGTGCTTTTACAAATGCTAATTGTATCTCTGATTTGGATAAATGTGTTAGCTAAAAGTCTCCAGCTTGTTTGTGAAGAAAACATTTTTGAAAAATACGGAATCTTTAATAATCATGAGTAACCAGAGCTCATAGTTACTGCTTTAAATTATAAGAATTAGCTGAAGTATTCCCATAGGAAATATTTATATTTTCCAAATGCAAAAGAAGTTTCAAAATATCATCTATTCTATCTACACCTGCAACAAGGTAGATTTCAATTGATTTGAGAAATCATGGGGGTGCTCTCTATTTAGTAATAGCATGTAGATTACAAAGGCAATAAGTAGAGGAATTCTGAAAATACTTGCCTGGAGTTCCACTCCATTAGAACTTGAAGAGTGACATGAAAGAGTCTCAGTAGCTAACAAGTCAAATTATTACTCCCTCTAGACATGGATGTGTTGACTGTGTTGTTAGCAGCGTTCAGAAACTGGATATTGTTTAAATAAATTTCCATTTGAAAGTTTTAGGGACTGTCCCTCTCCTAAAAGGAAATTGAAGTGTAATGTGCAGATAACAACAAAATAAAAATCTTTGCAAATTATAGGTTTGAAGTCTAGTTCATGGTGGAAAATTAAATGCAGCATGCCAACACAGACATTCTAAATTTGGAAGAGTTTGTCCAGAAAAAAGGAATAATAGTAAGAAAGCATATTTTTTACATGAATGAAAACTTCTAAATAGTATTCAGACCATTAGCAGTTGCAATCAACAATACTTTCATCCCATGCCTATTTGTTATATTTTGTGAAGTTCAAAGCATAACTGAGCAGTTGTGGCTAGTACATTAGTATTTTCTCTTTGGGGGAGGGTGATAAGCCCTAATCATTGGCATTTCAAAGTGGTTTCTGCTTCAAGATTATAAAACATCTATACATTTCACAAACTCTGAATATTTATAGCTATTATTCTTTTTCCTTCTCTTGTAACACAACCTTTTGTTCCATTCGGTTTTCACTCTCAAACTTCCTTAAGCATGATCCCAGCTTTACTCTGGAAAAAGTAAATCAAACTCCCACTAAGTTCTCTGTTGACTCTCCAAATGTAGCTGCAATTCTAGCAGTATTCACCCTCCTATGATTACAGATCCTTTTAGATGGCCTGGGTCTGTGTCCCCTCTTTCCTTATGTTCTAGTAATACATTTTTCCCCTTGTCTGATCATAGCCAGGGCTAATGAAGGCTTCCTGCTCTTATGCTCTGGGGACTTATTCCTTTTTGTTTCTAGTAACCCTAGCCACACTTACTAATGGTCCCTTTATTAAATTATCCTAAAAGTCCCTCTATTTCCTGATTAACTGATCAATAATAACCATACTTATCATGAAGAAGCAATCAAGAACGGACACTCTGAGAGCTTAACCAAGAAAATGGATCATCTGTTTTGAGGTAAATTTATAACTACATAAAACCAAGTTATCCTGAGTAAAAACTAACAGCTCCCCCAAATGAGTATTAACTATGTACAGCTCCTTTTTGAAATGCTTGCTTTTTACTTCCTGCCTTCTCCTTGAAGGCCTTTAACAACATCAATGAGCAATATGAGATCAGGAAAACAAATGTTCTCCAACGGTCCTTTACAATATGGTGTTCCTTCTTCCTCTCCTAGTCCTCATGTGAGACATCACAGAGGTAGACCAAGCTCTCCCTAGGCAAAGCTGGGCTGCCTCTACTTCAAACCAGGTAAGAGGAATGGTTTTGTCAACAGGAGCTGCACAAAATCAAATCTCCTCCCCAGCTACTGCTTCCCTAAACAATTTACTGCCGCCATGGAAACAATTCTTCAAGCCAATAATAAAGGTTTGTCAACCATCCAAGAGAAAAATCAATTACTAACTATTCCAGTGCCACGAAGGAGACAAATGTGGTGTCTAAATTCAAGAGCCTCATGAAGTGGTCAGGCCGACAGGAGGAGAACCAACTGTGCTGGGAAATTCTACCTTCTGTGAAATTTGCAGACTTTAGGTTAAAGGGAGATTTGCAAGAGGATACAGTCCATGAACATTAGCTGATTATGGGAAGAATATTTATTTCCCGAATTCATAGTGGAAGAAGTAGCTTGTACGAATCTCTCTCTGACTGAACATTAGTTAAAAATTCCCATTCTGTATATTCAAATACGCAAACAAAGGAAATTCTACACTTCGATTCTGTGCCTATTTTATTACCTAGATTTTTTTAAGTTTCAAGAGTCTTAATATAATACCATTTTCAAAAAATAACATCAATTTTTAAAAAGAATGTATTTTAACAATTTGAGGCATAGTAAAGATCTCATAATTGTCCTCTGTCTTGTAAGTATCATTAAACTTGTGAACTGAAAGAAAATTAAGAGCAAATAAACTATAAATGTCAATGTTCTTTTTTTATTAGTAAAGAATAGCGCTATCAAAATCATTTAAATGCATTCTTTAATTTATTTAGATACCTGTCATTATTTGGGGTATATGTTAGTCATACAAAGGAGCCACACCATGGTATTTCATGCATATGTATATTTCATTTTATTTTTCTCTTCTTTTTTCCTTTTTATTGCTATTATAAAGGTGATGTACTGAGTAGTTACAATTATATGTCACATGATGATTATGTTGGTTTTTGGACAATATCTTCCCTTTCCTCTCTCTCTCTAATTCTTCCCTACCATTACCACTTACAAGTTGTATAGTTCATTTTCTATATACTACCCATATGTACCCCTTGTTAACATTTCCACAGCCCCCTTGACCATTCAAAAGACAGTTCAAATGAACAATCAAAAGGAGAAAACTAAAACAACTCTATATTTCATTTAAATCAGATTAACCTCTTCTGTTGTTCTCTTTCCTCCTTTATACTCTCTATATTTAATGAGATTCCTTATGCCATCATCATTTATGAATTTAAGTATTTTGATATTATTCACCTCTATTATGTTCTTCCCCCTCCCTTCCTTTGTCCAAACAGTATCACATTTACACACATAAAGTTATGCTATCCATCCATCTATCTATCTATCTGTCTGTCTGTCTATCTATCTATCTATCTATCTATCTATCTATCTATCTATATCTTCTATATTATTGATACTCTTCTAAAACAAAAGATACAGATTAGACTTCAGTGTGAATGAAGCCAATTGGAAGAGAATTCTCTAATATCAGTATATTCAAAAAGAAACATATTCATTCTTGACTTATGTGACTGTAACTCCTCAGTACCCCACCTTTACAATAAAGCCATAACCCCCTCCCCAAATAAATCAGTAAGTGCCAACAGCACTTATGTTGTTCACATCACAAATTACCTTTCAGTCTCTAATGAGGACTTTTACAACAGTGGCTCATTCTGATTGTTTTAAGCCACAAGAATAAAGTCCCATGTTTTGAGATTAAGATTTGAAAATAATATTTAGGAATTGAGAAAACAATATTTGAAAAACTAAGAAAATGTTATTTGAAATTTGACAACAATATTCACAATGTATTATGTCAAATAGGAAGTTAAGAAAGTTGATAGACATCATGTTTTAGAATCTTCATAGAAATCTAATGACCACTAGTGTTCAGCTCATGAATGCTTTTGTATGCCTAGTTTAGAAAGCACATAAAGCCCCTCTAGATTTTCCCATTATAATAGCCATAAATTGTACCGTACGTATCCCTGAAATGAGGCTCATTTTGCTGACCCTTTTATGAGATTTATGGCATCAGGGTCACATACTCTATTCAGCTGATTAAGGAAGTTTTATAGAAGCAGAAGTAAAAGAAAATAGAACCTTCAGAGCTATGCCTATAAATATAGGGTTCAGCGACAAGTCTTTCAGAAGTGTTTATTAAATGAAAAATGGTTTTTTCACACTGACTGCTGTATTTCATCAGCTGCCCCAGAGCTCTCTGTCAATACCCCTTCACACTTATAATTGTCACACGGTAGGCACTCAAACCAGCAAAGGCACCTTTGTCTGGTTGATGCCTTAGCCTTACAACTTTGTGGGAAACTATGAATTGATAATGTATTTGCAGTAGGAAAGTGGGTTTTACTAGTAATAATCACTTTGATCATTAATGCTTAAAGGAGAAAAGAAAAAGAAAAGAAGGTTTACAAGATCTATGACCCATTCACTGGTAAATCCAACCTGGATGTGATTTAGTACAACTCAATTTGTCCTCAAAAGTCAGTCACAATAAAGAGTACTTATTCTAAAACTGCTCTCAGTTTTCTAGTGGTCTTTTGATATCCCTTTCAGAAGTTCTTGAAAGAAATGCACAATGTAATTTATATAGTGTATATACATATATATGTATATATTTTAAGATTTTTAGTTAATGAAACTTTAGCACGTAATTTAAGTTCTATGAAGAGCTGAGAGTTATGTTCAAGATAGTTCAGGTGATTACAATTTCTTTAAATGTTCTTCAGATTTTATAATATTTTTCTAATATACACTTGCTTTTCTGAAAGTATAATTAGGAGCTAATGACCATTCAAAAGCCATAATCAATAGAAATATATTGATTCATGCTTCGGCACAGAATCCAAGCTTAGATATTTCTGCATCCAAAACCAGATTGGTATTTGTTATTTGAGCTTTTGGTTTTCTGGCCATTTAATGTTGGCAACTATGTCTCCATTCTTTTGTCAATATAGACTCATAATTTAGGGGCTACTGGAATGGCTCAGTTGGTAGAGTGCCAGCCAGTAAGTGAGTTCGAGTCCCAATCTCAGGCTTAAAAAAAAAAATTGAAATCGGCTGGGCAGGGTGGCTCACACCTGTAATCCTAGCTACTCAGAAGGCTGAGATCTGAGGATCAAGGTTCAAAGCCAGCCCAGGCACAAAAAGCCTCAAAACTCATCTCCAATTAACCTCTAGAAAAACAGGAAGTGGGGCTTGTCTCAAAGGTAGATAGGGTGGTAGCCTTGAACTGAAGAGCTCAGGGTCAGCATCCAGGCTGAGTCCAAGCCCAATAATACCCCTTACCCCCCAAAAAGAAAGAAAGAAAGAAAAGAAATAGAATAATTACTTATAAACCACACCATCATTGTATCTTAGTGCTTCTATGATACATATATGCCCATATATATTCATATATAGTAGCTTGTAACTTTATGAAGAAATGAGATGAACTGATGCTTTCATGGCTCTGAAATTCACCACATACAAGGATTGATCAATAATAAGCAAATGTGACTAAGCATGTTGTATTTGAGGTCGAAGTCTGAGGAATTGTATGTTTCCTAAGTCTTTTGTAATCCCTTCCCGTCTCTTCCCGTCCTTGAATTTCTCAGGTTGCACTGGTGTAATTGAATGTCTGCCACCACTGCCCTGTGGCCTTTTACTATCACATATCTGTGTCTCTGTGACTTCTCTTCTTATGAGGTGACAAGTAGGTCCTGTCTGCTACAGGGTCATTTTACCAGTAATTCATTTTAGGTAATTATGTCACCAGATACCCTCATTGCAAATAAAGTTGCATTGTAAAATTTACATGCCTACATATATTCATACTAAGTTATTGCTTCAATAAAGAAAAAAGAAAACTTTAGCTGGGAGAGGGGGCTCATCCTTGTAATCCTAGTTACTCAGGAGGGCTGTGAGATCTGAGGATCAAGGTTCAAAGTCAGCCAGGGCACTAAAGTCCTTGAAACTCTTATTTCCAATTAAACACAGGAAAAACTGGAAGTGGTGCTAAGGCTCAAAGGGTAGGGCTATAGCCCTGAGCTGAAGAGCTCAAGGACAACACCCAGGCCCAGATTCCAAGCCCCACAACCTGACGTACAAAAAAGAAAAAAAAAAAAAGAAAGAAAACATATTGCTGGTACTGAGGTTATAACTCTGGGCCTCTGGGTCTTGCTTGGCTTTTGCACTCAGAACAGTGCTTTACCACTTCCTCCATACCTCTAGTTCCTGATTTCCCTTCCCACCCCCACCTCCACCCCTGCCAGTAATTGGAGATAAGAATCTTGAGGGTTTTTTTGCATTTTAATTTTTTATTCTATTTTATTTTATTGGAAAAGTGATGTACAGAGGGGTAACAGTTACATATGCAAGGTAATGAGTACATATCTTAGCAAACAAGGTTACCCTCTCTTTTGTTTTCTCCCATTCTCCTTCCCCTCACCCACATCTCCTTCCCCAAGTCGTTTTCAAAGTAGTGTCTTGTAAGAATCACTGTTGCATTGCATTGAGTTTTGTGGTTTGGTTTTGTTTTGCCAGTGCTGGCTTTGAATTAGGATCTTCAGATCTCAGCCTCAGGAGTACCTAGGATTATAGACTGAGCCACCAGTACCCTCTCTTTGGGGCAGGGAAGTTGAAGAGTGGAGTTGGGAGGTAGATAAGGGAGGAGACACAATTGAATCTTTAATTAGAGCACCTATCAAACAAATCTTGCCTAAGGTTTATATTTTTCTGTTCAGAAAAAAACGTTTTTATACATGAAAACTTTTGTCACTAACAAGATGAAATTTGAGCTAACATAGAGAGTGTTTACATTCACTGATCATCTCATGGGTTTTGTTTTCTGGGATCATCTGCTTGTTTGTTTTGCAGTAATAAAATCAAGTCCAAGCCCTAGCGGGACAGGCATGAGTTTTAGTACCAGCAATACTTTCTTTTACATCTTAGCTCCCTTAATATTAAATTAAGCATTTGATGAGCTGGATATTAGCTATTTTTGGTCATCATAAAACATTTTAATTACAAAAGGAGTAGGGTTTTTTCATATAAAAAGGTGAATTTATTGGGGAAGTGGATGGTGAACTGACCAACCAGGGACACAGTGCAGACTCAGGAGCTGACACTGTGACCCCGAGCAGCTCTCAAGCTGGGTTTCTAAGGGTAAAACCCATGCGGTGGAACCTGGCGGCACACAAGTGTCCAATGGGACAGTTACATACACACAGGGACCACAGCCAGCTCCAGCCACGCAGGTAGACAATAGGGTTACAGCCCAGGGTTTGAATTTACCTATCACCTTCGTTGGAGTTGACGTGCAAATTGGGCAGGTCTCCACACAAAGCAGGCCCCCCTCCACCCACGCGGATGTCCCATGCCACCTCATGGGGGGTGGGGATAAGGTTGCTAGAAGGGCAAAGGAGGCTGGGCTCCTTTACCATTGTTGACCTTCCACAATGGGGCTGGGAACTCTTAGGCATTCAGTATGGCACCAGTCCCTGCTCCCCTTAACATTCCCCCCTTTTCTTTTAGCCTAGTCAAATCCTTGACTAGTTTACCTTAGTACAAACCGGGTTATACCGGGAGCCCGTAGGATCATCAGTTTTATAACTCTGATCCTCTTTTTTACTAAGGACATCATTGCAGTAATTACACGTGGGTCAATCACGGCTGAGGATTAGGGAAGTTGCCCAGGGGGACCAGTTGTACAATCTCTCATACCATCCTTGGAACCCCTGTCTCTCCCTTTCTCGCTCATCTAGTCTCCTCTTTACAGCTGCCAGGCTATCTTTTATTACTCAAAAAGAGTGTTTTATAAGTGCTGCTTTCTGAATGCTCAAAGCCTATAGAAATCGAAGTACTGTTATTTCAGTTTGTATGGACACACAAGTACAAGTTTGAAAAGCAAATCAGGAAACTATTTCTAGGCATATAACTAGGGAAACCAGAGTACGTTTACAGGCCCCATTGGTTGTGGTACAAGACTTTCAGATAAAAATCTCAATGCCTGAAAAGGAAAGAAACAGGCTGTGGCACATTGCTTTAACAACTTCATGGACACAATAGAAGATAAGAATGATACATACCAGATGAAACACAATTTCCTCCAAATAACCCTTGTTAGCCAAAGCAAGTGTGGCCTTTTAAATGTCCCATTTGCTGATACCTGCAGAATATAACACAAGCATCCAAAATTAAAAGCATAAAGTTTCAATGTGATTTTGAAATAACTGCAACTATTAAAACTATTATTCATTAACTGATTTAACGGTTGATGGTCACCTGGAGTAATTTAATGAAAACTCTGTAAACCTTTTGTTGAAAATTGCACGCTACATTTAGATAAAAATCTATCTAATATGCTAGTGTTGCAATGGGCTACTTTACACCCCTTTGTAAGAGAATGTTTATAAAAGATAATTATTGAGGTACGGAGTTTGGAGCAAAATCTGAGTGATAAATAGGCATAGAACTTAGAGAAAGTAACTATTTCTATTAGAAACCATATTGATATACCTGGATTCCTTCAAAATGAAATTCTTCTAATAATGACCCTATTATACTTCTAAAATTACCTCCAGAACTGATTGAAAGAGTTGGTACTTAAAATATATGCCGCATTTGTTCACACCCTTTAAATCAATTATGGAACCAATCTTTCTGATTTTTAAATCATTCTGAAATGATCCTATCTGAGACGACGCAAATAGTTACTAATTAACAAACATTACTATAGTGAGTCATTCTAGTAAGATGAATACCCCATTTCTGAGACTTTTGCTTGTGTCTAAGATGGCATAAAATTAGAGCTTCAAAAGTTATTGACGGAATGAAAAATAAAAATTTGATTGATACAATACCATGGACTTTTGTGCCTGATCTGGCTTTGAACCAAGATCCTCAAATCTCAGCCTCCAGAATAGCTAGGATTACAGGCATGAGCTACCAGCCTCCAGGTACTTACTGAATTTTTATAAGTACCTTTTGTTCTCTTTGTCTGGGTCAACAAACTGAAGCTTTGGTACACGCCCATTCAACTTTCAGTGTACTTACCAGACCTATAAACCCTAAGTCAGACCTTTTCTGTCTTTTTCCCATTCTTCAGAACATACACCCCAATACCTGACAAGATACTTATTGACCAAATAAAATATAAATGAATGATTCAGTATATTAATACATGGAATTACTGATTTTTTTCTATCTGGAATTATGGTAGACTATGATAAATTTTTTGGTTTGCTTGGACTTTGTTTCTTTGATTTTCCTCTTTAGTTGCCATATTCATCAGACAGTAGGTGCATTACTTCTCCCACATTAATACCCCATCTCATGTCTTTGTCCCCTCTTCCCTTTCCCCTTCTCCTCCCCATCATCTTGTTTCCCCCTTCCCTTTCCTTTTTTAAATAAACTAATAAATGTATATACAATATACCAGGTAACAAAGTCAGATACAGTAACAACATGAGATTAACCATAAGGGCAATAAAAGAGAAGATAAATAATATAGTACATTAAAAACAACAATCACACAAGATAAAGCTCTTGTTTCCATATCCTAGAGTTCATTTCATTTAGTCTCGTGCTATCTGACCTTATGCATACAGGACTGAGTGAAGTAAGCCAGACCCAAAGGAACATGGGCTCAAGGCTTACCCTCATTTGTAATAATTTGTACACATCTAGAACTCTCCTAGCAGAGGTTTAAATACCGTATTTCAATTCCTAACTAATAAAAAAAATTGTCATCTAAAATTTTATACAACCTCTTCAAGTCATGTTATTCTAATTCCAAAGCAGAGATTTATAAAGCATTATGAAAATTCAAAAAATTACTCTTAATCTAATCTATTCTTACATTTATCGCTTTAAATTATTTAATAAGGACCATTAACTATTTGCAGGAAAGTATGTTAAATGCAAAAAGATGGGTCAATAAAACAGAGTTCTCAAAAATGCATTGAAAAAAATAACTTAGATAACAAAAATTTAGCAAATCTTCCCCACACATGCATTTTTTATGGCTTATGTTTACATCATATTTTAAATGACAAGTTTAACAAACAATTGTTCAAGGGGGGAATCTCTAATTACAATCTCTGGGACTTAGTATTTAGAAATTAATCAAAATTAGGCTAACGGTTTGTATGTCATAGAAACGTATCAATTTATGAAATAAAACATTATGATTATAGAGTCATAGGTTTTTATGTCTATATAGTTATGTTTATATTTCCATTACCATGTCCATAGCTTTGGGTATGCAGTTATTGAGTCCTCGCTCTTGTACTCTTTGGATTTAATAACCTCATATTAAGGACCATGCACCTTTTGTTCCTTAGGTCTTGACTTGTCTCACTCAACATGATTCGCTCTAGATTCATCCACTTCCCTGCGAATGCCATTATTTTATCTTGTCTGTTGGCTATGTAGAATTCCATTGTGTATATATACCACATTTTCTGTATCCATTCATCTGCAGTAGGGCATCTGGATTGTTTCCATCACCTGGCTATTGTGAATAGTGCAGAGATGAACATAGCTGAGCAGGTGTCTTTATAATATCCTGGGTCATGCTGTTCAGGATAGATGCCCAGAAGTGGTATGGCGGGATCGTAGGGAAGGTCTATTTTCAGTTCTTTAAGGAACTCCACATTGCTTTCCAGAGTGGCTGAACTAGTCTGCGTTCCCACCAGCAGTATAGTAGGGTTCCTTTTTCTCCACAACCCCGCCAGCAACTGTCATTGTCTGAGTTCAAAATCTTGGCCATTCTTGTTGGGGTAAGGTGTTATCTTAGGGTTGTTTTTATTTGCATTTCCTTTATGACCATAGATGATGAACATTTTCTCATATGTTTTTCTGCCATTTTAATCTCTTCTTCTGGTAGGTCTCTCTTTAGTTCCCTTGCCCATTTAGTGAATGGTTTATTGGGTTTTGGGGGGATTAGTTTCTTGAGTTCCCTGTAGATACTGGATATTAAGCATTTGTCAGATATATTGTTGGTGAATATCTTTTCCCAGTTGGTTGACACATGCCTTTTTTGGTAAATATTTTACATAAATTTTGTTTTAACAGGATGATTACAATGGCTATTATCATGTGACAAATGCCCCTTATAAACATTCCCAGAATATTGTAGTAAGCAGTATTTGCACAACTCCTGAATAATTCTGCTACCTACAAAATAAAAATAACATTGAACTTCTATCAGTTTTATACACCTGATAATCTTACACCAAAATCTTATATTACACCAGAATGGTATCTATGTTCATTCATTTTCCTACTTAATCATTGGGACTTATTTATTCTTGTCCACACTTCATTCTTCATATATGTCTAGACAGCAATGACATTTTGTTGGTTTATTCGTAGCAGGCTTTGATATTTTTTTCTGCAATGCTTTTCCTCCCCTTCTATTTGCCCATATTTCAACTGCTTTTATAACAATAAAATTGCTTTCTTAGCTTAAATTGGATATCATGAGGCAAAATCTACTCCAGGAGTGACAAAAATGTCTACTGTAGAAATTCCACAGTAGTTGCAGCCACCACGGTCTCCCACATTAATCAAAGAGAAGTATCTCTAAGTGAGCCCTGTGGTACCCTGTACCTTCTGTGATCCCCTAACCTGTCACCTTTCATTACTCTACAGAAGATGAAAAATTACATTGAATGGCAATCTGAGTGTAGTGGCATTGGGTTTGTGGATGCACACATTCCAGAGACTGAAACTGACATTTTCTTTGCACAGTGCTGAACAAAGAGCATCATTGTTCAGCTCTAGTCCATCCAAAGTTCAAATGAACCATGACTTATGAGCTGTTTATTTCCAGAACACTGTCCCATAAATATACAAGTTTTGCAATACTCAGAATTCCAGGGACTTTCTTATACAGTGTTCCAGCTCCTGTACAGAGTGACTTGGAAGGAGATCATGAGAATAGGCTGAAGTTTTCCTTCCATCAAAATTAAAAATACACCATCAATTAAATATATCCTCACTTAGTAATTTCTCAAAGTTTGATAAAGTAATCAACAAACACTTAGAAGCCATTTCTTTGGGGCATGTACTGCATTCAATGTTTTATTAGACAGAGTAGCTAATCTCAAAAGTAACTTATAACACCTTACTACATAGTGAAAACATTTCTTTGAACCTTCAAGGATGCTAGTCCGACCTAGATCCTTCATTGTATTATACAATTTGTTCTTATAGCTTTACAATTCTTTTCCACTGTAATAACACTAAAATTTAAAAAGCATGATTCTAAGCTGGGTGTTTGTGGCTCTCCCCTCTGATCCTACCCAATCAGGAGGCTGAGATCCGAGGATCGAGGTTTGAGGCCAACTTAGAAAAAAAGGTTGGGGCTGGGAGTTTGGCCTAGTGGTAGAGTGCTTGCCTATCATGCATGAAGACCCGGGTTTGCTTCCTCGGTACCACATATATAGAAGAGCCAGAAATGGTGCTGTGGCTCAAGTGGTAGAGTTCTAGCCTTGAGGAAAAAGCCTAATAAGCACAGTGCTCAGGCCCTGAGTTCAAGCCCCAGGACTGGCAAAAAACAACAACAACAACAACAAAACCGGAAGACAGGTGGGAAATTAATTATTCACAGATATGTCCCCCCAAGTCATGATATGGCATTCTATTTGGTTCTTTTATAATATATATTATACATTTAGAATCAAACCTGAACACAATAGTAGTTAGCTGCAATGTCCATCGAAATATGAACGATGGGTATTCTGCACAATAGGCTTCAAAACCAGTGTGGAAGTCTTTACTATGAGCCCCTCGTGAGAGTGTCTTCTCTGTACTCTTCATGAAACTACTGTTTATATCATGGTATTCTGAACAATGCTTTTGTTCTTTATTTGATGAACTTTGTTACAGGACAATGAACTCTTCACCACGGGGGTTATAAACATTCCACACGTTCATTTTCAGGGACTGGCATAATGTCTGGTGCTCAGAGCTCTGAATTAATATTTGTGCTATGAATAAAGCATTAGTAAATGTTTGATATCGGCCTATGGATTTATCATGACTTTGGATTTTGATACTCTGCTTTTCCACTCCCTGGAAATCCTGTTTACACTTCTCTGCCCAGTCTACCTTCTTCCCTGAACCAATTACTTTAGTTGTCTTTGTTCAGGAAAGAGGTTCAAATTCTCCTCCTGTATTTTAAAGCATAATTATGGGAAAAAATTCAATGAAACTCTTGTCAAGAGAAAACAATTACCAGGTATGGCCATTTCCTGAATTTTATTTATGTTCTAGAAAATGATTTCCTCCTGGCCTAAGCATGCCTACAAAAGAAATGTTGTTTCTTAAAATTGTCACCAATGACTTTATTAGAGTGATATTACTTATTTTATAGGAAAATAATCCAAATAACACAAGCATAATTTATATAACAGGTTTACTCTTTCCCAAGTCTGTATTTTTTTCATTAAAAATATAAACACTACATTTGGGGAAACCTTCAATATATATTTGCTCAAAAAAAATCTGAAGCATAAATTAGGTTGCATTCATGGAAGAACTTTCATCCAACAAAGCATTCTATGGAAACTGTTTCTACGGATTTTAATCCAAAATTAAATATTTTAATTAGACCCAAAATGGGCTTCTTAGAATATTAATCTCATATGGATTTTCTCAGCTTTTCAGTATGATTATAAGCTTTCTTTTTTTTCTATCACAATTCAGTTAATTTATCTCCTAACTATCCTGTGGCAGAGTCATTATTAAGTGGATACAGGGATGTGATACAGTTCAGTTCAAGTTAACCTTGTTTCACAATGGTGACATGAGTTAATTTAATTCCTGTCACCAGACTTCACAGGGATGTATTGCACACTACCTCTCGTTATTGCAGCCACAAGTCATTATCTCCAGATCATCCCTTAGAAAACCTATACGTGACCCCTCTGGCATATGTTCCATACAGATAGGCACAGGCAACATAATCAAATAGCCACAGAGAAATGCAACACCAAACCAAACTTCACAGAAAGTGAACTATAGATATGGAACTGTATCCGACAAAGTTTAGGTACAGGATCCTCTCTCACTTTAACTTTCTTTTTCCCTCCTTCCTTCCTTCCTTCCTTCCTTCCTTCCATCCATCCTTCCTTTCTTTCTTGTTTTATTTCCTTTTTACTTATTTTATCCCTTCCTTTCACAAGTATTTTTGGATACTTCACAGTGGGATAGTCATGGCCCTTAGAATAGGGTATGATGGTAAGAAAATCAGGTAGAATCTCAGCTGCACTGAAAGCTAACTCTTCCCTGTTACTCGTTATCTTCGTTAACAAAAGTATTCTTGAATGTGTGCTACCTTTATGATATTAAAAGGTGAACCCAGTTAAGTATGTTAATTTAAAAAATCTTTTACTGGTAATAATTTTCACATTTCACAATGTATATCTTGCAAATGTAGCTTTCTTTAAAAAACTGGTGAAAAGTAACATAACTAAGAAAAAGTCATACAAAGAACTCAGGAGATACCTGTTTTGAGAAAATCAAGGTAAATTCCTTGTGGGTTCCAATGACTAATTGAAAAGAACTGACTCTAGGAATTTGGAAAATATTTCTATCTTTATGCAAATATCTGTCCAAGCCTCCGCAGAAAGAAGGGAAGTAACAAAGGAACGGAATTTCAATCTTTGAAAATACCTGCATGCATCCAACATTATCTCCTGTATGTCTGTCACACAGGAATTTCAAATGCAATCAAAAAGCCATCCAGAAACGGAATTCCTTGAAATAATATTTCATTCAGTTTGTTTTTTTTATCCTAAATTGAAAGTAAATTTAATTGCTTAATGGCTTAAGAAAATCCAATGATAATGTAATTGGAAGAAATGTCATTCTGCATTTATATTCTCCAATACTGAATGGAAATGTTAACAAGAAAATAAATAGTTTTATCCAAGTTTTCTTCAAACACTGGCTGATATTTGCATTGGTGATCATCATCAACCAGGCAAATAATAACGTCTGAGAAGGTCATTCAAAGCTGATATTCACTTCTGGCACAACTGATGATTCGGTGTTTCATAATTACAGACAAACCAGTCATTCAGTGTATGGTACTCAGGAATGGAAAAGCAGGAAGACCTATCGTGTTTCACTACAATAGAGAGCCATGGCATATGAGTAATAACTTCATTTTTAGCATGTTCTCCCAAGTGAGAGAGTATGAAATTAGCTGGGAATGAGACATTTCAAATTTGAATATAGCATGAGGAGACAGTTCTTGTATCTACACAAGAGAAAGTTTTCTGAAGGTTCTTTCCACCCCCAAGAAAAAATCTGCAGTGATCTGAGACAGGTAGATGTAGAAGTTGTGCTGTATACATTATTCCAGTACTCATCCGCAAGTCACTCTATCTTCATATTTCCTTATGCATTCTATAATGCATGTCAATATTTGTATAGAAGTAAAGTACACACACACACACACACACACACACACACACACATCAGAGACCCTGCTCTTTCTTAAAATTAGCTTGAAGCAGAATGCTGTGACTCCATTTCCCTTATCCCCACCAAAATCCCATATTCATATTAGTCATACCTAAATGACTAGAAAAATATCTGGGCAATAATTTTATGTGGGTATGCGATTACTGAGTGAGGTGGGTAGGAGAAGGTGGGTACCTTGAGATTATTAAAGCATTTAAGAAGAAAATTAACTCAGAAAGAGAATCTGTAACTCCTAGAAATATGATGGAGTTGCATTTGGAAATTGTAAGGTCCTTAACAAAGAGGTAATAGGGGTTTGAAATACAGAAGCCAACATAAGATGAGACTTGGCTCAGTAGACTAAGTGATCAACAAATGTTTGTCAATGTATTAACTGAAAATGTATGTCAATGTATTAACTGAAATATGGTAGAAACGAGGGAGAATTCAAATAGTGTAATTCCTTAAAATGGCAAAATTCATTTAAAATAAACACCAGGAAATTGGTACTTGAAAGGGCTTGGATGGAGTCAAGGTGTAGATGAACGAAGTGAAGAAGACAGAAGAATGCAGTCAAGAGTGCAATGTACATCCTAAAAATTAAGATGGGGAAAATGAGTGTTGAAAGGTATGAAATGGGTCAAGAGGCACTGTACTCTTGAGCTGCTTTGTTATATGGCAACTCCATTGCACAACTATGTAAACTAAAAAAACAAGAGCAGATCTTGATACACATTTTGTGTGAAAAACTCACTGTATCAGTTAGTTCTGTTGTCTATTTTATTAATTTTCTGAATACCTTTTTTAATTAGTGGGAAAATTTGATTATAAATAATGATATGTAAATAGTTGCAGAGGCTGTTCAAGTTCAAAACTGCTACATTTTAAAAATCTAAACAAAAATAACTGTCAGTTTCATTATTAATCATGCATAACTCAAAATTGGGGTTAAAAAGATTGCTTTAATTTTACTGCTTTCATGAATTAAAATACAAAATTTTAGGAGAGAAAATAAAAAGAATGTATTTATAACAAAACTGAAGTGCAATAAACATATATTTTATGAAGGATAATTTTAATATATCTCTCTATATATTTGCCAGTCCTACCTAGGGCTGAACTCAGGACCTGGGCACTGTCCCTGGGCTTTCTCAAGGCTAGAGCTCTGCCATTTGAGCCACAGCACCACTTCCAGCTTTTTCTATGTATGTGGTACCGAGGAATCGAACCTGGGTCTTTGTGTAGGCGAGGCTAGCACTCTATCATTAGGTTAAACTCCTGGCATGAAGGATAATTTTAAATAAATAATTTCCCTTTGACTGTAGTCCTTTAACAAAAAGAAGTTAACATTTTTATACTTCATCTTTATGATTCCTAATGCAAATTATCATAAATCAACTAATACCCACATAACAAGACTCATTGGAATAAAGAAAAATTGAATATAAAGTTCAGATATCATATATTTTATATATGGTGATATATACAAAAGGACATATCAATTAAAATATTATCAATTTAATTTAAGATTATAAAAATACAGTATTTTGAGTGAAATTTCTTTATTCTAAAGTATTCTCATACAGCTTTAATTATTTATTATAACAATATTTACATTCTTTCATACTCTTCTATTTTTTAGCTCTAGATTTAACATCATCATTCAGAGTGGAGTTTGACATAAAATTTCTTCTCCTAGAGTCGAGAATATCAGGGTTTTCATTATGTGGCCTACTTACCAGACCAAACCAACAGTCAGAAAAATTTCACTGACACCTGAAGTTGAAGTGGAAGGCATACACTTCAAATGATATTTAGAAAACCCAAAACCAAAAGCCTTCTTTTTAAATTAGGATGTTGCCCATTGTTTGATGTTTCCATTTACAATATTTTTTTCTCCAGAATATACTCTCATCTCAGACAACTGTCTCTTCATGGTAATATAAATCACCTTGGTCATGCCATTCGTAAATTGTGCACACATGTTATGTTTTAGTGACATTTGTTAGCACCCTAGTGGTGCTGGAGATTCATGAAACCATGACAACATCAACACCCACAGGTAGATCCACCCTGACTTGAATGATTAAGAAGCAGCTATCAGAGAAGAAACCATTTTTAAGTATATTAATGTATTCATTCAAATAAAATTTAAATAATTGTTTATATGATCTATTTTATAAATATAGTTTATGCAAACTTTTATTGAGTGTTTTACATATTTCATCTCAGTTCTAGGCAGTTTTTATGCTCCTTACATTTAATTCTCAAAAATGCAGTGTGTACTGTAATCTCTATTTTATAGATAAGGAAACTAAAGTTCACCATGGTCACAAACACTGAATATGTCCCATAGAAAATAATGTCATCCCTAGGATCATCTACATATCAAATATATTATCATAGCCACCATCTCAATACTGGTTTCGAAGTTACTCGATGAATACTACAAACAAATAAAAGCAAAGAGTAGAGAAGACACTATCAAACTCTGTAGGAGAAATTTATATAACAGAGATTATAACAAAAATCATTTCAAGGTTAAATGATGTTTTATGTAAATGACCATAGGCAAAGTTTTTATTTTAAAGCAAGACATATACTGGAAAGGATAATAGAAATACCACTTAAAAACTCATATATTTTATCCATGTTAGGAAGGGAAATTTGTGTTTGAGATTTATAAAGCTATTCCAGCATTTAAGGAATTTTAGTGTTGTTCAAGATACTTCACTGTATGGATTTTCTCTCTCTCTCCCTCCCTCCCTCTCTCTCTCTCCCCCTTCCTTCCTTCCTTCCTTCCTTCCTTCCTTCCTTCCTTCCTTCCTTCCTTCCCTCCCTCCCTCCCTCCCTCCCTCCCTCCCTTCCTTCCTTCCTTCCTTCCTTCCTCCTTCCCTCTCTCTTTCTTTCTCTCTCTCTCCCTTGCTCTCTTGTTGTCTTTCGTTTCTCCTCTCTCTCTCTCTCTCTCTCTCTCTCTCTCTCTCTCTGACAAATAAGGAGTAAAGATGTGCTAGTGAAATGTTCTCTACTCTTTATTAGACAAAAGAGTTTTCATAAATATTTCAAAGATAAAACATATTATCTCCTGTAAGAGTGATATTGTTTTATATAACCTATTTTATTAGGGGCTGGAATTCTCTATTATAAGTCATCTTAACAAAGTAGATGACATTATTGATCTCACACATGTCAGTTGCCTGATATGAGAATGGATTTCTGCAAGTAAGGCTCCATATTAAATGTTCTCATCTTTAATGTGGTAATGTGAAAATGCTTTTAAGGCAGTAAAGAATTTTCTGGCAGTAGAAAAATATCTGAAGTATTTAGAACTTCAGAATCTCCATTCATTCTTACACGAAATACATTCTATTGAACCCTTGAATTACATTTTCCTGACACTGAAATCTTTCATCATCTTGAATCATGAACAAAACATACATTGTTTAAAATTAAACCTATCTGTATACATCAAACCATATCTATCTATCTATCTAGGTTTAAAATTAAAACCAAATCCTCAATTTTCTATGATTTTCTCAAATGTGATGATGCTTATTTTAACTAGTATTTCCACATTCTCAATCATTTATTAGTCTACAGAATGCCCGCATTTGTTACTGAGCTGATATTACTCTTTCCTACAGTCATTGTGACCTGTATCCTTGGAAATCTGTTCATCCTTAGAATGCATCCCCAAATACTCTTTCCTTCTAGACTTTTCTAAATGATTACTTACAATTTGATTTCTCAGTATCCTTATTTGTTCTTATCACAATGACATAGTTATGCTTAAATTAAGTGACATTAACATGGCTGTGTTTTATTTCACAGGTTCCCTCAGTTTGAAAAATGCTTGTGAAATAATTCCACCCATGAGAGGGGATTTATCCTCCCTGCATTCTGTAGGGTAGTGGCTCCTGCCTAACAGATAGCTAAAACAACATTTGCATTTATGTATGACTAGCTTTGTTTCAATCTGAGAAATTTTTCACCAACCTCTTCAACTTAATTGAGTTGACAACAAATTATCGGACACAATAATCTGTTCTCTAGAGAATCATAATTGCTTTTACAAATGCTCTAAAAATTCAAAGATTTTGAATTAAATTGTGTTTTAATAGGCATACTATTTTCTTTCTTTCTTTCTTTCTTTCTTTTTGTGGGTCATGGGGCTTGAACTCAGCCTGGGTGCTGTCCCTGAGCTCTTCAGCTCAAGGCTACTGCCCCACCATTAAGCCGAACCCCACTTCCCGTTTTCTAGAGGTTAATTGGAGATAAGAGTCTCAGATCCTTTTGTGCCTGGGCTGGCTTTGAATTTTGATCCTCAGACCTCAGCCTCCTGAGTAGTTAGGATTACAGATGTGAGCCCCTGTGCCTGGCTAAGCTCTCTAACCCCCAAATCTCATACACATCCTGCTTATTTCAGATTTATAAGATTCTATTTCTTCTGCTTTTGTATGTGCAGGTGTGTCAGTCCTGTATGCTGTACCTTGGCTTATTTATTTTTTATTTTCTTTCCTTCCTTCCTTCCTTCCTTCCTTCCTTCCTTCCTTCCTTCCTTCCTTCCTTCCTTCCTTCTCTCCTTCCTCCCTTCCTTTCCTTTCCTCCCTCCCTCCCTCCCTCCCTCCCTCCCTCCCTTCTTTCTTTCTTTCTTTCTTTCTTTCTTTCTTTCTTTCTTTCTTTCTTTCTTTCTTTCTTTCTTTCTTTCTTTCTCTCTCTCTCTTCTCTCTCTCTTTCTTTCTTTCTTTCTTTCTTTCTTTCTTTCTTTCTTTCTTTCTTTCTTTCTTTCTTTCTTTCTTTCTTTCTTCCTTTCACGGGGCTTGAACTCAGGACCTGGGCACTGTCCTTGAGCTTTCTCAAGGCTACCGATCTACCACTTGGGCTCCAGTACCACTGCTGGCTTTGTTTGCATATGTGGTACCAAGGAATCGCACCCAGGGCTTCGTGCATGCTAGGCAAGCATACTAAAACTACGCCCAACTCCGGTCATGGAAAGCTTTCTTTTTTTTCATATATTTTTTATTGTAATTAATAGAAGGGTTACATTATATTTGCCAGATTGAAGGTGCATTAATTCACATACATTGATATCCTTTAGAGAATGTTTTCCTCAGCGTTGACTGGCTCTTTGCCAATGGATGGTTTGCTTAACCGTGTGGTTCTGGAACCACACCAGTTCTCCCACTTTATCTGATTGTGTTCACATCCCCATCGATGGCAGTTGAGAAGTGCCTGTCAGCAGGGAGAATGCCAGCCCCTGTAACTGGCACAGAAACAGACACCACTTATACATGCATTTCTCTGAGACTCCAGAAAATGCCCGGCCCACCAGCCCTGGTCTAAAGCACGTCAGAAACATGTCCATCAGCCACTCAGCATGTGTCCAGTAACATCCTAGGTGCTGTCTTCATTCTATGCTTGTTCCATCCGCTCTAAAGTTAGTGGAGACTTCCGCCATCTGCTGATCTTCTCATTTTTAGAGTTCTGTTTATGTTCTGAACATGTAATTCCCTGATAGCAATTGCAATTTCTTTGAATAAAAATCCTTGGTTGGGTTATCAGTGTGGCTTTTGTTTCCTGATTGACATTCAGAAACAAAAAGTGGAAAGAAAACATCCACAATCACTCTGCTCTTTACTTTTGTTAGTATCTAGCATATTTCTGCAAATCACTATAAACAGTAATGCAATTCTGAGTAGAAAGGGCAATATGTGAACACATTATTCAGTTTTATTTTAATAAAATAAGAGGAAAGTAGGTATGAGAATAACTTTGTGAAATAATATAGTAATTATTATTTTCTGTTATTGTGGGATCTTGTTTTATGAATTCTTTCAAGAGGCAATTATGAAATTCAGCAGTGCTCAGACTGTCTGGGAAATATAAACTAGTAAAAGTCATTATTGACTCCCAAGGACAATTTCCCAATTTATCAACATATAACAAGTTTTTGTCTTTTCCCTTATGAAGAAATTACTTATAGTTCTAAACAATCTCTTTTCTCAAAGGGATTTAATTAAGACTAGAAAAGTTTTATAAAGACTATCAGAATCACAGTTAGTTCCATAAATAATTGGGAGCTAATATAAAGGACACTTAATGCAGAGTTGGAATAATGAGAAAATAAAGTTTTATAAGGATCTCTACAAGAAAACAATTTATCCTATTAAATATAATTCTAGAAATTATGAAAAAGCATAATAACCCAGGTTAATTAAAAATGTATTGCATAATTTTACAGAATTTGATCCTTAGATAAAAACACATTGGAGAAAACGATTTTAAAGAAAACATAAGAAATCTATAATCACTGTGCAAAAGAAAATGGCATATACTTTGCATTTAAGTTAGTAGTGTCTGATTGTGTGTGTGTTTGTGTGTGTGTATGTGTGTGTGTGTGCAGCACTTGTAAATAAAAGAAGAAATTTATCACAACCCACATAAATGGATTCCAGTTAAGACAGGAAAATTACTCTATTCCACAACCTTCTTCTCCACTTAGTTTTCATTGGAGCATTCTCCTTATTGATCTCGAGTATATCTATTTATTGATCATGGATCTTAATTTATAAGACCAATCTATAATTTATTATACTTAATTTATAGGATCAGTCTAACTATAGTTATTTTCATTTGCTAGGTAAATAGGAAATTACTCAAAGGAAAATATGCTTTCCACAGAGGACACTAGATCATCAAATTTTAATATATTGGGGTTGTTTTTTAAATTTAAGTTAGAAAATAAAGCTATTCATTTAAAAATAACTATAATAGATAGTATTTAAAGGCAAAGCACATGTGGCTAACAAAGAGAAAAATAGTAATTATACTCAATGAAATTCTTTGAATGAAACTGATGAAGTACTGGGACGAAAGGATACAGGAAGTCAATCTTCCCTGTATAATATATTCCTACTAAAAGTGAATACTGACAAAAGACTTATGCAGGGGACCTTACCAGCAGTTATAAAAAGCCTTAACATTTGAGATGTTATTTACTAAAGCCATGTACTCTGAGTACTTACATGAAAAGAAAATGTGTAGCAGTGAGCAAAGTTTTTACCTAAGGTGCCCTTTCCATTTGGCTCAAGTCCTAGTTTGGTCTCAAAGGGGAGATTCCATTAGTACATTTTAGCCTTAATAATACTCAAGCTACAATACTGACAGATGTTATTGAGATGAGCAATAAATGTAATGAAAAGGCTCATTTTGAAAGTACAATAGGATTAATACTTGATGAACTTCCGTAGTTAATCTGCTAGGTCAAGGTCACTAAGCAAATGATGTAAGCTAAAAGAGATGGCCTACAGCTAGGGAACATACACTTTCTGCTGCTTCCATGTCCTGAAAAGATCTGTGAGTAGTAGAGTTCTGTGTTAAGATTATAATCGTATTTCATTGTTTCTAGAGGGAGTTGTAAAACACTTTCTGTTCTGATCCTCAACAGTAGCTTAGTATTACTGCCATAGAGATTTGAGGGGGTAAAAGACTTGGGTTCAGAATATTTCTTTCCTGGACCCCCCCCACCTCTCATCATCACTTCTTTGTCATATATTCTGCTGTTAATGGAAATCTTTTCCTTTTTAAATGTCTTATTTCTCAAACAATCAAGCAAATAATCTCTACTTGTGCCTTATATCTCTCTTATTTTTCTATGTACCTACCCAACTAAAGATGTTTTTAAAAAATTGCAGAAAAAATTGAATTGCTTATTGTGCCTTAAACTACAAATTACCTCACCAACTATTAATTTGAAGTGCATGGCAGGTTTTGTAAACCTGAGGAGGTACTTCTGTTGCTCTAAACTCAAAATACAATCAGATGATTTGGGTTCAAAATAAATACAACTGCAATACAATCCTTGGCAAAGAAATAGGTCCAAAGAATGGCTGGAATCTTGACTCTTGTTTGATCTCTCCCATTAGGAAAAAGAGATAGGAGGTGGGGTTTGGCATGTTGAAAGAATGACTGATAGGTTATGCCTCAAACTTAAGAGAGACGCAAAACAGGACACAGCCTAGGAAACTGCTTGAATCCATGATCAGATCAAATAAAGAAAAGAAAAGGAGTTGCTCACATTACATAACTTTCATTGAATAGCAACCCTAATTCTGACTGTATAATTAGCAAGATTACAAAATTCTCCAAGATTTATCAAGAGTGTAAGCATACTATTGGCAAGAAATTAGAGGGTTCATCTCATTTCAATTCCAAAACAGCATCTTCTTCACTTTGAGATGGAATTTTTGTAAAAATGTTTAATACCCTTTTCTAGATTCAATTGTCTGATGGTTTTGCCTCATAATTTGCCTCCCAAAGCCATCACTGAAACAAGGATTGCAGTGTGATTTGTTAGAGGGGGAAGTCTATAAACATTGGGAAGAGTCTTTGAGAGGGAGACAGAAAGAAAGCAGTGGAGAGTACATTATACCAAGAGAGTATAACCAATGAGGGTAGATAACTTGAAATGCCAAAGCCCTACTCATTCTTTATTGGCAATTGTTTCTAGTGGACTGACTGTTTGCTTTCCTAATTATGTGTCTCAAACTTGCCAGATCCTGCAGTGAAGAAAAGCTTACAGGTGGAGAGCTGCCTGGACCCCAGCAAGCCTACCTGCAAGCATGCGAAGGAGATACAAGCCCATCACAAACACCTCTGCCTCCCTTTTTCTTACAGAGTAGAATAAAATTCCACTGCACACACACTCTGAAAACTAGCTTACTCCTCTGTGGATTTCTTAACTTCTTTTGTCACTTAAAAACAACTGAAAACTAACTAAATAAAAACAAACAACCACTATCTCTGAACCTCATCCAGATTTTCTGTAGATTAATTTGATTTTATCAGAAAATCTGTTGTAGAAGTAGGCAATACAGGGACCGGGAGTTTGTCCTAGTGGTACAGTGCTTGCCTAGCATGCACGAAGACCCAGGTTCGATTCCTCGGTACCCCACATACACAGCAAAAAGCTGGAAGTGGTGCTGAGGCTCAAGTGGTAGAGCTCTAGCCTTGAGGAAGTCCAAGGACAGTGCTCAAGCCCTGAGCTCAGGCACAGGACTGGCAAAAAAAAAAAAAGAAGTAGGCTATACAAATCTAAGGGTTTTTTTTTAACTAGAAAGAGTAATGCATGCAGGAAGATTATCCATATGGATTTTATGGATTGTTTTTTCTTCCACTTGTAAGCTTCCACAGTCAATTCTTAGTTGATACTCTAATCCATCTTTGGGAAGTCAGACAGGCAGACTGCAAAGAGCAAACCAAGCATGTCCCTGTATTCTCCGAGGGAATGATGTGTGGGCTGTAATTCACGAGCAGAAGCATAACCATATGTCCTCGCGTATTGCAGTTCCTAGTCTGCTGCCATTTATACTGTGGACCTCTCAATTAAATTGATAGCTGGTTATGGAGCACCCAGGGTGTGAAATGGTTTGTAGGAAAATACTGAGCACAGTTCCTTCTGCCTCTATTATGAGATGGATGACTCAAAAACAGGCTGGCAATTTAGATTAGGTAAATATGATAAAATAGTCTTAACCGCTGAGGTGATGAGAAGGTAAGACATATAGCAAGAGCTTATTTCTGGAACTGAAATTTTTCTTCTTTCCTCGTCCTCATCTTCATTCTCCTCCTCCTCCTCCTTTTCTTCTTCTTCCTTCCTTTATTGGTACTGCGAATTGAACCCAGGGTCTCACACATGCTAAGCATGTTTGGTACCATCAGTTACACCATGCCCTTTTCTCTTGTCTTTCCATTTCTTTTTTTAAATGGTGTTTTGTTAACTTTCCTAGGGTGGGCTTGGATAATTACCCACCCAGGTCCCTAGCAGAAAAATGGAGTGAGAGAGCTATAGAGGGATCACTTCAGTAGAAAGTTAAGTGGAAAATCAACCATCTCAAAATGGTGAGAATAGACCTTTTAGCTAGAGGCCAGGGCCCAGTGTAGGAGTTTTCTCTATATGTCTATGGTGCTTCCATTGGCAGAGCAAAGGATGCCCAGGAAAACCTAACAGATAGAAGACTTACTCTCTGCACAGTTCCATCCACTTTAAACTGTTTGATGAAGGTCACTAGTGTCTGCAGCATTGCAGCAATATGCATGGGACTACAGTTCACTGAGAAACAGCTAGGAAATATCAGCCAAACAGGCAGACGGGATCATTGTTGTGCCTTCTTCATTTCTACCCCCATTGGGTTACAATAGGCATGGCTCACTTTCTAGTTTCTGTAGCCATTTTGCTTATTTAGAATGACAGGCTCATAGGGGATTATAAGTTTCTATAAGCTTTTTTTTTGTCACAACTACTCAAAGGCTGAAAAATACCATGAATTAGCCTGGCACGGTAACTCACGCCTATAATCCTAGCTACTCAGGAGGCTGAGATCTGAAGATCAAAGCCAGCCAGGGCATAAAAAGCCCTGAGACTCTTATCACCAATTAATCACTAGAAAACAGGAAGTGGGGCTATGTCTCAAGGATAGGGTGGAAGCCTTGAGCTGAAGAGATCAGGGACAAAACCCAGGCCAGAGTTCAAGCCCTATGAACACCCGCCCCAAAACCTGCCCAAAATAAAGAGAAATACCATGAACTGAAATTAAGTGGCATAAATATATTAATACATTTGGTAACAAATATCTGAATTATCAATTTGGAGCTCACTAGTTAGAAAGAAATTGTGCATATTTTAAATGAGATGACTAACTTCTGATATAAGGGCTTTCCCTGTTTTGATATCCTTCCTTAGCTTTTTCATGCTTGGTCATGAAAACAGTTGTATTTTCAATTTGGAAAGTACACAGTATAAGTTTCTAGTTCTAGTTTGATACTGCAAGAAAGAGACAAGTTATGGTTCCGAGGACTGTAGTTGCTTGACTATTTATTTTATCATTAAGTAGAGGAGACTGCAAGTTCTTTATGGCCTTGTCCAGAGTTGTCATTTGTGTACCTTTCTAAGGTAGTTATTTTCAAAAATCTCTCATTGTACTAAAGTCTTTCATAATAATAAAATCCTTTATTCTTTGAAATACTAAAGACATCATCAATGAAAAGTAGACATGTAGTTACTAATTGCATTTATCCTGTCTATTTAATAGTGTCAGTGTTACATTGCCTAATAGCACAAGTTCAAGAGCTGAATATACCAAATTTAAGTGAATAGCTACTTCCTAAGACATCCATTACATCTCCACTTGAGTAGAATTTCATAAAGTACAGTAATATGGATCACATCCACATAAACCTATTTCAATAATATACTGGAATACTAAAATAAATTAGCCATAAATGAAAATACATATTTGTACTCTTCAATTTACATGTTAATTATAAAATTCTGCTTTGTTTTTGCTCAATTTTGCAAGAATCATGTTGTTTTAGAGACACCCTTTAGAAGAACTTTCTTGAAAGCTATTGGCTAGTTTTGTCTTCTAGTTCATGGGGTTTTTTTGTTTACTTTTTGTTTGTTTTTACAGCATGTCTGAATTTCTCCATGTCTTTGAATAGTTCTCAAATTCCTTGAAAATTTTTAGAATCTTCTGATAATTATGTCACTATTCTTATATTAAAATTTATTTGACATTAAGGTTCAAGGAAGTTTGTGGAACCTATTTTGATTCTACTCTGTTTATTTTTAATGTCCTAGCTTTTGGAATTGTATCTGTTTCTGTCATTATACTTTTATCATTAATGAAGTGTGTCTTTTTCACTTGGCTGTGCAAGTGAAGAGGTAGACACAATGAAGATGCTATTTGTTATCATGGAAATATTCTTAGAACTCGGAAAAACTTCAGACTTTCTAAGATGATTTACACTTAGCTTTTCTCTGTTTCTTTTATTAACTTTAATACTCTGACTTGACTCAAGTCTCTTAAAGAGAAGCGATTGTTTGCTTGATCAGAATTTCCAGAATTCATTGCAAATGGTTCTGTGCCATACTAAAAAGGAAAGTAAAACATTATGTTAATCAGCTGTAAATTCTATATTTCAATTACTGTCTATGCTAGGATTGTAATGGATCCACACAATTACAATGTTCACTGGTTTGATTCACATTTTACTGGCATTGAATAATTTCTTTTTTTTTTCTTTTGCCAGTCCTGGGCTTTAGCTCAGGGCCTGAGCACTGTCCTTGGACTTTCTCAAGGTTAGAGCTCTACCACTTGAGCCTCAGCACCATTCCAGGTTTTTTCTATGCATGTGGTACCAAGGAATTGAACCTGGGTCTTCGCACATGCTAGGCAAGCACTCTACCACTAGGCCAAACTCCCGGCCCCTGAATAAATCTTTTATATGTTTCTGTACTTAAGCATTTGGAAATACACAAAATAGTAAGTACAATTTTCTCAAAGTGTAATGGAGCTCATTAATACTCAGTATGGGAAACTCATGAGATTCTAGCCACTTATTTTTTTAAAAACAAAATCACTTGTTCAAAAACACTAGGCTTTTTTTCATATATTTTTATTGTAATTAATAGAATGGTTACATTATCTTCATCAGATAGAAGGTACATTACTTCACAAATATTGATACCCTTTCTCATGTCCTGTTTCCCATTTCCCTCGCCCCCTCACCCCTCTCACAACTTGATTTTCCCCTTCCCTCTCCTATTTCAAACAACCAATTAAGCATATATAAAATATGTGGTATGTCGGATAACAAAGTGAAATATTGTAACAATATGAGATAACCAAGGGACAGTAAAAGAGATGAGAGATAACATAGTACATCAAGGACAACAATCACTCATTATATGGCTTTTGTTTCTATATCCTGGAGGTCCTTACATTTAGCGTCATACTATATGGCCTTAAGTATCTAGATTTTGTTCTATACACACTAGGCTTTTAATGCTTCATCAAGTGTGGTTTTTTTTTCAGTGAAATACAACATTGAGTGAGATTCTTTTTTTAATTTTATTGCCCGGATGATGAATGGGAGACATAATTACATATATAAGGTAGTGAATACATTACTTCTCAAACATTGTTACCCCCTCCCTTGTTTTTCTCCCACTTTCTTTAGATCCACTGCTACTGATTTTACTTCTCCAAACAGACAGATGCTTACCCAATAATCTGTGCCATATGCATTTGGTTTAATAAAAACCAAGAGAGGTCATGCCATTGCCTCATTAAATGAACTCAATGTGTTCTTAGAATAAAACCATTCAGAGTTAACAGTCACAATCAGAATTTAAAGAACTTAATTTTAAAAGAATAAGAACACAAAGAATACAGCAACTGTTGCATGTATAAAATATATAAGCAGTTATTACAGATTAGTATTTGGTTTTAGGTGAAACGACAAGTAAAATTATTATTAGATTTTAGATTGTGTGTAATATGAACGTAATTGGTGAGGAAAGATAACAAATAGTCTCTGATTAACCATTTCTTTGTGCCAGCTAAAAATAAGTGGTTTGCAATGATATTTCTAATGCTAAGTAGATAAAAGAGTTAAAGATACAAATAAATGGTACTCAAAATTAGAAACAATTAAACAACATGGAAGTAGATACTTTAACATTTTCTTCAGAATAAATACATACCTTGTGGAATAGTAGTAATATAAAACATAGATACTTGTGACTAATCATGTTCCTATAATGAAAATTCCTAAACTGTTGAGTATAGGTTTGTGATTACCATTGTGAAGATCAAAACAGGTTATTGCAGAACAAAAGGGCTTAGCCTTCCTTGTGCTGATAATGTTCAGAAAAATTATTGTTCTTCACATTGAGGATGATTTAGGAATCGGGGGTCAATAATTTTTCAAATGGAGTCCCTTAGAATAGAAACACAGATGCGACTGAATAATCCTGTTGGGATTTGAATGTGAAATCATCTCCACAGGTTCCAGTGTAGAGCGTTTCGTACCCAACTGGTTGACATTGTTTTGAAGATTCTTGGAGTTTAGAAGTTGAGATTATATCTGCACCTGCTTCTTTCCTCACCCTTACTGTCTTCTGTCTGCCATGAGGTGAACAGAATCCTCCTCCATCTGTACTAGCCATCAAGGTATCTGCCTTATCATAGGTGCAGAATGAATGGAACTCAGGACTATGGACTAAAATCTCTGAAAGCCTAAGTCTAATGAATCCTTAAGTTGCTTCCTCAGATATCTCTATATAGAAACCATATAAGTGACTAGCACAGAAAATTGATGAGACAAATGAGGCTATGGTTGTGACTGCCTTTATATCATGGCTCTCAAGCCTGTCATGGTTCACCATCAAAGAGATAGTGTAGCGATGAACCACCATGTATCTGCAGTGTACATGCAAGCTAAAGCAGATGCTTAATCTTGAGTCATAAGCCCACATTTCATGTTCCTCGTGAAGCTATATGTAACTTAATGAATGTTAGGAGTAAAAAAAAAATGCTCACTAATCTGTTGCTTCTTCTTTATATGCTTCTTTTCACAACACGGCGACATATTTTTACTTATCCATGTAGTCTTTCCAAAAATAAATCCATGACAATAGTTCCATGAGTCATGCTTAATTCTCTTACCATTCTAGTGCCCTGTTTATTTAATGCTTTGAATCGTACCATATGGATATGGGTTTTGGCTCTGGATAGAGGGAAGAAATTCTAATAATATACTTCATGTTTGAAGGAATTAAATTTTGTAAGAACTTAATAACTTTTTTCAGTTCTTTGTATTTTCTGTCACATCATATGGCAGGCACATTATCTTCCTTTCTTTTTATTCATCAGCTTCACTGTATTATCATTAAATGTATGAAGGCTTCCATAAAAAATTCGGTGGGGTGTATATCACTCAAAATTCTCCAGTGCAATGTAAATTTAGCACTGCTTTGAACTGCTTTTAGTGACCTTGGATACAACCCGTGTGTGGTGAAAATAATGACATAGACATTCATTTACAGCATCCACCAGGTTCTTTTTTTTTTTTCTTGAATCTTGGCACTTCTAATGAAATCATAGCGTAAGAATTCTGGTTTCTAATTGATGGATAAAGGGCATAGTACTTAATGAGTAGCTCTGCAAGGTGATATATTCTATGTTTGAAAGGTTCTATTGTATTTTATTTCCCCCTGCAGTTTAAAAAAGAATCAGATGAACAACTTTTATCATTTTGAAGCAACCATATTGCCTTTGTCTAAGTAACCAAATTTATCTTCATTTTTTAGAAATGTGTTTCATAAAATATGGTTATCCTAAGGTCATTTCTTGCATTTCTCTTGATTGGCCACAAATATTAATGCTCATATGTGCTATTTCAGGACATAATATATTTTTCTTTAGGGTCTTTGATATATATGAAAATTCTAATGTGATTTCATTTATTCTAACATTAGTAAACATGACTAAAATTTTAAAGTTTTTGTTATTATTGATTCTATTAAACATATACTAATATACACTTTAAAACTTGCATTTTTGCTCTGATGACACAGTAGATATTACTGTTATAGTTTTAAGTAATACAAAATGTATCTTTGAAAATCAATTCACATTTTGAACCTGAAAACCATTTACAAAGAAGTTTAAATGAAATTCTAATGTATTTGATAAAATGACTATACTTTTCCAATTAAAGCCTGGAAATGTACAAAAATAGTTAGAGGACATTTAATGTTTGAAAATTAAATATCCTAAATGTGTCATGTCTAATGTGGAAAAATAAAAGTTGGTTTTTAATATTTCTAGCTTTTCTATTGAATTGTAAGTCATTTTCTGGTTTTATTCTTCTCTTATTTGAATTATTGATACATTTTCTAAAACATTTGCAATTTTTCTGATCTATAGGTGCTTGTAAAAAAAATAAACTTCTCATTTTTAGTTACACCTATGTGTCCAGATCCTTTGTAGTTTCTGGAGTAGTCAACATTATGGGCACAAATCCAGGTCCATTATCTTCTGATTTAAATTTAAAATACTACTTGGCCCTTTTAAGGATATTGAATTGCTTTTTATGCTTCACCCTCTTTTTCTCAGTTTGGCCTGGATTCAAATGCTCACTCCCCATACAGAGCCATGAGAATTGTGTACTTCCCTTCTCTGGCATTGTAGTTTAATAACATTATTAAAGACTAGTCGACATTCCTAAAGACGTATGCATGGTTCCATTGCTTCAGTGTACATGTAAACATACATGAATTTTGGTTTGGTTTTTTTTTTTTTTGACAGTCCTGGGTACTGAACTCGGGTCCTGAGCACTGTCCTTGGGCTTTTTCCTCAAGGCTAGAGCTCTACCAATTGAGCCACAGCACCACTTCTGGCTTTTTTTATGTATGTGGTATGGAGGAATAGAACCCAGGTCTTCGTGCATGCTAGGGAAACATTCTATCACTAGACCAAACTCCCAGCCTCTGCATGAGTTTTTTTTATATATATAAACAAAATTGTCCGGGTTTAGTCACCATGATTTTCCTCCCTCTTCGAGCTGCTGCTGTGGGTCCCTCTCCACTCCATCAAGGGTGGGCTTCTCTGGCCTCCTCTGCTGTCATCTCTTGGGAACAGAGGTCTGTGGAGGGACCTGGCAGCCAGTAGTGGGCCTCCCCTGGTGCTTACAAATCCAGCCAGGCCAACCCTTCCTTCAGCAGGTGCTCCAGCTAAGACTGGCTTGCATTTCACTGACGGTCGTGTACCCATTTTTCTCTGCCAGCTGCATCACCACCATGTGATCCATATTACACTCAGCTGGAAGGGACTGAGTGAGATACATGCCGCCCACAGGAGTGGTGCGAAGCCAGGGCCCAGTGCCTTTCATTGCTTGATGGCCCTAAGAGGTCGTCCTGGCTGGCATCCTGGGCCAGCTTGCCCTTTCCTTTCACCACCTGTTGAAGTATCTCCTCCAGAGTGATCAGACCTCCATTCCAGTGTTTCAAGGCCAGGCACACTTGGAGAATCTGGATACCATCTCCTAACAGATGCCCCCAACGCCCAGCATCTCCGACCCAATCCTTTTCCAGAGGCCAGAGGACCCACTGCCATGGTGGCACACATGTCCTGGAACTGCACCTGGAGCCCAGGATTCTTTCAGATCTTCTGCTTGTGCTGACTGGCAGGTTCCTGCAGGTTGGTCTTGAACATGTCCAGCTGCCTTGACAACTGAACCAGCTGGTCCTCATCCAGGGCAGTCCCTAGTTCCTTAAACATGGCCTCTGGCGAGCTGCTGCTTCGCGGTGGTGCCGGCTCTGCATCTGCCTGGACCGCAGAGCTCGGCGTTGGAGTCCTGCAGAGTCTTTAAAATACATACACATAAATAATATTAATACACATGTTCTGCTGGATAAGAGTTTTTTTTTAGCCTGTGGACCTTGGAGAGGAATTTGCTGCTAGAGGAAACTTTGACAGAGTTATAATTGATTTCTTACCTTCCAGGTTAAGACCTTGTTCAAGAGAGCATTATAAACTGACACCTGTGGCTCTCATTCTAGATGCTCAGGAATCTGAGACCTGAGAACTGTGGTTCAAAACCAGCCTGAACAGAAACATTCATGGGACTCTTATTCAGCTGCAAAAGGCCAGAAGTGGCACTGTGGTTCAAGTGTTAAGAGTACTAGATGAGAAAAAAACAAAAACCTCAAGGATAGCACCCAGCCCTGAATTTAAGCCCAATGTCCAGCACCAAAAGAGAGCAAGAGAAATGAAGGGAAAGAGAAAGAAAAAGAGAGAGAAAAGCATAATACTCACTTTGTTCCTTTCCTACTTACATTTACAATGGCATTATCAAGTTCCACAGAAATTCAGCTGGAAGTTTAATTCAAATTTCATTAATTGTGTAGGTCTATTGAGAATAAAGCTAAAGTCCTCAATTTATTGGCTTTGTCATTCCATAAAGTTAATATAGCTTCCCTTCTTTTAGATCATCCTCAGTATGTTTTGAAGAGCATGACCCGAGTTATTTTTTGCACTGAAAACACCTTTTTCCTTTCAAACAACTTTAAAATCCTGTGATTATGTTCACTTGTATGTCAAGTAAAGATTGAATCTCTCCCTTTAGTAAATAATCTTTCAAAGGGAGGAATGCAAAAATAATATCATCCACTGAAGGATTTCATTTGGGCTAAGATTTAAAATTTTACCCCAAATTGTGATGTTAGGGATTTTCTATGGTTTGTTGTAGAAATAAATATGTCTCTTACAGTGTCTTAATTGAGCTTTGTGTGATTAAAAATCATGCTAAGACTTCTTAGTAATCTGAGAGCCTTCTAATGTCAAAGGCAGTTATTCTAAGATAACAAAATATCTGTCTTCAAAAGTCAAGTGCTTTTTAGATTTTTTGAGATGTCAGATCAGATTTCATTGAAAAATTCATCTCACATGGAAACTTTCTAACTTCTCCTTAAAAATGTGCTTCAATTCTCTAAATTGACCATGACCAAGGATGGCAGATATTCTTTAATGAACTTCCCTTTTTCTGGGCTATCTTTCAAATATGGTAACCATGTTTCTAGTCTTGAATTTAGCTCTTTTTCTTGCTGTTCAACAAAAAATACTTAAGTCTTCAGATTGCCGGTGACAGTGAGCTTCTTTGAACTCTGGTGGGAAATCTGGCTAGGAGGTTCTTTTGGCCTTGCATTATTTTACCTTGAAGGTAAAGGAAATTACTAGGGGGAAGAAAAAGCAGTAATGACTTCCATTTTCTCTTTGTATTGATATGTCCTTATTATGCTAAATGTTTTGCTTGTTACATTTCTCAATAATTGGCTTCTTAAAATAATGCAATTATACTTGTCTTTTTACTAATTTGCCCAAGTGCTTTATTGAAGCAGTGATGTAAAAGTTGAATCTTCCTTATCCAAAATAAGTAGGAACTGAAGACCTTCTGCTCTCTGAAATTCTCAAGCCCACTGAGCATCCCTAAATCAAGACGTCTGTCTCAGAAATGCTCTGAAATCTTTGGTTCAGAATATTGTGAAGTTTTGGAATAGTTTTGGATTTCAGACTTAAATCTCCATTATAAGTAATAATTGCATACTGTTTTTCCCCATTAAGAGATAACTTTAGATATCATTTAGATGATATGTAAAAAACTAGAAATGTTTATTGAATTATTAGTGTCTGGATAATAGTAAAAATAAGAATTGCAATTGTTTAATTGTTCTGGATTTTGAAATTGGGCCTTGAACCAATTAGCAGATGCTTTATCACTGGAATGAAGCATCTAAACAGCTTTGCATTCATTTATTGCTGAGAAAAGTCCTTGTCATTATGCTTAGCAAGGCTGCTCAGTGATTTTTTATATTTATGCCTCCTTCAGAGCTGGTTGATAGGCATATCACCATGCCTGCGTTTTATATTGGGCACACCACCATGCTTCACATATTTTTTTACTTGTACATAATGTCTCTTTTTACCTTCTGAGTGGTTAGGATAACAGGTGTGAGACAGCACATCTGGCTAAGAATTGTAAATGATTAAAAGATTAATATTATTCTGAATAGGCCATCTCTGACTCAGATGGCATTTTCCTTGTGAGGAAAGATAGATTATGTATTCTACATACAATTTTTTTACACCTTACTAGAACATCTTAATTGGAACCCTAATTATTTGGAACTTTGTTGTGGACATTCACTGGAAAGGAAATGCACCTAGACTAGCAGGGGACAGATTTTTAAATTTGAGCATCAGTTTTTTAAAAGCCCACTACTAGATCCACAGCACTCCGACAGGCGAAATACTTTGGATAAGGTATTGATGAATGCTTTCAGCTGCAGGCATTCCGCTGTGCATGCAGGTGAACGCACATCTCTTGTCACCAGAGGCAGACAGAATAGCAGGAGGTCATTTCAACCACTGCTTGTTTCTGTCACTACTTGGCTTTTGGATTGCCAAGATACTCCAAAGGTCTGAGAGGGCCTAGCAAAGATTGTTTTCAAGCTGTGATTGGGATGGCCTATCTCTTTTGTTTTTATTTTTATGTGTTTTTTTTTTCTTTCCTAATAGCAGCTATTGCTATGTGGATGGAAGATAAAAGAGGGAAGCTATTTCAGCTCTCTTAAAAACCATGAACCACTGTTTTTTCCTACATAACTACCACCCTTGCATTCTTATCATTGTATCTCCTAATAGATTTCACATAAAGAGAGGTGTGTGTGTGTGTGTGTGTGTGTGTGTGTGCGGGCGCGCGCGTGCTAGTACTGGGCCTGAGTGCTTATCCTTTAACTTTATTGCTCAACTTTAGCATTCTACCACTTAGACCACAACTCTACTTCTGGCTTGTTGTTGAATAACCGGAGATAAGAGTCTCCTGAGTGTTCCTGCCCAGGCTTTCACGAAACTGAGATCTTAAGATCTTAAGATATCCTGAGTAGCCAGAATTACAGGTATGAACCACCAGAGAATGGCAAGAAAGACCATAATTTAGGATGCACGAATTGACTGGCTCTCATAGGAGTCATATCAGGTGCTAAGCGTGAAAAGAGGACTGAACTGAAACATGAAACAAGAGACATGGATATTTTCTTTAGGGCTTCTCAATAAGTACAGTGAATAAGCTAAGCAAGGCTAGCAAATGTAAACCATTTTCCATGTGCTATTGCTACGACCGATCTAAAGTGACTGTTGGTGCCTTAAGTGAATAATGAAATAGCAGACACTCTCTACAAAGGATTTGTGACAAAATAACAGCTATAAATTCATTATGAATCACATATACTGCCTGAAATAAGGAGAAACCTTTCAGAAAAGACCAGGAATTCCCTCATCCCACATGACTCTTGTCAATATAAAGGAGGAAAGATTGGAGAAATGTATCTTGCTATTTGAATGAAGAATGAAAATAGAAAAATCCTAGTTTGGCTTAATCAAGATTCTTGACTTTTTAAAGGATGTTTTCAATTCATCAGACCTAAGGACATATTGGGGTCAGCTCTGCTCTTTCATCTTTAATTTATGTGTTACTTTCTTTTATGAATGTTCCCACATGTTACCACAGATTTGTCAGAGCCTTTGGAGACCTGGAAAGCATTTGGCAGAGGAATATAGAAGGAAAACACTGCTAAAATTCTCAGTTTTGAAACAGGCCACTTCATAGATTTGATAGATGGAGACAGAAGCCAATGGAAAACAATCACTTATCATAAATTCATTCAAATGAGTAAACTTTAACTTTCTGGTAACATCAAACCATTTTAATTGTGTCACTTACTTAGCTTTGAGCTCTAATGCACAAGGGAATTTTTTCCAACTTCATCCTTTTGAGATTGTTGTTTTATTGTGCAGGACCTGGGATTGAACTTGAAACATGAGCTCTGTTACTGAGCTTCTTTAGCTTAAGACTAACACTCTACCTCTTGAGCCACAGTTCTGTTTCCGATTTTTAGTAATTAATTGGAAATAAGAGTCTTATGAATGTTTCTTCCTGGTCTGGCTTTGAAACAGGATCCTCACATCTCAGCCTCCTATGGCATGTACCTCTGGTGTCTGGGTCCAAATTTATTCTTATTTCAGATATCCATACATAAATTTCTAATGTATTTTTAACCCTTCCATTTCAGGATTCTCAATCTATGGACTGGTACAGTGGAGGCTGAAGTAAAACCTTGCACTTCTGCTCTTCACTCCTTTGTTTGGAAACTCGTCTTCCTTCTACCATCCTGAACCTTATAGTCTGTTGTTTGGAAATCACTCTTTTAGAAGGGTGACACAGGTGGGCTTATTTGAAATTAGAATTCAATATAAACATGACATTGAGTAAAATTAACTTGGAATAAATAGGAATCTTTGCAAACATGGGAAGTTATTCAGTGACTTAGAAGTCTCTTTCTGGTTCACATATACCTATGCAACTGACTACTCGTTGGCAAGTTGTAAGCCACTAGTATTTTGGAAGCCTTTTGAGAACTGTTAAGAAAATGGACATTAGCATTATAAACAGATGTAGCATAATCTTTTGCTCTTCATTCTGATGATCTAATTTTCTCTCCTACATTAACAGGAAATGCAGGTTTATATAAGTAACCCTAATTCAAGGCTTCATTTACACTTTTCCTGGTCTTTTCTGGATTTCTATTCACAGGATTTTAATAGGAAAACTAAAATTAACATTTCTTTAATCAAGATTCCATCATTCAAATTTGTTCATAAGCAGAAATAGGCCTAAGTATTTAAATATATGCATACACATTATACATAGTTCATAAATTACTTTTATCCCATTCTTTTTAAATTTTATTGTCGGGATAATGTATAGAGGGGTTACAGTTCCATTCATCAGGTAGTAGGTGCATTACTTCCCACACATTGATGTCCCTTCTCATGTTTTTGTCCCCACTTCCCTCCCCCAATCCCCTTCCAATCATCTTGTTTTCCCCCCTTCCCTCCCTATTTCAACTAAACAGATAAATGTATGTACAATATAAAAGTGGCATGTATTTCTTCATCTTTGCTGCATGGACTGTAATTATGAATAGAAAACACAGTCAGCTTTGGCATGAGTCTCCTCTACCTTCTCTCAGGTGTTTACTGCTGTCTTGGACTTCAACATTTTAGCAATCAAAACCAACTTTCCAAGCAATACCTCATATTCTAGAATGTTTGTGGTTCTTGCCCTTAACGATTATTTTCTTGCTATGTTCTTCCAAATGTCATAGTTAAAGAGTTCTTTAAAAAGGTGTCATTTCAACCTAGGTACCAATGACTCAGCTCTATAATCCCCGCTACCCAGGAGGTTGGGATCTGGGGAATCAAGGTTCAAAATAAGCCCAGGCAGGAAAGCTTGCTGGACTTCATCTCCAAAATAGCCAGCGAAAAGAAGGACTAGAGGTAGAGCTCAAGCGGTGGAGTATCAGCCTAACAACTATTAAGCCCTGAAGTCAAACTCCAGTAACTTCAAAATATAAAACACACACCACAGAGAGGAGAGAGAGAGAGAGAGAGAGAGAGAGAGAGAGAGAGAGAGAGAGAGAGAGAGAGAGAGAGAGAGAGAGAGAGAGAGAAACTAATACTAAATTTTATATGTTAGGCATGGATACAATGGAGAGGCAAAAATAATATCTTAAAATAGGTGAGGGAAGAACTGGAGTGGACAACTCAGGTACACAGGATTGAGTTTGTTCTTCTGAAGAGCATTTTATTTACCTTAAAAAATGTAGTCATGGTAAAATTTCTTGTTAAAATCTTTCTAGTTCTAGCTAGTATTTTTGCTCTTAATAGCAAAGTTTGGTGGTATTTTTTAAAGAAACATTCATATTGGTGGATACCATTTCATTTCAAATTTCTACATAAAAAACATTTTGAAAATTATTTCAAAAGGTCACAAGATACTGGTATCTGATTTTTATAATGGTTTAGTCTCTCTTGAGAGGAGAAATATATTGGTTTAACAAGATCATTTTCTAGTGTTTCACTGACACAATTAATTCAGATTGGCAATTACCAATGCAATAAGCTACTCAACTTTCAGTTTACTTCTTTGCTTTGCTAAATCTATTCTCCATTCTTATGAGGAACACAGCATTTCTTATCATTCTGTGACATTCATTCTAATAGAATTTTAGTTTGAACAAAGCTTGTTCACTCTTTTATTGCACAGTACCTCTATATTGTTGTGTTTTGGTGTATTACAACTATCGGGAAATGGATAATAGACACCATTTTCCAATTTCCATCCTACATTTGACAGTCTATGGAAAATGTTCCATTCTTCAAGAGTTTAAACCCAAAATGAAAAGGTAAAGAAAACAAAGTAAAAATATCCATGACCATATACAGACTATTAAGTAAACCCTATAATCATGACTAGAACTCGACAGGTATATCATATGGAAATTTCCAATGCTTCTATTAATATTTAATGCATTTTTTTCTCAAGCACAAATGTGCTTGAGATGAAGAAATCCCAGATGAAGAAATTTTACTAAGAGGGTAATTATTTAAGCAACATATACATTTGTGCATATATTTGTGCATTGAGTTTTGCATACACATATACACAGGTTTATATGTGTATACATATACACATGCATGTTTATAAAATCAAGCAAAATCTATACATATAAGCATAGAGAATATTTAAACATCATACATGATTAGTATAAACTGAAAAATAAAATTATGCATCCCTGATTTTTCACCCCACCCAAAGCCTACTACTCAAGAAATCAAACATTTTTAATATTTTCCCAGAACATATTATGAGTTCATACCAATCATAATTATCATAAATGAAATAATATAAAATAAAATAAGTTATTGTAATAGAACTACTATGTGTATCAGTAAACAATATGTGATTATATTGTTAATATTCTGAATTAATCTTATACTTTCTGTACTGTGGATAGTAAAAATACTTTTTATCAGACACATTACAGCTTAAGAAAAGTCCCAGAGAAACTATTACATTAAACGTCATTATAATATAGTAATTCTTATCAGCTTTCTTTATCTAATACCTCTTCACAGAACTAAGACATAGCAGATCCCTCACTTTTTAGGGCATATGAAGAAACAGTAAATTCAGCTAACGCTTTAGCCATTAATTTATATACAGAAAGATCACGCATCCTTCTGATGCCACTGGTAGGAGACTAAGCTGCCTTATTGGTGCCCTGTCTTTATTCTGTCATCTTGAACTATTCCAGAAGTGTCTTGTCCTCAGAATTCTCTTAGTTACTCATCATTATTCCCAAAGCAGTCTTAAGCTTCCAGAGCTCAAAGGACCCTTGGCAATTCTCACAAACTCTATCCCTGTGGAACTGGAATAAGCCCTAATGAATTCTGATACAATTCAACAAGTTCCAAATAAGTCAAGAAATATGAGCTTCCCACTAATGCTAAGTATTCCATTTCTTGAAAACTAAATCCACTTTGAAAAATCCTATGTTAAATCAGCCTGATTATTTTTCAAATTGATAAATGGGAGGAAGTAAACAACTGAGGCCCATAATTCACATCTTAAAGTCATTCTCTGGAATTGGCAGTATGTCATGAAAGCCTTGAAAGAGTGTATGAATTCAGTGTTGCATACTCTATTAGAAAATGCCATAAAGAAACCAACAAAAATGCTCTAAGATGCATTTTTAAAAAGTTTCAAAAATATAGGAATGATTAATGATTATCTAAATGCAAATATAAGAGAAAAGAATTGACTATGAGACTAAAAAGATAAAACTCTTTCCTTTGTGAGCAATTGTGTTTAGACTGATTGACCAACTTCTTGTTTAGATAAAGTTCCTCCCTGAGAATTCTTTCTCAGTTTTGAGTATAGAATGGAGGTCTCTCTGCTGGTCATAGAAATCCTTGTGAAAAATTATTCTGAATTGACTGATTTTTTTGTTCGCAGTGTCTTTCCCTCTACCAGTTTGAATTACTTTGGTTTGATGAGAAAAGTGTTTAACACAATTAATTCCTACCACGCCAGTAGAGGACATTTTGTACAAATTAAATGAAGCAATAATGTGTCCAGCATTGCCAACTGAAATCTGGTTGACTTTAATCAGGCTCCTAAGGTCTATTACTTAAATGATATTAAATGATGGCTTGCATGTGTTATTTTTATTTGCACTATATAAATCACTTTAATATTGAGAAAAAGATTTAACTTAAAAATTGTTTCATAATTCCTTCCTTCTTCAAAGCAAAGAGTCATACACTGGAAAATTTTAATTTAGTTTATTTTTCTCTGATTCCCTGTAATTTTGTGTTTAGTAGACTGAATCATGCCCATACAAAATACTGGTCAGAGAGTTCATTATTTTATTAAGGGGACAATTAACATATATTGAAAACTAAACTGGGAGACATAATGCATGTTTATAAAAGAGGAAAACAGGAAATTCTATAAAATTATAATGTGTAAAATACAGAAAATTATGGTTTCAACATTTATCTAAGAGTAATATAATTGTACTCAGAGATTCCTGTGTTGGGTGATTTATTGTTCCATACTTTCTTTTGATCTTCATAATTATATTTTCAATGTAAAGTTAATTTACTTATGCCTGTGTGGACAATTTTACTAAAAATGCAAAAATTGCATTGTAACATTGGTTATTAAAGCAAACCACCCCTTGTTTTAAATGCATAGTTCCTATAACTATGAACGCTTTGTTCATAATTTCATAAATGTGAATAGCCCTCATAATTCACATATTGCTGCAATTGTAATGAATTTGCGGAAATGTCACCATCTAGCGCTACCTTTCCTGTAGCAGCATCAAATTCAGCCTCCAAGAAACCATGCTAGTTTCCGGCCAAAAGTATGCAAAATTACACAACCTGCTTGGGTTTATAGCATTTCAAGCATGGTGAGAAGTTAAGACAGATTATCACAGAAGAAATCTGAACAGCCACCACCTAGGTAATGCCTGCAATGATGTCCAGTCTCTTAGCATGCTTCTTTCCAGGGTGTGACCCGCAGATGGGTTGCACGTCTGGAGTCTGTAGTAGCAGCTGCCACCGAGAACTTCACACTGAGCTTCTACTTCAGGGCTCTGCACACAACCCACTGCACTCCAGGAAAACATGCAAAGCTGCTCTCCTGCTCAATTTCCTCCCTCAAGAATTTCCAGCTCTCTTACAGGATAGCACTGAGGCGGTTCCACAGGTTTCCTTTAGACAAAAGTCCACCTAGGATGATGACGTGGAGAGAGAGAAAACGGAGAGTGAAGAATTTGGGGCACCTTATGTGGAAGTATGAAATATTACAATGACTACCCCGGGGTAAGTAATGGATGCTAATAAATAATCTTTAAGAGAAGATGGTGGGCACGACTGTACCATCTCTCCACCCAGCAACCATTCCCTCTCAAATGAGACCCATGCTTGGTAGTTTATTAAGCAGAAAAGGACCTCAGGATTCACATGCACGTCCCAACAATTGAAAAAGGGGGACTTAGGAGGGGTCCAGGTTAGACAGACAGGAAGCCTAAATAAAATATTTTATAAGGTAGAAAATGGTGCCTTGGGCTTGGAGTATGGCTTAGTGATAGAGTGCTTGCCTACAATGCACAAAGCCATGGGTTCGATTCTCTGTACCACATACACAGAAAAAGCTGGAACTGGTGCTGCGGCTTGGATAGTAGATTGCTGGCCTTGAGAAATACCAAGGACAGTTCCCAGGCCTTGAGTTCAAGCCCCAGGACAATCAGACTACAGTAATCTCTTTTTTTTTATTTCCAGACTTAAGATATAATGCAAATTTCTGGAATTTATAAAGAGCCAAGTTAGAGTTTCTTATACCAGAAGTAAACAGAGAAAAGGGTGAAAGAGGGAGAGGGAGAAAGAGGAGGAGGAGGACGAGGAGGAGTAAAAAAGAGGAGGTGAAAACAACAAAGAAGAGTGGTGTCTTTCCCTGATGTTGGTCCAGCTCCTGGTACAATATAGAATCTAACAAAGATTATTTGAAGATTTTGATGAAGACTGTATTTGATCAAGATGCATTATATTTATGAGCTGTTTTTTAAAGGAAATTCCTTTGGAAAATTGCATAAAGATTTTTTAAAGACTATGTATTTAGGATATTCTAAAGAGGATTGAAGGTCCAGGGGCTTGGAGGAACTTTACCTTTAAATATTCAAGGACTGAACTAGTGTTCCTCTAAAACACAGTGATACTAGGTAAAAAAGCATAGCTGTCAAGTACATTAATGGATTCCTATATTTTTTTCAGAGTTCTAATCAAAGCAGATTGCTAGGAAATGGGGAAAGAATGGCATATGCTTTCTGTCTAATTTAACTCTTTCTTCTACTACAACAGAAAGACTTCTTCCTCGCATAGAATCACCTGCAACATTGGGAGTATGGGAATGAACATACTTGACAAAAGGATGAGGCTCCAAGAAATAGCAGAGATATAATGCTTTGGGTACTCAAATTTTAAATCATGGTAGAAGTAGACTGGGCATGATGGTTGAACAACGTCTGAGCTGGACCTTGAAAGGAAGTAGAAATTTATTGTTGAAGAAACAAATGTAAATAATGGTGAAATGGCCTAGCAAAACTGACTTCATTTGGAAATGTTGAGCAGATTGAGTCTTGGATACACTGATTTAGAACTATTGAGAGGACAATTGTTTACCAGTCAATTAAGATAATTATTTACTAGCCAGAATAACGAGTAGAAGAATCAAGCATTACTGATGTTCAAATAAGAGTGTGTGTGTATATGTGTGTATGTGTGTATTAATATTAATAGAGATTACAGAGTCATCTTTGACAAAACTTTGGATTCCTGAAAGGTCTATTCTATTACGTCTGGCAATAATGTAGCATATGCTAATTTATTTATTTTGAAATTTCCTGGTTGTGTTTTCAATTCTTAAAAGTTTTCCCAAACTGTTGGGAAATCAACTAGTTTAATAATTCTAGAAAAATTTCAGCTCTATTGATTCTGATATTGCAGTGTGGACAATTTTATTTTGAGTTTTGATTGTTGCATCTACACCTCTAATTACAAATAAAATAAGGTATATAACCACATAACTGAAGATTTCTTTCCCATTTGTCCATGAATTTACTAAATATTCCACATTCTGAGACTACTTTGGTCATCAATAAAGGCAGAGTTCATTTAAACACAAGTATATAGACCATTGCCAATAAAGAAAATTGTAGAAATTAAAGGTTCTTAGAGGTTCATCGGTTCATCTATGAAATATCAGTTAATATATCTTCTGGTGGGGCTAGAGGGGATTGACAAATCCTGGAGCTTGAACTCAGCGTCTGGACATTATCCTGTGGCTTTCTCAAGGATAGTGGTCTAACACTTAAGTAACAGCATTGCTTCCAGTTTTTTATTGTGTGTATGTGGTACCAGGGAATCAAACCCCAACCCAGGGTATTCTGCATGCTAAGCCAGCACTCTACCACTAGGTTACACTCCCATCCCCACATACCTTCATTCCCTGAAAACCCAGAAAGCTCTATAGTTCCTGTGCTTCCTGGTAGCTCTGATCTATCCACAAATAAATGCTAGAAACAAAGATATGGTCTACCACATTTCTCCTCCCTTAGATTACTTTTAGGGTCAAGTTTTGCTCAGAGAAAATTCTCAGTGAATCCAAAGGCCTGCTGTGAGGTAAATGGGCCTATTACTTTTAAGACATTTTATATCATAATAAAAAAATGATCAGAGAACTCAAAAATGATCTGCCTACATACAGCAATGATGATATAAATTGCAGAGACATGTTACTTTCATCCATTATTAGTTTATATGTATGAAATAGGAAGCAAGTGATTATCATGACTGTTTTGAGCTATCAAATTTTGTTTGATCTTTCTAGTAAAGGCAAGTCATTTGTTTGATTTTTCTAAAATAACTAATTAATTTAGTTATAGTTCTGCCATGTACAGACATTACCATCACAGACAATAGTTAATTATCAATTCTTCAATGTGATTTTTATAACTTCACAAATGGCCACAGGTTCTGTTTGCCTCTGAGCATGATAAATAGGCAGATTGGGTGTTGAATGATCTATCAGGCTGTAGAGTGCTGTGATAAATGAATCTATTAACACATAATGTTCCCACTTACTCTAGAATTATCTTGAGAGTGAATTATAGGATAAAGCAATCCTCATTAACCATCCAAAGAATGGCTTATAAAATAATACTACTCCCTAGAACATTAATTACTACAAATATCAATTAGGAAGATGTTCGTCTATTCAAAGATGGGGAAGGCAAATTTTATAAATAGCAATGACACTTTAATATCATTGACCTATGTGTAGGTTCTCTCCTTCAAATTGAAGAATGAATTGTCTATTTTTCTTCATTTTTTTCTTTTGTTGCATAAAATGATAAAAAAATTAAACCATAGCAACCAACTTTTGGCACACAAGTCAATGGAAACACGTAATTTCATCAAGTCTTTAACTGTAATTATTACATACCAACAGCGTGTTAATGAAGTGAAACTACCTGGATAGAAAACTTCATAAGCATGTGAACTTGAGCCACTTACTAACCTTCCCCTCCATTGTCCTTTACCTCTTGTGTAGAAGGAAAAAATAATAACCTCAATCTCTAAGTATCATTGCAGTGTTAGCTAATGAATTTTGATAAATTATTTAGGCTTTAATAAACATATATTTTAATCTTATTGCACTTTCTTTGTATAGATCGGTGTTTATCTTTGTTGACAGGTATGCAATGCCCAGAATAGGTGGTTGCTGTGATTGTGTGTTTACTATTTAAATAACTTGTGGAATGTCAATGTATGGATTTTCTAGAAGTATGAAGGAGATTTAGGCTGGCAATACTCAAGTGACAAACACCTATTAAAGCAAACCCCCATTAAAGCAAACCCCTATTAAACCTGTAAATAGAACAAACTGGAGCACTCTCTTCCAGTCCAGTGCTCAGACTAATAAGATAGACATTGCTTCCTCTTTTATGGGAACATTCTAGTTTCCTTTAAAGTGACAATATTCTTCATGGACTTGTGATTGCCTAGAATTATTCACATGGGAACTCTTACCAAAGATGTTAGAAAGCTTTTGGCTGCATAGTCCCATTTCAAGGACCGAAAGCTTTACCACTGATTCCTCAGAAATAGAACTGCTGAAGACAATTCTGTTTCGAGTGTCCCTTGCAAAATTTTATATTACCTTTTTTGGGTCTTGTTACTCTCAAAAAACAATCAAGTTCTGTTTCTGTGCAACTAGAGAAACCATTCCTAGACTACTCTTCAGATAAATACATATCATATATCACATAAAACTTCCAAAGAGTATACAAATGATGGTGAGAGGATGCGAATGACGTGACATGATAGTGCTGGTCTTTCATGAGCCCTGTGCTTATGAAAATCTATCATCATCAAAAACCTCACCCCTGCTATCTTACATTCTCCCAAGTGGCCTAACCACAAAAAAACAGCCTTTATCATATTATTTAGAATAGGGCTCACGCATGTGTTCTGATTGATTCTGATTGGTCAAACAAACTCAAAGCGTACTGACCAAGGTGGAAGAAATACCTACTAATTTGAGTGGATCAAACTTTATTTGTATGTTCTTCCTTGATTTAGACCCTTGAGCTTCAGTTCACTCAGTGCCAAAGGCAGTGTCTGAAAAGCACAGAGAAGAGCCCCTTTTAGGAGAGACTTCCTCAAATGATGTTACCACTCCATGGTCAGATAACACTACCTTCTCATTGTACATATTGCCATGCTCCATTTCCTCTACCTTTACTTATCCTACCTGAGTAAGAAAATTCCTTTCTGCCTCATAGCTTCCTGATCTTGTAGCAGCCTTTCACAAATAGTGTCTTACTTAAGATTTATCTGATATTCAGCAGGACATATATGCAAGCATGGATGTTAAGGTGATAATGAGTTACTCTCTCACCTAAAATATGAAAGTCCATCTCTTCTAAGGTGATTGTTTATATGAAAAATTAAAACAGCCAAGTTGATATCTGTAAATCGCTCTAACATTCAAGACTTTCAGAGAGCAGAAGACCAAGTACACATGCCTATGACACATCTCTAGCTAGTTAAAAACATCTTAAAGCCAGGCACAGTGACTTACAACCATAATTCTGTCCATTTAGGAGACTCAGATTAGGAGAGTTAAAGTCCAGTCATGTAAAAATGATAAAATTCTCAAGATCAAATCTTAATACTAAAAACTGAGCATGGGCATACATATTTATCATTCCAAGCACTATAGAAAAATAAGGTCAAGGTCCAAGATTGGCCTGGTCAAAATTACGAAAATGCTATCTCAATTATAACCAAAGCAAAACAGCTTGAAGGTTTTTAACCTTAAGTCTAGCAAGCTCAAAGCCCTGAGTTCAAATTCTATTACCACAAAGAAAGTATATTTAGAAGCCAAGTGAGCAGAAAATTAAGACTATTAGATTTTCTTTTCTCTGTGTGTGGTGGAAATACTGGTGTTCTATGATTCTCATTCCCCTTTCTACCATGAAATATCCAGTGTAGAAAATACAAGTGTCTGATAATATCTGTATGTGACCTTCATCATTCGGACATAAGCATGACTGGATCCAATCTTGGTAATAGACAGGATAAACACGTGGATCCCAGAGCACTTCTACCTGGACTGAAATTAAAGTAGCTTTAATGGGAGGTTTATAATCCTATAGTTTGTTAAAAACCACATATGGAATTGTGTTTCCACAGACAAATGTGGACCCCAAGGAAAACTCAGGATTGTCTCAAAATCTGCTCAGAAAACCAGTAGTAAACAAATCTCAAGAAAGTAAAAGGCAATTCTATCCTTATTTCTGGAGGCAAAACAGAGAGAACATTAACATTCAGGAAAGAACATATTACACCATTAAAGAAATTGCTCTGACATGTCTCAGCAATCAGGGGCTCTGGAGAATTTGCAAAGATGCTTTCAGTAGTGTTCCAATGTGTATCTTTCTTATAAAGTAAGCCATGTGCTGCAAACAGTGTCAGTCAAATAAAAAATCTATAGAGCTGCATAGACCTTTCTCTTTCCCTTCCAATGTAGCTAAAGGTGACCCAAGAATGGGTGGGTAGATTGTCTGCCATATTTTGTGGCCTTCTGATTAGCTGATTCTCATGATTTATTTACCCTTAAACAGGACATTTTGAAACTCTGTAGAGATGAAAGTTGATACCAAATATTTTTTTCCTAGAAAAATTCAAATTGTCTGATGGAATGTAGTTGATATTGTATAACTAGTTTAGGCATTTTCCTTTGGGTTGGAAATCTGTAGCCACTCTTCAACAAGAAAATAATCAGTTATTTGGTGGTTATGTGATATTTGATTCAGAAGACATTACAATGTAAGTCATGCTGGTGAAATTTAAATGCTCTTGTTTGAATCTCACATTAAGAGAAGTTAAATTTTAAAGTAAAATGTGCTAAACAGTGGGTGAGTTCAGTCCAGATTCTTTTTTGTTCTTTAAAAAAAGTAGAGATTTCTATCTTTGTGCAGGTCACCTTCTTAAAAAGGAAAATGACATCATTATCCTCCTTGGTTGTCTCCATTTTATGTTTGTTCATTAAATAATGAGAACATTGATTCCATACCAATAGGTTAAAATGTATATCTTCCTCTATTAAGTTCTGGGATGAGTGAAACTCCAGTAGCCATAACATTCATTATCTTCCAGTGCCCAACAATCCACTCTCTACTCTCATAAGAATTGATTATGGTCATATCTGACAGGTAATATTTTATTACAAATTGATGAAGGCGATAGAGGATAAAAAGTATAGCCACAGCCAAGGCAATTGACAAGTCAGTTTATACATTGGACTGCCTTGCAATATAGATTTGTTTTCCAAAATATACTCAGGATTCATTCCTTAAATCCTCAAATAATCTTTCTCTTCCCTTTAATTTTTCAGTGCCACAAAACCAAATGGATGAAATATTCTACCCTAAAAGAAAGAGCACATTCTATGGGGTTGGGAGAGATAGGGGAGAATGATTGAAGGGCTGATATTGACACAAATACATTTTACTCATATATTAATATATTGAATTGAAATCTCTTGTATAACTAATTAAAGACAATAAGAGGCTGGGAATTTGGCTTAATGGTAGAGTGCTTGTTTAGCATGCATAATGTCCTGGGCTCAATTCCTTCATACCAAATAAACAGAAATGGCACAGTGGCTCATGAGGTTGAGTGCTATCCTTGAGCAAAAGAAGCTCAGGGACAGTGCCCAGACCCAGAGTTCAAGCCCCAAACTGGCAAAAGAGAGAGAGGAAGGTGGAAAAGGAGGAGGAAGAAGGAAGAGGAGAAGGAGGAGGAAGAGGAGGAGGAGGAGAAGGAGAAGGAGAAGAAGAAAAAGAAAGAAAGACAGAAAGAAAGAAAGAAAGAAAGAAAGAGAGAGAGAGAGAGAGAGAGAGAGAGAGAAAGAGAGAGAGAGAGAAAGAGAGAAAGAAGAGAAAGCCTGCCTTACGGAAAGCAACTTTTATAAGCTTTTTTTAAAAGAAGGATTATTGGGCTGGGAGTTTGGCCTAGGGGTAGAGTGCTTGCCTAACATGCACAAGACCCAGCTTTGATTCCTTGGTACCCCCACATACATGGCAAAAAGCCAGAAGTGATGCTGAGGCTCAAGTGGTAGAGCGCTACCCTTGAGAAAGTCCAAGGACAGTGCTCAAGCCCAGGACTGGCAAAAAAAGAAGGATTATTCTATTCTCATATTCAAGTATGTTAACATTTGGTATAAAGAATCTTTTAAAATTGTGGTGCTGTGGCTCAAATGGTAGAGTGCTAGTTTTGAGCTGAGGAACTCAGGGATTATGCCCAGGCTGAGTTCAAGCCCTATGACTGACTGAAAAAATAATCTTGAAAATCTAAGTTAAGAGAGCACTGTATTTAAAGATTGTAATCAATAATTTAACCTAAAGCATTGGACCTATTTCTGGTAAGATGAAAAGTTTAGCCTGGTAATGACAGCTTACATGAGCCACTTGTATATTTTTGTTAAGAAATGAAAGAGATAATGGAAGGTAACAAAAAGAACATTATTGGGTAATGTACGACTGTTCATATTTTATGTAAACTTTTAATCCTTATTAGGAAATGTTTCAAGCATATAAATATTAGAGGAAATTTGTAATTAACTTCCATGTACTTCTCAGCTAGCTCTGACAATACACAAAGCCCATTCTACTTCCAGTTATAATCCAATTCAATCGCTATTGGCAATTTTCAAACAAACACCAAGTAATAAACAACCATAATCATTAATACATAAGGAGTTTCTTAAAAATGACAAAAACCACCAGTATAACTTAGAAAATATTAGTTAATACCTAAATGTCAAAAACCTAACAATATGAAAATATCTTTGGTTTTCTTTTTCCCCCAAAATAGAATAATAAATGTAATAATAATAGTAATGCCTCTTTTTAGTAATATTGCCAGTTGAGCATCAGCTTACAATGTACAGTTGGGGGTTAGAATGATGTGAACAAAGTCGATTTTTGAAATTTCTATATAGTGCTAGTAATACAGGTCATAGACAAATATAACTTGAACAGCCTAAAAATTTTAATGCAGTTAAGCAGAGTAGAGGCAATACTGGAAGGCACACAAAGTTCTTTAAGGAAATAGGAAATTATTTATTTCATGGAGGCCAGTATTTACAACAACAACAAAAAAAGGTTTTTAGTACTGTATGTAACATAAAATGTGCTCTGAATTTCTGCCATTTATGAAATCTAGTGACCATTCATCAACACACAAAGAACAAAAAAATAAAACAAGGCAAAGGAACCTTGATAGGATGAAGCATTCTGCTCATGGTATTGTACAGAAAATTGCAGTATACAGAGATGCTGTGTGTCTCTCAAGGTCACATTGTCTTCCTCTCAATTTGCTTTTGATGAATAAAGACCCTTGTTTTCTGATGCTTTAGAGAAAATGCCAGGTTCAGGAGTGCTTTCGATAAAGACAGATTGGATCATCTATGCATTTCAGGTAGTAAACACTTGGTGATGATGGAATTCAGATTGTGAGGAAGCATTCTCATACATTATCTTCCCAGCATACAGCACTTCCTTTACATAATGCTATAGTTAAATTGCATCCATTTCTACATCCATAGCATAACATCTGACTGCCAACACCTCTTCAGGGAGGATGAATTCTGCAGCATCCAAAAGCGTGTTAAATTATGACAAAGCAAAACACTGCTGGTCTCTCCTATTTTACTAAGTCTTCATTTTGTACGAACCCTACAATTCTTTCAAGCACATTTTTTTACGTATCAGGTATATTTTCATATTTTTTAGTAGGAGATGGATCAAAATTCTTAGTTAATTATTTTCTCAATCCAAAAATCTCTAATGCATTATTTTCTTATGTTCTGCTTTTTATTTACTTTGCCATTGTTCAAATCAGTTTAGGACTAGAACCCATCTGATCAGTGTCACTCCTTCCCATATCCCTACCACCTTCAATCCACCCCTTAATTAACTTTTCTTAATTTTGTAGTGTATACAATGAATTCGTGACTTCGTTCTTCTCCCTCCCCCAGCCCTTTCTTTTCTTCATTTATCTATCCCTCTCCCTTTGGCTACAGTTCCCTCTTGCAAATACTCATTTTCTGGTGTTTCTTTTGTTTATAAACATTTCTCTCTATGTAATATATGTATATGTGAGTGTACTAATCATCTCAGTACAGCCATATATACATTACAAACATGTCTCTATAAAATTGTGTATATGGGTATACAGATAAATTTTTTCCATTTTTACTCCTAGGAATGGCATTTATAATTATAACATATACATTTGTCTTTCATTTACTGACAGATTGGCAAATAAAAGATGTTGCCTTTTATTTCCTAGTCACTTCAAATGTGAGCATTTGCTTGGACCTTTTTGTTATGAAGTGAACTTTGTATTACAGAAGTATCACAAAGCCAACTAGAGAACACTTGTGTAACATGGCAGATGCTGACAGGGCATTCTCGAGTGTCTTTTTGCCTGGGTATAAATGCTAATTTATTACAAGTGACAAAAAGAATTAAGGGAAGCTTTACCTGATAAATGAATAACTGAAATGCTAAATGGATGGAAATACTGCATTGTTTAAATGTCAACATCTGTTGAATTCTGGATTCTTTGGCTGTTTTGTGTTTCATTCTAATTGACTGTGTTTGCTGAAATAATGCTGCACAAATAATTTTCCACAAATCTTCAGATCAGATTACCTTTTAATAGATTAGATTTTAAATTTCCAGAATACTATTCTTCTCATTGAAATATTTTCATTCAGAAGCACTAACATCATCTCTCATGTAGTAGATGGTCTTATTTCTTCTTAGATACTGAGTTCCTAGATGTCACTGTTCAGTTATTTGATATTTTTATTTACACAACTAAGAAAGGAAACGATACAAAGAAAACAATTTTTTCTTTCTCTGTTCTCAAACTTGACTGTTCACAGCAGTCTGGCAAGAAATTGCCATAAAATTTTGCAATTATCAAAACAATTTCTTGACAGCTCAAAGTAGCATTACATCTAGCACTCATGTAACAGATAGAAAATATAAAATATACAGAACTTGTGTGGTAGATTTATAGAAACATCCTCACAGGGAAGGGAGAAAACATCTTATAAAATTCAAAATTCACTCTGAGAAGTAAAATTCCTGTCTATCAAAATAGCTGTAAAAGATTTAAAATTATGACTATCCATAATTGCATTTGGAATATTAATTGAAAAATGCAAGATAATAAAAAATTGTTACTTAGATTTTGAACTACACTGATCAGATGCTGATTTTTATTATTTATTAACCTTGATTTTTATATCATATTTCAAATGACATGTTTAACAAACAAGTATTCAGGAAGGGAATCTCTATCTACAATCACTTAGATTTTAGAACATTTTGAGCAAAGAATTTTAAGATATTTAGTCCCGGAACCCCCAATTCCAGTCTTCCACGATTCATGTCAGGCCACTCACCCCAATACATCAAACAAACAGAAAAGTGATGGTGGAAGTCTGAGGAATATTTGATTGAGAAGATACTGACACGATAGAAAAAAATGCAAGATAGCACTGAAACTCATCTTCTGTGTATAGACCTGAGCTTTAGGTTTAAGTAGAGGTGGAAGAATTGGAAAGAGGAAAGGTATGAATAACTATGAAGAAGTGTCAATCAGTCACAAAAGTGCTCAAGGGGTCATGACGGCTGGTAGCTCTCAATGTGGGTCAGTGGGTGATTGCTGGCTGGCAGGTGGTCTGTTTTGCAGATGCCCAGATGTGACTTTGATGGCCTATTTCAGAGCTTTTCAAGCACCAAATCAACATTGCCTATGATTTCCTGTTACTTTCTTCTCTTCTTCCCATTTCTGACAAAGAAATTCACTTGAAAGTTTCAAGATACTAGTGTTGCAGAAATATAATGAAAAGCAAATATCTCCCCTCTACTCAGAAAACTTATCCACAATGACATTGCAGAAGAAAACGTTTCATAATTAGGTAATTAACAAAACCAAAGGCAATGCATGCCATGGGCACTCTCCTACTCTAGATAGATTACAAAGACTAAAAGAAATCGCATCCCGTTCTATAGCTATGTGCATACAATTAATTGTATAAACATTTCTCTAAATCTGTGGTAAATAGCTATTCCTTATGTAAGATAACTTGGCAGCGCTATTTGTTATACATAGCTCAGCTTAGCTTCCCTAGTAATTAGGATGATGATAGGTGTTAGCCAATTGGGTTCATCCAGAGAGGGCAAAATTCTCAATTCTATAGAAGAAGGTGGTTTGATAGCTGGAGGCAAAGGACCACTTTGAATCTAGGATCCTAAGCTTTGGTAGGAAATGAAGATAGGAATTCCTACTCCCTGAAATTTTTCAAAGAGAAAGACATGCTTAGGTCAGAAAGCTGGCAAGGGGCTTGTCTGATCTTCAAATGGATTTATATGCATGCATACATTTTCAAAAGATGAAGAATTACTTACAATTACAAATTTTCTAAGGTAAATGCTCTGAGGAAATGAGAGGACAGTCAGAAACTCAATCTCTTATTTTCAAGAAAAAGAATTAAGCCTCTTATGTTTACTTAGAATTCATCATTACACTAGTCAAGTATTTTATTCCTTGTATTCTCTTCTTCAGCTTCAAATGCTATTCCTTGGTTAACTGCTTTTGTGTAGAGATAGTCACAATCTCAAATTCTCATGAGGAAATTTTGTTCCATAGATTTTTACTTTGTGTGTTTTGGGAGTTGTGGGGGAGGCAAGGTAGATTGGGAAGCTTATAAGATATGTAGTAATCGCCCATTCTGGGTAAGTAGGGTGGCAAAATGTAAGTGCATAGCAATGGCTATGGGAGCTTTGTCTGTATAACAAGGCGTGGTGTAGAGGAGCAATGTAGAGTTGAAAATTGAACTGGGCTGAAGATAGAACCTGTCCTAGTTGCAAGCAGGCCAAACTTGTTAAAGTTATTAACTTTTAACAAATAAGAGAGGAACTATATGTAGGAATTGCTCTACTATCACTTCTGATATTTGCTATTGAAACAAGACAGGCAAGATGATGTGACAGGGAATTACAAAATTATTCTATTTGTGTAAATGAAGCTAGATTCAGGAACTGAGACAGAGTCAGGAACCAAATAAAAATCATTAAAGCATCTAAGGGTTAGTAGAGAAGCTGATAACATCTCACCCGCAGATGTGATGCCATACTTCTAGGTGAGTAATTGGGTCTGAAAATAGTACATTTTTAACCATCAATAATCCTTTTAGAATAAGAAATAGATACCCACACCATTTACCTCTTATTTATGATAAGGCCAATTCAAACCCAGGTCTCCATGCTTGGGACTTCAGTTCTTATGCTGTTATGAATAATGGTGGGTAGAGTCCATTTGTATTACAGCTCTTTTACCTCTACAGCAGGCAACACCTGCTAGTGTTGCAACTCCACAGCAGGCTGTCACTTATGGAAAATTAGGAAAGATGATATGGAAATATCAGCAAAAATGAGAAGCTTTGGCAGATTCATAATCTCCTTAATGAGCAATCAGAGCATTACAAGCTATTGGTGGTGAATTTAGAATGAGAAAGGGAGAAGTGTGAATACTCACCTAATTCTTCTATGAACTAAGTGGTCCTGATTTATACTTGGATGAACAGCATGGATATAGATGGATATTTATAGTGATTAATCAATAATTAAGCATCAGACATGTCTAATGTGAGATTTCCATAAACAAGCAAATGATGAAACATGGAAGTGGATTTGTGTCCCTGAATTTGAGTATAGAATTAAGATATGGGTTATATAAGTAGATGTAAGGGTTGTTTGCCTACAGATGTTATTTGACTAAAAAAACTAAAAGAACATTCTTAAATAGGAGAAGACAAATGTCTCCAAACATATCTCACTGGAAATCTAACAAGGAAAGTTCAGTGGCAGAATTAGTCTATCAAAGAATTTATGAAGAAGCAATCAGAGAAAGAAAAATAAACCCTAGAAAAATTACTTCCAATTCTCCACTCTGGTTATCATATGACTAGAACCTTAGGCTTACCCATAAATTGAAATCTGACTGATTATCTAATTAGAATAGGTGGATGGTCCAATGTGAATTATATTGATCCTTCCTAATTCATACTAACACTTAAACCCTAATGAGATCCTACTAATAAGAAGAGGGCTCAAGAAATGATCAAATCATGAGGGCAACAGTCTCATAAACTGATTTGAAAGATTATAAAAGAGCTAGATTAAGATAGCTAGGTGCTTTTGCCCTTCTATCCATTCTTCCACATAAGAGTGTCAGTGACAGATGAATACCAAAACAGCAGGTTCACCAATTACCTTATCTTAGACTTTCTGGTGTCAAGAAGTATTGTAAAATAAGTTATAATTTATTTATATAAATTACCCTGTCTTGGGTATATACATATGTATATCTATATATATATATTTATACATGCATATGTATATCCATATATGGACATATATTTGTGTTAGTACAGACAATTGAGTGTTCTGCCATCTTTCTGATGTTGCACCCTTTATGGTACTTTTAAGATTAGGCAGACAGCACTTGGCTATGTTTTGGGGTAGTAGATGGAGTTAGATACTGCCTAATCATGGTACATTACAGGAATCACTGATTTTTTTCCCCATTCTTCCTTAGCCTTTCATTCTACCTCAGTCAAATATTCACGCTTACCAACTGATAGACTTAACAATTATTTTTGTTAATCTTCTTGTGCATTATCTGAGAGGGAGAAATTAAATGTATTAGGCCCTTGATGTGCTGCTCTCCAGGCTTAGATATAATCTTACTTTCAAAATTTATCTGAAACAAAGAGAAAGGTATGACAAATGTGAAGCACTTTAATGGTTCTCCTCCTGACAATATCTGGTGTGCTTGGAAAGTTAACAAAAGGAGAATGGCAGATAATAGATATAATGAAGTCTCTAAAAAATGTCCAAGGTGTGAATTAAAAATTACTTTAACTTCTCACTGAATTGATTTTTGATATGAAGCTAAGCTATGCATAAAAGAAAGATGAATGCTATTATTCTCTTTTCCAGATTTACCATAAGGAGAGACAAAATTCAATATCTGGAGACACTTTTGTATTTTATATGCTCTATTAATTTTTTCATTTAAAAGTCCTAAAAATTTCCAGATGCCAATGACTTATGCCTATAACCCTAGCTACTCAGAAGGCTGAGATCTGAGAATTAAGTTTCAAAGCCAACCTGAGTAGAAAAATCCAAGAGTCTTCATCTTCAATTAATCAGCAAAACCTAAGCTGAAGGTATGAGTTCAGTGGTAGAGCACCAGCATGAGCGAATACGCCAAACAAATATGAGACCCCTGAGCCCAGGCGTCACACATAGTAATCCACTGAGTCTACATCTGAACACTCTACTTGGAGTTACACTGTGCAAAAAATCTCCTAAGTTAAAGCATTAGTGCATGTGGACCATAAAATTCTAATCTTGTATAAAGTCAGTTAAAATGTAATCCAAATAAAATCACAGCCTTTACTAAAAAGTTTTACTGTTCAGAAAATAAAGGAATAGTATGAAATATTTCAGACTTAGCTACCTGCCAAATACTTGGAATTAATTTGGGGCTGATAGGTCAACTTCTTAGTTGTTTTTCTAATTTGCTATTATTCATCAAAATTTTAATTGCTTCTGTGTTTCCGGTATTACATAGTGTACACTTGAAAACAGCAATTATTTGTTGATATTAAATAGGTCAGCACTTTCTCCAAGGAAGAGTAAGTTTGTATGATTGTTTATTCTCATATAGCATTAAGTAACACTAATATAGCACTAGGTAAAGAAAAATGCCGGTCCCTTAATTTATTTTCTAGAAGTAATCCTGGTTCATTTATACTTACCTGCTTCTAGGTGATTGTGTTATCATGGAGTAGAATTTCTTTCTTTTTCATTCTGGAGTCACATTTGGAAAGTCATTCATATTAGATGAGCTTAAACTTTCGAGTGTGTGTGTTGGTGTGCATGGGTGTGCCAATCTTGGGTCTTCAACTGAGGGTGTGGATTTTGTCCCTAAGTTTTAGTGCTCAAGGCTAGAATACTACCACTTGAGCCCCACTTCTACTTCCAACTTTTGGTAGCTTATTAGAGGTAAGAGTCTGATGGACTTTCCAGACTGGGTTGACTTCAAACCATCATCCCCAGGTCTTAGCCTTCATAGTAGCTAGGACTTCAGACCAGAGCCATGAGCACCCAGAAACCCTTTCTTTTAAGTAAATTAAGAAATAGGTAGTTTCATAATGAAGATATGGAACCAATCCAGATGCCATCAATAGATCAAGAAGATGTGGTACTTATACACAATGGAATTCTATGCTGCCATCAGAAAGAATGGCATGGCCCCATAGAAAGACTTGGAAAAAAATCCTATTAAGTGAAGTAAGCCAGACCCAAAGTAACATTGGCTCAATGGTTTTCCTCATTTGTAATAATTTGTACATATCTAAGAGATATGTACTAGCAGAGGATTGCAATAGCTCAAACCCTAGGTACAGAAGGTGATATAGGATAAGACTAAATGAAAGGATCTCTAGGATATGGAAACAAGACCTTTATCTCATGTGACTGTTGTTTTTAATGTATTATGTTATTTCTCTTCTGTGTTTTGCCCTTATGGTTAATCTCATATGGTTACTATATCTGACTTTGTCACCTGGTATATTTTATATATGTTTATTTATTTGAAATAGGAAAGTGAAAGGGGGAAACAAGATGATTTGGAGGATTGGAGGGAGGGAAATGGGGACAAAAACTTGAGAGGGGTTATCAATGTGGGAGAAGTAATGCACCTACTACCAGACGAATATAACCGCAACCCCTCTATATATTATCCTAATAGTAACAAAGAAAAAATGGTTAGTTTAGATGGTTATATTAGCACCATGGTGTTAACAGAAGTACAAATTTCTCTAAGAATGGTAGTGTACGAAGGGTAAGTCCAAGCTACTCAAAAAATTGGGGTAGGAGAATCCTATCTCAGATTGGCCCAGAGTAAAAAGCATGTGGACCTATCTGAAAAAAATTAAAGTAAAAAGTCTGGAATCACGCGTGAGTGGAACCGCGCAAAGCCCTGATTCAGGTCTCAACACTATACTTTAGATGTAGTTTTTACTTAGGATTGCTCTCAAGATGGGGACTCCAATTCTGAAGCCATATTCCACAGTATGATGTAATAAGTGGTGTTAAAAAAAAGAGGAAGCCAAAAGTTAATTATATTATGTTGCTGAGTTCAGTTCTTCTTAATAAACTATTATTTCCCAAACCCAGTATTGATAAATTAAGCAACTCCAATTGAGATTTAAAAAAAATGACCGGACCATTTTAAAAAACCAAAAGGAAAATATTTCTTCAAAATTAGAAAGTAAAATCACATAAATAATAGATATGCGAGAATTAAACTGAGAGGTAAGAGTGAAGCTCATGTCACAGGGATGTTCACATATTTTTCATGCTCAAAGCTGTGAGTTCAATCCCCAGAAAAAAACTACATTAATTAATTAAATATAAAAAAGCCTGGGAAGATGGATGGTGTTTTTCTCATATTCTTTTATCCAGAAACTTCAGTGAAGTGATTGAGAAACCACCAGAATTTGAGGAGGGTCATAGTAATTAGCTGACATTTGACAGAGCCTATCAAGTAAAAAGACCTAAATTTAAAGTCCCTTAAATTTCGGGGGTTAGGATATCAAGCAGGGATCCCCTTGGAATAAGCATCTCAATCTCTGGTTACATTGATCCAGTTTATTTTTAACTAGCCCTTCAGTTGGTTGTGGCCATGTAATATGTACACACATTTTATCAAAGAAATGTAAGAATGATCTGTGACTTGCTCAAGGAGAGGCTTCCCTGGTCAGTACAGGGTTGAAGTCTTTGTTAACTCTGTGACATAAATAGCATTTCAAGCAGTGGCTAAATGCTCAGCCAACAAGAATGGCCAAGATTTTGAACTCAGACAATGAAAGTTGCTGGTGGGGTTGTGGAGAAAAAGGAACCCTACTGCACGGCTGGTGGGATTCTAAAGTTCAGCCACTCTGGAAAGCAGTGTGGAGGTTTCTTAAAGAACTGAAAATTGACCTTCCCTATGATCCCACCATACCACTCCTGGGCATCTATCCTGAACACCATAACCCAAAATATAAGGACACCTGCTCAGCTATGCTTATCTCTGCACTATTCACAATAGCCAGGCTATGGAAACAATCCAGATGCCCTGCTGCAGATGAATGGATACAGAAATGTGATATATATATATATATACACATATATAATGGAATTCTACATAGCCAACAGACAAGACAAAATAATTGCATTTGCATGAAAGTGGATGAACCTAGAGCGATCCATGTTAAGACAAGTCAAGACCAAAGAAACAAATGGTGCATGGTATCCTTAATATGTGGCTATTAGATCCAAACAGTACAAGAGCAAGCACTCAATATTTGTGTACACAATGCTACAGACATGGTAATGGAAATACAAACGTAACTATATAGACATATAAACCTATGACTCTATAGACATAATGTTTTATTACATAGATTAATATGTATCTATGACATATAAACCTCAGACTAATTTTAATTATGTTCTAAAATCTAAGTGCCAGTGATTGTATATAGAGATTCCCTTCTTGAATACTTGTTTGTTATATACATCATTTGAAATAAGATGTAAAAATCAACGTTAATAAATTCTTTAATAAAAAAAGAAATTTTGAAGACGATTCTTTAAAATAAGTGTAATTATGTGCCAGGAGTTTGGCCTAGTGGTAGAGTGCTTGCCTAGCATGCACAAAGACATGGTTTTGATTCCTCAGTACCACATACCTAGAAAAAGCCAGAAGTGGTGCTGTGGCTCAAGTATTAGGGTTCTAGCCTTGAGGAAAAAAAAAATCCTAAGACAGTGCTCAGGTCTTCAGTACAAGCCCTAAGACTGGCAAAAACAAAACAAACAAAAAAGTGTAACTAGGGAAGGGGTAGGGAGATGGGAAGTGGAACAAAAACATGAGAAGGGTTATCAATGTGTGAGGAGTAATGCACCTACTACCTGATGAATATAACTGTAACCCCGCTATATATTATCCCAACAATAAAATTTTTAAAAAAAATGTAACTAAGGGAGGGCTAAGAACACCACACTTAAAATCATAGATATAAAAACTGAATGCTAACCATTTAAAAATACCCAGCAAAATAAAACAACAAGTCCAGAAACAGAACCAGATACCTAAAGGAAGTTTATGTAAATTAAAGTAGAATCTAGAAACAATGGGTACAGAGATTAGAATATCTTAAATATGAAAAATAATTCTAGATAAATATAACAGCAGGATTTCTTTGCTAATGTAGAGTTGTAAACATTTCCAGATTCTGAGAATCCAAAATTCATACATATTAAAAATAAATATGCCTAAATTGTGACAAGTGTATGTACAAATATTTAATCTAACTTACAAGAAGATGCATGAAAAATACAACTGCTCTGAGATGTCATATTCTACCTGATATATTGGGAAAGATCCAAATACTTGGCAAAATATTTCTTTTATGGGTGAAGAGGAAGCAGAGTCTTTTAAACATTACTAGTGGGAGTTGGAAATGGTACATAAAAAAGCAATTTTTTATCTAGCAAAATTTCCAAAGCAATTATATATTTGCACAGCAATCCCACTTTTGGGAATCCAGCCAGCAGATTACACACCTACAAACTAATGCATCTAAAATTTCATTTACGTGTGATTATAATGAAGTGTGGAAACTGGAGTATGCATCAAGAAGAGATTTTTGTCCTTCAGTTCTGGGGCTTGAAGTTAGGGGACTGGGTGTTCTTTTGTTCAAGGCTAGCCCTCTACCACTCTGAGCCACAGTGTCACATCCGATTGTCTAGTGATTAATTGAAGATAAGTCTCAAGTGACTTTTCTGCTCAGGCTAGCTTTGAACCACTCTCCTCAGATCTCAGCCTCCTGAGTAGCCCTGATTACAGGCATGAGTCACCAGCACCTGATAAGGAGAGATTATTAAATAATTTTTGTATATCCTTCTGCCACTAATCTTCCATGAAACTTAAAGTTCCTGGGGTTTTTTCTTCAAATAATTTTCTCTTCTCTGACTTTTCATTCTAGCAGAATGAATTTATGTCCATTTACTTCATTTACTTCTATTTGCTGAAATCTTTTGTAATTTTTGTCTGTATCGCAGTATTCACTCTTTAGTAGTTTAAGACTATAGGAGTATTTATCAAGTTTGTGTCACCAGTTGAATTATGCAGCAGTGATACTCAATTATGCACACTGATACTGTGTTGAAAATGAACTTTATAACTTGGAGAGGACAGAGAGAGGGAAAACGGAAGGGGATAACACCGTTTGATAAGAATTGCACTCACTTTCCTTCTTATGTAGCTGTAACCCTTCTGTATATCACTTTTATAATAAAAATGAATATATAAATAAACAAAATAAAAGTGACATCTCTAGAACTGAAGACAATATGTACCCAAACATCATACTCTTGTTGATTTAGTTGAATGTTATTTCCTTTGCTGCCTATAATATTTTCAATTTACACGGCTCCTTCAATGCTCAAATATCCTTACACCTTGAGCATTTCAGTTGTGAAGCCTTGTGAATCTTAATAACTCATTCTGAAAATATATAGAAACATAATTTGAATAGCCATATCAAAAGTCTAAAATTTTCAAATTGTATCTTAAGGCAAGTTATTTTCTTTAAAAATTTTATTGTAAGTCTCCATTTCCTAACTTACTCAAAGGAATATAGGCTCAATGGTTTCCCTCAATTGTCATAATCAGTAGAAACCTTGGGTTCTCATAGCAGAGATTTGCAATAGAGAAAAACCTAGACACATAAGGCCATATAGTATGATGCTAAATGAAAGGACCTCTAGGATATAGAAACAAAAGCCATATAATGAGTGATTGTTGTCCTTAATGTACTATGTTATCTCTCATCTCTTTTGCTGTCCCTTGGTTATCTCATATTGTTATAGTATCTCACTTTGTTATCTGATATATTGGATATATTTGTATTTGGTTATTTGAAATTGGATAGGAAGGGGGGAAAACAAGATGAGGGGTGGGGTGGGGGGAGGGAAATAGGGACTAAGACATGAGAAAGGGTATCAATGTATGTGAAGTAATGCACCTTCTATCTGGTGAATATAATGTAACCCTTCTATTAATTACAATAAAAATATATGAAAAAAAGAAAAAATATTGTAAAGGTGACATAAAAGCTTGCAGTTACATAGGTAAGGCAATGAGCACATTTACCTCCTCGCACATGTTACCTCCTCCCTCATTTTCTCCCACTTACTACTCTATTATGCTTAGTTGAGTTCTAATATCTTTCAAAATGTTCTGAAGTTTGGCATGGTGAAGTCAACCTGTAATTCTTGTACTTGAGAGGCAAAGGCAGTGGAATTGCTAAGGAGACCTTTTGGTGCTTTATAGTGAAGACCTGGTTTAAAAAATGTTCAAGTATTTTATTTCCATCCTCTTCTGATCCTTTAGAAAAACCTTTATAAAGTTATTGTCCTAATAGGTATATTCATTAATGTATAACCTGGATTCTCAATAATATACATTAAAATAAACGATTAGTTTCTGATCTTTTTTCCCCTCACTCTTGAAGAAAATGCTTCTGACTATCTTTATCTACTTCTAGGTGATTCAGTAAGCTTTCCAGTTTTGCTGGTAGCACAGTATTCCAGGCTCTGTGTGTCAGGTATTGCTTCCCCTATCTTTTCCAGTGTGTTTTTATCTGTTCCCAGGTAGAATCTTCGTATATATGCACTGACAACTTTGCAGTTGAATATATGATCTTCAGAAATATGTGGTTCTTTTTATTCTGTGTAGCTGTCCCCAATCTCACACCCTGTCCTTCTAACTCTATGTGTATAATTTGCTGTCCATGGATTCTTAGCAACATCGTAACTCAGAATTTACTGAGCTCAACCCCTGTGGTAGCCTTTATGAATCGCCTGGAGAATCTTCTAATCTTCAGGGCTAATTGTTTATTTTCTGTGTCATTAATAATATCAACAAGCCAAACTGACCAGAATTGGAAGGTTTAATAGGGTCCATTATTACAGACATTATTTCAAGAACATATTTTTAAGCTATCGGGAACTCTTTTCTTGTCTGTTGGACACACTCTTCTAGGTTCCTTGCTTTGTTTATAAATTGTTGAACAAGTATTTTCTTGCATTATTTGATCATTGTAAAAGAGAACATTCCCTCTACCAATATGCTCTCTTTCAATCATTGCAACATAGGATGTCAACAAAGTTGCCATTTCATTTTACAGAAAGGAAAGTAGAGTTTGAATAACATGGCCAGACTCACACAGCTTAATGGTAAGCAACAGAGTCAAGACTTGAAAAAGCACTGGAACCGGTGTGTGTCATTAAACAATATACAATGCCGATGTTCAGCTAGGAGGCAACCTGACTAAGCTACAGTTTGTACACATGAGAAGGAAAGGAAAATATCTATATAAACAAAATACTCACAAATGATTTTAGAAAAAAATTGCAAAGATCTAGATTATTCCTATTCCTATTATTTTCCCATGATTTTTTTTAAAGGATGTTATCTAGATAACTTTCCTTTTAAAAAAAAATCGGATATTCTACCAGGAATGTAGACTGGCTAGAGAGAAGAGGTGAAAAAAGTGTGTTGTATAAATACAGCAATTGCAAATGGCATGCTTTGAACACCTCCCTTTAATTTTCTACATACAAAAAAGTTGTAAATGAAGGGAAATAAAGAATTGGCTCAGATGCTCAGTGGGCTAGAACTAGGAACACACTTCTGAGTGTAGTTCATGTGCAACTATTTACATGTATCCTCAGGGGCTGGATCTGATGTGGTTCCACACTCCCCACCTCCTCGTCCTCACCAAGATAATGTGTTTTAAGTAACAGCAGCCTTGTTTTAATGTCTCCACGAGGCTTCTGTGTGATTTCATTTCCCTGAAGCATTAGCAGAACCGGAGAGAGCTCAAATGCAACAGCGCACTTCTGAATCTTTCAAATAAAATTTAGTAGGAAGAAAGCACTTAAAGGTTGCAAAAACAAAAAAACCTTTTGGACTTGCCAGCTACACATCTTGAGTGTGTTTTATTCTTTTAAAAAATTCATCAGCTTAAAAAACAGTTTCATACAATTTAGACTCTCAATCAAATTGATACCTGCTTAATATGATTCTATTTGAAGAGTTCTATTATAACTTTCTTTACTGTTGAATGATTCAGAAAAGGGGGGAAACTCTAATGAACGTCCTCAGTGGAAATTTTAATTTTGTCCTTTTAATTCATTAAGCTCCTGCCTTTCACCCACCATTGATTTTCTTCATCTTGTTCTTATACTATTAAGTGCAGACTTAATTTCTGTTAGGTACTAACCTCTATTTCCAATGGAGGCAGGGTCTTTAGTGAAATCCATTTGCAGCTTATCCTCTGTGCTTACATTTTACATTTATATTAAATCAAGTTCACATTTTATTCAAGTTTCCATAGTTTCTGCCAAATGTCTCCCTTCAGTCCAGGCTACTGCATTCCAATCAGTCTTTGTGAATTCTTAGCTTCCTTTGGACTATGTAGCTCAGAACTTCTAATTTTTAACAATCTTGCAATGAAGAGAGATAGACAAACACTTCACAAATGTTTGTCAACTGATATTTATTGAGACTGGGATTGTGTGTGTAGGTGAAGAGATCACGAAGATGTCTCATCACATTGCTTTATTTATGTTCTTTCTTCAATCTGACATATCAGTTCATGAGTATAAGAATCATCTTGGTGAGTGTGTACTAATTTTACACAGCCTCCATGTGGCTGATGTAACATTTGTCAGATTTTCCCACTGTGAAGTGACTTCTTTTTTTCTCTCTCTCTTTCTATCACACTTTACTCACTAAAGAAAGTTACAAGATATAGTACACTCGAGTGGTGGATCTTTTCCTTCAGTGAAGCAATGTACTCATCTGTGCATTCATATTTAGGAATTGTCATTTACAACTTTCTCTTGCTTTCATTCAGTTCTTCTATTCATTTATGCTTAATCATGTTTTTATAGGATTGGGTAGATATGTCTGACTTAGACTTTGTAGTAACAGATAGAATTTTATGGAAAAGTTATCAAACATTTTCACTTATTTCATAAACCACTCATCATTTTAGAAACATAAAAAGCTTTGCATATTGTATGTATTTTTCATCCAATGTCATTAAAGCGTAGATACTGGAATTCTGAATATATATGCTATGAAATTGTTATTATGAACATGTTTCTGCAGGTGAAAATCCACAATTTCACTCTTTAATTATGTTTGCTCATCTGAGATTCTTTTTTCTGAGTTTTGTTTTGTAGTTGGTGGTGTGTGTGTGTGTGTGTGTGTGTGTGTGTGTGTGTGGTTACTTGGTTTGGAGTGAGTTTTTTTATTTGATTTTTTTTGTTTGTTTCTTGAGGCAGTGCTAGCTACATACTCCAGGCTGGCCTTAAATTCATGATACTATGCTTCAGTCTTCTGAGTCCTGGAACTGCAAGTATGTCATCAGGTCTAGATCTGATCCCTAATGTATCTACTGAGCATTTCTTCCTAGAAATGTCTCTCAATATTTGCTTTTCTATTAGATTGCTACAGATTTTATGTTATTTTATATTGCTACCTAGTTTACCTAAGTCATAATTTTGATTTTGCTTATTGTTCAGCACCAAAACTTGTCCGTAAGTATTCAGGCAAACTTATAATGGCACATTGAGTTAGCAAATTCATTACAATTCCATTTTTCTGGATTATAAAAATATGCTTCTGCTACTGAACTTATCTTGCATTCAGCCGGGAACCGAGGATTGTATGTCTTAAATCGTATTTCCTGTCTGCATTTATATTTCTGAAAAAAATCATTTTGGATATTGCATGATGCCCAACTTTAAAAGTTTCAATAAAATTTGACTAAAAATGCACTTCCCATATTCCTTACTTAATATTTACTCAGATGAATTTAAGTCTTGCTGTAACCTAGCTAGTGTCTATATGACAAGTATATTTCAATAATATGATGGAGCATGAGCAAATGTTTTAATGGCATATTTTTGTTGTCATATGCATATTTTTTACCTCTTCAAGCTTGAGGCCTATGCTTGCTCACTGAGTCTTGATATATTATGCCTTTTACTGATTTTTTCAGCAGAATTTCATAATTGTATTAAAAAATTACCATTTGGCCAGAGAAGAATACGCTATGTTTTGTTGTGGTTATTAGGCAGATTTTTTGTGAATGAATACTATCTCTGGTTGGCTCAACAGTAGAAGTAAAGAGTATCTCAACTTCATTCCAAATCAACATTTTCTATATCCATCCTCTAATTGTAATAATAAGAAACATTTATTCTTGTCATAGTTTGAAAATGTTTCTCAGCTTCTATAAATGTTTTCAAAGGCTGAAATGAATATTTGCAATGGCTGTAAAGTGTAGGCTTAGATGTTTTTAAATTTTATTTCACTGTCAGGGTGATGTATAAAGGGGTTACAGATACAGTCCTGAGACAGTGAGTATATTACTTCTGGAACATTATTATCACTTCCTGTGTTTATCTCCCATTTTCCCTTAAAATATATTATTGGCTGATAAAGGTGATATTTATGCATATTATACATAAAATTGGTAAAGTATGTCACACCTATGATACATAAACTACCAAGTTGTCAGTTGTAACAAATTATCAGTTTTTAACATGTTTAATGAAATAGCCAGTGTTTACCCATGAGAATAAAAGATCACTTAGAACTATAAGCAACTAGCCTTCTTTGTGATGAATCATTGTAGCAGGGGAATATTAACCATTAACTAAATGTTGCTCTATTTGTTTCTGTAGAATAGTGTCACCTGTGAAGTTACAAAGAACTGGAAAATCTAAAATGTAAGATCCTGTTTAGATTCTTCTAAAATTTATATATAGTCTCCATAAATTTTTCAAATGTATCACAATCAATGGGAAAAGACTGAAATATCATGACCAAGGTATTCCAAAAGAAAGAAAGCTACCAAATATGGCAGATTTCATGGTAGGCTGAATGAAACCATTTCCATTTGGGATATCTAAGATGTCCATACTTGAATACTATTGGAAAGCAAAGTGATTACAATAATTTCTTACTTGATTTTCTCTTCCATCACAGAAGGAAAGCACAGAGTACGAGAACTGTAAGTTGGCTCCATGATTCAGATCTGTGTGTGATTAAGGTTTTTTTTCTTAATGAAGGCAACAAAGCAATGTTGTTCAAAGTCTAAGAGACCAATCAATGTACCTCAGTGGAGATCCATATTCTCATAATATTTACTCTATTCAAACAGTGCATCCTGAAATATTTTTAAGAGGTAAGAGGAAAAACAGAAGTCAAGAAAAATTTCAATGAGCTTTCATCAATATACTGATTAGACAGGTGTTCAGCTAAGAATATGGTTACCTAACTAAAGTTGCCTAATTACTCTGGTTTTATGGTACTTTTTAATGATCCACACATCACAAAATTACACTCGCATTAAAAGTAACCATCTGGTGTGCATCATCTTATGAAATTGGCAAATAAATCTATATAGGACATTATGGCAAAATATATTGATCTATAAACTACAACACTGAACAACAAGCCGACTGTAAACCAAGACTCCATGCATCCCTTCAATACTAAACCTCCTGTCTCCAGGCTTTTTTGCAGATCACATAAGCCGTCAGGATAGTCTCCATTCCTGGGGCATAATAATGGTCACAGATAAATAACTAGCATGTGACACTTCTCCAGAGTTAAGATGTCCTGTTCCAGAATACATGGCCCTTATGTGCTAAGTGAGCCTGTGTACTGAGTTCTCTAGCTACTGTAATTATAACTAAAGATTTCTCAGGCTTTGCCTTGAGGAAGGAAGAGTTTGTGTGAAAAACTGAACAACTGAGCAACGAGAATTCTTTGTACTTCATATAATTCCTTCTGGATTGACTATAATCCAGGCACTTGGTGAAAGAGAAAGAGGATCTTAACATATTAGATGTAACCAGCCCTACCTTCCTTTTCAATATATGTTTAAATGGAACCAATTATAATGATTTTTTAAAATTACAGGTAAGTAAAAAGAAGAAAACAAAAGGAACCATGACATTAATATAAAAAATATTGTGTTATGTTGGTTCATGTTAATTTAGATAAAAAGATACATGCTATATAAAGTCCATAACTGTTCATTTACCTCTTAGGAAACCTTTATATTATGGATGTGAGTATTTAAACAGATTAAATTTTGCTTGTATGCATTTTTGTGACTATAGAAATGTTTAGAGTTATTATGCGAGTCATACTATTTGAGTTATCACTTTCCTATGAACTATATTTTAAAGTAGTTCTACGTGGAAGGGTTAGAATATCTTTGTTATAGTTTTGAGTTTTATTGATATATTGCTTGCATAGATTAGGAGTTCTAATATGGAACTGTACATTTCCCTTTTCTTGTTTTGTTTTCGATTGAGTATTTTTATCCTATATTTTTTTTTGCATTAGACTAATTGTGGAAACAGAGTCCATTTTGAATTTTATTTTTTTAGCTTTGTCTATCCAATATCATGCTGTATTCTTCCTAAATTACTATTGCTCTTTTTGTTTTTCCTTCTGTGTCTGATTTGTTTCACTTAGCACAATATCCTCTAGGCCCATCCATATTGTGGAAAATGGAAAGAACTTCCTCTCCTCTTCCTCCTCCTCCTCCTCTTCCTCCTCCTCTTTTTCCTCCTCCTTTTTTTTTCGGTCGTGGGGCTTGAACTCTAGGTCTGGACTCCGAATTTCTTCTTTTAAAAGTTGAAAAAAAAGCCAAGTGCTGGTAGCTCATGCCTATAATCCTAGCTACTCAGAAAGCCAAGATCTATGGATTGCAGTTCAAAGCCAGCCTGGGCATGAAAGACAGAGAGACTCTTATGTTCCAATTAACCACCAGAAAATAAGAAGTTGGGCTGTGGCTCAAGTGATATAGCACTTGCCTTGAGCTGAAGAGCTCAGGGATAGTACCTAGGCCCAGAGTTCAAGCTTCAAGACCAACAAAAAAAATGAATAATATTCCATTGTGACAATATGTATACATAGGAATCTATTTACTATTTATTAAACTGTAATAAGATTGCCAGAAACATATATCTGCACTTTATGAACACTTTGGAGCAATGAAATGTGACCCCTAGCGCATTTCATGTTCAGAATAGTTTATTGCATAGCAAACAGTGTTCACATATCTACTGTAGGGAGGGAGCAGTGGATAGATGTTAACTACATGTCTCTACTGAAAGTCAATGTTATCGAAAATAGATGCTTAGTGGAACAGCTTGTACTATTTTCCTTCTGCTCTTTGCAATTGTTCAGATGAAGTTTCAGTTCATTTTTCTTATTGTTATCAATGGTGGTTACAGCTGAACCTGATGATTTTTTCAATATTCTTTTGAAATTCCATGGTTTCTATTTTGCTTTTTGTGGTTGCACTTGTGGCCAATACCTGAAATTAATTTGAGTATCAGAAGATAATTCATCTTTGAGGTTTCACCTCAGATTTATGGTCTCTAAATGGCCAGCTTTTTTTTCTTCACAGTAAAATACCTGTAGCTTCTTTTTCCCATTCAAAACCACATCTGGAAGATGTACCTCTGTTCTTTCACTGATAGTGGAGAAAAGAAAAATAAATTCTCTCTTTCCATCTCTGATTTCCAAAAAAATTGGCATCCATATCACATGATGCATAGGCACCAGAAATTTGTGTTCTTTATCCATACGGATCGAACACAGTTTTCTAGGGTGAGAATGCTTATCATGAAACCCTACAAATGAGGCATGTTCACATCTTTGAAGGAAATATTTCCTAAAAATTTCTTTGAATGTTAAGAAAATTGTCTTTTCTTTTCTTTTTAAAGCAGTTTTGAATTTGTACTAAAGGCTTTGCATGCTAACCATAAACCCTGAACTATTTCAAACTTTTGACACTCACCCTCAGCCTAACTTTAACATAATGATGGCATTGGACTATTAACTGTTAAAATCTACATCACTGAAAGTTAGTAATAAAATGAATGAAGAAAGGTAAATAAGAACAATAAATGTGCCATGTTTCCTTAGTGTAAATGTTTAGTTAATATATATGTATAGACTACATGGTAAGTATAGTTATTTTGCAGGTACCACAGAAATAATTCAAGTATTGAAGAATGCCGAAATAAGATGATAAATTGCATGAAATAAAAACAGAATAAATGTGCAGACAAGAATGACTGCAAAAGCATTTTTAAAATTCTTATAGTTGAGATATCTGTGATGCATGACTTTTAGAAGCAGCAGAAGACAAACCAAAATTATAAGGTAAGTCTTCTGAAGCATCAATTCAGTAAAAAGAAAAAAAGTTGCAAAACTGTTATAGCAAAAGAAACATAACAAATGGATACCATGTGAGTTTTAGACCAGTAAAGAGGTCCATTTGGTCCTGTTGCTAAAATGTGTAGATTAGTAAGCAGTATGTTTTCCAGTTAATTTTCTTCTTTATAATTATATTATGGTTATTCAAAATATAAATATTCTGAGATGGATGAAAGATATCTAAGAGCTAGTCCACAAAAATTTAAGGATTATGCTCTCTGAAATTTATTCCAAATAAAAAGTTGTAATGAAGCTTGGCACTGATGGCTTATGCTGTAATCTGAATTATAGGATAGGAGTCTGAGATATGAAGATCAAGGTTCAAAGCTAAGCAACGTTAATGAGATTTTTTGTCTTCATCACACCAGCAAAACAAAACAAAAGAGTGTTGAGGAAGTGAACCAAATGAGAGCACAAGACCATGGATTCAAGCCCTAGTACCAGCGCACACACATGCACACACACACACACACACACACACACACACACACACACACACGTTACAGTGATAACATAATAAATTCTATTATACAGATATCAAAAGCATAATATAGATTTCTGTATCTTCCATTTTCTCTCTTATTCTACAATCATGACAACAAAGGTATCATTCTGATTGTTCATTTTAATAAATGAGGAATTTGATTTACAGGATGTGATTTATTTCCTCTTCTATGGTAAATATCCCAAGAACATATTTGTTATATAATTATATAAAAAGAAAAAATACAGCTATATTTCTATATGAGTCTCAACCTCTTGACAGCAGTGCATAATAGATTATGATTTCCGTGGATTTACATCTAAATTGGTGGTAGGCAGGAACAGTTCTTGTTGATATTATCGTTACATGACCATTTATGTCGCCTTTTCTGTTCTTCCACAAAAAATAACTTGACAGTCAAGTTTCAGTTTTCCTTTAAGCTATTCAACCCCGAACTACTTAAGTTTCAAGCACTAAGTTATTTAATACAAGTAAGTAGAAAAGGGCCATTGAATTATTCAAAAGTTAAATTCAATGGCACTCAAGCATTGAAGCAGTCCTGTCTAAACTGGCAGCCTTCAGTCCCCCTAACTCTTCTGCCTGATGACCTTTGAAAAGGCAATGATCTCTAAGTCATCTTGTTCTGCTTCATATTTAGCACGTAAAATCATACAACATAATTACCACCCATGAATGTCAATGGATATTCTGATATTCTGCCTTATGTATTTGCTTGGTGTCATGTACAGGAGACAGTTTGCACATTTCACTAAAGCATGGAAGATATCTGTATTAAATGCAAATTAAACATATTCAACTTATATCTTAAATGCTTATTCTTCAGGCAAACTATGCAGCCTGAATTGGAAAATGCTTTGGAGGCACTGAAAATTTGTATTAGAATGTTTATAAGGATTATATTTTCCCTAGACGTCATAAATAACATTTCAATTTGCAACCTGGGTGTACATTAGTGCTAAATTATTCCTTTGTAAAAGAGAAACAAAGGTTGGCAGAAAAGAGGACAGTCAGTTGTTAAAGCACTTTTGAGTGATTCCTTCCAATGCTTATCTCAGAAGACAGTAATTCTTTAACATAAAGTGCAGTAATAAGCAAAACAGAATGTGGGCCCTCTTGGCATTTCAGTTTATGGAGAAAATGTACATTTAAATCTCCATATTTTAAGGCTCCATTTCAAATGCCTACACTTATAATCAATAATAGGATTGTGAATCTATTATGCTTTTTGTTCTCAGCTTATTCTTCTATATTATAAAGACTCTAAAGGAGAAACCAATTTATGGCAGGATAATTTTGAAGAGCTTTGGGAACAAAGAGATAATATTAAAACTATTTTAATATTTGGATCCACTTTATCCCATTCTGAATTATAAAAGAATAGCAATGCTCTCAGTTTGAATTAAATAGGATCCCCTGAGACATCTGATCACATAACTTTGTTTTGGTGGGCAGAAAGACTAGAAAAAAAGAATATGTGCTTGGTTCATTAGGAAGGGCAGAGATATGATACATTAATTCACCCATTAATTAATTAAGCATTTATTATCCTGCTCTTAGATACATTTTTGAAAAAATAGGAAATGAAATAAAGTCTGCTTCAGAAAGTATATGACATAATTAGTTTACTTGATTAAGCTCATGTAATGTTTATGAGGGCAACACTGAAGCAGCAAGAAAAAGAAAAATGACAAATTCATACAACAGATCTAGGCATTTTATGGAAAAACTCAAAAGGTTCTGTGCATCACTCATTGATTTCACTATTTAAAACTTTTAAGTGAGCCATATGTGTAGCTCCACTAAGCCACATGCTGGTGTGAGCCCACACCTGTAACCCTAGATACTCAGGAGACTGAGATTTGAGGATCACAGTTCAAAGCTAGCCTGGCCAGTCCATGAGACTCTTATGAGACTCAATAAACTACCCAGAAAAAAAAACAGAAGTGGCACTGTGGCTCCTCAAGTGGTAAAGAGCAAGCCTAGAGCACAAAGAGGATCAGGGACAGCACCAGGTCTTGAGTTCAAGTCTCAGGACCAGCAAAAAATAAATTAAAACAATTTAAAAAATAAAGAAAATGGAATAAGTTAACTTGAGTAGATGAGTTGAGTTGGGAGAGATTAAAGGGACCATGATTGAAGGAGTGACTTTACTCAAGATGCTTCATACACATTAACTGACACATTGAATTGAAATCCCTTCATGCAACTACTTAAAGATAATTTTAAAATAAATTTATTTAAAATTAAAAGTAAAGTAAAATAAAAAAAATCCATCTAAATTTTAAGGCCTTGCTTTCTTTGAAATAGACACTTTCAGCTTTTCCTCTTGCCATGTAAATTGTCATTATTAATCCACCATCTGGAAGTTCTGACACACAATTTTTGAAGAATATGTTGAGGAATTATTTGCATGGTGTCAGCAAAATGTATAATAACATGTATTCTAAATACTGGTACGTAAATACTAGCATGAAAATATTCGTTCTGCAGTACCCTTCAGTAGTAAAGTAGGTTTCACTTCAGCTTATCCTGGATTAACATTCTCTCAATTTTTTTAAATCCTCTCCTCTTCTAGTTTGATGAATGTTAACCTTATAAACTAATTCTTTACCACTGAGAATTCAGGATTCACAGAAACAAGAGCTGATGAGGGTCAGCAACACCTACCAACTCTTTAAGAGTGAACAAAATCTACTTGAAGTCATTTTCTCATTTAAAACATTATCAGCGAGTCCATTATGGATATTGTTTTCCATTGTCCTTAATTCTTCATACAACTGCCCTGGCTACAAAGGTAATCATATTAAGCAGGTTTGTTTTTGCTAAACACAATAATGTTACTGCTTCAGTATAATATGGTTTAAACAACTAATCACTGGCAGATGGCTTTCTTGCTTGGTTAACAAAGGGGCCCATTGGAAATTGATTTGCTGTGAATTCAATACCAAGTAAAACATTTTCAACAATGCCTTAAAAATGCACATTTTGAGCAGGCGAGGTGGCTCACACCTGTAGTCCTAGCTACTCAGGAGGCTGAGCTCTGAGGATCAAGGTTCAAAGCCAGCCAGGGCACAAAAGGACCTGAGATACTTATCTCCAAAAACTTCTAGAAAATGAAAGATGGGGCTTAGCTCAAGGGTAGGGTGGTACCCTTGAGCTGAAGAACTCAGGGACAGTGCCCAGGCCTAGTTCAAGCCCCATGACCCACAAAAAATGTAAATTTTGAGCCCAAATCTATTGTTTCTGTTTTACCTTTTTTTTTGACCAGTCCTGGGGCTTGAACTCAGGACTTGGGCATTATCTTTGTGCTTTCCAAAGGAAAGCTCTCTACCACTTAAGCCACAGCACCACTCCTGTTTTTTTCTGCGTATGTGGTACTGAGGAATCAAACCCAGGGCTTTGTACATGCTAGGCAAGCACTCTACCACTATGCCACACTCTCAACCCTTGTTTACCTTTTAAGTATATGATTTTGGTTAATAAATCGATTAAATATTGGGATGTGGGAACATGGGGAATTAAAAATGCTGTCAAAATATAATTGTATTACCATAATTTGCATGGCACTAAATAGTAGTGTCAAAGGAAGGGCCATACATTTTGTTTCATCTGTTAGAATTCTCTGTGATTTTAGGACAAAACAAGCACAGACACCTGTGTACACACAGTGCACACACATCTACAAACACACTTCAAAAACTCATGAATGGAAGAGCATAGTTGACTTCTAGTAAATCAACATTTATGGTCACTAAAATTTCAATTTGAGATCATTTTCATCGGTGGTAAAGTGTTCTTTTTCTTTGGATACTTTCAACCATTAAATCGTACAATCCATTTGAGGTGTTCACTGACTGTAAGAAATAGTTGGTAGGACAAGTTTCATCCAGGCTATTGTTTTTCAACTTTCTGTTTCTAATTTAGAAAAACAATCTTGGTATAAAACGCTGGACTAAACTCAAAGAATTCTAAAATCTGGATGATAAAGTGTAATAAAAATCTGACAATAGCAGAAGAATTCCACAAGTATTGTAAATATGTGGCTTTTTTACTATATTACTCAAATATGTCATGATATTCCATTGTCATTTTAAGTTATTCTCCTCAGGGTTTGCTAAACTTCCACTCCATAGCTTGATCTCTCACTTCAGTTCTGTAACATTTTCTGTCTTCTTTTCTGTTTCTTCTTCATGACTACAATAATATATGGCATGCTATGTAGTCATCTATAATATATATATTACCACTTGGAATTATCAGATAATAAGCCAGTTCAATGAATGTTCCATTTCTGATATACTTTTGTTTTATTTCTAACATTCATTTTTAATCTATTAGCATATGTAAATTTATTAGCATACATAGTATATGTAAATTTATTAGCATAGTGCCAAGCAGTTTCACTGTGATAATTCCATAGGTGTGTACAGTCCATCTAAGCAAATACACCCCCTCTGTTATATTATTTATTTCCCTCACTTTTCTCTTTTCTCTCAACTTTACAGAGAGTATGAGGTGGAACTCATTATGTAACCTTCATATATATATATATATATATATATATATATGTATATATGCATATACACACATACATATACTAAAATACATGTATATTTATTATATTATGTATTATATATACATATGTATACATATAGATATATGAAATGTGCTTTGATTTTCCTCATTGCCTATTACTTTTTCCTTTCTACTCCTCTCTCCTTCTGATAACACCCTCGCCCCATATCAGTGACTTTCTTTTAACCTGCATGTCTCTTACTAGTATCATCATCTGTGGCACATTGAAGCTCACAATGATACTGTACAAGCCATGCAACCCACTCACACTTGGCTCTTTTTTGTAAAACTTTGCACTGATTCGTGGTCCTTATTAAGAAAGTTTCGACCTGTGCCAAGGAGGTCTAGTGTATCTCCTATGCCTTCTTGTAAAGTTTTCAGTGTGTCAGCTTTTACCTCCAGGTCTTTGATACATTTGGAGTTAATTCTAGTGCAAGGTGACAAAGAAGGATCCAACTTTAGTTTTCTGCAGGTGCTTAACCAGTTCTGCCAGCACAACTTGTTGAAGAGGCTGTCTTTCTTCCATTCTATTTTTTTGGCTCCCTTGTCAAAGATTAGGTGGCCATAGGTCTGTGGTTTAATATCTGGGTCCTCAGTTCTATTCCATTGGTCTTCAGGCCTGTTCTTGTGCCAGTACCAAGCTGTTTTGAGAATTATAGCCCTGTAATAGAGTCTAAAGTTTGGAATTGAAATTCCTCCAGCGCTGTTCTTTCTGCTAAGAAATGTTTTTGCTATATGGGGCCTTTTATTATTCCATATGACATTTTGAATTGCCTCTTCCATTTCTTTAAAGAATGCCATTGGGATATTGATGGGTATTGCGTTGAATTTGTAGATAGCCCTTGGCAAGATTGTCATTTTCACAATGTTGATTCTTCCAATCCAGGAGCATGGGAGGTTTTTCCATTTCCTTAGTTCTGCTTTAATTTCCTTTTTTAGGGTTTTAAAGTTCTCATCAAAAAGGTCCTTTACATTCTTAGTTAAGCTAATTCCTAGGTACTTTATTTTCTTTGAGGCTATTGTGAAAGGAGTTGCTTTCCTGATTTCTAAGTTGGATCCTTCTTTGTCATCCTGCACTAGAATTAACTCCAAATGGATCAAAGACCTGGAGGTAAAAGCTGACACACTGAAAACTTTACAAGAAGGAATAGGAGATACACTAGGCCTCCTTGGCACAGGTCGAAACTTTCTTAATAAGGACCAAGAATCACAACAAATCAGAGAAAGGCTGGATAAGTGGGACTGCATTAAACTGCAGAGCTTTTGTATGGCAAAGGACATAGCTAGTAAATTAATTAGGAAGCCTACAGAGTGGGAGAAGATCTTCACCCACCAAACAACGGACAAAGGCCTCATATCTAAAATATATCAACAACTCAAAAAATTGAATCACTCCAAAACTAACCTCCAAAGTAACAACCATCCCATTAAAAAATGGGCCAAAGACTTAAAAAGAGTCTTCTCTGAAGAAGAAACAAAAACAGCCTATAGACACATGAAGAAATGCTCAACATCTCTGGTCATAAAAGAAATGCAAATCAAAACAACTCTAAGATTCCACCTCACTCCAGTTAGAATGGCCAGGATCACGAATAATAACAGATGCTGGAGGGGATGTGGGCAGGAGGGATCACTACTACACTGTTGGTGGGAGTGCAAACTTGTTCAACCACTATGGAAAGCAGTGTGGCAGTGCCTCAAAAGGCTAAACATAGAACTCCCCTATGACCCAGCAATTCCACTACTTGGCATTTACCCAACCATCCAGAAACAGGGGCATACTAAATCCACTAGCACAACAATGTTCATTGCAGCACTATTCACCATAGCAAAGATATGGAACCAACCTAGATGTCCCTCAGTTGATGAGTGGATCAACAAGTTGTGGTATTTGTACACAATGGAATTCTATGCTGCTGTCAGAAAGAATGACATCGCCCCATTTGTTAGGAAATGGAAAGACTTAGAAAAAATCATTAAGTGAAGTAAGCCAGACTCAAAGGAACTTAGGCTCAATGGTTTCCCTCATTCGTCATAATGAGTAGAAACCTTGGGCTCTACTAGCAGAGATCTGCAATAGAGCAAAATCTTGATACATAAGGCCATATAGTATGAAGCTAATTGAAAGGACCTCCAGGATATTGAAATAAAAGCCATATAACGAATGATTGTTGTCCTTAATGTACTATGTTGTCTCTCATCTCCTTTGCTGTCCCTTGGGTATCTCATATTGTTACAGTATCTCACTTTGTTATCGGATATATTGAATTTATTTGTATTTGGTTATTTGAAATTTAATAGGGAAGGGGGGAAAACCAAGACAGGTGGGAGGGTGGGGGAGGGTAATGGAAGACATGTGAAAGGGTATCAGTGTATGTGAATTAATGCACCTTCTATCTGGCAAATATCATGTAACCCTTTTATTAATTACAATAAAAAATTAAAAGAAAAAAAACTCAGATATCTTAAAATGTCAAAGCCCTAAAAAAAAAAAAAAAAAAAAAAAAAAAAAAAAAAAAAAAAAAAAACAACTTTGCACTGAGTGTCTGGATACAGGTGTGTGTTAGAACAGGGCAGAGATAGGTGAATTCGCAACAAAGAGAATAAGTGAAATGAGAAATAAAGGCAGAAAGGAAATCATAGCAAAAGATAATTAGTAAGAGTATAAGCCTATAGGATTTTTCCATGTGTTACAATGAGAAATGACATCCACAAAGTTAAATTTGGAGGCCATGCAAATAGAACCACTTAGTTATATTAATCTAGTAAGATATCATATGTACATACATATGATTGTCCCCTAGTGTATGGTTTCTTTCTTCATTCCCTAATTCCAGGTGCTTAAATTTTAGAAAATTTTGCAGTCATGATTAAGTTTATTTTGACATCATCTATTTTTATATAAACTTTAATTTGCTCTAATATTGCACTTCAGTTTGAAAACCCATTGGTATTTTAGGAATTACACTAATTGTTTCACTAAGGTTCACTGGAACATATTTATGCACATGAAATAAACAAAATGAGTTTGATATTATTATGGTTTAGTAGCATATTTTTGTCATTATGTACTGCAATATAATTTCTGATATTCATGGCATACTAGCACCAGTTACTGTCATCATAGGTAATTAGTCCAGAAATCATAACCATTGTCATTGTAATCAAAACTCTAGTTGTGATTGTGAGTTTGTATAGTGGTTACCTACCTGCATGAGTAGAGCAGTAAAAGTGGCTAAACTGTAATTCCAATAAGACGATTCTGAGATTCAATGTAATAATGTTCTCCCACACTTCCAAAGGAACTATACAATGACACAGATATTGCTTGGTGATTGTTTGGAGACATGATAGCTGATGTGAAACTACTGACTTTTTCTTCAGAGAGTAATAAAGCTGAATATCTATATTGAATGTATGAAACTTCCATTGTACAATAGAGAGAAATTTAAGCAATGTAAAAAGTACTTGGGAAAAAAAAAAGATTCCAATGTATAGCTTGGATGCTAGCTTTCTGCTCTATGGTGATTCTATTTACAATGATTCTGAAAAGAAACTTGGGTAAAATAATGTTAAAAACAAATGCCAGTTGAGTTTAGACCTGCCCATTTGTATTCATAGCATGTTATATACAAGTAGTTGATTGCCAGGGAAGTGCGGAAAATTGGTTCATAAAAGCCACACTGGATTTTCAAGCTAAAACTAAAAAAATATTATTACTATTTGTATTATTTCAAATGAATAGGAGGCATCACATGTTCCATCCTCTTCCTGGGATTTTATGGGTTATTTTATTTGTGTTTGGAGCGTAGGTTAAATAAGCCCTACCCATCTTTGTTTTTTAGCCTGTGCAAATAACTTTTTTTTACTAGTTTCTTTTTGTACAAAGTAAGGTAAAAGCACCCTGTCACTCTCATTTACTGTTTGTTCCAGGCACTGGAATTATTTAGAAAAATAAGTGGAGTGTAGTTCATGTCAAAACACTTAAACTACAGTGGGAGCTAATGATGCGCACTTCAGATTTATCGGAGTATCATCAGAAAGATGTAAGATAGACTGGAAAAATTCCTTTTCCCCAGTTTAGGAGATAATGTATTTTGTCATGGCAAAATATGAAACCCAAACGCAAGGATGCAATGTTGTGATAGAGTATTTTCCAGACATGTACAAGGCCTTCTGTCTGATTGTCAGCAACACAAAAAGAAAAAATAAAATTTAAGCAAACAATGCACAAGTGTATGAGGCAGAAAAAAATGATGTGGGCACCCACAGCCTTTGTGCATGTGATCATGCGTTCTAGAGAAAAAGAACAAAAGCTCTAAGTCTATTTACACGTAATCTCCCAACTGACAGTCAACACCTCTATGAAATAAGCTTTATTATCTCCGTAAACATCACTACCTTTTTCCAACAGAAGTACATTTCCTAAATCCAAATGAAATTTGGTTGTTTCTATTTTACTGCATTTTTTAAATTACGTGAGCCTAAGAGAAGTTAATGTTTTTAATCCAATGGAGGTAATTCTCTTCATGGTTTAATTTGGATAACTTTTGCTGTTGTTGTTTTGTCATGGGGCTTGAACTCAGTCTCTTAGCTTTATCACTCACAGCTAACCTGCTACCACTTTGAGCCACAACTGGTTTTCTAGTGATTAATTGGAGTTTCTCATAGACTTTCCTGCACAGGCTGGCTTTGAACCATAATCCTCATATCTCAATCTATGAGTAGCTAGGATTATAGGCATGGGTCACCAACTCCCAGCCTCTTGATAACTTTTAAAGCTAGTATTGGTGAGTGCTATATGACTATTTCCTTTGATTATAAAATTATAGGGCCTGGAGTATCACCTTAGTGGCAAAGTGCTCACCTAGCATCATGAAGCCCTGGGTTCAATTCCTCGAGACCACTTAAACAGAAAGGCTGGAACTAATGGTGTGGCTTAAGCAGTAGAGTGCTAGCCTTGACAAAGCTCGATGAGCTCAAGTCCCAGGACTGGCAAAAAAAAATTATGTATACACACATCACACATACATATATAGCTTAATGCAAGTTTAACAATATGAAAATTATGAAGGAGAAAGGTATTTTTAATCAAACACACTAGAGGGAATTGGCTTTTTTTAATAATATTTGTGTGTGGCTTATAGTATATTACATGCTAGTATATAGCTCAGTGGAAGAGTGTTTACCTAGCATTTACAAATCCATGAGTTCCATGTTCAGCAACAAAATAAAAAATGTTAAAATCTTACGTACTGACTTCCTACATAATTTTCATCCTGCTTAGATACTGTAATTTCTTTAGTATATCTTAAGCCATTTTTTGTAGGTCATGGGCTTGAACTTGTTCCTGGATGCTCTCCCTGAGCTCTTCAGCTCAAGGTTGCCACCCTATCCCTGGGCCTGGACGCTGTCCCTGAGCTCTTCAGCTCAAGGCTACCACCCTAGCCCTTGGGCTCCCACTTTCCATTTTCTAGTGATTAACTGAAGATAAGCCCAAATTCCTTAGTGTTCAGCCTGGCTTTGAACTAGGATCCTCAGACCTCAGCTTCCTGAGTAGCTAGGATTACAGGCCTAAGGCCATTTTATTTTTCTTTTTAATAATTGCTATGAGTTGTACCTAAGGAAGTGAGCCATTAATAAAGATAGAGGTAGAGACTTGCAATTAGAGAACCAAATTTTCAATATAGGTCAGCATGAAAAATATATTTTAAAGCACAATAAAATAGTCATTAGAAAGAAAATTCGTTCACAGATTTTAAATCACATTAACATTCATTTTGCAAAGAATACTAAGTGTTTTGATTCATTCTTTATTCTAAAAGCATGAATTGCCCATTATGTGTGAATCGTTATCCCAAAGACTCAGGGAGTAAGAGGTAAACAAGTTACTATGTTCATTGCAATTACTTTCCACACCTCTAAGTCATTAACTCTGTTATTTCAGTAAATAACATTCTTTTTCCTTTAACAAATACATTGGTGCTTAAATTTGAATGCATTAAGTCGTTTCCATTTTATTGTATTTTTCAAGCTATGTGGGCTCAGGAGAAATGAATACTTTTATGAAGTCATTCTCAGGAAGAGTAATGCTTCAGAGAACTTAGCTTTGAATGTTTTTTTTGGGGGGGGAATGTAGCCTATAAACAAATAATAAAATAATTTACTACAGTTTAATTAATAAAATGTAAAACATAAATCTCTTAGTTAGGTAAAGGGTAACAAAGGGACATAGTATGATTACTTTCACTGGGATGGCCAAAAATAGACCCTTAGACCAGATCACTTTGGACTAGAAAAACATAAAAAGAAATATGAGTGGTGAGCTCTTGTAAGGTATTTTGTCCCAGATGAAAACAGAAGCAAATGAGCCACCTTAAAAAAGAGGCAGAATCTGGTGGTACACACTTACAATCCATGCTACTTAGGGGATGAAGGCAGGAAGATGGAGAGTTGAAGCCAGCACAGGCAAAAGATTATTGTTGAAACACCTATTTGGGAACATTGCCAGACAAGATCAAGACACGCTGCATTCAGAAGCTGTGTTGTGAGATGGTAACTCCTTTGTACAAGTATTTACATGAAAATAATTTTTAAGATAGACAAGTAGAAGCAATGTATTTTATTGTAATTAATAGAAGGGTTACATTATATTCACCAGATGAAAGGTGCATTACTTCACATACATTGATACCCTTTCTCATGTCTTGATTCCCAGTTCTCTCCCCCCCACCCCCTGCCCTCTTGTTTTCCTCCCTTTCCTATCTAACTTCAAATAACCAAATACACATATATACAATATATCAGACAACCAGATGAAATATTGTAACAATATGAGATGGCCAAGGGACAGCAAAGAGATGAGAGAAAACATACTACATTAAGGGCAACAGTCACTCATTATATGGCCTTTGAAACAATATATTTTTTTAAACCCTAAGTGAGTTCTCCACTAGCATTTCCAAGACTCTTGACTCCTTCTCAACTAAGAAAAAAAAATAAAATGTGCTGTACAGATATTAAGACAGTCTCTACTGCTGTGTGATAAGAGAATATAGGATAACAAATTTACTTGTGAAAGAAATCAAGTTTCAGATTGCCTTGGGCATGGATGTGTGAAATGGAAAAGTACTGAGCAGCAGGGGAAATTTCTCATGTTAAAGTATTGTTAAAGGGTTTGGAGAAGACAAGCAGATAATCGGGTTGATCTTAAACCTAGAAGGGTTGATTGACATGGTTAGAAGGTTCTTTACTGTTGCTTAGAAGAAAGTGAATCCTGGTTTAAACTGAGCTGTAAGGAGGAAAGCTAAGGACAGAAAATATAATCATAAAATAATGCAAATTCAGTGAGTCCAGAATGAGTATGACAAGTTCCAGTGAACCAGGTACTACTGGTGACAAAGCAATAAAGGAGGGAGATGTAGATCAAATATAAAAATCTATTCTAAACTGACAAATCTATGGGGAGATCCAATTTCAGATGCTAGATAAGCAATCGAATATACAAATCTACAAGGCTAGAATATGGTGGTAAATCTAAGAATATAAATTTCCAAATATCTGACTTAATAAAGGCAAAGGAGCAAACAAGGCCACGAAAAAGAAAAAGGATCATGGAAGACTGAGCTGTGGGGCACTTTAGCATTGAAAAGTTGGTAAGAAAATTTAACAGCACTGAGTAGGAATAATTACTTAATTATAAATTAAAATATGAAAAAAATGAGTATAGATTTTAGCAAGAAGAAAATTAAATCAATAATTGATCATCTTCCAGTACAGAACACCAAGTACAGACAGATTTGTTGGTGAACTCTACCAAACGTTAAAGAATGAATATACTGAATCTCTACAGAGAATTCATTTCAGAACATAGACACAGAGGGACTGGTTTTTACTAGATTTTTAGTGTCTAACATTTCTCTATTACTCCTATTAGAAGATACTGTAAGAAAACACACCTACAGATCAATAATTCTCATGAATATAATGCAGAACTCAAAAAAGTCTTGTCAAAATGAACCTTGCAATGAACTGTACATATTGTGGGTGGGGATTGGAGGGGAAAACTGGAAAGAGTGAAGGAAAGGGAGAGATGATTCAAAAAGAATTGTTCTCATTATCTGATCTATATAACACTAACTCCTCTCTGTATTCCCTCTAAAATAGCAGTAAAATAAAATAAATCTAAAAAATTATGAAATATTGAAGAGGGAAATTGCAGAAGCCATCAGGAGACAGAGAAAAACTCCTTTTGTCATTGATTGATAGCATTAATGTCACTAATGGAAGCCATTTACAAATTCAATGGAATGTATTTCAAAAGTCTCAATGTGATCCTTTGCAAAAATGTAAAATAATAGATCTTAAAATTCATAGGAATTTGGCCAAAGAAGAGACTTGTTATAACACTCCTGTGGGACAACATGCCCTAACATTTTTATTGAGTGCTGAAACTAAATCCATTGGAACAGTCATAAAGTTTGAGATAATCCATCCAGGACAATGATGCCTGGAGGTTCCTCTTCCCTCCTTTATGCTCTGTGTATAACCCCAAGCCATGTCCTCCATCTTGCCTGCCTATCTGTTACAATAAACTTTTGTATTGTTCTTTTCACTTGTATTCTCTGGCTCTTTAAAATGCACCACTGTCTATTTTGTATAATCTATCAGATCATGTTTTCTGGTAAAAAAAGGAAAAAATATTTTGAAAATGACATATAGCTGTTGAAAATCATCAGTTCATTAGGAAACATGTTTTCTTTGTCACATGAATCCATTCCAAAATCCACTAGCACAATGATGTTCATTGCAGCACTATTTACCATAGCAAAGATATGGAACCAACCCAGATGTTCCTCAGTTGATGAGTGGATCAAGATGTGATATTTATACACAATGGAATTCTATGCTTCTGTCAGAAAGAATGATATTGCCCCGTTTGTAAGGAAATGGAAAGACTTAGAAAAAATCATATTAAGTGAAGTAAGTCAGACTCAAAGGAACATAAGCTTAATGGTTTCCCTCATTTGTCATAATCAGTAGAAACCTTGGGCTCTACTAGCAGAGATTCACAATAGAACAAAATCTAGATACATAAGGCCATATAGTATGACGCTAAATGAAAGGACCTTCAGGATATAGAAACAAAAGCCATATAATGAGTGATTGTTGTCCTTAATGTACTATGTTATCTCTCATCTCTCTTGCTGTCCCTGGTTATCTCATATTGTTACAATATTTCACCTTGTTATCTGATATATTTTATATATGCTTAATTGGTTATTTGAAATAGGTGAGGGAAGGGAGGAAATCAAGATGTGCAAGGGGAGGGTGGGAGGGAAATGGGGCCAATGACATGAGAAAGGGTATCAATATTTGTGAAGTAATGTACCTTCCATCTGGTGAATATAATGTAACCTTTATTAGTTACAATAAAAATATATGAAGAAAAAAAGAATCCATTCCATTTTCCATGATGACAATACTCTGATGTAGCCTATCCTCAACCTGTATTATTTTTTTCAATATGCACCTGGAGAAAAACTTCCCTGTCAGAACAAATCTGAGAGTTATAATTTTCCTCATAATATCCTGAAGTACTTCATGCTATGTGAGTCTTGTGATCCACAATTTTAGAATTCTATACACTTTTGTCTTCTATCCCAATGCAAATTGGAAAATTCTGTCAAATATGAGTTTATCTTTTTGTTTTATGTTGTCTCAAATAACACAATCTTAGTGATAAACAAGTATGAATGTATCACGAAACAGAAATCAGGCACCTGGGAAGAGGAACAGTCATGACAGTGCTAGATGAACTGTCCTCAGTGAGTTGGTCATTTTAAACCAGCTGGAAATCTGAACTGCTTTAACTAATTGGTGATTTGCTACGGAAAGACAAATGCATAGCAAAAATCTGTGAACGTCTGAAGTGAAAGTGGGAAGTTATAGTGGTACCACAGGTCAACTACATGTCCAGGTTCTACTACTGCTAAGATGACATTGCTTCACTAATAAAATTCTTTCAACCTCTTTCCTTTTTAATAGATCAAGACCTTAATTGTTTATTGATGACATCACAATATTGCCTATATATTACAATTGGTGTTTTATAATAGCATGGTGAGTTATCATACCTGGAATCTGTCATCAGTCACATTAACATTTAATTGAATGGTATTTTCATTCTGGTCTCTTCACCTACATCTAGATCAGAGAAATTTTCTACCTAGCAGTTGGACATTTTAGAGAGGCAGAGAGAGAAGAGAACAGAAAAGGCATCAAATTTAGTGATGCAAATAAATTGAAAAGAAAAAATATTCCAGACACACGGAAAAGTTGTATCTTTCCCATTTAATAAGAGTGCCCTCTCTCCCCTCTCCCCTCTCTCCACCCTGTCCTTGCCCTTCCCCATACACACACTGCCAGTACCCTGTCCTAGGACAGCATCTTCCACTCTAGTGATCCACCCCTTTCCTCCTACTTTTTCTTGTTTTCCTTATCATCTACATGGAGAGGTAAGCTTTAAATACCTAATGCACTTACCCACAGCAAAGGAAAATTTAAGTTGAAGAAGTTTCGAAGGCAAGTAAAAGTAAGAGAATATTTTCAAACATACTGCTTTTTCCAAACAAACACAGAGTCACATTCAAAGAAATTATCTTTATATCAAACTCATACTTCGAGAGAAAAGAAATTGCCACTCTGTATGGCAGCTCATGCCCCTAGTCCCAGCTACTCAGAGGCAGAGATTGGGCGAATGCTATTCCTGGAAAAAAGTTAGTGAGACTTCCATCTTATTCAGTAAAGCCAGGTCTGGGTGTACACATCTGTACACCTTATGTGAGAAGATTGGGCTCCAAGGCCAATCCCAACTTCAGTGTCTGAATGAAACAATAGTTAAAGCTAAAAGACAAAAACCTGGGATTTGGGTCAAGTGGTACACTATCTGCCTAGAGAGTAATAGTCACTGAATTCAAAATCCAGTTCTTAAAAAGAAGTCATACCTATATCCCTTGTGCTCATGAAAGAAAATGAAATCATTGGTAGTATAACAGAAGAGATCATTTGACTATAAAATTGAGATTTCAGTTTGTTCTCAAATGTCCTTATACCACTTCAGAGCAATCCTTCCATCCACTTGAATTGAAAGCTTCCTTCCACACAAAAGTGACAAGTGGATTTTAAATAAGAGAATTTTCAGACTGAATATTCTTTCTCTTTCATACTAAGAACTATGCAACTGTATTAGCACTACAGGTTTGGTTATTTCCACTCAAGAGACCTAAAAAGGGAATAATCAAAACAACATAAATGGACTTTTTAATAATGACTTTCATCTGTCTAGCCTGGGTGAAAGTTAGAGTAGGTAAGTGATTATCTACTTTGCTTCTTCAAAAGCACACTTATAAAATGGGAGAGAAGGGTCAAAATCAGTGACTTTTTTCTTTCATACGGCTTTATTTCAGACCAATCTCCTGATCTTAGAATTATAGATTTTTAAGTTAAATATCCTGGATGTAGCCCTAGATACTACACAGGTCTTCTAGTGTTATATCATCAATGTGAGTGGACAAAATACCCTCTCCCAGTTTTTCAGACATACTCAGATTTGTTGCAAAAAAGAAAAAAGGAAAAAAATAGCAATGACCCAATGAATGTTAAGTATCTTTTGTGTTCAAACAAATATCTAAGTGATAAAATTCAGGTAATTCTGTTTCATTCTACCCTCACAAAGATATGTGCACCAGTAGAATTGCACACCTAACCAAATAAGTAGTTACCCTAAAAATAACCCATTTCTAATGGAGGACAATGAGAGAGGAAGTCACATTAAACACGATTTCCAAATGCAATTGACTGAATTTTCTCTTGCTTTCTTTGCTGTTATATAAATTCTAACTGTGGACCATTTTGTGGATACAATCCAACACTTAATAGAATTAGGAATGGCCAATTCATCATCAAAACACCACTACAGACATGGCACATCACTCATCGGAACCTCCTTTGCTCAATTTCTTCTACAAGATCTTACTGTTTATTAATCTCTTACCTTAGTGTTTGAAAGCCTAGCTGAGAATAACATAATATGATAAATCATAGTAGACAAATGTCAGAAAGATAGCATAATAGAATACCTAAATACACTCTAAAAAATGTGTAATGGACTTCCATTTCAGAAATAAGACATTACAAAGTAATTCCTTTGCCTCTTTCTGCTGGGAATAACAGCCATTTTCCTTGTAATTATAATCAAATCTCTCATTTGGAGATCTAGGGTCCTATTTACTCTTGATTAAGTGTCTAGAAAAACCTTAAAGTTACATTTCTACTTTTTCTTAGTACCCAAAGGAGCAAAATAATCCATCTGCTTGTGTGTTCAATCTTTGCCACTTCTATGAGTACCTTAAGGGGAATATCTCCTGTGAAACACATTTTTTTCCATTGAACATTTTCTTACATCATTGCAGTTTTCCAATATTGGTGTGAATGGGAAGATTTATCAGAAAATGTTGAAGATAGGATTACATAGCTCCCATTCACTGGTGCAGAAGAAACTCTGGGTGTAAGAGAAGCACTTTTCCACAGGACAGTTGGAGACAAAGAAAAATACACCAAAGAATTATCCAGATATTTGCAACACAAAATCCTATACTTGTTCAACTCATCAGGGACAAAATGCACCAATTAAACCTTTGCTAAAAGAGACAAAAGGCAGGACTAAGGACATGGCTCAAGTGATAGAAGACCTGCCTAGCAATATAAGTCCTTGAATTCAAAACCTAAACCTAGTGCTGCTAAATATAAAAAATATAAATATAACTAGATACTAAACCTAGATACCCAGGAGACTGAGATCTGAGGGTCACAGTTTAAAGCCAGCCAGGGCAGGAAGGTCCTTCAGACTCTTATTTCCAATTAACCACTAAAAAACCAGAACTAGCGCTGTGGCCACTGTAATATGTTAGTCTAGAGCAAAAGAACTCAGAGACAGGGCCCAGGCCCCAAGTTCAAGTCCCCCAACCACTACCACCACCAACAATAAAAAGTTAGTGGTAGAATGCCATGAGAATCACAGCCTTATTTAGTATCCTGTCTGTACGACCAAAGATCTGGAAGAAAGATGAGGGCCAGATAGTGCAGCTGACTTGAGAATTTCTTCTACAGTTTGTTTGTTTCGAAGGAAAGGAGGCATTAGAAAACACAATAAATGCAGAAGGGTGTGTGTGTGTGTGTGTGTGTGTGTGTGTGTGTGTGTGTGTGTGTGGTCATTGCTTTAAACACTGTATGAAACACTAGGATAATCTATAAACAGAATTTATAAAAAGGAAGATTGTTAGGTTGTGCAACTTCTTTATTTTTAAAGAATTGTTGTATTTTCCTTGGAAAAGAGTAACATCTAAAAATGAGATTTTAGCCAGGCACCAGAGGTCCATATCTGTAATCCCAACTACATAGGAGACTAAGATCTGAGAATCAAGTTTCAAAGAAGCCTGGACATAAAAGTCCCTCTGAGACTATTATCTCCAATTAACCGAAAACCAAAAGTGAAGCTGTGGCTCAAATTAGTAGAGCGCTAACTTTAAACAAAAAAATAGCTCAGCGACAATACCCAGACCCTGAGTTCATACCTCACAACTGACAATCAATCAAATGAGATTTTTAATCTTCCTCCTTACTGAGTGCAATGATATTTGATAGACTCTCCATCTATGAACAAAGTCTCCCCAGATAAATAAATATCATTTAAGCCACCAAGATGGGATTGAGTAGATACACACAGAATAGATATATTCCACATGGATATCATGTTTTTGGTGCCAGTTTCTCATTTTCCATTTCTTTTGATGACTAACCTCTACCCTATGTTGTATTCCCTGGTTAACATGACACTTTTCACACAATTTCCTCTTCTACTTTGAGAATACCTGTAAGAAAAGTTCTTTCCAAGTACTAACAGCATGTTTTCTTTATTGATCAAGCAAATAATCCTTCATCTCGAGAGTTTGAAGGGACACCATTATTCCATGTGCTCAGACTGGTAAATGACAAAAATTCAGGAGGGATGTTTATTTCCTGTCACTGAAGCATCACAATAACTTTAAATTTTCAAGATGGTAATTTGACCAAGATGAGAGGATTTTCCAAGCTAGTTCTTGCGGGATCTTCCCTCTACTGTCAGAAAGGAAATTCTCATGGCTAATAGAGATCCTAGAAGTAGGGCTCAAGTGGTAGAGCATCTGCTTTGCAAGAGTAAGACCCTAGATTTAGTCCCTAGTATCACAAGAACAAAAGACAAACATCAGTCATTGATCCTGAGGTAAATATCAACATTATATTTTATATAACCAGGTATATGCATATAACATCTAGAAATTTTATTTTATGCACCAGTGGTATTCTACAGTGTGATTCATCATTTGTATAAGGTATGAATGCACTGGAAATCAAAATTTCTGTGTATATTATTAAGCATACAAGGACACTGACTCTTGGCATTTAAATACTAACCCCCAAAGAAGTAACATGGATAATGCCAAAGAAAAGTTTGATTTATACCAAAATCCATTCGAAGTAAAGATCTGTGATCCTCTCAGTCGCCTCAACCTTTTCCCATCCCTACCTTTAATTAAAGCAATTTCAGCAGGTTTCCTTATTCTATTTTCCTATCTGCATGTGAGATACTTTCAGCACAGTCCTCCATCCTCCTTAGACCTTTCCATTCCCCCTCCCCCACCCACCGTCTTCCACTCACCAAAACAGACTGTTTTACTTTCCTATCAGTCACATTTTTTTGTGTGTGTGCCTATCCTGAGGCTTGAACTCAGGGCCTACAGTTGTCCCTGAGCTTTTGTGCTCAAAGCAAGTGCTCTATCACTTAAACCACAGCTTCACTTCCAGCTTTATAAAAATGATAGCTAATTGGCTGGGCTAACTTTGAACTACAACCCTCAGATCTGAGCACCCTGAGTACCTAGGATTACAAACATGAGCCACCAGTACAAACTTTCATTATTTTTTTAATTATATCAACTGGAGAAGAAAGTTATAGTTTATGAAAATTGCCCATTGTTTTTATTAACAGTAGCATAAATGAGACTATAACTAGAAATGAAATTTCAGTCTATTCTCCCACTGCTGGCAGCTTCTGTTCCAGCCCAAAATTTCTTCAGCCTAAATGAGACAAATGTTAATTTCACTTGAAAGTGAAACTCTGGATGGATCCTTCCTAACAAGAGAACAATCTTAGGAGTGTGAACTACACGCACAATTAGTAGCAGTCTAGTGCAGTATTGGGCCTTATGACGGGTACATGGGGGACTTATAAGAAATGAATGTTATCAATGGCCTATAGACACATGAAGAAATGCTCAACATCTCTGGTCATAAAAGAAATGCAAATCAAAACAACTCTAAGATTCCACCTCACTCCAGCTAGAATGGCCAGGATCAGGAAAACGAATAATAACAGATGCTGGAGGGGATGTGGCCAGGAGGGATCACTACTACACTGTTGGTGGGAGTGCAAACTCGTTCAACCACTATGGAAAGCAGTGTGGCAGTGCCTCAAAAGGCTAAACATAGAGCTCCCCTATGACCCAGCAATTCCACTACTTGGCATTTAGCCAACCATCCAGAAACTAGGGCATAGTAAATCCACTAGCACATCAATGTTCATTGCAGCATTATTCACCATAGCAAAGATATGGAACCAACCTAGATGTCCCTCAGTTGATGAATGGATCCACAAGATGTGGTATTTGTACACAATGGAATTCTATGCTGCTGTCAGAAAAAAATGACATCGCCCCATTTGTTAGGAAATGGAAAGACTTAGAAAAAATCATATTAAGTGAAGTAAGCCAGACTCAAAGAAACTTAGGCTCAATGGTTTCCCTCATTCATCATAACCAGTAGAAACCTTGGGCTCTAATAGCAAAGATTTGCAATAGAGCAAAAACTTGATACATAAGGCCATATAGTATGAAGCTAATTGAATGGACCTCTAGGATATAGAAACAAAAGCCATACAATGAATGATTGCTGTCCTTAAGGTGCTATGTTATCTCTCATCTCTTTTGCTGTGCCTTTGTTATCTCATATTGTCACAATATCTCACGTTGTTATCTGATATATTGGATACATTTGTATTTGGTTACTTGAAATTTGATAGGGAAGGGGGGAAAACCAAGAGGTGGTAGGGGGGAGGGTAATGGGGACCAAGACATGTGGAAGGGTATCAATGTATGTGAATTAATGCACCTTCTATCTGGCAAATATCATGTAATCCTTTTATTAAATACAATAAAAAATATATTTAAAAAAAAGAAATGAATGTTATCATGCCAGTTGACGTATGGTATATGTTCAAATCTAGGCAGGTGAATTGGTACTGGAGAACTAGTGGCAATCTAGGTAGAACTATAGGACCCTTAAAGTGAAAAATTATTTATTTTAGGAATATGGAATTTGGAATTATTACAAGAGTTGAACCATTGAATTTCATACTGCAGAGACAGGCAATTTAATTAACTGTTCAAGAGAATTCTCTGTGATATGCCCACCTGACCACAAGTCAAGGTCAAATGAAACCAAAACTTTATTTCCACCAAAACAGTTAATGCAAGAGAATGTATTTTAAACCAAGATTCATCATTAGTGTTTTGTTTTAATTTGTAAATTATCTCAAATGATTAATAGATGGAGCTTTGGCATTCCAAATTCCAATTAAAAATTGGCAGGAATAATGTCACAGATATTGATTTTTATGATTTGAAAGATTTTTCAAATAGCTGAAATTCAAAGTTCTTTCACTAATCTTCAGTGTTATGTGTAATAAAATAATCACCATGGTTGATTGGAAGATGTTCTAAAACTCACTTAAAATTTTCCCGTGCATCTCTGACACAGTCATTCTCAATGCCTGTCCGGACCTCTATTTCACACATGTTCCTCGAAAGAACATATCCATCAGCCTTTAATATCGTATCACATCTTTGTCTTAATTTAAATTCTAGCACAGAGATTTCAGGCCTTTAATCTATAATGCTTCTCCTCATAAGAAAATTATATGTTCTTGTCAGGCATACAGGCTTTTCCAAAATCTTTCATCTCCTCCTGTCCTCAATTATCATCTTTTCTCTTTACAAATCACTAAAGGACATGGTCAATTCCTTCTTATCTCAACCTTTTTAAGATAGCAGTTGATGGCTAAATCAAGGAAATGGATTTCTAGCTATGGAATGCCAAACTTCAGCAAGCTGGTAGAGGAGTTGATAGGGAAATTCGAGTGTATAACTCATTATGTAAAAACAACACAAACTAAACAGGAATCAGGTGTCTTAAAATTAACTGTAAGTTATTGCTAATGAAGATGTGGATTACGTCATCCTTTTGATATGAGACAACTTGAATCTATGTCAGTTTTCTTTGTTCATGATGCTTGTATATAACTGGCCCTCCCAGGGCAACCTCACAGCGAGATGGGGCAGGTAACTAGCATCCACAGGGGTGACAGAGTTCCTAGCCCTGGTGCGTTGACATTGGCAGGCTAGTTCATGTTTGCTCACCTGGTAGCAGCTAGTTCTTCAAAGAGAGAATGGAAGACCTTGGTATGTCCCAAACTCAGAATGTCTGTTATATGGTGATTAGGAGAAAAGTTTTCAATTCTACAAATAAGACTAGCTCACAACAGCTGGAGGCCACAGGGTTCATAGATAGTCAGGACAAGACAGATATTTGGGGACCTTTTCCTATATGATCAACCGCAATCCTGCTAATGTGCCTGTAGTCTGGGCTTACACTTCCTCATGCGAAATCTACTCGTGTCATCCTCCAGTCACCATGATTTTTACCAAGTCTAGCATTCATCATTCGCAGCACATCTGTATGTAGTGTCTTTGATGCAACTTCTCTACTGTCAGTGAGTTCTGAGATGTACATTGTCTGGCAATCCCTGGAGATGTGGGCATGGGATATGCATAATGAACACTCTCAATGAGAAGGTGGAAAAGAAGCGCACACAACTGGCCCCAGTCTATCAAAATTCTGAAATACCTCTGGACTTGTGCTCCTGTATCCCCAAGTCTTGGACACAGGTTCTCAATTAGAACCAGTCATTCCCTGTGGGAGTCGAGGCTTGGAGCACTGACCAGATCTCTAGGATTACCTTTTCTTTTTCCTTTCCTTCTAATCTTTAGCATGGTAGAAGAAATAGCCCATACTAGAAGCTGACTAGAATTCTCCACCTTCATCTTACCATAGACGCTAGTAGAGACAGCAACTTTTCAAGTTAAACCATCGTAGCGTATTATAGTCTGGACTACTGGAACACTTGAAAACACAATCTTCTTAAAATATTTCTAGGCTTCTTAGATACTTGGTTTGAGATAATAACATTATACTAGCACCATCACAACAGTGGACTCTAAGCTGTAGCTCTTCCTTTCTACACTGGTTTATTGCATATTTGGGTCTCCTATGAAATATTGGTACTGTATACCCTATCGGTCATGTAGAGATACTAAAGCCTAGTATGTTTAAGATATTCTAAATTTTGTCTTAAAATTAGTAGTGGGAACTCTAGAGCAATATTCCAAAATGGACTGAAGATACAGTCAGGAACATGGTACACTGAAAACTGTTGTTTATCTCCAAACTTTGGTGATCTTGAAGCCAGTCTCATTTCCAGTATGTATTCAAAATCTAAATATAGTAAGATGCATTTTAAGTAATACTTGTCTTCAAGAAAAATGATCATAATTAATATTGGATAAACTAAAAATACATATGAATGAGTAGTCCAGATTAGGTGGAGGGGAAGTTGGAAAAGCAAGGGGAGGAGGCTAAAAACAGAGGTGAGAGGAAGGTAAGAATAACTGAAGGGACAATCGTATTTTCTTTAGAGAACAATGTGGAATCCTCCAAGTCTTCCAACAGGAAACAACAAATGAAAACAGAACAGCCCATCGGTGCATTCGCATTTCTCATGCTTCTATTAATTAGTTGGGAGGGATCCCAGTGAACAGAATAGATTTTTCTAAGAAGGGAGAATCCTATTACATATATTCGAAAGATGGGGCTCTTTTTATGGTTCCAAAGCAAGTGAAATTAGATAATGGAATACATTCATGCTAACGTAATTTCCTTGTCTACTGTAGGATTGTTCCTAAATGGATATGCCAAATGGATAGAGAATGTAGTAAATTATTTATAGCCATGACTTATAGGTAATGGAAGACAAAAGCTGTAAATTCTCAAATAACTGAAAATATTTATAAAAATGAAAAGAAAACTTCACCTCATGGAAACTTTACTTATTTAGTGAAAAGTTACAATAAACAATTTGAAAAACATTGTCCTATTGTTTTCTATTTTTTGAAACAAGAAGAGCAACTGAAAGTAAACATTCTTTCTATAGTGACACAATAAGCTATGGTAGGGTTTGACTCCAAATGCAACTTAATTTTCTATGCTCAGACTGAGATTTGCTCTGGGAAATTTTTTGCTTTCTAAGATTGCTTACACTGTAAAAAAAAAATCCAGTGAGAAAATAGAGTTAAACTCTGGGACAGCAATTATTCTTGCTGTCAGCAGGAACAAAATTTACTACCAAAGGAAAACCTGAGGAGTCAAACGTACCGTCATGTAGAAAAGTCAAACTGCCCTCTTGAGTTCTCTCTCCATCCCCTAATAAGTCTTTTGGCAAGAACTACCATGGCTCAGAGTTTAATGAATGCTAGGGAAAACTGACCCAAGTAACAACTCTGCTATGAACCTGAGCTGCATTTTTCTTTATAAAAGTCTAGCCGAGGGGTGGGGAGCTGTGAGGACTCATCCAGTTAGGAATTTAAGAAAGCTGTTCTTCTAGGATTCCTACTTCCTCTTACTCATACATTTTGATAGAAGTTTGACAACTTATCTGGTGTGTGTGTGTGTGTGTGTGTGTGTGTGTGTGTGTGTGTGTGTGTGGTGTGGTGTGTCCATCCAAACCTCTCTCTATAGCCTGGACATTGATCTTGTAGTCTTATTAATGAGGGAACTGTGTTCCAAGAGGAAGGTCTCACTGGGTTCATTGTCTATGGGATATACCCTTTTCAATTTACTTATCCTCAATATTTATTATATAGGGAACTAAGAAAATTCAAAATAGAAAAGCAGCAGCATGACAAACACGGCAAGTAATGAGCACTGACGAGCACACTGACGAGCTGCTGGGTCTCTTCAGGGTGTTCTTTTCCATCTAGGGATCTATACTGGCGGACAAGCTTCTTTAGCTTTGCATTTCAATCTTACCTTCAGTCTTGCTGTCACACATTAGGAAAGCATGATTTGCTTTGCTTTGTTTTGTTTTGTCTTTAAAGCAACGATTTCTACAGATTTCCAAAATATTTCTCGACCTTTCAAAACATGTAGATTTTTTATTTTTGTCTATGGAAAGTCTTTCCCTGCTGGGACTTTGGCCTAGTGGTAGAATGCTTGCCTAGCATGCACAAAGACACAGGTTTGATTCCTCGGCATCACATACATAGAAAAAAGCTGCAAGTGGTGCTGAGGCTCAAGTGGTAGAGCTTTAGCCTTGAGAAAGTCCAAGCACAGTGCGCAGGCCCTGAGCTCAAGTCCAGGACTGGCAAAAAAAAAAAAAGTCTTTCCTGGGGCTGGGAATTTGGCCTAGTTATAGAGTACTTACCTAGCATGCATGAAGACCTGGGTTCGATTCCTCAGTACCACATATATCAAAAAAGTAGAAGAAGGCACAGAGGCTCACGCCTGTAATCCTTAGCTACTCTGGAGGCTGAGATATGAGGATCAAGGTTCAAAGCCAGCCCAGGCACAAAAGGACTTGAGACTCTTATCTCCAATTAACCTCTAGACAAAGGGAAGTGAGGCTTGGCTTGAGGCTAGGGTTGTAGCCTTGAGCTGAAGAGCTCAGGGACAACGCCCAGAACTAGGGGTAGGTTGCTAGCCTTGAGCTGAAGAGCCCAGAGATAGCACCTAGGCCCAGAGATCAAGCCCCATGATCCCCCCTACCCCCCCCCAAAAAAAGCCGGATGTGGTGCTGTGGCTCCAGTGGTAAAGCATTAGCCTTGAGGAAAGCTCAAGGACCAATGCTGAGGCCCTCAGTTCAGGTCCCAGGACTGACCCCCCCCCCACCCCGCCAAAAAAAAAGTATTTCCCAGCCAACTACTAGTGGCTCACACCTGTAATCCTAGCTACCTGGGCAGGAAAGGCCATGAGACTCTTACTGGGAATTGACCACCTAAAAACTGGTAGTGAAGCTATGTCTCAGTGTGTGAGAGTGCTAGTCTTGAAGGTTAGAGCTCAAGGACAGCATGGAAGCCCTGAGTTCAAGCCCCTACAGCTGACACAGAGAATTAAACGAAAGAACTTATTTCTCTTGAAATTGTTTTGCTAAGAAACTGTATTTGCTTTATTTTCCGGCAATTGGAGATTTTCTTGGCAAATTATGGCTTTATAGTTTTATCTTACCCTTTGACCCTTCTAACTAGGTGTGGCAAATACTCAGAGCTTCTGGGACACTGAGCACAGTCCCGATTCAAATAAAATATGTTCTTATACAGGGCACAGCAGTGGTGCTATTCTGGAAACTGTCCCTCTTATAAACATTTAGGAGGTTTGGCATTTGAGGGACAAAAGGTGGGAAGCAGAGGGGGCGGCAAACATCACAGCCCTAGATGAAGGAGCAGCTGAGACAAACCCGGAGAAGGGCTAACAGGCAGTCAGGGAGGGGCTGGAAATGGCGGCTGCCTCTGCCTTTGCCTCCACAGCACTCTGTAAGAGGCCAGACTCCGAGGGGCTGTCAAAGGCAGATAAGCACGCATGCATGGAATTCAATTTGTGCTGGTCCAGGAGTCAGCGATGCAGTGAATGACACCCCCCCAGAGCCTCCTTGAATGGTTGGGAAATTAAACCTGCTTTTCAGACTTCCTGATAAATAGCAGGCAGAGGTGCTCTGCAATGGAAAGTGAAGGAAAAATAGCCAGTGTGGGCATCTCCAGGGAAACTTCTACTTGGGGGAAAGAAGTGCATTAGTTACAGAAAGTCAAGACACTGGATTCAAAGTACTAGAAAACCTATCTAAGCAGAGACAACGCTCACAATGTTCCAGTTACTGCAATCTGGGAGGCCAGGAAGCGAGTTTCCCAGTGGGAGAATCCCAGTACTTATCCAGATCTGAGTAGATGATAGATTAGAAATGCACGAGCGTTGTAAGAATTGTAGTTTCTCTAGTAAAGACTGTTAGGGAGCTCTCAGCCTCCTTGCCAATAGCTGTACCGCCAGAAGGAGTCATATTTAGCTACTGAGAGAATACCACTGATGTGCACTTGAGCAGTAAAGAGGCCAGGAACAGACAGACCTTGGTGATTGCATAGCCTCTGCCAAAGGAATGTGAGTTCTCAATGGGATCACAATGGCACTCATAGGACAGTGAGTCTTATATGTGGCCTCCTTTGTGGTCCCAACATGCTAGATTCATGTCAGATTATTGTCTCCACAGGCCCTCTGCCATTCCTCTCCTACCATCCTCTGTGAACTCTTAATCCTCTTTCATTTCAGATCTTCCTCCAGAATCCCTTACTAGTTCATGAGATAAGGTCTTATATGTCTCATGTGCATCCACACCCTCTCACAGGATCTCATGAACCATACAATTCCCCCCTTCATTGAGGAGACAGAGCAGGTTTCCCTAAAACAATTTGTTCCCTGAACAAATTACTATGATCTTTCACTGGTCATTGAACTCATAATGACAGCCCATTTCTATGTAATAAACTGTAATCTACTCAACATAAAATATCAGGTCTTCTATTATGTGACCAACTCCCGGCTGCCTCACCAATTCATGCTCCAAAATATGCATGATAACAAGCCCAAACTACTTATTGCTATTGCTACTAATATTTACAGGCAATAAAATTAAATAGATGGCTTTTGCATCACTTGTATAGTGATTTAAACATTGACCTCTATTCCCAGAGCAATTATACCACTAACTTCTCTGTTCTTTTTCAGCTTACAAGACATCCTACAGTTGATCTCTTTTGTTCTCTTCTGTAAGGCTGATGCAATGCACCTTTTAAACTTACCTGTTGAGGGGCTAAGAGCGTAGCCTAGTGGTAGAGTGCTTGCCTAGCATGCATGAAGCCCTGGGTTCGATTCCTCAGCACCATATACTCAGAAAAAGCCAGAAGTGGCCCTGTAGCTCAAGGGGCAGACTTTTAACCTGAGCAAAATATGCCCAAAGGACAGTGCCCAGGCCCTGAGTTCAAGCCCTAGGACCAGCAAAACATACATACATACATACATACATACATACATACATACATACATACATAAATAAATAAACAAACAAACTTACCTGTTTAAAATGAATCTTTCAAGCTTACCTATGTAGAATTGTACAAAGAGCTCAAGGTTTACACTCCTTAGCTGTTGCCCACAGTTTTTAAGGAGATGATGAATCCACATCATAGACTTGGTGTACAATGACCCAAATTGTTGAGTAGGTGTTACCAATAGGCTCATAATTTTTATGGCCAGGAGTTTGTTTTTCTACACATATCCAGCTGTGACCCTGTGTATAGCTTTCATTACTTCAATATTATAGCTTGAGCAGAGAATATAATAAAAAATCACTTTAGAGTAAATGTTAAATAGCTTAAGGAAAAGCACTTTGAAATATAAAAACCTACCCAGACTGGCCATTCTCCAGTGCATAGAGAATTGCATATATTTTGTGGAATGAAACACCGTGGAAACAAACTAGCCCTTGGTAATACAGACGTGAATCAAAACATGCATTATGTATAAATGCATAACTCTTAACTACTGAATATTGCTGGGGTGACACAGACAGGCCCCAGCTGCACAGCCTCGGGGTTTCATCACCTTCCACATCAAATCTGGCTATTTCCAAGAATGCCTTCACTTGACACAGGACACGGCCATCGTGACAATAACAAATATCTCATTAACTGAGATCTTTATTTTAGATTGGGTAAATTAGACTGCCACATCTTAGAAGATCCTAAATTATTAACAATTCTAGAAATGAGTACCTGACCTCTTTGACTTTCAGTTCTCTAGTGTATTCAGATATTCCTTTTAAGATTAAGTGCACTAGAATATATTCTCAAACATTTCCCAACTAATTTGTATAAAATGGATATCCCCAAGCGAGAAATCATAAGAAAGGAAGAAGATTTCTGAGAGTTCAAATTTAAGGCTTATTTTTCTCCCTCCTTTCTGTAAGGCAGGCTCAAATGTCAACACATCAGCATATCATTTGCTTTTCATTGAGCTGTTTGCCCGGTATTCACAAATCCAATTACTTTTCAGTAGCATCAAACAAGATTCTTACATGATTTTATTCTGCAACTCTGAATTTACTTCCTGCTGCTTTTCATTTTGCTTGCTTAAAAAGCAAATCTGCCATTTTGGGGTGATGTATCAGCAGGTTTTCATCCTCTTCATGGGTGAAAGAAACACTCATCCACTCTGAATAGTGGCCCTGGCTTCCCACTTGGAAGCTAGTTAGGATGAGGTGTTCTGTGTAGCTATTTCCATGCCAAAGCTAAGATTTACTTTATGCCAAATATAAAACACAAGTGCTCATTTTACAGTTTATTTCTGATAGAAACCTGATTCAGGATTTTCTTACACATTAAGGCTTCTACCCTCAAATCTCTTCCTTTCCTGCTTATTTTTTGCGTTTATTATAATCACAATATGCTTGCACATAGAAAAAGAAACACCATTCTATTTCTTTTTTTTCTAAAAATTTCTTTTTTTATTGTAATGTATAGAGGGATTACAATTATATTCACCAGATAGTAGGTGCATTACTTCTCACACATTGATACCCTTTCTCATGTTTTTGTCCCCATTTCCCTTGCTTCAAATTGGAGTGACATTTGCATTTGATACTCGGCACTGGCCACAAGACAAGTGTGATGTAAGAAGAAAACAGAATTATGTCAGGTCACATGTAGAACGCATCCTATTTGAGCTCCCAGGGCGTCGCCTTCTTTCCAGTAGTGGAGCTCATTCCAATTTCAAAAAGTGAACATTTGAACACCTCCTCACGATGCAATGGCCAATAGAGGGACCTGGTAATATCAGTTCTGATCTGTTTCCCTTAGTGTTTCTGGAACACACAAAAATGGATATTAGGCAAATACTTTGGCATTAACAATGTATTATATGACCAAAGAATAATAATGAAGCTCAAAATGAAGCTATTCTTCCTCCAAAAAGCCTTACTACAAAGCATTTTTGCAATCAGGTTCATTGTGTTTTTATCTCCCATTGTTCTCTGTGAAGGTGATTGACAGGATCTTGAGGACAGATCAGATGATTACACTGAAATAATCAATAATACGAGAAAATGCTTTCATAAACATTATTTCAAGTGTTTTTTTTTTGGTTTTTTTTTTTTTTGCCAGTCCTGGGCTTGAGCTCAGGGCCTGAGCACTGTCCTTGGACTTTCTCAAGGCTAGAGCTCTACCACTTGAGCCTCAGCACCACTTCCAGCTTTTTTCTATGTATGTGGTACCAAGGAATCGAACCCAGGTCTTCATGCATGCTAGGCAAGCACTTTAACCACTAGGCCAAACTCCCGGCCCCTTCAAGTGGTTTTTAACAACTTTGTATGATGAAACAATACTAGATTTATAGCTATAGGAATGAGTTCAGAGCTTGGCTCTGCTGGCTTATAACTATTCAAGAGGCTAAAGTCAGGAGGCTCACAATTTGAGACTAGAGAGGGGGGGGAGGGAGAGAGGGAGAGAGGGAGGGAGAGAGAGAGAACAGACAAACAAAGACAGAGACAGAAACAGAGAGAGAGAAAGGAAGGGAGAGAGAAGAGTCAGGAAGAGAAGGAAGGAAATTTCCACTTAAAAGAGTTCAAAATACAGGGAAAACATCTTTCCGTGAGGCTTTGCCATATGAAACTTCATATTCTCTAGACCAGAGATCTTTAGTTTGGGATTCCTGAGTCTGTGGAAAACTCAGGGGCAGGTGTCTCAAATCTGTGAATCATAAACTTACATGTGACATTATTAAAGAAATTACTAAAGTCATTATTACATATTTGGATGGGAGTATGGATGAAGAGCCTAATGTAAAATTTATGAGAACCCCCAAATAATTTTCCAGCTAAGATAAAGATGGAAAATCTCTTTTATCATCTTATTTATCTGTTCTTATATGTGAAGTTTAATTTCTAACTCCTGTTAGTTTTCAGAAACTTAAAAAAATCTTATAAATATCAGGGTAGACTTTTGAGCTTAAATCTATTCAACTAAACCTTTGTACCAGCTCAAAATGTTGAGCAGAAGTGTCTCCAAAGGAGGCCAGCAAAGGAATCTACAATTAGTCTACTTAGAAGATCATTAAAGCCGATGCTAAAATGAAATATTTGAGCATAATATAGCTATTTTTAAGAAGTTCCTAAAATCATGCTGTTGATGCAGAAAGAGAAGTAAATTGAAATTCAATTGCATTCTACTTTTAGAACTCTTTATAATTATGAGGTTGGGAACCTGAACCGATTGAATTCCCCTTCATTAGAGGCATGAATTTACAGGATTCTCCTAAATTTAACATCTATACAGAACCTTTTACTGGATAGAACATTTGAAAGCATGGTTCACAAATTGAAAATAACACAGGCAATGTAAGTAGCATTTTAACACAGAACTTGTGCTAATTTGCTTTTCAGAATCTACCAATTTACTCTACTCCTCACCTATGTATTATACATAGTCCATCTCTCAGGCGCTGCTGGAGACAGAGTTATCAAAGGGACACAAGTAATCAGTAACTACTGAAACTGCTGCAAGAATGTTTTGACTTTGGGTCTGTTTGGATATATAGCCCTAAGTGAAGGGTTTCTTCATCTCACTCACAGTGGCTTTCTTCCAAAATTAAGATTCTTTGTCTTTCACAAGGAAAATGGCAAAAGATCCTTTTCAAAATATACAATGAAAGCTTGCCCAGTGAGGTGACCAACATATTTGAACAGGCATAAGAATATAAATATGCACACACACACGCGCATACACACACACACACACACAACATATAAAAAAGAAATTGAAATTATTGTTAGTCATTACATATTGCCCATTAAAACTTCAAATAAAACCCACTTCCTGCTTATACAATTTTTTAAACATATAATTTTAAATGAGATTTTTTAAGATATAGGAGCCAACACAATTTCTCATGTACATATACCTTAATATAGCCATTTGATCATTTTTTAAGCAGGTCCTGATAGAGTTTAATGGAATGCACACACATCACCAAATTGCTCTACTCTTTATTAGTTCTTTATATTAAGCAAAGGAGGTAAGGAGGTATTTTTATAGAGCTTTTATATATTCAAATAGATGTAGATTAGTCATGTTCTCCTTTTGTGATTCTTTCTTCTTCCCCCACTTACACATGCTTAGGAGTCTGCCTTTTACTCTCATGTAGCTGGTTTGATGGTTGATTCATCCATTCATTCATTGGTTCATTCGTTCACTCCACATATGAAAGGAAACATGCAAAAATACTTGTCTTTGTGAAACTCGGGTGACCTCCAGTGCCATCCACTTTCTTGCAAGTGACATATTTCATACTTTATAGTTGATAAAAACACAATAAAGTTTATGTGCCATGTTTTCTTTGTTCATTCATCCACTCATGAACATCTAGGTTTATTTCATAATTTTGCTATTGTGAATAGGGTAGCAATAAAAGGAGTTTGAAAACATCTGTATTGTATGCTGACTTGGATTCTCTTAAGCACATATCTACAAGAAGTATACTACTATTTACCATAGCAAAGATATGGAACCAATCCAGGTGACCCTCAGTTGATGAGTGGACCAACAAGATGTGGTATTAATATACAATGGAATTCTATGCTGCTGTCAGAAAGAACGACATCGCTCCAATTGTAAAGAAATGGAAAGACAGAAAAAGTCCTATTAAGTAAGTCAGACTCAAAGGAACATAGGCTCAATGGTTTTCCCCATTCGTCATAATCAGTAGAAACCTTGGGCTCTCCTAGCAGAGATTGACAATAGAGCAAAACCTAGATACATTAGGCCATATAGGATGACACTACATGAAAGGACTTCCAGGATACAGAAACAAAAGCCATAAAATGAGTGATTATTGTCTTTAATGTACTATGTTATCTCTCATATCTCTTGCTGTCCCTTGGTTATCCCATATTGTTACAGTATTTCACCTGCTTATCTGATATATTGTATATATGCTTATTTGGTTATTTGAAATTGGATAGGAAAGGGGGGAAAACAAAATGAGGGGTGGGGATGGAGGAGGGAAATGGGGACCAAGACATGAGAAAGGGTATCAATGTATGTGAAGTAATGCACCTTCTATCTGGTGAATATAATGTAACCCTTCTGTTAATTACAATAAAAATATATGAAAAAAGGATTGCTAGATCCGTTTGCTTATGGAACTACTGTACTAATAACCATAGCAAGTAGGTGAACTAACTTACCTTTCCGTCAACAGTGTTTTTTTCCTATTTTCTTGGTGATAGTTATTCAAAAGGGAATGACAAGGAATATCCATGCTGTTGGATTTGTAGTTGTTATGTTCAATATTTGTTCACACACATATTGATTATTTGTATTCATTTATTTAAACAATATCTGATTTTGAATGCATTTATTTGCAATGTCGGTAAGTTTTTTTAGCCTTTTGTTTATCTTATATATTAATGCTCTATATACTTTGTGAAAACTCTTTTTTTTAATCTGTGTATGTGGTACCAAGGAATCGAACCCGGGTCTTTGTGCATGCTAGGCAAGCACTCTACCACTACGCCAAACTCCCAGCCCATGAAAACTCTTTTTAACTTGATCCAATTCCATTTGTCAGTTCTTGGCAAGTTCTGGAACTTGTGGCTCATAGATACTGAAGTATCTCCGTTAGATATTCCTCTAGTGCTCTGTAAATTCCAGATGTTACAGTGCGGTCTTTGATGCATCCTATGGAGAGGCTTAGAGCTTGCTCTAGTTTCTGCAGAAGATGAGAACTAGATCCTATCTGCTGTGTCTGACATCCATCTTTTCTAGGAATGTTCTTTAGAGAGGTTATCTCCTTTCCTATGTATCCTATGTATGCTGTAAGAATTCTGAAGGCAAACATATCCCTCAAGGGCATATCTATAAAAATCAAACATCTATAGGATCATCAAGCAGGGTGAAATGATCTCAAAGAATCAATAAAATACACTTTATACATTTCAGATATGTGAGCAACAAAATATAAGTTAAACATAATAATTTAAAATGTCATGTGTTTTAAAACTTAAGGTCACATAATATCATGACAGAAATTACCAAAATCCAGAGCATCATGAGGGAATACTTTTCAAACCTTTATGCCAACAAGCTTGAGGATCTAGAAGAAATGGATGAATTTCTAGCCAATATTAACATACCCATAGTGAACCAAGAAGACCTAATCCAACTAAACAGGCCTATTTCAAGCACTGAAATAGAAATGGCAATAAGAGACCTTCCACCTAAAAGAAGCCCAGGGCCAGATGGATTCACAGCTGAATTCTATAATGTCTTCAAAGCAGAGCTCACACCAATACTCCTCAAGCTCTTCAATGAAATTGAAAACGAAGGCTGTTTGCCAAACTCATTCTACGAAGCCAGTATAACCCTCATCCCCAAACCAGACAGAGATGCATCAAAAAAGAGAACTATAGACCCATTTCTTTGATGAATATTGATGGGGACCATGTCATGAGAAAGAGTATCAATGTTTGTGAAGTTATCCACCTTTTACCTGGTGAATATAATGTAACCCTTCTATTAATCACAATAAAAAAACGAGGAAAAAAAAGAAAAAAAACTTAAGGTCACATTTAACAATATTCAAGAGATAAGTAGAAATTAATAATTAACTCAAATATCTTCAGAAATGTTTACAAATTACTTTTTAGACTTATGGAGAGAGAATTTTCAGTAAGTAAATTCCAATAAACAGAAGTAATATTCCTGGCACATTGGCCTTTTATTTCCATTAACAGCCTTTATGGAATTTCATGGAAGAGCTGATGATAACTCATTTCTAAAAGGTAACTTCAAGAATTCAACCTCAAAAAGTGTTTCACTTTGCATGTGAGGACATTTTTGCTATATTTTTCCCAGCCAACTTACATTTATTTTTCTTCATAGTATGTACATTGGGCTCACAGAATTTTGTTTTAAGTTAGCAGTCAGAAGTTGGAAATGTGTATCAAATAGACTTTCCTGAGTTTATCATTTATCTAATTATTTTAGTTAAGTGCTTTGCTTCTTTTTGTTATCTATGGATAATTTCAATTTTTATGTACTTAAGTAAACTGATTGCATGAATGTTTAATTAATTTACTATTTTCCCTTGTCAGAAATTGTCTGTGACTCTATTTTATCCCCAGACTAGGTTTTTATCCCTTTACATCTGTTGGCACGTGTTTGAGAAAAGAAAACTCACAGAAGATGTGGTACTTAGAATGGAATTCTATGCTACCATATATTGCCCCATTGGTGAAGAAATGGAAAGACTTGGAAAAAAATCATATTAAATGAAATAAGCCAGATCCAAAGGAACATGGGCTCCATGGTCTCCCTCATTTGTAATGATTAATACACATCTAGGACTCTCCTCGAAGAGGATCACAATAGCTCAAAAGTTGTGTACATATGGTCATATAGGATGAGACTAAGCAAAATGAACTCCAGGATATGAAAACAAGAGGTTTAGTTCTGTGATTTTCGTTCTCAATTTACAATTTGCAGTTCTTTCTTTTCTCTTTTTTTCCCCTTATGGTTAATCTCATGTGGTTACTGTATCTGACTTTGTTATCTAGTGTATTGTATATATGTTTGAAATAGGGAAGGAAGGGGGAAAACAAGATGATTGGGAGGGGTTGGAGGGAAAGGGGGACCCAAAACATGAGAAGGGATATCGATTTTTGAGAAATAATGCAGCCACTATCTGACGAATGTAACTGAAACCCTTCTATACATTACTCTTGACTACAAAATTTTTCAAAGGAAAATTCACTTTTAAAAGCTGTTAATTTAGACAATTGAGTATGTCAGTTAGAAACCAGATGTGCTGTCAAAATAACTTTCTAATAAGATCCCTCCCCGCAAACATTCAACCTCAAGGTGTGAGTTTACCCCATGTATGCAAAATCAAGAGTAAATTCAAATTGTCTTCATCCATCTTACATGTTCCAGATCTCTGTAGCACTTCTTTCCTGAGTGTGATTTAATTACAGAAGTAATGACATCAAACCATGCCTATTTTTCTCATCTTCTGCCTCCAGGTGGTGCTTTTGGTTCACATAAGAAGCAGAAGATATGGCACAACTCCACACCTGAACCAATTTCTTTCATTGCTATGACTTACACCCTGCTGATAGAGAGAGGGTACCACATTGATCTGATTTTCACCTATAATCATACTAAATAAAATATCAGCTATGGCTTACATGTTGCTTCTGGGCTCTTACAGATTAAACAACTTGTTAAACATGCCCTTCCATGCAGTCGAGTTGTTCTATTTGAGCAGCTAAACCTATGCCTTCATTATGAGATGATTTCTATCTCATCTTTGCTTAGTAAAAGCATCTTTCTTGACACTGCTCAAATCCCAGAAAAGAGCTGAGAACTGAAATTAGAATATCAATATAAGCAGATGGGTAATTTTCTTTGAATTCTTCCTGTTTTTAAATATGCAAAATGGGAATAATAATAACTCTTCCTTCATTGTGAGGTAATTGTACAATTCATCTTTGAATATAGAGCAGCAAAAACAGTGCCTGTCATCTATTAAATGCTAAGTGAATAGTAGTTAATATTATTTTAAAATATGAATTTGTGGCACAAGCAATTTAAATATCATGAAATTCTAATTATAGGCTCACAATGAAAGAATTCAATAAAAATAAAATTTGAGTTGGTTTCTGTGCAGAATAATGAAACGATTCTATTTCATCCGCCATTTGTGAGTTCCATTCTAACTTTTCAATATGGGCGTTTAGCAATAAAAAGACAAAAAAAAAAAAGGGCTCCATCTAGCTCACTTTAAGAAGCAGAATATGTCCCAGACTGTGATCACAAATTGTAGAAACAAAGCAAGTTCAGGGCTCTTCTCAATATAGTACTTGAAAATCGAAGGCATCTTTCAACGCCAGAGCTCTGTCAGGTGAAAGCTCAAATTCATCAGAGATAGATGTGGTTCCATCTTTCTGACGGTTGTTAAAGGTGACAAGCAAAATGACATCTGGCAGTTTCATTCAGACCCCCGGAGAACAAGAGTCAAATTCAAGATACAAGCTGTAAAAGAATGTTGCATGAAAGTGATACAGGACTTGACAGATTGAAACACAGCCTCTGTGGGACTGAGAAGAGAGGATAAAACAAGTCAAGTCCTATTAAACTGTCTACAAGCCTCAAGGAGTTTATTATTCAGGTTATAAAAGTGACAGACCAGTACATATTGGCTCTCTGGATAAAAAAAAATCAGCTAATTTAATCTTTTGATGCTGGGAAGTTTAGGGTCTCCAAACCTTGTAGTAGCTTTTGTGAGGCCTACCTGATTGAATGTCCAAAAGCTGGAGGTCCTTCTTTAGCTACCATTTGTTAGTATGTTTGTATGGGATATGAATACATACTCATGTGTGTTTGTGTTCATATCTGTATACAAACTTTTACTTCCTGAGAATCCACTTCCAAAAAATTATTCTATGCATATTTGGTTATTTGAAATAGGATAGGGAAGAGGGGAAAACAAGATGAGGGGCAAGGGTGGGGGAAAGGAAATGGGGACCAAGACATGAAAAAGGGTATCAATATTTGTGAAGTAATACATACACCTTCTATCTGGTGAATATAATGTAACCCTTCTATTAATTACAATAAAAATATATGGAAAAAATAATAATTCTAACAAATGAAAAGGTGAATGGATTCAAATGAAGAGACCTCACTATTTCTATAGATTATATTGTTACCATTATTAACAGTATCATGTATGCAGTGGAAGTTAAACTGAGGAGAAAACATAGCACTTGCAATCTGAAAATTATTGTAGTTGTGTGTGTGAGTGTGTGTGTGCATGTGATTGCATGTGTAGCTCCAAATATTTTAGGCATTTTCATGTCTTACCACTATGTGTCTATTAGTTTGATTTGTATTAGTGATAGTTTTGGTGGGGTATAGTTTCCAGAGCATTTATAGATTGCATCAGCATTAAGATAATGCAACACAGTTGTAAAGCTAACTTTCTAGAAAATCTCATCGACAATGATGAGCATCCATTCTCTCACTCAGAGGTCAGCAAGAATGCTTCTCTGCTAGGTCTAATTGTCCATTATCAGCTCATTCCAGAGGAGAAGTAGTAGCACAGGCTGGTATCAGATACCACATCTAACCCACTTTATTTTCTATAGGTCTGCTTTTATTGCTACTTTAAAAGTCTTCAAAGAACAGTAGAGAAGAGTAAACTGCACACCCCTGAAGAGGCATTTACAAAGGTGAACTTAATTAGTCCCTTGTCCAAAAGGATTGACCTTCATCACAAATCTACTGTTAAACATGCCTGGTCAAGAAAACTGGATTTGATAATGTTCTAATGCTACATTCAGGGAAGTCACTTGCAACAGAAGTCCACCTCACAGCCAATAATTCCCAGAACATTGATATTACTTTTACTGGTTACAATTTTTGTTCACTCAATTTATGTCAAACACATATTAAACTATATGAGAAAAATGTTCTCTACATGATTAGGCACTAAAAGAAAATTTACTGGAAATAATTCATGAGAAAGGAAACAGTATTTATTCATTTATTTTTTTTTCCATTCCTGGCTCTTGAACTCAGAGGCCTGAGCCCTGTCCTTGGGATTTGCTCAAGACTAGAACTCTACCACTGGAGCCACAGCACCACTTCTGGCTTTTCTATGTATGTAATACCAAGGAATCGAATCTGGGTCTTCATGCACGCTAGACAAGCACTCCACCACTAGGCCAAACTCTCAGCCCTGGGAAACAATTTTTAATATCATAATAATGTAAAATTATCACCAAATGTTGGAAATAGTCTCAAAGGCTGCATTTTTACACGGATCTTATATTACTTGAAAATTAACACTGCATATTATAAGTTACCAATACTAAACTAATTACAACAGTTATGTATTTGGCAAGCCTGTGTAGAATATTAAAAAAACACCCTAACTCTAGAACCTTTTTTGTCATTCTATCAGTCCTCTGAGAAGCTTAACCCAAAGTGCCATTAAATGTGTCACATATTGTAAATTTCATTGTAAGAGAACATAGGGAAGAAGCTGCTACAGAAAGGGAAAATTGTCAGACCACAGTGAAAGCTAGGCCTTGAACAAAGCCTGTTGTGACACAGAGGAGATGAGCATGATCTCAGGTTTAGTCGTCCTGCTGAAGTCTGCAGTGAGTCAGATGTCCCAGAAATAGCCACACGTGGTCACATACAAAGCATATTCTGCTTCAGCCTTCTAGTTTTCAGAGATGAGGTCAATTCGGTGTCATTATCTTTTCCACTCCGATCATAGACGAAGAAATAAAACTGAAAGAATGTTCAAAAGTTTCTCAAAGGTTTCAGTGGATTTTTCTTTTTAGGCAAGCACTGTTTCTACATAGTTTTATTTTGTCCTCAACCTACATACCTAGAACTAGAGATGTCTTTCAAATAGCATAGAAGAATAGAGCGATGCCCAGGAGAGGTGGGCCTGGCCACTAAGTAGATGGGAAATCTGATGTGTATGATAGCTCTGTTGGCTCCGCTTTCTCACATACAAAACACGCAAATTATGGTTTTTTGATGAATGCACATGGTTTCCTCCTACCTAAATTTTCATGTTCTGTTCTTAGGGTTATCATAGAAAAATTCTAAAACAGCCATTCACTAAGGGAAAAGACAAATTTTGCCAGATCTGGAGATTGTATGACTTCCTATCACGATCATTAGACTAGTCTTGTAATCATGTATTTTGCCATTGTCTTCTCAGTAACTATGAGGTCTCTGCAGGTTCCCTCTCCATCCACCATTCCTGCATCTACAAATTCAACCAGCTTCAAATGTAAAATACATGGGAAAATTTCATTTCTATGAATACGTACCAAGTTGCTCTTATCATTATTCCCCACACAGCATAATATTACAACTATTTGCATGCCATACCTGTTAATTTACAGGAAAAAGTGTACAGATGCTATATGATGTGCGCTGACTATTCCATTTAATAAAGTCAGGTATTTAGATCACTTGTAGACTCCTGGAATATTTATAGTCCCTCCATCCCCTGAGCAAAAATCAAATTCTGAGGGATAACTGAAGACTTTCATTTGTATATGTTTGTGGGAAGAGGGTACAAGAAAAGATTCAATTCATAGGTCCCAAGTTGGGGAAACTAAATAATTTAATAATGATGCTTCTACAAAACTACCTGGTTAAAATCATAATAGAGATTCATTGTCAAGGAGGAGATAATGAAAGGTAATTGACATTAGATGTATATAGCACTATCATTAAATAATGTTAAGCCAAATTTTCAGAAGATGCTTTGACAATTCTCAACAAAGTACTGGCTATCATTTTACCATATATCTAATCACTTTTTCTTCTCCTATAATATTTTACTGTCCTCTTTTAACATTCCTAGTCTTCGTCTAGATAGGTGACTCTTCCGATTACATTCATCTTTGACCTTCCAGGTGGGGTGCAAAATGCTTTTCCTTTTTCTTCACCTTGGATTGGCTTGTTTGCATTATATTTAAAACTTTAGGCATCATCCTGAAACACAAAGGAACAGAGAAACATTCCTCTTATACTTCTGTATAATCTGCATTTCTTTTTCTCCAGGGAAAATTGCCTTTCTCAAAAAAAGCAATTTAACTTGCTTCGTAGTACTTTTTTGCAGTGTTTATTTCTAGGTTTCGAAAGAAAGATTTCTTCATATGAAGCAAGTGCGCATCATATTGAGAGAAGAAAATCAGACGGCCGAGTGTGGGAGACATTAATGGAAGCACCAAGATTGCCCTGGTGGATTCATGGCAGAGGAGATGGCATTGCCTATGGTAAAATAGCAGGAAGTGAGTCATGTGAGTGAAAGAAGCAACCCAACATCCCAGAGAGAGATACCAGCAGAGCTGGATGTCTTCTCCCTTGCCTGCAGTCACTCAGAGGAAAATCTGGGCACGAAGTAGAACGCCGCAGCTTCTGGGCTTCTTGTCTTGGGTTTCTTTCCAGTGTGATTTTAAATCATCATGAAAGAAGAATTGGATGATGCAGAAGAAAACCATGAAAAGTCCTGAATTCTATTCCAAGCTCTTCTCCTAAGCATTGTTTTGAACAAGCCATGGAACACTTGCAAGTCTTGGGAATTTCAGTAGCAAGATAGGAGCTGACTGCAATTTATAACACAAGTTTTGTTACAGCACAAGTCAGTAGTAACTCTATTGAGACCTTCTGACATTCTATTCTTTAGGAAACAATGAGTAATAAAATCAACCCAGAAAGCCTTGGATTTCCACAACACAGAAAAATTATAACTGGACTAATCAATACAAATCAGTAACAATGTATTATTCATTTTCTTTCATATAAATTCTCTTCCTCTATACATTTTGCTAGGAAGCATACAGATTCAAGGATATGGCTTCTTAGTTAGAGAAATGAAGTATTATTTGTCAGCAACTGGAAAACACCATACAAACTTCTTTTTTTGGTTTGTTTGTTTTTTAAACTTATGGATTTTCTTTATCATTTCTGTTACAGGGACCTATCTATTGCAATTCTAGTTGGCATTTTCAAGGCTGAGGATCAAGCCTTTCATTTTAAAACTGTCATTGACATACAGCAATGGTGCCATCTGCCTGATGTGACAAATTTGAACTAAATGGTTTTATTGAGGTCTCCACCTATTCTTGAACACATCATTTATTCTTATTTCTCACATCACTGTAAAATGTCTCATGTAGAATGTATTTCCATTGGTTCACTAAATTAAGTAAATGAGTTATACCATAGACTAAATTATGTTATAGACAAAAATCAAATAAAAATTTTAATAAAAATTCATCCCTAAACTATTACTTATTAAGAGTAATCATTACATAGCTGATTTACTAAATTTATTTACTGATTCTTTTGATACCCATGTGTGATAGAGAGAGTAGGGTGGCTATTTTCTATTTTCTTTTTCCTTGTAGGTATCTAGGTGAGCTTCATCCTTTATTTAAGTGAAATTAAAGAAACCTAGCTATCATCAACTGGAATAAACAAAATCAGCAAAGGAAAACTAATACAGGAGTATTTTATTTAAATGCAAAATTTGCTTATTCAATGAATATTTATGAAATTACCCTAAGCAATGCATGGACTATAAAAATAGCAAAAGAGCTGGGCTCCCATGGCTGACACTGGTATTCCTAGCTACCCAGAAGGCTGAAATTTGAGGATCATGGCTCAAAGCTATCCCAAGTACCAAAGTCCAGGAGACTTTTATCTCCAATTAACCCCCAGAAAACCAGAAGTGATGCTGTGGCTCACGTGCTAGAGTGCTAGTCTTGTGCTGAAGAGATAGTGCCTAGGTCCAGAGTTCAAGTCCTATGACCAACAAAAAAAAGGTATCAAAAGAGAATTGAGAATATATTTTCTAGATAATAAAACTATATTATCTCAAATACAGACTATATGTGTTATGATACAGAAATCAGCTATTTCATACCTCCTGGTCCAGCTGAAAGTTTAGCTATGGAATAAGCCCTCCACAGTCTTGGAAATAACTTAATGAAGCCATTTCTCCATCAACCTCACCTCATGTGGATATGGACAGGCAAAGATCAAAAAGGTCACAGTGAAGCCATGTTATGTGGGGAATGGTTTCTTTCCTTTGTTATAAAACTTCACAATCCACTGCTGTTTTCCAAATGCACATAAGATGTAACCATGAAAGACTAATTGAGACTCAGAAGGTAAAATCTCCATCTCTGGATGGCTGCCTCTTTGTCTCTCTTTCTGTATGTTTCTCTCTATATGTCTGTCTCTTTGTGTATCTGTCTATCTCTCTGTTCCCTGTGTCTCTGTCTCTGTCTCTATGTCTCTCTCTCTCTTTCTCTCTCATTCACTCATTTTCAGTCTTTCTGGATGTCTCTTGAAGCAAGCCTATTTTCAGACTCCAGGTTCTTCATCTTTCAGATGCAATTCTGAGATGACCCCTTTGGCCCTACTGGGGTTCTTAGAAGAACTGGGCCCCTGCTTGTGGACTGGCATCCACTCCTCCCTGCAGCCCAGCTTTGCAGCTTGACTGAGCCATACAAGCAGCTTCCTTCTCCCCTTCCAGCTTGTGGAGAACCATAATAGAAGCGTTCAGCAACTATGATTGAGCCAATCTCATCCTTCTATGTTGTTCATCCCACCAATTCTGCTTCTCTGGAGGACCCTATCTAATTCAACAGCTGTCTTCTACCCATAGCCCAAACTAGACTGTATATTTTTACACATTTTCACTAGCATCCAATAGTTGACAAGTGGGTTCCACCTTGATATGGCCATATTTTGATCACATTTATCTTCTTTATCACCACCTTTCCCCCTCTTTTCCACTTTCTGTACCAATCTCAACAAGCTTCGTTGTTCTATCTTCACACACATATATAAAATATTTTGACTAAATACACCTTTCTTCACCTTTTCAGTTCCTTCTACACCTTCCCACAATTATATTTGACAATGTATATCCTTGACAGATTTTTGATGAAAGTATATATCAATTGTTCATCGTGATTTCACCATGGTCTGTCATACATGCACATACTGTGCTTTACTCGTTTTTCTCCACACATTTGTCCCCATTATTCAACAGCTTTCAGGGACTTTCCTTATACCATCTCTATATGCACATACAACAAATCTCAAACTATGTCACAATACCTCTTCATTGACATTTTTACTAAATTTTCAAGAACTGATATTTTGCCTGAAAGTGATTGTCTCAGCTATTACTTAGAGTTCATGAACTTGTTCAACCAATCCTTCGTATTAAGTAGTTGTCCTCAATCATTGTTATTTGTTCATTAAAAGATTTGTTTTTAAGTTGACTATCTTTGAGCTTTTGTAAAGTCTGAGAAGAAAAGGAAATAACTGTGTTTAACAGACAAGCCCTTTGTGACCCTGAAAAAAGCACATAGACTGCACATAAAGAATTGCTCCAGCAGAGCACATACTGTGTCTAGCTTTAAATCAACAGAGGAAAATGAATGGCAGAGCATGAGGAGACCACTAGCTTTGCAGGACTAATCCTCAGAAAAACAATGACCACTGCAGGAGAGAAGTCCAGAGACCAAAGGGTATTTTTCACTGGTTGAAGCAGCAACAAGTCATCTTTCCAACTTATGTCACATTCTTATAAATTCATTCTTCAGTTGAGCAATAAAGTCTATGTTTAAATAACATGTTCTATACTTGAGCCCCTTTGGCAGCAGAAAATATAAAAATCCTCTTTTCTGGATTGTAAGGGAAGATGAAATTCTGTGCAGCAAAATCTGTATACAATTGTCAACAGAAATATGTAAACAACAATTGTTAAATTGACATTACATCAAATATTGCTTTTATATTAATTGTACCATCATGTGTTATAATACATATTGGTGGAAAATCATTATTTATTTGGAATTTTGCCAGAGGGTTGGGAATTAGTGGCAAATTGATGTGTTTACTGTTAGAGGATCCAAAGTATTCTGAAATATCTCATAAACACAAACATTTCTTTTTTGTTAATTTTTTAAATTTATATATATATATTTATTGTAATTAATAGAAGGGCTACATTATATTCACCAGATAGAGGGTGTATTACTTCACATACATTTATACCCTTTCTCATGTCTTGGTCCCTATTTCCCACCCCCACCCCCACCCCTCATCTGGTTTTCCCCCCTTCCCTATCCAACTTCAAATAACCAAATACGCATATATACAATATATCAGATAACCAGGTGAAATACTGTAACACTATGAGATAACCAAGGGACAGCAAAAGAGATGAGAGATAACAGTACATTAAGAACAACAATCACTCATTTTATGGCTTTTGTTTCTATATCCTGGAGGTCCTTTTATTTAGCGTCATTCTATATGGCCTTATGTATTTATGTTTTGCTCTATTGTAAATCTCTGTTGGAGAGCCCAAGGTTTCTACTGATTATGACAAATGAGGGAAACTATTGAGCTTATGTTCCTTTGAGTCTGGCTTACTTCACTTAATATGATTTTTTTCTAAGTCCATTTCCCTACAAATGGAGCGATGTCGTTCTTTCTGACAGCAGCATAGAATTCCATTGTGTATAAATATCACATCTTGTTGATCCACTCATCAACTGAGGGGCATCTGGGTGGGTTCCATATCTTACACAAAGATTTCTTAACTCAAAAAAATCATCACATATAATATTTCTCAATGCTGACCTCTAACTAAAGTGAAAAAAATAATAATTGGATTTTCTACCTGCATTTGACATACTTAATAATCAGCTAGAAAACAAAGATTAAACGCCCACCCTATGGCTTACATTATATAAGAAAATAGGGAATGGACAAGCAAGAACATCTCCCTCCAGGTTAATTAGATCTTGCAGGTGTCTCTGTATAATCAAATAGCACTCAGTTACTTTTTAAAGCACATAGAAATTAGTGAGAAATTGTAAGCTACTTAACAAGAACTCACTCGTGTATGAAAGACATTTATATATGATCACACCCAGGAACACTGTAGTTTACAGAGTAAACATTGAAATTAGATTGCCTGGGTCTGGGTAGAACTTTATGAATATTTCTTAAGTAAATGTCTTAATTAGGGTATTAGAAGTTGAGATTGTATAAACAGATAAGCACCTGTTGACTAATAGATACTCAGTAAGTGTGTATAACTTTACATATTTAATACTTTGTTGTAATTAAAAATCTTTATTCCAAGCTGGGAATATGGCTTAGTGGTAGAGAGATTGCCTAGCATGGATAAAGCACTGGGTTCAATTCCTCAATACCACATACACAGAAAAAGCCAGAAGTGGTGCTTTGGCTCAAGTGGTAGAGCTCTAGCCTTGGGCACAGAGAGGGCTCAGGGACAGAGTGCAGACTCTAAGTTCAAGCCTCAGGGCTGGCAAAAAAAAATAGAAAAGAAAAAGGGAAAGGAAGGAAGTAAAGAAGGAAGGAGGGAGGGAGGGAAGGAGGAAGGGAGAGACGGAAGGAAGGAGGGAAGGAGGGAAGGAAGGAAGAAGGAAGGAAGGAAGGAAGGAAATAAATGATCTTTATTCAATTTCTTTTAACATATAATGTCTTTTGCCTAACATCTTTCACAACCCCAAAGAATTCAATATGCTTTATTTGCTTTTCACATACTTTTCTTCTCCATTTTTGATCCTTGAGGGAGGAAGAAAGATAATGGAAATGAGACCATTGACCTTGCATTTGGGCATACTGTATGGAAGAGTACAGGAAAGAGAAGATAATAAAATGAGGTTAACTTTAAACTAATAAGAAAAATCCTAGAATCAAAGGGGATGTTTTCTTGTGGAGCCTATCATCAAATCTGCAAATGATGATGTTCTAGCAAACATTTTGTTTTTACCTGAAAACAACCTAGAGATTTATTTGTAGAAAAGAAGTCCAACCACTTCTATCTGCAAGCTAAGTTTGAGGAAAAATGAGAGGTTGTTAACACATGCTAACACGTCTTTCTACTGTGCTACTGGTTTGCTGACTAATTTTTAGTCATTGAAATTTGGTGCTCACCAAAGTTAGTACAGAACTCATCAACTAGAACATCGCCTGCCTCAGATAACAATAAGTGCATTCAAATCTACCCTCAGAAATGTGTCACATATTAAATAAGTTTATACAAAATGAAGAAAAGAGATGATGAGGATGTTTTTAATACAAAACTATTATTTGGCATGAATATATACGTATTTTAGATATTTTATTGAATCAACTGTGAAGTATGTAAGTTGCCCAATTTTTTCAGATGAGGGAACTAGGGAGGAATCAAGAGATTATTTACTCTATTTCAGGAAAGGAATAAGGACAGGAGCTGAAAATCAATCCAAAATGGTAAGTAACCCACTTTATGTTATTCCAGTCATTTCTATTATGACATAACTATTTTTCCTGGAATTTAACAGGCTCCCAAAGGCACAAATTGATTCTTAAAGTCTAACAATATCAAATTTAAAAAAAATCTAACAGTATCATTTTCCAATAAATATTTTCTTAGTTTTTTTCTGTTCATTTTTTTTTCCTTTGTAAGATACGTACTAAACTAGTTCGACTGTAAAGGTCAAGTTTTGACTTCAGAGATTTCAAAGTTGGCATTGGTGGGGTTTTTTTCTATTCACATGTATTTGACTAAACCGAAAGTGTCATCATTCAGGTAAATGATAGATTTGAGAAGTACTTACTGCTGCTTGGATTTCCGCTTTCAGCTTTCAAAACAGAAATTATATCATCAATTTTTAATCTAACAGAACTCTATCCTTATTATTCGAGAAATAAATTAAGTATCTTCAGACAAATAAGCAAGAATTTTTATTTTTAAGCATTCAATATAAAACCTTTTTTGTTTTGGTTTGGTTTGGAGTGGGGGTTGTTGCTAAATTAACTGTAAAATAAACCTAAAACTGGTCTAACCAACTCTGCCATTCCAACTCTGTCAGTGAGTGAATTAGCAACTTTGCACACTAAGAGGTGTATCTTCCTTACACAGGTTAAAATCTGACTATGCACTTGCAGTTGTTACTACATTTTTATTTTTCTGAAAAACCAAAATTTAATCTTCTTGCATCCTGCAAGAGAAGATAATCTGAGCGGGAACAGAGAGCCACAAGCGCTGCAAGGGCCATATTCGTGCAATGTAAATGCAAGTGTTTAATCATGAAATCTATGTAAAAAGATATTTTACTTCACCACACATGGCCTTGGTTTTTTTCATGTTGCCTTCACTCACTTCTCCCAAATGTGCAGAAAATACTGTTTAGTGAGTATCCATGGCCCCTCATATAGAACTCAATCCAAGTTTGTGGGAAAGAATTGGGAGTGTTGTGCTGATTCCTGGAAATAGTGTCCTGCTTTAGCTACACAACTGACATCAGAAGGTTCAATTAACAGGTCACTGAGATGAAAAACTCTTAAATTTAGAGAGATCATAAAAATTATATCTACAATATTGAAAGTTTATATTAAGCATCTAAAATTCAATATTAGTTGTAAATTGTTTTACTCAATCAAAGCTAATCTTCATGAAATAAATTAGAACAAGAATGTGTCATGTGTTCTTCAGTAATCCTTGTAATTGCTTAATTATCATTAATGCATCATTAAAATGTGACTGGCATTAAGATAAAGTGTCAGATATTAATTAATCTAGTACTTGGTACATTTACATTAATCACATGATGGATGCAAGATATTCTTTCAGAGATACACACTAGTAATTCTGAATTAATTTGCAACATTAAAAAAAGTCTCCACTCCATAAAAGTACATAATTAATAGTTATTCTTCTCCTGGAATATATGCACACATCAATGAGCAGACGTAAAACTTTTATATTTGTGTCTTTTTAAATAGTCTTAGAATAGGATTAATATCATTAACTTGTCATTGGTTCTTTATGATACCCCTGAGAAGAAGGAACTTTCTATCACACATTTTGAAAAGTTTGCTCATTTTCATTGGAATATTATGACTATTTCCTGAATTCACTTCTCTCTAAATTGTCATTTTTGTTATAATTATAAATGAGCCATATTTAAGTGGCATTTATCCAAAAGATTACAGGTCAGGATACAATACAGGTACTTGGCCACTAACATCCATTACTTCATTGTCCACCCTTGCCAACTCACAGAAATGACTCAGATGTCCTTCAGAGGATGAATGAACTCAGAAAATAGTGTGTGTGTGTGTGTGTGTGTGTGTGTGTGTGTGTGTGTGTTTGTACATATATATGAATCTTACTGATCCACCAGGAAGATTGATATCATGTCACTTGCAGGGAATTAGATTGTCCTATAAAAAATGATACTCGGGCCAGGAGTTTGGCCTAGTGGTAAAGTGCTTGCCAAGCATGCACAAAGACCCGGGTTCGATTCCTTGGTACCACATATATAGAAAAAAGCTGGAAGTGGGGCTGAGGCTCAAGTGGTAGAGCTCTAGTTTTGAGAAAGTCCAAGGAAACTGATCATGTCCTAAGCTCAAGCCTAGGACTGGCAAAAAAAAAATAACTTTGCTCAGCAAAGTAAGTCAAGCTCACAGAGAGAAAGTGTGCTTTCTCTCATACCTGGTAGTTAGATCACCAATCATAAATATGTTTATAAACATTTACAGGGTCATATGTGTATATGGACAAATATATTAACTACAGTATAGTATATCTAAGAGAGGATTCCAAAGGTATAACTCCTTTAGACAACTAGTTTCCAGTTGTACACAACAAATACCAAGAAGTTGGAATATGTATTGTCAGAAGTGAAGTCAGGAAAAGAAAGTAGACAAATGGGGAGTAACAGAAGGGTGAGTGATTGTACTCAGAATATTTAATGTGAGTACCATCACAGAGCCATCAACACAGTCCAAGATATCTGATTTTATATAAGCACCTTGTTGTTTTAGCTGCTATAGCTTTGCAGTATGCTTTGAAGTCAGGGAACGCAATACCTCCAGCTTCATTGTTTTGGCTCACATTGCTTTGTGTGAAAAAATGTATTGGTATTTGATTACCTTGAATCTGTAGATTGCATTGCGAAATTCAAACCTTATAACATTAATTCTTCCAGCTCGTTCATACAACATATGGTTCCATTTCTTTATATCAAATATTTTATATCTCTCCCACGTTACTCAATGATGTCCACAATTCCCATATGTTTATGAATTCTTCCCTGATTAGATAATTTCAAGTGCTGTTGTTACATTCTCTGATACTCCCTTCCGATTGTTCAAGTCATCTTTTTAAAAATATTTCTTGATGTACAGTATTAGTTTAAAGAAATTTCCATTTAACATGCCCATATATGTTCCCATTGCATTCAAGCTGGGTGTGAAAGCCTTCTAAGGCATATTTTTTAGTCTGTTCTTCATATGAGATCAAGATGTATGGATCAACCATCAATTTCTGCAGGAATGCTACAATGAGATTTTCCTCCAGCCCCCAGCAAACTCTCTAAGTAGGACGTTACAATGAAGTAGATGTGGTTAGTTTACTACTTCCTGTCATACTGACTATCATCGTCATGTCCCACTGTTGGTGGGGTCTGGAAGTGTGCCAGGAGTGCACCGTTACATTTCCCAGGAGTGGTACAGATTTCGATTGATTGATTGATAATCTATTTATTATTATAAGCCCCTCTGGTGGTCATGTCCTGCCATGTGTGGGATCTAGATGCAGTCTTTGAGGCCACAAGGATATGTTTGTTTTTTATCATGGTAAAACACCTGACTGGATTTGAGGTGTTACTTTAAAGCAATAAATTTGGGTGATTTGATCCATGTTGGAAGAATCCAATTGTTTAAAAAGAACATTAAAGGTAGACAAACATGTGCTCCTTCTAAATCTTTAATATACCAATTATTAGAAATCGTAAGACATCCACAATGAAACCTACTAAAATACATCAATTATGTAAGGCTTTAAAGTTAGAGAAATTTAAAAAAAATACTTTTTCAAAACTACCTTCCTATAACAGCAATAACTTCTTATTGGAGATTTATAGTCATTCCAAACAACTAACCTATATGAAGAAAAAGAAATCAAATCAAGAGAGCTTGCCAGGCTTTGCAATAACATCGGTGACAAAGTTAACTGTGTTTTCCGATCTTTTTTATTTAAATGTTCTATTGTAAAGATGCTGTACAGAGTGGTTACAGTTACATAAGTAAGGAAATGAGCACAGTCTTTGTGAAATGTTGTTACCCACTCTCTCATTTCCTCCTGCTGTCCACACCCTACCCCCTTCTCTCTAATTCGTAAACTTTATTTCCAACATAGTGTCACTGTTGCATTGGTTCATCCTTTGTCCTTTGTGTCACCCTTTCTGCCATTCTCCTTCCCATCTCCAAATCAGATAAACTTATACAATACAACAGGTAAAGAAATCATAAACAGTGACAACAGTGGGTAAACCAAAGGAGGGGGAAACCAAAGAAAAAAGAACTGCATTCAAAGTCTTAGATGCTCTTTATCTCACATGCAACTCTTCTGATACTCATATATACATCTCACATTTTCTTTCTCTTCAACTTTTTGGTTATATTTATCTGAATGTTATAAAAACATATTACAGGGCTGGGAGTTTGGCCTAGTGGTTAAAGTGCTTGCCTAGCATGCACGAAGACCCGGGTTCGATTCCTTGGTAGCACATACATACAAAAAAAAAAAAGCCAAAAAGCCGGAAGCGGTGCTGAGGCTCAAGTGGTAGAGCTCTAGCCTTGAGAAAGTCCAAGGACAGCGCTCAGGCCTTGAGCTCAAGCCGAGGACTGGCAAAAACAACAACAACAAAAAAACCATATTACAGAATCAAATAGTTGCAATATCAACATTATATTAAGACCAAAATAATTAAATTAGGCTGGATGAAAAATACTTTGACCACAGAAATCATAGAAAAAAATATATGGCTAGTAATGTACGTACTTAAAATAGTTCTCTATTTTTACACATATACACCAATTGCTGCGTTTTTTACAGATAGTTTCCTTCTCCAAAACATCATCAAGTAACAGTAACCTACCTTCTATAATATTGTTTAAGAAAAGATTGTCTAAGTTTAACTTCATCTGCCATTTTCCTTGTGTTGTACAAACCCTATAACAAAAGCTGTCTGCCCTTCACCTTCTACAAGTTGATATATCACAGTTGTGCTATTTCCTTACCTCAAGAAATGAGGACCAAACTGGGCATAAATCTGGAAGAAGCTCATGGAAGCAAAATATCATGTAGATAAATAAGAAGAAATTCAAAAGAGGCTGAGTAGCCATTGGGCCATTAAGCGCTGGTCTGAAAACTAATACTAAAAACAGAGAGAATAATTAAAGAAAGCTGCCAGATAATTTGTATCTGCAGATCAGGCAACCCAAAACTCCATGTAATAATGACCCACAAACAGAAAAAGCAGATCCTCACCGAGAGTAGTGTCCTTGAAAGACTTAATTGAGGCTCACACTGTGAAAGGAACTTTTAGGCAACCAGTCTCGAAGTGGCTGCTTGGTTTCGTCAAGGAGTGGCACAGTATAAGGTGTCCACTTTAAGCATGTATGGATGATAGGTTGGGACGATTCTGGTAGAGTTACATCAGCCTTAGTAATGTGTAGCCACCATTTCTGATAGTGATGTAGCTCCATTCTTTCACACTGGCTTCCAATCATTCACCGACTAAGTATTTTGGCAGTTGTTTATTCAGTATTTCTATAGTAAGTATTTTCTGGTAGGTGATAACCCATGGCTCTTTGTTAATGCTACTCTAAAAATTCTCCACAAAACTAGTGGCTCAAAACTAAAAGTTTTCTGTCTTTATCAAGGTCATAAGTCTGAAAGGATTCTTCCAGGAATCAAAGTAAGGCGTTGTCAGGGATGGTTCCTATAGTAGTCTCTACAGAAGAATTAATTTCCTTGCCTTTCTTGTTGTTTTGTGGGCTTCATCCATTTCATTACTTTCCTCTGGATACCTTTCTAACTCTTTAATGTCAACATCTTGACTTTTCTTTCCCCAAGAATAAACTGATGTACAACTTGTATCTCTAACATGGCAAAGTTCTTTAATTCTGTGTTAAATATACCTCTGAATGCTCTGAATGTCTCTGTACTATTTTCAGTTTGTATCTATGAACCAATATGATTCATCTATAAGTTCTGTTTTTTCATTTCTCCTTCTCCAATTGGTTGTAAAAGATGTATTCATAGTCTTAGTGCAAGGGAAGAGAAGGGACTACTATGAGTCTGTGGGGTAGCATCAGGTTTACTCATGCCAGAATTTCCTGCTGGAGTTCAATATGTCATCTAATCTCTCTATTAAAGGGCTCTACTCTTGGTCTAGCCAAACGTTTGATTTGCTGAGATAGAGTACAACTTTAATTGCCTAGTCCAGGTCCACTGTTGCTTGGTATTTAATAGTCAAGTATTTTGTTCTTATTAGGACTTTCAATAAGTTTCTAAGCATCTAGTGAGGGTCACATCTGTGTTCTAAATGCTGGATGCTTTGCTTGTGGTTCTCACATGGTCTCCAACGAACATCTTTGTCTACTACTGAATACTCCAGCAAAAGATGACAGAACTATCCATACAAAATTATTTGTACAAACTTCACACAATACTGTCTGACTTCCATGTTGTACAGTAATTAAACTATAATATTCTGATATATGCCATGTTTTACCTCTCAACCCCAGCAAGTCCTGTTATAATTCTAGTTTTTGTGTCAAAATACAAAAAAAGCAACAATTTACATCTTCTAGATGATATCTTGGCCTGCTTCTGAACCTTGAACCGTTACAAACTTCTGTGGCTTTTCACAAGACACATCCTGCATCTTACAGAACACAAGGTCCACAATATAATACCCAATAACTTATACCGGCATCCATCCACATTTCTGCCCCATATTTCTGAGTCTCAGGGTTGCTCAACCACAATCCTGAACTTAGAAAACACACCAATCCTGGCTGAGCCTTGAGCCCTTCTGTTCTTCAATTCTGTCTGATCTTTTATTCATTGCTCAGTTGTTGCCACTAGTGCACTGCAGACGATGGAAGCCTGCTTTCATGTTAGCAAGAAAGCCCTCTAAGGCTCACACTTAGTCACTGACTACTTTGTAATGACTTTCAGTATTCTGTGTTTGTTAGTCTGGAGCAAAACTTCAATACAGCATAAACAGAAACCACTTTCACCCTCTTTGTAAAATCCCTTCCTCTGTGTCTCTCAGTCATTGTCCCTACCAAGGTTCCACTTTCCATTAGGACATTTCTCCCATTCACCTTTGGTGGAGTCTGCAATTACCTATGAAAGAGGCACTTAGGGTTTCCTTTGTCCCATAATCAGAGTGGCTTTTTTATGTTTGGTTGTTTTTCTGCACAACATTGAGTGAATCAATTCATAACCTCATCATGCTGCTTGCTTTTTCTTTTTCCTTTAAAAAAATACAACAGGGTGAAGTAGGAAAAATGGAAAAAAATTTCCTGCTCCTCATACAGGAAATAGGGATAAAGGCCCCCACTGTGGGTATTTATTTAAATAACTACTGGTGAAAGTGCATTTATTTAATTCAAGACTGAGGAGTTATTAGATTACAACTCAGTTACCTAAATAGAGAGAATGAACATAGGGTTCATACAACAGGCTCAGACTACAAACTTCCTAAGAAAGTTCATCTTCATCTTTTTTGCCAGTCCTGAGAGCTTTCCCTGACCTCCTTTTAGTCAAGAATAGCCCTCTACCATTTGAGCCACAGCTCTACTTTCAGACTTTTCTGTGATTAACTGGACATAGGAATCTCATGGACTTCCTTCCCAGGCTAGCTTCAAGCCATAATCCTCAGATCTCAGCCTCCTGAGTAGGGAGAATTACAGGTGAGAGTCTCCCAATATCCAGTTTATCTTAATTTTTTGTTCATAGAAGGCCTTACTTTGTAACCAAGATATCTGGTATGTAGTCTATAAGCCAGGCTGGCTTCAAATTTCAGTCCTCCAGAATCCACTGCTTAAGAGCAAGATTACAGGCATGGAGCACCCTCTACAACTCTAGGAAAGGTTCCACAAGACCAATAGAATGTCCTTGAGCTACAGTGATTTGTGAGTCTCCCAGGCATGGACCTGTTATGCTCAATGGTTTGGAACAACTTATGAAAAGGTGGCTCTTTCACAGCTTGAAAGGTTTCTCAGAACCAGCTGTCAGTTAAGCCATAAGTCAAATTAAGGAGATCTGAGGAGCCAATATTAGTGGTTACCATGACCTCAACTTTAAAAAAAATAAATAAAAATAAAAGAGCACTTGGTGAAAATATGCAGGTTCAGGATTGTTTTGAATCTCTCATTGATTTATCCTGAGCAAAGTAATATTTTGAAGATGTGGATTTTTGTAAGGAATTCTGCTTGCAGGTTCTCTCTTACTGTTCCATCCCGGTCCCACAGCTGCACAGTCAAACTCCATTCCTCTTTCTTACTACTAAGCAATATTCTTTGGGGGGGAAAAAAACAGATGTGTCAGAAAGAAATGAAACAGTTTCCTGTATTCAAAGTCAGATTTTTGTAAGAGATACATATTCAGCGTTGGATTCCTAATCCATTCCTCTTCTTCAAAGTTTTTACTCCTAATTATTCAGTTCCGAGGAGAAGCAAGATGGATTTTCTTATTGAGTCTTTGCTTTTTGCCCATATGTCTATCTATCGTTCAATTCCCATTAACTTGGTACAACTCCTTGCAAAAAAAAAAAAAAAGGTGGGGGGAATCATAAACAACAGGAAAAGGCTTTCAGACAGATACACTGTGACTAGAAAATACACTGTCCCAAGGTAGTAATAAATTCTTCCTCTTTTCTCATCATTTTACCTATATTTTTGCAAAATTAGACTCAATATAACAAGCCATTAGAAATTTCTGTTCCAGTAATTTTTGTAAAAAACCTATTCTTCTATCCTCTACTTTCTCCAGGTATTCTTCATATCCACTTACTTTTATATGAGCTGGGCCATATAGTGAATTTTTAAAATAGTTTTTATTATCTTTGAATAGTTGTGCAAAGGAATTATCATTTACTGAAACAGTTTATAAATACCTTTCAGCAAACTTACCCACCCTACCCAGCTCACCCCTTCCCTCACTTACCTTAAATTTCAATTATTTATTGAATATTTTGCAATTTAACAAAATGTTATGTGTTGGGCCAGGAGTTTGGCCTGGTGGTGCAGTGCTTGACTAGCATGCATGATGACCCAGGTTCAATTTTCTCAGTACCACATGCATAGAAAAAGCCAGAAGTGGTGCTGTGGCTCAAGTGGTAGAGCTCTAGCCTTGAGAAAAGGACAGTGCACAGGCCCTGAGTTCAAGCTCCAGGACTGGCAAAAAAAAAATGTCAGGGAAAAAATTATGTGTAGACTGCATCCTGACCCGTATCATCCCTTCAACATTGTCACACCCTTTGATCCATCCCTTCCCCTTATATTTTCAATTATGTAGTATACACAATGAGTTCTTGCCCTCATTCTCCCTACACCCCTCTCTCCTCAGTCCCATGCTCCTGTCTTGCAACTACTCATTACCTGGTGCTTACTTTGTTGGGTTTTGACTTAGTCTTTTTAAAGAATTATACTATTTTCACTATCTATAGTTGATTACACTTCAGTTAATTTATTTGTCGCTTCTTGCTTACCACCCAGTGTGTTTACTTGTGGATTCATTGGCACATTCTAGCTACCACAAACTAGGGAAATCATGAAACCTATGTTTCTCTGGGTCTGTTTTATTCTACCTTGTAGACTTGTAGTGCATTTTTACATGGTAACTTAAAGGATCTTCACACATTGTTTGTTAAAAAGTCATCTTTTTAGTAAAATTTAGGGGATATCACTAATTCTCCATCTTGGGCACCCTCAATGATAGGCTCACATTACCAATTGGAGCTATTCTCATGAATATGTGTTCATCATACCAGTCTTTAATCACCCCTGTCATTTCCCAAATACTGGTCAATCTCTCCTATCATTAGGCGGGAAGCAACAAGAGCAAATACACATAACAAACTCCACGGCTCCTCCCAGTTGGTCCATTTTTTTCTTCTACTCACATTCCTCTTACTTGATTCATCCCCGCCTCGCTTCATCCCTGGTCTGATTCCAGCTGTCTGGCCTCCACATCATGGCCTCCTGTCCTTATCCATAGAGTCCCAGATTCTATCAGGAGTTCTTCTCATGCGACCGCTTCAACAGACCTGACCTCTTCCTCCATGGGAGCTCATGATTGATTACAGTCTCTATGTCAAGGTGACCTTTAAGCAAACACTAAAGGAATTTTTAGTGTACTCTGTGGTTTCCTGCTGGGATAGAATTTTGTGAAGATTTGTCTTCTCATTTTGCTTGCTGTGTAACAAAATATCACAAAAACTGGATGATGTTAATAGAACAAAAGTAAATTTCTAATAGTAGTGGAAACCATAAAGTTCAGAATTAAGATAGCTGGAGTTATCTAGGAAGGATCTATTCTGTTTTTCCATGGTGATTCAGTGCATCTCACAGAAGAATAAGTGTCTTAAAATGACAGAAGGAGGAAGAACAAAAGTTCAAATTCTATCAAGGCCTAGCAAAAGAGTTCTTGCAAAAAAATAGCAATTCTAATTCCAATCAACTCCCAATTTTTCTGTATTTTCTCCTTCCTAATATATTCAACTAAAACCATCAATTTCTCTGTGAAAATTATCCAAATTTATCCCAGGAATCATGATGCATTGTTTTCTTTTGCTCAGCTTGAAACCCGTGTAAACATCTTCCTTGTGATTTTTTTTTAATTTGCTACAAATTTGTTTTGGCTTAGAATTTTGTTGCTGAGTGTCTAAATTGTCATTATTTTCCAAATAGCCTCTCTATTTAAATGCACTGTGATGGTAAAACGTCATTATCTATAAATTCAACTTTTTTGTGTCACTCAGAGTATGGTAGGTGGTGTTGATAAATCCTCCATGTACATTCAAAAAGCATGAATGTTGTGCAGGTTCTTAGTTTTACAGTTCAGGTTGTTGGTGGTTGGTTCTGTGTTTTATTACTATTGTAAAATATTTCACACCAGTTTCCCACACAAAGTTGCTAAGAGAATATTGGTACCCTTAATTGTAATTATGGATGTGCCTATGTCTACTCTTAGATTAAAAATGATTGTAGATATAATCATTTTTCAGTTGTTATGTTGGCTTAATTAATTTATACTTTGATTCTTATATATTTGTTTTTGAATCCTCTGATTATCTTTAAAAAGTTGAACAAAGGAGTTGCCATTCACCAAGGCAGTTGATGAATACAGTGCATCTTGATCACTGTCAACCCTTCCAACATTCTCATTTACCCCTCTCAACCCTCCCCTTCTTCTACTTATCTTAATTTTAGGTTATGTGTTGGATTTCTGGGACATTTAACAGAGTAGCTTGTGTGTACAATACACACTAATCTGTCTCATCACTTCAAAATCTTCATCTACCTGCAACCTATCCTTTCCCTTATATTTCTCAACTCCCTGGTCTATACAATGATTTCTTGCCTGCATGCTGCCCCCTTCCTCACTTTATTTTCCTACCCCTCTCCCCTGGCCCCACCCTTCCCTCCCGGGCAAGTACCTATTTCCTGATACTTATTTGACTTTGAAGGTGTTTTTCTTTGTAACTCATAGTATCCCTGACCATTCCTGTCTCTTCCACCTTGATTCTCTCCTATGTCCTTCTTGGTGGTCATTTTGCAGCCATCCTGTCATCCAAGGAGGATTCCACCACCTCGAGGCATCAGTGATTCCCACCTGAGCAAACCTGAAACAATGGTCTGTCAGATCACCTCTGATCATACCTGAGATATGGGACTGTTTTAATTATACCTCTCTCACCTTCTGCCAGCAATTCTCCCCTAGGTAACCTCAGACAAACGTCTATAAACACTCCGGCCCCTTAGTCCCCAGGACGAGTAAAGATGCTGAAATGTTGTGTTCCGCTATTTGCCACTTATGATCTGTGTCCTTTCACAGTGACTTTATTCAGCACAAACTGATATGCACCATTCCTGGAATTTGGACCTTGGTTCCTCCACATTCTAGTTTCATCCTGACAATGACAACTTTCAGTTGCTGTAATTTTTGAATGTGAAGTTTTTTAATGAATTTAAGCAAGATTGTTACACACAGAAGGCCCAGGGAATTTCAGAAGGAAAATATTCCCAGGGATGGTAAAGTAGTTAGCTTGCCATGCATAATCTACTGAAGAAAAGATCGTTGGGATATGAACAATGCTATGCTTTTCTGTAGCCGAATATGTATTTTTTTAATGAGATGGGTTTGGAACCATTCACAGTTTAAAGCCTGTCTTCATTAGCAAACATTTATGACGGTTGTTGAAATATTTTGTCATCACTCGTGTATCTCCATAAGGGCTCGCATTCTGGAGATAATTTCATTAAACATTTAAGAGATTACTTTGACAGTTTTGCATTAAATTATAACAAAAGCTGATTTTAAACAGCCAAAATATGTACTCAAACACATAATATGTGAGGATGGACTCAGAGACAAGAGATGAAGCAGGATTAAGACTTTAAGGAGGTCTTGGGAGATGGGAGCTCTGATGGGCTGACACACTGAGTGATTCCAAGGAGTAATTCCCTCTCTAGCTCATGGGGTACCTCCCCCAATATCTCCTTCATACTGAGTACCAGGAGTTTTAAATTCTCTGCCAGAGACCACCTCAGTTACATTACTTTTCACTGAGTAAATCAAATATATGCACCTATTGTGATTAGTTGAACTTTAGAAGCAGTCTTTTGGCTGTCACCTATCCCATTTTCTTAGGGATAATTTTGTTTGTTAGTTGTTCATTTGCATGTAACTTCTGGCATGTAAATAATTTCTTTCACCTTTCTTTGTTTACGGGGGTTTGCCCTCCTTCTAATTGGTCCTGTTTATCTGCAGATTTTCCAATGTCCTCAATTCTCTATACAAGCAAACTACTGATAATTTTCCATTCAAAATCAAATGCCTTTTCTTGAACATGAACTCCCCGCTGACATAATTTCTAACCTTAACCAAAGAGTAGAAGGCACAATAGAAATTCAGATCACACATAGTTTATAATTATCGTCATTCCTTTCCATCTGTAGCAGTAACATACATTTGTTATCAGGTGCAATTATTTACATAAGTTCTATTTTCCATTAAATTAAAATTGTGGGAAAGATACTTTATTGTGCACATCATTTCATGCTGAGTGTTTTTTAAGGTTATCGTGGTAATAAATGATCATAGATTTATTTTATCCCAGAAACAAGGAATCTGTTAAAATTAGCAGAATGCAATTTACACTCCAAATCAAAGGCGAAGTTAATGTGTTTTAATTAATGCACCCAGGTAAAAAATAATGAAAATATGTTCAAAGTCAGCATGCCTTCAGCAGAAGGTGGGGTGCATTCTGAGAAAAATGAACCAAACCTCCCCTGTACAGTGCTCAACTCTGAGTGACTTGGCTATCAATGGGTTTTACTCAAAGGCCTTCCCTTCCTCCTCCTTTACCATCTGCTTTTCCTTCTTGAACTCAGGCTCTGCACTGTCTCCAAGCTATTTTCCTTAAGGCTCGATTACTCCAGCCACTGCCCCACCTTTGCCTTGCTGGTGAGTAACTGGAGATATGAGTCTCCCAGATTTGTCCCCCACAGCTAGCGTCAAATCCTGTTCCTCAGATCTCAGTCAATTCAGTAGCTAAGATTATAGACGTGAATCACTGGTGTCCACTCTTACTTCTTATGTAAATACTTCTTAACCCTTCCTCATGCATTATAAAAGTAGGAAAATCCCATCCCCCAAATAACCAGCAAAACACCAGACTAGAGATCTGGTTCAAGATGACAGAGCACCATGTCAGAGGTGAGTGACAGTATGGGTCCCTGAATTCCATTCAGTGGCAGCACAAACAACAACAATAATATAGTAGTAATAATAAATAATAAGCAATAGAAAGTAGTTTAAGCAAGTTTCCTTTACTTTAAAATGGCAGCTCTGATCACTAGAAAACCAATATCCCAGCAGACACTCTACTGACAGTCTGTTTTTCTATGTTCTTAATGTAAAGGTTTTGCTTAATGTCAAAAGTAGTGTACTTATGTCCAACAATAACACATCCTAGGACAGAGAAAGTAACTCTGTGCTACAACAATTGCATCATGCAAAAGGCCTAAGGTTCCATCCCCAGTGCACAAAACAGGAAAGATTGTAACCTGCTCTGAATTACCTCCTGGGAAAGGTCTTCAAATTTTTCTACTCTTCATCCAAAATTTAGAACTACATGAGTTACAATGTATAGATTATTATTAGAAACATAAACTCTTCAATAACATGTTTCTTCTTTGTCTTTTCTTTTAAAAACAATCATCTTTTGTTGTACAAAGGAGTTGCCATTTAACAAAGCAGTTCACGAATACAGTATATCTTGGTCAACATCACATTCCACATTCTCATCCATTCCTCCCCTACCCTCCATTTCCCTCACATTTCTTAATTTTGTGGGATCTTTCTACAACATGATTTCATTTTATTAATTCATTTGAGTGGCCTTCCATACCAGTTCTTTGAAATACAATCTTCAAATATAAGTAGTCATAAAATAAAAATTTGAAGCTAAGTCCAAACAAATAGATGCTAAGTAAAATTCAGGGGGGAAAATGGAAAAAAAAAAGAGGATAAAAAGAAAAAAAAAGAATTTTCCTATTCCATTCAGAGTTAAGGCAATACAAGTACTTGATGAATGGATATTATAGTTAAAAATCATAAAAAGCAATTACAATAAATTTTCCCCCATCTGCATGTGCCAGCCAGTTATATTGGGATGTCCATATGCATATATTTAAGCTAACTGTTGTTAATGAAAGTGCCTGCTTAAAAAGAAAAGCAGTTCATTTTACAAATGAAACAACAGTTAATACCAATTACCAGTTGTCAAGGTAACATTGAAAAGTGGGTATTTTGTTCCTTCGGTTTATTCAGTCTACAGCACAGACAAGACTATAGGGTACAGAGTTAAACATCCATGAGATTACAGTGCCAGTGTCACATACTTTTCCTTTGGCATTTACGCACTACTATTAAAGTTATATTGCAACACTATTAATTTTTCATGATTGTATCCTTGTCTAGCTTTGAAGGCAAATAATTACAGAGCATTTATATCCCAAAACCTTTCCATATGACTAGTGAGAAAAAATATTCTTTCCAGTATTGAGATATTTTTCTGCTTTTTCAAGAGAAGTCACTTTATTGAACATTAAAAGGTATTTTCCCATATACACAGCCATTTCCCTTTCATATGAAATCCATTCAAATAAATGGAAATGAAGAAGCCAAGCATGATATATCTAATATATATCTATATATCTATATCTATTAGAGATACATATTATTATATCTATCTAATATATAATTCCAGCTAGTAAGCAGGCAGAGATTAGAAAGGATTACATTTTGAGGACCACCTGGGTCAAAGGTAGGGAGACTTCACTTCCATTAACTAGCCAGGTATGATGACAATCATAATCCAATGTGGCAATCACAATCCAGGCTAGATCTAGGAAAAAAGTGAAACCTTACCTGGAAAAAAAAAATTGTAACTAGAGAAAGAAAGGCCATGGTGTGGCTCCAGTGGCATAGAACTTACCTAGCAAGTGCCAGGCATGGAATTTGATTTCAAGGTCACTCTATTCATAAAAATCATCACTTCTAGTTATAATTTTTTTTCTGTTTCCTTATTTTCTAACTTTTAAAAACATTTAAAAATCTATTCAAATTACTTGTCATTGTATGGTATTATTTCTTTTATGTCATCCTAAGGTGTTTGTTGTTTTTTATTGTCAGTCATGGCACTTGAACTCAGGGCCTGAATACTATCCTTGAGCTCTTTTGCTCAAAGCTAACCCTCTACTACTTTGAGCCGCAACACCATTTCCAGTTTTCTGGTGGTTAATTGGAGGGACTTTCTTACCCAGCCTGGCTTCAAATTGTAATCCACAGAGCTCAACCTCTTGAGTAGCTAGGATTACAAGAGTGAGCCACCCATGCCCTACCCAGCTTCATTCTAAGTTTCAATTGTATAAATAACATACACTTAAGTTATGATATGCAAAATATAATGCTTCATTTCAACTGTTTGAATATTTGCTACAAAGTGAATATAGTATGTACAAATTAACTTTTAAAATCTTCATGTCTAAAAGTTCTTAGTAGGTGGCACTCTTTCATGATGACTTCTGTGGGTCTCTACAATTTTTTTCCTCGTGGTTTAGAGAGAGTCCACATAGCTGTACAGCCAAGGCATTAAACATTGTCTTGAGTCCTGGTTCATATACCAGAGCAAGTAGCATCAGTAGCACACGGAAAGTAGCAGAAACTTAAACTCTCAGGCCCTAAACAGAACTATGGAATCAGAGTTTCAATGGGTGGACCCTGTCTGCATAGGACATACTCATTGTTCAAATGCACGCAACGTCTGAGAACCACTCATCTAAACTAGTTCTGATTTCTGGTAATATTATATATGCCATTTAATATTAGGAAATAATTTATGGATAGTATCAATTTCTTCACAAACATTAAACTTAGCTAGGCACTGGTTGGCTCTCACCTGTTATCCCACTTGTTCAAGAGCCTTAGATCTGAGGATCACAGTTCAAAGCTTGTCTGGGCAGAAAAGTCTGTGTGACTCTTACCTGCAATAAACTACTCAGAAAAAAAAAGCAGATGGGGTGTTATGGCTCAAGTGGTAGAGTACTTATGGCTCAAGTGGTAGAGTACTAGCCTTGAGCACAAAGAGACTCAGGTACAGAGGCCAGGCTTAGAGTTCAAGCCACAGGATCAGAGGGGTCCAGGTGGAAAGAAAGGCAAATTAAGCCAGGCACTGGTGGCTCATATTTATAATTCTGGCTACTCAGGAAGCTGAGATCTGATCCAAGTCAACTAAAGCAGGACAGTCCATGAGATTTTATGTCTGATTAACCACTAAAAAACTGGAAGTAGATCTGTGACTCAAGCGGTAGAGCACTCACCTTGAACAAGAAAAGCTCAAAGACAGCACTCAAGCACTGAATACAAGCCCCAAATCTGGAGGAGGGAAGAAGGAGAGGAAGGAAGGGAGGGAGGGAAAGAGGGGGGAGGGAAAGAGGAAAGAGGGAAGTTGAAGGGAGGGAGGGGAAAAGAAAGAAAATATTAAACTATTTAAAATATATTGTTTTAAGATATCTAATCCTCATTTTCTTACATAAAGTTGTCTTCTTTTTATTAAAAGTAGTAATAATAAGTCTCCTTTAATGATCATTTTTGAGCAAAGTGGAAAGTCTACAGCTCAAGTTCCATGTTAATTCCTTTTCTGTATGCTACCTGGGAATAGAGAAGTACTGAGTTGGTAGTAGGTGAACAGCTACCCAATATTAAACCCCTTTATTCATAACACAAATATGCGTGTAGAGAGTTGTACAAAAGGTTCAGCACTATCTGTCTTGGAATTCGGTGTTGCCCTATCGCATGAGATGGTCTCTCATGGATGACAGAACCAGATTAAAATAGTTGACAGGGCCTACAAATGTTTTTTTTTAAAAAAAAAATCAAGATCTGCGGTGATGAAGATGTAGAAATCTATACAGTGACCAAATAGATTTTCTGAGACAAAAGTTCAAAGGAGTTGGTCCTCATGAACCAAACAGGTTGTGCCAAAGAATGACATATCCAGGAGTGTAGTCAGTTGGATGCACTCATGGATACAAATTTTCTTTTTCTGCACGTTGTGATGATAATAGTTAACATATATCTGGTCATGGTTAATGAGAAGAAGCCAAATGGGAATACATTTGAAATCTGCCTGGAGTCACAGGATGGCTTGACTGGATACAAAGGAGCAGGGATGCATGAAAATAACTGATTTAAGATGCGCTCTGTGCCACATGGCATCAGATCTACTTCCAAAGAGCCTGAAGGCTACAGACCAGTCCCCCTGGCAATCAACAATACAGTCCAGTAAACTCTCTAGATATCAAGGTGGGGGAGAGCTTCAAATGTTGGCAGCTCACAATGCATTCTGTCACACTGCAGGACTGGAAAAGGAAAGACGTCCTCAGCTCCACACACATGAAACAGTGGTCTTTCCTGCACTTTCTGTGAGCACTTCTGAATGAGCCCAGCTGAGGGCAATCCTGCAGACTGCAGTCTCTCTAACTTCGCAGTGATATAGAAAAACGTTGGAGAAATACAAATCCTAACAAACCACAGCTAATGTCGCCCAGTTTAGAAAGAAAATAAAATATAGAGTGCCTAGTTGGTATGAATTGCATATAAATATTTTTTACAAAAACATGCTTTAGGGCCGGGAATTTGGCCTAGTGGTAGAGTGCTTGCCTAGCATGCACGAAGACCCGGGTTCGGTTCCTTGGTACCACATACATAGAAAAAAGCTGCAAGTGGTGCTGAGGCTCAAATGGTAGAGCTCTAATCTTGAGAAAGCCCAAGGACAGTGTTCAGGCCCTGAGCTCAAGCCCAGGACTGGCAAAAAAAATGCCTTTAATATTGCAATTGAAAAATTATGTTAATGTCAGCATGGTTAACTTACAATGTTGGATGGGGCTCACTTCAATTAACAATAGTTTAACTTAATTTCAAGCTTACTTGTGTTCTCTGTTTGTATCCATACTAACAAGTCTTAAAGAAAAGTCAGAGCATGTGGTTTGCCTCTCTTCCAAGTCTGCTCAAAAATAAAGAAATTGACATTAAAAATTGCAATATGAAGTTTAAAAAATGCTGGTTGATGGGAAGAATAAATTAAACACTATGTGGGGGATGGAATCAGTGACTTTGGGTGATAAGGCTACCATCTGTATAAACCAAAGATTTTAAAAAATATCTACAAACAACAATTTGAATCATGCATGAAATAAAACCAAGCTGACTAAAGACACCTCGAACTGAGAAACAGAACAGAGAAGAAAGAAGCCAAATGACTAAAAATATATTTTGGTCAATATTTTACAAATTAGATAAGAACTAAGAATCTACATATTTCACAAAAACAACCAAGCCCCCAAACTCACTGAGGTTGGTGTGCTCATTGAGCTTAAATTATTGCATACAGGATGCCTAATATATTTCTCTGATTTCCTCTAGCGTTCTAAACTTAACCATATTGACAGAGCCATGTACACATTTTTTAAAGTTTATATTTAATAGCTATGGTAGGGGAGATTAAATGTTTTTGTGGATAATGAAAGCCCATGTGTTCATACATTTCCCAATAGATTAGCAAACCAGGGTGTAAACAACAAAAAAATAGTTTAATTAAGATTTATCAATTAGAGGTAAAAGTGGCTGCCAGATGATTTTCATGCAGAGAAAGAAGATGGCTACTTTTTTCCCCTTCAACTCAAGAAAAATTAATTTTGAAATACACAAAAGTCACTGCATTAAAATGGTAATCCTTTATTTATTGGTGATACTGTCAGATTTTGCTTTTACTTTTACCCCAGATATCTGGAGAAATCTAAAGAGGCAGCCCTGATACTCAGCAAGCCTTTCCTCAATGCAAGTTTGATAATATTTTTCATCTCTGTCATATAGTTACTTTGTGGGTTCGGTGAGATAGGATACATGTGAAAATACTTTGTAAATAATAATGTGCTGCATAAATAGATGTCAGGGTTTTTGGCAATAAGAAATATATTACAGTATGAGAGTTTTATATTTTAAATAGACTCTGCAATTTACAACTGATTAAATAAATTAGGTTCTATGATTATTTAAATAAGGCTAAAGAACTTGTAATAAATCTGCTGAATAGGTGCACAATAGTGTCAGGGAAAAATTAGATAATTAGATTTAGAAGTGTTACATACTTGAAGTAAAATATACAAGCCATTGGTGGCTGTTGAATTACACAGGCCTCTGTCACTGGACCTTGGGGAATGATACATCTGCCATCCATGTCATCAAATCACTTCCTGGAGTGTACAGGATGGCTGGAAAAAATTACAAATAATATATACAATGCAATCTTGTATCTCCTGTGCTGGCCTTTCCACATATTAGCAAGTCTTTGACTTGCAAAGTCATTAAAACACAGCCAATTTCAAGGCCTTACATTTAGTTTATAATAAGCAGCCACTTCTCCTTGATAACAGAGCACAATTTCCATTGGCCCAAATCTAGTTCTCAATGCAATCATGCAATTTTCTGTATCAGCCTGTTATGTTCAAGTTCACATCTCAGAAAAAAATCTCAGGAGAAAATCACGGAGGAGGAGAATAAAATGGAGATTCTCTTACGTTCAATTATTTCTTTTCAGACTTATTTTGGGAACATACAAAATTTTCCTGTAAAGCCTCAGTTCTAAAACTTGAGGATCCCTTGGAATCATTTGAAGAGCTTTTGAATCCAGGCAACTGTTTGCTCCTTCGGCAGCAATGTGCACACAGTTGCTGTGAAGAGTTATTGCTGTCAGATTTTGGTAGCAGTAGCTCTGATGCTGGCATGTACCCACACATCTGGAGCCCAGACTTACAAGGTACATCAAATGGAACTCTGCCAGACTCCTTAGTTTGCTAATTGCACTCTACTGTGAGTAACATAGAAAATGGAAAATACTATGAAGTATTTTAGAGTCGATAGATCTTTTTTTAGATTCTTTTTTGCAGTTATATTTTATTGTCAGCGTGATTTATAGAGGGGTTACAGTTATATTCATAAGGTAGTGAGTACGTTACTTCTTGTACATTGTTACCCCTTCCCATGTTTTTATAGAGGATAGTAAACATCCTTAGTGCTCATGTGATAATTAAATAATAATATGTATCAATTCAGTACTTTAGCAGCAGCAACTCTGTTCTATAATTAGTAGCAATAATTTCACTTTGGCACAAGTGGCTCATATCTTTAATTCCATCTGTTCAAGGAGCTGAGATCCGCAGGTGGGTTCAGACTGGCAGAGTCCAAAATACCCTATCTCCAATATAGCCATCAAAGTAACTATCATCTTCCCTCCCCCACAGCCAGGACACTGGCTCCAAGGGTACCGTGAAAACAAAGCAAGTAAGCCTAGCAAGTACGCAGCGCAGCCCTGATTCCAAACTCTAGCCGTGGAATACAAAAGTAATTATTCCATTGGGCAAGTTTAATACAGGGGCTAAGAGAGCAGACTACAAAGAAATAACCTAACACTCATATTCTTTTCCATCAGTAACAAGTCTATATGACTTCAGAATTTCTTGATGCCTGGCTTTCCTTCTCTTGAAATGGAAGAATTAATAGTACCTATCTTACAGGATTAGTAATGTCTCTTTTATATTAGGTGTTCTGTCATGTTAGATCTGAAAAGATGTTTATGCACATATATATATATATCAATCTTACAAATCATATGTATAACAGTCATATGTATCATATATTATGTTACAGTGTAAATTGGGACATAGTATATCACTCTACTATTTAATTTAAGATGGTCATTGTGTTTGTCATCATATTCTGAAACCAATTTAAAATTACAAACAAACAGATTTGTATGACATTTTTTTCTGTATGAAAGGAGAATATATTATACATCTGAAAACCAGAAATACTTCAGGTCAGGCCAGCATCTACCTGTACATTGAAGAGAGTCTTTAGAGTCCTTTACTGACTAGCTTCATTTTCAGTGTACTTTTTCATGACTCGAATGAAAATGAGGACAAGAACTGGCCCAGAGCCCAAATTATTCCTATCTTTCCTTTCTTTATTTATAATTTTGAAAAGCAAACTGAATCACTTCTGAATATTCACCATACATAAAGTGAGAATATAATGTAATGAATCTTGATTTTTTATTTCATTAATTATAATAAACATTAGTTACCTATAATCAATCCAGCACTGAACTAGTTTAGCATGAGAAGAAGACATGGTGGAGTTCTTTTTCACTAAAAGCCAACTTTCATGAGTTTTCTTTTATGAAACTCTAAACAACTCTAATTGCAATTATAAAATTTATAACATGCTTATAAGGACTTGGGATGTGGCCTCTACCATTAAACAGAATATTTATATTCAAATCTCTGTTTTACAGCCTGTTAACTACAGAAACTTTGGTGAGGACTTCTGCAACTGTCTATCTGTGTCAAATGTCATTGTGTTCCAACTAGACTTACCACCTCCATTATTTAGGTCTAGACCCAACTATAAGTCCACACTGATTACTGATTCTGATAACAAAAGAGGGGGCATGGAGATCAATCTATATCCAACTATATTACTCTATACCATTCAGAACCAGTGTTCAGGCTGGATGAGCCCTGAAGGAATCCACTTCATAAAATGGCAGCTTGCTCCATTTTAGGAACAAATGTTGAGAGAGAATACCTGCATCCTGTATGTACAAGCCCAAAATTACCATCTTTCCAGTACAAACCATCAGGTGCTACTAAATACATCATTTACACAAATAAAATTGTTGCCATCTATGAACTTATCAAACTAAATCAGGAACTCTTGGGCACAATGACATTTCAAAACCACATCAAACAAACCAACTATCAAACACACTGGATATCAGCCCTTCATCTGGGATTTTAATGAAGATAGAAATGGTCAAATTTTACTAATGGTTTACTCCTGGTACTTCCAGACAGCTCTAATTAATTGATTGACTAGGAACATAAAAGATCTCATCTCACTGGGAACCTCTAGAGAGACCTACCAAAACAAGGATTTCTTGCATAAATCTTTTTGGTTCAATTTGAAGTAAAAGTATTTTTTTCAGATAAATGATAAAGACTTTGAAACTCTAGGCTTGCAAATCTCTCCAGGATGCTTGTTCTTTCATATTTCGTGTGTGTGTGTGTGTGTGTGTGTGTGTGTGTGTGTGTGTGTGTGTGTGTGTAGTGGTGGTGGTGGTGGTGTTCATAGCAGTGGTAGGGGTCATAGAGAATGCACTGGGGGCTAGGGGCTATCCCTAGTACTCTACCACTTTGGGCCACAGTGTTGCTTCTGGTTTGCTAGTAGTTTATTGAACACAAGAATCTCATGGACTTTTCTGCCTAGTCTAGCTTTGAACCATAATCTTCAGATTTCACACTCGCAAGTAGCTAAGATTACTGGCATGAGCCATTGGCTCTTTCTTATATTGTTAGCACCGTTCTGGTTTTGCTTTTACTCAAAAGTCTTTTATGTATGTTCTGTGGAATTTCATGACGCTTTCCAAAACATGCTCTGTTGCAAACTGTGCAGTTAGCCTATGTAAATATATCATTGAAATAATGATTGGCTTCCTCAAAAGACTAAATAAAGGTAGAAGTTCCCCATGACCCAGTAATTCCACTCCTGGGCATTTATCCAATAGAGCACAAATAAGGCCACACTAAAGCTACCAGCACAACCATGTTCATTGCAGCATTGTTTACCATGGCCAAGACATGGAATAAACCCCTTTGCCCCTCAATAGATGTGGTACATATACACAATAGAGTTATACTCTTTCATTAGAATGATTCCACACTATTCATAAGGAAAGATGTATAAAAAGTTAAATTAAACAAAGTAAGCCAGACCCAAAGAAACAAAAGTTGCATGTTTTCCATCATTTGTGATAACTATAATGTTTCTATAATTCTACAGGTAAACATACAAAAAATACACTTGGACTTGATACTAGACTCTAGATAATCTATTCACAAAAAATAAGACCAAAGGATATTCTTAGGAGTGGATCAGAAAGGCTCAATAGCTAAGTCCATATGCTCATATAAAATGATGGTCATTGAAATGACGTCAAAAAATAGAAACAAAATGATTTTTTGTCATTTTTTTATTTGGTGGGTTTTGTTTATTTTCTCTTTTGTCACTGTTTTTTGTTTTTATTTCTGTGCCTTTTGTCTTGTATGTAAGCTTATCTGTTTGGGAAATGCAAAGGGTGCCCAGAAATGGTGGGATAAAGGGTAAACCAATGCAGCAATGATACTCACTAGACACTGTGTTGGAAATGAACTACACAATTCGTTGGGGAGATCAGGAGGGGCAAACTGGGAGAAAAAGAGGGAAGAGGTGACACTGTTCATAAGGAAATGTACTCATTACCTGACTTGGGTAACTGTAACCCCTCTGTATATCACCTTTAATATAAGAATAAAAATGTATTTTAAACAAGAAATAATGGTATGAGGACATTAAAAGTAAAGAAGAGAGGCAAAATTGAGAACCAGCTATCAGAATGATTTTCTGCCCATCTATGGAATTAAGGGGCACAAATCAGTCACACACATATTTGAAAGGAAATGCTTATCAGTGGAGGCTAGAGAAGCAAATTCTGGGTTTGTGGATGGAGCTAAATTGATCACAAAAGAAATTAAGGCATAGAAGAAGTTATCTGAGAATAATGTGCCTTGGCTTACTCAATTTTTCTCTAAAAAATGTAATACTAACAGGAAAACATCTGGTGCCTTCTAAAGTCATAGACTTAAAAATGTGTGATTCAGAGTGTAATGTCCCATGGGAATGAAGTATACCTGCTTATCTCAAGATATCTGTTTTACCAAACTATAGAGACTATATGTAGAAGAATCATTAAATGTCTGCAACATGTTACCTAAGGCAGAAAGTCAAGAACCAATCTAATACAAGGATATCTAGTGAAATGGTTAAGTCACTGTGTAGATTATCATAAACCTACTTCTGAACTCCTGAAACCAATACTGGACATAGGAAATCAAAGAGTCTTTTCCCTCTGGTCAGAGTCTGTCAAGTGAACACACATTAGTGCTTTCTCAGGCCTCTCCTTGCACAGCAATTCAGACAAAACTATTAAGTTAAATCTAGGAAAAAGTAAATAATATAAACTTTGCAAAATGAGACATGGCCAGCTTTACCGCTGACCAAAAGTCAAATTTCCCAGCATGGATGAAACATTCAGACAAAAAAGCCTTTCTTTTAGTTGTAATAATTCTGAAAATTCTCCCAACTATATTTTTGGCAGATATTGAATTATAGGCTGTGATTTAAAGGGCTTGCACTGCGTGAAGTCTATGACTTCGATTTGATACAGACAAGATGCTGTGAAAGGATTCTGTGAAGAGGATATAGTCCAGAGATTGAAAATAGAGACTCATGACAATGGAATGATTGGAAATACTCAAAACATAGGAAAAAGAACTCCCCCCCCCCAAAATAGGAGGAAAAAAAATTGCAAAACTTTAATTGAGGGTAAGTGTCCAGAAGATTGGTTAAAATAGAGTTAAAAAAAAGAAAAGAGGGCTGGGAGTTTGGCCTAGTGGTTAAAGTGCTTGTCTAGCATGCATGAAGACCCGGGTTCGATTCCTTGGTACCACATACATAGAAAAAAGCTGGAAGTGGTGCTGAGGCTCAAGTGGTAGAGCTCTAGCCTTGAGAAAGTCCAAGGGGACATTGCTCAGGCCCTGAGCTCAAGCCCAGGACTGGCAAAAAAAAAAAAAAGAGATAGATGGTGAATGCTGAAAGCATAATGAACTACTATGTAAAAATTAGATGGTTTGACTGCCCTTTCCTACTCATTGTCCACACTGTAAAGAACTGTGAGTGAGTTTCTGAAGTTTCCCTAGCCTCGATGAATTCTCAGAGACCTGATTACTCAACAACAAGAACAACAAGAAAAGAATATGTAAATCCCTACAAATCAACACCAATTGTAATTGACAGGGCAAAAGAGAAGAACATGACTGAATGACTCAAGGAAGGTGGTAACTTGGCTCAGTCCCCCAGAAGGCTTTAAATCTGTGCATATTGGTTTAGGCAAAAATGGCCCAGAGATGGGCCATTAATCAGATTTTTCTGGTGACCAAAAACACTGTCATCCAAACCTGATAATGAAAGAGAATAACTGCATCAGGAAAAAGCATGGAGTGTTACTGAGCAGATCTAAAGTTAAAATGAAGGATGGTTTAACTTATCTAAATGATTGGGGATAGGCTGTTCTGTGTCTCCGCTCTTCCTCTCCTTAATGGAACATGGCAGACAGAAAGCCTTAGAATTATGTAAGCTCATTCAAGTGGCTAATTTAAAACAATTCAAGAAGACTCAGGCATGATCTAGGATTTTATTTCTGATGTGAACAAATGAATTCTGGGTTCAATAAGAGTTCATTTTGATGCAAGTATATTTGTACCAACAAATTCTTCCTCAGTGGCCTTTGTGGGGGAAAACTGATAAATCCTAGAGATTCATTTTACTTTATAAAAATATTAATACTTTAAAAAACTGGCTACAAAGAGTATACAATATTGCATAAACTGTTTAAGCTGTGTAACAAGCTAAAAGGGATGGCTATTCTACGAGCAGTTTGACTCATGCCTTCCTTTTCATTTCTGCTGTGAAGAAATTCAAAGCCCATCTGAATTCTTGAGGGATGAGGAAGAACCATCGATTTCATCTCCTTCAGGTTTCTGCACCTGATGAGATGTAGCACACTTGATCTAACTGGAAATTACTGGTATGCCCTAGAATAATGGTACAATGTTCATAGACCACTAAGAGAAAATAATTGTAAATGCTTCTTAAGCATGGTGTCCTATGGTGTTGCTGATTAACATATAGATTTCACAAAACATCAAATTTCCCACATATTCTTTGAACAGAGATCCTGTAAGCAGCCAATAATACATTACCTTTTTCTGCTCATGCCAAAATCAAAACAAGCAGCAAACACTGTGCTTTTAGGCAAAGTCACTTAGTCACATACAATGTTTGAGACATGTGTTAGCCTACATTAGCAAAATTACCCAGAAAAATAAAACAAAACCTAAATTTGAACAAAGCCGTAAACAACAATAAATGCAACATCTTTCTTCCCCTCCCCCATCTATTTTAATGCTTCAAAGACTCTTTGCAGAATCAGTCTCTGCCCTTTGAGATTCCATTACCCCCAGACAAAAAGTATCCCACAAAAGTAGCCAGGCTGATGGGAACATTTCATCAAAGCTCAGGACTGCCATCCAGCGGTAACTCTTGGGATTTTCCGAGTAGAAAATAACCTATTCTAATACTTAGGCATAATTTGAACACAATTGACTTACAATTTCAATGCCGTCTCTCTTGAAACTGTTTCTGTAAGTAAAGGACATAAATTTATTTTGCAACATGATATATTCATTGTCATCGATTTCTATATATACAGTAAGATCAAACCATACTTGTCTTTCTTTTTTTTTTACTTTTGATTCATTATGTATTTTGTTTGTGTGAATTCTTCAAATGTCATGAGTATTCACAAAACAGAAAATTGGACGCTCCCTTTTACTGAGGCTCAGCACTTGATCTTTTTCATATTTCTCTATTATGAAAGCAGTTCCGTTATTAACGGAATATGATGTGTATTTGAAAGTTAAACGGGATTCATGACTTTGTCCGTGAGTGGGAAATAGCACTTGTCTCTCTGTGGTTGACTTATTTCCTTGCCACAGTGATACCCATTTTCATCCAGGATGTCAGCAGATACCAGTGGCTCATGTCCGTAATCCTAGCTACTCACGAGGCTGAAATCTAGGAATAATGATTTGTAACTAGCAGGGGCAGACCAATCTGAAAGACTAATCTTCAGATGTGGAGATGTGGCTCATGAGGCAGAACAACAGCCATGAACAAAGTGAGCAAGAGTGAGATGCCCTGAGTTCAAGCTTCAGTACTAGCACACACACACACACACACACACACAGCAGAACTTCATACATACTTAGATATATAAATTCTACCCTACTTTATTCTCTTATAGTCATTCATCATCATAATGGAATCCTGTATTTTAAAATGTTTATTTTAATAAATAAGGCTAGTACACGACTACTTGGAAAATGGCATTTTCTTATTGTAACATGAAGAAAACTTAATTATGTCTATTTGTGCTCCTTTAAAGCATAGCTGGGTTCCCAGTGACTCAAATTAATATTAGCTAATGTAATATTAGCTACGTAATAATCTAAGATTATCTAATAATCCTAGTTTATCCTAATCTCAGGAGGCTCAGATCTGAAGGTCATGGTTGGAAGCCAGCCCAAGCAAGAAAATCTGTGAGACCCTTTTCTCCAATAAACCATCTAGTGATAGAATACTACCCTTGAGCAAATAAGCTCAGGGACAGAATTCTAGCCCTAAATTCAAGTTCCAGGATGGGCATAACATCTTCCCTACAACCAAGCTATAAAATTGAAGAATAAGATGCATATGATGACACTTATTTTTAAATTGAAAAACATGTTTATAAGTCATAATATAAAATATGACCCAGTCACATGACATTGCCTTTGAATATGCTTTGCTATTGACCTTATATACGTAAACAATAATATTCAGAAAAAAACAACTTAGCAGCACAAATATTTCTTTTGGTTTTTCAGTAGTTCTCTAACTCCCAATCTCAATGACATGTAAGAAAATCAGTATTCTAAGAATGTGAACTTTGTGTCAAATTAATATGCATGACTAATATACTAGAATTTAATTTTCAAAGTGATGAAAATAATTTTCAAGCAAGTTGCCTTTTTCTTTGACTTTTAATTAAATTTCTTCTACAACAGTTTCCAGATATGATTTGGACAATAATTTACAATGCATTATTTTAATTCATGACTTACATTGCCTTAAAATAGAAAGGGTCAATGTAAATTTCTAATGAGAATGAGAAATTAGAAATTTAGTCGATTTTATAATATCACAATGTGTCCAAAGTGCAGACGTGACACTTTTTAAATTTGTCTTCTTTAAGTTAAACATCAATATTACATTTGTGCATGGATTTATCTGAAATTTTTTGGCATTTCTACACTGATTTGTTGCCAATCTCTAAAAAATAAGAATGATATTTCAGGTGCAATAAAAATATATTGTTTTAAATGATAAAGAGTATAATTCAGTAAAGATTATCTGTGTTATCTTACTTTAAAAAGAAAATATAAGGACAACAATCACTCATTATATGGCTTTTGTTTCTATATCCTAGAGGTCCTTTCATTTAGCGTCCTACTGTATGGCCTTATGTATCTAGGTTTTGCTCTATTGCAAATCTCTGCTAGGAGAGCCCAAGGTTTCTACTGATTATGACAAATGAGGGACACCATTGTTGTCCTTAATGTACTATGTTATCTCTCATCTCTTTTGCTGTCCCTTGGTTATCTCATATTCTTACAGTATCTCACTTTGTTATCTGATATATTGGATACATTTGTATTTGGTTATTTGAAATTGGATAGGGAAGGGGGAAAACAAGATGAGGGGTGGGGGTGGGAGGGAGGGAAATGGGAACCAAGACATGAGAAAGGATATCAATGTATGTGAATTAATGCACCTTCTATCTGGCAAATATAATGTAACCCGTCTATTAATTACAATAAAAATATATAAAAAGAAAATATAAAAGAGGGAGGTAAACAGATTACTCACATGGGTGGGAAAAATACATCCTTTGAGCTCTCCCCCCCAAAAAAAATATTCACACCGGTGCTATATGGTTAGATATGGCTATATATGTATACATACAGTTAAGTCTGTTATATATGTCAAAGGTAGAGAAATAACATGGTAACATAACAAAGTAAATGCCTAATGGTATCGATAAAGTAGTTGGAGTTTTTTCCTTTTATCTCCAAGTTCTTAGAACACTTAAACAGAAGACTAAAAACAATCCATTTGAAACATTTTAAACACTGTTTTTTGAACTATAATTATGTGTGCAAACATAACCAAGATAGTATCTATCTTTATTTCAAGAGCTTATTCTAATGATTGAGAAAGATTAGAAATAAAAGAAATAATAAAAGTCCCAATGGTGAAAAGATTTTTAAAAAAAAGCAGAAGAGATAGTAAAAGAAATGAAATTTGCAAGAAAGGTGAGAAGATGCCGCCAGTGAAGTTGAGTTAGGACTAAAAGAGTGTGGCATTTCAAAAAGACGAGAGCAGAGCTGTGCCATGACAAGAACAGAGAATGAGCTACTAGCTTTGCTAAGATGATCGCTGTTCATGACAGCAGCAGAATTAGCGATGTGAGGAAGGCTTGACTTGAAATGAGTTGAGGCACAGATATCAGGGTGGAGAAGAGCATGTAGAAAAGTATTTAAAGACATTTTCCCGAGGTGGGAAAGTAAGAGTTGTCATTGATGGGTAATGTAGATTCAAGAGGATTCATTTTCTATTCGTTTGCATTTTAAAATAGAAGAAAAAATTTAACTGGCTTCAATTGGACCTTACAAAGCATGATGTTAGAATAAAATGACAGGCCAGTCCCGAGGTCATACTCGTTTATAACCATTTACCTCAACTTATGTTACTGTAACCATCTCTGTACATTACCTTTATAATAATGATTATGGAATATTAAAAAAAATAAATGAGCCTGGCACGGTGGCTCATGCCTGTAATCCTAGCTTCTCAGGAGGCTGAGATTTGAGGATCAGCTTCAAAGCCAGCCTCGGCACAAAAGGACCTGAGGACCTGAGATTCTTATCTCCAATTAACCTCTAGAAAATAGGAAGTAGGGCTTGGCAGAAGGGTAGGGCAGTAGCCTTGAGCTGAAGAGCTCAGGGACAGCACCCAGGTCGAGTTCAAGCCTCATAACCCGCCCCCACACACACAAAATAATAATAATAAATAAAACGACAGTATTAAGTACAAATGGGATAGACTTAGGATTGAAGTCCTTGTCTAAGTGGGACCTCTCCCTCTAAGTTCATGGATAGAGGTAGGGAACAGGACTTAAACTGGAAGCAATCTCTGTATCTTTGTGTGCACAGTTACGGGGGCTTCATCCAAGGACCTTGCCATTCCTCTTTGACATTTTTGTGCAAGCCTAACACTTGATCCACATTTCCACTTCTTGCTCTTGTTAATTAGAGGTAAGAGTCTGAGGGAGTTTCCTGCCTGAGTAGTATTTGAGTCATCAAATCTGTAATCTGTTGCTCTCTTTCTCTCTCCCCCTACCTCTCTTCCTTTCTTTCTCCCTCTTATCAAGCTTTCATTCATGCTGCAAAGCTAAACTTTTCTAAACTTAGACTTCCAGCTCTGCGACAATAGCAAACATTTGAAATTTTTTACACAAAAGATTAAAAACCAGGCTACAATAAAGCCACAAGTACAACTATGTTTGTTGCAGCACTACTGTCCATAGCCCCTCAATGGATGAGAGGATTGAGAAAATACGGTATATATACACAGTGAAATTTTACTCATCTAATTAGAATGATAATAAACTATTAACAAAGAAACTGAGGAACCTTAAAATATTACATTAAATGAAATAAGTCAGGTCCAGAAAGACAAAAATGCATGTTTTCCTTTATAAGAAGATAGGTTTAGCTTCTAAACTAACAAGTAAACACATGGGGTGGTTTGCTAGTATATATAAATATATTCACTGAAATATAGTAGATTCAAGAGAGATCTTAAGTAGTATAATTCCATAGAAAGGCAAAGACTAAGTTCAGCCAAATAAAATAACAGGAAGCAAGGACTAGAACGTCTTAGGGTGGGATCAAGGGGAAAGGTGTGGCAATGAAGAGAAGAGATAACTCCAGTCACTGATCCAATGTATTATGCTACCAATTTAAGTAGAGTGAGGGGAAGGGTTGGAAGGGATTGGTGAGAGAAAATGTTGAAAGAGGTGATATTAATCAAGATATAGTGCATTCATGGACTACTTTGTTAAATGGAGAGTCATTTGTACAACTACTTAAAGTTAATAACATTTTAAACCCCATGCATATAATTACTGCAATTATTTACTGGTCTTTGGTAGTACTTCCCCATTTTTCTATAGTTTACTATTGGATGCATATGTTGTTTGATTTATTCATGACATGCTCTTAAATCTGCTATTAACTTTGAAAGATGACAATCAGAGTTTCCTGTCCTTGAAGTCATTTTGTCTTTTTGGACTAATTTAGAATGTCTCTTCTCTGATTCCTTGGGTGCTGGTGTATACCTAGGCAATGCTATTTACTTAACATGTTAACTACTATTACTAGTTCTTCTTTGTTGAATTTTAACTTCAGGTTGAATTTTAACTCCAACAAGTGAAGCAGAAATATACATTTTCTTATAGGCCATAAACAACTAACCACGAAGTGTCAAATCTAGAAACAGTCCGTATCTCCACCCTCTCCCTATTCATTCTGGCTAGCCTTGGCTGCTTGGTTTCATTACCTGTAAGACTGTTTCTTGCCATGTCTGAGGCACATTTCAAATGCTAGTTCATTTGTGAAGGCTTCTTCATTTCCTTCTTGCCTAAGGTAACTGGTCTCTATGGAACTGTCCCTAATGTTCTATGAGATTTGCTTATGGCACTTACCATCTCTCATCTGATATTCTATTAATTTCCTCCACCTACTAAACCATAAATCTTGTTGAATGAAGAAATGTGCTTCATTTTTCCCTTCATAATTGCCTTACTTCGTTCATTAACATAGAGGCTATGCTTATAGGTGCTTTCAGTGCACTAAGTTCCGATTGCGCTTTCTCACTTTATAAGGTGTGAATTTAGACAAAAGTGTGTAGGTGCCCTCCACATTGAAATACAGAACATAGTGCCTGGCCCACCGGGGGCTATGAAAACTAAATTCAGGTGTATAGAAATATTCACAAGAAACTGTGCCTGGAATACAGTAAGAGCTCAATTAACATTCCTGTTTTCAGAGGGAAAATACTCAAATTGAAAATACTCATATTGAAAATAAGTAAAAAAAACAAATACTCTTTTTAAATGTCATGAAAAAATAATTTAAAAGCACATGGAAATAGCATTATCCAAATACACTGCCATCTCCCTAATAACTTTTCAAGTTTTAGGCTAAATTAAGCAATATCTACCCAGTGATGTTTGTGCTTTCCTTTTTTTAATTTTAATTTTATTGTCAGGATGATATAAAGAAGAGCTAAAGTTAAATACATAAGGTAGTGAGTACAATGTTTGACAAGAAATGTACATAACATTTTTAATAAAGCATTTTAAAGTAAATCATAGACAGTCACCATTAGGCATTCATTTGAAAAGCTAAACTTAGAATAAAGAAATATAAAACACTAAGTCATATTGTCTGGGAGGAAATTAGGAAATGTTGCTCAGTCTCTTTTCTCTGGATTGCCTAATAATATCAGGAAAAGTATTTCTCCTCAAGTATTGTGACAATTTTCATTTTATCTGAATACATTTAGTTTACCAAGTCCTATAACTTTTGCAAGTAAGCATACAAATAATAGTAACTATTCTGTAATCTCATTTTATTTTCTTCTTATTCTGAATCTCATGTGTTTTAGAAGTATAATAATTACTATAGCTAGCTCTCTCCAACTTGAACCCTGTCTGCAGTTCAGCATATTGCTACACAGTTGAAGCTAGGAAACTCTTCTGCCTGCACTGTCTTTGAACACAGTAATGACCTCTAGGTCTCAGACTTTGAATAACTAGGATTACAGACATGACCCACCAGGTCAGGGTGACAATTCTTTTCTAATTATTACACACTGACAAGTATGCATAGACTAAACACAAACATAGTTAAGACCACAGATAAAAACACACATGCCTTAGAGATGATTGTGTCTTTTCAAGAAGATAAGATACTTCTTAACATCTCTGAGTACCAAGGATAATTTGTAATCCAGATTCGATATGAATTGAATGCTGGAAATTTCAGGTATTTTGTTGCTCTTTATGTACATATGTGCATATATATATGCACACACATATGTAGACACACAAGTATGTGTGTATAAGTGCACATATATAAAATATATGTAAATATATTATATATATGTATCATAAAATATACAAACATTGTGTGTACATGTATTATAGTAAACTAATCTGTTTAAAGATATTCAGTCACTAAAATAATTTGTTTTGAGCAAAGATTTTCTAGTCATAAATATTAATCAGTTAATACTTCTCCATTGTGCTATGTTTTTTCACACTATTATTTTCCATTAGTTCTTTGTCAAAATGTTAATGATTTTCCACAGACATAATGAATACATTAAATGGTAAGAAACACAGTTCATTTTGTTATTTTTACACTAGTGCACAAAGCATACAGGGCAAACAGTTCCTTAAAACTATATTAGACTTTGAAGATTCATTAAAAATTGTATACTTAAAATATAATAAAGCAACATACTATAATGTAGTCAACACTAAAGAGTGAAAATGGTGGCAGAAGTATTTCTTCAAAGACTTTTACTGTTAGGAAATCATTTATGTCCCAAACTTGGTTCATTTTAACATACACAGGATAAACAATAGTAGAAATATTTAAAGGAAAAGAGATTCTAGGCAGTTTGAAAATATTAAACTCGGGCTGAAACACCTCACAGAGTCTAGATGTTAATAATAACTGATCAAAAAATGAATCATTAACTTTGTGGCTAATCAACTTACTTTCCATGAGTCATCAACTTTTTCAAAAGGTTACTGTTTCTTTCACTGTTTGATTAATTTATATGTCTCAAATCAACACAGAACAGGTGTAGACTAATTCTGTCTATTTATGTATGATTGATAGCTGAGTATAAATACTGTATCTTGAGCCATGCTGTTTCAGATCCCTGCATGTTCTTGACTGGAAGACTCCTGTGAAAAAGTGAATATATTTAAGTTTTGTTGAACAGTGACCTTCAGTTATTTCTGGGCTCCCAGAAACAACTCAAAATAACTGGTCACTTTCTGGGACTTTCACGATTTACACTGACATTATTTGCCATCGTCAAAATGTTTTGCGGGAACTATGTAAGTATAATGTTTATTTCTGTAAAACTTTCTGGTCTTTGACATTTGACCTTTAGTTATAAAATCTCACTTTGTGTTATTGGCACTCTGAAGAGGACATATTGGTTTTAATTTTCTCCAATAAAATTTTAATTAGTAAATGCTCAATATAACTATTACATGAGTTAATATTATTAAATTTCAAATCCATGCTAATGTGTTATCCCATAGAGGCAATTCAATTGCTTTAAATTTCATAAGTAACCCAGCTCATCCTTCTTAACATTTTAGTGATGTTTTATCTTTGCATTATTTTTCTATAAGAAAATAATGGTGTTGAATAATCTGTATTTTAAATTTGTGATCTCTCTAGATTATTTTTGAATAATTATCTGTTGAATTCAAGAAACATACAACTTGATGTAGGCAAGTTATTTTTTTCTTTATCTGAACCATTTCATCCAGTTTTTCTGATAGTCTGCTAACTTTTGAAGATTCAATAAAATTATCTAAATATTCATTATCTCAAAAATACATCTATTTCATATGGTCTTTGAGAATCTAGTTAAGTGTGTGTTTTAACTATGATTTTTAAAACCACATTATTTTTAAGACTTTCCAAAAAACTTTATGCCTAAAAAAAATCACAAAATTATTATTTGATTAAAATTTAGCAGAAAAAAATTACTTGGCTTATCCATGCTCAAGGAATTAATTACTGGAAATATTTTTAACATAATTTTGTGATAAATATATTAGGAAATTCAAACGTGAGTACTTTCATTGCTGTTTGCTTAACATTCTCAATTTTGTTTGAATTTCGAGATTTAATTGTGCAGTAGGAAGTGAGTCCTTTTGTTTCAGAAATTGTCAAACAGGTCTAGTTCACTGCAAGGAAATTAAATGTATCTGGTGATTTAGACAAAAACGGTAAGTGACTTAATTTGCAAGAAGCTGTGCTTTCTTTCCATTCCATTTATTTCAGTAAATCTATTTGCAAATATTTATTATATTTTGTATTGTAAATAATCATATCGTGTGTGTGTGTGTGTGTGTCATAGGCTTGAACTCTGGGCCTGCACTCTGTCCCTGAGGTCTTCAGCTCAAGGCTACCACCCTACCCCTGGAGCCACATTGTGTCAGAAAACATTTAGAGAACATGTAGAGTATATTTCATAGATTATTAAAAGTTACTACATTGAAAGCATTTTCAAGAAGTTTAGTCATTTTTCTGTGCTTTTACAGCAGAGAAGAAAAATGAAGATTAAAGAGATGAATTTGAGCAGTTCTAAATACTTATTTTAAGTAGATTTAATTAACAGCATTAAAGATAAGTGTATGTTTATGTATATCCTCAGTGGATGTAGACAGTAAAATGGTTTTATAACATTGCAATCAGATAATTTTCTCTAGTAAGTCATGTGATCCAAGTGGTTAAAATTTGATGTGTAAGATGCCAATATTTAAGGCCAAATTCATCACTGAAACTGAATTTGGATCTGGCATGCTCAAGCATGAGACAAGAGCTTCTATAGGCAAAAGAGTTCTCATCTCATAATGTACATGATTATTGACTCCGGTGCTAGACAGAAATAGACTTAATAGTTGAATCAGGGGCTGGGAGTGTGGCCTAGTGATAAAGTGCTTGCCTAGCATGCACGAAGGCCTGGGTTTGATTCTTTGGTACCACATACACAGAAAAAGCCAGAAATGATACTGTGACTCAAGTGGTAGAGTGCTAGCATTGAGCAAAAGAATCTCAAGTGGTAGAGCACTAGCCTTGAAAAAGCTCAAGGACAGTGCTCAGGCCTTGAATTCAAACCCCAGGACTGGCAAAAAACAAAATAGTTGATTCAGTATATAAGACATTGAACATACAATTTGATATATATATATATATATACACACACATTATCATTTCTGAGAACTATTGCAGTAGCATTTTATTGTCAATTAGAAAAGTTTAAAATATATATACGTAGAAAACAACATTTGTAGTAGAATGAACTTCATGTTCAATGTTGAAATGTTTTAAAATTACTTTTCAGATTTATAGAGTCAGATGATTCCCATTGATTAAGGTAGTTTACATGTGTTTGTCATATTAACAAATTAAATTTATCTTTGGTGTAAGAAGGATATATGCTTCTTCTGAAGACACCTACTTCTGTAGACTATACAGCCATCTATAGAAAATAAGATTTGATTTATTAATGTGAACCCAGAAATTTTGATTTATGAATATAAATCATACTTCAGAAATCCATTATCATAATATCTAAGACAGAAGGAAAATATATTGTGGCCTTTTCCCAGACTTTCCTCAAACTTGTGTCCTTCCTTAGCTACCTGAGTAGCTGGTATTACAACTGAGAACTCATTTACCCAGCAACAAAAATATTCTTTGTTGACACAATTAGGTGATATAAAATGAAATCTAGTACCTCTACAAAGCTTCTTTTTTATTTATTTTTCCTTCATGCATTTCATTGTTATTATAAACAGAGGTATTTCAGTTTCATAAGTCAGGCCGAGAGTGCTTTTCTTTTTGAATAATGTCACCTCAATCTTATATTTTCCTCCCATCTCCATTCACAAATTGTATAGTTCATTGTCAACATAGTGTGTAGTGAAAAACACTGCTACATTTGTTTATCATTTGTCCTACCATTTCTGTGGGCCCCTACTTTGCCTCCTAAAGAACAAACAAGACAAAAACAAAGGAAAACAAAAATGGCAACCAAGAAAAACAGTCTTGTTTCCATTTCCCAGAGTTCATTTCAATAAATACTATTTTATATGATCAGCTGCACCTAGGTATTGTACCTTTGTGTTCCTCTCCTAAAACTGTCCTCCTTACAAAGTTTCTCTTGCTCCTGAGTTCTCTCCAACATGACTCAGAAGCACCAAAGTCAAGTAACAAGAAATTAGACAATGACTATAACTGGAAATGAGGTGTTCAACATTTTAGCCTAACTCGTTTGGAATAAATGTATTTGGATTTTAGCAAAGAAGTATATGTAGAAAGAAAAAGCACTCCATAATTTTTAAAAAATCATAGCCTCTTATCCAGGAGTGATTGCAGGCTGAAAAGTCATTCCATGTGAATAGAGGCTGTTGATAAAGCAAGATTATTTTCAAAGCAAACTTTTGCTATAGAAAGGAAATCCTGTGAGATCCAAGAAATCTAAGCTTGTTTATCTCCAATATGACTTACTGAGCAAATATTATTAAAAGGTTATTCATACTTCAGATTGCTTTTCACTATCACAAGACTACATTGTCTGAACTTTACACACTTTGATTCAACAAAAACTAGACGTCACATGGCTTGTGACTCCAACCTTTACTGAAACTCCTGTGGAGCTAATCAGTACTGGACTGGAAAAAGTAAATTCAATGGAATAACTTTTGCCTGGAAGTGATATATAAAGCATGCTGTTAAGTTTTTTTTTAATTCTGTTACAACAACTGTAGGTTATTTCATGTTAGAGATGGGCAAGGGTTGAGTCCTGAGAAGTAATTAAAGCTGAAGTCTAAGCTAGCCTTAGAATGTATAGTCCTATATTTTTCCGATCTCAATTTTAATACCTATTGTAAGACTGTAATAATAGTACCTCTCTTGCGCTCTCAAGAATTAATTGGCAGATGAAACACTGAGAAGAGGATATGGTACATGGAAAGTATTGCTGAAGGATGAGCTATTAAATATCAGTGTTCTACCTTGAATTAACTCTAACTTGGATGATCTGGCCTTCCAAAACACAAGGTGTTGCCTTATTGCTTTCAGAGAAGAGGTTAAATTTGTACCAGTGAAAATCTGCATGTTTGTCTGTCATCTATCTATCTATCTATCTATCTATCTATCTATCTATCTATCTATCCCTGTGTGTATAACATTAGTTCAAACTTTATGAATAAAACATCAACAGTTTCACAAGCATAAGTACATTTTATTTTCATTTTTACTTCTAAATACATCCAATCATGTAAAATGTTTTCAGATATCCATTTCCCCAGTTACTGTGACCTTCTTCTCTTTTTATGGCTAAAACTCCCTAGAATCCACTTTCCTTCCTCCAGTTTGCTCTGAATCCACTTGAGTTTGGTTTGTCCATAAAATTCCTAAACCACTCTTATTAAGCAAAGCAGTGACCACTGTGTGCTTAAATATGATGCCAGATCCCTGAACCTTTCTTGTTATCACTTCTTTGTTGGGAATATTCCACAGCTGAATTCCTAAACATTCCCCTTTTTTACTGTAGTCACTCTTTTGCTCATATCACCAAAGATAGTTTAAATTATAATTTATGTGCATAGTTACTTTTAAATTTGTAACACTTGCACTTGAACACCAAATTCAAATAATCAAATTTCCACACAGTGAGAAGAATCTCACTGTGCAAGAAAACACATATAAATGATAGTTTAAAAAAATAATGTGAAATCAAGGATGTCTTACTCTTTTATCACACCTTCATCATCATCACCTTTCAACTTTAAGCAATAACCCTTATCTATCCATCCTAATATCTCTCTCAGTTTCTGGGAATAAATGGTGAATATGATTACCAGGCTTTAAACTCCTAAAACATGTGTTCTATTGATTTACAGGAACTACCTCTGCTGAAATTAGGCAAATAATTGGAGTAGAAGCTAATATATATAGTAAGCTAATACATAATATATTACATATATAATATATAACATGTTACATAATATATGTTACATATATCATATATTACATATATACTATATTGTATAATTATATGTTACATATGCATAATAATCTAATATTATTTATCTAATAATATATAATGAGATTTTGTGGAATTCTTTGGTCTTGGTACAGAAGTCCTTAACATTTTATCATAGTAACAAGACCAATCATATGCATTTAATTCATAGAATCATTTGGTGTTTATTCCAAGCTAAAAAGTTATATTTCCTCCATTCAATTGCAAGGTAAAAGTCTTAAGACATAATATTTGAAAGCCAAGTGGGGCTCATGCCTGTAATCCTAGCTACTCAGGAGGTGAGAGCTGAGGATCAAGGTTCAAAGCCAGCCCAGGCACAAAGGGACCTGAGATTCTTATCTCCAATTAATACCTAGAGATTTGGAAGTAGGTTTGGGCTCAAGAGTAGGGCAGTGGCCTTGAGCTGAAGAGCTCTGGGACAGCGCCCAGGCTGAGTTCAAGCCCCATGACCCACAAAAAAAAAATAAAAAAGACATGATATTTGAGCAATATGAGTAATGGTTATTTTAATGAGTCATTTCGGTAATTAGGTGGAGTAGAAAAGGCAGAATGAAAAGAATCATTTATCTGACATTACTCACTGACTTGTACATAGACTCCTGGGACCAACACCCAGCCCTCTCCCCAGGCTGAGATTCTATCTATAGAAGTACTTTAAAATCATGAGTAGCTCGGCCCAATTCACTAAGACTGAAAGAACTCCAAGAATTTGTTAAGTCTTTTCACGATTCATGCTGTCAACCTCTCAGCTGTCATCTCTTTCCAATTATCTTCACCAATTCATAAAACTCTGCTTATAAATTGAAAGCATATGTTTCTCACCTAAGGAGGAATAAAAAAATTCTTATGGTCCATTTTCTTAGCCAGCATCTCATGTATCACAAATTTAGCTATTAATATGTTTTATTGTTATACTTTTTATTTATATCCATCAGAAATGCTGAAAAGTATGCTACAAATAATTAGAAAACCAATTAGAAAACCCTGACAAAGATCAGATATAAAACATAAAAGTTGTTTATATACGGGATTATGTCTTTCTATGTCTTTTGTGAGTAGAAAGGTTTTATTTTGCCAGTTATAAAAATGTCACATTTTTCTAAGCAATATATGTTGGCAATGTTTTTCTTTTTCTTTTTGGGTTGTAGGTCTCAATTCTGTTTTCAATGTGTTTTATTGTCGGGGTGATGTATAGCATGGTTACAGTTACATCATCAGGAAGTGGGTACATTACTTCTTGAACACTGATACCCATCCCCACATTTTCTCCCACTCTCCCTCCCAATCATCTTGTTTTTCTCCTTCCCTTCCGTATTTAAAATAAACAAATAAATGTAAATACAATATGCCCGGGACCAAAGTCACATACAACGAGAGATAAACCATAAGGGATTAAAAGAGAAAAGACATAACTTCGCATAGTACATTAAGAACATCAATCACAAAGATAAACCTCTTGTTTCCATATCCTGGAGTTCATTTCACTTAGCTTCATTCCATATAGCCATATGAACTGAGCTATTGTTATTCTCTGCTGGGAGAATCCTAGATGTATACTAATTATTATAAATGAGGAAATGCATACAACCTATGTTACTTTGGGTCTGGCTTACTTCACTTAATATGATTTTTTTCCAAGTATTTCCAGTTCCTTACAAATGGGGCGATGTCATTCTTTCTGATGGCAGCATAGAATTGCATTGTGTATAAATACCACATCTTCTTGATCCATTCATCTGCTGAAGAACATCTGGGATGGTTTCATATCTTAGCTATGGTAAATAATGCTGCAATGAAAATGGTTGTGCTAGTAGAAAGTTGACAATAATTGATCATGGTTATCACATAATCATGACACACTGCCAAACTGAAGAGATAGGAAGTCTCACAGGCAAGTATAATGTTGCAGCAAGTCTATTTTTAACACCTTTCTTAGCCAGGAGAGTTCTCGTAGATCAAAGTCTGCTGATAACCATGATCAGTTATTGTCACCTTTCTACTCACAAAACTGTGACCTCTATGAGTTCCCCTTACACATTTCCTCCACTTTACCCATGCCCTGCATTTCTTTGTATGGCTTTCTCTTCAAAACAGAGTGGTAGGCAGTTAAGGACTCGCCTGCCTCTGAAAGAATAAAAAAGAGGATCTTCCCATAATTGCGATGCTATTAACTAAACCACTACCCCATGGGAAGTGGATCCCACCAAGTCTCTCTTAATTTTCTTTTATTTTCCTGCTCTAGGAATCATATGAGATTTCCAACTTGCTTTTACTGGCAGGTAGCTCAATATTCTAGAGCCCATAATAGTTTCTCAATTTCTCACTCTATTTTATGACCTGAGACTCTCAGCACATCACTCCTGTGAAGCTCACTTAGACACAGAGCATTTCTTTGAGATAGTGTTGCATAGATTTCTACAATAGGAGAAAAAAGTAATCTCTTTGTAAGGACCAAATATTTATTCTTCATCCTAATATTTCTAATCTGATCAACAACACAACTCTGATCTTCTCTATTATTTGTAATTTCTTTCTCAGATAGAAGAAAAACCATGAGGAGCAATATCTGAAAAGTTTTTTTTAATTTATTCTACCCTACTAGATATAATAGTTTAAAATTTGCTAAGTCAGCAGCAAACCAATGGTTCACTTCTAGCTACTGAGGAGGCCAACAACTTAGGATCACAGTTCAATGCCAGCCTGGGCAGGAAGTCTATGAGAATCTTTATTACCAATTAACCACAAAAAGCTAGTGAAACACACATGGTAGAACATTAGTCTTGAGCGCGGTAGCTTAAAAACAGTACCCAGTCCCTAAATTCTAGCCCTAGGACCAACACATGCCAAAAAATAGCCAACTGTAGTCCTATGAGAAGCAGTCTCAACAGGAGAATATATTATTTGTATTCTTTTATTTTTATCTTAACACTTTTCAATAGTCAAAATATTTTCCAAGGTTGATAAGAACATGTCAGTGTTCTATTTTATTTTATAAAAGAATTTCATGGAAATTATATTATTTCTCCCTTAAATAGTTGGTAGAAATCTCCAGTGAAACTATGCAAGATTTGAATTTTCTTCCCTGAAAATTGACTTTCTAAATAGATATCAAGCCACTCAGGTTATCTGCTTTCTGGGAATAAGAAAACTTTCTGACTCATTTCATGGAACAAGATTGTACTTAGGACAAGAAGCAACTCACATTATAAGAAAAGAAAATTGAAAAGTGGGAATTTTTATAAATGAAGATGTAAACAGACTCAACCTAAAACACAAATTTAGTGTATAGAAAAAGAATGTAGAACCATCAACTGTGATTTGGCCCAACAGAGACAGGCTGGTTCAGCATTTTAACATAAACCAGGAGAGTTCACTATATTAAGCAGTTGTAAAAGAAACGTCATTAAACATGACATACAAGCAACACTTGGCAAGTCTAAAAGCTATTCATATTTAAAACCCCCAGGAAACTTGGAAAAGACAGTAATTGTTCTAAACCTGAAAGTCTTATAACCAACACAACTCAAGGTGGAGTACTGAATGCTTTACTTATCCTCCCTGATTTGCCAATGACCCTAGGCAGAGACTAATACTTCAGTACCTTATGGTTTTGTTGTTGTTGTTGTTTTGTCTGTTCTGGAACTTTAACCCAGGGCCTGAGCATTGTCCCTCAGCTTTTTAGCTCAAGGCTACTGCCCTACCCCTGAGTCACAGAGCCACTTCTGGTATTATGGTGATTAATAGGAGATAAGAATCTCACAGACATTTTAGTGTTTGGGCTTGCTTTGAACTGTGATCCTCATATCTCAGCCATCTGAGTAGCTAGGATTACAGGCGTGAGTCACCACATATTTTTTTAATGCAAGAATAATGAGTAAAGATTTTTTTTTAATGACAGGTAAAATACCTTGGAAAACTCTTGGATTTAAAGTCAGAACACTTGTCTTTATAGATTGTGAATTACTAAGCAAGTGATTATGTATAAATATTGCTCGGTAATTTTTCATGAATAAATAGCATGTTGAAAGAGGAACACTTACCTCGAATTATATGGCCCTGTAGCTAGCATCAAATCAGATAAAGACAATAAAGATGTGGCTGGGAACGGTGGCTCACGCCTGTAATCCTAGCTACTCAGGAGGGTGAGATCTGAAGGATCTAGGTTCAAAGCCAGGCTGGGCACTAAAGTCCCTGAGATTCTTATCTACAATTAATCACTCAAAAAGGGGAAGTGGAGCTGTGGTTCAAGAGATAGGGCAGTAGCCTTGAGCTGTTTTTCTTGGGTACAATGCCCAGGCCCAGAGTTCAAGCCCCACGACCCACAAAACAAAACAAAAAAAGACTATAAAGATGAGATTTGAGTTGTGTACAGCTACTAAGAGGACTAGAGCTTCCTTCAGCCCTGTATGATAGGACAGGCAAAATACATTTGCAACCCATTTTACCCCAAAGCACAATAGGAGTATTAAAATTAAATATCACCCCTTTTGATTATATATTTTTGATTAAAATGCAATTTTAATGATATCTTATTATTAATTAGATCATTTATAAACAAGATTGAATATTATCTTTAGGGATACCTGATAATGTTTATCTTCAAGAGAGAAGAAAACAGATCCGTGCTTGAGAGCTCACGCCTGCAATCCTAGCTACTCATGAGGCTGAGATCTGAGGATCCAGGTTCAAAGCCAGCCTGAGCACTAAAGTCTATAAGACTCTTATCTTCAATTAACCACCAGAAACTGGAAGTCATTCTGTGGCTCAAGGGGTAGGGCGGTAGCCTTGACTGAAGAGCTCATGGACAGCACCCCCAGGCCCAGAGTTCAAGTCCCATGACTGACAAAAGAGAAAGAGAGAAAGAGAGAGAGAGAGGGAGGGAGAAACAGAGAGAGGGGGGGGCGGGGGAGAGGGAGAGAAGAAAATAGCATAATGAACATAAATATTTAGTTTATAAAGAAAGGTCACCTTACCCAATCAGATGCCCCACTGATCCACTTAGAAATCCTAATGACTATATTTGAAAATATGAAAAGAATATAGGTACAGCATTCAACAGACTATTCCTCTTCTGAAAGAAACAAAATTAGCCCACCATTACTTGTAGACAATGAGATTATAAATAATTTTTATTCTTCCCAAATAAGATTTTATTGGTAACATTAACTATCTATTAAAATTGATTCCATTCATTATATATTAATTAAATAATGAATGATAAACATATCCTCACTATATTTCTTGTAATTTTGGAACGGAGTTACTGTAGCAGTTAAGAATGTATAGGTCTGAGAACAGGTAGGCATAAGTTTGATTAGGCTTCATTACTGACTAATCTCAAGTCTAACAATGGAACTATACCTCCCTGTATCTCCATTTCTTCCTGTGTAGCAACAGTGCCAAACACATTTGTTAGTGAATTTGTTTGCTTAATTCTTTTTTTTTTTTTCAGGTTCTGGGGCATGAACTCAGGGTCCTGAGCCCCTTTCTGCTCAAGGCTAGCACTGTCCTATTTGTGCCACATCACCATTTCCAGCTTTTTTTCAGTAGATTATTGGAGATAAGAATCTCATAGACCTTCCTGCCCTGGCTGAGTTTGGACCACAAACCTCATATCTCAGCCTTCTGAATAGCTAGGATTACAGGCGTGAGTCCCCAAAGCCAGGCTCAGAAAGTTTGTGTGGTAGATATGCAATGTATGCATCAAAAATTGGTACTATTGTGTTTTTCTGAGTGAGAGGAAACCTGTGTCTTCATAGGACAGAAGGTAGAGTAGCAGAAAAAGAACTTCTCCTCCCATGAACCTGTTTATTAGGGGACTCAATTCCTCCTCACAAACACTCTTGGAGAGAGCCACCTTTCACAACACCCTCACTCTGGGGACGGATTCAACAATAGTTTTGGAAGGTCTTCCCATGACAAGGTCACTACCCTGCAAAATTTTGGTCTATACTGAAAAGTTAGTAGACATTGTCTGTTCTCTCTTTTATTTCTGTACAGACTCTGCTTTCACTTGGGTCACTCTTAAGTATTATGTAACAGAATGGATAAATGTATTTAGGATAAAAGGATAAATGCATTTCTCTTTTTCCCCTCTCCTTTTATTTCATTAACATCAATTCATTGTACACAGGCCATTCGCTTTGACAGGTGCATGTATGCACCTAATGTACATTGATCAGATTCAGCTCCTCCATAACTCTCCCTAGCCTCTGCTTCCCCTTTCCTAGCCAACCTCAAAAAGCCTCCTTGATTCATTTTCAAAAAACATTTCAACTATTACTCTCCCTAGTCTCCACCCTCTCTTGCTATTAGCATTTATAATCCAGAAAGGACCTGTTTTATAGTCCTATCATTCATTTTTCTTCTTATCACACTCAGCATTTGTTCAACTACAAAGCCAATTTCCTGTGAATCGATATGGATGCTCTCAAGAAAAGCGCTGCCATCTCCAAGGAAAAGGAGCTATTACAAAGTTAGGAAGAACCGCCAGGCATGAAAAGACCCTTAGCAGGGGATAGTGAACAACTGAATGTCAGAAAGGTTTTCAAAAAGCTGAGCCTTCCCTTTCAGCTGAAATGATTATGCAACCTTCATCAGATGTGCAGTCTCCCAGTGACTGGTCCCAGTCCTGCATTCTCTGTATTTGGGGAGAAAGTTGTTGAAACTCCACGGGTCCTTGCTTGTTCTGATTAATGCTGTGCTCTCAGCTCCTCACAAATCGTCTTAGAACAATTCACAGTGGACCTGATTGTAAAGCAACCACTCTCCCAGAGCAGCTGGATTCCACTGTCCTACCTCCTTACTAAGTCACACTAATGAAAGGGGAGTTATGGCCTAAATTATTGAGAACCTCAATAATTCCCCTCAAAGGACAGCCTTTAAAGCCTGGTGAAATATATTCTGTACTAGAGATTTCTCCTTCTGAGCCATCTGCACTGCGAAAGGAGGCTTTCAGAAATGTACTTAACCTGAAATCGATTCCATAGTTTTTAACTAAGAAAGAAATGTTTCTGGGGATGATGACAGGGCTAAAATCACTGATTCTTTATTTGGGGAAGGATATTTTAAGAAGTTCTTTTACTATTTTCCCTTTTGAAAAGAAGTATAAGAAAGGGAGAAATAATCAAATGGATTGCTGGCAAAAACAAACAAAGCAAAGCACTAGAATTTCATGCGAATATGCTTCCTAAAACATTGGCCTAGGTGCTCTATACTTTTCCAAGCTGGATGGAAGATTCAGAAGATATATCAGTCACGATGCAGCTAGAAAGAATTCTATAAGCTGGGCACTGGTGACTCATACCTTTCATCCTTGCTACTCACTAGGCTGAGATCTGAGGATTGTGGTTCAAAGCCAGCCCAGGCAAGAGAGTCTGTGAGACATTTGTCTCCAATTAGCCACCAGAAAATTGCAAGTAGCACTATAGGTCAAAATGGTAGAATGCTAGCCTAGAAACAGCTCAGGAACAGCACCCAAGCCCTGAGTACAAGCCCTATGATGAATAAAAAGAAAAAGAATACTGTTATCTCTGCATTGTTGGTCAAGGTTAGCAGTTCTTTCTAGGGAAGCTTGAAAGGACTTTATGGAAGACCTATTGAAAAGCCATAAATCTTGTCCTCACTTCAGCAGCACATATACTAAAATTGAAACTATACAGAGAAGATTAGCATGGCCTCTGCGCAAGGATGACATGCTAATTCAATGAAGTGTTCCACATTTTTCTGTCATCAGAAAGAATGACATCGCCCCATTTTAAGGAAATGGAAAGACTTGGAAAAAATCATATTAAGTAAGCCAGATCCAAATGAATATAGGCTCAATGGTTTCCCCCATTTGTAATAATTAGTACACACCTAGAACTCTCTTAGCTGAAGATTACAATAGGGCAAAACCTAGATACATAAGGTCATGTAGGATAAGGCTCCCCAGGATATGGAAACAAGAGCTTCATCATGTATGATTGTTGTTCTTAATGTACTATGTTAAATCCTCTTCTATTTGGTTGTCCTTTGGTTAATCTCATATTGTTACTGTATCTGACTTTGTTACCTGACATATGGTATATACATTTATTTGTTTACTTGAAATAGGAAAGAGAAGGGGAGAAAACAAGATGATTGGGATGGGGTGGGGCGAGGAAAATGGGGACAAAAACATGAGAAGGGGTGATCAATGTGTGAGAAGTAATGCACTTACTATCTAGTGAATGTAACTGTAACCCCACTATACATTACAATAAAAAAAGAAAGCCATAAATCTTTAGCTTCTGCAGAGAGGGCAAAGCTCCAGATTGATCTGTCTTTCGTGGAGAATGAAGGATCTCTGTTCCTTAATTGGTTTTTATTATTTTATACTTTTCTTGAAGTAAATGATATCTATATCACAAATAAGGTTCCTGTAATGTAAAGACAAGAATATTCAAAGGAATAAAAATAGTAAATGCTATCTCATTTAAATTTTAAGCCACAAAAAGTAAATTCATTACTAGAAAACTAAGGGATATCATAGAGTAAGATTTTTATTGTTTATCATCATCACTATTATTATTATATATGTATGTATTTGCCAGTCCTGGGACTTGAACTCAGGGCCTGAGCACTACCCCTGGGCTTCTTTTGCTTAATGCAGCATTCTACCACTTAAGCCACAGCACCACTTCTGGCTTTTCTTGTTTATGTGGTACCAAGGAATCAAACCTAGGCCTTCATGCATGCTAGGCAAGCACTCTACCACTAGTGTTCCTTTATATTTTCTAAAACAATTCTAAAGTATCTGGATGACAGAGAATATTTGTATGAAGGAAAGATGCTATAATTTCAACTAGCTAGAGATATTTCATGTCAGTTATTTAAATATTAATAGCCTTATTTTTAATACATTATTTCTCTTGATATTTTTTCATAAAATGTGTACTTCTTGATCATAGGTCTTTGGGCTTTGCTTAGTTCTAAACATGTAGTACTCATTAGCTTTGACTTGAGGAATAAGTCTGGAAAGATATGATTTAATAATAAAAAATGAAGCCAATATTGTCAATCCATAAAATATCTCTGAACATCAAAAATTAAGTGAAAAAAGAGACTTCTACATCTTATAACCACAAATTAAGCAAACCTGTCTGTAGGTGTCATTGTCTTATTGTGTGCTGCATGTAGCATATTCTTCTCTTAAAGCTGTACTGAAGCACTTGTTCCTAGAATTTCTGATCTTCAAGAGAGTTCTTCTAAAACAGCAGCCATTCTTCTGCGGGGCCAATGTATGCTACCTGGTTTCCTTCATCTCCAGATGCCTGGATAGAGTGGTTCACACAGTGCTTTGCAATTTACACAAACACTTCGCTGTCTGTGTAGCACAGGTTCTTCCGCTAATAGCTGAGCTCAACTTGAAGTCTGGCATGCACTTCAGATTATCAGTTAGTACAAGCCCAGGCCAAATGCTAGACTTTGAGCCTTGAGGAGTGAGAGTACTTCGTACAGCATTATCTCTAATTTACAAGGCATGGGATTTGATTATAATCCCAAACAAGACAGAATGAGCCACGTTAAAGTGACACACCTCCAAAAAGAACTGCAAGAAATGAGGGGAAGGGTGTAAGTGCTCTAGCTTGAGCCACACATTGGGATTCAAGTACCTGCTTGGGTGCAGTAAATCCCATCTTCCAATGAGCCTTTTTTTTTTTTTTTAACAAATTGGAGGAAGCATCCTAGCAGCAAACAAAATGCCTCTGAGGAGGAAGAGTGATAAATAAGGTAGAACTTCCTCATACCTCATATCTTCGCAGTTAGAGATAGGCTCAAGAGAACTTGTCTCCTAGGAAGTACACACTCAACTGGAGATATCAGAAGCAGATTGGAAATTTATTTGGAAATGAAGGAGCAATGTGAGTTGCAGAGAAAGTGCTTCTCTTAAGTACACAAATCAGTCCCTATAAACATGAGAGAAGAACATGCATTCCACTAACATAGACATATGTCCAAGTATGGAAATATGGCCACATTAAAATTGCTATATAGATTTCAATCTACTTCACACAGACCACTTCAGATTTACCAGTGTCAGTAAAACCAAATCCAAAAGGAATTTATTTGTCTTAACCCAAAAATTCTTTCATAAATACATCAGTGTTGGTATGTTATTATTCACTTCAGGAGAAATTATAGTTCAGTCTTGTTCTCACTGACTAATTAATTTTCTCTTTGACAATAAATGCTGGAATGCTGTCTCTCCTCCCCGGATTGCTGCAAGGAGAGCTTGGTGAATGAGGTTCTCAGAAGTCCTAGGAGACTCATTCACGGTGAAAGGCATTTTTTTACTTTTCAATGTTCCTGGGCACACTGACAACAAATGTGAAGAACTGGCCTTCTTAATAAATTTTGATGGACAGCTCTCACAAGCTGCGTGGCACCTAGTCCTGGGCTGGCTCTAGCGGAAGCAATAGCCCATGAGGATGCAAAGCCTATCGTAAATGTTCTACCTTTTTACATTGGCTACACAGAGCATTTATAGGGAATGTCAGGCTATTTTTATGTTTTCCTCTGCTGCTATGAGCTGCAGTTAAGTAATCTCATCCCTATCTATATTGCCAAGATTTTTATGACACATCTAATCCTAATCCAAATATTTCAATTTTCTCTCATACAATTTCAGGTCTTCACTTATGTGCAAAAATATATCCATGGGTACAAGTGCCACGTCTCATTCTATACAGGATGTCAATCTTCTCAATGCAGTTCTAGTTTAAAGTTACATTAACTAGTTCCAAGTTCTAAAAGGAAGTGTTTGCTCTTCACTATGAACACATTTTAAGTTTGATTCTTGCATTTTTCTACAATGTGTTCTAGAGTCTCAGTTTCCTACTCAAAAAAATTAATAGAAATCCACAGAGTATAGGCCATTGGATAAACTAAGCTTAAGCAAAGTTGCTTTTTGTGTTAGTACACAAGCAGGACCTGAGGGTATCTGTAATAATTTCAACACATAGACTATATTTTCCTATGTATTTACTTGGAAACCATGTTGAACCTCTAATGTGAATTACCATAATTTCTTTCTCATTGACATTTCTTTCCAGGTTCAAGGAACCATCTTCCCAATGCCTAACTTTAACCCCGTAATGGATGCCCAGATGATTGGAGGAGCCCTGCAAGGATTCCGTGAGTCTAGGAATTCCCACACTTGTATTATTATAGTATGGTCTTGCTTTACCTTAAGATAATGCTATGGGTAAAAATTATTTGATGCTCTATAAAAAGCAGGCATAGATTAAATGAAAACAAAGCCAAAAGCAAGCAAAAAGTAGACTAAGAAAGATTACCGAAAAAGACAAGAACGCTGAAGAGATTTGCCACGTGATCCTGACATGTTCGCCTTGTCTGTAATGTCAACTTTCAACCTCAAAGAACCCTATCTACTTCTGGTTCAAATGCTCTTCTTTCCACAAGCTGTCCAAGTAAGCCTTGCTCTGAATCTTTGTGTGCTCCAGGCGCCCCTGGCTGTGCAGTCCCCACAGGCTCTTGCTTTCCTCACTCCTTCATTTTCACTCACACTGAGGCAATGCCTGTCTTGCCTGTCTGCAGAGGCAGAGTGCATGCTGAGATTTCCGGCTTGGAGTTTGGCTTAACAACTGACTAGTTCACCAAGTGAGGCTGGAGTTTAGAAGAGGGTTGTAGGGAGAGAAGGAGAGGAAATTTGTTGCATTCATTTTTAAAAGACGTGCTCTTGAAGATATGATGTCGATCTGTTAAAATATAACTTTTCCTTAAAGAAAATCTACTTCAAACCTCAAAGACAAATAACGTGAGGGAAATGATTTCATAACACATGTGAAGTCTTTGTTCATAAGAAAGCAAGCTCTTGGCTTTAAAGATAAGGTCACCTTTGCACAGTGTATATGTGGTGTAGTGTGTGTGTGTGTGTGTGTGTGTGTGTGTGTATGCATAAAATATACAGCACAGAGTTTTATTTACCATCAGTATCCCAAAGGAAAACAATAGGCTTTTATGATTTTTTTAAGTTCACTTCAAGAGTTTGCTATACTTTTAAGCCTTTTAAGATACTAAAACAATAAAGAAAAAATTTACAGATTAACTTTTCTTCAGGAGTACAATGTTTTGCTTTAAAGCTATAGGTCAGAACAATCTATTCACACACACACCATTAAATTCTCTGCTTCAGTTTCAGTTTTCCCTGTCATTGAAATTTTAGAGTCAAGAAACAGATTCCCTTTGGTGATAGTTTTTGGTTTGTCCAGGTACTAGGCCTAAGGATTCTACGAGTGTGCATTTGATGGCAGAGTTCTCCTACAGCAGACTAGAACAAGGTCACAGCTCCATAGTCTTTCTTTATAGTCTGTCTGTCATGATGCCTTCAACAGAACAATTGGAAAACAATTAGCAATATTTTCTCTGGAGGTTTCAATTAAAACAATCTGGAAGCAAAACAGCAACAAGCATAAAAAATTAGTCTCACCTTGTATAAAAATTTATTAATCTCAAGGTAAGAAAGAAAAGTGATCAGTTAGCACTCCAGAACAATGAACTCCCTTTCTAGTTTACCGTTATTAACAGCTACTTGCTGTTAATTTCTAGCTACTTGATAGAAAATGGGGAAACAGTATTGATCTTGGATCTCTTAGCATATATAACTGTCAGGTCATGTTCATGAGATCTTGAACAATTTGCAGCCATTTTTTACTTCCAATCCTAAATCTCAAAGAAGCCAACAACCAGAATTAATCTTGAAAAAAATAATTCCGAGATTTTTAGACTAGATATTCTTCTTTATACTGCATCATTCTATCATTAAGTATGGTGTTGGCTGTAGAACTTTGAATGTGATCTTTATTGATATGAAGTTTCTTTCTATTCCTGTCTAGCTGAGAGTTTGATATTGAATTGAAGTTGTATTTGTTCATGGAAGATTCTTGTTACTAGTTGTTTTTTTGTTTGTTTTGTTTTCCCTCTTGGAATCTTTCTCTGGTTTCAATATTAGAGTAATAATGTCTTCAGAGAATGAGTTAGAAATATTCCCTCTGCTTCTATTACATCGGATAGATGAGAGAGAACCAGTGTTTCTTCTTCAAAAGTTTGGCAGAACTCTTCTCTCTCTGGAGTGAATACAACTGGTCTGGATGTTTTTCTGGGTTGGTAGATTCTTAGTTATTGATTCTTTTATACATATATTGGATTATTCAAGTAGTCTGCTTTTCCTTGTATGGAGTTTGGATTGTATCTTTGAAGGAATTGATTCAGATCATCAAATCTACCAAGTGTGTGAGCATAAAATTTTTCATCATATTCATTTTTCATATTTACAATGCCCATGAATTTTGATGGCCCTTGGTTTATCTCTGTTACCATTATTGTTACCTGTCTCGCTTTCTAAGCCTGACTAGATGGAGAAATATAGATTTTATTGATCTTCATAAAGAAGTAGTTAGGTTTTTTTAAATTGCTATTAAGTAGTTGTACAAAGAGGTTGCAATTCTACAAGTCATGCTTCTTGATCTAAAGGAAGAAATCAGAACTAGTGTTTGATGACACTGATTTTATCTAGCAATAAATTCTGTTGTGTATTCAATACACATCATTATTTATTTTATTTACTTTAGGTGTAATCTGTGTTCTTTTTCTAGTAACAAAGTAGAAGCTGAAACTAGTTTCAGCTCTTTCTTCTTTTATTATAGATGCAGAAAATACCCTCTAAGCACTCAATTAACTATCTCACAAAGTTCAATGAGTTGCATTTTCTTCTCATCTGAACTTTTAATTGACCATATGGTATTTAGAAATGTGTTGTTTAATCTACAATTATTTTGGCGTTTTCTAGCTAGCTTCTTCTTGATTTCTAGTATAATTTCTTATGATTAAAGAGTATACATTGGTTTAATTTAATTTTTTTAATTTATATGTTTATAGGGGCCAGGAGTTTGGCCTAGTGCTAGAGTGCTTGCCTAGCATGCACGAAGACCCGGGTTCGATTCCTTAGTACCATATACAAAGAAAAAAAGCTGAAAGTGGTGCTGTGGCTCAATTGGAAGAGCTCTAGCCTTGAAAAAGTCCAAGGACATTGCTCAGGCCCTGAGCTTAAGCCTAGGACTGTCAAAAATTATATGTTTATTATATATTATATAAATGAGACATATATATGAAACATATATGTTTCATGGCAGACCATGGTCTGCCTCATTGAATGTTTCATATAAGTTTAAGAAGAATACAAATTCAGTTTTTCTTTATTAAGTATTATTTTGATGACAAGGACTGTTTTTTAGACACAAAGTAAAAATAAAATTTGATGAAATTTCTCCAGTCAAATTGTATTGAGATACAATAACTATATGTCAATACTTTTAGACAAATACATTTTTACACCAGCAAAGACTCTAAAAATCTTTACTGTTTGAGAAAAGAAAAACAGCCAAATAAGGAGACAAAAATGAAATGACCTCCATGAAAAACTGTAATCCTAGTTACTCAGGAAGTTGATCTGAGGATTAAGGTTCAATGTCAGTCCAGGGAGAAAAATCTGTAAAACTCAAGAGAGCAGAGTTGTGGCTCAAGTAGAAAAGCTAAGGGATAGCAAGAGGCCTTGAGTTCAAGCCCTTTATTTTCTTTCTTTCTTTCTTTCTTTCTTTCTTTCTTTCTTTCTTTCTTTCTTTCATTAACGTTTGTCTTTATTACCCATCTGCTGTCCTGGGTCTTTGTCTTACCTTGATGGAATTTTTGTAGGCCAAGATAATCGCCTCCAGTTATTCCAAGCCCTGAAATCATCTGTCACCTCAGCAAGGCACAGTGGTGGCTGCCAGTTGGACAAGTGACTGCCTTTTGGGTGTTGCACTTCTTACACAGGCCGTGGACACAGTGATCTCAACCTTACAGGGACTCATCCCATGCTTTGGACGTGAGGGTTCACTGGGGCTCTTCCTGTGACCAGCTCTCTTCAGTCACTGATGCCACTGCTTTTGTGTGGCACCACATGAGCAATGGTAGTGTAACTTCTGACCCCACTGCTACCTGGGACCATCCCCTGTGCTGTCACTGCTGCTGCCAGGGCCCTGAGCTACCATCCCTGATGTCACCCCCCAGGGCTGACTTTGCACCTTACAATGGCCAGCCCTGCCCATGCTCCTAGGGCACAGCAGTCAGCAATGCCCATCCCACTGATCTGATGACCCCCGAGGCCAGCTCTTGGGCTCTGATTGGCCTTCTTCGTAAGCATGCTCACTCCTCTGTGAGGTGGTGATTCAGTGCTGCTATGATCCCCTTATCCCCTCTCCCTCATTGCTGCTTCCTCTGCCATCAGCTCTTCCCTTTTCTTCAAGTTACTAGTTCAGCTGCTGGACAAAGGATTCAAAATTTTAAAGGAAGCAAGGAATGACCACTCTAGCTAAATGAAAGGAACTCTGGGATATGGAAATGAGAGCTTTATCTTGTGTGGTTGCTGTTCTAATATACTATGATACTTCTCTTCTCTTTTTTTTTTTTTTGCCCTTATGGTTAATCTCATATTGTTGCTGTATCTGACTTTGTCACCTAGTATATTGTATATAATTTTATTTGTTTATTTGAAATGGGGAAGGTAAAGGGGAAACAAGAAGATTGGGAGGGGTTGGGGGAGGGGAAATGGGGACAAAAAACATGAGAAGGGCTATCAATGTGTGAGAAGTGATGCAGTCACTACCTGATGAATGTAACTGTAACCCCGCTATACATTACCCTGACAATAACATTTAAAAAAGAAAGAGAAGACCACTCTAGACAAACCTTATAGGACCTCATGTGGCCATACTAAGGGTAGAACAGAAGCAGAATGGCCAGCTTGATACCAAGAAAAGGGAGAGACAGATGAACCTGCAGCTGTAAAGGCAGGTCCATCCGCAAATGGAAGACTATGTCGACAGCAGTCATGGCCTAGTCTCTCACATCAACAGACACGGCCAGCAATTCCGTAGAGAAAACTCTACTTGTACCTTAAAGTACACATTAGCCCAGTAGGATATCTATGATATGATATGACATATGACATAATACGATATATGAGGAGATGGAGGCTGCATCGTCCTGAAACAGGGCCTGCATTATGAATGAGAGACATTGTGTGACCTACAAAGAAAGAGGGCTTCGCAGCCCTCCACAGAAACACACAGTGGCCATGTGCTTTCAGGATGTTCTCCTCTGTGAACTATCCTTCCCCTGCAGGTTCTGACAGGAACAGCCATAGTTTTATAAGGTATGGTCATTGTAGGCAACATCTCTCTAACAAAACATTGTGATTGTGATTTGCATATTTACCAGTTTAGAAGTCAAGGAAGCCCCCCTTCCCTTTTATTCTTCAGTATGGGTTACTGAAGAAAAACTACCTTACACTCTTACGTTTATTTCTTTAGCCAGATCTTTGTATCAGAATAAAGGTACTCTATAGTAATTGTACTAAAATGAAAGCTAAGAAGGAACTAAACTTTAATACGCATTTCTATATGAGTTTGAATTTTAGTTTAAATTGCACTAGGCCTTAACATCAAGGGTAATTCTTGCATATTGGTATTGATGCTTATGTAATAGATTTTTTTCTTAATTCTAGTGTGTGTGTGTGTGTGTGTGTGTGTGAGAGAGAGAGAGAGAGAGAGAGAGAGAGAGAGAGAGAGAGAGAGAGAGAGAGACAGAGAGAGAGAGAGAGACAGAGAGAGAGAGAGAGAGAGAAGAAGGCATACAGACAGTCAGACAGAAGGACAGAGAGAAAGAATGAGAGAGAGGGAAAGGAAGAAAGTGACTGGAGTTTGAACCCACAGCCTCCTCAGTGCTAGGCAACTGCTCTACCTCTTTTTTTTGAGACAGGGTCTCCCTAGCTTTGCCCAAGCTGGACCTCATACTCATGATCCTTTTAGCACTGTCATCCTAGTAGCTGGAATTATAGGTGAACATCACCACAGACAGCTCACTGAAGTAGTTTCAATAATCATCGACTGTTATTCTTTCCAGAATGTGACAAAGATGTGCTGATTGACATTCTAACACGGCGCAGCAATGGACAACGGCTGATGATTGCAGAAGCCTATCAGAGCATGTATGGCCGGGTAAGAGTTCTACCTCTACCTATTTCTAGGACCAAGAGCTGAAACCTAACAAGATTCTCAGAAAACTGGATTGTTATAGATCACCAAAAAAATTAGAACACACTGTTAGAAAACTTCCATATTCCTCTTACATTTATTCAAAGAGCAAAAGATGATATAAATTACGTGTGTGTGTGTGTGTGTGTGTGTGTGTGTTTGTGTTACCCTCACAATCACAGTGGCTACCAGTTCTTCCAAATCATACACCTTCCCACCCTTAAGCTTAGAAAACCTTAAACTGTCTATTGTACAACTAAGCATTGCTTCCATGTGGAGCTTTAGGAAGTCTAGACAGGAGGAAGAGTGATCACTAGGTCAAAAAACAATCCTGGGGCCAGGAGTTTGGCCTGGTGGTAGAGTGCTTGCCTAGCATGCACGAAGACCAGGTTCAATTCCTCGGTACCACATACATAGAAAAAGCCAGAAATGTTGCCGTGGCTCAAGTGGTAGAGCTCTAGCCTTGAGAAAGCCCAAGGACAGAGCTCAGGCCCTGAGTTCAAGCCCCAGGACTAGCAAAAAAAAAATCCTGCCTTTCCCTCATATTCTCTACAGATCCTGAATCAAAGTGAATTCTCTGCTAGCTTTTCTTCTCAACAGCATGCAGGAACCACAAAAAAAAGAAAAGAAGAAAAACTGTTTAAAAATAGTTTAAGGCAATAAACCTACCCATAATGTTTTAAAGTAATCACATTCTAATCACAAAGAGAGTACCATTAAAGTTTCCCCCTTGCTTTTGTTATGCATTTAAACCACAGATTCAGAACAAAAACTCTTCAGGCTGAAAGGGGCTTGAAATAGCAATTACTTTGTCAACTGAGCATTATCAATGAACCACTAGCATAAAACTTCCTCTAAAGAAGTCCATATAAATTTGTTCCATCTCCATAAAAATAAAAGATACTCTTATGTTTAAGATGAATTAATGATCCCAAAGCCACTAATAGTAAGCAGTGACATTAGTTAACTTAAGTTGAAGGAAAGACCAGTTATATCTCTTATTCCACATAAAATTGTTAACCTTAGCTCATGATCCCATGACACCAACACTAATTTTCTTTGGAAAGAGAATATAAAATCTGTGAAGATTGTATCATTGCTAATCTAATATGATTTAAATTTGCCAGAGCCATGGCTCAATTGGTACAATACTTGCCTGGAATGCATGACATCCTGGCTTATTCTCCGATACTACAAATAAATAAACAAAAGGGGAGAAAGCAATCACACTTTGTGCTGGTGGCTTACTTCAGTAATTCTAGCTACTCAGGAGCCTGAGATATGGAGAAATACAGTTCAAAGCCAGCTAAGGCAGAAAAGTACAGAAGATCCCACCCCCAAAACAGCCACCTAAAGTCGGGACTGGAGATGAGGCTCAAGTGGTAGAGTACCAGATGAGCAAGCAGACGAGCCAGCTTGAGGTCCTGAGTACAAGCCTTGACACTAGAAAAAAAAAAATTAAAAAACAAGAAGCAATAAATGTATCTAATAAGAAACTTCTTAAAAATCCGAAAGCTTACATAGATCTTCACTTGTTATATATTAGTTCTTTGGGACTAACTTTTTTTTACTTTCTCAAGCTTTACAAAACTGGGCCAACACAGACTAAAATAATCCTTTATGAGAAAAAATATATACTGACACTCAAGAGCTTTGAAGTCCATTAAAGAAGGGCTATTGGAGTGAAGAGCTTTGCACTATACATAAAAGACTGTGGAAAGAAGGTGTAGATTATCATATGATAATCATCACTGCTTTTGTTTTCTGTTAATATGAATAATGGAGAGTTGACAAGATTACTTGCTTAGCTGCTGAGCAAAATACAATATCGAGCATGCTCCTGAAATTCTCCTTTGATATTTCACATTAGTGAGGGCTGCTAATTTTCATCAACAAGATTTTCTTCACTCCCCATTGAAAGTAATCCCAGCCTCAACTAAATATTCATTTGGAAAGTGGGTGAGTGACATATTTATCAATTTAATTAGTGTAGTTACTACTGGTCTTCCCAAAAGAAGCAAGTGCTAATCTATTGACAGAATAATGCAATCAAGGGAACAAGGAAAAGCCCTGGGGAATGGAGAAGGGACTATCTACTCCGGACAAGTTTGACACCTGAACAATGATTCCCGGAGTTTAAAGACAGCATTAAAGCAATGGCTTTCCCATTTCGCATCCATAAAAGGAGCAGCCACCTCTGAAGTATAATTTTTTCTGTCCATCATTAAATGAGAGTTCTGATGATGCAACTCAATGCAAAGGCAGATGTGCCCAAAGGTAGAACTTGAATCAAGATCATCTGTCTCTAAGCCATGTCTTCTATAGCTTCTCAATAATATCCACTGTTCTCCACTGAACCAAATTTAACAAGGGAGATGTCTGTACTGTGAATTCCTTCATGTGCTATGAGGTTTTGCTAATTTAATGCCCACCCAAATGTCTGTGCCAGCACTCCACTCCACATTTTTCTCTTGTTCTTATTCTTTTGGTCATTGTCACTGATTGTCAGAAGACACATTGCATAATATATTTGCCTATTACAATTCATATTTACAACACATCACTTCCTTCTGAAATGCAACTTGCCAATGTGTCCCAATCATCACAGCAAAACCACATGCTTAGTATTATTAACTAAGTTATATTTTCCTAAGGTGTATATGTAAAAGCCCAAACCCCTACTGTAGTAGTACATGGAGATAATTAAGATTAAATGAACTCAAAATAGTGGGGCTTAATCAACCAAGACAAGAGCCACATGAAAAACAAAACAAAAACCAATATCAGGGAATATACATGCACAGATACAATGTGGCCTTCTGCACACCAGAAAAAAACAGACTCCACTAAAAGCCCTGCTCGTTCACAATGGTGACAAAACAACTTTCCGTAGCAATTGGTATTCAATACATAGACTGAGCATGTGTGTGAAGAATTATCTTTCTATACACGTTTTGCTATCATTGCTGAAAAATATCAATATGTTAAGATTAACATATCAAGGAGGTAGATTAAAAGAATATTTCTTTGTCTGCCTCATAGTCATCTATAACAGATATTGAATCTTCTCCTCACTTTAATTTTGGGAAAAGATAGCAGATATTTTGTTAGCCTCAAAGGTAACATTATGTAACTTATACATATAATACCATGTAACTTTTCACAGCTCAATTTCACATACCTTAAATCATATCTAAGATGATATAATTACCTTACATAATTACTTACATAAAATATAAACCTTTTGGTAAAAGAAACAAGAAAAATAAGTTTCAAGAAGATGTCCCTGTGGAGTTAAAGTTTTAAAAATCCCCAAAATCACTGTGGAAGTTTGTTATAGTTTGAATGATTATTTTTCTTTAGGATAACTAAAGAGTCTTCTAAAAGAGTCAAAATGGACTAAGAGGAAGTAATAGAAATAAAATCACTTACACTGTTATAGCCATCTTAGTTAGACTTCCAAATCTCATTTAGAATAATTTTATAATTTATAAAACTATAAAGGGCGATAGCTTTGAGCTGAAGAGCTCAGGGACACCATCTAGGCCCAGGGGTAGGGTGGTATACTTGAGCTGAAGAGCTCAGGGACAGTGCCCAGGCCGAGTTCAAGCCCCATGACCCCAAAATACTATAAATTATAATAATTATAAAAAACTTCTTCCAACATTTGTAGCCCTTTGTTTTCTTGATGATAGCTATTTTGACTGGGAAAAAACACGGAGTTCTAATGATTTTTTGATTGACATTTCCCTATCCATTGGCCATGTGTACTTCTTTTCCTAAGAACCCTCCAGTTCAGTTGCCCGCTCATTAGTTTTAGTTTTAGCTCTGTATCAGGAACTACAAATACTATGAGATATTAACCTACACACATTCATGACAGAAAGTTAATCATCCCAGATGGTCTGATAGGAGACACAAGACTTCTGGGTCAGAGACAAAACAAGAGTTTACCACTTGTAGTAATAGTGATATCTGGGGTATCACTTTTCCAATAGCTTTCCGACCCACAGTCCCCACAGATCAATGAGAAGATGGACAGATAACATCCGCACGGCAGTACTATGCGCTGTATGTGAGCAGGTATGGGGTAAGAAACGCTGAAGTGTTGCTAATGAGCACAGTACATCCCTAGCCTTTACCAATTAGTAAGATACTTGGAGACATTCTTGGGGACATGTCACAGTAGAAAAGGCCCTTAGTGCCTTGTATTTACTCGCAGTGCCTCGCTTCCATGTTCTATTAACTACTGACAGATTGTCTTGTGATTTTGCCAAACGTTGGGCCATTCTTGTTATTCTGACAAACAAAGACTGACAAATTCATTGGCTTGTCTCAAAAAGCATTTAATTAAGCACCTGTCAACAGTACTCTACACCATGGAGGATGGCCAATGAACCATATTTACATCAACTCAGCCAACACTAGTTCTTAGAGCATCACCAGCCAAAGGAAAGATGGTATGCTTTTGCAATTCAGGCTTGAGCAGGAGCTAATTTCTTAGCCTCATCAGAGAGTAAGCGCTTAGGATAAACGCCTACCAAAATCACACCAAGTTATTATCAGCAGTCACAAACACCCTACAGACTGAACTCAGTCTCTGTGATTTGTGCTATTCCAAGTGTTGAAACGAAGAGAAAGGCCTATCAACCCTGAAGTGATTAAAATGATTATCAGGAGAAGCATAGGATAAAGCTATGAGAATAGACTTGATTTCAGTCTATAGAACCATCTTTGTCACAGTTGATTTTGCATCTCTGCTGAAGAGGTGAACAGACACCGCAACCCAGTAGACACAGTCTTGTTTCAACTTACCTGAATCATCAAAGGCATTTATTTGGGATAACTGATTAAGATGCCCACTGACTCAGAAGCTTAGTTTTGCAAGCGTGGTAGGAGTTAAATCTTGAATAAAGAAATAGGTGCTATTTTTTTCCACAAAAAGTCATAACGCTGTGGGTCCAGGCCAGGACATTCTTCAATGAGCTACTTTCATTTAATAAGGAGAACTAGATGATCTTGCCACCTTACAAATCAGGGAGTTTCCACTACCTAACCCAAGCCAAAGTGGGGATGTCACAAGGCTTTGTAGATGGCACATTCATCTTATACTAATGTGCTAATTACTTTCACTTTGTGATGACTAGAAGTAATAGTTTCCAATGGTGCAGGTCATGGTTATGTCGTCCCAGATACACATGTGAAATATGGGATCACATTTGGACATGTTCCTACTGAGAGCCTGGCCTCTGATACTTACAAATGTTCACCAAAGAAGAAATAAAACCAATTACATCCAATAGCAGAAGTGAAAATAAAGACTCAACCCAAAAAATCACAAATTACAAAGTCCTTTGACTTCATTTCTCCATATCAAACTTTGTTTAAACCCATCGTTGGACTTTGGTTGAATTTCTAGGTCCAGATTAAACTGGAGCACAAACATATCCAACAAACATATAAAAACTTGACTTTTTCTAGTCTCGGAGTCCCCTAGCACACTCAGATATTATGTCCAAAATGGAGACAAGAAGACCAAAGTCTTTGTTACTCATAGTTATTACTGGTTAATTTTTTTCTTTTAAAGCAGGAGTTTAGAGGAAAAGGACAGGAAAGTTCAGAAACTAATATTAGAGTAAGAGAGTAACAATGAAAATAATGTACTCTTTACCCAACTCAAATAATTGTTATCTCTCTGTACCTTTAATAACAATTAAAAAATTTAAAGAAAGGAACAATTCATCAGTAAACAGGCATACTTATTTTCAGTATGAAACTATATAACAGTTTGTCAATCAAATATACTTGGAATGTTTTGGGTCTATATAGTATGGCAAGCTTGTATCATAATAATCAGTTTTCCTTATGATGTCATTTGATATGATATGATAAATATCATACTTCCCTTTTAATGAAGCTTTTCTTTCTATCCAAATCCAAGGGAGCCACTTTGTCACTTGGCTTTAATTCAGTCATGGAGAAATTGGTTTTTTTTTAGAGTCAGCAGTTAAAATGGACTGAATGACAAGAACCAACTTTACCTAACAGGACTTCTAGCAGAAGACAATGTTAGACAGACATGCATTAATTTATGCTTATTTGTTGACTATTTCTAGTAAATATTATCTGTTTTAAAGATATTTTACAAGTCCCTTTTCATCTGTTACTAGTTACTTAAAATGCAAATGGATTTCTAGATTTAGAATTTCTTGATTTCTTTTCAATTCCATTATTTTTTCCTATGTTTCTCCAGAATGCTATGAAGTGTCTTCAATTCATGGAAATTAACTCTGTTGTTGGCTGAGTCCACCCTCATCCTAGGAAATTATTTCTAAATGCATTTAATGATACTTATATGTAAAAGCTTACAAGGGAAGTTTCAGAGAGATTGGATTTTCAGAGAGAATAATTTTGTTGTTCTGGAAAGGCAAAGAATTTCTGAAGGTTGGTTTTGCATTTACTGCTCTTGGTGTCCCAGGAGAATCAGCAGCTTAGAAATAACTTCTACAAATATTTCTCTTCATTGTAGGTAGACTCAGTTGTTATGAATAGAATAAATTTGAACTTCCAGCCTAAAGTGAATGCAATTCTACTGCTTCAAATTATGGAAATTATTCTACTACTTAAAATCTAGGCAATAAGATGCAACATTTCTCCATTTTCTAGAGCTGAATAACATTTTTCCCTAGTCTTCACTCTTATCAATTCTATATCGACGATACAGTTCCCTCAGAGTCCTAACCACAGCAGTGAAATCTGAGGCTTAACTCCACATATTAGACTATCCTATGTTCTTCTGTGCTTTAAACAATGCCCTATGCTAAAAAGATAAAAACTCAAACCAAATAGTTCTCAAAACCAATTCCAAGGCACAACTCATGTGCCTGCTTCCTAGTTTTTGTTTTCCCCTAGTATTTTATGTGCATTTTCCTCTTTCTTCCAGGAAGACGTATACTTATTCCCAGGCTATCCCTTTGACCAAGAGCCTCCAAACTCTACCATCTGTGTAGCTAAAATGGATATCTCCCTAACTTTTTTTGCCTGGTCTGGTCTTGAATTGTTATCCTCCCAATCTCTACCCTCTGAATAGTTGGGATTACAAGTGTATATACCCTGGATATCATTTTAAACCATGAGGAGGCTCATATACATATACGAGGGAGGAACAATTGAAGGCAGCAAGAAAAGAAAAAAACTAAGGTTCTGTGGGCAGAGTGAAGCTGCTGTTCCATGAGGAAGTAGCTGCTCTGCAGCTGGAGAAGAGAAAGCAAGAGCAAAGAGAAAAGCAAGCAGTGAGGGCAGAGAAGTGGCCACGGATAAGTCATGAATTTTGTCATGCAGTATAACAACTGAAATTTACATGGTACAAAACACATCGTGTGAGCTTGCTCCTTAGCTCAGTCATGTAAAAAAGTGATAAAGCTTATAATGAAGCATAGCACAGCAGAGTATGGCTAATTTGTGATTTTGCTGGAAATACAATCAGATCTGTTGAGAGAATCTGGGATGCATGCACAGAAGGGAAATTCATTGGAAGACTATGATGCTATGACAGGAGAATACTGATGACTCCTGGCACAGGGCTAAAGCAGTGAAAATAATAGCAGTGAAACAATTCTAGGGATGCAGCCATGTGCTTTTAATGATGGGAAATTATAAGGAATGAAGCAACAATTTTATTTGCTATGCAAATTGAAAAGTCAGACTGGTGAAACTCACACAAACACATGTAATACTAGCTACTTGGAGCTGGGGGGCTAAGATATGTAGAAGAGCCCATGCAAGTAAAAAATAAGATTGGATCTCAACGCAATCAATAAATGCTGATCATTATGGTGTGTGCCTGACATCTCAGTTACATGGAAAATTTTAATCAGATGGCTAAGTCTGGGCCAGAGAGATCAAACAGTGAGAACCTACCTGAAAAAATAATGAAAGCTAAAAGACCTGAGGGCATGGCTCAAATGGTAGAGCCCTTTCTGACAAGACCCTGTAGTAATTTTCTAAAACAAACTGAATAAACATAATTCACATGAAAAATCACATATCTTCTGATGTCTTCACAATACAATTTTTAATTCAGCTTAAAGTATCAGCTGTGAAATTATAAATAAATTTATCCCCTTTTTACTGTTATTTGGTGGTCCTTGGGGTAATACTATAGATATAAGTACATGCACACACACACACACACACACACACACACACACACACACACACACACGAGTTACAAAATAGATACACTGCACCCTCTAGTGGTATCACTGATCTCAATCTACAGCAGAATACATAAGGTTTCAGTAATCATTTTAAATGTTTAAATATATACAAAAACTTTGTATGGACTAGAGATTAGATAAAAGATTCCCATTTGCAAGTAATATTCAGCATAAATTTGCCCCTTATTCTTTAAATCAAATCAGTAAATTAAGGATTTTCCCTCCTATACTCTATTAATTATTGTCTTTCATTTGCTTATATATTCAGATGCATATTAAATATGTTCTGTACACTTTTGCATATCAAATCATATACTAGAACTAGACACTGAATTTAGGGAACTCTGAGAAAGTTTGTTTCCTTGAGAGGTAGATTGTACAGTTGGCATTATTATATAATGCAATCATCAAAAATATTGCAGTAAAATTCAAAGATTAGTGGCGGCAAGTAATCAAATTAGTTTCAGCAAATTTTTTCCCAGAAGAGGTGCTAATTCTGGTGGTTTACTTTTCCATCACCTGCCAAGTCCTATTCTCCTCTTTTGATAAAGGCCTGCTGAGTTGATCCACTTGTATTTAAGTAGTCAATACAAGGTCCCCAGATTGAATTGTCTAGAAACATCATATTCACAACCTATCTGCTTCATTGATCACTTATATCTCGGGAGCAGCTTTCAAGAGACTCGTAGTAAGAATGCTTGATTTCAGATGGACACTTTCTTGAGTTCTATGGTGTTATACTATGTGACTTGAGGATAGCAAGGTTTCTCACTTAGGTATGTGAAGATCCCAGCTCCTAATTCCTACGACTGTGCCACACCTGTGGCAGATGCACGTGAACATTGCTCATTGTCACTGGTTACAATCATCTCTCTTCTGTATTTTCCATTACTAAAGCCTTTCCTCTGCACTTGAAGGGGAGGTTGACCTAACTGATTGACATCTGAAATTGCCTTAAAGCCTTTCCATTTCAAATCAAGTTGATATTTATGCATGAGAATTTCAGATGTGAAATGTGAAACAGATAAGTTCTGTTCTACCCAGATTCTCTGACCTTGGACTCTATTGTTTAACTCGTGTGCGTGCGTGTGTGTGTGTGTGTGTGTGTGTGTGTGTGTGTGTGTGTGTGTGTGTGTGTAAGAGAGAGAGAGAAAGAGAGAGGGGGGAGGGAGAGGGAGAGGGAGAGGGAGAGGGAGAGGGAGAGGGAGAGAGAGAGAGAGAGAGAGAGAGAGAGAGAGAGAGAGAGAGAGAGAGAGAGAGAGAGAGAGAGAGAGAGAGAGGGTGAAGGGGGGAGAGAGTGTCTTGGCTTGGTTCATGGTCATAGGTTCTTATAGGCTTGCTTGAATCACATTTCCATTGCCTTGAACATTGTCTGTTTTCGTATCTTTCCAGCCTTTTAAATGTTGAATTTAATTATGGTTTTTTCTCTCCCAGGAGAGGTTATTATATGCATTTTTGTATCTTTTATTTGAATTTCTATTATTGAGTTACCTCAGGACTATGGCATATTTTAAGTAGAATTAGACATACTGTATATATATCATAATAAGAAACAACAAATTTTAAGCATCTGTCAATTGTCTTGGTTACTCTACAGAAAAAAATAATTTGGCCTATTTTTCTTAAATTCTTTTGAACTGGAAAAATAAGAGGCAAAAAATTAAAAGTACCAGTGTGATATTCTATACCTCTATTTTGAGAACTAAGTGTTAGTTTTGCTCTTTGTTTAATTTTCTATTCTAAATAATATAGATACTTACTCAGAGAAATAGCTAAGGTTATTTAATCAATGTATGTGACAGGTTTGACCTTGTGTATTACTAAGGACACTGCTGAAAGAGGACTCCTCCAGTATTAAAATAAAATGATAAAAATCCAATGTATAAAAATCAATCCTTTAGGGATTCTGCCAAGAAAATCAAGAATTCCCAATTAACATTTTTCAGATTTCATCTTTTAAGATATTTAGACAAAGAAAATTCTTCTGTGTGGCTATGACAAGTGTCTGTGTGCCATCCTGCACACACACACACACACACACACACACACACACACACACGAGCAAATTGGTCTTTTCAAACCCTCACATTCATTTACTGATAGAATCCGAGGAGAGCTTCGAAATCAGGCACTGAGAAGCAAGAAACTACCTGCAATTATCTCACTTCTTTTGTGAACTCGTGAACTGATATGGCATGTTCCCTTTTTCTTCCCACAGGACCTGATTGGGGATCTGAAAGAACAGCTTTCCTCTCACTTCAAAGAGGTTATGGTAGGCCTCATGTACCCACCACCATCTTACGATGCTCACGAACTCTGGCACGCGATGAAGGTAGTGATCTGACCAAATACCTGTCACCTGCACAGTCATTTTGATGCTTTTTGGTATATATTTTTATATTGAAAGGGATAATATTTTTTAATCTTGTATTTGAAAGTCATTTACAAGGATTTTATTCTGAGTTTAAATGAGATACTGAATTAGAGGCAAACATAAAGATCAAATTTGCATTTATTTTCATGATCTTTAGGTAACCTTTTACAGGTATTGCTTGAGTGCTTTACATGTTTGCTTCTGGTGGCTTAGAATTATACTTTCTTGCAGAAAAGTCATTTCAATGAAACAAATCAACTACAGATTTGTTACAGATTTCTTTATCTAAAGATGTGGGGAAAACAGTCTTATACTTCTTTCAAATGCTGGCCTTAATCATCTGCAGCATTGTTAGAATTATTTAATTCTAGTGTGGCCTTTGCCAATGCTCAGATCACTGCCCTCTTTGGACAAACAGTGTGCTGCAGGAATGAGGCAAGAGATAACCCAGTCATCAATCCAATCAGTAAGCAAACCAGCAGAGATGCTCATCATCTTAAATAGCCATTGTATAAATTCATAGGGATTTCAACTAACCACTTGAATCAATGTTGCATGCCAACTCCTACTTCTTGCCCCAGAAAAAGCAACCTTTGGCCATGTCTTACACGACCAAAATGTGCAAGATCATATGTTACTGATACATTTTATATCAATATTTCCTAAAGCGGTAAAGACTCCCACAGCTTTCCTGAATTTAAACATTAGAAAAATGTTTTGACTTGAAAATCACTATCAGAGAGAATGTATTCAGATGTATATGGTTGACATTCCAAAAGTGTAGAGAAATTGTAAAAAAGCCCACATTTAAGAAAATACAGGGACAGGTTCCCAAAAGTCCTTGGACAATTAAAAGGTCTGGATTCACACATACTGCTGGCTTCTAATCAGAGGAAAAGAGTTTTCCGCAGATGATGTTATGCTCGGGGGAAATCAAATGATTAGGCCATAGCATAGCCAGAGTTGAAACTGAGCTCCCCCCTCTTTCTTTTTTTTTAACACATTCTTTTCCTCTCTGCTCTACCGCTTCTTAGAACAGCAGGAATGCTTTGTCCCTGTACTGTTGCTCAAGTTCACTTTCCTTCCTGGTAGAAATGCCCTGTGTGTCTCTCTGTCTTTGTCTTTACAGGGAGCAGGCACTGATGAGAATTGCCTCATCGATATCTTAGCTTCCAGGACAAATGGAGAAATTTACCAGATGCGAGAAGCCTATTCTTTGCGTAAGAATATAACGAGCTAAGCATGTAATATACTCAAATGCAAAGTTTGTATTTTAACACACAAGAATATTCCAATCAATGTACTTTGGGGAGAATTTTCTAAGAGATTCTCACATTGGAAATATGAGTCCCTCGATTGGAAGAGTAGTTTCTAGTGACAAGGGAGAAGATGGGAGGGAGAAAGGGAAGATACCAGGAATACAGATAAAATCATTGTTTAACAGGTTCTACAAAAATACCTGTTCACTGTCTATAAACCTCTTACTATCCGCAGTCTACACAAAAAGTGAGGTTTATGAAAGGTAACTGTCTTCACTTTCAATAACTGCTAATGCATTGTGTATCATGAAATATCCACACAGCGACCTTTATTGCATGTGAGCAGAAACAAGACTTTTCCAAGGGAAATGAAGTAAGATGCTTTCCTTACAGTATTCAATGAGATGTAGCACTTGGGGAAAGTGCTCAGCTGGGCAGCACACTATATAAATACAATGTGTAACTCTGACTTTGAGAATGAGACACTGTGAAGTAACTGTCCATAGTCTTTCTCAATTTCGGAATGAAGGTAAGTTAGGGGTTTCTTTTAAGACAATGAGACCATTGCCCAAATTGCAATTAATTGACAGATTCTTTGGAAGACAGTTTGTTGGCTAAAAAATAAAAGATTTAGCACAATGACTGTACTGCCTATACTATGGGGAGTAGAATCAACTCAGTCAAAGCACATGGGTTCATGGATCTATAATAAACCACACTGATGGCTCATGCCAACTCAGGCAAAGAATGCCTATAAGGCGCATATCCCCAGTTAATCACCAAAATAGCCAGAAGTGGAATGATGGAAGGGGTGGCATTGTCCAAAAAGAAATATAGTCTTTACCTGACTTATTTAACTAGAACCTCTAGGTCCATAACCTTTAGGGTAACAATATTTTCAAGCCAGAAATGTAACTCAAATGCTAAAGTACCAGCCTTGAGCACAAAAGCTCAGAGACAGTGCACTGGTCCTGAGTTCAAGGCCCAAAACTGGCACCAAAAAAGTATTAAAAATAAAATGTAACAAAACCATACTCTAAATGGGGATCTTTCCTTATCCAGAATACAGCTCTAATCTACAAGAGGACATTTATTCTGACACTTCAGGACACTTCAGAGATACTCTGATGAACTTGGTGCAGGTAAGGCATGACAAAAATCCATTCTAAACACAAGACATAAGCCCTAAATATATCATAGTTCATTATTTTGTGTAAAGGAATAGATACATATTATTTCCAAAACACAAGACAGAAGTCCTAAATATATTATAGTTCATTATTTTGTGTAATAACACTGACCATCAACCAGCTTCAAAATAAACAACTCAAATATTAACTTTGGTAGGAAGGTAAATATGAATAAATATGAATGTGTGCTCAGCCCTTCTAAAACTTAAAAATCATAGACTATAACTAATTGTAAATGTATATGCATGCCTAAAAATTTATCTATCCTGTGATAGTTAAAAAATTTAAATGATAAGTGATTATAACTTTTTATTCAAAAATAGAAATTATTCTCAAGTGTTATGCTATTCAAATCTATGAGACTGTCTTGGGACATATGACTAACTTCTGAACAGTTATGTACAAGACACAGAATTTAATTGAAGCATATAGAGTCTTCAATAATGTATATAATTACTGTTATACAATTGCCATTTCTTAAAAGCATGTCACAGATGAACATTGTGATAAGGATACTATGAAAAAGTCTGATTATCTTTTTTTAAATGTTGTTGTCGGGGTAACGTACAGAGGGGTTACAGTTACATTCATCAGGTAGTAGGTGCATTACTATCTTCTATTTTATATATTTTTTAAATGGCTGCCATTCTATTTAACAAAGGCATTCAGGAATACAAAACAAAAGTAAGTCAGTGTTCAGCTCTTAACCACTCAAAGAGAATAGAGAAGCTCAAGCAGACAATATTTCTTTTCTCATGGTTTTTATTTGAGGCAGGGTCTCACAATGGGGTCTAAATTGGCCTTGAACTCATGATTCTCCTACCTCAGGCACCTGAAAGCTGGATTACAGGCATGTACTGTCAAAATGGGAAAATGTCTTCACCACAGGATTTTTTGTTGTTTGAGTTTCCTTTTGATGGGTGCGAAAATGTACCTGAAATGAAATAAGTATGTCCAAGTCTACAGCCTTTCCGAAATAATTGATTAAAACATCACTGAGTCATTAGCAAAGAATTTCACCATGAGCCATAGACTGTTGCATAACACAATGTGGAAAGAAAGAAGAAAGGAAATTGCTTTAGGTGGGAATTAAGTGAAAGACTGGTACCCAGGATAAAGCCTTTGCTGGAGGAGTCATGAAAGAGCATCTGTCTGACTCCTGAGCTCCTCGCTGTTAGCTGATGAATTAGAATGGCCCTGGGGATAATCCATGAACAACCATTGTGCATGTTTGCTTTTTCTGCATGGCGCCAGAGCCAGATTTCTCCAAGAGTTCCTGAGTGGTGTTTTGAAGCTAAGTGTTTCAGTGGCTGCTCTTCTAAACTCCTGAGGGGTTCTTCTTCTCCTTTGTCTGAAGTGGCTTCATAACTCCTTGAGGGCTCTAACGGTTTTTGCTGCTCAATTTTGGGCAAATCGAAAGAGGCCTGCCAGTTTGTCTGTCATTCAATTGTATGGTCTTGGATTTAACCTTCTTGAGATCCAGAAGTTTGCTACGCAAATTAAAAATTCGAAACTTTTTTCTGTCAAATCTTTCCCAATCTTAATATTCTACAATTCTTCTGTTGTTACAATCGCGTCTTCTGCTTGCCTGTGTAGTCACACATTCAGAAAGAAAGGAAAGGTTACGCATGCTGTCATCATCTTAGCCTTATTAAAATAGAGGGGCACCCCTCCTGTGAATTAATAAAGATTGTGGGAATTAGAGCATAGAGCTTTAAGAACTGCAAAATGTTCATGAACTGCAAAATGTTTAAAAATATCATTATTATATATTTTAGGAGGAAAGATCTTAAACTTAATCTACACAGGGTTGTCTGCCAGAAATATTTCTAATAAGGAAACAAGTGAGCTGGAACACATCTTTCTTGAAAATGAATGCCAGTCATTAAACTGGCTCACAGCATTTCCTGTGAGCTTTCACCACACTAGATTTGTGGGAGGTCTAATTATCTGTCAAATAATGAAGAATTGGTCACGTGGAGATTAATTAATCAATATGGATAAATTGCATTGGGAATGATAAATGTTTCATCAAAGAGAAAGAGAGGAAGCTGCCCAGATGGTGGCTGATTTCTCATTCCGGCCCTCTCCCTTGGGCATAGTTTCTCAAACTTGTAGGAAGAGGCCTCTGGGATGCAAATGGTATCACCTTTCTAATCACCAAATTTTACTTCTGTTAATTTATTCCAGTCACATTTTTATCTTATCCTTACTTGGATGCCATACTCATTGATGTCATTTCTCTGAATTGACACCAAGTAAAACTACCAGGCTGCTAATTCATAAAATGCAAGAGTGACTCTGTCTTTATGGAAGAAGTTGTTTCATGTTTTACTTGTTGACATTCTTTTAATCCATCCATCAGCTTAAAATACTCTTGGCAATTCTCTGCCAAGAAAAGTCATCAGAGGGATACCATTTCAGGTTAAACTCCAAGAATTATCTTTTAAAATAAGATTTCAGTTTGAATAAAAATTTTAGTTGTTATTGTAATTATTAGTTAAGGAAACTCAACTATTTCTCACAAAGTTTGCAAAGATATCATTTATTACCTTAGCTACATAATAAAACTGAAGGTGACTAAAACTTGCAAAGCTCTCCCAAAATATTTATCTTTGAAATTATTTCTCAACATTTCCAAAGAGCCCTTTTGAACACATACAGTATGTCAAGCTTGAATTTAGACAACTGAAAATGATCATTAAACAAAAGGGACCCAAACCTTACAAAACTCATATCTACCAAGTTTAATGTGGACTTTTAATCTGAAGTGTTATGTAATATAGAATTTTGAAGATGATAAAATATGGCAAAACAAGGTACTGGGAAATAAGATTGCTGGGGCTGGGCTGAGTGGGTGGGTTGTAAGATTATACAGGTTGCCTAGAATAGTTCTCATTGTAAAGATGAGTTTTGAAGAAACGTAAATCAAAATAACTCTAAGATTCCACCTCACTCCAGTTAGAATGGCAAAGATCAAGAAATCTAATAACAACAGATACTAGAGGGGATGTGGCCAGAAAGGATCACTACTACTGTTGTGGAGAGTGCAAACTCATTCAACCAGTACAAAAAGCAGTATGGCAGTTCCTCAAAAGACTACATAGAGCTCCCCTATGACCCAGCACTTCCACTCCTTGGCATTTACCCACTCATCCAGAAACAAGGACATACTAAATCCACTAGCACAATGATGTTCATTGCAACACTATTTACCATAGCAAAAATATGGAACCAACCCAGATGCCCCTCAGTTGATGAGTGGATCAACAAGATGTGGTATTTATACACAATGGAATTCTATGCTGCTGTCAGAAAGAATGACATCGCCCCATTTGTAAGGAAATGGAAAGACTTAGAAAAATCATATTAAGTGAAGTAAGCCAGACTCAAAGGAACATAGGCTCAATGGTTTCCCACATTTATCCTAATCAGTAGAAACCTTGGGCTCTCCTAGCAGAGATTTACTATAGAGCAAAACCTAGATACATAAGGCCATATGGAATGATGCTAAATGAAAGGACCTACAGAATATAGAAACAAAAGCCATATAATGAGTGATTGTTGTCCTTAATGAACTATGTTATCTCTCATCTCTTTTGCTGTCCCTTGGTTATCTCATATTGTTACAGTATTTCACCTTGTTATCTGATATATTGTATATATGTGTATTTGGTTATTTGAAATTGGATATGGAAAGAAGGAAAACAAGGTGAAGGGCGGTGTGGGGGGAGGGAAATTGGGACCAAGACATGAGAAGGGGTATCAATGTACGTGAAATAATGCACCTTCTGTCTGGTGAATATAATGTAATCCTTCTATTAATTAAAATTAAAAATATATGAAAAAAGATGAGTTTTGAGAAAAGATTCAGATAAAAGAGACAGCCAACTTATCAATTGGTGGTATACAGTATTTCAGGCACTCTGCAAAGCTAGAAATAAGTCTAAGACTGGAAAGTATGCAATAGGAATTAGAAATAACAGGAGGCCAATTGGGGCCACCCAAACAAGCAAAGAAAATGTACTACTACAGTAGGTATAGGGACACAGAGATGTCGAAGTAGCTTCTCGATCTGGAATAGAAAATGACTCAGTGGTTCTACTCATGCTACTTAAGGACTGGGAAAAGTAAGGAAGTTCAAGGGATGGACCCCTGCCTGGACATTCTATGTCACTGAATTTACAGCCATGTGGTCATTTCTGGACTTTTAAAAAAATTACAGTATGGAAGAAATCCCTGTAACCACCCATCATAAATATTGTTTTTAAACAGCTTTCCTTTAATGATTAATCTTGTTACCTTGTTGGGAAAAGGATAGGGTATTACTAGAGAGCATTAATTGGGGTGGGGGATCTATTATGAAAGTGGGAGGCATCATCCCATAGGAAAGAGGTCATGGAAGAATAAGATTAAAAATTAAAGAGGAGGAGGAGAAAAAGAGATAGCAAAGGCATCATCCCCTTCCTCTGCTTCCTCGCTACCATGATGTAAGCCACTCTATTCTGCCATGTTCCTCCCACCGAATGAACTGAGACTTCTGAGAGTGTGGGAGGCAAAGTCATTCTTCCTCTTTTTAAGAGAGTTTTTTCTAGTAACTCATCACAGTGGCAATGCATCTCTTCCAGAGACAGTGATTAAGGAAACTCTGATCATGTGCCTCCAAAGGAATGCTCTGCTTATTTTTCCAGGGATCCAGGGAGGAAGGATATACAAACCCTGCAATGGCTGCTCAGGATGCAATGGTAACTAGAACCTGCTCCATGCCTGATCATCAGAACCTTTGTTAGAGTGGTCTCGGTTGATTCTGATGCTTCTTCATGACTGTGTGATGTTCCAGGTCTTGTGGGAAGCCTGTCAGCAGAAGACAGGGGAGCACAAAACCATGCTACAGATGATACTATGCAACAAGAGCTATCAGCAGCTGTGGCTGGGTAATTAGGGGTTCAATCGCTTGGTGGCCACTTAACCATTATAGAACAAAATGCAAGAGGTTGATTAGAAAACAAAAGAACAAAACAAGCATCAAAATAAGACAGTTTTCAATAAAACATTTATGATTACTTAGATTTATATGAATGTATAGAATGAAAGAACTAAGGGGGAATTGTCCCCATCAGTTTACTGTTTTTCCAATAACTAAAATGTAATATTGTCAAAGACTGAATCTTTAAATATAAAGGAATTAATTGAACTACTATTATTTCCTATTACATAGGCCATATATTGTCTTGAAAAGTTTTTAGGGAACATAGTTACTTAGCTCGCAATTAATCACTATGAGTGACGAATATTGAGTGCTGTGAGAATGTGTATTTGGACTGATTCAGTCTGATACTGTCATATTGGTCTCAGAGGTGAACTCATATTACTTTTCATGTTAACTTTCCTCAAATTTTGGCACCTATCTTTTCCCGTTATTTTTTTAAAATTTTTTTGTATGAAATAAGTCTATAATTTTTTAAGGTCAGGCATGGTAACACACCTCTATGATTCCCAGCACAGGAGGAGCTGAGCCAGGAAAAACTCAATTGAAGGCCAACCTAGATTACAGAACAAGAACCTCCTCCCATCCTATCACTAAAGAATTGTTTCAAATGGCCTCCCTGATTTCAATTCTGCCTCTATACTTCTATAGAGGTTACTTACATATGAGGTTATAATTCTATGTTAATTGCAGGTGATAATCGTAATAATAATAAGGTACTTCATTGTTTCTAATTTGCTATGAAATGGGGCTAGTCAATATTTATGCTTTAAGTTTATCACATTTATAAAAAATGTATCTATATTGTGTGTTAAAGTTTTCCAGGAATTTCAAAATATTTCTGGGCAAGACCTAGTAGATGCCATTAATGATTGTTATGATGGATACTTTCAAGAGCTGCTAGTGGCAATTGGTAAGTAGTAATTTATAGACTATACAGCAAACTTTTATTTCACAATAAATGCTGACTGGCTTCATGTGTATTGAAGGTAGAAGAATAAACTCTTTTTGAGTCATTTTCCCCCGAACGCCATCATATGAAAGTGCTGTAAACTCTATAAAAAGAAAATATATCAGTGAGTGACACAAAGCACCAAACCAACAACTAATGATTTTTATATTTTTTTATTTTCTTTAACTAGTTGTACAAAAATGAGTTGCCATTTCACATGCACATACAATGTATCTTGATCATTGTCTTAATTTCGTAGGATATACAGTGAACTCTGGAGTGCATTCTCCTGCTCTTCTTCCCTGCATAAATAAATAAGCTGGCATCTCTCCTTAAAAACTGGTTCATCTTTTATGTTAGAATACACATAATTGTCAGGTGCCATCTGTCAAGAATTCAAGTTCTCACACAAGTAAACTTATTGAATCTGTTCCTTAACATTCACTCACTGACCTCATTCTTAAGTAAATAGCACAGGGGTACAATATGGTGTCATTCTTGTCTCCCAAAAGCAAAGGGATTGTTGGCTTATGCAACATGCTTTTGTTATGATCTCTAATAAATTTACCTTTAAGAGTAAATCCCAATACAAAAGAGATCCACTATATTGTTACTTGTTCGTGATTTTGTAGGCTACTATGAGACAGCCATACCTTTACTCCTTCCTAAGACATTCCTACAGAGGGAAAAGAGCTGGTGGTCGTTCATAACTGTTACAAGGGACTTCCCAGCAGGAATTATAATGCGGGAATTATAAGTGAAGAGCCTTACTGAAATAGTCCCATTCAACAGCATTCATCTAGATAGATACTTGTTAAATTAAGTGAATATTGTGATTTTTCATTCACACACATACATGACCCCTGGGAGTTTTGAAATAACAAATTTCATTATCTAGTAAAGGAGTTTTGATCCACAGTTCTATAAATACAATTTTGTGGGTTCCATGAAACCCTTAAGACAGTACACAAAATATGATGGCTAATATCTGGGTATTTTTCTGAGAATAAGATCCATACATTTCATCAAACTCTCACTGACATTTTGTAGCAATGTCTCACATCAAAACTGCTCACTTTACACACAGAACCTACACAGTTTAGAGACAATTTCAAAGCCTATCAGCTAATGTGCGGCCAAGTTACTATAGAACTCGTGACATTGAAATCTGGGGAGAGCTGACTTTCCTCTGCAGATTTGTCGACACAAAAATAGTGGATATGAAGAAACAGTAGATAAGAGAGTCTTCATTTATCAATATGTAATGATTGAACCTACTTTTCCAGTTACTAATGGGGCCCCATCAATAGAAGTGTGAAATAAGAAAGACAAAAATAGTCCCAGTGTATTCAAGGATCTTGCATAAGATGATTATCAGACTCACATTTCTTTGTAGTAAAAAAAATAAGAAAAATGAAATTATGATCTCATATATTTATAAAATTCCTTGAGCTATGGAGAGAAAATAATGATGACTTTATTTTGGCTTGACGTGATAGTCTTTCTTACATTACTCATTCATTTATGAATCTATTTACTTATCCAAGTAAGAAACACCAAAGACGTAAAATCATCAACTGAAAATCATACAGGACAATTGTTGAGCAGGCTCAAAGATATTCAAAGCCACTTGTTCATGATAATTTCTCTTTAGGACATATTGAATCTACTAACAAATCTATTCAGGATGGGAGGCTTGTGGGGATGAACTGTGTGGAGAATAACGGCTGGAACTCATAGGAATGTGGAGCATTTCGAAAGCTGAAGTTCAAGGGGCCAGGAGTTTGGCCTAGTGGTTAAAGTGCTTGCCTAGCATGCATGAAGACCCGGGTTCGATTCCTTGGTACCACATATATAGAAAAAAAAAAGCCGGAAGTGGTGCTGAGGCTCAAGTGGTAGAGCTCTAACCTTGAGAAAGTCCAAGGACAGTGTGCAGGCCCTGAGCTCAAGCCCAGGACTGGCAAAAAAAAAAAAAAAAAAAAGCTGAAGTTCAAATCTTCAAATCTATGTTACCTTAAACCCTTCAATAATACAGACTAATAATTGATGGTGATCCAGGTCTCCTTGAAGCACCGTTAATTCTGATTTGAAGAAATAAATTTTCTTCCACCAGACTATCTGAAGAAGCTAAGAATTCTAAGAGGCAGGGATGAGTGAATCAATACATTATTGTTACTTTGTATTTTTTTCCAACAGACTCCAGTGCAGCTATTACTCTAAGTGTTGAAATTATAATACAATGAGAAGAATCAAAGTCATTTGTTTCTCAAATTCTCAAGAAATTGTATCTTGTCCCTCAAGTATCTCTGTTCTCTTTGGTCTCTTCTAGTTCTCTGTGTTCGAGATAAACCAGCCTACTTTGCTTATAGATTACATAGTGCAATTCATGTAAGTGCAATTTATCATTTAAAATTTTTTCTCAAAGAACCAATTTTACTCCTACAATTTCAATATTGATTCTGATTTCTTAACTTGTATGAATATTCATGCTTTTCAAAGAAAGCATTTCCAGGTGGATAAAAATGTATTAAACACAAAAACATGATTTAGCAATTAAAAATTGCTATTGTTTTTTTTGCATCAAATTTAGGTACCTAAGGTGTGTATTTCTTTGGGGTATCTATCCTTCACACATATATGTCTAGATAGTTACAAAAATTGATCATTCCAAATTCTTTTGTATTGTTTCCAAAGCATCATTCTAATGCAAGGGCAGGCACAAGCCACTGAGCAGGAGAAAGTCTACATAGCCAACAGACAAGATAAAATAATGGCATTCGCAGGAAAGTAGATGAATCTAGAGTGAATCATGTTGAGTGAGACAAGTCAAGACCAAAGAAACAAAAGGCGCATGGTATCCTTAATATGTGGCTATTAGATCCAAACAGTACAAGAGCGAGGACTCAGTATTTGCGTACCCAATGCTATGGACATGGTATAGAAAATATAAACACAACTACACACACATAAAAATTTATGACTCTATAGACAAAATATTTTATTACATAGATTAATGTGTATCTATGACATACAAACCCTCAGCCTAATTTTAATTATGTTGTAACATCTAAGAGCCAGTGATTGTATATAGAGATTTCCTTCTTGAATACTTGTTTGTTAAACACATCATTTGAAATATTATGTAAAAATCAATGTCAATAAATTCTTTAAGTAAAAAAAAGAAAAACCGAAACTATGAAAGCAATGTCAGTGATTGTTGTTCCAAGTGTTATTTTTTGAGATTCTGGTAAACAGTAAATTCTAAAGCTATTTTTACAATTGAATGAAAAACATTTCTATGCTCAACTATGATCTTCAGTTACATATTATCTGAAGCAATCACTCCTATGAGAACAACTACTTAAGTACATCATACAAGGCACACTTTATCTGCAATATATATGAAACGTAGATAGAAAAAAATAAAAGGTCTTTAATCAGAAAGATCTGCTTCTTAATATGTAACTATATTTAGTAGACATCTAGGATTTTCTGAACAGAGGATTGCAATAGCTCAAAAGCTGTGAACATATGGCCCTATGGGATGAGGCTAAGCCAAATGAATTCCGGGACATGGAAACAAGAGGTTTATCTTTGTGGTTGTTGGTGTTTTTTCTCTCCACCCCTTATTCCCTGACTTTAGTACCTGGTATATTATTTATGTGTTTATTTGTTTATTTGAAATAGAGAAGGGAAGGGGAAAATTGGGAGAGGTGGGGGGAAGGAGTAAAGCATGGGGGAGATGCATCAATGTTCAAGAAGTAATGTATCCACTACCTGACGAATAGAACTATAACCCCTGTATACATCACTCTGACAATAAAATACAATTTTAAAAAAGGGGAAAAAAGGAAAAGAACAGGTCTCATGCAAGTCAATATACATATGCATACACCATAACCTTCAAAAATGAGGATAAAACTAAAATGGTCAAATAGTGTCATATTTGTAGTATTCAGTGAGCTTTATTTCATTAATTTATTATAGCATATAAATTGTACAAAACACTGTATCCATTGCGACTTTTTATGCATGTGTATTTTATACATGTATATTTTACAGGCAAACCACTTGAAAGTAACTACCTACATATAGAAAAATATGCTAGTACAAAAACACATATGATCACATATTTTGTGCATACTCAGAACACAGGAGAGCAATCCATATTTCATGGTCCTCTACTTCTCTTTAATTCTACTTTCAAGGAGCAAAGAATGGCTTGATTAAACATGAGTTTAGTTTAAACAGCATATTCAACAGTGTTATCGAATAATTTCAACAATTTCTTTCCCCAAAGAATCAATTTCTACAACAGAATAAAACTCTTTGCTTGTGAAAAACCCTGGAAAAGTAATGGCAATTACCTGGTTCCAGCTATGAACAAACACAGGACTGCTTATTACAAGGACATGCAAAAATTATGTCCTTATTATGCACGTGTTAAGAAGGAAGAGGGCAAGTCCATCTGTTCACAACTTATGTGGAGGAAAGTGGAGAATTGAATATTCAGTCATAATAATATTCAACCAAAGTACTCAAAATTTTTATGTATAAAGACTTTAACATGAGCTATTCATCCAAGTTCTTTTTACTTCTAGCTTTCTGGTTTTATTCAAAGCACTCTAAATTATCTGTAGTTCAAAACAGAATGCTTGGTTAGATTGTTCATGTATTTGAGGTCACCTCAAATTGTTATAAAGTCCTTTGGTTTCAAAATAATGACATCAAAAATGAAATTATGCTTGCTGGCCACCAGATGTCACCAAGATTCCACGTGACACAGACACTTCCGTGTGTCCTGTACACAGATACTGATTTCTGTATTCTTCACTATTTGAACTTAAACGAGCAACTGTTCAGTGTGTGTGGAATTGTCTTTGCAATTTTCCCACAATGACATACAAACTGAACGTGTGTTCACTGCCATAGATATTTTCGGTGTTCATCTCCATGCAGTATTTGTCCACATGAGGAAGAATGTTTACCTAGGCTCAGATTTGTACTTTGTACAGCAGTGGTGAAAGGGATCGTATGAACACTGAAGGGTCTAGAAAAAGGAGAGATCACTGCCAAGTCAGGGTGAGGTGATGAGGGTCAAGGTGGAGGCCGAAACTGAAGAGAGTAATTCTGTGTGAGAGCATGATGAGAACGAGAAAAGGCACAGTTGATTCTTGCCATCTCTCCTGCCAGCTTCCTACACAGTGAGGTCTCACCAAGGCGGGTAGTTGGAAGGGCAAATCTCTAGGGGAGGGAAAGGAGGTCACTCCATTTGGGGCGGGCTGACACGAATGGACGAGTTTCTGATTTTTCTACCCTTTCCTGTCTCTTTTAGGATTTTGGTTTCCATAATAAAACTGTAATCAGGATTCTGATTGCCAGGAGTGAAATAGATCTGCTGACCATAAGGAAGAGATACAAAGAGAGATATGGAAAATCGCTGTTTCATGACATCAAGGTAAGTCTTTCTGCATGTGCCTTCACACTCATTCTAGATTGCTTGAAGTGGGCATAGAGCTTTTAATCTGAAGGATCCCATGTGAGAAGCTAAAATATGAACTATTTCAATGAGGTTGATTTACTGTGATAGGTTCAAACTAGGAAGTGCTGCTCTCTCAATGATACAATGCGATTACTCTTCGGTGTAAGCAAAATCATTGATGCATTTATGCCAAACATTCATCTCCTATCATTGTGTTTCAAGAGTTAAGTGTGACCTGGACTAGAAACACACATAAAGAAGACTCACATACCACTCCAACTCTTCTCTCGTAGTATCATTGCCAAATAACATCAACCAGCAATTGGGAGACATGGTATCAACCTATTTTCCAGACTCTGAATTTATTTGAATTAATCACAATAATAAATTATAAAATAAATAATATAACTATTATATAATACATATATATTACATATTATATACTATATTATCTATATATTATATACCATATAATGTATTATATAAACATAAAAATAGGAAAGATAAAATAAATACTAGAATAATAATAATATAATAAGGCACCTCTTCATAAACTAAAGAGATTTCATTTTAATGCAAGTTATTTGCTATTACATTAGAGCTCTCTCAACTGGGCATTAACTGCATAGTAGTGATTATAACCATGATAATGTCAGCCTCAATAACTTTCATTTTGCATAGTTCTTAGCTCTTTTGGTTCAAATTAGAAAAATAATTTGAGGAAGGTCAAGGGTCTCTGGACCTTTCATGCTGTGTTTTCTAGAAACACTATGAGATTTTATTTCAAGTACATTGTGGTGGTGATGTTGTTTCAGAATTTTGCCTCGGGGCATTATGAGAAAGCACTGCTTGCCATCTGTGCCGGTGATGTTGAAGATTATTGAAATAAAACAGAAGGAGAAATCTGGAGAACCACGAACTCTTCTTCAGAGAGTCACCAAAAATGTAGATTTTCTGTCAAATGTCTGCTGTTATTAGCACAGTAGCAAAACTGTATGATGATATTTTGTTTTCTCTTTAAAATTATTTCATGTCAAAAATCTATTTCTGATAGATATTGATCTGGATTTGTATTTCTTATTCATTAATTAAATTGAACAAGGTGGAATAATAAGTAAAAAAAAATGTGTTTGAGTAGGTTTTATTTAAACTCAAACTATCAATTCCTTACAATAAGAAAGTCTGTTTAAGACTGTCCTTCACAAGCAAGATCTGCAGAATCAAGGAAGACACAATGTGCGACCATCCTCCTTAGAGGAATTTTATAAAGACTTGTCCAAACACAATAAAGCTAAAGTAAGCTCCTAAAAGAAAATATATGAAACACTAACATGCACACGACACACACTTATCTATATTAGCCTCTCAAGAGTCTTCAATATAAAATTAGAAATGTGCATATGGATTATGTGGTGTGTGTGTGTGTGTGTGTGTGTGTGTGTGTGTGTGTGTGTGTGTGTGTATTGGTTGTACTTACAACCACTGTGATCAAGGAAAGTTTGCTCCTTTTGGTTCATTTCTTTGTTAGTCCTGAGGCTTGAAGTACAGCCTGGGCATGGTCCCTGAGCTCTTTTGCTCAAGGGTAGCATTCTTCAACAGCTCCACTTCCTAGCTACTTTTTAAATAGCACTTCAAACTCCAATGTCATTCTCACTGATTTTGCACTTCATGAACATCACCTTAATGGATCTGAGGATGTTATATGCATTGTGCCATCACTGGAATCAAGTCTTTTCTGTCTCAAAATGTAGCAAATTAGGAGGAGAAAATGAAAAATACAGAAATCACATATTGGAGGAAACCTAAACTGATTATACACAGATTGCCAAAAATAAACACCAGAGACAAACTGTTCATGTCTAACACTGAGGACTCCAAATGCAAGCAAAGCAAATAACCACTAAAAGATCCAGAGGATGTGATAGGGAGGAAAGCCAGGGAAGTCCCTAAAATCTGGATGAACCATGAAAATGGCCCAAGTGTTTTCTTGCCACGTGGAAGTCTTTTCAGTAGCCCATAATCTAGTCTCTGTAAATCTTCTCCTACTGGTGTGATGGAGTGAGGTTGAACATGTAATCAGAATCTAGTATTTGACAGGTGGGCTGAACTGGGACATTTTAAACTCAAGACAGTGCACAGCATATTACATTGAAGAATAATTAGACTTCTATCTCCTGTACAAGATTTCACCTTACTGAATGATTTATGATATTATAAATTGGGTTTACTATCTCTAAAAATTCATAAATAATATTTCAAGGGAAAAACCACTCTTTGAGGTATTTAACATACATATTATTTTTTTGCCAGCTAAAAATCTTGAAGAAGAAAAGTGTTAGGATTCCAGCTGCAGTGAGTAGTGGAATTATTTTTAAAATGTATACTTTAGGTAAATAACACATCTTATTTCTTTGTTCCACCATGCTGTTTATCAAATCAAAAGCAAATCTAGATGGTGTAAGTTCAGCTCTTACAATAGGCAAAAAGGGCTACTGCTATAAGGCCAGAAAAGAGTGCTAAACACAGTGGTCAGCCAGAAAAAGCACTTGACTCTTGCAGGGATGAGTAAATGTAGCCAGAAAAAAAACAAAGAGGGTGTGGAAAGAAATGAGGAATGTGTGCTATGAGATGCATTTGTATCCACTCTCTAGAAATAATACAAATAGGAAGTGAAGGTTTACAGTGGAGCTGTAAATGGCCTGAGGCATGAAACAAAACCAAGATACAATGAATGAGTAGTTGATGTGGGCATCTTTATTTAGTATTTCAAGCCCTGGCAGATCAAGGACAATTGATGTGCAAATATCACCAGGTCCTATCCAGGAGTTAGGGTTCAAGAGTGACTTATGAAAGGCTTGCAGGATAGATTCAATGAAGTAACTCCTAGTGGAAGAGGACGCCTGATGACAGTTTGGTCCAGTCACATGAACTGGGACTATATCCTGTTAAGCAAGGATGATGGTGGAGCTCTTTGGCTGATTATTTCTGAGGCTATGAATGGGAATGTTTGAAAGATCAGGCACTGTTGTGGGAAAACAAGATTATCTTCCAGTGTGACCCAAATCCTATGGCAAAGCATGGATCTAGCAAAGACAGTTGTAAACGAGTTCACAGAACACAACAGGCCAGGTGAGCTCATCTCTATTTAAAAACAAGCAAGCAAACAAAGCAACACCTGAGTGAAGTTGAATGTTCTCATTGCCTGCCTTAGTACTCCATTAGGATTCCTCCTTGAGATCCTTTGCACTTTCTCTCATTGATTTCATTTTCAAATAAACTTGCTTTACCTTCAAAAACAATCTGACATTGAATGTCTTGTTTTGAAGTGGGGATGCTGCATCTAACTGATGCCATCTTGGCCTCGTGGTGGATAGAGTTAGGTTTAACTGGTGCCATCTTGTCATCATGGTGGAAAAAGAAGGCCCAACTTCAAGGGATGCCTGAATTCCTGGAGGCAGAGGCGGGGACTTGGATGATAGGGTACTGGACCTGTTAATCCTTTGCTTTCAACTCATGAGACACTCAAGTTTCCTGTGACCCTGCCCCCTGCCCCTGATTCTATTTAGGGCCAGACCAGCTCAGATGCCATTACTCCATGCGTTGTGTTCCTGTCTCCTATCTCTTGGCTATCTTGTAGTCACAATAGTGTCTCCCTTCAGCTTTCTGTTGGAGTTGATCTAATTTGTTGATGTTTTTCTACTTGTGCTTTCCTTGCCTGCATTTATGGCTCAATTTTCTTTTTTTTTGTATTTTTTGTTTGTTTTTTCTTTTTTTATTGTGATTAATAGAAGGGTTACATTATATTCACCAGATAGAAGGTGCATAACTTCACAAACATTGATACCCTTTCTCATGACATGGTCCCCATTTACATCCCACCTTCCCCCCGCTCATCTTGATTTCCCCCCTTCCCTATCCAATAACCAATTGATGGCTCAGTTTTCTTAACAGTGTGAAATGTACTGGAGGGACTGCAGGTGTTGGTGACAGGAGTCCACCTGCAGCTGCCAGCTTTCCAATCAAGACTCCCAACTGGACCTCTCAAAATGTGGTTTTTTGGTTTATCACCAGTGAGTTAACCATACAACTGTTTCAGTTTTCAATGCTAACACAACATTGCCATTTCCATCATCACATAATTCATTATGTGAAGTTATGTAAAACGTAAAGTGTTTAAATCATTACCATTATTATTTGTGCTTACCCATGTGAAACTGATTATAGGACCTCTCTATTTGCAGAAGTTAAAAACATCAGGTTTAACCAACAGAGAAGATAGCCCAAAATAATCTAAGGAATAATGTTAGAGTTGTGCACTCCAAACTTCAAGGAAACAGTGAGCAGCCACCAAATGGCTGACAGATCCAGAGACACAACAAATACATTTGGAAAGAATAAAATGCATGTGCCCCTCATTCTAATATTTTTAATGTTCTCAGTTTAGATAGAAGTTGAGCTGAGCACTGGTGGCTCATGCTTATAATGGTAGCTACTCAGGAGGCTGAGATGAACGACCAAGCCAGGCAGGAAAGTGTACATATATATTCTTTAACTTGGGAATCGAACTAAGGGACTGGGCACTGTCCCTGAGCTCCTTTTGCTCAAGACTAGTGCTCTACCACTTCAGCTACAAAAGTCACTTCCAGCTTTTCTGAGTAGATTGTTGCAGATAGGAGTCTCATAAACTTTTCTGCCTAGGCTGGATTCTAACTGTGATCCTCAGGTCTAAGCCTTCTGAATAGTTAGGGTTACAGCTACTCAGCACCTAACTGAGATTCTCATCTGCAATAGGCAAAAAGGCAGAAAGGGGGCTATGGCTCAAGAGCTAGAACATTAATCTTGAGCATAAAAATTCAGGGAATTTTTACAGCTCCTAGTAATTATGTGCATTAGCACATTCATACATCTGTATAGCTAAGTATTTCATATACTTAGTACAAAATTTGTTCCACACAAGTGTGTGATTATTCTCCTTTCTCTGAATCCTCTTCAGTATTTGTTCTTTAAAAAAAAGATCTTTTTAATATACTCATTTGAACTGTAGTGCAATGCCATCCTATTGTAAATTTGATTTTCACTCCCTTCATTATTAGTTACATGAGTTATATTTGCATACCTCTTGCTCATTTGTATATCTTCTTTTGAGAAAAGTGTATTCATTTATGGGGATTTTTCCCTTTTTTGCCAGTTGTGGGGCTTGAACTCAGGGCCTGAGCACTGTCCTTGGACTTTTCTCAAGGCTACAGTTCTACCACTTGAGCCTCAGCACCACTTTCGGCTTTTTTTTTTATGTATGAGGTACTGAGGAATGGAACTTGGGTCTTTGTGCATGGTAGGCAAGCACTCTACCACTAGGCCAAACTCCAGTTGCCAACATTTTCCCATTTTTTTCATATATTTTTATTGTAATTAATAGAGGGGTTACATTATATTCACCAGATAGAATGCACATTACTTCACATACATTGATACCCTTTCTCATGTCTTGGTTCCCATTTCCCTGTCCCCACCCCCATCCCTCATCTTGTTTTCCCCATTCCCTATCTGATTTCAAATAACCAAATACACATATATACAATATATCAGATAACAAGGTAAAATATTGTAACAATATGAGATAACCAAGGGACAGCAAAAGAGATGAGAGATAACATAGCTCATTAAGGACAACAATCACTCATATGGCTTTTGTTTCTATATCCTGGAGGTCCTTTCATTTAGTGTCATACTATATGGCCTTATGTATCTAGGATTTGCTCTATTGTAAATCTCTGCTAGGAGACCCCAAGGTTTCTACTGATTAGGACAAATGAAGGAAACCATTGAGCCTATGTTCCTTTGAGTCTGGCTTACTTCACTTAATATGATTTTTTCTAAGTTTCCATTTACTTACAAATGGGGAGATGTCATTCTTTCTGACAGCAGCATAGAATTCCATTGTGTACAAATACCACATCTTGTTGATCCACTCATCAACCGAGGGGCATCTGGGTTGGTTCCATATCTTTGCTATGGTAAATAGTGCTGCTATGAACATGGTTGTGCTAGTGGATTTAGTATGTCCTTGTTTCTGGATGAGTGGGTAAATGCCAAGTAGTGGAATTGCAGGGTCATAGAGGAGCTCTATGTTTAGTCTTTTGAGGAACTGCCATAGTGCTTTCCATAGTGGTTGAACGAGTTTGCACTCCCCCCAACAGTGTAGTAGTGATCCCTCCTGGCCACATCCCCTCCAGCATCTGTTGTTATTAGTTTTCTTGATCCTGGCCATTCTAACTGGAGTGAGGTGGAATCTTAGAGTTGTTTTCATTTGCATTTCTTTTATGGCCAGAGATGTTGACCATTTCTTTATGTGTCTATAGGCCATTCTTATCTCTTCTTCAGAGAAGACTCTCTTTAAGTCTTTGGCCCATCTTTTAATGGGATGGTTGTTTCTTTGGAGATTAGTTTTGGAGTGATTCAATTTTTTGAGCTGTTGATATATTTTAGATATGAGGCCTTTGTCCATTGTATGGCTAGTGAAGATCTTCTCCCACTCTGTAGGCTTTCTAGTTAGTTTTCTAGCTATGTCTTTTTTCCATACAGAAGCTCTGCAGTTTAGTGCAATCCCACCTATCCAAACTTTCTCTGATTTGGATTTTCCCATTTTTAAGAGATTTATTTGTTTCTTCTTTTAAAAATTTTGTTATTTTTAAAAAATTTTTCCAAAAATTTTATTAAGGGGTCATACCTCACAAAAATAAGATGTTCACTAGCCCAGCGCAGGTGCACAGGCTCCTTCCTGTGTGAGGAAGAGGGAACAAGTTTCCACAAGGAGACATGGGAGGGAAAGCTCCCTCTTCTCTTCACATGCATTTCTTCCCAGTGTCAAAACCATCTGAGCCTAGGAATTTCTCCATTACATAGCTGTCTACAAATGGACTGAAGAAACATTTCACATAGTGTAACCAATGTTAAGAGATATCATCAATTTTATTTTTGTTTTCAAGATACTTATATACCTATTAGTACCTACTAGTCATTCCTAACATTTTCTATCCTTGAGAAAGGTTTTTATAAATATTCACACTAAAGAGAAATGTGCTTAAAATACATGAGAAATGTGTTTAAAATGCACTTGTTTAGATCTCAGAGTAAAAGCAAAAGATGTTCTTTAATTGCACACAATTCTTGTATTTCTTTGGTCAGCTCATGAGCTGTAAGGACTGTTATGCAGCTATGAAAATCAAGTTTCAGATACATCCAGTGGCTTCTCCCAGGGTATTCATGACAGGGCACATCCGGTTTCATAGCAACTCTTCCTTCAAACTACTGGCCGTCTCCATTCCATCAAAAAATCTTGTCTGACGTGAAGCCCAGGAACCACAAATGTAACTTGCAAACCTTCTCTGAAAGTCTTTTATGTCAGGTGCATATTTTCTTTTCATTTTTAGACCGCATTAAATTTTTCAGAAAAGGTTCTACTCAATTGTTCAAATGCTAAAACAACATTATCATCTTCATTTTCACACAGTTCTCGCAAGGAAACACTGAAAATAGAAATAAAGATTTCTAACACCGATTTTAGTGGCATTAAATATTATAGTTAGGAAGAAGTACATCCCATAAAATGAGGTAATGTTAACAAAACAGGAAACAGAAAGAGACATACAGGAGGAGTAGGGGGGAGAGAGGGGAAGAAGGGCAAGGTAGAAGAGGAAGAAGAGGAGGAGGTGGAGGAAGAAGAGGAGGTGGAGGAAGAGGAGGAGGAGGAGGTAGAGGAGGAGAGAATTTCTTTGTAGTCATATGCCAGAGCCTGTAATCCTAGCTACTCAAGAGGGTGGAATCTAAGGATTGCTGTTCAAAGCCAGCCTGGGAAAAAAAGACCATGAGACTATTACTCTCTAAGAAACTACACAAAACAAGCTGGAAATGGAGCTCTGGTTTGAGTGATAGAGTGCTACCCTTGAGCAAATGAAGCTCAGGGACAGTGCCCAGGCTCTTTGAGTTCAAGCCTCAGTACTAGCACAAAAAGAAAAGAAAGAAAGAAAGAAAGAATGAAAGAACAAAAGAAAGGGAGGAAGGCAAGAAGGAAGGAAGGCAAGAAGGAAGGAAGACAGGAAGGAAGGAAGGAAGGAAGGAAGGAAGGAAGGAAGGAAGGAAGGAAGGAAGGAAGGAAGGAAGGAAGGCAGGCAGGCAGGCAGGCAGGCAGGCAGGCAGGCAGGCAGGCAGGCAGGCATTCTGGACTGGGAATGTGGCTTGTAGTGCTTGCCTAGCATACATGAAGCGCTAGGTTCCATTCCTCAGTACCACATAAACATAAACACAAAAAAGCCACAAGTGGTGCGATAGCTCAAGTGGGAGAGAGCTAGCCTTGAGCACAGAGAGGTGCGAGGACAATAGGCAGACTGAGTTCAAGCCCCAGGACTGGAAAAAAAAAAGTTCTTTGTAAATATCTACAAAACAAAATAAAAAACAAAAACAAAAAAAGTGTGTGTGGGGGGGAGAAACTGAACAAAATCTTCTTTCTTTCTTTTTTTTTTGGTGGGTGATGGGGCTTGAACTAGGCTTGGAAGCCGTCTCTGAGCTCTTTAGCTCAAGGCTACCACCCTGCCCTTGAGCCAAGCCCCACTTCCCATTTTCTAGAGGTTAATTGGAGATAAGAGTCTCAGGGCCTTTTATGCCTGAGCTGTCTTTGAACCTTGATCCTCAGATCTCAGCCTGCTGAGTACCTATGATTACAGTCGGGAGCAATCACACCCAGCCAGAACAAAATCTTCTATGTAGTTCCTCATTTACCAAGAGTATCTGAAATGACACCAAATTCTATGTAGCTTGACCACCTCTCTCCTTCAACCATGCAACATAAATTCCTTTTCTTTTTTCTATACATCAATCATGGTGTCATAGAATCAGGAATTTCATTAGTTAGTATTTCGGTTTAGGTTTTTTTTCTGGTACCCAACTATCTGGTACCCAAAGCTATGTCTTTGGAAATGAAACTTGTCCTTTTCTTCCCTAAATGTGTGAGAACTAAGAAAACTGAGATGCACTAACAAAATAATGGCTCTGTTTGCTGTTCACATCTGAAACCCTACCATTCATGAATATGTCAGGCTCCCTGACAAAGAAAAATGACTGCTTCAGATAAAAGGCACAGCTGCTGATTGGCTAAAGCTGCGATGTGATTGCCCAGAATAATCTGGGTAGAAATACCACCATTCCACAGGTGGTTTAGGGAAGAGGCAGAGGACAGTTAGGGTCAGGGTGATGTGAGGTGAGCACGCAACACAGAAAGAATTCCATCTTGCTCTACAGACCACCGCTGGCTTTGAAGATGGACCCAAGAAGCAAGCAGATCTGAAAACTGGAAAAGGCTACAAAACAGATTTTTCCACTAGAGGCTTTAGAAAGGACTGGAGCCCTGCTGACACCCTTAATTTTTACTTAGTGGAATGCAAGTTAGACTGTGGATCTTGTAAACTGTTAAGTTAATAAATTTATGTGGGCTTATAATATTTTATGACAAATTGTTATAATAGCATTATAAGTTATTTTGTAAGCAAGGGTACACTAATCTATTTTCTACTGCAAGTATCTCAATTGTGGAGCGTGAATGCTAGGCCTGGGTGCTGTCCCTGAGCTCTTTTGCTTAAGACAAGTGCTCTACAACTTTGAGCCACAGCACCACTTCTGGGTTTCTGGTGGTTATTTGGAGATAAGAGTTTCATGGACTTTTCTACCCAGGCTGGCTTTGAACTGCAATCATCAAGTCTCAGCCTCCTGAATAGCTAGGATTACAAGTACAAGCCTCTGGTGCCTGGATATGAATGGTTTGTCTAAACCCAACTTTGGACATAGCTCTGAAGTCTCTGGCATTTCTTGAGCTTCTGAAAACTGCAACTTGGGTTAAAGGAGAGCTGCTCCCAGAATGCCCTATCTGTAGGCACTCCAGATAGACAAAACAATTTGCTTCTGCTCTCACGTCCCAAATTTGCACTGCCCTGTATACAAGGTTCCATCATCAAGGCACACTATACTCAGAAACTTTGTTAAATGGCAGCTCCTTTATACAACTACTTAAAGATAGTTGGGTTTTTTTAAAGTTCAAGTGGCCTAATTCAGGTCAGAACAAAGAAATGCAAACAAAAGCCTGACCAGCAAGGATGCAGTAACAAAGGGATTTGTGTCAAATCGTGTATGAGTAACAGTACAAAGAACATCTGTGAAGTTCAGCAGTCCATGCAGATGTGAGCCTCTGGGAAGATGGCCGTTTACAGGCAACATTAGCTGACTAATAGATGCTAAGGAGGGGAGAAACGGATAGAGAGTGTGATTGAATGTGAATTTCCAGCTGACTCTGTTACAAATAAATACAGGAAGACTAAAGGAAAAAAAATGCTGATGAAAGCAAGAGATTGAAAAGTAGGCAAGTGACTATCAACTAAAGAGTTGATGCAATTTAACAGGTGCTCTGAGTGACAATAACCTGACATAATACACACTGCTTGTGACAAAGACACTATTAGGGTCTCAGCTCCATAAGCCTTTGGAATAGTGTTGCCTGTTAGTCCACAATGCCTTGAACTGAGGCTCCTGTCTGGTTGAATGTAATCCCCAGAGATTCTGGAACTCCTTCTACCACAAAAACATGTGACAGGATATTAAGAAATACTGCCGTCTCCATGGGAGGTTGAAATGTCTAACGTGTAAGTAATTCAATGCTATCATCACATATCTGGCTCACAAAAAAGAGCTCGACTTATTTTGCCATTCTAATTAAATCATTTAAAACTGTAAAGTCAGTATTTAAATAGATAACATACCTGATGGCTTTGACAGTAAGTGAAAAATCTTTCAACAGCTGATAAGCTTCTCCTTCATTTATTCTAAACAGCAAAAAAAAAGACAAGAAAGACACACTGGTATATACCATTTATTGATTTAACAGCTAGTTTTTTTTAATTTAGAAAAGAAAAATGTATTGCCAGGTTTAGTGATGCACCTGAAATCCTAATACCGAGGAGGCTGAGGGAAGCATATCATGAATGCAAGGTTTAAGGCCAACCCAGGCTACAGAGTGAGACCCAGTCTCACACACACACACACACACACACACACACACACACACACACACTCACAAATACTTCACATTTCTGAAGAGCACTGGCATTTAACTTTTTTTTTGCTTTAATAAGGATTATTCATGTTTTATTTTTAAAAATATCTGATAGCATGGTTAACCTATACCTGAAGTTGCAAGGATGGCTTTTCTCTAAAATTCATTAAATTCATTCATTAGAGACACACAGATGAAAGAAGACAGACAGACAGACAGACAGACAGATAGATAGACAAAGAGATCATACCCGTTGTCCTGGACTAACCCTACCAAGGAGCCATGTTTGTAGAAGTCAAGAATATAAGCATTAAGTGACATTCTTCTTCCTTTACTGTCAAATCTTTGTGGCCATAATAGAGGAGCCTGATCATAAGTGATACCAACTGTGCGCAAAATGATCTAAAAAAAAGACCACCAAAAAACCTGTTAGTTTGGAAAGCAAGTTAATAATTTCTTACATTGTACCCTCACACAAGCAGTGCACACTCTTCCTGGTGGAAAAGGAGGTGTCTGTCTCAGGCACTGACAGCCTACTGTAGCCTTAGCTCCACCTGTGCAAATGACTGCTTCCCAGACCACAGAAAGCAAACAACCCCTACACTACAGAACAAGACTGACTAGGAAAGAAATCTGATTTCGAATCGCAACCATATAATTGTTAGTGTAGGTATCTGCCTGTGAAAATAAAAGCATAGAGAGTTAGAAAGTTGCATATCAGAAGAGAATACATGTCTAATGATCTTTTAAATACAACAAGCCCCATGACTGACAAAAAAAAAAAGCAAAGGCAAGTAGTAGGTATTTAGATCTTATAAATCAAATTAATTACATATACACGGAAAGGTAATCAATGTTTAACAATTAATATAGCTTTGTGAAATTTTTCTAACTACAGAAGATTTGCTACACAACCAGTGGATTATAATTATCCATCTAAAACACAAGAAACAAAGCTTTCTAAAATTACGGCTCTCATGTTCAATCTTTTATCATTTATATGGCAGAACTCAAGCAGTTGTGGCTAAGTCCTCAATGAGACTGGAGTAAAAGTCCTAGAGTTCTATTCAGCAAGGCCATCCTTCACTTACGTGACTTGGAATTTCAGGGTAAAGCAAACTGTCATCAAAGTTGCCAGAGAGACAGACAAATGGGGAAACGGCCACTCTTCCTTGGGTGCAGCTCATCAAGTGATCCACAAGTGGAGAGTCGTCACATTCTTTGCCAGTGAATTCTGGACAGAGTAAATAGGAAGAGCATCACTTTTAAAATCAGCCACACTGTCACACCGATCTACGTTTCAGGGACCATGATACACAGGGAAGCCATTACACGAGGAACACTGAATAAGCTGAATGACGCCAAGCCAGCAGCATGTCTTGCAACAAGATGTACTATAAAATTGGTAAAATTCAATTCTGCATTGTTTTCATAGAGGATTACTAGAATCCTGAGGATTTTCCCCAATGAATTTAGGCTTCACTTACTAGACATTGTATTCCAAGCTGCCACTCTTAGCGGTTTGAAAATAGCAAAAGAGCAGCTCTTTACAAAGCTCCAGGTCATCTTACATAAGTCAATCAAGACTCTAGGAAGTAATTAAAGCAGAAAATTCGCCTGCTCTCATCTCACCTCTCCTGAGAGATTCACTTCACTGCACCATTCCTGACTCTTGAGGTCCTTGCTTCCCTGAACTGTCATAGAACCAAAGAAGCCACACACTTTACCTCCTTCATTGTTCCAACTGAGGATGCTAAAGTACAGCCAAGCCAGGATGGCACTGCCCACACCAGAAGGCTTTTCCTTTACCTAAATCCCCTTTTCCTTTTAATTTTCCTTGAAGGTTTCCATCTGTTACTCACAAGAGAGAAAAGATAACAGCAAAGTTCCCCTCGTGCCACACCCCATTTTAAGATATTCACATGTATTCACCATATATCTGATGAGGAAACTCAGACAAGGGTGTTAGGGTCACTTGCCCAAGAACTCACTGTGAAGGCACAAAGCCAAGGTTTAGACCCAGGGAGCCTAACCTCAGGAATCTAGAGCACTCAAGAGGGACAGAATTCATCTCTAATTTCTCTTCATGTCACAGACATCCTTATTCCATTTTCCAGACTTGACTCAAAGCCACCCTTTCATCAAAGCTGTTTATAAATGACTCTACTGATTTTCACTCTTCATCGACCTTTCAGCTGTTAACAATCAGTTTATTTTGGGAGGAAACAGAATAAATCCCCTTCTGTTGATGTAAAATATACATTCTTAAAAGCAAACAAACAAACAAAAAGCAGTACTGGGCTTAAAACCCAGGTCCACAGACCTGACAAGCAAACATTCCACCATCAAGCTACCTCCCCATATCTCTGATGGAGATAAAATGATCTTAGGCAAGGTTATTCTTTCTTAAATTGTTCTATGGTGAAGCCAAAACATACTTACGTGTTTTTGACAAGGGGAGTTCACATTCCTGTTTCATATCAGCCAATTTTGACACAATTAGGAGAAAAGAAGTAAAATCATTTGTAACTTTTCTGTTATAATCTTCCAAAGCTGCCTTAAAATCCTTAGGGAGCTCTTCCAGAAACACCTACAAACCAAGCGGTTTTTGATAGCTGTCATTTACTCAGCAAATCAATGAATTGGCAAAATTAAGTTATAAAATTGAGATAAAGCTTATTTTTGTTTCTATATGCATTTATGAAATTTCTCTTTTGTACCCGGACCAGCCTCCTCCAAGTTAGCTTAGATTATGGACATGCACCACCATTGCCTGGCTTGTCTGTTGAAATGGGAAGCTCGTTCACATTTTACCAGTTAATCTCACATTGCAGCTATCCTGATCTCTGCCTCTCATATAGCTAGAATTAAAGCCATGCATCAGGCTTTTTAATGTGTGTGTGTGTGTGTGTGTATGTGTGTGTGTGTGTGTGTGTGTATATATATATATATATATGAACTTATTTTACGGTACTAGGATTTAAACTCAGGGCTTTCTACTTGCTGGCTATGGCTAAGCTCTCTACCACCTCAGCCACACTCCCAGCCCCTAATTTTAATTTACTTTTATTTTCAATTACTCTTGAAGGTATAAATATTTTTTTGCTCTTTACAAAGATCTAACAGACATTGTTTGACTGCACACTTACACAATTGATTCCAACTATCTTCATGTCTGTCTGTCTGTCTGTCTGTCTGTCTGTCTCTCTCTCTCTCTCTCTCTATATATATATATACATATATATATGATTTCTAGGCTGTAATTTCAAACCTATACAGTCATGAAAAACTTTTTTGAACATTTTCAATCTCACTGGAAATGCCCTCTGCATATGATGAATACAATATCTGACCCATATCCAGAGCTGACAAATTGTCTAAAACCAACATCTATGTTGGAGATTCTTATAATATCTTGGAAAAGTTCTTTTCACTAAGAATTCAAAGTGAAGCTAGGTCCTATTGCTTTTGCAACTTTTAGTTGCAATAAGGTTCACCATGATCTACTACAAATGTCCTGGAAAATGGGTCAGGTTTCCAATGTCTTTGCAGGGGAAGGGGGAAAGAGAAGTTTCTTGTGTTACATTTACAATGACTTTTAAAAGAGAAGAATAGAATTGCCAATTTTTATTTGGTTTGAATATTAAACCTGAACAACTAATATTTTAAGAATGCACATCTGTTAGAAAAGTTAAGACAATGCCAGATGCCAGTGACTCAGGCCTGTAATCCTAGCTACTCAGGAAGCTGAGATCTGAGAATCATGGCTCAAAGCCAGCTGGGTCAGGAATGTCCCTGAGACTCTTATCTCCAATAAAATATTCACAAAAAGCCAGAAGAGGCACATAGCTCCAGCAGTAGAGTGCTAGCGTTGAGCAAAAAGAGGCTCAGGGACAGCTCCTAGACCTTGAGTTCAAGCCCTGGGACTGGAAAAAAAAGGATGAATGCTAACATGGTAGATTAGTGAGTAGAGTTGTTTGCGCTGGGCCTTGAGGATGCTCTGTTACTGCAGAGTTCACATTCAACGTTGCAGAATTAAGACAGCATGGACTAACTAACTCTTCTCGTGTTCCACTGAGATGATCGCCATGAACCAGCCCTCCTTACATTCTCAGATTCCAGTGAGCAAATTCAGCAGTACTATTCCATACTGATTTAATAATGGGAGAGGAGGGGAAGCACAAGGGTCATGACCAAAGAAGATGTTGCAAATAAAAGTGGAAAATAATTTCCATGATTTTGGACTTTGTAAATCAAAGATGACTTTGTAAGTCTACTGCTTTCTCAGTTCACAGCATACAGTCTTTCAGCTCAAGGTACAAATATCATAGGAGCTACCAACTCCCTAATGGGAAGTGTTGATTTGTTTAAGTGTGTAAAAACTGCCGAAACTATTCGTCCATCTCTTATTACTCTAACATAACAGTCAAGTGGAAAATATGAGCAAACTTTTCATTCTATTTTTCCTTAAGGTTTTTAACGTTGGATAGATTTATAGAAGGAGACTTTTGAATTACAAATTACATATCACAATAATAACATAAAGAAGTAGGTATTTTACAAAGCAAACTATTGTTCTATATCCATAAAATCCTACTGCCACTGAATTATTTACGGTGAACCTATTTAATGATTTTAAATTAATCAGTTTTATCAGAATCATATCCTTTACCTTTGATTGAAAAAACTTGGTATTAGTGTCTTGTAACTTTGCTGGAAGATACCTTCTTCCAAAAAGATTTGCCAGAACTAATACCAGGTTTCGCATAGTGTCTTCAGAAAAACGTTTTGAGCCTATATAAAACAAAATGCCATTTTATCAATGTGAGGTAGTATCAATGTTTCATGCATTACTTCTCATAGAAACCAAAAGCTTGAGGTAAACATGGGAACAGAGGCAAAGCTACATCTGCAAATAGTCTCATCTGTGCTGCTTTTTATTTTTATTTTTTTTTACATGTGTTTCCACTCCAGTTCAGAACCCAGCTATTCCAACCAGGAAATCTCTACTCCTTTCACCTCCTACTTTACTCTCTCCCTGTCCATGATCAGATGTCTTATGATACAGTATTTCATTGCCATAATTTCAATACACACAAACATACACAGGCACGCGCGCGCACACACACACACACACAGAGAGTTTTAGTTTAACTTTAAAGGCTTTCAGCCTATATATCTATCTTTTCTTCCTTCCAAGTGTACTAAGTATAACAAGTATACTTCCTTCCAAGTATATCTACATAAGGTTTCATCCACACATTGTGCACTTTGAGTGTTTCCTTCCAATCACACTTATGGACATTTAATAGTGTGGTCTATAGTGTCTGACTACTTACATTTGAGTCTTGGATTACTTTTATAAAAACTGAAAGATCAGATGGCTCCCACCTGTAATTCTAGCTACTTAAGAAGCTGAGATCTGAGGATCCTGATTCAAAGCCTGCTCAGGCAGGAAAGTCTGTGAAACTTTTATATCTAATTAACCACTCAAAAACTGGAAGTAGAGCAGTGACTCAAAGTGATAGAGCACTAGCCTTGAGAGAAAAGTTCAGGGACAATGCAAAGGCCCTGGGTTCATGCCCGGCAATCAAAAGAAAAATAGTGAAGGACCACTTTTCATGTGTGAAATAATAATGCTAGCCATTGTTATTTACAACACAGTCACTAGTCTCAATTGCATAAACCTGTCCACCTGCCCATGCACCAACAAACAAAACTACACATTCTATTTCTTGAAATTAATTCTCCTCCTATGGAGAAAATGGTCCTAATACTATGAATTTTTTAGAGCATAGTGATTAGACCTTTTGTGCAAACTAGAGTGTTCCTATGAATACACGATAGATTAATATTGTGAAAGGCATTGAATTCAACAGACATTAGGAAATATAACAACTTTAAGCACAAGTACATTTGTAACCTGGTCCCTAGGTAAAGATTTATGTTAATATTGTGTGTGTGTGTGTGTGTGTGTGTGTGTGTGTGTGTGTGTGTGTGTGTGTATCCTGGGGAATGTACTCAGGAACTGGGCATTGTCCCTGAACTTTTGTGCCCAAGGCTAGCACTCTACTGCTTTGAGCCAAAGCACCATTTCCAGCTTTTTGGTAGTTAATTGGAGATAAGCATCTCACAGACATTTCTGCCAGGGCTAGCTCTGAATCGTGATCCTCACATCCAGCCTCCTGATTAGGTAGTATTACAGTATGGGCCATCAATGCCAAGCAGGATTTGGATTTTTTACATGTGTGAAATGAAGTTTATAAACTTACATGGTATAACTGAATAAAAGAAATGCACATGTTAAGGAGAAACAAGATTCTGTGTCACACAACCAACATAATACCAGTAATTAAAATAAAATATATAATAATATTATAAGAAAATATAATTAGGAGAAAATATCTGCAAATAATAATAGTATTTGTCTGTGAATAGTGGAATTCTTTTTTTCTGATAAAAAGTAGTTTTTGAAAATTTTCATGTTTCCTAATATTCTGTGATAAGGATATATTGCTCCATTTGAAAAAATATTCTCTCAATTTGTTTTCAATCATGAAGACAAGCTATCATTGAAGCTGATACTTTCAAAACAATCACACTTTGAAATAGGTGTCATCAAACTATATTTGTCTTACATATAAAATGTATTATTTTTAAATTATTTTACACTTAATTTAAAGATCTGCAAAATATAAACATCCTAACTGCATTTTATTTGCACGGAACAAAAATACCTGAAGTGTTGTCTTTATACAAATCTGTGGCTATTTTGAGTAATATACATATACGTGTGTGTGTGAATATATAAATGTATATATTATATGTGTATAAATTTGTTATATGTATACATATGTATATAAATTTATTTCATATATAGGTATGAAAACATCAAGCTCACCTTGCTTAGTTGGCTGACAAAGCTTATGGAAAAGACCATTTACAAGAAAACTCACAAAAACAAGATTAGAAGGTTCATGATAGTGCAAATGTGACACCAGTCCAGCAAACCCTGTCGGGTTACCATCGCGATCAACATAGCCCTAAAGAACAAAAATAACATTTGTTTTATTCAGCTCCACACATAATTAACAAATATCATCAGTTTCCAGTTTCAAATAATGACAATTTGAGATTGATAATTTATTACCTAGCTCAGCTATGATATTCCCATTAACTATGAGTAGTATTGTATACAATCCTGTAAGGATTACAATTAATTCAGCATAGCAAAAGAAAATCCAGATAATTGCAAATTTCACACACACACACACACACACACACACACATACACACACACACACACTACATGATTGTACCTCTTTAACCAGGCACTGCAAGGAAAACAAGAAGTACAGCTTTAATATCTCCATAATTCTGGGTTGTTTAAAGGACATCAATGAGTGCTTTAGCACTGACAACACCTGGAAGGAAGAACACATGAACACATTTATTCACACAGTGTTGAATGTATATAATATAGATGACTTGTGATAATAGAGAATAGAATATCCATATCTATCATACCACCCAGATATCAGAAGTATGTAAGACATCCAGATTACATAGCATTTCTTTATTGTGTTCTTATAATGCACATCCTCTCTTAAAATAACAGAGACATGTAAAAACAGAATATTCTGTGAGGAAGTACATTACCAAGCTATCTTATAATAAAAGCCATATTAGTTTAAGAGCTTATCACCTTGGTTTGTTTTGGAAGAAAAAACGTAAGATATGTCATCCAAATCTTGCAATATTGTTGCAGTACTAATGGAACTTCTTGGTTTCAGGCATCCAATAGTATTGAAGTTTATGCAGCACTTAACTTTCTATTAAAATATCTATGAAGTTTCAATCAAAGCAAAAGTTCATCCCTCAGATTTAAGCCTGGCCTATCTAAGGCCTGAGATTTGGAGGAAACTAAGGAGAATTTGTACTTTCTATAAAGCCAACAGACTCTGCTGGAAGGTAGAGAGGGACAAGAAAAAGGCTATATATACTCTTCACCTCTATGAGGTGATATGATTGAAGTGTATACACGCACAAACACACACAGAAAAGTTCACCCTTCCCAACACCTCTTCTTCCTTGTGTGTTGCACTTAGAGAAAATGACAGTAACGACAGAGGAGTAGGTAAGAAAATGAACTTGTGGTGGTCAGGTGTGTCCTTCGGGTGTATCCCTTAAGTCTTACTAATATGTCTTTTCAACCCTGTGACAAAATAATGGCAAAAAAAATAACTTGAAAGAGGAAAGACTTATTTGGTACATGAATGAGACTTATTTGGTATATGAGGGAGACTTATTTGGTTCATGAGTGACACTTATTTGGTTCATGATTAGCTGACTTCAGTGCCATGGATCTGTGTTCTGTACAGCATCATGGAGCAACACTGTGCACAAGTATCCTACTTGCTGGTACCCCCCACCTTCAGGGAGGGTCTTCTCCTTAGCCTGTTGGATAGTACCTACCATACTCAAGTCAGGCCTTCCCCTCTATGGCTGTCCCCCTTGCCAATCCTCTCTCAAGATCTACTCAGAAATGTGTTCTCTCTTCAATCTCAATCCAATCCAATCAGATGGGAGATCAAAATTAAATATCACAGATAGTAAGAATCCTGAAACATCACCCAATGCATTTTTTTAGTTTATAGTAATTTTGTGGCATCCATGGGTCATAAAGACTGAAGACTAGTAAAAGCTAGTCTTAGCACAGGAAAGCTATGCCAAAGGAAGATCTACTAAAGCGGCTATTGGATCAAATCCATTCATCTAGCCTCAGATCTGAGGTATTTGAACAAGATGTAAGGGGCCAGAGTTTGCCAAAAAGACATGTTATGCATCCATCCTATGGTTTAGAAGAACATCATATTTGGGTAGAGACATTTTTTTAATCACCGTAGATGAATACATTGGCAATTGCTAATGTGCTAACACAAGACCTTTTCACACCTCTCCAGAAAAAGTCAACTGCCTGAATTGGGGATTTTAAATTTGGTTGTATTGGACCCCAAATTCTAACACAAACTATCACCAAAAGGTTCCAGCTCCATTCTCAAGTATACTCACAACTATTTCAGTGTTAGAAAACCAACATACATCTACACCAGAGAAAAAAATAGCTAGGAAGAAAGTCCATATAACATGATTGTCTTTGAATAGTAATAGAAATAGATATGAGTTCTTTTCTACTTCCACCAACATTCTTTAATTGGCTTACTTTTCATGACAAATATACTTTTACTTGTTACAAACTGTGTAGCCCACATCCTCTCACATCCTAACCAGCATCCTTAACTACAATAAAAAAAAAAAAGTGTCTTGGATCCCACGAGAGAACAGTAACCCTGATGGTTTCCAGTACCAGGTAGCCACAAACTTCGTATCTGATAATAGCTAGGAACAAAAGTAATCATTATTATCCTCCCCTTCCCACAGATCTCCCTAAAACATATGACGAAGTGAGGAAAGGCTGGTAAAAGAAAAGGCTTATTGGCCAGCTTCAGAAAGAGCAACGAGCCCAGCTCCAGAGACATCACTGAGGATAGCTGCCCCAAACACGGGGCCCATCACAGCACCTTCGCCTGCCCGTCTTCCTGGTCGTCTGCCTTGGAAGCCAGCAGCAGGAGTCTCAGGATCAGAGTTGTACTGAAAGGGAATTGTCCTCGCAGCTCAGGAACTTTGGATTTTATGAGTTTTTCTACTTTGGGCTGCGGAATATCAAAGAAATACACATTTCCCATTAAGTCTTGACCTCGTCTTCCAGCACGGCCAGACATCTGGAAACAGAATGGAATGATCATGTAAAATTCCCTTCAGCATTTTCCTTTCTGATAATAGCATTAAAAAAAAACCGAGCTGTTTACATTGTTTTCAAGCAATTAAATTATGCCAATCCTTCATTAATTGAAATGAATATCTAACTATAGAAGGATTATGATACTGACTGAGACAAGAGATACAAAACAGAACATTAATCCTTGTAAAGTACTTACTCCATGACATTAATGATGCCATGTATTTGGACAATGAAATCCAAAGCAAAGATTAACAAGAGTAGAACTTGATTAACAAGAGTTAGAACAAGTTCACTCGCAGCTAAATTTTATTACAGTATTTCCCCCCTTGTCTTCTTCTGTGCCTCTGCTCCCATCCTCTCCTTTGTCTCTCGCATTAAGGGGTTGAACTATGAATTACAAGATAAAGACTGTGTGCAAATTAAGGAAATTACATGAGTGAGATGAGCTGCTTGTATAATGCAAGGAAAGAAGGGATTCTTAGAAGTGGCACTGTGGCTCAAGGGTAGGGCGGTAGACTTGAGATGAAGAGCTCAGGGACAAAGCCAATGCCCAGAGTTCAAGTCCCAGGACCGACAAAAAAAAAATAAAGAAGTGTAAAAGAAGGAACTCTTCACAGAATTACAGTCATTGACATTTATTAGATGTTTAGAAAGAGCTAAGTCCTCATCGTTGTTTTTCTACCATAGAACTCAGCAATATTTGAAGAATGCACAATCTCCTAGTCACATGGACTCTTGTGGCACGCACTCATATCCCAGAATGGGAGATGTGACAGTCAGGCCCTAGCATTGAGATTCCAGAGTCTACCATCCCCAAAAGTTTAATGTCTAAGCTCCAACACCCTAAACAATGAGTTTAAATGGAATACAGAAGAAGCAGAAACTCAAAGAACCTGAGCTGGTAAATGAGCAGTTAGCAACACATTCTTTGAATTAGAAACGATGCCTGGTAAACAGTAAGATGAATAATGACTAGTTTGAAGAGAAAAAATACGAGGTACTGTGACAAAGCTTTGAGTGCTAGGTATGACATATCTAATTTTGATACTGACAAGCAGAAATATTAACTGAATGATCCTGGTCAGAGAAACTCTATGAAGACTCCACTGTCTGCAGGACACAGTAGAAGAAGGAGAACAGAAAATCAGGGAGAATATCTAACAGTACAAGGGTAAGACTGAATGGAGAAAGATGGTTAAAATGGAGATCACAAGGCAAAAATTAAATAACACTGGAAGAGACTAAAGAAGTGGGCTTGGTTGGTAGGCCACTGAGGTATGCATTGTAACTGTTTGCCAACTAATGCTTCACAAGTCTTTTAGTATGCTGTGGTTAGATGTTATGAATATAATACCTGTCTATAATTTAAAGCATCCAAATAGACCGAATTGTGGACAAAAACCACAGACTTGCAAGGCATATTGATTCCCAAAGCAAGTGTTCCAGTTGCCGTCACCACCTACAATAGAATTAAACAATTACTTTGTAGAACAGCATTTTAATATAACACAAGTATTTCACAAAGTTAACTCTGAATTTCAATGAAGCCACAGTAGGCAAGTATGGAAGACACACTGCTCTTCTGCAAACTTCATAAATGCAGCAAGCACGTTCTCAAACCAAGACCACTGCAATGCCTTGTGCCAAGTATATTTCTTTGAAATACATTCTGTGTGGTCCCCTCCATTGTCTGTGTAGTCATCACAGAAGAGTTTCTCACCACCACATGCAAAACCATCTTCCCCTACCACCACTGCAGACTCTCCCTAGTATTAATAACTGTCTTAATAACATCACTCATTTGTTCACTTATCTTTGATCATATTATAACAGCATTCCCCATTGTATCTACATTGCCAATCATCAACAAGCTACATTGCAATACATATTATAATATATATATACGTGTATATATATATATATATGGCTGGTTCTGGGGTTTGAACTCAAACTTGGGGTCAGGATGCTGTTCGTGTCCTCTTTTGCTAAAGTCTAGCACTCTACCACTTGAGCCACAGAGCTATTTCTGGCTTTCTTTGAGTAGTTTTTGGAGATAAGAGTCTCGTGGACTCAACTGCCCAGGCTGGCTTTGCACCACAACCTTCAGCTATCAGTCTGCTGAACAGCTAGGATTACATGTATGCATTACCAGTGTCCAGCAGTAAACGCTTTTAAGTAATCAGTACATTTGTCCATAACAGGGAAATGTGCCTTTACAAATTGCTGGGCAATTACTCTTTACTCATTTTGTCCAGTGGATTTCTTTGATATTATATCCCTAGAAATAATGTATCTCAATACTAAAAACAAGGTAAGTTTTCTTACCCCTGGATTTTTATGATAACTGACAAGGAAAAGAATGGAACAGACTCTAAAGCTTACATGATCCAAATTCTTGTTCATTTAAAACAATCTAATTTGGGGTATTTCTATTTGTTTTATGTCTCTCTATATTGTCCTAGATGATCTAGTTAATGTAAATATGTGAGAATATAAAGTAATTTTCTCTATTCTGCAATTGAGGTTTATGTATCTTTCAAATGCAACACATCAGCCATTGCATGCTTTCCTAGTTATTTAATTAAAAAACACAGAATGAGAATGCCACATTTAGACAAAAACTAGAATAAATAATTCTTATAAAAATAATTCTAGCTGGAAGCCTGTGGCTCATGCCTATAATCCTAGCTACTCAGGCAGATGAGATCTGAGGATCACTGCTTGAAGTGATAGCCTGTGAAACTCTTATCTCCAATTAATCAACAAAAGAGCCAGAAGTGGAGCTGTGGCAGAGTGCTATCCTTGAGCAACAAAGCTCAGAGACAACTCCCAGGCCCTGAGTTCACTCCCCAGGAACAACACACACACACACACACACACACACACACACACACACACACACACACACAAATAATTCTAACAAAGACATAAGTATTTCATAATAGCTCTTCAAAGCAATCTAGTCACTTATTCACTAAACTATTAGTAATTGAGCAACTACTAGGTAAACACATCTATTTTAGACACAGGACGGTCTGATCGAAATAGGTGGCCCATTTTCCCCTCAATTCATAATCATGTAGAAAATTGTGTCCATAATTATAAACTTTAAAAATAAATGAATACATTTTATTAGTTAAGAAAAATGCTAAGAAAAGTTAATATATTTTGAGTTTTTCCAGAAAACAGAATTTCCCTTTTAACTGTCATGTCAGATGTTTTGAGTAACATGTCATGTACTGGGACTGAAAATTACCACATGATATACCAGAATCTCTCTTTCCCTCTAGTTTCTCTCTTTCCCTCTAGTTTCTCTCTTTCAAATATGCCCATATCTCTAGTATATACCATATCCAAATTAAGATGGATAAATTTTAGGGGCCTGAGTCTATTTTAGAATTTCACCCCATATTCAAGCTTACTGGGAAATTATCTAAACCTTCCTCAGGGAATTCACTACACAAAACATAGTGAAAGTTTATTTGAAAGGTTACAATTCAATTAAATTTTCAGTTGTCCATTTATCAATGACAGGTGAGACTGAGCCTAGGAGAAACACATCCAAAAGCTCTGCTGAGATCAGCTGTAGTTGCTAAGTAGGCATGTGTTCTTTCTCTCATTTCAGTTATTCTATTAGGATAAGATCTGATGAAACTATATTACCAATATCCTCTATGCATGTGGAAAAAAAACTGTATTCAAAACCATGTAACAGCAGAACAAAATTCTAAATGAAATAGCAAGAGGTAATGTCCAGATTCACTAGAGGCACATCTCACACTGGAAACATTTGGAAAAGTGTCTGTTTGAGAAATACTTTTCTTCTCAATTAAAACAGGTCAACCTGGGCCAAGAGTGTGGCTTAGTGTAGAGTGCTTGCCTAGCATGAAGCCCTGGGTTCCATTCCTTTGTACCACATACACAGAAAAAGCCAGGAATGGTGCTGTGGCTCAAGTGGTAGAGCATTAGCCTTGAGAAAGCTCAAGGACGGTGCTCAAGCCATGAGTTCAAACCCCATGACTGGCAAAAAAAGAAAAAGTGGCAATGATTCCCCTTCCCCATCACAGTCACATCACAGTCATATTATTTTTGTAACCCAAACAACAATTAAATACTATAACATAATACAGAATGGAAAAGGTGATTTCATTTTTACTTCTCATGGACATGTACCATCCTGTACTCATAATTTTGATTCAGAATGAAAAAAACAACCATTTACCTACCTTAATAAATCCTTTCCTAAAGAGGATTTCAACCAATTGTTTTTCTTTGGCACTCATGGCACTGTAATGGTATCCAATACCCTTTACTGCCAGAGCTTTCAACTGGTCACCTTTTCTTTCAAATTTTACTCGATCAAACACCATCTGCAATGACTAAAAAGAGGAAAGAGGGCTAGAGTGTCTTGATTATTTCTTATCTATTTTTAACTAAAATAAAAATTGAAAACGACAGTGCCTACTTCAAAATGTGGCTAAATAGGCCATTGTTAGAACTCAACCCTTCCTAAAGGGAAGAGGGGAATTTAAAGTAACAACAGTTAATTAACTACAAGATGAAATTTCTCAGCGCTTTGAATGAATATCTTGATCTCACCCCACTTCCGGATTGAAAAGCTCTGACAGCAATAGATAAACCAGCCAGCAGAAGCAGAAGTGGAAAAAAGGGGGCGGGGCGGGGAAGACATCCTGGCTTGTGAACGACTTAACCTTCAGACCAGTTCTCATCAAGTGCTGACCTCGGAGTCCATCACGTTGTAATCAGCATATGTGCAGTCCTGAGGTATTTCCTGGTTCTTCTCTAGAGTTTTCAATAGATGATCATATTCGGCTTCATGGATTAGGCTTTGATCTAAATATTTGGTCTTTTGATGTTTTTTTCCTTCCCTTTGCAAAAAGAAAATGTTAAGAAATGGTTATCCATACTTAGTCACTGTAAGAAGCGGTAGGCAGCTGCACAGGGTTACAGTGGTAGAGCTCTTCCATGTACAAGGCCTAAGGCAGAGTCCCCATTACTCTAAGTACAATGGCAGTGTTGGATGAAGGGGTTAAAACCCCTTCATCTTTTGTGGCTTGAATTTTAAGTGCTTTAATCCTGCTTGAAATGTGAATCTTAGAGCCCTGCAGAAAATGCATCTAAAGAAAGCTTATACTGGGATGGGGAGTGTAGCCTAGTGGTAGAGTGCTCGCCTAGCATGCATGAAGACCCAGGTTCAATTCCTTGGTAACACAGACACAGAAAAAAAGCTGGAAGTGGTGCAATGGCTGAAGCGGTAGAGCTCTAGCCTTGAGAAAGCCCAAGGACAGCGCTCATGCCATGAGTTCAAGCCCCAGGACTGGCAAAGAAAGAGAGAGACAGAGAGAGAGAGAGAGACAGAGACAGAGACAGAGAAGTGGTCACCTCCTGTGCTGTAATGGGATAGTAAAACAGAGAAAGCCCAAGCAGAAGTACATAGAGCCCTCTAGAATCTGAAATATCTGAAACAAAGATGTTCTAAAATCTTGCCACAATTTGAAAGGAAGTACTGATTCTTCACTTAGAAAAAAAAACATTTCTAGAACAATTTTTATCAGCCAGGCAATGTACTAAGCACTAGAAATACAGGAAAAGAAGTATATGACTATTTCATGTAAAGAAGCTTAAATTTCAGGAAAAACAAATATCAATTTATTGTCCTTTATCCAAAATGTGTGGTACATGACTACTTTTCAGATGTTGGACTATTTGCCTATAGATATTATGGTGTCTTGGGTACTTAAATCTGAAGACATGATTTATTTGTTTCATTTATATCCTTCCTACAGAATGTGAAGGTGTACAGGACTTCAATTATATTTTTTTAATGAGGTAGAACTTTCCACTAGTAGCGCCATATAGTCAAGTGAAAGATCTAGATTATATATAATTTTGGATTTTCAGATAAGGGACATATACAAAGAAGAATTACATTGTAATAATTGGTGGCTTAACCCATATGTTAGAGCACAAGAGAAAGGGTAGTAAATCTAAGTTGGGAGACCAGACAAGATAGAGAGGAGATAGAGTTTGTACTATGGAAGCAATCTGAGACTGGACCACTACAGCAAAAGGTCAGTTCACAGGATGTAAAAGATGAAAGAACAATACTGAAGAATAGAATCACTGATGTTGAGTGTCATGTTGAAGAGTGGTAAGACGTGAGACTGGGAAGCCAAAGACAAACCAAGACTTGTTGGCATACCACAAGTCAGTTACTCTTACTTGGCTAAACAAGGAAGGATGAGAGGAGAATTCTTGCTCATGGGGTGATTTAATTGAAATGATTGTGAGAACACTGATTAGCTAGATTAGAGACAAGTCAAATTTCAACACTGTGAAGTGCAAAAAGGAAGATGGCTGCAACTCTCTGGTGTAGAAATACTGAGTTCCTAATCCAAGGAATCCTTCTCTGATAGAGAAGACCAGAGAAGGAACAAACATTTGGACTTTTGAGTTGGCAGAATTAGACACCAAGAGCAAGTAAAGGAATCACAATACCAAAGGTTTTCTGAATACAAATCCAATGGCAAACTCATTCTGTGACTTACACTATGATACAACAATGTGTCTGGTTAATGCTTAAGTCCTGTGAAGGCTGAGTGAGAGAACCATACATAGGTCACCATTATGTGTATTCAGTAAGATGACTGTGTCAGTTGTTTAATCTACCTATCAGCTGTGTACTATTACTAATCTTAAATAAGACTGAGCAATTACCCAAGAAATGGATAATTATGGTCACTTGTCTGTACCCTTTCTCCCTCTCAAATTTGCAAATCAATCCAAGCAATAGCTAGATATTTTTCATAGTGCATTTCCCTGTGTTTTATTCTTTTATTAAATTTTTTGCACTTTGTGTTCCATGGGGACATGTGAAATAATTCAGCCCTTTGATGACATTTTGCTAAGCAAAATACTTACATGATCTTTTGCTTCTCCAGGGATTTTTTAACTTTTTGAAGTTTATTAACCAAGACATGGGCTTCTTTATCAGCTTTGGGAGGTCTTTTTTCCTCCTGCTTTTTCTTCAGGGATTTGTACACACTTGTAGCACACATTTCCACAATTCTCAAACTGAATCTGGAAACAAAGTTAATGTTTGTCATGAAGGTAATGTCAAAAATGAAATACAGCTGGGCACGGTGGCTCATGCCTGTAATCCTGCCTATTCAGGAAGCTGAAATCTGAGGGCTGCAGTTCAAAGCCAGCCTAGTCAGAAGTAAACAGTTGATAGGAACACAAATGGGATTCAAACACAGGTCTGCTGTGAAGCGTATACCCATAGGCACAAATACTAAAGAAACATGGGGACACATTTTCCCAAATACTGCTTATATAAGATGGATAGGTACAATAATGTTTGCAAAGTTCCACAGAAATCTCTGGAGCCCAGCCAAATCCTCAGAGCTCCAGAGGATCTGGAACAGATTAAGACTATGTCAAGCTACAGAATTTATACTTATTTCTAGAGCACCCAGGATTCCATATGAAAGCCCCATCATTTAACTCTCAAGTAATATTGATCTTTTATGGTTTTGCTAGGTATTTTCTTTTTGAGATGTTTACTTATATAATACACAAATAATGTATTCAAATTATAGCATATATGTCACATAAATGTACATACTTGAATATATTGTTACTGTCTCTAAGTAGTTAATCAAAGGAGCTGCCATCCAGCGAAGCTGTTTATAAATGCAATACATCTTGATCAATGTCATCCCTCCCTTCAAATTGTACAGATTTATCAAAATGTACATGTTGTGGAGTTCATCTATGCTATCTGTCATATTAACTATTTTGTGTTAAAGTTACTTGAAAAGTAGAAGGTCCAAGGAGATTTCTCTGACATGTCCTTTTCCTTAAGAGTAGGTTAATGCCCATATGACCTCTTATATCACAAAAGAACTACATTTTCAATCAAGGGTCTTGTGTTAGCCTCAATCCTCAGATTCCAGCCTCCTGAGTAGCTAGGTTTACAAGCACGAGTCACCAGTGTGTGACCAAATCTTTACTGAAGTCTGGGTCTTCATTTCCTTATGAAACGCCCTTTCTATATAGTTTATTTAAAATTAATTTATCTAACTTTTCTCCTCTTGCTCTTTCTTATGTCAGTTTAAATCTAGACCTAACAAAAACACTTCCTTAAGGAAAAGGGAAAATATACTTTGTTTTCGATATATATATATATATATATATATATATAGTTATTTGTGGATTTCTATTTTGTAGTTAAGCTTCAGGAAATAGTCTGGATTCACAGAATGGTTTCTGTGTATAACTAACATCCGTAGCCATGCTGGAATGGTACAGAAATTTTCTTTGTCCCTAAGCCAAAGGAGCAATTGATTACAGGCTCCATGTCGAAACATGAACTTAATTCAGCTAACACCCTTTTTTTGACTACACATCATCAGTGAGAAATTTTACAAATGAACAGGTATCACTAAACTTTACCACCTGAGCGAGATTCTGTCCCTTTAGTCACATACAGTGTACTATGAAATTGTCTGTAGTGAACCTATCACTATATTTTCAATGTTGAACTTGAGTATAGGGTGTTATACAATGAATATATAAATTATACTCTGGTGTTATTTTATCATTTGAATCAACTGAACTAGTATGTTCAATTTTAAGTTACTTTGTACTGTAACATACAAACTTTAGCAAGTTATCAGAGCTCCTCAGTCACTAAAAATACTAAAAAATCCTGGCAATAAATAGTTTAATGTATAAACATTCAACCTACAAATAACCCAGTGAAATAAGATTTAAGCTAACTGTATTATAATAAACACAACCAACAGGATAACAAAATAAAGAATATAGTTCAAAATGGCATAGCTGAAAGCATTGTATTAGAATCAATAAGAAATGTTCATATTTAAAGACAAAGAATACTTATTTAAATAACAAATGAAAAGAAGAAATAGTAATACCCAGTTACAATAAAATATGTATAATTTGCCCCATCTTAGAAGAATAAGTCTTATCAAGTACCAGGAGCTAACACCTGTAATTCTACCTACTCAGGAGACAGAGATTGGAGGGGTCAAGGTCATTGGGGAACATAGTAATTCATGCCTTTCATGTCAGCCACACATAAAGTTGATATTCAAAGGACATATATCCAGGAAAAGCCCTAGCAAAAATGTTCTGGTGGGCCCATCTCAATAGAAAACAGTCATACTTGTCATGCCAGCTACAGCAGGAATTGTAGAAAGGATCACACTCCAGGCCAATCTCCACACAAAGTGGGGATTCTCACTTGAGAATAAAAGGTTTGAGGTATAGCTCAAATGATATAGCACCTGTCTAGCAATTGCAAAACCCAAAGTCAACCCCCAGTACCACTAGAAAAGAAAATGAATATGGTACACATCACATTCCAATTTTTAAAATTAAGTTAAACAGCTTACATAAAAAAGAGTGCAGGCAGCTGGTTCATTTCATGTAGTTTCTCCACAAGAAGAGGAAATTTTTCCAACATATTTTCCAGATTTCCTGAATGAAAATTTGAATGAGGATTAAGATGATTCAGCACCATTTTAACCTAAACAATGAATAAAAGAAAATATACACTGAGTTCTCCATAGCAAAGAAAGAAAGTACTACTTATGGATTAAAAGTGTTCACAGTTATGTAATATATGCATCTGTGGATCTTTAAGAAATCATATTTTATAGAGCTATAACATATTCTAGTCAATACACTTGATATATAGCCAATCATCCATACCAAAGAATATGTGATTTTTTTAAGATGACTCAAAGCCATCAGAAAGAGATAAAGTATTCAGTAATTAAAGATGTTTGATTCTAGAAGGAAGATGGCCCCGAGACAATAGGGACGCTGCCTAGCTCTCTCTCACAAAAAGAGAGAACCAGGGAGTCCCACGAGCCAACTACCTAAAGAAATCCACAACAACAAACTCAAAAAGCAACGGAGAAGGACTCAAACCGGAAAAGAAATCCAGATAAAGCTCACATCCAACTTTCTCAAAGAATTCGGAACGCGAGGACCCCTCCCCCACCTCTCGCCCAAAGCCGCGGAAAGCCGCGATAAGCGGCAGCTGGTGCCCGACCAAGCCACGAACAGCGGCTTGAGCTGGCGCCGGCTCCACGCCGGGAAAGTAGCGGCGGGCACCAGCTCTAATCCACGAAAAGTGGCGGCAGTGGAGGGCACCAGGCTGGGAGCCCAACAGCTGCAGAAACCAGCACAGAACCGGGCCAGCAAATGGCGGAAGCAGCGGAATCCAGACGTGGAACCAGAACAGCAAGCAGCGGAACCCAGACGCAGAACACAGGCGGCTGCGGAGACCCGAGGGAAGTGAAAGACTCCCCACCACCGTGGAGCACCCGCAGACGGACGCAGAGGCGTGAGTAATACAGCGCATCCCCAAACACATCGGGAAAGCGGAGCGGGTGCCAAGCAATAGAACTTAACTCAGACCCCAACACCCCGCCCGAGAAAGACTGGCGGGAGCAGGGGGGCGAGGAATTTAGAATCCTGTCCCTCCCCTCAACAGCCCCCTCCCTCAGGAGATTGACAGGCGGGCTACCCATAAGACCCAGCACCCCACCAAGGGAGGCGGGGCTGTCCCAACTCCACCCAGCCAACGGGCTCAACCCCCAGCCCTCTGACTGGAGACTGACAAGCGGGCGGACCCTAAGACTCAGCACCCCACCAGGGGAGGCGGAGCTGTCCCAGCTCCCACCCGCCCACCAGGCTCCTCACCCAGGCCACTGGATCTGGAGAGTGGAGGACTTTGGGACCCTGCCTTACAACAGTGGGTAGGGGGTGCGGGTAAATAGGAGCCAGCATCTGCCCCCCCTCAATTCTCCAGCGGGGCATCCTCCAGCTGGGAATCCTGAGCAAGACACCACCAAGGGCCCCCCACAGTCACAGACTCTGACAAAGCAGTGGAAACACAGCAGGGATCTGAAGGGCCCACCAGCAGCCAAGCTCCCCTTCTGAGAACCAAAAAGGCACGGCTGCGCCCTTGGAGCCCACGTCCCCAGCTGGGCGCCGCCCCTGGGAACAGAGGGGCCTCCTGCTGGTCCTGCTGAGAGCTCCTGAATCTCTCAATCCCCACACCCTTGGCTTGGGGCCGCCCCTGGAAGCAGCACAGGAAAACGTCCGCCAACCACGCTCAGACGGAAGCTCGCAGATCCATCCCATGGTCCACTGTGAGGCCACTGGTTGCGCTAAGAGCTAATCGCGCAGCAACACATAAGATTTATTCTAATACTTTCCACACTTTGTACTCAAATACTCTACCTACTTACCCCCTGACCTCTCTCATTCTATTTTTCTATCTCTGGACCTCTGCTCGTCTTTCAACCCTTATACTGCATGGATCTACACTTGATGGCTGTTGAGCAACATTGTATATCTAGGTGTTTAATTATTCTCTAGGCTCAGAGGGACTTAAAGACAATAGAGATTGGATTGAGAGGCTTATTGTTTTGGATATAAATCGCTTATCAGTGAATAATTAGACTAGTCAGTAACTGCACAAAAAGAAAGAGTGATAACACCAATCAAAACTTGTGAACATCTAGAGTCTGCCAGCTACAGAGGTCTAGGTTCGTTATATCTGAAAAACTATAATCGTGTTTAGTATTAATCTTGCTCCCATTTTCAAATGGGCAGAACAAGAAACTCAAGAAAAATGTCAAATCAAGAAACAACATCTCCCACCTCCCCCACCCAATGTAAACAGCCAATGGAACAGTCACTGGCAAACCTAGAGGAGAGTCTTCCAAGTGCTGTACAAATGTAATTGATAAACATCATTAATGAAAAATGTGAAAATATAAAGAAAGAGATAAGGGAGGAAGCCATAGCTGAACAAGAGGAAACCATAAACAGGGTGATAAGTGAAAAAGAAGAAGCCATAAAGGAGGCCATAATAAAGGCTGTTCAAAGAAAGATGGATGAATTCATAGAATCCACAAATAAAAAGGTGACTGAACTCCAGCAATGTTCAAAGAAAATAAAGCTACTGAGTTAAGCACTCAAATGGAAATCAAGGAGCTAAAGAAATCCATACATGATCTAAAAGAAGAGATGCAAGGCATCAAAAATGAGCAATTAGTAGCAAGGGAGATGAAAAATAAAGTAGATAGCTTTGATAGCAGGTTAGACAATGCAGAGGAGAGAATTTCCGGGGCTGAAGATAATTTAGTTATTATAGAGAAAGAACAGAAAATGAGTCAATCCAAATCTAGGAAAAATGAGAGAGCGCTTCAGGAGGTCCAAGATACAATTAGGAAGCCTAATTTAAGGCTAATTGGTATTGAGGAGGGCGCGGAGAAAGAGGTCAATGGTATTGGAAATATACTTCAGGGAATCATCTCAGAGAATTTCCCAAATATCCAGAAGGGCAGACCCATCCAGATACAAGAAGCTTTTAGAACACCAAACAGACCTGACCAGAAAAGAACATCCCACCGCCACATCGTAATCAGAACTGGATCAGTAGAAACCAAAAAAAGGATCCTAAAGGCAGCCAGGGAAAAGGGTTCAGTAACCTATCAAGGCAAACCAATCAGAATAACCCCAGATTACTCAGCAGAGACCATGCAAGCAAGAAGTGACTGGAAGTATATATGTCATGCCCTGAAGTCAAATAACTACCAACCAAGAATACTGTACCCAGCTAAGCTCTCATTCATAACTGAGGGAACAATAAAAACATTCCATTCCAGGGAAAAGCTGCAACAATATGTCGCAACAAAACCAACACTACAGAGAATTCTCAAAGATGTTCTATACATAGAAAACCAAAATAAATGCAATATAGGGAAAGAAATGGCACCTAAACAGCATACCACCTAAGGACCACAAGAACTGTCAAGACACAGGCCCAAATAAAAGCTTTAAAAAATGGTAGGACCTAATAAATATCTCTCAATCCTAACTCTCAATATCAGTGGACTCAACTCTCCAATTAAACGGCATAGGCTGTCTAGTTGGATCAAAAAGGAAGAGCCATCATTCTGCTGTCTTCAAGAGACACATCTTACCCAAAAAAACAATCATCTTTTGAAAGTGAGAGGTTGGAATAAACTCTATCAAGCTATCGGCCCCCATAAACAGGCTGGAGTTGCCATCCTCATATCAGATATAACAGACTTCAAACTAAAACTAGTGAGAAAAGACAAAGAAGGTTACTACATACTACTAAAGCGATCTTTCCTCCAGGAAGACATAACGATCCTAAATATTTACACACCCAATCCCGGAGCTCCAAACTTCATCAAGCAAACTTTACTTACACTGAAACCATACATAGATCGAAATACAGTGATTGTCGGTGACTTTAACACACCACTTTCACCTATGGACAGATCAACAAGGCAAAAACTCAACAGAGAAACCTTAGAACTGAACAACTATATAGACCAACTAGATCTAACAGACATCTGCAGAATATTCCACCCAGGAACAACACAATATACGTTTTTCTCAGCAGCACATGGAACATTTTCCAAAATAGATCACATGTTAGGCCATAAAAAAAACCTGGACAGATTCAGAAACACAGAAATTATTCCATGCACACTCTCAGACCACAAAGGAATCAAACTGGAACTGAACACACATCTCCACCAACAAAAACCCTGTAACTCATGGAGATTGAACAACACATTGTTGAATCACCAATGGGTCATTGAAGATATCAGAACAGAAATCCAACAGTATATGAAATTTAACAGTAAGGAGCACACAAAATACCAACTCCTTTGGGACACAGCAAAGGCGGTACTCAGAGGAAAATTTATAGCGCTGAGTGCCTACAACAACAAGTTGGAAAAATTGCAAACCAACAAGTTAATGTCTCACCTTAAGCTCCTGGAAAAAGAGCAACAACCAACCCTAATCCCAGTAGAAAAAAGCAAATTATTAAAATTAAAGCAGAATTAAATGATTTGGAATCCAAAAAAACTATAGAAAGAATCAACAAAACAAGGAGTTGGTCCTCTGAAAGAATTAACAAAATTGACAAGCCCTTAGCAAATCTTACCAAAAAAAGAAGAGAGCATATCGAAATAAACAAAATTGCAGATGAAAATGGTAATAATGGCTGTGTATAAGAAACCTACTGCTAGTATTACACTTAATGGTGAAAATCTAAAGCCATTCCCTCTAAAATCAGGAATGAGACAAGGATGCCCACTCTCTCCACTCCTCTTTAACATAGTACTAGAATTCCTAGCCAGTGCAATAAGGCAAGAAGCAAGCATAAAGGGGATCCAAGTAGGGAAAGAGGAAATAAAACTATCCCTCTTTCCAGATGACATGATTCTGTATTTAAAGAATCCTATAGACTCTACTCCCAAGCTCCTTGAGCTGATTCAAAACTTTGGAAGAGTAGCAGGCTATAAAATCAACCCTCAAAAATCAACTGCCTTCCTTTACGCCAACAGTGAGAGGAACGAGGCAATAATCAGGAAAGAAACTCCTTTCACAATAGCCTCAAAGAAAATAAAGTACCTAGGAATTAGCTTAACTAAGAATGTAAAGGACCTTTTCGACGAAAACTTTAAAACCCTAAAAAAGGAAATTAAAGCAGAACTAAGGAAATGGAAAAAACCTCCCATGCTCCTGGATTGGAAGAATCAACATTGTGAAAATGACAATCTTGCCAAGAGCTATCTACAAATTCAATGCAATACCCATCAACATCCCAATGTCATTCTTTAAAGAAATAGAAGAGGCAATCCAAAACTTCATATGGAATAATAAAAGACCCCGTATAGCAAAAACACTTCTTAGCAGAAAGAACAGCACTGGAGGAATTTCAATTCCAAACTTTAGACTCTATTACAGAGCTATAATTCTCAAAACAGCTTGGTACTGGCACACGAACAGGCCTGAAGACCAATGGAATAGAACTGAGGACTCAGATATTAAACCACAGACCTATGGCCACCTAATCTTTGACAAGGGAGCCAAAAAATAGAATGGAAGAAAGACAGCCTCTTCAACAAGTTGTGCTGGCAGAACTAGTTAAGCACCTGCAGAAAACTAAAGTTGGATCTTTCTTTGTTACCTTGCACTAGAATTAACTCCAAATGGATCAAAGACCTGGAGGTAAAAGCTGACACACTGAAAACTTTACAAGAAGGAATAGGAGATACACTAGGCCTCCTTGGCTCAGGTCGAAACTTTCTTAATAAGGACCAAGAATCACAACAAATCAGAGAAAGGCTGGATAAGTGGGACTGCATTGAACTGCAGAGCTTTTGTATGGCAAAGGACATAGCTAGTAAACTAATCAGGAAGCCTACAGAGTGGGAGAAGATCTTCACCAACCAAACAATGGACAAAGGCCTCATATCTAAAATATATCAACAACTCAAAAAATTGAATCACTCCAAAACTAACCTCCAAAGTAACAACCATCCCATTAAAAAATGGGCCAAAGACTTAAAGAGAGTCTTCTCTGAAGAAGAAACAAAAATGGCCTATAGACACATGAAGAAATGCTCAACATCTCTGGTCATAAAAGAAATGCAAATCAAAACAACTCTAAGATTCCACCTCACTCCAGCTAGAATGGCCAGGATCAGGAAAACGAATGACAACAGATGCTGGAGGGGATGTGGCCAGGAGGGATCACTACTACACTGTTGGTGGGAGTGCAAACTCGTTCAACCACTATGGAAAGCAGTGTGGCAGTGCCTCAAAAGGCTAAACATAGAACTCCCCTATGGCCCAGCAATTCCACTACTTGGCATTTACCCAACCACCCAGAAACAAGGACATACTAAACCCACTAGCACAACAATGTTCATTGCAGCACTATTCACCATGGCAAAGATATGGAACCAACCTAGATGTCCCTCAGTTGATGAGTGGATGAACAAGTTGTGGTATTTGTACACAATGGAATTCTATGCTGCTGTCAGAAAGAATGACATTGCCCCCATTTGTTAGGAAATGGAAAGACTTAGAAAAAATCATATTAAGTGAAGTAAGCCAGACTCAAAGGAACTTAGGCTCAATGGTTTCCCTCATTTGTCATAATCAGTAGAAACCTTGGGCTCTACTAGCAGAGATTTGCAATAGAGCAAAATCTTGATACATAAGGACATATAATGTGAAGCTAATTGAAAGGACCTCCAGGATAGTGAAACAAAAGCCATATAATGAATGATTGTTGTCCTTAATGTACTATGTTGTCTCTCATCTCCTGTGCTGTCCCTTGGTTATCTCATATTGGTATAGTATCTCACTTTGTTATCTGATATATTGGATTTATTTGTATTTGGATATTTGAAATTTGATAGGGAAGGGGGGAAAACCAAGACAGGTGGGGGGTGGAGGGAGGGAAATGGGTACCAAGACATGTGAAAGGTTATCAATGTATGTCAATTAATGCACCTTCTATCTGGCAAATATCATGTAACCCTTTTACTAATTACAATAAAAAGATGTTTGACTCTAGCTTCTATAGCTAAAAGGGAGGAAGAATTAATTTCTTTCCATGTCATTACCAATTACATTTTAAAAGTTTCCAATGACATTTTTTAAAAGTATTTTAAACCAAATATCAGTGACTTTTACCTATAATCTTTGCTATTTAGGACGCTGAGACCTGGAGAATCAAGATTCAAATATGGTTTTGATAGAAAAGTCAGAAAACTTTCCAAAAATAACTAGTTAAAAAGCTATGCTAGAGGCATACCTCAAGTGGTAAACTTCCAGCCCTGAGGGAATAAGCCATGCAAGCATGAGGACCTTAGTTAGTTGAACGAAATCAAATGAAAGTGTAATTGTACTCATAACTGGACCTGTTTAATGGATAACTACTTAAAATTAATAAAACAAAACAAATACTATACCAGTAATTAATAGAACTGAACCAAAGAAAAACCAAAATAAAGTATAATAGGTAAAAAGAAAAAGACATGAGAAAACTACTATAGGTCATTCCTAAAAAAAAAAAATCGGAGAGATCAAATGTTTTATAATAAGGTATAAGAAATAATGACTATCAGTGGTACATTTTCTAAGGTAGGTATCTGACACTAAATTCCTTGTGACAACCAAGAAGTTCATACACCAGGAAACTCTCTAAGCAAACAGGATGTTAATGAGGAGGATGTGCCATAATAAAATACAAAGGAAAGTACAAACTGCTAGCACAGACCTAGAAATACCTTCTCCCAAGGGAACCCCAGTGGAGAGAGGAGGATGGAGACAACCCAAACTGTCTGCTAAAATTCAACCAGTCCCAAGAGGCACATATACTAAAAGTAACCAATACAAAATAATTAAATCTGGCTACCTATAACACTATTGTTGAATGCCCAGTACTCTGCCAATGAGAAATCAGGGGAAGAGCCTACACATTTAAGAGGATAAAACACTTGTTCTAACTCCTAAGATGTTTCTGGCCAACATACAGGATTATCTGGAAAGACTTCCACCAACCATGAAAGCTTGCTTCTACCATATTTCCTGTCTCTGAATCCCATTCTTTGAGTGATAGAAGAGTGTTTCTCAGATAAAGCAAATCACAAATACAAAAAGTATCAACCTACAATAAAGGTGTTTAACATGATTCCCAGGTAAAATGTTAACACATAAATAATTCCTGTAACTTGAAATGAAAATGAAAGAAACTCCAAGACTAAAAGAGCTCCAAGTACCTTGACTGATTTTATGAATCCAATCTCTCTGTGGCCAAGGTATCAGCTCCCCATTGCCCTAATATCTTTATCCTCTGAGTGGGTTGTTATACCAGCCAGCAGGAACCAGTAGCTTCTGGTCCACAGCAAAGACCAATAGCCTTTCCCTCTTCTATTCTATCTCAAAATTACTAGACTTCATGTTCAACTTAAAACTCTGACATAAACACTGACAAAATTGGGGGAAGCTGAGACTAATGGGTATAATTCAAGATTATAGAATGCTTTGTCAAAATCCTGTGTGAAAATTACCTGCTTTATATTGCCATTTTTAACCCAACTTGTTAATTCTGCCTTTAAGCTCTCTTCATATTTTCTAGCATCCATCTTTTTGATGACCACTTTATTTTTAAAGTGAATGAAGTTTTCTGGACACAGATTCTGGAAAAACAAATATCATGAAGTTGTATAAAAGCATGCTGAAATCCAAAGATACTTATTTAATTGCATTCCTCATGAACATTATTACAAACTCCTCAGGGTAGAGATGGTCAGACTTCATTTTACATTTCATAGCTTCTAATACAAGAACCTTTTAGTGCGCATGCATTTTTCAATATAAACACACAAAAAAAGAACAGTACAACCAAGTCAAAGAGAAAATAAACATCAATTAGAAACATCAATTAGAACACAAGGAAAGCAAGCAAGAACAGAGGATAATAGAGAGCATGTGTGGGGCACGTCACATCAAAGGTAAAAAGGCCTACCTCATGGCCCAGTGCTCACTTCCTGGTTTTGGAGATCCAGCCTGCCTGTCTCCTGGTTGGGAGGTTTGGCTATGGTTTGTGATGTAAAATAAGGCTACCTTGAACCCATGGATTGGCCCCGCCACCCTCTCTGACCACACCTACCTCCCCCTGTCCTGCCTACTTTTATGTTAATAGATTCCTGCTTCTTACTTTAGCCCCTGGTATCTTCCCATTAAACAAGTCTTCTGTGACATTCTCCCTGGCGCGTCTGTGTCTTCCCTCTGGAGAAGGGAGGTCTGAGTGAAGGCGGCCAGCCCCCTATCCTTTCTCAGTCTCGTCTTAGTCGGGGCGTGTTCAGTTTTCCCTTCTTGCTGGTCAGGAGGCAAAGAGTGCTAAAAACCCCGACAAGCATGGGTAAGAAGATGAAAGATAAAATATTTTCTAAAATTTAAGTGAAATGTCATTTATATAAAATATCCATCCAGAATTAGCACTGTGGCTCAATGTGATAGATCGATAGCCATGAGCTGAAGAGCTCGGGGACAATATCCAGGCCTAAAGCTCAAGCCCCACGGATGACAAAAGACAAAAACATGAAATTAAATTTAATTGAAAAATAAAATATCCATAAGAAAAGAATGTATGGGAAAAGATCATAAAGAAATGACTTCAAAAGAAGGGATGCAAGTGATAACAAAAAGTGAGCATTTCTCTTCTATTTTCAAATGTGATATACAGAGGAGTTAAAGCTACATAAATTAGATCTCCCAGTCTTTTCCCTTGTAACCCCCTTCTCCCCCAAGTTTCTTTTTCTATACAATATTATTTTGATCCCTGTTAATTCCATGAATATTGTTTACCTGGGCCTGGGGCCATTGCTTCCAGGCTAGACACATAGTATCATAAAGCTGAAGGCTTTCTCGAGGCGATAGGGCAAGATCAGAAGGGAATCCATATTTTTCAATCTGCATTTAAAGCAAAATTAAACATGTTAGCCCTCTCTTCTTTTTAATTTTATCTTTAATGGTATCTTTACAATCACCATCAGGAACCCAAAGATACTTCAAGGCAACAAGGCAAAATGTTTAAAAAATGGCAGGTACTAGATGCTAACAAAATACCTGAATCACTAGAGAAGACGCCAAAAGTTAATCGGCAAAAAAGCTTTCATTTATTTACTAATCATTAGTCTGATTTTTCTATGGACTGTCTTCATTATTCAAGTCAGAGCCCTGGGAAGCCAAAAGGTTTGTGGACTCTGTTTAAACTGCAAGTTACAACTCTATTCTGCTATTGAAACTGAAATCGGTTTAATGATGTATCAAACCAGGTTAAAAAATAGTAAATCTTTGTTTAAATTCCAAAAAATAGGAAACAAATGAATTTCAAGTCAAAGCCTCTTGGTCTACCTTCAGGACACCAAGGAATTTCTTCCATTGGCATGGGTTACCAGCTTAATAGCCAGTGTTTTCAATCTTCTAGCTGTATCTGCCATACTTTTGAAGGGATACCTCCCCCCCAAATCCTTTTCTTTGTAGTTTTACTGTGATATTTTTCTACTAGTTTCTATCATGACTACTGCAAATGAATTATATGTGAAGCCTTAGTTCTCAGATACTGTGTTTTCAAGGCGTCATGCTCATACATTCTATTCCTTGAGCACTTTTTGCTCTCAGTTAATTTTCAGGTAGAGTCTCCTGTTTTGTTTGGTTTTGTCTGTTTTCCCAAGCCAACAGCCAGCCTCAGACCACAGTTCTCTTAGCCTCATGCTCCTTGTGACTGGGGTCACAAGTATGTACCACCAAGCCCAGTGATTCGGAAATGTTAACAGGTATTAGCTATAGATTGAATGTTTAATTACCTCCAAATTCTTTAGTGAAGCTTAATCTCTAATGTTTATATAGAAACAAACCTATATACACAAATGTCAGAACAGATTCAGAATGGCCTTTTTTGCATTTATTTTCCTACATCCCTGACACCAAGAGCTAGAAGTCTTAAGGCATACTGCAGCACATCTTTTGCTGAAGTCATTTGGGGTCAGAGCACACTGGGCACTTCCATTGCTTTCCAGTTATTCTATGAATAACTACTGAGAAAAGAAGCACTCGGACCAAAATGATAATTTTAGTAAGTACCCTGAACCACAACGCTCCCTGTGTCTTAAATATAACTTGACCCGGAACTGCCAAATAACATGCAAAGTGAGGAGAAAGGCAGACTTAGAAAAACAACAGACTCTCTCATATACGGAATTGAAATTTTAATAAAAGGCAAAAGAAACATAAAAGGGAGGCCAGAGAGGGTGCAAAATGGGAAGGTGGAAAAAGATCAGCATTCAGGAATAATATGATCTAAATTCATTGTAGGTATATATGACCAGCTAATAACAAAAATCCTTTAAAAGATGGGCACTAGCCAAGAGGCAGTGGCTCACACCTGTAATCCTAGCTATTAAGGAGGCTGAGATCTAAGGATCACAGTTTGAACCCTGCCCAGGCAGGAAGGCCCCTGAGACACTTATCTCTAGTAGACTACTCAAAAGGCCAAAAGTGGCCATGTTGCTCAGGCTGTAGAGCGCTAGCATTGAGCACAAAAAGTCTCAGCGACAGCACCCAGGTCCTGAAGTCAAGACCCAGAACCATCAAAAAACATGAGGGGCATTAGAGATTCACATCTGTAATCCTAATCACTATGGAGGCTGAGATGAAAGGATTGTGCTAGCCCAAACTAAGTAAATTCCCTACACTCCATCTCTTAAATAACTAGCAAAAAAGTAGGTTGATATGTTTCAAGTGTTAGGGCACCAGCCAAGCAAGCATAATGCCCTGAATTCAGATCTTCGTACCAACAAAAATGGAAATTAAAAACTTTGTAAAAATATAAATAAATCATCAGGAGAGGAGGGATTAGAAAGAGGGCTCAAGTAGGCAAATATGATGAAAGGATATTATGGTCATATATGGAAATGTCATAATAAGGCCCAGAGCTTTATTCAATCAATATACACTTTAAAAAAAAGAAACAACAACAGAAAACCTTTCTTGAGCTATTTTACGCAAAACTAAATCATCTTAACTTACTGTATTTTTTTAATTCCAGGTAATTCAGAAAATTTCAAATAATCTCTTCATGTCAGATAGGAAGGAAATGGAGGGGGAAAAGTAGAAAAGAGGGCAGGGAGTGTTGCTTAGTGATAGAATGCTTGCCTAGCATACACAAAGCCCTTGGTTCAATTCCTCAATACCAGGTGCACAGAAAAAGCCAGAAGTGGTACTGTGACTCAAGTGGTAGAGTACAAGCCTTGAGAAAGCCCAAGGACAGTGCCCAGGCCCTAAATTCAAGACCCAGGACCAACCAAAAAAAAATAGTAGAGGCCTGGACATTTGGCCTAGTCCTAGCATGCATGAAGACCTGGGTTCAATTGTACCACATATACAGATAAAGCCAGAAATGGTACTGTGGCTAAAGTGATAGTAGAACTCTACCCTTGAAAAAGCCAAAATACAGTGTTCAGGCCCTGAGTTCAAAAGCCCCAGGACTGGGAAAAAAAAGTAGAAAGCAAGAAAGGAAGGAGATACAGGAGAAAGGAAGAAAAAATGAAAGAGAAAAGAAAGACTATTTTGCTATTCATGTCTGTGTTTCGGTTTGTTTACTGTTTAGAATTTTATCATTGCCACAAAAAAAGAAACCTCCCTAAAGTCCTCTTAGACCAATGGAATAGGACTGAGGACCCAGATATTAAACCACAGACCTATGGCCAACTAATCTTTGACAAGGGAGCCAAAAAAATAGAATGGAAAAAAGACAGCCTCTTCAACAAGTTCTGCTGGCAGAACTGGTTAAGCACCTGCAGAAAACTAAAGTTGGATGCTTCTTTATCACCCTGCACTAGAATTAAATCCAAATGGATCAAAGACCTGGAGGTATTTGTTAGGAAATGGAAAGACTTAGGAAAAAATCATATTAAGTGAAGTAAGCCAGACTCAAAGGAACTTAGGCTCAATGGTTTCCCTCATTCGTCATAATCAGTAGACACCTTGGGCTCTCCTAGCAGAGATCTGCAATAGAGCAAAATCTTGATACATAAGGCCATATAATGTGAAGCTAATTGAAAGGACCTCCAGGATATTGAAACAAAAGCCATATAATGAATGATTGCTGTCCTTAATGTACTATATTGTCTCTCATCTCCTTTGCTATCCCTTGGTTATCTCATATTGGTATAGTATCTCACTTTGTTATCTGATATATTGAATTTATTTGTATTTGGATATTTGAAATTTGATAGGGAAGGGGGGAAAACCAAGACGGGTGGGGGGTGCGGGGGGGAGGGAAATGGGTAACAAGACATGTGAAAGGGTATCAATGTATGTGAATTAATACACCTTCTATCTGGCAAATATCAGTAACCCTTTTACTAATTACAATAAAAAAAAAAAGACCTGGAGGTAAAAGCTGACACACTGAAAACTTTACAAGAAGGAATAGGAGATACACTAGGCCTCCTTGGCTCAGGTCGAAACTTTCTTAATAAGGACCAAGAATCACAACAAATCAGAGAAAGGCTGGATAAGTGGGACTGCATTAAACTGCAGAGCTTTTGTATGGCAAAGGACATAGCTAATAAACTAATTAGGAAGCCTACAGAGTGGGAGAAGATCTTCACCAACCAAACAACGGACAAAGGCCTCATATCTAAAATATATCAACAGCTCAAAAAATTGAATCAATCCAAAACTAATCTCCAAAGTAACAACCATCCCATTAAAAAATGGGCCAAAGACTTAAAGAGAGTCTTCTCTGAAGAAGAAACAACATGGCCTATAGACACATGAAGAAATGCTCAACATCTCTGGTCATAAAAGAAATGCAAATCAAAAGAACTCTAAGATTCCACCTCACTCCAGTTAGAATGGCTAGGATCAGGAAAACGAATAACAACAGATGCTGGAGGGGATGTGGCCAGGAGGGATCACTACTACACTGTTGGTGGGAGTGCAAACTCGTTCAACCACTATGGAAAGCAGTGTGGCGGTGCCTCAAAAGGCTAAACATAGAGCTCCCCTATGACCCAGCAATTCCCAACCATCCAGAAACTAGGGCATACTAAATCCACTACCACAACAATGTTCATTGCAGCATTATTCACCATAGCAAAAATATGGAACCAACCTAGATGTCCCTCAGTTGATGAGTGGATGAACAAGTTGTGGTATTTGTACACAATGGAATTCTATGCTGCTGTCAGAAAAAACGACATCGCCCCATTTGTAAGGAAACAGAAAGACTTAGAAAAAATCATATTAAGTGAAGTAAGCCAGACTCAAAGGAACTTAGGCTCAATGGTTTCCCTCATTTGTCATACTCAGTAGAAACCTTGGGCTCTACTTGCAGAGATTTGCAATAGAGCAAAACCTTGATACATAAGGCCATATAGTATGAAGCTAATTGAAAGGACCTCCAGGATATTGAAACAAAAGCCATATAACGAATGATTGTTGTCCTTAATGTACTATGTTATCTCTCATCTCTTTTGCTGTCCCTTGGGTATCTCATATTGGTATAGTATCTCACTTTGTTATCTGATATATTGGATTTGTTTGTATTTGGTTATTTGAAATTGGATAGGGAAGGGAGGAAAACCAAGACGGGGGGTGGGGGAAGGGTAATGGGGACCAAGACATGTGAAAGGGTATCAATGTATGTGAATTAATGCACCTTCTATCTGTCAAATATCATGTAACCCTTTTATTAATTACAATAAAAATAATAAAAATAAAAAATGAAGTCCTCTTAGAAAATATCTTCCAGACTCATTTTGATGTTTTTTAAAATATTTTATTAACATTTTATTGACATCAAATGTCAGATGAATGAATACAAAAAATGTGAGATATATATGTATATATATATACATATATATATATATATACACACACATACACACACACACACTGGAATTCTACATAGCCAAAGACAAGATAAAATAATGGCATTCGCAGGTAAGTGGATGAAGCTAGAGTGAATCATGTTGAGTGAGACAAGTCAAGACCAAAGGAATAAAAGGCGCCTGGTAATGTGGATATTAGATCCAAACAGTACAAGAGTGATGACTTGATATTTGGGTATCCAAGGTTATAGATATGGTCTTGGAGTTATAAACATAACTACATAGACATAAAAATCTATCAGGCTACATTTTGATGCTTTAAATAGCCATCAGAACATTAGTCAAAGCCCATAAAATGACTCATTTTTTTTATTCATGTGTCTAAGAGATCCCCATCATTTACTCAGAGGTTCAACACTATAAAAGGTGAGTTGTAAAAGGGTATCTATTAGGTGACTGTAGTGACACTAAAACAGATAAACTACGTAAATGTTTCAAAACCAGAAAGCAATTGCCCGGAATCAGTTGTCTATCTTTATTCACCATGTCTTTATTAAGTGCTTTCTATTCAGAGAGGCTTGTTAAGAATTTAAAGGGAAATAGTTTATCTTCAAGGAGTTCTAGAAAGTTAAAGATTACATGGGTGTGAGCAGCTTAAAAGGCAGGCTGTATCAATTATGAAATGTATACAAGGTGATACTGAGAGAATACATGAAGTTGAGGAAATCAAAGGATTCTGAAAAGGTTCAACATTAGAAGTGTTAAAATGGGTGAATAAGATCTGAAGGTCTGGCAATTAGGAGGAGATATCTGAGGAAAGAGGCACACCTCAAGGGTTGCCAGTCAGTTAAGACACACACTACATGGCTGGAAGGACAGTGAAGGGAAGACTCTGATTGTCAAACTGCTGGAGTCTTGCTTTACACCCTACCTAAAGAAAGCCATTAGAAGGCGGGCATGGTGGCTCACACCTGTAATCTTAGCTACGCTGGGGTCTGAGATCTGAGGGTCTTGGAAGATGAGACTCATCTCCAAATTACCCACTAGGAAACCAGAAGTGGCACTGTGGCTCCAGAGGTAGGGTGGTAGTCTTGAGCTGAAGAACTCAGGGTCAGCACCCAGGCCCAGCATTCAAGCCCCACAACCAACAAAAAGAAAAAAAGAAAGCTATTTGAAACACACTTTCAATTTTTTCTACATTTCTCTAGTAGGGAATGTTAGAATAAAATGAATGGAACAAAGAGAAATTAAAATAAATACTAACTTTTAAGAGTCATAGGGCCAGACTTCCACAAGTAAACTACATGCATGGCAAATTTTAGATATTAATTTCCATTTGAGATGGAAGGAACTTCTCTGAAATATGTTTAGAAACCAAAATGGATATCATAAGATTGGTAAGTAGTGTTTTAATGTAGTATTCTGTATTAAAATGTAATCTTAGTCTTTAGAAAAAGCAAAATAGAAGAAAAATAAGGGCCCTCTGTGGGCAATACTTTAAGTTCAAAATATCATATATAGTATTGTTTTAAGTAGGATTTTCTAAAGATGTAAGAAATGCTGTTTTTTTATTTACCGAATCACTAACAAAAAGTAAGATAAATGTAAATTTTTCATTACAATTCATCAAGTAAACTAAAAACCAGTATACATTATGATCAAGTAGGCTTCATCTCACAGATGCAAGGCTGGTTTTACATTTGCAAATCAATTAATGTAATACATCATATCAACAGAGATAAGATTAAGAATTATATAATTTCTCTGGATGCTGAGAAGGCTGACAAAATACAACATCCATTCATGTTGAAATCAGTAGAAAAAATAGGAATAAGAGGAGCAGTCCTTAAAATAATTAAAGCCATAAATGACATACCTACAGCCAGTATTATACTAAATGGAGAAAGAATAGAACCATTTACCTTATTATCAGGAACAAGACAGGAATGCCTACTCTCTCCACTTCTCTTCAGTATGTGTTGGAACCCTGATCCAGAGCAATAAGACAAGGGAAGAACATCAAAGGTATCCACATAGAGAAGGAGGAAATTAAACTATCCCTATTCGCAGATGACATGATCCTATACCTGAACAACCCAAGAAATTCCACTCTCAAATTCCTAGAACTAATAAACCACTTGAGCAAAGTGGAATACAAAATCAACCTTCAAAAGTCAGTAGCCCTGCTGTACACCAACAATACACAAACAGAAGGAGAAATCAAGACCATGATCCCATTTGCAATAGCCCCCAAAAGAATAAAATATTTAGGAATTAACCTAATCAAGGATGTAAAGGAATTATATAATGAAAACCATAAAGCCTAAAGAAAGAAATCAAAGAGGATACCAGGAAATGGAAAGACATTCCATGCTCATGGATAGGGAGAACCAACATGGCGAAAAGGGTCAGAATACCAAAACTGATATACAATTTCAATGCAATCCCCATCAAACTGCTGGCAGGAATGTGGAGAAAGAGGAACCCTACTGCACTGCTGGTGGGAATGTAAACTAATACAACCAGTGTGGATGGCAGTTTGGAGGTTTCTCAAAAAAACTAAAATTACACCTTCCCTACAAACCCTGCCATACCACTCCTGGGCATCTACCCTGAGCATCTCAATCCAGTATATGGTAAGGACACCTGCTCAGCCATGTTCATCTCTGCACTATTCACAATAGCCATGGGATGGAAACAACCCAGATGCCCCACTTCAGATGAATGGATGCAAAAAACATGGTACATATATACAATGGAATTCTACATGGCCACCAGATAAGAAAAAATAATGGCATTTGCTGGGAAGTGGATGAAAGTAGAGAGAATCATGTTGAGTGAGATAAGTCAAGACCAAAGGAACAAAACGCTCCTGGTCTCCTTGATATGTGGATATTAGATCCAAACAGTACAAGAGCAATGACTCAATATTTAGGTACTCAAGGTTATTGACTTGGTCTTGGAGATATAAACATAACTACATAGACATAAAAATCCATGAAGTGATAAATACTCCATAAAAATAATGTTATATAGATCAATATGTATCTATGACATACAAAGTCTCAGCTAATTTTAATTATATTTTAAAATTTATGTGCCAGTATTACATATAGAGATTCCCTTCTTAAATACTTGTTTGTGACATTGGAAACATGATGTAAAAATCAGTGTTAATAAAATCTTTTAATTAAAAAATATACCATCTGTTTAATTTTTCATATTGTAAAAGGAATGCAAACCATTATCTGTTACTTAGGCAATAGAAGTGGAAATGAATAGAAGTGGAATGAGCGGAAATCCAATGAGAGATGAAAATTAATAAAAATCCTTCTGCACTCACATCTCAATGGCCAATTGAAATATTTTCAAGGCCTCCACCTTCTTTCACTGTGACAAATATCTGGTCCCTGTTTAACTGAATTCATAGCTGTCTCTCCTATATGTATGAGAACCGGACCATGTTGAGCCACAGCTGGCGTGAAAGAAGAGTTGGTTCCAAAGGTAAACAGACAGGTGGATGTTGGAAAAAGCAAGTGGTAGAATAAAAAATGATAAATATAATTCATAGAAAATTTGAGTGAGGAGGTTGGAAGTTTTATGGATGCAGATATCATTGAGAAACCAATGAAACTGTAACATTCTTGTCCATTTTAAAATCAAAGTTGATCTGTCTATTATAGTGCCTACCCAGTAATTCTAATAATTATCAGTACGGCAGCTTCTCAGTGGCAATAGATACACATAATAGCCATTCCAATAAATGTAGTCAGAGGCATTACTTACATGATCTGTTGTTAGTGCAGCACATGGATGGTAATGATCAAAACAAATATCATCATTTTTTACTGAGCAGATATACTTCTCTAAATCATTATATCTCTCTCCATAAAGCACTGAAAAAATGAACAGCAGGATTTTTCTAATTAATAGAAAGGTAAGGACTGGAAAAAATTAACAATAGAAAATAAAAATAATTAATAGCCGGCCACAGTGGCTAACACCTGTAATCCTAGCTACTCAGGCTGCTGAGATTTGTGGATCATGGTTCAAAACCAGCCCAGGAACTAAAGTCCTTGAGACCCTTATCTCCATTTAACCACCAGAAAACCAGAAGTGATGCTATGGCTCCAGGGGTAGGGCAGTAGCCTTGAGCTGAAGAGCTTAGGAACAATGCTCAAGCCCAGAGTTCAAGTCCCACAACCGACAAAAATAATAATAATTATTAATATAATAATTAATGTAGATGAGTATTCAACACATACCAAGTCTAACTTTATGTGATTGTTTTACTTGCAAGTCATTTTGGATGTGACTGCCAGCCTTCATTTTGGAAGCACTACTTGATTTCATCGCACCATCCACTTTTTTCCAGTAGTGTTTTACTGATTGTAACCAACTTAAAAAACAAAGTCATAGATTATTGAAACAGAAAATGGAAAAAAACATTTACATGAAAAATCAAATTGGTTAAGGGAAGAAAATGACATGTAACTTCAAACTCATACACAAGGGGAATCAACTCTCAAGTCAAACCATCTACAATTAAACCCTAGCTTCCTGTTAGCCGTGGCTTATGGTTAAGTCACTTCATCTTTCTGTGTTTTGTTCCCCCCATTTAAAATAAAACTACTAATAAGAGTAAAAGTAACAGAAGTAAAAGCATTATTTGGTCATACTAATAATGGCTATTGTAGAAAATCATAAAGCTTGCATGAGCTTAAAGAAACTAATATAAGCAAAGCACTTAGAATAATGAGTGATATGTAGGGAGTACTAAAAGGTCAGTTGCTATAGATGCTGTTAGGCGGGAAAAGTCAAGTCCAAGGACAAAAGAAAAAGAAAGGAAGGAGGGGAGGTGAAGGGAGATGAAGGGATGGAAGAGAGGAGTGAAAAAAGAAAAGATGTCTAAACTTTTTTTTTTTGCCAGTCCTGGGCTTGAGCTCAGGGCCTGAGCACTGTCCTTGGACTTTCTCAAGGCTAGAGCTCTACCACTTGAGCCTCAGCACCACTTCTGGCTTTTTTCCTATATATGTGGTACCGAGGAATTGAACCTGGGTCTTCGTGCATGCTAGGCAAGCACTTTAACCACTAGGCCAAACTCCCGGCAAAAGATGTCTAAAGTTCTCTACAAATTGAGACAATCACTTAAGTTGTATGGGCTGAGTGAACCATTCTATCACTTTACTTTTTGGTCTCTTGGTAAAGCGCACTCAAAATAACAGATGTCTATGATGTCTCATAGATCTGAGGGAAAATTTCCTATTTAGTTGTACATATGGCTCAGGCAGATCTTGACATTTCTTTATCGAAAGTGGTCAGCCCCTATCAGAAAGTGCTAGAGAGAAAGTGCCTTGAAGATACACAGAGAAGTTATGAATTAACCAGAAAGTTATGAAATGTGTCAACACAATATAAAAAGTATATACAAACTATATATATTCAAGATAGGCAAATAGTGTGTCCAACATGGAACTCAATTCCTACTTGACGAGGTGTTCTGGGTTACTTATAGTAGCTGAAAGAGCCAAAAAGGGACATCGTATCATGACGAGAAGATGCTCCCAGATTTCTGCTCCAATCTCCCCACCAAGGCAATGAACCTAGTACCAAAAGAAACAAAAATCAATTTAAAGCTAGATTTTAAAATACCAACTGAAAATAACACTTGAAACCATCCCACAGTGTGATAACATGCACAGGGTTTTTTTGTTTGCTTGCTTGTTGTTGTCAGTTATGGGGTTTGAACTCTGGGTCTGGGGACTGTTCCTGAGTTCTTCAGCTAAAGGATAGTGCTCTTCCACATTTTTTATTTTAAATATAAATCATCATACCCATTACCTCCCAGTTCCCTGGCCTAGATTTAAATAGGCATTGAGAAGATGCAGTCTATAGAATATCTTGGCATGAATTTTCCTCAGTTCCCCCTTCAATTCACCAACAAGTCCTCTTTCTTTTACTTTCAAAGCTTCATGTCAGCACTGTGCATTTGATTCCATGTTTACTGAGTCACCGTCACAGTTCAAGGATGTTTCAACTGTCCACTGTCAACCTTTAAAATGTTCTTCCAAAGATAAACTTGAGCCTGCCATGAGGGGCTCACAGCAGTAATCCCTGCTACTCAGGAGAGGGAGATGTGAGGCTGATGTTTCAAAGCTAGCACAGGCAGGAAAGTTCATGAGACTATGATCTCCAAAAAAAACTACCATCCCAAAAGCCAGAAATGGCACTGTGGCTTAAGTGGTGGCGCACTCACATTGAGAAGAAAAACTCAAGAACTGGACCCAAGCCCAGAGTTCAAGCCCTAGGACTGACCAAAAGAAAATCAGACAAATAAGGATAAGCTCCACCTGCTGTTGTCCCTAATTGAATTCCCTTTCATTGTTCAGGGTACAAATACAATCCTTCTAATAAAATGCATCATGGAATCATTTGCTGTCTCCCTCATCCTTCCCATCCATACACATGAACCTTTTGTATACACCTTAAGCATACTGTCCCTGGTTAAGAGTTTTCATGCTAATTATTCCTTCTCCTTAGAATACTCTTTACCAATAAATAAGCACTGCAATAAAGAGTCTACCCTCTCCTCAACCTATGCAGTGAAATGTAAAAGCATTCCTTCAAAAAGACATTTCTGATCCTCATTCCAGAACTGCCCTCCTGAGCTACTCTATACACTCTTTCCACAGTATTACAAAGGTCACCTGTGTGCTTATTGTTTAAATTCTTTCTCAGGTGAGTTCATACCTGAATATTTCTAACACTGAAACAACACTTAGCACTGAAGGGCATTCTTCAAATATTTGCTGAATAGATATGTGCTGCCTTCAGACCAAAGACATAAACTGAATTCAGGCAAGATTTCCAAATGTGAACTGGTCTTTTGTCTTCCTTTCTTTTCACATTGTCTTTCCATAGGATACAGGAGTGTACCCTATAGGACTCCATTTAAAGGCAGAATCCTTCCATTGAATCTACTATTTGGAGAAAGTGCCTCTGAACTCCCATCAAGGCATCAGATGTCCTGAAGCATCAAAGACATAAGGGAGGTGGCTCTCAAGCCAAAAAACCTGAGATTAAATCTCAGCCCCCTAATGCTAGCTATTGGTGAAGATTTCCAGTCATATGAAACCCACCTCATCAAATATAACATATCTGATCCTCTTCACCCACTGTTGGCGGTGAGGAGCGAGCAGTAGAATTTCAAAGCAGGCAGGCACTGTAACAAGTACCTAAAAATAAGAACATGGAATGAGCTAACAATTTCGAGCACTTACCATGTAGTTAAAGTCAAAATCTATACATTAGGCATAGGAGTCCTGAATGTATCTGTTGAAAGTAAGATATAACAATACTTCTAAGAATTGGTTTCATTAACATTGTTACGCATTCATATGAAGCACACAATACTTCAATATTCTGAGTCAAATATGGTAAAATATCAAATTCAAAGTTTAAGTTCTTGTTTGAAGTGGTTGAAAGAATAAAGCCTCTGTGTAGCAAGCAGGAGGCCCTCAGTTCAGTCCCAGGAAGGAAGGAAGGAAGGAAGGAAGGAAAGAAGGAAGGAAGCAAGGAAGAAAGGAAGGAAGGAAGGAAGGAAGGAAGGAAGGAAGGAAGGAAGGAAGGAAGGAAGAGAAGGAAGGGTTCTTTTAAAAAGAAAGAAAATTTGATGCCCTTGTGGTCTGAGAGAGTGCAGGGAATAATTTCAGTGCTTCTGAATCTGTCCAGGTTTGTTTTATGCCCTAAAATGTGGTCTATTTTGGAAAATGTCCCATGTGCTGCTGAAAAAAACGTATATTGTGTTGTTGCTGGGTGGAATATTCTGCAGATGTCTGTTAGATCTAGTTGGTCTATATAGTTGTTCAGTTCTAAGGTTTCTCTGTTGAGTTTTTGCCTTGTTGATCTGTCCATAGGTGAGAGTGGTGTGTTAAAGTCACCAACAATCACTGTGTTTCGATCTGTGTATGGTTTCAGTGAAAGTAAGGTTTGCTTGACGAAGTTCGGTGCTCTGGGATTAGGTGTGTAGATATTTAGGATGGTTATGTGCTCCGGGAGGAGAGATCCCTTTGTTGGTATGTAGTAACCTTCTTTGTCTTTTCTCACTAGTTTTAGTTTGAAGTCTGTTATATCTGATATGAGGATGGCAACTCCAGCCTGTTTATGGGGGCCATTAGCTTGATAGAGTTTATTCCAACCTCTCACTTTCAAAAAATGTTTGTTTTCTTGAGCAAGATGTGTCTCTTGAAGACAGCAGAATGATGGATCTTGCTTTTTGATCCAACTAGACAGTCTATACCGCTTAATTGGAGAGTTAAGTCCATTGATATTGAGACTTAGGATTGAGAAGTATTTATTAGTTCCTGCCATTTTTAAAAGCTTTCATTAGGGCCTGGGTCTTGACAGTTCTTGTGGTACTTAGTTGGTATGATTTTTAGCTGCCATTTCTTTCTCTGTATTACCTTTGTGTTGGTATTCAATGTGTAGAACATCTGAGAATTTTCTGTAATGTTGGTTTGGTTGCTACATAATGCTGCAGCTTTTCCCTGGAATGGAATGTTTTTATTGTTCCCTCAGTTATGAATGAGAGCTTAGCTGGGTGAGGACCCAGATATTAAACCACAGACCTATGGCCACCTAATCTTTGACAAGGGAGCCAAAAAAAAATGGAAGAAAGACAGCCTCTTCAACAAGTTGTGCTGGCAGAACTGGTTAAGCACCTGCAGAAAACTAAAGTTGGATGCTTCTTTATCACCCTGCACTAGAATTAACTCTAAATGGATCAAAGACCTGGAGGTAAAAGCTGACACACTGAAAACTTTACAAGCAGGAATAGGAGGCACACTAGGCCTCCTTGGCACAGGTCGAAACTTTCTCAATAAGGACCAAGAATCACAACAAATCAGAGAAAGGCTGGATAAGTGGGACTGCGCTAAACTGCAGAGCTTCTGTATGGCAAAGGACATAGCTAGTAAATTAATTAGGAAGCCTACAGAGTGGGAGAAGATCTTCACCAACCAAACAACGGACAAAGGCCTCATATCTAAAATATATCAACAGCTCAAAAACTTGAATCACTCCAAAACTAATCTCCAAAGAAAAAACCATCCCATTAAAAGATGGGCCAAAGACTTAAAGAGAGTCTTCTCTGAAGAAGAAACAAAAATGGCCTGTAGACACATGAAGAAATGCTCGAGATCTCTGGTCACAAAGAAATGCAAATCAAAACAACTCTAAGATTCCACCTCACTCCAGTTAGAATGGCCAGGATCAAGAAAACTAATAACAACAGATGCTGGAGGGGATGTGGCCAGGAGGGATCACTACTACACTGTTGGTGGGAGTGCAAACTCGTTCAACCACTATGGAAAGCAGTATGGCAGTTCCTCAAAAGGCTAAACATAGAGCTCCCCTATGACCCAGCAATTCCACTACTTGGAATCATCCAGAAACAAGGGCATACTAAATCCACTAGCACAATGATGTTCATTGCAGCACTATTTACCATAGCAAAGATATGGAACCAACCCAGATGTTGATGAGTGGATCAACAAGATGTGGTATTTATCCACAATGGAATTCTATGCTGCTGTCAGAAAGAATGACATTGCCCCATTTGTAAGAAAATGGAAAGACTTAGAAAAAATCATAGCAAATGAAGTAAACCAGACTCAGAGGAACATAGGCCTAATAGTCTCCCTCATTTGTCCTAATCAGTAGAAACCTTGGGCTCTCCTAACAGAGATTTACAATAGAACCAAATCTAGAGACATTAGGCCAAATTGTATGACACTAAAGGTAAGGACCTCTATGATAAGGAAACAAAAGCCATATAATGAGTGGCTGTGGTCCTTAATGTACTATGTTTTCGCTCATCTCTTTTACCATCCCTTGGTTATCCCATATTTTTACAATTTTTTCACCTTGTTATCTGATATATTTTATATGTGCTTAATTGGTTATTTGAAACTGGATAGGGAAGGGGGGAAATCAAGATAAGCAGGAGGAGGGTGGGAGGGAAATGGGGACCATGTCATGAGAAAGGATATCCATGTTTGTGAAGTTATGCACCTTCTGTCTGGTGAATATAATGTATACCTTATATTAATCACAATAAAAAATTATTAAAAAAAGAAAGAAAAGACTTCTTTTAAATTTCACAAAAGTATAATTTCTCTAAAGACATTTGTTTTTTATAAATACAAGGAATTATATTCATCAGGCTTTATAAAGATGTTGGATTCTAGTCAAACAGATAAACAAGTGCTGTTAGATACTTTTATATCAAGCTTATTAATTCCCATATCTTACCTGACAGTTCAGGGCATCATGGCGATATTCTCTGGTAAAAACACCACAGAGGGCCACACCACTCGGCAGGCTTTTGGTATAACGGTGTTGGACAGTGGCTACCACTTGGTTCACAAGAGCCTAGTTGATGAGGAAACAAATACATTAGTGCTACCATGAACTATGTCTAGGAGAGGTCTCAGACAACAGGAACGGTGTGAAAGCACATCCTCCTGTGCAGGCTGAATGCTGACTCACCTCTCCTCTCAACCCATCTTTCTAAATACTGAACCCTAAAGTGCTCTCTTTGAGACACTGGATAAATCTAAAACTCGCTGATAAACTCCATCCTGAAGTATAAAACAAAAGTAGCATTTTTCACACAATGAGAAAAACAACAGCAACTACAACCATGAATCACATCATACTTTGGTAAGCAAGACTGGGAGACAAACTCTGAACCCACAATAGCAGGAAAGGCAGCAGAAGAATAGCCAGAGTACATGTGAACACTACCTTTGTGGGTGCAACATACACAACCACTCCTTCGTTGCTCTCTTTCAGCACTCTCTCCATGCAGTAATAGGAAGCATAGGTTTTGCCTGAGGATGTTGGGGCAACAATCACCGCTGACTCATAATTATCCACGATGTCGAGTAGCTCTCGCTGCAGCGATTAGAGAATCATTGTGTCAACAGTACAAGCAATGTGCTACCCAACAAATACTGAAATGCATTTCCAGTAGGATTGTCTAAGTCTCAAATAGAATGACTGGGAGCTCCAAACACAAACATATCTAAAGGAGGGCTGGGAATGTGGTCTAGTGGTAGAACACTTGCCTAGCCCTGGGTTCGATTCCTGGGTACTACCTACACAGACAAAGCCTGGGACTGGAGTTGTGGCTCTCAAGTGGTACAGTGTTAGCTTTGAGAAAGCTCAAGGACAGTGGCCCAGGCTTTGAGTTCAATCCTCAGGACTGGAAAAAAATATAAAGGAAAACATGAAGTATATCAAGAGAGAGAGACAGACAGACAGACAGACAGATTTCTAAGGTATAGCCAATGTGTGTTTTGTGGCAGGGCACAAATGGCTTCAGAGAAATCCCTAAGATGTCTGTTTTATTTTGTCAAAATCAAGATTCTATACCTAAGAAAATGTTTTGGTTTGTATAATAAGCATTCAGTTTCCCAGGACAGGCAACCATTCACAGCTATTTATTTTAAAGATTTTTACACAGGTGGCTGGGTACAGTGTGTAACTATCTGAACAACTGTCCGTAACATTCAACTCCAGAGATTTCTCTGGGCACAGTTCCACGTTTACACATGGGAATTCCTGTGACGTGGGCAATCTCAGCTCATGTGCTATAACTTGTATGGCACAGACATCCTTAACCTATACAATCTGTATGTGCAAACGCATCAGATTCCTCCAGAGAAATAATCTACCTACTAATTTTTACTTTCCATTATAGGAGAAAAAAATAACCTCCATTTGGTCTTTTGAATAATTAAATATGTTAGCTGACATAATGCAATAGTAAGAGCTCCAGGCCAGACAGAATAACTAGAACCAATTAATAAGAAACCCGAGAGTTCATATGTAATCAAAAAACACCAGCTCTGTTTGCACTGACACCATTACCTGCCAGGTGTCTGGGATGAAATCCTGCACCCGAGGATCAGGATCTTTTCTTTCATCTCGCACTAAATCACAACCCATATATTGTAGTTGAAAGCGAGCTGGCCCAATACCCACTGAGTATTTACTGTTTTTCTTCTTCTTTATGGCATCTGTATCCTATATGTGTGAAAAGACCATTTTGAAAGTGACTTTAAACTACAACATCATTTAAATAATTAAAATACTTATTAAAAAGTTCTTCCAATGTGAAAACATTTTGCTACATTTAAACTTCAGAAAGGCATTACCATTTAAGTGATCCTCTCCATTGGGAATGAACTAAAAGACATCATGATTTTCAAATAGTCGTTGTGGTATTTGTGTCCACAACCTGATAATTTTTTTTAAATAAGCAAATTATACTATAGTATAGAGGCATTTTCATAGAATTAATTAGAGCCTATGGGCCAGGAGCGTAACCTAGCAGTAGAGTACTTAACTAATATGCCTGAAGCCCTGGGTTGGATACCTTAGTACATACAGAGAAAAAGCCAGAAGTGGAGCTGTTGCTAAAGTGACAGAGTGCTAGGCTTCCTTGAGCAAAATGTGTCCAAGGACAGCACCCAGGCCCTGAGTCCAATCCCCAGGACTGGCAAAAAATAAGAAGGATTAATTAGAGCCTTTATGTTAAAGATCTATCACTTAATCTGTTTGGACAAATAAGTATTTTATAAGATTCCTAATTGTACATTATTTCAAAATGAAGCTATTGGAGTGATGAAATGATATGATTCTCAAAAACTTCTAAAAGGGATGACTGTCTTTGTAAGACAATTTTAGTATACTTAATAATCACTCCATTAAAATAGAGCTATTTGAAAATTATTACCTGGTTTGGGTATAAAGAACTTGCCAGCTCATCAAAACTCAAGTACTTGAGACACTTAGCTATAAACTTCCGATCTGTTTCTTGCAGAAGTTCTGAATATTTATCTATCAAGGAATGAATCCTTTTCATCATCTGAACAGCTATATTTAAATCTTTTCTGATATTGCCTTGGTAAAGAAAAAAACAGTAAGATCATTATTAAACCATCAAAATAATAAAATTTTATGAATCATCCAACAAACCAATCTAACTAAACTCACTACCTTTCTTGGCATTAATAAGGTCTTGGAATAAAGAGAAATAAAATTAAAAGTGTAATTAGCCAAACATATCATCTATATGAATTACTGCCAAAAATCATCATAGAAATAACATCATTAAAGCTGAAGTTTGTAGAAGTTTAAGGTGAGTAATAAATCTTCTGCCAGTTACTTTCATTTCCTTCCTACTGTGTTCAAACATTTTTATTATTTGCAATATGTGATTTAAAAATTTGCGATCATTATTGAGCCCTTCTGTTAGCATAAATAAGAATTTAGTATAATTGCAAGAGCCCTACAACTCAATACATTTTTTCAGTCTGCAGACCCTGAATCTAATCATTCTTGATGTTCTTCCCTTCTGTTAATCTGTTCATATTTACCACATCAGTACTCTTAGAAAATATTACCAAATATTCATTTGTCTTGATCCTCCAGTTCCCAAAACAAGCCAAAAGAAACATACCTTTGGCTTGACAGTGTTCTTTCCATGTTTTCAAGCAAGCCATTAATCCAACCATTTCCCCTTGAATTTTCACTGAATTACTTTTACACGATTTCAAAAAATCTTCCAACTTCTTTAGTCCTGAGTGTAAATTCTTTTTCATTTCTTCTTCGATAGAAAGTGACAAAGCATTCCATTTTTGCTCATCTTTTTGTTCTTCCTTAGCAAGTAACCTTTTCTTATTCTCTCTAGCGATTAATTCAGCCTTGGTCTCCTGCTCAAAAGGAAAGAAACAATTCTTGCAGCAAGTGGAAAATATTCCAAGATAATTTCACATGAATGTAGTGATATGTTTCAGTGTGGATGGATGATTTTGACCATCAGCCCATTCTTAAATAGGCATAAAAATGTCTATTTCTCACAATTAAGTTTCCTAAGAATAATTTTAATTAAAATTAAAAACTTAATTCAAGTTATGGTATAAAGGTGCTCTATAGGTAATTGTCTTCTGATTGGTATGGATTGTAAATGAAAGAATAAGTATAAGAATAAATATAATAAAGGAAACACCAAGTTATTCTTCTTTTCTCCCTCCATGGTAGAAAAGAATTACCCTTCCCTTCCATTTGCTATAGATATCTCTAACATGAAATCCTGACTCTCAGGTGCCCTTACATTTGTCAAAGCATTCATCAAAATGTATTATAGTTGCAATTTTAGTTATTATAGTTCCTCTCTAAACTGAGATCACTGAGAGAAGGTCTTGCCAAGAAACCAAGCGCTTAGTTGATAACATTTGAGAAATAAATCAGGGGAAAAAGCATTAAAAGAAAGAAGTAGATGAAAGGAATAGCATAAATCAATAACATTTAAGTTTTCCCAATCCTTAATTTTGCAAGTGGCTTCTCTCATTGAGTCCATAAAATACGACAGAGCCTTGGGCCTTGGTCATATATAATGCTCATTATTGTTGAAAATGTAGATTCATTAAGCCATTGGTAGGAAAATAGAAACTGCTAGGTGTGTTCAGTTCCTTTTAGATAATTTGCTTTATTTCTGATCATGAAAAGTGAGGAGACATATGAGAGAATCCTTTCAGACTTTGGCCACTTTTCTATTTTAGAACATCTTGCAGAAGAGAGGTGGGGAAGGAGGGAGGGAGGGAGGGAGGAAGGAAGGGAAGGAGAAAGAGAGACAGGGGTCAGGAGATTTTTGGTACTCTGAAATGAAAAAGTATATGCTTTATTCCAGACAATAAAATTGGCAATAAAAAGGAAGTGAAGATCATCACTATGATAATAAAACAATCACATAGAAGTTTTCTTTGCACTGATTAAAGCAAAAGTTTAAGTAACCTCCAATTCTGGTTGAATTTTGGAGGTAGTTCAAGGAGAGATGCTTCACATAAACATTTGCAATTATTTGTTAGATGTTACCTTGACTGGAATGTAAGAATTTTTAAATTCACAAACTAACAAACCAACTCTTCTCTCTCAAACTTGTACTATCTTTACTTGTTAATTAGCCAGAGGCCTGGCAAGGATATAGCATACTTTTTTGATCTTGCCAAAAAATATTCAGAAGACTAAAAAGAATTATCTCATTTAGAGGCTTCAGTTCTTGTCAGAACAGACCTCATCAGTCACTGGACTGATTTCATTTGATAAAATAGGCTGGAGACAGATGTCTTTGTTAGTGATTTGTTTTGTTAGACTTAATATTTAAACTAATTAAATTTAAGTTTAGTATTTAATAAATATTTAGTATTTACTAAATCTTCTATCTGATTTTTTAATGAAAATAACTGCATTTTCCTAATCTTGAACATTGAGATTCACAGGAATAGACTAAATCTTAAATCCCATTTTAAGAAAGTGGCATATCACCTTGCCCTAAAGTCACAAAGTAGTTCTAGTTGTAACAAGATTTTCCATAGTTAGACATGATTAGTCTCAGAAATATTCACCAGTGATTCACGACATGAAGTGATTAGTATTTATACCAAAAGTACTTTTAAATTCTCATTACTTATTCCTTGTATTTCATTCTCAATTTTAGGTCTTGACAAAAGGCTAGAAAGATATTCTATGGAACAAAAAGGAAAGTTGCAAGTATTTACCTTATTGTCTTCTCTAAGTAAATGTACATGTTTTTATTTGGGGAGAACTGCAAATATTTACCTTATTGTCTTCTCTAAGTAAATGTACATGTTTTTATTTGGGGAGAACTACTAATCACACTTTATATTAAGTTAGATTTTCTAAATAGAATAATATGTATGATTACTTATATAAAAAGAAGCATGCTTTCATAGGAAGAGATTGAACAAATTCCAACTTTAAAATATTTTTAATTTAAAATAATAGACCTTATAGCACCTTACATGCGTCTTTTTGCTCTTAGACTCATGAAAATCCTTCTTTGCTTTAACACCTTGAGTTACAATGAGCTTTGAAGAGACTGATTCTAACGAGTTCCCATAAAATCTTAGAAAATTGTGGTACTTTTGCAAAGATCTAAAGGCACGAGGATCTCTGGATTTTTCTAAAAAACAAAAATTAAAATGTAACAGAACTATATTTTTCTCAGCAGTGTTCTTACTAATTCTTTACATCATGCCACATACACATGCACTTCTTTTTCTAATATAGAACAGTAATTTAATCTAATTAATTTGGCTAAATAGGGATTCTGAAATAAGGCTATGTCTTGTCTGCAAAATAGCTCCTTAAAATAAAACACTTTATCGCAGTCTACTTCCCAAAACAAAATACATGGTGGTACCAGGATAAAAAGAAAGAAAAAAGAAAGAAAAGAAGAAAGGTTTTGTGTACTTCCTGTTTCATGTATCCTGTAAATCAGGCTAAGAAGAAGGAAATAGAGGTAGAAGTAAGAAGAAAATTGTTTAAGATACCATGTTTGGATGGGGTGGGGGGAGGGAAATGGGGACAAAAATATGAGAGGGGGTATCAATGTGTGAGAAATAATGCATCTATTACCTGACAAATGTAACTGTAACCCCTCTATACATTATCCTGACACTAAAAAAAATTAAAACGATACCATGTTTCTTGCATCACTGAATAGAAAAAAATCCTTATCCAGACCAGAGCCAAGGAACCAGGAGCTCCATCTCAATATATATGCAATTGTAAGAAATACAAAGATTTCATAAAGTTCAAACTGTCTTTCCTTAAAACAGCATCTATTTAATGTGACAAATGCCATATGTTGGATTTCTTAAAATATTCACAAACCTCCACCTAGATAACAGTAAACCAAGTGAGAATTTTCACTAATATCCTTCCTGCTGTGCATGTATATATTTTACTCAAAAACTTAATTTGTGGTTGGTTGTGTGATCATTTTTTCACTGTATAATAAAGAGCACAGGATAAGACAGATTTAAATTTATAGCCATTTATATACTATGTTATCTCTCATCTCCTTTGCTGTCCCTTGGGTATCTCATATTGTTACAGTATCTCACTTTGTTATCTGATATATTGATTTTATTTGTATTTGGTTATTTGAAATTTGATAGGGAAGGGAGGAAAACCAAGACGGGTGGGGGGTTGGGGGGGAGGGTAATGGGTGCCAAGACATGTGAAAGGGTATCAATATCAATGTATGTGAAATAATGCACTTTCTATCTGGCAAATATCATGTAACCCGTTTATTAATTACAATAAAAAATATTAAAATAAATACATAAATAAATAAATTTATAGCCACACAATCACCCAGCTCACCATCAAAGTTGGCCTTTGTCCTGTCATAATCATCGCTGAGGGGTCTGTGAGAATGCCAATGTACAAGTTCATCAAATTCTTTTTGTTTAACCAGTGATGTAACGATAGGGTCATCACTATGAGATAAGAGAAATGGATGTCAATTTTGAATTGCGTGTCTCCAAACATAGCACAGCATAGATTCCATCTCAACAATAATAGCTTTGAAAATTACATCATCCTTTCCTCTTCATGTGACTTGCTGTGGATGGTAGAACCCAAAAAGTATTAGGGATTTAAGAAATGAGAATCACCCCATGTCCCTAACAGTCCCATCAATATCAACAAGTTTTCATTAATTTGCTCATTTCTGGAAACATGTGGCTGGAATGGTTTACTCTAGACTAAAATGATGTAGCCATTTACACAGAAATGACAAAAAGAAAGAAGTATGTATGAGCTGGGGCAATAGCTCAAGTGGTAGAGCACCTGGTTAAGTAAGCACAAGGCCTAGGGTTCAATACCCACTATAACCTCTCCCTCCCCCAAATGCATATGTTATAAACATACATGATATGTCTATTTAATCTGCTATAGTTTGATTAATCCTAGATAAATAACTTACCTAAACCCTATAAATATTTATTGCAGTTAGTTTTTGCCCCCTTACCTCTTTAAGAAAGGCAAATCTCTCAAAATGTCTCCAACAAATGAATCTATCACCTTAGATGACATTGGGATAAAACCCAAATTAGGCATCTTTTCCTGAGAGCTTTCTGTAAAAGAGAAAAACACAGAAATGTTGCATATTATTTTTCAGAACTTTATACATAACATATCTACATTGATCTTGTTTATGTTGGCCAATCCCAATCCTTCATAAAGCTATTGCTCATATTAACACATTTTGCAACATAGCTGAATATAAAGAAACAGCATTTGGACATGTGGGTGGGTAGATAGTTGAATAAGTGGATTGATGAGTAATTAGATAGAAGATAATGAAAGGGAAAAAGGAAAGAAAGAAAGAAAGAAGGAAGGAAGGAAGGAAGGAAGGAAGGAAGGAAGGAAGGAAGGAAGGAAGGAAGGAAGGAAGGATATAGAAAGACAGACAGGCAGATGATAGATGATTGCATGAGCAATCAGCACACATCTCTGTGAATAATTCTTTACAGCTATTTCTAGTCTTCAAATTCTCCCATTGGCAATGTCCAATCAGCTTTCTAACCCATTCTACAAGTTTGATTATCATAAAAAGTGAATGTCTGATAGTCTTTTGCTGTTTTTCATTTTTCAAATTTCATATTTAATTTCTTAGCTATGCTTAAATACAGTAATGGTGCTAATTAAAAATTCTTAAGTAGTTAGTGCTAATGTGTTCTTGGCAATTTTTCCTTACCATTTTTATAAATTTGTATTTACATACATGTTCGACAACGAATCCTACTGGAGCAGAGTTTATGAGTGTTCCTCACAAGAACTGCCAGATCCCTTAGGACACTTTAATGTTCTGGTTTAGACTTTTCTCAGTACTGTTAGTAGTTTAAATTTTAACCCTAAGTTCTCTGGACAATTTATTTTGTTACAGGCTAAGTGAGATTGTTTAAAAAAAAAAAACACTTCCGTTGATGAAAGATAATGTGAGATGTACTCTAGCCATCTACTTAGAAAATTCCACCACCCTAACTCTTCCTTTTAGCCCACACAACCAATATCAGCTCAATATCTCTGGCCTAGGCAAGAGATATCCAAAACCACAAAAATGTCACCCTTCCAGAATTGCCTTCTCAATACTTTCCCACTGATTAGTTCCGAGTCTGTAACCCCACCCCATGGTTTTCTTTCCAAAATATAACCTGTGCTGACCTCCTCTGTCTCTCCATGCCTTTGTCAGGCTAAAAGATACGTCTGGGGAGAGCTAGCCTTTGAGGTTTACTTTTAAGACATCTGGCTTTGTGAGGAAGTATCAATTTGACACTACCTGTTCTTAGAGTTGTCTATAATTTTTGGACCCAGAGAGATTACAAACATTCGGTCACAGCATTGACATCTAAAATGCTTTATTCTTTGGCCCCTGGAGTTCTTCTGATATTTGTTTTGTTATTTTGTTATGAGAGATGGTCTCACTGTGTATCTCTGATGAATCTCTAAGTTGGCTCAAGTAATTTTCCAACCTCCCCAGTACTGAGATTAAAGGCTCGTACCACTTTGGTGGATTTCCTCACTTTGTTCTGAGTTTAACCATCATTTGTGTAAAAGAGATGTTGAGCATCTCTTCTCTGGCATGTCAAGAAGTACTCAGTTGATCAATCCTAATAGAGTTTTCAATTAATTTAGGCCACCAAATTACTGGAAATGGAATTCACATCTATCAAGAAATGCTTGTTTTTAAATGTTCAATACTATTAATTACAAGCAAAGCATACATATTCAAAATTATTGTCATAGCTTGCAACTCAAGGATATGACAATTATTAAAATTTAAAGGAGGAAACTAACTATACTCACAGCACTGGGTATAAACACACTTTTGTCCAAGGAACAATGCCTTAATCTCAAAGTCAGGAATCTCTTACCTTTGATTGGTGATAGTTTCTTTGTAAGAAAACGAAGTTTCGATGCTCTCACAGGAAATGGTTTTCCCACATCAAACGTTCTTACCAATTTTGACACAGTATTCCAAAGATATTCATAATCTTGCATAATGGTTTTTCCCAGATCCAAGTATAGGCCTATATAACAGTGAAGAACACTAAGTACTAAAACATATTCACATACACACAGAAGCATATATCCTGGCTAAATTCATAGAGCTCCAAAACATAAATCAAAAAGTGAATATTTTAGTGAACTGAATACTGGACCTAAACGAAAATAATCATTAGTTTTGACTATATAATAACAAATTTTAAAGTTAATCTTGGTTTTCAGACATAATTAAGTATTAGTATTATAACTATCCTATCTTAACCAATAAATATTTATTGGCCCTGGATATTTATTATTTCAAATAATAAATGTCATACCTTGTATAACTATACAACTGATTGTCCTGGAAAAGTTGCATTTTCAGTGATAGAAATTAATAGAAATCATAATTTTACATGTTTCCAATTCACCCAATGGGGAGATATTAAGAAATCATATTTAGACAACAGAGGAGTCTTTAATTATTAAGAAGTCAAAGTTATTCAAAGAAAAAAATTTAAATTACATATATCAAATATACAAATGAATCTGATCTTTTGGAAAGCGATTACAATTTCCTAAATATTATGTTTATCCTTGGGTCACAAAGTATAATTATGATTATATAGTAAGGTAATACCTTCAGCATTCTCCTTTTCATAGTAAAAAGCAATATTCTTCAACAAAGGATCATCAGTTAGGTCAGAAAGGTAAGTTGGATTCAGATCCCAAAATCTGAAAATGCTTTTATTACTTAGGATGAAATAATCACACCACTTTTTCTGAAAATTGAAAACAAATCCAAGTTATGAACAATTCCCTGAAGTAAAAAGTAATATCTCCCTCTGGAATATAACTGAAAGAGAAGCAGACAGGGCTGTCTCAATGCTTATCGATATATAAACTCATTCAGGTGTATTAATGATGAATGCCTTATATATTATTAACTCCTACTCAACCTTTAGGTCTTGGGTTCCCTTTACTTCTCCATAACAGAAGCTATGCTTGGCAGACTAGATTGGATCTTTCCATTCCCAGGATTCTAAGCATCTGAAAACTACTCCCTCATTGTAATGATTAAAATTCATCACCTGTTTTTTTTCTGTAACATGTAGCTCCATGAAGAAGTTAAGGTGGGGTGGGTAAATCTTTTTTTTTCCCCACTCTATTCCCAGATTAGCAAAATGCATATGACTAGGAAGATATTTATGGCCTAGATTTGACAATATGTATCAAAATCTTGAAATAAGGAAAGGAAAGAATGTATGTCAACTAGTCTACTAATCCTATTTCTAGAAGTCAAGTCAATTCAGTGCTGATAACCACAAAATAAAGAGAAAAACTTACACGCACACACACACACACACACACACACACACACAGAGCATGTATAATGACTATTAAAATCATTTTAATAATGTACCATAGAGAATAGGTCAATAAACTGTGGTATATATACTATAAGACAACTACTAACCTAAATATGATGATAAGCAATATTATAAAAGTAAACAGAAGTAAGGCACCAGTAGCTCATGCCTGTAATCATAGCTAATGTGGAGCCTGAGATCTGAGGATCCGGGTTTGAAGCTAGCCCAGGCAAGAAAGCCCATGAGGCTCTTATCTCTAATTTATCACCAAAAAACAGGAAAATGAGCTGTGACTCAAGTAGTAGAGAGCTCCCTATGAGCAAGAAAATCCTCAAGAACAATGCCCAGGCCGTGAATTCAAGCCCCCAAACTAGCACCCCCCCCCAAAAAAAGATTTTGTTTCTTTAAGTTGTGTAGCTATCATGCTACACTGGTCATAACCTCACGCATTTGCTTTAAGCTATTAAATCTTAAAAAATTCCAAGAAGCTAACACTGTTCCTCATTTAAGATTACTGTGTTTTACCCATCAAATAACTGAAACAAAAAAATACAAGCCAATGAAGAGAATACATTTACCATTTTTTTTTTTTTGCCAGTTGTGGGTCCTGAACTCAGGTCCTCAGCACTATCCTTGGACTTTTCTCAAGGCTAGAGTCAAAGCATTTGAGCCACAGCACCACTTACAGCTTTTTTCTATGTAGGTGGTGCCAAGGAATCAAATCCAGGTCTTTGTGCATACTAGGTCAGCCCTCTACCACTAGGCCAAAATCCCAGCCTCACATTTACCATTTTAAAGAGAGTCTGAATGTCCTTAATCCAAGGAGCGGTGATAAATCTAGAACGAGCTCTTTGAGAAAGAGGTAAGTTCCGTAGAAGAGCCACAGTGAGACAATGAAGTTTGCAAAAATCTTTCATCTCCTTCAGACCTAAACAGGAGCCCTAAAAAAAATAAGTAAATAAGGTAAACTAGAGAATAGGAAACTGACATGTGAGCAACAAGCAGGACCACAAATATGGGCAGCTACACATTGCTGGACAGGAATTGACACACACACATACACACACACACACATTTTTGTTGTTGTTGTTGTTGTTGTTGTAATGTTTGAGGCAGTACTATTTTTCGTACATGACCTAGTGTGTATTTGCATGTTGGAGATAAGGGAAAGGACATTTTCAACCTTAATAGCAGTCAGTTAAGACTTTAATTTTCCAAGCTTGCATGAGCTCACCAAGCAGCTGAGATCAAGACTCCACAGGATCCTGCATGGTAGAGCTGCATGCTATATGCTAATAGCTCTCTTCTGTTCAAGAAAGAATTCTCTAACAGTGATAATGCAAATCACCAGGGAGAGGGTACCAAGACAGTAATATATCTGTGTGCGAGGACAAATGAGAAGTGGACACAGCATTACTGGGTAAGGATGCCATCACTACCTTCAAGTACTGACAGGCTTGCCAGACAAACTTAAGTAAGATGGCATCCAGGAGCCTTCTAAGAGCTAAGTAGAGTCTGGTGATTGGTAGAAAGGAGCACAAAAATAGAGTTGCCTTGATGGCATTTTGTGACAACTATTTTAAATAGCATGCTTCGCACTCCTAGCCTTGCTAGGAAAAAGGTAATACTATCCATTTCTGAAATTGTGGAGGAAAAGGTTAAAATTTCATTAAGAATCCTCAGTAACTCAGTTGTATACAAAGGTACGTGGATGTGTGTGTGTGTGCAAGCATACATACGCGTGCACATGCTCACATGCACATATATACAGAGATAAATGTTTACTTGAATCAAGACTGGTCAAAAGATTACGGACCTCATTAGCCATAAGGAAGGCTAAGTACTGTAATTTCTCTCTCCAGCTAGGAAAACACAAGAACCACAGCAGGAATGGTTCTTAAAAGGGCAGCATGGCACTGTGGAATCTGCACCTGCCAATCTTGCATTTAGTCCACAGCTGCTCATTCACACCTTTGTTTGGAATGCTACCCAAAATATCTCAAACTAAGTGTTCCCACATGTAAAGTAAAAATAATAATAATATCTCGCTTGAAACACTGGTGGGAGCTCTAATGACACAATATCTTAAAAAAAAAATTAACAGCCCAGTACAAGTTTCACCAAGGACTAGTAGAAGGCAGAGCTATGGAGGATCTTAGAGAAGAAAAGCCTGTAAGATTCTTAACTCCAAAATACACAATAAAAAATCAAACTAGTGCCAGCTAAGCAAGTCTGCCAAGCAATCATGAGGCCCAAAACTATAAAACAGGACTTGAAGCTCCAATAGTACAAAAAGAAAAAAATAGTTAAAAGTAGAGAGAGATGGTGTTTCTCAGTAAAGTTATAAGGAACCTACCTTTTGATTGGTGGTTGTTTTAGAAGTGACCTTTTCCTTGGATAAAAAGGCATGGTTTATTTGCAAAAACAATGAACATGAAGTAACACAAAATACACCTCGAACATCTGATCCTTCTGTCCAGATTTGCTTAAGCAGTGATATAGTCATCAATGCCTGTCACAAATAATTATAACAGATATTTAGAAAACTGTATTTATTCATATATTACTTGAAAAAATGCAGAAAAAATACAATACATAGAACTGTAATTATTTCTAATAAAATATTGTAAACAAAAATATTTGAGACTATTATTCCAATGAAAATTTCAATGAAACCATTAAAAATGTGAAAATATAAATAACTCCCATAATAAGAAAATACCTAAGTCTTTAGTAAAATGGTAATATTCTAATAGAACAAAGCTATTACTAAAATAGAACATGATTGACCTCTAGCAGTACTTTCAAGCAAGTACTTTTTCCTAATAACAGATAGACTTGAAAATACTTTTTTTATAATTTAAGATAATCCTTTATCTTACAATTTGCTAATATGATTAAAATTAGCAGGAAGTTATGACAATTTATATAATTTCTGGTATTTTTGATCGGTTATTCAACCTCTAGGAATCTTGTATAGAGTTAGGATTTGGGATGTGTGAAAGATTTTGATTATGGAGTTATCTGTAAATCCAGTGGTAAGAGTATGATTCTTTTTAATGAACCTATAACAAAAACACAGAGATATCTCATATAAACAATGTAATGATTATCCTCCATCTTCCTAAAATTAGCAAGTTGAAAAAAATTTAAAAATACTTAAATAATAAAACAGAGACTATAAAATTGATACAAAGAAACTATTAAAATGATTCTTAGAAAAGATAAATTGATAAGTTCTTATCCATACTATTCAAAAAAAACAAAGGGTAAAGATCCAACTTGATAAAAATTAGAAAGGAAAAGGAAGATAGTACAACAAATACCAATTAAATTCAGATCCACATTAGAAATACCTCAAGAAGTTAGAGTGAAATCTCTAGGGAAAAAAATATTTCCTAGATACATATGAGCTAACAAAACTGAGCCCCAAATATAAAAATCACTTAAACAGATTGAGCAAGCAGTGAAATTAAAGCAGCAATGAAAAAATTTATAAGGAGCTAATACCAATATTCATCAAAGTATTCCATAAAATACAATGGAAAGGAATGCTAACAAACTCATTCTGTGGATCCTGGTACTAAAACCTGATAAGGTTATAACAAAGGAAAAATATAGACAAGTTTTCTTAATGAACACAGACACAAAACTTCACAATAAAATACCTGTAAACCAAAGTCAATAACACATTAAAAAAGATCACAACCCACAATGCAGTACATTTCATTTAAAGGTCCAAAAATGCTGGAATGTATCAACAAATGTAACAAAGTCCATAAACAGAATAACAGACAGAAAACCATTCACCTCATATGGCAATCTCAAAAGATGCAGAAAGAGCCTGGATCTGGTGACTCACACCTATAATCCTAGCTACTCAGAAGGCTGAGATCTGAGCATCACAGTTCAAAGCCAGCCCCAGCACAAAAGTCTGTGAGACTCTTATCTCCAATTAACCACCAGAAAACTGGAAATGGTGCTGTGGCTCAAAGTGGTAGAGTACTATCCTTGATCTGAGAGCTCGGGAACAGTGCCCAGGCCCAGAGTTCAAGCCCCACAACCAAAAAAAAAGGATGCAGAAAAAAAAAAAACTTCCACAGAATTCAAGATCCTTTCAAGATAAGTACTTCTAACGTCAAAAATAAGACAAGGATGTCCAATCTCCCACTCTCATTCAAAACAATATTGGAATTCCTAACCAGAGAAATAAGACCAGAGAAAAAAATAAAAGGGATTCAAATAAGGTAGAAAAGGTCGTTACCCCTTTTTACAGATGGAAATATCCTATCCTGTGCTTAAAAAAAACTTAAAGAGTCTAGCAAAAAAAAAATTCCTCCCAGATTTGATAAACATCTTTGCCAACATAGCAAGATATAAAATCAGTGTATATAATCAAACACTTTCTATATACCAGCAATTAAGTGGCCGAGAATAAAATCAGGAAAACAATTCTGTGCACTATCAATTCAGTGAGAATGAAAGCATTGTATGAAAGGACAGAAGGGTAGCACTCCCCTTGACAAGAATGGAAGAGGCCCTTGGGCCTGCCAACAGATATAAGGTTAAGACCACCTAATTTGTGGCATCTAACCATTATTGTGAGGTTTCTTTAAAGAATAGAACAAACTAAGAAGGTAAGAACCTCAACAGTGAAAACCATCAAACCTTAAGACGTTGAAGACACCAGAAGATGGAAAGACCTCCCATGTTCATTGATTGACATAATACTATGAAAATGGCTACCTAAAGCAATCTACATAAAGATTCAATATGATCTGATCGATGCTCTTCAGTAACAAGATCTAGACTGGAGAACTGGTATGGAATGAAGACTAGAGAGAAATAACAACTAAATGGACATGTTTTCCTAGCTACTGATACATGTAATCCTGATACAGAAAAAATGCATCAGTGACAAACTACGTGAAATTCACTTACGCTCTTGAACTTAATTGAAAACTAGCCTGTCAATTTAATTTCTTGGTGTTCATAACTGAACCATGAATGCATAAGAATATTTATACTAGAGGAAGCTTCGTGAGTAGTATAGACTTGTTGCCATTTCGGAAATTTTTCTATGATCAAAATAGTTAATCGTCTTTTAAATTTTTTTTTAAATTTCATTACCTGTTCCATCATAGTATCCCACTTTAAATCTCTAAAGAAAGGTGCTAATGTAGAGACTCTGTTGTCTTCCAGTTGTTTAAACAGGGATTTGTAAAGAGTCAGAATCTTCATTTTGTTCTGTAAAGGAAAGGCAAGTGTATTATCAAAAAGAAAATATTTTTCAATTTTAAAAAATCAAATATTTAACACATATTACATTACAGTATAGCTCTATGAAAAATACAATGCACAAATGTTAGCAATGGGTAGCAGTAAAAAGCCTGCCAAGTGGTACTACTTTATCTTTGCTGGGAATACAGACAACTATAGAATGTAGAATATATAATACTGCTTTATCTTTGCTGGGAATACAAAATGCTATGGAGCATAGAACATTATCTTTGCTGAGAATACAGTGGATTAGGTTTGTTTTAGCAGTTTTATAAAAAAAGTAATATGAAAACCCCTTCTCTTATACGAACAATTCAATGGGCGTAAGTATATTTACCTGGTTTAGTAACTATCATCACAATCTAATTTTAGACTGTTCGGTAAAATCTACACCAGAAACTGGCCAGGAGTTTGGCCTAGTGGTAGAGTGCTTGCCTAGCATACACAAAGACCCGGGATCAATTCCTTGGTACCACCTACATAGAAAAAAAAGCCAGAAGTGGTGCTGTGCTCAAGTGGTAGAGCTCTAGCCTTGAAAAAGCCCAAGGACAGTGCTCAGATCCCGAGATGAAGCCTCAGGGCTAGCAAAAAAAAAACCCGAAAGCAACAAAAAAAAACAACAAAAAAAACCTACACTGGAAATCATCATGACTATTTAATACAATAGATTTTTATTATGATGAATTCCCCACCCACATGAATGAGTAAAAGCATATTCTACTTGCCAAAAGATACGTATCCTACTAATAAGTATTATCAATCTTTTAAATTACATTTCCAATAAGCTTGAAATAAATATCTACTGAATATGTATTCTCATGTCTTTTTAATTCTAATCCAAGTTGGACTCAAATGAATGAAACTTCATCCTTAAAGTCAATGCTTATTATAAGACATAAATTCTTTTTACCAGCAATAAAATCCTGAAGAAAATTATTCTTAAGCAGAGATTGGGAAAAATGTTTGTAGGGCACTTTAACATTCAGGTGCAGAAATTTCTTAACAGGCTTGAGAACATGATCTACTGGTAGAGTGCTTGCCTACCATGCATGAAGCCCTGGGTTCAATTCCTTGGTACCACATACACAGAAAAGGCCAGACATGGTGCTATAGTTCAAGTGATATAGTGCTAGCCTTGAGAAAAGTCCAAGGAACAAGCCCCAGAGTTCAAGCCCTCGAACTGGTAAAGAAAAAAAAAAGAAAAAGAAAAAGAAAGGAAATTTCTCTAACAGAATAAAATGAATGAACGCAATTAATAAGAAATATTTCCTTTCTCTGAACAGAAAAAAGAAGCCTGGGGTTGTTCCTGCTCAAATCAAGCAACCAGAAATAGTTTAATATATACTAAATTAAAAATAAGATCTTTTTGATGTGTGTGTGTGTGTGTGTGTGTGTGTGTGTGTGTGTGTGTGTACTAGTAGTGAGGCTTGAGCTTAGGGCCTATGTTCTTCCTTACTGCTTACACTCAAGACTCTAGCAATGTGAGCCATATCTCCACTTTAGGATTTTTCTCCTAATTGGAGATAAAAGCCTCTGGGATTTGTCTGCCCAGCCCTAGTTTTGAACCACAATCCTCACATCTCAGCCTTTTCAGTAAGTAGGATTACTGTTGTAAGATACTCTTGCACATTCAAAATAGAGGTGACCATCTTAACGACCATTTCACTAGTATGTAATTGTGCCTCTAATTTAATGCGTTTTGGCCTTTACTCCCTTGCAGTCAATATGGCATACAGTAGCTAAGGGCAAAGGAACAGGAATTCACTATGCTTTCCAAATCCATACTCAGCTATTCTTTCGTTGTTAGTGATACGTACATTATGGGCACAAACATCTGTTTCTTTATCTGCAAAATGCACATGACACTAACATTTGCCTTTGGAAATTTTTGTGAAAATTAAATGAAAATCATTCACGAGTATCAAACACTACAGTATAACAAGAAGTTACCCATTCATGTACTATGTTTATATCCTTACTACTTAATTTATTACTATTATTAACAATAATTTTTCTTTATCTCTCTACTGAATTCATGATTATTTCTACATGGGAAGGACAAAAGAGGCTGATTCAAGAAATTTAGAAAATGTTATAAAAGAACATTGTCTCTTATTGATTGATTGATTGATTGATTGATAGCAGATATAGATATAAAAATTACCATTCTGAAAAATTTCACATCATTGAATAAGCTTGGCATAAAGTAAGCATAAAGTCGAAGAATGTCAGATTTTTGTCCTGAAAAGAGCACAACATTGACTCTCATTGCCCAAGTGTGAATGATTAAAATGTTGAAAAAATATGTTTGCAACTGGCTCAGGCCTTCATCTGCAACTATCAAGAAATATGGGCAACTCTCTTCCAAGCAAGTTCTCCACTCTTGTGATAAGCATCCAGAAAATTCAGTCCAAACATCAATAGTGGTATTATGCTGGAGATGAAGAACTAAAGCAGTTCGCAAAGAAAGAAGTTCTGGGGAGTTGAAGTAGGCGCATTCGGCATCCTGTGGGAAAGGAGATGGGGACATCCATTATATAGACATATCATCCATTGTTAATGCCCATCCATTGAGAGCATAAAGGTATAATACAATGCTTGGTCTCTTGCTGTCCTATAGTTAGGGAATAGCCTCTGGGAGTTTGCAATTTCATAAATGCTTGTCACAAAACACAATTTGCAGTTATAAGCATATGAACCCTATATGTAAGCATATCAGACTCACTGTTTATCACACTTCCTCTTCCTACTCTAATCCTTTACTTCTCCATTCTCATTTCAGAAAGAAAACAAATGGTGAAAAGTAAGTTGCAGACTGTAAATTATCTGTAAGGGGAAATGGAAATAGATTCCTTTGTTGTAGAGGATTGCTCTAGACCTTTGAGAACTTCCTTATGCACCATAGATTTTTCTCACCAGACAAAAATTTTGCAGTCAACTAGATTGTATATATTCAAGCAGAACCCTGGATCTTTATTCAAACTCTTGAGTGCCAGGACTGGTAATACACACCTAT